>NC_133506.1:101870000-104370000 GCF_049354715.1 Callithrix jacchus
AAGACTATCCTGGCCAACATGGTGAAACCCTGTCTCTACTAAAAAGAAATACAAAAATTAGCTGGGCATGGTGGTGTGCACCTGTAGTCCTGGTACTTGAGAGGCTGAGGCAGAAGAATCACTTGAACCCAGGAGGTGGAGGTTGTAGTGAGCCAAGATCATGCCACTGCACTCCAGCCTGGCGACAGAGCAAGACTCCATCTCAAAAAAAAAAAAAAAAATCAAAATTAGCTGAGTGTGGTGGCAGGTGCCTGTAGTCCCAGCTACTTGGGAGGCTGAGGCAGGAGAATTACTTGAACCCAGGAGGCGGAGGTTGCAGTGAGCCGAGATTGCACCACTGCATTCCAGCCTGGGTGACAAAGCAAGACTCTATTAAAACAAAACAAAACAAAAAGCTGCACTACCAAGCTCTACTTATAAGAGAGAAAGCATTTATAATGAAGGGCACACTTATCATTGCTTAACTGACACTACCTGAATAGAGAATAGTGTGGTCTCACATGTATTCCATAAGTATCAAAAACTGATTCATGTTTGTCGTTTCAGTTCTCAAATAGAGGCAAGTAACAGTTTCATAAAGATTCTGGCTCCTATCTATCTATCTATCTATCTATCTATCTACCTATCATCTATCTATCTATCTATCTATCTATCTATCTATCTATCTATCTATTTATTTATTTTTAGACAGACAGACTCTCACTCTGTCACCAGGCTAGAGTACAGTGGCTCAATCTTGGCTCACTGCAACCTCCACCTTCCTGGTTCAAGCAATTCTCCTGCCTCAGCCTCCCAAGTAGCCTGGGAGTACAGGTGTGTGCCACCATGCCCAGCTAATTTTTGTATTTTTAGTAGAGAAGGGGTTTCATCATGTTGCCAGGATGGTCTTGCGATCTCCTGACCTCCAGTGATCAACCTGCCTCAACCTCCCAAAGTGCTGGGATTACAGGCGTGAGCCACCATGCACATCCTGCTTCTGGCTTATCTCTAAACTTAAGCAGAAATAATTATTCTACAATTCAAAAGCATAATTCTTTTAAAATGACTTACAGAAAATATCATCTTAGAATAACTTGTAGTATCTTATTGCATAGCTTTTCTTTCTAAAGTTTACTTTCTTTTCCAATATGAAAAATATATACTCATTAGAAAATAAAGTAAGAAAAAAATTAATGCCACCCAAGTCAACCAATTAAAATGTCAGGTATTTTCTTTTAGACTTTTTTTTTTAGTCAGAGTCTCACAATCTTGCAACCTCCACCTCCTGGCTTCAAGTCATTCTCGTGCCTCAGCACCCCGAGCAGCTAAGATTACAGAGGTGTGCACCATGCCCAGCTAATTTTTAGTATTTTTAGTAGAGATGGAATTTCACCATGTTGACCAAGCTGGTCTCAAACTCCTGGGCTCAAGAGATCCATTCACCTCAGCCTCCCAAAGTGGTGGGATTACAGGTGGAGCCACTGTGCTTGGCCCCTTTTAGACTTTTTCTATGTATTCTTTACGCAGCTGCAAATACAATGTGTGTATAATTCTACATATTTTTTACACTTGTTATAATATATGAACTTTTTCATCAATTATGGAAACATTCTAAATAGCTGGATCATATTCTATTCTCTGATTGCTGGCTATCTCCTTTTGCTATTTTATTTTTCAGAAACAGCATCTTGCTCTGTCACTTAGGCTGGAGTGCAGTGGTGCAATCCTAGCTCACTGCAGCCTTGAACTCCTAAGCTCAAGTGATCTTCCTGCCTTGGCCATGTTAAGTAGCTGCGACTACAGGTATGTGCCAACACACCTGGCTAATTTTCATTTCTTGTAGAGATGGGTCTTGCTCTGTTGCACAGGCTAGTCTTGACCGTCTGGCCTTACGTGATCCTCCTGGCTCAGCCTTCCAAAATGCTAGGATTATAGGCACGAACCACCATGCTCAACCTGGCTATCTCCATTTATTTGTGGCTACAAAAAAAAAAAGACTAACTTTCTATATAACATTTTTCGCCAATTTAGGATGTTTTCCTTAAGACAGACTTTCCAGAATTAAATGTTACAAGGTCAAAAATGTATATGTGTGTCTATGTATAAAGGATTTTTTCTAACCTAGTGATATCTCAAAATCACCAAATTTTCCTACTCTATGTGGAGTTAAGATCATTTAGTTAAGCAGTATCTCTCTTTAGAACATTAGAAATAATGACTAAGTGCTGAATATAACCTTAACTGACCATTTGCAGTTTTTAGAGCAAGTTCTTAGGTGAAAATTCCTGTGTCTGGGATGTTGGCTTTCTGGCTTAGAAGTGCTGAAGGCCCATAAATGTATCAGACAGCAAATTCTCCTTGACACAGGTGTAGGAGCCAACCAACACATCTGGACTTGAGTTTTATTAAGGCTGCTACTTAATAATGCAGAGAGAAAAAAAGTTGCAAAATTCAGGTAATAAAGGGTTAAATGAATAACTGTGTGAACAGTCACACAAAGCAAATGCAGACTGGCCAAAATTCCAGTATACCTGTGCACTGAATATCGTTATTGCAAAGGCAAACAAAATGCTTGTAATTAATTCTGTTACTTATGGTGAATGTGAAAACCAATCTGGCTGGGCACAGGGGCTAACACTGTAATCCCAGATCTTTGGGGAGCTGAAGCTGAAGTATTGCTTGAGGCCGGGAGTTGAAGACCAGCCTGAGCAACATAGATCTTGTTTCTACAATTTTTTTTTTTTTTAATTAGCCAGACATGGTGGTGAGTGTCTGTCTTAGCTACTTGGGAGGCTTGAGGTGGGAGGAATGCTCAACCCCAGGACTTCCAGTCTGCAGTGAGCTATGATTATGCCACTGCACTACAGCCTGGGTGATAGAGACTCTGTCTCAAAACAAAAACAAAAACACAAAAAAAACCCAAGTCTTTATTGGCCCAATGTATATAACCAACAATAAATAAAGGAAATGTCAACTGCAGTATTTAGCAATATAAGGTATAAAATTCTAAAGGGTTTAAGGGAATTCAATCCATTCTAGTTATTCCCAAATAAGGTATTTTAAAATACTCCAGTTGAAATTTTTTTAATAATCTGTTCATATCTGAGATATAAAAACTACACAGAGATCTAAAAGTCTGCAACAGCCTGAGCAAAAGCTTTCTTTAAAAAATAAATTTAAAAATTACCTGGGCACAGTGGTGTATGCCTGTAGTCCCAGCTACTAGGGAGGCTAAGGAAGGAGCCCATGAGCTGAGTTCATGGAGGCAGTGAGTTGATCACACCACTGCACTCCAGCCTGGGCAAAAACGCAAGACCCCATCTCTAAAATAAATAAATAAAAGTCTGCCAAAACTGGCTGTGCGCAGTGACTCAAGCCTGTAATCCCAGCACTTTGGGAAATCGAGGTGGGTGGATCACCTCAAGTCAGAACTACTAGACCAGGCTTGCCAACATGGTAAGACCCCATCTCTACTAAAAATACAAAGAAAAAAAAGATCGGGTGCGGCAGCTCACAAGGTCAGAGACCAGTCTGGTCAACAGAGTGAAATCCCGTTTCTACTAAAAACACAAAATTTAGGCTGGGTGAGGTGGCTCACAAGGTCAGAGACCAGTCTGGTCAACAGAGTGAAATCCCGTTTCTATTAAAAACACAAAATTTAGGCTGGGTGCGGTGGCTCACGCCTGTAATCCCAGCACTTTGGGAGGCCAAGGCAGGCAGATCAGAAGGTCAGGAGTGCAAGATCAGCCTGGCCAACAGAGTGAAACCCTGTCTCTACTAAAAATATAAAAATTAGCCAGACATGGTGGCAAATGCCTGTGGTCCCAGCTACTTGAGAGGCTGAGGCAGGAGCTTGAACCGAGGAGGTGGAGGTTGCAGTGAGCCAAGATTGCACCACTGCACTCCAGCCTGGGTAACAAGAGCAAAACTCCATCTCAAAACACACACACACACACACACACACACACACACACACACACACACAACTGCACTCCAGCCTGGGCAACAAAGTGAGACTCCGTTTCAAAAAAAAAAACCAAAAAATAATTAGCCAGACATGGTGGTGGGTGCCTGTAATACCAGCTACTTGGGAGGAAGAGGCAGGAGAATTGCCTAAACCCAGGAGGTGGAGGTTGCAGTGAGCTGACATCACACCACTGCACTCCAGCCTGGGCGACAGAGGAAAAAATAAACAGTCTGCAAAAATTAAAATTTGACGAAAGGTAAGAATTCAGAATTTGTTACTCAGATATCAACTAATCTTGTCTTAGACTGTAAGCTATTATGCAGAGGAAAAAATAAGTTCAGAAGAATATACTCAAAAGAAGCAAAACTGAGAGACTTTACTCAGTCATTTTTATCAGTCTTCCCACACAATTTCTCAGAAATGTATTTCAATTTCCTATTTCACTCCCTCTCATCTCACCATCTTGTTCTTTCAAAAATACAACTAAGAGATGTATAAATGCACTAATGTGAATGGTCTTCTACTTTTACAGCTCTATTCATAGCTATATCTCAGGTATAGATTTTTCAGATAATACTCTAAAACAACCAATATAACTGTAATGCACATGTATCTAAAGTTATCAGGGCATAGAGTATCATATTAGCTTTTACTTATTTGCAATTATGTATCTCAAGTTGAAATCTATACTGAGGTCAACAAACTACAGTAAACTTTTCTGTATTTATTTATTTAGAGACAGGGTCGCTCTGTCACCCAGGCTGGAATGCAGTGGCACAAACGCTCACTGCAGCCTCAACCTGCTGGACTCAGATGAGTCTCCTGCTTCAGCCTCCCATGTAGCTGGGACCCCAAATGAGTGCTACCACACCTGGCTAATTTTTCATTTTTTTGAAGAGACAGGGATCTTACTTTGTTGTCCAGGCTCATCTTGAACTCCTGGGCTCAAGTAATCCTAGTGCCTCGATCTCCGAAAGTGCTGAACTATAGGCATGAAACACTGTGCCCAGCTCTATTTTTTTCTTTTTTCAGACAGGATCTCACTGTGTCACCCAGGCTAGAGTACAATGGCACAAACACAGCTCACTACAGCCTTGACCTCCTGGGCTCAAGCAAACCTCTCACCTCAACCTCCTATGTAGCTAGAACCACAGGTGTGAGCCATCACACCCAGCTAATTTTTTTTTTTTTTTACTTTTTGTAGAGATAGGATCTCACTTTGTCACTCAGACTGGTCCTGAACTCCTGAGCTCAACTGATTCTCCCACCTTGGCCTCCCAAAGTGCTGGTATTAGAAGCATGAGCCACTGAACTTGGCCCTTTTCTATTTTCAAATATTCTACTTAAAAAAAAAGTCTTCTGAAGCCGGGCACGGTGGCCCATGCCTGTAATCCCAGCACTTTGGGAGGCTGAGGCAGGAGGATCACCTAAGGTCAGGAGTTCAAGTTCAGCCTGGCCAACATGGTGAAACTCATCTCTACTAAAAATACAAAAAATTAGCCGGGTGTGAGGGTGCATACCTATAATCTCAGCTACTGAGGAGGCTGAGGCAGGAGAATTGATTGAACCTGGGAGGTGGGGGTTGCAGTCAGCTGAGATAGGGCCACTGTACCCTACCTAGCCTAGGCAACAGAGACTCTATCTCAAAAAAAAAAAAAAACCCAATAAAATAAAGTATTAACAATTTTTAAAAATCTTCTGGACTCTCTACTTTTATTTTTCTAGATGTTTCAATCTGGTAAAGTATTTTCTATATCTACTTCTAATAATAATGCCATTACTGCTAACAATGATTTTAATAAGGATAATTCTAACTGAAAAAATGGGCATAAAATATTTAAATAGCATATTTATCAAAATAGGTTAAGGACTCAATATACAGTGTCTACCAGCTTCAACACAAACCATAAGCAAGCTGTTAACTGAGCATGCCTAAATAGGATCATACTTTGGGAAAGGTCCACAGGTTTGCACCAATGTCAAGAAATGCTTCACCAAGCATTAGAAGAATCTGAATTTACAGATGACCATGAATACAAAGGAAATGCTCCAATATCTATATGTTAACTAGTGATACTTAAAGATCAGATAAGGTGAACTTCACCTTGTCAGGTCCTTTAATATATTAACCAAATGGCAAAAAAATTAAAAATTATAAGCAGCAGCAGTTAAGCTTATAAGCTTAATGAAAATATGTAATATAAACCCTTGTATAACTTTAAATATATGATTATATATACAAATTCACAAGCCATCTTAAAAGGACCTTCATACAAGGGAACAAGTAAGTTTCATAAGAAACTAAAGCAGGACCTCCTTGGATACAGTATTTTACTATAACGTAATATCCCAAGGACTCCTGGATTTCCAACATTTAACAACATTAAGATTTTTAGGAACCCATTCTCTTCATAAGGCAATCCTATGAAAAAGCAGTTCATTTTATTCTGACAATAAAATTCTTCCTTCAACAAAGGGCTCCTCTATTAAGTAATTAATTCTAACTACATACAGGAAGAATTGGGTGATTATTAAAGCAATATGGGTAAATGAAGTAAGTCATTAATGAGTGGCTTAAAATAAAAGTCACATATATTTAATCTGAAATGACATTATAAATAGGGTAAAAATACAAGAGGTATGACGTCTATCCATCATACTTTTGGGTCTCTGTAAATATTCACTGTGAATTATGCACTTTGTTGTCCAAATAAACTGCTGCTACTGAACTTAAGAAGTAATATGAACCAACAACTAATATGGCTAATGCAAATAATAGAATGAAAGAAATCCTAGAACCAAAATATGCACAAAGAAAATCACACCCAAATAATAAACTCTAAAATAAGTAATATTTGATTAAATAATAGGTTAGAAGAAGTGAGATTATACACAAAATCATAGCTGGGAAGGAGATTGAGAGTATTAAAAAATGACTAAGTGACACAGACAAACAAAGGAAAACAAACACCTAAAAAAAAAGGACAAATTAAAGTTCACAGGACACTACAATCTAGTAACATTCTCATGCAAAGTAGGAGTGTTCTCAAGTCAGAGTAATAAATACTTAATAAATAAAAATCCTGGGTAGTTCAAACCAACAATCAAGCTCATCTATATATAATCACTTTCAAATTGAAGAGAATTTAAAATTTAAAATATATTCAAAAGGTCTTTTTCTCCAGTAACGTAATTTACACCACTTGAAATGAAAGCAGTCTCAAAGATTAACATCATCTGACCACATGTAAATCATCCTCCAAATGTATTTAAGTTCAAATAATTCCAGTTATTCATAAATTAGTCTAAAGAAAAACATAAACCTATCCAGATCTAAGAGTGAGATCATAATTACCGACGAGTAAGGTTACATGTGAGACAGATGTATGTTTACTACTACTCTCACATGTCAAAGTCAATATACATTCAATTAAATTGGAAATAAAAAATTTTGTATTAATGCTTTCTATATTTAAAATATCTAGCATTAGTAAATAAGGTCAAGAAAAAACAATTGCAGAAATTAACCTCTTGAAACTGCCTAAATTCATTATCAGGTTATACAGCACTTTCCTTTTTAGCATGAAGGACTAACATCACTGAATATATAACCAAAGTTTAAAAATGTTTTTCTTAGAGACATAATTAGAAAGATGCTTAAAGGCAGGTTCCATATCTTCTTCAGTTTCAAATTTTACCTCAGTTCACTGTCCAAAGCAGGTATTTAAAATAAGTATTCTGAATGAATAAATCAAATCAGGTGGGGTTAGGAGAGAGTAGGGTAGTAAGAGAATGTGGCCTCAAACATGTATCGTATCTGGTAGTAATTTCTATTTCAGTGACCAAAATTTTGAGACCAATACTTGTCTACTAATTTAATTCTTTGCAGACATTTGGTGAAACATTTTACCTAAGTAAAAATGACTGGGCAAGGTGTCTCACACCTGTAATCCCAGCACTTTGGGAGGCTGAGGTAGGCAGATCACCTGAGGTCAGGAGTTCAAGACATGGTGAAACCCCATCTCTACTAAAAATACAAAAATTAGCTGGGCAAGGTGGCACGTGCCTGTGGTCCTGGCTACTCAGGAGGCTGAGGCACGAGAATTACTTGAACCCGAGACGCAGAGGTTGCAGCGAGCTGAGATCACGCCACTGCACTCCAGCCTGGACGGCAGAGTGAGACTCCATCTCAAAAAAAAAAAAAAAAAAATGACGAGCCTTTTAGAACTGCTCTTTTATAATTCTAAATCAAACACTAAGCATGGTAGTTCTGATTTCTAAAACAAAGACTTAGGACCTAGTGTTAGTTGGGAACTCTCCCTATGAACAAAATACAGTGAAAAAATTTTATATGATTTTTATTTAATGAGTCAATCTTTTCTGTGCTTAACATTAGGTTATCTCTAACACAGGAAACCCACAGTGACCAACTAGTAACAGCTGCATTTAAACCTGAGAAGTAACAAGAAAAGGTGGTTCCATTCTCATCCCACCACCCAATAACTTTTTCAAATTTTTCATGGGAAAGGAGTAAAATGGTGGTGGTGATGGGAACAGAGACATTTTCATTCTATAGGTGTCCTTTTCCTTGGCCTCCAATTTCACAACTAGGCCATAACTTAAGACTGGGGTTGCAAACTGGTGGACTATAAACATGCTTTGTTCTGATCAGTACTTTAAAAATTTGTTAACTAATTGCTAATCTTTAAATATCAGGAAATTTCACACAAAAGCCTTGATTTCCAGTCTCTCATAATACCAGAAAATCTGGCAACATCAGGCCTGTATAACAACAAACGGCCAGAGCTGAGTGGTGGCTGCCTCTTTTAGACAGTGCCTGCTGCAGTCTCCACCTCTCCTTGTTTCTTATACTTGGCCACCTTTATTCTTTTACATTATCCATCCAGGACCTGTGGGCACTGGGTTTTTGGACCCCACCTACCTATCTTACTTACCTTTCATAAACCAGAAGAAACTCCAGTACAGACCCCCTAAAATTCCACTGTACATCTCTTAAATAAATGATTAAAATAAAAACAGGGATAAGGAAGGAGTTGTTTGAAAAGTACACTGGTTCCTCTACCTGTCGTTTGCATTCTTTCCATTCATGATCACCAGATGTTAGGATGTATGCTGGCATTACCAATAAATTACTTCCAGTTTACCAACAGATATGACCAAAACTTACTGATTTTTCTTTGAGGACCACTGTATAATTTACTATGTGCAACAGCATTCATTTAATGCACATCCATCCTATTTCATTTGAAAGCTGACTAAACCAATCTAGGAATAAAATTGTCACCAGAGACACATATAATGAATCAATCTGTAATTACGGACAATCAAGAGTTTCTAGAATAGTTTCTAGAATAGGTGGTTTGTGATCAGCAATTACGGGGAGCCAAGGTGAGTTCACCAAAATAAGACATCAAATAGATGCTGCTTGCTAATTAGATAAAATTATGATATTGGTAGATCAGAGGAATGTGGAAGAAATTATATGCTGATTTTAGAAAAATCTTTCATGAAATCTTTGATAAGACAGGAAGATAAAATATGGGCTGGATAATAACATATTTTTCATTAAATGAAAAATCCTTCCCCAAGAATTTTGAACCTATCATTGAAAAAAATAGTTCTCTGGTAGAATACTACAGGGCTTGCTCAATTTAGCACTCTCTTTCTCCAACCTCTGGGTATTCAACATTATTTTTTTATCAGTAACTTGAAAGACAGTACATATCTACTAAATTTGCAAATAACACAATGCTGAGAGAGATATACCATGGGACAAATGACAGAAATAATGTTTAAAATGACTGAGCTAGAACAAATGGATCAAAAGAAGAATATGACATTTAATAGATCTATGTATCTGCATTTAGATTTAAAGCATCAACTAAAAAATGTCAAATACACAATCAGAAAGGAAGGGACATCTATCTCTTCATACAAAAAACATCTGATTTTAATTAACCCCAAGATAATATATGTCAACAGTGGGATGGGACTGCCAAAAAAGTTAATTCATGCCCTAGACAGATGCTGTCCTGATTGTGGAACACAGCTGCTTACAGTTCTGGACTAGTCACACTACAACTGCAACACTGTTTTCTATTCTTGGTGGCACTTTTTAAGAAGTACTGTGAAAACCTAAGGGGCTTTCAGATGAAGACAACCAGGATTGATGAGTTCACTAAACCATCTAATTTAAGAAAAGGCTGAAAGAAATTGGGATGTTCTACCTGGAGAAGAGAAAATTAGGGGAGACATGATGGCCGTCTTCAAATGCCTGAAGGATTGCTATGTTGAAGAGGGAGTAGAATAGTCGTATGTTGTTCTAAAGGGCACAACTAAAACTAAAGAGAGAAAATTATAGGGAAAACATTTAGTTAAAAAAAAAATAAGAGCAAAAGCAAAAACCCTTTCCAATGAGGCAAGCCATCAGCAGATAAACAGCACTCTCTCAGGAAGGCTTGCAGGAAGGCATTCTAACAGGAGGCTACGCCAGATGAATTCTAGAATCTCTTCCAACTCAACAATTCCCAACACCGGAGCACCTGAGTGTTGTTTGGTTTGAACTAGCCTTGCATTTTCCATCAGTCATCGTGAGAGAATCTGTCTATGTTACTACTTTACAAGGTGCTAAAGCACAGAAGCAGAACTTTACCACCAAATGAGTGTGGTGGTCCCTTCAAAGCAGTTACCTGAGATGGCTGCATTCTTATTCCAGAGCTGATAGTGCTCAAAACATTACTGAAACTCTTAGAATGCCTTCAAAATCACTGTTTCTGACTCACAGATGAAATAAACTCACTGTTTCATAGACACATCTACTATACTGCTGGTGGATACAAACTATGATCATTTGATACAGTTAAAGTCTAGCCCTCAGTGAGTGTCCAATGGTGAGCCAAATAACTGACCCATTTCTAACCAAAACTGAACACTTAGCTTGATCATCCATCTTAATCAAGCCCAGCTCCCAATGACTTTTAAATGATTTCAAAAACCTAATTCATCCTTAGACACATACAAATATGACATAAGGTACAAATTAGTATTGAGCTCCTAAATGCTCAAAAAATGCAAAACTGATTTGAACAAAGGTAGCATGATCAGAATAAGAATACAACCTTCCAAGACTATTGCTTTGAGGGAATATATGCATCCTTTTTTTTCTCTTTCTTAAAAGCATATTACTTTATAAGATTACTTCATATTTTTGGTTCAATTATAAAGACCTAAAAAACCAGTACTACAGATCTTTTTCTCTTTTCCATATTCCCTTGAGTTCTTAAAGCTGGTTATTATCCTTATGTTTAGAAATCATGTTCTTTCAAATAAACACTCCAGGTACTTAAAAGTAGATTATAATTATAAGTGGTTTCAAGAATAGAATATTTTTTCAAACCCAAAATACTGTTGGCATTACTATGGTTTTAATGAGATACATTATTTCAATGTAAACTGAGTACAGTATAATATAATATCTTTCATCTGGGATCAGTGTGTCTTTTCCTTACTACAAAAGTCCTAATCTAGTTCTATAACTCACAGCCAAAAGATTTTTATTTCCCTATACATATTATCTTTTAATAGGAAAGATATTTTATCTTCCTTATGAAAAAATCATCCAAAATCTTATTTTATAGTCCTCTAAATATACCTACTAATTTTAAAACATTATTAAGGATACTTCCAAAACTAAACATTGTCATCACAGTGAGAATTTTAGTGGAAGTTAGTTGGGCATCAGTCAGCTTGTCTTTGTAGTGAGTATCTATATCATAAATAGTTATCTGCTTTTTTCTTTCGTATTTTAACAGAATGCCTGGTACCCAGTAAATAAAGTTAAGAACCTGTTAAGAACTGCAGTGAAGATTTTGTTCTTTACAGATTGCAGCAAGTCTGAGTTGAGGAAGTTCTGACAGATGCAAAATGTACACCTGTTGCAGGTGCACATACAGCGTAACCGGGCATGGCTGCGAAAACACACAGAAGGACAGGAGTTGAGTTCTTACAAATATGGCACAAGTCAGGGTGTGCCAACTTAAAAAAAAAGACTTAGGCATAAGCAACACTCTTTGTAGAAAGGAAAAGGACAGTGTGGGGCATGCTAAAGTTGTGCAGAATTCCACATTTACCAAAAACATAACAAACAGTAATAGCTCCCTCCTCCCTCCCTATAGAAAATCTAGAGAAAATTAGCTAATACTTTTGCTTTTCTGGAGGGGGGATGGAATTATTATTACATCAACTTTTGTGGAATAAATATGCACAGCGATAGATGGCACCCTCATCTAAATTAATAAAAAGAAAAACTGAGTAAGCCATAAGCACCCACCAAAAGGACAAAGTTTGCTAGCATTTAAATAACTATTCCCTCCTCCTCCTCCCTCAGCATACACACATGCCTGAAAACCAGGAAGGAGAAGAATGATAAATCATTTGATTCAAAAGACGAGTATATTCAACTCTGAGAGGATATGAACAACGTCTTTAATTCATCAAGCACCCTGGCTCTCAAACGAACTAAACCAAGGTGCTTTATAAATTTCTATTCAAATAAAATATAGGGTTGTTTTCATCTGCTACCCAAACACAGCAGCTAAGTATGACAGTATAAAACTCTGGGTAAGGATGTAAAAATCAACAAAGGATCCAATTGAAATTACATGTGAAATTTAGGGAAACTTTCTGACTCCTTTCTGGTTGAGCAGAGTTGCACTAGTTGATGGAGGCACAGGGAGCAACCCATTTCACCTCGGCTCTAACTATCAAAGTAGGGGGTCTCCAATGACTGAAGTGGTCAGAGCCACTCATTCATACAAAGCCATCACACCACCCATGAAGAGGCAGTGGTGCAGAACCCACTCCGAAGAGCGCCACCTGATGAATCAATGACATCACTTCCTGTAACACCTGAACACTTTTTTATAGGCTTCTCAGTCAAAGGACTGGCCCAATCTGACTTGGCTTAGCTTGTGAGATCTGATGAGACCACAGCACACGGTGGCATGGTTGTGGCGATTAGCAGCATCCCAATAATGCCTAATTCCCAACATGAAGAAAAACAAGAATTAAAAAAAAAAAAAAAAACTTGTATAGGCTCAAGACATTTTTTTTGACTTGTGATGATGAACAAATCACTGTTACTAAGTCACTGCCAGCTGTCATACTGGAATCCATCTGTTATTTTATAAATCAAATCTGATTCTTCAACATACACAAGGCTCTACCCACCAAAAAGGAGAGATGCAAAGTATGCTTAGCAACAGGGAGATGCTTCATGAGAAGTAGTTTGGGATTAACCATATAAACAAGTGTCCATGTATGTACATTTATCATATAACACACGCACACACACATACACACAAAAGAATTACAGTAAAATGTTTTAAAGATGCAGATGTAAAAACATAGTTGCAGTTACTGTAATTACAAGACTAAAGAAGTACATTTATATAGTAAAGGAAGACAACATAATATACAGTTAGGAAGGAAGCCTGACCAAGCAGTGCGTTTCTACATAATTACTAAATGTTAATTATGGCAAGAAAGGAGATTTGGTCATCCTCTAAGAAAATATCAACAAAATCCCACAGAAGTCATAAAGAAAAAGTAACTTACAAAGCAGTTTTTAGAAAGACCCAGATTTTTCTCAAATTCTCTATTCTATCAGTGTGGCCCATGTCTCGGGAGAGTCTGTCTCTGTAATGATCCTCTCTGTAGATAACATACATGAGAGTTTTAAAGCAAAGGTAAAACATAAATAAGGTTTTGCTTATTCTATAATAATAGGAATGACTTGTTTTCGAATACAAATAGAAATCCAAGGATTTGTTGCATCTAAAAAAAAGTATTAAGTAATAGAATAGCAGTAAAGTTAACTCTGACTTTAAAAATCTTTATAAATTAACACCTTTTTGAAAAATGTCAGTCTTGGTTCATAGCAATATTTGATTATTACTCTATTTTACACTGTAGTTTTCTTTTCTTTTTTTTTTCTTTTTTTTTTTTTTGAGACGGAGTTTCGCTGTTGTTACCCAGACTGGAGTGCAATGGCACAATCTTGGCTCACTGCAACCTCCACCTTCTGGGTTCAAGCAATTCTCCTGCCTCAGCCTCCCAAGTAACTGGGACTACAGGCGCGCACCACCATGCCCAGCTAATTTTTGTATTTTTAGTAGAGACGGGGTTTCACCTTGTTGACCAGGATGGTCTCAATCTCTTGACCTCGTGATCCACCCGCCTCAGCCTCCCAAAGTGCTGGGATTATAGGCGTGAGCCACCGCGCCCGGCCTTACACTGTAGTATTCATAAGAAAAATAATTTAGAGACTAACGTAAGAATAAGTAGAATAAGTTAGGAAGTTCTGAGAAACGCACTGCCTGAAAAACTATTTTGTTACAAAACAGAATTTATACAAACATACTACTTGAGGCGAATGCCATTAAAAACCATGCAATTTTAAGGCAGTTAGTAAACTACAGAGATGACCACAGTTATGTGCTTGTGCATATGCATGTATAGATATATAATAAATGTACATGAAATTTATGGCTCATAACACTTAATGTAAAACATTTTTACAATAGAAATTCCAATTACAAATATTCTTTACAGCACTTAAAAAAGACATCCTGAACTCAAACATACCTATAATTTCAACATAAATTAATAAAAGATTTTAGAAAACTTCATATACCCTAGGTCAATAACAGAAAAATATAAAAATGAACTTTCTGTTCATATGGAAATGCCTTATAAGCATAAAAGTACATAATGCCAACCCCATTTTATTTGTAAAACTATTTTTTAATGCTGGGGGGGGGTTGTGTTTTATTGTACTATCCTATTAAGATAGTTACAGCCTGCAAAAAAATATACAAATATTGCCAGAAGCACTGTTTATCTCATTTTATTATGGCATTCAAACCAAACTTGCATTTACTCAAATTTGTACCTTCTCATTACAAAGTATCTTTCTGTTGCTGAACAATTTCTATGTGACAAAGATAATCCCTTCATGGCTAATAATGGCATGCAATGCTATGAACCATGCAACATGAAAATGAAGACAGAGCAAGTACTTACGGATACATGGCCATTGTTGTCAGTTTAACAAAGATATCCTTACTGGGGGCATCAGCAGTATTGCAAGTGAAGGCTTGTGGTGGAGGCATTTTGTGTTTCCTGCAGAAATCAGTAGGTGAAATACTATACTCTTGTTTAACTTCATGCAGGTCTGACTTTGCAGCTATGATTAAGCAGGGTATTCTGCTGTCCATAAAGTGTTGCTATGAAACAAAAAATGAAATCAAAATCTGATAACAAGTTCAAAAATTACTATTTAAATGTGAACCAAAAATCTTCTCTAGATAGACAAAGCAACAATAGTTTCAAAGCAAAAAAAGAAAAATGAACCAAAAGGCAAAGACTGGCAGTAGTCTAGGTGAATCGCATATAATAAGATCCAGACCACTTTTCCAATGCTGATGACAAAACAGACCTACACTGATTCTTTAGATTCACTACAATTTTAAAAAATATATTTAATTAAAAACACACATTAAACATTTTGAAATATAAAGAAATCCACCTAAATTATCATAAAAACTACCTTCATTTTTTCATACCACCTCTAGTGCTTAAGCACATACATTTATATATGTGTTTGTACAGCTGTAGTCATGCTGGTCATAACTACAACTAATTAAAAATGTAATACTGTCTCCTCCATATGCTTCAGAATTCAAAACTATTATGTATGAAGTTACATTTAGTCGTAGTCTGTAGGAGCAACAAACCTTAAAAATCCTGGCACAGTATTCAAAGGATTTGGGGTTACTGACATCATATACCAGGCACACAACATCACAAATGATCTCAGCTTCAGTTAGAAATTCCGATTCTGAGATATCATGCAACTTGTAAAAGAAAAAGATAATGAAAAGTGTAAGTATCATAATACTGATATATTAAGTCATGATAGCTTATTACTTCCTCCCCTGGACTTTCTAACTTAAAAAGTACTAGTTAAGCATAACTTTTCAGGTCATTTTTATAACTGTAGACAAACAAGTATCTTCTGATTCTGTAGATGAAAAACGGTGATTAAAATTCTATGGAAGCTTAGCCAAGTGCAGTGACGTGTGCCTGTAGTCCCAGATACTGGGCAAGCTGAGGTAGAAGAATTGCATGAGCCTGGGAAGCAGAGGTTGTAGTGAGCTGAGATCACGCCACTGTACACTAGCCTGGGTGACAGCAGTGAAACCCTGTTTCAAAGAAACAAAACAAAAGATTCTATGGAACTAGTATTAGTGAGTGACTAATGTCTGGGGGCAGGCCCGCCACATGCATTGTTTACATTCTACAATAAGGAGACAGGCAAGAAAGAGTCAGTCAGTTGCCCAAGGTACACATCTAAGGAATTAGCAAACCAAAATTTAAACTCAGATATGATTCTCAAGTCTATTTTCTTTCTATCATTCTACCATGCCACCTTTTCTCCCCACTAATCAAAAACAAAAAGCAGACGGGCGCGGTGGCTCAAGCCTGTAATCCCAGCACTTTGGGAGGCCGAGGTGGGTGGATCACGAGGTCAAGAGATCGAGACCATCCTGGTCAACATGGTGAAACCCCGTCTCTACTAAAAAAAAATACAAAAAATTAGCTGGGCATGGTGGCGCGTGCCTGTAATCCCAGCTACTCAGGAGGCTGAGGCAGGAGAATTGCCTGAACCCAGGAGGCGGAAGTTGCAGTGAGCCGAGATCGCGCCATTGCACTCCAGCCTAAGAAACAAGAGCGAAAGTCTGCCTCAAAAAAAAAAAAAACAAAAAGCAAATGACTCTTTACAGGAAGGTCATTTTGTTCTGTTTCACTGCCACTCTTCAGTGTTCATTATAAAATTTCTTAAATATCCCATCTATGATATGATAATGATCTCCAACAAAAGTAAATTCAGGGGTGGGCACTATGGCTTACATCTATAATCTCAGCACTTTGGGAGACTGAGGTGGGCAGATCACTTGAGCCCAGGAGTTTCAGACCAGCCTGGGCAACACAGTGAAACCCCGGTCTCTACAAAAAATATAAAAATTAGCCAGGTTTGGTGGCACATGAGTGTAGTCCCAGCTACTCAGAGCCTGGGGTGGGAATATCACTTGAGCCCAGGAGGTGGAAGCTACAGTGAGCTGAGATCACGCCATGGCCCTGCAGCCTAGGCAACAAAGTGAGACACTGTCTCAAAAAAAAAAAAAAAAGAGTAAAAGTCAGTACTGAGTTATATGAGAGCATCTTTGTTGAGAGATGAAAGGGCAAGCGTAGAGTCAGAAGTGACCAATATATTCCAAATAAAACACTGTCACAGCATGCATAGTCAGAGACATAAAAAAAAATATGAATTTGCAAACAATAGTGTAAGGTTAAGAAAACAGAAAAATGAACACTAAACTATATTGACTGATATGTAGAGCTCTACTTATAGAAGAGGTAACAAACGAGGTTTAATATGAAACTAACAAGCTTTTATCATAAAGAGTAAAATATATATGAGGCTGGGCATGGTGACTCATGCCTGTAATACCACCACTTTGGGAAGTTGAGGTGGACGAATCACCTGAGGCCAGGAGTTCGAGACCAGCCTCCCCCAAAAATACAAAATTTAGCCACAGGTGGTGGCGCACGCCTGTAATCTCAGCTACTGGGGAGGCTGAGTGAGGAGAATTACTTGAACCCAGGAGATGGAAGTTGCAGTGAGCTGGTATTGTCCCACGGCACTCCAGTCTGGGCAACAGAGAGAGAGTCTATCTCAAAAAAAAAAAAAAGTAAAACATATATGAAATTTAATGAGATCATCCGGCAACATAAACTATTTCCGAAAAGAAAAGAGAATGAATTTTTTCCAGTGCCTATTACTGGTTAGGAGCGTCTCATATTAGCTGACAATAAGAAATTCAGGCTAGAGAGAGTAAGCCACTTGTCTGAGTTTATGTAACTAACCAATGGTGTGCCAGGATTGAAACTGAAATTTGATTGGCTCCATAGAGAGCATATAACCTCTTTCTACCATATTTCATGGTGTCTTTTCAGCCCTTCTTTCATACTTTTTTATTGTTTGTTTGTTTTTATTGCTCCTTGCAGAGCAGGGCTAACCCATGGGCAATGTGCCTTGAGTGGCCCACACATTTTTCAGGCTAACATATTTGTTAAATATTCCCTTCCCTGCTAATTAAACTTGATTCAGATTATAGATAAACTACCAAGCACTAGTATGGTTTTCATATTAATTTCTAGGCAATAGTACAGAAAATAAATATTTTTTAAATTGAAGTATACAGTCGTAAAAAAGAATGAGTTCATGTCCTTTGCAGGGACATGGATGAAGCTGAAAGCCATCATTCTCAGCAAACTAACACAGGAACAGAAAAGCAAATACTGCATGTTCTCACTCGTAAGTGGGAGTTGAACAATGATGGACACAGGGAGGGGAACAACATATACAAGGGCCTGTCAGGGCTGAGGAGCAAGGGGAGGGAGAGCATTAGAATAAATACCTAATGCATGTGGGGCTTAAAACCTAGATGATGGGTTGACTGGTGCAGCAAATCACCATAGCACATGTATACATATGCAACAAACCTGCATGTGTATCCCAGAACTTAGAGTAAAACTAAAAATATATAGAGAGAGAAGTAAAAAAAGTAAAAGGGGAGTTCATTTTTTTTCAATTTTCTTTCTTTCTTTTTTTTTTTTTGAGATGGAGTCTTGCTCTGTTGACAGGCTGGAGTACAGTGGTGCCATCTCAGCTCACTCAACCTCTGCCTCCCAGGTTCAAGCGATTCTTCTGCCTCAGCCTCCCGGGTAGCTGGGACTACAGGTACATGCCACCATGCCCAGCTAATTTTTGTATTTTTAGTAGAGATGGGGTTTCACTATGTTAGCCAGGCTGGTCTCGAACTCCTGACCTCATGATCCACCTGCCTCGGCCTCCCAAAGCGCTGGGATTATATGGGTAAGCCACTGTGCCCAGATTTTTTTTGTTTTGAGATGGAGTCTTGCTTTGTCGCCCAGGCTGAAGTGCAGTGGCGCGATCTCGGCTCATTGCAATGTCTGCCTCCTGGGTTCAAGCGATTCTCTTGCCTTAGCCTCCCAAGTACTTGGGGTTACAGGCATGTGCCACCACGCCTGGCTAATTGTTGTATTTTTAGTAGAGATGGGGTTTCACTATATTGGCCAGGCTGGTCTTGAACTCTTGACCTCAGGTGATCCACCTGCCTCAGCCTCCCAAAGTGCTGGGATTACAGGCATGAGCCACCAGGCCAGGCTCATTTTTTTCAACTTTCTTATTGTGGTGTAGCTAATATACAATTAAGTGCACCAACAGATGAATTTGTACTTATATCTATACCTGTATAATCATCACATAAATCAAAAGATTTAAAAATTCTAATGAATAAACCAGGAGAAAAAAATAAAATCAAGCTTGGCACGGTAGCACATGCCTGTAGTCCCAGCTACTTGGGAAGCTGAGGTGGGAGGATCCTTTAAGCCCAAGAGCTAGCCAGGGCAATGTAGTGTGACCACATCTCTAAAAAACATTAAATCAAAAAAAAAAAATCACATGCAAGTTCTACATAGAGTCATTCAACTAGAGCCAATTTGTTTTTAAAGGAAAATGTACCCAATAATTAATAATTTTTGTATGCCACAGAATTTCTTACCAACAAGTATTTCTCTTGTCCATATACATAAACAGTGTTAATCGCATAGTAGGATTTATGATCTTCACGAATTTTCTTCTGCCTCTGAAAACAGAACCGAAAATCTCAGTATCTACAGTAGCTAGTTTTCAACAATACACATACACACCTCTGTGTATATGTGTGTGTTATAAATAAATAAAAGGGCATTCTTCCCTATACTGTGTACTATTTATCAGTACAAAGGAGATACTGATTTTGTTTCCTAGTTCTTAGGACCTAAAATAAAAGATGGCATATTTGTTCTACATAAAGTACAAGCAATGGCTAAAAAGGAAGGAAACTATCCGTATTATTCAAAGTATATTCTAGAGCCACCTGCTGGCAATCCTCCTTATAGTATAATTTGATCCGATCTAGAATAATACTCATCTAGAAATATGTTGGCAGGGTGTGGTGGCACATGCCTGTAATCCCAGCCCTTTGGGAGATCAAGGTGGAGGATCACCTGAGCTCAGGAGTTAGAGACCAGCCTGGGCAACATGGCGAAACCCCATCTATACTAAACATACAAAAATTATCCAGGCCTGGTGGTTCACGCCTACAGTCTCAGATCACCTGAGCCCAGGTAGTGAGGCTGCAGTCAAGGCTGCAGTGAGCCATGATCATGTCACTGCACTCCAGGCTAGGCAACAGAGCAAGACCTTGCCTCAAAAAAAAAAAAGAAGAAAGAAGAAAAAAGGAAGAAGAAGGGAGAAGAAGGAAGAAGAAGGGAGAAGAAGGAAGAAGAAGAAGAAGAAGAAGAAGAAGAAGAAGAAGAAGAAGAAGAAGAGAAAAGAAAAGAAAAAAGAAAAGAAAAAAAGAAAGAAAGGAAGGAAGGAAGGAAGGAAGGAAGGAAGGAAGGAAGGAAGGAAGGAAGGAAGGAAGGAAACATGACATGTCAACCTTCTTCTTACTCAAGGGAGTAGTAAGAACTAGATATCAATATTCTTTTTTTGAGATGTAATCTGGTTTCTTTGTCCGGGCTGGAGTGCAGTGGTGCAATCTCGGCTCACTGAAACCTCCGCCTCCTGGGTTCAAGCAATTCTCTGCCTCAGCTTCCCAAGTAGCTGGGATTATAGGCAGCCACCACCACGCCTGGCTAATTTTTGTATTTTAGTAGACATGGGGTTTCACCATCTTGGCCGGGCTGGTCTTGAACTCCTGACCTCGTGATCCATTTCCCTTGGCCTCCCAAAGTGCTGGGATTACAGGTGTGAGCCACCAGGCCCAGCATCAATATTCAATTCAAAATATTTACTGTGCATTTACATCATGCCAAGGACTGCGTTAGTTGCCTTTACATCCACAGTCATTTAATGTCCATTTAAACAGTGATTAAAAAAAGACAAATGAGAGCTAATACCAATAAAACAAAGATAAAGACAGTTAAACAGGATTAATGTTACATTTAGACTGTACTTGGCTAATATATGTAGGCCACTGAGTTCTAATAATTATCTAAAAAGGTCAATGGCTATGAAAACATTATGTAAATTTGTAACTATAAAAATTTATTGGATAAAGTTGAATTTTATGAGAACTCTCACCATTAAGTTTCTTCCAAGAAGAGCCTGAAGAACTCCACTTTTCCCACAGTTTTTCATTCCAATTACATTACATCTGAACACATTTCTTTGAGTTTGTTTTTTCTGCAGGTCTATCTTTTTATCTCTTGTTACTAAAAGGAAAAAAGAACCCCACTAAATATGTACTACTTAGATTCACTGAGCCTCCATTCCACCTTTTGCAAAATAGGGCATTGCTGCTTCTTCCCTTTTTTTTTTTTTTTTTTTTAGAGACAGAGTCTTGCTCTGTTGCTCAGGCTGGAGTGCAATAGCACAATCTTGGCTAACTGCAACCTCCACCTCCTGGATTCAAGCAATTCTCCTGCCTCAGTTTCCTAAGTAGTTGGGATTACAGATGTGCACCATCATACCCAGCTAATTTTTGTATTTTTAGTAGAGACGGGGTTTCACCATGTTGGTCAGGCTGGTCTCAAACTCCTGACCTCATGATCTGCTGCCTCAGCTTCCCAAAGTGCTGGGATTACAGGCATGAGCCACTGCCCCCGGCCACTTATCACTTTTATGAAGTATCTGATCTATAAACAAACACACTGTACAACAGTCAAGCTGTATGTGAATGAAGTGCAGAGAATGCAGAAGGGCCCCACTTAGTGGAAAAAATGCATTTCTGAAAGTTGACTGGAATGTGAATTTCTAGCAACCAAACATTTATTTCATCATAAAATTAGTATATTTTTATAAGGAAAATGTCCTCCAAAGGAATGAAAGTTACTAAGAATATAGCCAAGATTATATTCCATCTAATTTTTTCTGTGATTAAACTATCACATATTATAAACTACAAGATGCTATTTCAAATCTGCACTCTCTTGGAGATGTATCCATAAAAGGGAAAGGGACACACACTTTGGGGTTAGCCAGCCTTTCTAATGTAAACTGTAAAAGAGGCAGGCTAGAAAAAATGCTATGTCTTCAGGAGAGCAGGCATCCTTTCCTGAGGTAAAGAGACCTCCTTAGGCTATACCTGAAGACTGAACTACAACAGACCTCACCAGAGATACTAGTGCTAATAGAAAAAACTGAAAATAATAAAAATACATATTACAGGATAGTTAAATAAGTTATAGAACATCCATAGTGTGACACATTATTTAACATTAAGATACATAAAAGTACCAATTGGGGTATAAGAAACTCTTGAAATGATCAGTTCCTTAACTTGTTATTTCCATACCTATGGTTTACTTCAAGTGGTGCACATTGCTTGGCAAGAATGCCTGGCTTACATTACAAGATCTGTGAAAGATGTATTAATACAGAAAACAGTTAACAGGCATTGTTTTTAATGGTTAAAGAAAATTAAAATGCAAGATCGACTAGTAATAGCTCTTCCTCATTTTCATCAGTGGAGTATCCCCAGGGAGTAGACAAAAAGCAGTCTCTGCTCTTTCTTTTTCATAAACAATAAAATCAAGCACCTCAACACAAAAGAAAATACTAGATGACAAGGAAAACTAATAGAGTATAAATGGAGGACTAATAAAGATGAGTTATTTTTACTCTTTGTTACATTTGAAAGTGGAGTCTTTAAAAAGATCTCTAATCATGAGCTGAATAGTATCTAGATACTTACCTGTAATAGCTGAAGCTTGAGACTCTTGCTCAGTCAATATCGAATAGCCTAGATATCCCAAATACTCCAGGCACCGCTGTACATCTAAATAAGTCGTTAGCCTATGAAAGAGAAGAGTTTAAAATGTGAAGTTCCTAAAAGAATATTTAAGGGAAAAAAAAATCCAACAGATAAAAAAACTTTATGCACCAGACCCAGTCAATTTTTGTCCAGACTACTTTAATTTCCTATGTGCCCAACCATAGTTTTTCCTATACTGCCATTCTTCTTCTTTTTTTTTTTTTTTTTTTCAAAGTTAGGATCTTGCTTTGTCATCCAGGCTAGAGTGCAATGGTGCAAACATGACTCATTGTAGCCTCAACTCCCTGGGTACAAGTGATCTTCCCCCGCAAGTAGCTGGGACTACAGGACATATGCCCCCAAGCCTGGCTAATTTTTTGTATTATTTTAGTAGAGACGAGGTTTCATCATCTTGCCTAGGCTGGTCTTGAACTCCTGAGCTCAAGTGATCCACCCACCTTGGCCTTCCAAAGTGCTAGGATTATAGGTATGAGCCACATTGCCTGGCCTACACTGCCATTCTTAAGGCAGAGAAGAAAGGGAGAAGAATGCAAGAGGGTGAGTAATTTCTCTCTCTACTCCATCTACCCAGAAACAGCAAGACCACAAAGATAAGCGGTGAGTGCTTGATAAAATCTAGATAAGAGTGGGGATATTTTATGTGATATACTTTGTAAGTTAATATAAAGTTAACATATCTTCAAATATTAGCTAGTTGAAGACTTAATAAAACACTTATGAAAAAGTGACAAAGGTGTAAAAATTGTTGAAAGGTATCTGAAATTAGCCTTTGTTACATATTTGAAAAAAGAAAAGATCCTAATGTTGAGTAAGTTAAGGCTAAAGCAATTACGTCACCATGCAAGATCAGAAGATTCCCTTAATACCCTAGGCATAATATCAACTATGCTACAACTAGGTTGTAGACAAATCCTCACAAAATCTTACTAAGAGTTCATTAAAAGGCCAGGCATGGTAGCTCACCCCTGTAATCCTAGCGCTTTGGGAGGCTGAGGCGGGCAGAGCACTCGAGGTCAGGAGTTGGAGACCAGCCTGGCCAACACGGTGAAGCCCTGTCTCTATTAAAAATACAAAAAATTAGCTTGGCATGGTGGCACTTGCCTGTAATCCCAGCTACTCAGGAGGCTGAGGCAGGAGAATGGGTTGAACCCAGGCGGCGGAGTTGCAGTCAGCTGAGACTGTGCCACTGCACTCCAGCCTGGGCAACAAAGTGAGACTCCATCTCAAAAAAAAAAAGAGTTCATTAAAAACAAACAATAACAACAAAACAAGTCTTCAGTGTCAAGTAAAATATGCTTCTCCTCATATTCTGAAAGAGTAAGAATTGTGCAGTAGCAATGACATTTCCAAATCCTTCAATCAAACAAAAAACTACTAAAATTTAGTCGCTTTTCACGTAAGACTTACTACTTTTTCCCTGTATACCATCCAAAAGAAAATAATCCCTTCCTGATCAATTTACAGAACATTTATAGTTGATCTTAGAGATATCAGCAGCTAATCTTGCTTAGAGGCAATTATGATTGAAGCATTTTATAAGACCTCACAAGCTTACAAAGTGACAAATGTAATATGCCATAATTTTAAACTATTTGTAACTCTAGAGGAAAGAGGTGAGCTCTATACTCACGTCCACTGAGAAAGGAATCCCTGGTAGGTGATCCAGCCCCTTTCATTGGTACAAACTGTGTTATTCACATCTGGCCCCCAGGGTATGTAAGGGAAAACTTTAAATAAATCTTTAAGCTCATCAGGTGACAAAGCACAGTCTCTATCCTGAAGATACACAAAGATACACAATGTTTGGATATCTAGGAGAATAATTCCCAACACAAAAGCCCCCTAATGTAGTAAAGCTATGCTTTTAAAAACTACTTAACAAATGAAAAGAAATTTTACATTTTATCAAGAAAATTCCTCACATGTATATAACAAAACCTGTAAGAGAGTCTATTAGAAATTAGACATTTTCATCTTGAGAAAACAACAAACAACAAAGGTAAACAGCAGAAAACATTTTTGCGAATTTAACATAGAGAGGTTAAGCAGTTTTTGGTATGTGACGTACACATCCCATAGCTCAGGGAACAGTTACATAATTCACAGAAAAATATTTTGCTATGGTTTATGGAAAATTACAGCTAAAAGCTTACCAAATCATGCTTGTCAAAGGTGCTTTGGAGAAACAAATATGCATGATGATTTAATTCAGTAGTGCAATCAGGAGGTATCTTTAGCCTGTTGAAAAAATTCAAGAGTAAAATAAATCATTAATCAAATTTTAAAATTTAAGAAATGAATATAAAATCGCAACAAGTCTTTTGTGAAGTAACACCATTTTACAAGAATATCTTCACTTGGTATCATTTAGACTTTCCCAAGGAAACTCTCTGGAGTGATTTTGGCATTCCAAAATAAAAACATTTTCTTTTTTTCTCTTGTTAAAATTCAGACAGGGTCTCACCCTGTCACCCAGGCTACAGTACAGTGGCATGATCATAGCTCACTGCAGTCTCAACCTCCCAGGCTCAATCGATCTGCCCATCTCAGCTTCTTGAGGAGCTGGGACACTACCATGCTTGGCTAATTTTTGTATTTTTGGTAGAGATGGGGTCTCACCATGTTGCCCAGGCTGGCTCAAACTCCTGGGCTCAAGCAATCCACCCACCTTGGCCTCCCAAAGTGTTGGGGTTACAGGAATGAGCCACTGCACCAGGCCCATTTTCTTAAATATCAGAAGGACAAGTTAATATAAAAAATTTACAAATAATATTGATTTACCTGTCATGGGTTTGCTCTTCCTACAAACAAATTTTAAGTCATACTTATGAGCTTCATATTAATTCCAATATGTAATGATTTGAAAATTATGTAAAGATAAGTTATTTCTACCTGATCTGACCTTTTTTACCCAACCCAAATTCAGTTTAACAAACATTAACCCCTACACTTTCTCTCCCGCCCTTCCTTTTCCCTCCCTTTCACTCCTAAAAATACAAATAAAAAAATAAAAATAAATAAACATTAACCAAATGCACTGAGTGCTGGGCATGATGACTCATGCCAGTAATCCCAGCACTTTGGGAGGCTGAGGCAGGAGGATCACTTGAGCTCAAGAATTCAAGAACAGCCTGGGCAACAAAGTAAAATCCATCTCTACAATTTTTTTTTTTTTGAGACAGTCTTGCACCCAGGCTGTAGTGCAATGGTGCACTCTTGGCTCACTGCAATCTCCACCTCCTAGGTTCAAGCAATTCTCCTGACTCAGCCTCCTGAATAGCTGGGACTACAGGCATGCGCCACCATGCCCATCTAATTTTTCTGTATTTTTAGTAGGGATAGGGTTTCACCATGTTGGCCAGGATGGTCTCGATCTCCTGACCTCATGATCAGCCTGCTTCAGCCTCCCAAAGTGCTGGGATCATAGGCGTGAGCCACTGTACCCGGCCCTACAAAAAATTTTAAAAATTAGCCAGGCATGGTAGCACACACCTGTAGTCCCAGCTACTGGTAAAGCTGAGGCAGAGGGTTAAATTAAGCCCAGGAGGTTAAGGATGCAGTGAGCTGTGTTTGCACCACCGTACTCCAGCCTGGGTGACACAGTAAGACCCTGTCTCAAACAAACAAACAAAAAACAAATGTACTGGCCAGGCTTGGTGGCTCATGCCTGTAATCCCAGCACTTTGGGAGGCCATGGTGTGTGGATCATTTGAGATCAGGAGTTTGAGACCAGTCTCCAACATGGTGAAACCCCGTCTCTACTTAAAATACAAAAATTAGCTGGGGATATGGTGGCATGCACCTGTAATCCCAGCTACTTGGGAGTCTGAGGCAGGAGAATTGCTTGAACACAGGAGGTGGATGTTGCAGTGAGCCAAGATTACATCACTGCACTCCAGCCTGGGTGACAGAGTGACACTCCATTAAAAAAAAAGGTACTGAGCTAGGTACTAGGGAGGCAAAAACAAGCCAGGCTCACCACTTCCAAGGAACCACAAACAAGTGGGAGGTGTATCACAAAGACAATTCAATAGAATGAGGCAGGTGCTAAGTATGTATAAGCCAAGGATGCTGGGTCACATCCTTGTCACACGAAAGGGAGCATCTCTGTCCTGGGGACTGGAAAAACCTCAACACTGCTGCTGAGAAACACTGTCACCTGAATTAAGACTTGAAGGATGTGGCATTAATTAGGTTGGGGTGAAAGGGAAGAGGTGAAAATAGCATGGGCAAAAGACTGGTGTAGAAAACAACATATGCTTGATGGACTACAAATAGTTTGGTATTGACTTCCAGAATGAAGGCAGGAAGTGTACATGAGCAGAACAGATCATGAATGACCCTAAACCATATTAAGAAGCTTGGCTTTTACTCCGGGTGTGATGGCTAACGCTTGTAATGCCAGCATTTTAGGAGGTCGAGGCAGGAGGTATTTCTTGAGCCTGGGAGTTAGAAACCAGCCTGAGCAACACAGGGAGACCTCCTCTCTACAAAAAATTTAAAAATTATCTGGGAATAGTGGCCATATGCCTGTAGTCCCAGCTACTTGGCAGGCTGAAGTGGGATAGTCGCTTGAGCCCAGGAGGCTGGGGCTGCAGTAAGCTGTGATAATGTCACATCATTGCATTCTAGCCTGAATGACAGACAGGCAAGATCTTGTCTCAAAAAAAGAAAAAACAAAAGGCTGGGCATGGTGGCTCACACCTGTAATCCCAACACTTTGGGAGGCTGAGGCGGGCGAATCACTTGAGGTCAGGAGTTCAAGACCAGCCTGGCCAACATGGTGAAACCCCATCTCTACTAAAAATACAAAAATTAGCCAGGTGTGGTGGCAGGTGCCTGTAATCCCAGCTATTCGGGAGGCTGAGGCAGGAGAATGGCTTGAACCTGGGAAGTTACAGTGAGCCGAGATCACGCCATTGCACTCCAGCCTGGTGGGCAAGCACAAGACTGAGTCTTAAAAATAAAAAAAAGGGCAGGAGCTTGGGTTTTATCCTGTCTTGAAGGGAAGTGACAGAGCCAAATTTGTATTTATTTATCCACTAATCTAGTAGCAATGTGAGAGAGAGAGGTAGAGGGTTTCTTAAGGATAGAGAGATTAATGTAGTAGCTCCAGGGAACTATTTTGCAGAATATTAAAGGCAAAGAGGATTTTAAAAAAAAACTGAAAGAGATGATTAGTGTAAGCCACAATGCCATAAGACATGGAATTTCCTAACTGTCATACTCAAGAAAGCAATAAGCAACCTCCCAGAGAATTTATCTATTCACATAAATGACACAGAAAAGAAAACCTAATGAGAGTCCTAAAACAAATTAATTCATCAGTATGTATTTATTGAAAATCCAGAAAATTAACTTGAGTCACAATTTAGTAACTTAGTCAAAGGAAGTTTCCATTTAGAACTGATTAATGGACTAAGAATTTAATAAGAAAAAAACTTTGCTTCCTCAATAATGGAGAAGTAAAAACAACCGTCTTTGTAAATCACTACAGAGCTAGCTGGAGGTGCTATGCTAAAATAAAAGGGCACCATAAAGATAATGTGCCAAAGAAAAAGTGAAGAAGAATGATTAGATTCTGAGGCCAGATCCCAGGAAGTCATCATCCCTGAAAATCTCACTTCCCTGGGGTATAAAAGAGGGATCCTACAACAAGGCAGTCTCGTTTGGGGATGGCACTGGGTCCATTTGTAAACAAATAGAACGTAAACACAGAATTATCAAAGGAAAATAACCAGCCAGGCATGGTGGCTCATGCCTATAATCCCAGCACCTTGGGAGTCTGAGGCAAGAGGATCATTTAAGGCCAGAGTTCCAGATCAGCCTAAGAAACATAGTGAGACCCCCTTTTCTACCAAAAAAGAGGAAGGAAGGAAGGAAGGAAGGAAGGAAGGAAGGAAGGAAGGGAGGGAGGGAGGGAGGGAGGGAGGGAGGGGAGGGAGGCAGGGAGGGGAGGGAGGGAAGGGAGGGAGGGAAGGGAGGGAGGGAGGGGAGGGAGGGAGGGAGGGAGGGAGGGAAGAGAGAGAGAGAAAGAAAGAAAACAAACAAACAAACAAATAAATGAAAGCCAAGCATGGTGGTGCACACCTACAGTCCAAGCTATTTGGGAAGCTGAAGTGGGAGGATTGCTTGAGCCATAGAGTTCGAGGTTTTAGTGAGCTAGCCAAAGTGAGACCTTTTCTCTTAAAAAAAAAAAAAACCACAAATAGACCAGTCACTTAAGAAAATACCTACTTCAACTTAAGCTAAGAACAAGCTATAAAACTAAGGGAGAAGAACATTGTAAGAAAAAAGTTAACCAACATATTTCTGAGATGCCTTGATTCCCAAAACAAGTTTATCTAGCATCTTGTTTTTCCCTTTCTCAGCAAAATGAACCAAAAAGGTACTTGCAGTCTTCACAAGAAGAGGAAAAGTTTGAGCCATGAGGGAATCAGTAGTTCTCAACTGGGGATGATTTTGCTTCAGAGGGCACATTTGGCAATTTCTGAACAGTTTTGGTTGTCACAAATGGAGGTGTCACTGACATCAATTGACTTGGTAAACATCCTATACTGCATAGAACACCCACAATAAAAAACTGTCTGGTCCAAAATGTCAATAGTGCCGAGGTTGAGAAATCCTGCTATAAGTCTCTGCTATAATCTAAATTATCCCCAAGCAGCCTGAGGCCCACCTCCCCATCTGCTGAATAAGCCTTAAAAATATTTAGCAAGTTGTCTGGGCATGGTGGCTCACACCTGTAATCCAAGCACTTTGGAGGCCAAGGCGGGCGGATCACCTGAGTTCGGGAGTTCAAGACCAGCCTGACCAACACAGTGAAACCCCATCTTTAAAAAATATATATATATTTAGCAAGTAAAATCAATTAGAAGACCAAAGGTGACTGGGCATGGCTCAAAGTCTGTAATCACAGCAATTTAGAAGGCTGAGGTGGGAGGATCGCTTGAACCCAAGAGTTCAAGACCAGCCTGGGCAACATAGTGAGGCTCTGTCTCAATAAAAAATTTTAAAAAGGAAAAAACCAAAGGTACATACAGGGGGAACAAATATTCAGGTGTCAAATCCAGATCATCATCATAACCAAATCGTCGAAGCACAGTCCAAGTAGTTTCGTGTCTCCCTCTCTGGATAAAAAGTGTGTGTAAAAAGAGAAAACCTGAAATAAAGTAAATTAGTAAATAAAGGATACAGAGTCACATAGGAGAAAAGCATGTAATATAATGGCAAGAACTTGATTCATGAACATATGGATGCTAGTTTTGCATAGTAAAGCTCGAAGCAAAACAAAATTCACAAGTATCTCAATGAAACAGCTGATTTCTGAGTTGTTTCACATACACACCCAGCTCAGTAAGAGAGAGCACTGGAGGAAATGACCAACTGTACATCTCAAGAAATAAACTGACATGCACAAAGTTATACGAGAATAGTGTTTTACAGATCTTTGAGCTTATTTCTGTAATGGAAAATTCTGATTTTCAATTTCATTAACTTCACTGTGCCTCTATAATATATTCTCCAGGGAACATTCTAGCTGGTTAATTGACTCATAGAAAAAATTCCCTAAAAATAATGACTATTTAAAGGCTGCTTATGAGTAGGAAGAATTTTAAGATATATTTGTTTGTTCCAGATATCTCTTTCCCTCAGGTGGACCTCTGTATCCTTGCGATCCAACCAATTTTGCTACCTCTAATTTATACTGGCAATCAAGATGATAATCCCCAACAATGGCCTGTCCCTTCCAACTCTTAAATACCCAAATCAGACTTTAGGCATACTATTAAATAGTAACATTTGCTTAAAGTATAAATAATGCAATAAAAACCTTTACCTTTTGCCAAATTTTGAAAATATTAGGTTTCAAAAGGGGGAAAAATACCATCCACCCACCTTTCAGGGTCAACCCACTGTCAGCCACACCATCGCTTATATGTTTTCTGACTACATTCTTGACATCTTCCAGAGCTTGAGGAGCTAACGGAGTGTTGAAACAAATCCTCTAGCAAAACACATAAAAATATATTTTAAAACAAACCAGCATTAAAACCACAAATAATATAAAATGATAATCTACAAAGCAACATTAAATCCAAGAGTTGCAACCAATGAAACATACTACATTAGGAATGGTCTCCACTTTGTATTATTTAAGTAAAAAACATGTCATACTTAGAGAGAAAGAAACATTCCCAATTCCTTCCATCCTGTTTCTAAAACACAGGGCTCTTTGTATAGCTTTGTTATTCAAAACGAACAAAGCAAAATGATTCAGAGTTCAGACTTCAAGTCATCCTTAACACGCCCACTTTATACCATGAAATGAAGCTATCAAAATCCCCTCAATTCCTGGCATGAGAGAGTTTTACAGCCTAAGTAAAGGCTTATATAGGTAGATGTGAAAGATAGTTTTATGTGAAGGAAACTTGTAACACATTATTCTTGTTGTTTAAACTAATATATTTTTATAGCTTTTATCAGCAAAAAAAAAAGATACGCAAATGTCTGAAATAAAGGACCATACCTGAAAGAAGTTGAGTTCAGCATCATTGAGAGTACCATCATTATCTTGATCAGATATCTTAAATATACGAGTAAGGGCTTTTATACAGGCTGGTTTCATCTGTAAATCATGGAAAAAAGAAATAATTGTTTTAATGAAAATAGGATTTTAAACTGTGATTTTCTTTCTTTCCTTTTTTTTGAGACAGTTTTGCTCTTGTTGCCCAGGCTGGAGTGCAATGGTGCGATCTCAGCTCACCACAACCTCCGTCTCCTGGGTTCAGGCAATTTTCCTGCCTCAGCTTCCTGAGTAGCTGGGATTACAGGCACGTGCCACCATGCCCAGCTAATTTTTTGTATTTTTAGTAGAGACGGGGTTTCACCATGTTAACCAGGATGGTTTCAATCTCTTGACCTCATGATCCACCCACCTCGGCCTCCCAAAATGCTGGGATTACAGGTGTGAGCCACTATGTCCGGCCCTTAAACTGTGATTTTCATAAGCAACGCTGAGAATAATTCTGTTTTTACATAATATCAAATACAACCAACATGAAAAAATGAATTAAAGCAAAGCCATTTACTTTTATATGCAAGCCTTTTTAAGTAAATGAGGTAATATTTGCTGAGACTCGTATTTGGAATGGTTAAGCTCTCCCCTTATGACAATAAATCCTCTAAGAAGAGGCAAAAGAGAAGTTATTCTTTAGGAGGGATTCATTCTTCTAGTCACATTTTTTAAAAAAAACCATTTTTTAATGTGTATCTTCCCTCAGTCCACAGAGAATCTGAAATCTACTAAGGACTTTCCCCCAACTTCTGATTTCTGACCATCGGCCATCTGGCAGCAGAATGAGATATGTTTTATGTTAAAGCTGGGAAATAAAATACACTTATTCACAAACAAGTGGCAAAATATCACTGGTTAATAAGTGTAAAAAATTTTACTAACTTCCTAGTATAAGAATTATTCATACTTTAAAAAGATTTTGTTGTATGATTGAAGAAAAAGAAAAGAAAAAAAAGAACTTTGCCTTTTGTGACTCTAAAACTTTTATGACTAATGCTGCTGGAAATATATTTTGACAACTTCCTTAATTTTTGTTTTATGATTCATCATGGATAGAATATGTGACTAATTTAAAATAAGGCCCACATACTTATACACTGTATAAACACTATAGGGTAATCACTGCCAACAATTTTGATAAAACTTCAAGGAGATCTTTAAACTTTGTCTAAGCTTGGAGATAGATCTCTTACAGTTCTACCTAGATGAGAGAGATGAGATGTCAAGGTGAGGAAATACAAACATATTAGCTTACAAAATGGTAATGATGACAGCTTTGATCATGCTCTCAAACTCAAATGCAGAAAAGAAATTCTTTAAAAACTAGGAAAGAAAATAATTATCTTCCAAACATACACAGATAACCTCTTCTTGTTTTAAATGAGGTCTCTGGGAGAGTAATTTGATATAGTGAGAAAACGATCAAACTTAAGATACAAAGAGATTAGAAAGAAATGAGAGAAAGAAGTCAAACATCTGGAAACCATTTGAGCCTGGGTGTGGTGGCTCACACCTGTAATCCCCGCACTGGGAGGCTGAGGAGTGCAGATCACCTGAGGTCAGGAGTTCGAGACCAGCCTGGCCAACATGGGGAAACTGTCTTTACTAAAAATACAAAAATTAGCCAGGTGTGGTGGAAAATCCATTTTTTTTCTTTTCATGTTTTGGCATGATGGGTATGCAGTGAATATAAAAGGTCATGGTACGGTGATATACTAGTACTTGAAATGCTGTCAAGTGTGTCAGTGCAATTAGTAGTGCACTCAGTAGCAGTGAAAAGAGAGGAGAGTAGCACATATAAGCTCTATTGAAATTTTACCTCTCATGCGGGTCCACCTAAGAACTGAGTAATAGATGGTGGTAGATATTTTACTCTTGTGGGATGGTGGAACGGATGAGGGATTAACAGATTAGCAGAACTAATAATAGGCCTAAGAACAAAGTAGCTATTAAAAAATTGAGAACAAACTAATAGAGGGGATTAAGTTAGGCTAAGGCCTCAGAGGTAAATCCCTGTAACAGTTCCCATAGTATTAAGACTGTTTTCCAAATTTCCTTGATCATAAAATACAACAGCTAGCTGAATCCGAATAGAATCTATATTTTTAACCAGTAACACCCAGTGACAATTATGATGAGGCAAGTTTGGGAAATAGTGGATTAAGAGTAAATTAGAAAGAAGAATCCTAACTAAGGAGAAGTAAACCAGCAACAAGAGTAAACTAGCATCAGAGTAAGGGATAGCTCAAATTAATTATTTATACCAGGAGTTGGCATTTTTTCTGCAAAGGGCCACATTGCAATTATTTTAGGTTTTGAGACCAACAGGCAAAATCAAGCATGTCATGTAGGTACTTACGGGTAAGAAAGAAATCAAACTTCCACAAAGCTTTTATTGACAAAACTAAAAATATAGCTGAGTACAGTTTTGCAATACAGATTTATTAATAAGAAGAAGGAAATTCCTTTTGGAAGGAAAAGGAACTTTGCTTTGTTGGGGTTCAAAGTTAGTGTTGTCCACCAGGAAAATTAATTGCAAATGTTTATATGTTAATGCTGTAATTAATTGCAAATGTTTATATTCTAATATGTAATGAGATTTTACACGTCTCATCTTTCAAAGTGTCTTTTTGTGCAAATATATACTGCCAATACTGGTACATATCCACAAACCTTTGATTTTAATAGAGCACAAGGTATTTATAAAATTATATTTGGTTCTTTTCTTGATGTTTGCCTTTTAGCATGTCATTACACTGCAGATTAATCAATTCCAATTGAAGGTTAATGGAAACACAACTGCATAATTAAATGGATTATGAAATATGGAAATTTCCTTTGCATTTGCATCAAGGTCTAAAAAAATGATGCTGGAGCTGTAATTTGAGCCTGGAAAATTTATCTGCTTTCCCATCTAAAAATCCACTTTTTTCTTTTCATGTTTTGGCATGATGGGTATGCAGTGAATATAAATAAAAGGTCATGGTATGGTGATAGACATAGTACTTGAAATGCCGTCAAGTGTGTCAGTGCAATTAGTAGTACACTCAGCAGCAGTGAAAAGAGATGAGAGTAGCACATATAAGCTCTTGTGAAACTACTAAACTCTGCCTTTGTAGCATGCCAACAGCCAACAGATAACATAAAAGAATGAGCGTGGTGGCTGGGTGTACACCTGTACACCCAGCTCACGCTTGTAATCCCAGCAATTTGGGAGGCCAAGGCAGGCGGATCACCTGAGGTTGGGAGTTTAAGACCCCTAATGAACATGGAGAAACTTCATCTCTACTAAAAATACAAAACACTTAGCCAGGCATGGTACATGACTGTAAACCCAGCTACTCAGGAGGCTGAGGCAGCAGAAGCGCTTGAACCCGGGAGATGGAGGTTGTGGTAAGCTGAGATAGCGTCATTGTACTCCAGCCTGGGCAACAAGAGTGAAACTCCGTCTCCAAAAAAAAAGAATGAGTATGGCTATGTTACAATAAAACTTTATCTTTATGAAATGATAAGATTTGATGTAATATAATTTTCACCTATCACTAAATATTATTTTTTATTTTTTTCAATCATTTAAAAACATATGGCCAGGCATGATGGCTCACACCTGTAATCCCAGAACTTTGGGAGGCCAAGGCAGGCAGATCACCTGAGATCAGGAGTTCAAGACTAGCCTGGCCAACATGATGAAACTCCGTCTCTACCAAAAATACAAAAATCAGCCAGACGTAGTGGCACATGCATGTAGTTCCAGCTACTTCGGATGCTGAGGCAGGAGAATCGCTTGAACCCAATGAGCTGAGATCGCCGCACTGCACTCCAACCTGGGCAACAGGAATGAATGAATGAATAAAAATATGTTTCCTTAGCATACAGACTGTGTGAAAACAGGTGGTACGCCAAATATGGCCTATGAGTCAGTTTGCTCACCACTCACTTATACTATAAGCTTTTCCTGAAAGATATCTGCCAACTCCTTATTCTTAAAAACAATACCTCTCCTGATAAAGAAAACCCAAACGACCGCCTCAAGCTATGTGTGGTGGCACACACTTGTAATCCCAGACTCCTGTAACTCAGGAGGCTGAGGCAGGAGGATCACTGGAGGCCAGGAGTTCGAGACCAGCCTGGGCACTATAGCAAGGACCTGTTTCTTTTTCTTTTTTTCTTTCTTATTTTTTGAGACAGAGTCTCAATCCATAGCCCAGGCTGGAGTGCAGTGGTGCAAACTCAGGTCACTGCAACCTCCACCTTCCAGATTCAAGTGATTCTTGTGCCTCAGCCTCCCAAGTAGCTGGGATTACGGGTGTGTGCCACTACGCCCAGCTAATTTTTCTATTTTTAGTGGAGACAGGGTTTTGCCATGTTGGCCAGGCTGGTCTTGAACTCCTGGCCTTAAGTGATGCCCCCACCTCAGCCTCCCAAAGTGCCGGGATTACAGGCATGAGCCACTGTACTCAGTCTCCACTTCTTAAAGGAAAAATTTCATTTAAAAAAAAAAAGACAATCAAACTGAAAAATGGGCAAAGGCAGTCACTCAGGAAGCTGGGGCAGGAGGAATGCTTGAGGCTAGAAGTTCAAGACCACCTTGGGCAACTCAGTGAGACCCCATCTCTATAAAAAAATCAAAAATTTAGCTGCAATGTGGTGGCATGCACCTGTAGTCCCAGCTACTCAGGATGCTGAGTGGGAGGACTGCTTGGGTCCAGGAGGTTGAGGCTGTAGTGAGCCATGATAATGCCTCTGTACTTCAACCTGGATGACAGTGAGACCTTGTCTCTTTAAAACAAAAATGGGAAAGAACTTTGAAAAGGCGACAGATATTTCTCCAAAGAAGATGGTCAATTAGCACATGAAAACTTATACAACATCATTAGCCATCAGGGAAATGCAAATCAAAACAATGAGATCCCAACCACATCTACTAGGATGGCTATAATAAAGTTAAAAAAAGGTAAAATAACACATGTGGCAAAGATGTGGAGAAACTGGAACCTTCATACACTACTGGTGGGAACATAATGTGGTCCAGTCATTGTGTAAAATAGCTGCTGTTACCTCCTTCTCCTCTGGGCAGTACAGGGGCCCTGTAGGATGAAGAACAGCTTTCTGTGCATAATAAAAGAGTTCTGATATATTCTTCAGGTTTTTCGCTGAACACTGAAAAAAAAAAATTAACATTTTTACACTCTGAAATCAATTATGAGAGTTAACCATTTTTAAACTATTAACATAAGGCAAAAGTAGGATTCCTTTAAAAAAATGAAAAACGTATCTTTCTTTGAGGACCTAACAATATGAATGTCTAGAAAGAGCTCAGAGGCCAACTCCAAGTTCTCTGTTTTATTTGGTTACATGACTTCACAAAGAGCAGGAAATTTATTCCATCCCACATTGTCCCCCCTCCTATTTCGAACCTCAATTTAGTTAGAATTCATCAAAAATAAATTTTTAAATAAAATTATGAAGCATACCTCCACACAGGTTTCTATTTCTGTATACTGGTTCATAATAGGAAGGATGGTCTCCATACTACTATATTCCACCAGATCAGATTTGTTCCCAACCAATATTAAAGGCAGCCTAAAATTAACAGGGTACATTGTAATAGGGAAGGCAAAAGACATTAGATTTATATTTTAATTTACATCATAACCCATTCTAACCAAAAAGCTTTTATTTACTCTCTTCAACATGAACCTTCCTCTACAGTCACATCAAGCCCTCTAGATAGCATGTATTTACTCAACATGTTAGCTATTGAGCACATATTATAAGCCACATACAGCTGCAAGTATTAAGGACACAAGACAGAAGGCCTCTTCCCATTCTGTTTTGTTTTTTGTTTTCTTGAGACAGGGTCTAGCTCTGCTGTCCAGGCTGGGGTGCAGTGGCAGGATCACAGCTCACTGCAACCTCAAACTCCTGTGCTCAAGTGATCCACTTGCCCTAGCCTCATTAGTAGCTAGGACTCTAGGTACAAGCCACCACACCCAGCTCATTTAAAAAAAAAAGGTTTTTTTGTAGAGAAGGGTCTAGCTATGTTGTCTAGGCCACTCTTAAACTTCTGGCTTCCCAAAGTGTTGGGATCACAGGCATTAGCTACCATGCCTGGGCAGAACTATAAACCTCACCATTCCAATAGTGAAGAACAGAAAATGAGCAATAAGCAAATAAAATAATTTCCAATTCAATAAGTACTCTGCAGGAAATAAATACAGGGAGAGAGTAATGAGAAGGAGATACTTATGTATAATAATTAAGGAAAACCCCCTCTGTGAAGGTGACATTTGAGCCAAGGGGTGAAGGATAAGACGAAATCTGCCGTGTAGAGTCAGGGAAGAGCGACCCAGGAGGAAGGAACAGCATGTGCAAAGGCCAAAAACTGAAAAAACATCCTGATGGCACCAAACAACAGGAAAATGCCAGAATGGCTATGGAGTACTGAGTAAAGAGAAAAAGGTATAAAATGGGGGTAGAAAGAGGATCAAAGGTTAGACACATAAGGACTTACAAGTTGCAGTAAGGAATATAGGTTTTATTGTTAGTGTAAAATTGGAAGCCATTGAATGGTTCTAAGTAGGGGGGTGACATTTTTAAATGCAGTGATTTTTAGAGCTATATAATGACATATTCACAGCATGATATAATGTCTCCATTACTTCAAAATGATCTCAATGGGAGGGGTAATAGATGAAACAAGACTGGTCATGAGTTAATTGCTGATTCTGGATAACAGGTATGTATCTTAGTATATGTTAGATTTTTCACTAACTTCTTTTTTTTTGAGACGGAGTCTTGCTCTGTCGCCCAGGCTGGAGTGCAGTGGCGTGATCTCAGCTGACTGAAACCTCCGCCTCCTGAGTTCAAGCAATTCTCTGCCTCAGCCTCCCGAGTAATTGGGATAATAGGCACCTGTCACCACACCCGGCTAATTTTTTTATCTTTAATAGAGATGGGGGTTTCTACATCTTGGCCAGGCTGGTCTTGAACTCCTGACCTCGTGATCCGCCCACCTTGCCCTCTCACAGTGCTGGGATTACAGGTGTGTCACTGTGCCTGGACTAAATTTTTAAAAATATAACAGTAACTTGGATTACAGCAGTGACAGTGAAGATGAAAAGGAAATATTCAAATTTCAGATATATTTTATAAGTACAACTGACAGAAACAGCTGATAGTTTAGATGTGGAAAAATAAGTAAGGTCAGGAGCGGTGGCTCATACCTGTAATCCCAGCACTCTGGGAGGCCAAGGCAGGTGAAATGCTTGAGCTCAGATATTTGAGACCAGCCTAGACAACATGGCGAAACCTCATCTCTACAAAAAGTACAAAAATTAGGGAAAAGCAGAAATCAAGAAAAATACATAGGTTTTGGCTGGGGGAAAAAAAAAGTCGATCTCAGAAGATAGAGAAGATTGAGAAGAATTTTTTGTTTCCGTTTTTGGCAGGGAGAAGGCAGGGAATTAAAGATTTTGCTTTAGACAAATTAAATCTGAGAAGCCTATGGGGAAAAATCTTAATGGGGATATCAAGCAGGACCAATCTAGTGATACACTGTTATGAATCCTGCAAGAGATCTTGGAGGGAGAGCAAATCATCCTGCTGGAACTCTAGACTGCAACAGAAATACTTGAAAGGATTTAGCTTATCTAAACTTTCGTGTGCCATTATGCTTGAAAAAACTGACCCACCATATAGCCCAAATATAAACTCCTAACACTACCAGGAGGGTTTCCAAAAATACAGTGGTTTGTAACCAAAGGTGTGCACAGAGTAATTTATGGAGCATAGACAGATAGATAGATAGATAGATAGATAGATAGATAGATAGACAGACAGACATAGATAGATACATATATATATATATATATGATCATATATATATATATATCTGCCTGGTACAGTGGCTCACTCCTATAATTTCAGCACTTTGGGAGGCCAAGGCAGAATGATTGTTTGAGGCCAGGAGCTCAGGACTATCCTAGAAAACATAGTGAGACCCTGTTTCTACCAAAGTTTTTAAAAAATTAGCCAGGTGTGGTGGCACACACATATAGTCCCAGCTACTTGGGAGGCTGAGGCAAGAGGATCACTTTAGCCCAGGAGTTGGGAGTTGGAGGCTGCATACACACACACATGCACACACCCCTATGCCTGACTCCAAACATACTGATTCTAAAATTCCAGGGGTGAGACAAAGACATCTATATTGTTTTGAAAGTGCCTCAGGTGACAGTGACGAGCATTCCTGATTAAGAACCACTGTGAAAATGGTCCAACAAAGTCCTAAGGAAGAATATAGGCGTAACAAATATGAACTGAAGGTATGAGGCCCAGTGAGAAGGTATTGGAAAGTGTAATGTTCAGATAATAAAAAATATATCACCCTGGGAAAAGCCAGTAACAAGAAAAATAAGTAAGGCTGGAAGCGGTGGTTCATGCCTGTAATCCCAGCACTCTAGGAGGTTGAGGCAGGCAGAATGCTCGAGCACAGAAATTTGAGACCAGCCTGGGCAACATGGCGAAACCTCATTTCTACAAAAAGTACAAAAATTAGGCCAGGGGCTGTGGTTCATGCATATAATCCCAGCACTTTGGGAGGCAGAGGCTTGAGGTTAGGAGTTCGAGACCAGCCTGGCCAACAAAGTGAAACGCTGTCTCTACTTAAAATACAAAAAAATTAGCCAGGTGTGGTGACATGCATCTATAGTCCCAGCTACTTGGGAGGCTGAGACAGGAGAATTGCTTGAACCCAGGAGGTAGAGGTTGCAGTGAGCTGAGATCACACCACTGAACTCCAGCCTGAGCAAAGCAGTGAGACTCCAACTCAAAAGAAAAAAAAATTAGTTGGGCATCGTGGTGCACACGATGGGGTTGAAGCAGGAGGATGGCTTTAGCCGGGGAGGCAGAAGTTGCAATGAGCCAAGATTGCACTCCAGCATGGGTGACAGAGCCACACCCTGTCTCAAAAAAGGAAAGAAAAAAGAAAAATACACAGACTCCTGTCATTCGGGAAGGGAAAAATAAAAGTCCAGGGACAGGCTCACATATGACTGGATCACAGTCACACCTGAGAACGCTAAATCAGACCTTCAGTGTCAAAAGACACTATCAGATGGTAGAAGAAGGCCACCAAAGAGGCCACAGCATTTTAGGAAGCTGTCATGGTAAAGCCAAAATTTTTTAAATCAGTGGTCCAAGCTGGTGCTTGACAGATCTTAGCAAAATTGCCCTCTCTTAAAGATTCCCTCCTAGAAATGGTTCAAGCAAGAGCAAAAAAAGCAGGTATTAGGAGCATATGGGTGTTAGATCCTCTAAGGCAACCCTGTCTGATACAACATTCTGTAATGATGAAAATGCTCTTGATCTCTACTCTCCATTACCGTAGGCACTAGTTACATGTGGTTACTGTGTATTGGAGGAACAAGCTTTAGTTGTTTGTTTTTTTTTTTTAGACAGAGTTTCGCTCGTTACCCAGGCTGTAAGCTTTAGTTTTATTAATTTTCATTAATTTAAATTTAAAGTTAAATCACCAAACTGATGAGAGGCTACTGCATTGGACAGCATAGCTCTAATGGGACACTCTTTCCTTTCCACTTATCAAGTCATCACAGAGTTAAAACCATGATAAAAGAGAAGCCAGACAATGCCACAGCATTGCTCACAGCACATATAATGCCATCTCAGTCTCCCTTCCAAAATACGTAAGACACAGGGTTAATGATCATAATCATATGTTTAGAACCAGATCTTAAGAGTTTCAAGATGAAACTCTAATTAATGTCAACGTAAAAGAGAATGTCCAACTAAAAGAGAAATCTAAAAAATTGGGTAAAGAACCAAATGTGTACAGTACATAGGTATTAGTCTGATTTTCCTATTTAAAAAGATTCAGGCCATGGACAGTAGCTCATGCCTGTAATCCCAGCACTTTGGGAGGCCCAGGTGAGTGGATCACTTGAGGTCAGGAGTTCGAGACCAGACTGACTAACATGTGAAACCCTCTCTACTAAAAAATACAAAAATTAGTCAGGTGTGATGGTATGTGCCTGTAGTCCCAGCTACTCAGGAGGCTGAGGCATAAGAACCGCTTAATCCAGGAGGCAGAGGCTGCAAGGAGCTAAGATCATGCCACTACACTCCAGCCTGGGTGACAGAGCAAGACTCTGTCTCAAAAATAAATAAAATAAATAAATAAATAAAACTGAGATTTTTCAAGCAGCAGTTTGAGAAAGTGAAATGTAAGATTTATGACCAAAATAATCTGTCTGAAGTTGTGAATCATTATGACATCAGAGTTCTGTTTCCTGTTTTGCTCTCAAGTATATTTGCTCCCTCAAATGAGTCCCCCCCAGAAAGTATGTGGGTATGTGTATGAACAGACAGAAAAACTGACACATAAAGCAAATGTGGCAAATTGTTAACTAGTGGATTTAAGTGAAGGATTTAGGGAAGTTCAATGTACTATTTCTTGAACCTTTTCTGCAAGCTTTAAACTTTCAATATAAAAAGTTTGAGAGAGGAAAAAATACCTGCTGTCTTTGTCTGTTCTTTCATTTATGAGAGGAATCCATCGACTTGTTACCTAAAATGAAAATTAACAAGTGCTTAGCCATGATGAGGATCTTCACGAAACACTCTTCCCTTAGACCTTAAAATTCTAAACTGAGGATCAACGTTAGCAGTTCTCCACTGAAAGCAACTATAGTGGAAAAGGTCACACCTACCTTATCAATAGAATGCTTGTTGTTAACGGCATACACTATGCAGATGACATTAGCCTAGAAGAAAAAGTAACAAATTAATGGTATCTAAAAATAATAAAATGTAGACAGTTAATATATTCGGGTGAAAGGAAGAAAAAATTTAAAAGCTAATACAAAAAAAAACCAAACAATTAGCTTGCCTGTAAGAGAAAATGTTCCTAAGGACTTAAAGCAAAATACATACTCAGTAACAGCCATAACAACAAAGAACTGAAAAAGAACTCTTGGTAATTAAGAGAATGAAAAAGGGTCGGGGTAGATCAGGAGGCCAGGAGTTTCAGACCAGCCTGGTTAACATGGTGAAATCCCATCTCTACCCCAACTCTAAATACAAAAATTAGCTGGGCATGGTGGTGCAAGCCTGTAATTCCAGCTACTCTGGAGGCTGAGGCACAAGAATTGCTTGAGCCTGCGAGGTGGAGGTTGTAGCAGCCTGGGTGACAGAGCAAGGCACAGTCTCAAAAAAACAAAAACAAACAACAAAAAGAGAATGATAAAGGCAAAAACCTACACCTCTGTTTTTTAAAACTCACCTGTGATATTTCTTGATGAAGTTGTTCATCACTCTGTTCTGCTTCTATAAATAACAAAAAGTCAGTGTTTCATATTGCAGACACTTTCATAAAAACTAACGGCCAAACTAAATTCTGTGCAACACCCATTTAACATCCCTCAAAAACGACATGGTGTAGGAAACACAAGGGCAAGCCAGGCGAAGGAAAAGGTTGAACTATGATAAGGCAGCTGGCACTGAAAGATGAGTCTATAAGAGGATAACTCAGGCATGGAACAGCAGAAGCACTGTGTAATAAATCTAGGCCAGCATCTGATCCAGAGTTGAAAAGGGTCAGGCAAAGGACTTCAGAAATCCAGGCTAGAAGACTGGGTGCTGAAGAGTCAGAAGCTCGGACAAAGAGTCTATACACACAGGACCAAAAGGCCAGGTGAGATTCTGGGTAATACAAGCTTAACATCTAGATAGCAGGTGGGAGTAATAACAACTAGGCCCAGAGGCAAAACCATAGCTTGCTAATGAAGAGAGGAGAATTCCCTCAGCTAAAACTAGGTTTTTGCAAAGAAAAAAGAAAAAAAAAAAGAGAGAATTCCCTCTCTAGCATGTATCTAGCTAGAACTGTCTCAATGGGTGGGTGTGCCTGCAATTCCATGGGTACAGGGATATGAATGATACAGGTAGAATAGAAAGCAAATAATTGAAAAGCAAAGCAATTACCGGCATGTTAATTTAGGCCACCTTAGGTTATCTATATCTTCCCCTAAAAATGCCTGTTACTTCTGACATATAAACTAATATATATTATTCGTGATATTTTATACTATGCTAAATAACAGGCCATATTTTTAATATCTTTCCATATGTTAAGTAATCATTGGGTTAAGGCTTCAATTCTAATACTGAAGTGAATCTAATTTTATAGCTACACATATTGAAGAATAATTCTGTAAATAAATCTAGTTATGAGACTGGCTGTAGCAGAAGGCCTTCATCTCCCTCAGCTTCCAGTACAGTGCTGTCCGAGATACAATGCAAGCCACATACATAGTTTTCAATTTTTTAGTAGCAACCTTTAAAAGGTAAATAAAAAAAGGTAAAATTAAATTTTCGTTTAACTCAAAATATCAAAAATATTTAAATTTCAACATGTACTCAACAGAAAAAGGAAGTATTTTATATCCTTTTTTCATATGAAGTCTTCAAAATCCAGTTATATTTTACACTTAACAGCATATTTTAATTTAGAACAGTCATATTTCAAGTGTTCAACAGCCACAGGTATTATAGAACCCAACTTAGTAATCTGGGGACGAAGAACTGTCAGATGAAGGCACTGGGTGGGGTATGGGGTCAAGGTGGACAGATGTAAATGAGATAAGAAGCATAAAGAATCATTTACTGCTACAGAGAAAAGACCACCTCACTGAACACCTTTTAAAGCTCAGTAAATATCTTTTTTCAAGTCTATTAAATTAACCCTACAGCTTCACCTACAAGAGGATATTCTTTACCTGAGTAATCTACAATGTGCGTTGGAACTCTCTCTGGGGTGACATCAGCTGGAATGGTGATTTCTTCTGCCCGGGGAGGAACCTTCATTTACAAACAAATATAGAAAAAAAAAACCTTTTGAATATTATCACTCAAACCTGTAACAGATGATATAAATTTATCTACACAGGTTGAGTACTTCTAAACTCAAAATCTGAAATCTGCAACGTTCTAAAATTCGAAATTTTTTAGTGCTGATGATATACTCAAAGGAAATGCTCATTGGAGCTTTTCTGATTTTCGGATTAGAGAAATGCTCAACTGGTAAGTATAACGCAAATATTCCAAAATCTGAACAAATCTGAAATCTGAAACACTTCTGGTCCCAAGTATTTTTGGATAAGGGATGCTCAACCTGTTTTAGCCCCTCTCTCCAATACCCATTTGTTGTACACATAAGTGTTTATTTTTGTGCTTTACCACTGATGCAAATATACATTAAAATTATATGATAAAAACATTTTTTAAATGCATAATTATAACTACATAGGAATAACACATTAAGAATACTTCAGATCTGACACAGACTCAAAGAATTCTTGAATTAATTTGGTGTTTCAAGTGTTAGATTTTTTTTAATATGTTGTTTTCATTCTATTTTGTTGAAGGCTGAAGATACTCTGCAAATGAGGAGATATTTTAATCCAAAACAATTTGCAAATAAACTAACAGGTTATCAACATTCATTTCCTCTAGAAAATGACTGACTGGCTAAATACACCTTATGTTTGTTTGTTTGTTTGTTTGTTTGTTTGTGTATTTATTTATTTTTTGAGACAGAGTTTCACTCTTGTTGCCCAGGCTGGAGTGCAATGGCACAATCTCAGCTCACTGTAACCTCCGCCTCCGGGTTCAAGCTATTCTTCTGCCTCAGCCTCCCAAGTAGCTACAATTACAGGCATGCACCATCATGCCTGGCTAATTTTGTATTTTACTAGAGACAGGGTTTCACCATGTTGGCCAGGCTGTTCTTGAACTCTTGACCTCATTGGCCAGGCCGTTCTTGAACTCCTGACCCCAAATGATCCGCCTACCTCAGCCTCCCAAAGTGCTGGGATTACAGGCGTGAGCCACCGCACCCAGACAAGCCTTATGTTTAATGATTCCATTTTTCAGAAGGATTTTTTTAATTAATTAAAAACCCTTCTAGAATACTTATAATCCCTAAAAAAGTGAAAAAATAAATAAATTTTTAAAAACCAAAAACAAGGGCTGGGCACAGTGGCTCATGCCTGTAATCCCAGTACTTTGTGAGGTCAAGGCAGGTGGATCACGAGGTCAGGAGTTTGAGACCAGCCTGGCCAACATGGTGAAACCCCATCTCTCTAAAAACACAAAAATCAGCCAGGCATGGTGGTGTACACCTATAATCCCAGCTACTCAGGAGGCTGAGGCAGGAGAATCACTTAAATCCAGGAGGCGGAGACTGTAGTGAGCCGATATCACGCCACTGCACTCCAGCCTGGCAACAGAGCAAGACTTCGTCTCAAAAAAAAACAACAACAACAAAAAAAAAAAAAACATAAAACCAAAACCCTCATCCACAATCAAGAGGACTATGCTGAAACAATTCTAAACTAAAACTTACTTTTAGGTGGAGTTATTATAAATTAATGTTACTTACTGATTCTACAAATAATATATGAATATATACTTCATTTCTTAAATTAAGTAATTACTTATTTAACCATCTTGTCTAAAAGGAAAAAAAAGCAAAAAAAAAAAAAAAAACAACCAAATTCAAATAGTCTTTGGCAGCTGTAAATCTGAAAGCACTACTACATGATACATCAAATTCCTGTCTGAACAATGAAATTATACAGACATTCCTCCCTAAACTAGAGTAAAGGAAGGGTAAATGTAAACTGTGACACTAATGATACCTACTATGCAAGAAAAAGAGTAATCTGAAATCATTTTCATCCCATTCCCTATAACCATATCCTAACTTTATGTAAGGTTTAGCCAACAGCTCCTCATTCTGGAACTTCCAAAATGTAAATGTATTGCCAGTAATAATAAAACCACTTTACTACTTTTGGCAGCACTTCCCTGTTATCAAGTTTATCTCATTTGAGACCCAGAACAATCCTTTGAGGTAGGCAAAGGTGAAATGAGTTCATTTCATCATTTGTAAAATGAAGCAGGTATATTAAAGGTTTTCAAATATATGTATCATAATTCCAGTGGGTTCTGACAAAAACACCTCACAGACCAGGGAGTGTCAGACAGAAGGCCAAGTAGGGATTCATACCTTTCTCCTGAACTTCAACTCATGGACTGCTCATTGCCTTTTTCATATTTTGGGTTTATGAACAACATTTTATTATTAAGAGAGGGCTACAGAGCTTATATGATATCTATATCCCTTTCAGCTCCCATTTATCTATAGATGAGACAACTGAGACACAGAGAGCACAAAGGTCCTAGACAAGGTCAAAGGCAGAAAATACAAAAGATTTAGGGGAACTTAGATATAGGTTAGTTATTTCTCCTATACCATATTTCATAGATATAATTGATAAACGAGTATTAGCTTTTTAAAAAGTCCCAACTGGCAGGGCACAGTGGCACATGCCTGTAATCCCAACACTTTGGGAGGCCAAGACAGGTGAATTGCTTGAGTCCAGGAGTCAGAGGTTGCAGTGGGCTATGATCACACTGCTGTACTCCAGCCTGGGCAGCAGAGTGAGACCCTGTCTCTAAAAAAGGAAGAAAAGAAAAAGTCCCAACTGTCCAAAAGGAAACACAAACCACATGCCAAAAGAGGCAGAGTTCATTTCTATTAATTTGATTTTGATACATTTTTTAAAATTTAAATATGGAAATCAAAATGTTTACCTCTTCTGGAAATTCTTCACTGACCAGAGACATAATCAGTGATGTCTTCCCAACTCTAGCTGTGAAAAGAAAAATCATTACTTTAATAAAGTGTTTAGGTTCTACATAAGCTCAAATTCAGCAACCACATTAGGAAGTCTGTCGCTCAGCTAAAATCTAAGGCATCCAAATTATCAAGTTTTAGTACAATACTTAAAAGTAGATCTTTGTTTATGCTTAGAAAAGCCACGCTTACTCATTATTTTTAAAAATCTGCCAAAATACATTCTATAAAAGTGCAAATCCTTCCTAACATCCTCCACCAACACTTTAATATTCCCCCAGATTTTTCCTATACTTATATTAACTTGCAATATTTTACCACAGTGGAATCATACATAGTTCTCATACTACTTTGCAACTTTCCTTTATCACTTAATTATGTGTTTGGACAGTATGTCATGTCAGTACATAAAAACTCTTAGGAGAGAACAGTTGAGTTACTGGTTAATGGGTACACAGTTTTTGTTGAGGATAATAAAAAAGTTTTAAGTACAGATAATGGTGATGGTTACACAACATTATGAATAAATTTAATGCTACTGAATTGTAATTATGAATCGTTAAAATGGTAATTATGTAATATATATTTTGACCAATTTTTAAAAATAGCAATAGTAAACTCACTTTATATTAATATTTTTTAAAACCTTCTGCATTTTTTTGTTTTCTGAGAGATGGAGTCTCACTCTGTTGCCTAGGCTGGAGTGCAGTGGCGCAATCTTGGTTCACTGTAACCTCCACCTCCTGGGTTCAAGTGATTCTTGTGCCTTAGCCTCCCGAGTAGCTGGGATTACAAGCACGCATCACCACGCCCAGCTAATTTTTGCATTTTTAGTAGAGACAGGGTTTCCCCACGTTGGCCAGGCTGGTCTCAACCTCTTGACCTCAGGTGATCCGCCTGCCTCAGCCTCTAAAAGTGCTGAGATTACAGGCATGAGCCACCACACTCAGCCATCCTGCATTATTTTTGATAGTTGTATTAGAATCCACTGTGATGTATTATAATATATTAACATAAACTCCTAAAAAAAAACATTGGAAAGGTTTCCAAGTTTTCCCTTTTTTTTTTTTTTTTTTTGATTCAGGGTCTCACTCTGATTGCCCAGGCTGAAGTGCAGTGGTGTGATTTTTTTTCTGGCTCACTGCAGCCTCGACCTCCCTAGGCTCAGGTGATTCTCCCACCTCAGCCTCCTGAGTAGCTGGGACTACAGGCGCATGCCACTACATCCAGCTAATTTTTTTTTTTTTTTTGAGACGGAGTTTCTTGTTGCCCAGGCTGGAGTGCAATGGCACAATCTCAGCTCATCGCAACCACTGCCTCCCGAGTAGCTGGGATTACAGGCATGTGCCACCACTCCCGGCTGATTTTGCATTTTTAGTAGATATGGGATCCCTCCATGTTGGTCAGGCTGGTCTCAAACTCCTGACCTCAGGTGATCTGCAGGCCTTGGCCTCCCAAAGTGGTAGGATTACAGACATGAGCCGCCATGCCCAGCCTTGGTTAACATTCTTTTTACACATCAGGATAAGAAGAAAAATTTTTTAAATGCACCATCTCTGATTCATCATTATTCTGTATTTAGCAGTCAAGGTCTGTCAAATTTTCCTTTGAAATGTTTAATATTCATTCCTTCCTCGCTATTCCTGTTTCCCTAATTATGGTACTTTTATTGAAAAATCTCCCAGTCCCCAATTTTCTATTCCTTTCTCCAGTTTCCTCCTTAATCTACCAACAATACAAATGCCAATCCACTTTTCTTACATACTCTTTTCATTTTCTAACTCACCGGATCAAATGCCTTCTTTGAATTATCTACCACATCAAAGGGAAATCATTCTACTGGCCTTTGAATATCATACATAATCTATCCCTAGTTCTCCTATCTAATCTCATTTCCCACTATTCCCCACTGGATTTGCTCAAACAAAGCCATTCTGCACTGTGTAAGTCCAAACAAGCCACAATAAATCCTGCCCACCTCACAGTTTCCCTCATCTAAACATCATTCCTGCTCTCCCTCTACTTTTCCAAATGTTGTTAATAATTATCTTTCAAGGAGGGCTCAAATTCTACCTCAACCCTACTCACATTCTAGAGATACTGTAGCTCTTATTTCCGCTACTGCCTCCTTTGAACTACTACTGTACCACATAATTTATATTAAATTATAAACTTAAATTTTTACCCAATATACACACAATATGTGAGTCTACATTGACACAATAACCAAATATTTGGAAACACTTCGATAATGAACAAAACTTTCCAATTCTACATGAATGGGAAAAGGGTCTCTAGCACATCAACCAGACTGAATCATCTGATTTTGATTTCACCTGGTCCAAGCATAACAGTACTGCTGTATTTTCAGCATTACCACTAGGGAAATTAGTCCCACCTCCTGGAGATTCTGGAACTACCATTCAAAGATTTTCTTAACAGTAACTGGAGAGCTGGGAATAACGGGTAACTGCTGAGGCAGTTAAAACATAAACACAGCCAGGTGCGGTGGCTCGCGCCTGTAATACCAGCACTTTGGGAAGCCAAGGCGAGTGGATCATGTCAGGAGTTCGAGACCAGCCTGGCCAACATGGTGAAACCCCATCTCTACTAAAAATACAAAAATTAACTGGGCGTGGTGGTGGGCACCTGTACTCCCAGCTACTTGGGAAGCTGACAATTGCTTTAACTCAAGAGGCAGAGGTTGCAGTGAGCCAAGATTGCACCATTGCACACCAGCGTGGGTGACAGAGACTCTCTCTCTAAATAAATAAATAAATATATATATATATATTAAAGGAAGGTGTGATATAACATAGAATACATTTGGTCTTTGTCACCAGTTCCTGGCACAGAGCATCAGAATGCCTTGGAATTTCCTGAATGATAGGAGTGTCTTTTATTATTAATGAGTCCCTTTCAACCATACTTGAGTTCATCCTAATGAGGTGACTCATGGGAAGGAGTGGGCAACAGAACAAGCTAGCAGAGTGTGTGGGAGCTGGTCACCAGAAAAACCAACTACATGATTAGAGGATCAGAACTCTCAGCCCCACCCCAAAACCTCCAACGGGGAAAAAGCTAGAGTCAAGCACGTGGCCAATGGCTTAATCAGGTCTACCTACTGAAAACCCATATAAAAACTCTGAGCATCAAAGCTCAGGAGAGCTTCCTGGTTGGTGAATGTATCAATGCACCAGGAAGGTGGTGCACCCTGACCCTGCAGGGAAAGAAACTCCTGAGCTCGGGACCCTTCTAGACCTTGTACCTCTTCGATCTGGTTGTACATATGTATAATCGTGAATATAGCACTTTCCTGAGTTTTGTTACTCACTCTAGTCTGATGGGGTAGTAGGAAACCCTGAATTTGTAGCTGGCCAGGCTGAAGTGTTATTGAAGTGAGGGCAATGGTATTGGGAACTGAGAAACATTATAACAGGTTTTCTATCCAAGAGCGCTAGTTCCACCCAGATACATGTGTACCATGCCTGTAACAAACTAGGGAAAACACCAGAATACACAGAGCATTGACTTATGCTTCTACATGACCATCTTTTTTGTCTAGACTTCTACTATTAGTTCATTTTATAATTATTGACCTGATTGCCTTCTAAGAACAAAGTTTTGTCTTAGCTACTATGTGCAGATAATATGGAAAATGTATTAAATAAGACAAGGCTGAGCACAGAGTGGCTCATGCCTGTAATCCTAGCACTTTGGGAGGCTGAGGCAGGCGGATCACTTGCCAGGAGTTTGAGACCAGCCTGGGCAATGTGGCAAGATTCCATCTCTACAAGAAATACAAAACTAGCTGGGCCTGGAGTCTCAGATACTCAGGAGGCTGAGGTGGGACGAGGACTTGAGCTCAGGAAGTTGAGGCTGCAGTGAGTCATGAAAGAGCAAGACCCTGTCTGAAAACAAAACTTAACACCAATGTATAATTTGGTCTCTAGTAGGAAAAAATAGTCAGTTATCCAGTTAAGACACACATATTCTTTTCTTTTTTGGGCAGGGGTCGGGGGAGGAACAGTCTCGCTATGTCACCCAGGCTGGAGTACAATGGCGAGATCTCAGCTCACTGCAACCTCCGCCTCCCAGATTCAAGTGATTCTCTTGCCTCAGCCTCCTGAGTAGCTGGGATTATAGGTGTGTACCACTACATCTGGCTAATTTTTGTATTTTTAGTAGAGAACGGGGTTTCACCATGTTGGCCAGGCTGGTCTCCAACTCCTGAACTCATGACACACCCACCTCAGCCTCCAAAAGTGCTCAGATTACATGCGTGAGCCACCATGCCTGGCTGACACATGTATTCTTAACTGTTTCACTTGTGTAGTAGTATCTAGGCAACCTTCCAACATATCACCAGTGATCTCCTGAAGGACTTCTTAGACCTCCTTGACAAAAATGTGACATTTCTTACCAGCTACTGAGCATCTCCAGAAAGATTAAGAAACAAGTATTTCATTATCACCCATAGGAAACTATTCAAGGGCAGAAAACATGTCTTTCATGTGAGCTCCAGCTCCCAGCTCACATGGCACTTAATAAATGCAGCTGTATAGCTTGGTGGTTAAGAGCACAAATTTGAAACTCAGGAAAGTGGATGATTACTTCTAAGGGAAAAAGAACAATGTAATGGGAAGGGAGCTTCGAATGATTGCTAATCTTTTCTTGAGCAGGGTGTTGGGTATTTGTTATATTATTCTGTATTACCTTTTACATAAATATTTCATCAAAAAAGAAAAGAAGAAAAAAGAACACAGGCTTTGGAACTAGACAGAATTGGGCTGAAATCCTAGTTCCAGCACTTACTAGCTGTGCTTCCTCAGGCCATCAAGCCAGTTTATTCATCTCTAAAATAAAGCATTGACCAGCCTCACAGACTTGTTAAGAGGATTAATCAAGATGAGAGCTATATAATGCTTAGCACAACACCTGGCACGCACACATTAAGTATACAAATGGTAAAAGTTTGATGATGATGATCAGTTTGTTAAATGAGCACTGGCCTGGGTCAGAAAATCTGGATTCAGGAACCAGCTTTTGCCATTAACAGTACGACCCTGAGTTGTCAACAACCCTCTCTGGGCCTCAATTTTTCTCACCAGTTAAATCAGTTAAAAAAAAAAAAGGTGAGGATGGGTGGACTAGATGTTATCTAAACGCATATAGTACATGCTTAAACTACCATGGAGCACACCTAGAAAACAGGTCTGTAACACAAGAAAAACTGCACATTAACATTAAAGGTGGCCGGGCACGGTGGCTCATGCCTGTAATCCCAGCACTTTGGGAGGCAGAGGCGGGTAGATCACGAAATCAGGAGTTCGAGACCAGCCTGGCCAACATGGGGAAACCCCATCTCTACTAAAGATGCAAAAAAATTAGTCGGGCATGGTGGCACACGCCTGTAATCCCAGCTACTTGGGAGGCTGACACAGGAGAATCGCTTAAACCCAGGAGGCGGAGGTTGTAGTGAGCCAAAATCATGCCATTGTACTCTAGCCTAGGTGACAGGGTGAGACTCTGTCTCAAAAAAAAAAAATAATAATAATTAATTAATTAATTTAAGAACTGGGCATGGCAGCTCATGTCCATAATGCCAGCATTTTGGGATTCTGAGGTGAAGGGATGACTTGAGCCCTGGAGTTCAAATCCAGCCTGGGCAACACAGTGAAACCCTGTCTCTACCAAAAATAATTTTTAAAATAGCCAGGCATGGTGGCGTGTGCTTGTAGACCTAGCTACTTGGGAGGCTGGGATGGGAGGATCACCTGAGCCCAGGAGGTGGAGACTGCAGTGAGCTGTGATCGAACAGCTGACTGGTCCAGGCTGGGTGGACCAGGCTGGTCCAGGCTGGGTGACACAGCAAGACCCTGTCTCAAAACACACCCCATTAGGTAAACTTTTAGTACCCTCAAAATGGCAGAGAGATTTGCAAACTATAACTGTTAACTGTGTAGGGGAAAGTGATTTGGCAGAAACATTTGTCTAGCTACAAGAACAAAGTAGGACTCACCAAGCTAATGCTGGGTCTCAGAATTTTCAGATCTTGCCAACTTACATGCAATACTTCATAACCTTGTTTCCTAAATATCTCCTTTGTTATGGCCTTATTTAAGGTTCCAGCAACCCCAAACCTTCAGCTAGCTCAAGGTAGTGTTCCTCTCAACATTCATAGTTCATCCTGATTCCAGATGACTATGCGCAGTGGAAACAAAATACAGATGCTCCTTCACTTGATAGGATTACTTCCCCATAAACCCATCGTAAATTCAAAATATAAGTTAAAAATATACTTAAGCCAGATGGTGGTTCATGTCTGTAATCCCAGCAGTTTAGGAGGCTGAGGTGGGAAAAATCACTGAGCCCAAGAGTTTGAGATCAGCCTGGGCAAAAAAGTGAGATCCTATGTCTATAAAAAATAAAAAATTAGCCAGGCATGATGGTGCACACCTGTAGTCTCAGGTTATTTATTCGGGAGGCTAAGGGAGGATCCCTTGAGCCTGGGAAGTCAAAGCTGCAGTGAGCCATGATCAAGCCACTGACTCCAGCTTGGGCAACAGAATGAGAATTTATTTCAAAAAAATGTTTTTAAATGTGTTGGGATCCTCCCTGGCAACCAAAACTTAAAAAAAAAAAGAAAAAAGAAAATGCACTTGATGCTAGCAACACAGCAAGACAGTCCATGACTTACTATAGTTCTTCTCTTCTTTCCTTTTTTCTTTCTCTCTCCTTCTTTCCCTCCCTCCCTCTCTTTCTCTCTCTCTCTTTTCTTTTTTCTTCCTCTCTTTTTTCTTTTTTTGAGACAACATTTTGTTCTGTTGCCTAGGCTGCAGTGTAGTGGTGCAATCACAGCTCACTGCAACCTCAATTTCCTGGGCCCAGGTGATCCTCCTAACTCAGCCTCTCAAGTAGGTGGAACCACAGGCACACACCACTCCAGCATTCAGCTAATTTTTTTTTTTTATTATTTCTTGTAGAGACAGGGTCTCCCTAAGTTGTCCAGGCTGGCCTCAAATCCCTGGGCTCAAGTGAGTCTCTTGCCTTGACCTTTCAAACACTGGGAGTACAAGCATGAGCCATTATGCCTGGCCCTTTTTCGCGCGCGCGTGTGTGTGTGTGTGTGTGTGTGTGTGTGTGTGTGTGCTTTTTTTTTTTTTTTTTTTTTTGGAGAGACAAAGTCTCACTGTGTTGCCCAGGCTGCTCTTGAACTTCTGGGCTCAAGTAATCCTCCCACCCTGGCCTCCCAAAGCTCTGGGCCTACAGGTATGAGCCATCACGCCTGTCCCCTGATTTTTCAACTTTATAACTGGTTTATATGAATAATACACAGCAGACAGAGCTCTCTGTGGATCACAGACAGAATGCCTCTGTTATGAAGTCCCATTAAGTGCACTAAGCCCTGTACTTCATGTAATTTATTTTAGTAGCAGTATAACTCTCAGGTACTCAAAACAGCAAGGTCTTTTAAAGGATACAATGCCTGTATAATTTCTGTGACCTTTGCACTTCTAGGCCCGACTATTCCCAGTAGAGATGTCTGCTTTTCCTGGAGGGTCTCCATAATCACAACTACCATAGCATGGATATACCCAGGAACTTTTCCATTTCTAAAGAGCTATCCTGGATATTTTATGCTTTTTTTTTGGAGACAGAGTCTCACGGTTTTGCATAGGCAGGAGTATACTGGCATGATCACAGCTCACTGCGGCTTTGAACTCCTGGGCGCAAGTGATCCTCCTGCCTCAGCTTCCTAAGTAGCTTAGACTACAGGTGCATACCAACATATTCAGTTACTTTTAAAAAATTATTTGTACAGATAGGGTCTTGTTATGTTTCCCAGGCTGGTCTCAAACTTCTAGCCTCAAGCTATCCTCCTGCACTGGCCTCCCAAAGTGCTGGTGTTATAGGCATGAGCCACCATGCCCAGCCACCTGCACATTTTAAACATCTCTATATTCTCATCCTTCATCTACTACATTAAGAATGGCAAAAATGAAGCTGAAGCTCAAGGATTTAGTCCCATTCTTGGTCCTTAAAAAATGTGCCTACCTTAATAACCTTAAGATCCTGATTCTTCTCATATTCCCCTTTTCAGAATTATCTTTTTAAAATTTTGCTCTTGTTCCACCACTCTAAGGCCCTCACCAGTTTCAGGAAAAAAAAAAAAAAAAATCTACCTAACTTTTAGTTTTTTAGTGCCTTAGGGCCTGTCTACCTATTCCTATGTGAGACTATCAAAGAAATAATAAAGCAGCAAGTGTAAAAACCACTTTTAAGCTATTTTTAAAAGGCCAAGTAACATGGCTCACACCTGTAATCCAAGCACATCACTTGAGCCCAGGAGGTCTAGACCAGCCTGCACAACATGGAGAAACATCAGCTCTACAAAAAATTAAAAAATTAGCAGGGCATGGTAATGCACGCCTATATTCAGGAATTTGGGAGGCGGAGACAGGAGAATCACCCGAACCCAGGAAGTCGAAGCTACAGTGAGCCATCATCATGTCACTACACTCCAGCCTGGGCAACAGAGTGAGAGCCTGTCTCAAAAAAAAAAAAAAAAAAAGATAAACAAAGTGATCAAAATTAAGCCGATCCCCAACACTGAAAGGCTACTGGTTAACAAGAAAACACTTGGTCCTTCATCCCAATCACACAGGATCCCTTAGAAAATTCAGCTGTCACCGGGCGCGGTGGCACGTGTCTGTAGTCCCAGCTATTCGGGAGGCTGAGGCTGGAGGATCTCTTGAGTCCAGGAGTTCTAGGCTGTATGCGCTATGCCGATCGGGTGTCCACACTAAGTTTGGCATCAATATGGTGACCTCCCAGGAGCAGGGGACCAGCAGGTTGCCTAAGGAGGGATGAACCGGCCCAGGTCGGAAACGGAGCAGATTAAAACTCCTGTGCTGATAAGTAGTGGAAGTGTGCCTGTGAAGAGCCACTGCACCTCAGCCTGGGCAACACAGGGAGATCCCATCTCTTTTTTTAAAATAAAAAAAAAAAAAAAGAAAAGAAAATTCAGCTTTCAAGAGATGTTCTGTTACCTTTGAAGTTCCCTCCCTCACTATGGCTTAAAATCCCTCCATTCTTCGTCATCTCTCTCTTTTTTTTTTAAGAACAGAAATGGAAGTTTATTTTAAAAGGCTTTATAAGAGGAAATAAATGAAAAGTTGCTTGGTAGAGACCCAAGTGGGTGCCTGAAGGTCCAAGAGAGAAAAGACCCTCATCTCTTCTTAAAACTCATTAGAACAAACTTTTTCCCAGTCACAGTCCCCTTCTGCTTTTCCCATGGACCCCCTATGTCTGCAGTGCTATTTTCAGAACAGAAAACCAACATTATGAGGAAATTCAGACTTCTTCACAGCTCTGCTCATTAGTCAGACGGGCAGTTATGGCTGGCTGTGTAGCAGCAGGCTCCTGCCGAAGTACAAACCTGCCACCAGGTCTATTCCAGCAGAGCAGGCCTCATAGATAGAAAAGAAAACACCCTGGCAGGGGAGGAGGCATCGTAAATGACAATAATCAAGTAGCTTTACTTACGCTTGAACATACAGGCATTCAACACAGTAGTACCAGAGCAGGAACAATTCCATTTAACTTATTTATATCAGTCACTACTTTTTAAAGCATGATTTTTAAAAATTTACTCATACCCTGCCTCATCTGGAAAAGAATGTGAGGTAATTTAGCACTCACTACATTATAAAAAATACCATTTAGTTTAATAGTGAAATAATTGTACACTAAAAATAAAAGAACACGAATCTCTACCACATTAAAATTCAAGAGTGATTTCCATTTTTTTTTTTGAGTCGGAGTCTCAAAATGTTGCCCAGGTTGGTGAGCAATGGGACGACCTCAATTCACTGCAATCTACACCTCCCAGGTTCAAGCAATTCTCCTGCTTCAGCCTCCCGAGTATCTGGGATTACAGGCGCCTGCCACAACGCCTAGCTAATTTTTTGTATTTTTAGTAGAGACAGGGTTTCACAATGTTGGTCAGGCTGGTGGTCTTGAACTCCTGACCTCATGATCTGCATGACTCGGCCTCCCAAAGAGCTGGGATTACAAGTGTGAGCCACTGGCCTGCCATCATTTCCTTTTTTAAAAAAGCTCATTCGCAGCAAAAGTTCAAAATTGGAGCAAGAGAGATGGATTACAGTGAATTTAGGGAAAAAAACAGCACATTTGTATCAGTATCATTTTTGTTTCCTTTTGGAAGGACAGTGAAATAACAGCTACTTTAATAAAGAATCAGACAAATGTGACTTAGTCAAGAAATGCTTCAGCGAATCTAAACTAGGGCTTTTTGCTCTCCTTAGGGCTTGCATACCTATCCCTATGTGAGACTATCAAAGAAAGAATAAAGCAGCAAGTATAAAAGCCACTTTTAAGCTATTTTTTAAAAATTAGTATTTTGGCCAGGTGCAGTGGCTCACACATGTAATACCAGCACTTTGGGAGGCTGAGGCAGGTGGATCAATTGAGGCCAGGAGTTTGAGACCTGCCTGGCTAACATGGAAAAACCTGTCTCTACTAAAAAAAATACAAAAAACTAGCCAGGCATGGTGGCACACACCTGTAATCCCAGCTACTCAGGAGGCTGAGGCAAGAGAATCACTTGAATACAGGAGGCAGAGATTGCAGTGAGCCAAGATCACACCACAACACTTCAGCCTGGGCAACAGAGCAAGGCTCTGTCACACACACACACACACACACAGAAATAAATATATATATATATATATAATTTTTTTTTTTAAGAGACAAGATCTCCCTCTCTTGCCCAGGCTGATCTGGAACGCCTGAGCTCAAGCAATTTCACCTGCCTCATTCTCCCAAAGTGCTAGGATTACAGGCATAAGCCACCATGCCCAGCCTAAACTAATTTTAATTGAGAAATAAATGAGTGCCTTAAAGACAATGAAAACATTTTAGAATAAAAAATTATAAAAACTATTTAAATATACTTACAATTAAAAAGGTATCTTAATATGATATAAAGACTACATATTTTTAGCTGCTTCAGAAAATAAAAATTGTTTATGAGGGAACAAAAACCCCAAGTTCTTCTTATACTAATTAAGCTTTATATTTACTATAAAAATTATAATACAAATGCATATAAAACATTTTATTTGTTTTTTTTTTTAAAGAGACGGAGTTTCACCATGTTGACCAGGATGGTCTCGATCTCTTGACCTCTCGACCTTGTGATCTGCCTGTCTCAGTCCCCCAAAGTGCTGGGATTACAGGCGTGAGCCACCGCACCAGGCCTAAAACATTATATTTTACAATAAAATTTATAAATAATTTATTACTAATAAAATGTATAAAATATAAATACATTTGATACACTTAATATGTTATTAACATGGAGGACAAAAAAATTATCCTTTATTAGCCAGCCGACTAATGGCTTCTAGTTCTTCCACTTTGCCTGAGAAATGTTGAAGTAATCTATAAAAACTAAAAGCAAGATCACAATTATCTGCAAGGACAGAAGACCTTCTGATCCAATTCAATAGAATATGCCACAGTTCTGAGACTCCATGCTTCTAAGTAGGTCATCCATGGAAAACATAATTCATCACTATAGAACAAATTATCGAGATTTATCCAGGCTATAAATTTTCCTTTTCATCACATCTTTTGAACATCTAGTTCCAAATGACAGCAAATTCCTAATATTCATGAAGCAGAAATAACGTTCTCTGGTTCCAATTACCACTCTACCAGCCATACTGGCTATTTTTCTTGGTAACAAACACCCCCTGCTTCAAGTGGCAAAGAGACCATTTTTTTGTTTCTTTAGTAAGAAGCCTTGTTGGCTCTTCCTAAGTTATTGTATTTAGTATACACTGGGGGGAGGAGGGTGACCACAGAGTTATATTTTTAACTGGAAAACTTCAGCATTTGGCGAAATAGCTAAATATTGTTCCAGAGGACAATTTCATTGCCCATATGCAGATGATGTAGCCTGCAGAACAAAGGTGTCACCCAGCTATCCCTCTCCTTCAAACTAGATCAACACTAATTACCAACTAGCAGCAAAAAAAGACAATGGAGAAGACATTTCAATACATATGTGAGGATGATATAGAAAAGACTGAATGGACAGAATAGACTCTTTATGCAGAACAGACTCTATGGCCAGAGATGTTTGGACTTTGGCTTTTTCCACATTTAAAACAGCCTAACTTCTTTTATCTAAGTACTAAATACTCATTAACCAATTTGCATTAAAGCCTGTATGCTTAAGAAGTGGGCCAAGAAAAGATCCATTTCACATCAATGGGTGTTTGAACATCCTTGTCCACAGAATATTACCCAGGTAGTAAACAGAGTATAATTGAAACTGGAACAGTTTTAGTTTTTTTTTTTTTGAGACAGAGTCTCACTGTGTTGCCCAAGCTGGAGTACAGTGATGAAATCTCGGCTCACTGCAACCTCCACCTCCTGGGTTCAAGTGATTCCCCTGCCTCAGCCTCCTGAGTAGCTGGGATTACGGGGGCACACCACCATGCCCAGCTACTTTTTGTATTTTTAGTAGAGACAGGGTTTCACCATGTTAGTCAGGCTGGTCTCAAACTCCTGACCTTGTGATCCACCTGCATCAGCCTTCCAAAGTGCTGGGATTACAGGCGTGAGGCACCATGCCTGGCCAGTTTAATCTTTAAATATCATTCCAACAATGACCAGAATGAAAAACAATATGGCTTTTTTCTCTTTTTTTAGTTAAATAAAAGTAGAAGCAGGGTCTTACTATGTTGCCTATGCCAATCTCAAACTCCTGGTCTCAAGCGAGTCTCTTGCCTTGACCTCCCAAAACGATGGGATTAGCAATATGGCTTTAAAATGATCTTAGGCCAGGCACAGTGGTGCATGTCTGTGATCCCAGCACTTTGGGAAGCCAAGGTGGGTGGATCACTTAAGGTCAGAAATCAAGGCCAGCTTGGCCAACATGGTGAAAACCTGTCTTTACTAAAAACACAAAAATTAGCCAGGCGTGGTGGTATGCATCCGTAATCCTAGTTACTTGGGAGGCTGAGGCAGGAGAATTGCTTGAACCCAAGAGGCTGATGCTGCAGTGAGCCAAGATTGTACCACTGCACTGCAGCCTGGGTGACAGAATAAGACTCTGTCTCAAAAAAATAAAATAAAAAAAGAACAGGCCAGGCATGGTGGTTCACACCTATAATCCCAGCATTTGGGAGGCCGAACTGGGCAGATAACTTAGGGTCAGGAGTTTCAGACCAGCCTGGCCAATACAGTGGAACCCTGTTCCTACTAAAAAACAAACAGACAAAATATTAGCCAGATGTGGTAGCACATGCCTGTCATCCCAGCTACTGGCAAAGCTCAGATTACAGTGAGCCGAGATGACACCACTGGACTCCAGCTTGGGTGACAGAGAAAGACCCTGTCTAAAAAAATAATAATAAAGAAAGAAAGGAAAATGATCACATTTTTATGACAGAGAGGAGTGGTTTGGAAAACAAGGAAAGTCTAAACAAACTGAACTAGCTTGAACTCATTCATTCTTTCAAGAAATACCTGAGTACCTCTTTTTTTTACCAGGCCTGTTCTAGCCACAGGTAGAACAGGGCTACAGCACAAAGGAAGACAAATCCCCTTCCTTCATGACAATTCCTTTGTGGCCCAAGGGACGGGAAAACAAATGTATAAATATACATGGTTATGAGGATAATGCCTAGGTCAGAGCCTTCTTATAGAGAAAGCAATGAAGGAGAGAGTAGTATAAGAGGGAAGTAAAGCCCTTCCAGATTGTGGAGGCCTGCATTAAAAAGTTTGGATTTTATTCTAGGTGAAAGTAGAAATCATTGGATGATATATATTTTTTGAGACAGATTCTCACCCTGTCACCCAGACTGGAGTGCAGTGGTGCAGTCACAGCTCATTGCAGCCTTGAACTCCTGGGCTCAAGTGATTCTCCCACCTCGGCCTCTCAAGTAGCTGGAACTGCAGGTGCACACCTACCATACCTAGCTAATTTTTTGTATTTTTTGTAGAGATGAAGTTTCGTCGTGTTGCCCAGCCATGCTGGGCTCAAGTGATCCTTCTGCCTTAGCCTCCCAAAGTGAAGAGATTATAGGCATGAGCCACACACCTGGCCCATTAGATGATTTTTAAGGTGCATAACAGAATCTGAGATATTTTCTAAAGATGAATCTGAGAGTATACATTCAGAACAGCTTGAATCTATACTCCCAAATTTAAAAAAAATTAAAAATAAAAAACCAAAGACGAATCTTCCTGCTCCATGGAAAATGAAGGAAAGCAGAAGCAGAAAGACTGGTTAAGGCCGGGCGTGGTGGCTCATGTCTGTAATCCAAGCACTTTGGAGGCCAAGGGGGGTGGATCACCTGAGGTCGGGAGCTCAAGACCAGCCTGACCAACATGGTGAAACCCCATCTTAAAATAAAAAAAGAAAGACTGGTTAAGGGAGATACTGCAAAAATCTAGTCCAAAGCCAATGGAAGTTTGAACTAGTTTGGCAGAGGCTGTAACGATAATCAGAGTTAAACAAACCAGTTCAACTCTGAGCTGCCAGATTCATTTTAAAAGAAGATAACAGCTCTTTTAAAACTGTGTGGCTCATGCTTGTAATCCCAGCACTTTGGGAGGCCAAGGTAGGAGGATCACATGAGATACAGAGTTCAAGATCAGCCTGACCAACATAGAGAAACCCCATCTCTACTAAAAATACAAAATTTGCTGAGCGTGGTGGCTTATGCCTGTAATCCCAGCTACTCAGGAGGCTGAGGCAGGAGAACTGCTTGAAGGGGAGGTTGCAGTGAGCCAAGATTACGCCACTGCACTCCAGCCTCGGCAACAAGAGCAAAACTCCATCTCAAAAAAATAAAAAATAAAAGAGGATCACAGTTCCATTTTCTTAATGAACTTGACTAGGAAAAAACAAATATATCTCAATTTAATTTAAAAAGAAGTCTTCATTAAAATGAAGACCATCCTGTTTACTTTTATTTATTTATTTATTGAGACAGAGGCATGATCTGTTCCCCAGGCAGGAGTGCAGAGGCGTGATCTCAGTTCACTCCAACAGCTACTTCCTGGGTTCCAGCGATTCTCATGCCTCAGCTTCCCAAGTAGCTGGGACTACAAGCGCATGCCACCACATCCACCTATTTTTTTTATTTTTAGTAGAGAGGGAGTTTCACCATGTTGGCCATGCTGGTCTCGAACTCCTGACCTCAAATGATCCACCTGCCTCGGCCTCCCAAAGTGCTGGGACTATACAGTCACGAGCCACTGCACCTAGCCTATCCTGTTTACTTTTAATACAGCTACATGACTTAGATAAAAGGATAGTAAGGCACTTTCTAATTTTAAAAGGACATTTCTTAAGCATAATAAAGCAAATCTAGTTAAATATAAATTCAGGCCAAGAATTTAACCATGAAAAATTATGACCTGAAGACCTAAGTTTTGTGTGGGTGTATTTTTATTTTTAAAAACTGTTTATTTTAATTTTTAAAAGATTTTTATGTGTTTAAGTGCAGATTTCTCATATGCATATATTGCAGTGATGATGTCTGGGCTTTTCTTGTGCCTATCACCTAAATAGAAAACATTGTACCCAGGGCCAGGCTTGGTGGCTGACGCCTGTAATCCCAGCACTTTGGGAGGCCGAGGCGAGCGGATCATGAAGTCAAGAGATCGAAATCATCCTGGCCAACATGGTGAAACCTCGTCTCTACTAAAAAATACAAAAACTAGCTAGGTGTGGTGGCACACGCCTGTAGTCCCAGCTACTTGGGAGGCTGAGGCAGGAGAATTGCTTGAACCCGGGAGGTGGAGGTTGCAGTGAGCCGAGATCACGCCACTGCACTCCAGCCTGGTGCCTGGTGACAGAGCAAGGCTCTGTCTCAAAAAAAAAAAAGAAAACATTGTACCTAATAGGTAATTTCTCACCCTGCAGTGCCCTTTCACCCTCCCACCTTTGTGATGTCCAGTGTCTATTATTCCACTCTGTATCTCCATGTATACCTGTCATTCAGCTCCCACGTGTAAGTGAAAACATGCAGTATTTGGTTCCGTTTCCGAGTTATTTTACTTAGAATAATGGTCTCCAGTTCTATATATGTTGTTGCAAAAAACACAATTTCATTCTTTGTTTTATGGCTGAGTAGTATTCCATGGTATATATGTCACTTTTTTTTTTTTTTTGAGACAGAGTCTCACTCTGTTACCCAGGTTGGAGTACAGTGGCATAATCTCAGCTCACTGTGACCTCCACCTCCTGGATGCAACCCATTCTTCCACCTTAGCCTACTGAGTAGCTGGGATTACAGGTGCATGCCACCACAGCTGACCAATTATTGTATTTTTAGTGGAGAACAGGTTTCATGATGTTGGCCAGGCTGGTCTCAAACTCCTGATCCTAAGGTGATCCACCCACCTTGGCCTCCCAAAGTGTTGGAATTACAGGCGTGAGCCACTGCACCTAGCCATTAAAAATTAATTAATTTTAATTTTTTTAAGAGAATCTTGCTCTGTCACCCGGGATGAAGTGCAGTGGTGTAATCATGGCTCACTGCAACCTCGACCTTCTGGGTTCAGGCAGTCTCTCACCTCAGCCGTCCCAGTAGCTAGGACTACAGGTGCACACCACCATGCCTAGCTAATATTGTTTTTGGTTTTTTTTATTTTTGAAGCAGGGGTCTCATTATGTTTTCCAGGCTGGTCTCAAACTCCTGCTTTCAAGCAATCCTCCTGTCCAAACTGGTCTCAAACTCCTGACCTCAGGTGATCCACCCACCCTGGCCTCCCAAAGTGGTGGGATTATAGACATGAGCCACCGCACCCAGCCAAGACTTAGCATTTCAAAGTGCTACACCTAGGCTAACAGCTGCCAAATATTTACATTAAATCTCACAATGTAAAGCCTCTAACATTTCCCCCCAAAATATCAGCCTTTAAAATAAATAAAATTATATATTCCGATTAAGAGTATTTATGATATTTTCCAATGTGAAAAATAACATATACTGTTGATGGCCCAAGGCTTTTGTACCATCCTTTAAGAAAAGTGTCTTCCTAGCTGGGCTCAGTGGCTCACACCTGTAATCCCAGCACTTTGGGAGGCTGAGGCAGGAGGATCACCTGAGGTCAGGAGTTCGAAACTAGCCTGGGCAAAATGGTGAAACCCCGTCTTTTAAAAAAAAAAAAAGAAAGAAAGAAAAGTGTCTTCCTGTGGCTGACATGGTGGCCAGCGCCTGTAGTCTCAGCTACTCTGGAGGCTAAGGCAGGAATTGCTTGAGCCCAAGAGGTCGAGGCTATGGTACACTGTGATCACACGTGTGAACAGCTAGTGTACTCCAGCCTGGGAAACACAGCAAGAACCCATCTCTTAAAAAAAGAAAAAAGAAAGAAAAGTTTATTTCTCAAAAACTAAGGCTTTCTCTGTGTCAAGTTGCTCACTATAATCAGAAAACTGTACCACATAGATACATACAGTTTTACCAATTGTCTTATTGCTTTCTACAAAACATGGATTGTAAGCTTTCTAACAAATTTTGAATCCTTTCATATATTCCTAAATAAGTAATATTGTTAATTTTTATTTACTTTTTCATTTTTTTTGAGACGGAGTTTCGCTCTTGTTACCCAGGCTGGGGTGCAATGGCGTGATCTCGGCTCACTGCAACCTCCGCCTCCTGGGTTCAGGCAATTCTCCTGCCTCAGCTTCCTGAGTAGCTGGGATTACAGGCACGCACCACCATGCCCAGCTAATTTTTTGTATTTTTAGTAGAGACGGGGTTTCACCATGTTGAACACAATGGTCTCGATCTCTTGACCTCGTGATCCACCCGCCTCGGCCTCCCAAAGTGCTGGAATTACAGGCGTGAGCCACCGCGCCCGGCCCTCATTTGTTTTTTTTGACACAGAGTCTTGCTCTGTCACCAGGCAGGAGTGCAGTGGGGCGATCACAGCTCACTGCAACCTCTACCTCCTGGGTTCAAGCGATTCTCCTGCCTCAGCCTCCCTAGTAGCTGGGAGTATAGGCGCACGCCACCATACCCAGTTAATTTTTGTATTTTTAGTAGAGATGGGGTTTCACCATGTTGGCCAGGATGGTCTCAATCTCTTGACTTTGTGATCTGCCTGCCTCAGCCTCCCAAAGTGCTGGGACTAGAGGCATGAGCCACCACGCCTGGTCCAAGTAATACTGTTAATGTTTTAACTTACATGTCCTAAGAATGACATATTGTTTATATGTGTAACACTTTTATTTAGATGCTTTTTTTTTTTGAGACAGTCTCATTCTATCGCCCAGGTTACAGCCAGGTGTGGTGGCATGTGCCTGTAGTCCCAGCTACTCAGGAGGCTGAGGTGGGAGAATTGCTTGAACCTGGGAGGCAGAGGTTGCAGTGAGCCAAGATCACGCCACTGCACTCCCGCCTAGGTGACAGAGTGAGACTCTGTCTCAAAACAACAACAACAAACAATTTCATGATATAAAAGGATCAGTTTTTTAAGCAAGTAACCTACTCACTTTCCCTACCTTGCTCCAAAAGCATAAGCATGAATCATATGTTAAATAGCACCTTCCTGAACTTTGTCAAAGAAGTCCATGAAAAATACAGATTAAGATATAATTATAAATAAAAACTAAAATTTACAACTGCAAACCAAAAAGTAAACTCTGGCTGGCTAAGGTTACTCCTAGATTCTAATTCTAAAGGAAGATTTTTCCAAACAGCAGGTGGATGAAATTTCAATGAAGATCAAAAAACTACAGATGGGGGCAAAAATGTGAGTCCTTGGGAGTCCATTATCGTGACCCTGAGGGGTTACCAAGAATGAAATATGGTTTAGAATAGAATGTTTCGAAACAGCTTATGGCAGAACATTAATTAATGTATTAACATTTTAAAACAAACAATCTAGTTCTCCTGGGCCCACTTTCTTATTTTAGTCCTAGCAACTGAGTCACATAACTTGCACTGTGATAGAGAAGTCCCCGCTGTTCTGTCCTCATGGCGGTGAACAGAGATAACTATCTTTTAATACATGTTCAAAAGATGAAATGTATGAAATTTCTGGATGGGGGGAGGTATCAAATGTCTGTATGCTTGTTGTCATTAATAAATTATCAAGTACCTATGGAATAAATAATGCTTAAAAAGAGAGCAAAGATTAGGCTTTGGGGTAACAATAATTGGACTCTCCCCAGATAATTCTAATTCATTGAGTATTTGCATAACTTGAAGCTGGGAAAAAATAAGTTTGAGGAAATATCTCGAGTACCAAGAGTTATTCCGATGCAAAGCACAAGTACTGCTAAAAAGGATCCGGCCCTTTCCACTACTCATATCTTAATGCCAATGCACAGAGTGAGTGAAGACTGCGAATGCCAAAAAAAAATGCAGAAACCTGACCTTGCCCACAAGTCGAATAGTTCTGCGCCCCTCCCCCAGCTTCCCCAGGAGCCGGTTCACGCAATCCCAATTGGTCAGTTTGCTTATTCCAGCACCTGCCTGGCAGTGACAAGGGAATCTCCAGGGGAAGACAAGAAGGTCGGAAAAAAGGCGGCCTGGGAAACTGTGAGGCCCAGGAGGACAAGGTTCGAAGAGGAAAAGGAGAGAATCTTCGGAGGGATGAGGTCGGGCAGTTAAGGGATAATGGGGACATGGCTTGGGCGGAAGGCTAGGGAACAGGGAAAGGAGATCTTAGGAGGGCCCAGATAAGGTGACAAGATGAGGGCCGCCGTCGGGCAGCCACAAGGGAAGAGTAAAGGGGCTGGAAGGCCTAGGAGCGCGGAGAGAGGAGAGCGGAGCTGTGAGGCGCGAGAAAAGCCGGAGCTGCAAGTGTTGGGGCTGCAGGGGCGACAGGGGCTGCAGGGGCGACAGGGGCAGGGAGGATAGGGACTCCGGGGCCGGCCCGCGGGTGCGAACTCACGTTCTCCCACTAGCAGGATCCGCACGTCTTTCTTCATGTCGGCGGTTCTCGGGGGCCAGCCTCCGCCTGTACGCATGGAGTGGACTCCTTTCGCCAGGAGCGCCCACCCCACGGCGCCACCTGCCAGCCTCTTCGGCCGCTGGGGCTCGCCGCGCCGCCCCTAAAGCTGCTTCCCCCTTACGGGAGCCGGGACGGCACCAGCTCCGCCTCCTCCGGCCCAGCGGGAGGCGGTGGCGTCGGGGACGACGGCACGCAGCGAGGGACACGCGCTTTCAGAACGCGAACGCTCTCAGCGCAGGAACAGCGCTCCCGCTGTCAGGCCGCCGCAGCGCAGGCCCAGGGAGCCTCGCCCACCCTCTTCTGGGCACCACGACCCCAGAGACGTTTTGGGCCCGGAATTTGACTAACAGATTCCCTGGTTTAAACCCATTTATTTATTCCACAAATAGGGACAGAAATTCCCTGTTCAAAGTCACATAATTAGAGCGTGGCAGTGACTCAGGGCAGGGCTCTTCTCACCAGACTAAACTCCAGGAGGGCGGCGACCTCCTTCCTGGTTTTCCGCTGCGTCTCCACGTTGTTGGACAGAACCCTCAGAAAATGCTTGATCGAATAGGGCGACTGGCTCCCAGAATCCGGCGCTTTCCACTCCCCGAGGTCCATCATCCTAGTCGTTTTTGCGTGTGATGCTTATAAAATACGATAAAATTCCTCTTTACGCTGTGTGAACAGACTTGTTTCTTTATAACCAAACTAAGTGCCCTTTTTCTGTCTATATAGTTTATTTTGTGGCAGGGTTTTAGGATACTTTGCTTTCTTTTCTTTCTTTTTTTGAGACGGAGTCTCCCTCTGTCGCCAGGCTGGAGTGCAGTGACGCTATCTCGGCTCACTGCAACCTCTGCCTCCCAGGTTCAAGCGATTCTCCTGCCTCAGCCTCCTGAGCAGCTTGAACTACAGGTGTGCGCCACCACACCCGGCTACTTTTTGTATTTTTTAGTAGAGACGGGGTTTCACCTTGTTGGCCAGGATGGTCTCGATTTCTTGAGACTTCGCAACCCGCTCGCCTCGACTTCCCCAAGTGCTGGGATTACAGGCGTGACTGCCCCCGGCCTCAGATAGTTTTCTTTTCTCAGGCTTATGCAGCATAATGCTAGACAAGGAGGTGGCACTGGATAATAAACTCTAACTGATTTTTCTAACATTGCCTTTATTTTCTCCTGACCCTCTCCATCTGAAGGAATTTGTTGCTATGTGCTTAATGTTTGGTACACTGGAAAATATGTATATATACACACATATATACATATATACCCATATATGTATAAAATATGTACACACATACACATGCACGTGAGAATATATATCACATCCCTAATGCTTGGCACACAGTGGGAAATGTAAAATACATATATTAAATTAGTGAGGAAGCACTATCTGTACATAATGTACCTTTTTTCTATCTTAAGTATTACATAATAAACATTTAAAGGGAATGAAATGTGAGTAATACCAATCTCCCCTTCTCCTAGGAGAAGTCATGTGGTCTCTTGCAGCAGCTAAGAGTTGCTGGCAAACTTCCTAGGTTTGAATCTAGGCTCCACATAACAGCTCTGTGATCCTGAGTAAGTGCTTTTATTTTTCCTTCTCTCAGCCACTGTTTGTTCTTCTGTAGCATGGAAATAATGATAATAATACCTTCCTCTTGAGGCGGTTGTGAGTAATAAATACAATAACACCTGTCCGGCATTTGGTACAGTGCCAAACTCTGTGTGCTCTCCTGATCTCAGCTATCATTATTAGCATATAAAACGGTCACTAAAAAGTTGTAATCCACAGGTTTTGAGGCAAATATGTTGTTGTGTTTACTGCAGAATTTCACCATCTTAGTTATTTGATGTCCCTAAGGAGCATAGGGGAGAAAGTTTCAAAAACAACTCTAACCCTGTCCGTGTTAGGAAAGATACACTCCTTGTTCACTGGGAGATAATGAAGTCACGTTACTGGGTAGATGTAAGTAAGGTGCTTTCATCTCCCTCCTCCCCATAACCTCAGTGAGTGGAAATGTGAAATTCAGGAGGCTTGGTTACCTGATCTTTCAGGGAAAAGTAGCCCTCAGAACTTTTGTGTTACAAAATGTTTGAGTTGGAGGAACCCTTATAGAGCTCCTATTCCAATCCCATTACTCTGTAGATAAGAAAAGCAAGGCCGACTGAGACACAGTGACCTGACACAGGCAGCATGGCTGAGACTGAGATTTGCTCTGCCATTTCTAGTGCATGGCTCTAGACAACTCATGTCACCTCGTTGTGCCTCAGTTTCCTCTCTACCACATGAAGGCTATGATCTCTTCCTTATGAAGTTTTTTGGAGGAGCTCATAAAATAATGTATTTTATGCAAATAATGTAATGAATTGTAAAACATTTTCTTTAAAAAAAAAGTTTCACAAATATCAGGGCACAAAGATCAAAAGCCTTTTACAGATGGGCAAATTCTTTAGGGCACTGCTTGTTCCAGCCAGCTTTGTAAAGAATCTCAATCCCTAGGAGCTCTCAATCAGTTGCCGGTTAATGACAATGTTGATTCTTTGGGGCTTCTCCAGGAGGGTGAGAGTGACAAGGTCTTCAAGGTGTTGTAGCTGTGTACTGGGTAATGTCTGGTAGGCAGGGGCTAGAAAAAACTGTTTTTCTTTTTAAGGGGGGCCATCATAGAGATAATATTGCAAAGAACTCCTTTATATATAAAACCTACTTAAAAATCCATATCTAGCCAGGTATGGTGGTTCACACCTATAATCCCAAAGCTTGGAGTAGCCGAAGTGGGAGGATCTCTTGAGGCCAGGAGTTCAAGACCAGCCTGAGAAACATCAAAACTCCATCTCTACAAAAAATAAATAAATTAACTGGGCATGGTGGCATGCACCTATAGTCCCAGTTAGGAGGCTGAGGTGGGAGGATCACTAAAGACCAGGAGTTGGAGACTGCAGTGAGCTATGATGGCAGTCTGGGTGACAGAGCCAGACCCTGTCTCTAAAAATAAAAATAAAAATCTGACAAAGCAGGCACGATGGCTCATGCCTGTAATCCTAGCAGTTTGGGAGGTCAAGGTGGGGGGATCACTTGAGGTAGGAGTTCAAGACCAGCCTGGCCAACATGGCAAAACCCCATGTCTACTAAAAATACAAAAATTAGCCAGCCATGGTGGTGCATACCTGTAATCCCAGCTACTCAGGAGGCTGAGGCAGGGGAATCGCTTGAACCCAGGAGGCAGAGGTGGTAGTGAGCTGAGACTGCACCACTGCACTCCAGCCTGGGCGACAGAGTGAGACTACATCCCAAAACAACAACAACAACAAAAACAAAACACAACAAAATCTGACTCAAGGGCTGCAGGAAAAAGGCAACATCAAACACTTTCAGTGGGCAATGGGTATAGTTTGGTACAAACTAAGGCTAGCACTTGCTAAAGTTGGAGAGTGGGAGTCTGGCATGCCAGAGCTTGCCTCCCCTGCAATATAAGTTTCTTTCTACAGTCCACAGTCATCTTCTGATCATCTATACTTCTGCCATTCTGGCTCCCTGGCTTGTCTTGAACCTTACGCCCTCCTTATGATGTTAACAAACGTCCAGCAGGGGTCACTCTGATGTTCTCCTGGAGACAGCACAGGTCGGTGGCTAAAGCAGGGTAGCTTGGCTGGGTGCGCAGGCTCAAATCCCAGCACTTTGGGAGGCTGAGGTGAGAGGATTCCTTGAGCCCAGGAGTTCAAGGCCTGTCTGACCTCATCTCTACAAAAAATTTTAAAAATTAAGCCGGGCGCAGTGGCTCACGCCTGCAATCTCAACACTTTGGAAGGCTGAGGTGGACAGGTCACCTGAGGTCAGGAGTTCAAGACCAGCCTGGGCAACATGGCGAAACCCTGCCTCCACTAAAAATATAAAAATCAGCTGGGTGTGGTGGTGGGCACCTGTAATCCCAGCTACTTGGGTGGCTGAGGCATGAGAATCGCTTGAACCCAGGAGGCAGAGGTTGCAGTGAGCCGAGATCAAGCCACTGCACTCCAGCCTGGGGATACAGCGAGACTCTGTCTACAAAGAAAGAAGAAAAAAAATTAAAGAATTAATTGGACATGGTGGCTCACACCTGTAGTCCCAGCTACATGGGAGGATTGCTGGAGCACAGGAGGTTGAGGCTGCAGTGAGCTGTGATCATACCACTGCACTCCAGACTGGGCGACAAAGTAAGACTCCCGTCTCTTAAAAACAGCAACAATAAAGAGTAAGGACGATGGAGTCTGCCTGCTAGGTCTGAACATCAATTGTGCCAGTTACTAGCTGTGCATCATTGGACGGATTATTTAACTTCTCTGTGCCTCATCTGCCAAATGGGAATAACAATAGGACATACCTCATGAGATTGTTATGAAGATTAAATTAATTAGTATAATAGGAAAAGCCAGGCATGGTTGCTTACACTTGTAATCCCAGCACTTTGGAGGCTGAGGTGGGTGTATCACCTGAGATCAGGAGTTCAAGACCAGCCTGGTCAACATGGTAAAACCCCATCTCTACTAAAAATACAAAAATTAGCCAGGTGTGGTGGTGGGCACCTGTAAGCCCAGTTACTTAGGAGGATGAGGCAGGAGAATCACTAGAACCTGGGAAGTGGAGGTTGCAGTGAGCTGAGATTGCACCATTACACTCTAGCCTGGGCAACAGCAAGATTCTATCTCCAAAAAAAAAAAAAAAAAAACAAGACTCATTAGCTGGGTGTAATGGCATGCACCTGTAATCACTTGAGCCTAGGAGGTCAAAGCTGCAGTGAGCTGCGATTGTGCCACTGCACTCCAGACTGGGTGACAGAGTAAGACCCTGTCTCAAAAAAAAAAAGAAAAAAGAAAAACCCCAACCTATATGTATATACATATATATACACGTATTCATATATGTGTATATATACACATATATGTATATGTAGTTTTATATATATATATTATATGTATACATATATATGGAAAACCCTTAGAATAGTACCTGGTGCATGGTCAGTGATACATAGATGTTGAAGTGGGGAGATAGGAAAGACACAGTCCTTGTTCACTGGCAGATAATGAAGAAATATTCCAGGGAGAATGCCAATAACGACCTTTAGTCTCCCCCTTCCCACCCACACATCAAATAAAATAAATTATAGGGGAAGTGGCTTCTGTACACCTCTCTGAGCCTGAGGATAGAGCTTCATGATGACACATACTGCAGCAATCATAAGCCAAAGCACAGAGTTGTTGGCAGTGAATTTACTGTTGGGATATTACAGACCGATTACAGTGTATTAAATAGATTGGATAAGGCCAAGAAGACAGATTGGTATCTCTAAGACACTGATGGAATTTTCCTCTAGAATACCAGGAAGGAGCTCTACCCTCACAATACAGTCTTCATGCCTCCTCAACTGTGCAGGGGACATAGGGAGGACAGAGCAAAGTACTTTCGCCAGGAGATAAGAGGATCCATCTTTATGCCTATCAAAGGGGAAACTTGCAACACAGTCTCTCTCTGAATCCCAGGACAGCAGAACATCCAGGGCCAGTGCGCAGGCCTGCTGGGTAGAAGATAAAGTGTGTGTTAAATGACTGACATTGGGTGGGAACAGGGGGCCCCAACTCTGATTGGTGAGTTAGACACAGTCCTGGGCAGGAGACCAAATAAGACTTGGCTTGGCATCAGTCCCATGCTTCAGACCCATCTATCTTTGGTCTTTGAAGTTAAACCCAAAGCAGCATCCGTCATTTGCGTTTTCTTCACTTTTGTGTCCCATTCCTTCCAGGATGCCTTCTTCCTTTTCCCTCCCGGGCCCACTCTGGAGGAGTGGAAAAGTCCAGCGCTTTGATACCAGGTAAATACTGTATTTTATCTTGCCTTTTAACAGACTTGTTCTTGGTTCATTGTTCAAACATCCATGTCTTCTGCATCATCAGTCACAAGGGTCGGTCTCTAGAGGACATGGATCCTGCCTGTTTGCTTGATTTGACTTAAAGATATATCACTCAGCACAATTACTTATTAAAAGGCATTTGATTATAACAGTGTTGAAAGGAAATTTCCAGACAAGAGCTTCATCTGTTAATTAGGTTGCATCCAGTTTTCTTTTTAATTTTCTTGAGCTCCTTTCAGACAAATTGGAAAACAAATACTCTCAATTAAGACATAATTGATATTGAGAAGCCTACCCCCAAATGGCCTGAATTTCTGTGGGTGATTAAGAGCATGGGCTCTGGAGCCTACATTTTATCTCCAATACTTTGCTAGCTGTGTAACACTGACTAGCAATGTTGGGCGAATGACTGACCTCCTGAAAAACATAAACCTCATCTGCAAAATGGAGCTATTTCATAGGTTTCTTCTGAGGATTAAATAAAATAATGCAGGTAAAGCATTCATCACATTGCTTAAAATGTAGTACATGCTCTCATATCACCCTTAAATTAGAAATTCATTTACTGATTTGTATCATCTTCCCAAAGGCAAATTGATTAGCCTGCCCACCAAATTGTAAACTCTGAAAGGCAAAAATGCATTTAAGTTGTAATCACTTTAGAGACATTAAAAATTTTGCTGACTTCTTTTTTTTTTTTTGCTTTGAGACAGGATCTCACTCTGTCACCCAGGATGGAGTGCAGTGTCGCAGTCTCAATTCACTGCAATCTCCACCCCACACTCCACCCCCACCCTTTTATTCCCCAACCCCTGGGCTCAAGGGATCCTCCCACCTCAGCCTCCTGAGTAGCTAGGACTACAGGCATGCACCATTATGCCCATCTAATTTTTTGTTATTGTTGTTTTATTTTTTGTAGAGACGGGGTTTTTATCATGTTGCCCGGCTGGTCCTGAACTGGGCTCAAATGATCCACCTGCCTCAGCCTCCTAATGTGCTGGTATTACAGATGTGAGCCACCACATCTAGCCTGCTGACTTATTTTATCTTTTATACACACACACACACACACACACACTCTCTCTCTCTCTCTCTGTCTCTCTTAAAAGTTTTTTAGGCCACAAGTCATTTCTGCCAAACAAAAAATTCCATGGAATGGTACATTTATAATTTATTTTCTTGCTCTTCTTTAATGCAAGAAAAAACTATCATTTCTGTTTATCTCTGCAAAGAAATCGCAAGAATTAAATACATTATAAGAAAATAATTCAAAAGAAAAAATGTAGATAGATAAATATGTACAGTCCACCCTCCATGTCCATGAATTCCACATCTGTGGCTTCAACAAAATGAGGATGGAAAATACAATATTCTTGGAATGTAGAACACATGGTTACAGAGGCTTACTTTTCACATCCGGGGTTTCAGCAGGGCCAACTGCAGGACCTGAGCATCCTCAGATTTTGGTATTCAAGGGGATCCTGGAATAAATCCTCTTCAGTATCAAGGGATGACCATGTATATATCTAGTCATGCACCACACAACAACATTTTGGTCAATGATGAACCACATATATGACGGTGGTCCCATAAGAAGATAAGCTGTATTTTTACTGTACTTTTTATGTGTTCAGATACATTTGGATACACAGATGCGTTCACCATTGTGTTACAGTTGCCTACAGTATTCAGTGTAGTAACATACTGTACAGGTTCATGCCTAGCAGCAATGAGGGATAGTCTTAGGGCATTGAGCCCTTAACCTGTGGGCTCACCAAGTGTCAGAACTGAACTGAATTATATGACATCCAGCTGGTTACAGAATTGCTTGCTTGGTGTGTGAGGGAAAAAACTCACATATATCTGGTATCAAAAGTGTTATGCTGAATGACTGCGTAAGAGAATAGGAAAAGACACTTGGGGCTGGGTGTGTGACTCATGCCTGTAATCCTAGCACTTTGGGAGGCCAAGGCAGGCAGATCACTTGAGGCCAGGAGTTTGACCAGCCTGGGCAACAAGGCAAAACCCCATCTCTACAAAAGATACAATAGTTAGGCCAGTGTGGTGGCTCACACCTGTAATCCTAGCACTTTGGGAGGCCGAGGAGGGCAGATTACTTGAGGTCAGGAGTTCAAGACCAACATGGAGAAACCCTGTCTCTACTAAAAATACCAAATTAGCTAGGTATGGTGGTGCATGCCTGTAATCCCAGCTACTTAGGAGGCTGAGGCAGGAGAATTGCCTGAAACCAGGAGGTGGAGGTTGCGGAGAGCCAAGATCATGCCATTGCACTGGGCAACAAGAGTGAAATTGTCTCAAAAAAAAAAAAATACAATAATTAACCAGGCATGGTGGCACATACCTATAGTCCCAGGTACTCAGGAGGCTGAGGCAGGAGGATCATTTGAGCCCAAGATACAGAGGTTGCAGTGAGCCAGTGCCATTGCACTCTAGCCTGAGTGACAGAGTAAGACTCTGTCTCAAAAAAAAAAAAAGACACTTTGGTTTTTTTCCCTTAATATCTCAGAATAAATATATTTTGTTTATAGCAACAGATATATACATATGTGTGTGTGTGTGTGTGTGTATTCTGTTTAAGCAATACTACACACTTTCTAAAATGTTAAAAAAAAAATAGAAAAGGCTGGGCGAGGTGGCTCATGCCTGTAATTCCAGCACTTTGGGAGGCTGAGGTGGGTGAATCACTTGAGGTTGGGTGTTTGAGACCAGTCTGACCAACATGGAGAAACCCCATCTCTACTAAAAATACAAAATTAGCTGGGCTTGGTGGCACATGCCCGTAATCCCAGCTACTCAGGAGGCTGAGGCCAGGATCACTTGAACCCAGGAGGTGGAGGTTTCAGTTAGCCGATATCGTGCCACCACATTCCATCCTGGGCAAAAAGAGCAAAAAACTACATCAAAAAAAAAAAAAGGAAAAATGTACAATTGTAGGGTAATAGCTAAATTAAGTATGACATAACATGATTGGAATTTTTGCAGTCATTTAGTGACTATTAGAAAGATGGGAAAGTATTTACAAAATAAGTGAGAATACAGAAATATGAAAGTATATGCAATTATGACAATTAAACTGTGATATATTCATTTATGCAACTTTAACCTTCTAGACTATTTAAATTTTGAACTTTTACAAGCATGCCCATGTGTTACTCAGATAACAAAAACTAAAAGAAAAAGTATGTTAAAGATCATAAATTAATTTTAGTACAACCATCTTTTGTAAAATTTCAAAGTTTATTGATTTATTTTTATTTGTTATTATTATTACTTTTGATGGACTCTTGCTCTGTGGCCCACACTGGAGTGCAGTGGTGCAATCTCAGCTCACTGCAACCTCTGCCTCCTGGGTTCAAGCTATTCTCCTGCCTCAGCCTCCCAGGTAGTGAGATTATAGGTGTGCACCTTAAGCCTAATTTTTGTATTTTTAGTAGAGATGGGGTTTTGCCATGTTGGCCAGGCTGGTCTTGAACTCCTGACCTCAGGTGATCCACCTGCCTCGGCCTCAGAAAGTGCTGGGATTACAGCCATGATTCACCACACCCAGCATTTTTTTTGAGACGGAGTCTCAAGTCTTGCTCTGTTGCCCAAGTTGGAATACAGAGGCACAACCTCAGCTCACGGCAGCCTCTGCCTCCCAGGTTCAAGTGATTTTCTTGTCTCAGCCTCCCTAGGAGCTGGGATAACAGGTGCATTTTACCATACCTGCTAATTTTTGTATTTTTAGGCTGGTCTCAAACTTCTGACCTCAGGTAATCCACCTGTCTCAGCCACCCAAAATGCTGGATTATAGGTGTGAGCCACCACACCCAGCCCAAAAGTTAATTAGTAATTGTGTATTTTTTTATTTTTTATTTTGAGATGGAATCTCGCTTTGTCACTCAGGCTGGAGTGAAGTGACACGATCTTGGCTCACTGCCACCTCCGCCTCCTGGGTTCAAGTGATTCTCCTCAAGTGATACTCCTGCCTCAGCCTCCCGAGTAGCTGGGACTACAGGCGCATGCCACCACACCTGGCTAATGTTTTGTACTTTTAGTAGAGATGGGGTTTTCCTGTGTTAACCAGGACGGTCTCGAACTCCTGACCTTGTGATCTGCCTGCTTCGGCCTCCCAAAGTGCTGGGATTACAGTTCTGAGCCACTACACCTGGCCTAATAATTATGTATTTTAAACTATGTAGAAACATTCTGAAGAATAACAATGCTTTAAGTGAGATGCTAATGTAGGATATCATGTTTATTAAGTCATTCAACAAATATTTACTAATTTCCACTATGCTCGAGGCTCTGTGCTAGGTGCTAAGGACATAGTAATGAACAACATAGATTTTTATCAAGGCAGGCAAGTTGTGAACAAGGAATTTCATGTTTAGGCATCCATATTTCTTCTCACTAGAATCCTCCAAATTATTCCCTACTTGTCCTAACCACCCCTTCCAAAAACCTTCCCTAAGAGGTACAGTAAGCATTTCCCTGAGTTTATGAACTGCTATCACAAATTAACCGAACCCAAGGAAGGGGATGGGGGAATGCCAGTTTATAGCTGGTCGATCACAAGCACAGTTCACAACCTGGGGCTTGTGATTGGCATCTGACATAGGGACAGTTTTGTGGGACTGAGTCCTCAACCTATGAGATCTGACAGTATGTTCTGGTAGATAGTGTCAGAATTGAACTCAATTATAGGACACCCAGCTGGTATCTGCTGCAGAATTACTTGCTTGGTGTGTGGGGAAATAATCCCCACACATCTGGGGTCACAGAAGCATTCTGTTTCCTATTCCTAGGGAATAGGAAACACAGCACTTGGCCAGATGTAGTAGCTCATGCCTATAATTCTAGCACTTTGGGAGGCTGAGGTGGGTGGATCACCTGAGGTCAGGCGTTTGAGACCAGCCTGACCAATACGGCGAAACCTCATTTCTACCAAATATACAAAAAATTAGCCAGGTATGGTGGTGTGTGCCTGTAATCCCAGCCACCCAGGAGGCTGAGGCAGTAGAAGAATAATTTGAACCCAGGAGGTGGAGGTTGCAGTAAGCTGAGATCGAGCCACTTCACTTCAGCCTGGGCAACACAGCAAGACTCTGTCTCCAAAAAAAGAACAAAATAATCCAGGAGAGGCTGGGCATGGTTGCACATACCTATAATCCCAGCAGTTTGGGAGGCTGAGGTGGGTAGATGGCTTGAGTACAGGAGTTTGAGACCAGCCTGGGCAACATGATGAAACCCCATCTCTATTAATAAATAAATAATAAATACAGCCAGGTGCGGTGGCTCACGCCTGTAATCCTAGCACTTTGGGAGGCCGAGGTGGGTGGATCACCTGAGGTCAGGAGTTCAAGACCAGCCTGGCCATCATGGTGAAACCCCCATCTTTAAAATAATAATAAAAATAATAAATACATAGATAAATAAATCATCCGTGAGAGAAGTGATAAGAGTCTGAACCCAGAGTGTGGATGGAGAGGGAAGAGCAGGGGCCAGAACTGAGATGGTTTGAGGAGGCAGAATCAATTGTCAAACCCTGGTGCCTAACTGACATGAAAGGCAGTCAGTTACTCCAAACATTATATCCTGGAGGTTGCCCCTGACTAAAGCCGTAAGGTTCTCTCCCACAGGGCATATTTATTTTGAAAAATAAAGGTGAAACAATTGCACTGGGGAAGGAGAGAAGACACAGTCCTTCACTGAGGTCATGCAGACGTAAAAGAATGAGACCTCTGGTGAAAGTGACATCTCTGGAGAGAAGAAGGAACTCTGTCACTCCAGACCAATCTCTTAGAATCATGTTTCCCAAAGTGGTAGAACAAGAGATTATTGTAGATGGAGCAAGGACATTGAGAAACAGTGACTCTCGTGTCTAGAAAGTCTTTCTGTTTTCTCTTATCTTCGGATTCTAAGTCAAGATGAAAACAAGGGCTTCTGAGCAAGCCTCGAGTTCAGAGCCTTGGACAGAGGACAATACTAAGGTAGTCATATTGTTGTGTTTTCCTGGAAACATATTTAGAGTAGACCCTGTACCTAAAACACATGACTCTGGTTTCCACCTATGAACATTTAAATGTTTCTTTTTTTTTTTTTGAGACGTAATCTCCCACTGTCGCCCAGGCTGTAGTGCAGTGGCACAATCTTGGCTCACTGCAATCTCCACCTCCTGGGTTCAAGCAATTCTCCTGCCTCAGCCTCCCGAGTATCTGGGACTACAGGTGTGTGCCGCCACGCCGTTAATCTTTTTGTATTTTTAGTAGAGACAGGGTTTCACCATGTTGGCCCGGATGGTCTTGATCTCCTGACCTCGTGATCCGCCCACCTGGCCTCCCAAAGTGCTGGGATTACAGGTGTGAGCCACTGCGCCCAGCTGTTTAAATGTTTCTTTTTAAAACTGGCTGGACAGGGTAGCTTACACCTGTAATCCCAGCACTTTGGGAGGCCCAGGCAGGTGGATCACCTGAGGTCAGGAATTCAAGACCAGCCTGGCCAACGTGGCCAACCCTGTCTCTACTAAAAATACAAAAAGCTGGGTGTACTGGTGGGCACCTGTGGTCCCAGCTACTTGGGAGGCAGGAGAATCACTTCAACCTGGGAGGCAGAGGTTGCAGTGAGCTGAGATCACATCACTGCCTTCTAACCTGGGCCACAGAGAAACTCTGTCTCAAATAAATACAATACAATACAAAATATATGTGAGGAGGGGAAAGTGAGTTCACTTAGGGAAAAATACTAAGTAAATTATGGTACAAGAGACATGCAAAATTGACTTGAATCATCCAGGTGGCGCATGAACAGCTGAAGCCTGGGAAACACTGTCCTAAAAAAGTCCTGTGGCTAATTAGGAAGGCAAATCCCAAATCAAAATAAATCTTCAGGATGATGTAAATACTACAATTAAAGAGGAAGTCTGCAGTCTTTGGAAGGACAATCATGCAGTGGTTGGGGTTTTGAGGAATCATGAATGAGGAAGAATTTGGAGTTTGGGGCTAAGGGCTCAGGCAGAGTTAGGGGTGATGGAGCTGAGCATACACAAAGGAAGATCCTTGATTTCCTGTTGAAAGCCCCCATTTCCCTGGGGAAAGCACTTCTCCCTTAATCAGGGCAAGGGGGACTGAGACATCTCCCCAAATTTCTCAGGCATTGTTTGATTTTGTGTTTTGTTTCTGAAATCCGCTGGAAAACCAAGTCTTCAAATTAAACTTCCCCGGAAAAAAAAAAGTAGGCCACACATGGTGGCTGACACCTATAAAAATCCAGCACTTTGGGAGAGCGAAGTGGGAGGATTGCTTGAGTCCAGGAGTTTGAGACCAGCCTGTGCAACATAGAGAGAACCTGTCTCTACAAAAAATAAAAAATTAGCCAGGCATGGCAATGCATGCCTGTAGTACCAGCTACTCAGGAGGCTGAGGTAGGAGGATCACTTGAGCCTGGGAGGTCAAGGCTGTAGTGATCCATAATGATACCACTGCACTCCAGACTAGGTGACAGAACAAGACCCTGACTAAAAAATAAAATAAAAGAGGCTGGGCATTGTAGCTCACACCTGTTATCCCAGCACTTTGGGAGGCCGAGGGGGACAGATCACCTGAGGTCAGGAGTTTGAGACCAGCCTGGCCAACATGGGAAAACCCCATCTCTACTAAAAATATAAAATTAGCTGGGCATGGTGGTGCATGCCTGTAGTCCCAGCTACTTGGAAGGCTAAGGCAGGAGAATCATTTGAATGCAGGAGGTGCAGGTCGCAGCCTGGGTGATGACAGAGCAAGACTCTCAAAAAATAATAATAATAAAATAAAATTGGCTGGGCACGGTGGCTCACGCCTGTAATCTCAGCACTTTGGGAGGCCGAAGTAGGCAGATCACTTGAGGTTGGGAGTTCAAAACCAGCCTGATCAACAAGGAGAAACCCCATCTCTACTAAAAATACAAAATCATCTGATTGTGGTGGCAAATGCCTATAATCCCAGCTACTCAGGAGGCTGAGGCAGGAGAATCGCTTGAACCTGGGAGGCAGAGGTTGCCATCAGTTGTGATTGTGCCATTGTACTCCAGCCTGGGAAACAAGAGTGAAACTCCATCTCAAAAAGATTAATTAATTAATTAAGTTAAATAAAAATAAGGGATTACCCCTGTAATCTCAGCACTTTGGGAGGCCAAGTGGATGGATCACTTGAGGATAGGAATTCAAAAACAGCCTCAACAACATTGCAAAACCTGATCTGTACTAAAAATACAAGAAAGTGGCATGTGCCCAAAATCCCAGCTACTCACGAGGCTGAGGCAGGAAAATCATTTGAACCTGGGAGGTGGAGGTTGCAGTGAGCCACAAGATTGTACCACAGTACCAGCCTGGACGACAGATCAAGACTGTCTCAAAAACAAAACAAAATAGTATTTGAAAGAGAAGCAAGGGACAGATAGATATAACTATTTTAGAGGATTCCTCAAGCCTAACAAGATGGTGGCTTCCTGCTTAGCAAGTGGTCTACCAGGAACCCAAAGCCCCAGACCTAATAGTGGATTCAACAGAACTATCCAGCATCTGCCTGACCAGAATGTGTAAGGTGCAAGAGAAGAGAAGAAAAGCAGCCCACGGCATTGATGAGGACACTCCATTCTCCCCAACCCCCAGCAAAAAAAGCACTTAAGAGAGACAAGCCCTGACAGAAAACAAATTTTTGACAGAAATGACCCCAGTTAGGGCAAGAAGCTGCTAAAGGAGTTCCTGGTGCTTTCCCAGGGCCTGTGTGTCTCTGCTGTAAACTGAAGGTTCACATTCTCCCAAACTACATGTACTGAAATTCTAACCCCCAATGCAATGGTACTGGGAGGTGATTAGGTCATGAATATAGAGCCTTCACAAATGAGATTAGTGACCTTATAAAAGGGACTGTAATCCCAGCACTTTGGGAGGCCGAGGAGGGTGGATCACCAGAGGTCAGGAGTTCAAGACCAGCCTAGGCAACATGGTGAAACCCCGTCTCTACTAAAAATACAAAAATTAGCCAGGTGTGGTGGCAGGTGTCTGTAATCCCAGCTACTCAGGAGGCTGAGGCAGGAGAATTGCTTGACCACGGGAGGCAGAGGTTGCAGTAAGGCAAGATCATGCCACTTCACTCCAGCCTGGGTGATAGAGTGAGACTCTGTCTCAAAAAAAAAAAAAAAAGTGGGGGACTCCTAAGAGCTCCCTCACTAGACACCAAATCTGCCAGCACTTTGATTTTGGACTTCCTAGCCTCCAGAACTGTGAGAAATAAATTTCTTTTTTCTCTTCTCTTCTCTTCTTTTCTCTTTTTTCCTCTCTCTTTCTTGCTCTCTCCCTCCCTCCCTCTCTCTATCTCTCTTTCTTTCTTTTAGATGGTCTTGCTCTGTCACCCAGGCTGGAGTGCAGTGGCATGATCACAGCTCACTATGGTATTGACCTCCTGGGCCCATGCAGTCCTCCAGCCTCAGCCTCCAGAGTAGCTGGGACTACAGGCACATGCCATCACCATCAGCTTTATATAAAAAAAGCATATATAATGCTTTTGTGGAGATGAAGATCTCATTATGTTGTCCAGGCTGGTCTTGAACTCCTGGACTCAAGTGATCCTCCTGTTTTGGCCTCCCAAAGTGCTGGGATTGCAGACGTGAGCCACCGTGCCCAGAGAAATAAATTTCTGTTTTTTTGTAAGCCACCCAGTCTATGGGAGTCTGTTAAAGCAGCCCAAATGGACTAAGACAGTCCCCAAGGAAAGTCTTTCTGGCTTGGTCCATGGGCAGAGATTTCCTCAGCCCCACAGTGCAGACTCCAGTGAGAGGTCCTTCATCCTCTGGCATTTCAGCTTTAGTTATTCTCCTTTGGAGATTTTATGTTTGGTTTGAGGGAAGGACACTATGTTCTACAGTATCCTGGAAGAGATACGCTGACACAAAGTGCAAGCCAAAAGCAAGGGAGTCAAAAGTGATAGCCTTCCTGTCTTTCCTATCGTTCTGATTCTAGTGCCTTGGCCCCAGCATGGGGACATCATGTGGCTGGCAGATAAAACCCACACTCACAGAGGCCTCATTGCGATAAACACTGTCTGAGAGGACAATAACCAAAGAACCTCAAGAGGCTAAAATCCCGCACTCCAAACTCTGAATCTTGGCACAAAAGGCAAACATCAAAGTTAACTCTGGGTGAGAAGATAAGAGCTCCTTGATGCAGAAAGATAGGGCCCATAGCTTCTTTTTATTTGTTTATTTATTTTTTTGTTATTATTTTTTTTTTCAGATGGAGCCTTGCTCTGTAGCCCAAGCTGGAGTGCAGTGGCACAGTCTGAGCTCTCTACAACCTCCACCTCCCAGGTTCACGCGATTCTCCTGCCTCAGCCTCCCAAGTAGCTGGGACTACAGGCACCCACCACTACACCTGGCTGATTTTTGTATTTTTAGTGGAGACATAGTTTCACCATATTGGCCAGGCTGGTCTCGAACCCCTGACCTTGTGATCCTCCCACTTGGCCTCCCAAAGTGCTGGGATTACAGGCGTGAGCCACTGCGCCGGGTCTCATTTTATTTATTTTTGAGACAGAGTCTCAATGAATCACCCAGGCTGGCATGATCATGGCTCACTGCAACTTCTGCCTCCCAGGCTCAAGTGATTCTTCTGCCTCAGCCTCCAAATAGCTGGGATTACAGGTGTGTGCTACCATGCCCAGCTAATTTTTGTATTTTTAGTAAAGACAGTGTTTCACCATGTTGTTTAGGCTGGTCTCAAACTTCTGACCTCAGGTGACCCGCCCACCTCAGCCACCAAAAGGCATAAGCCACCGTGCCTGGCCATCCATAGCTTCTTAGTGGTCACTTGGCACAAACAGGGAAGCTCTGTCCCTGCTTAGACAACTCAAGGCCACTATACTAAGGACAGTCACCAAAACCAGAAGGAAAGGGTATCTTATGACTTTAGGGCTGGCTGTGTCCCCTCAAAGCAGAAGGCCACATCCTGACCTTAGCATAGGACCTCATCGGGGAGTAATGAGGGGAGAAACTCCAGGATGAGAAAACCAGCCAGGTACAGTGGCTCATGTCTGTATTTCAAGCACTTGGGAGGCCGAGGCATGTGGATCACTTGAGGTCAGGAGTTCGAGACCAGCCTGGACAATGTGGTGAAACCCTGTCTCTACTAAAAATACAAAAATTAGCCAAGACTGGGGGCGCACACCTATAATCCCAGCTTCTTGGGAGGCTGAGGCACAAGAATCAATTGAACCCTGGAGACAGAAGTTGCAGTGAGCCGAGATCATGCCACTGCACTCTAGCCTGAGCAACAGAGGAAGACTTGATCTCAAAAAAAAAAAAAAAAAGTAAGAAAGAAAACTGGGCCTGGTTCCAGCTCTGCCATGACTGGCTGATCAACCCTGGACAAACCCCCACACCTGTCCTGGCCTCTGCTTCCTTAGGCAGCAACAAAAAGGTAGTAATACCCATCAAGCAGGGCAGAGGTGAGACTCAGAAAGTATATTAGTAGACCATGATGAAGAATTCTGCTTGCCCTGTTTTGAAGGAGTGATTGATCCTGTATAGAAATTAGGTGTGAGTCTCAGGATGTGAGAGGCCAAGGTGAGTGATATTAAGATGTAATTTCGTCATGGCTGCTGCAATTACCATTGCCTTTGTATTCTTTGATTTCCTCACCTCCTACTTTATTTAATTCCTTCAGCAATCCTGTGAGGAAGGTAAGGAAGGGCAAATAATAATGATGTCCATTTGAGAGGGGAAAAGAAAGGCAAGAAGAGTTTAAATATACTGTCAAAAACTGCCTGGCTGGTTTGCATGACAGGGCTTTCTCTTCAACCTAGTTCAAGAGCTGAATGTCTCCATCTTGGGAATAGGTGCTAGTCAAGACCAGGGTCCTTCTACAGATGAATTGTAAGACAAAAAAAAGAGAGAGAGAGAGAGAGATTAGGAGACTAAGAGATATCAAATGATAATGGGTACGAGGGTTCTTTTTGGGGTGATGACAATATCCTAAAATTAGATTAGGGTGATTGTTTTATAACTCTGTAAATATACTAAAAAAACCATGTATTTGTACACTTTAAATAAGTGAATTTCACAGTATGTAAATTATATGTAGGCCAGGCACAGCAGTTCATGCTTGTAATCCCAGCACTTTGGGAGGCTGAGGTAGGCAGATTGCCTGAGCTCAAGAGTTTGAGACCAGCCTGGGCAACATGGCGAAACCCCATCTCTACTAAAAATGCAAAAATTAGCTGGGCATTGTAGCTCAGACCTGTAATCCCAGCTACTCAGGAGGCTGAAGCATGATGATTGCTTTAACCCAGGAGGTGGAGGTTGCAGTGAGCCAAGATTCGCACCACTCACTCCAGCCTGGGTGACAGAGTGAGATCCAAAATAAAAATAAATAAATAAATAATATTCCCAACAAAGCTGTTACAGGAAAGGACACACCAATTTTTTTTTAATGGGTAGGATGAAACTACCATTTTTTAATGTGGCTGTGGATGCATATTTGAGGGATAAAACTCTAAAGAAATGCAAGGAAGTGATTAGTGTGAAAGTCAAGACTCCTTTCAGGCATAGGGAGGGTTTTGTGATTAGAATAGGGCACAAGAAGGAGCTTTTGGCAAGGGTAGCAGGTTCTATTTCTTGACCTAAATGATAGTTACAAGGGTATTTGTTGACCTTATAATAACTCATTAAGCTCCACGTTTCATGTAGTTTTCTACATGTTTTCTTATGTTAATAAAACGGTTTTTAAAAACAGGGGAAATCAAGTGTGAAATAATACGCTGTGTCAGACATACCGTAGGGAGGCCCCCATGAGCCCTGTCTCCTGGGATTCATGTCCTTGTGTAATCCCCACCCCTTGAGTGTGGATGATAATGCGACTTGCTTCTAATCAATAGAAGGCAAAGGCAATGGGATGTACATGGTTACATGTTCATATGGTTATGCTATGTAAGATCTATGTAAGATTTTGTGCCTGTCTCGCTAGGAGACCTTCTCCCTTGTTGGATTTGAGGAAGCAAGCAGCTGTGTTGCAAAGGCCCATGGGGTAAGGAACTGAGGGTGGTCTCCAGCCAACAACTAGAAAGAAACTGAGGCCCTCAGTCCAGCAACCCACAAGGAACTGAAGGCTGCCAACAACAATGTGAGTTTGGAGGCAGATCCTTCCCCAGTCGAGCCTCTGCTGACCCTGTGTCCCCAGCTGACATGTTGACTGCAGCTTGTCAAACTCCAAGGTAGGAGTCTCAGCTAAGCTGTGCCCTGACTCCTGACTCTTAGAAACTGTGAAATAAAAAATATGTGTTATTTTAAACCATTAAATTTGTGGCAATACTCTTACACAGCAATTGATAAGTAGCAAATTATGTTTGGAGATCCCTGAGACTGTCCTTACGTTTAGTGATTCACTAGATGGACTCAAAAGAACTCAGCAAAGCTGTTGTACTCATAGTTACAGTTTATTACAGTGAAAGGCCACAGATTAAAATCAGCAATGAAGAAAGGCACACAAGGCAAGGTCGAAGAGAACATCCAATTATCCTCTCCTGGCAGAGTCTTGAGGATAATGTTTAATTCTCCCAGCAATGATGTGTGGCCACAATGATGTGTGCATGGAGTATCACCAACAAGGGAAGCTCACCCATGCCGTGGTGTCCAGGGCTGTTTTGGGGGATTGGTCACATAGGCATGCTTCACTGCCCACATGGCTTAGTCTCCTCAGCTTGAGCCTCCTGAGGTCAAGCTGATACTGCATGGCCCAGGCCCACAGGTAAACAAAAACACTCTTATCAGGCAGGATATTCTAATGGCTTAGAGGTTATCTCCCAGGAGCCAGGCATGGGCATGTCCTTTATTTAGAATGTGCAGGGTTCAGTATAACAGCTGAGTTAATCCTGTATCACACAAAAGGATTAACTTCAAAAGTGGTATTCTTGGCCAGATGTGGTGGCTCACATCTGTAATCCTAGCGCTTTGGGAGGCTGAGGTGGGAGGACTGCTTGAGGCCAGAAATTTGACACCAGCCTGGGTAACCTAGTGAGACCCAATCTCTATCTAAAAAGCAGTATTCTTTTTTTTTTTTTGAGACAGAGTCCTGCTCGTCACCCAGACTGGAGTACAATGGCATGATCCCAGCTCACTGCAACCTCCGCCTCCCGGGTTCAAGCAATTCTCTTGCCTCAGCCTCCTGAGTAGCAGGGATTGCAGGTGTCTGCCATCACACCCAGCTAATTTTTGTATTTTTAGTAGAGAAGGATTTTCGCCATGTCAGCCTGGTCTCGAACTCCTGACCTTGCTAAAGTGCTGGGATTAAAGGGGTGAGCCACTGCACCCAGCAAAAGTGGTATTCTTAAGACAAGTTACTGCCCTGGGAAGGAGAAACCAGGAAACCACTGTTTTGTAATCCCTGAGGAAACCTTACACCTTTACTTGCTTTATTATCAGGTAATTTCCAGGATGTAAGCCATATAGCCAGAAGGCAGGGTGCAGAGGAGAGGAGGCAGAGATGGTACACTCATACAGAAGCTTCTCCTGATTGTCCACTGAATAGAAGGCAAGCTTCCCCTCCTCAAGGTTCAGCCAGATGCCTACCACCCCAGGTCTGTCTGAGCCAAGGACAGTTTCCTTGACCATGTGCCATGCAGAGAGCTGGTTAGTCCCTTTCCATTCCACACAACAAGAGTCTGTAGTCCTTCCCAGGACCTGGTCACGGCTCATCTCCCAGGAAGCCACACCAACTGCCCAGTGGCTGCAATTCCTAGTGTCCACTTCCCAGTAATGCTTTCCAGAAGAGAGGGCCTGGGAACATAAGACCTGGCTGGTAGAAAACCTCTCACAACTCCCGCGATAGGGTTGTGGGCGGGGAGACACAGTCACTGTATGGAAATCCCTGGACACTTCCAGGCTGCAGGAAAGGCTCTTCAAGTTAAAGGTTGGATTAATGGCCCCTTCGGAAAAAAATAAAAAAGAACAATAAGAACATGGCCAGTTATCTTTTGATCATCCATGCTAAGAGGTCTTGAAATAGCAAAAAGAGCTTTGTATCTTTTGGTGTGATAATGTTTTACTCACACTGGCATTAAAATTGGCACATCACCCAACAGGAAGAAATGACAAATGTTTCAGATGACAGATATGCTAACTACCTTGATCTGATCACTATGCATCCTATGTATGGAAACATCACTATATATCCCATAAATATGTACAATTATATTTATTTATTTTTAAAATTTATTTTGAAAAGAAGCAGGACTTTACCATGTTTCCCAGGCTGGTGTCAAACTCCTGAGCTCCAGCAATCCTGCCATCTCAGCCTCCCAAAGTGCTGCAATTATAGGCATGAGTCACTGCACCCACACTTTAAAGTTATTACGTGCCAATTTAAAAAAATCAGGCCAGCTCCTTCAGCCAGGTACACTGGTTTACACCTATAACCCCAGCACTTTGGGAGACTGAGGCGGGTGGATCACTTGAGGCCAGGAGTTCAATACCAGCCTGGCCATCACGGCAAAATCCTGTCTCTACTAAACATACAAAAATTATCTGAGCATGGTGGCTCATGCCTGTAATCCCAGCTACTCGGGAGGCTGAGGCATGAGAATTGCTTGAGCCTGGGAGATAGAGGTTGCAGTGAGCCAAGATTGTGCCACTGCACTCTAGCCTGGGCAACAGAGCAAGATGCTGTCTCTAAAAAGAAAAAATCAGGCCAGGCACAGTGGCTCATGCCTGTAATGCCAGCACTTTGAGACTGAGGTAGGAGGATCATTTGAGGCCAGGAGTTCTAGACCAGCCTGGGCAACATAGAGAGACCCTGTCTCTACAAAAATAAACAAGCAAACGAACAAAAATTGGTATATCAACTTACAATTTTCTATACATATATTTGATATTGTTATATCAACAATACCCCTTTCCCATATTAACGTTTACTTACCCACTAGTCATCTTTCAGGAAGCCCTCTCTGCATCCCACCCAGCAAAAAAGTCATCTCTTGCTTTTCTCAACACCCTTGGTGCTTTATGTGTTCTCTCAAGATACTTACCATCTTCTAGCTATCTTATGGTGATTTATGACCACAGCTGTTTATATCTCCCCAGTTAAACTGAAACTTCCCAATTAAGGACCATATCTTATTCACTTTGTGTATTTCATATGGTTTCCTATTGAGTATATTGCTAACACTTACATAGCATGACTACTCCAGGTGTTGTCCTCATACTCACTCACTCAACCCTCATGGCAATACCGCAAGAGAAGTACTATATTATCTCCATTTTATAGATGAGGAACCCAGGCCCTAGGAGCTAAAGTGACTTGTTCAAGATCACACTACTAGTTAGTGGAGCTGCTGGGAGTCAAACCCAAGAAGTCTGGCCCCAGGATCCATGCTCTTAAGGACTACCCCAGACTGGGAAGGCAGAAAGATCTCAGCAGGTTTGGGAACAGGCAGTTGGCTGTAATTGGTGGCCACAGCAGAGATGCTCAAAGATTGCCTCTGAGTGCTCTTGGGTATAGAGTCCCAACCTGCTTTGCCTTTGCAATCGGCTCCCCTCAATGGAAGGACCTGGTATAGGGAATAATCCATGTGCAGTAAGCCAAGGAGTGGCCCCAGCAGTAGGGAGATAGATGGACACAGCATGTTCTCGAAGCTCTGCTCCGCAGCAAGCCACACCCAAGTTTAAAGTGAACCACATACTTACACTGAGCAAAGTGAGAAGCTCTCCTGAGTGCAGGGCTCTGGTCAGACATTGGGCATGAGGAGGAAGACTGGGCTTCCAAGTGTTCCCCTAAGTAATAAAAAATTAGGAGGGGAAAGTCCCATCAGAAAAAGGCAAACTGAAGGTATCCAAACATCATGATCAAGGCACACGGCTTATATTCTCATCATCTGCACATTTTTCAGCGTCAGGACTGGATCAGGCAGAGGCAGTGCATGCAGCCCAGGTACATGCACCTCCGTGTTCTTACTGTGGACTTTTCACTGTTTCCTCACTAAGCTCTAAGCTCTTTGATGGCAGAGATCTTGTTCATCTATATTGTTTTAAGCACCAAGCCCCATGCCAGCCCCATATATAGAAGGTGTTTTATGCACACTTATGAAATAAAATTAACTAATACAGTTCCAGAGGATCGCAGCACCCTGACACCTAGAATATCCAGGACCCCCAAGTCAATGCTTTAAACTGTTGTCATATAAACTGGGTAACTGAGTTGGTGTGAGACTCATCACCATTGCTGACACCTCTCCCTGTCAATGTGCTAAACTTTAATTATTAACTTTAAGCAGTCATGTGTGCTAGAGTACAATGACCAAGTCAAGCAGATGATAAGCAAGGGAAGTCCTAGAGTGCAGACTTTGAAGGTGAAATCTTGTCCTAGTTGTATCTTTAAGTGACCGCAGCTGAAGTGAATCTAAGACTTAGCCTGAGAAGAGATGAAAGACCTTGTCTAGGGTGTGCCTGTGACAACTTAGGCCATGAGAGCAAGAAAGCTGCCTGTCAGGAGGACATTCTCAAAATTCAGGTGGGAACTGAAGCAATCCATATGTCCATAGACGGAGAAATGGATAAACAAATGTGATATATACATACAATGGAATTATTTGGCCTCAAAAAGTAATGAATTTGGGCTGGGTGCGGTGGTTCACACCTGTAATCCCAGCACCTTGGGAGGCCGAGGCAGGTGGATCACAAGGTCAGGAGTTCGAGACCAGCCTGGGCAATATGGTGAAACCTCGTCTCTACTAAGAATACAAAAAGCAGGCTGGGCATGGTGGCTCATGCCCGTAATCTCAGCACTTTGGGAGACTGAGGCAGGCAGATCATGAGGTCAAGAGATGGAGACCATCCTGGCCAACATGGTGAAACCCTGTCTCTACTAAAAATACAAAAATTGGCCAGGTGTGGTGGAGCGTGCCTGTAGTCCCAGCTACTCGGGAGACTGAGGCAGGAGAATTGCTTGAACCCAGGAGGAGAAGTTGCAATGAGCCAAGATTGCACTACTGCATTCCAGCCTGGCAACAGAGCAAGATTCCAGTCTCAAATTAAAAAATATATATAGCAAAAATTAGCTGGGCATGGTAGTACGCATCTGTAGTCCCAACTACTTGGGAAGCTGAGGCAGGAGAATCTCTTGAACCTGGGACGCGGAGGTTGCAGTGAGCTGAGATGGCACCATTGACTGGATGACAGAGGAAGACTCTGTCTCAAAAAAAAAGTAATTAATTCTGGCCAGGTGCAGTGGCTCATGCCTATAATCCCAGTACTTTGGGAGGCTGAGGTGGGTGGATAACCTGAGGTCAGGAGTACAAGACTTGCCTGGACAACATGGCGAAACCCTGTCTCTACTAAAAATACACACACACACAAAATTAGTCAGGTGTGGTACACATGCCTGTAATCCCAGTGACTACTCGGGAGGTTGAGGTGGGAAAATCGCTTAAAACCCTGGGAGGCAGAGGTTGCAGTGAGCCAAGATTGCACCACTGCACTCCAGCCTGGGTGACAGAGCAAGACTCCATCTCAAAAAAAAAAAAAAATAAGGCCAGGCATGGTGGCTCATGCCTGATATCCCAGCACTTTGGCAGGCCAAGGTGGGCAGATCACAAGGTCAGGAATTCAAGACTAGCCTGACCAACGTGGTGAAACTACGTCTTTTGCTAAAAATACAAAAATTAGCTGGGCATGGAGGCACGCGCCTATGATCCCAGTTACTCAGGAAGCTGAGGCAGGAGAATCGCTTGAACCCAGGAGGCGGAGGTTGCAGTGAGCCAGGATCGCGCCACTGCACTCCAGCCTAGGCAACAGAGTGAGGCTCCATCTCAAAGAAACAAACCAAAAAACATCCAAAAGAAACCAAATTCTGATATATGCTACAACATAGGTGAACTTGGAGTATATTATACTAAGTAAAATAAACCTCTCACACAAAAACTGTATGATTCTACTCAGATGAGATATACAGAATAGTCAAATTCATAGAAATGGAAAGTAGAATAGTGGTTGCTAGGTAAGAGGGGGTTGAGGGAATATGGAATTGTTGCTTAATGGGTATAATTGTTGCTTAATTCTGCAATATGAAGCAAGGCATAGTGGTCCATGCTTATAGTCCCAGCTAGTTAGGAAGCTGAGGTAGGTGGATCACTTAAGGCCAGGAGCTCCAGACCAGCCTGGGCAACATAATGAGACCCTGTCTTTACAAAACAATTTTTTTTGTCACCCAGGCTGGAGTGCAATGGCACGATCTCAGCTTACTATGACCTCTGCTTCCCAGGTTCAAGCGATTCTTCTGATTCTCCCACCTCAGTCTCCCAAGTAGCTGGGACTACAGGCACGTGCCACCACACCTGGCTACTTTTTGTATTTTTAGTAGAGACAGGGTTTCACCATGTTGGTCAGGCTGATCTCCAACTTCTGACTTTGTGATCTGCCCACCTCGGCCTCCCAAACTGCTGGGATTACAGGCGTGAGCCACCATACCCAGCCTTACAAAACAATTCTTTAAATAGCTGAGCATGGTGGTGTGGGCCTACAGTCCTACTGAAGCTGTACTCCCAGCTACTTGGGAGGCTGAGGCAAGAGAGTCACTTGAACCTAAGAGCCAGAGGTTGTGGTGAGCTGAGATCGTGCCACTGCACTCCAGCCTGGGCAACAGAGTGAGAATCCATCTCAAAAAAAAATAATAATAAATAAAACAAAATGCATTAGGATACATGCTGAGATAGACTTGAAATGGGTCAAAGTTTTCAATGTAAAACATGAAACCAAAGATTTAAATGTAAACTGTAAAAATACAAACACACACATATACATCAGAAAATTCCTTACTAAACTTCAGGTGGTTGAGTTTTCTAACTAAAACTTAAAATCTACAATGCTTAAAAGAAAAACCAGATAAAATTTATTATGTGAAAATAGAAGCATGACCTATTCTCCACAAAAAAAAAATAAACAAAAAATTAACAAAGTGTGGTAGTGCCACCTGTAGTCCCACCTACTCAAGAGGCTGAGGTGACCTAATTGTTTGAGCCCAGGAGTTCCAGGCCAGCCTAGGCAACATAGTGAAACCCAGTATCTAACAAAAATACAAAAATTAGCCAGGTGTGGTGGCACGTGCCTGCAGTCCCAGCTACTCAGGAGGCTAAGGAGGGAGGATCACTTGAGCCTGGGAGGTCACGGCTGGGGTGAGCCATGATGGCATCATGGCACTCCAGCCTGGGTGACAAAGTAAGACTCTGTCTCAAAAAATAAAAATAAAAAGGAAACATTTAGAGCCTAGGAATTGTCATGACACTCTAGTCAACCAGTCTAGGCAACAGAACAAGACCCTGTCTCTTGTCTCTTAAAAAAAAAAATTGAGGCCGGGCATGGTGGCTCACACCTGTAATCCCAGCACTTTGGCAGGCAGAGGCAGAAGGATTGCTTGAGCCTAAGAGTTTGAGACCAGCCTGGGCAAAATAGTGAGATCTCATCTCTATAAAAAATTATGTAAAAGCCAGGCATGATGGCTCATGCCTGTAATCCCAGCACTTTGGAAGGCTAAGGCAGATGCATCACCTGAGGTCAGGAGTTCGAGACCAGCCTAACCAACATGGTAAAATCCTGTCTCTACTAAAAATACAAAAATTAGCCGGCTATGGTGATGCAGGCCTGTAATCCCAGCAACTTGGGAGGCTGAGGCAGGAAAATCATTTGAACCCAGGAGACAGAGGTTGCAGTGAGCCAAGATCATGCCATTGCACTCCAGCCTGGGAGACGAGCAAAACTCCTCAAAAAAAAAAAAAATATGTAAAATTAAAAATGTCTGTATGGCATTATAAAACCTATAAAAGATAAGTAAAAAGATAAGTGACATATAAGGAACAAAATTTGCCATTCATATAACAAACAAAAGGTTAATCTCTTTAATTTACAAAGACTTCCTAAATGTCAATTTTTAAAAGACCAATAACACAAGATATAAACAGACAATTCATGGAAAAACACAAATTAAAAGTGCAGTATACGTTCACATCTTTTTTTTTTTTTTTTTTTTTTTTTGAGTCAGAGTTTCATTCTTGTTGCCCAGGCTGGAGTGCAATGGCCCAGTCTTGGCTCACTGCAACCTCCGCCTCCCGGGTTCAAGCGATTCTCCTGCATCAAGCTTCCAAGTAACTGGGATTACAGGCACCCGCCACCAAGCCCGGCTAATTTCATGAGATTGGTTTAAAAAAACAAAATGTCTGACAACACACTCAATTGGCAGGTTGGGGATACACACTTCTTCTGTGGGGAAAACTAGTATAAACCAACTGGAGGGTGATTTGGCAATGTATATCAAAATGACAAATGAATTTACCCTGTGACCCAGCAACCTTCACTGGCAATTTAAGCTGCAATTATATCTGCACCCATATGACATAATGTACATACACAGTTATTGACTTCAACATTATTTGTCATTGGAAACAATTGGAAACAATCATGCATCCATCTGTAGAGGATTGAGTAAGTATGTGTTGGCATACCCAGACACTGGAATACTGACAGCTGTAGAAGAGAAAATGCTCTAGGTGCATTTAAAAAAAAGCAGAGAACATATGTCCTAAGTACTGATCTGTACAATGAAGATGTATTAAGTAAAAGAGAAAAACAAACTCCAGAACAATGCATTTAATGTGCTATCTTTTGTGTATTAAAAAATTGGGAGAAATAAGAATATAAATCCATATTTGCTGATATTTGCATAAATAACTTCTGAACAGACATTCAAAAAACTAATAAAAGTGGTGCACTGAGATAAAAGAATAGGGCAATTGGCAAGGATTGGAGGGAGATTGGGCTGTATGCCCTTTTTATACTGTTCTGATTTTTTTTTTTGAGACAGTGTTTCATTCTTGTTGCCCAGGCTAGAGTGCAGTGACGCAACCTTGGCTCACAGCAACCTCTGCCTCCTAGGTTCAAGCGATTCTTCTGCCTAAGCTTCCAGAGTAGCTGGGACTACTGGCATGTGCCACCATACCCCAGCTAATATTTTGTATTTTTAGTAAAGACAGGGTTTCACCATGTTGGCCAGGCTGGTCTCGAAATCTGACCTCAGGTGATACACTCGCCTCAGCCTCCCAAAGTGCTGGGATTACAGGTGTGAGCCACGGCACCCAGCCCTGTTTTGATTTTTGAATGAGAAATTTTAAATGTAACCCCCCAAATTTAAAAATTGATCTTAAATTTGTATAAATAAATAAAATTACTAAGGAATCCAACCTAAGTTTACAAGAACACAGGATAAGAAGGTGCTTTTTTTCTCAGAAAATTTTTGGAACAACTGATAAACTGCTCTCTAACTGTTTTCCTTAAGGAACTTTTCCAAGGAATCATGCTTCTCCACTTACATAAGAAATTACTCTTTTTTTTTGAGATGGAGCTTCACTCTTGTTGCCTAGGCTGGCATGCAATAGCGTGATCTTGGCTCACTGAAACCTCCACCTCCCAGGTTCAAGTGATTCTTGTGCCTCTGCCTCCCAAGTAGCTGAGATTACAGGCACTTGCCACCACACCTGACTAATGTTTGTGTTTTTAGTAGAAACAGGGTTTCGCCATGTTGACCAGGCTGGTCTTGAACTCCTGACCTCAGGTGATTTGCCTGCCTGGATGTGCATGGATCTTCAAAAATGAGTCTCTATCTATTAAGTGATACATCATAGCTTCAGTCATCGCCAAAAGCATATTCTGCCACAAAAACACCTCAGCTCACCCCTACCTGATTCCCAACACCACAGTGGTAATATAGCTGGACTCTGGGATCCTGTCCCCAAAGAACAAAGCCATGGAGCACTTTGCCATTACCCCCAACTTCCATATTTAATCCTCCTCCAATAAAATAAGATCAGCTCACTCTGTGTTGGTGCTTCAGGAGCCTCTTTCCAGGAGAAGTTTTCTCGCAATTTTTCCTGAATTTCTTCTAGGTCATGGAGAATATCTTTGATTTTCCCTGCAGCCGCATCGGAAGTCACCAGCTTTGGAAAAGCCATGGAAAGATCCACCCCAGAAGAAAAAGTGTATTGATGAATCATTTTAAAATGAATAAACAGAAGTCCCCTACACAGCCCATCAAATATTATATTCAAGTCCTTCTGTCCATTTATAATTTTTATTTAATCTATTTAACTCCAAGTAAATCTTTTTTTCTTGTGGAGTCTGAGTCTTGCTCTGTCGCCCAGGATAGAGTGCAGTGGCATGATCTCAGCTCATTGCAACCTCCACCTCCCGGGTTCAAGCGAGCCTCCTGCCTCAACCTCTCAAGCAGCTAGGATTACAGGCACCCACCACCTCACCTGCTAATTTTTGTAGAGATGAGGTTTCACCATGTTGGCCAGGCCAGTCTCGAACTCCTGACCTCAGGTGATCCATCTGCCTCAGCCTCCCAAAGTGTTGGGATTACAGGCGTGAGCCACCACACCCAGCTAGCAAGTTTTTAAAAACAAAATTAGGCCCTCAAAATATATGCCTTGAAAACAATCTGGGATAATACATAGTATAGCAAAAATATCAAAGAGTGGTTATTTCTGGGTGATGGAGTTATGGAGCATTTTAATTTGCTTTATTTAATGCTATTCTAACATTTTGCACAATAAACTTGGATTTCTTAGGTAATACCAAAAAAGTTTAACATTTTTAGGCGCATCTTATAGGGGCTTTCTTTTTTATTTTCTTTTTTTTTAGGGGCCACATCTAACTCATAGGGGCTTCATAAAATAAATATTGGCCTGGCACGGTGGCTCACACCTGTAATTCCAGCACTTTGGGGGGCCGAGGTGGGCAGATTACCTGAGGTCAGGAGTTCGAGACTGGCCTGGCCAACATGGAGAAACCCCATCTCTAAAAAAATTAATTAATTAATAATTTTAAAAATAAAATAAAATAAATATTACAGACAGTTACTGAGATAAATCACGGAGGTCAGAATAACTTTTTCAGCTGGGTGTGGTGGCTCACACCTGTAATCTCAGCACTTTTGAAGGCTGAGGTGGGCAGATCACCTGAGGTCAGGAGTCCAAGCCCAGCCTGGCCAAGATGCTGAAACACCATCTGTACTAAAAATACAAAAATTAGCCGGGCATGGTGGCAGGTGCCTGTAATACCAGCTACGTGGGAGGCTGAGGCAGGAGAATCACTTGAACCCAGGAGGTAGAGGCTGCAGTGAGCTAAGAAGATCATGCCAGTGCACTCCAGCCTGGAGGTGACAGAGTAAGACTCTGTCTCAAAAAAAAAAAAAGGAATCTTTTCCCACCTCTATCATTATATCATGTCACTTCCCAAGAGCTACCTCTCACGTTGCCTACATCTAGGTCCTGCTTTCTGGGGCCTCCAACACATGCTCCCTGATTTTCTTTAGCCTCAGGTCCTGTTCTTCCCCAATACAGTCCTTTATCTGCTCACCAACTTCAACCCTTGACTTTCTTTCCCAGCTTTGCATAATCCACTCCTCATTCTTTCCACCAATCAAAATACAGTAGTATTACACTTACTGAGTGTTTTCCACATGCTAGCTATTGCCTTTCTCTCATTTGCATGACAAAGTAGGTTTAAAAGCCTGTAAAAAATGTCCATTTTCAACAAAAGAAGTTAAAGTTCATAGGGGTTAACTAAATTGCCACAGTTAATTATATCACCCCATATTTTAACATTGGTCAAGCACCTTTTTTTTTTTTTTTTTTTTTTTTTTGAGACAGAGTTTTGCTCTTGTTACCCAGGCTGGAGTGCAATGGCGCGATCTCAGCTCACCGCAACCTCCGCCTCCTGGGTTCAGGCAATTCTCCTGCCTCAGCCTCCTGAGTAGCTGGGATTACAGGCACGTGCCACCATGCCCAGCTAATTTTTTGTATCTTTAGTAGAGACGGGTTTTCACCATGTTGACCAGGATGGTCTCGATATCTTGACCTCATGATCCACCCGCCTCAGCCTCCCAAAGTGCTGGGATTACAGGCGTGAGCCACCATGCCCGGCCGGTCAAACACTTTTTTAAACCTATTTTAACCCTCACAATAAACCAGTGATGTGGCAGGCCACGTATTATTATTTCTACATTACATATAGGAACCTGAGACGCAGAAGGATGAAAAGACTTGCCCAAGGTCATGATACCAGAGAGTGACAATGTCAAGTCTGAAAGTCTGACTCTCAGACTTTTATCCAACACATTGCATCCCTGAAGATGCATTTATTCATACATTCAGTGGGTATTTGTTGAGCCCTACTATAAGTGGGTACTTGGGTACTGTGCTAGGGCATGGGGATACAATGGTGGACAAAAGCATCAAAAGTCCCTATCCTCATGAAGCTAAGAGTCCAGTGCAGGAAAAGGGAGAGGGGCAGACATTAATACAGAGTAGGGCACAAGTCATTACAAAGTTGCAATGATGATAACTACTACCAGTGAAAGGTACATGGAATCCTAAGAGCCTCTAATGGGGGAATTTGATTTGTTCGAGGAAATCAGTGAAGGCTTCTCTCTGAAGAAGGGATGTTCTAGCTAGGATCTGCAGGATGAGCAAGCATTACCTAAGCGGTGGAGGGAAAGGAGAGCATTCCAGGAAGGGTCCCCTGTAGTGGGAAGACGTGAGACACCAGAGGCACTGATGTGGCCAGTGTAGCTGGAGCTCACAGAGCCAGGCAGAGTAAGCAGAGATGAGATTTGAGAGGCAGACACAGATGGGATCCTACAGGGCTTTGTCGATCCTGTGAGGATTTGGGTCTTAGTCCTGAGCAAACTGATGTCACTTGAACGTTTTAAGCAGATGAGTTACATTTTCAGATGTGTTTATGGTGGTCACTGTGATGACCATGAGGAAAACAGACTAGAAGAGGGAGAGTGGAGCATTTGGAAGGTTATGACAGCAATCCAGGCATGAAATTATCAGAGGCTTGGATTAGAGAACTCTCAAAGGAGCTCAAGAGTAGTAAATATATTTGAGAGGTAATTAGGCAGGTCTTAGAGCTACAATATGCTGCATATTAGGGTGAGGGAGAAGGAGGTAACATGATTCCCATGTCTCTGGCTTCTGTACTTGGAAAAATAATAGGGCCAGCATTGAGATGAGAAATCCCAGAGGAGGAGCAATTTAAGACATGTTAAGTGTGATGCTTTGAGATACCCAAGAAGAAAAGATGAGAAGGGAGATATAGCAGCCTAGTGCTCAGAGAAGGCTCCAGGTTGTAGCTATATTTGTGCATAGAGGTAGTCATTAAAGCCAGGGGTACGAGGAAGACTACCTGGAGGAGAGAGAAAGGGACCTATAACTCAGCCTTGAGGAAGTCCAGCATTGAATTCCTGAGCAGAGGAGAGAGAGCCTGCAAACGGACTGAGAAGGATCAGCCAGAGAGAGGTGGGGGAAAGGCAGAAGACTGCTGTCCCAAAAGCTAAGAATGAAGGTGGGGTCCACTATGTCAAAGGCTGCTGAAAGGTCAGTGAAGACAGGCATCAGAATGTCTACAGGGTTTACACAGAGGTCATTGGTGATCTTAGAGATAGCTGGTTAAGTGGAGTGATCCTAGCCCACTCAAAGCTTCCGAACCTTACCTCAAGCATACCAAATATCCAATCATCCATGTCTGGTAGTGAAGAGAACAATAAAAGGTTGAGACTTACTGCATCCTTCAGCTTCAAACACATTCATGTCGTTTCAGTTGAAAGCAATCCCTAGCCCTTTCACCTCCCAGATCCTTTCCTCTCCCAGCGGAGCCTACCTTGCCCAGGATGCTCAGTTCATTGTCTGGTCCAGATTCTGATAGGGGCCTCTGACTCTGCAGGCTCCTGACAATATCTACAAGCCGTTCCCCCAGCTCTGTCAGCTCCTGACCAACTTCTGTGATGCTCTTCTGTACTTCCACCTTTAAAACAGCAAAGTTCAGTTCATGGGTTCTATAAAACTGGACCCAGGAACCACTATAGACAGAGGGAGTCATAAATGCTGTGGTAATGGCATGAAAACAGACATATAGACCAATGGAATAGAATAGAGTACCCAGAAATAAACTCTCATATATATGATTAAATGATTTTTGACAAAGGTGCCAAGACCATTCAATGGGGATAGGACAGTTTTTCAACACATTGTATTGTGAAAACTGGATATCTACACACAAAAGAATAAGGTTGGATCCTTACCTAACATTACACACAAAAACTAACTCAAAATGGATCAAAGACCTAAATGTAAGACCTAAAATAATACAGCTCTTAGAAGAAAACACAGGGCAAAATGTATGACACTTGATTTGGCAATGATACAAAAATCAGCCAGGTGTGGTGGCAGGTGCCTGTACTCCCAGCTACTCTAGAGGCTGAGGCAGGGAGAATTGCTTGAACCCAGGAGGCAGAAGTTGTAGTGAGCCAAGATCTGTGCCACTTCACTCCAGCCTGGAGTGAGACTCCATCTCAAAAAAAAAAAAAAATCACAATGAAATGTCACTTCATGCCTATACCAAGGTGTGAAAGCTATGCTAAAAAAGAAAAACAAAAACATCCAGAAAATAAGTAGTCAGCAGAATGTGGAAAAATTGGAACCCTTGTACATGGCTGGTGGGAATGCAAAAAGGTACAGGCCTTGTGGAAAACAAACCATTCCTCAATAAGTTAAACATAAAATTACCATATGATCCAGCAATCACACTCCTAGGTATATACCAAAAGAATGGAAAATAGGGACTCAGATACTTGCACAACAATGTTCCCTGCAGCATTATTCACAAGTAACCAAAAGGTGGAGACAATTCAAATGTCCAAGGATGGATGAATGGATTTTTTAAAATGTGGCCGGGCTCAGTGACTTAGGCCTGTAATCCCAACACTTTGCGAGACTGAGGCAGGCGGATCACGAGGTCAAGAGATCGAGATCACCCTGGCCAACATGGTGAAACCCCGTCTCTACTAAAAATACGAAAATTAGCTGGGTATGGTGGTGCGCACCTGTAGTCCCAGTTACTCGGGAGACTGAGGCAGGCGAATCCCTTGAACCCGGGAGGCAGAGGTTGCAGAGCCAAGATGGTGCCACTGGTGACAGGGCGAGACTTCATCTCAAAAAAACAAATAAATAATGTGGCACATCCACCCAGTGGAATATTATTCAGCCTCCATAAAAGGAATAAAGTCTGACACATGCTACAACATGAATGAACCTTGAAAACACCATGCTAAGTGAAAGAAACAAGGCACAGACATTGAATGATTCCAGTTATATGAATAACCAGAACAGGAAGACTCAGATACAGAAAGTAGCTTAGATGTGAGCGGGGGCTAGAGGGAGGGAAAATGAGGAGTTACTACTTAATGGGTACAGAGTTTCTGTTTATGGTCATCAAAGGGTTTTGCAAACAGCAGTGTTATTTGCACATTGGAAATGTAACTAATTTGTCACTGAATTATACACTTAAAAATGGTTAAAATGAGGCCGGTCCCGTGGCTCACATCTATAATCCTAGCACTTTGGGAGGCGGAGGCGGGAGGATTGCCTGAGTTCAGGAGTTCGAGACCAGCCTGGGTGACACGGTGAAACCCTGTCTCTACTAAAATAGAAAAGAAAGTAGCTGGGCACGGTGGTGTGCGCCTGTAATCCCAGCTCCTCGGGAGGCTGAGACAGAAGTATCGCTTGAACCCGGGAGGCGGGAGTTGCAGTGAGCAGATCGCGCCATTGCACTCCAGCATGGTGACAGAGAGACTCCATCTCCAAAAAAAAAAAAAAAAGGCAAAAATGGCAAGTTTTAATGTTACATGCATCTTACCACAATTTTACAATTTTGAGAGAAAGAGACCGCAAATAGATTGGGAAGAAGTTGAAATATGCCAAGGCGTATAGCTGCTAGGTTGACAGGCTTTCGGGAGATGGGGAATTTTTTTTTCCTGCTTCTTCATACTTTTCTGAACTTCAAAGTTCCTCCTAAGAGCGGGAGTCGACTGTTAGATTGAGAAAAGGAACGTAAAAGTAGAACGGCTGAGGAAGGGGGTTCGAGCCAGAGGGAAAGGGGGGCAGCCCGGGGGCGCGAGGGGACCTGCGAGCTCGGCCTCCCTACCCGCGGCAGTGACCCGCGGCGCCGGGGCCTGGGGGCCGGGCAGGAGCCGGGGCCGGGGCGGGGGGCCGAGTCGGGGCCCGCCTCCAGCTCGCGCGCGGCGCGGCGGTACTTGTCGGCCAGGTCCTGCAGCAGCGTGTTCTTCCGCAGCCGCGGCTGCTGCGCGGCGACCTCCCGGCAGGTGGGGCAGGCCCAGCGGCCACCCGCGGCCCGCGCGCCCCACAGGCTCTCCAGGCAGCGGCGGCAGAAGCTGTGGCCGCAGGGCAGCGTGGCCGGCCAGTCCAGTAGCCCCTGGCAGATGATGCAGCCCAGGTCGTCCTCTGCCAGCCACACGGGGACGGCAGGGCCCGGGCCCAGACCCAGGCCCGCCATGGCGACCAGGCTTGGCGCGGACGTCTGGGTCTAGCCGGCCCAATGTGGGCCGCATCTCCTCAGGCTCCTCCCTCGCCCTTCCTCTTCCCCCGGCCCTCCACCTCTTCTCGGTTGCCTCTTACCCTCCTCCCTTGGGGCCACCCAGTCTCCTTCCTCCGGTCCTGCTGAAAGCGGACTTTGATCCTCCACAACCCAGCGCGAATGGCAGAGCTGACCTTCGGTGGCGGCCCCCTGCCCTCGGAAACCCACTTGCCGCCAGCCGCTAGGAACCCGCAGATGTCTCCAAGATTCCCTTTCGCTGGATGTGCCCCCATTAAGATGCAGCGCCATTGGATGTCTTCTTCCGTAGGCTAAAAAAATATAAATACGAACGAGCCCGATCTCGTCTGATCTTGGAAGCTAAGCAGGGTCGGGCCTGGTTGGTACTTGGATGGGAGACCGCCTTAGAATACCGGGTGCTGTAGGCAAAACACACACACACACACAATCAACAAAAAGATGCAACACCGACAACTCTTGGGAGGAAAGGAGTCCATTCAGCAGCTCATTTGTAAGAATGAGTCCGCGAGGTGTCATCCTCTAATAAGTAGCTGCTCTAACAAGTAGCAGGGGATTAAAGATCATCGGTGCACAGTCACGGTGGCGGCGGCGGGGGTGGGGGTGGGGGTCTTCAAAAATGCTGATGTTCGGGTCCCGCTTGCAGGGAGTCTGATTTCATTGTCTCGGGCGGAGCACGGGTTTTTATAAAACCTCCCCTACATGATTCTGACGCGCATTCAAGGCTTTTTAACGCGCAGTTATAAAGCAGAGTTGCGCGCTGTGTCCTTACTGCCCTCTGCGGGATGTAAGCGCGTTTCCCGACAGACAAGCGGACAAAATACTAAAAAGTGTTTTCCTGAGATGGCTCGCCTGGCGTTTGTGGCGTTTGCGTTCTCCCACTCACTCACCTCCTACTCCAGTCCTAAGCGCATTGCAAGCAGAAAATGTTAGAACTAAAAGAGCACCAAGTCCTCCCAGATGACCCAAAGAGGTAATGGAACTTCTAAGCTCGCATGGTAACAGTGAGGCGTCAGAGACTAAAACCCACAACTCCCCAATATGTTGAAATGAACTAACAATGCCTCATGCTTTAATGCCTCATGCTTTACCCCTTCTCACCGGAGCTCAAAGTAGGTATCAGATAATACAAGTTTGTAGCAGACCTTTGGATCACTTGAGGTCAGGAGTTCAAGACCAGCCTGGCCAACATAGCAAACCCCCATCTCTACTAAAAATAAAACAAGATTAGGCTTGGTGGCTCACGCCTGTAATCCCAGCACTTTGGGAGGCCAAGGCGGGCAGATCACAAGGTCAGGAGTTCTAGACCAGCCTGGCCAATATGGTAAAACCCCTTCTCTACTATGGTGGCGCCTACCTGTAGTCCCAGCTACTCGGGAGGCTAAGGCAGGAGAATTACTTGAACCTGGGAGGTGGAGGTTGCAGTGAGCTGAGATTATGTCACTGCACTCCAGCCTGGGTAACAGAGCGAGACTTTTGTCTCAAAAAATAAATAAGCAAAAACAAAAAAAAACAAAGTCAGTCTTCTAGGTGCATGCCTGTAGTCCCGGCTACTCGTGAAGCTGAGGACAAAAAAAAATGTTTGTGGTTATTTCCAACACTGGAAGTGTCATGGAGTAGGCAGCACTGCTCATCAGCGTTTCCAGTACTTTCCCTTTCTGGGCACATGGTAGGACTGGCACTTCCCTGACCCACTTGAAACACACAGAGGTACTAATGTTACTTCCCACCAGCTTTAAAGGTGACTGAGCCGGTCATTGTATCCCTTTCTGCCAGCTGCTCCAACTATGGAGATGAAACCATCATTCAGTGATCTGGGTCAGTGAGTGGCTAAGATGAGCAGACTCCCTGCCAACCCACTCTAGGATATGTAGTAAGCGGGAGAAGAAAACCGGGATGTGTTCAGCTTACTGAGATTAAGTGGGTGTGTATTGATATAAGCTTACTGAGATTGAGTGGGTGTGTATTGATACACCATAACCTAGCCTATCCTGACTGAGAGATTACCTGGATCTTGTTCCAGAATCTCCACACTGAAGTAAAATCATAACTTCTAAGAGCCTCTCTTTTTTTTCTGTAAAATGGGCATGATACTAAACAGTTAAACATGCTCAGATCTTCCAATTTAAAAAATAAAATCGCTGTCTGGGCATGGTAGTTCATGCCTGTAATCCCAGCACTTTGGGAGGCCAAGGCAGGTGGATTGCTTGAGCTCAGGAGTTTGATACTACCCTGAGCAACATGGTGAAACCCTGTTTCTACAAAAAAATATAAAAATTGGCCAAGCACAGTAGTTCACGCTTGTAATCCCAGCACTTTGTAAGGCTAAGAATGGTGGATCGCCTGAGGTCGGGAGTTCGAGACCAGCCTGGCCAGCTGGTGAAAAACTGTCTCTACTAAAAATACAAAAGTTAACCAGGCGTGGTGGCAGGCACCTGTAATCCCAGCTACTTGGGAAGCTGAGGCAGGAAAATCGCTTGAACCCGGGAAGGGGAAGATGCAGTAAACCGAGATCATACCATTACACTCCAGCCTGGGCAACAGAGCAAGTCTCCATCTCAAAAAAAAAAAAAAATTAGCCAGGCACGGTGGCACAGGCCTGGCTATGCCCAGCTACTCAGGAGACTGAAATGGGAGAATTGCTTGAGGGGCGGTGAAGGTTGCAGTGAGCCGTGGGAGCCCAGGAGGCCAAGACTGCAGTGAGCTGTGATTACAGCACTTCCCTCTAGCCTGGGGAAGGAGCTAGACCTAGTCTCAAAAAAAATTTAAAAATAAAAAATAAACTAAAGTTACCTTTGACCTAAGCATCCCTGGAGGCAGCGCTCCTCTTTTCCATTTCACAGCCAAGTTTCTGGAAAGAGTGGGTTAATGTAGTCTTCAAACTTTTTTCTTGGACACTCTCTAAAAGTTTTAAGCAAAATCATGCAGTGGTTATAAGAAAGGGAGAAGGAGGAGAGTGGTCAGCTCTGGTAGTAAAAACATATTAACAAATTCATTTACATCAGATTTTTTTTTTTTTTTTTTTTTGAGATGGAGTCTCACATCGTTGCCCAGGCTGGAGTGCAGTGTCGTGATCTCGGCTCACTGCAAACTCCCCACCTCCAGGGTTCAAACCATCCTCCTGCCTCAGCCTCCAGAGTTGCTGGGATTATAGGCGTGCACCACCACACTCAGCTAATTTTGTATTTTTAGTAGAGATGGGGTTTACCCATGTTGGCCAGGCTGGTCTCGAATTCCTGACCTCAGGTGATCCACCTGCCTCCACCTCCCAAAGTGCTGGGATTACAAGCATGAGCCACTGCACCCAGCCTACATCAGAAATTTTGTCATAATTTTTTTTTTTTTTTTGAGACGTAGTTTTGCTCTTGTTACCCAGGCTGAATTGCAATCACGTGATCTCAGCTCACCGCAACCTCCGCCTCCTGGGTTCAGGCAATTCTCCTGCCTCAGCCTCCCGAGTAGCTGGGATTACAGGCACGCGCCACCATGCCCAGCTAATTTTTTGTATTTTTAGTAGAGATGGGGTTTCACCATGTTGACCAGGTTGGTATCATGGTATCAATCTCTTGACCTCGTGATCCACCCACCTTGGCCTCCCAAAGTGCTGGGATTACAGGCTTGAGCCACCGTGCCTGGCCAATTTTGTCATCCTTTTATCTTTCTGAACTTGTATTTCCATTCTATTTTCTCCACAGAATTACATTCCAAGGCAATATATTTTGTGCATGTAAGTCTTTTATCACTTTGTAATACTTCTCTGCCACAAAAGTATGTATATGTATTAAAATTTTAATTCTTTGTAAATTCCTATGACAAAAGGGTTCTTGTTAAATTTTTTCTCTTGGACTGAATTATCAATATAATCACAATTAGCAGTCAAAACAAAAGTATGCTCCAATTTACATAAATAACTTTTATACAGAGTAAAAATTTTATTGGAATGATAGTTATTAGTAAGATAGATGGTCTGGTTTCTTTCAAAAATGTATTTATGCCCAGGTGTGGTGGCTCAGGCCTATAATCCCAGCACTTTTGGAGGCTGAAGTGCATGGATCACCTGAAGTCAGTAGTTCAAGACCAGCCTGACCAACATGATGAAACTCTGTCTCTACAAAAATAAAAAATTAGCCAGGCATGATGGCAGGTGCCTGTAATCCCATCTACTCTGGAGGCTGAGGCCAAAGAATCGCTTGAACACAGGAGGCAGAAGTTGCAGTGAGCCAAGATCATGCCATTGCACTCCAGCCTGGGAGACAGCCTGCGAGACTCCCTCTCAAAGCAAACAAACAAACAAATAAATATTCACTTTCTCATTTTCTGGGCTGTATTGAAATCGCCTTTGCAAAGATTATGACAGTGAGAGAAATCTAACGTGGCTGATTCCATCTTGCTTCTAGCCTCATAGGCTGGCTGTCTTCGCTCATTCCTAAGGTAGGCCAAGCTAACCGTGGAAGGAATTTAGTTACTGTTTAACTTAGAAGCCAGGATGATAATAGTCTCTCCTTAAAACTAATCCCTTCTTATTCACGGAGCTGAAACCACCTTTGTAAAACTATTGAAAGTCCCCAAAAAAACAACAACAAAAAACAAAAAAGAAAGTCCACAAAATTAAGTATACGGGAGGGGCCTGAATTCTGCTGACACGTTGACATAATTTCTATAATCCCTTATGCTCAGGAGTTATGTAGCCAGAAGTCACAAGACTTGTGGCTTCCTCAATTGCTCCTATAGATAACATCACTATTCTAGAATCTAAGATTGGTCACTGGAGAAGTTTTCCAAATTTACGCCACCAGGACTGGTGACTCATGATTCAGTTGGCCCTGTGGCCTAACCCAGAGGTGGACTGAGTGCATGAGGACTATTTTCCACACTCCGAATGACTGCATCCCCAACCAGTCAGCAGCATCCATTGACTAGGCCCTGCCCGCGAAACCGAAAACCCATAACCTCCAGGCTTTGGGGAGACTGACTGATAACTCCAGTTCTCCCACATGGCCAACCTCACCTTAATGTTAATTAAACTATTTCTTCATGGTTTTGCCTGTGCAGTGGGAAGAAAGAACCTGTTGAGCAACTACAGTATGCCAAAAAGAGTTTGCCAAGGTTAGCAAAGGACTATCAATTATAAGCAATCACACTTTTACTTCAAGACACCTTGTTTACTGATAGAAAGGACTAGAAAAATTATAATATTTTTAATTTCAATACACCATTGTCAATCTAATATTTTTTGGAAAGGTGCTTTTATGTTATGTATTTGAATACACACACACACACACACACACACATTTTTGTTTGTTCGTTTGTTTTTTGTTTTTTGAGACAGGGTCTCTGTAGCCCACACTGGAGTGCAGTGGTGTGATCTTTGCTCACTGCAGCCTCAAGCTCCCAGGCTCAAGCCATCGCTTCAGTCCCACGAACAGCTGGGACCACAAGCACATGCCACCATACCCTGCTATTTTGTTGTCATGTTGTTGTTTTGAGACAGAGTCTTGCTCCGTCGCCAGAAGCCAGGCTGGAGTGCAGTGGCGCAATCTCGGCTCACTGCAACCCTTCCGGGTTCAAGCAATTCTCCTGCCTCAGCCTCCCAAGTAGCTGGGTCTACAGGCATGTGCCACCACACCCAGCTAATTTTTGTATTTTTAGTAGAGACGGGGTTTCACTATGTTGGCCAGGATGGTCTTGATCTCTTGGCCTCGTGATCCGCCCGCCTCTGCCTCCCAAAGTGCTGGGATTACAAGCATGAGCCACCATGCCCGGCCTGTTTTTTTTTTTTTTTTTTTTTAAACAGAGTCTCCATCTTGTTGCCCAGGCTGGAGTGCAATGATGCAACCTTGGCTCACCAAAACCTCCACTTACTGGGTTCAAGCGATTCTCCTGCTCTAGCCTCCCAAGTAGCTAGGATTACAGGCATGTGTCACCATATACGGCTAATTTTGTATTTTTAGTAGAGATGGGGTTTCTCCATGTTGGTCAGGCTGATCTCAAACTCCCAACCTTAGGTGATACACTTACTTCAGCTTCCCGAAGTGCTAGGATAACAGGCCTGAGCCGCTGTGCCCAGCCTGTATTTTTTGTAGAGACCAAGGTTTACCATGTTGCCCAAGCTAATCTCAACCTCTCAGACTCAAGCAAGCCTCCTGCCTCGGCCTCCCAAAGTGCTGGGATTACAAGCATGAGTCACCAAGTCTAGCCCTAAAATTTTTCAATTCAAGTATATGTGTTAATACCCATCCCAATGACCCTGGGTTCTAATGCTAAATTAGATAAGAAATCAGGGTTGGGAGCAGTGGCTCACAGGCTGGAGTGCAATGGCGGGATCTCAGCTCTCTGCAATCTCCACCTCCCAGGTTCAAGTAATTCTCCTGCCTCAGCCTCCGGGGTAGCTGGGATTACAGGTATGCGCCACCATACCCAGCTAATTTTGTATTTTTAGTAGAGACGGGGTTTCTCCATGTTGGTCAGGCTGGTCTCGAACTCCTGGCCTCAGGTGATCCACCCACCTTGGTCTGCCATAGTGCTGGGATTACAGGCGTGAGGCACTGCACCTGGCTGGATAGTTTTGTTATTATCTGTCCAGAGTTTATAATTGTTATCTGTAGGATGACTGTTCTGATATGATCTGCTCCATCATTATTGGAAAGAAATGCTTTCTCTAATCTCATCTGTCTTTACGCACCCTATCCTCAACAGTCTGTCCTCTAGCCATATTCCATTATTTAAAGCTTCTAGAACAGGCCATGCTATCTCTTGTCTCTGGGCCTTTGTTTGGTGGCACTGGTTATTAAGAGATGTTGCCTTGCTATGTTGCCCAGGCTGCAGTGCAATGGCTATTCACAGGCATGATCCCTCTACTGATCAGCTCCAAAGTTCTTCATTTCTGGTCTGGGCCAGTTCACCCCTCCTTAGGCAACCTGGTGGTTCCTCACTCCAGGGAGGTAACCATATTGATGCCCAATTTAGTGTGGACACCCAATTAGCATAGTGCACTAAAGCCCGGAACTCCTGAGCTCAAGTGATCCTCCCACCCCACCCTCCCCAATAGCTGGGACTACAGGCATGTGCCATTACGCTTGATATCTCTGAGTCTTTACACATGCTTCTTTCTCTGCCTCCTCCTACCCCAACCCAAGTGTCTTCTACTCATTCTTCAGAATTCAGCATAGGCATCATCTCTTTTAGAGAACTTTATCAGTTGGGACTGATTTAAGTAATAGAAACTTCCTTGCAATAACAAGCCAAAACAGGATTTAATATAAGAGTATAGAGGTGGCCAGGCACGGTGGCTCACGCCTGTAATCCCAGCACTTTGGGAGGCCAAGGCAGGCAGATCACTAGAGGTCAGGAGTTCAAGACCAGCCTGATCAACGTGGAGAAACCCCATCTCTACTAAAAATACAAAATTAGCCAAGCGTGGTGGTGGGCACCTGCCTCAGCCTCCCAAGTCACATAATCCTAGCAACTTGGGAGGCTGAGGCAGGAGAATCATTTGAACCCAGGAGGCAGAAGTTGTGATGAGCCGAGATTGCACCATTGCACTCCAGCCTGGGCAACAATATCAAAACCCCATTGTAATAAATAAATACATATATATATATATATTTTTTTTTAAAAAAGGGTATAGCGGTATATTCATCCTTGGGGAAGGAATCATCAAAAACCAAGCACTCCATTTCATTGGGACTTTATCTTTTTTTTTTTTCTTTGAGATGGACTCTTGCTTTGTTGCCCAGGCTAGAATGCAATGGTGTGATCTTGGCTCACTGCAACCTCTGCCTCCCAGGTTCAAGCAATGCTCCTCCCTCAGCCTCCAGCGCAGCTGGAATTACAGACGAATGACACCACGCCCAACTCATTTTTTGTATTTTTAGCAGAGAGAGGATTTCACCATGTTGCCCAGGCTGGTCTTGAACTCCTGACTTTGTTGTCCGCCCGCCTTAGACTCACAGAGTGCTGGGATTACAGGTGTGAGCCACTGCGCCCAGCCAGGACTTTATCTCTTGGGTCTGTTCTTTCCCACCCTTAGAATTCCAGTTTGCCTCTTCAAGTAGCTTTGTTACTGTGTGTTTACTTTCTTTCTTCTCCTCTAGACCACGAGTTCCTTGAGGGTGGGACTGTGCCTTTATTAATTTCCTCATCCCCAGAACTTAGCAGAGTACACCCAGCAGAGTTCACAGGTGATGGAAGAGGCAGACAAGTAAACTGGCCCTTAATGCACAACAGAGCCAGAGGAGATAGAGAGGACTCACCTCCCTATCTGGGCAGTCAAGAAGCTTCAGGAAGGAAACAGGCTGGTGTGTTGCTTGTGCTTTGATTGGGGGATCCAAAGGAAAGTCCCATAAAATGCATAGAATCTTTTTGTTTGTTTTTGAGACATGGTCTCGCTATCTCCCAGGCTGAGTACAGTAGTGCAATCAGGGGTCACTGTAATCATAACCTCCCTGGCTCAAGCGATCCTCCCACACAAGCCCCCGAAATAGCTGGGACTACAGGCATGCACTACCATGTCTAGCTAGTCTTTTTTTTTCTTTGTAGACATTTTATCAGAGTCTCACTGTGTTGCCCAGACTGCTCTTTGATCCTCCTGCCTCAGCCTCCCAAAGTGCTGAGATTATAGGCAAGAGCCACCACACCCAGCCACAGAGACCCTCCCAATTCCCTGGGTCTCCACTGAAGTGAAGAGAGAACATAAATGTATTTCTGCGTGTTGCTTGAAGACAGAGGAAGGGAACAAGTCACAGAGCAGGGGCCTTGGCGCTCTGTTTCTCTAACATTTCAGCCATGTGAGATTTCTTTCAGTTCCTCTTTTCCATCTTGGCGCCTTTGAGCATTTTCTTCCCTCTGCTTAGAGTGCTTCCTCACCCTCTTCCTTTAGACCAACCTCTAAACAGCTTGGAGGTTTCAACTTGCATGTCACTTTCTGGAGAGGAAAGAGGCTTCCCTCTCCCCTGAACTGGGCTAAGCCCCATCACCATGCAGTCCCACAGCAGCCTGCTCTTCCCCTTTCTGAATGCTCACCTCACTGTACTGCCTGTTAAGGGGCTGCCTCCCCAGCAGTCCGTGATCTGTGACAGCAGGGACCGTGTCATCTCTTGCCTATTCACAGGGCCTGGCACAGAGTCTGGCACCTGAGAGATGGTCATAAATACTTGGTATTACTTTGAATTTCGATAGTTAGTGTAACTTCATTTTAAAGAGAAAAATCAAAGCACAGAAGCAGGGAAGTGAATACTCCAGTGGTCTCGAGTTAGTCGCAGGGCCTCACTCAGAGCCTGCACTGTATCCCTCTCTGCCGTGTATCCAAAGTGCTGTGTCTCTTCGCTTTGTTTTAGTTTTTTTGCTTTTTTTTTTTTTTGAGAGATGGGGTTTCACCATGTTGGTCAGGTTGGTCTCGAACCCCTGACCTAGTGATCCACCTGCCTCAGCCTTCCAAAGTGCTAGGATTACAGACGTGAGCCACCGCACCCAGCTGTTTTTGTTTTTGAGACAGGGTCTCTCGCTGTCACTCAGGCTGGAGTGCAGTGGCACAATCACAGTTCACTTTTTTTTTTTTTTTCAGATAGAGTCTAGTTCTGTCACCCAGGCTAAAGTGCAGTGGCGTGATCTTGTCTCACCACAACCTCCATCTCCCAGGTTCAAGCAATTATCCTGCTTCAGCCTCCTGAGTAGCTGGGACTACAGTTGCGCACCACCATGCCTGGCTAATTTTTGTATTTTTTTAGTGGAGATGGGGTTTCACCATATTGACCAGGCTGGTCTGGAATTCCTGACCTCAAGTGATCCACCCACCTTGGCCTCCCAAAGTGCTAGGATTACAGGTATGAGCCTCTGCACCCAGCCATTTCCCCACAACTTTTTAGTTGGAAAACTTTCAAATCTACATAAAATTTACATGAAGGGGCAATAAACACTCATCTACACTTCGTATGGATTCATCAGTTGCTAACATTTTGCACAGTGGTTCTCTCTCTGCGCTTCTTTTTCTCTCTTTCTCTCTAAACACACATATATTATACATGCACACATATACTTATTTTTTGCTGAACCATTTAAGAATTAATTGTAGGCCAGGCACAGTGGCTCACACCTCTAATCTCAGAACTTTGGGAGCTTGAGGCAGATAGATCACTTGAGGTCAAGAGTTTGAGACCAGCCTGACCAACCTGATGAAACCTGGTCTCTACTAAAACTACAAAAATTAGCCAGGCATGGTGGCACACACTTGTAGTCCCAGCTACTCGGGAGGCTAAGGCATGAGGATCGCTTGAACCTGGGAGGTGGAGGTTGCAGTGAGCCGATTGCGCCACTACACTCCAGCCTGAGCAACAGAGCAAGACTACATTTCAAACAAACAAAGAAAAAAAGAATCAATTGTAGACATCATTACATTTTATCCCTAGATACTTCAGTATGTATCTCCTAAGAAAAAGAACATTCTCCTATACAAATACAGCACAATTATTATAACATTATAATACTATTAACTAATATACATTCATATCCAAACTTCCCAATTTTCTCAATTATGTCCTTTACAGCTGTTTATTTTTTTTCCAGGACCAATCAAGAACCATGAATTGCTTTTGGTTGCCGTATCTTAGTCTCCTATTTTTCTTTTCTTTTTTTTTTGAGGTCATCTCATTCTGTCTCCCAGTCTGGAGTACAGTGGCATGATCTTGGCTCACTGCAACCTCAGCTCCTGGGCTCAAGCAATTCTCCTGCCTCAGCCTTCTGAATAGCTGAGAGTACAGGTGCACGCCACCACACCTGGCTAATTTTTGTATTTTTAGTAGAGACGGGGCTTCTCCATGTTGGCCAGGATGGTCTTGATCTCCTCACCTTGTGATCTACCTGCCTCAGAATCCCAAAGTACAGGGATTACAGGCGTGAGCCACCGCACTTGGCCATTGACTACTTTCTTTATCTTTCACTCTTCATTTTTGAATATTCTGGGTCAGATGTTTAACAATTTAATGCCCCTAATGTGGATTTGTCTGATGATTTCCTCATGGTTAGATTCAAATGAAACTTTTTTTCTTTTACAAGATGTCACTTGCATGATGCCGTGGATGCCTTTTCATTGCAATGCCTCCATTTCAGATGTGAGAAAGTTCTGGACCTGTAGGGCATTTCAAGCCTAGGTATGTATGGGGGAGGAGGGGATGGATGTCCATCTATGTACCAGATCCTCAGATTCCAGGGTGGGGTGGTGGGGAAGGCTCAGGGAGCTGATGGGGTTCTAATGCAGCCACAGCCACAGTTTCAGTCTTGGCAGAGTTCATTGCCAGGGATGGCTGCTGACTGCAGGGCACTAACGGTGGGCAGCCAAGCCCAAGGTGAGAACTTCTCCTCCCCACCAGGAGCTCCAGGTGTTCAGCAGCAGCCAGTTCCTCAGTTAATGGGTCACCTGCTGTGGCAGCCACTCTCTGTTGATGCAGCTACAAGGGAAATGAAGAGGGCTGAGGAAGGTGGCCATGCCAATGCTGCCCTGTGGAGGAGAGGGACAGCAAAGGGACAGGCGCATAAAGACAGAGGGAGCCATGGATGGGCACAGTGGCTCACATCTGCAATCCTAGCAATTTGGGAGGCCAAGGTAGGCAGATCACTTGAGTTCAGGAGTTCAAGACCAGCCTGGGCAACATGGTGAAACCCTGTCTCTATCAAAAATACAAAACAAATTAGCTAGAAGTGGTGTCACAAGCCTGTAAAGCTACTTGGAAGGCTGAGGCAGGAGAGTCTCTTGAACCTAGGAAGAGGAGGTTGCAATGAGTAGAGATTGCGTCATTGCAAGCCAGCCTGGGTGACAGTGCAAGACGTTGTCTCAAAAAAAGAAAGAAACACACACACACACACACACACACACACACACACACGGAGTCAGAATAAAAAACAGAATGAAAGGGTGAGAGCCAGGGCGTCAGAGGGGCTGCACACACCAGCAAAGGAGAGAAAAGTGGAGGGACAGAGGCACAGAGACAGAAAAACCAAGAAACGCATAAGCGGCAGCCAACAGAGAAAAGAAAGCACCAGCTGGAGCGCCTCACTCACAATTTGCAAGTCCCTTCTGAGGCTCTCTGGCTTTGGCCTTTGTCGGACAGTCAAGAGAGTTCGTGTTTATATCGGTCAGACTCAAAGGGTACAAGGGTTTCCCCCAAGGGGCGGTCGGGGGTCACCTGCTCAGTCTGTACTTTTCCAAACACAGAAATTCTCCTTTGAGCCCCAGAAGCCAGGGCCTGGGCCAGCAGTTTCCTGCTGGAGCTCAGCATGTCTCCTCTTTTTTCACAGGGCTGTCAGCACTGAGGAAGGCCTACTGGTAAAGAGGAGGAGCAGGAGAGAAGCAGGCAGAAGGGAGGACTCGGAGAAAAGAAGCCACTAGAAATAGCTCTGAAGTGGGGAGGAATCCAAAAATCCCAGGAGCTGCCCAGCGGGTGTGATCTTAGCTAATAATAACAGGCCAGGGTTTTCTCACGAGAAAAAGGATCAGCAGAGAGGAGGGTGGAGGGAGAGAGAAGCTGCTCAGCCCCCACACTGCGAGGGGTACAGACAGCACCAGGGGTTCTGCCAGGGACAAACTCCTCTAAAAGCTCCTGGGGAACAGCTCTGTTAGGGGAACATGGGCTGGACAGAGGAGACTTTTTGGCAGTAATGTGCATGTCTGTGCTTTTCTTTTGCAGGAAGAGAAGACAGTGGAAAGAGCATAGGCAGGGATCAGGAATCTTTTGTGGCATCACAGCTGAACCTAAGTGAAGAAGCTCCTTTCTGCTTTCTGCCCTTGGCCGAAATAACACTCCTCAGTTCCTGCTTCTTACTGAGGTGGCTGAGGGGCGTCAAGGGGCTGGAAAGGACACCCCACAAACTTTCCAGCCATTCCTGCTGCTCCTTCTCGTTGGGGCAAGTGAGGACAAATCTCCTCTCTGGGGTGACAATGGTGAGTCCGGCTTTCCAGCGATTCCCTCGGATGCCCTTGGGCAGGTCTCCATAGACTTCATATCCCTGCTCATTGTTCCCAAGAAAAACCTGGCCCTGCTCGAAGGCATCCTGAAAATAGAGGGTACAGGGTCATCAGAGGGTGCCCCAAGGGAAGAGAGGCCCTGCAGCCCTGACAGCCTCCAAGCACTATTTTGGGAAAGATTTTGAAAGATCAAAACCCTGAAATAAATCATACACATCATCTGTTGAAAAGAGGCCGGGCTCGGTGGTTCACGCCTGTAATCCTGGCACTTTGGGAGGCTGAGGTGGGTGGATCACCTGAGGTCAGGAGTTCAAGACCAGCCTGGCCATCATGGTGAAACACCATCTTTAAAAAAAAAGAAAGAAAGAAAAGAAAAGATACTGAGGGTGGACCTGGTAGTTCATGCCTGTAATCCCAGCACTTTGGAAAGCCTAGGCAGAGGATTACTTGAGGCCAAGAATATGAGATCAACCTGGGCAACACAGGGAGACCCTGTCTCTACAAAAAACTTTTATTAATTACTATTATTGTGAATTGTTTTTGGAGATAGGGTCTCACTCTTCACCCAGGCTGGAAGTGCAGTGGCACAATCATGGTTCATCCCAGCCTCAACCTCCTGGGCTTGATCCTCTCACTTCAGCCTCCCAAGTAGCTAGGACTACTACAGACATGCGCCACCACGCCCGGCTAATTTTTAAATTTCTTGTAGAGATGGATCTCACTATGTTGCACAGGCTGGTCTCAAACTTCTGTGCTCAAGCGATCCTCCTGCCTCAGCCTCCAAAAGTTCTGGGATTACGTAAAGGCAAGAGCCACTGCACCCAAGCCCTAAAAAATTTTTTTCTAATTAACTGGGCATGTTGGTGCATGCCTGTGTTCCAAGCTACTCAGGAGGCTGAGGCACGAAGATACCTTGAGCCCAGAAGTTCAAGGATGCAATGAGCTGTGATGGTGCCACTGCATTCCAACCTGGGAGAGAGACTCTCTAAAAAAATAAATAAGTGATACCTAACATGTATGGAGAGCTTATTAAAATAAGGAATTACAATGCTTTACATATAGTAACTCATATAACCATCATGGCAACCTCTGGGGAAGGCATTCTTATGAAACCTGTTTTTCAGAGGAGCTAAGTGCTCAGCCCAGGGCAACACTACTACAAGTGGCAGGGCTGAGACCAGAGCCCAGACAGCCGGGTTCTAGAGTCCACCGCACTCCTAACCACTACACGTCACAGTCTCTTGGTTAGAAGTGAGCCCTGGAAACTAGAGGAGGAAATACACCTTATTTAACTACCAGGGGCAGCATTTGGATACTCATAATGGACTTTCTGAAAGCGAGGGGAGAGAATCTTCATGCCACAGATTACTTCAAGAGAAACAAAAACAAGGGGTAGAGGTTTTCCTCTGGAGGTTTCTCTAGCTCTGGGGCCCTGGAAGATGTGTTTATCTGTAATTTTCACATAGTCCCAGACAAGCACTACCCAGCTCTGTTTGAGGAAGCCCTATGGAGGGAGCAGGAGTGGCTCTTACCAGTGGGTTCTTGTAATAGAGCAGCCTCCGCTCATGGGAATCCAGGGCGAACCACCTTTTCTTAAAGGGTTCTTTCTGCTGCAAAAGAGGGAACCTCTTACCACAGATGACGAAGTCAGTTTCTGAAGACAGAGGTCAGGGGCCAGCCCAGGCCAAGCCAAGGGAACTGGCCAGTCCCACTGGTTCTCCCGCCCAGCCACCCTAGTGCTTCTCCCTGGGGCCCAGGCAGGAGCTCTCAGGCTCTGAAGGTTCTGCTCGTTCCCCTTCCAACCCCACCCTACCCTCTCCCAGCTTCACCGCTGCCTCCAGGTATTGCCTTGAGTTGGAAAAGGCACTTTCCTCTTTCTCAGGCCGTGGACAAAGAAGTTAGAGAAAAAGGAAGTCTGGGGAAAATCAGAAGTGGCTACTGCTTGGCAAGGCTGAAAGTGCTGGCCTCGGCCAAAATCTGACTCAGGGCAGGGAGAGAAAGCCCCGCAGTGAGAACCGCGGGAGGGGCTGCACCTTGGCTAGTGAAGGAAGAAAACAGAAAACAACCCTTTGACTACTTTTTCCACCTGCCCAAGGCTTGCTTTCACAACGACTGCCTAAAATAGGGATATCCAATCTTTTGTCTTCCCTGGGCCACATTAGAAGAAGAATTGTCTTGGGCCACACATAAAATACACTAATGGTAGCTGATGTGACAAGAAAAAAAAATCGTTAAACTATCTCATAATGTTTTAAGAAAGTTTATGAATTTGTTCGAGAGCGGTGGCTCATGCCTATAATCCCAGCACTTTGGGACGCCGAGGTGGGCGGATCACTTGAGGTCAGGAGTTTAAGACCAGCCTAGCCAACATGGTGAAACCCCGCTCTACTAAAAATACAAAAATTAGCAGGGCATGATGTGGGTGCCTGTAGTCCCAGCTACTTGGGAGGCTGAGGCAGGAGAATTGCTTGAACCCAGGAGGCGGAGGTTGCAGTGAGCTGAGATCATGCCACTGAACTCCAGCTGGGTGACAGAGTGAGACTCTGTTTCAAAAAACAAAAAAAGGAAAGTTTACAAATTTGTTTTGGCCCTCATTCCAAGCCGTCCTGGGCTGCAAGTGCCCTATGGGCTGTGGGCTGGACAAGCTTGGCCTAACACCTTTCACTGTCCTCTTAAAAATCATCCCATTAACACATTAAACCTTTTATACACATTAAACCATGTAAGTTCCCCAGGAATGGTAGAAGGTACCTTTGGCCCAGTCTTTTCCATGAAGCCTTGTTTGAGGTAGTTCCTGGTGAGGAATGGCACGAGCTGGGGAAGAGAGACAGACACTGACCCCCAACTCACATCCCAAGGCTCCAGGTTCCCTGCCTAGCTTGGCTCCCGACCAAGGGGAAGTTTGAAATGGGGAAGGATGTATGCTCATGTTTCATGGTATTATATTTGGAAAGTGCAATGGATGTAATATTAATATTTCAACAAAGCCAGTTGACAGCACCCCAGATGCTTGCAGAGCTTACTGGCACGACAAGTTCTCAGGGCAAGGACCCCTTCAGCAACCCCAGCATATGGACCTAGGCAAGGCTCTACGGAGACTCTTGGTGTCAGGGAACATGTTCTGAGGGTCCACTTTGCGTCAGGCTCCAGGTGCAATTCTCAATCACCCTGCGAGGTGGGTATCACCAGCCTCATTACACATCTGAAGAAACCAGGCCACAGAGAAGGGGTTGGGGGTTTTCCTAAAGTCACATCACTGGAAGCATGAAGAGCTGAGATTCACGCCCAGGGCTGATGACACTAGACTGTACTCCAGCCACTACACCAGAGGGATAAGTATAAACAGGCCAGGGCTCTCTGAGCAGGACCTTGAGCAAGGCCTGGTCATTGGTCAGGATTCTGACAAAGAGTAATGAGAAAATGACGCCAGAGGCTGGGCGTGGTGGTTCACGCCTGTAATCCCAGCACTTTGGGAGGCCAAGGCAGGTGGATCACTTGAGGCCAGGAGTTTGAGACTAGCCTGGACAACATGGCAAAACCCCACTTTTACCAAAAATACAAAAATTAGCTGGGCATGGTGGCATGTGCCTGTAATCCCAGCTACTCAGGAGATTAAGGCAGGAGAATCCCTAGAACCTGGGAGGCAGAGGTTGCAGTGAGCCGAGATCGTGCCACTGTACTCCAGCCTGGCACTCCAGCCTGACAGAGTGAGATGCCATCTCAAAAAAAAAAAAAAAAAAGCAAAGAAAATGATGCCAGAGTGGACAGAGGAAGTTCTGAAGCAGGAGTAGGGAGAACCGATTCTAGCTCCAGTTCTGGCCTCCAGGAGCTACATTGCCTTTGTAAGACCTGCCATCTTTCGAGGCCTTATGTCTCCTCTGTGTGATAAGCAACCTGGATCATGTGATCCCCAGCGTCCCTTCCAGCCGGGCAGCCTGCACTTAGAGAATTTTCCAGGGGTTGATGATGGCCTCCTATGCTCCTGGGTTTCAACTTGGAAAGTCTAGAGCTTCAAACAACAGTCCAGGCTTCTAAGAACAAAGGAGCTTCTCCAGAGCTCCAGGGCCCAGGGTAGGGGCACAGGGAAAATGAGGTCTTGGGAACAGCCATAGGAAGTCTAAAAGGGGGAAGGTTGTGAGCCAAAAATGAAAATATAGGTCAGATGTAGTGGCTCACACCTATAATCCCAGAACTTTGGGAGGCTGAGGTAGGACGATTGCTTGAGGCCAGAAATTCGAGACCAGCCCGGGCAACAGAAGTGAGACCCCATCTCTACAACGAATAAAAAATGTTTTAAATATAAGAAAGAAAATATAAACTATACTACTCTTCTTCTAAAATACATTCAGTAGGCTTTAATTCGTCCATTTGGAGAAAATAGATGGAGTCCTTAACTATTCAATATTCTGAATTCGAGCTAGCGCAGAGCAAGTAGAGGCCTAGGGAAACCATTGGGAGAGAAAGACAAATCACACGGCTGGAGCACTGCTTCCCACACTTCAGATGCCTTGGCTCGCTGGAGTCTCACAATAGCCCTATAAAGTAGGTATTGTGTCCATGGTGACAGATGAGCGCATTGAGGCTCGGAGAGGTAAGGTGACTTGCCCTAGGTAACATATCAGGCTCTTGGACTGCAGAGACCATATGCATTTATTACAGGACCACAGCCCCACTGGGATGCCCTGGGTTTTCAACAGGCCCTGTGGACCCTAAAGCTTGAGCCAGGCCTGGTGATTGCTCAGAACCTCACACCATACACAGACATTAAATGGGAGGAAAGACAGGGGTGGATATCGGGTACCGACAGTGGATGAGAGAGGCAGGAGAACATGGAGGACGTTGACGGAAGAGCAATTTCCTTTACATGGGTCAGCAAAGATGGGAAGCTTGCCCAGTTTAAATAAGGCTGAGCATCTGCACCTTGTCCTCTCTCCTCACAGTCAGCAGTCAGCACTCTGCAGTCCCCACCCATGAGAGCCAGCATTAACTAGTTCTGGGTGCAAACTCAGCAGACTGACTCAAGGGCTGTGACCCAGGCCTTGCTGGAATTGCTCCCAGACAACTGCCATCTCAGCACATCCCTGGGCCCAGAGAGGACCCCATTCCAGACACCTAGCCCCCTACAGACCTTGGAATTAAGAAACATTTAGGCTTTCAAGGAGTCTCTAATGGTTGGGAATAAGAAAATCCCAACATTAAAATGGTTTTCCACCCCCATCACTTACAAAATCCTCTTAGAGGGGAGCCTCTTGAAAAGGACCAGAGCAGGCTGGGCACAGTGACAGACCTGTAATCCCAGCACTTTGGGAGGCCTAGGTGGGCAGATCACAAGATCAAGAGTTCAAGACCATCCTGGCCAACATGGTGAAACCCCATCTCTACTAAAAAAAAATGCAAAAATTAGCTAGGTGTGCTGGTGCATGCCTATAGTCCCAGCTGCTCGGGAGGCTGAGGCAGGAGAATTGCTTGAACCCGGGGCGTGAAGGCTGAGGTGAGCTGAGATTGTGCCACTGCACTCCAGCCTGGTGACAGAGCACGACTCCATCTCAAAAAAGAAAAAAAGAAAAGGACCAGAGCATAGAACCTCAGAGCCAGAAGGGACCCTGAAGATGACCTCAACTAACTGCCATCTCACTAATATGGAAACAAGCTCAGAGAGGTGCCAGGACCTGCAGGGGTCACACAGCAAGTGAGCAATAGAGCATCCCTGAGAGCCCAGGCTTCCTGGCTCAAGGCTGCATCCTCTGCCCCACACTATGTGTGCCTCCCCAGCCCAGCCTGAGGAGGGAGATGGAGGCCCCAGAAGTCTGGTAATAATCCAAATGAAGTTCTTGGCTCCCCACGCTGTTGACCACAGAGGGCAGACCTGCTCCTGTTACAACTGTAATGTGGAGGATCCCAGGCTTTCCCAAGCCCAGAGCATCACGGGGCAAAGCAGGGATGTTAGAAAGGGAAGAGCACCTTTGGTTATTCACCTGCCCTTCCTGGGACTGTATATCTCATCAATAAAATGAAAATAATCACCCCTGCCTGGCTGTCATTTCACAGTACAAAACAGTCTGTGAGCAATATGTGAGGGATCATTCGTACATTTTAGAGGGAGAAGAGGTGAGAAAGAGATGACCAACTGCTGAGCTCCTTGATGCTCTCCTGAAGGAGAGAAACTAACCTGCTTCTGTGAGGCTGCCTTGTTGTATGTGAGGCTGTAATCCCCAGACTCCCCTGGAGAATGCCTTGGGTTTCCCTTGGAGCTGCCCAGCCCTCAATCTTGAGGTCTTGCCTGCAAACAAACCTAGTCTGGCTTCTGAGTGTCTTTGAGGTCAACAGACATGGAAAGAAGATGTCTGAGAGGAGATTCAGAAGTTGGGGTCCATGTTTAGCTCACCTCAGACTCCGGGAGCTCAGGAAAGGCCATTTTTAGGTACTGCAGACGGGCTGCACGGAGAGCATTGAACCAGTCCACTATCTCCTGCCGAGAGAAGTGCACAGGACACACACAGCAGTGAGATGGGGTGGGTAGGAGGCTGAGTCTGATGGCAGAAGCTAGCTGGGCATTGGGTGTGGAGCACATGCTTTCAGTGCCTGCACACACCCCACAGCTCAGCTCAGGGGCATCCAGGGAGGACTGTGTCAGAGTCTCCTGGGCTAACCTGGGCAAACGGGAAGCCTCTAACAGGGATAAGCCCAGAGCCCTGGGAAAGGATGGGGTGAACCGCACAGGAGTTCTGCAATGGCCTCAGACAGTGCTTTTCACCTTCTAATGCATGCAAAATCACCTGAGGCTCTTGTTAAAATGCAGAGGCAGATTTAGTAGGTTTGGAATGGGGCCTGAGACTCTGCATTCCTAACACGCTCTCAGGTGATGACGCTGCTAATCAGTGGAACACACTCGAAGGAGCAAGGCTCTAGGAAATCATTGTCCTCAGATGTCAAAGACTGGCATTAGGGTGGGGAGCAGGTATGCTTGAGGAGGCTCCTCTAATGAGGATGCTTATGGCATCTTAGACCAAAGCTGGCTTAGTCCCTTCTGCTGTCACTCTGGGAGAACACGTCTCTCAGCAGCGTGGGCCACCTTCATCTCCCATCTAGACAATCATGTATCTAGCTGGCCTTGATCAGCTGCTCTCTGATTGGCCCTCTCATGGCAGCCAGAGTGATTTTCTAATTATAGATCTAATCAGTCTGGCTTAGAGTCCTGTCTACTACCCTCAGAAAAAAAGTCTTAAGTTCTTTAATATGACTTTGCTGTCTGAGCTCCTTCCACACAAAACTATTTGCAATTCTCCCAACATCTGCTGTTCCTGCCTCTTGGGACATTCTGCTTAATCCACTCCATCCCACACATACCTTCTACCTAAAGTATTCTACTTATCCTGCAGGTTAGTTTTCATATTGTAATAGATAGATTGTCGGTGCTCGCTCAGCACAAGCCCTGCTCCTACCCTACCTATCCTCACCCACCTCCAGTTGCAGCCCCACTTACTGCTGTGATCCTGCCCCTGCTTAACCACAGCAACTGGACCAGGCCTGGACCAATACAGAGGCTGGACTGCGCTTATCAGATTTCTTCTCCCAGGAATTTGAAATTGGGTGGCTAAAAGACTGGTTCAAATAGTCACAGTTTGGGACTTAGATATAATATGGTGATTGAGAAAATCATCTGAATGTGGTTTCAAATGAATGAAACCATTTCCCTTTCTCTCTCATAGGCGAAGCACACAGGCCTAGTATTCCAGGTCTCTGTGCTCTTTTGTCCTGGAGTTCATTAAGAACCCTCTGGCCAAGCTCAGTGGCCCATGCCTATAATCCTAGCACTCTGGGAGGCCGAGGCAGGTGGATCACCTAAGGTTAGCAGTTTGAGACCAGCCTGACCAACATGGTGAAACCCCATCACTACTAAAAATACAAAATTAGCCGAGCATGGTAGCACATGCCTATAATCCCAGCTACTGGGGAGGCTGAGGCTAGAGAATTGCTTAAGCCCAGGAGGCGGAAATTGCAGTGAGCTGAGATCGTTCTGCTGCACTCCAGCCTGAGTGACAGAGCAAGACTCCACCTAAAAAAAAAAAAGAACCTTCTCAGGTCTCAGGCACTAAGGGAATAAGGAGAAAAGACAAGCCTAGGCCTTCACCCTGGAAAGTCTCTCCTGTCACAATCTGGTGACCCTGGTGCCAAATACAACCTGCATACATTTTTGTGTGGCTCCCAAAGTTTTGTTTGTTTTAATCCTCCATGAAGGTTTCCCTGTTTGCCACAGCCCCCTCCCCACCCCTTAAACCTGTACACTTAGCTTTTTTTATTTTACTTAATTTTTTTTTAGATGGATTCTCGCTCTGTCGCCCAGGCTGGAGTGCAGTGGCGTGATCTTGGCTCACTGCAACCTCCAACTCCTGGCTTCAAACGATTCTCCTGCCTCAGCTTCTTGAGTAGTCTGGCCCCACTTAGCTTTTAAATTACCCCTTGGCTGGGCACTGTGGCTCATGCCTGTAGTCCCAGCTACTCAGGAGGCTGAGGTAAGAGGATCCGCTTGAGCCCAGGAGTTCTGGGCTGTAGTGCGCTATGCCGATCAGGTGTCTGCACTAAGTTTGGCATCAGTATGGTGACCTCCCAGGAGTGGGGGACCACCAGATTGCCTAAGGAGGGGTGAGCCAGCCCAGGTCAGAAACAGAGCAGGTCAAAACTCCCATGCTGATCAGTGGTGGGATGGCGCCTGTGAATAGCCACTGCACTCCAGCCTGGGCAACATATCGAGAACTTGTCTCCATATTTAAAAAAAAATTAAAACTAAAAAAGGAAAAAAAAAATCACCCCCTGACTCCTGCAGGCAGGAATTTGCAGCCCTCACTTATGCTCATCTAATAGAGAGGCTGGCGTATCAAGCAAAAGAGAAGAATGGCCAGACCCAGGTTGTCAGATGCACCATACTGGGCAGATAGGAGGGAGCTGTGTATCCTAAATACCAGCAACCTTAGGTGCCTCAACAGAAGTCCTTGTGGCAGTTATTGGCATGGAGTGGGGGCTAGGGCCATGGTGCTAGGGCCCCTTGGGAAGGTCTAGTTCCTGCATCTGGTTCCTGGCTTCTGCTGCCAAGGGTCCTCCCTACAGTACAGAGGCGCATGGGGTGGTAAAGTGCGTTCAGGGCTCAGGAACCACTGGCTGTGATCCTGAGCAAGTTACTAACATGTCCATGCCTCAGTAATGTGGGGCTTATTTTGAGGATTAAGAAATGATGGACCGTGATCACCAAAAGCAGTGCCCAAGGGAGTTAATAGATGCTCGCAAAATGTCAGCGCCCACCTTCATCCACCCCCACTTAGCATCTCTGTCCCCTGTCCAGTCAGGTAACTCTGCTCAGAAGCTGACCCAGTTTATTCTCTCATATTGGCCTGCTGGTCTCTGACTGGGCTGATTTCTTGGACTATTAAATAGTGCTTCTCACCTGGGAAGTGGCTCACACCTATAATCCCAGCACTTTGGGAGGCTGAGGTGAGCAGATCACTTGAGGTCAGGAATTCAAGACCAGCCTGGCCAACATGGTGAAACCCCATGTCTACTAAAAATATTTTTAAAATTAGCCAGGTGTGATCTCAGCCATTCAGGAGGCTGAGGCAGGAGGATCGCTTGAACCCCGGAGGAGGCGATTGCAATGAGCCGAGATCAGGCCACTGCACTCCAGCCTGGGCAACAGAGTGAGATTCTGTCTCGAAAGTAAGAAAAAAAAAGTGTTTCTCAAACTTTAATGTGCACAAGACTCACCTGGGATCCTGTTAAAATGCAGTTTCTTTTCTTTTTTCTTTCTTTTATTGATTTTATTTTTTTGAGACAAAGTGTCACTCTGTTGCCCAAGCTGGAGTATAGGCTCAGGCTCACTACAACCTCCAACTCTCAGGTTCAAGCAATTCTCCTGCCTCAGCCTCCCAAGTAGCTAGGACTACAGGTACGTGCCACCATGCCCAGCTAATTTTTGTATTTTTAGAGACAGAGTTTCACTATGTTGGCCAGGCTGGTCTTGAACTCCTGACCTCCTAATCTGTCTTCCTCAGCCTCCCATAGGGCTGGGATTATAGACATGAACCACCATACCCAGTCTCTCTTTCTTTTTTTTTTTTTTTTTTTTTAATGTTTTTAACTCAGTAGGTCCAGGGTGGGCCTCAGATTCTATTTTTCTTTCTTTCTGTTCTTTTTGTTTGTTTGTTTGTTTTGAGACAGAGTCCTGAGCTGTCATCCAGGCTGGAGTGCAGTGCCATGATCATGGCTCACTGCAGCCTCAATCTCCCAGGCTCAAGCGATCCTCCCACGTCAGCACCCAAGTAGTTGGGACTACAGGTGCATGCCACCATGCCTAGCTAATTTTGGGGGTATTTTGGGATAAAGATGGGGTCTCATTATGTTACCAGGCTGGTCTCAAACTCCTGGGTTCAAGTGATCCTTCTGCCTTGGCCTCCCAAAGTGCTGAGATTACAGGTAAGGAGCTACCATGCACAGCCTTGAGACTATTTTTAACAAGCTCCTGGCTGATGCCAGTGCTATTGGGCCAGGACCACATGTTGAGAAACAGGTCCCAGGGTGCACTGCCGCCTGACCATCTATCAGTTCCTCCCCCAGTTTCAGAATCTCTAGCTCTACCTGGTTTTGCATCCCTGGGCATAGTCACTTCTGTAACTGGACTTCCATTGGTGACTGTACATTGGTGGCTAGCCATGGCACTTGCCAGGTTCCTCTCCCTGATCTCACCCTTCCCTCCTCATATTTTTGTCTCAGATCGAGAAGTGACGAAAGATTAAGGCAAATGGCAGCAAAAAATCTCAAGAGGCAGCTGAGCACAGCACTAGTGAGCAGGGGAGGTGGTATGCTGCACCTGCTGAGTCCTGGGGTGTGAGCTGGAGGCAGAGGTGGCAACTCCAGGCATCTCACCTTCCCACTTTCATGATACACAAACAGGTTCCTGACGTGGCTATCTCTCCTGTAGGTGATCTGCAGCCCGTGTGGGTGCCCTATCTTCTCTGTCTGGAAGGTGGCATTCAAGTCCTTAATGCTGATGACAGCTTTGGGGCTTTTACCCTGAAAGAGAGAAAGAGGATACTCAAGATGCTGACAGTCCACAGGGTGACTTCTGGTCAACCTTCACCAAGGCCTTAACCCAAACAAACATCAATTTGTAAATGTATGGGTTTTAAATGTTCTTGCTCTCATAACAAAATTCACTGGCCAGACGCAGTGGCTCATGCCTGTAATCCCAGCACTTGGGAGGCCAAGACAGGCAGATCAGCTACAGTCAGGAGTTTGAAACCAGCCTGGCCAACTTGGTAAAACCTCTTCTCTACTAAAAATACAAAAATTAGGCCCAGGCACGGTGGCTCACACCTGTAATCCCAGAACTTTGGGAGGCCGAGACAGGTAGATCATGGGGTCAAGAGATTGAGACCATCCTGGCCAATATGGTGAAACCCCATCTCTACTAAAAATACAAAAATAAGCTGGGCATGGTGGCACTCGCCTGTAGTCCCAGCTACTCAAGAGGCTGAGGCAGGAGAATCACTTGAACCCAGGAGGCAGAGGTTGCAGTGAGCCAAGATCGCACCATTGCACTCCAGCCTGGGCAACAGAGAGAGACTGAATCCCAAAAACAAAAACAAAAACAAACAAAAAGCCCCAAAATTAAATTAGCCAGTCATGATGGCAGGCACCTATAATCTCAGCGGCTCGGGAAGCTGAGGCAGTAGAATGGTTGGAGGAGGAGGCAGAGGTTGCAGTGAGCTGAGATTGTGGCACTGCACTCCAGCCAGGTTGACAGAGTGAGATTCCATCTAAAAAAAAAAAATCACAAATATTCTACTGACCTCCTGTACTTACACATCCCACGATGTCTGACCTCTGCCTAATTAGACTGGCCCCATTGAGCTGGAAAGGCGTTTGGAAAGGTCTTAACTTAGAACTTTTCACACTTTTTAGCCGCAGAACTTTTTGGGAAGCAAATCATTGTGGAAGCTAAACAAATAATGCAGATATGAGCAGATGTGGGGGCATTGCTTAGTTGCACTTAGCCCCATTCCAAGTGCTCAGTAGTCAGTCACCTGTGGCTAGTGGCTACGATATTAAACAAGGCAGACACAGAACATTCCCATCACTGAAGAAAGTTCTACTAGTCAGTCTTCTCTAGAGGAAAATGTGGTCACATCCAGATGCATAATTTTGCATCTAAAAATCTATCTCTGCCGGGCACGGTAGCTCACACCTGTAATCCCAGCACTTTGGGAGGCCGAGGCAGGTGGATCATGAGGTCAAGAGATCGAGACCATCCTGGTCAACATGGTGAAACCCCGTCTCTACTAAAAATACAAAAAATTAGCTGGGCATGGTGGCGCGTGCCTGTAATCCCAGCTACCCAGGAGGCTGAGGCAGGAGAATTGCCTGAACCCAGGAGGCGGAGGTTGCGGTGAGCCGAGATCGCACCATTGCACTCCAGCCTGGGTAACAAGAGCGAAACTCCGTCTCAAAAAAAAAAAAAAAATCTATCCCAAGGTGCCAGGCTTGCACTTGTAATCCTATCACTTTGGAAAGCCAAGGTGGGAGAATCACTTGAGACGAGGAGTTCAAGATCAGCCTGGGAAACATATCAACACTCCATCTTGGGCCAGGTGAGGTGGCTCACACCAGCACTTTGGAAGGCAGAGGCGGGCAAATCATGAGGTCATGAGTTCGAGATCAGCCCGGCCAACACAGTGAAACCTTGTTTCTACTAAAAATACAAAAATTAGCTGGGTATGGTGGCAGGCACCTGTAATCCCAGCTACTCAGGAGACTGAGGCAGGAGAATTGCTTGAACCCAGGAGGCAGAGGTTACAGTGAGCTGAGATGGTGCCACTGCACTCCAGCCTGGGCGACAGAGCTAAATTCCATCTCAAAAAAAAAAAAAAGAAGCCTTCATCTCTACAAAAAAAAATTTTTTTTTTAATTAGCCAGGCATGGTGACATGCATGTGGAGTCCACATACTAGGGAGGCTGAGGAGACTGACACGAAGGATCTCTTGAGCCCAGGAGCTTGAGGTTTCAGTGAGCTCGCACTGCATCACTGCACTCCAGCCTGGGTGACAGAGTGAGACCCTGTCTCTAACCTTAAAAAAAAGGATAATCTATCCCTAAAAAGTACATGCATTATTATGCAAATATGTATGTCAAAAGATATTTATGTAGTCTTGCTGATAATAGTAAAAAAAAAAAAAAGGAAAACTATTTAAATGTCCATCAATGATAAAAAGTTAAATAAATGATGGTATAGCTACACAATGAAATGCCACAGAATATTTTAAAGAATAATTTAGATCAATATTACTAATATTTTTTAAAGTCCATGAAATTCATGAGTGAAAAATTCCAAGTCCCAGTACTGGAGGTATAGAGGGAACCTATTAACATAAAATTTAGGGCCTGACAAGGTAGCTCACGCCTGTAATCCCAGCACTTTGGGAGGCCGAGGTGGGTGGATCACCTGAGGTCAGGAGTTCAAGACCAGCCTGACTAACATGGTGAAACCCTGTCTCTACTAAAAATAGAAAAATTAGCCAGGCATGGTGGTATATGCCTATAATCCCAGCTACTCAGGAGGCCGAGGCAGGAAAATTACTTGAATCCAGGAAGCAGAGGTTGCAGTGAGCCCAGATTGCGCCACTGCACCCCAGCCTGGGCAACAGAGGGAGGCTCTGTCTCAAAAAAAAAAAAAAAAAAAACAGGCCTGGTACAGTGGCTTACGCCTGTAATCCCAGCACTTTGGGAGGCCCGGGCAGGAGGATCACAAGTTCAAGTAATCAAAACCATCTTGGCCAACATGGTGAAACCCCGTCTCTACTATAAATACAAAAAGTAGCTGGGCGTGGTGGCGCATCCTGTAGTCTCAGCTACTTGGGAGGCTGAGGCAGGAAAATTGCTTGAACCCAGGAGGCAGAGGTTGCAGCGAGCTGAGATCGCGCCACTGCACTCCAGCCCGGTGACAGAGTAAGACTCCTTCTCAAAAAAAAAAAAAAAAAAAAAGAGTATAAGCCAGGTGTGGTGGCTGATGCCTGTAATCCCCGAATTTTGGGAGGCTGAGGCAGGCAGATCTCCTGAGGTTCAGAAGTTCAAGACCAGCCTGGCCAACATAGTGAAGCCCCATCTCTACTAAAAATACAAAAATTAGCGGGGCATGGTGGCACGTGCCTATAATCCCGGCTACTGTGGAGGCTGAGACAGGAGAATCGCTTGAACCAGGACCCAGGAGGCAGAGGTTGCAGTGAGCTCAGATTGCACCACTGCACTCCAGCCTGGGCTACAGAGCAATCTCCATCTCAAAAAAAAAGAGTATAGTTTGATTTTTGACAAATGTATATACCCATGTAATCACCATAACAATCAAGATATAAAACATTACTATCAGCTGGGTGCAGTGGCTCATGCCTGTAATCTCAGCACTTTGGGAGACAAGGCAGGTGGATCACTAGGTCAGAAGTTCCAAGACCAGCCTGGCCAAGATGCCCTGTCTCTACTAAAAATACAAAATTAGCTGGGCACGGTGGCAGGCGCCTGTAATCCCAGCTACTCAGGAGGGTGAGGCAAGAGAATTGCTTGAACCTGGGTGGCAGAAGTTGCAGTAAGCTGAGAGATCACACCACTGCACTCCAACCTGGGCAATAGAGTTAGACTCCATCTCAAAAAAAAAAAAAATAAATTACTATCATCCCAAATATCACCCCAAAAGAGTTCACTCATCCCCCTTTGCAGAATCTCTACCCCATTCCAACACCAGATAACCACTTAGTCTTCTATCAGTATAGTTTTGCCTATTCTAAAATTTCACATAAATGAAATCATAAAAGCTGGGTACAGTGGCTCATGCCTATAATCCCAGCACGTTGGGAGGCTGTGGTGGGTGGATCATCTGAGGTCAAGAGTTCGAGACCAGCCTGACTAACATGGTAAAACCTTGTTTCTACTAAAAATATAAAAATTAGCTTGGTGTAGTAGCAGATGCCTGTAATTCCAGCCACTCGGGAGGCTTAGGCAGGAGAATTGCTTAAACCCGGGAGTTGGAGGTTGCAGTGAGCCGAAATTGTGCCATTGCACATCTCAAAACAACAACAACAACAAAAAATGAATCATATAATAATCTTATACAAGGGGACTTGGAAAAGTTCATGGAAAACACATGATATGAAAAAATTACACAAGGATTTCAATTTATTTTGCACCAAAATAAACTCATACTAACTTGTTATAACATATCTGAATGGGATTTCATTTGAGGCACTAAGAAGGATAAGACATTAACTTGAGCGTCTCTCAGAGTAACATGAATTCTGCCAAAATTGAAGAACAAACATCAACATTTATGGTGAAGCTTTGGATGGATGAATAGTGAAATCACTGGTGCTTTAAGAAAAGTTTATGGGGACAAAGCCCCGAAGAAATTAGCGATTTACAGAGATAACTTGTTAAGAAGGGACAAGATGATATTGAAGATGATGGCTGCAGCAGCAGACCATCTACATCAATTTGCAAGGAAAAAAATTATCTTGTTCATGCCCTAATTGAAGATGAGCAATAATTAACAGCACAAACAATAGCTAACACCACAGATATCTCAACTGGTGCAGCTCACACAATTCTGACTGAAAAATTAAAGTTGGGCGAACTTTCTACTCAATGGGTGCCAATGCCATTGCTCTCAGATCAGCTGCAAACAAGAGCAGAGCTTTCAATGGAAATTTCAAACAAGTGAGATCAAGATCCTGAGGCGTTTCTTTGAAGAACTGTAACAGGACATGAAACGGGTTTCCCAGTGTGATCCTGAAGACAAGGCACAATCAAAGCAATAGCTACAGAGAGGCGGACGTGATCCTGTCACAGCAGAAGCAGACCAGTCAACAACAAAGGTCACCGCAACAGCTTTTTGGGGAAAGCTCAAGGCATTTTTCTCGTTGACTTTCTAGAGGGCCAAAGATCAGTAACATCTGCTCACTATGACAGTGTTTTGAGAAAGTTAGCCAAAGCTTCAGCAGAGAAACACCTGAGAAAGCTTCACCAGAGTCACTCTCCGCCACCACAATGCTTCAGCTCTATTTCTCTCATCAAACAAGGGCAACTTTGTGAGAGTTTCAATGGGAAGTAATTATGCATCGACCTTACAGTCCTAATTTGGCTCCTTCTAACTTCTTTTGTTTTCTAATCTTAAAAAATCTGTAAAGGGTACCCAGCTTTCTTCAGTTAATAGTGTAAAAAAAAAAAAAGGCCAGGCGTGTACTTCATATCTGTTATCCTAGCACTTTGGGAGGCTAAGGCAGGTAGATTGCTTGAGCTCAGGAGTTCAAGACCAACCTTGGCAACATGACAAAACCCTGCCTCTGCTAAAAAATAAAAATATTAGGCCGGGTGCGGTGGCTCAAGCCTGTAATCCCAGCACTTTGGGAGGCCGAGCCGGGTGGATCACGAGGTCAGGAGATCGAGACCATCCTGGTCAACATGGTGAAACCCCGTCTCTACTAAAAATATAAAAAAATTAGCTGGGCATGGTGGCACGTGCCTGTAATCCCAGCTACTCAGGAGACAGAGGCAGGAGAATTGCCTGAACCCAGGAGGCGAAGGTTGCAGTGAGCCGAGATCGTGCCATTGCACTCCACCCTGGGTAACAAGAGCGAAACTCCATCTCAAAAAAATAAATAAATAAATAAATAAAAAGATTAGCCAGGCATGGTGGTATGTGCCTGTAGTCCCAGATACTTAGGAGGCTGAGGTGGAAGGACTGCTTGAACCTGGGAGATTGAGGCTGCAGTGAACTAGAATTGTACCACTGCACTCCAGCCTTGGTGAAAGAACAAGACCCTGTCTCAAACAACAATATAAAAAACAAAATGTAAAAAAGACTGCATTGGCATGGTTAAATTCCCAGGACCCTCAATTGCTTGGGGATAGACTAAATGGCTGGTGTCATCTTTTATAAAAGTGTCGACCTTGATGGAGCTTGAAAAATAAAGTTTATATTTTAAATTGTTATCTTTTCATTTGTCTAAGAACTTTTTTATTTTTATTTTTTAATTTTTTGAGATAGAGTCTCACTCTGTCACCAGGATGGAGTGCAGTGGCGTAATCTCGGCTCACTGGAAACTCCACCTCCTGGGTTCAAGCAATGTCCCCTATCTCAGCCTTCCAAGTAGCTAGGACCACACCCAGTTAATTTTTTGTATTTCGGTAGAGATGGGGTTTCACCATGCTGGCCAGGATGGCCTCAATTTCCTGACTTCTTGATCTGCCTGACTTGGCCCCCAAAGTGCTGGAATTACAGGCATGAGCCATGACACCCGGCCTTTTTTTTTTTTTTTTTTTTTGGTAGAGATGAGGTTTCACCATGTTGGCCAGGCTGGTCTTGAACTGCTGACCTCAGGTGATGCACCCACCTACGCCTCCCAAAGCATTGGGATTACAGGCAGGAGCCACCACGCCTGGACTTTTTTTTTGAGTTTCACTTCCTTTATACTTCATTTCCTTTTTTTTTAATCCAAAAGTTTTAGCTAAAAATGAGCTACCTTTATAATTTCAAAGTATCCACTTTGGGAAATAAACAAAAAAGAACACAGGGAGCCTATTCTATTTCTGGACTATTCTAGACTGAACTGGCGTGGGACTGAAAAACAGATCAACTTTTCCCAAAATGATGAGGCCCTGTCTGAGAGGCCAACTCACAGCAGCTGCTGGGGTTTGGGGACCTTTCCTAGCTACAGTAGCACTTTCTCTTCCTGCCTTTTGTACCATTTCAGCAAAAATGTTGAAAAAGTCATATTTTTCAGTTCTTTACATTGAAGACGGAGAAGAAATTCTTCCTCTAACTTGCAGGGTAAAGATTCTTCAACCCCTAACATTTTTCACTTGGTCCCAGATGTGGCCACACTGGACAGATCTTTTTTATTATTATTTGTACAAATTTATGGGGTACATGTGAAATTTTGCTACATGTATATAATGTGTAGTGATCAAGTCAGGATATTTAGGGTGTGTCACCTGAGTATTTTTGTTAAGTATAGTTACCCCTCTCTAGTATCAAATATTGAATTGATTCCTTCTGTCTTACAATATGTTTGTAATCTTTAGCCCACTTCTCTTCATCCTCCCTGCTCCTTCCCATAGACACACCTTCTTTTGGTATTGCTCTGGTCTGCCTAGAAAAGCAACAGGAGAAATATAAAATAATTTCTACATACAGGAAGTAGAGTAAGGTGAAGGCTAAAGTCCTCAGAGCTTGTCCTTCTCTTACTTTGTTGGCCACAATTTCAAATTCTCTTTATTGAAAACTTCTCATCTTTCTGTCCTTTAAATACTGGAATGCCCCAGGGCTCAATGGGTAGATGATCTCCAAAGATGGTGCTCACCAAGTCTTTCCCTCCCAGTGTGTACATGACACTCTATCCATGAAGAGGTAGAATCTATTTCCTCTCCCGTTTAATCACGGCTTGTTGCATGACTTGCTTTGACCAACAGAATGCAGTTCCTGGTTAACCTTCCAGAGGTCTGGTAGCATTTGCTTTTGCTTAGGGAAGCAGCCGCCATGCCACAAGAAAGCCTGAGCTAGACTCCTGAATGAGGAAGAGAGAGGGGCCATATAGAGTACACCAAGGAACCAGACATGTGAGTGAAAGCTTCTTTGGGTCTCCAGCCAGCTAACGGCAGCAGATGTCACATGGATTACACTGGAACAGCAGAGGCCTGCTCAAACTCCTGACCCATAGGATTGTAAGAAATAGTAAAGTGATATTTTAAGCCATTATGTTTTAGGATGGTTTGTTACTCAGCAACAAATAACCAAAATACTCAGTCTCTGAACACCTTTTTCCTGCTTAAGTGATCCTAGCCAGTCCCATTACTAAACCAGTCTACATGCTGTTGACTACAGTTCCAAACTCTCTCCAAGCCTCCAAACTCATACAACCAACTTCTGTCACCTGGATTTAGAATTCAAGAAAGGTACATCCAGCTTCTTTCCCCATGTCTCTACTGGATGACTAATAGGCATGTCAAAATATAAAGGACTTTTGAGCATCCCCTTAGGGTCTAAGTCTTTGCCACCTTAGTTTCGTAGAGCAAAACTCTGGGAATCATCCTTGATTCCTCTTACTCTCACACCCCACATCCAACCCTTCAGTAAATTCTGTTGGCTCTACTTCCAAAATATATCCAGGATCCGACCACTTCTAACTATCCTGGTCAGTAGTCCGATCAACCATTCTTTCTCACTTGGGTTATTGCAACAGCTTCCTGACTAATTTCTCTGCCTCCACTCTGGCCTCCTTCCTCCCTACTTGGAGGGAGGTTACAGTAAACCAAGATTGCACCATTGCACTCCAGCCTGAGCAACAGAGTGAAACTCCATCTCAATAAATAAATAAATAGCTTAAGTCAAATAATAACACTTCTCTGCTCAAAATCCTCCAATTGCTAAAAAAATAAAAATAAAAAATAAATCCTCCAATTGCTTCCCATCTCAGTAAAATTCCAAACTCCCAATTTTTGCAAATCATACATGTATAAGTGAACTGTTTCTAGAATATATAAAGAACAATTACAACTAGGCCAGGCGCAGTGGCTCATGCCTATAATCCCAGCACTTTGGGAGGCCAAGCTAGGCAGATCACTTGAGATCAGGAGTTCAAGATCAGCCTGGCCAACATGGTGAAACACCATATCTACTAAAAAATACAAAAAATTAGCTGGGCGTGGTGGTGGGTGCCTGTAATCCCAGCTACTCAGGAGGCTGAGGCAGGAGAATCGCTTGAACCCAGGAGGACAAGGTTGCAGTGAGACAAGATCACACCATTGCACTCCAGCTTGGGCAACAATAGCAAAACTCCGTCTCAAAAAGAAGGAACTATTACAACTTAATAATAAAATGGCAAATAACCTAATTAAAATGTGGGGAAAGGATCTGAATAGACATTTCTTTTTTTTTTTTTTTTTTTTTTTTTTAGACGGAGTCTTGCTCTGTTGCCAGGCTGGAGTGCAGTGGTGCGATCTCGGCTCACTGCAATTTCCAACTCCCTGGTTCAAGCAATCCTGCCCCAGCCTCCCAAGTAGCTGGAATTACAGGCACATGCCACAACAGCCAGCTAATTTTTGAATTTTTAGTAGAGATGGAGTTTCACCATGTTGGCCAGAATGGTCTCAATCTCTTGACCTCGTGATCTGCCTGCCTTGGCCTCCCAAATTGATGGGATTACAGGCATGAGCCACTGGGCCCGGCCCTGAATAGACATTTCTATAAATTAGATATACAAATAGCCAATAAGCACATTAAAAAGCTGCTCAAAATCATTTGCCATGTGGGAAACACCAATCAAAACCACAATGAGATACGACTTCATATCCATGAAGATGGTTATAATAAAAAAGACAGCTGTGGGCCTGGTGCAGTGGCACACATCTGTAATCCCAGCACTTTAGGAGGCTGAGGTGGAGGATTGCTTGAAGCCAGGAGTTTGAGAACAAAGCAAAACCCTATCTCTACAAAAATAAATAAATAAAAATTAGCTGAGTGGAGTGATATGCATCTATAATCCCAGTGCTTTGAGAGTCTGGAGCAGGAGGAGCGCTAAGGCAGTAATTAAAGGTTGCAGTGAGCTATGATTGCGCCACTGCACTCCAGCCTGGGCAACAGAGGAAGACCCTGTCTCTAAAAAATAAAATAAAATAAAATAAAAATAACCGGAATAGGCAAATCCATAGAGACAGAAAGTAGGTCGGTGGTTGCCTAGGGCTGGTGGTGAGGTGGAGAATTACAGCTAGGGGATAAGGGGTTTCTTTTGGGGGTTATGAAAAAGTTTTTTAATGAATTGTGGTGATAGTTGTACTATTCTCTGACTATACTAAAAGCCAATTGACTGTATACTTTAAATGGGTGAATTAGATGGCGTGTGAATTATATCTCAATAAACTGTTAGCAAAAGAAATCCCAAGTCTTGCTCTGACCTATGAGGCCCTCCACCATGTGACTTCATCTCCCCCCACCCTTTCCTTGCTCACTCTGCACTAGTTGCTCTGCCCTCCTTGATGCCCTATACCCACCAAACACACTTCTAGCTCAGGGGCAGGGCTGCAGCTTATGGTTACGTAGTTTGTACACTGCATAAAAAGCTCCTGGCTGACAACTGCAAACCAGGCTCCTGATTTTTGATATTGGGGCCTTGGGGCTGCACCCTCTTAGAGGGATTATGCCTCTTGAATCCATACAAAGGTGTAAGTGTTTGGCCATACCTGTGCTCAGGACTTCCGCACATGCTGTTCCTCCCTCTCTTCTACTCTTCCCCTACATATCTGCATAACTCAATGCTCACATTGATTCAGTTATCTGCTCAAATGCCACCCGAGAGGCCTTCCCTGATCATTCTGCGGCAGCATTCCCTGACATACTCTCACTGTTCTCTATCTTCTCACTCTGCTATTTTACTTTCCTTTTTTCTTTTCTTCTTCTTCTTTTTTTTTGAAACAGGTTCTCACTCTGTCACCCAAGCTAGGATACAATGGCACAATCTCGGCTCAATGCAGCCTCTACCTCCCGTGCTCCAGCAATTCCCTCACCTCAGACTCCCTAGTAGCTGGGACTACAGGCATGTGCCACCATACAAAGGTGTATGTGCTTGGCCAAGCTAATTTTTGTATTTTTTGTAGAGACGGAGTTTTACCATGTTGCCCAGGCTGATCTCAAACTCCTGAACTCAAGCCTCGGCCTCTTACTAAAGTGCTGGAATTATAGGTGTGAGCCACCGTGCGCAGCCTCTTCTATTTCACTTTATAAAACTATTGCCTGCTGGTATATTATATATTGATATTTCGATTACAGAGCTATTTCCTTTCACTAAACTGAAAGCTCCTGGGAACAAGAGTTTTGTTTAGTTCCCTGCTATATCCCCAGTGCCTAGAATAATGTCTAGCATACAGTAGGTACTCAATAAATGTTTTTTTTTCTTTGAGACGAAGTCTTGCTCTGTTGCCCAGGGTGGAGAGTACTGGCACGCACGGTCTTGGCTTACTGCAACCTCCACCTCCCAGGTTCAAGTGATTCTCTTGCCTCAGCCTTCCAAGTAGCTAGGATTACAGGCACCTGCCACCATGCCCAGCTAATTGTATTTTTAGTAGAGACAGGGTTTCACCATGTTGGCCAGGCTGGTCCCAAACTTCTGACCTCGTGATCCACTCACCTTGGCCTCCCAGAGTGTTGGGATTACATGCATGAGCCACCATGCCCAGCCTCAATAAATGTTTCTTAAGTGAATGAATATACAAAGTAAAACTAAGTGGTCATCAAAGGCTTAAACATGGACCTGTCTACTGATCCTAGGTGGACAGAAAGTATGATTTTTAGTGGACTGGGTTGATTGTTCAACCAAGGAAAAGTAGCTAAATGTGTCTGCCTCTCAGGGGCTGAGATTATCCACAAGACAAGGCACTCCTGACTGAATGAAGACATTAGTGGGGAGAGAGTGCCCACAGAGGGGCCCGCTCTTGTTGGCTGGCATCTTACCTCTTCCTTTGTGTAGTACTTCAGGAGTCCTTCTCTTGCCAGAAGTACAAACCTCCTTCTCAGAAACTGTGAGTTGTTCCTTCCTCGCTTCCACAGGAATCCTTCTCGGTTACCTTAAGCACCAAGGATGACAGAGTGAACACCTGTGACCTTAAGATGCACAAGCAGCTCAGGAACCTCAGAGGTTCTCAAGTGGGGAAATGAGCATCCCATCTGCTGCCGAAATATCTCCACTCAAACGTCCCTATTTCAGCTGCAGGACAGAAGGATCTCATCTGGGGCAAATTTTGTGATGTCTTCTCACTTCAGGGCACTTCCTACTGCCTACAACCTTTCTTCCTTGACTTATGTGGTGTCAGGCCATCTCATAAGAGGACTCTTAAGAGTAAGAGTTTTGTTTAGTTCCCTGCTGCATCCCCAGTGCCTAGAATGTCTTAAGAAGGCAAAGTCCTGAGAAACTGGACTGATTCTGAAAGACACCTCACCAAATACATATGGTCCTGCCCAACTTCATGATAGCATTAACCTAATGAAACTTTAGAAATAATGAGCACCCTCTAGGGATCTGCTCGTTTGAGGAATAACTTATGGGCCAGGTGCAACGGCTCACGCCTACAATCTCAACACTTTGGGAGGCCAAGGCCGACGGATCACTTGGGGTCAGGAGTTCAAGATCAGCCTGGTCGACATGGTGAAACCCTGTCTCTACTAAAAATACAAAAATTAGCCAGGTATGGTGGTACATGCCTGTAATCCCAGCTACTCAGGAGATTGAGGCATGAGAATAACTTGAACCTGGGTAGTGGAGGATGCAGTGAGCTGAGATCATGTGACTGCACTCCAGCCTGGGTAACTGAGTAAGACCCTGACTCAATAAATAAATGAACAGAATAGAATAGAAATTTGTATTTCTGGTAGCCAGGAGAACTGAGCACTGCCTCTGGCCCTCTGAGAGTGGTTTTCTATACTTTTCTGTCTGGGTCAGAGTCAGCTTGGACTCAGGACAGTGGGGGTGAAACTGCCACAGGTCCAGGGCCACAGAAGAGGTTGTACCCCGCACAAGGGTCAAAAGGAAGGTTGAATTTATGCCCATGCTCCTCACTTGAACTGCACCAGGAACTACGTTCACCAGGAACAGGGATATCTTTTTTGGGGGGGATTATAAAAACTCGCTTTTGTCACCAGGCAGGAATGCAGTGGTGTGGTCTCGGCTCACTGAAACCTCCGCCTCCTGGGTTCAAGTGATTCTTCTACCTCAGCCTCCTGAGTAGCTGGAATTATAGGTGTGCACCACCACACCCGGCTAATTTTTGTATTATTAGTAGAGACTGGGTTTCACTATGTTGGTCAGGCTGGTCTAACTCCTGACCCCGTGAAATGCCTGCCTTGGCCTCCCAAAGTTCTGTTCTGGGAGTACAGATGTGAGCCATCAAGCCTGGCCAGGGATATCTTTTCCTAATTGATCTGCCCAGTGGAGGAATCTTCCTGCAATTTATATTAAGAGTCTGGCTGGCCAGGCACGGTGGCTCACGCCTGTAATCCTAACACTTTGGGAGGCCGAAGTGGGTGGATTGCCTGAGCTCAGGAGTTTGAGACCAGCCTGGGGAACACGGTGAAACCCTGTCTCTACTATAAATACAAAAAATTAACCCGGCGTGGTGGCATGCACCTGTAATCCCCACTACTCCAGGAGGCGGAGGTTGCAATGAGCCAAGATCATACCACTGCACTCCAGCTTGGGTGATGTAGCGAGACTCTGTCTCGAACTCAAACTCCCAACCTCAGGTGATCTGCCCGCCTCGGCCTCCCAAAGTGCTGGGATTACAGGTGTGAGCCACCACACCCGGCCCGAGACTCTTTCTCAAAAAAAAAAAAAGTCTTGCTGTGCACAATAGCTCACACCTGTAAACTCAACACTTTGGGAGGCCAAAGCAGGAGAATTGTTTGAGCTCAGGAGTTCGAGACCACCCTGGGCAACACGGGGAAACCCCATCTCTACAAAATAAAAACACAAAAATTAATCAGGTGTGGTGGCATGTGCCTGTATTCCCAGCTACTTGGGAGGCTGAGGTGGAGGATCACGTGAGCCCAGGAGATTGAGGCCATAGTGAGCTGTGACTGTGCCACTGCACTCCAGGCTGGACAACAGAGTGAGACCTGTCTCAGAAGAAAAGAGTCTATACGTGCTTGTGACCCTTAAAAGACCTGAGACAAATATGCTTCTCTGCTGCTCACAGCATAAAGACCCACCAGCTGATATGCTGTTATTTCAGTCAGAAGAACCCACACCTTGGCCTCTGTAGTCAGAGTGAGAACAGCAGTCATCTCTTGGACGGATCTTGCTCCTAATATGCAGGCACTTGGTTTTTCTAGAGCTCATTAGAACACAGATTTCAAAAGATGATGGAAATAACTTTACCTGGTAGTGAGATGGTTTCCCCATCAGCCATAAATTCCCGTCTCTCATACTTAGCTCGAATCCATTGTTCCTTTAAGACCCTAAAAAGAGAGAACCAGTGGTCACCTGCGTTTGATGCATTTTCTCTTTTTCTGAGACAAGGTCTCGCTCTGTTGCCCAGGCTAGAGTGCTGTGGTGTGATCACGGTTCACTGCAGCCTAGACCTCCTAGAGCAGGCGATCCTCTCACCTCGGCCTCTTAAGTAGCTGGGACCACAGGCATGTGCCACCATGTCTGGCTAATTTTTAAATTTTTGTGGAGATGGGGGTTTCCCTATATTGCCTAAGCTGATCTCAAACTCCAGGGCTCAAGCGAGCCTCCTGCCTCAGCCTCCCAAAGTGCAGGGATTAGCACCAAGCCTGGACTGATGCATTCTTTTCCCACAGTGATTTTCCAAGTCCCTGCAGTTGAGAGTGGGAACATCACAGCAGTGCCTCACTGCCTGTTCCAGCTACCTAGGATTCTTCAGCCTCAGGACTGTTAACATTTGGGGTTGGATAATCCCTTGTTGTGTTGTCCTGTAGGTTTTCCCCCATGCTCTATAGAATAAACATTCTATAGAGCAGCTGGGTGGTGGCTCACACCTGTAATCCCAGCACTTTAGGAGGCCGAGGCGGGTGGATCACCTGAGGTCAAGAGTTCAAGACCAGCCTGACCAATATGGTGAAATCCCGTCTCTTAAAAAAAAAAAAAAGAATGTTTAGCAGCATTTCTGGCCTCTACCCATTAGATGCCAGTAGCACCCCCACCCTAGTGTGGCACCCAAAAATGTCTTCAGGCAATGCCAAATGCCCTCTGGGGGAAATATTTCTCCTGGTGGGCTATCTGAGAACCACTGAGCTATTCCAATCCCAGTCTTGGCTCTCTAGGTCAATGAGACAGATACTGGCTCCTCTGGACCATCTGCATTGCCTGCGCCCACTGCGTGTTCATGAGCTCAGGCAGGAGAGTCCAGGAGCCTATTCCTGTGCCTGCACATGAAATCTGGTGATGCTACACTGAACACAGCAGTCATCTTGGGATCTGTCCACCTGGGACCTGGTCTTACTCTGTCATTTATCCACCGTGTGACCAAGAGCAAGTTACCTAACTCCTCCAAATTTGGGGAATGTGCCACTATTGTTACACTCAGCCTGCATCTCTACAAAAATAAAAACAAAACAAAAAAATATAAGAAGTTTAAACGTACATAAAGGACCCAGCACCTGCTCAGCCCATAGTAGGTGTTTAATGTGACCTCAATCAGAGATTGTCGTCCTTGAGTCCTGCAGAAAAGCCACGCAGCTGAGAGTGATCTTATTTTAATTGTTTGGTTCCTGCTTACCTTTCCCAGGTTCCAAGGTATATAGACCTTACCCCATAGCCACAGGAATGACCTAGAGCTGGGCATCTGGCCCAACCTGGTCCTTCAGAGCTCTTTGCTGCTCTGGGCTGTGGACCAAGAGGATCAAAAGTGAAGGAGAGATTGATAGAGCTTTCTCCAGAGCTACGCTGGAAGGTGGAGCCTGGCACCTGCTTGCAGCCTTGCTGCCAGCTGTGTAAAGGAAGCCTGGCTGAGAGAAAGAGAGAAGAGAGCCAGAGAGAGTGTGAGAGACCTGATGGTGTTTTGTTTGTTCTGTTTTTTGAGTGGACTTTCGCTCTTGTTACCCAGACTGGAGTGCAATGGCCTGATCTCGGCTCACCGCAACCTCTGCTTCCTGGGTTCAAGCAATTCTCCTGCCTCAGCCTCCCGAGTAGCTGGGACTACAGGTGCACACCACCATGCCCAGCTAATTTTTGTATTTTTAGTAGAGACAGGGTTTCACCACGTTGACCAGGATGGTCTCGATCTCTTGATCTTGTGATCCACCCGCCTCGGCCTCCCTAAGTGCTGGGATTATAGGCGTGAGCCACCGTGCCCAGCCAAGACCTGATGGTGTTTGAGCTCCTGGCTTGGTCCTTCCTGAGGCCGGCTCCACCACTGTCCTTCTGGGAGTCTGATCCTCAGAACCCATCAAATCCTCTTTTTCCTAGGCTGGTTTAAATTGGGTTTCTGGCCAGGCGCGGTGGCTCACACGTGTAATCCCAGCACTTTGGGAGGCCAAGGCAGACAAATCACTTGAGGTCGGGAGTTTGAGATCAGGCTGGCCAACAAAGTGAAACTCCATCTCTACCAAAAATGCAAAAATTAGCTGGGCGTGGTGGCATGCGCCTGTAATCCCAGCTACTCAGGAGGCTGAAACAGGAGAATTACTTGAACCCAGGAGGCAGAAGTTGCAGTGAGCTGAGATTGTGCCCCTGTATTCCAGCCTGGGTGAAAAAGCAAGACTCTGTCTCAAAAATAAATGAATAGGGTTTCTGTCACTTATAATCAAGAGTCCAGGCTGGGCATGGTAACTCATGCCTGTAATCCCAGCACTTTGGGAGGCCAAGACAGGCTAAGACAGGCAGATGGCTTGAGCTCAGCTCAAGAGTTTGAGAGAAGCCTGGGCAACATGACAAAACCTCATCTCTACAAAAAAGATTTTTCTTAAAGTACAAAATTACTAGGTTAACAAAAATTAACCACACATGATGGCACACACCTGTAGTCCCAGCTACTTGGGAGGCTGAGGTGGGAGGATCACTTGAGCCGAGGAAGTCAGGGCTGCAGTGAGCCATGATTGTGCCACTGAACTCCAGCCTCGGTGACAGAGTGAAACCTTATCTCTGTATTTTAAAAAACAGAGAGAGAGAGAGTCCTTCCTAGTGCACAGCCCACAGATCATTGAGGAGAATCACCTGGCCCACCATGAAGGTGGAAAGCCTGAGACCCAGGATCAGAGCTGGGAGAACAAGTGGAGACCAAGGGCCACCAGTCTTGGTCCTGGAGGTGGTCATTAGTACTCGGCTAAAAAGGGTTAAAGTGCAGGGCTGCTGCTGGAGTCTGTGTAGTGCCAGCAAGAAGCCTAGCACAGAGCAGCTACTTACGGAGCGCTTAGAGCAAAGGGTAGAGTGGCATCAGCTAGCCAGGATAAGACAGGCCCTCTTAAGTTGAGCCAGCACACCCCACAACTGGCCACGGACAGGTAGATTCTGAAGCAGACACGGTGAAATGGATTCAAGGCAGTGTGTCGGGTGGCATGTGAAAGGTTCTACCTAAGTTATCTCATGTAATCTCTACAACTATGCGATGATGCGGGCATCCTTGTCCACATTTCAGAGATGATAATGCTGACAGAGAGATTTGCTAACTTGTCCATGTCCTCACAGCTAGGTGATGGTAGAGTTGGGAAAGAAAACGGAGGTCTTCCAAGTAGAAAGCTGTGCTTCCCCAGCCACTCCACAGACCATGAATAGCCCTTAATTGTCTAAGCACTGAGAAATTACAGGACCACTAGGTACAGTTATATAGTCTGTGCACTGCCCAGAAGCACCTTGCTGAGGCTCAGCAGCTGAAATGGAGCTGCTTTCTGTTTGCCAGGCATACCCCCATAAGGCTGTGTCAGCCTAACGGGATACCTTCTCCGCATTTACACAAGACATTGTCTAGCAGCCCGGATGGCCAGTCCAAGTACCTGGGAAGGAGCTGCAGCTCAGGCTGTCAGATCTGCAGAGGTCCAGGGCCACTAGGTACCAGTATCACACTAACCCTCACCTCCAGGGGACCTGAACCCTCCTGCTGCTTCAAAGCCCTGCTCTTACACTGAATTCTCCCATTGCCATGATACAGACACCCAGGCCCCGGTGCCAGACAGGCTAGACCAGTTCTGCCTCCACAAACCTCAGGTTTTTCATCTGTAGCATAGGGATAATAGAGTACTTGTAGGGTTGTTGAGAGAATTAAACAGATACATGCACGTAAGCATTTTCACAGGGCCTAGTACTTGAGCAAAGCTCAATAATATTAGTAGCTACTTTTTTTTTGGAGACAGAGTCTCATTCTGTCACTGAGGCTGGAGTGCAGTGGTGCAATCTTGGCTCAGTGCACCCTTGGCCTCCGGGTTCAAGCAATTCTCTTGCCCCAGCCTCCTGAGTAGCTGGAACTACAGGCATAAGCCACCACACCTGGCTAATTTTTTTCTTTTTAGTAGAGACAGAGTTTCACTGTGTTGGCCAGGTTGGTCTTGAACTCCTGACCTGGAGTGATCCACCTGCCTCAGCCTCCCAAAGTGATAGGATTACAGGCATAAGCCACCATGCCCAGCCAGTAGTTACCATATATATGTGTGTATATATATATATATATGGTAACTACTGGTTACCATGAGTGACAGAGTGAGACCTTGCCACAAAATACATATATATAAATATATTTTAAAAATATATAAATAGGCCAGGCGTGGTGGCTCAAGCCTGTAATCCCAGCACTTTGGGAGGCTGAGGCAGGTGGATCACGAGGTCAACAGATCAAGACCATCCTGGTTAACATGGTGAAACCCCATCTCTACTAAAAATACAAAAAATTAGCTGGGCGTGGTGGTGCGTGCCTGTAATCCCAGCTACTCAGGAGGCTGAGGCAGGAGAATTGTCTGAACCCAGGAGGTGGAGGTTGTGGTGAGCAGAGATCATGCCGTTGCACTCCAGCCTGGGTAACAAGAGTGAAACTCCGTCTCAAAAAAAAAAAATAAATAAATAAATATATATATATATATATATATGTAATATATTTATACATATTATAAATATATATTATATAATATATATTTTTATATCTTACATATATATTATATATATATATATTTTGTGGCAAGGTCTCACTCTGTCACTCATACCAGAGCAGAGTGCAGTGACACATGCAATCCTAGCTCACTGCAATCTGACTCAAGTGATTCCCCTACCTCAGCCTTCCTAGTAGCTCAGACTATAAGCACAGGCTACTATGCCCTGGCTAAGTTAATTTAATTTAATTTTTTATAAAGACAGGGTCTTGCTATGCTGCTCAGGCTGGCATTGAACCCCTGTCTTCAAGTGATCCTCTTACCTCAGCCTCCTAAAGTGCTGGGATTACAGGGACCAGCCATTGTGCCTGGCTGTTATTCTTATTTTTATGGTTATTATTTAGAGATCTGCAGCTCAATTGCTTAGAGCCAACCTGAGCTCAGGTGGCAGAACCCTAGACATATCTCTCTAAAGGAAGTAGCTGAAACACATTTGGTCTAGTAAGATACCAGTGTTTATCCCCTCTATCAAGTTATCCACCATCTGTAAGCTACAAGACTGTCACAGTCAGAGATCATAGAGAAAAATCATAGAGATCATAGAGAGGCAGAGATCATAGAGAAAAAATCTCCATTTCAGGGCTGTGGAAACTGAGGCCCAGAGAAAGGAAGAGGCACACTTAAGCAATAGAGGCAGAAAAAGTCTTACACCAGTCCTCCCATGTGCTCTCTGTGATGATATCCAGTGCTTTCCTGGATCTACCTGCACACCAGGCCCATCACAGTGACCACCACAGACGAAGGCCAAAGATGGAGAGTGGAGGAGGTGGAACCAGGACAACCCCCTCACCCAGTCCCTAAGGAATCATTCACTCACAGGCAGTCATTGGCCTGGGGGATGTAGTAGAAAGCTGGGACTCTGGCTTCGAACTTGGCCTTCACATGGAGGTTCCCATTGCGGGTCATAAACTGCAAGACAACAGCAATTTGGGGTAATATTAGAACTTGAAGAAACATGAAATTAAACTATGAGGCCACTGACTTAGGCTGAGTCAGAAGAAACTGCCTCCAAGAAGGAGATGTCCCACCAGGCTTGGTCGTGCATACAGCTGGGGAGTCCCAGCCTGCAACAATCATAGGCAGATATAATCATGCCTCATATGGGCACAGGACAACACAATGCTCACACATCAGCTCAGCCATTGTCACATCACTGTACTCATTTTACAGTTGTGTCAACTGAGGTTCAGAGGTTAGATGACTTGTTCAAGGAAACAAAGCTGTAAGTGAAGAACTGGGATTTGAACCTAGACCTGACTCCAAGGCTCATATTCTTCCTATCATGCCTTGCACAGATGGCCAGGACCCCCAGCAGCCCTGAAAGTCTGCAGGAGACAAATATACCTGGAGGATGGAAAAAGTGGGTGCTTGCCTCATGGAGTGCATAGGTCAGGATGGTTAGTAGGGCCCTTTGGCACTCAGGAGACCCAGAGGCTGATGCACCAAAAGTGGCCCTGGCAGCAGTGGCATAGCTAGGGTGAGGGCAGAAGTGGGAAGACACACCAGGTTGTTACTGGTGTAGAGTGAATCCTACTCTTCTCCTCTGCAGGGGCCTCTAGGCTGTGTCACCAGCTTTGAATCCCAACAGAGCAGGATTCAGATCTTGCCTGCTATTTATTTGATGAGTGACTCTTGGAATCTCACCTGTAAAAATGAAGAAAATTGCCAGGCATGGTGGCTCAAGCCTATAATCCCAGCACTATGGGAGGCCAATGGCAGGGGATCGCTTGAGGTCAGCAGTTAGAGACCAGCCTGGCCAACATTGTGAAACTTTGTCTCTACTTAAAAAATACAAAAATTAGCCAGGCATGGTGGTGGGCACCTGTAATCCCAGCTACATGGGAGGCTGAGGCAGGAGAATTGCCTGAACGATTGGGAGGCAGAGGTTGCAATGAGCAGAGATCATGCCACTGCCCTCCAGCCTGGGCAACAGAGCAAGACTCTGTCTCAAAAAAAAAAAAAAAAATTAGCCCGGTGTGGTGGTGCACACCTGTAATTCTAGCTACTCAGGAGGCTAAGGCACAAGAATTGCTTGAACCTGGGAGGTGGAGGTTGCAGTGAGCCAAGATCGTGCCACTGCACTCAAACCTGGGTAACAGAGGGAGTAAGACTCTGTCTCAAAAAAAAAAAAAAAAAGAAAAAAAAAAAAAACAATGGGCCAGACTTGGTGGCCCACGCCTGTAATCCAAGCACTTTGGAGGCCAAGGCAGGTGGATCACCTGAGGTCGGGAGTTCAAGACCAGCCTGACCGACATGGTGAAACCCTGTCTTAAAAAAAAAAAATGAAGAGAATATAACAGGGGGCTGGACACAGTGGCTCACACCTGTAATCCCAGCACTTCAGGAGGTGGAGGTGGGTGGATCACCTCAGATCAGGAGTTCGAGACCAGCCTGGCCAACATGGCGAAACCCTATCTCTACTAAAAACACAAAAAATTAGCCAGGCATGGTGGTGGGTGCCTGTAATCCCAGCTACTCAGGTGGCTGAGGCAGGAGAATCACTTGAACCCAGGAGGTAGAGGTTGCAGTAAGCAGAGATCACACCACTGCACTCCAGCTTGGGTGACAGAGTGAGTCTTCATCTCAAAAAACAAAGCCGTGGCTCACACCTGTAATCGCAGCACTTTGGGAGGTAGAGGTGGGCAGATCACTAAGGTCAGGAGTTCGAGACTAGCCTGACCAACATGGTGAAACCCCATCTCTACTAAAACTATAAAATTAGCCGGAGTGGTGGCGCATGCCTGTAATCCCAGATACTCAGGAGGCTGAGGCACGAGAATCACTTGAACCTGGGAGGTGGAGGCTGCAGTGAGCCAAGATCATGCCATTGCACTCCAGCCTGGGCAACAAGCGCGAAACTCCATCTCGAAAGAAAAGAAAAGAAAATAGAACAGGGGAGTTATAAGGTGCAAGTAAAATCCTTCAGGTTTATGTGCTGGTTTACTGGTCTCTACCCTTTCTCCTGCAGTAGAAGCTCTGTATGGGCAGGGGCTTTATCTTGTTCATTGTTCTCTCCCAAGACCCAGCACATAGTAAGGCGACACTAAAGCCTCCAGTCCAGTGCTGTCTAGCACAGTACCTGGCACAGAGTGGGCAATCAGTAAATGTCAGCCTGCTTCCCCAGTAGTCCTGGACACCCTCAGTCAACCCAAACAGTTCAGAACTGCCTGCTCTCTGTAGGTTTTCTGATCAAAATGGAATTGCCATGAAGGCTGAGGGTATCCTCCACACCCAGAGGGCAGGAGAGCAAAGTGGTCCTCTTTCTGCCTAGGGGGAAATGAGGAGGACTTTAAGATCATGAATCAGGTTATTTCCCTTCCTCCAGTCCAAGGCTTCACTAATGATAACAGCAACTTTTTTTTTTTTTTTTGAGGCAGAATCTCACTCTGTCACCCAGGCTGGAGTGCAGTGCTGCAATCTTGGCTTACTGCAGCCAGAACCTCACAGGCTCAGGTGATCTTCCCACCCCAACCTCCCAAGTATCTGGGATGAAAGGTGCATGCCACCACATCCAGCTAACTTTTGTATTTTTTGTAAAGACGAGGTTTCACCATGTTGCCCAGGCTGCTCTTGAACTCCTGGGCCCAAGCAATCGATCCACCAGCCTCAGCCTCCCAAAGTGCTGGGATTACAGGTGTGAGCCACCACACCCGTCCAATAGCAATTGTTGACTGACTACTTTCTTTGTGTCTGGACTGAGCCTACATTAATCTTCACAGCAGTGCTGTGAAATTGGTGGTGGTAGCCAGGCACGGTGGCTCACAGCTGTAATCCCAGTACTTTGGGAGGCCGGGGCAGGTGGATCACCTGAGGTCAGAATTCGAGACCAGCATGACAAACATGGTGAAGCCCGGTCTCTACTAAATATAAAAAATTAGACAGGTGCGGTGGCAGGCGCCTATAATCCCAGCTGCTTGAGAAGCTGAGGCAGGAGAATCACTTGAACCCCGAAGACAGCGACAGCGGTTACAGTGAGCCGAGATTGCTCCACTGCACTCCAGCCTGGACAACACAGTAAGATGCTGTCTCCAAAAAAAAAAAAAAAAAAAAAAAAAAGTAAGCAAATGATGGAGTCAGAATTTGAACTCAGTGCCTCTGTCTAAGCTGCTATCTTACAGGCTGTGTTTCCTCTGGCAAGACTTGCCCGTTTCTGGGCCTCGTTTCCCCGTCTGTAGAATGGGAGCCACCTGCCCACTGCCTCCACCCCAGCTCCGCGGTTCCACGGCTCTCCATGCTCATTCCTTTCTACCTCCACAATACTGTCGTCCCAGAAGTCAAGTCGCACGGATTTAACTTTGCTGATGTCAGGGAAGTTACGGTGGACACCGCAGCAGTTGAGACAGATGAAGACCCCCAGCTTGTAAGAGGCCCAGTCGGGATCTGCAGCGGGAGAGAAAGGAGAGGAACTGAGCCGAAAGCGCGGCGAAGAAACCAGGGCTGGACTGGGGGCGCTGGGGCAGGCGGGGCGCCCCTTCTCCCAACTAGGGCGAACTAAACGGCCAGCCTGACACCTTCTGGTTAGCCCACCGGCCGCTGCACAGCGACCGGGATGAAGATCCTGGAGGGAGTCCAGGGTCCGGGAGAAGAGTCTGAGGCGGCGCGATGTGGAAGTGACCGGACTCAGAGGGAACCGAGAGGAGGGTGCGGGGGGGGCGCACCACGGGGCTCGGCGGGGAGCTGCAGGTGGGGAGGCTGAGTCACGGGGCTCTCGGCGACCGCGGGGTGGGGCGCTGGGGGGGCCTTCGGGGGCTTCCGGAAGCGGGCAGAGGACATGCGACGGTCGGGGGCCTGGGCGCGAGGTCTGGTCCTAGCTGTGTGGGATGTCTGAGTCCGAGGGCTTGGGGAGCGCCTGGGTGACAGACACTGGCAGTCGGGTGCCGGCCAGGGAAAACAGCGAGACGGGCAGGGCTCCCGGCTGCCGGTTCTCGTGTCGGGGTCCAAGCACGTGGGAAGATCCGTGCCGGTCCCGCGTGGAGAGTAGGGGTTGGGCTCTGAGGGACCGGGGCCGAGAGCCGAGAGAGCTGTCAGGGCTCAGGTGGGAGGTTCACGGTGTGCGTGGGAGGTATCCGGGCCCGCAAGTCCGAAGTGTGGGTCCAGCGGGGGCCGAGGGGAGGAGTCCGGAGGGCCGGGGGTCCTGCGCCGCCCGCGCCGCCGCGCTCTTACCCGCCGCCCCGCAGTCGGCGCAGTGTGAGTTGCCGGTGCCCGCCGCCTGCAGCAGCTCCAGCAGCCGCTTCTTGTTGCGCTCGCGATCGCCCATGGCCGGCCCGGCGGGCTAAGCGGGTCTCAGCCCATGGCCCGTGCGCTCCGCCCGGCAGGTGGAGACGGACCGGTCCGCGGTGCCTCAGTCAGGCCCGGGCGACCGCCAGCCCCGCCCCACTCGCCCGGACTGTCCGCCCCTCCCTCGGCCAGTCCAGGCAGGTCCCGGGCTCCGCCGACAACGCGCGGGGAGAGACAGGAGCACGCAACTTGGAGTCTAACACACTGGCCCAAGATCAAATCGTAACCCCTTACTTGCTAGCTGCGAGGCTGTGGACAATCTAATTGACCTCTCTGGGTCTCAGTCTCCATGTCTCTGAAAGAGGAACAAGGGCATAGGTCTGCATCTCAAGGCTTCTTGGAAAATTAACCCGAATCTAACTTCTCTTAAACCATGCTGTTGATGTAAGATCTTAAAATCTATTTGGAGACGTAGCTATATGCAAATACCATCTCCCCAGGAAACCCTCCATGTTACCCTACCTGGAGTAATCTCTGCAGCCTCTGGGCCTCCTAGAATACTGCTGTGGTATGTGTCCACTTCTTTTGGCCCTGAGCACTTTCCATCTACCTTGCTTCATGGTTATTTATATACTTATATTAATTCCACTCTCTGACCCCAGACACACATCGCCACACCAGGGAGTTTGGCGTTTGCAGTTTTATTCCTGTATTCCATATTGCTCCTAGAAATGGTACCTGCACATTTTTAGAAGTCCAACTAATAATTGCATGTTTTGTTCACCAGAAAAGTGTGGTTTCACCAAGGTGGACACAGCCATGCACTTTAACCTGTGAAGTTCCATCACCGTGAGGTGAAGGTAAGATATGGGTGTTCTTAAATCTGGGTATTTCATTAATCCTCTTTCCTGCTCTCCTATCTTTGTTATTCCCTGACATCATCTTCAGTGACTCACGGGCCTCCTGGTGAAATACATACTGTACATATTTGCCATCTCCTCTGTAGGTTAATAGCTGTCTATCATATGCAGATGGCTTAATGCACACATGCATATGATGCATTAAGTCGTATGCATATGATAGACAGGTGTTAACCTTCAAGATAAAATCAGGTTTCCATCCTGGTGAATCGCAGCTGATGTTCTAGCTGACCTGCCTACATCCCTATTCAACACACATGCGGGTGATAGCACTCACGTGCACACACAGGCACAGCAATGTGGTGTAATGGAATGAATTCAGGAATCCAGAAAATCAGGCTTTAAATGTTGACTCCTTGATTTCCACATTTCCCAACCGTTCGTCCTTGGGCAAGTTCTTTCACTTCTCTGAGCCTCAGAATACTCAACTGTAAAATGCAGATTTTGAGATCCAATAATAGGGTCATTGAGATGGCATAAAAAACCCTCCAAACATGGTGGCCCCCTTGCTTCCCCTGCCCCTCCGGTAAGCTCGTGGGATTGTCGCTTGGAATGCTGTGTGTGATTCGTCATCCCTGGGGTGGGAGGAGGTCAAGCTGCCAGGACTGAGCGGGAAGGGAGGGTGGAGAACATTACCAAGAATAGCTAGCCATGAGGGGTCTTGCCTTTGACGGGGTGAGACCTAGCCCAGGAGCAGCCACAGAGGAGCCAGTGAGAGTCAGCTGGGGTCAGGAGGCATAGGGCTGTTTATTAAACAGGCTGAAAGATGATTCATTTCCGTTGCTTTAGATGAAAAAAGGGACAGAAATAAATCTCCCAGGAGAAAGATGAGGGCAGAGGGAGGAGGCAGAGAGGGAGAGGAGGAGACAAGCTAAGGACATTTCTCTTCTCCCCAGCACTGGGGCAAAATTGTGATGTGGGGGCGCTTCCTTGACACCCCACCCTTCCCCAGTCCCTGCTCCTTCGCTCCTCTGACACCTTGAGTCTCACTGCCACCTCCCTGCAGGTCCCACAAAAGCCAACTCAGTTCTAAGTAGTCTCTGGTTGAATTTTAGAAATTAAAAAAAAAAAAAAAAGAAATAGCCAATACAAGAGAAAATATAACATCTAATTTAGGGTGAGGAGTAAGAGACTGAGAGATTCCTTTCGTGTCCCCCTCTTCCCTTCCTTATTTCTGGAGGTTCCCATCAAACGCCTTAATGTGGCATTTCAGGCATCCTCAGAGCAAAAAACAATGTACTCTGGTATATTGTTTATAAGGCTTTCTCTTTTTTTTTGAAATGAAGTTTCGTTCTTGCTGCCCAGGCTGGAGTGCAATGGTGTCATCTTGGCTCATGACAACCTCTGCCTCTTGGGTTTAAGTGATTCTCCTGCCTCACCCTCCCAAGTAGATGGGATTACAGGCATGGGCCATCACACCCGACTATTTTTTGTATTTTTAGTAAAGATGGGATTTCTCCATGTTGGTCAGGCTGGTCTTGAACTCCTGACCTCAGGTGATCGATCTGCCCGCCTTGGCCTCCCAAAGTGCTGGGATTACAGGCGTGAGCCACTGTGTCCGGCTTTCTTTTCTTTTTTAATTTTTTGTGGTGGTGGTGGCAGGACAATGCTGATGAACAATTATTCATTTTTTTTTTTTTAACAAAGCAGTCTCACACATTTGATCATATTTGAGCTTCATGACACTCTCTGAGGGCAGCATCATATCAGGCCACTTTGCAGAAAAGAAACCTGAGCCTCAGAGGAGTTTAAGTTATCCAAGGTCATGGAGCCACATAAGAATAGGAACAGGCCTAAATCCAGATGTCCTTTTGTAGCTCAGTCAGTCCCAGGTGATTTCATGAAACTTTCTCCCTTTAGTGCATTCTGGACTTTTTTTTCCCCCCATTTAAATTGTGGTTCAGTTAATAAGGTTGCTCCTTTAAAAAGAAAAGAAAAAATATAAATTTTTAAAAATTGTGATAAAATCTAAACAACACAAAATTTGCCATTTTAACCATTTTTTTTCTTTAGAGACAAGGGTGTCATTGTCACTCAGGGTCAAGTGCAGTGGTACAATCAAAGCTCACTGCAGCTTTGAACACCTAGGCTCACGTGATCCTCCCGCTGCAGCCTCCTGAGTAGCTGGGACTATGGGAACGTACCACCAAACCCAGCAAATTTTTTTTTTCTATTTTCACAGAGACAGAAGCTTGCTTTGCTGCCCAAGCTGGTCTCCAACTTCTGGCTTCAAGCAATCCTCCAGTCTCTGTCTCCCAAAGCTTTGGGATTACAGGTATGAGCCACCATGCCCCATCCATTTTAACCATTTCTAAGTGTACAATACCATGTCATCAATTGCATTCAGTTATATTCACAATGTTGTGCAATTATCCCCACTATTTTAACAAATATTTGAGATTGTATACATTCAGTGTGTGAATGATTTGACATTTGTGTACATTGTATAATGATTCCCACAATCACATTAAGGAACACATCCATCACCGTACATACTGCACCTTAGATCCCCAGAATTATTCTTATAACTGAGTTTGTACCCTATATTTCCTACACTATTTATTTCCAAAACTTTTGCATCATCCTAAACAGAAACTGTAGCCCCAGCCTGGACAACACAGTGAAACCCCGTCTTTGCAAAAATTATCAAAATTAACTGGCTGTGGTGGTGTGTGCCTGTAGTCCCAGCTACTCAAGAGGCTAAGGTGGAAGGATCGCTTGAGTCCAGGAGGCAGAGATTGCAGTGAGCCATGATCACACCACTGCACTCCAGCCTGGGTGACAGAGCAAGACTGTCTCAAAAACAAAACAAAACTCTGTAGCCCACTCCTGGGTATTGGACATGATGAAAATTGAGCTCAGTTTCTGTGCTCAGGACCCAGAAACTGCTTCTAAATGAAGAGGACAGTGCCAAAGGCTGTCATGACCAAGGCGGACACTGAGCACTGTGCCCCAGGGTTTGAGAAACAGGATGGGTCAAAGCAGCCCCTCTGAGGGGGCTGAGTACAGCAGATGCTGGAGTGAGGGAGTAGTTTGGGCCGTGGGACAGAGTGTCCTCTGTAAATAAAGCTCCCAGGGTCCCACCAAGCAAAAACATCTAGCCCTCTTTTCAGGTCACTTTGTCTAGCCAACCCAAGCCGCAGCAGGGCTGGAAGAAAGCCCTCAACCACATTCCCAGGAACAGCCTCAAGATCCCCACTCAAGATCTTCAGGGAATAGAGCACAATTCCTTTGAAAATTAAATAATTGGCTGAGGTGCTGTGGCTCACGCCTGTAATCCCAGCACTTTGGGAAGCCAAGGTAGGTGGATCACCTGAGGTTACAAGTTGGAGACCAGCCTGGCCAACATGGTGAAACCCCAGATGTACTAAAAATACAAAAATCAGCTGAGCATAGTGGTAGGTGCCTGTAATTCCAGCTACTCAGGAGACTGAGGCAGGAGAATTACTTGAACCCGGGAGGCAGAGGTTGCAGTTAGCCAAGATTGTGCCACTGCACTCCAGCCAGAGACAGAAGCTTCTCTTGCACTCGAGGAGATAGAGCAAGAATCCATCTCAAAAAACAAAAATGAAAACAAAAAATTGAATAATTATGTTTATTAGCTTTAGAATTGTTTAAAAGTATGTTATAGGAAATTTGAAAAATACAGTAAAGAAGGAAAAAGCCACCACCCACGATTATGGCCACCATTTATTTTGGGATTCTAGTGTGCCAGCCCCCTTACATGCATGATTCCATTTAATCTTAGCCATAACCTTGAGGTACAGACTATGTTTGTGCTCATTTTACAGATGAGGCTCCTGTGGCTCAGCGAGAAGTTAAGTACATTTGTCCAAGGTTACACAACTGAGGTGTTGTATACTGAATCATGCATACTGAAGCTGGGATTTGAATCCAAGTTTGCCTTGGACTCTTTTCACCAATATATTAGGTTGAACCATATGAAATTGACTTACCAAAATAACAATGGAAATGTCATAACGTTCAACCTAACTTTATGGTTTTTTGTTTGCTTGCTTGTTTGTTTTCAGTCTCTGTTGCTCAGGCTGGAGTGCAGTGGTATGATCTTTGTTCACTGCAGCCTCTGCCTCCCAGGTTCAAGCAATTCTCGTGCCTCAGCCTCCCAAGTATCTGGGATTACAGGCAGGTGCCACCACACCCAGCTAATGTTTGTTTTTTGAGACGGAGTCTTGCTCAGTCGCCAAGCTGGAGTGCAGGTACAATCTGGCTCACTGCAACTACCGTTTTCTGGTTTCAAGCATTTCTCCTGTCTCGGCCTCCCGAGTAGCTGGGAATACAGGCACACACCACCACGCCTGGCTAATTTTTTGTATTTTTTATTAGAGACAAGGTTTTGCCATGTTGGCCAGCTCATCTCAAATTCCTGGCCTCAAGTGATCTGCCCACCTCAGCCTCCCAAAGCTCTGGGATTACAGGTTTAAGCCAGCGTGCCTGGCCCTAACATTACGCTTTTTTTTTTTTTTTTTTTTGAGACGGAGTTTCGCTGTTGTTACCCAGACTGGAGTGCAATGGCACGATCTCAGCTCCACCTCCTGGGTTCAAGCAATTCTCTTGCCTCAGCCTCCCGATTAGCTGGGACTACAGGCGTGCACCACCATGCCCAGCTAATTTTTGTATTTTTAGTAGAGATGGGGTTTCACCTTGTTGACCAGGATGGTCTCGATCTCTTGACCTTGTGATCCACCCACCTTGGCCTCCCAAAGTGCTGGGATTATAGGCTGGAGCCACTGTGCCTGGCATATTATGCTTTTTAATAATCCTGCTGCTTACCATCATTAACAATTCTGTGAGTGGAATGATCCAAGATGGCTGATCGCTAACATCTCGGAATTGCAGCTCCTAGTGAAAGCACAGAGAAGGAGAGGATGCCACACTTTGAGACAGATTTTTGTCACTCACGGACCAGAAGATTCCCAGTGGATTAGCCCCACTGGTCGCCAGCGCGACTCTTGTGGCCGGCGCAGCGGTTTTGCTGGCACCTCGGTGCGGCAGCTCTTGGTGCAGAGTAAACGGGACTGGTTCCCCTTCTGACCCACGGCAGAGTCGCCTATTACGGACTCAAGAAGGAAGGCAGACTGGAGATTCCGAGGCAGAAAAGCACCATCAGTCTTAACGCGCTGTTTTGGCCGGTGTAGTGGGTTGCTCAAATTTCGGACCTGGGAATTAACAACTTGGATGTCCACTCAGAGACCTAATTTGAAAGTTGGTAATTACAAAGACGACAGGAGGATAAATTTACAATGATGGGAAGAAACCAGCGTAAAAAGGCTGAGAATACTCAAAATCAGAATGCCTCTCCCTCTAAGAAGGATCTCAGTTCCTCATCAATAAGGGAACAAGGCTTGATGGAGAACGAGTGCATTCCTTTAACAGAATCAGGCTTCAGAAGGTGGATAATAAGAAACTTTTGTGAGTTAAAAGAACATGTTGTAGCCCAATGTAAAGAAACTAAGAACTTTGAAAAAAGGTTTGACGAAATCCTAATGAGAATAGACAATTTAGAGAGGAATATAAGTGAGTTAATGGAACTGAAGAATACAATATGGGAATGCTGAGAAGTATGCACAGGTTTAAACACTCGAATTGATCAAGCAGAAGTAAGGATATCAGAGGTCGAAGACCAACTTAATGAAATAAAACATGAAGAAAAGATTAGAGAAAAAAGGATAAAAAGGAATGAGCAAAGTCTCCAAGAAATATGGGACTATGTGAAAAGACCTAATTTATGTTTGATAGGTGTACCTGAATGCAATGGAGAGAATGAATCCAAGCTGGAAAATACTCTTCAGGATATTATTCAGGAAAACTTTCCCAACCTAGCAAAGCAGGACAATATTCAACCCCAGGTAATACAGAGAACACCACAAAGATATTCCTCAAGAAGAGCAACCCCAAGGCACATAATCGTTAGATTCACCAGGGTTGAAACAAAGGAGAAAATACTAAGCACAGCCAGAGAGAAAGGTCAGGTTACCCACAAAGGGAAGCCTATTAGACTTACAGCAGATCTCTCAGCAGAAACCCTACAAGCCAGAAGAGAGTGGGGGCCAATATTCAACATCCTTAAAGAACAGAACTTTCAGCCCAGAATTTCATATCCAGTCAAAGTAAGCTTCACAACTGAAGGAAAAATAAAATCTTTTATGAACAAGCAAGTACTCAGAGATTTTATTACCACCAGGCCTGCTTTACAAGAGTTTCTGAAAGCAGTACACATAGAAAGAAACAACCAATATTAGCCTTTCTAAAAATATACCGAAAAGTAAAGAGCATCAACATAAAGAAGAATTTACATCAACAAATGGATAAAACAGCCAGTTAACATCAAATGGCAGTAATCCTAAATTTAAATCGACTAAATCCCCCAATCAAAAGATACAGCCAAAACCCAACGATATGCTACATCCAGACCCATTTCACATGCAAGAATACACAAAGACTCAAAACAAAGGGATGGAGAAAGATTTACCAACCAAAGGGAGAGTAAAAATAAATAAATAAATAAATAAAAAGCAGGAGTTGCAATTCTCGTATCTGATAAAATAGATTTTAAAGCAACAAAGATATAGTAGTAAAAGTCTCAATGCAACAATAAGAGTTAACGATCCTAACACCCAGATACATAAGACCTATAAAGAGACTTAGACTCAACAAGACAGAAAATTAATAAGGATATCCAGGACTTGAACTCAGATCCAGAACAAGTAAACTTAAGAAATATTTATAGAGCTCTCCACTTTAAATATACAAAATATACATTCTTGTCAATACCACATCACACCTACTCATAGGTTTAAATAAAATATTGATCGGCCATTATTAATACCCATTTTTAGAATAAAGCAACGTTTCCGTTCTCTCTCCCTCTTTTTCTTCCTCTCCTTCACTCCTTTTTTTTTCTTTCCTTCTCTCTAAAATATAAAAAAAAAAGAAAGAAAAATCTGTGAATTTCCTTTAGGTCTTTTATGCATATTTAATGATTGGAACCATATTTTTCATACAACTTTATACCCATTTTTTGCTTTCTTTTCTTTTCTTTTTTTTTTTTGAGACTGAGTCTTGCTGTGTCTCCCAGGCTATAGAGCAGTGGCATGATCTCAGCTGATTGCAACCTCTGCCTCCCCAGTTCGTTTCTCTTGCCTCAGCCACCTGAGTAGCTGGGACTACAGATGCACACCACTATACCTGGCTAATTTTTGTGTTTTTAGTAGAGACAGGGTCTCAAAAAAAAAAAAAAACCAGCCCAAGTGTGGTGGCTTATGCCAGGCTGGTCTCAAACTCCTGATCTCAAATGCCTTAGGAGGCTGAGGCAGGCAGATCACCTGAGATCCGAAGTTCGAGACCAGCCTGGCCAACATGGCAAAACCTGGTCTCCACTTTAAAAAAAAAAAAAAAATACAGGCCAGGTGCAGTGGCTCACGTCTGTAATCCCAGTACTTTGGGAGGCCAAAGTGGGCAGATCACAAGGTCAGTAATTCAAGACCAGCCTGACCAAAATGGTGAAACCCCATCTTGACTAAAAATACAAAAATTAGCTGGGCATTGTGGCGTGTGCCTGTAATTTCAGCTACTTGGGAGGCTGAGACAGGGGGATTGTTTGAACCTGGGAGGCGGAGATTGCAGTGAGCTAAGATCACACCACTGCACTCCAGCCTGGCGATAGAGTGAGACTTCATCTCAAAAAAAAAATTAGCCAGGCATGGTGGTACGTGCCTGTAATCCCAGCTACTCAGGAGACTGAGGCAGGAGAATAGCTTGAACCTGGGAGGCAGAGGTTGCAGTGAGCCAAGATCACATCACTGAACTCCACTCCAGCCTTGGCAACATAGTGAGACTCTGTCTCAAAAAACAAAATGAAATAAAAAACTGTATTTTCAAGCATCATACTCTACTACTCTACTGTAATTGCTTGCTGGTTTATTGGTCTCTCACACTTCTTTTTTTTTTTTTTTTAAGACGGGGTTTCACCATGTTGGTCAGGCTGGTCTTGAACTCTCAACCTCAGGTGATCCACCTGCCTTGGCCTCTAAAGTGCTTGGATTACAGGCGTGAGCCACCACACCCGGCCGGTCTCTCACACTTCTAAGCTTCAGGGACAGGGGTTGGGTCAGATGTGTTCTCTGTTGTATCCCCAAGCACCTGCATGCCACATAGCAGGGATTCAACAAAAGTTTGCTAAATAAACAAAGAAACAAGGATCAGTAAAAAATAATAATCAATAAAGTAAGAAGACTTGGGATCACAAAGTATTTTCCTTTTTGAAGGAAAGAAATAATTCCTTTTGAAGGCAAATGAAAACAGCTGACAAGCAGCCATGCAGAGTAAATAATGTGATCAAGTTGACCAACATATTTGTGTGTTTAATATCACCTTGTCTTCAGCAACTGGAACCACTCACATCTCAGAGGGACTCCCCACTGCAGTACCCCCTCAGGGCTTGCTCATTCATTCATTATTTATGGGGTACCTACTATGTGCCAGATACTGTTACAGGTGCGAGATATGTCCACATAACTGGGGCGATAGCTGCCTTTGTGCAGATTACCTTTAAGTTAGGGAGACAGAAAATGAACAGAGAAACAAATATACATATGTACAAAACAGTGCAAGAGTGATATGTGCTATAAAGAAAAAGGAACAGCCAGGCGAGGTGGCCCACGCCCGTAATCCCAGCACTTTGAAAGGCCAAGGTGGGTGGATCACCTGAGGTCAGAAGTTCGAGACCAGCCTGACCAACATGGAGAAACCCCATCTCTACCAAAAATACAAAATTAGCCAGGTGTGGTGGCACATGCCTGTAATGCCAGCTACTCGGGAGGCTGAGGTAGGAGAATCGCTTGAACCCGAGTCAGAGGTTGCAGTGAGCAGAGATCGCATCACTGCACTCCAGCCTGGGCAACAAGAGCAACTCTTGTCTCAAAAAAAAGAAAAAGAAACAGAGTGAGGGGATAGAGAAGAATGAAAATTGCTATTTCGATAGACAGGTCAAGGAAGTCCTCTCTGAGGAGGTAACATTTGAGCAAAGATCTGCAGATAGGGGTCAAGCTAACCAGCAGCGATCTGAGAGAGGAGTGTCCTCGGGGAAGGGAACAACGAGGGCAAAGGCCCAGGGGTGGTAATGTGCTTGGTGTGTGCTCTGTCCACATCCTTTGAGCACAGAGCTATCCAACTCCATGCCATTGTATCTCACTCATGCTGTCCCTCTCCTACCCCAGCTCTCTCCCTACACCATCCTCCAGCCCAGCCTCCATTGGTCAGTGGAGCAAACTCCTGCCTCCATGCCTAAATTCAAGTCTTACTTTTGACCGGTGCAGTGGCTCAAGCCTGTAATCCCAGCACTTTGGGAGGCCAAGGCAGGCAAATCACCTGAGGTCAGAAGTTCGAGACCAACCTGGCCAACACTGTGAGACCCTGTATCTACTGAAAACAGAAAAGTTAGCTGTGCGACTCTGTCTCTACTAAAAATACAAAAATTAGCCAGGCATGGTGGCATGTGCCTGTAATCCCAGCTACTCAGGAGGCTGAGGCACAAGAATTGCTTGAACCCGGGAGGCAGAGGTTGCAGTAAGCCGAGATTGAGCCATAGCACTCCAGCCTGGACAACACAGTTGGACTCCATCTCAAGAAAAAAGAAAGAGAAAGAGAGAGCAGCTGGACTCTGTCTCAAGAAAAACGAGAGAGAGAGAGACAGAGAGAGAGAGAGAGAGACAGAGAGAGAGAGAGAGAGAGAGAGAGAGAGACTGAGATGCATAGGAAATATGTAACAACATTGAAGCATGAGCCAAGTTTTCTGACTCTGCGTCTCGAATTGTGAGTGCTGCATTTTATTTTGATCATCTGCCTAATCATTTTAGTTGTGTATAATACTGAGAAAATAATAATAATAAAATGTAACATAAAAGCAGGAAAAAAAATCCAAAACTTTCCCAGATGAAGATTGGTAGGACAATTATCTTTCTCTGAGAGTTGGGGGTGGAGCAGTCAGAGAAATGTATCATGTGCTCCCTACCCCAAATGATCTAGTCAAGAATCAGCAGGCCTTTTCTCAGGAGTCTGTATTGAAGGTGATGAATGACTCTGAGGACTAAATAAAGTAGACTATGTCACGAAATAAACATTCAAAATTATATGATGCACATCTAATTCAAAATAATTTGAAGACTTCAACTTTTGTATTTTTTATCTTATTTTATTTTTATTTTTTTGATATAGGGTCTTGCTCCATCACCCAGGTTGGAAGGCAGTGGCGCAATCTCGGCTCACTGCAGCCTCTTATCTCCCGGGCTCAAGCGATCCTCCCACCTCAGCCTCCTGAGTAGCTGGGACTACAGGCGAGCATCACCATACCATGGCTGGGTAATTTTTGTATTTTTAGTAGAAACAGGGTTTTGTCATGTTGGCCAGGTTGGTGTCAAACCCCGGCCTCAAGTGATCCACCTGCCTCAGCCTCCCAAAGTGCTAGGATTATAGGTATAACCCACTGCACCAGCCCCAGCCAACTTTTTATTTTTTATTTTTGGAGACAGGGTCTCACTCTGTCGCACAGGCTGGAGTGCAGTGGCATGGTCACGGCTCACTGTAACCTCAGATCATGAGCTTAAGTGATCCTCTCACCTTGGTCTCCCAAGTAGGTGTGGCATGTGTTACCACACCTCGCTATTTTAAAATTTTTCTGTAGAAATGGTGTCTCACTGTGTTGTTTAGGCTAGTCTCGAACTCCTGGTCTCAAGCAATTTTTCCCACCTCAAGCCTCCCAAAGGGCGGATTACAGGCGTGAGCCACCATGCCCATTCAAGAATTAAACTTTTAAGTAATCTTTTACTGAAGTATCACAAATACAGAAAAGTACACAAATCATAAGCCTGCAGCTTAATGAATTTTACAAAATGCACACACACATGTTCAACTAGTATACAGAGCCTTTAAAAAAGGATAACCAGGCTGGGCGTGGTGGCTTACACCTGTAATCCCAGCACTTTGGGAGGCCGAGGCGGGTGGATCACGAGGTCAAGAGATTGAGACCATCCTGGTCAACATGGTGAAACCCCATCTCTACTAAAAATACAAAAAATTAGCTGGGCATGGTGGCGCATGCCTGTAATCCCAGCCACTCAGGAGGCTGAAGCAGGAGAATTGCCTGTTCCCAGGAGGCGGAGGTTGCGGTGAGCCGAGATCATGCCATTGCACTCCAGCCCGGGTAACAAGAGCAAAACTCCGTCTCAAAAATAAAAGGATAACCAGCATCCCAAAACATTTCCATTCTCTCTTCAGAGACTAGCCCCAAAGATAATCTCGTGTTCATCATCATAGATTAGTCTGTTTTGTTTTGTTTTTTTCCAGAGACAGAGTCTCACTTTGTTGCCCAGGCTGGAGTGCAGTGGCACAATCTCGATCTCAGGTTGCTGCAACCTCCACCTCCTGAGTTCAAGCAATTCTCATGCCTCAGCCTCCCAAGTAGCTGGGACTATAAGGCTCGTGCCACCACACTTGGCTAATTTTTGTATTTTTAGTAGAGTCCAGGTTTCACCATGTTGCCCAGGCTGGACTTAAACTCCTGAGTTCAGGCAATATGCCTGCCTTGGCCTCCCAAAGTGCTAGGGTTACAGGTGTGAGTCAATGCACTCAGCCTGTTTTCATACTTTATGTATAGCTATAAATAAGTAAATATGGCCGGGCACAGTGGCTCACACCTGTAATCCCAGCACTTGGGAGGCCGAGGCAGGCGGATCACGAGGTCAGGAGTTCAAAACAAGCTTGGCTAATATGGTGAAACCCTGTCTCTACTAAATATACAAAAATTAGCCAGGTATGATGGCACATTCCTGTAGTCCCAGCTACTCAGGAGGCTGAGGCAGAAGAATCACTGAACCTGGGAGATGGAGGTTATAGTGAGCCAGGATCACACCACTGGACTCCAGCCAGAGTGACAGAGCAAGACTCTGTCTCAAAAATAGAGAAATGCATATTATAGTGGTGTGGCTTATTTCACTCAACATTATGTTTATGAGATTTATCCACATTACTGGGTCAAACATTTATTCAATAAATATACAATAATCTGCCATTGAGATATTCCAGGTTTGGGCTAATACAAATACTGCTGCTACGAACATTCTTGTAATCAGGTTTAACCACATGAAATCACCATTTTTGCAAATAGACAACTGGCAAATACTAGCAATATTATACATACAGCTCCACTAATTGCATGTCCTTTAGTGCACATCTACTTGCATTCTGTTGGATATATGCCCAGGGGTTGGATTACAGGGCCATAGGATGTACAAATCTTCAGCTTTAGTAGATATTGCCAATTTTTTTTGTTTTTTTTTTTTTGAGACGGAGTTTCGCTCTTGTTACCCAGGCTGGAGTGCAATGGCACGATCTCTGCTCACTGCAACCTCCGCCTCCTGGGTTCAAGCAATTCTCCTGCCTCAGCCTCCCGAGTAGCTGGGACTATAGGCGCGCACCACCATGCCCAGCTAATTTTTATATTTTTAGTAGAGATGGGGGTTTCACCTTGTTGACCAGGATGGTCTCGATCTCTTGACCTCATGATCCACCCGCCTTGGCCTCCCAAAGTGCTGGGATTTCAGGCGTGAGCCACCACGCCCGGCCCTGCCAAACAGTTTTTTAAAGTGATTCTACCAACCCACGCTTCCATCAGCAATGTATGAGATTTCCAGTAGCTATTCTCATTAGTGTGTAGAAGTATCACAATGTGGTGTGGTTTTTTTGTTTTTTTTGTTGTTGTTGTTGTTTTTGAGATGGAGTCTTGCTCTTATTACCCAGGCTGGAGTGCAGTGGCGCAATCTCAGCTCACTGCAACCTCTGCCTCCCAGGTTCAAGTGATTCTCCTACCTCAGCCTCCCAGGTAGCTGCAATGACAGGCGCCCGCCACCACACCCAGCTAATTTTTGTATTTTTAATAGAGTCGGGTTTTCACCATGTTGGCCAGACTGGTCTCAAACTCCTGACCTCAGGTGATCTGCATGCCTTGGCCTCCCAAAGTGCTGGGATTACAGGTGTTGAGCCACCATGCCTGGACTTTTTTTTTTTTTTTTTAATGAAACTTTTGTTTCACACATGTATCCTGGATCACAGTCAAAATAGTTTTAAAAACACAGAAACTAGATGACAGGCTACACATAATGATGGAAGGAGTAGGAGGAGCCAGAGACACCTGAATCTGGGTGACAAAAACAGGGAAGTGAGAAGGAGCTAGTTTCTGGGGGGAAGAAGGTGACTTTCATTTTGAAGGCATCAATTTGGTTTTATAGTAAATCAGCAGTAGTTGTCACTTTCTTTTTATTTCTGGCTCTGGTTAGAGCATATTTCTGAATAAATGCTTTCAGGAAGGAGGGTGATTCCCCTATAGGTCATTCATAATTATTTCTCAATAAGAGATGATGCTTTACTGGGGAAAACCACATTTATTGAACTCTTATCTTGTGCTGGGTTCTTTGCATCCAGTTTCTCATTAATTCTCCAAGCAGCCCTCTGAGGTGGGTAACATTAACTGTTTTACAAATGAGGAAGGTGAGGTTCAGAGAGGATGAGAAACTGCCTCTGGTCATGCAGTTCGTAAGTGATAAACTGTCTTGTAAGCAAACCAGACCATCTCTGAAAGCATCACCAGGACTCCTCATGGCCTCATGTATTAGTTTCTTGGGGCTGCTGTAATAAATGACCACAAACTGGGTGGCTTAAAACAACAGACATTTACTCTCTGCAGTTCAGGAGGCTGGAAGCCCAAAATCAAAGTGTTATCTGGGTTGGTTCCTTCAAAGGCTCTAGGGGGACCCTGGTCCATGTCTCTCTCCTAGCTTCTAGTGACTGCTGGCAACCCTTGGCCTTCCTTGGCTTACAGATGCATCATTCCAATCCCTGCTTCTATCTTTAGTCTGCCCCAGTCCAGTGTGACCTCATTTTAATTAGTTACATCTATAATGACCTTATATGGAAATAATAAGGTACTGGGGGTTAGGACTTCAACAAATCTTTTTTGAGGGATGCAATACAATCATAACATCTCATTAAGTTGAATAAGCCCTACAGTTGAGGAAATTACTTCCTCTTGGTTTGGAGGATCTTGCACAAAAAGTTGATGTTATTTCTTGTTAGATTCCTAAGTTCCCCAGAAACTGCCAAGGTTCCTAGACTTCCTATGAATAATATTTTTTTTTTTTTTTTGAGACAAGGTCTAGCTCTGTCCCCAGGCTGGAGTGCAGTGGCATGATCTCCACTCACTGCAACCTCTACCTCCCGGACTCAGGTGATTCTCCCACCTCAGCCTCCTGAGTAGCTGGGATGACAGGTGTGCAACACTACACCCGGCTAATTTTTTTAGCCATGTTGCCCTGGGTGGTCTGGAACTCGTGAGCGCAAGCTATTCGCCCATCTTGGCCTCCCAAAGTGCTGGGATTAAAGGCAGGAGCCACTGCTCCCAGCCAGGACTTATTAATACTTCCTCCAGACACGAACAATCAACCCACTGCTGCCTCAAAAAACATAAACTCATCACCTCTCCCTCCTTCGTTAACTGGCTCCCCATCTTCCAGAAAGAGTCCTTTTCTTTCCACTCTCCTTACATTTCCCAACTTCAATTCCTCATAGTTGGCCAGGCGCGGTGGCTCACCCCTGTAATCCCAGGACTTTGGGAGGCCGAGGCGGGCGGATCACCTGAGGTCAGGAGTTCGAGACCAGTCTGGCCAACATGGTGAAACACCATCTCTACTAAAAATACAAAAATTAGCCGGGCATGGTGGCGCACACCTGTAATCTCAACTACTCAGGAGGCTGAGGCAGGAGAATTGCTTGAAATCGGGAAACCGAGGTTGCAATGAGCCGAGATCGCACCGTTGCACTCCAGCCTGGGCAAAATACACTCGCTTCGCGATTTCTCTTTGCTCCCAGGTTCGTCACCTCCAATCCAGCCTCACGTTCGCTATACACCATATGGCCAATTTTCTAGAAACACATCTCCAGTCTGACTCTGCAAATTATATACCTGAGAGACTTCGGGCTTCCTACCTGGTGGAGCTATTCAATGGCCCCACCCAGCATTCAAGGATCAACTAAATTTGGCGCCAGATTCATCTCCCTTTATCCATTCTAAGTGGAATACCGCTCCAGCGCCAAAGCCCTCTCCTCCTCCCTCGCCCTTTCCTAATCGCTTGCCTGCCCTGTTCACCAGCTGAGCTCCTGAAACCCTTCGCATCTCACCCCGTTTTTCCAGTCTATCTGGTGAGACGGTTATTTGAGTACCTTGTCAACGCTGTCACCACCAGATCCCGCTCCCGGCGCCCCAGGCTGGGCTCCAGTAGGAGCTCCTCAATCTAAGTGTCTTGGAGAACCCTAGGGAGTCTCTACGAAGGAGTACGAAGAAGGGACCGTGCCCACTACAGACTAAAACTGGCCTCTGAATCGCCTCCCTGGAGATTCGGCCCAGTGGCTCCCAGGAGTCGGTAGGGGGAAGAACGTTTCCCCGTTGCGGTGGAAGAAGTCTGCGGGCCAGCCAGGGGCTCCATCCGGGGACAAGGCCTCGACCGGGGCCCGCCGGAAGCCCACAGCCCAGACGCGGCCGACCCACTGCTCAGCGGGACACACCTTGGGCGTTGCCCCAGAACGCCGCTTCGACACGAACTTTTCTGCCGAGTGCAGGCCGGGCGCTTTTGGGCGCAGCACGCAGGAACCGGAAGTCAATGGAGGAAGACCGGACCTACCGATTCAGTTTGGAGATGGGAGTCCCTAGCCTCTTCCTGGAGGGAGGTAGGGTGCTTGGAATACGGGGTTAATTTCGGGTCTGTCATTAGCCTCTGACCCTAGAGGCTAATGAAATACCACTGGAGGTATTCTGGAGGAACCTGGAGTGTTTCCTTCATGTCCCTCATGTCCTAGAGTGTTTCCTTCTTCATGTCCCATGTTCAGGTCCCTCTCCTGGAGCCCCAGCCTAGCTGACGGGGCGGTTTTTGGAACATTTGTGCTTCTCTGACCTCGGGGTCCGCAGGTAGCTCCTCGAAGTGGGCGGATGGTTCAGATTCTCACAGCTACTTGCTTATCTCTGGCCGCATTACTTTCCTGTGTCTGCGATGTTAGAGTGTCTTCCCACCGGTTTTACAAAGTTATTCATTGTATGGTCTTTGTTTTGTTTTGTTTTTAAAATATAGACGGGGGTTTCACCATGTTGGCCAGGATGGTTTCGAACTCCTGACCTCAGGTCATCCGCCCACGTCGGCCTCCCAAAGTGCTGGGATTACAGGCGTGAGCCACTGCACCCGGCCTGTATGGCGTTTCTTATGCTTGCAAAAACGTCATGATAGAAATCTTAAAGTGTACGGAAGAATATAAAACTGCCTTTAAATCTATTACTTAGCTGAAACATTTATTAAAAACGTATAAAATTTAATTTTATTTGGTTCCACCAGATGAGATACTAGTGAAAATGGAAGTGAAGACAAACCTTAACAGGAAATAGTACTTACCAAAAGATCGCTCTATATCAAAAATATCAAAAACGTTAAGCAGTTGAAATAATTATTTCTGCGAGGTGGCTCTCGCCTGTAATCCTAGCACTTTGGGAGGCCGAGGCAGGTGGATCATGAGATCAGGAGTTCAAGACCAGCCTAGCCAATATAATGAAACCCTGTTTCTACTAAAAATACAAAAAAAATTAGCTGGGTGTGGCGGCGAGTTCCTGTAGCCCCAGCTGCTCGGGAGGCTGAGGTTACAATGAGCGGAGATCATGCCACTGCACTCCAGCCTGGGCAACAGAGCAAGACTCTGTCTCAAAAACAAATATTTCAACTACTTGCTTCCTGATGAGTGCAAAATACAGTTTTCTAGGCAGTAAAACTTAGGTCTGATCCATAAAAATCAGAAGACATTTCTCCTGACTTGAAAACAAAAGTCCTATTTAAAACTCTACATAAAATAGTTTAAAAACGAATGCTCTTTTAAAGATTATTCTCTAGGACAATTTAATATTGTCCTCTAGTAGTTCTTAAATTCCAGGAAAGTATTTGTGACTTTGCAAAGCATCTAGTCAAGTTTGCAACTAACACTAAAGGAAGTAGGACATCCCATCTTATATTTTACTAAATTTTCCTTTTAGGGAGGTGGAGATGCTTTCTGGCCCCATTGAGGTCATCCCTGTCCCAGGCCTTACATAATTCCTGCTGTCGGAAAAAATTCACTACACCTAAGAAAATTATTTCTGATGTTACTTTTTGTGATGAAAATGCAAAAGAGCCTGAAAATGCAGTTGACAAGCGCTTCTCTTCAGAACAGCAGGCTTCCATCTTGCATGTGTTGAATACAGCATCTACTGAAGAACTTGAAGCTTTCAGATTGCTTCGTGGAAGAAGGTCCATCAATATCATAAAGCACAGAGAAAACTTTGGGCCATTTCAGAATTTGGAGAGTTTAATGAATGTGCCCTTGTTTCAGTATAAAAGTACAGTTCAAGTTTGTAACTCCATACTTTGTTCAAAGACTGGAGGGGATAAAAGAAAGTTACCAGAAAACCGGTTCTTGAGAAAACTCCTCAAACCAGACATAGAAAGAGAAAGACTTAAGGTATATTCTTCATGTCTGCTTTACTGCCTAATATTTGAGAACCTACTCTGGAAAGCACTCTTCTGGGCATTGGGAAGGTTCTTCAGATTTAGTTGGCAAGTATATGATTACTGCCAAATAGTGAGATATACAGATAGTGAATTGGCAGTTGAGACGAGAAAACAGTGGGCTGTGACTGTTGTGGAAAGTTTACTAGAACTCAATTTGGATCTTAAAGGAGAGATCTTTTGGCTGGAAGAGGAAGTAATTCTAGGTAGAAAGAACAGTTGATGTTGAGAAGTAGGTCTATGCAAGGCTTATTTAAGAGGAATGTCATAGAGATACTAGGTTGTGTCTAAAGGTGATGTTAGGATTAATGAGACATTAAGGAGCCAAGATGGGTTATGGCCAGGGAGTGACTTTAGAACATTATACCAGTCTTTCTGGCAGGATTTAAAATTATTTTATGTTCCTTTCCTCTAAAAACGATTCTATCTTGAATCACACATCTATAGGTAAGATTAAAAAAAGAAAAACAATCTAGGGCTGGACTCACGCCTGTAATCCTAGCACTTTGGGAGGCCAAGGTGGGCAGATCACGAGGTCAAGAGATTTAGACCATCCTGGCCAATATGGTGAAACCCATCTCTACTAAAAATACAAAAATTAGCTGGGCGTGGTGGCATGCACCTGTAGTCTCAGCTATTCAGGAGGCTGAGGCAGGAGAATCACTTGAACCCAGGAGACGGAGGTTGCAGTGAGCTGAGATCATGCCACAGCACTCCAGCCTGGATAACAGAGTGAGACTCTGTCTCAGAAAAAAAGAAAAAGATACAGCACATATACACAGAACACTGCACAGTTTCAGAGGACTGGCAGATTCAAGTCCACTCATCGACTCCAGGTAGAACTGCTGCAGTTGATCTGGAACATATTTCAACCAAATTTTTCAGGGAGGATTCTCATCCAAATTCATGGCCAAAACTGTTTATACCCAGATTATAGTGGAGTTGCATCTTATTTAGGGGGCTAGATTCTAAAGTCAGTTTGTATGGAGAGATAAGTCATGCAGTAAAATCCTTTAAGAAAAAAATTGGTTGCTAATGCAGTATAGCTAATCTGGAGGGGAAAAAAAATTTTTTTTAATTTGGTTGTCCATGAAGTACTGTGTGTAGTCCCTCAGTAATGCTTATGTACACTAAAGCTTGAGAGTCACAGAGCTAAAGAAAAGAACCAAAAGGAAGTCTGTATTTTGGGCATCTAAACTATTTTGTCATAAGATTTTATCCAGTCCTTAGCAATGAAAGGGAGATGGTTATAGAACTAATTGTTCCTGTTTATTTGCCTCAGTATCTATAGAACATAGTAGTTTGTAAATATATCTAAGTGAGCCATGTTGGAGAAAGGTGATATAGCATGGTACTCCATCATCAGCCCAGACCTGATAGGGAGCAAAATGTATGTATTCAATTACTTGTATATCTCCCTTTTGAAGCCCTACAGGCAACCCAAACTTAATACATTAAAAACAAACCAAAACATTTCTTCCTGCCTTCTCTAGGTCACGTGACTCCTATCTTCATCAGGATTAATGATGCCATTCAGTCACTGATACAAAACTGGAATTATCCTAGACTCCTCTTTCAACCTTTGTATTAATTCTGCTCCCACTATCTGTTTCTTTTCCTTCTGTCATTGTCTTCAATTCTTAATACTTTCTCATGTCTAACAGGTACCTAACAGATCCCTATCGTTAGTCTAGTTCCCTCCAGCCCATCTTTTACACCATCAGTGATTTTTCTGAAATGTTAATCTTATGTTATTCCTTAAAATTCTGGGGTTTTTTAGTGGCACCTGTAGCCCTCAGGATAAAGCAAGTTACTTACCTTTACAGACACCTGCCTGGTCCTCTGCCTTTTTCCCAGTCTTTATTCCACTGCCATGGTGTGAGATGTCAAGCAGCCTATCTTTCCAGACATGTGGGTGAAATAACTTCCCGTTCTCTTAGTCCTCCAATAAACCTTCCCTAACTAATTCTCCTCTCTACAAGTTTTATGATGGCATTTCTAATAACGTACAGTTACGTTTGTTGTTTCCTTGTATCTAGTACAAACCCTGGCTACACTTGAGCATTTGAATGCCTACTTTGGGCTAGGTGCTGAGAATGAGTATAGGTTCTTTATCTATAAACTGACTGCTGCTGGTTACCTTTTAATAATAATTACTCCTTAATGGCTCATGCCTGAAATCCCACCACTGTGGGAGGCCAAGGCAAGTGATCACTTGAGGTCAGAACTTTGAGACCAGCCTGCCAACATGGTGAAACCCCATCTCTACTAAATATACAGTTAGCTGGACATGGTGGCGCGTGCTTGTAATCCCAGCTACTCCGAAGTCTCAGGCAGAAGGATCATTTGAATCTGGGAAGTGGATGTTGCAGTGAGCTGAGATTCCACCACTGCACTCCAGCCTGGGTGACAGAGTGAGACGCCATCTTGAACAAACAGAATAATAATTACTCCTGCATTTCTTTAATAATTCTCAATTAATAGACTATAAATAAGCATATATTACAAAAACTAGTCATTCTGAATTTGTAGGTTAAGTTTTTATCTGTAAAATCTTTACACTTCTAATTAAACGAGACTTTTCTTTTAGGCAGCTGATAGTATCGTATCTATTGTTTTTGGTACTCGAAGAATTGCCTGGGCTCACCTTGATCGTAAATTGACAGTGCTGGACTGGCAGCAAAGTGATCGTTGGAAATTAATGAAGGAAACTACATACTCATCATCCATCTATTTAGAAGAGGTAAGGCAGTTGCACCTCTGGATTCCTACCTGCTAGAGCTGCTTGTGTAGTTTAATCTTCTGGTCCCACAAGGAATGTAATAAAACAGTAAAGATGGGTTTTCTTCTGTTCCTATTATGTTTTCTATCACCTTTGATTTTTAAGAATTCAAGCTTTAGTTAGTTCAAGAAATGCCTTATGCTTGAAGCCAGGAGGTGGAGGTTGCAGTGAGCAGAGATCACGCTACTGCACTCCAGCCTGGTGCCTGGTGAAAGAGTGAGACTATGTCTCAAAAAAGAAAAAAAGAGAGAGAAAGAAATCCTTATGTATCAAAGGCAAGCACTGAGAAAATCAATGGTATTCCATTCTAAATGTTATAGAATATTATCAGTCTTTTATTTATAAAGCTTATTTCTCAAAATGCCATCACATTGTCTCATTTGAATTTTCAAAACCTTGTGAAATAGGCAGGAATGATCACCTGGATTATACATATAAAATTTGTGGTTTAGTCAAGCATTGGATGTAATTAGTTGCAGAGGTGATTGATTCCTGCCTAGTTATTCTAACCCTGTGCTGTATCCCAGAAAATTTTTGTAGGTTAATAAAACAATTGTAAGTTGTCTAATCTTAAAGCCAATACAGATTTTAGAAATTATGAAGTCCATTATACAGATCAAGAAACTGGTACGTAGGAGGACTAAACAGTTTAGCTTAGCTATTGTTCTGACAGAACCATGAACAGAACCAGACTGCTCATAAATGCCTTTTTAATCATTTCAGAATTGTCAGTAGCAATATAGTATAAGTTAACTAAGTGGGACAGAGAGGGGTCCAAACATAAAATGTAATGAATTATTTCTGCTCCTTTATTTTGTCTTTTTTTAAAAAGATTTCTTCGATCATTTCAAAGATGCCTAAAGCAGATTTCTATGTTCTGGAAAAAAGAGCACTTTCCATTCAGAACTCATCTCTGTTTCCTATACTGTTACATTTTCAAATCGTGGAAGCCATGCTGTATGCCTTATTAAATAAAACTTTTGCCCAGGATGGGCAGCACCAGGTGCTGAGCATGAATAGAAACGCAGTGGGGAAGCATTTTGAACTGATGATTGGTGACTTCAGGACTAGTGGAAAAGAACTAGTGAAGCAGTTCCTCTCCGATTCTGTACTGAAGGCGGATCCTCGGGTGTTCTTCCCATCAGAAAAAATAGTCCACTACAGACAGATGTTTTTATCTAGTGAATCACGAAGAGTAGAAGAGCTTTATGATTCATTATTACAAGCTGTTGCCTTCTATGAATTAGCAGTGTTTGACTCTGAGCCTTAGAATTCTGAGGTTAATGTGCTAAAGTCATAGTCATATTAATGTATAATTAATAGCTCTAATGTAAAACTGTTTTGAACATCCATGTTACTGGAAAAGAAAATATTTTGAGTGTATTTTAGATGTTTAAATTCTGATTTTCTGCTACTAAATGGTCTACACAATAAGCCAAGACCAAATCAATAAACATTTTATAAGATTCTGTGCCTTTCAGGTTTATGTGTTAAAAAGTTAGGTGGGGCTGGGTGCAGTGGCTTATGCCTATAATCCCAGCACTCTGGGAGGCTGAGGCAGGATCGCTTGTGCCCAGGAGCTCGAGAGCAGCCTGGGCAACATAGCAAGACCACATAATATTTTTTAAATTTTCATTAAAAAAAGAAACAGTAAGATGCCAAATAGACAAAACAAGAAACAAACAAATCTCCCTTAAAAGGCAACTACTATCTATACTAAGCATTTGCATGATCATATTGTTAATATAGAGAATAATGATTTTCCTAGGTGGTGCTTATTATGAAAATAAAGATAACTGATAACACAGCTATAGAATCCTCCTCTCTTATTCTCTAAGTAGAATGTGGTTTGCCACACTGCCTCCAAAAGCTGATTTTCTTTTTTTGAGACAGGGTCTCACTCTCACCCAAGCTAGAGTGCAGTGATACAATCACAGTTCACTGCAGCACCTCCTGGGCTCAAGCAATCCTCCTGCCTCTATCTCTTGAATAGCTAGGACTAAAGGCACATGTCACCATACCCAGCTGATTTATTTTTTGTAGAGATGAGGGTCTCACCTTGTTGCCCAGGCTGGGTTCAAATTCTTGGCCTTAAGCAATCCTCCTGCCTCAGCCTCCGAAAGCACCGGGATTACTGGCGTGAGCCACCATACCCGGCCCCAAAAGGTGACTTTCATCAACTCAAATCTATTAGCCAAAAACAAACAAGTTTTGTCTAATAGGCTCTTTTCTTTTTTCTTTTGAGACCTAGTCTCTGTTGCCCAGGCTGAAGTGCAGTGATGCAATCTCGGCTCACTGCAACCTCCGCCTACCAGGTTCAAGCAATTCTTCTGCCTCAGCCTCCTGAGTAGCTGGGACTTCAGGTGTGCGCCACCACACCTAGCTGATTTTTCTATTTTTAGTAGAGATGGGGTTTCACCATAGTGGCCAGGCTAGTCTCAAACTCCTGACTTCACAATCCTCCCACCTTGGCCTCCCCAAAGTGCTGGGATTACAGGCATGAGCCACCACGCCCAGCAGGCTCATTTTTAAACTTTGTAATATTTTAACTTGACAGACCGTCTATTGATGTCCATTTTACCACTGTCTACCTTAGTTGAGGCCCTCAATGTATCTTCTTTATGAACCTAAGCCTCTTGAGTCTCTTTTTTTGAGACAGAGTCTCACTCTGTCATCAGGCTGGAGTGCAGTGGCACTACCTAGACTCACTGCAACCTCCGCCTCCCAGGTTCAAATTATTCTTCTGCCTCAGCCTCCCAAGTCGTTGGGACTACAAGTATGTACCACCACACCAAGCTAATTTTAGTATTTTTAGTAGAGACAGGGTTTTACCATGTTGGCCAGAATGGTCTCTATCATATTGACCTCATGATCCATCCGCCTGGGCCTCCCAAAGTGCTGGGATTACAGGTGTGAGCCACTGTAATTTTCTTTGGTGTCAAATTATTAAATCTCAGTGGCACCTGCCTGTAGTACCAGCTACTTGGGAGGCTGAGAGGGGAGGATCACTTGAGCCCAGGAGTTTGAAGTCAGCCTGGGCAACATAGGAAGGCCCCATCTCTTACCAAAAAAAAAAAGTATTAAATATTTTCTATAACATGAATATTTTCTATAATCAAAAAGTGAAATATACTTGTTCAAAAATATTTCAAATAATCTGAAACATAAAACAAGAAGTGGAAGTCCTCCCTTCTCTAGCACCTCCAACTCCCTAGAGTTGGTATACACTCTTGACCTGTTGCCATGCACAAATAAAGTCTCTCCACATTTACATATGTCATTGTGTACCTAAACATCTCCACTTTGGAAATGCAGATACCTCAAACTATCCATGTCCAAAAAGCAAATCATTCTCCTTCCATCCAAACCATCTCCTTTGCCGTTGTTTTCTATTTTGATAAATAGTTTCTCAAATTACCTAGTTGTTCATAACAAACATGGCATTATCACAAAAGTGAATCTAAATCTTACAGGAATTTACCATCATTAACAATGAAAAGGCTGGGTGCAGTGGCTCACACCCATAATCCCAATGCTTTGGGAGGCCAAGGAAGGAGGATCACTTGAGCTCAGAAGTTTGAAGCTATGGTAAACTATGATTGTGCCACTGTACTCCAGCCTGGGCAACAAGAGTGAGACATCTTTAAAAAAAAAAAAAAAGATAAAGATTTTTTCCCTGAATTATTATAAACCTAAAAATAAATAAAATACTAAATGTGTCCTTATAGGGAGGAAAATACTCCCATTATTTTTTTTAAGAGGGGAAAAAAAATAGATCTGTATTTAAAAGTATTTTAAAAAATACTTCAGGCTGGGCATGGTGGCTCACGCCTGTAATCTCAGCACTTTGGGAGGCTGAGGTGGGCAGATCACCTGATGTTGGGAGTTAAGACCAGCCTGACCAACATGGAGAAACCCTATCTCTCCTAAAAATAAAAAAATTAGCCAGACATCGTGGCTCCTACCTGCCTATAATCACAGCTACTCAGGAGGCTGAGGCAGGAGAACTGCTTGAACCCAGGAGGTGGAGGTTGCGGTGAGCCGAGATTGCACCATTGCACTTTAGCCTGGGCTCCATCTCAAAAAACAAACAAAAAGAACTTCAGAAGATCTTAATTCTCTCTTCTGTATAGGGATGAAATCTTTAAGTTATATCCTATATTCAAACCTATACAATGTATATATTTACCAAGATGATTACATCTGAACTTTTAAAAATATTTTATAAAGCCTTTAGTTTTAACTTTTAATTAGCTCAATATACTAATTAATACAAGAAAAGGTAAACTGAATAAGTAAGAGGTAAAAACATCTGTCTTCATACACATTTATAAACAGGTATGCATCTATACTGTTCAAAACTATACAATATAGGCTGGGCACAGTGGCTCACATCTGTAATCCCAGCATTTTGGGAGGCTGAGGCAGATTGATCACTTGAGGTCAGGAGTTCAAGACCAGCCTGGCCAACATAGTGAAACCTTATCTCTACTAAAAAAATATAAAAATTAGCTGGACATGGTGGTGCGTGACTGTAATCCCAGCTACTCAGGAGGCTGAGGCAGGAGAATCACTTGAACCCAGGAGGTAGAGGTTGCAGTGAGCCGGTATCAGGCCACTGCACTCCAGCCTGGGTGACAGAGCAAGAGTTCTTCTCAAAAAAAAAAAAACACTGTACAATATTAGGATCCTTAACTTCTGTGTTAAAAATATAATTCACCAGATAATGTCTTTGTTTTATTTATTACGATTTTTTTTTTTGAAAAGTCAGTCAAATTTAGCAGTGGGGGTTGTATACCAACTTTAGTGACACTAATGTTAGTAAGTTTTGATAACCCACTACCACTGGACCAGCCAAGATAATGTATCTGAATATTAAACTAATATATAATAGAAACACTTGAAATAGAGTTCATCTTAATGAACTCTACCTTTCAGAAACAGTTTGCTCACATACAAAAAATACTCCAACAAAGCTAAGTCAGATAATACAAAAAAATTCAGAAAAAAAATTACCACAATCATATATACAATTTGTAACTCAAATATTTTAAATATTTGCATACCAATAAAAAATATACAAATTGTTTAAAATGTACATTGAGAAATAAACTTTTCCATGAAGATCCACATAATATAAAAATGTATCTTAAGAACCACATAATAATCTATACAAAGCATTGTTAGTATGGAACATTAAGGGAAGTCAGCTGCCAAAGTATTCACAATCTCTTTTGGAATGTCAAGATGAATTCCTTCAAAATAGTGCAGGAATCTGTCAAAATTACAAAGAAAAATACAATTTAATAATATTTTCATCTTATGAAAATATGTATGAATCTTTAAAAAGCTATCTAAAATGTTGTTTTTAATACAGCCTTTACCTTCTTTTACTTTTTCCTTGTTCTTTTAGCTTCTCAGTCTTACAGATGTTTCGCAGGGTTGGCAGGTATTCGATTATACTAGCTTGTCTATTTCCCACATAGAGAAGAGATCGACTAGAAAATACACTTTTAATGACTGCTATCCTCTTCCAAGCATTGCTGTAAAAGTAATACATTGCTTTTAATTTTTAATGCCCCATACAAATGCAGTAATCCCAAGCACAACCAGTTTAGTTTCCTTGCCTCTGGCCTAGACCAGATGACATTTCCAGATTAATTTCCTGTCAACACATCAATCATTCCCATGCTGAAAAATCTCAGTAACTATCTGCTATCTATCACAGCAAGACCAAATTTCTTCCTGTGTCATTCAAGCATTACCCAGATCCACCCAAATCACTCATTATTTCTCTTCCCAACAATCAACCTGGTCTCCTTAACTGTCTCATTAGAAGCTACATTATTAATGATGACGGCTTACCATAATCAATAGTACAGCATTTTTAAATTAAGAAAAAAATTATTTCCCCTTTACCATTTATTGCTAAAGAATAAAAAGTAAAGGAAGTAAGACTTACTCTAAGTTAGCTGCTGATTGACTAAAGTATACATTATTGCGCTTTTGTGAAACATAAAAAGTAAGATCGTTGGTTGGATCTTTTCCCAATTTCTTGCAAGAATTCAAGGTTTCCAATGCTTTTGAAATAGTAGAAGAACATTTAGTAAAGCTGAGAGCTTCTGCAGCTGCCTTTAATTCTCCAGAGCTTTGAGAAGGCCATCCATCATTACTCTCAAGACTAAACTCATCACAAAGTCCGCTTTTAACCTTTCCATTTGTCCAGCTAAAGTCATTTCTACCGTATTCCTTCTGTTCCCTTACATCAGTTAAAAGGGCATCTAAGAAGGACATATTATCCATGAATTCAGAGAGAGAATTTAAACAATGAGAAACAAGGAGAGAACTTTTTTTTCCTGCAGGTGTTCTGGGAGGACAAGAAATAGATTTCTTTGTCTCTGGATTGCTTCCTTTGTCTCTGGCTTTGTTTTCTTCTGAATTTGAGGAAGACGACACAGGGGACAGGCTAATAAATTCATCAGGAAAGGCCAAGTCAGTGTCGAATAAGTCACTATCATCTAATATTACCAATTTTTTCTTTTGTTTCTTTTTCTTTGACTTTTTCAATGACTGTTCTCTTTCAGAATGTTTCCTACCAAGACATTTCATACTTTTTGTTGCTCCACTAGTATCCACAGTTACTGATGAGCCACAAAGGTTTTTTGTTTCTGGAATGATATCAACTGGTAATGGCAGAATAAACTCAAGATTATTATATAAAAAATCTATATTCCGCATTTGGAATTCAGTAAGAAGCTGGATGAGTTTATGCCATTCTTCCTTCGTTGTGATTTTGTGCTGAAAAAGAATTTTGAGTAAAGGAAGTTACAGCAGAACAGTGTTTGAACACTTTTCTACCCATATGAATACAGTGTTATGCTTATTCTAACTTCAAAGTACTGAGACACTACCCGTCATAATTTTATCTATCTATATTTAATACATCAAATAGTACTGTAAGTCTAACAATTAAATTTAGACTGTTAATTTGGAGAATTCTCTATTTATTTAGTATATACTCCAATTATAATTAGAAGCTCATGTATGCTGGGCACGATGGCTCATGCCTGTAATCCCAGCACTTTGGGAGACCAAGGTGGGTGGATCATGAGGTCAGGAGTTTAAGACTCATCCTGACCAAGACGGTGAAACGCCGCCTCTACCAAAAATACAGAAATTAGTCAGGCATGGTGGTGGGCACCTGTAATCCCAGCTACTTGGGAGGCTGAGGCACAGAACTGCTTGAACCCGGGAGGCGGAGGTTGCAGTGAGCTGAGATGGCGCCACTGCACTCCGGCCTGGGCAACAGAGCGAGACTCCGTCTCAAAAAAAAAAAAAAGAAGAAGAAGCAGCTCATTTATTTAAAACTACTTCTCTGAAATAATCTATCTAAAAATTTTTTTTTTTTTTTTTTTTTTTTAAAGACGGGGTTTCACCATGTTGGTCAGGCTGATCTTGAACTCCTGACCTCAGGTGATCCACCTGCCTTGGCCTCCAAAGTGCTTGGATTACAGGCATGAGCCACTGCACTCGGCCCTGAAAAATTTTCTAAATTCTATTCTAAATCCTGTAATATGCAGTCAGAGCAATGCCTATGTACCATTTGTCAAAGTGGTAGAAAGCGTTAAAATTAGAGATTGCTTATACAAATTAGAGGCATATTTAAGTTAAACTTGAGATTCAAAAGGTAGGAATCTAGTGTTGGGAATATGAAAAGGAATATAAATCCAAAATTGCAAGATAGAGATGTTGAAAATACCCTTAAAAATGAAAATAAGTCTTCAGATGGGGAAAAAATGTTCCTAAGGCCAAATAAGGTCTCAGCACAGCCACTGTCACATTTCGGAAGGTCTGCACGTTTCCTTTTAGTATTTTTAGGGTGAATTTTGTTATCAAGGCCATCTTCAGAGCAAACTAGTTGTACATTTCTGCTATTTCCTCCTACAAAATAAAAGAAAATCTTAGCTATATATATATATATATTAAACAAATTGTATCAAACAATTATTTAAAGCCTGAGATCCTTTGACATCTTCTGAATCAATACACCCATTTTCTTCTTCTCCACATATGTGTTTAATTCATTAAGAGTACAATATAACATTCATTCATTCATTCATTCATTTGACAGAGTATCACTCTGTCACCCAGGCTGGAGTGCAGTGGTGGGATTTCAGCTCACTACAACCTCCACATCCTGGGTTCAAGCGATTTCCTGCGTTAGACTCCCAAGTAGCTGGATTACAGGTACACGCCACCACACCTTTTTGTAATTTTAGTAGAGACAGGGTTTCACCATGTTGGTCAGGCTGGTCTTGAAATCCTGATCTCAAGTGAGGCCACGGCGAGCAGGTCACTTGAGGTTGAGTTTCAGACCAGCCTAGCCAAGGTGGTAAAACCTCGTCTCTACTCAAAATGCAAAAATTAGCCAGGTGTGGTGGCGCACACCTGTAGTCCCAGCTACCAGGGAGGCTGAGGCTGGCGAATAGCTTCAACCTGGAAGGCAGAGGTTGCAGTGAGTTGAGATCATGCCACGGTACTCCAGCCTGTGCAACAGAGCGAGACTCTGACTGGGGAAAAAATAATAACTTCAGCTGGGCTCAATGGCTCACACCTATAATCCCAGCACTTTGGGAGGCCAAGGTGGGTGGATCACCTGAGGTCAGGATTTCAAATCTGGCCTGGCCAACATGGCAAAACCCCATCTCTACTAAAAATACAAAAAATTAGCTGGGTGTGATTGTGCACGCCTGTAATCCCAGCTACTAGGGAGGCTGAGGCAGGAGAATCACTTGAACCCAGGAGGCAGAGGCTGCAGTGAGCCGAGATCACACCACTGTACTCTAGCCTGGGCAACAGAGCAAGGCTCCATCTCAAAAAATAGTAGTAATACTAATAATTTCAAAGTCCTAAATAAAAGATTCACAATTTCACCACTAAGGATGGAAGTGCAAATTCGAAATACGATACTGTACATATTTCAATTTTTAAATTGGCAAAATTAAAAGAATGATAATCTAGTTCTGTCAGCAGTACAGATAAAAAACCATCATATACTATGCACGGGAGCATAAGTTGGTACAATTATTGTCAGAGGGCAGACTGACAACAACTATCAAAATGTAAAGTGTAGACAGCCTTTGTGACCCAGCAGTCATAATTCTAGAATTCTCTCCATCAGAATTACTGACATATTCAAGGATATATGTATAAAGATATTCAATGTATTTTAATCACAATTGAAGATAATTTAAATGCCTATAAGTAATGGTTAATTAAATTATGTTACATCCATTCTATTCTGTAGAAAAGCATGCAGCTGTGAAAAACTGGGATAGAACCGTATGTGCTGACAATAAACTTAAAAATAACTGTCTAACAACATATATAATACTGGTTAATTTTGCTAAGTAAGTATGTATCTGCATTTTATATGCATAAAGGTCTAACAGTGGCTACTTTTAAGAAGCAGGGGACTATTGTTTTACTTTATGTATCTGTGGTTTTTTTTTTTTTTTTTCAAAAGCAGGAATGAAATTTATATTAAAAAAGATATTTTTAAGAAGAGAACCTATACTATACTTATTTCCTTCCTGTCTTTTAAAGTTCTTGCTGTAACAATTTATACCCAGTGGAATATCAAAGTTATTAACTAATTTGTTACACCAGGATATTTTCCATGTGTTATGCATTATATTTACTTTTGAGAAATGGTTAAAGCTATGAGCTTACACTGAATAGAATATATAGGAGTATCTACTTTGAAAAATAATAATATGAAGCTGGGTGAGGTGGCTCATGCCTGTAATCCCAGCACTTTGGGAGGCTGAAGCAGGTGGATCACTTGAGCCCAGAAGTTCAATTAACAGGCTGGACAACATAGTGAAACCCCAGTCTCTACAAAAAAATACAAAAATTAGTCAGGCATGGTGGTGCATGCCCTGTGGTCCCAACTACTCCGGAGGCTCGAAGATGGCTTGAGCCCAGGAGATTGAGGCTGCAGTGAGCCATGACTGCACCGCCAGTGCACTCCAGCCTGGGCAATAGAGTAAGACACTGTCTCAAAAAAAAAAGAATATGTTAAAATGTTAAATTAATTAAAGGAAAAAAACTGATAAGGAATTAATATTACATAATTTCACCTTGGTTTCCTTGAAATATTTGTGTATTTACCAAAGTAGGATCTGTAACTAGAGAACTGTGACTATGGAACATGGAAACCACAAACTAAAACCTCTTCAGGCAAGCAACCATGACCTGGCATGGAGAAGGTACTCAAAAGTGTCTGTGACTTGAATTAGGTAATAAATGATGACTGAAAAACTAAAATAGAGCATTTCTGAAATAAAATTTCCCAGGAAAGACAGAATTTAAAAACTCCTGAAGCTAAAAGTGATTGTACATTACAGTCACATAAAAGGAATACTATATATATATATATATATATATATATATATACACATACACACACACTCATGTAGAAAAATCAATGTTTTTAAGGCCGGGCATGGTGGCTCATGCCTGTAATCCAAGCACTTTGGAGGCCAAGGTAGGCAGATTACCTGAGGTCAGGAGTTCAAGACCAGCCTGACCAATATGATGAAACCCCGTCTTTTAAAAATAAAAAGAAAAATAAAAAAAGAAAAATCAATGTTTTTAGCAAGTGAAAAAATTGTTAAATAATAATTATAGTATTATTTGTTTATAAGAAACCATATGCTAATAAATGTGTAAGTAACAGTTTGAAAAATTAACAGTCTAATTTCTGGGGAGGAAGATGGACACAGTGGCCTACTGAGGAAGCTAGGACACGAGGATCACTTGAGCCCAGGAGTTCAGGGCTATCCTATACTATGATCCCGCCCATGAACAGTCACTGTACTCCAGGCTGGGCAAAATATCGAGACCCCACCTCAAAAAAGAAAAAAGAAAAACTTTTGAAGAGGAAAGGGGAATAGGGTGGGAGTTTGTGTGTGTTTATTTTATGTATTTATTTATTTGAGGCAGAGTCTCGCTCTGTTGCCCAGGCTGGAGAGCAGTAGCACGATCTCGGTTCACTGTAGCCTCCATCTGCAGGGTTCAAGCAACTCTCCTGCTTCAGTCTCCTGAGTAGCTGGGACTACAGGTGTGTGCTGCCACGCCCAGCTGATTTTTGTATTTTTAGTAGAGACAGGGTTTCACCATGTTGTCCAGGATAGTCTTAATCTCCTAACCTCGTGATCCACCCACCTCGACCTCCCAAAGTGCTGGAATTACAGGCGTGACCTACTGCACCTGGCCTGTATGTGTTTTTTTAAATTAAACAATGAGATCATCTTAAAAGCACAACTACAAAATGAAAAGTAACTTAAAGATTATCTAGTTCAAATCTCTCATTTTTGAGGTGAAGAAACAAGCTCAAAAAGTAAAGTGAATTTTGGAGCTTACCTATTAATTGTAAAGAGTAGCATAGCCAGGGAAAAAATCCAGCTTTCTAGGTCCAGTTAAATTCTATTTACTCACATTTGGTGTTTACAAATTTTTTTTTTTTTTGAGTCAGAATCTCATTCTGTCACCCAGGCTGGAGTGCAGTGGCATGGTCTTGGCTCACTGCAGCCTCAATCTCCCATGTTCTAGTGATCTTCCCATCTCCACCTCCTGAGTAGCCAGGACCACAGGCACGCATCACCATGTCCAGCCAATTTTTTGTAGAGATGGGTTTTGCCATGTTGCCCAGGCTGGTCTCAAACTCCTGAGCTCAAGCGATCCATCCTACTTGGCCTCCCAAAGTGTTGGGATTACAGTTGTGAGTTACTGTTCCAGGCCGAAACATTTTATGAACAAAGTTAACATATGCATATTTATTTTGAAGATTAACATAACAAGATGCTTAAATTTTTTTTTTTTTAAGATGTGGGGTATTGCTCTATTGTCTAGGCTGGAGTGCAGTGGTACAATCATAGCTCACTACAGCCTCAAACCCTGGGATCATGTGATCCCCCTACCTTAGCCTCCTGAGTAGCCTGCATTACAGGCACACTCCACCATGCCCGGCTAATCAAAACAATTTTTTTTTTGTAGAGATGGGGGTCTTACTTTCTTGCCCAGGCTGGTTTTGAACTCCTGGCTTCAAGTGATCCTTCTGCCTTGGCCTCCCATAAATTTTCATAAACACAGGGGTCTCACTATGTTGCACAGACTGATCTGGACCTCTTGGCCTCAAGAGATACTCCCACCTCACTCTCCCCAAGTGTTGGAATTATAGGCATGAGCCACTGCACCCAGTCATAGCACAGATTTTTAAACAGGGTCCCATAATAGAAATTTATTTAATAACAAATCAACTTACGATAAAGGGTTAATGGTCTTTCTTCCAAAAATCCGCCTCCACTTCTAATCCAGAAATGTAAGTAAAGGATACTTTTTCTGATATCACAATTATTTGCAGCTAACAAGGTTACAAAGTCTTTTACATCAGTTCTAAAATTCTCAGTTAAGCAAATCATTTGTAGGTAGCTGGCAACATTTAGCTTCAAAACAGAGAGAAATGTGGTTAACTGTTAAGTTTAAAGAAATACAGCAAATAGTATTTAAAGTGAGACAAATTTTGCTAAAATTCACATTATCTTAAATGCTCTTCTTAAGGATGAAACTGCTTTTAAAAATATAAGGGAGGCCGGGCACGGTGGCTCAAGCCTGTAATCCCAGCACTTTGGGAGGCCGAGCCGGGTGGATCACGAGGTCAACAGATCGAGACCATCCTGGTCAACATGGTGAAACCCCGTCTCTACTAAAAATACAAATAATTAGCTGGGCATGGTGGCGCGTGCCTGTAATCCCAGCTACTCAGGAGGCTGAGGCAAGAAAATTGCCTGAGCCCAGGAGGCGGAGGTTGCAGTGAGCTGAGATTGCACCATTGCACTCCAGCCTGGGTAACAAGAGCGAAACTCCGTCTCAAAAAAAAAAAAAATATATATATATATATATAAGGGAATATACTGCTAAATTAAAAGCATATACATATATTTCTTTTACTAACTGTATCTTGTGCAAGACAGCAAGGAAACTTTTATAGGAGATTCTCCAACCTGAACACTGGAGGCAGTTTTGTAAACCTTGACAAAACCCCTTAGGATTAAGTAACAGTATAGCTTCACAGAATATCTTACAATAAAATTATAAATATGAATATTATAACACTGAAAAGTACATACTTTTTTAAAAACCAGGTTAGAAATTATACTGAGTACATAAAAGTAATTAATTTTTTTTTTTTTTGTAGAGATGCGGGTCTCACTATATTGCCTAGGCTGCTCTCGAACTCTTGGCATCAAGCAATCCTCCTGCCTTAAGCCTCCCAAGGTGCTGGGATTAGGCATGAGTCATTGTACCTGGCAGAGAAATTGAGGGAGGCCAAGGCAAAGGAATCACCTGAGGTCAGTAGTTCAAGACCAGCCTGGCCAACATGGCGATATCAGATCTCTAATCCCAGCTACTCAGGAGGTTGAGACAGGAAAATTGCTTGAACCTGGGAGGCGGAGGTTACAGTGAGCGGAGATTGCACTGTTGCACTCCAGCCTGGGCAACAGAGTGAGACTCTGTCTCAAAAAAAAAAAAAAATCAATTTATCAAAGATTTTCCCACAAAGAAAACTTGTAAATTCACTGATTAATTATATCAAGTACCAAAAAATAAAGAATGTCAATCCTATACAAAGTTTTAGAAAAAAGAGAAGGAAACATTTCTCAACTCATTTTGAGCTTAACCTAATACTTAACCTAAATACTTAAAGCTAACAAAGATAATTCTTAAAAAAAAAAGAAAGTTACAAAGTAGTATTCCTCAAGAAAATAAACATCTAAACTCTTAATAAATTAATCAGAAATCGAATCCATCAATATATAAAGAGAATACATCAATGACCAAGTGGGGTTTATGATTAGAAAATCAGTCAGTCTAATTAGCCATAGGGATAGATAAAAGTAGAAAAATATGATTTCAACACATGCAAAAGAAGCTTTAACAAAATTCAACACCCACTCTCATAAAAATTCTAAGAAAATTGGAATAAAAGGAATTTCCTTAATCTGATAAAAAAGAAGGTATGAAGAACCTATAGCTAACTTTGTATTCAATAGTAAATTAATGAACACTTTCCATCTAAGATCAAGGACCAGCTAAGGATGTCCATTGTTATCACTTCTACCTAACATCATACTGAAGGTCCTAGCCAATAAAATATGGCAACAAAAAGAAGTAAAAGGCAGAAAAAACAAAGGAAAGAAAACTCTCTCTGTTTGCAGATAACATGAGTCAGTAGATAGAAAACCCTAAGAAACTGATAAGCATGGTGGCTCATACCTGTAATCCCAGCACTTTGGGAGGCCAAGGGGGTAGGATCACTTGAGGCTAGGAGTTTCAAGTTACAGTGAGATATGATCACACCATTGCCCTCCAACCTGGGTGACAGAGCCAGACCCTGTCTCTAATAAAAATTTAAGCCGGGCGTGGTGGCTCACGCCTGTAATCCCAGCACTTTGGGAGGCCGAGGCGGGTGGATCACAAGGTCAAGGGATCCAGACCATCCTGGTCAACATGGTGAAACCCCGTCTCTACTAAAAATACAAAAAATTAGCTGGGCATGGTGGCGCGTGCCTGTAGTACCAGCTACTCAAGAGGCTGAGGCAGGAGAATTGCCTGAACCCAGGAGGCGGAGGTTGTGGTGAGCCGAGATCGCACCATTGCAGTCCAGCCTGGGTAACAAGAGCAAAACTCCGTCTCAAAAAAAAAAAGTAAAAATCTAAGAAACCAACAAAATAACTACTATAACTAATAAAAGAATTTAGCAAGGATAAAGGAAAAAAACATCTAGAATGTACAGCAGTACTCTCCAATAGAAATATAATTCAAGGGCCAGGTGTGGAGGCTCAGGTCTGTAATCCCAGCATTTTGGGAGACCACTTGAGTTCAGGAGTTCAAGACCAGCCTGGGCAATATGGTGAAACTGTATCTAATAAAAATACAAAATTTAGCCGGGCGTGGTGGTGTGTCCCTGTAATCCCAGCTACTCCGGAGGCTGAGGCAAGAGAAATGCCTGAACCTGGGAAGTGGAGGTTGCAGTGAGCCGAGATTCTAACACTGCACTCCAGCCTGGGTGATAGAACAAGACTCTATCTCAAAAAAAAAAAAAAAAGAAAGAAAGAAAGAAATATAATGCAAGCAAAAAACTGTAAGCTGGTCGGCGCAGTAGCTCATACCTGTAATAACCAGCACTTTGGGTGGATCACAGGTCAGGAGTTTGAGACCAGCCTGACCAACATGATGGAACCCCATTTCTCCTAAAAATGCAAAAATTAGCTGGGCATGGTGGCGCATGCCTGTAATCCCAGCTACTCAGAAGGTGAGGCAGGAGAATCGCTTGAACCTGGGAAGCAAAGTTTGCAGTAAGCTGAAATCATACCACTGCACTCCAGCTTGGTGGCAGAGCAAGACTCCATCTCAAAAAACTAAAACAAACAAACAAAAACCCTGTAAGCTATCTACACACTCCAAAATAGATTAACATTGAGAATGTTATGCTAAGTGAAAGAAGCCAGTCACGGCCAGGCGCCATGGCTCACACCTGTAATCCAAGCACTTTGGGAGGCTGAGGCTGGTAGATCATGAGGTCAAAAGATCAAGACCATCCCGGCCAACATGATGCAACCCTGTCGCTACTAAAAATACAAAAATTTTTAGTGTTGTTTTAGTGGATGGCACCACTGAACTCCAACCTGGAGTGCAAGACTCCATCCCCACAAAAAAAGCCAGTCACAAAAAGCCAAATCAGTATGATACTACTTATATGAGGTATCTAGAGTAGTCAAATTCATATAAACAAAGTATAATGGTAGTTGCCAGCAGCTACTGGACAGGAGGAAACAGGGAGTTTCATTTAACAAGTACAGAATTTCAGTTTTGCAAGAAAAATGTAAATATACTTAACACTACTCAACTGTACACTGTTATGTGTTCTTTACCAAAAGCAAATTTCTTAATAGAAAAATTTTAAAAACCAAGCCATAAATGTAATTTAAATTTTCTAGGAGCCACATTAAAAAATTAAAGAAACAAGTGAAATTAATTTTACATTTCTTTAAAACAATATATGCAAATATTATCATTGCAAAATATAACCAACAGCAAAATAGTGAGATGTGTTACATTCCTATTTTTTGCACTGAGTCCTCAAAATCTGGTGTTATCCAATCCCAGCACTTTGGGAGGCTAAGGCAGGAGGATTGCTTGAGTCTGGGAATTCAGGACCAGTCTGGGCAATATAGTGATACCCCATCTCTACAAAAAAAATTTTTTAGTTAGCTGAGCGTGGTGGCGTACACTTATGGTCCCAGCTACTTGGGAGGCTGAGGTGGTCCAGCCTTCCTATTTGGAAGGCTGAGGAAGTTACACCTAGGGTCCCAGCTAGCTCAGCCTTCTGAGCTACTCAGAAGGCTAAGTCTTGCTTGAGCCCAGGAGGCAGAGGTTGCAGTGAGCTGAGATTGAGCCACTACACCCCAGTCAGGGAAAGAGAGTGAGACCCTGTCTTAAAAAAAAAAATCTGGTGTTTACATTACACTTTAGCACAAATTAATCCAGACTAGCCACATTTAAAAAATATAAGCTATATTGAGATGTAATTCATACACTATACAATTCACCCACTTAACATGTAAAATTCAATGGTTTTAGTATATTTATAGAGTTTTGTAATCATTATCACTATCTAATTAAAGAGCATTTTCATCATCTCCCAAAGAAACCCCAGACCAATCAGCAGTCACTTCCTATTTCTATCTAGCTCCTCCAGCCTTAGGCAGCCATTAATATACCTTCTGTCTCTATAAATCTGCCTACTCTGGACATTTCATATAATTATTATCAAACAAAATGTGATCTTTTGTTAACTATAGACTATCTGCATTTTAAAAACTCAATAGCTTCATTTGGCTAGTGGAGACCATATTAGCATATAGCTGAAAGCCAACAGTGAAGGTAAAATGAAACAATATACTAGATTAATCGAACAGACTATGGAAAAGGAAGAATGAAGAATTGTCTTGACAAACTGTTCTTTTCCTTTTCTTCCAGAGCCTTGCTCTGTTGTCCAGGCTGGAGTGCTGTGGCGCAATCTCAGCTCACTACAAGCTTCACCTCCCAGGCTCAAGCAATCCTCCTGCCTCAGCCTCCCAAGTAGCTGGGACTACAGGAACATGACACTACACCCAGTTGATTTTTTTCTTTTTACATCCTCAGCCTCTCAAAGTGCTAGGATTACAGGTGTGAGCCACAGCACCCAGCCTCTTTAGATAATTTTTTTTTTTTTTTTTTTTTTTTTGAGGCAGAGTCTTGCTCTGTCACCCAGTCTGGAGTGCAATAGTACAATCACTGCTCACTGCAGCCACAGCCTTGACCTCCTGAGCTCAAGCATTTGTCTCACCTCAGCCTCCTGAGTACCTAGGACTACAGGCATATGCCACCATGCCTGGCTAATTTTTTTGTATTTTTGTGTAGAGACAGGGTTTTGCCATGTTGCCCAAGCTGGTCTTGAACTCCTTAGCTCAAGCAATCTGCCCTCCTTAGCCTCCTAAAGTACTGGGATTACAGGCATGAGCCACTGTGCCTTGCCAGAAGACAGAATCTCACTCTGTCACCCAGACTACAGTGCAGTGGTACAATTTCAGCTCACTGTAACTTCCACCCCCAAGTGATCCTCCTGCCTCAGCCTCCCAAGTAGCTGGGACTACAGGCATGAGACACCACACCTGGCTAAACTATAGCTGTATTTAATAATAAACTACTTTTACATGATTGTGATATGTAATATATGATTATCAAAATTTAAAACTTACCAGGGAAGGAGTATTGAACTTGATTTCTTCAAAGCAGCCATCAAACATTAAACTAAATGTTGGATCTACACATACACATACACAAAAAAATTCTTAAACATTAAGACCATTAAATAACTTTTCCAGTTATACTTTTCTGTGAAAATATTTAGCACCCCCTACTCCCACTGCCCAGTGCTATGGTGCAGTCATAGCTCACTGCAGCCTCAAACTCCTGGGCTCAAGTGATCCTCTGCCTCAGTTTCCCAAGCAGCCAGGACTATAAGCTCAAGCTGCCACATCCAGCTAATTTTTAAGTTTGTTATAGAGATGGGGTCTCACTATGATGCCGAGGCTGATCTCAAACTCACAGATTCAGTTGCCCACCTTAGCCTCCCAAAGTGCTGGGATTAAAGGCATGAGCCACAAAACCTGACCAACTATGATCTTCTAATAAAACCACTAGCTGGGCACGGTGGCTCACACCTGTAATCCTAGCACTCTGGGAAGCCGAGGCTGGTGGATCACCTGAGGTCAGGAGTTCAAGACAAGCCTGACCAATATGGTGAAACACTAAAAATACCAAAATTAGCTTGGTGTGGAGGCATGTACCTGTAGTCCCAGCTACTTAGGAGGCTGAGATGGCACCACTGCACTCCAGCCTGGTCGACAGAGTGAGACTCCGTCTCAAAACAAAACAAAATTAAAAGTCTCAAAACAAAACAAACAAACAAAAAACACCTAACTTGTGATTAATAAGATTTTTCTCAATATTCTTAAGAGTACAATCACTAAGTCCAAATGGGCATTAATTTGTAAGTAAAGCCTAGCCTCATGAATGTTTATAATTGGAAAAATATTAGAATTTTATAATATATAGTATTTGTAGTTTTTTAAAAAAGAAATTGAGTTTTTAAAATTAAACATTCTGTGGTAATTTTTTAGAAGATGGATCAATTCTGTTAGGCTGATGGTAGCTAAATATGCAATAATCCATAAGAAAGTGTTCTCAGGGGTAAAGAATGGCTAAGTTCAGTATTAAGAACAGCGGAAAGACTGTGTTCCATAAAAAATCCTGACCACTAAATAGATTTAGTGATCTATTTATAGCTACGATAAGGAAGCAAGGAGAAGAATCTAGTATTTTCCCTACCAAAATACCTTAACTAGATCTCTTATTTACATTCTAGAGACTGTTCTCTGCTTCCTAAATATCTAACACCCAACACAGTAACCCAAAGCAGTATCCATTTTTAAAAAGTGGTTGCTATTTTGTGAGTTAAATATAATTACTCCAGTCTCCAGAATAACTACAGATTTGAGTAACTGTTTAACTGATGTAAAATCATTGCTACCTACCACTTGTAGTAAGGATTACAGGTCGTTTAGTTGTTGCCATGAATGTTTTGATGGCACTCAAAAACCCAGCATCTTCATCAAAGATTACATCAACCTACAAACAATTTGTTAGAATGTTAATGTAATAAGTAACAATACACTTACTGAATATCAGTTACATACACACAGTAAATATTCTGTCTGAGACAAAATTTATGAATTTATGAACAATGTGAATTCAGCCCATGTTGAAAGTTTATAATGTCACACACTAAATGAATTTTAAAATTATTAACTATCAAATGTTAAAAACACAACCACCTTGGGGTCTATTGGGGGGAAAAGGGGAGGGCCAGTGGGAGGGGGAGGTGGGGAGGGATAGCCTGGGGAGAAATGCCAAATGTGGGTGAAGGGGAGAAGAAAAGCAAAGCACACTGCCATGTGTGTACCTATGCAACTGTCTCGCATGCTCTGCTCATGTACCCCAAAACCTATAATCCAATAAAAAATTAAAAAAAAAAAAAAAAAAAAAAAAAACACAACCACCTATAAATAGACAGATATGAATCTGAATTTATACAATCATTTAACAATAATTAGCAGCTGTGAATTACATTAATCTTCCTGAAAAATTCTTCTAGAATTGACAGTTTCATTTGCTTTAATTTCAAATAGATACACATTTTCCTGACCTTCTTAGCTATTTTACAATTCTTCATAAGAAAACATATAGTATTCTTTAAAGTAAGTCTTTATCATAAGCTCTCACAAATGTATGCTTCTATAAGCCTACCTCCTCAAAAAGAATAAGAGATGTTGCATTTTTTCTGTTGGGTTCTTCAGCTCCAACATCTTTGACATTTGAATTAGTTGCATTTGTAGATTTACTCTGAGTAATCTGTTTCTGTTCAAAAAAATTTTTTATTCCTGCATAAATAAAATATTGGTATTTTAGGTAAAATCAACTTTTGGTAAAACACTGGATATTTTTACAGAAGCAGCTCAAACTGAAATCCATGATCAAAACTGAAACAGGAAAGGCATGGTAGCTCATGCCTGTAATCCCACCACTTTGGGAGGCCAAGGCAGGCAGATCACCTGAGGTCGGAGCTTCAAGACCAGCCTGGCTAACATGGCAAAATCTCAACTCTACTACAAATACAAAAATTAGCTGGGCGTGGTGGCACACACCTGTAATCTCAGCTACTCAGGAGGCTGAGGCAGGAGAATCACTTGAACCCAGGAGGGCGAAGGTTGCAGTGAGCCGAGATAGCACCACTACACTCAAGCCTGGATGACAGAGTCAGATTCCGACTGAAACAAACAAACAAAAACTGAAATAAGCTGGGTGTGGTGGCTCAGGCCTGTAATCCCAGCACTTTGGGATGCTGAGGTGGGTGAAATCACTTGAGGTCAGCAGTTCAAAACCAGTCTGGCCAATATGGCAAAATCCCGTCTTTACTAAAAATACAAAAATTAGCTGGTGTGGTGGTGCACGCCTCTAATTCCAGCTACTTGGGAGGCTGAGGTGGGAGAATTGCTTGAACCCAAGAGGAGGAGGTTGCAGTGAGCCGAAATCGTCCAGCTTGGATGATAGAACAAGACTCTGTCTTTTAGAAAAAAAAAAAGGTGAAACAAAATATTAAAATTTCTTTATGTAGAAACTTCAGCCTTCAGTGTAGCTGAGATTTAATAAATAGCAACAGGAACTTGTAAAATGTGTTCACATTTTTATGTATAAGGGTCATTATTAAAAAATATAAAATTTAATTTGTCAATTTAATGTCTTACCTTTATTATTTTCCAGAAGCATTCCTATTTCTTCATTATTTTTAGGTTTGGAAGATACTTTAAAATAATTTGCCAAGGTTTTGGGAGGAAGTGCTCGCTTTGGTCCACTACTTTTTGGTGATGGTGGAGGAACTTTTCTTGGTGATGTAACAATTTTCTTAGGCGAACTTATTTTTTCTGCCCAAAACATATTGCATTTAATGATAAATATTCTAAAAATCATACAGGTAACAAGATAATTAGCCACATTCTATATTTCTACTCTTACCAGTTAAAAATCAAAGCCACAGGAATTTTCTTTCATTCTTACATTCAAATACTTTGTACATTCAAATATTACTATATTTATTTATTCTACCAGTACAGAAGGTTAAGCCAGTCATTTAGAGAAGACACTCTACTCTAAATAAATACATATCTTTTTTTTTTTTGAGACAGGGTCTCACTTTGTTACCCAGGCTGGAATGAAGTGGCATAATCTTGGCTCACTGCAGTCTCAACCTCCTAGGCTCAAGCAATCCTCCCGCCTCAGCCCAAGTAGCTGGGACTACAGGAGCATGCCACCATGCCTGGCTAATTTTTTGTATTTTTATTAGAGATGGGGTTTTGCCATGTTGTCCAGGCTGGTCTCAAACTCCTGAGCTCAAGCGATCCATCCGCCTCAGCCTCCTAAAGTTCTAGATTACAAGTGTGAGCCACCGTACCAGGCCAGAAATACACATTCTCATAACAAATAATGTTCACAATCCCTCCAATGATTTTTTTCTACACCTGCTTAAAGTCAGAAGAGGGTAGAAGGAAAATAACAGTATCCACTGAGCACATTACAGACCTTTGCTGTATAACTTTAATTTAGACCTGTAATAAATTAATATTGTAAGCAAATAATACTTTGGAAGATAGATACAAAGTTAAAAAATAAATAGTTCACCTCTACTCTCTAGAATCCCCATGGCATTTTTCCATAGCATATATCCTCTCTTCCCCACTAAGTACCTGGTTTTAGTCCTTACAAGTCCTAATTACTGTATGGCCTCAGAATAGGATCTTCCTCATATACCATCTTATGTTCACATTTCCATACCTGTGTCCTATTCTTATTTTGTACCCTCTGCCTCCACAGATCTTATCATAGCCCCTGTATATTAGGTGTTCAATAGGCTTATTGAAAACCTTGAGGTTAAAAAACCTGTCACAGACATCACCATCATTTCATAAATATAGAACATTTCAACACCACAGGTAAGACATACAATATCTTAAAATATAAAAATATTTGGCCGGGTGCAGTGGCTTGTGCTTATAATCCCAACACTTTGGGAGGCCGAGGCGGGCAGATCACCAGGTCAAGAGTTTGAGACCAGCCTGGCTAACATAATGAAACCCCGTCTCTACTAAAAATACAAAAATTAGCCAGGCGTGGTGGCAAGCACCTGTAATCTCAGCTACTCAGGAGGCTGAGGCAGGAGAATCCCTTGAATCCAGGAGGTGGAGGTTGCAGTGAGCTGAAATCACATCACTGCATTCCAGCCTGGGCAACAGAGCCAGATTCCGTCTCAAAAAAAGAAAAAAATTTTACAACAAAAGAACCACCTTCTTGCAGAAATAGCCAACTATAGGTCTGGGACATCTTGACATGCCAGAAAGCAAGAAAAATATTAACTATTGCTGGGGTTGTGTTAAAAGGACAGAAACCAATTAAAACAGTTCCCTGGGCCAGGCATGGTGGCTCACGCCTGTAATCCAAGCACTTTGGAGGCCAAGGCGGGCGGATCACCTGAGGTCAGGAGTTCAAGACCAGCCTGACCAACATGGTGAAACCTCATCTTTAAAAAAAAAGACAGTTCCCTGCTAGCCAAAGATGGAAAAATATGAGCACAAAGAGAAAACAAGATAGGATTCTGCTTCTAGCCAAGGTACAGAATTGGCACTGGATTTATCCTCCCATTGAAAATAGGAACAACAAAAAAACTGGACATAGTATATGAAATAACACTTTTCAAGCCTTTGTCATCATGCAACAATGGACAGTAATCTCTGAGATACAAAAAACAAATAAGGTAAACACTAGGACTGCCCAGCCTACCGGGGTGAGAAAATTGCCATAGCAAGGGGAAAGCCAATCCATGTTTTCTGAATTGAGACAGACTGCACTAGAAACCTAAGGAGGTTGGCTGGGTGTGGTGGCTCACGCCTGTAATCCCAGCACTCTGGGAGGCTGACGTGGGCAGATTTGAGGCCAGGAGTCTGAGACCAGCCTGGCCAACACAGTGAAACCCCACCCCATCTCTACTCAAAACACAAAAACATTAGCTGGGCATGGTGCCGGGCGCCTATAATCCCAGCTACTTGGGAGGATAAGCCAGGAGAATCACTTGAAACTGGAAGGCAGAGGTTGCAGTGAGCCAAGATCGCACTACTGCACTCTAGCCCAGGCGACTGTGAGACTGTCTCAAAAAAAAAAAAAAAGAAAGAAAAAGAAACCTGAGGAGGCCAAGTAGACAGATGTTGGGAAGAATACAGAAGAAGCAGCTAGGCAAAGCTCTTGAAATTTGCAGAGTTCCCCTCAAGTCTAAAAGTGAGTACTCATCAGTGAAAGATCAGAGGAAACCATCACTGAGGCTCACAGAGAGCTGGGAATGATTCATCTTCCCATCAGGTAGACTGACAAACATAACTCATGGAGTATTGAAGCACTCAGAAAGGTTTCGCCTAAGTAGTAGGGCAAAATTAGCCCTAGACTAAGTGTTGCTACTGTTTTGTCTACTGCAGTTTAAAAGACCTGAAAAGGTTGGGTGTGGTGTTGGCTCACACTTGTAATTCGAGCACTGTGGGAGGCCAAGGCAGGAGGACTGCTGGAGGCCATGAGTTTGAGACTAGCCTGACAACACAGCAAGACCCTGTCTCTACAAAGAAACATTTTTTTAATTAGCTGAGTACAGTGGTCTGTAGTCCTAGCTACTCAGAAGGCTAAGGTAGGAGGTTCACTTAAGCCCAATACAAGGTGGCAGAGAGCCATAATCATGCCACTGCACTCCAGCCTTGGCAACAGATTGAGACTGTCTCAAAAACAAATATACAAAAGACCTGAAAATAATAAATTTCCAACTATCTTAACCACATCACCAAAGAAAGTTAACAAATAGTTATAGGTACAGAAAGAGCAGAATTGATAATTTAAAAAAAAAGTCATAGGAATACATAAATATCCAGCACACAAGAAGGTAAACTGTATAAAGTCTGACATGCAATCAAAATTATCCAAAGAAACAGAGAAATACAATTATAATGAGACAGGGAATAATCAATTAATTGAAAACCCAACTCAGAAATGACACGGATGGGCCAGGCACGGTGGCTCACACCAGTAATCCCAACACTTTGGGAGGCCAAGGTGGGTGGATCACCTGAGGTCAGGAGTTTGAGACCAGCCTGGCCGACATGGAGAAACCCCATCTCTAATAAAAATACAAAATTAGCTGAGCATGGTGGCACATGCCTGTAATCCCAGCTAATTGGGAGGCTGTGGCAGGAGGAGAACTGCTTGAACCCAGGAGGTGGAGGCTGCAGTGAGCAGAGATTGCACCATTGCATTCTAGCCTGGGCACCAAGAGCGAGACTCCATCAAGAAAGAAAAGAGAGAAAAGAAAGGAAGGAAGGGCACGGATGATGAGAATCAGTAGCCAAGACCACTAAAACAGTTGTTGTAACTGTATTGCATATGTTCAAAAATCTAGAGGAATGCCTGGGCACACGGTAAGTAGAAAAACAGAAGATATAAAAAGGACCCAAATCCAAACTTCTAGAAATGAAAACTACACTTACAGCAGTGACAGCATACTAGATACTGCAGAAGAAAATATATAGACACTTGAATAAATAGTAATAACCAAACTGAAACAAAAAGAGAAAAAAGACTGAAAAACTGAACAAAACATCAGTGTGCCAGGAGACCATTTCAAGTGGTCTAAAATACCTATAATAACTGGAGTTGCCAAAGGAAATGGGGAGTACAGAAGAATATTTCAAGAAATACTGGTTGAAATTTATCAACTTTGATCTTCCCAACTATAAACATATATGCAAGAAACTCAACAAATCCCAAGCAAAAGAAACATGAAGAAAAGTACACCAAGGCACATCATAATCAAATTACTTAAAACCAGTGAGAAAATCTTCAAAGCAGGGCTGGGCGCGGTTGCTCACGCCTATAATCCCAGCACTTTGGGAGGCCGAGGCGGGTGGTCACGAGGTCAAGAAATCGAGATCATCCTGGTCAACAAGGTGAAACCCCGTCTCTACTAAAAATACAAAAAATTAGCTGGGCATAGTGGTGCGTGCCTGTAATCCCAGCTAGCTACTCAGGAGGCTGAGGCAGGAGAATTGCCTGAACCCAGGAGGTGGAGGTTGCAGTGAGCCAAGATCATGCCATTGCACTCCAGCCTGGGTAACAACAGCAAAACTCCATCTCAAAAAAAAAAAGAAAATCTTCAAAGCAACAAACAAATAATAAACACAAAGAGTTGAAACATATTATATGTATATAAAAATCCATGAGCTCGTAATAACACTTAAAAAATTAAACTACACAAAAACTCACTGGTCAACTGTCAAGGCTGCTAGGATACCATTACTCTAAGAACTAATAAAAGAAAGAATGTCTGGGTAACAACAGCGAAACTCCATCTCAAAAGAAAAAAAAAAAAAGGAAGGATGAAGCATTTCTGGTGCCTACAAACTGTATTTCAAAGCATCCAAAGAGTTGAGGAATAGTGTTTCTTCTTGAAATTCTAATAAACGCAAAAAAGAGAATTATAAAATTATCATTTTGTAATCTATAATGGATAATCTGCTATAATGTCACAGAAAATACACAACCACCTGTACATGTATGCCAGACCCAGAACAGAACCTGAATCTAATCAAGCCCATAGATCTACTGTTAGTTTACAAGCGAAGAGAAATATGTTAACTGATACCAAGGAGATATAATCAGCAGACAAATCCAGAATATGAAAAATTTCATGACAAATGACTCAGATTCTTCAACAAATAAATGCCATGAAAAGAAAGGTGAATGAATTGTTAGTAAGATTAAAAGAAAGTTAAGAGACATGAATCAAATATAAGATATGAACTTTGTTTGGATCCAGATTTGAACAAATAATTTGAAACAGATCGGGTGCAGTGGCTCATGCCTGTAATCCCAGCACTTTGGGAGGCCAAGGCAGGTGGATCACGAGGTCAAGAGATCAAGACCATCCTGGTCAACATGACCATCCTGGTCAAACCCCGTCTCTTATTAAAAATACAAAAAATTAGCTGGGCATGGTGGCGTGTGCCTGTAATCCCAGCTATTCAGGAGGCTGAGGCAGGAGAATTGCCTGAACCCAGGAGGTGGAGGTTGCGGTGAGCCGAGTTCACACCATTGCACTCCGCGTGGGTAACAAGAGTGAAACTCCATCTCAAAAAATATATAATAATAATAATAATAATTTGAAACAATAAAAAACTGACATAAGACTGTATATTAGATGATATGAACAAATATAGTTAATAGATCTTTTTTTTTTTGGAGACAGGATCTCACTCTGTCACCTAGGCTGGAGTGCAGTGGTCCAATCACAGCTTACTGCAGCCTCAACCTTCCAGGCTCAAGTGATCCTCCCATCTCAACTTCCAGAGTAGCTGGGACTAAAGGCACACACCACCAAACCCAGCCAATATATTTTTTTTGTAGAGACAAGGTCTCTCTGTGCTGCTTAGGCTGGTTGTTAATTCTGCTGGGTCTGATTATGATATTATAGTTATGCTTTTTTAAAAGACCTTATCAGATAGAGATAAATATTGAAGAATGTATAGGTGAAATGATATGATGGTCTTCAGATTTGTTTTAAAATAGTCTGGTGGGGTGGGCAGGGAACATGTATATATGTAGAAGATAAAAATAAGTGGCAAAATGCGGATAATTAACATTATTTTCTTGGATTTTATTTTTTTCAAAATGTTATGGCTTAAGGAAAATAATTTACTTACTTGGTGACTTGCCTATATTGTAGCTATTAAAAAAACAGGGTTTTTGTGAGTTTACACCTTGTTTGTCTACTTGATGGGACTGAGTAGCTTCCTTCAATTGAGATAGAATTTGCCTACCACTGCGCTGGGAAGAGGCATTGACTTCAAATATCTAAAAGAAGAATATAAGAAAAAACAAAGGGGGAATGGTTTATGTTTCCTTTTAATCCAAAGGTAATTATTACGTTAACATTCTCCCGTCATAGCTGTTACTAACCTTAAACCCAAGCTCCTGGGCGCAAGCATACACTGCAGCAGTTTTTCCCACTCCTGTTGGCCCTGATATAAGGACAGTACTGCAAAGACGACTCTCTTCTTCATCATCTGAACTGCCTTTGAAGTCTATGCTACCCAAGACATCTGAAAAATTATTCATTTGCAAATAAAACAATTGCTGAGGAAGCAATTCTACTTTATGAAACCCAATGATCAAATCCCACAAATTTCTTGCAATAAATGCTGAAAAATGAATTTGTAAAAAGTAGAAAATCAAATATAAAATACCAATTAAAAAATTTTATATAAAGTTTTAGTTAATCTAACTAAAAATGTTCAGTGAAACAGTGAAAAAAAAAATGACACAAAATACCTTCCTGTTTCTCATCTCTTTTTCCCTTCAGATTTTGTCTTTCTTCCAATTCAGCTCTTCTTTTCCAGTCTTTCAACCAACTGCCACAAGAAAATGTAATAAAAATAATTCACAGAATATAGCAATCTCTTAGACTTTCTGTTAAAATGATTATTGGGGAAAGTTATGGCATATGGTTAGTTTCTAAGCAATCCATATTTACACAGACAGGAACATTTTTAAATGAAGTAGTTTCTGCCAAAATATACAAGACTATATGTGCAAGAATATTCACTGCAGCATTGTTTATATTAGCCTCTAACAGGAAAAACATAAAAGTATACCAGTGGGGAAAAAGATATATTACAGTACACTCACTTAGAAACCAGTACACAGCAATTAAAAAGAACTGAAGTAGCAGGGCTGGCACAGTGGCTCAGGCCTATAATCCCAGCACTTTAGGAGGCAGAGGCAGGTGGACTGATCAGCCTGGGCAACACAGCAAAATCTGTCTCTACAAATAATACAAACATTAGCGAGGCATGGTGGTACACGCCTATAGTTCCAGCTACTTGGGAGGCTCAGGTAGGAGGATGGCTTGAGCATGGGAGGTGAAGGTTGCAGTGAGCCAAGATTGCAACACTGCACTCCAGCCTGGGCAACAGAGCAAGACTCTGTCTCTCACACACACACACACACACACACACACACACACACAAAAGAACTTTGGTATATTGTGTAATTATATGAAAGATGCCTAATATACAATGTACAACAGAAAGATTAAATTCTAATCTGGAGCTAGAATGCCTGAGTTTAAACCCCAATTCCATCACTTTCTACCTGGGTGACCTTGGACAAATAACTCAGCTTCTCTAGGCCTTGGTTTCTTCATCTATGAGATGAGAACAGAATTTATGCTCATAGTTTTTTGGGTTTTTTTTTTTTTTTTTTTTTTTTAAGACAGCCTTGCTTTGTCACTGGAGTGTAGGGGTACAATCATAGCTCACTGCAGCCTCGAATTCTTGGACTCATGTGATCCTCCCACCTTAGTCTCCTGAATAGCTCAGAAAACAGGTGCATGCCACCATGACCAATTATTTTTTTATTTTTTGTAGAGATGGGGTCTCCCTATGTTGCCCAGGCTGCTCTCAAACTCCCGGCCACAAGCAATCCTCCTGCCTTAGCCTACCAAAGCAGAGATTACAGGCATGAGCCACTGTATCCAACTGCTCAGAGTATTGTTCTAAGGATAAAATGAATTAAGAATTAAGAATAATACAAGTACTTAGAACAGTACCAACTTCATGGGTCCATAAGTCCTTATATGAAATCCTTTAGGCCAGATTATTTTAGAATTCATAATTTTTCAGATACTTAAAAGGTTATTTGGTACATATACTGCATATGACATAATACTCCTAATAGGGTGTAGGCAGTACATCCACAATCACTTAAGTTGTTTTGGTTTGATTATTCTTTTATTTTTTTGAGACACAGTATCACTCTAGCCCAGGCTGGAGTGCACTGGCACAATCTCAGCTCACTGCAACCTTTTCCACCGGGGTTCAAGTGATTCTCATGCCTTAGCCTCTGGGGTAGCTAGGATTAGAGGCATGCATCACCATGCCCGGCTAATTATCATATTTTTAGTAGAGACAAGGTTTTGCCATATGGGCCAGGCTGGTCTAAAACTCCTGAGCTCAGGTGATCCACCCGCCTTGGCCTCCCAAAATGCTGAAATTAGAGGCAGGAGCTAGCACCCCTGGCCACTTTGTTACTTTTTTTAACTTTTTAATTTTAAAATTGTCATCCCGGGCTGGGCGCGGTGGCTCACACCTATAATCCCAGCACTTTGGGAGGCCGAGGCGGGTGGATCATGAGGTCAAGAGATCGAGGCCATCCTGGACAACATCATGAAACCCCGTCTCTACTAAAAATACAACCAGCTAATTTTTGTATTTTTAGTAGAGACAGGGTTTCACCATGTTGGCCAGGCTGGTCTCGAACTCCTAGCCTCAAGTGATAGGCCCGCCTTGGCCTCCCAAAGTGCTGGGATTACAGTTGTGAGCCACCACACGCAGCCATCACTTAATATTTTTATTTAAAAATGTTTAGAATTTTTTGGATGTGAGAATTAAAGACCAAGGACCAGGGACCTGAATTAATAGTAATGCGATCCCGTTTGTTAGAAAGGAAGAACTAACATACGCATAAAATATTTTTCTGCAAGATTTTATAAGAAATTTAAATGATTATCTCTGAAGAGTCGAAATGTATGAAAAGAGAGCTACCTTTCACTTAAAATTTTACCAGTTTTTAAAAGATTTTATCATAACATATATTACTTTAAAACTATAATTTCAAAATAAAAATAGTAAAACTAAGTTTGTAAACTATTTCTCAATTCCTTTACAAATTTTACCAACCTATGTAACTTTTTTATAGCTAACTCATTTCCTATAAGTTCACTGGCAGTCTGAGGTTGATACTTTTCTGTCCAAAGCATGTCTTCAGTTCCAGAATCTAAAACAAACAAACAAAAAAATTAAACATATTCCTTGACATAAACATATGAATTCTTAGTCATTGATATTATTGTTACAATGTCACAGTAGGTATTTGCAGAAATATTTATATTTACAAAATGCCAACTAGGTAATTTTAAAACAATGTTACATTTAAAATTCTTCACACCAAATCCTTCCCCTAAAAACAAACAAACAAACAAAAAAACCACCATAATCTTATTAAAATTTTAAAGTATACATTTAAACATTTGTTTTCTTTTCTTTTAGGATTACCATTTGGCCCAGCAATCCCATTACTGGGTATATACCCAAAGGAAAATAAATCGTTTTACCAAAAAGACACATGTACTCACTTGTTTATCAGCACTATTTTTTTTTTTTTTAATGGATTCTTGCTCTGTTGTCCAAGCTGGAGTGCAGTGGAGAGATCTCGGCTCACTGCAACCTCTGCCATCCAGGTTCAAATGATTTTCCTGCCTCAGCCTCTCAAGAAGTTGGGATTATAGACGTGCGCCACCATGCCCAGCTAATTATCATATTTTTAGTAGAGACAAGGTTTTGCCATGTGGGCCAGGCTGGTCTAAAACTCCTGAGCTCAGGTGATCCACCCACCTTGGCCTCCCAAAATGCTGAAATTAGAGGCATGAGATAGCGCCCCTGGCCACTTTGTTACTTTTTTTAACTTTTTAATTTTAAAATTGTCATCCCGGGCCCGGCACGGTGGCTCACGCCTATAATCCCAGCACTTTGGGAGGCCGAGGCGGGTGGATCACGAGGTCAAGAGATCGAGGCCATCCTGGACAACATCATGAAACCCCGTATCTACTAAAAATACAAAAAATTAGCTGGGCATAGTGGCACAGGCTTGTAATCCCAGCTACTCAGGAGGCTGAGGCAGGAGAATTGCCTGAACCCAGGAGGCGGAGGTTGCAGTGAGCTGAGATCGCACCACTGTACTCCAGCCTGGGTAACAAGAGCGAAACTCCGTCTCAAGAAATAAATAAAGAAAATAAAATAAAATTGCTATCCCTTCACTTGAGGTCAGGAGTTTGAGACTAGCTAACATAGCAAAACCCTACCTCTACTAAAAGAAAAACAAAAACAACTGTCATCTATGCACAGGGGCCATGCTAATCTCTGTATTATTCCAATTTTCGTGTATATGCTGCTAAAGTAAGCACAATACAATCTTTTTTAGAGATGGAGTCTTTCTCTGTCACCCAGGTTGGAGTGCAATGATGCAATCTTGGCTCCCTGTAACCTCCACCTCCTGGATTCAAGCCATGCTCTGCCTCAGCCTCCCAAATAGCTGGGATTACAGGCATGCACCACAGCTGGCTAATTTTTGTATTTTTAGTAGAGACGGGGTTTCAACACGTTGATCAGGCTGGTCTCGGACTCCTGACCTTGTGATCCCACCGCCTCAACCTCCCAAAGTGCCAGGATTACAAGTGTGAGCCACAGCCCCCAGCCAATACCAGATATTTTTTAAAGCACATACATTGGCCAGGCACAATGGCTCATGCCTGTAATCCCAGCACTTTGGGAGGCCAAAGCAAGCAATCATTTGAGTTCAGGAGTTCAAGACCTGCCCAGGCAATACAGTGAAACCCTGTCTCTACAAAAATTAGCTGGATGTGGTGGCTCGTGCCTGTAATCCCAGCTACTCAGGAGGCTGAGACAGGAGAATCACTTGAACCAGGGAGGCAGAGGATGTGAGAGCTGAGATCAGGCAACTGCACGCCAGCCTGGGTAGCAGAGCGAGACTCTGTCTCAAAAAATAAAAAATAAGGCCAGGCGCAGTGGCTCATGCCTATAATCCCAGCACTTTGGGAGGCTGAGGTGGGTGGATCACGAGGTCAAGAGATCAAGACCATCCTGGTCAACAAGGTGAAACCCCATCTCTACTAAAAATACAAAAATTAGCTGGGCATGGTGGTGTGCGCCTGTAGTCCCAGCTACTCGGGAGGCTGAGGCAGGAGAATTGCCTGAGCCCAGGAGGCGGAGGTTGCGGTGAGCCGAGATTGCACCATTGCACTCCAGCCTGGGTAACAAGAGTGAAACTCCGTCTCAAAAATAAATAAATAAAATAAATAAATAAAAAATAAGAAAATAAAATCACATATATTTATAGAAGCACAGAAAAATCAAAGAGTGAACACTTATTTGTTAATAGGGTTATTGGTAAGCCCATAATCTGTGAGGTTTCACTTATTTCAAACACATATTTATTGTTTGAAAGTTGAAATAAGCACATACAAAAAGGAGAAGGAAAGAATGAAAAGTTAAAAAACAAAAGAGTTCTAGGACAAGAAGGAAAAACTCTAATTTGCCAGGAATGGAAGACATTAATATTTCTGGTACAAATTGTCATCATCTAATTATTAGAATATCAATATCTGCACCTTGGGAGGCCAAGGCAGGTGGATCACCTGAGGCAAGGAGTTCAAGACACGCCTGGCCAGTAAGTGAAAGCCTGTCTCTACTAAAAATATAAAAATTATCTGGGTGTGGAGGCGGGGACCTGTATTCCCAGCTACCCAGGAGGCTGAGGCAGGAGAATCACTTGAACCGAAGAGGTAGAAGGAAGTTGCAGTTAGCGGAATCATGCCATTGCACTCCAGCCTGGGCAACAAGAGTGAAACTCTGTCTCAAAAAAAGAAAAATGAAATCTAAAATTAAAATACAATTCAATTAAATTTTTTTAAAAAGAATATCAAAATCTTTAACTGTTTTAGTTTCCACTTTAGATGTAGTCAAAGCAATCTGTTTCTTCTGGGATGTTTTAGAAAACATACCTTTGGAAGAATCTCGCTTTATCCCAGAAGAGTTGTTTTTTTTGCCAAGTTCTTTTGACTTCCTATTGGACTTTTCCAGATTTTCTGAATACTCATTTGGTTTCTTTCTTTTTGACTTAGAATTTTCTGCTTCCAATCGTTTCCTTTTGGTTTCTTTATGGTTGACATCTGGCTCTAGTTCTACTTTGGGAATTAAAGAAATGCATGTGCTTACTAATCAACGAAAAGCAGTAATATCAATATCACTTCCAAGTATCCAATAATTTTATAACTTTAAAATGAAAAAGCGAGCCTGGTGCGGTGGCCAAGGTCTGTAATTCCAGAACTTTGGGAGGTTGAGGTGGGCAGATTGCTTGAGTCTATGCATTTGAGACCAACCTGGGTAACATGAGGAAACCCCATCTCTACTAAAAATATAAAAATTAGCCAGGAGTGGTGACGTGCATCTGTAGTCCCAGCTACTTAGGAGGCTGAGGTAGGAAGATCACATGAACCCAGAAGGTTGAGGCTGCAGGGAGCCATGACTACACCACTGTACTCTAGCCTGGGCCACAAAGTCAGGCCTTGTCTCTTAAAAAACAAATAAGTAAGCTGGGTACGGTGGCTCACGCCTGTAATCCCAGTACTTTAGGAGACTGAGCCAAGAGGATCCCCTGAGGTCAGGAGTTTGAGACCAGCCTGGCCAACGTGGTGAAACCCCATCACTACTAAAAATACAAAAATTAAGGCCGGGCGCAGTGGCTCACACCTGTAATCTCAGCACTTTGGGAGGCCGAGGCGGGTGGATCATGAGGTCAAGAGATCGAGACCACCCTGGTCAACATGGTGAAACCCTGTCTCTACTGAAAATACAAAAAATTAGCTGGGCATGGTGGCGCATGCCTGTAATCCCAGCTACTCAGGAGGCTGAGGCAGGAGAATTGCCTGAACCCAGGAAGCAGAGATTGCAGTGAGCCGAGATCGCACCATTGCACTCCAGCCTGGGTAACAAGAGTGAAACTCCGTCTCAAAAAAAAAAGAAATACAAAAATTAGCCAGGCATGGTGGCATGTGCCTGTAATCCCAGCTACCCAGGAAGCTGAGGCAGGAGATTCATTGGAACCCAGGAGGCAGAGGCATCAGTGAGGCAAGATTGTGTGACTGCACTGGGGGACAGAGCAAGACCTTGTCTCAATAAATAAATTAATTAATTAGCTGGGCGCAGTGGCTCACGCCTATAATCCCAGCACTTTGGGAGGCCGAGGTGTGTGGATCACGAGGTCAAGAGATCGAGACCATCCTGGTCAATGAGGTGAAACCGCATCTCTACTAAAAATACAAAAATTAGCTGGGCATGGTGGTGCGCGCCTGTAGTCCCAGCTACTCGGGAGGCTGAGGCAGGAGAATTGCTTGAACACAGAAGGCAGAGGTTGTGATGAGCCGAGATCGTGCCATTGCACTCCAGTCTGGGTAACAACAGTGAAACTCCATCTCAAAAATAAAAATAAAAATTAATTAATTAATTAATAGGCCCGGTTTGGTGGCTCATGCCTGTAATCCCAGCACTTTGGGAGGCTAAGGCAAGTGAATCACTTGATGTCATGAGTTTGAGATGAGCCTGACCAACATGGTGAAACCCCATCTCTACTAAAAAATATAAAAATTAGCCGGGCATGGTGGCAGCACCTATAATCCCACCTACTAGGGAGGCTGAGGCACCAGAATCACATGAACCCCAGGAGGCAGAGGTTACCGTGAGCTAAGATCACACCACTGTACTTCAGCCTGGGTGACAAAGCAAGACTCTATCACAAAAAGTAAGTAAATTAATTAATTAAATAAAATGAAAAGCCAAGAATCAAATACAACATTCTGAAAGCAAGCTGGAGATTTTAATACTTAGGCTGTCTTTTGCACAGTCTAAGTGTTAAATTAAATTAAAGCTATTTAAGCTAAAATTATCTAAGGCATTCCTTAAATAAATGATTAATATTTTAACATAATTAAGCTATCTTTGGGTTGGCATTTTTGGAAACTGGCAGGGATTAACACTGCACATTGCATTGTACAAGATACTTTTACTTCAGCTGAACAATTCTCCCTGCCAACTGTAAGCAATGTTGCCTATGGTGAACACTTCCAAGAGTCAATGATTAAGTGTTTTCAAAACTGACATGTTAGGCTGGGCATGGTGGCTCATGCCTATAATCCCAGCACTTTGTGAGGCCAAGGCGGAAGGATCACTTGAGCCCAAGAGTTCAAGACCAGCCTGGGCAACATGGAAAGATCTGGTCTCTACTAAAAATACAAAAACTAGCTAGTCTCATAACCTGGTCTCAAAAAAATAAATAAAAATTTTAAAATAAAATAAGCTGGGTGCAGTGGCTTATGCCTGTGGTCCCAGCTACTCGGGAGGCTGAGACACAAGAATCCCTTGAGCGCAGGAGGCGGAGGTTGCAGTGAGCCAAAGTTGCGCCACTGCACTCCAGCCCGGGTGACAGGGCAAGACTCCATCTCAGAAATAAAAATTTTAAAAAATATATAAAAACTCGAAACTGGGCCAGGCGCGGTGGCTCACGCCTGTAATCCCAGCACTTTGGGAGGCTGAGGCAGGCGGATCACGTGGTCAGGAGATGGAGACCATCCTTGTCAACATGGTGAAAGCCCGTCTCTACTAAAAATACAAAAAATTAGCTGGGCACGGTGGCGTGTGCCTGTAGTCCCAGCTACTCAGGAGACTGAGGCAGAATTGCCTAAACCCAGGAGGCGGAGGTTGTGGTAAACTGAGATCGCGCCATTGCACTCCAGCCTGGGTAACAAGAGCGAAACTGTCTCAAAAAAAAAAAAAACAACCTCCAAACTGATATGTTAACATAAAAGATAGTAATTATCACTAACCTTGTTTACTATGACACTCAGAAGAAAGTACTTGGTGCTCAATTCGTTTTTGTAGAAGTAAGGGAAAATATTTTCTCAAGGAAAATTCAGGATTTGACCACCTAATTTCCTCAAGCAAAAGATTTCTTACTTCTTTGGTAAATTCCTTCCTTGTCCTCATGAACTGTAATAAAGAACAAAATGCACATAACAGATCAACATCATCTATTTATGTTAATTAGAATATTACCAACCACTTTCTGTCCATCATAAATCAATATCAATGTAAGATTAGCTTTAGGCTGGGCATGGTGGCTCATGCCTGTAATCCCAGCACTTTGGGAGGCTGAAGCAGGTGGATCACTTGAGATCAGGAGTTCGAGACCATCCTGGCCAACATGGTGAAACCGTATCTCTACTAAAAATACAAAAATTAGCCTGGCATGGTGGCACGTGCCTATAATCCCAGTTATGAGGGGGGCTGAGGCAGGAGGATTGCTTGAGCCTGGAGGCAGAGGCTACAGTGAGCCCAGATCGTGCCACTGCACTCTAGCCTGGGCAACAGAGCCAAACTCCTTCTCGGAAAAAAAAGAGATTAGCTTTAGTCACTAAATATAAAGCTTACGATAATTAATTTACTTTTATTTTTCTCCCTTTGAACTAATTATATCTATTAGATTATAAAGCTAACTTATAAAGTATCTAAATGTGCTATGTAATCCAATATTATTTCAGAACTAGCTAACATTAATTCTTAAAATGTTTTTAAAGCTCTATGAGTATTTTTTATAAATATGTACTACAATTAGATTTTTTATAAATTAAACTCTAGGACAAAACTGGAGGCTACAAGAGAAGATATTCAAAAATATTATTCCTCTGCAAGATGTAAGGGAAACATTCTACAAGGGATGAGCTCTTTAATACTTACCACAGCAGCAGAATTACTGCTTTTCAACTTTGAATTCAATGTAGAAAATTCACCAAAAGCAATAACACATTTTGAGAGATCTGTTACTTCAGTGTTCAGTTCTTTCAATTTAGTTAAGAGAGGACAAGGGGGTGGTTTCAAATGCCACAAACAGCACCCTAAAGAAAAATAGAAAAAACATCTTAATTAACCTTATTTATACACTATCCATTTACTGAAAGTCAAATATGTCAACATGAAAAGACTTGACAACTACATAATTAACACCAAAGTACCGAAAACCCAATGACTAGAAAGGGAAGAAAAATCCTAACCTCCAACAAATACAATTAATAAAAATTACGGCTGGGCGAGATGGCTCATGCCTGTAATCCCAGAACTCCAGGAAGCTGAGGCAGGTGGATCACGAGGTCAAGAGATCAAGACCATCCTGGCCAACATGGTGAAACCCTGTTACTACTAAAAAAATACAAAAATTAGCTGGGCATGGTGCTGTGTGCCTATAGTCCCAGCTACTCCAGAGGCTGAGGCAGGAGAATTGCTTGAACCCAGGAGGCGGAGATTGCAGTGAGCTGAGATTGCGCCACTGTACTCCAGCTTGGCACCTGGCAACAGAGCAAGACTCCGTCTCAAAAAAAAAAAAAATCACCTAGACTTCCCTCCCAGTTATTAAAAATAAACAAATGTTAATAAACTTTCCTTTCTTTTATATAATCAACCTTGATACTCAGGTTAAAACTTTTAGGAGGGCTGGGCAGGGTGGCTCACGCCTGTAATTCCGGCACTTTGGGAGGCCAAGGCAGGTGGATCACTTGAGGTCAGGAGTTCCAGACCAACCTAGACAACATGGTAAAACCCTGTCTCTACTAAAAATAAAAAATTATACCCAGAACTTAAAGTACAATTAAAAAAAAATACAAAAATTAGCCAGACATGATGGCAAGTGCCTGTAATCTCAGCTACTCAGGAAGCTGAGGCAAGAGAACTGCCTGAACCCGGGAGGCAGAGGTTGCACTGAGCTGAGATCTCGCCACTGCACTCCAGCCTGGGTACAAGCGAGACTCCATCTCAAAAAACAAAACAAAACAAACAAACAAAAAACCTTTTGGGAGGCAGTTAGTATTAGCATCTTGGTCTACTTTTAAGTCAGACCTGGCTTCAAACCCAACCTCTGCCACTTACTAACCTTGTGAGCACAGGCAAGATCCTAAATCTTAGTTTCTTCATCCTCACATTGAAAGTGAGGGGATAGTAATAATTCTCAACCTCTTAGAGTTGTTATGGGGATTAAACTAGATAGGTATACGAATTGCTCAGCAGAATTTCAGACAATAGTATGTGTTCAATAATTTTGAAAGCTGTAAGAGAGAGAGGTTCCCTCTGTTTGCCTCTCTGATCATCTACAAATAGATATGCTAAGTTTTATGGCAGCACTCCTGTGAAAATTAGTTTATCAAAATAAGATAAGAAAAGCATTAACTAATTTCTGTAGTTGAACATACTATTAGAAATTGTTATATAAAGCTGTACTGGTAAAAATAACCAGAAGGCCTTCATCAATTGAATGGCCAGAGGCAGAGATGGGAAATAAGGAAAAGTAGAATAAATTACTGGAAAGACTAGCTGGGAAATTCCCACATACAGAAGAAAGGCTAAATTTTTTTTCTTTTTGAGACAAGATCTTGTTCTGTCACCTAGGCTGGAATGCAGTGGCATGATCACAACTCACTGCAGCCTTGACTTCCTAGACTCAAGTCATCCTCCCACCTCAGCCTCCAGAGTAGCTGGGATTACAGGCATGCACCACTATGCCTAGCTATTTATTCATTTATTTATGAGACAAGATCTCACTGTGTTGCCCAGGCTGGTCTCAAACTCCTGGGCTCAAGCTATTCTCCTGCACTAGCCTCTCAAAATTCTGGGATTACAGGGATGAGACACAGCACCTGGCCTATACCATTTTATTCAGGATACCTAAGCATCCATGAGTGCTGGTATCCACAGGGGGTCCTGAAATCAAACCCAAAAATAGTGAGGGAAATTGTCCTTAGAATTCACACTGAAATCACCATAAGAATGATAATTAGGCTGGGCATGGTGGCTCACACCTGTAATCCCAGAACTTTGGGAGATAGAGGCAGGCAGATCACCCGAGGTCGGGAGTTCAACTAAAAATACAAAATTAGCCAGGCATGGTGGTATGTGCCTGTAATCCCAGCTACTTGGGAGGCTGAAGCAGGAGAATCGCTTGGACCCGGGAGGCAAAGGTTGTGGTGAGCAGAGACTGCACCACTGCACTCCAGCCTAGGCAACAAGAGTGAAACTCCATCTCAAAAAAAAAGAATGATGATTAAACCTCAGCCTCATCTTTAAGCAACTTACATAGTTTAATGTTACTTTTTTTTTGTGAGATGGAGTTTCGCTCTTGTTACCCAGGCTGGAATGCAATGGCACGATCTCGGCTCACCGCAACCTCCGCCTCCTGGGTTCAAGCAATTCTCCTGCCTCGGCCTCCCGAGTAGCTGGGACTACAGGCGCATGCCACCATGCCCAGCTAATTGTTGTATTTTTAGTAGAGATGGGGTTTCACCTTGTTGACCAGGATGGTCTCAATCTCTTGACCTCGTGATCCACCCGCCTCGGCCTCCCAAAGTGCTGGGATTATAGGTGTGAGCCACCGCGCCCGGCCAGTTTAATGTTACTTCTAACAGTTGAAGAGTAAATATTCAATAATAAAAAACAAACTCACCATCATCCTTTTGTTGCACATGAACGACTCTCTGGAAGCTTGTACTCACTGCATTGTACACATCCAGTGCAGCAGTTTTCTTTGCAATTTGACGTTTCAACAAATCTGGCAAACCACTCATTAGGAAGTCACGCTTTGCTTTACATTGAACATCACAATCCAGAGATTTTTCAGACGTATCTTGACTTTAAGAAAATGATTTGAAAAAGAAAAGCTAAGGTTATAAACAAAAGAATAAACTATACTACCTAGAAAATAAACATTTTAGGGCTGGGCGTGGTGGCTCATGCCTGCAACAAGTACTCTGGGAGGCTGAGGTTGGTGGGTGGATCAGTTGAGGCAAGGAGTTCAAGACCAGCCTGGTCAACATGTTGAAACCCCACCTTGGTTCGTCATTTATTGCGGGAGGGAGCCAGAGCCGCGCCACCGAACCCTCCGGTGTCCCAACCCAGGTTAAGAGTGAGCATGGCTGAGCAGGAGCCCACAGCCGAGCAGCTGGCCCAGATTGCAGCAGAGAATGAGGAAGATGAGCACTCAGTCAACTATAAGCCCCCTGCCCAGAAGAGCATCCAGGAGATCCAGGAGCTGGACAAGGATGATGAGAGCCTGCGAAAGTACAAGGAGGCCTTGCTGGGCCGCGTGGCTGTTTCTGCAGACCCTAACGTCCCCAACGTCGTCGTGACTGGCCTGACCCTGGTGTGCAGCTCGGCCCCAGCACCCCTGGAGCTGGACCTGACAGGTGACCTGGAGAGCTTCAAGAAGCAGTCATTTGTGCTGAAGGAGGGCGTGGAGTACCGGATAAAAATCTCTTTCCGGGTGAACAGAGAGATCGTGTCTGGCATGAAGTACATCCAGCACACATACAGGAAAGGCGTCAAGATTGACAAGACTGACTACATGGTGGGCAGCTATGGGTCCGGGGCTGAGGAGTATGAGTTCCTGACCACCGTGGAGGAGGCGCCCAAGGGCATGCTGGCCCGGGGCAGCTACAGCATCAAGTCCCGATTTACAGACGACGACAAGACTGACCACCTGTCCTGGGAGTGGAATCTCACCATCAAAAAGGAGTGGAAGGACTGAGTCCCGGCCGGAGGCGGACAGGGCAGACGGATGGACGGACGGACGACGGACAGGCGGATGTGTCCCCCAGCCCCTCCCCTCCCCATACCAAAGTGCTGACAGGCCCTCCCATGCCACTCCCACCCTGGTCCGCCTTCCTGGCCTGGTGCAGCTGAGTGCCTCCAACCCCCTCAGCCCTCCCCTGCCCACAGGCCCAGCCTCCTCTGTGGTCTCCTGTCTTGTTGCTGCTTCTGCCTGTGCTGTGGGAGAGAGAGGCCCTAGCCAGGCCTCTGCTGCCCTTTCTGTGCCCCCCAAGTCCTATCTCCCCATCACACTTGAGGCCTGGCCTCAGGAGGGAGTGGAGCAGCCCAGGGGGCTCACGGGTGCTTCCATTCTCCAAGCCCCGTGGCTGCCCAGAACATGTTTGTCTGCCGCTCCACAGCGGAGCTGGGATGTGGGATGCAGGGCCTTGTGGGGACCAGGCCACCCTCCAGCCCCGCCGCTCCTTGGCCAGCCACCCCCCCCCCGCCCCGTCACTGTCAGTCCTGTCTAACCATAATGCCTTAACATGTGGAACGTGCCGTGGGGGCCTCACTAACCTCTAACTCCCTGTGTCTGCATGAGCATGTGGTCTCCCTGTCCCATACCCGGTGGCAAACCCAGTGATCCAGGGAGGTGTGGGATGCTGCTGCCGCCCTCAAGCCTACCAGTGCCTGGCCCACCCGCCCCTGCCCTGGCCAGGGCTGTGGGGATGGCTCCAGCGGCTTGGGGAAAGCCAAATTGCCAAAACTCAGTCACCTCAGTACCATCCAGGAGGCTGGGTGTTGTCCTGCCTCTGCCTTTTCTGTCTTGGCGGGCAGCGCCCAGAGCCCACCCCCAAGAGAGCCCTGGACGGACAGCCTCACCCACCCCGCCTGGGCCCAGCCAGGAACCCTTCCTGGCCATCAGTATTTATTGCCTCCGTCCGTGCCATCCCTGGGCCACTAGCCTGCTGCCTGTTCCCTCAGGCTCAGTGCCACCACCCCCAGCAGGCCCTCCCTGACCCAGCCAGGAACAAACAAGGGACCAAGTGCACACAGAGCTGAGATCATTTGTGCCACCCCAGCCCGTCCCCGGTCGTCTTGTGTCTGCTGGGCTCAGGCAGAGGCGCCTGTTCCTGCTTTTCTGACCAGGAAATAAATGTTCCTGAAGGAGAAAAAAAAAAAAAGAAACCCCACCTCTACTAATTAGTATACATAAAATTAGCCAGGCGTGGTGGCATTGTGCTTGTAATCCCAGCTACTCAAGTGGCTGAGGCACGAGAACTGCTTGAGGCTGGGAGGCAGAAATTTACCTATATATAAAATATATATTAGGTAATTTTATATAAAATATTTAAATATAAACTTTATATATAAAATATAATTATATAATGTATACATTTTATTAAAATTTTATATCTTAGGTAATTTTATATAAAATACTGACAAATATTTTGGTTTTTTGGTTTTTTTTGAGACGGAGTTTCGCTCTTGTTACCTAGGCTGGAGTGCAATCGCACCATCTCGGCTCACCGCAACCTCCTCCTCCTGGGTTTAGGCAATTCTCCTGCCTCAGCCTCCCGAGTAGCTGGGACTATAGGCGCGCACCACCATGCCCAGCTAATTGTATTTTTAGTAAAAACGGGGTTTCACCATGTTGACTAGGATGGTCTCGATCTCTTGACCTCGTGATCCACCCACCTCGGCCTCCCAAAATGCTGGGATTACAGGCGTGAGCCACCATGCCTGGCCTGTTTTTTGGTTTTTTTTTTTTGAGACAGAGTCTCACTCTGTCACCCAGGCTAGAGTGCAATGGCACAATCTTGGCTCACTACAACTTCCGCCTCCCGGGTTCAAGCGATTCTCCTGCCTCAGCCTCCTGAGTAGCTGGGACTACAGGCATATGCCACCGCACCCAGTTAATTTTTGTATTGTTAGTAGAGATGAGGTTTCACCATCTCGGCCAGGCTGGTCTCGAACTCCTGACCTCGTGATCCACCCACTTTGGCCTACCAAAGTGCTGGGATTACAGGCATGATCCACCACGCCCAGCAAAATACTGACAAATATTAATTTTATTAAATTTATTTAATACATTTAGGTAATAAAATTACCTAAAATATAAGCTGGTCACGTTCTTTTTTGCTTATCACAAAACTGAAAGTCTACCCATGTTAAGAAATTAAATAAAAGTAAATACATATAGAAAAAAATAACTTGAAGGACATCCACCAAAATGTTAACAGGGGCTATCTTTGGGTGGTAGGTGGGTTTTTCCCTCTTGCCTTTTGTTTTCTTGTTAAACAATCAGGAAAGAAAATCAGTGTCCTATTTCATAAAGTTAATACAAGAACTTCTGATGTAAGTATTTCCAATGTAACAGCAGGAAGAGTAGGGTCCTTATTGTCTCAGTTTTGCCTAGTTTATCTTCAGATTGCAAATCATAGGAAAGCTGACTCTCAAAGTGTTGGGATTACAGGCGTGAGCCACTGCACCCAGCCTGAGCATTTCTTAACCTGTGGAACAGGAAGATATTCTAGGCCTCTCTTTTACCTGCCTTGTCTCAGCTCTTCAGTAAGACATTTATCTACAGACCCCTGGTTCTTTTATGTGGAGGTGCTCATTAAGCTCATTGCTCCTGAAAGTGGCAAGAGTGGGATGGAGGCAAAAGGATGGGGGAGAATGGGAGGCTGGAGTGGTAGAAGGAGGAGGTTGGGGGTGGTGTGTCACAGCTTATATGCCCTTCCTAGCCTGTCTGTAGAGACAGCAAGAATGGCAATATGGCCGGGCGTGGTGGCTCACGCCTGTAATCCCAGCACTTTGGGAGGCCAAGGCAGGTGGATCACGAGGTCAAGAGATCGAGACCATCCTGGTTAACATGGTGAAACCCCGTCTCTACTAAAAATACAAAAAATTAGCTGGGCATGGTGGCGTGTGCCCGTAATCCCAGCTATTCAGGAGGCTGAGGCAGGAGAATTGCCTGAACCCAGGAGGCGGAGGTTGTGGTGAGCCGAGATCGCGCCATTGCACTCCAGCCTGGGTAACAAGAGCGAAACTCCATCTCCAAAAAAAAAGAATGGCAATATTCTGTGCAATTGGATATTTGGACAGGTAATTCAAAAGAGGCTACAAAACCTTTTTCTGTATTCTGTCTTCCTTTCTTCTTTGAGTGAAATGAAGGGGAAATGAGCTATAAAGCCAGATAGAAAAATTAATTTTTGAAAAGAGGAGGTGTGCTTTTTTTACTGTTAATTGGAGGGAAGGAGGAAAACATGGGTAAAATTATAGTTAAGTCCAGGCGTGGTGGCTCATGCCTGTAATCCTAGCACTTTGGGAGTCCGAGGTGGGCAGATTATGAGGTCAAGAGATCGAGACCATCCTGGCCAACATGGTGAAACCCTGTTTCCACTAAAAATACAAAAATTAGCCAGGCGTGATGGCACATGCCTGTGGTCCCAGCTACTCGGGAGGCTGAGGCAGAAGAATTTCTTGAACCCAGGAGGCAGAGGTTGCAGTGAGCCGAGATTGTGCCACTGCACTCCAGCCTGGCAACAGAGCAAGACTCCATCTCAAAAAAAAAAAAATTGTAGTTAAATTAGTATGTCCCTATAGCAGAAGACAGGTATTAAGGAGACAGGTACAAGGTACTAATATAAAATATACATATTATATAGAATGTATGTTACACATATATTACATGCATATACACATATAACACACATAGAAAATAGTTTCGAATGTATGTGTGTACATATATATATATATATACATACATATATATTTCATATGGTTTAGATGTGTGTGTCCCCTCCAAATATCATATTGAAATATAGGCTGGGCATGGTGGTTTACGCCTATAATCTCAGCACTTTGGGAGCCGAATCACCTGAGGTCAGGAGTTCAAGACCAGTCTGGTCAACACTGCAAAACCCCATCTCTACTAAAAATACAAAAATTAGCCAGGCATGATGGCAGGCGCCTGTAATCCCAGCTACTTGAGAGACTGCGGCAGGAAGAATCACTTGAATCTGGGAGGTGAAGGTTGCAGTGAGCCAAGATCATGCCATTGAACTCCAGCCTGGGCAATTGGGCGACAGAGCAAGACTCCATCTCAAAAAAAAAAAAAAAAAAACAAGAAAGAAAGAAATATAACCTTCAACATTGGAGGCAGGCTTAGGTGTCTGGGGTTATGGGGGCAGATCCCTCATGAATGGCTTGGTGCTGTCCTCACAGTAATGAGTAAGTTCTCTAGCTATTAGTTCACCAGAGAGCTGGTTGTTTAATAGAGGCTGGCACCTCCTCCTCTCTCTTGCTACTTCTCTCACCATGTGGCTGACACGTCTGCTCACCCTTCCCCTTCCGCCATGAGTTAAAGATTCCTGAGGCCTCACTAAGAGCTGAGCAGATGCTGGTGCCATGCTTGTACAAACGTGCAAAGCTATGAGCCAAATAAACCTCTTTATAAATTACCCAGTCTTAGGTATACGTTTATGGCAATTCAAAACAGACAAACACAATATCCTAACTTTATCTACTGAAGAGGCCTAGAAGGATTGCCACATCAGGAGCAATGAGCTTAATGAGCACCTCCACATAAAAGAACCAGGGGTCTGTAGATAAATGTCTTACTGAAGAGCTGAGACAAGGCAGGTAAAAGAGAGGCCTAGAATATCTTCCTGTTCCACAGCTTAAGAAATGCTCAGGCTGGGCGCAGTGGCTCACGCCTGTAATCCCATCACTTTGAGAGGCTGAGACGGGCGGATCACCTGAGGTCAGGAGTTCAAGACCAACCTGGCCAACATGGCGAAACCCCATCTCTATTTAAAAAAAAAAGTTAAAATAATTCTTTTTAATGAAAAAAAAAAGAAATGCTCGATAAATTATGAGGACATGTCAAAGGAACATAGAAACCAAGCTGAAGAGCTCACACTGGCCAAATTAAAAATAATTTGAGTACCAAAATAAGTAAAATGAATGGATTACAATCCAGTGGATAAATTAAAAATTTAGAGATAAGAGAATAAACAGAAACTGAGGAGATACAAAAGCTCCTCCTTATAGCAGCCAACTAACAAATAGAGAAAGAATGACTGTAAAGGAGAATCAGCATTTGGAAACCATCATCATGTGGATCTTATCAATATCAAGACCAATAATTGCAGGTTTGATGAGAAACAAGATTTTGGCATTTAGTCAGGTGCAGTGGCTCAAATTTGTAATCCCAGCCAGGAGTTCAAGACCAGCCTGGGCAAAATAGTAAGATCTATTTTTTAATTTTAAAAAAGAAAAAGAGGCCGGGAAAGGTAGCCATGCCTGTAATTACAGCACCTTAGGAGACTGAAGCAAGCAGATCACTTGAGGCCAGAAGTTTGAGACAGACTGGCCAACATGGTGAAACCTTGTTTCTACTAAAGATACGCCAGGTGTGGTGGTGCACACCTATAATCCCAGCTACTTGGGAGGCTGAGGCACAAGAATCGCTTGAACCCGGGAGGCAGAGATTGCAGGGACTGAGATTGTGCCACTGCACTCTAGCCTCAGTGACAGAGTAAGACCCTGTCTCAAAAAATGAAAAAGAAAAAAAGAGAATAAAAGATACTGGTACAGAATCTTAGAATACTGTTCCACAAAATATTAGTCAATTTAAAAGGGAAAAGGATAAATTTAAGATGGACAAATCTGGCAGATATCAACACGTCCAGCTGATATGCCTCCGTGCATGATGCACCAAGGAGAGCAAGGCACTGTTTCTGTGGTAATCCTGACAAGACTGTACAAGCTGGGTCCGGTTATAAGGAAATGAGACAGACCAAGGTTGAGGGTTATCCTATAGAACATAAAATGTGCACTCTTTAATAAAAACGGTCAGGGTGCAGTAGCTCCCACCTGTAATCCCAGCACTTTGGGAGGTTGAGGCAGATGGATCAGCTGACATCAGAAGTTCGAGACCAGCCTGGCCAACATGGCAAAACCCTGTCTCTACTAAAAACAAAAAATTAGTCAGGCATGGTGGTGGGCACCTGTCCCAGCTACACAGGAGGCTGAGGCAGGAGAACTGCTTGAACATGGAAGGTGGAGGTTGCAGTGAGCCAAGATCGCACCATTTCACTCCAGCCTGGGTGACAGAGCAAGACTTTGTCTCAAGAAAAAAACAAAAACAAGAAAAGGTCAAGAATGTGAGGAATCTTGGTGAAGGAGATATGGGAGTCTCTGGTACCTCTCTAAGTTTAAAGTTATTTCTACATAAATTATTTTTTAAAAATCTTAGGGCCGGGAGTGGTGGCTCACACCTGTAATCCCAGCATTTTGGGAGGCCAAGGCGGGCAAATTATAAGGTCAAGAGATGGAGACCATCTGGGCCAACATGGTGAAACCTCATCTCTACGAAAAATACAAAAATTAGCTGGGCATGGTGGCACGCACCTGTAATCCCAGCTGCTTGGGAGGCTAAAGCAGAAGTGCTTGAATCCAGGAGGCAAAGGTTGCAGTGAGCTGAGATCGTGCCACTGGACTCCAGCCTGGTGACAGAGCAAGATTCTGTCTCAAAATAAATAAATTAATTAAATTTAAATTAAATTTAAATCTTTCATCTGGGTATGGTTGCTCATGCCCGTAATCCCAGGACTTTGGGAGGCCAAGGCAGGAGGATTACAAGGTCAGGAGATCGAGACCATCCTGGCCAACATGGTGAAACACTGTCTCTACTACAACACAAAAAAATTAGCTGGGCACAGTGGCTCGCGCCTATAGTCCCAGCTACTTGGGAGGCTGAGGGAGGGGAATTGCTTGAACCTAGGAGGTGGAGGTTACAGTGAGCCAAGATAATGCCACTGCACTCCAGCTTGGTGAGAGCAAGACTCTGCCTCCAAAAAAAAAAAAAAAAAAAAAGATTTCATGGTACACAGATTTAGGAACATAAGAATAAGAAATCAAACTATAAATAGTCCAAAATTAGCAAATTTATTCCTTCAAACAATTCTGCTAGGTAAATCAAATGCAAGTAAGATAATAGCATGCTCAAACAGATGCCTTCCCCATTTTAGGCTGCCATTTAGCAAGAATTTTCTTAAAGCACAGATTCAGCCACGTGCAGTGGCCTACACTTGTACTCCCAGCTACCAAGAGGATGAGGGAGGAAGCCCACTTGAGGCCAGGAATTCAAGACAAGCCTGGGTAACACAGCGAGACCCCAATTCTAAAAATAATTAATACATACACAGAAATTCATCAAGCTACTAGGAAAGCAAAAGAGATTACTAAAGCTGATCCGTAATTTTTCTCGTTTTTTTGTTTGTTCTTGTTTTTTATTTATTTATTTATTTTAAAGAGAGAATCTTGCTTTTTCACCCAGGCTGGAATGCAGCGGCGCAATTATAGGTCAGTGTAGCCCTGAACTCCTGGGCTCAAGTGATCCTCCTGCCTCAGCCTCCCAAGTAGCTAGGAGTACAGGTATGCACTACTATGCCCAGCTAATTTTTTGTTTTACTTTTTTCCCTAGAGACATGGTCTCACTTGGTTGCCCAGGCTGGTCTTGAACTCCTTAAAGCAGTTCTCCTGGCCAGGCATGGTAGCTGATGCCTGTAATCCCAGCACTTTAGGAGGCCGATGTGGGTGGATCACCTGAGGTCAAGAGTTCAAGACCAGCCTGGCTAACATGATGAAACCCTGTCTCTATTAAAAATACAAAAATTAGCTGAGTGTGGTGGTACAAATTTGTAGTCCTTGCTACTTGGGAGGCTGAGGCAGGAGATCTGCTGGAACCCGGGAGGCGGATATTGCAGTGAGCCAAGATGGTGCCACTGCACTCCAGCCTGGGCAACAGAGCAAGACTATCTCAAAAAAATAAAAATAAAAAAGGCAGTCTTGCCTCCTGGTCTCAAGAGATCTGCCCACCCACCTCAGCCTTCCGGAATGTTGAGATTACAGGCATGAGCTACTATGCCTGCCCTACCCTATATATTTTTAAATAATAATTTCTTTTTAATGTATCATTTGCAAATAAGGATAGTTTTACTTCTCCCTTTCCAAACCTTTATGTCCTTTTATATTCTTCTTTTCTAACTGAACTACCCAAGACCTCTAGTAAGAGATGTCTTAGAGCTTGGAGAATATTATATTAAGTGAAATAAGCCAAACACAGAAAGATAAACACCAAATGTTCTCACTCCTATGTGGAAGCTTAAAAAATTAACCTTAGCCTGAATAACGTAGCAAGAAATCATCTCTACCAAAAAAACAATTCACCGGACATAATGGTATACATCTGTGGTACCAGCTATTTAGGGAGTTGAGATAGCAGGATCACTTGAACCCAGAAGTCGAGGCTGCAGTGAGCTGTGATCACACCGCTGTACTCTAGCCTGGGCAACAGAGCAAGACTCTGTCAAAAAAAAAAAAAGGACAGGCATGGTGGCTCATACCTGTAATCCCAGCACTTTGGGAGGCCAAGGCAGGCGGATCACAAGGTCAGGAGTTCAAGACCAGCCTGACCAACATGGTGAAACCCAGTCTCTTACTAAAAATACAAAAATCAGCCAGGTGGTACATGTAATCCCAGCTACTTGGAAGGCTGAGGCAGGAGAATCGCTTGAACCTGGGAGAGGGAGGTTGCAGTGAGCCGACAGTGTGCCACTGTACTCCAGCCAGGGTGACAGAGCAAGACTCCATCTCAAAAAAAACAAAACAAAACAAAAAACAATCTGATAGAAGCAGAGAATAAAATAGTGATTAGTCAAGGTAGGGGAGGGGAGGAGAGAAGGAGACATAGCCAGAGGTTGGTTAACAGATATAAAAATATAGCTAGAGGCCAGGCGCAGTGGCTCACGCCTATAATCCCAGCACTTTGGGAGGCCGAGGCAGGTGGATCACGAGGTCAAGAGATCGAGACCATCCTGGTCAACAAGGTGAAACCCCGTCTCTACTAAAAATACAGAAATTAGCTGGGCATGGTGGTGCGCGCCTATAGTCCCAGCTACTCGGGAGGCTGAGGCAGGAGAATTGCTTGAACCCAGAAGGCGGAGGTTGCAGTGAGCCGAGATCGTGCCATTGCACTCCAGTCTGGGTAACAAGAGCGAAACTCTGTCTCAAAAAAAAAAAGTATAGCCAGATAGGGGGAATAGTTTCAAGTGTTCTACAGTATTATATGGTCTCTATAATAAACAAAAATTTATTATATATTTTCAAATTTTTAAGAAGAGCAAAAGTTTTTATTTTTTTAATGACAAGGTCTTGCTCTGTCACCCAAGCTTGAGTGCAGTGGTGTGATTATGGCTCATTGCAGCCATGACTTCCCAGGCTCCTGGGATCCTCCTGTCTCAGCCTCCCAAGTAGCTGAGCCTATAGGCATACACCACCATGCCCAGCTAATTTTTTATTATTTTTTTAATAGAGATGAAGTCCCACAATGCTGCCCAGACTGATATTTTTCTGTTTTTATATAAACACAACACACTTTTACTACTGTAGGTTTGTTCAATGTCTTAAAATCACGTAGTGCACAGACCTTCAAATTTTTCTTCTTTTTCAAGATTATCTTGTCTATTCTAGGTTCTCTGTGTCTTTTAAATGTTAGGCTTGTCAAACCCAAAAATTGGACATTATCAAGTTTCTATACTCAAAAAATACAACAAATAAAAAGGTAAGGTAATATATTTGCAAAACCATATATCTGACAGAGGACATGTAGACAGAATATATAAATAACCCTCACAACTCAACAACATGAAAGACAAGTCAATAAGAAAATGGGCAAAAGATTTCCCTAAGGAAGATATGCAAAAGCCAACAACCACATGACAGATGCTCACCATCAGGAGACACAAGAAAAATGTAAATTAAAACTATGAAATATGACTACATAGCTATTCAAATAGATAAAATTAAAAAGAGAAATGAAGATGTGTATCCTCACAAAGACTTAAACATGAGTGTTTATAGCAGCTTTATTCCCCATAGCTTAAAACTGGAAATGCCTCGGTGCAGTGGTACACGCCTGAGTCCCAGTTGCCCTGAAGGCTGAGGAAGGAAGATTGCTTGAGCCCAGGAATTCAAGACCAGGCTGAGCAACAAAGCAAGACTCCATCTCTCTTTCCTTTTCTTTTTTGAGACAGAGTCTCGCTCTGTCGCCCAGGATGGAGTGCAATGGCATGGTCTTGGCTCACTCAACCTCTACCTCCCAGGTTCAAGCAATTCTCCTGCCTCAGTCTCCCAAGTAGCTGGGATTACAGGTGCCTGCCACCATGCCCAGCTAATTTCTGTATTTTTAACAGAGACGAGGTTTCACCATGTTGGCAGGATGGTCTCAAACTCCTGACCTCATGATCTGCCAACCTCGGCCTCCCAAGGTGCTAGGATTACAGGCGTGAGCCAACGTGCCCATTCAAGACTCTATCTCTTAAAGCAGAAGGAAAAGACAAAAGGAAACAACCCAGATGTCCATTAATAGGTATATGGAGAGACAAAAAGTGGTATATCCATACAATGAACACTACTCAGCAAACATATGGCCAGGCGGGACAGCTGTAATCCCAGCACTTTGGGAGGCTTAGGCTGGCAGATCACTGGAAGTCAGGAGTTCAAGACCAGCCTGGCCAACATGGTGAAATCCTGTCTCTACTAAAAATACAAAAATTAGCCAAGCTTGGTGGCAGGTGCCTGAAATCCCAGCTACTCAGGAGCCTGAGGCACAAGAATCACTTGAACCTGGGAGACGGAGGTTGCAGTGAGCCAAGATCATGCCACTGTAATCCAGCCTGGGCAATAGAGTGAGAACCTGTCACGAAAAGAAAGAAAAGAGAAAGAGGAAGAGAAAGAGAAAGAGAAGAAAAACTAATGATGTATTTGACAACATGAATAAATCTCAAAATCATGATGCCAACTCTCAGATGCCAGACACAAAAGAGCATGTACTATATGATTTCATTAACATAAAATTCTAGAAAATATAAATTAGTATACAGAAAAGAGACTGGCATTTGGCTGGGTTGGGGCCACTTAGAGAACGGACTGTAAAAGAGCATGACACATCTGAGGCAGGTAGTAGAAATAATTTGGTATCTTGATTGTGGTGCTTTCACTGTGTGTAACTGACAAAGCTCACCAAAATATATACTTTGAACTGAGAGTTGACCATGCATCATGGCTCACACCTGTAATCCCAACATTTTGGGAGGCCAAGGTAGGTGAATCACCTGACTCTAAAAGTTCAAGACCAGCCTGGGCAACATGGCACACCCTGTCTCTACCAAAGGAAAAAAAATACAAAAAATTAGCTGGGCATGGTGACACATGCCTCCCTACTTGGGAGGCTGAGGGAGGAGGGAGGATCACTGAGCCTGGGAGGTCACAGCTGCAGTGAACTGTAATTGTACCACTATACTCCAGCCTGGCAACAGAGGAAGACTCCGCCTTAAAGAAAAAAAAAAGTACATGTATATGTGTTTGTGGGTGTATATACTATGCAAAAGCAGCCAGACACAAAATAATACATATATGAAGTTTACATGATGTTACAGAACAGACAAAATTATCTATGGTAATAGAAATCAAACTAACTGATAGAAATAGAAACCAGAAAATTTTGGTATTCTTGTCATGATAGTGTTGGTGGGGATAAGAGGACACAAAACCTTCCTGAGCTAAAAGAAAGATTTTATTTCTTGATAAGATGTACTTGTCAAAACTGCATACTTAAGTTGTGTTTGCTTAACAATATATAATTATACCTCAATAAAACTGAAACAGAAAGAAAAGATAATCTGAACCCATGATGCTCCTAGACCTGATCTTCTTCCATCATGCCATCCAGGTGCATAAACTAAAACTTACATGTCATACTACATCTTCCTCACCCACACCCTCACCCCACAAATCTAATTAATCATCAAGAGATTTTTAATTCATCTCCCAGAATCTTTTCGTATGTCATCCCCAGCAACCTAGTCCTCACCCCCATCATCTCACAACACCTGGACTCTTACATCCACTCTAACCCCTCTTCCATGTCATTCTTTATCCAGCAGGGAGATTAAACTTCTAAAATCCAAGTCTGTTTATGTCCATATTTACATTTAAAACCCTTTGGCTGCTTCTTATTTGCTCTTAACATAATGATAAAATCCCTCAACATGGCCTCCTACGTTCTATGTTGGCTGGCACCCACCTCTTACACTTGTTCTCTGTGCTCCTGACACAGGAGCATTCAATCAGCTCCTTCCAGTTACAGGGACTTTACACAGACTGTTCTCTCTGGCTGAAACACAGTTCCTCCCCCAGTGAACTCCTGCCCATTGTTCAGATTTCAGTTAAGATGTCATTTCCCCAGTGAAGCCTTCTTTAATCAGAGCAAACCTCCTCAATGTGAATTTACCTCTCCATAGCCCAACTGCAATTTTTCATTTGTTGGCCTAATGAATGTTTAATCATAGACTGTCTCCCATCTCCACTTAAGCCTTATGAGGACAGGAAATGGGTCCTGTCTTACCCCATATCTCTGATACCAGAAACAGTGCCTGGTACATACTAGTAGGTATTACATATTTACTGAATAAAATTCATAATCAGCTTTTTGTATTTTTGGTTTGCTTGTTTATTATTCTGTTTTATCTAGCGATGGGCAAAGCATTTGCAAAAAGCCAAGATATTCAAATAGCAGTTGCAGCATTGTCAATATTGTCATCTTTTATTTATTTATTTTCTTCTTTTTTTTAGTTTTTTTGTCCCAAACTCAATATTGTCATCTTTTAAAATGGGCTTCCTAGAGCTTCAAATGATAATTCACATGCTTTCTCATCACAGTAAACAAATCAATACAAATACATTCCATAAAAATATTTTGGCATTTAAAAATTTGTATTGATCTTACCTGCTTTCCTCAAAACTAGGGACAGGATCCGCTGCTTTTTGTGCTTTTCTTGCAAGAAATAAAGGAGCAACTTTCATTTTTCCTTAGAAAAATAAATATTTAGGTTAGTATCAACGTTTACCATCTCTACCTTCAGCTACTTTCAAAACATCTTTTTGGCTTTTACAAATTTAATTTTTTAATTAAAAAATTTCAGCCATGCACGGTGGCTCATGCCTGTAATCCCAGCACGGGCACGGTGGCTCATGCCTGTAATCCCACATGTTGAGACGCCGTGGCAGGCAGATCACTTGACGTCAGGAGTTTGAGACCAGCCTAGCCAACATAGTGAAACCCCATCTCTATTAAAAATACAAACATTAGCTGGGTGTGGTGGCAAGTGCCTGTAATCCCAGCTACTTGGGAGGCTAAGGCAGGAGAATAGCTTGAACCCGGGAGGCGAAGATTGCAGTGAGCTGAGATTGTGCCACTATACTCCAGCCTGGGTAACAAAGCAAGACACCATCTCAATTAAAAAAAAAAAAAATTCCATGGCTGGGCGCGGTGGCTCAGGCCTGTAATCCTAGCACTTTGGAAGGCCAAGGTGAGTGGATCACCTTAGGTCAGGAGTTTAAGACCATCCTGGCCAACAGGGTGAAACCCTGTCTTTAAAAAAAAAAAAAAAATTCCTGTATAATGATCTGTTCTTTCAACCTGGCAATATGAGAATCTCCTGGGGAATTTTTTTTTTAACTAGAAATTCCTACAACCCACCTCTGAAAATTTTTATTCAATATGACGAAGGAAGGACCAAAAGATTTATTAAATGTTTTAATTTACCCAGATGATGATTTTTATGATCAGTCAGGTTTAGGAACCACCAACTTAACCAAAGCCAAAAGATACACAGAAATGAATTAAATTAAAATACACTCAATTTCTCTTTGAACCCCCACCCCCGGCTTTTTTTTTAGATGGAGTCTCACTCTGTCACCCAGGCTGGAGTACAGTGGCGAGATCTAGGGTCACTGCAGCCTCCACATCCCAGGTTCAAGCAATTCTCCTGCCTCAGCCTCCCGAGTAGCTGGGACTACAGGTACATGCCACCACACCCAGCTAATTTTTTGTATTTTTAGAAGAGATAGGGTTTCACCATGTTGGCCAGGATGGTCTCCATCTCCTGACCTCGTGATCCACCCACCTTGGCCTCCCAAAGTGCTGGGATTACAGGCATGAGCCACCACGCCCAGCCTGAAAAACTCTTCACTGGCAGGAGTTTGAGACCAGCCTGGCTAACATGGTAAAACCCTATTTATTAAAAATACAAAAAATAGCTGGGCATGGTGGCATAGGCCTGTAGTCCCAGATACTTGGGAGGCTGAGGCAGGAGAATCGCTTGAACCTGGGAGGCAAAGGTTGCAGTGAGCAGAAATCACACCACTGTACTCCAGCCTAGGTAACTGAGCAAGACTCTGATTCAAAAAAAAAAAAAAAGAGAAAAGAAAAAAAATAAAAACTCTTCACTATATCATAACTTTACTTACTAAAATAGAAATATAATACAGTTGAAGTCTTATGTAAGATACGAAATTTGAATCATGAGCACATTCAGAATACCCCAAAACACAAAAACAAAACAAAAAAACCCAAACATTCTAAAATACATCCTAAATGTTATTAAATCTGATTACCAGGTACATCTTTAGTGGCTGTGTTAAGTTTTTTTCCTAGCACATCATTTAAACACTGAAGTTTCTTCTGATTTTTCTCCGGATGCTTTAAAGAAGTAGCACTTGAATCTATTATTATAACTGAGTCCTAAAACAAAATAAGAGAAATTTAATTAAGTCATATAATTAATGTCACTGAAATTTCAAAAGAATCACAGTGATAGAAACCATAGAAAAAATAATTACCAGCTCCATACATCTCCCCATCAGAGATTACCTGATAGAAACAGAAAACACATGCCAGGCTGGGCATGGTGGCTCATGCCTGTAATCCAAGCACTTTGGAAGCCAAGGTGGGCAGATCACCTGAGGTCAGGAGTTCAAGACCAGCCTGACCAACGTGGTGAAACCCTGTCTATAAAAAAAAAAAAGAAAGAAAGAAAACACATGCCAGAATAGCAGGAATCCAAGCTCACATCATACAAGTTTATATGATATCAGAGTGAGTTTATTATGACCATGGGCTTTCTTTTTTATTTTTTTTATTTTTATTTTTTGAGACGGAGTTTCGCTCTTGTTGCCCAGGCTGTAGTGCAGTGGTGCAATGTCGGCTCACTGCAACCTCCATCTCCCAGGTTCAAGCAATTCTCCTGCCTCAGCCTCCCAAGTAGCTGGAATTACAGGCACACACCACCACACCCAGCTAATTTTGTATTTTTAGTAGGGACAGAGTTTCACCATTTTGGCCATGCTGGTCTTGAACTCCTGACCTCAGGTGATCCACCTGCCTCAGCCTCCCAAAGTGCTGGGATTACAGGCATGAGCCACCACATCTGCTCTCTTTTTGTTTTTTTTTTTCTTTGTTTTGTTTTGAGACAGAATCTCACTCTGTCCCCCAGGCTGAAGCACTGCAACCTCCACCTTCTGGGTTTGAGCGATTCTCCTGCCTCAGCCTCCCGAGTACCTGGAACTACAGGCACATGCCACCATGCCTGGCTAATTTTTATATTTTTGGTAGAGCTGGGGTTTTGCCATGTTGGCTAGGCTGGTCTCAAACTCCTGACCTCAGGTGATCCACCTGCCTCAGCCTCCCCTCCCATAATGAAACCCCGTCTCTACTAAAAATACAAAAAATTAGCTGGGCATGGTGGCGCATGCCTGTAATCCCAGCTACTCAGGAGGCTGAGGCAGGAGAATTGCCTGATTATTTTTTGTTGTTGAGACAGAGTCTTGCTCTGTTGCCCAGGATGGAGCACAGTGGCATGATCTCGGCTCACTGCATCCTCCGCCTCCTGGGTTCAAGCAATTCTCCTGCCTGAGCTTCCCGAGTAGCTGGGATTACATTACAGGTCCATGCCACCACGCCTGGCTAATTTTTAAATTTCTAGTACAGATGGAGTTTCACCATGTTGGTCAGGCTGGTCTCAAACTCCTAACCTTATGATCTGCCTACTTAAGCCTCCCAAAGTGCTGGGATTACAGGCATGAGCCACTGTGTTTAGGCTATTATTTTTTGTTATTGTTATTTTTTATTTTTATATATTCCACCAGAAGAGTCTGGAATACAAGCAAAGCTTGAAGGAGTTGGTAAAATGTTCAGAATAGACAAAAAGTGGAAACAACACAAATGTCCATCAACTGATGAATGGGGTATTTGGCAATAAAAAGAAATATGAGGCTACAACATAAATCCTGAAAATACATCCTAAGCAATAGAAACCAGACACAAAAATATCACGTTATATGATACCATTTATATGAAATGTCCAGAACAGACAAATCTAGAGACAGAAAAAGATTAGTAGTTAGCTAGGGCTGTTGGAATGACGGGACTGGGGAGTGACAACTAAGAAGAAAAGAGTTTATTTTTGGGGTAATGAGAATGTTCTAAAATTGACTATAGTAATAAATGCACAATTCTATCAATATACAAATGCCACTGAACTGTACACTTTAAATGGTGAAGTGCATGGTATATGAATTATATCTCAATTAAACTTGCTTTTTGTTTTGTTTTGTTTTTCTTTGAAACAGAGTTTTGCTCTTGTTACCCAGGCTGGAGTGCAATGGCGCAATCTCGGCTCACTGCAACCTCCGCCTCCTGGGTTCAGGCAATTCTCCTGCCTCAGCCTCCTGAGTAGCTGGGATTACAGGCACGTGCCACCATGCCCAGCTAATTTTTTATATTTTTAATAGAGACGGGTTTCACCACGTTGACCAGGATGGTCTCGATCTCTTAACCTTGTGATCCACCCGCCTCAGCCTCCCCAAGTGCTGGGATTACACGTGTGAGCCACCGCGCCCGGCCCAAATTTGTTTTTTTTTTTTTTTTTTTTTGAGATGGAGTCTCACTCTGTCACCCAGGCTAGAATACAATGGCACAATCTCGGCTCACTGCAACCTCTGCCTCTCCAAGCGATTCACCTGACTCAGCCTCCTGAGTAGCTGGGATTACACATTCGCATCACCATACCTGGCTAATTTTTGTATTTTTAGTAGAGACAGGGTTTCACCATGTTGGTCTTGAACTCCTGACCTCATGATCCACCCACCTCGGTCTCCCAAAGTGCTGGGATTACAGGCGTGAGTCGCCATGCCCAGCCACAACTTAAGTATTTTTTTCAAAAGGGGAGGTACTGGCAGTTGGCAGGATCTCAAAGCTTGAGTGGGAATTCCTCACATAGAAGAGAGTACCTGGAATGTATATTTCAAGCTGATAACAATAAAATGAATACCGTGAAAACTGCACCATTTAGGGAAAAATGAACAATTTAGTGTGACTAGAGCAAAGAGTTGTTTTGAAGAAAGGGAAGAGGGCCAGGCACAGTGGCTCACACCTGTAATCCCAGCACTCTGGGAGACCAAGGCGGGTAGATCACCTGAGTTCAGGAGTTCAAGACCAGCCTGGCCAGTCATGGTGAAACCCCATCTCTACTAAAAATACAACTGTAATCTCAGCTACCTGGGAAGCTGAGGGAGGAGAATTGCTTGAACCCGGGAGGTGGAAGTTGCAGCACGCTGAGATCATGCCACTGCACTCTAGTCTGGGCAATAAGAGCAAAACTCTGTCTCAAAAAACAAAAAAAAAGGAAGAGGTAGTTCAGCCTGTGAAAGATCTTGAGTGACTTAAGAAGAATTCAAACTGTATTCTGCAAACAAAAAAGCAGAAGGCTTTTAAAGCAAAACTGAAAATAATATTCTTTCTACCACTTCAAGCTATCACACAAACCTACCTTATAACTTTATAATACTTTCCTTCTTCCACTCCAAACAGCAAAATAGAAGAGAATTTATACCAACAGATATTTGTAATACTTACTTCTGTTTCAGACAATTTCTTCCTTTCAGAAAGTGTCTGATGCCTAGAGGAGCGCCTTAAGGGAATCACTATTTCTTCAGTTACCTTTGACCTACTGATGTGTAAAGCTTTTGCTTTTTCAATCAATTGTTTTGCTTTTGATATGTTTTTGGAAGCACTGCTTGCCTAGACAAAAAAAATTGAAATATTAATTTATATCACTGGAAAATATTTTATATTTACTAATAGAAAAAATACAATTGCAAATCACATTAAATAATCAATAAAGAAATGGTTATTCAAATATTACCAAGGACCTTAAATTGAAATGTATCTAGTTATTATTAGTTTGCCTTTATTTCTTACTTGAAATTATCCAAGTAGGCCGGGCGCGGTGGCTCAAGCCTGTAATCCCAGCACTTTGGGAGGCTGAGGCGGGTGGATCACAAGGTCAAGAAATTGAGACCATCCTGGTCAACATGGTGAAACCCCATCTCTACTAAAAATACAAAAAATTAGCTGGGCATGGTGGCGTGTGCCTGCAGTCCCAGCTACTCAGGAGGCTGAAGCAGAAGAATTGCCTGAACCCAGGAGGCAGAGGTTGCGGTGAGCCGAGATCGTGCCATTACACTCCAGCCTGGGTAACAAGAGCGAAACTCCGCCTCAAAAAAAAAAAAAAAAGAAGAAACTATCCAAGTAAATAAATTTACATGTGAACAAAACACCAGTCTGTAGTATAGACTTGGCAGTGTATTTTTAAATTTTAGTCACCAAATTCAAGCAAAGTACTTTCCAAATACAAACAGTTACCCAGTCTCCTGTATGCATGGCTCTGGGCTGGATACTATCAAGAAAATAGTATTATAACACATGGACCTTGGCCTTAAGGGTTTTTTTTTTTATTATTATTTAAGACAGAGTCTAGCTCTGCCATCCAGCCTGGAGTGCAGTGGCATGACCTCAGCTCACTGCAACCTCCCCCTCCCAGTTTCAATAGATTCTCCTGCCTCAGCCTCGAAGTAGCTGGGACTACAGGAGCCTACCACCACACCCAGTTAATTTTTGCATTTTTAGTAGAGACCTGGTTTCACCATGTTGGCCAGGCTGATCTCAGATCCTGACCTCCGGTAATCTGCCTGCCTTGGCCTTTCAAAGTGCTAGGATTACAGGAACGACCCACGATACCCAATCTCAAGGTTCTTATATATGATAAAGAAGAAAGAGTACAAACAGGTAAAGTACAATTATATAGTATACATTATTATTGTGTGTATTACTATGTGTATATACATCACACATACCTACATATATATATAGAGAGAAACAGAGACAGAGCAAGAAGATCTATTACATAAAAAATACAACATAAGCCCAGGTGCAGTGGCTCATGCCTGTAATCCCAGAACTTTGGGAGGCCCAGGAGAGATCACTTGAGCCCAGGAATTCAGAGCCAGCCTGGGCAATATAGCAAGACCCTATCTCTACAAAAATTTAAAAATTAGCCAGGCATGATGGTGCAAACCTGTAGTCCCAGGTACTTGGGAGTCTGAGGTGGGAGATGGATTGAGCCTGGGGAGTTGAGCCTGCAGTGAGCCGTGATTATGCCACCACACTCCAGCCTGGGCAACAGAGTAAAACTGTCTCAAAAAAACAAACAAGAATTACAACATAAGGCCGGGCGCGGTGGCTCAAGCCTGTAATCCCAGCACTTTGGGAGGCCGAGGTGGGTGGATCACGAAGTCAAGAGATCGAGACCATCCTGGTCAAAATGGTGAAACCCCGTCTCTACTAAAAATACAAAAAAAATTAGCTGGGCACGGTGGCATGTGCCTGTAATCCCAGCTATTCAGGAGGCTGAGGCAGGAGAATTGCCTGAACCCAGGAGGCGGAGGTTGCGGTAAGCCGAGATCGCGCCATTGCCCTCCAGCCTGGGTAACAAGAGCAAAACTCCGTCTCAAAAAAAAAAAAAAGAATTACAACATAATAGTTTAGAGTACAAAGAGTATTTTAGGCTGAATCCTTTGGAGCAAGGTTGAAAAGCTATTTTGATATGGAAAAAGAGCATCAGGTAAGAATAAAGTCTGACCTTCAGGCTTAGCATTGCCATTGATGTACAATGTGACCATGTACATTTAAATATTATCTTCCAGAGAATGTGCTTTCCATATTGAGTTCAACAAGTTTTTATGTTGGAATTAAACATACACAGAAAGATGCAGAACAGTTTACATTATATGATCGATCCCTTTATAAAAAATATATACATTTAAACAGAGAAAAGATGTCTGGAGAGAAAAAAATGTAACTATTAAAAAACTATTATCTGCAAAGATAAACAATAAACTGTTATCAATATGGAGTTCTTAGGAGAACCAGTTTACTCCTTATTCTCACAGAAACATGAAAAATCTGGCCAGGCACAGTGGCTCATGCCTGTAATACCAGCTTTGTGGGAGTCCAAGGCTGCAGGACTGCTTGAGTTCAGTAGTTTGAGAACAGCCTGGGCAAAATAGCAAGACCTCGTCTCTACAAAAATAACAAATGGGAAAAAAAAAAAAAAGAAAAAAGAAAAATCTCACCCAGAAAATTACTAAGATTCTCTCCTAGAGCTAGTACACAAGCCTGAATAAGGCTTCAGTAAACAAGGGCCCTGTGGTAAGAGGTTCATTGACAAACTGAGACAAAATAACTGATCTAAGTTTGGATAAAGGTCCTAATTTGGATACATTTAATTTTGAGACTTCTGTTGCCAGAAAATTTAGTATTAAATCCCAATTTTAAGTAGTACATGAGGAAACTTGAAGCTGTCTTCTAGAATTGAGAAAAATAAAATATATGGGACAAAGTTCACCACAGAGACTTTTAACCTTTAGCTGTAGTACAATCAGCTGGAATCCTGCATGTTTTCCCAAAGACTACAGACTATCTTTCTAACTACTTACAGTTGTGTAACCCTAGGAAAGACACTTCCCAGAATCACAAATAAAAACCTTTTCCTTATCCTACGAACTGACAGCAAGTTTCTTCATCTACAAAACAGGGTTAAATATTTACCTTATGAGATGAATGATGTGAGTACTAAGCACAGTGCCTAGAATGTGATGTCAAAAATGATAGCTGTTAAATAAAAGCAGAGGAAAGTGGTTTTCACCCAAGGATTAATGCAGAGTCACCTTGGTGGCTTTTTCAAAACACACATACCCTGTACCTGCTCCAATTCTGCCACGGTGGAGACAAGGAGCTTATTTTGCAGAAACAACTAAATCATTCTTATATATTTTATCTCTCCCTTTAGATCTGTCGTTTTTCAAGTGGAAGTGATTATTTTCCCCTCCAGGGGATATTTAGCAATGACTGGACACATTTTTGGTTGTCATAATACGGGAGTTACTTGGGGTGCTACTGGCATCTTATGGATAGAGGCCAGAGTGCTGCTAAATGCACAGGACAGCCCTCCACAGCAAAGAATTATCCAACCAAAATGTCAGTATTAGCAAGGTTGAGAAACTCTGTTTTTGAGTCTCTAATCTACAGAAATAAGCCAAAAATTCAATCATGACCTATAGGTACTGTGACAGACTGAATGTATCTCCTGAAAATTCGTACGTTGGAATCCTAACCCTTTATGTGATGGTATTAGGAGGTCATGAGGGTGGAGCCCTCTCTCTACATGTTCTCTACCATGTGAGAAAACAAGACAGCCATCTGCAGACCTCATCAGACATTGCATCAGCTGACGTGTAATTGTGCATTTCTCAATCCCCATAACTGTGAGAAATATATTTGTCGTTTAAGCCACTCAGTCTACAGTAATTTGTTACAGCAGCCCAAACTAAGATCGGCAGTGTTAGGGAAACTGATCACAATATAAACTCACTAAAAAAGCTTTTCATAAGTAAATTACACTCTGCCTTTATCAATTGCTTTCATCTCACAATAAGGTATCTTAATCAACCAGAGGAAAGAGATAATAGTGAAAAATATCATAGGGTTGTAGTTAACCAATTTATGAAATACACGAATTTTCTTTTGGCTCAGTACTTCCAATAGTAATGTGGGGTTTTTTGGTATCTTATTTTTGTTTTTGCTTTGAGATGGAGTCTTGCTGTGTCACCCAGGCTAGAATGCAGTGGCATGATCTCAGCAACCTCTGCCTCCTGGGTTCAAACGATTCTCCTGCCTCAGCCTCCCAAGTAGCTGGGACTACAGGCGTGCGCCACCACACCTGGCAAATCTTTTGTACTTTCAGTAGAGAAGAGGTTTCACCATATTAGCCAGGATGGTCTCGATCTCCTGACCTCATGATCTGCTCACCTCAGCCTCTCAAAGTGCTGGGATTACAGGCATGAGTGACTGTGCCTGGCCTTTCATTTGTTTTTTAGGGAAACAGAATGCCACTTATAGGACTCTCTAATATTTTAATTACCTTTCTAGTCTGAGAAATAAAATCTCCATCACTTGCTTCAGATTTCTCAGATCTTTTGTTGGATTTTTTCTTGGATTTTTTGGGAGTACTAATTCTGGTGAATTTCATTCTGAAAGAAAAATATTTAGAAACATTTTCATGATTATAACATACAAGAATCTCAATTAAATGTAGATAAGATAGAGCTGGTACAGAGGTGTCTGCATGTAATCCCAGTTACTCAGGAGCCTGATATGGAAGGATTGCTTGACTCCAGGAGTTCAAGACCAGACTGGTCAACACAGTGAGACCTTGTTTCCAGATAGATAGCTAGAGATACGTAGATAGACAGATAGCTAAGAACCAACTAGGGCTCCAATTTCTGGACTGTTCTAAAACGGGAGAAAAAAAATAATTCCCATCAATTTCAAACCAGTGATTCAAAAGTAAGTCAAACTCACTGGGCATGGTGGCTCACACCTGCAATACCAATACTTTGGGAGGCCGAGGCAGGCAGATCAGTTAAGGTCAGGAGTTCAAGACTGGCCTGGCCAACGTGGTGAAACTCCGTCTCTACTAAAAATATAAGAAATTAGCAGGGTATGGTGGGACGCATCTGTAATCACAGCTACTCAGGAGCTGAGGCACAAGAATTACCTGAACCCAGGAGGCAGAGATTGCTGTGAGCTGACATCACCCCACTGCACTCCAGCCTGGATGACAGAGTAAGACTCCATCTCAAAAATGAAATAAAATAAAATATAAAAATTAAAATTAAAGCCCAGGCTCGGTGGCTCGCACTTGTAATCCCAGCACTTTGGGAGGCCAAGGCAGGTGGATCACAAGATCAGGAGTTAGAGACCAGCCTTATCAACATGGTAAAACCCTTTCTTTACTAAAAATACAAAAATTAGCTAGGCGTGGTGGCACATGCTTGTAATCCCAGCTACTCAGGAGGCTGAGGCAGGAGAATCGCTTGAACCCAGGAAGCAGAGGTTACAGTAAGCCGAGATCACACCACTGCACTCCAGCCTGGGTAACAGAGTAAGATGCCATCTCTGGCATAAATAAATAATTTATATATTATTTTTATATATATATAATAAATAAATTTTTTTTTTTTTTGAGACGGACTTTCGCTGTTGTTACCCAGACTGGAGTGCAATGGCATGATCTTGGCTCACCGCAACCTCCGCCTTCTGGGTTCAAGCAATTCTCCTGCCTCAGCCTCCCAAGTAGCTGGGACTACAGGCATGCACCACCATGCCCAGCTAATTTTTGTATTTTTAGTAGAGACGGGGTTTCACCTCATTGACCAGGATGGTCTCGATCTCTTGACCTTGTGATCCACCCGCCTCAGCCTCCCAAAGTTCTGGGATTACAGGCGTGAGCCACCGAATCCGGCTAATAAATAATTTTTTAAACAAATTCAAAATTAAATAATTAAATGTGGCAAACAAGGAAGCATTTTTGAAGCTCTGTTCTTTTCTTCAAGGCAGGGCATGGTGGCTCATGCCTGTAATCCCAGCACTTTGGGAGGCCAAGGTGGGCGGATCATCTGAGGTTGGGAGTTTCAGACCAACCCGACCAACATGGAGAAACCCAGTTTTTACTAAAAACACAAAATTAGCCAGGCGTGGTGGCATAATCTCAGCTACTAGGAAGGCTGTAATCCCAGCTACTAGGGAGGCTGAGATAGAAAAATCGCTTGAACCCAGGAGACGAAGGTAATGGTGAGCCGAGATTTTGCCATTGCACTCCAGCTTAGGCAACAAGAGCAAAACTATCTCGAAATAAGAGAGAAAGAAAGAGGCCGGGCGCGGTGGCTCAAGCCTGTAATCCCAGCACTTTGGGAGGCCGAGGCGGGTGGATCATGAGGTCAAGAGATCGATACCATCCTGGACAACATGGTGAAACCCCGTCTCTACTCAAAATACAAAAAATTAGCTGGGCACAGTGCGCGCGCCTGTAATCCCAGCTGCTCAGGAGGCTGAGATAGAAGAATCGCTTGAACCCAGGAGACGAAGGTTACGGTGAGCCGAGATTGTGCCATTGCACTCCAGCCTGGGCAACAAGAGCGAAACTCCGTCTCAAAAAGAAAAGAAAAAAAAGAACTCCTCTTCTTTTTCTTGTAAATAGCTATGTTCTAGAAAAAAAATAATACCCTCCAATGCTTAAAGCATTTTTGTCCCCAGCTGATAATACATTCATAATACTAGAATTTTAGAACAAAAACAAACCTTACCTAATAGGGCTCTCTGAATCAAAGGGTACTGTTATTAATTCCGCTGTGTATAAGCTATGCTTCTCCGGTAAGTTGGCTGCTTTGGGAGTGGAAGCCTTTATTGGACTGCTATCTTGTACATCTTCAGAATCAATACCTCTGATGGTTTCTATAGTAGGTATACTGTTAATTCTTCCAGATCTTCTGGTTGACTTGGGTGTGGAAACATTTAGCAAGCTGTCTTCAGATTCAGCCTTAGAATGTGTAACCTTAATATCTTTAACTGGTATGCTGGTTTTTCTTGACGATTTATTATTGTTACACAGAAAAGAAACCTTCAGAAGGTCATCATTTGCTATATCTTCACTAACAAGACTTTCATTGTCAAATAAAGTGCTGCTTTTGAAAAATTCTGTTTTCTTTTGTCTTAAAGTCATTCTATTTTGATACTGTTTCTCGTTTAAGTAAAAGGTTGTTTCTTTCTTTTGAGTGTTTCCCTCTATGTTTTCAGCTGGAATAGCCCCAGTATCTAATGTTTTCTTATTCTTCTTTAGCTTTTTACTTTTCTCCTTTGGAAAAGTTCCTTTATCAGTGTGTGACCGTGAATTGCCATTTTTTGAAACCATTTGGATACTAGAATTTTCCATGATTTTTTTAGAATTGTCATCTCTTCCTTCTTCACGTAGAGATTTTTCATTAAGGTCTTTCTGCTTATCAGAAGACTTTTTAACTCCATTTTTAAGTGCATCTGATGCCGGCTGCCTAAATGCTTTCATAAATTGCTGTCTTTCTTCTAGGGTGCATTTTGGTTTCACAGCTTCAGAACTTCCAGCTTCCAACACAGCCAATTCTAATTCTTCCTCCTGTATAACAACATTAGATTTTCTTTTCTGAACTGTCTGTTCATTCTCAGGATCAGATAAACTATTTTCCATTTCAAATTGCTTTTGTTTCAAGAAAATTGGGGGTATTTTCCCTATCTTTTTGGGGGGAATAGGGTGAACCTGTGCAAGAACAGTAACTGTCTTAAAGCGTACCTGCTGGGAAATTTCAGAGTTTTCTGATTCACCTGCATAACCACTTCTTACTACTTCTTCAACAGTTTCAGAAGGAACACAAATTGACACTGTAGAGTCTGGTATCTCTTCCACTTGATTTTCCTTGTGACTTTTTAAAAATTCCTCATATGAGACAGTTATTATACTATCATTCAACTGGGCTGCTTCAGTTACATTTTCTCTAGAGTTTGCATGACTTGTAGTATTCTCCACCTGTTTACTATCTTTACCATCTTTTTTAAGCAAATTTAGTTCCTCTGCCAAGGGTAAGCTTTCAGATAGATCTACTACATCTCTGCACTTCCTTTTTCTCAACTTTTTGAAGTCATTTTTTGTGGTCCCTTGTTTAAGATTTACTTTTTTAGAATTTTGCAGGGAGCTCACAGTATTTGGCTGACTTTTTATATCTTGAATGTTTTCTCCACGTACCTCTACTTGTTTCTTGTAATGTAAAACAGAAGTACTACTTTCCACAAGATCATTATTTAAACTACAGTCGTCTTTGCTATCATCGCTACTAATTTCAATTGGAGCTTCATTTTCAGTTTTAATATTATTTAGTTGATGAGATAAATTAACCCTCTTTCTTTTCTTCTTAAACTCTACATTTGAGAACATTTCCAAAGGTGTCTTACAATCTTTGCTGCTGTCAACAGGTAATGATTCAGATGACTTTATCTTGCACTCTTTCCCTAATTGTGTCTTCTCATTTGTGGGTGAGGTCTTTCTAAAATAATCCAGAATATTACTAGGTTTTGGTGGAGCAAAAAGCCTGTCTCCAGTCTTCCCTAGTGGTGATAAATATTTTGTAATTGTTTTACAGGAAGATCTGTCATCATCTTTCCTTCGTTTTTTGCATGGCTAACAATTAAAAAGAAAAAAAAAAGGCACTTATTTCAAGCAAGATAATACAAAATATAAATTTTAAACAGGGATCTAATAGTTTACATAATAGGATTTTTTTTTAAAGCCTCCTTTAGTTGAAAAACATGATACATCAGAAAGAAAATAAGGTTTTTTTCTTTTTTTTTGAGATGGAGTCTCACTCTGTCACCCAGGCTGGAGTGTAGTGGCACGATCTTGGCTCACTGTAACCTCTGCCTCCACAATTCAAGTGATTCTCCTGCCTCAGCCTCCTAAGTAGCTGGAATTCAGGTGCATGCCACCACACCTGGCTAATGCTTATATTTTTAGTAGAGACGGGGTTTCACCATATTGGCCAGGCTGGTCAGAACTCTTGACCTCATGATTAGCCTGCCTCAGCCTCCAAAAGTGCTGGAATTACAGGTGTGAGCCATCACATTTGGCTGTAGGAAGAAAATAAGCTTTATAGTTAAACCAGACCAGGCACGGTGGCTCACACCTGTAATCCCAACACTTTCGGCGGCCAAGGCGGCTGGATCACTTGAGGCCAGGAGTTTGAGACCAGCCTGGCCAAAGAGGTGAAACCCTATCTCTACTAAAAATACAAAAATCAGCTGCGTGTGGTGGCTGGCACATGCCTGTAATCCCAGCTACTCGAGAGGCTCAAGCAGGAGAATTGTTTGAACCTGAAAGGCTGAAGTTGCAGTGAGCCAAGATTGTGCCACTGTATTTCCAGCCTAGGCGACAGAGCAAGATGTCATCTCAAAAAACTAAGTAAATAAAAAATAAAGTTAAATCTACATTCAAATCTCAACGTCATATCAAGCTGTACACTCATAATTTGTGCACTTTACTATACACATATATATACATACGTCAGTACAAACTTTATATTAAAACAAAACCCGCCGGGTACAGCGGCTCATGCTTGTAATCAGCACTTTGGGAGGCCAAGGCAGAATTGCTTGAGCCCAGGAGTTCAAGACCAGCCTGGGCAACATGGTGAAACTCCATCTCTACGGAAAATACAAAAAAATTAGCTGAGTGTGCTAATGCGAACTGTACCTACCTACTAGGGAGGATTAGGTGGGAGGATGGCTTGAGCAGGGAAAGTGGAGGTTGCAGGGAGCCAAGATCAGGCCACTGTACTCCAGCCTGGGCAAGATCTCAAAAAAAATATTTTGGCCGGGCGCGGTGGCTCAAGCCTGTAATCCCAGCACTTTGGGAGGCCAAGGCAGGTGGATCACAAGGTCAAGAGATTGAGACCATCCTGGTCAACATGGTGAAACCCCATCTCTACTAAAAATACAAAAAATTAGCTGGGCACAGTGGCAGGTGCCTGTAATCCCAGCTACTCAGGAGGCAGAGGCAGGAGAATTGCCTGAAGCCAGGAGGTGGAGGTTGCGGTGAGCTGAGACTGCGCCATTGCACTCCAGCCTGGGTAAAAAGAGCGGAACTCCTCAAAAAAAAAAAAAATTTTTTTTTTTAAAATACGACCTTATTGGTTACAAAAAGCTCCCTCAGCCTTTATTTTTGAACTTCTCTCAGTTCATTTATTAGAATAAACTTGTCAGAATAACAAGGACTTTTTTTTAAAGATAATATAGGGGGGATTTACACTTCTAGAAAACTAAAACATATTACAAAGCTATCATGATCAAATGCAAAATACTGATTCGAGAATAGGCAAGCAGCTCAATGGAACAGATTAGAAAAGCAGAAGCAGACAATTTTAAATTTTTGTATATGTTAATAGTAGCATGGGCCAGGTGTGGTGGCTCACGCCTATAATCCCAGCACTTTGGGAGGCCGAGGCAGGTGGATCACAAGGTCAAGAGATCAAGACCATCCTGGTCAACAAGGTGAAACCCTGTCTCTACTAAAAATACAAAAATTAGCTGGGCATGGTGGTGCGCGCCTATAGTCCCAGCTACTTGGGAGGCTGAGGCAGGAGAATTGCTTGAACCCAGAAGGCGGAGGTTGCGGTGAGCCGAGATTGCGCCATTGCACTCCAGTCTGGGTAACAACAGCAAAACTCCGTCTCAAAAAAAAAAAAAAAAAAACAGTAGCATTCAAGTTAGTGGGCAAAGGAGTAATAAGTATTATTAGGACAAATTTCTAAACATTTGGATAAATATGAGGCAAAATAAGTTACAGACAGATTAAAATTGTATAAGTTAAAACAAAATCAGGTTGGGCTCAGTGGCTCATGCCTGTAATCCCAGCACTTTGGGAGGCCGAGATGGGCAGATCTCTTGAGGTCAGGAGTTTGAGACCAGCCTGGCCAACATGGTGAAACCCTGTTTCTACTAAAAATACAAAAATTAGCTGGATGCGGTGGTGCATGTCTGTAATCCCAGCTACTTGGGAGGCTGAGGCAAGAGAATTGCTTGAACACAGGAGGCAGAGGTTTCAGTGAGCTGAGATTGCACCACTGCACTCCAGCCTGAGTGACAGCGCAAGACCCTGTCTCAAAAAAAAAAAAAAAAAAAGGAATCATACACATATTAGAAAAATGCCATTGTTATTATTTATAAAACTGCAACTATATCAACGGCAACATACATAGGTTCTGGAGTGTGGCAGATCTAAATTCAAATGCTGGCTCTGACATTTACTGATATAGAATCTTAAGCAAATTACTTTTAACTTTTCATTTACTTTTTCAAAAAAATTAACTTACTTTTAGCTATTTTTTACCTTCTTTTATTTGTAGAATACAGTTAACAGATCATAAGGTTGCTGCTAAGCCAAATAATGTGTATAAGGTTCTTACCCTTACTTTATTAAATGCTAAGTAACATTATTATGAAATAGGGTCTCTTAGCAGTAGGGCACCAAAACCAGAAACTGATGGAAAGATTAATAGAACAGACCACATAAAAATCAAGAACTGTACATCAAGTACCAGAAGTCCTTTCCACACCTGAGACAAGTTGAGTAACTAGCTGCCTTGATTTAACAAAGGAGTATCAGCATAACAAGTAAGTAGACAAAAGTCACCAGATTCTAAAAAACAAACAACTGGTCACAGTTACATGAACATACATACATCTTAGCTCTCTTCAAGGAGGCCAAGATACATGCTTCAGTTAAATGCTAGTCTGAGATGAAAAGGTGTAAAATACAGCAAGTCTGCCTTAAGATGCTAGCCCACTACTTGCATTAGAATCTCTATAATGGGCTGGGCATGGTACCTCACGCCTGTAATCCAAGCACTTTGGAGGCCAAGGCGGGCGGCGGATCACCTGAGGTCGGGAGTTCAAGACCAGTCTGACCAACATGGTGAAACCCCATCCTTAAAAGAAAAAAAGAAAGAAAGAAAAAAAGAATCTCTGTAATGACCACTTAGATCCTGTCACTGAAACCTGATAAAAGAACATCGACATGTCAAGCTGCAACTCCAAACCGCCAAAACTAAGCCATGAGAAACTGATTTAAGAACCTTGCTTGATTTCTATTGTGACATTCTAAAGTGGCATTCCTAGCACAGGTAGCTGTACGAACTAGTTGAACTTAAAGATCTTTTTCAGAGCTAAAGTTCAGTGATTCCATATCAAGAACCCAGAACTTGACCCTGGGGTCCTCTGTGACTTGTAGCAAGTCCAAAACATCATGTTCCACAACATTTCGGGATCTGGGAACTGGCCGTGTTATCTTAAGGCCCCAACTTACTGTGATCCCTGCAAATATCTCCCAATCCAAATGTTTATCAGGACTTGTCACGACTCTAAGAAACGACACACACTGGCAACTGTTGCACACAATGTGTCACACACAACTGTGGGTCTTCACAATGTTCCCACCTTTCCCCTCACAGAGGGAAAGTCAGGATCACCTTCCCCCCCACCCCCAGACCCACGTCCCAATCCCCCGAAAGACAGAGGAAGGAACTCGACAGATCCTTGAATCATCCTCACCTCAATCTCGTAGTCCTTCACCGGAGGGGGAGCAGCTGCAGCCGCCATGGCCAGGACCCCCACCATACTCCCCGCTTCCCGGAATCCCGGCTCCTAAGACCTTATGCGGTCCAGCCCGGCCTGCCTAGAGGCCATGGAGGCGGCCCGCTCCAATAGGAGCGAGTTGCTGGGATTCTGCTGAGCCGTCTCGGATTCCCCGCGCCCACCGACAGAGAGCCGGCGAGGAGGATGGGCCCAGATCAGCCGAGTCGAACACGGAAAAAGGCGGCGAGAAAGCGCGGGCTGCGAGATCCCTGAGGAGCGGCCAGTGTATGCAGGGTGCACTCAAAACCAGCGCTCCAGGATGAGCGCTCGGGACCCAGGCCGGGGAGGGGAAAGCAAGCGGAACGCAGATCGGGCCACAGAGCTTCGGAGGGAATTCTTGTCAATTGGGTTTTCGCGCCGTCCTGAGCGCAAGGGGCGGAGTTTACGGCTGCTTAGGAGGCTGCGCGGACGGTGAGTCGAGAGGGCCAAAATGCCTCCCTTGGCGAACTCGCAGGAGGTGGAACCACCATACTGTGGGATTGAAAGCCAACCCGGGAATTTGAACTTCTGTCCTACAGCCCAGTTTCGCAGTGGAGGACGTGATTTCACTAAGTTACCTAATCAGTTGTTGACAGAATTAAAATTTAGACTCTTAACGCCCTAGGCTAGCCGCCCCGCCCCCCTCTTTTTTTTTTTCTTTTTCGAGACTGAGTCTTGGTCGCCAGGGCCCAGCGTAGTGGCGCGATCTCGGCTCACTGCACCCTCCGCTTCCCAGGTTCAAGCGATTCTCCTGCCTTGGCCTCCTGAGTAGCTGGGACTACAGGCGCGCACCACCACACGGCTAATTTTTGTATTTTTAAGAGATGGGGTTTCACCATGTTGGCCAGGATGGTCTCGATCTCTTGACCTCGTGATCTGCCCGCCTCGGCCTCCCAAAGTGCTGGGATTCCAGGCGTGAGCCACCGCACCCGGCCGGCTAGCTCCTTTTTAAAGGTGAAATTGCCAGGCGCGGTGGCTCAGTCCTAGAATCCCAGCACTTTGGGAGGTCCAGGAGGTTGGATCTCAAGGTCAGGAGTTCGAGACCAATCTGACCAACATGGTGAAAACCCATCTCTACTAAAATTACAAAAAATTGTTCGGGTGTAGTGGCTCACACCTGTAAACCCAGCACTTTGGGAGGCCAAGGCAGGTGGATCACCTGAGGTCAGGAGTTTGAGATCAGTCTGGTCAACATGGTGAAACCCCATCTCTACTTAAAATACAAAAATTAGCCATATGTGTGGTGCATGCCTGTAATCCCAGCTACTCAGGAGGCTAGGGCAGGTGAATCGCTTGAACCTGGAAAACGGTTGTTGCAGTGAACCAAGATCGTGCAACTCCACTCCAGCCTGAGCAACAAAGTGAGACTCTGTTTGCAAAAAACAAAACAAAACAAAAAATTAGCTGGGCATAGCAGCAGGCGCCTGTAATCCCAGCTACTCTAAAGGCTGAGGCAGGAGAATTGCTTTACCCTAGGAGGTAGAGGTTGCAGTGAGTAGAGATCATGCCACTATACTCCAGCCTGGGCAACAGGGCAAGACTCGGTCTCAAAAAAATAAAAAATAGCTGGGTCGGCTGGGCACGGTGGTTTACGCCTGTAATTCCAGCACTTTGGAGGCCTTGGCGGGTGGATCACCTGAGGTCAGAAGTTTGAGACCAACCAGGCTGGTCAACAGGGAGAAACCCCGTCTCTACTAAAAGTACAAAATAATTAGCCAGGCGTGGTGGCAGGTGCCTGTAATCCCAGCTACTCAGGAAGCTGAAGCAGGAGAATCACTTGAACCAAGGAAGCAGAGGGTGCAGTGAGCCGAGATCGCGCCACTGCACTGCAGCCTGGACAAAAAGAGCAAGACTCTATCTCAAAAATAAATAAATAAATAGCTAGGTCTAGTGGCAGGTGTCTGTAATCCTACTTACTAGGCAGTCTGAGGTGTGAGAATTGCTTGAGCCCAGGAGATAGAGGGTGCAGTGAGCACTGACTGCATCACTGCACTCCAGTTTGGGTGACAGACAAGACCTTGTCTCAAACAAACAAAAAAAAGGGGGAGCAGGAATGAAAGGTGGAGTCAGAGAGCAAAAAATTGTTAACTGTGTCCAGTACAGTTAGGAGCTTTCCGAGAAGAGGTTGGAGACAAGAGGGAAAGAGGCTTTGCTGATCAGATGACCAAAGTCTTCTGATCTGAATCCAGCTCTCTGGTTACAACTTGATTTTCCAGCTATTGTGATTTTTTTCTTTCTTTCTTTCTTTTTTTTTTTTTTGAGACAGAGTTTCGCTCTTGTTACCCAGGCTGGAGTGCAATGGTGCGATCTCGGCTCACCGCAACCTCCGCCTCCTGGGTTCAGTCAATTCTCCTGCCTCAGCCTCCTGAGTAGCTGGGATTACAGGCACGCGCCACCATGTCCAGCTAATTTTTTGTATTTTTAGTAGAGATGGGGTTTCACCTTGTTGACCAGGATGGTCTCGATCTCTTGACCTCATGATCCACCCGCCTCGGCCTCCCAAAATGCTGGGATTACAGGCATGAGCCACCACGCCTGGCCTGTGATTTTTTTTTCAATAATTATATTCCTATTGTAAATAAATAAATTGGCAAGCTGCTTAGTTTGTTTCTTGGGAACCCTATTAGCAGGAGTCAGTGTCCAGGAATCCTCTGGGTATACTTGAAAAGTCTTTTCTAGACCAATGTGATGCCATGGAGATACTATCTCTCTGTAAAACCCTGTCTAACGGTCAGCTGACATTACTTCCAAACCAGCTTCCTCTCTTAACTGTGATGGACAAGAGTATTTACTCTTGAGGAGCTTGTGCTCCAAATTTAAAAACAATGCATATAAAAATTCCAAGCCTGGGCCAGGCGTAGTGGCTCATACCTGTAATCCCAGCACTTTGGGAGGCCAAGGCGGGTGGATCACGAGGTCAAGAGATCGAGACCATCCTGGCCAACATGATAAAACCCCATCTCTACTAAAATACAAAAATTAGCTGGGCGTGTTGGTGCATATCTGTAGTCTCAGCTACTCAGGAAGGCTGAGGCAGGAGAATTACTTGAACCTGGGAGGTGGAGGTTGCAGTGAGCTGAGACTGCACCACTGCACTCCAGCCTGGTGCCTGGGGACAGAGCAAGACTCTGTCTGGAAAAAAAAAAAAAAATTTTTTTTTTCAAGCCTGAGAGTGAGCAGTTTTAGAATATTTCTTTCTGTTTTCTTATTTGTTGTGTTTTGGGTATTGTGTAGATATATTAGATACACATTTCTTGCCTTCCATCAGACTAAGAAAACCAAATGGAATGAGACCAAGATTCGTGTCTTGGTTTTATGGAAGTTTTCCTTGTAATTTTACTTATTTATTTTTTATTTTTATTTTTGTAGGGATAAGGTTTCGCTATGTTACCCAGGTTGGCCCCAAACTCCTGGGCTCAAGGAATCATCCCACCTCAGCCTCCTGAGTGGCTGAGACCACAGGAGGGCACCACATGAGCAGCTAATTATATTTTTAAATCTGTAGGGTCTCTACCTGTTGCAAAGGCTGGTCTCAAACTGCTGGGCTCAAGCAATCCTCCCACTTTGGCTTCCCAAGATTACAGATGTGAACCACCACGCCCTGCCCATAAGGTTTTATTACTTACAGTCACACCCGTTGCGACAGAGACCTTCTGGTATGGCAAGCCCAAGCCCAGCTTATTTACTACTTGGTCCTTACAGAAGACACTTGCCAACACCCTTCTTAGACTTGTGCCAGAATTGCTGTCCTGTTGGTCATCTCTTAGGCATCTCTCTTGGATCCCTCATTAGACCACGAACTCCTGGGCGGTGACACCTGGGTTTTGCTGTTGCTGTTGTTTAAGACCAAGTCTCATTCTGTCACGCAGGGTGGAGTGCAGTGGCGCAATCTTGGCTCACTGCAACCTCTGCCTCCCAGGTTCAAGCAATTCTCCTGCCTCAACCCTCAAGTAGCTGGGATTACAGGTGCCTACCACCATACCTGGCTAATTTTTTTTTTTTTAGATGGAGTCTTGCTCTATCACCCAGGCTGAAGTGCAATGGAACAATCTCAGCTCACTGCAACCTCTGCTGCCCGGGTTCAAGCAATTCTCCTGCATCAGCCTCCCAAGTAGCTGGATTACAGGCACCTGTTAACATGCCTGGCTAATTTTTGTATTATTATTATTAGTAGTAGTAGTAGCAGAGACAGGGTTTCACCATTTTGGTCAGGCTGGTCTTGAACTCCTGACCTCGTGATACACCCGCCGTGGCCTCCGAAAGTGCTGGGATTACAGGCATGAGCCACCGTGCCCAGCCTGATTTTTATTTGTGGTAGAGATGAGGTTTCACTATGTTGGCCATGGCTGGTCTTGTACTTCTGACCTCCGTGACCCACCCGCCTTGGCCTCCCAAGGTGCTGGGATTGTAGGCGTGAGCCACCGTGCCTCGCTGATACCTGGGTTTTAGTAACCTCCCCTAAGGCCTGAGCTGCTGAGAGACAGCAAAACAATGATTTAAGGACCAGGGCTCTCGTGTCAGACCTGGGCTCAAATCATGCGGCTTGGAAAAGTCAATTTGCCACTTTTTTAAAAAAGTATTTTTTATTCAGAGACAGGGTCTTGCTCTGTCGCTCAGGCTGGAGTGCAGTGGCTCCATCACAGCTCACTGCAGCCTCAAACCCCAGGGCTCAAGAGATGGTCCCAGCACAGCCTCCCAAGTTGGGACTACAGGTGTGCTCCACTGCGCGTTGCTAGTAGCAGTAGTAATAGTAGTAGTAGCAGCAATAGTAGTAGAAATAGTAGCAGTATCTTTGGCGAGGCAGGGTTTCGCCGTGTTGTCTAGGTTAGTCTCGAACTCCGGGGCTCCAGGGCTCAAGCGATCCGCCTGCCTCGGCCTCCCAAAGGGCTGGGACTTTGAGCCACAGCCCCGGGCCAATTCCCCACTTTATCCCTCAGTTTCCTCGTCTGAGCAATGGAGATACATGTAGCGCTGAAGGTTAGACAAGAAAGCGATGAGTTAGTTGTGAGACGCACCTGGCGAGGGTGCTGGTTATCAGTCTCGGCAGGCCTCAGCACGTTTCCCAAGGAGGCCCAGCCGGAGGCGCTGTGCAGCAGCGGAAGAGGCGGGGTGAGCCACTGGGCGGGCGGCGCTGGGACCCGGACGCCACTTGCGCTAGGCGCCGCCGCGCGCCCGTCAATCAAGGTCGTCGTGGGGCGTGGCGCGGCGGGGCGGGGAGGGGCGGGGCTTCCGCCTGCGCAAAGCCTCGCCGGGCCGCTCGGAGGCGCCAGGCACAGTCGGGAGTTCGCGCCAGCTGCAGCCGCCCTCGCGGCCCGATGAGGGGGGCGATGGAGTTGGAGCCTGAGCTGCTGCTGCAGGAGGCCCGCGAGAGCGTGGAAGCGGCGCAGAGCTATCGGCGGGAGCTGGGTCACCGGCTTGAGGGGCTGCGGGAGGCGCGGAGGCAGGTCGGAGGGCCGCGCCCTAAGGGGCGCTGTGGGCCCGGGGGTGGCGCGGGTGCAGGGCGAGGGCAGGGAGGGCTTTGAGGGGCGGGGGTGTCAGAAAACTCTGGAGTAGGGAAGAGGCATTCATTGAAGGTGAAGAGAGACCTAGTGGGGTCTGGGCACGGGAAAGGTAGAAGTTGGGGAGGTCGTATGGGAAGTTTTGGGGGTGGAGGGAGGGTGTGAGGAGCGTTCCCTGAACTGTGGGACAGTGGTGGGAGTAGCGGTGGCTTCCGAAGTTGGGGAGAATGAGGGACCAGAGCAGAATCCGAGGGGGTCACGCGGGTAGTGATGAGTCGAGGGAGGAGACTATTTGGGAAAACCTGCGGGGGGTAGACATGGATTTTAGAGACCCTGAGGAAAGGGTGGGACAGTGACCTGGGAAAGCTGAAAGTGGAGACAAAATGGATATTGGAAGTGGAGGACTAAGGGGCGAATGTGAGGGAGAGGTAGAATTGAGAAGCAGTAGCATTGACAATAAATGAATTCGGTTAATGCCTGAATATACGATCTTGAATGCATTTAAAAAGTCGTTTAGAGTAATCCCGTTCTAGAAGGTTTAAAATTTAAGGTGAAAGTGAAGCTATGTTGGAAAAGCAGAAGAAGGAAAATGATTTTGTTGTCCTTGAGAGAGGGAATACAAAGGTATAGGGAAATGAAAAAACAGATTTTAAGAGAGGAGTGCTGAAAGGAAAAGCTAAATATACTTTCAAGTGGTGCAGTTATCTGTTTCACGGGGATTGAGTTATCAAAGATACAGGAAAGTCCTGTGGTTTTTCTACAGCCTCGAACATATACAGAACAAGATATAACCTGCTGCCATTGGGAGATAGGACAGATAATCTTCAGGCTGCTATTAAAACACAACTGCTTAATAAGTGCTTTTTTTTTTTTTTGGGCAGAGTCTTGCTCTGTCACCCAGGCTGGAGTGCAGTGGCGTGATCTTGGCTCACTGCAACCACCACCTCCCAGGTTCAAGTGATTCTCCTGCCTCAGCCTCCTGAGTGGCTGGGATGACAGGCGTGCACCACCACCCTCAGCTAATTTTTTTGTATTTTTACTGGAGACGGGGTTTCACCATGTTGGCCAGGCTGGTCTTGAACGTCTGACCTCGTGATCTGCCCAGCTCAGGATCATGAGGCGGGCAAAGTGCTGGGATTACAGGCGTGAGCCACCGTTCCCGGCCATTAAGTGCTTTCTGAGTGAGTGAGATTCCATCTGAATTTCTCTGGGTCACACTTAGTATTAATTAATCTATATGGTCATCTTAGAACTCCCATGCTGCATAGAACCCGAAAATGGTAGAAAAGTGCTGCCTTAACAGTGTCTTTGGATATTCTCATCATTAGGGACACAACATGTTTTGGGTTATATATATATATGTAAAATGTATATAAACATATGTAAATATATACGTGTGTGTGTGTGTGTGTATATACATATATATGTATATATATATATACTTTGAGATGGAGTCTCACTCTTGCTCAGGCTGGAGTGCAGTGGCACTGTCTCAGCTCACTGCAACCTCCGCCTCCGGGTTCAAGAGATTCTTCTGCCTCAGCCTCCTGAGTTCAAGCCCTTTTCCTGCCTCAGCCTCCGGAGTAGCTGGGATTACAGGTCTGCACCACCACACCTGGCTAATTTTTGTATTTTTAGTAGAATGAGGTTTCACCAAGTTGTCCAGGCTGGTCTTGAACTCCTGACCTCATGATCCACCTACCTTGGCCTCCCAAAGTGCTGGGATTTTATATATTTAAAAATATTCGTATTTGCCCAGCTGGGTTTTATATATTTAAAAATATTTGTAAAGCCAGTGTAGGCCAGGCATTGTTTGTATTTTAGCAGTGAAACCAGAAGCAGAATCTAGATATGATTATCCCGATTTGCTGAATATTTTCAAGGCCTTTCAGTGTACTCATCTCAATTTCTCTTTGAAAGCATCTGCATTATTCCTTCTGCTGTTTTGAAATAGGGACTCTAGATCTAAGACATTGTATAAAAAGAAAAAGATTAATATACCTCTTATTATAGGACTAACATTTCAACCAGTTAAGATATATTATATGTGAATGTGACTATTATTTGTGCATTCTCAGCATTAGCAATTAAGAAGCAGTAGAGTTGACACTAAATGAGTGAGTTTAGCACCTGGGAGTAGTTATTAATTTCTTGTGATCTTGGATACATTAAAAAAATTATGTGATTATGCCTAGATGGTTCAGTATTCAATTTTCAAACCTATATATTTTTTTCATTTTATATCCAACAATTTAAACACAGGACATGCTTTTCTGTAATTCAGTTTAGTATGAGATTTGTTTTGTTTTTGAGGCCCATTGTCTTGGGCTTCAGACAGAAAACACTAAATGGATGTCTGTCACAATTAGGTTCCTGATGACATTGCCTTCTGACTAGACTGAGTAATAACGTAGTTCTCTTTTGTGAGCATGAGTCTCTTTTGGGAATGTGTTTTGTGCCGATGGCGGTTAAAACAGCATCTCTCGAACTCTAGTGGATTGTGCATGTTTGGGTTTGTGGCATAAGTCCTCTGTCAACTTGCATTTTAAGGAAGGTCTATGGTACAAAAATATTATCAAAATAAGCAGCTGCTTTTGTTTGGTGGTTAGGATATTTTTAGGGTTCCAGTCATTTTCAGAATAACTATGTAAAATATATGGCACTTTAGTCAAGGATTCTGCATGGGAGAAACATGAGAAGAACGGAGAGGAAGGGATGCTACCTGTTGTCTATATTTTTTACTTGCTGATTTTATATCTTTTTGGCATATGATTTTTTTTTTTTGAGACAGGGTTTTGTTATGTTTCCCTGGCTGGTCTCCAACTCCTGGGCTCAAGGATCCTCCCACCTCTGCCTCCCAAAATAATGGAATTACAAGTGTAAGCAACTGTGCTGCCTGGCATGTGATTTTTTTTTTTTTTTTTTTTTTTGAGACAGTTTCGCTCTTGTTGTCCAAGCTGAGTGCAATGGGGTGATCTCAGCTCACCGCAACCTCCGCCTCCCAAGTTCAAGGGATTCTCCTGTCTCAGCCTCCCAAGTAATCTGGGATTACAGGCATGCGCCACCATGCCAGGCTAATTTTGTATTTTTAGTAGAAATTTCTACCAAAATCTCAACATGGGGTTTCTCCATGTTGGCCAGGCTGGTCTTGAACTCCCGACCTCACGTGATCCTCCCGCGTAGGCCTCCCAAAGTGCTGGGATTACAGGCGTTAAGCCACCATGCCCGGCCTGTGATTTTTTTTGTTGAGATATAATTCACATGCTCTGAAAGTCATGCCTTAAAGTTTACAATTCGTGGTTTTTAGTACATTTACAGAGTTGTCCAACCATGACCACTGGCTAATTCAAATATATTTTCTTTTCTTTTTTTTCTAAGATAGGGTTTCACCGTGATGGCCAGGCTAGTCTTGAACTCCTGACCTCAGGTGATCCACCCACCTCAGCCTCCCAAAGTGCTAGGATTAAAGGTGTGAGCCATCACGCCGGGCCTCAAATATATTTTTATCACCCCCAAAAGAACTCCTTAGCTGTCATTCCCATACCCCCGGCAACCATAAAACCACTTTCTGTCTCTATGGATTTGCCTATTCTGGACATTTTATATAAATGAACTCATACCATGTGTAGCCCCTTGTGACTGACTTCTTTGACTCAGAATAATGTTTCAAGGTTCATTGAAGTGGTAGCATGTAACAGTACTTCATACCTTTCTATGGCTGAATAATGATTATGTGGATATACCATATTTTATTTATCCATTCATCAATTACTAGACATTTGAATTATTTCCACTTTTGACTATTATGAATAATGCTGCTATGAAGAATTTGTGTACAACTTTTTGTGTGGACATGTTTTCAGTTCTTTTAGAATATAGCTAGGAATTGCTGGATCACATGGTAACTTTTTGTTTAACTTTTGCAAAAACTCTTGGCATACCTTTTATCTTTTTTTTTTTTGAGATGGGGTCTTGCTCTGTTGCCAGGCAGGAGTACAGTGGGATGATCCCAGCTCATTGCAACCTGTGCCTCCCAGGTTCAAGCGATTCTCCAGCCTCAGCCTCCCGAGTAGCTGAGACTACAGGCATGCACCATCATGCCCAGCTAATTTATTTTTAGAGACGGAGTTTCACTCTTGTTACCCAGGCTGGAGTGCAATGGCGCGATCTCAGCTTACTGCAACCTTTGCCTTCTGGGTTCAAGTGATTCTCCTGCCTCAGCATCCTGAGTAGCTGGGACTACAGGCACGTGCCATCACACCTGGCTAATTTTTTGTATTTTTGGTGGAGATGGGCTTTTGCCATGTTGCCCAGGCTGGTCTCCAACTCCTGAGCTCAGATGAACACCTGCTTTAGCCTCCCAATGTATTGGGATTGCATGCTTGAGCCATTGCACTCAGCCTTTTTTTTTTTGCCAGAGTCTTTCCCTGTCACCTAAGCTGCCAAGCTGGTGACATGATCAGAGCTCACTGCAGTCGTCTTCCTGGGCTCAAGCCATCCTCCTGTGTTAGATCCCCAGATTCCCAAGTAGCTGGAACTTTAGGTACACACCACTATGCCCACCTAATTTTGTTTAAATTTTTTTGTAGACATGATGTCTTTCTGTGTTTGTTAAGTCAGTTTATTTCCTTTTTTTTTTTTGTTTTTTTTGAGACAGAGTCTCACTCTTTTGCCCAGGCTGGAGTGATGTGGCACGATCTTGGCTCACTGCAACCTCCCCCTGTTGGGTTCAAGAGATTCTCCTGGCTAGGCGTGGTGGTTCACGCCTATAATCTCAGTACTTTGGGAGGCCGAGGCGGGTGGATCATGAGGTCAAGAGATCGAGACCATCCTGGTCAACGAGGTGAAACCCCATCTCTACTAAAAATACAAAAATTATCTGGGCATGGTGGTGTGCCCCTGTAGTCCCAGCTACTCGGGACGCTGAGGCAGGAGAATTGCTTGAATCCCGAAGGCGGAGGTTGTGGTGAGCCGAGATCGTGCCATTGCACTCCAGTCTGGGTAACAACAGCAAACCTCCGTCTCAAAAAAAAAAAAAAAAAAAGAGATTCTCCTGCCTCAGCCTCCTGAATAGCCAGGATTACAGGCGCCTGCCACCATTCCCATCTAATTTTTGTATTTTTACTAGAGACAGAGTTTCACCATGTTGGCCAGGCTGGTCTCAAACTCCTGACCTCAGTGATCCTGTCCACCTTTGCCTCCCAAAATGCTGGGATTACCACCACACCTGGGTGAACCATTGCACCCAGCTGCCAAGCCAATTTCTAACACCTGAGCTCAAGCATTCCTTTTTGCCTTGGTGTCTCAAAGTGCTAGTATAACAGGTGTGAGCCTGTATGTACCTGGCCTACCTTTTCTCTTTGCTTTAGTTTCTTATCCTTCAAAATCGCACATGAAATTTGTCTTGTGTTAAGAAATCATGTTGTATGAACATTTAGAAGGAAGAAGAATAAAAATGTCTTTTAAGTTATTCTGTCAAAACTGTCAACATGTAGCAGTTTCTCCTCTTGTGGTTGAGTTTGGGTCCTACCCTGTTTTTAGAGAAAAGGAAGTTCTGTGTAGGAATGCAAGGATTGCCTGTAACTCTTAATGTTTGAGTAAGTTATAGGCTAGAAAGCTGTTCATTGTCTTCAGGAAATCAGATAATGTTTACAGCCAACTTGGCCTAGCTGATGTCAAAATCATTAAGAATAGTTCTCTGTAGTTCGCTGGAATCCTTGGTGCTAAGATGCTAAAGAAATTAACTCCCACTCTCCTTAAGTTCATTCACTCATTAAGTATTTATTCGGTGCCTACTGTAGGACCGGGAAACTTCTAGATCCTAGATTCTGTGCTCAAGGAAACAGAATACTGCCCTCATGGATTTATGCTTTCCTCTTTCCTTTGGTGGCTGATCATTAGGTTACTACCCCTAAAAACAAAACAAGAAAAACCTAAGTACTTTTTATGTATTCATTTTTAGATTTCACTTCTATCATATCTTTTATCACTTGTTCTATTTCTATAGCATTGGCTTTTCTGCTTGTTACAAGTAGAGATAACTGATCAAGATGTCACGTAGTGCTGTCAGCTGGCCACTCAGGCCTCACAGAGTGTCACCACCTTGATGACATTGTCAAAGTCAGGGCCTGGTCTTCAAGCTTTGTAAGTTTAAAAACATCATCTTTGTACATTAATAAAGGGGAATTAGTTGAGGTACTGGAGGTACCTACAGTGAGAAATGCCAGTATTTTAGTCTCTGTGTTCTAGTTCATTCTATAAAATGACTGTGTTAGCTTTCAGGTACCTTTTGGTATTCTGATTCAGTGTTTCTCAGGACACTGACAAAAGCAATTCTCTGCTCCTTCAAGAGCAAATGGTAAGCTCCTGGTACCTAATTAAGATACTAGTTGGTGGCTGGGTGTGGTGGCTCACGCCAGTAATCCCAGCACTTTGGGAGGCCAAGGCAGGGTGAATCACTTGAAATCAGGAGTTCAACACCAGCCTGACCAACATGGTGAAACCATGTCTCTACTAAAAATACAAAAAAATTAGCTGGTGTGGTGGTGGTGGACATCTGTAATCCCAGCTACTTGGGAGGCTCAGGCAAGAGAATCACTTGAACCCAGGTTGCAGTGAGCCGAGATTGTGCCACTGCACTCCAGCCTGGGCAACAAGCATGAAACTCTGTCTCCAAAAAAAAAAAAAAAGAAAGAAAAGAAAAGAAAAAGAAAAAAGATACTAGTTGGTGAGGGCCCTATCAGGCTCTGCCCAGTGGTGTCCCTTAGATGCTTGCTACTATGAATGTGGTCTGTGACCTGCTGCAGTGGCATCACTGGGGAGTTTGTGAAGAATGCACAATCTCAGGCCCCACCCAGACCTACTGACCCAGAATCTGTGCTTTAGCAAGATCCCCAGGTGTGAGATGTATGCACAATAAAGATTGAGGCTGCTGTTAAATGAAAGTCACTAACAGAGGGAAAAAAAAATAAAATAAAGATTGAGGCGCATTGACTTAGAGTACATCATTACTACTTCATCAGCTCTTTACTGATTTCTGTAGTCTAAAGGTGTAGCCTCATAAACTGCTGTGGTTTATTCTCAAGATTAAAACATTGTTTGAAATAGTAGACATTTGTTAGATAATTATACAAAGGTAAAGAAGTGAGTAATTGACAATCTCAAGCCAGTGCTTGTCCTAGCATTTCTTAATGTCTATAATGTGACCATTTGGTGAATAAGTCTTTTATAGTATTTTGTTTTCATTTTTTAAATTTATTTTTTTGGTTGGTTTGTTGTGGTGTTTTTTCTTCAGACCAGATGTTTTCTTTTCTTTTCTTTTCTTTTTTTTGAGACAGATTCTTACTTTGTCGCCAGGCACCAGGCTGGAGTGCAGTGGTGCGATCTTGGTTCACTGCAACCTCTGCCTCCTGGGTTCAAGCAGTTCTCCTGCCTCAGCCTCCCGAGTAGCTGGGACTACAGGTGCACGCCACCATGCCCAGCAAATTTTTGTATTTTTTTAGTAGAGACGGGGTTTCACCTTGTTGACCAGGATGGTCTCGATCTCTTGACCTCGTGATCTGCCCGCCTTGGCCTCCCAAAGTGCTGGGATTATAGGCATGAGCCACCGAGCCCGGCCTCATTTTTAAAATTATTGATTTCAGATAACTTTTTGAAGGTTATTATTCTTGATATTCCTAATGTATAATATTATTCTTGATATTCCTACTGTGTAACACCAGATTCTCTATAGATCGTATTCCTACACAATTTGAAAACACATAGCATACTAGTTAAAGACAGGGATGAATGTAGCATTTACTCGAAACAGGTGGGCACAGTGGCTCGGGCCTGTAATCCCAGCACTTTGGGAGGCCAAGGCAGGCAGATCGCCTAAGGTCAGAAGTTTGAGACCAGCATGGCCAACACGGTGAAACCCTGTCTCTACTAAACATATAAAAAATTAGGAGGGTATGGTGGCACTTGCCTGTAATCCCATTTACTTGGGAGGATGAGGCAGAAGAATCGCTTAAACCTGGGAGGTAGAGGTTACAGTGAGCCAAGATGGCGCCACTTCACTCCAACCGGGCAACAGAGTGAGACTCTTGTCTCAAAAAAAAAAAAGTTATTTCAGAAAGCCAAGACAGGAAGTCTTAGTAGCTTAGCAAAGAAAAGAAAGCTGTTATTGCTCCTTTTATCTCCCACTTCCCCTTCTGTTACCCATTTTCAAAACACTACAAAAATCTAAACACAATTTTTTACAGTAGTAGTACTTAAAATGTTCCTAACATAGTATTCAAAGAAAAGGTTAAATCCAGATAATAGGAAAAGCCAAGAACAGATGAAATAATTTTAAAATAACCTTTAGTTCTCCTACTTACAACTGCAGTTAACATTCTGATGTATTCTTCTATACATATCCTGCAAAGTTGAGAGACTACTGGATATGCAACTTTGTATGAGTTTTTAATTTTTGTTAACATTATAAGCATATAAGCATTTACCAAGAATATTTTCCGATGCATAGCTTTTGTTGTGGCCTCAAATGATCTGCCCGCCTTAGCCTCCCAAAGTGCTGGGATTACAGGCATGAGCCACCATGCCTGGCCCAGCCTTTTTTTTTTTTTTAACTGAGGGCTATTAGTCAGTCACTGATATTTGCAGTTATTGTAGTTGTTCCTATTAGCCTTGAGAGCTTGAGAAACTAAACTTTTCTAATCTTCAGTTTCCTTCTCTGTAAAATAGGGATAAGGATAGAATCTACTTTACCTGGCCATTGTAGGAATTAAAATGAGAAACTTATTTAAAATGCTTAGCACAAGGCTGGGTATGATGGCTCATGCCTATAATCCCAGCACTTTGGGAAGCCGTGGTGGGCGGATCACGAGGTCATGAGATCGAGACCATCCTGGCCATGGTGAAACCCTGTCTCTACTAACTCTACTAAAATACAAAAAATTAGCTGGGCGTGGTGGCACATGCCTGTAGTCCCAGCTACTCAGGCACCTGAAGCAATGGAATTGCTTGAACCCAGGAGACAGAGGTTGCAGTGAGCCGAGATCACACCACTGCACTCCAGCCTGGTGAAGAGCAAGACTCCATCTCAAAAAAAAAAAAAAAAAAAAATGCTTAGCAGAGTGCCTAGGAGATAAGAGATTCTTAATTAGTATTAGCCATAATAATACTAAATGTTCTTGTTATGTAAGATGATGTCCCCTACTCCTCCAACTGACAGTTTTTTCTTTAAATGTCTCCTCTCTTTTCCATTGCAATGCTCTTTTTATGCTCTGATGGCAGTTTGTGGCTACCCCAGTTATGTAAGAACATAATTCATTTCATGATAATTACTTTTGCATGCCATCTCCATTACCAGAATCAGAGTTTTTGAGGTGAAGACCATGCTTTATTCATCTTTATAACCCTAATTTCTGCCCTCAATAAATGTTGAAAGAATGCCTTTATGAATATTGTGGGTGTAATTTTGCAGACATTCTTTTTTAGGTTGTCTGTGATCTTGAGTATGTGCACTCTATTAGTACAGATAATAGAGAATTAAACATGTATTTTTTCATATGGTTTGTTTACTGCTACATAATAAAACTGTGCTAAAATTTAATGACTTAAAAAACAACCATTTTTTTTGCTTACAACTCTGGAAATTGATTGGGGCTCAGATAGGTAGTTCTCCTGGGTTTGCTTGGCAACACTCTCGTGGTTGCAGTTGAGGCTGGAATGTCTGACATAGAATGTCTGACATTTCACTTATATTTGGAGACTTATTATTAGCTAGTCTCAGTTGGAACACTGGCATACTTGGGCCTTGCTGCCAATCTCTCGGCCTCTATTCCTCCCTTCCCATCTTTCCCCTTCCTCTCCCTTTCCCCTTGTCCTCTCCAGCAAGACAGGCATATCTTTCATGTAGCCTCCAAAATGCAGATGTTGACAGGTCTTCTGAAGGATGAGGCCTGGAACTGGCACAGGATCAGTTTCACACTATTGCTATGCACATGTGACCGCATTGCTAGTCTCAGGCCCAGCCCAGATTCTGGGGGAGAGGACCACACAAGGCCACTACTACTTGCAAGTGTGAATTCTTGGTTCATCGGGGGCCACTAATGTCACAGATTACCAAATCATTTAATATACGTTTTCTTTTTGAAAGTTCTCAAGAAGGCTGGGCGGGGTGGCCCAAGCCTGTAATCCCAGCATTTTGGGAGGCCAAGATGGGTGGATCACGAGGTCAAGAGATCGAGACCATCCTGGTCAACATGGTGAAACCCCGTCTCTACTAAAGATACAAAAAATTAGCTGGGCATGGTGGTGCGTGCCTGTAATCCCAGCTACTCAGGAGGCTGAGGCAGGAGAATTGCCTGAACCCAGGAGGCAGAGGTTGCAGTGAGCCAAGATCGCGCCATTGCACTCCAGCCTGGGTAACAAGAGCGAAACTCCATCTCAAAAAAAAAAAAAAAGAAAGTTCTCAAGAAGCATTTAAAAAAAAAAAAAAAAGCCTAAGTATAAGAGAAACAAGGGGAAACATAGCAGTGGTTACAAGTCTGTTCTTGAGTCAGACTCAATTCAAAATCTCTGCCACTTCACTAACTGTGATGTGGCCAGTTTTATTTCTCTGACTCTCATGTTACTCATCTACAGATATTTTCTTCACAGGGTTATGGTAGAGTTAAATGAGACCATGGGTACAATTTTACCTGGCATACAGGTACTCAGTAGATGATAGCTGCTGCTGTATGGTTACTGTTTTCATTATTACTAATGATTAATGTCTTGGTCTCAGTACAAAGACAAATAGCTAATGTAATATACATTTCACGTGAACTGAAAAAAAATATGTTAATTAACTTTTTCAATTTTAGTTCAATTTTTACAATTTACTTCAATTTTATTTTATATTATTTATTTATTTATTTATTTTTGAGACAGAGTTGCTCTGTAGCCAGGCTAGAGTGCAGTGGCACAATCTTGGCTCACTGCAACCTCTGCCTCCCAGGTTCAAGTGATTCTCCTACCTCAGCCTCCTGAGTAGCTGGGATTACAGGCATGCACTGCCATGTCCTGCTAATTTTTATATTTTTAGTAGAGATGGGGTTTCACCATGTTAAGCCAGGGTGGTCTCGATCACCTGGCCTTGTGATCCGCCCGTTGCCTCGGCCTCCCAAAGTGCTGGGATTACAGGCATGAGCCACCACCTGGGCTGGAACTTTGTAAGTTTTAATGGTCTGTTACATTAAAGGTTTTAGTGGCAAATTATTTCAAATATTAATCAACATAAACAATGAATTACAGTTTCCTTTTTGAAATCTTGATTTGCCTGTCATTTGTATTCTTTTTTTTTTTTCAAGAGAATTAAATCGTTTATTGATTACACATGATAATGGATGATACACAAGCTTCATTCCCATCTATAATTTTATCTGGCACCATTATTCAATTTAGATATATTGCATAGGATATGCCAAACAATCATCTTTATAACCAATAATTCCATGATTTTTGCTTGGGTAATTCCTTTTAATCGTGAACTTCAGGTCACAACAGTAACTATTAGTTCAACTACACCAAGGTTTCTGAAGACATTGGCTTCTCCACCCAAGCATGTTGTATATAAATTCCAAATAGAACCTGGCATCACCCTGAAGAAATTCTAACTTCACACTGTTGGGGAAATTTACCAAGATGGCTTCAGAGTAGACTAACTTTACACAGCACATTAAAAAAAAAGACATTTATTCAGCGTCACGATCAGACTATTACATTTAGCAATCAACAGCAAAAAAAAAAAAGAAAAAGAAAAAATCTACATTAAAACCCTTTGTTGGAATGCTTTACACTTTCCACAGAACAGAAACTAAAATAACCTGTTATACAATTAGTCACAAATACAGTCCTCTAGTTTTTTGCCCATACACATGAGTATTTGTCTAAATCATGTCTTCTTTGCAGCAGCTAGGCCCTGCCACCACTGTGCTTGGCTGAGTTCACAAATCTGTTGTAACCTGTAGCTTCCCTGTCACTTCTCTGGCTCTCCTCTCCTGCTAAGCTTTGTTTCCTAATTAAAATCTTCTGCCACTGCCATAGCTACTGCTGCTACTGGAACCGCCATAGCCACCTTGGTTTCGTGGTTTGGCAAAGTATTGGCCGCCACCACCATAGGGGCCAGAGCTTCTGCCTAAAAGTTTCCTCCCTTCGTGGGTCCAAAATTTGAAGACTGATTGTTGTAACTGCCAAAATCATTGTAGCTTCCACCACCTCCAAAATTGCCTCCATCATTACCAAATCCATTATAGCCATACCCACTGCCACCATATCCACCACCACCACGGCTGCCACCAAAGCCACCACGACCACTGAAATTTCCTCCACGACCAAAGTTGTCATTCCCACTGAAACCACCTCCACGACCACCACCAAAGTTTCCAGAACCACTTCGACCTCTTTGGCTGGATGAAGCACTAGCCATCTCTTGCTTTGACAGGGCTTTCCTAACTTCACAGTTGTGGCCATTCACAGTATGGTATTTCTGAATGACAGTCTTATCCACGGAGTCATGGTCGTCAAAGGTTACAAAGGCAAAGCCCCTTTTCTTGCCACTGCCTCTGTCCGTCATGATTTCAATCACTTCAATTTTTCCATACTGTTCAAAATAATCTCTTAGGTGATGTTCTTCAGTGTCTTCTTTAATGCCACCAACGAATATTTTTTTCACAGTTAAGTGGGCACCTGGTCTTTGAGAATCTTCTCTTGAGACAGCTCTCTTTGGTTCCACAACTCTTCCATCCACTTTGTGTGGCCTTGCATTCATGGCTGCATCCACCTCCTCCACAGTTGCATACGTGACGAACCCAAAGCCCCTGGAGCGCTTGGTGTTTGGATCTCTCATGACCACACAGTCTGTGAGCATTCCCCATTGCTCAAAATGGCTCCTGAGGCTCTCATCGGTTGTTTCAAAGCTCAACCCTCCAATGAAGAGCTTCCTCAGCTGTTCCGGCTCTTTAGGAGACTCTGACTTAGACATGATCGCGGGGAGAAGAGAGACTTTAACGATGCTGCTTCGGCAGCGTCCACGGGCAGAAAGGAGCAAACTGACGAACGTATCTCTGTCATTTGTATTCTTAAGTCTGTTTTGTTACAAATCATCACAGTTGTTTTTTCCTTGAATGGTTAGGTAGCCTTTCAGACTGATTGGTTGTCCGCTACACAATTCTTTACACAGGGACAAGAAATACTACTTTTTTTTTTTTTTTTGAGACAGAGTCTTACTCTGTTGCCAGGCTGGAGTGCAGTGGTGCCATCTCAGCTCACTGTAACCTCCACCTCCCGGGTTCAAGTGATTCTCCTGCCTCAGCCTCCCGAGTAGCTGGAACTATAGGCACCTGCCACCATGTCCAGCTAATTTTTGTATTATTAGTAGAGACAGGGTTTCGCCATACTGGCCAGTCTGGGCTCGGACTCCTGACCTTGATCCGCCTGCCTTGGCCTCCCAAAGTGCTGGGATTGTAACAGGTAGGAGCCATCGCACCTGGCCAGTACTACATGTTATACCAAGAAGTGTTTATCCAATATGTAATTTACAGATTGATCTGGGATCTTTTTTATTTATTTATTTATTTTTAATTTTTATTTTTGAGGTGAAGTCTTGCTTGTCGCCAGGCTGGAGTACCGTGGTGCCATCTCCGCTCACTGCAGCCTCTGCCTCCTGGGTTCAAGTGATTCTCCTGCCTCAGCCTCCTGAGTAGCTGGTACTTCATGCGGGCTCCACCATGCCCAGCTAATTTTTATATTTTTAGGAGAGATGGGGTTTCACCATGTTGGGCAGGATGGTCTCAATCTCCTGACCTCATGATCCCCCCACCTTGGCCTCCCAAGGTGCTGGGATTACAGGCGTGAGCCACCACGCTCAGCCCGGAGCTCTTTTAAAATAGTGTTCTGTGGCTGAGTGTGGTGGCTTACGTTTATCATCCATTCACTTTGAGAGGCCGAGGCAGGAGGATTGCTTGAGTCCAGGAGTTCAAGACCAGCCGGCACCACATGATGAAAATCTGTCTCTACAGAAGATACAAAATATAGCTGGGTGTAGTGACACATGCCTGTGGTCCCAGCTACCTGGGAGATTAAGGTGAGCGAATCACCTGAGCCCAGGAGTTCAAGGCTGCAGTGAGTTGTGATCGTACCACTGCACTCCATGCTGGACGACCAAGTGAGAACCTGTCTGAAAAAAAAAAAATCTATTCTGTAAGTATAAAACACCTTGGTGTAACGAAAGAGCATGGTCTTTGGAGTTAGACTCTTTCTGGCACTGTGAAGACTTGGGTAAGTTGTCTTCTTTGGTCCTCACTTTCTGGAACTATATTGTGAAGATTTATTGAGTTAACAGTGAACACATGGAACCATTGGTACCACAGCAATCTCGGCTCACTGCAACCTCTGCCTCCTAGGTTCAAGTGATTCTCCTGCCTCAGCCTCCTGAGTAGCTGGGACTACAGGTGAGAGCCACCACGCCCAGCTAATTTTTGTATTTTTAGTAGAGACAGGGTTTCACCATGTTAGCCAGGATGGTCTCAGTCTCCTGACTTCATGATCCGTCTGCCTCAGGCTTCCAAAGTACTGGGATTACAGGCGTGAGCCACTGCACCTGACTGGAGCTACATTTTAAAATTATTTTCATAAAGCCAAACAAATGAACCTGATTCATTACATGATTGGATTAAAGGTGGCTAGGTTTAAATCATGAACTATTTCAAGGAGAAGAAAATGATCCCAGGGTAGTATCAAGTTTGAAATCGCAGTGGTTGGGATTCTATGAGCAAAAGGGACAAAATTTACAATGAGGGTACAAGAGATGAGTTTGGAAATTGATTCTCAGTTTTTTAGCTCTCTCTCTGTTTTGTGTTCACATACTTCCTTTTTTTCTGAGGTTCTCAAATGAAAACAAAACATAAGCTCTGCAACAGTTGAAGGAGCTTTTGAATTCTTTCTAAAGAGGAAATTGACTTTACCTAACCAGTGCACTTCCTGTGTGTGCTGTATCCGCTAAAGAGCAAGACAGTATCTCGGCAGCATAATGCTCAACTGCAGAATTTCCTCTTGGTTGTTCGAAATGTGTTACAGCGCTCTGACATAAGGTCTTCATTTATTCTGGTATCTGTAATGTGTATACAAAGCACCTGAGGGTCCTGTTAAAAATATAGGTTCTGGGAGAGGAAGAAGAAAGAAAATTCACGTGCCGACTTAGCAGTTCTGGGTGGGGTCTGAGATTTTGAATTTCTAAGAGTATCCCAGGGGATGTGTTAAAATCATAAGCTCTTCTCTCTGGTTCTCTTAGAAAGTTCTTTGAAGCAAACGTGATTACTGCATTTTCACTCAACAGCATTTGTTTGCCAGGTTCTATGTAGATGAGGGCCCAGTTTGCAAAGAACCTATAGTTGAGTGGTGAGCTGAATCAAGTACAATTTGGGTTTATGGCCTCTCTTTCTTTCTTTTTTTAATTTTGACTTGGATTTATTTCACAGAAATTCTTTGGTAACTACGGAAATTAGTTAACAATTAATTTAGAATTTCTCTTTGTGATTTAAATAATTTTACTAACTGTACAAATATTACTATAACTGCATTAATGTCAAATGGAGATAAAAGGGCCAGATGAGGTGGTTCATGCCTGTAATCCGAGCACTTTGGGAGGCTGAGGCGGCGGATCACCAGAGATCAGGAGTTCAAGACCAGCCTGGCCAACGTGGTGAAATCCTGTCTTTACTAAAAATACAAAAAATTGCCGGGTGTGGTGGTGCGTGCCTGTAATCCCAGCTACTCAGGAGGCTGAGGCAGGAGAATCTCTTGAACCCAGGATGCAGAGGTTGCAGTAAGCTGAGATCGCGCCACTGTACTCCAGCCTGGGGGACAAGAGTGAAACTCCATCTCAAAAAAAATAAAAAGGAGAGAAAATTGTTTCTATGATCTGCCCACCCAGTAAATCAGACTGCTCTTTTTCTGTTGTAGTCCTTGGCCATGGGCATTTTTTCTTTTTACATGGTCATGAACATTGCTGGAAAACAATATTGTACTCTGCTTTTTAAATTTAGAGAGAATTTAGAGAATAAATATAAAGCTTGTAAATTTATCTATTAAGTATTGAAATATCTATTATTCATATTTTTATATGTTCTTTCTTGGTGGATTTTTTTTACACTTTAAACTTTCTTGCTAAGAGAAAGTTAACAAAAGGGTTATGGTAGTAAACAATATGTCCTATGAAATTAAGATGATAATATCTGGAAAATAAAGTATGTTTTTGCTTTAACTTAACGGAGTGGCTTGTAGTTAGAATTTTCCCATTAAGTGAGAGAAAATGTATTGTATGTTATCTGAATTGTTTTTTGAGAGAGGGCCTTGCTTTGTCGCCCAGGTCAGGGTGTAGTGGTGATCCTCCCATCTGGGCCTCCCAAAATGCTGGGAATACAGGCATGAACCACCATGCCTGGCCTGTTATCTGCAGTCTTTAAAATAAAAATCTGGATCAGGTGCAGTGGCTCACTGTCATATCTCCTAGAATATGGGTTCTTAATCTGAGATCTGTAGACTTAGGGCAATGTTTCTCAAAGTGTGGGCTGCAGAATTACAGGTGTGCTTGGAAAAAATAAGAACGCCATCCATGCAGTCCTTTAGCCCCTCCTGTCAGTTTCTGGTTCAGTAGGTTTGGGATGAACCTCTGCAGTCTGATTATAACAAGTAGCCTAGATGCTCCTTCTGCAAACCAAGTTTTGTAATTACTGCTCCAGGCAAGCCATGGTTTGGCTCTGAGGGAATTTGTAAACTTTGGAAATGGAATAATTTTTTAGGGTATAGATCATTCATTTTGGGGAGAAGAGGCTTTGTTTTTTCTTCTCTTTCAATAACTTTGAAAGGAAGAGTCTTTATAAACCTCTCATTTAGATTCACAAAGAGTACTATGATTCAAAAAGGATTAAGTCATTGTTCCAGCTCTGCCTCCTACAAACCTCTTTGGATTTTAAATAAATTTTTGGTTTTCTTTTAGCATAATCAGGGCATTTTATCCATGAGGTAAGTTGTTTTTTGTGGCTTTTTATTTTTATTTATTTAGAGACAGGGTCTCACTGTGTCATCCAAGATAGAGTGCAGTGGTGCAGTCACAGATTACTACAGCCTCGACCCCCTGGGTTCAGGTGATCCTCCCACCTCAGCCTCCTAAGTAGCTGGGACTACAGGTATGTGCCACCATGCCTGGCTAATTTTTGTCTTATTTATAGAGACAGGGTTTCTCCATGTTGCCCAGGCTAGTCTCAAACTCCTGGGTTCAAGTGATCTTCCTGCCTCAGCCTCTCAAAGTACAGGGATCATATGTGTGAGCCACTGTGCCTGACCATGGCTTTTTTTTTTTTCTTGAGATAGAGTGTTTTTCACCAAGGCTGGAGTGCAGTGGCACGATCTCGGTTCACTGCAACCTCCATCTCCAGGGTTCAAGCAATTCTACCTCAGCCTCCTGAGTAGCTGGGATTTACTGGCGCCCGCCACCACACCTAGCTAATTTTTGCATTTTTAGTGGAGATGGGGTTTCACCACATTAGCCAGGCTGGTCTTGAACACCTGACCTCAGGTGATCTACCTGCCTTGGCTTCCCAAAGTGCTGGGATTACAGGAGTGAGCTACCTTGCCTTGCCCTGACCATGGCTTTCTAATCTACCATTTCTTTGCTGTTTTTTAGTAAAATGTATTTTAATCCTCTCATAATTAAACAATTTTTAGTATTGAAACATACAATTTTCAAGAACTGCTTTGTACAGATAATAATTTATACCATTTATTTATCTAGTACAACAATGTGCCATTTATTTTACCCACTGTAGTACATAGATTATTTTAACTTATCCTCACAGCAACTCTCCATGGAGTAACTATTATTTCTTTCTTTCTTTTTTTTTTTTTTTTTTTGAGACGGAGTTTTGCTGTTGTTACCTAGACTGGAGTGCAATGGCACGATCTCGGCTCACCACAACCTCCATCTTCTGGGTTCAAGCAATTCTCCTGCCTCAGCCTCCCAAGTAGCTGGGACTACAGGCACGCACCATCATGCCCAGCTAATTTTTGTATTTTTAGTAGAGATGGGGTTACACCTTGTTGACCAGGATGGTCTCAATCTCTTGACCTCGTGATCCACCCGCCTTGGCTGCCCAAGGTGCTGGGATTATAGGTGTGAGCCACTGCGCCCGGCCCCCCCTTTTTTTTTTTTTTTAATTGAAACGGAGTCTTGCACTGTTGCCCAGGCTGTAGGACAGTGGCATGATCTCGGCTCACTGCAATCTCGGCCTCCTGGGTTCAAGCATTTCTCCTGTCTCAGCCTCCCAAGTAGCTGGGACTACAGGTATGTGCCACCACGCGCAGCTAATTTTTTTGTATTTTTAGTAGAGACAGGGTTCCACCATGTTGGCCCAGATGGTCTTGATCTCCTGACCTTGCAATCTACCCGCCTCAGTCTTCCAAAGTGCTGGGATTACAGGCGTGAGCCACTGCACTCAGCCTATTTCTTTCTTTCTTTTTTTTTTTTTTTTTTTTTTTGAGATGGAGTCTCACTCTGTTGCTGAACTGGATTGCAGTGGTGCAATCTCGGCTCACTGCAACCTCCATCTCCCGGTTTCAAGCAATTCTCATGTCTCAGCCTCCCAAGTAGCTGGGATTACAGGCCCACCCTACCATGTCCATCTAATTTTTGTATTTTTAGTAGAGATGGGATTTCCCCATGTTGGCCAGGCTGGTCTCGAACTCCTGACCTCAAGTGATCTGCCAACCTCAGCCTCCCAAAGTGCTGGATTATAGGAGTGAGGCACCGTGCCTGGCCGAAGTAACTATTATAATGCTCATTTGACAAATAAGGAAATTGAGGCATGAAATACTTAATGAACTTAACCAAATTGACATAGTTTGTGAATGATGAAACCAAGATTTGGCTTATTCTATCTGACTTGAAGGCCAACTCTGTGTACTCCTGCCTGTTTGTGCAAATGAATCACATTTGGTTTATCAACGAATGAAAGATGTATGTATACAATGGAATAGTATTCAACCATAAAAGAGAAGGAAATTCTGTCATTTGTGACAGCATAGATGAACCTGAAGGACATTACTCTAAGTGAAATAAGCCAGATACAGAAATAAAAAAAATACTGCATGAGCTCATTTATATGTAGCATCTAAAAAAGGTCGAAATCGGCCAGGCACGGTGGCTCATGCCTATAATCCCAGCACTTTGGGAGGCTGAGGCGGGTGGATCACGAGGTCAAGAGATCAAGATCACCCTGGTCAACGTGGTGAAACCCCATCTCTACTAAAAATACAAAAGAAATAGCTGGACATGGTGGCGCACTCCTGTAGTCCCAGCTACTCGGGAGGCTGAGGCAGGAGAATTGCCTGAACCCAGGAGGCGGAGGTTGCAGTGGGCCAGGATCACTCCATTGCACTCTAGCCTGGGTAACAAGAGCAAAACTCGTATCTCAAAAGAAAAAAAAAATCTCAAAATCATAGAAGCAGAAAATAGAATGGTGCTTGCCAGGGATGGAGTTGGGGATGAGAAGATGTTGGCCAAAGGGTACAAAGTTTCAGTTATTAAGTGGAGTAAATTCTAGAGATCTCAAGTACAGGATGGGGACAATAGTTACTAATACTGTAGTGTATACTTGGAATGTGTTAGGAGAGATCTTAAGTGTTCTCACCACACACAAAGGTAACCATGTGAAGAGACAGATATGTTAATTAGATTGACTATAATAACAGTTCGCTATGTATATATATATCAAAACATCACACCTTAAATTTATATAATTTCAGTTAATTTTTTTTTTTTTTACTAAATTGAAGATGATAGTTATGCAGTGCTTTTAGATTACTGAGAATTATCCCTATGGATTAGCCTTTTTTAGAGATTCTGATTTTGAGTATTTTGTTATTTCTTTTTAGATCAAAGAGAGTGCATCACAGACAAGGGATGTTCTCAAACAGCATTTTAATGATTTAAAGGGAACCCTTGGGAAGCTCCTGGATGAGCGATTGGTGACCCTTTTGCAAGAGGTGGACACCATTGAACAGGAGACCATTAAACCACTAGATGACTGCCAGAAGCTCATAGAACATGGAGTCACCACTGCAGAAGACTTAGTCCGAGAAGGTGGGAGACCAGGGAGCCTGTTGTATTAGTTCATTTTTACTGCTGATAAAGACATACCCAAGATTGGGCAATTTACAAAAGAAAGAGGTTTAATGGACTTACAGTTCCACATGGCTGGGGAGGCCTCACAATCATGGCAGAAGGTGAAAGGCACATCTTACTTGGTGGCAGACAAGAGAAGAAAATAAGAGCCAAGCAAAAGGGGTTTCCCCTTAAAATACCATTAGATTTTATGAGACTTATTCACTACTGAGAGCAATATGGGAGAAACTACCCCATGATTTGGTTATTTCCCACTGAGTCCCTCCCACAACACATGGGAATTACGGGAGTACAATTTGAGATGTGATTTGGGTGGGAACACAGAGCCAAACCATATCACATGTTAAAGATGGTTTGTGGCTGGGTGCGGTGGCTCAAGCCTGTAATCCCAGCACTTTGGGAGGCCGAGATGGGTGGATCACGAGGTCAAGAGATCGAGACCATATCCTGGTCAACAAGGTGAAACCCTGTCTCTACTAAAAATACAAAAAATTAGCTGGGCATGGTGGTGCGTGCCTGTAATCCCAGCTACTTGGGAGGCTGAGGCAGGAGAATTGCCTGAACCCAGGAGGCGGAGGTTGCCGTGAGCCGAGATCGCGCCATTGCACTCCAGTCTGGGTAACGAGCAAAACTCCGTCTCAAAAAAAAAAAAAGGTTTGTTCAGATTGACACTTTGCTGATTTCTCAGGATAGCAGGCTTCTTGCCAGCCATGGGGTTCTTAGAATGTTCTTACCTAGAGACAGTTTGTAATATAGGATGACAGATATACAGTTAGGTATCCCCATGGCAAGTGCAATTGAAGTGTTATAAAACAATACAGAATATGGCCGGGCTTGGTAGCTCACACCTATAATCCCAGCACTTTGGGAGGCTGAGGTGGGTGAATCACAAAGTCAAGAGATCGAGACCATCCTGGTCAACAAGGTGAAACCCTGTCTCTACTAAAAATACAAAAATTAGCTGGGCATGGTGGTGCATGCCTGTAGTCCCAGCTACTTGGGAGGCTGAGGCAGGAGAATTGCTTGAACCCAGAAGGCAGAGGTTACAGTGAGCCGAGATCATGCCATTGCACTCCAGTCTGGGTAACAACAGTGAAACTCCACCTCAAAATAAATAAAGAAAGAAAGAAAGAATAAATGATATGGAGCACAGTGAGATGTTTTGATACAAGCATGCAGCATGTAATAATCACATCATGGAAAATGGGGTATCCATCCTCTCAAGCATTTATCCTCTGTGTTACAAACAATTGAATTATGTATATATATATATATATATATATATATATATATATATATATTTTTTTTTTTTGTGGATACAGGGGTTTTGCTCTTGCTCTGTTGCCCAGGCTGGAGTGTAGTAGCACTCTCAGGGCCCCCTGCATGCAGTCTTGACCTCACTGGCTCAGGTGATCCTGCCACCTTAGCCTACCAAATAGCTAGGATTACAGGTATGTGCCACCATGCCCGGCTTATTTTTATATTTTTGTTAGAGACAGGGTTTCACCATGTTGCCCGGGCTGTTCTCAAACAGTCTTCCCACCTTGGCCTCCCAAAGTGCTGGGATTACAGGCAAGAGCCACCACAATTATAGTCTCCATTGTTCTATTTAGAAAGTTAAAAAAATGTGATTAGTGTTTACTCCTGTCTTTAGCCAATTATTTCCATGAGTCATGTCCTGCTGCCTTCCTTTCTTTATGTCTTCCCGCCTTCTTTCAATATAGGTCTTTGTCAGGTACATAACATAAACAAGGGAGTCAGCTGCTGCAGTGGCTCACGCCTGTAATACCACCACTTTGGGAGGCTGAAGCAGGTGGATCACTTGAGGTCAGGAGTTCGAGACCAGCCTGGGCAACAGCCTGTCTCTACAAAAAAAAAAAAAAAAAATTCTGGTCATGGTGGCATGCACCTGGAGTCTCAATTAATTAGAAGGTCAAGGTTTGAGGATCCCTGAAGGCCGGGAGATTGATGTGGCAATGGGCCATGATTGCACCACTGTACTCCAGCCTGGGTGAAAAAGTGAGACCCTGTCTCAAAAAATATAAGAATAAGAGGGCGGGTACGGTGGCTCACGCCTGTAATCCCAGTACTTTGGAAGGCCGAGGCAGATGGATCATGAGGTCAGGAGATCAAGACCATCCTGGCTAACATGGTAAAACCCCATCTCTACTAAAAATACAAAAAATTAGCTGGGCATGGTGGCATGTGTCTGTAGTCCCAGCTACTTGGGAGGCTGAGGCAGGAAAATTGCTTGGATCCAGGAGACAGAGGTTGCAGTGAGCCGAGATTGCACCAGTGCACTCTAGCCTGGGCAACAGAGTGAGACTCCATCTAAAAACAAATAAATAAATAAATAAATAGGCTGGGTACAGTGGCTTACACCTGTAATCCCAACACTTTGGGAGGCTGAGGCAGGTGGATCATGAGGTTAAGGGATCAAGACCATACTGGCCAACATGGTGAAACCCCGTCTCACTAAAAATACAAAAATTAGCTGGGTGTGGTGGTGCACGCCTGTAGTTCCAGCTACTTGGGAGGATCGCTTGAACCCAGGAGGCAGAGGTTGCAGTGAGCCAAAATTGTGCCACTGCACTCCAGCCTGGTGACAGAGTGAGACTGTCAATCAGTCAATCAATAAAAGAATAAAATAGGCAAGAGTTATTTTCTTTGGGATTCAGAGCCCAATGAGAGAGAAATACATGATAAGAGAGATCTAAGACCTTATTGGAGCATAGAGGAGGAAGTACTTAACTTTGTCTGGAAAAGTGTAGGATAGCTTTCTGTAAGAAGAGTTCCACAGAGGCTTGAAGCAATTCATCAAACAGACATAGGAAAAAGAGGAGGTAACAGCATGATTCCAAGCAGAAGTAATATCATCATAAATGGAGTGAATGGCATATTCAAGGATCATTTGAAGCATTTTAAACAGCAGAGTGACATGATCAGATATGCATTTTACAAAAATGACCCTGCCTATGTTTTGGAGACTGTATCAGAGATTTTAAGACTAGAGGGAAAAGAGACTGATTAAAAAGTTGCTAGAGGCCAAGGTTGGGTGGGATAGCACAGGCCTGTAATCCCAGCACTTTGGGATGTCAGGACATGAGGATCACTTGATGTCAAGAGTTTGAGACCAGTCTGGCCAACATGGTAAAACCTCATCTCTACTAAAAATATAAAAGTTACCCAGGTGTGGTGGTGGGCACTTGTAATTCCAGTTACTCAGGAGGCTGAGGCAGGAGAATCGCTTGAACCTGGGAGACAGAGATTGCAGTGAGCCACCATTGCACCACTGTACTCCAGTCTGGGTGACAGAGCGAGACTTCGTCTCAAAAAAAAAAAAAAAGTTATTAGAAACCGGACACAGTGGTTCATGCTTGTAATTCCAGTACTTTGGGAGGTCATGGTGGGTGGATTGCTTGAGCCCAGGAGCAATCTCAAAAAAACTTTTTTTTTTTTAACTCAGTCTCAAAAAAAGTTATTAGAGAGTAATCTAGGTGGGAATGGTAAAGGCAATGGCTGATAAAGATGAGGCAGGACTGGTTTTAAGAGATTTTGGGCCAGGCACAATGACTTACATCTGTAATCCGAGCACTCCAGGAGGCTAGACAGGAGAGGAAGATCATTTGAGGTGAGGAGTTCAAGACCAGCCTGGGCAACATAGTGAGATCCTCGTCTCTACAAACTTTTTTTTTTTTTTTTTTAATTAGCCAGGTATGGTGGCACACACCTATAGTCCCAACTGCTCAGGATGCTGATGTGAGAAGAGCCTTGAGCTATGATTGCACCACTGCACTCCAGCCTGGGCAATAGCACAAGACCCTGTCTCTTAAAAACAAAAAGGCCAGGCGCAGTGGCTTACACCTATAATTCCAGCAGTTTGGGAGGCTAAGGCTGGTGGGTCACCTGAGGTCAGGAGTTCAAGACAAGTCTGGCCAATATGGCAAAACTTCGTCTCTACTAAAAATACAAAAATTAGCTGGGCGTGGTGGCATACGCCTGTAGTCCCAGCTACTTGGGAGGCTGAGGGAGGAGAATCTCTTGAACCTGGAAGGTGGAGGTTGCAGTGAGCTGAGATTGTGCCACTGCATTCTACCCTGGTTGACAAAGCAAGACTCCAAACTCAAAAAACAAAAAAACAAGATAGAGACTTTATTTTTCCTGCAGAAATAGAATTTTTGATGATTCTACTGAGCGTGACTTGTCTGTAGATGATTACCTACATATGTGATGGAGTGGAAAGGGAAGGATTTGTGATGACCAAAATCAGCTTGCTTTTGGATTCTGAGTAAATGGCAGTGCTGTGTTTTACTTTTTGACACAGGAAATGAAGGAGGAGGGGAGGGCTTTAGTACATAGTCAGGCATTTGGCTTGGGCATGGTGAGTTTGAGGTGTTTTTTTTGAGATGGAGTCTTGCTCTGTCCCCAGGCTGGAGTGCATTGGAGTGCAGTGGCGCAATCTTGGCTCACTGCAACCTCCACCTCCTGAGTTCAAGTGATTCCCCTGCCTCAGCCTCCGGAGTGCTGGGACCACAGGTGCCCACCACCACGCCCAGCTAATTTTTTGTTGTATTTTAGTAGAGATGGGGTTTCACCATGTTGGCCAGGATGGTCTCAATCTCCCGACCTCATGATCCACCCACCTTGGCCTCCCAAAGTCCTGGGATTACAGGCATGAGCCACCACACCCGGCCTTGAGGTACTTATGATGGAAATATGGCTATGATTCTTAGGAGACAAATCATACCAGGAGATGTCAGTATGGTAGTTAATGGCATATATATATATATATATATATATATATATATAAAATTTCCAATCCATCAGAATAAGGAAATCATCAAGGGACACCATGTAACGTGAGAAGAGCAGATGAAAGAGATTAGAACAGTAAGGGGCACCAACATTTAAAGGTCATTTGAGGAAGGAGCAGGAAAGGAGACTGAATTCCATGCCTTCTGCAGAATGAGTCCTGAGAGTGCCGTGGGAAAAAGTGTGGATGACTCACAAGGCTCACTCCACCTAGAAGTTCATCTTCTTTTGGCCCCACTTATAGTATAGTACTAGTATTATCTTTACATGCTAGTTATGTTTTTGTCTTATCTTCAGTGAGAAGTGTTTATTTACCACTGACCATAACAGTGCTTTTGAGAAAATATTTCTAGCAGTACCACGGAATGTCTTTCCTTGGTGCCTTTGCATTTGGAAACAAACCCAGAAGCAGTGCAGCACAGACAAGGAATATACACTCATCACCCTTAGGACTGATCATTTGTTTTTATTTTAGAAGATAAATCCTGGCTGGGCCTAGTGGCACATTCCTGAAGTCCTTGCTATTTGGGAAGCTGAGGCAGGAGGATCCCCTGAACCCAGGAGTTTGAGGCTGCAGTGAGCTGTGATTATGCATCACATTCCGGCTTGGGTGGCAGAGTGAGACTCTTGTCTCAAAAAGAAATTATTTGACACACATGTGTGATTGTTATAGCATTTAATACTTGAATATTTTTATATGTCCAAAATTTTATGGGTTTTTTGTTTTGTTTTGAGAGTCTCACAGTGTTGCCTGGGCTAGAGTGCAGTGGCTTGCTCTCAGCTCACTGCAACCTCTGATTCCCGGGCTCAGGCGAGCCTCCTGCCTCAGCCTCCTGAGTATCTAGGATTATAGGCATCCACGACCATGCCAAGCTAATTTTTTGTATTTTTAGTAGAAACAGTGTTTCACAATGTTGACCAGACTGGTCTCAAACTCCTCACCTCAAGCGATCCACTCACTTCAGTCTCCCAAAGTGTTGGGATTACAGGCGTGAGTCACCATACTGGCCTATTTTATGTTTTTTAATTTAAAAAAAATTATTATACATAGCAGCAGAAGGAAACTTCAGGAATATTTTTAATGTCAGACTCTTTCCTCCTCTCCCAAAGGACAAAAACTTATTTATGGAATTTGGGGGATTTTATTTATTTATTTGATTTTGAGGCAGAGTTTCACACTATTGCGCAGGCTGGAGTACAGTGGTGCGATCTTAGCTTACTGCAACCTCTGCCTCCCGAGTTCAAGCGATTCTCATGCCTGAGCCTCCCTTACTGGCTGGGATGACAGGTGCATGCCACCATGCCCAGCTAATTTTTGTATTTTTTTTTTTTGAGATGGAGTTTCGCTCATGTTACCCAGGCTAGAGTGCAATGGCACAATCTTGGCTCACCACAACCTCCGCCTCCTGGGTTCAGGCAGTTCTCCTGCCTCAGCCTTCTGAGTAGCTGGGATTACAGGCATGCGTCACCATGCCCAGCTAATTTTTTTGTATTTTTAGTAGAGACGGGGTTTCACCATGTTGACCAGGATGAACTCGATCTCTTGACCTCGTGATTCACCCACCTCGGCCTCCCAAAGTGCTGGGATTACAGGCATGAGCCACCGCGCCCAGCCTTAATTTTTGTATTTTTAATAGAGATAGGGTTTCACCATGTTGACCAAGCTGGTCTTGAACTCCTGGCCTCTGGTGATTTGCCCGCCTCAGCCTGCCAAAGTGCCGAGATAACAGGCATGAGCCACAGTGCCTGGCCATGTCTCTGTTTTTCTTTTGGTGAAGGAGAAGGTCATATGGTCTCAAACTTGAGTAACTACAGGGCACATTCACATGGGATAGAGTTCTGGCAGTGTTCTTCAGGGCTGTGGAAGAACATAGAAGTTGGTCATTTCCATATGCCTCGATATAACATTTTAGTGTTCTGTTGAATCATTTATAATCTGATGTATGATACTCTTTTAGGAAAACATAGCTGCATCATTTAGCTTTGCAAGCCCTATGCCCAGCCTGGGCAACATAGTGAGACCTCGTCTCTTCCAAAAATAAAAAATAGCTGGGCATGGTGGCATGCACCTGTGGTCACAGCTACTTGGGAGGTTGAGGTGGGAGGATTGCTTGAGCCTGGGAGTTCAAGGCTACAGTGAGTTCTTACCACTGCACTCCAACCTGGGTGACAGAATGAAACCCAGTCTCAAAAAAACAAAAACACTTTATCCCCTATTGCTCCTCTCAGGGCAGTATTTTGTAATGGCTCTATTAAAGTTCATAATGATTCCGTAGGAGAGATGGGAAGAAATCCCTGGGCCTTCTGCTTTGCCTAAAATAGGTTGATTTCCTCATATAGAGCAGATAGATTTTTCATCTCTAGCAAAACATTGCCACTATGTATCCCTTTTCCTCTTGGATTTGATCTTAGAGTCCCTTCTAAAATAGTTTCTACTTTAACTTTTTGGGAATTTGACTGTGGCATCACTTAAGAACTATTTCTAAGAACACTAGAGACCCACCCAGACATGAGTTGTATTGATTCTTTTTTGGTTGGTTGTGTTTTTTTGAGATGGAATCTTGCTCTGTCGCCAGACTGGTAGCATGATCTTGGCTCACTGCAACCTCCACCTCCCAGGTTCAAGCGATTCCCATGCCTCAGCATCCTGAGTAGTTGGGACTACAGGCGCGAGCCACCATGCCTGGTTAATTTTTTGTATGTTAGTAGAGATGGGGTTTCACTCTGTTGGCCAGGATGGTCTCAATCTCCTGACCTCATGATCCGCCCACCTCAGCATCCCAAAGTGCTGGGATTACAGGTGTGAGCCACCAGCTATGTTGATTACTTTATATTCGATCATTTTCACTGTACTAGTTCTCTTATTCTTGATTGTAGGTGAGATCGCCATGCTTGATGGTGTAGGAGAAGAGAATGAGAAACTGTGGAGCTTTACCAAAAAGGCCTCGCACATTCAGTTGGACAGGTAAAAGAGTTTGTGCCTTTTGGACTTACTTTTAAGCATTTAAACTATGTCTGCTTTTTTCCTCCCTCTGTTCGAGATTCTGATTAAAGGAGATAAGAGAATATGTATTTCAAGGTTTTTCAGGCCAAGCATAGTAGGTAGGTGACAGAGTGAGACTCCATCTCAAAAAGAAAAAAAGGCCGGGCACGGTGGCTCATGCCTGTAATCCCAGCACTTTGGGAGGCCGAGGCGGGCAGATCAAGAGGTCAAGAGATCAAGACCATCCTGGCCAACATGGTGAAACCCCGTCTCTACTAAAAGATACAAAAATTAGCTGGGCATGGTGGCACGTGCCTGTAGTCCCAGATACTCGGGAGGCTGAGGCAGGAGAATTGCTTGAACCCAGGAGGCAGAGATTGCAATGAGCCAAGATTGTGCCACTGTACTCCAGCCTGGCGCCTGGTGACAGAGCGAGACTGTCTCAAAAGAAAAAAGAATTAAGCAGGCATGGTGGTGCATGTCTGTCATCCAGCTACTGGGGAGACTGAGACAGGAGAATCGCTTGAATCCAGGAGGTGGAGGTTGCAGTGAGTCAAGATTGCACCACTGCACTCCAGCCTGGGCAACAGAGCAAGACTTCATCTCAAAATAAATATGAAACAAAATAAAAAATGATCCAGGTGTGGTAGCATGTGCCTGTAGTCCCAACTACTCGGGAGGCTGAGGCAGGAGAATCGCTTGAATCTGGGAGGTGGAGGTTTCAGTGAGCCGAGATCATACCATATCAGTGAGACTGTTAAAAAAAAAAGTGGGGGTGGTGGTTTCACTGCCCTTTACCACTGTTACTAATATGAAATAGTTGTGATTATAATCTTTGGTACTTTAGTGTGGTTCAGATTTTTTTCAATCCAACGTATAAAAGAATTATAAAATTTTAGAAATTCTCAATGCATTGTTGAAACTGAGTCATATTCCAATAATCCAGATCTTTTGGCATAAACTGGACAGTTGAGGTCCTACCAATTTTGTCTTGCTTATATTTATTTGAAAAGAGAATCTTTGTGTAACATCTTGCACATCCCCTACTGCCATGAGAATTACTTACTGGGGGCTTCAGGATCTTTCAAGCATGTGACTGCCCTAAAATATTTCTTGTATTTTTTAACCATCAGTTAGAGGTCTCATAACACATGAACTTTGTTTCCTCAGCTTGCCAGAAGTACCTTTACTGGTTGATGTGCCTTGTTTATCTGCTCAGTTGGATGACTCAATTCTTAACATAGTGAAAGACCACATTTTTAAGCATGGAACAGTAGCATCTCGCCCACCAGTACAGATTGAAGAACTAATAGAGAAACCTGGAGGCATCATTGTACGATGGTGTAAGGTATGTAACTCAGAATTCTAGAAATGGCTTCCACATTATGGGTTTGAGATTTAGGGGCCATTCAGATTTTTTCATTAACTACTTTTGAATATATTTTTTTCTTCCCAAACATTCTTTGACTAAAATGAAGTCACAGAGAAGAATGAGGTAGCTCTTCAAGTTTCATTTTCTTTCTGTTTTTTTTTGTTTGTTTGTTTTTGAGATGGAGTTTCACTCTTTTGCTCAGGCTGGAGTGAAGTGGCATGATCTCAGCTTATTGCAACCGCTGCGCCCCCTCTTCCCCAATTCCCCTGGGTTCAAGATATTCTCCTGATTCAACCTCCCGAGTAGTTGGGATTATAGGCACCTGCCACCACAACCGGGTAATTTTTCTATTTTTTGTAGAGACGAGGTTTCACCAGTTGGCTAGGCTGGTGTTGAACTCCTGACCTCAGGTGATCTACCTGCCTCGGCCTCCCAAAGTGCTAGGATTACAGGCATGAGCCACGGTGCCCAGCTGCTCTTCCAGTTTTAAATGAATAGTTTTGAAAGAACTTTTTAAAGTCTCTGTATTACAACATTGTTTCTCATCACATATTTTCTAGGCTTACCTCAGTGACTTGAGGATTTCTTCCATTTCTACTTATTAGAAAAGCCAAAAGATTATAGTGAATATTGAATTTCTTAATATTTTCTGGACCACACTCACGCCTTTAATCCCAGCACTCTGGGAGGTCGAGGCGGGTGGATTGCTTGAGCTCAGGAGTTCAACCAACCTGGGCAACATGGTGAAACTCCATCTGCAAAAAAAAAAGTAATTAGCTAGCATAGTGACGTGCATTTGTGAGTCCCAGCTACTCAAGAGACTGAGGTGGGAAGATGGCTTCAGCCCAGGAAGCAGAGGTTACAGTAAACCAAGATCGTGCCACTACACTCCAGCCTGGGCAACAGAGTGAGGTGGAATCCATCTCAAAAAAATATTTTTTCTGTTCAACACTGAACTAATACCTTCGAAATAAGATTCCTAAAGTATAGTTTCATTACACACTTAGTATTGCTGAGAGTTTTGTGTGTTATATTATGAATATGAGTTACTGTATTTTAATAGAAACCATGTCCAAATTAGTCATAGTATTTTGGCTGTTGACAAATACATCATTCAGAGATGAGTGCTTGAATCTGAAAACGATTTTATGTATTTGTTTCCGCCCTGTCTTATGATGCTGATAAAAGCTATCTTTCTTTTTCTTGTTTTATCTTTTTAGCTACACTCTGAAATTTTCTTTTTTTTTCTCTTGAGACGAAGTCCAGGCTGGAGTGCAGTGTCTTGATCTCAGCTCACTGCAATTTCCGCCTCCCAGGTTCAAGTGATTCTTCTGCCTCAACCTTCCCAGTACCTGGGATCACAAGTGCCTGTTGCCACCATGTTCAGCTTATTTTTGTATTTTTAATAGAGACGGGGTTTCACCATATTGGCCAGGCTGGTCTCGAACTCCTGACCTCAAGTGATCCACCGACCTCTGCCTCCCAAAGTGCTGGGATTACAGGTGTGAGCCACTGTGCCTTGCTTTTTTTCTTTTTTTTTTTTTTGAGGTGAGGGGTTGCTCAGTTGCCCAGGCTGGAGTGCAGCGGTGCTACCTTGGCTCACTGCAACCTCTGCACCATACCCCACTCCCCACCAGGTTCAGTAGCTAATTCAGCTAATTTTTTTTGTATTTTTAGTCAATACAGGGTTTTGCCATGTTGGCCTCGAACTCCTGTCAGTGGGCCTAGTTACTTGCAGTTTTTTTACTCTAAGTATTTTTGTGTTTCCTTGTGAACATATGTGAAACTTGTAAAATATTAATATTTACCTAGCTGTAAAATTATGAGGTCTTCTTAGAGTATTTGATCCATATGCTAATAGGTAATAACAGACTATCTACAAGATGATTGTATCATTTTAGCCTTCCAGGCAGTATGTGAGTTTCTGTTAGTCTATATCTTGACCAATAATTGGCATTGTGAGACTTTATATTTTTGCCTAAATGTGACTTGTTGTGGTTTTATTTTATTTAATTGTTTGTTTGTTTTTGAGACAGGGTCTCACTCTGTCACCCAGGCTGGAGTATAGTGGCATAATCACGTTCACTACAGCCTTGACCTCCTGGGCTCAAGTGATCCTCCTGCTTTAGCCCCAAGTAACTGAGACTACAAGCATGTGCTTGCACACACAGCTCATTTTTGTTAGTTTTTCTAGAGATGAGGTTTTGCCATGTTGCCCAGGCTGGCCTCGAACTCCTGGGCTCAAGTGTTCCACCTGATTTTGCCTCTCAAAGTGTTAGGATTATAGACATGAGCCACCACTTCTTGCCTTGTGGTTTTTAGGTTGTATTTTCCATATTACAAATTAGGGTGAATATTTATAATGTATATTTTTGGCTATCTATATTTCTTATCCTGTAGAATGCTTATGTATGTCTTTCACCCATTTTTCTATTGGGTGGCTAATTAAATTAACATACAGAATATATACAGAAGCCCTAAAAATTAATGGGGGTCCTGTATACTATATGTTAATTAATTCTTGGTACAATCATTGGCTCACTGCAGCCTGACCTCGAGATCCTCCTGCCTCAGCCTCCCAAGTAGCTGGGACCACCTGCGTGCACCCCTATGCCTGGCACCCCTATCTCTTGGTTATTATGAGTGATGTATAGTTGTGGCAAACTTAAAATTGAATCTTGAATGTTTTATCTTTGGCATTGATTAGAAAACATGCCATTTCTTCAAAGGAAGCAGACATTTTTATGTCAGACTGAGAAGTATAGAACACATGATCCAATAAAGAAAAGAAGGGAATCCAGGCACAGTGGCTGACACCTGTAATCATAGCACTTTGAAAGGCTGAGACAGGAAGATTTCTTGAGCTCAGGAGTTCAAGACCTGAGATACGGTGAAACCCCGTCTCTACAAACAATTAACTGGACATGGGGATGTGCGTCTGTAGTCCCAGCTACTTGGGTTGAGAGAGGAAGATGGCTTGAACCCGGGAAGTCAAGGCTGCAGTGAGCCGAGATCGCACCACTGAGGTCCAGACTGGGTAACAAAGTGAGACTCTGTCTCAAAAAAAAAAGGAGATAATGATGTGATGGCATATTTCCTATGGCCTTCTCAAGAATACCCCATATTCAGCATGTGGGCCTGTCTGCTTGGTCCAAAGTAGCTCCATTCAAAGTTTTTAAGCAGTGATGCTGAGAGAAGTCATTTTCTGTTTTTTACCTCACATAAAGTTTTTCTCCCTAGGTGGATGATGACTTTACAGCCCAAGATTATAGGCTCCAGTTTCGTAAATCTACTTCAAATCATTTTGAGGATGTATATGTAGGTTCTGAAACTGAATTCATAGTATTGCACATAGACCCCAATGTTGATTATCAGTTCAGAGTCTGTGCCCGAGGAGACGGCCGACAGGAGTGGAGTCCTTGGAGCGTCCCCCAGATAGGTCATTCTACATTGGTGCCTCATGGTATGCTGCTAATCTTTTCTCTCCTGAAGCCTAACTGTGTATTAGAATACTTGTCATCTGTGCTAAGGTCAGGACACTGACAACCAGCTATTCTTTTTTTTTTTTTTTTTTTTTTTGAGATGGAGTCTCACTCTTTCGCCAGGCTGGAGTACAGTGGCATGATCTTGGCTCACTGCAGCTTCTGCCTCCTGACAACCAGCTATTCTAAGCATAGATCCTGAATTGATAAGAACAACATGCACCATGTCTTTTACACAGATTACTTCATGTGATTTTTGTTTTCATCAGTTCTTATCTTCAGAGTCCAAAATGCTGGATGAGATTTTTAACCTCACTAAAAACCAAAGATTGAAAATATTGTGTAGGACACTCATAATTATTTTTATTCTTCTTTTTTTTTTGAGACAGAGTCTTGCTCTGTCACCAGGCACCAGGCTGGAGTGCAGTGGCACAACCTCGGCTCACAGCAGTCTCCGCCTCCTGGGTTCAAGCAATTCTCCTGCCTCAGCCTCCCGAGTAGCTGGGACTACAGGTGCGTGCCACCACATCCAGCTAATTTTTTTTTTTTTTTTTTGAGACAGAGTGTCGCTATGTCACCAGGTGCCAGACTGGAGTGCAATGGCGCAATCTCGGCTCACTGCAACCTCTGCCTCCTGGGTTCAAGCAGTTCTCCTGCCTCAGCCTCCTGAGTAGCTGGGACTACAGGCACACACCACCATGCCAGCTAATTTTTGTATTTTTAGTAGAGACAGTGTTTCACCATGTTGGCCAGGCTAGTCGCAATCTCCTGACCTGTGATCCGCCTGCCTCAGCCTCCCAAAGTGCTGGGATTATAGGCGTGAGCCACCGCGCCCGGCCAGTTTTTGTATTTTTTAGTAAAGACGGGGTTTCACCATGTTGGCCAGGATGGTCATGATCTCTTGACCTCGTGATCCGCCTGGCTCGGCCTCCCAAAGTGCTGGGATTACAGGTGTGAGTCACTGTACCGGGCCTTCTTCTTCTTCTTCTTCTTCTTCTTCTTCTTTTTTTTTTTTTTTTGAGACAAGTTTCGCTCTTGTTACCCAGGCTAGAGTGCAATGGTGCGATCTCGGCTCACTGCAACCTCCGCCTCCTGGGTTCAAGCAGTTCTCTTGCCTCAGCCTCCTGAGTAGCTGGGACTACAGGTGCGCGCCACCATGCCCTGCTAATTTTTGTATTTTTAGTAGAGGCGGGGTTTCACCTTGTTGACCAGGATGGTCTCGATCCCTTGACCTTGTGATCCACCCGCCTCGGCCTCCCAAAGTGCTGGGATTATAGGCCTGAGCCACCGCACCCGGCCTTCTTTTTTTTTTTAAATAAGATGGGGTTTCACCATGATGGCCAGGCTGGTCTTGAACTCCCGACCTCAGGTGATCCGCCTGCCTTGGCCTCCAAAAGTGCTTGGATTACAGACATGAGCCACCACACCCGGCCCTTCTTTTTTTAATTTTAATTTTATTTGTTTAGTTTTTTTGAGACAAGGTCTTGCTCTGTCACCCAGGCTGGCATGCAGTGGTACAGTCATGGCTCACTGCAGACTGACCTCGAGGTCCTCCTGCCTCAGCCTCCCAAGTAGCTGCGACCACCTGTGTGCACCCCTATGCCTGGCTAATTTTTTATTTTTTTGTTGAGATGGGGTCTGCTATGTTGCCCAGGCTGGTCTTGAATTCCTGGGCTTAAGCAATCCTCTTGCTTTGACCTCCCAAAATTCTGGGATTGTAGGCATGAGCCACTGTGCCCAGCTGATGCTGATTTTCCAAACCCTCAAGGAATATCTGGAGAGGAACATTTTCTTAAAAGCCTTATGATTTGAAATTTATCTCTCTCCTGCATTCTTTTTTAGAAGATGTAGACTCATTTATTAATTAGATTTTTATCAGGTTGGAATAAGTTCAAGCAATTATGTTTGAACTGTGATTTTATTAGGTAGGAGATAACACTTACTTGATTTATTATGCCAAAATTATGCAGGAATGTACTAAAATCTTTTTTATAATGTGTGGGACTCATCTTGATACTCTATTAGTGGAATCTTTTCTTTTCTTTTATTGAACTTGACTATGGCCCCTATGAGTAGTCTTTCCCATTTTCATGTTTTATTTAATGTGTCTGTATTGAAGATATTCCTCAAGAGATTCTAACAGTTTTCAATATCTTTGCTTTTAAAAAGAGTGGACAGCTGGCTTTGAGGGGTACAGTCTGAGCAGTCGAAGAAATATAGCACTCCGGAACGATTCTGAATCATCAGGTGTTCTCTACTCCAGAGCTCCAACTTATTTCTGTGGGCAGACATTAACATTCAGGCAAGTAGATACCAAAACATCTCACCTGCCTCAGGAAGCAGAGTGAAGTGCACAGAGCATACATGAGCTTTCAATTCAAAGCATCCTGAGCTTATTCCATCATTTATAGGCAGTGTTACTGTGGGAAGACTTCTTTATTTCCTTCAGCTTTAGTTTTCTCATCTGTATTCATAGGATTATTATGTAGATTAACTGGGAAATGTATATAAAATGCTTGATGTTTAATATGTTTATGTCTCTTTTCCTCTTGGTAAGTAGAGGTAAGTAGAATATCTCTCAAACATGAATATTAAAAATTTAGAGGCAGCCGGGCGAGGTGGCTCACGCCTGTAATCCCAGCACTTGGGGAGGCCAAGGTGGGTGGATCACCTGAGGTCAGGAGTTCGAGACCAGCCTGCCCAACATGGCAAAACCCTGTCTCTACTAAAAATACAAAAATTAGCTAGGCCTGGTGGTGTACACGTGTGTAATCCCAGTTACTCGGGAGGCTGAGGCAGGAGAATCGCTTGAACCTGAGAGGCAGAGATTGTAGTGAGCTGAGATGGCACCAGAGTGAGACTTTGTCTAAAAAAAAAAAAAAGCCAGGTCTGACAGCTCACACCTGTAATCCCAGCACTTTGAGAGGCCGAAGTGGTTTGATCACAAGGTCAGGAGTTGAAGACCATTCTGGCAAGATGGTGAAACACCATCTCTACTAAAAATACAAAAATTAGCCAGGAATGGTGGCAGGTGCCTGTAGTACCAGCTACATGGTAGGGTGAGGCAGAAGAATCGCTTGAACCCAGGAGGCGGATGTTGCAGTGAGCCAAGATTATGCCATTGCACTCCAGCCTGGGCGACAGTGCGACTCCATCTCGAAAAAATAAATAAATAAAAATTAAGAGGCCAGGTGCGGTGGCTCATGCCTGTAATCACAGCAGTTTGGGAGGCCAAAGTGGGCAGATCACCTGAGGTCAGGAGTTCGAGACCAGCCTGACCAACATGGTGAAACCCCGTGTTTACTAAAAATACTAAAATTAGGCCAGGTGCAATGGCTTACACCTGCAATCCCAGCACTTTGGGAGGCTGAGGCTGGCGGATTACGAGGTCAGGAGATTGAAACCATCCTGGCCAATATGGTGAAACTCCATCTCTACTAAAAATACAAAAATTACCTGGGTGTGGTGGCTTGTGCCTGTAATCCCAGCTACTCAGGAGTCTGAGGCAGGAAAATCACTTGAATCTGGGAGGCGGAGATTGCAGTGAGCTGAGATTGCGCCACTAAACTCCAGCCTGGCGACAGAGCAAGACTCCATCTCAAAAAAAAAATATATATATATAGAGAGAGAGGCCAAGAATTTATTTTGTCCTTTGTGAATCACTAAGAGTATATCTCTGCAGAGATAACACTATAAACATATTAATATGCTACTCTGCCCCCACTGCTAAATTTGACTGGCTTAAAAAAAAAATATGCTACTCTGTAAAGTAAAACTGAAAGTGGCCAAGTGCGGTGGCTCACGCCTGTAATCCCAGCACTTTGGGAGACTGAGGGAGGCGGATCACGAGGTCAAGAGATCGAGACCATCCTGGCCAACATGGTGAAACCCCGTTTCTACTAAAAAAATAAAAAAATTAGCTGGGTGTGGTGGCATGCACCTATAGTCCCAGCTACTCAGGAGGCTGAGGCAGGAGAATTGCTTGAACCTGGGAGGCAGAGGTTGCAGTGAGCTGAGATCGCACCACTGCACTCCAGCCTGGCACCTGTTGACAGAGCGAATCTGTTCGTGTTACCTGAGATATAATTTTTTTTTTTTTGGATGGAGTCTTGCTCTTGTCGCCCAGGCTGGAGTATAGTGTCACAATCTCGCCTCACTGCAACCTCTACCTCCTGAGTTCAAGCAATTCTCCTGCCTCAGCCTCCCGAGTAGCTGGGACTACAGGCACACGCTACCATGCCCAGCTATTTTGTATTCTTAGTAGTGATGGGGTTTCACCATGTTGGTCAGGCTGGTCTCGAACTCCTGACCTTGTGATCCACCCGCCTCGGCCTCTCAAAGTTCTGGGATTACAGGCGTGAGCCACCTTGTCTGGCCTGAGATGTACTCTTTACGGTCATGTTTCTAAATAGCTCTTCCTAAAAACCAAAGATCAGTTTTGACTTAAAGAAGTAAAGTTTGCCTGATTTTCACCATACTCATGTTAGTGTAACAAGCTCTCCTCTAAGTTTTTTAAGTCTTGAGATGAAATTTTATTGTAAATGCTTGACCTGAGTTCCTCTTGTTCTCATGCGCTTATTATTTAAGGCATGGAGAGTATCTGAATGTTTTATCTAAGCCAATGTTGCTATGTTCCTCTCCAGCTAAGTAATTTGAATTATTAGCAGTTGTCAGAATAGACTAGTTTATATTTTGTCTAATTTTTGATACCTCTTCTCACCCCTTAATGAAGAAAGAGTGACTCTAACCAGAAAAATATCAACAAAGAGAAAGAGAGAGAAAAAAAGACTAATACCTAACTATTTAATTATTCCCCAGGTAATCATGAGTTTTCTGCACTAACATACTCCTCTGCTTATGTCCCTTCTTTACAGAAACATTTCCATTAGTGACTCTCCTGAGAACAAGGTGTTTCTGTGCAATGACAGAGCTTCCTAACTGGATCTCAGACTAAAATAATGATAATAATTGCAATTAGTATTTAAATAATTTTTTTTTTTGAGACAGAGTTTCGCTCTCGTTACTCAGGTTGGAGTGCAATGGCACGATCTCGGTTCACCGCAGCCTCCGCCTCCTGGGTTCCGGCAATTCTCCTGCCTCAGCCTCCTGAGTAGCTGGGGTTACAGGCACACGCCACCATGCCCAGCTAACTTCTTTGCATATTTAGTAGAGACGGGGTTTCACCATCTCTCACCAGGATGGTCTCGATCTCTTGACCTTGTGATCCACCCGCCTCGGCCTTCCAAAGTGCTGGGATTACAGGCGTGAGCCACCACGCCAGACTTTAAATAATATTTACTATGTGCCATGTGTTGTCTTAACTTCTGTTAACTCATTTGATTTTCATAGTAACCCAGTGAGATAGATTTAGTTATTTATTTTAGGGATCCAGAAATGGAGGCACAGACAAATTATTTACCCAGTGTCACAGCTATGCTAAAGCTAGGATTTAAATCCAGACTGGTCTGTATTGCTTCTTTTTCATCTTTTTCATGGGAGAGTAAACATGATTCTAGTCACTCTTGAAGTCTACAGTTCCTCTATTACTGTATCCTTAGTATGACTTTTACCTCGTATGACCTTTTACCACTTGATCTGATGCTCTCCTGCTTTTTAAATTCTTCCTCCTTGGATACATGGTAATGTCTGATAGATTGCTACTTAGGTTTATTTCTTTTTTTTTCCCTTTTTGTTTTGAGATGGAGTTTCGCTCCTGTTACCCAGGCTGTAGTACAATGGCGTGATCTCAGCTCACCGCAACCTCCGCCTCCTGGGTTCGAAAGGCAATTCTCCTGCCTCAGCCTCCTGAGTAGCTGGGATTACAGGCACGCACCACCATAACCAGCTAATTTTTTTTTGCATTTTTAGTAGAGACGGGGTTTCACCATGCCGACCAGGATGGTCTCGATCTCCTGACCTCGTGATCCACCCGCCTCAGCCTCCCAAAGTGCCGGGATCACAGGCGTGAGCCACCGCGCCCAGCCTATTTCTTAAATCATTCAGTAAATATTTACTAAGACCTTGGAAATTATACAAATTGATTAAAATTCACTCCTGCTGACCATGATGTGAAAGACGTAGTAGGTCTCAATAAACTGTTCGTCTGTTGGCCTCTCCTAAAAATGCATCATCAGGCCCCACTTTGCAGGGTGATGACCTGAAGTTCCATTCAACTCACTATTGTCGTAGCAAGCCTTTTGCATTTTTGTCATGTTTTTCTTTGACTGTGGAACGAAAACGTTTTCTCCCCTTGTTTAAAGGAATTTCAGGCATTGGCATTGAAGCCAGAGATATGAATGCAAGAGGACTCCATGCATAAGGGAGGAGCAAGTAGGCCTACTTGAATCAAGAGAAACAATATTTAGTTTTTTGAGGGTGCTTAAGGACCTAGTAGTTAGAAGGGAGACTATACTTTGTTATTTAGCCCAGTTGGTCCCTGCTGAAGTTTCTGTAAGGCTTAGAGCTGCCGTAACCAGAGAAACCTGTGTTACTGGCTGGATTGTAACAGTCTCTAGACACACTCTCATTAGATGCTCAGGTCTGCTAGTACACCTCTCCTTCCAAGTCTCCCTGACTTCCTGTGTGAACATTCTTGCTCTTTGCTTATTTCTCAGATTTTCTGATTTTTTTTAAAAAGGTTTATTTTCTTTCTCATTCCCCTCCCCAGCTCTCCCCACTTTTTGTTTAAGACAAGGTCTCACCCTGTCACCCAGATTGAAGTGCAGTGGCATGATCTCAGCTCACTGTAACCTCTACTTCACAGATGCAAGCAATCCTCTCACCTCAGCCTCCTGAGTAGCTGGGATTACAGGAGTACTATCACACCCGGCTAATTTTTGTATGTTTTGTAGAGATGGGGTTTTACCATGTTGCCCAGGCTGGTCTTGAACTCCTGAGCTCAAGTGATCTGTCTACCACCGCCTCCCAAAGTGCTGGGATTGCAGGTGTGAGCCACCACACCCAGCCCTGTTTTTTTCTTTTTCCCCAAGAAGGAGTCTCACTCTGATGCCCAGGCTGGAATGCAATGGAACGATGATCTTGGCTCACTGCAACCTCTACCTCTTGGATTGAAGTGATTCTCACGCCTCAGCCTCCCAATTAGCTGGGATTACAGGCATGCGCCACCATACCCAGCTAATTTTTGTATTTTTTTTTCATAGAGACAGGGTTTCACCATATTGGTCAGGCTGGTCTCGAACTCCTAAACTCAAGTGGTCCATCCACCTTGGCCTCCCAAAGTGCTGGGATTACAGGTGTGAGCTACCACGCCCAGCGGATCTTATTTTTTAACCATATTTTAAGTTTCTCTTTACCACTACTTTTCTCTTTAAAAAGAGAGAAAGTCTACCTTGCGCAGTGGCTCACACCCATAATCCTAGCACTTTGGGAGGCCGAGGCGGGTGGATCACCTGAGGTCGGAAGTTGGAGACCAACCTGGCCAACATGCAGATGCCCCATCTCTACTAAAAATACAAAATTAGTTGGGCATGGTGGCACATGCCTGTAATCCCAGCTACTCTGGAGGCTGAGGCAGGAGAATTGCTTGAACCTGGGAGGCAGAGGTTGCAGTGAGCCAATATCGCAGTGAGCCAAGATTGCACCATTGCACTCCAACCTGGGCAACAAGAGCAAAACTCTATCTCAAAAAATTATTTATTTAATTAATTAATTAAATAAAAAGAGAAAGCATACAAAAATTAGCTGAGTGTGGTGGTATGTGCCTGTAATCCCAGCTACTCAGGAGGTTGAGGCAGGAGAATTGCTTGAACCTGAGAGGTGACAGAGCAAGACTTCAAAGAGAGAAACAGAAAGCTGGCTGTTAAAAGTGGCATGCACCTGTAGTCCCAGCTACTTGGGAGACTGAGGTGGAGGGATCACTTGAGTCCAGGGGGCAGAGACTACAGTGAGCCAAGAATGTGCCACTGCACTCCAGCCTGGGTGACAGAGTGACACCCCTGTCTCTAAAAAAAAGAGAAGGTGCTTTAGGTGCTAACAGCATTCTTTAATCCTAATAGTGTAGGAGGTAGGCTGTTACTGCCTTTTATTTTTTTTTTTTTGAGATGGAATCTTGCTCTGTCTCCCAAACTAGAGTGCAGTGGTGCGACCTCTGCTCACTGCAACCTCCACCTCCTAGGTTCAAGCGATTCTCCGGCCTCAGCCTCGTAAGTAGCTGGGAATACAGGCGCCCAACGCCACACTCTGCTAATTTTTTTGTATTTTTAATAGAGACAGGGTTTCACCATGCCCAGCCAATTTTTGTATTTTTTTTCATAATAATAATACCACCTACCTCATAAATTGCTGTGAGAAGGTAGATATAAAAAAATTAGAACAGTGCCTGAAGTATAGCAAGAACTCAATCGTGATTGCTATTATTATTTAGAAAAAAAAATGTGGTAAGATTGTTCTTTTTAAGCTAGTAGTTATTAGGTATCATTCATGTTGCATTTTAAAAGTATGAAATGGGCTGGTCTCGGTGGCTCACACCTGTAATCTCAGCACTTTGGGAGGCCAAGGGATGCAGATTATGAGGTCAGGAGTTTGAGACCAGCCTAACCAACATGGTGAATCCCCGTCTCTACTAAAAATACAAAATTTAGCCGTGCGTGGTGATATGTGCCTGTAGTCCCAGCTACTCAGGAGGTTGAGGCAGGAGAATTGCTTAAACCAGGAGGCAGAGGTTGCAGTGAGCCAAGATCGCGCCACTGCACTCCAGCCTGGGTGACAGAGCAAAGACTCTGTCTCAGAATAAAAAAGTATGAAATGACCTTTCTACTTCATTTACAGAGTTGAAACTGTGGGACAACCAGACAGAAGAGATAGCATAGGAGTGTGTGCAGAAAAACAGGATGGATATGACTCTCTGCAGCGGGATCAAGCTGTGTGCATTAGTACAAATGGTAAGAGATGAATAACTGTCATTCTCTTGGAAATATATGAATTATTATAGTAATATATGAATCTTTGCCATTTTCACACATTTGTAGTAGGTGATGAGAAAATTTAGGTCTTTTTTTTTTTTTTTGAGACGGAGTTTCACTCTTGTTACCCAGGCTGGAGTGCAATGGCGTGATCTCGGCTCACCGCAACCTCTGCCTCCTGGGTTCAGGCAATTCTGCCTCAGCCTCCTGAGTAGCTGGGATTACAGGCACACACCACCATGCCCAGCTAATTTTTTGTATTTTTAGTAGAGAGGGGTTTCACCATGTTGGCCAGGATGGTCTCAATCTCTTGACCATGATCCACCCGCTTCGGCCTCCCAAAGTGCTGGGATTACAGGCGTGAGCCACCGCGCCTGGCCCTCTTTTTCTTTTTTTTTTAATGAAATCTCACTCCATCACCCAGGCTGGAGCACAGTGACATGATCATAGCTCCCTGCACAGGCCTCAAACCCCTGGACCCAAGCGTTCCTCCCACCTCAGCTTCCTGAGTAGCTGGGATTACAGGTGAATGCCACCTTGTCTGGCTAATTTATTTTTATTTTTACTTTTTTGTAAAGATAAGTTGTTGCCCAGGTGGGTCTTGACTCCTGGTTTCCAGCAATCCTCCCACCTTGGCCTTCAAAAGTGCTGGGATTACAGGTGTCATCCACCATGACTGGCTGAAAGCTTTGGTCTTAATGGCATGATTTATGTAACTACTATGTACCAGGCATTGTTCTAAACTCTTTACAAATAAATCATTCAGTGTACATCTCTAGTGCTCTTTAAAAATTACTAGCAAGACATGTTAATATTTTGTGTTGTTGGCCGGGTGTGGTGGCTCATGCCTGTAGTTCCAGCACTTTGGGTGGCTCAGGTGGGCAGATCACAAGGTCAAGAGATGGAGACCATCCTGGCCAACACAGTGAAACCCTATCTCTACTAAAAATACAAAAATTAGTGGAGCATGGTGGCATGCACCTATAATCCCAGCTACTCAGAAGGCTGAGGCAGGAGAATTGCTTCAATCCAGGAGTCGGAGGTTGCAATGAGCCAAGATTGTGCCACTGACACGGTGAGATTCCATCCCAAAAAAGCGGGGGGGACCAGGTGTGGTGGCTTATACCTATAATCCCACCGCTTTGGGAGGCCCAGGCAAGTACATCACCTGAGATCCAGAGTTTGAGACCAGCCTGACCAACATGGAGAAATCTCATCTATACTGAAAATACAAAATTAGGTGGGCATGCCTGTAATCCCGGCTACTCAGGAGGCTAAGGCAGGAGAATCACTTGAACCCGGGAGGCAGAGATTGCAGTGAGCCAAGAATGAAACTCCGTTCAAAAAAAAAAAATTGTGTTGTTAAGAATTACGCAGAATAAGATTCTTGTTTATTCCATAGGAAACAGACTTGCTATTGCACAGGAAGTAATTTTGTAACACTGTCAAGTTTCTTTTCATGACATTGATATGGGAAACTCATAGTCTCTACTGGAAGAGTAGAGCCCTGTACTGCAGTAGTCATGTCCAAAAAAAGGAAAAAAACAAAAACAAAGAGTAGAGTCCTGCACCAGAACTCTAAAAGCTAAGTCCAGTTTTTGTTTTTTTTTTAAAATCTGAATTAGCAAATTAGCTATGTTACCAGTAATTAGAAACTATTTCAGGTCTCTTAGTTATTGCTCACATGTAAATGTCTCTTTACCTTAACATTTTAGGAACAGTTTTTGTCAATGGAAAAGAAATGACAAATCAGTTACCTGCAGTTACTTCTGGGTCCACTGTCACATTTGACATTGAAGCCGTGACTCTAGGAACCACCAATAATAGTGAAGGTGGAAACTTCAAGCTTCGAGTAACTATAAGTTCAAATAACAGAGAAGTGGTTTTTGATTGGTTACTTGATCAATCTTGTGGTTCTCTTTACTTTGGATGCTCATTTTTCTATCCTGGATGGAAAGTGTTAGTGTTTTAGATGTTTGAGTGCTTGGCTTTTGTTTTCAGGGTTTAACCTAGCTGTCTGCAGCCCAGTGTGATTGTAATCGCTTTTTTTTTGTAAAGTTGAATTCATCTCTAACCTAGGCCATTGGATATGGAAAGTGTTTACTGGATTCATTTTGTAATATTTTAGCAAAAAGAGACTTAAATGTTGTGGACAAAATCATAATTCAGTCAATTTTTTTTAGCATACTGTTAACTAAAGTATTACATCATAATAAAAACCAAATTGGCTTTAAAAGTATGAGAAGATGTAGAAAGTTCTATACCCTTCCACTGTACTTCTTAAAGTTGGTTATTAGACCAGGAAAACTTAATGTAATATTATTTTTTAAATCATCATAAAGGATCCAAGTCTCTTTAGAATAATACAAGAGGAAGAGATCAGAAGCTGTGTAATGTATTACTTTGCTCATATGCTGTCCACATGAATGTGTTGACTGTGCTCTCCATGTTCAGGTATTTGTAAGCAGTGTTGACTTTTATCCCATCTTCAATAATCTTTAGGTCCCTAAAACATTATTATTTTTTCTTTTTTTCACGGTGGGGGTGGGAGGGTGGGGATGGAGTCTTGCCCTTGTCACCCAGCCTGGATGAAATGGCGTGATCTCAGCTCACTGCAACCTCTGGCTCCCAGGTTCAAGTGATCCTTCTGCCTCAGCCTCCCAAGTAGCTGGGATTACAGGTGCCTGCCACCACACCTGGCTAATTTTTTTATTTTTAGTAGATACGGTGTTTCACCATGTTAGCCAGGCTGGTCTCAAACTCCTAGCCTCAGGTGATCCACCCACCTCATCCTCCCAAAGTGCTGGGATTACAGGTGTGAGCCACTGTACCTGACCAAGTTTTGCATTTTTTAAAAATGCCTGAGCGAGTGTCTGTAATAGGCAAGTATTACCTTTTGTTCTTCCGTTGCAGTTTGAATCAGTATAGGCTATACAGTATTTTTTAAATTTAATTATTTTTTTTTTTAGATGAAGTCTTGCTCTGTCACCCAGGCTGGAGTGCAGTGGCACGATCTCAGCTCACTGCAACCTCTGCCCACCAGGTTCAAGCAGTTCTCCTGCCTCAGCCTCCTAAGTGGCTGGGACGACAGGCACCCACCATCACACTAGGCTAATTTTTTTGTATTTTTAGTAGAGATGAGGTTCACCATGTCAGTCAGGCTGGTCTCCAACTCCTGACCTCAAATGATCCGCCCACCTCCACCTCCCAAAGTGCTGGGATTACAGGCATGAGCTACCCTGCCCAGCCTAGGCTACAGTATTTTTACAGGGTAAAGCTACTTATGGAAGTAGTATGCACAGGAGTGTTAGCCATTTCGAATGTATGAATTATGCCCATGTGTGTATCCAACCTGCCTGTGACATGCATTTTACTCTTTGCAGAGTATGACCTGTAGTCCAGTTTAATGTCAGTTTGATAAGTGGTCTCTTAGCAGACCAAAAAAATATAGGAAATAACCTATTTTTTTCAAAAACTTAAATTCGTGTGTAAAATATTTATTTGAAAGACTTTAATATGTAAAAGCAATTGTCTTGCTATGCCAGCCTAAAGATTTTATTTTAATGTGAATTATTTTTTTCATTTTTACCAGTAGTAAAAAAATAGAAAAGCAAGTATGATATTTTTGTAAGATAATTTATTTGGGAATTCATGTTCCCTGTTAGACAATCATAACCTTTTCTCCTTGTCTTTTTATGTATAAGTAAGTAGATTTTCACTTGTTTAGGGATTAAGAAGATGTTCCAGAATGTAGATACCATTGTCACCCAGAATCCATCCATCAGAATCAAAATAAAAAACTAAAAGCTCAATGTGTGTACTTTTTTCTTCTGTGAGATATGATTAATCCAGTTTTAATCTACCTTTCATCAGAAGGGAAAACGGGCTTCTTGTGGCTCCAGGCATTTTGATAAAATATCATTGTAACTTGTGAAAGGTTATTTGTACTTTCTTCTTAAAAAATATTTTTTATTGTTTTTTTGTAGAGAATGAGGGTCTAGCTTTGTTGCCCAGGCTGGTCTTGAACTCCTGGCCTCAAGCAATCCTCCCCAGCCTTGGCCTCCCAAAATGCTGGGATTACAGGCATGAGCAACCATACCCAGCTGGTTACTTGTACTTTCTGTATTCTCTGTCTGATACTGAGCCTCTTGCCTGACACAATGTGTGCAGAAGGAATCATTGGATCGAATGAGGATAGACGAGTTGTTTTCTACAAATCATCTTCATCTCATTCCTTTAATTCATCAAATACTTGTTGAATGTATTTGTTTCTTAGCCTCTCTAGGGAAATGGCATCTTAATTTATATGTATAGAATCTCCCTGTTTACAGACATGCCTTAAACCTAACTTGAGACAGGAGTGATAATATTTGGAACTCTGAAACTATTTTTTTTTTTTTTTTAGATTGGAATCTCACTTTGTTGCCCAGGCTGGAGTGCAGTGATGCAATCTTGGCTCAGTGCAACCTCTACCTCCTGGGTTCAAGTGATTCTCCTGTCTCAGCCTCCCAAGTAGCTGGGATTGCAGGTGTGCACCACTAACCCCAGCTAATTATTTTTTTATTTTTCTTTTTTGTTTTAACACAATGTAAACAAACACTCAGCTAATTTTTATACTTTTAGTGGAGATGGGGTTTTGTCATGTTGATCTGGTTGGTCTCAAACTCCTGGCGTCAAGTGATCCTCCTGTCTCAGCCTCCCAAAATTCTGGGATGACAGGCATGAGCCACCATGCCCAGCATTGAAAGTAATTTAAATATTGATTTTTTTCTTTAACTGTGAACTCATTCTGTTCAAATAGGAAACCTCGTATTCCAAACCTATGTGCCAGGAAGGAAGAATTTGCGTGATGATACAAGCATAAGAACTGATTATTTGGCTGGGCATGGTGGCTTACGCCTAGCTGTTTTTTTGTTTTGTTTTGTTTTAGTTTTTTGAGATGGAGTTTCACTGTTGTTACCCAGACTGGAGTGCAATGGCACGATCTCGGCTCACCACCCTCCGCCTTCTGGGTTCAAGCAGTTCTCCTGCCTCAGCCTCCCAAGTAGCTAGGACAACAGGCGCACACCACCATGCCCAGCTAATTTTTTTGTATTTTTAGTAGAGACGGGGCTTCACCATGTTGACCAGGATGGTCTCAATCTCTTGACCTCGTGATCCACCTGCCTTGGCCTCCCAAAGTGCTGGGATTATAGGCGTGAGCCACTGCGCCCGGCCACCCCTAGCTGTTTTTTATTTACTTAAAAATATGGCCAGGCGCAATGGCTCACACCTGTAATCCCAACACTTTGGGAGGCGTAGACAGGCGGATCACTGGAGGTCAGGAGTTCAAGACCAGCCTGGCCAACATGGTGAAACCCCGTGTCTACTAAAAATACAAAAATTAGCTTGACATCGTAGCACACGCCTGTAGTCCCAGCTACTCAGGAGGCTGAGGTGGGAGAATTGCTTGATCCCAGAAGGTGGAGGCTGCAGTTATCCAAGGTTGTGCCATTACAACCAGGGCAACAGAATGAGACTATCTCAAAAAAAAAATAAATAAATAAGCCAGGTGTGGTGGTGCCCACCTGTAGTTCCAACTACTCAGGAGACTGAGGTGGGAGAATCACTTGAGCCTGGGAATTCGAGGCTGCAGTAAGCCTATATCGTGCCTCTGCACTTCAGCCTGGGGACAGAGTAAGACCCCGTCTCAAAAAAATATATATTTTTAATTATAAGTTTCACATTAAACTGTGAAATGAGCCAGTGGCAGTAGGGATACATATCCAGTAGATAGATATTTGAATTAGACTTAAAAGGACATGATGAGGCTGTGCGTGGTGGCTCACGCCTGTAATCCCAACACATTGGGAGGCCAAGGCGGGTGGATCATGAGGTCAAGAGATCGAGACCAACCTGGTCAACATGGTGAAACCCCATTTCTACTAAAAATACAAAAAATTAGCTGGGCACAGTGGCATGTGCCTGTAATCCCAGCTACTGAGGAGGCTGAGGCAGGAGAATTGCCTGAACCCAGGAGGCGGAGATCGCGCCATTGCACTACTCCAGCCTGGGTAACAAGAGTGAAACTCCGCCTCAAAAAAAAAAAAAAAAAAAAGGACATGATGATGGATATGAGAGTAGGGATGAAGAAGAGAGCTAAACTGGATTTGTAGGCCAGGCACAGTGGTTCACGTCTAATTCCAGCACTTTGGGAGGCCAAGGCAGGCGGATCACTTGAGGAGTTTTTTTGTTGTTGCTGTATTTTTAGTAGAGACAGGGTCTCACCATGTTGGCCAGGTTGGTCTCGAAATCCTGACCTCTTAGACCATTTATATTTAATGTTATTGTGCGTTTTTTTGAGATGGATTCTTGCTCTCTGGCCAGGCTGGAGTGCAGGGGTGCAATCTCAGCTCACTGCAACCTCCGCCTCCCAGATTGAAGCAATTCTCCTGCCTCAGCCTCCTGAGTAGCTGGAACTACAGGTGCATGCTACCACACCCAGCTAGTTTTTGTATTTTTAGTAGAGACAGGGTTTCACCATGTTGGCTAGGATGGTCTTGATCTCTTGACCTCGAGATCTTCCCGCCCCCACCTCCCAAAATACTAAGATTACAGGCATGAGCCACCATGCCATATTGAGAAGTTATGGCTTAAGCCTGCCATTTACTTACTCAGGTTTTATGGGAACCTGAAAACACTGTGTAACCTGCTGTTAATGGGTGGAATGTTTCTAAATTTGGATTAGATACTGTTGGTTGATGGTATTGTTGAGTTCTATTTTATTCTTGCTGATTTTTCCTGTCTAGTTAGTACTAAGAGTCGTTTCGAGAGGAATGTTTTATTTATTTATTTAGGAGACAGAGTCTTGCTCTGTCACTCAGGCTGGAGTGCTGTGGTGTGATCTGCAACCTCCGCCTCACAGATCCAAGTGATTGTCCTGCCTCAGCCTCCTGAGTAACTGAGGAACTACAGGTACGAACCACCATGCCCAGCTAATTTTTTTGTTTGTTTGTTTTAGTAGAGACAGGGTGTTGCTATGGTGACCAGGCTGGTCTCAAACTCCTGACGTCAAGCAATTCACCCGTCTCAGCCTCCCAAAGTGTTGTGATTACAGGTCATATATATATGTATATATGCATATGTATACACATATATATTTTATTTATTTCAGACTTTGGAGTAGCTGAGACTATATATCTTTGTCTACCTATCTATCTAGCTATCTATCGAGACAAAGATTTGAGACAAGGTCTTGCTCTGTCACCCAGGATGGAGTGCAGCGGCATGATCATAGCTCACTACAGCCTCAACCTTGTGAGCTCAAGTGATGCCCCTGCCTCAGACTCTTGAGTAGCTCAGACTGCAGGCATGCACCATCATGTCAGGCTAATGGTTAAATTTTCTGTAAAGATGAGGTCTCACTATGTTGCCCAGGTTGATAAACTCTTGAGATCAAGTGATTCTCTTTTTTTTTTTTTTAAATGGAGACTCTATTGCCCAGGCTAGAATGCAGTGCATCTCAGCTCACTGCAACCTCTGCCTCTTGGGTTCAAGCGATTCCCCTGCCTCAGCCTCCCAAGTAGCTGGGACTAGGCATGTACCATCATGCCCGGCTAATTTTTCTATTTTTAGTAAAGACAGGGTTTCACCACGTGGGCTAAGCTGGTCTTAAAACTCCTGACCTCAGGTGATCTGCCCACCCCATCCTCCCAAAATGCTAGGATTGTAGATGTGAGCCACTGCTCCTGGCCCTAAAGAATATTTTCACTGAACATAGAATTCTGGGTCAACAATTCTTTTTTTTTTTTTTTTTCTTTTTCTTGAGACAGAGTTTTGCTCTTGTTGCCCAGGCTGGAGTGCAGTGGCACGATCTCAGTTCACCACAACCTTTACCTCCTGGGTTCAAGTGATTCTCCTGCCTCAGCCTCGTGAGTAGATGGGATTATAAGCATGTCCCACCACACCCGGCTGAGTTTGTTTTTTTAGTAGAGACAGGGGTTTCTCCATGATGGTCAGGAGAACTCCTGACCTCAGGTGATCCACCTGCCTTGGCCGCCTCCCAAAGTGCTGGGATTACAGGCATGAGCCACTGAGTCCGGCCTGGGTCAACAATTCTTATTTTTTACCCTATTACTTGAAGAATACTTTGCCACTTCCTTCTGGCTCCCATTTCTGAGGAGAAATCCGGTTGTAATTATTTTTGTTTGTACATAAGATGTCATTTTTCTCTTCTTGCTTTCAAGATCTTTTTTTTTTTTTTTTTTTTGAAATGGCGTCTCACTCTGTCACCCCGGCTGGAGTGCAATGGCGTGATCTTGGCTCACTGCAACCTCCACCTCCTGGGTTCAAGCGATTCTCCTGCCTCAGCTTCCCAAGTAGCTGGGATTACAGATACCCACCACCATGCCAGGCAAAATTTTTGTATTTTTAGTAGAGAGGGGTTTCACATATGTTGGCCAGGCTGATCGCAAACTCCTGACCTCGTGATCCTCCCGCCATATCTCCCAGAGTGCTAGGGTTATAGGCATGAGCCACCATGCCTGGCCTCTATTTTTGTAATTTTAATGGAGACCGGGTTTTCACCATGTTGGCCGGGATGGTCTCAAACTCCTGACCTCAGATGATCCACCCACCTCGGCCTCCCAAAGTGCTGGGATTACAGGCGTGAGCCACCACGCCCAGCTTTAACTTACATCTCAAAGACCTTTTTCCAAATAGTCACTATTACAGATTCTGGGATGTAGACGTGGCTTTTTGTTGGCTAAAAGTTTTCTGTCTTGCTAGGCTGCCCCTTTCCTTGTCTTTGGCTAAAGACAGCAAGATTTTTGTTGGGGCTTTTGTTCTGTGCCTATTGACATTTCCAAGTTACCAGCTTTTCTGGCCCCAAGTCTGGGATACACAAGGCAAAGAGAAAACACAAAGAACTTACTACTGTGTCATTCCTTGTATTCTGAGGTCCCTAGCTAGTTGGCCATTTTTCAGAGTCTTCTTATTTTTGTTATATTCCAGGATTTTTTTAAAAGAGTTGAGTGGGTGGAGGTGTTAAAAAAAAAAAAAAAAAAGTCTAACTCTATTGTCCAGGATAAAGTGCAATGGCGTCATCTCAGCTCACTTCAACCTCTGCCTCCTGGGTTCAAGCGGTTCTCGTGCCTCAGCCTCTAAAGTAGCTGGGCTTACAGGCACGTGCCACCAGGCCCAGCCAATTTTTTTTTTTTTGAGACGGAGTTTCGCTGCTGCTACCCAGACTGGAGTGCAATGGCGCAATCTCGGCTCACCGCAACCTCCACCTCCCAGGTTCAAGCAATTCACTTGCCTCAGCCTCCCGAGTAGCTGGGACTACAGGCGCACACCACCGTGCCCAGCTAATATTTGTATTTTTAGTAGAGACAGGGTTTCACCTTGTTGACCAGGATGGTCTCGATCTCTTGACCTTGTGATCCACCCGCCTCGGCCTCCCAAAATGCTGGGATTATAGGCATGAGCCACTGTGCCCGGCCTCTTCTATCTTTTATAGCAGTAGTTCTCAACTCACCTGGAGAGCTTTGTTAAAAAAAATTCTGATTTAGTTGGTCTCAGGGGAGATTAAGCTTCCCCCCCCCCCCCCCGCCCTCTTTTTTTTTCTTCTGAGGTAGTCTCGCTCTGTTGCCCAGGCTGAAGTGCAGTGAGTGGTATGATCTCGGCTCACTGCAACTCCTGCCACCCGGGTTTAGGCGATTCTCTGCCTCAGCCTCCAGAGTAGCTGGCATTACAGGTACATGCCACAATGCTGGGCTAATGTTTTTCATTTTTAGTAGAGATGGGTTTCACCATCTTGACCAGGCTGGTCTTGAACTCCTGACCTCCTGATCCACCTGCCTCAGCCTCCCAAAGTGCTGGGATTACAAGCGTGAGCTACTGCACCTGACCTTTTTTCCCTTTTTAAAGAAATTAGATGATTCTATTGTGGAGGCTGACAGGAAAACTACTCCAAAGCAAATAAAGGTTGGTCTGCATAGTAATTAATGAATTAATTAGAGATGGAGTCTTAATATGTTGCTCAGGCTGGTCTGGAACACCTGGGCTCAAGGAATCATCCCACTCTAGCTACCACAACCCAACTGATTTTTAAAAAATAAATCTAAATTCATTCTGTTGAAAACTCATTTATTCTGAAATTATTTTTTGTATTCTCTGTCCTTTATAAATTGAAAGTAACAGTAGATGCCATGTTTGTAAATATTTTTATATGAAATAAAAAAATTTAAAAATGTTTATTACTGGTCTGTGAAATCCAATAGTGTAGGACCTACTTAATAGCCTACATTTTTTCATATATGGGTGTCTGATAAAGACTTTTGAACTAAGTAAGACTAGTACTTTCTTTTTAAAAAACAAAAACCATATTCAGTAAAATTAACAAACACTTCTATCCCATAAAATTTAACGTCAATCTTAAAAAATTGGCCAGCCACAGGTGGCTCACACCTGTAATCCCAACACTTTGGGAGGCTGAGGCAGGCGGATCATTTGAGGTCAGGAGTTCAAGACTAGCCTAACCAACCTAGTGAAAACTAGTCTCTATTAAAAAAAAAAAAAAAATTAGCAAGGTGTGGTGGCGCGTATCTATGGTCCTAGCTACTTGGGAGGCTGAGGCAGGAGAATCGCTTGAACCTGGGAGGTCGAGATTGCTGTAAGCCGAGATTGCACCACTGCACTCCAGCCTCAGCAACAGAGTGAGACTGTCTCAAATAAAATGAAATAAAATAATTGACTTTTCTGTGCCACTTCTATACATTAATATAAAGCAATATTAGGAAAAAAGTGTTTTTTTAGCATTAGACTGTGTTTATATAATCTTAAGATGTCCATATTATTTTTTGAGACGGAGTTTTGCTCTTGTTACCCAGGCTGGAGTGCAATGGCCCCATCTCGGCTCACCGCGACCTCCGCCTCCTGGGTTCAGGCAATTCTGCCTCAGCCTCCTGAGTAGCTGGGATTACAGGCATGCGCCACCACACCCAGCTAACTTTTTGTATTTTTAGTAGAGACAGAGTTTCACCATGTTGGCCAGGATAGTCTCAATCTCTCGACCTCGTGATCTGCCTGCCTCGGCCTCCCAAACTGCTAGGATAACAGGTGTGAACCACAGTGTTTGGTCTTGCTCTGTCTCCCACACTGGAGTGCAATAGCACAATCTTGGCTCACTGCAACCTGTGCCTGCCTGGTTCAAGTGATTTTCCTGTCTCAGCCTCCCAAGTAGCTGGGATTACAGGTACCTGCCACTATGCGCAGCTAATTTTTGTATTTTTTTAGTAGAGACGGAGTTTTGCCATGTTGGCCAGGCTGGTGAACTCCTGACCTCAGGTGATCCATCTGCCTCAGCCTCCCAAAGTGCTGGGATTTTAGTGAACCACTATGCCTGGCCTATGACTGCAGTTTTGACATATAAGCACTGGGAGAATCCTTGAAGCAGGATCTTAGTCTTACACAACTTCCCATTCCTAGTTCCTGGAAAAAGTGCTGGCACAGATACTCAGTAGATGAATAAGGATGCCTACTAATGATATAGCACACTAGAAAAGCAGGTAAACGCTATTTGGGTTATGAAAAAGGATGTAGTAGTAGTTTGGACATAAATGATTCCAGGATTAGACAGCAGTACAAGCCTGTAATTCCAGCACTTTGGGAGGCCAAGGCAGGAGGATCACCTGGGGTCTGGAGTTCAAGACCAGAGCAGTATGATGAAACCCCATCTCTACTAAAAAATACAAAATGTAGCTGAATGCGGTGGCATGTGCCTATAATCCCAGCTACTTGGGAGACTGAGAAAGGAGAACCACTCAAATCTGGAAGGTGGAGGCTACAGTGAGCTGAATTCATGCCCAGGCACTCCAGCCTGGGCAACAAGTTAAACTCCGTCTCAAAAAAAAAAAAAAAAAAAAGCAGCCAGGTGTGGTGGCTCACGCCTGTAATCCCAGCACTTTGGGAGGCCAAGGCGGGCCGATCAGGAGGTATGGAGTTTGAGACCAGCTTGACCAACATGGTGAAACCTCCTCTACTAAAAATACAAAAAAAATTAGCCAGGCATGGTGGCATGCGATCTCAGCTCCCTACAACCTCCACCTTAAGCGATTCTCCTCCCTCAGCTTCCTAAGTAGCTGGGATTACAGGCGCCCACTGCCATGCCCAGCTATTTTTAGTATTTTCAGTAGAAAGAGAGTTTCACCATGTAGGCCAGGCTGGTCTCAAACTCCTGACCTTAGGTGATCCACCTGCCTCAGCCTCCTAATGAAAGTGCTGGGATTACAGGCATGAGCCACCATGCCCTGCCCTCACTCCATGAGCTGTTTTTTCCAGAGATGGAGTCTTGCTCTGTGACCCAGGCTAGAGTGCAAATAGTGTGATCTCTGCTCAGCACAACCTCTGCCTCCTGGGTTCAAGCAATTCTCCTGCCTCAGCCTCACAAGAAGCTGGGATTACAGGCACATGCCACCACACCTGGCTGTTTCTGTATTTTTAGCAGAGACTGTGTTTACCATGTAGGCCGGCTGGTCTCAAACTCCTGACCTCATGACCCACCCACCTCGGCCTCCAAAGTACTGGGATTATAGGTGTGAGCCACCTCACCTGGCCTCTATGAGCTTTTAAATGGCCAAGATAAAGTCCTTTTTTTTTTTTTCACTAAAAAAAAATCCACAACCAAAGATGGATAGCTGTGTGGGTAACTAATAGCTTGACATTACTCTGAACTATAAATTTTAAAATATTTATGTAATACCATAAATACTACTTGTAATTGATGAAAGGAGGATTTCGCATTAAGATTTTCCTAATTATTAGCTTATTAGCTCTGACTCACCATTTGAGGCTGGATCCTTACTATGCTATCTAAATTAAAATTGTAATGCTCACATTAACAATGCATAATAACAACAAAAAACCCAAAACAGAATACAGGTTTTATATTATTGAACTTTATGTACAAAATCATTTGATTTCAAATAAACATTTAATGTAAAAACAATGTTCTTTTAAACTGAATTTTTTTTACATCTACTGTACCATTCAAATGCTTTATCATCTTACATGATTTCTTCAAAATCTTATCAAGGGTACATATAGAAAAGCATTTTTTTTTTTATAAATAGAAACAAAGGGATTTTTTTCAGCTTTTACGATGACATAAAAAGTTTACTCAACAGAAGTAATTTTATTACTATTTGGGGGAGGGAATCACCAACTTTTTGTGCAAACAATGCTAGCCTTCTTTTAAGCATTAAGAGCATAACTGCTTAAGAAATGACATAAGCAATAATTCTACACCTACATCTCCCCTAAAATAACCTATTTTGTTTTTTACATATGTGCACAGCTTTAGCAAATTAAAGCCCGAGATAAATGCTCGAGATCTACTATCCAGAGGCAAAATCAGAGTTTATTAGAACTCATCATTTGGAGAGCTTACAAATCAAGGAATCTGTAATGAAAGCTGCAGTTTCCCTCTTTCCTATTTTTTTTTTTAACACAAAAATCAGTGACTAAGAACTTAATACTGGATGACAAATCACATCCACACTATTCGTTAAATAGCCTCACAGTTAAACACATCTTAAAGACCAATCAAATCAGTATTTACATTTTATAAATTTCTGAAGACACCATTAGAAAGCTTATATATCCCTTCATTAAACAAAATAGGGAACTGCATCTGATGGTGGTGGAATGAAATTTTAAAATTAAAAATACCTGTATTTACAGCAGCATTGATCCTTTATAAATAAAGAATATGAAAATGCACTATCTTTAAGGATAATAAAAAATTGAGGTGATGTTACTCAACCACAGTGCTCGGAGTTGGAATAAAAACCTATTGGTGCTTGTTAATGTGCCAGTAGTGAAACCACTTTCTGTTGGAGAAAATCCAACTGCAAATATGTGCGTGAAACACATATAACACAGGGCAAAATTGCTCAAAATGATTCAAGTCAGCTTATCTGCATTGGATATTCTATTTATGAAACACATTACAAAGACATCCTTGCAAAGAAATAAAAGGTATAACAGTTTTCTGGTTCACTCTTATAAAACACTTCTCCCCTTTATAAGTGACATCTTAAAATCTCAGACATGTTCTTCTCTTGGTTTGCAATCCTAATTTAAAGATACGAACAGCTTTATTTTCCATCTGATTATCAAATTAAAAAAAAAAAAAGCAAAATGTTCAAGTTTAAAAAAAAAACATCCTGGGTGAGCAATGCACTAAAATTATCCACATGAAAACAAATGGTAAGTAATCTCATAAACCAACTTAGCGTTTCACTGTCAACAATGTGAAAAATCAGTATCTTCTCAAACAGGCATAAGATGAAGAAGTGCTATTTTTAAATTGTGAAATGAATTTATGTAATATAAAATATCCTACATTATAATTTTTAATTCCAAATTGATAAATGATTTCAAAAACAAGGATTAAAGTTTGATTGCAAATAGTAATACAATATAATTTCATAAAAATCCTTCAATTTCGCCAGGTGCAATGGCTCAAGCCTGTAATCCCAGCACTTTGGGAGGCCGAGGCGGGTGGATCACGAGGTCAAGAGATCGATACCATCCTGGACAACATGGTGAAACCCTGTCTCTACTCAAAATACAAAAAGTTAGCTGGGCATGGTGGCGTATGCCTGTAATCCCAGCTATTCAGGAGGCTGAGGCAGGAGAACTGCCTGAACCCAGGAGGCGGAGGTTGTGGTGAGCCAAGATTGCACCATCGCACTCCAGCCTGGGTAACGAGCAAAACTCTGTCTCAGGAAAAAAAAAAAAATCCTTCAATTTCTATTTTTCTCCTTTTTTGTAGTTGATACCTGAAGACTTCAATTTCTAAAAGGGAACCATTCCAATTTTCCCTCCCCAATAAACTGTCTCACAATTACTAAGTAGAAAAACAGCCAGTCATAAATGCAAAAAACATTCTAATTTAAATATATGAAATAATTTCTAGAGTACCAATTCAACATATTTGATAACTGAATGTAAAAACACTTTCTTTGAAATATTGCTTTTCATGCTTAAATTACAGAATGTTTCAAGACATCAAAAAAACTGATATACATATAATGCTGCATAATGAAGTAGAACCTTGATACAAATATCCTTGTTGAAATCATTTACTTCATCTAACAGTGCCTGTTTGGAACCTATGATTAAAAACAAAAACATAATTCTTCTTGGAGGATGAATTCCCTAAAATGCAGTTTCAGTGTCTGTCCATAATATGGGGTTAGATCTTTTCAGAGTTTTTGTTTTTTGCTCTGTTTTGAAACCCCTGAGACACTATCTGTTTCCAAAGCTTTCTCTTTTGAATTAATTTCACTAAATCCATTTGCCGTCCCGTTTTGTTCTTCAGTTACTTCTTCGTTTGCAGGGGAAGCAGATTCGCCCTTTTCTAATTTTTGCTGCATTTCACGGAGCTTGGTAACAGCTTTATCTATTGACATTATGCTAATAAGATTAAAGTCATGCATGCTGACTAGATGAAGCATGAAGTTTCGACATAAATTCTTCTTAATTATTTTCTGTCCATAATTTTCTACAAACAGCATACAGGCATGATTCATTTGATTGTCAGCAATAAACCTATTTAATAGAAACAAAACATCAATAGCAATACAAAGCACTATCAAATGCAATAGTGATAACAATTATAGGACTCTACCCAATTCCAGTAAACGAATGATGATTAAAGAAGCAGTAAAACTATAGTGAAACTGAGATTCAATCACCTGAATGAGCTTACCATTTAGACATTTCAAGAGATTTAATCTAATGAGCTTATTATACAGGTGCCATTAGAACAGTAGATAGAATTTCTGCGTGTTTTTCTTTTTTTTTAAAGAGACGGGGTCTTGCTATGTTGCCCAGGCTGGAGTGCAGTGGCTATTCACAGGTGCGATCCCAATACTGATCAGCATGGGAGTTCTAACCTGCTCCATTTCCAACCTGGGCTGGTTCACCCCTCCTCAGGCAACCTGGTGGTCCCCTGCTCCCGGGAGGTCACCATACTAATGCCAAACTTACTGTGGACACTCGATCAGCATAATGCCACCATAGTCCAGAACTCCTGTGTTCAAGTGATCCTCTCACCTAAGCCTCCTGAGTAGCTGGGACTACAGGCACGTGCCACCATGTGCGGCATAATTTCTGTTCTTAATGAAATTAAATAAGCAGCCTTAAAAGTATAAAATATTTTATCTTAGAGGCCTGTCACAGTGGCTCATGCCTATAATCTCAGCACTTTGAAAGGCTGTGTTGTGTGGATCACAAGGTCAGTAGAAGGAGACGAGCCAAGCCAATATGGTGAAACCCAGTCTCTACTAAAAATACAAAAATTAGCTCGGCATGGTGGCAGGTGCCTGTAGTTCCAGCTACTCAGGAGGCTGATGGAGGAGAATCACTTGAACCCAGGAGGCGGAGGCTGCAGTAAGCCAAGATCACGCCACTGCACTCCAGCCTAGCGACAGTGAGACTCCTGTCTCAAAATATACATATATTTTTTTCCTCTTGCCAGCACCACTTCCATTAATTCTCCCTATACACACTAACAATCCCCTTTATTTTTTCTGTTGTTCTTGACATGCTTTCCTATTACAGAAGCAGTACTTCTCTAACTGAAAATCCAACATAAAATGTGTAAAGCCTCCCTATATGTTTTAAAACATCAGCCTATTTGCCACTTTAGAATGCCACTATACAATGAACCCCAAAAGTTGCTACATGAATAGATTTGGATCAATGAACGAAATGAGAACTGAATAAAGTAATTTGACTATATCTTGAAACTAGCATGTCAAGATAAAAGAAAAAAAACAGATTAACCCAACCCTCCACATACATACTTCACTTAAGTGAATTTTAATGACTAGAACAGCAGCCAGGCAAACTTTATAAAAGGCTAGAGAGTAAATACTTTAGGCTTTGCAAGCCATGTGATTTTTTTGTTTGTACAATCCATTAAAAATATAAAGACTACTCATAGCTCAAAGGCAGTTGAAAAATAGGCCATGGCTCATGTATACACATCTGGACTAGAACTTACCCACCAACTCCTTGCCCCCCACCTAACATTTATTTCACTTATCTATAAATGAAAAAACCTTGAATGTTTGTGCTGTAGAAGAAAGCCTTAAACAAGGATCTTATAATCAAGTGAAACTGTATTTTTAAAAAATTTTTAGCAGGAACAAGGTCTTGCTACGTTGCCAAGATTGGTTTTGAATTCCTGAGCTCAAGTTATCCTCCTGCCTTGGCATCATAAAGTGTTAGGGTTACAAGTGTGAGCCACCACACCCAGCTGGTAACATATTTTTAGCCACAAAGGAATAAGAAATAAAAATTGTGCTACCTTCACCTCTATGAAATGGTAAAAAAGAAATCCAAAAAGCCACGTTTCTGAAAAACTAAGCAACTGTTAAAAATTTTCAGGACTTCCAGACATGTAACACATGGCATACAATTTTTATATTCCCTGTCAATAAAAGGAATGAAAATTGGGTCATTAAATGAAACTCCATCTCTGTCTTCCCTTCTGCTGAGCCCTGGTGCTGGGTCCCACCTAGGTGGCTATAAAATTTTTTTGTTTAAGACAGGGTCTCACTTTGTTGCCCAGGTAGGATAGGAGTGCAGTGGTGCAATCTTGGCTCACTGCAATTTCTGCTTCCCAGGTTCAAGTGATTCCAGTGCCTCAGCCTCCCGAGTAACTGGAATTACAGGCGTGTGCCACAACGCCCAGTGAATTTTTGTATTTTTAGTAGAGACGGGGTGACCCACCCGCCCTGGCCTCCCAAAGTGCTAAGATTACAGGCATGAACCACTGTACCAAGGTCTACAAAATAAGTTTTGAGTGTGAACCTGATGGGGTTTGCAAGCATGGGTGAAACACAACACAAAAGTTAGGATGGCCAGCGGTGTTTTCTGAAGGTCTATGATGATGACATCTTTTCCTAAGACAGCAGGGTTGTAGTACCGTTTCCTCTTGAAAGGAGATGGAATCACAACTGATATAAAATGCTGCAATGATTCACATCTATGCAACAAGTTCTAAAGACAAGGCCCAACTTTTGCCCTGATTTGATGAATACTAATGAATATAATATTTATTTAACAGTATCAAAAGGAACATTTTTTATTCTTTTTTCTTTTTCTTTTTTTAAGGCGGAGTTTCACTCTTGTTGCCCAGGCTAGAGTGCAATGGTGCAATCTTGGCTCACTGCAACCTCAGCCTCCCAGGTTCAAGTGATTCTCCTGCCTCAGCTCCTGAGTAGCTGGGAATACAGGCACACACCACCCTGACCAGCTAATTTTATAGTTTTAGTAGACATGGGGTTTCTCAGTTTCGCACAGTGGCGGTATCATAGTCAATGAGGTTTATCTGAGGCGCGATTGATTACTGGTGATTGAAAACTTTTCCCAATACCCCGCCATGATGACTTGAAATATAGTCAGCATTGGCAATTTTTGACAGTCTCTACAGAGACTGAATTAAAAAACAAAAATAATAAAAAAGAGATGGGGTTTCTCCATGTTGGTCAGGCTAGTCTTGAACTCCTGACCTCAGGCGATCTGCCTGCCTCAGCCTCCCAAAGTACTGGGATTACAGGCATGAGCCACCACACCCAGCCTCAAAAGGAATACCTTTGTACCTAAAAAAAAAAAAAAAAACCCCACCAAACCAAAACACACTGAACTAGAATAACATTTGGGGCACATAATAATGGAATTTTAAATAAGATTCTAACATACACAGATTTCTAGAATGCAAAACAGCAAAAGACCATAAAGAATAACAAAATAGTTAAATTGATTTAGAAATACCCTACCCATGCTTCATGACATGGAGATTCCAGAGTTTCATTACTTCTTTCTCTCCTTCGTTAACATCAGAAAATTCTTCAATTTGCTGGGAAAAAGAAATAAAGAAAAACACTTATTAAACACAAAATAGGCTGAGCCAGTGGCTCACGCCTATCATTCCAGCACATTGGGAGGCTGAGGCAGGCAAATCACGAGGTCAGGAGTTCAAGACTAGCCTGGCCAACATGGTGAAATCCCATCTCTACTGAAAATACAATATTTAGCTGTCCAGGATGGTCTCGATCTCTTGACCTCGGTTCATGATCTACGTGCCTTAGCATCCCAAAGTATTTGGATTCCAGGTATAAGCCACCCACTCAGCTGTATTTTCTTTTTTTTTTTTTTGAGACGGAGTTTTGCTCTTGTTACCCAGGCTGGAGTGCAATGGCCCCATCTTGGCTCACTGCAACCTCCGCCTTCTGGGTTCAGACAATTCTCCTGCCTCAGCCTCCTGAGTAGCTGGGATTACAGGCACGCGCCACCATGCCCAGCTAATTTTTTGTATTTTTAGTAGAGACGGGGTTTCACCATGTTGACCAGGATGGTCTCGATCTCTTGACCTCGTGATCCACCCGCCTCGGCCTCCCAAAGTGCTGGGATTACAGGCGTGAGCCACCGTGCCCGGCCAGCTGTATTCTCTTTTAGTAGAGACTGGGTTCCACCATGTAGGCCACGCTGATCTCAAAACTCCTGACTTCAGGTGATCCATCATACCAAAGTGTTGAAATTACAGGCGTGAGCCAGCACACCTGCTGTCATTTTAAAAAGGAAAGCCTAAATTATAAATACCTATAAATATAGAAATGAAAATGCACAATACAAAATTTACTTGAAGAAAAGCCGTCTTCACTTCAACTTGGTAACTTTTCTGTTTGTTTGTTTCGAGACAGGGTCTCACTCTGTCACCCAGGCTGAGGTGCAGTGGTATAATCTTGTAACCCGCGTCTTCTGAGTTTAAGCAATTCTCCTGCCCAAGCCTCCCAAGTAGCTGGGATCATAGGTGTATGCCACCATGTTGGGTTAATTCTTTGTATTTTTAGTAGAGACTGGGTTTCGACAGGTTGTCCAGGCTGGTCTCGAAATCCGCCCGCCTGTCTCCCAAAGTGCTAGGACTACACATGAGCCAGGGCACCCAGCCTAAGAGACTGAGGTTTGCTCTTGTTGCCCAGGCTGAAGTGCAGTGGTGTGATCACAGCTCACCGCAACCTCCACCTCCCAGGTTCAAGCCATTCTCCTGCCTCAGTCTCCTGAGTAGCTGGGATTACAGGCATGTGCCACCACACCTGGCTAATTTTCTATTTTTTAGTAGCAATGGGGTTTCTCCCTGTTGATCAGGCTGGTCTCAAACTCCCAACCTCAGGTGATCCGCCCACCTCAGCCTCCCAAAGTGCTGGGATTACAGGTGTGAGCCACCGTACCCAGCCCTAACTTGGTAACTTTTAAAGTGATGTAATTTTTTTAAATTGTACATTCCTGGATTCATTTTTTTTTTTTAATTCCTTTACAGGAAAAGTCTAGTTCGTATTAACCAATTTTCAAAACAAATTAATAACAACATTGCAAGATAACTGCCAATAATGATGATGATAATAATTACTGTAATGGTTTTTTCTCTTAGCCATTCAGGATCTTTTTCATCTTCACTATCTACTTCCATTTCTTGTGGACGGAGAGGTAAGCAGGTATCACTATGGAAATACAGACGATTGTGGCCACTACTATATGTTCTTTGCTGTTCTACTTCTCCATCTTCAGATTCAAGAAATTCAGACATGCTTGCTTTTGTTCGTTTTGGCCTAATAAAAAGAAATAAATGTTAATTTATGGCCTCTACATCTATACCATCTAACCTCATGACTATGAGTTGAGATCTGTGATAATTTGCAACATCACCATTTTATAAAACTAACCATAAAACAACATTAGAGGCACAACCCCACTAGTTACTTTCTTTCTATACAATCATGTAAATCAAACCTATTACATATGAATTCACACACACAGTTTTAAAACTGTCTTTCTGTGTGAAAAATAAACCTAGAAAAAAAATCATCATTAAAAAGGAAGAAAAAGAATTGAAGTGCTAGTTAGGACACATTCAGATAGGAATCCTACATGTCAAAACTGTGTATTCTAACCCACATATATCCACAAAGCAAAAAAGCCTTAACACTGGTTACATACACATAAACCTGCCTTAAGAATTTTTTTTCAGTTTTACTAAGATTAAAAACTCCCTTGTAATTTTATTTATTTATTTATTTATTAATTATTTTGAGATGGAGTTTCACTTTTATTATTATAAGACAGAGTTTCACTTTTGTTGCCCAGGCTGGAAAGCAATGGCGCCATCTGCCCGCCTTGGCCTCCCAAAGTGCTGGGATGTGGTGGGCTACAATCCCAGCACTTTGGGAGAACGAGGCAGGCAGATCACCTAAGGTCAGGAGTTTGAGACCAGCCTGACCAACAGGGAGAAACCCCATCTCTACTTAATTACAAAATTAGCTGGTCATGGTGGCACATGCCTGTAATCCCAGCTACCCGGGAGGCTGAGGCAGGAGAATTGCTCGAACCGAGGAGACGGAGGTTGCAATGAGCCAAGATCACGCCATTAAACTCCAGCCTGAGCGACAAAGTGAGTCTCTGTCTCAACAACAACAACAAAAAAAAGTTTATAGAGATGGGTCTTACTATGTTAGGCTCGTCTCAAATTCTGGCCTTAAGCAATATTCCCACTTCACCTCCTGAAGTGCTGGGATTACAAGCATGAGCCACTGTACTCAGCCCCTTTGTAACTTTAATCTCAGCAGTTAAAGCTACTGCTGTGAACACACCCATGTAACCATACAGCTAAATGGAAGGAGAACGAATCTAAGGTACTACTTAAAAGGATATAATCTCATGGAATGAATACTAAATGATAGGGACAGAGTTCTTTATATTTCATACTACCCAGATAAAAGATATCCCTTCCCTTCTTGCAAGGTTCCTACGAGGTGTGCACATGGAAACTTTTACTGAGAATTATTTAATCCCACTAACCTCTGCAGCAGTAGTGACATTAATATCATTAAAACTTAAGGATAAAGTTCAAAGAAAAAGTGAGAAGACCTCTGTAGTAATAGGAGCTAGAAAAGTGTTAGAACAAGAACACAGTTAATAACCCCATAGACACCAAATGCTACTAATTTCCACCTAACTGGCAGTTTCGTTTGGCAACTTTGTTCTTCCAACATCAATAAAAATCAGACCTTAAACTTTAGTTATACGCCCTTTTAACCTACCTGCACACAAGAATGTGTGTGATAGGTGTTCTCTTAACTGGTCCATTGCGACTAAAAGCAAATCCAGGTTGGCGATGAATATCCTGAGGATTTCCTGCATAGGAGCCATCATAACACTCATTGATAGAAACATCTATCCTAGCACCTTTTGGATGATACTGCAACAAAAATGTCAAAGAAAATATTAATTATCCTATCCTAAATATCCCTCCAATTTAATTAATTAAAGAATTTGTGGGTTCTTAATATTTGGAAAACTAAAACAGGCCAGGCACACCAGCATGGCAAAGAGGCAGTCAGAAGACCTGGGGTCAACAAGATGTGTTAAAGTCTTGACTACATCATTTATTGCTTGGTGACTTTGTAGAAATTCTTTTTTGCTTGATCAAGAATAAGAAAATTCTCACTTAATTCAAAGAGTTGGTTGAGGATTTTGTGCATCAATACAGATATACTACACAAACATTATACTTAGATTCCAAATATATGTCAACTCTGAATCATTCACTGTAATCCGTATATAGAGTACTATCAAATATAGAAATTTGTTATTTTTATACAAAGTACAATTTTTGAAAGTCACATTGCCTTGTACTTAATGCATATTTTTTCCCTTTAATTAAAAAAATTTTTGTGGGTATATAGTGGGTGTATGTTTTTATGGGGTACAAGAGATGTTCTTAATGCATATTAAGAAAAAATGGAAATGTACTCACAACATAATTGAAGATAAATCTGCTATGGCAGAGTTTAAGATGCTTGAGTAAACTATAAAGTTTGCGGCAATTCAGAGTGCACCAAGGGCAATGTAGGTCATCTCTTGCTTCAGTTTGTTGTCTAGTATTGTTGTTATAAAGAAACTAGAAATGATAAAAAAAAAAAAAAAAAAGCAAATATCCAATTTACACATCACCAAGTATTTTGTTTTAATATCACTTCTAAAAATAGTTAAAAATTTTAAAAGGAAAATAAAATTAGAGATATCCCCTTTAATTAACTATGTCCAGTGAGGCAAAGTGACTCACACCTGTAATCCCAGCACTTTGGGAAGCCAAAGCAGACAGAGCAAATGTATCGCTTGGAGCTCAAGACCCGCCTGGGCAACATGGTGAAACCCTGTTTCTATAAAAACTATAAAAATTAGCTGGGAGGGGTGGCATGCACTTGTAATTACAGTTACTCTAGAGCCTGAGGCAGCAGAATCTGCTTGAACCCAGCAGGCAGAGGTTGCAGTGAGCCACGACTGCACCACTGCACTCCAGCTTGGGAAACAAAGTGACACCCAGTATTTATTAAATAAATAAATAAAATAAAAATAAACAAAAAATATTCATGTTTAGCATACAAAAAACAAATACGTTTCATAATTATTTTAAGAAGGGTCAGCTATGCTTACCTGATAAAATATTCTTAATTTTTGTCGGTTTTCATTTGGAGTATCCTTTTCTTTTCTTGTTTGTAGATCTGTAGTCAATGATTCTTTAACAGCTAAAATTAAACACTTTTATATTAAATAAAAACATGGCTTTCGAAAAGCAAAATAACATACCCCACAAAAACTATTAAACATTAATGGTTTCGCAGAATTCTATGTGTGGTATTTAATACATTTCTGTTCTCTGGCAGGATGTATTTTTTTCCTTAAAAACCACCTGTGGCTGGGCACAGTGGCTCATGCCTATAATCTCAGCACTTTGGGAGGCTAAGGCAGGCAGATCATGAGCTCAGGAGATTAAGACAATACTGGCCAACATGGTGAAACCCCATCTATACTAAAAATACAACAATTAGCTGGACGTGGTAGCACATGCCTGTAGTCCCAGCTACTCAGGAGGCTGAGGCAGGAGAATCGCTTGAACCAGGTAGTACTCAGACGTTGCAGTGAGCCAAGATTGTGCCACTGCACTCCAGCCTGGCAACAGAACAAGACTGTCTCAAAACAAACGAACGAACACCCTCTATGTCCTAAACAATTATAAAAGTAATTATATGTAATCACCATGCTGTTTTAAGCATGTTGAGGTCAAAATTTTTTTTGTTTTGTTTTTTTAAGACAGAGATTCACTTTGCTTACCAGGCTGGAGTGCAGTGGCACAATCTCGGCTCACAACAACCTCCACCTCCTGGGTTAAAGCAATTCTCCTGCCTCAGCCTCCTGGGTAGTTGGGATTACAGGTGCCTGCCACCACATACAGCTGAGTTTTGTATTAGTAGAGATGGGGTTTCACCATGTTGCCCAGGCTGGTCTCCAACTCCTGAGCTCAGGCAATCTGCCTTGGCCTCCCAAAGTGCTGGATTACAGCCGTGACCCACTGTGCCAAGCCCAGAGTATAGTTTTGATTGTATTGTCAGAGACTAGGAGTGAGCAGGCACTAAGTGTTGGTTTATCAGAAAGTAAGATTAAACTAATTAAATTTATTTCAGGCCTGGCGTGGTGGCTCATGCCTGCAATCGCAGCACTGTGGGAGGTCAGAAGTTTGAGATCAGCCTGGCTAACATGGTGAAACCGTCTCTACTTTAAAAAAAAAAATTAGGTGTGATTGCACACACTTGTAGTCCCAGCAACTTGGGAGGCTTAGGCAGGAGAATCACTTGAACCTGAGAGATGGAGGGTGCAGTGAGCTGAGGTCGCACCACTGCACTCCAGCCTGGGTGATGGAGCAAGACACCGTCTCAAAAAGAAAAACATTATTTCAAATCTAAAAAGGTAGTAAGGGGTAGGGAGGTTGGAGAGGAATAACACGGGGAGAAATGCCAGATATAGGTGATGGGGGATGGAGGGAGCAAACCACATTGCCATGTATGCACCTATACAACCATCCTGCATGATCTGCACAAGTACCCCAGAACCTAAAGTGCAATAAAATATATATATTTTTAAAAAAAGATAGTAAAAAATGATTCTGGTATATTTCCTTTTAGACATAAGAGAAAAAAAGGTATTTACTTTTCCTTAATAATAAGCAGTTAGGTACAATTTGTATAAAACTTTCTTTAGTTTCGTTGCAACCTTGTACCTATTTCACTGGCTTCAGCGTATTCTGAGAAGTGCCCACACTACAGTTTACTTGGGAAATCTTTCCTCTGAACAGGCCATTTCTTATTTATATATTTTTTTTCTTTTTTTTATTTTTTAAGGTGCGTTTCACCATGATGGCCAGGCTGGTCTTGAACTCCTGCCCTCAGGTGATCCACCCACCTTGGCCTTCCAAAGTGCTAGGATTACAGCACTGATTACATGATTACATGAGCCATTGCGCCCAGGCTTTATTTATATTTTTTATAAGCGACAGGTTCTTACTCTGTTGACCAGGGTGGTCTTGAACTCCTAGACTTGAAGCCATTCACCCACCCCAGTCTCCCAAAGTGCTGGGATTACAAGGTGTGAGACACTGTGCCCAGCCTCATTTCTTATATCCCTTTAATCTGACCATTACTGTGAAGCGCACCCAATGACTGTAAATGAGTGGTCAAAGAGGACATCTTAAGCCTTCTGCCTTCTCTAAACACAGAGACACACATGAATGCTCCCAGGTCAAGGACATTTTTCTACTGGACAGACATAAAAATAACAGAACTTGGCCAGGCACAGTGGCTCACGCCTGTAGTCCCAGTAGTCTGGGAAGCCGAGGTGGGAGATTGCTTTATCTCAGGAGTATGAGACCAGTCTGGGTAACATAGCAAAACCCCATCTCTACCTAAAAATACAAAAATTAATAGGCCATAGTGGCGCAAACCTGTGGTCTCATCTATGCGGAGGGCTAACGTGGGAGATCACTCAAGCCTAGGAGGCAGAGGTTGCAGTGAGCTGAGATCACACCACTGCACTGCAGTTGGAGTGACAGAACAATGCCCCATCCCAAAAAATAAAATAAAATGACAGAACATTGCAACTTGGGCCTCAAATTCAGCAGAAAGTTAACTCTATTTGTAAATGTTCTTTCCTCTTAAAAATTGGCTGGGTGTGATGCCTCACACCTATAATCCCAGTACTTTGGGAGGCAGGTGGATCACCTGAGGTAAAGAGTTTAAAACCAGCTGGGCCAACAACAGGTTGAAACCTCGTCTCTACTTAAGAAAAATATAAAAATCAGCTGGGTATGATGGTGGGCACCTCTAATCCCAGCTACTTGGGAGGCTAAGGCAGGAGAATTACTTGAACCTGTGAGGCAGAGGTTTCAGTGAGCCAAGATCAAGCCACTACATTCCAGCCTGGGCAACAGTGAGACCCTGTCTCAAAAAAAAAAAATTTTTTTTTTTACTGCAAAATGTAACCTAGTTTTCTGGTAGTCTAGAAACTAGGAGAAAAAAAAATTAACCTGGCAAAATTAATGTTGTGATGATCCTCTTCCAGCCTTATCATTGTAGAAACTCTCTCTATATTATTCTACAACATAGAAATAACTTTTATGTGAGTTGTAAAAAATAGTTCCAAAACCCTTTATAGTTGTGATTTCAAAATCTTAAAAGCTAATCTGAAAATCAATAGTTTTCTTGTGTCTTTCTGGCCAAATTGTTTAGTGGAAAGACCTGCCCTAAGATAACATGAGGACCCCACTTCAAGATGGTTATATATGACATCTATACTATGTACCATATCATGCTTCTAAATTTTTTTTTCCCCAATTCAAATTTCTAGGCACACTTGGCAAAAGGTTCTGGATAAATAATTTTTACTAGTTTTGTGTTTAGTCCAACACAAAACTTTACACTTAATATAGAACTCTAATTTAGCATGGTTTATAACCTAATAAGCCAAATATTATTTCCAAAAGACTAACCACATAGAGGCCACTAGTGGTGGCTCACACCTGTAATCCCAGCACTTTGGGAGGCTGAGGCAGGCAGATCACTTGAGCTTAGGAGTTTGAGACCAACATGGCCAACATGGTCAAACCCCATCTCTATTAAAAATACAAAAACAGCTGGGCGCGGTGGCTCACACCTATAATCCCAGCACTTTGGGAGGCTGAGGCAGGCGGATCACCTGAGGTTGGGAGTTCGAGAGCAGCCTAACATGGTGAAACCCTGTCTCTTTAAAAAAAAAAAAAATACAAAAACAACCAAGCACAGCAGCCACGCCTGTAATCCCACACTTTGGGAGGCCAAGGCAAGTGATCATGAGGTCAGGAGATAGAGACCATCCTGTCTAACATAATAAAACACTATCTCTACTAAAAATACAGAAAATTAGCTGGGTGTGGTGGCACGCGCCTATAGTCCCAAATACTCGGGAGCCTGAGGCAGGAGAATCTTTTGAACCCGGGAGGTGAGTTGCAGTGAGCCCAGATGGAGCCACTGCACTCCAGCCTGGGTGACAGAGGGAGACTCCGTCTCCAAACAAACAAAGAAAAAGCAAAAAAAACAAACAAATGTGGCCAGGCAAGGTGGCAGGCACCTTCGATTCCAGCCACTTGGGAGGCTGAGGCAGGAGAATCATGAGAATCCAGGAGGGAGAGCTTGCAGTGAGTTGAAATCTCGACACTGCACTACAGCCTGGGAAACAGAGAGAGACTGTCCCCCTCCCCCCGCCAAAAAAAATCACATAAAGCAAAAGACAAGTGAATTAATCTAAAGTATAAGACTTAACTCTGCCAACCATTATTTTGATAGCAATGTTTTCTTACCAATAGGTTGAGTAGGTTTAACTGAACCAGGCTTGTTTTCCTGATGGAGACCCTCTGAATTTCTAGTGGCAAGAGGTTTGGCAATAGGAGCTGTAGATTTATCATTTGTCTCTCCTGTCCAGCGAAGAGTAAACTGCAACGTAGGTCCCTGAGAAAATGTTTCAAATGGAGGCAGCCTCTAAAAAAAAATCATGCAAAGACTGGATATTCATATACTGAATTGAAAGAAATTACAGAAATAAAATTCACTGTAAGTCAATGTGATTTGACTTAAATCAATAAATTTTTCTTGAAAAATCCAAATGCTGACTGAGATAGGCAAATAAAGTAAATGTATAGAGAAGACACTGTAGAACTTGAACTGGAGAGCACAGGCTAAGAGGCAACCACTTATCAGCAACAGCTGAACTGTTGCCACGTGGAAACACTCATCCAGCACAGTCAGATTTTCAGATTTTTCCAAAAAAGTCAGAAATCAAAGTTTTCATGGGAAACCTTCCCATTTATGTTGATAACCAGTTCAAAATGTCTATTTTTTCAGACAGAATTTCACTCTTCTCACTCAGGCTGGTGTGCAATTGGCGCAGTCTCAACTCACTCACTGCATCCTCTGCTTCCTGGGTTTAAGCAATTCTCCTGCCTCAGCCTCCCGAGTAGCTGGGACTACAGGAGCGCACCACCATGTCCAGCTAATTTTTGTATTTTTAGTAGAGATGGGGTCTCACCATGTTGACCAGGATGGTCTCGATCTCTTGACCTCGTGATCCACCCGCCTCGGCCTCCCAAAGTGCTGGGATTACAGGCGTGAGCCACCGTGCCCGGCTGCCTCAAAAACAAAATTGTGGTACCCAAAGCCTACTCGCATGCAACTTTGCTCTCAGGTGACCAAGTACTTTTAGTGTGTGTGTGTAAACTCAACAGCTTTTCAATTAGTAATTTTCCTTGACTTCTCTCAGTTTCACTGACAATGAATTCCCCTTCTTTGATTTTAGGACAATGAGCTATTTAAAATAGCTAACTTTTAGCAATCTGACCCAAAAGCTCACCCATCCTCAAGGATTTACCTATCAAGCTGATGATCCCAAATTGGTTCTCCATGAACTCTAAACTCTTTTTGCCAACTGCCTCTTGGACATTGCCACTTGAACTAAAACATGTTTACAAGTGAATCCATTATCTTTTCTTCTACAATACACTTTTCTTCTTCCCAGGGAGAACTTTTAAAAAGAAGTCTATCTATATGCTCTGGCTTAAAAGGATAACCATTTTACAGGGTTAAGAGCTTCCAGATAGACTTGGCACGATGGCTCACACCTGTAATCCCAGCACTCTGGGAAGCTGAGGCGGGTGGATCACTTGAGGTCAGGAGTTCAAGACCAGCTTAACCAACATGGTGAAACCCCATCTCTATTAAAAATACAAAATTAGCCAGTGTGGTGGCACATGCCTGTAGTCACAGCTACTTAGGAGGAATAGGCAGGAGACTCACTTGAATCTGGGAGGCGGAAGCTGCAGTGAGCTGAGATTGCACCAATGCACTCCAGCCTGGGCAAAAAGAATGAAACTCCCATCTCAAAACAAAAAACAGCCTTCTCTTCCCGGTTCTTCCAGGAGTCAGGAAAAGCTGGGTTGAGAGGGCAGGGAAAAAAAAAAAAGCTTCCAGATAGTGGAACAACTGGAGGTTCCTGGAGGGGGCACACTAGAGAGGACATAAAAGCTCCACATCCCTTTCTCTGATACCTCACTGTATGTATCTCTTCCTTTGTAATGCTTTAAAAAAAAAAAAAAAAAGCATAACTGGGCCAGGCGCCATGGTTCATGCTTGTACTCCCAGCACTTTGGGAGGCCGAGGAGAGTAGACCACTAGAGGTCAGGACTTTGAGACCAGCCCGGCCAACATGGCGAAACCCCATCTCTACTAAAAATTCCAAAATTTAGCCAGGCATGGTGGCACACACCTGTAATCTCAACTACTCAGGAGGCTGAGGCAGGAGAATCACTCTGACCCAGGAGGCAGAGGTTGCAGTGAACTGAGATCTCGCCACTGGACTCCACACTCGGGGTGACAGCAAGACTCCATCTCAAACCACCACCCACCCTAAAATCTTCATAGATAAAAACAAAACATACTTTAAAACAAGAAATTTAAATGAAAAGATTATAAAGATAAATTCAAGCAGAAAAACCCAAACACTACAAAGAAAAATTATTTAAAATCTCATCACCTGGACTTAACCATTGTTAAAATTTTTTTAAGTGGGAAAAAATATATATGTATGTGGGGGGAGCTGGGTGCGGTGGCTCACACCTGTAATCCCAGCACTTTGGGAGGCTGACGCAGGTGAATCACCAGGTCAGGAAATCAAGACCATCCTGGCCAACATGGTGAAACCCAATCTCTACTAAAAATACAAAAATTAGCTGGGTGAGGTGGCGTGTGCCTGTAATCCTAGCCACTTCAGAGTCTGAGGCAGAATAGCTTGAACCACGGAGTCAGAGGTTGCAGTGAGCTGAGATCGCAGCCACTGCACTCAATAAAAATAAAACATATTTTAAAACAAGAAATTTAAGGCCAGGTTTGGTGGTTTATGCTTATAATCCCAGCATTTTGGGAGGCTGAGATGGGTGGATCACCTGAGGTCGGGATATCGAGACCAGCCTGACCAACATGGTGAAACTCTGTCTCTAGGAAAAAAAAAAAAAAGAAATTTAAAATGAAAAGATTATAAAGATTATAAAGATAAATCTGTGCAGAAGACCCAAACACTATAGATGAATAAAAATTATGTGAAGTCTCATCACCTGGAGTTAACCACTATTATTTTAGAAAAGGAAAAAAATATACGTGTGTATGTGTGTCTCTATCTATACCTATACACACTTTTGTAAAAATTTAATATGGATATCTTGGCAACTACCATCCTTTTTAATGACTATCTTTTTAGATTTAACATGTTCTAACTTTTCACTATTTAAAAAATGCCTATAAGACCTGTTACCTACATCTTTTGTTAACCAGTTACTATGTTATGACAAAATTGTAAAATCTGAATGGTTAAAGACTATATTTACAATTTTTTTTGAGACAAGAGGCTTGCTGCTCTGTTGCTAGGCGGGAGTGCAGTGGCGTCATCTTGACTCACTGCAACCTCATTGTTGAAGTGATTCTCCTGCCTCACCTCCCTGAGTAGCTGGATTACAGGCATGCACCACCATGCCCAGCTAACGTTTACATATTTAGTAGAGACGGGGTTTCACCATGTTGGTCAGGCTGGCCTTGAACTCCTGACCTCGTGATCTGCATGCCTCAGCCTCCCAAACTGCTGGGATTAGAAGTGTAAGCCACCATGCCCAGCACAATTTTAATTGTATATATATTGCCAGTCTACCCTATAGTGTACCAACTTTTTTTATTTTTGAGACAGAGTCTTGCTCTGTCGCCCATGTTGGAGTGCAGTGAAATGATCTTAGCTCACTGAAACCTCTGCCTCCTGGGTTCAATCAATTCTCCCAAGCTTCCCAAGTAGCTGGGACTACAGGTATCTGCCAGCAAAACTGACTAATTTTTATGTTTTTGGTAGAGATGGGGTTTGACCATGTTGGTCAGGCTGGTCTCAAACGCCTGACCTCAAGTGATCTGCCCGCCTTGGCCTCCCAAAGTGCTGGGATTACAGGCATAAACCACTGCACCCAGCCCCAGTTTATTCTTAACATCAAAGTATTATTTGAGAGTATGTGTTCTCACATCCCTAAAACACTAGAAACTGTCAATCTTTTTAATCTTTGTCAAACTAATTGTCAAAAGTAGTATCTCTGCTTTTGTTTGCATGTCTTTGAATACTAATAAGGTTGAGTATTGCTTTAAGTTTGCTGGCCATCTATATATTTTTTTTTTTTTTAAGAACTGGCTGATAGTTCTTGGCACATATTTCTTATTGACCTGCTTAGCTTTATCTTGATTTATAACTCACAATATTATGTATTCATAATATTAGCATTTTGTGTTAAAAGTATTTCCCCCAGCCATTCATTTCTGTTTGTAACTTTAGATTTTTGCAGTATAAAAATGACTAAGTTTGGCTGGGCATGGTGGCTCACGCATGTAATCCCAGCACTTTGGGAGGCCAAGGTGGGCAGATCATGAGGTCAGGAGATTGAGACTATCCTGGCTAAGACGGTGAAACCCTGTCTCTACTGAAAATACAAAAAATTAGCTAGGCTCAGTGGCATGCACCTGTAGTCCTAGCTACTCAGGAGGCTGAGGCAGGAGAATCATCTGAACCCAGGAGGGGTAGGTTTCAGTAAGCAGAGATCTCGCCACTGCACTCTAGCCTGGGTGACAGAGCGAGACTCCGTCTCCAAAAAAATAAAAATAGAACAAAACAAAAATGACTAATATTACACAGGCAATTTTTACTTTATGCTTTCTTACTTTTAAATCATCCTTAAAAGGGTCTTCCTCACTGCAATATATTAACATTTACTTATTTCTTTTCTATACTTATGAATGTTAATTTTTACATGTTTATGAGCCTTTCGGAATGTATTAGGTCTAAGATTATTTCCAGATGACTAGAGAAGAGTTGTCACAATTTTCAAATATATATCAAACTACTTCAGGACTATGCCTGAATGATATGCTTGTCTAGTCCTATGCTTATACCACAGGGTTTAAGTTCTCTTAACTTTATGGTATATTCTATTACATATTGTGTATTATACTAAAACTGGTAAGTAGAAATTCTCAGAATACTTTTCTAAAATTTCCCTTAGAATTACTAAATACTTATCCTTCTAGATGGATGGTACATTAACCTAACATATTTAGAAACAAAGGACAACATTATAGCTTTGAATCCACCTATTTAAGAAATGTCTGGATGCCTCTTTATCTCTTAAAAGAGTTATTTTAAGTACGCTTAATCTAAATGCTGCAGATTTCTTGATAAATGTGTTATTAGTCATCCCTTATTACCCGCCATTACAATGAATAAAATTTAAAATAGCAGTTAACATTTATTGAGCACTTATTATATGCCAGGCACTGTACTATTTTATTATTCCATCTAATCCTTTATTTGTTTTATTTATTTGTTTGTTTGTTTATTTATTTATTTTTGAGGTGGAGTCTCACTCTGTTGCCCAGGCTGGGGGGCAGTGGCACAATCTCGGCTCACTGCAACCTCTGATTCCCACATTCAAGCGATTCTCCTGCCTCAGCTTCCCAAGGAGCTGGGATTATATATGATCTACTTAGAGCATTTAATACTAATTTTTTGTATTGTTAGTAGGGTCAGGGTTTCACCATGTTGGTCAGCTAGTCTCAAACTCCTGACCTCATGATTCGCCAGCCTTGGCCTCCCAAAGTGCTGGGATGATAGGTGTAAACCACTGCACCCAGCCTATTCCATCAATTCTATGTCTCATTTTACAGATGGAAAAACTGAGACATGAATAAGTAACTTGCCAAACGCCACACAGCTAGAAAGAGAGATTTGAATCAGGCAGTCTGGCTCTAAAAGAATGATGCCTTCTGTGTGGCCACGCACAGTGGCTTATGTCTGTAATCCAAGTGATTACAGGTGACGGATCATGAGGTCAGCAGTTTGAGACCAGCTTGGCCAACGTGGTGACACCCCATCCCTACTAAAAATACAAAAAGTAGCCAGGCATGATGGCAGGCACCTATAATCACAGCTACCCAGGAGGCTGAGGCAGGAGAATCACTTGAATCTGGGAGAGAGAAGTTGCAGTGAGCTGAGACTGCCCCACTGCACTTGAGCCCAGGCAACAAAGTGAGGTTCCATTTCAAAAAAAAAAAAAAAGATGCCTTCCATTAAATGCTCTGACTAGATCATTTACCTGTGTTTTTCAAAATATAATAAACAAAGGACTCTTCACTTCCAACATGAATTAGCATTTGGGGAAGAAAACATCAATCAAAACTGGGACTTCATAACTATAATGTGCTCAACCTTCTGAGTAGTCCATACCTTCCCATCAAGAATAGTCTCCCATGTTGCTCTTTTCTTGCTTATTGGACATTCTTCCATTTCCTGCATGGCTACTTCATATTCCCCATCTAAAAGCTGTAAGCGCCTGTTAGACAAACACATATACTTTAAAGTAACCTGTGTCATCACTATAAGTACACAAATTATTTATCTTTATACTAAAAGCATTTATTAAATTTATAAACTAGCTTACATACCCAACAAGATTTTAAAAATGTATCTACACTCCAGTCCTGATGAAAGCAATTTTAATGACGAACACTAACAACTATATTACTAGGAATTAATTCATTACTGTAGCTATTCAGATATAACTCTAAACATATGAAGTATAATATACCTGAGGCCTCAAAACCTGGTACGTTATAAACATTAAATATAAAGCATATGGACAGGCTTTTTTTTTTTTTTTGAGATGGAGTCTTGCTCTGTCGCTCAGGCTGGAGTGCAGTGGTATGAACTCAGCTCACTACAACCTCTGCTGCCCAGGTTCAAGCGATTATCCTGCCTCAGCCTCTCGAGTAGCTGGGACTACAGGTGTGTGCCATCACATCCAGCTATTTTTTTATTTTTAGTAGAGATGGGGTTTCAGCATGTTGGCCAGGCTGGTCTTGAACTCTTGACCTGGTGATCCACTCACCTTGGCCTCCCAAAGTGCTGGGATTACAGGTGTGAACCACCACATGTGGGCCAAGCTTTATATTTTTAAAAATGGGGTAATAACAGTGTTACAATATTTATCTTAGGGAACCACTAAGAATTGTTACTTTTAACTAATGTAATTGTTTGAACTAGAATCCTTCACTTTTATACTTGACCAGTAAACTGACGATTATAATGAAAAATCTGGTAACTATAGAATCCTGGTGGCACCTGGCACATATAGGTGCTCAATAAATATTTCATGGATGAATAATAAAGATTGAATCAAATAATTCAAATATATTCACACAGTATAATGTGTGTGTATATGTGTATGTATAATTTATTTTTTCCATACTTTTTAATTTTATTTTGTCCATACTTGAAACACTAGTAACCATTACTACTCTAAACATCATTCTTCAACCATGCTCAGTAATTAACTGTATATAGCAAGAATCTGGCTTTTCTTCTTCACTCTTAGAGAAATTCTATCAGGTAAAATAACTAACATTTATTGAGTGTTCACTATGTGCCAGGCACTATTATAAAGATTTTACATGGTTCATTTAATCTTCTCAACAATGCTATGATCTATGTACTATTATTCCATTGCCAGAAGAGAAAACTGAGGCACAAAGGGGTTAAATAACTTGTCTTAAAATCAAAGACAAGTAAAAGTAAAGATCCAGATCTAGCAATTGAATACAGATTTTGTCTCTAAAGTCTGACTCTTAAAACCAAATCGAGACATAAGAATTTTTGTCTTTTCTCTATGCTGTAATACTTGAATATAGTCAACTTCAATAATACATCAGCAAAGCTATTCAACTTCCTATTTTAAAAGCTAATTTATTTATTGAGTAGGTAATAAATTCATATACTTCTAAGTTAAAAAGGAGCTTCCTTATGCTTTTACATGGCTACATACTATTCCATTTTATGGGTGTACATTTGATAGCTGCAATCTGATGTACTCTCCTATCTGTAATATATGTGGAAGCCTTTCCCCAATAGCTCAACAACAGTGCTTTATCAAGTTTTTTGGTCTCTGTCAATCTGGTAAGTGAAAAAATAACACTTCAGTTTACTTTTAATTCAGATTTTTAAAATCATTTTAATCGTTTAAGAACCACATATATATTTTTTGGTAAACTTCTTATTGTATCCTTTGCCCATTCTTCTACTAGGCAGTGGTCTTTTAAAATTAGCATGACCTTTTACATTCAAGAATGAGATAACTACCTATAAGATGAGTTGAAAATAATTCTGCACGTTCCTGTCATTTTTATTTTGACTTTGGTTACAGTGGCTTTTTTGTTTTCTGAAGAAGTTTTTTATTTTTATTTTGTTCAACCTTGTATTCTTTTCCTACATGGCTTCTGAATTTTCGTTGTTCCTTCAAGGAATTAACTGAATTTTTTTTTTTTTTTTTTTTGGAGACACTCTCATTCCGTCACCCATGGTAGAGTGCAGTGCACAATCACAGCTCACTACAGCCTGAAATTCCTAGGCTCAAGTGATCCTCCCACCTTGGTCTTCCAAAGTACTAGGATTACAAGTGTGAGCCACTGGACCCAGCCCTCTCTGAAATTTTAAAAACAAGTTTTATACATCTAACATCCAGCTTTTACATTATAATTATTATTCTACTAAAAGGAATCAAGACTCCTTGAAGAAATCACAACTCCAGAGCAGAGGTAAGAAAAGGAGAAAGTACACCAGGGGCGGTAGCTCATGCCTGTAATTCCAGAACTTTGGGAGGCCGAGGCGGGTGGATTACCTGAGGCTGGGAGTTCGAGACCAGCCTGACCAACATGGAGAAAGCGCATCTCTACTAAAAATACAAAATCAGCCAGGCATGGTGGCACGTGCCTGTAATTCCAGCTACTCAGGAGGTTGTGGCAGCAGAATCCCTTGAACTTGGGAGGCAGAGGTTGCGGTGAGCTGAGCTCGTGCCATTGCACTCCAGCCTGGGCAACAAGAGCAAAAACATCTCAAAAAAAGAGAAGGTAATTCTGGTATATCACTATTCCAGAAAATAAGGAAAGAATAATAGCAGCATATAAGTCAAGACCACACAGGAACCTACTCAGAAGGGCTCTTCCTGACCAAATAAGGGACAATTTGAGCATTAACATAATAATATGAATAGACAGATTAACAAATTATGTTTTTATTCAATTATTTAAAATATCAAACTTGAGAAAAAGAATGCTCTTCTTTTTAAATTTATACAAATTTGTTTCTTAAATTGCTTTTTAGAGATGGGGTCTTACTATGTTGCCCAAGCTGGTCTCAAACTCCTGGGCTCAAACAATCCACCTTGGCCTTCCAAAGTGTTAGGATTACAGGTGTCAGCCACCATGCTTGGCTGTTTTTAAAGTTAGTCAAGGCCGGGCATGGTGGCTCATGCCTATAATTCCAGCACTTTGGGAGGCTGAGGCGCGTGGATCACGAGGTCAAGAGATCGAGACCATCCTGGTCAACAAGGTGAAACCCCGTCTCTACTAAAAATACAAAAATTAGCTGGGCACGGTGGTGTGCGCCTGTAGTCCCAGCTACTTGGGAGGGTGAGGCAGAATTGCTTGAACCCAGAAGGCGGAGGTTGCAGTGAGCCGAGATCGTGCCATTGCACTCCAGTCTGGGTAACAACAGCAAAACTCCGTCTTAAAAAAAAAAAAGTTAGTCAAGTGAAGCAGCAGGAGCAAAGAAGGAATGTTCTTTACATAAAAATACAAACTAATAAATGTGGAAGAAATTTTAGAAATTACTGTTTGCCAACTGCCAAAGGAATAATTTATTCAAGCAAAAATAATCACTGGATGCTACTAAAACTATTGGGTGAAAGGCTATGGGGAGAAAATTGGTATTCACTCAGCTTCATGTATTAGCGCAGTAATTGTATGTTAATTTATATAAAAAGGAAAAAAAGTACTGTTACAACGGAGAAATATTGAGAACAGTATCTTAACCAAGTGATCAAACCTAATATTGCCTTTTGTCTGTGACGCAGTATATAAATGTGTTCATCACTCATTAAAATCCCTGCAAAAATGTTTAAACTGAAGCTAATTATAAGGAAATAATCACAGAAGTCCAAATTGAGATACATTCTGGAAAACCACAAGCCTATACTGGGGGAAAAAATGTCACAAAAGGTAGGGGGAAAGGCTAAGGGATCATTCCAAATTAAAGGAGACTGAACAGCTATGACATCAAGCTATAGAATGGGGGTGAGGGCAGAACAAATTATAAGGGACATTACTGATGTCAGCTGGGGAGATAGTATTTTATTTGCATTTTAATTTTCCTCATGATAAGTGTACTGTGGTTATACAAGAAAATGTCTTTGTTCTTAGGAGATACATGCAAGAGAGTTTATAAATGAGGAATAAGGCAAACTTTCAAATTGCTCAGCACAAAAAATATGTACTCACAAATAAAGCAAATGTGGCAAAATGTTAACAATGAATACAATCCAGATGAGGGGTGTGTGGGTATAAAATGAATGTAGTATTCTTTCAACTTTCCTACAGGTTTAAAAATTTTCGGGCCAGGCACAGTGGCTCACGCCTGTAATCCTAACACTTTGGGAGGCCAAGGTGGGTGGAACACCTGAGGTTAGGAGTTCAAGACCAGCCTGGCCATCATGGTGAAACCCCATCTTAAAAAAAAAAAAAAAAAAATTAAAACTCTTTTTCAAAATAAACTGCTGGGGAGAAATTCTCAGTTTCTTCTTGGCACTCTGTCTTCAAAATAAAAGCAGCATTTTTTTCATACAAGGAATGTTGTTAACATATGTGTCAGGTACAGTGAATAAAAAAGAAAACAGAACATACCACGCTGCCTAAAACAGAACAATTAACAGAACTGATGAAGTCCAACTCGCTTCATTCTAACTGCTCCCCACACAAACATGACCACTATTTTCTAGTACATTTATGTTTCTATTGTTTTCCATTTGAATCTTCAATCCTCAATCAAATTTCTGACTTTAAAAAACACTGGCCAGGTGCAGTAGCTCATGCTTGTAATTCCAGCACTTTGGGAGGCAGGTTGATCAGCTGAAGTCAGGAATTCAAGACCAGCTTGGCCAATATGGTGAAAGCTATCTCTACTAAAAATACAAAAATTAGCTGGGCATGGTGGTGGGCGCCTGTAATCCCAACTACTCAGGAGGCTGAGGCAAGAGAATCACTTAAACCCGGGTGGCTGAGGTTGCAATGAGCCGTTTTGACACTGAACTCCACCCTGTGGAGTTAATATAATTAATATTAAATGACATTAAATGATATATTCTAAGATAAAATGGGAGTTGAAATCTATATCACTATCCTAAATCAATTCGCTTTCTTACTAAAAGCCTTGTACTTTTACCTGGTGGCCAACAATTGACTACCTTAAAGTATCAACCTACTACTTTTTTTTTTGAGACCAGGTTTTACTCTTGTTGTCCAGGCTGGAGTGCAATGGCGTGATCTTGGCTCACCACAACCTCCACCTCTGGTGTTCAAGTGATTCTCCTGCCTCAGCCTCCCGAGTAGCTGGGATTACAGGCATGTGCCGCCATGCCCAGCTAATTTTCTATTTTCAGTAGAGATGGGGTTTCTTCATGTTGGTCAGGCTGGTCTCGAACTCCCAACCTCAGGTGATCCGCCCACCTCAGCCTCCCAAAGTGCTTGGTTTAGAGGCATGAGCCATCACGCCCAGCCAGCATCCACCTAGTACTTTTAAACAATAGGAGGCTGAGACAGGCAGATTGTTTAAGGTCAGGAATTGGAGACCAGCCTAGCCAAAATGGTGAAACCTTGTCTCTACTAAAAATACAGTAATTAGCCAGGTGTAGTAGCAGGTGTCTGCAATTCCAGCTACTCGGGAGGCTGAGGCAGGTGAATCCCTTGAACCCAGGAGGCCAAGATCATGGCACTGCACTCCAGCCTGGGTGACAGAGGGAGAGGCTGCCTCAAAATAAATAAATAGGTAATTAAGTAATAAACTATAGGAAGAATGGCCGAGTTATTCTTCCTGGTTGCCCTATACCTGACAATAAATTGTGTTAACTACCAGCAAGCAGCCTGGTATGAGAAATCATGGCACAGGTATCTTCCTCCAATCCTTAGCCAGAGTACAGTGGCATGATCATAGCTCACTGCACCCTGAACTCCTGGGTTCAAACAATCCTCCCACCTTAGCCTCCTATGTAGCTGAAACTACAGTGCACACCACCATGAACAGCTCCTCTTCTTTAACTTTTAATAAACATATAACCCCAAGATTTATGTGGGGCCCAGTCCATTTAAGTCTTTTCTCAAATGCTACCTCCTTCCAGAGGATATCTCCATAAAACAGTAACCATTTATTCTCTAATTTTCCTCACAGCACTCATCATTAGTTGTTAAGTGACATTAGTTGTTTTTTTGGGTAGTGGTCTGTTTCCTCCACTAGAAGTTAAGCTCCATGATGACGGCAAGGATTTTGTTGCCTTCTCAATGTCTAGCACACTGTCTGGCAAAGAGCAGACACTCAGAAAACATTCGCCAAATAAGTAATCTTAACTGAGCTACCCAAATTACATATTATTATTGTTTTCTATGAAAGACAAAAATTCAGTGTTTACAAATTTGTTTTTTTCCATCCATGAGAATAAAAAGAAACAAAGACAATTAAATAATCAATATAATCATTATATTCTGCTTCAGAATGAAAACATTTGCAGAACATTGTGGGAGCCTCATTTGTTCATCGACATTACCTGTTTTTATCAAATACTGTCATTTGTGCAACAAATGTCTTTTCACCATCCTCACGATTTCGTTTTCTTCTGGCTGGAAGCTCTTCATTGACATCTAAATTTAACAAACATTTCTCATAAATCAAATATTAGAACGAAAGGGTTAATTTATGATATGTGGTCATGCTACATTTATCCCAAGTGAGGTACAAATTACACTAAAGTTACACAGACCACACATTTCCCAGTTCTGCATTTTTACCATATATATGTTCTTTTTAACACTCACAACACTAACCCCACCATCCTGGCAAATGCTGATTTTTCTGCTTATAATCATCTCTGATAGGCCAACTCCTTTTCACTCATGGTAACTTCCAAAAAACTTCAAACAATACTTCAACAGTCCAAGATTATTTCTTCCAAAGTGTTTCTCCAGTAAACTTCATATACAGCTTTATTGTACCACTCATTCTGCTGTAATCATTTAATTCATGTCTATTTCCCTACACTAGGTTGTGAGACTTTGGAGGACAGGACTCGATGTTTTAATCATCTTTGATTAAATTAAATCATCCCCAGCACCTATTTGTTTGTTGAATGAGTACCTCAGATGAATTCAAAATTGCTGGAAGAACAGAGGGATGGGTAGGGAAATAAATTAGCAGCAAGTATAATAAAATGTTCATAGTTGAATCTAAGGGGTAAGTAAATAGGTATTCACTATACAATACTTTTCATTGTCCTTCATGTTTGAAAATTTGCACAACAAAATGTTGAGGTGGAGGTGAATTCACTGTTTGCTATAAAAGTCAGCACCATGACTACCATGAAGTATTCCTTTATAGCAAACAGTGGTATAAATCATAATACAATCATTCTCAATGACCATCTCAATCTCCAGTGATAAAATCTAGTAAAAAAAAAAAATTACCAATATTTTCATTGGTTTCTCCATTAATCATTCCATTAAATTCTCTTCTTCCTGGACGAGTCACTCTAAACAGCAATGAGTAAGACTTCACCATATGGCTGTTACTAGGTTCAAATTCATTACTGGAAACTGCAAGGGACGGGAAATTTCCAGGTTTTGTTTGATTGAGGTCAGGATTCAAAGGCACCTGCTTTTTACCTGTGGGAACTTGCCTTATTGGACAACTTACATCCTGCAAAGGTAAAGATTATTAAATTTTATTTATTTGTACATATGCAGTAAGAATTATAATAAAACTTCTAGTCATAGCCATAGGAAACATGATGAATAGGTCATGATCACCAAATGGAACATTAAAATTCTAACCATAGTTCTGAAAACTGTGAGGCAAAAATAAAAACTTGAAATATCTATATTCCAAATATTAAAGCCATGAGGTTTTCTCTAACATAATGAAATTATAATAACAGTATATCTAATATTTAGCTAACAGTGATGTAATATAGTTCTATATTAGAAATACAGAACTAGGCTGGGCACAGGGGCTCACGCCTGTAATCCTAGCACTTTGGGAGGCCAAGGTGGGTAGATCACCTGAGGTCAGGAGTTCAAGACCAGCCTGGCCATGATGGTGAAACCCCATGTTAAAAAAAAAAAAGAAGGGCCAGGCGCGGTGGCTCAAGCCTGTAATCCCAGCACTTTGGGAGGCCGAGGCGGGTGAATCACGAGGTCAAAAGATCAAGACCATCCTGGTCAACATGGTGAAACCCCGTCTCTACTCAAAATACAAAAATTAGCTGGGCATGGCTGCGTGTGCCTGTAACCCCTGCTACTCAGGAGGCTAAGGCAGGAGAATTGCCTGTACCCAGGAGGCGGAGGTTGTGGTGAGCCGAGATTGCGACATTGCACTGCAGCCTGGGTAACAAGAGCAAAACTCCGTCTCAAAAAAAAAAAGTAAAAGAAATATAGAACTAAAAGCATGTTGGCTAGGTGCGGTGGCTCATGCCTGTAATCCAAGCACTTTTGGAGGCTAAGGCAGGCAGATCACAAGGTCAGGAGTTCGAGACCAGTCTGGTCAACAGGGTGAAAACTTGTCTCTATTAAACATACAAAAAATTATCCTCATGTGGTGGCGGGTGCCTGTAATCCCAGCTACTCGGGAGGCTGAGGCAGGAGAATCACCTGAACCCAGAAGGCAGAGGTTGCAGTGAGCCAAGAACGCACCACTGCGCTCCAGCCTGGGGGACAGAGTGAGACTCTGTCTCAAAAAATAAAGAAAGAAAGAACTAAAAGCATGCTAAATATCTCTGGTAAGGCTTTTTAACAATAACAACAAGAAAAAATGCTAAAATGTTAAACTCATGTACTTTTTAAAATCAGTTCTCCTAAATGTTCTATTTTAGCATGACAGTGACTAATAGGATCATTAGAAATGATAAAACATGACAAATAATCCCATGGTCAGAAACATTATGAAACAGTAAATCCATATAGTTAAAATAGTTAACAGAAAGGATCGTCATCTTAAAAAAAAAAAAAATTGGTTTTATTTACCAATGACCGTCTTCTGAGTAATACTCTGTTATCATGTAACTAGTTACACTGAAAAAGCATACTAGAAAAATTGGAAGGATCAGAAGACCTTTATGACAGAATCTTACAGCAAGATAAAATCTTATTTAAAATAATATTTCTTTTAAAATACATACTGACAGTCTAAAAAAAACTTCTAGCTTACAAGACTATAAAGTGAAAACTATGAAGCCTCACCCTCCCCCTAGGTCCTACACTCCAGAGATGACTAATACAAGCTGTGTATATTCTTCAAAGAAAATGTCTACCCCAATTCTTTTTTCTTGAAACACAAGAATGACTATATTTATATTCATATTTTATTCTAACTAATGTATCTTAGATTTTCATATCACCACTTACTGTAATGTATACAGTGCTTGTGTAATGTGTCTGGGGGATAGGTAGGAGTAAGGAGAGATATTTACTAACTTTACATACATTTTTTTTTCAAATCTATGTTTTCACTGTGTGGCCTAGGTTGGAGCTCAGTGGTGCAATCACAATCACAGCTCACTGCAGCCTCGACCTACTGGGCTTAAGTATCCTTCCTGAGTAGCTGGGACTACAGGCACACACCATCATGCCTAGCTAATTTTTGGTAGAGACAGGGTTTCGACACCTTGCACCAGGCTGCCTGAACTCCTAGGCTCGAGCAATCTGCCCACTTCTGCCTCCCAGAGTGTTTAAGATTATAGGTGTGAGCTATAGCGCCCAGCCTTTACATAAACTTTTTTTTTTTTCAGACACAGTTTTGGTCTTGTTGCCCAGGCTGGAGTGTAATGGCATCATCTCAGCTCACCACAACCTCCACACCTCGTGGGTTCAAGTGATTCTCCTGCCTCAGCTTCCCGAGTAACTGGGATTACAGACATGCGCCACCACGCCCAGCTAATTTTGTATTTTTAGTAGAGACAGGGTTTCTCCATGTTGGTCAGGTTGGTGTCTAACTCCCAACTTCAGGTGATCTGCCCGCCTCAGCCTCCCAAAGTGCTGAAATTATAGGCGTGAGCCACAGCACCCAACATAAACTTTAAAAGATAAAGTTCCGCTGCTGCCTCTGAGTGCCTTGGTCTACTCCCTCCCAATGTTTGAGGCCCTTGTGGCCTGTGGTCTTGGAAGAGTATCTGCACTGGGACCCTGGACCCAGGCCAGTTCCTTCTCTTGAAAACACTAGGGGACTAAAGGTATATGTGTTGGCTTTGATGCACTGACCAGGAAACATCATAATACTTGTTTTTACGATGAAATAACTTCACCTTATAAAAATCTGAAGTGGTCGGTCATGGTGGCTCACGCCTGTAATCCTAGCACTTTAGAAGGCTGAGGTGGACGGATCATGAGGTCAGGAGATCAAGACCATCCTTTTTCTATTTTTAGTAGAGATGGGGTTTCACCGTGGCTAGGATTACAGGTGCATGCCACCACACCCGGGTACTTTTTGCATTTTTAGTAGAGACGGGTTCTACTAAAAATACAAAAAAATACCCGGGTGTGGTGGCATGCACCTATAATCCCAGCTACTTGGGAGGCTGAGGTAGGAGAATTGCTTGAACCCAGGAGGAAGAGGGCACAGTGAGCCAAGATCACACCACTGTACTCAGCCTGGGCGACAGAGTGAGACTCTGTCAAAAATGAAAAAAAAAATGAAGCAATGTATTAATAAATGAACGGTTAATGATGCTGACAACAGAATTTCTTTGCCTGAGAGAAGTCTTACAAAAAATAATCTTATGAAAAAGACTGTCTTAGCCCTTATCTAAAATGTCAATGGGTACAAATAGCTAGGAAATAAGCCAAGAGATTGAAATGGTAGGAAAGCAACTGAATTGATTCCACGAGATGTTAAAATAGCTTCTCCATTTTCAGACTCCTACAGCAGAAAGTTTTATACAGACACTTTAAAGACTAGAAAAACTACACAGATATGGGAGGTTAGCAAAAGAGGTTATCGGTTTTAGAATTTGGCCATCTACGTATTTCTTAAGCTTTTAAAATTTAAAATTCACCTTTAAAATATATATGCATAAACATGTCCAGTTAAGCAAATTATTCCACTTAATCTAGAAATATCATTTTATTGACATTACCTTTCTTTTTTTGTGACAAACTTTCACAAGCAGGACTTCCAGGGTAACAGAATTTTGTTCATTTTCTGAGTTTTGTGATGGCTTATCTAAATAGAAAAATCAGTATTTTTAAAAATATTTATACATATATATATATATATATATATAAAAACATAGTATTCATTTTGTTAATAAGTCAGGAAATTTGAAACAGAGACTTCCCATAATAAAGACATCTTAAAAGTTTACTCGTTTTTCTCAGAGCCAGGTGGGATCACTTAAGGTCGGGGGACCTCAACCAGCCTGACCAACATGGACAAACCCCATCTCTACTAAAAATACAAAATTAGCTGGGTGTGGTGGCGCATGCCTATAATCCCAGCTTCTTGGGAGGCTGAGGCAGGAGACTTGCTTGAACCCAGGAGGTGGAGATTGTAAGTGAGCAGAGATTGCGCCACTGGACTCCAGCCTGGGCAACAAAAATGAAACTTCGTCTCAGGAAAAAAAAAAAAGTTCACTCATTCTTTTTTCCTCAAATCAGTTCCAAACTTACGACAAACTCTTTAAAAGCCTTTATATATAGTCTAAATAAACCATTCACAAGACAAATATAATTGCCGTCCTAGATGCTGTAATTTTTTTTCCATTAGATACAGGTTGTGCTCTGTTGTCCAAGGTTCGGTGCAGGGGCACAATCACAGCTCACTATAATCACAAGCTCCTGGGACCAAGTGATCCTGACACCTCAGCCTCCTAGGTACCTGGGATTATGTGCATGAGCCACCCACCATGCCCAGATTAAAAGTATAAAAAATATTCACTGTCCAGGAACAGTGACTCATGCCTATAATCCCAACACTTCGGGAGGCCAAGGCAGGATGATCACTTGTGGCCAAGATTTCAAGACCAGCCTGAGCAACACAGAGCCCTCGTCTCTAGAAAATGCCAAAAAAATTAGCTGGGTGTGGGGGGTGTCATGTGTCTGTAGTTCTAGCTACTCCAGAAGATAGGTGGAAGAATCTCTTGAGCCAAGGAGTTCGAGGTGACCTATGATCCTGTCACTGCTCTCCAGTCTGGGTGAAAGAGTGAGATCCTGTCTCTAAAAAACATATATACATTTCTATTATATATATGTATATATATATATGTGTGTGTGAATATTTGTACCTTATATATACCTTTATACATATATATATTTTCTTTAATTCTTTTTTTCTTTTTGAGACAGAGTCTTGCTCTGTCACCCAGGCTGGAGTGCAGTGATGTGATTGTGGTTCACTGCGACTTCTGCCTCCTAGGTTAAAGCAATCCTCCCCACTTCAGCCTCCCAAGTAGCTGGTACTACAGGTATCCATCACCACACCCAGCTAATTTTTTTTTTTTTTTTACTAGAGATGAGGTTTCACCATGTTGGCCAGGCTGGTCTTGAACTCATGACCTCAAGTGATCCACCTGCCTCAGCCTCCCAAAGTGCTGGATTACAGGTGTGAGCCACCATGCCTGGCTGGCAACATTTTTCTTCTACTTAAAAACATTCTTATTTGGGGTGTATAAAGCACAACTAATCAGTGTATTTGGAAGCTGCATCCAGGATAAAAACACTTTAATACAGCAAAAAATAATCCAATGTTGGCTGGGTGAGGTGGCTCACGCCTGTAATCTCAACACTTTGGGAGGCCCAGGCGGGCAGATCACCTGAGGTCAGGAGTTGGAGACCAGCCTGACCAATATAGTGAAACACCATCTCAAAGAATACAAAATTAGCCGGGTGTGGTGGCGCATGCCTGTAATCTCAGTTACTCAGGAGGCTGAGACAGAAGAATTGCTTGAACCCGAAAGGCGGAGGTTGCAGTGAGCTGAGATCGCGCCACTGCACTCCAGCCTGGGCAAGAGTGAAACTCTGTCTTAAAAAAAAAAAAAAAAAATCCAGGCATGGTGGCTCAAGCCTGTAATCCTAGCACTTTGGGAGGCCACAGCTGGCGAATCACAAGGTCACAAGTTTGAGACCAGCCTGGCCAACAGGACGAAACCCTCTCTCTGCTAAAAATACAACAATTAGCTGGGCATGGTGGCACATGCCTGTAGTCCCAGCTACTCAGGAGGCTGAGGCAAGAGAATCGCTTGAGGTTGCAGTGAACCAAGACTGCACCACTGCACTCCAGCCTGGGCAACAGAGCAAGACTCTATCTCAAAAAAAAACAAAAAAAAAAAAACCGCTGGGTAGAGTGGCTCCTGCCTGTAATCTCAGCACTTTGGGAGGCTGAGGTGAGAGGATCGCTTGAGCCTGGGAGGCGGAGGCGGCGATGAACTGAGACTGTTCACTGTACTCTAGCCGGGGTGATAGAGCAAGACCCTGTCTAAAAAAAAAATAATAAGAAAAAGAAAAAAAAAATCACATTTTAAGAATTTAAAACCTTTTTTGCTTGTTTTTTTTTTTTTGAGACGGAGTTTCGCTGTTGTTTACCCAGACTGGACTGCAATGGCACGATCTCGGCTCACCACAATGTCCGCCTTCTGGGTTCAAGCAATTCTCCTGCCTCAGCCTCCTGAGTAGCTGGGACTATAGGCGTGCACCACCAGGCCCAGCTAATTTTTGTATTTTTAGTAGAGACGGGGTTTCACCTTGTTGACCAGGATGGTCTCGATCTCTTGACCTCGTGATCCACCCACCTTGGGCTCCCAAAGTGCTGGGATTATAGGCTTGAGCCACCGCGCCCGGCCTTTTTTGCTTGTTTTGACAGAGGGTCCCATTATGTTGCCTAGGCTCTATTCAAACACTTGGGCTCAAGCAATCCTCCCAGCTCAGCCTCCTAAGCAGCAGGGACTACAGGCAAGCATCACTACACCTGGCACATTTTAGAGAACTTGATGTTGGTTTTCTATCCTGGTTTCTTAAAAATATTTTTAAAAACAAAAAAGATACAAATAAACCTTGGATGGAAAAGAAACCCAATATATCTACTTCCAAATTCTACTAGTTTCAAAGTTATAATAGAAATTATTTCAACAAAGCGCAGTGGCTCACACCTGTAATCCCAGCACTCTGGGAGACTGAGGTGACAGGATCACTTGAGACCAGGAGTTTGAGACCAGCCTGGGAAATGTAGTAAGTTTCCATCTCACAAAAAAATGTTTTAAAAATTAGCCAGGCATGGTGGCAACAACTGTAGTCCCAGTCACTCAGGAGGCTGAGGCAAGAGGATCATTTGAGCCCAGGAGTTGATTACACCACTGCACTCCAGCCTGGGCAACAGACCAAGACCCTGTCTCAGAACAAAACAACAAGAAAAATACCCCAAAGACTAATTTTTTAAAATGGTTATATTAGAGCAGCTTGACAATTGGTAAAGTTTTTTGTCTTTTTTAGAGAGGGTCTCACTCTGTCACCCAGGCCGGAGTATAGTGGTATGATCTTGGTTCACTGCAGCCTCGACTTTCAAGACTCAAGCAATCCTCCTGGCTCAGTCTCCTGAGTAGCTGACTACAGAATAGCTGGGACTACAGGCATGTGCCACAGTACCCAGTCAATCTTTTTTTTTACTTCATACAGATAGGGTCCCCCTACGTTGCTCAGACTAGTCTCAAGCAATCCTTCCATCTCGGCCACCCAAGGTGTCGATGTTATAGCTGTAAGCCACCATACACAGTCTAATGTTTTGTATTTTTTTGAGACGGGGTCTCTCACTCTGTTGCCCTGCCTGGAGTACAGTTGTGTGACCACAGCTCACTGAAATTCCTGGGCTTATGCAATCCTGCCATTTTGGTCTTCCAAGTACCTAGAACTACAGTACATGCCACCATACCTAGCTAATTTTTGTATTTTTGTAGAGATGGGGTCTGATGCCCAGGCTGGTCTTGCATTCCTGGCCTCATCTTCCCACCTCAGCCTCGCAAAGTGCTAAGATTACAAACATGAGCCACCACACCAGGCTTCATTTTTTAATCTTTCTTACTAAACAATACCAAAATAACCAACCTGGCATGTTTCTAATAATGGTTTTATTCTATTGCATGAGACTAAAAGGATATACAGTATATAGATTTATGATGGACAAGCTGATATAAGTATTTTTCCATTTTTAAAACAAGTCTTTTCCAGCACGCTTTGAGCTTTTATTGGAGTAATACACTATATAATTTCCTTTGAATAATATCTAAAATATTAACATATGCCATGGGTAATAGCGGTTATTTCAGTTGTTTTACTGTGTTTTCTTTTTTAAACATGATACAACTGCATTCATTCAAAATGTTTATGCAGAAAGGGGTCTACTGAGGAGAATCTTTACTTATTGCAGTTCTAAGACAATGTTAAAATTTTCATCAGTAGTCTTTATAACTTAAAGCTCAAAAACATCAGAATCAATATCTTTTCCATTAAACATAATTTTGTAAATTCACACTCAGAAGCCCCACTTTTTTTTTTCACAAAGGCATTTTGCTGTTAAAATGCCACAATGTTTACTTTTAAGTACATACCATTTTTGTGGAAGAAGCCAGTAAATGTAAGCTGCAAATGAGCTGACAAGCTAAAAAAAAAAAAAAATGCTTTTTAGTAAAATAACCTAGACTTTAAAATATAACATTGAAATCGAAGTCACTTCAGCTAACTTATAAGTATTTGATTTCTTTATACTTGATAGGTATTCAGGCCCATGACTCTATGCTTTCCCTGTTAAATATGACATCCAAAATAGTGTATCTATACACCTAACAAAAATAAACAAATTACAACTCATAAAAACTATAAACAAAAACACCAGAGCAAGGCAGAAAAAAAAACAAATCACCAAGTAAGAGGCCAGTAATTTTCTGTGTTTTAGTGTTCTACCTATAAAATGACAGCAGGTATCCCTTCCCACCTTTCAAAAGAAATTTTAAGTGTTTTTTTTTTTAATTCTTTTTTTGGTTTGTTTTAATGGTGGTTTAGTCAATGACTTCATCAAAAGGAAATTTTGAAAAGGGGAGCTAAATCCATACAAAAAAATTTGAATATTTTAAAGCAATGGAAATTCAACCTTCCTAACAAATGATATAGAACCATTACTTTATACTTCAAACAGTAATAAAATACACAATTACAAATCTGGTACAGATCAATAATTTACTGTTTCAGTATATCATTTTCACTGTGTTTTAGAAGCCATGGAAAAGTTAAAGAAAAAAAAAGCCAGGCGCGGTGGCTCAAGCCTGTAATCCCAGCACTTTGGGAGGCCAAGGCGAGTGGATCACGAGGTCAAGAGATCGAGACCATCCTGGTCGACATGGTGAAACCCCGTCTCTACTAAAAATACAAAAAATTAGCTGGGCATGGTGGCGCGTGCCTGTAATCCCAGCTACTCAGGAGGCTCAGGCAGGAGAACTGCCTGAACCCAGGAGGTGGAGGTTGCAGTGAGCTGAGAACGCACCATTGCACTCCAGCCTGGGTAACAAAAGCGAAACTCTGTCTCAAAAAAAAAAAAAAAAAGCATGGGCTGGGCGCGGTGCCTCACACCTGTAATCCCAGCACTTTGGGAGGCTGAGGTGGGCGGATCACCTGAGGTCAGGAGTTCGAGATCGGCCTGGCCAACATGGAGAAACCCCACCGCTATTTAAAAAAAAAAAAAAAGCATGAACTAGAATTAGTGGTCCTTCTGTTTTCACAAATATCTATTAACAATAGAAAAAGTATAAGGATGGGATAAAATAAACAAAAACATCAATAAGCTTTTGTAGTACCTTTAAACTGCAAGAGAATATAGCTGTTGATCAGGAGACATTCATAACTTTCCAGACCAGTTTCCATAGTGTGACATGCACAGACAACAGATTAGAGAGAGCTATACAGAACAGATGGTAGGGAAAGGAAAGCAGTACTAATCCCTTACTTAAGACATTTACTACTAAAAGTAAGCAGTTGCTGGACACTAAGGACTCGTAAAGAGTATAAAAGTATTTTTTTAAATGATGGTGACAATCTATGCTTTTTTTTTTTTTTTGAGACGGAGTCTCGCTCTGTCACCCAGACTGGAGTGCAGTGGCATAATTTTGGTTCACAGAAACCTCCGCCTCCCGGGTTCAAGCAATTCTCTGGCCTCAGCCTCCAATAGCTATGACTACAGGTGCACGCCACCACACTTGGCTAATTTTTGTCTTTTTAGTAGATTTAGTATTTTGTATTTCAGTAGTTTTAATTAAGTATTAGTATTTAGTATTTTTATTAGTGATAGGGTTTCACCATGTTAGTCAGGCTGCTCTCGAACTCCTGACCTCGAGATCTGCCCATCTTGGCCTCCCAAAGTGCTGGGATTAGTGAGCCACCAGGCCCGGCCATTCTAGGCATTTTTATAATCAGATGGGAACAGTTATACAAAGCCACTGAGGCAAGAGAGTACTAAGGAGCAAATAATGACTAGAAATAGGACATATTATGAAGAGGTTAGTCTTGTAAACCCAACTAGGACTCCTCTTTCCTTTTTTCTATTTCTTGAGACATGGTTTCACTCTTGCCGCCCAGGGTAGAGTGTAATGGTGCAATCTCAGCTCACTGTAAACTCCGCCTCCTGGGTTCAAGTGATTCTCCTGCCTCAGCCTCCCGACGCAGCTGGGATTACAGGAATGCCCCACCATGCCCGGCTAATTTTTTTTTTTTCTGAGATGGAGTTTTGCTCTTGTTGCCCAGGCTGGAGTGGAATGGCGTGATCTCGGCTCACCACAACCTCCACCTCCTGGGTTCAAGCGATTCTCCTCCCTCAGCCTACAGAGTACCTGGGATTATAGGCATGCGCCACCATGCCCAGCTAAGTTTGTATTTTCAGTAGAGATGAGGTTTCTCTATGTTGGTCAGGCTGATCTCGAACTCCTGATGTCAGGTGATCCGCCTGCCTCGGCCTCCCAAAGTGCTGGGATTACAGACATAAGCCACCATGCCTGGCCAATTTTTTTTGTATTTTTAGAAAAGATGGGATTTCAGGCCGGGTGCGGTGGCTCACGCCTGTAATCCCAGCACTTTGGGAGGCCGAGGCGGGTGGATCACAAGGTCAAGAGATCAAGACCATCCTGGTCAACAAGATGAACCCCATCTCTACTAAAAATACAAAAATTAGCTGGGCATGGTGGCGCACACCTATAGTCCCAGCTACTCGGGAGGCTGAGGCAGGAGAATTGCTTGAAACCAGGAGGCAGAGGTTGTGGTGACCTGAGATCACGCCATTGCACTCCAGCCTGGGTAACAAGAGCGAAACTCCGTCTCAAAAAAAGAAAAAATAAAAGAAGAGATGGGGTTTCACCATGTTGGTCAGGCTGGTCTCAAACTCCTGACCTCAGATGATACACCTGCCTCAGCCTCCCAAAGTGCTGGAATTAACCAATAGTGTAAGCGAGCCACCACACCCAGCTGGACTCCTCTTTTTCTAAGGTGGAAAAATAAGAGGCAGGTAAGTAAAATATTCCCATGGAAGATGGGGGGAAATATAACTACTTATTTAAGAAGGCCATGGAACTGCCTGCTAAAAAACTACAGGGTAGTGGTTTTCAGGAGCATTTCTAGAACAGTAGTATAGAAAGTATGCTAGGAGGCCAGGTGCGGTGGCTCACACCTGTAATCCCAGCACTCTGGGAGGCCAAGGCAGGAGGATCACTTGAGGTCAGAGTCAACACCAGCCTGGCCAACATGATGAAATCCTGTCTCTACTAAAAATACAAAAATTAGCCAGGAGTGGTGGCATCTGCTTGTAGTCCCAGATACTTGGGAGGCTGAGGCAGGAGAATCACTTAAGCCCAGGAGGCAGAGGTTGCAGTAAACCAAGATCGCACCACTGCACTCCATCCTGCAAAAAAAAAAAGTATGCTAGGCTATCAGTAGAGGACAAAATTATTATGGAAGAGTAGAAGATAAGAGCCACAGAAGAGTTAGAAGGTATAAATATGAGGAAAAAACTAAGAATAACTTAAATATCAACAAAAATCGTATATAATGGGAGTCTTAAAAACCTATTCTGTATAAGCAATTCATATACTGTAAACATTTTTACATGACTTTCTGACATGAATCAGATATTTTCTACATGCTATTTTTCTAAAAGACAGCTAGTATTTTCCCAGAAAAATTTCCATAAATACTACCTTACATAGCAGAACTAGCTAAAAGCCAAAACGTAAGTGAAAGACAAGAACATTCTATAATACTCACAGTAGAAGATAATCCATTAGCCACAACAAATCTATCCTACTTAGTTGCTTCAATTAAACCTACATATTAAGACCAGATTAATTTTCTTAAGAATCCACTTTTTATCTATCATGCCTTTCTGCATATCTACTTAGTCCCCAACTACCAAATTTTTTGTCTAACTGCCAAAATGCTTCCCATTTCTTGTTCTCTCTATGAAAGCCTTACATATGAAAATACAATTTATAAAGTCAGAAAACCCCAGTTTGAATTCTAGCTCCACTTATTTACTGTGGTCTGTTATCTATAAAATGTATAAAATAACAATATTTTCTCTCTCAAAGAATGTGAGGCTTAAGATTTTGCTTTGAGACAACGTCTCATTGTGTCACCCAGGTTGGTGTGCAGTGGCACACTATCAGCTCAGTACAACCTCCAATTTCCAGGCTCAAGCAGTCTTCCCACCTCAGCCTCTCAGAATAGCTGGGACCACAGGCATGCGCCATCACACCTGGTTAATTTTTTTTGTATGTTTTGTAGAGTAAGGGTTTCGCCTGTTGCCCAAGCTGGTCTCAAACTCCTGAGCTCAAATGATTCACCTGCCTCAGTCTTCCAAAGTGCTAGGATTACAGGTGTGAGGCACTGTCCTGGCCTTTTTAAGGTTTTAATTCAATTTTTTTTTCTTTCAGAGACAGGGTCTCACTGTGGTGCCCAGGCTGGTATTGAATTCCTGGGCTCAAGTGATCTTTCCACCTCAGCCTCGAAAAGTGCGGCGATTACAGGCATGAGCCACTCTGTGCTCACGCAGGCTTGCATAAAATAATGAAGTATCTGGCAAAATACTCTCATCCTCTTCTACAAAGACTTTAAACTCAACCAATCAAGAGCTAAATGATCACTTCATCCCTTTATAAGCACTCCTATTTACCACTTTTTAGTCACTATTTTTCCATATACATCTTTTTACTATATTGGTGCTACTTTACTAGCACCAAGCAGTGTCTTACAGAAAGTTACCCAACAAATTTTTTTTCGTAAAATAATGTCCTCCTAGAGTAACAAACATTTAAAAGTCAGGAATCATGGCCAATTACTTTGCAGTACTATTAGTATTATTTACATATTTTTCTGAGAAGTGTGAGTGTAAGCACCAACTCTGATATGCCAGAAAGATCTTACATTTATTTGCCCCAGACAGTATTTTAAATCAGTGTTACTCTAAATGTGGTCTACAAACTAAGGTCATTAGGAAAAATGTTACCATTCCACAACTCAAATTAAGAATAACAAAGCACTGAAAATTAAAAACAAAGAAGCAAACAAAATGATCCTTCACCACAGATGATTTGAGACACAGTTTTAAATGGTGTACATTATGCCTTATACAGGAAAGCCTGTAAAACGCCTTTTTTGTTGGGAGTCTCACTCTGTCACCCAGGCTGGAGTACACTGGCACTCTTCTCCGCTTACTGCAACAGATACCTCCTGGGTTCAAGCAATTCTCTTTCCTCAGCCTCTGAGTAGCTCAGATTACAGGCACCTACCACCATGCCTAATTTTTGTGTTTTTGGTAGAGACAAAGTTTCCCCAGGTTGGTCAGGCTGGTCTTAAATTCTTGACATCAGGTGATCCATGTGCCTCGGCCTCCCAAAGTGCTAGAATTACAGGTGTGAGCCAGGACACCCAGCCAACCAGCCACTAATTATTATAGTATTGTTTCTTTATAACAAACAATTCTAAATTTCAATTAACCAATTTTAAAAGGCAACATTAGGGCCTCTTGATGACTCACATCTGTAATCCCAGCACTTTAGGAAGCCGAGGTGGGTGGATCACTTGAGGTCAGGAGTTCTAGACCAGCCTGGCCAACATGGTGAAACCCTGTCTCTACTAAAAATGCAAAAAAAATTAGCAAGGCATGGGAGTACATGCCTGTACTCCCAGATGCTTGGGAGGCTGAAGCAGGAGAATAGCTTGAACCTGGGAGGCGGAGGCTGCAGTGAGTAGAGATCATACCATTGCATTCCAACCTGGGTGACACAGCAAGTCTCAAAAATAAATAATAAATACATAAATAAATAGCCAGGCACAGTGGCTCATGCCTTTAATCCCAGGAGTTTAGGAGGCTGAGGTGGGTGGATCACTTGAGGTCAGGAGTTCTAGACCAGCCTAAACAACATGGAGAAACCCCATTTCTCCTAAAAATACAAAATATTTGCCAGGGTGGTGGCACATGCCTGTAATCCCAGCTACTCAGGAGGCTGAGGCAGGAGGATAGCTTGAACTCTGGAGGTGGAGGTTGCAGTGAGTCGAGATTGCGCCATTGCACTTAAGCCTGGGCAACAAGAGTGAGACTTCACCTCAAAAAAATAAAATAATAAATAAAAGGTAACACTGGAAATGTGATTTGCTATGCATGATTTCCCCTTCTCCACCTAAAACACTCTGATATGTACCTAGAATAAAGTGTACCAATGATCCCTTTCATAGGTGATTTCTTCCAAGGAAAAGGGCAGTTTTCTCTCCCTTCCCTCTACCCTCTCTTGTGGCTACTTTGTCCACATTTTTTTTTTTTTTGAGATGGCGTTTCACTCTCGTTGCCCAGGGTGGAGTGTAACGGTGCGATCTCAGTTCTGTGCAACCTCCACCTCCCAGATTCAAGCAATTCTCCTGCCTCAGCCTCCAGAGTAGCTGGGATTACAGGCATGCGCCACCAGGCCGGCTAATTTTGTATTTTTTATTTCAATTTTCCTGACTTACATGGAGTTTCTCCATGTTGGTCAGGCTGGTCTTGAACTCCTGACTTCAGGTGATCCGCCCACCTCAGCCTCCCAAAGTGCTGGGATTACAGGCGTGAACCACCGTGACCAGCCTTTGTCCACATCTTAATTGGCCAGGATGGATCAGATAAAAGGGAGGAAAAGAAACCATGTAAAGTTGGTCAGGACTATTTGGTTTTAGGCCACAAAAAATCTAGTTTAGATGATCAAAACAAGATATAAGAAATTTGGTTCACCTATGTGATGTACTCCCTGTATCTTCTCAGGAAGTAAGCAACATGGTAATAAGCAATTAGGTAGAGAATTTGAAATTTTGAGATGCAAATTTCAGCATTCCAATCATAAACATCTGTAGTTCTGATACAGTCTACAGAATATGATGCTAAGCAAATTTATAAGAGACTAACACTTTTAAACAAAATTCAAAGAAGAGCCTCACATTTTAAGAACCAGATCCCACAGAGGAACCAGTTTTCATGAAAAAAGGAGACCAAGATTAGTGCCTTTAACTTCTATATATGAATCCGCTAGTGGCACGTATAAGGCTTCATTTTAAGGCATGGCAGTATTACCTCAAAACAGGACAAGTCTGATAATCTACTTAGTATCCATAGATATTAGCTATTCAACTTTTGATATATACATTTTATCCTATGTTATGTAAAGCTGAGGAACCTATGACTACATCAAGTCCAATAATCTGGAATACAGGATCTCAAAATACAGGGGTTAGACACACTTTGTAATGAGAAAATAAAGCTGAATGGTGGATGATGTGTGTCTATTAATTATAAATAAATCACCCTAAAGAAATACTGTAGAGAAAACAAAGAATTATAAAACCCAAAATTATACAGGGGATATTTTTATAATTTGTTCTTGAATATTCAAAATTTTAAATCAGATATGCTCAAGTGGCAACTGATGAGGCACATTCAAGAGTAAGTATGCAAAAAGAAATGTATAGCCCAGGTTCTGAAAAAAGAACAAAAACTCAAGAGTAAAAAGATGACAACTTGAAAACAACTTCAAAGCTTATAGCCAAGGCAAAGTATACAAAAGAAAGGAAAAACATCAGATCTTATTAATGGTGGAAAAGACTCACAACCAACCTAAGAAGCAGCCTAAAGATATTTATTTATTTATTTTGAGAGGGAGCCTCATTTTGTCGCCCAGGCTAGAGTGCAGTGGTGCAATCTCTGCTCACTGCAACCTCTTCCTCCTAGGTTCAAGCAATTCTCCCTGCCTCAGCATCCCAAGTAGATGAGATTATAGGTGCATACCACCATGCCCAGCTAATTTATTTATTTAGAAACGAGAGTTCCACTCTGTAGCCAGGCTGGAGTACAGTGGCGTGATCTCGGCTCACTGCGATCTTGGCCTCCTGGGTTCAAGCAAGTCTCCTGCCTGAGCCTCCCAAGTAGCTGGACTACAGGCTTGCGCCACCACACACAGCTATTTTTTGTATTTTTAGTAGAGACGGGGTTTCATCACATTGGCCAGGATGGTCTCCATCTCTTAACCTCGTGATCCACCCGCCTTGGCCTCCCAAAGTGCTGAGATTACAGGCACAAGCCACTATGCCTGTCCTAATTTTTTGTATTTTTAGTAGAAATAGAGTTTCATCACCATGTTGGTCAGGCTAGTCTCAAACTTCTGACCCCAAGAGATCTGCCTGCCTCAGCCTCCCAAAGTGCTGGGATTACAGGCATGAGTCACGGCGCCTGGCCTAAATATTTTTAAATGCAGCTAAACGTAAAAAACAGAAGGGTAGGGAAAAAGCATTAATACAACAGTTCACACTCTCGTTTTTTAGACAGTCTTGCTCTGTCGCCCAGGCTGTAGTGCAGTGATACAATCTTGACTCACTGCAACCTCCACCTCTGGGGTTCAAGTGATTCTCCTGCCTCAGCCTCCCAAGTAACTGGGACTACAGGTGCCCAAAACCATGCCCAGATAATTTTTGTACTTCTCATAGAAACAGGGTTTCACCATACTGGCCAGGCTGGTCTCGAACTCCTGACCTTGTGATGTGTCCGCTTCAGCCTCCAAAAGTGCTGGGATTACAGGCGTGAGCCACCACACCCACCCCAATAGTTCTCTTTAAAATAATTTAATAGGCCAGATGCAGTGGCTCATGTCTGTAATCTCAACACTTTAAGAGGACAAGGTGGGCAGATCACTTGAGCTCAGGAGTTCAAGGTCAGACTGGGAAGTATAGCAAAACCTCATCTCTACAAGAAGTATAAAACATGAGCCAAGGCTCACCTGAGGTCAGGAGTTCAAGACCAGCCTGTCCAACACGGCAAAACCCTGTGTCTACTAAAAATACAAAAAACTAGCAGGGCGAGGTGGTAGGCACCTATAATCCCAGCTACTTGGAAGGCTCAGGCAGGAGAATCGCCTGAACCCGGGAGGCGGAGGTTGCAGTGAGATGAGATCGCGCCACTATACTCCAGGCTGGGCGACAAGAGCAAAACTCCATCTCCAAAAAAATAAAAATCCCACAAAATTTAGCCAAGCATGCCTGCAATCCCAGCTACTCAGGAGGCTGAGGCAGGAGAAATAGTAATAAAATAAGGCCGGGCATGATGGCTCAGGCCTGTAATCCCAGCATTTTGGGAGGCCAAGGTGGGTGGATCACTTGAGGTCAGGAGTTGAAGACCATCCTGGATAACATGGTGAAACCAGTCTCAGACTAAAAATATAAAAATTAGCTGGGCATGGTGGCACACACCTGTAATCCTAGCTACCTGGGAGGCTGAGGCAAGAGAATCCCTTGAACCTGGGAGGCAGAGACAGCAGTGAGATGAGACTGCAATAATGCACTCCAGCCTGGGACATAGAATGAGACTCCATCTCAGTATACATATATAGAGAGGGCAAGCAAGAGTAATAAAATAATGTAATGGCTTTTTTATACACCATAATGCTAGGTGAGAAATGCAATAATAGCTGAGGTGGGTGGGGAGGATTTTCTGTGACATGTAGAGAAGGTTCTGAGGTGACAGAAGAGGAGCATCCTGCTCCTGGAACTCAGATTGTAATATTAACCATCATAGGTACTGGTCTGATATTGGAAGAAACAGAAGAATGCAAAAATAATAACTACATATATTAAAAAATTGGCCAGGTGTGGTGGCTCACACCTGTAATCCCAGCACGTTGGGAGGCCCAGGTGGGCGAATCATGAGGTCAGGAGATCGAGACCATCATAGCCAACACGGTGAAACCCCATCTCTACTAAAATACAAAAAATAAGCCAGGTATGGTGGCAGGTAGCTGTAGTTCCAGCTACTCAGGAGGCTGAGGGAAGGAGAATGGCTTGAACCCAAGAAGCAGAGGTGGCAGTGAGCCAAGGTTGTGCCAGTACACTCCAGCCTTGCAAAAGAATGAGACTATGTCTCAAATAATAATAATAATAATAAAATAAAACAGGCTCAGTGTAGTGGTTCTCACCTGTAATCTCAAACCTTTGAGAGGCTGAGGCAGGAGGATCATCTGAGGCAAGGAGTTTGGAATCAGCCTGGGCAACATAAGACATGTCTCGGGGCTGGGTGCAGTGGCTCACGCCTGTAATCCCAGCACTTTGGGAGGCCGAGGCGGGTGGGTCATGAGGTCAAGAGATCGAGACCATCCTGGTCAACACGGTGAAACCCCGTCTCTACTAAAAACACAAAAAATTAGCTGGATATGGTGGCGTGTGCCTGTAATCCCAGCTACTCAGGAGGCTGAGGCAGGAGAATTGCCTGAACCCAGGAGATGGAGGTTGCGGTGAGCCAAGATCGCGCCATTGCACTCCAGCCTGGGTAACAAGAGCGAAACTCCGTCTCAAAAAAAAAAAAAAAAAGACCTGTCTCTACAAAAATTTTAAAAATTGGCCGGGTGCGGTGGCTCAAGCCTGTAATCCCAGCACTTTGGGAGGCCGAGGCGGATGGATCACGAGGTCAAGAGATCGAGACCATCCTGGTCAACATGGTGAAACCCCGTCTCTACTAAAAATTACAAAAAATTAGCTGGGCATGGTGGCACGTGCCTGTAATCCCAGCTACTCAGGAGGCTGAGGCAGGAGAATTGCCTGAACCCAGGGGGCGGAGGTTGCGGTGAGCCGAGATTGCGCCATTGCGCTCCAGCCTGGGTAACAAGAGCGAAACTCCGTCTCAAAAAAAAAAAAAAAAAAAATTATCCAGGTGTGGTACCTTGTGCCTGTGGTCCTAAGCTACTCAGCAGGCTGAGGCAGGAGGATCATTGAGCCCAGGAAGTCAAGGCTGAAGTGAGTCATGATCCTACAATTGCAATCCAGCCTGGGTAATGAAGTGAGAGCCTGTCTCCAAAAAAAATTTTTTTAATAAGAGAAAGTAAAATAAGTGGGCCATAGTGGCATGTGCCTGTAGTCCCAGCTACTCAGGAGGCTAAGGTAGAAGGGTCGCTTGAGACCAGTTCTTGGCGTAGTTGAGCCATGATTACATCACTTTACTGCAGCCTCAGCGACAGGGCAAAACCCCATCTCTAAAAAAATAAAACAATAAGTAAGACAATGGAGCTTGGAAGTTCAAGGACGCAGCAGGCTAGAAATGCATCACTGCACTCCAGCCTGGGTGACAGAACGAGACCCCATCTCTTAGAGAAAATAAAAGACAGACAGAATGACTTTAAGACGAACAGCCTTAAATAACCTTGAAGATCCTGTACTATCTGACCCTGGACATCTGCTACAGCCCCTTCTTATACCATTCTCCTTGCTCTTTCTACATAGCTACTCTGGTATCAAATGCTATATATGTAATATTCCCTTTAACTAGAACCACCTATCTGTTCATCCTCCCCATTTTATTTCTACACTCTTCTTTCAAATAATAGCTTATTTCTTCAGAGATGCCTTCCCTGACCATCATTATTCCCATCTAACACCTCAAATGAGAGCTGGTTCTCCTGCTTTTTACACTGTTTTCTTATGCTTTGCTTTCCCAGCACTTAATTTACATTTATTATATGATTATGTCTTTTTCCCTTAAACACTAAGCTCCATAAAGGCAGGACCTTCATTCATTTCGTTCATGATTATAACCCCCAGGGCTTAGCATAGTGCCTAGAACACTGTACACTAAGGAAATGAAAAGCGCCCACAAAAATATAAATCCAGGCCTTCTTACTGTTAAAAGAAATGCTTAAAAAGGGGGAGGTTTAGCCAAGCATTGCAACTCACGCCTGTAATCCTACAACTTTGGGAGGCTGAGGTTGGTGGATCACTTGAAGTCAGGAGTTCCAGATCATCTTGGCCAACATGGTATAACCCCATCTCAACTAAAAATACAAAAATAGCTGTATTTTTGTATTTTGGGCATAGTTGCAGGTGCCTGTAACCCCAGCTACTCAGGAGGCTGAGGTGTGAGAACCACTTGAACCTGGGAGGCGGAGGGTGCAGTTAGTCTGAGATCGTGCCACTGCATTCCAGCCTGAGCCATAGAGCAAGACCGTCTCAAAAAATTAAGCAGGGGATGAGGGGGGTTTTAGAAAAGGAAGACTATTAATTCAAAAGCTTAGACTGCATCAAAAAGTCAAAAAAGGCACAATGCCTTATCAACCGACTAAAAATAAAAATAAGCCAGGCACAGTGGCTCGCGCCTGTAATCCGAGCACCTTGGGAGGCCGAGGCCGGTGGGTCACCTGAGGTCGAGACCATCCTGGCCAATATGGTAAAACCCTGTCTCTACTAAAATAAAAAAAATTAGTTGTATGTGGTGGCACGTGCCTGTAAATCCCAGCCACTCCGTAGGCTAAGATAGGGAGTCAGAGGTTGCAATGAGCCGAGACTGAGCCACTGCACTCCAGCCAGGCGACACAGTGAGACTTTGTCTCAAAAATAAAAATAAAAATGAGGCTGGGCATAGGGGCTCATTCCTGCAATCTTAGCACTTCAGGAGGTGGAGGTGAAAGGATCACTTGAGGACAGGAGTTCAAAAATGGCCTGGGCAAGATGGTGAGACCCTGACTCTACAAAAATTCAAAAAACTAGGCGGGTGTGATAGCACATGCCTATAGTCTCAGCTACTCAGAAGGCTGAGGCAGGAGGATCCCTTTAGTCCAGGAGTTCAATGCATCAGTCTCCAGCCTGTGTGACAGAGCAAGACCTCCTCTCAAAAACTAAAAATATGGCCGGGCATGGTGGCTCACATCAACACTTTGGGAGGCCAGGGCGGACTGATCACCTGATGTAAGGAGTTCAAGATCAGCACAGGCAATAGGTGAAACCCCATCTCTACTGAAAATACAAAAATTAGCCGGTATGATGGCAGGTGCCTGTAATCCCAGCTACTTGGGAGACTGAGGTGCAAGAATTGCTTGAACCCAGAGGCAGAGGTAGTAGTGAGCCAAGATGGTGCCACTATACTCCAGCCTGGGTGACAGAGCAAGACTTTGCCAAAAAAAAAAAAAAAAAGAAAGAAAGAAGGGGGGGGAGAGAGAGGGAGAGAGAGAGGGAGGGGGAGAGAGAGAGAGAGAGAGAGAGAGGGAGGGAGGGAGGGAGGGAGGGAGGGAGGGAGGGAGGGAGAGAGAGAGAGAGAGAGAGAGAGAAAGAAAGAAAATAAAAATACATGCTTAAAAGTAACCCTAATAAAAGTTATAATTCGGCCGGGCTCAGTGCCTCACGCCTATAATCCCAGCACTTTGGGAGGCTGAGGTGGGTGGATCATGAGGTCAAGAGATCAAGACCGTCCTGGTCAACATGGTGAAACCCTATTTCTACTAAAAATACAAAAATTAGCTAGGTATGGTGGCACACGCCTGTAGTCCCAGCTACTTAGGAGGCTGAGGCAGGAGAATTGCTTGAACCCAGGAGGCGGAGGTTGCTGTAAGCTGAGATCACGCCGTTGCACTCCAGCCTGGGTAACAAGAGCAAAACTCCATCTCAATAAAATAATAATAAAATAAAAGTTATAATTCAAATTCAAGTATCTTTTGAGGTGATTTTTCTCCAGCTACTAACAAAAGACGAGGAATAAGTGCATGAGAGAAGTGACATTTTGCTTCATCTGGCTCTGGTAAATACTTAAAAACAACTCAAATTTAAAAATCTTTTCATGATGCATTTTAGTCCATGAAGATGCACTCAGCACTCAAGAGTTATGACTAGAGAATTCCAACCAACATTGGAGAAGACTGCCGTGACTCGCGCCTATAATCCCAGCCCTTTTGGGAGACCAAGGAAGGTGGATCACTTGAGGTCAGCAGTTCAAGACCAGCCTGACCAATGTGGTGAAACCCCGTCTCTACTAAACACAAAAATTAGCTGGGCATGGTGGCACATGCCTGTAATTCCCAGCTACTCAGGAGGCTGAGGGATGAGAATTGCTTTAACCTGGGAGGTGGAGGCTGTAGTAAGCCGTGATCACAATACTGCACTCCAGCCTTAGTGCAAAGCTACATTCCATCTTAAAAAAAAAAAAAAAAAAAAGAAAAAAAGATAATTTCAAACTTGATAGGATTGACAGCATAAGAATCCCTAGAATCCCGCTAGCATACACAACTACAGAAAGGTAAGAGATTTATTCTAATCAGCCACAGTGCGTGGTCAAAATCCACAAAAAGTTTAAAACTGGAGTACCAGAAACAAGAGCTGGGAAGGATATAATGCATTTTATCAGACCTTCTATAAAGAAAATAAAGGCCAGGCATGGTGGCTCACACCCATAATCCCAGCACTCTGGGAAGTCAATCTGAAAGGATCACTTAAAGCCAGGAGTTTGAGACCAGCCTGGGCAACACAAGTGAGATCCTGTCTCTACAAAAAGTTAAAAATTAGCCAGGCATGGTGGCACACACCTGTAGTCCTATCTACTCAGGAGGCTAAGGTGGGAGGATGGATGGTTTGAGTCCAGGAGTTTGAGGCTCAGTGGTCTTCCAGCCTGGGCAACAGAGCAAGACCCTGTCTCTTAATAAAAGAAAAAGGCCGGACATGGTGGCTCACACCTGTAATCCCAACACTTTGGGAGGCTGAGGTGGGAGGATCACTGAGGTCAGGAGTTCGAGACCAGCCTGGCCAACATGGTGAAACCCCGTCTATATTAAAAATACAAAAATTAGTAGGCTGTGGTAGCATACACCTATAACCCCTGCTACTACGGAGGCTGAGGCAGGAGAATCTCTTAAACCTGGGGGCAGAGGTTATAGTCAGCCAAGATCATGCCACTGCACTCCAGCCTGGGCAATAGTGGGAGACTGTCTAAAAAAAAAGCTTGGGTGCAGTGGCTCACACCTGTTACCGAGCACATCAGGAATGCGAAGGTAGATCACCAGGTCTGGAGTTTGAGACCAATCTGGCCAACAAAGTGAAACCCTGTCTCTACTAAAAATACAATTAATTTGCTGGGCATGGTGGCACATGCCTGTAGTCCCAGCTACTCGGGAGGCTGAGGCAGGAGAACTGCTTGAACCCAGGAGGCTGAGGTTGTGGTGAGCCAAAATTGTGCCACTGCACTCCGGCTTGGGTGACAGAGTGAGACTTCATTTAAATTAAAAAAAGGCGGGGAGACGAACAGGCGATTTTTTGAGAGGCCGAGGCAGATGGATAACCAGGTCAGGAGTTTAAGATTAGTCTGGCCAAGATGATGAAACCCCGTCTCCACTAAATTAAAAAAATATATACAAAAAAAAAGTAACAACCATTTAATAGCCCATGTTTTTCTATCCGCTCCTTCCACTAACAAGTTTCTGCAAGTGACTTATAAGACAACTGTAGGTCTAAAACAGAAAAGACCCTGAGGCTGGGCATGGTGACTCACGCCTGTAATCCAAGCAGTTTGGAGGCCAAGGCGGGCAGATCACTGGAGGTCGGGAGTTCAAGACCAGCCTGACCAACATGGTGAAACTCCTACTTAAAAAAAAAAGAGGCCGGGCGCGGTGGATCACGAGGTCAAGAGATCGAGACCATCCTGGTCAACATGGTGAAACCCCGTCTCTACTAAAAAATACAAAAAAAATTAGCTGGGCATAGTGGCGCGTGCCTGTAATCCCAGCTACTCAGGAGGCTGAGGCAGGAAAATTGCCTGAGCCCAGGAGGCGGAGATTGCAGTGAGCGGAGATGGCGCCATTGCACTCCAGCCTGGGTAACAAGAGCGAAACTCCGTCTCAAAAAAAAGAAAAAAAAGAAAAGACCCTGAAACACCAGCTTCTTTTGAGCAGATGGCAGTATTTTGGTTTAGTTTATAAATCATTACAAATGTCATAATCAGCTCAGGCATTTATTTGACTAAACTAACTTTTGGGTTATATTACTATGGTATTTTTATTTATCTTGATATCCTTCTAACTTTGAGAAATGAAATATATTGGGCTCAGAAGCAGATATACCATAACTTTGGCAGTGCTAAAAGAACATGAATTCTAGTGGAAGACTCCCAGACTAAAGCTACACAGATCTAGGATCCAATCAAACTGAATGAAATAGTACAGAGAATGTAAATAGAGAAGAGGTACTTTTGTGTATGATTTAAGATCTGAATTTCTACTAATATGTTATGAAATAATAATTTGTTTTATCGTTTTTTTTCTTTTTTTGAGATAGAATCTCACTCTTACCCAGGCTGGAGTGCAGTGGCATGATCTCAGCTCACTGCAACCTCTGCCTCCCAGGTGCAAGGGATTCTCCTGCCTCAGCCACCCAAGTAGCTGGGAAAGGCGTACACCACCTTGCAGGGCTGATTTTTGTATTTTTAGTAGAGACAGGGTTTTGCCCTGTTGGCTAGGCTGGTCTCAAATTCCTGGCCTCAGGAGATTCACCCGCCTTGGCCTCCAAAGTGCTGGGATTATAGGCATTAGCCATCATGCCCAGCTTGTGTTATCTTTTAAGGAAGAATTTGACAATAGATTTTAGAAGCAAAGTTTTATACTGCTGGCATCATATACTGGTGTCTAGGTAATTTCTTACAGCCCTGTGTGATAGGTTTAGGAGAAAAACAAGATTACCTTAATTTGAGATAAAAAACAGATTAAAGGAGGCTGGGCATGGTGGCTCATGCTTATAATTCCAGCATTTTGGGACTCTGAAGTGGGTGAATCACCAGAAGTTAGGAGTTCAAGACCAGCCTGGCCACATGGTGAAACCCTGTCTCTACTAAAAATACAAAAAATTAGCTGGGCATCGTGGCACCTGTAATCCCAGCAATTTGGGAGGATGAGGCTGGGGAATCGCTAGAACCCAGGTGGCAACTGCAGTGAGCAAAGACAGCTCCAACTGCACAATTCCATCTCAAAAAAAATAAGAAATAGATTAAAGAAATTTAATAATACAGGGTCTTAGGGGTAAACTTAAAATGATGCACTTTCCTAACTGTTCCTCCTGGGAGCAATACTGAGATGTTCATAAGAATCTTGAGGGGCTGAAATGGCCAACTCACTGGTCCCAGCTAAACCCTAAAGATGGAAAAAGTTCTCTTCCAAAATTACAAGCAGGAATTTATGTAACCCTCTGACATTGATCTCTAAGTTGCTATTAAACCCACCCGGTCAAAAGGAACAAAATTATTTGGGAAACAATTGTTCAGAGAGAAATGAACAGTATTTATCAAAGTCAATGTCACAATGAGATAGTAATAAGGTTTAGTAGTGAAGGTAAAACCTTGATGAGGGAGATTAAAAAAAGAGCAGTGTTCTTGTTGGTTCATGCTTCCTTCTCACTTGAACCCTGAAACAACTAAAGGCAAACTTTCAAGGTGGTCAGGAGAAAAGAACAGAGAGTTCAGACCAGGCTCTTACTACAGTCTATGTTTTAAGTAAAAAAGTCCCTGAGGATCCCAAGAGCTCTGTGTCTAGGGTGGGTGAACAGACAATAATCTGGAATAGAAATTCTAGTAAAGAAAAATGTGCATGCACTGGGAATATTCTCAGTTCTATCTTATAGGGTCCTCCCAGGGCATTCCACAGATGTAACAGACAACGATTCAGGATCGCAGCTTCTAGAATGGACTATCGCAGATTATTTACCAGTCAGGACTGCCTAGACATGGAAACATAAATCATACTTCAACCTCACAAAACTGCAGGATACAAAACAATAAATGTCATTTTACAATTGACGTTAAGAAAAAAATCACCTAATTCCAAAGCCAAACTTAAAATATAAGTGACTGAAAAAAAATCAAGTATTTTACCAGTCACTAGAACAATGAGAAAACAATGAGATGCATAAATGGTGAATCATAAAGTGTATATCTTATCTAAATTGGTAAACTGTGATTTAGAACTTTAGGAGGAAGGCCAGGCACGGTGGCTCACGCCTATAATTCCAGCACTTTGGGAGGCTGAGATGGGTGGATCACGAGGTCAAGAGATCGAGACCATCCTGGTCAGCAAGGTGAAACCCCGTCTCTACTAAAAATACAAAAATTAGCTGGGCATGGTGGTGTGAGCCTGTAGTCCCAGCTACTTGGGAGGCTGAGGCAGGAGAATTGCTTGAACCCAGGAGGCGGAGGCTGTGGTGAGCTGAGATTGTGCCATTGCACTCCAGTCTGGGTAACAACAGCGAAACTCCGTCTCAAAAAAAAAAAAGAAAAAAAAAAACTTTAGGAGGAAAACAAAAGTGGATTGTGACAAATTTTCCAACTCTATTTTTTAAAAAACCTAATATTTTTAGTTCTGCATTCTCTCTAAAGGCAGTTAATGAATGAACAAACACCACTCAAGCTCCTGTTTCTCTTTAGAATATTCAATTTTCTATCAAAAATATCAAAAAATAAACAGTTTACACATCAAAAAATAAACAGACGCATACTGTCTAGAGTAGATAGACATTAGACTAGTCAGAACATTTAGGGAATAGTTCTAGGTATACATTTGATAATTTACAATAAATAGATTTTACTGCATATTAAATGTTCAAGTTTCTTAATCTATAATGTAAGAAACCTATTTCAAATATGAAATAAAGTTATAAATGTTGCCTGGCAGATTTAAATAAGAAGAAAAAACTGGAAAAAAAAGAGAACACCTCTCATATTTGAGAATAACTTATAAGATACATGATATTGCCGGGCGTGGTGGCTCACACCTGTAATCCCAGCACTTTGGGAGGCCAAGGCGGGTGGATCACGAGGTCAAGAGATCGAGACCATCCTGGTCAACACGGTGAAACCCCGTCTCTACTAAAAATACAAAAAATTAGTTGGGCATAGTGGCGCGTGCTTGTAATCCCAGCTACTCAGGAGGCTGAGGCAGGAGAATTGCCTAAACCCAGGAGGAGGAGGTTGCGGTGAGCCGAGATCGCACCATTGCACTCCAGCCTGGGTAACAAGAGCAAAACTCCGTCTCAAAAAGACAAACAAACAAACAAACAAAAAAGATACGTGATATTGTGAAGTCCCTGCCACGGTACCTAGCACATATAAGGATACCATAAAATTGAGTATCCCTCTTTAAATGAGGTGGTAGGGTTAAGACCAATTGCAAAAGTCAGAGGTATCATTCAAAATGCAAGAAATTGGTAATAGAGATAAACAATAATAAATACAACTACACTAGAGGTATTCAAGCCAAAGCATAAGGATTCCCTGCCAGGAATGCTACAGAAATTAATTCCTGACTTGTGTATGAGTTTGGACCACCTGACCTCTAAGGTTCCCTCTAACTCCTTACACCAAGGTGATCACTACAAAAAATGATCACTGTAATTTTTCCTCTTTCCTAAAGTATATTGCTTAATGTAAACTGGTAAGTTATCTTACCTATGAGATTCTTGCTCTCCTTTCATTTTCTCTACTTTTGATAACATATCATCAACTTTAAATGTTTTCCTGGAAGAAACAGATAAACAAAATAATCACTTCTCAACTGGGAAAAAAACAAATTATATTTATTGTCACTCTAATAGGCAAGATAGAAATCAGATTTTGATTATTTTTAATAAGATAAATTATGGATGGTTAGCCATAACAATGAATACTATTGAGACAGTGTATGTTACACAGTAGATAAGTTTTCAAGCCCCATCTAAAACACTAACTTTTTTTTTAATTAAACCTTTTTCCCAATTATTCCCAGACCAGAGTGATTTCTCCTTACCCATCATACTTGGTTTATATTTATTTTGACAGTTTTCATTCAGTTTCCTGTATGTAAAACTCGTGTAAATATTTTATTTCTCCTACTAGATTATATGCTCCTCAAGGACAGTGATTGCTTTTCTTCAAGGAAAGCTGTATAGCACTGGCATAGTGCCTTATACCTACCTGGTAGGTATTCAAGCATCTGCTGAATTGAGCCAAACAAATCTAAATTATGTGTATTCTGAAACATGTAATACATCTACTAAGCAGTACAACAAATATGTACTAGCACCATCACATAAAAAAAGAAATATTCTATAAAATATATTTGAGGTTCATAGGTATTCTCAAAGATCATCAGCAAAGCCTGAAACTAAATAATGTCAAATAAGAGACAGTTATTGACATCATGAAAAAAATTTGACATTAGGAAAAAACCCATCAAATCATAATAAAATTATTAGCTTTCAACTGGACAAGATTAAGAGAAAAAAGGTTATGTCCCCAAAAATAGAAAAAGTGTAATATCTCAAAGCAATTAAATGGATTGTAAAACAAGCCTAATCTTAGCTCTTAAAGTGGTCTATGATATGTTCTATAGAGGCTAAAAATCTATACCCATATAACTGGAAAAAATGTTTTTTTATATTCATATAGTCCCTTCATATTTAGGACTTCAAAAGCCTAATGTATTCCACATCAACTTATTTTTTTTTCTTTTTGTTTGTAGGTCCTTTGTCTTGGTCTTCTCAGCATCCTCATCAACCTATTACTTTATAATGCTCGAATGCAGACACCAGAAATTATGCATAAGCTCATTCCTCAAAAAGAGTTTTTTTTTTTTTTTTTGAGACCTGCTCTGTCGCCAGACTAGAGTGCAATCGCACAATCTTGGCTCACTGCAACCTCTGCCTCCCAGATTCAAGCAATTCCCCTGCCTCAGCCTCCCGAGTAGCTGGGACTACAGGTGCGTGGTACCAGGCCAGGCGAATTTTTTTGTATTTTAGTAGAGACAGGGTTTCACCATGTTGACCAGGATGGCCTGGATCTCCTGACCTTGTGATCTGCCCGCCGTGGCCTCCTGAAGTGCTCGGATCACAGGCATGAGCCACCATGCCCAGCCGAGCTTCCCCTATCCCCACCCCCGATGGAATTTCACTTTTTATTGCCCAGACTAGAGTCAATGGCGAGGATCTCCACCTCCTGGATTCAGTCAATTCTCCTGCCTCAGCCTCCCAAAGTGCTAGGATTACAGGCATGAGCCACCATGCCTGGCCAAAAAAAAAAAAAAACCTATTTATTATATTCAACCACTGTAAAAATTGTCAGTAGAGAAATGTTAATGTAAATATATAATAAAATGCTGATATTAGAGCAGAATTAATACAATCTATATTTCAAGTCATTGAGAAGAACCTCCGTAACAAAGATCTTAATGGTAAAAAAGCTTCTCTCTTTACCTTTAGAGTTACTGAAAAGTTCACTATTAAAGTTTCCTCCAATAGAGTATAGTAAGAAGTGCTTTCTGAAGGATGACAATGTATTTTCAATCTCCAGATAAGAGAAGAAAAATGAAGGACTCTTTAGGCTAGTTCCAAAGAGCTGTTCAGTATAAACACTGAAAGCTACTATTGAGGAAGGCCATGAAATTACTAGAAACTTTTAATATGTTTATATAATGATTAAGAAATTCTGTCTGCAGAAAAAGACTGTAAGTTCTAAGGTTCATCTCCTCTATCTTTATGAAGTTGTATACAGGAGAAGTGAATGGAACTGAATAACAACAACAATTTGAAACAGGTAAGATCACAAAAGCAACCCAGCCTTCCTTAATAAAACAAACCTCATAAGCAACTATACAAAAACCCCTCCTCCTCAAACATCAATTTCTGTTCTTTACAAAGGTAATGTTACTGTAGGTCAGATTTAACGAAGGAAATAATTATCAAAAGGTCATCGAAAAAGAAGATATTTAAAAATTCAAGAAATTTTAGAAGATGTTCTCTTAGGAGAGTTCAGAAACAGTTTACAAAAAATCTAGCAAAATGGATTCAATACAAGATGCCCTTCTCCTAGCCTATATTTCTACTTTGTTGGGGCAATGTTAGCCTACACAAGTTGAATACTTCTATAAAGGGTAAAGCATAAGTTGACTTTAATATATATACCAGAATTAATACCACAATTGAGTATGACTTCAAAGGGAGTGATAAAAAAGTTGTAAAAGGCCGGGCACAGTGGCTCATGCCTATAATCCCAGCACTTTGGGAGGCCGAGGCAGGTGGATCACCTGAGGTCAGGAGTTCGTGACCAGTCTGACCAATATGGTGAAATGGTAAAACCCTGTCTCTATTTAAAAAAAAAAAAAAAAGAAAGAAAGAAAAAAGTTGTAAAAAAGGAGTCTTGAAAACACTGAGAAAAGACGACAATCACTGGACTAAATCTGCCACCTTCCAAAGTCACCAACTACTTTGAAGACAACAGCATTAATGTGAAGATATGAGTTGTGCTATAATTTCTTAATAAGCAGTTTTAATAGGCCTTATATATGAGGTCAGGCATCTAACAAGATGATTAAACTATTCCTATGCCTTTGTTTTTTTTTTTTTTGAGACATGGTCTCCCTCTACTGCCCAGGCTGGAGTGGGCCAGCACATTCATAACAACCCTCGAACTCCTGGGCTCAAGTAATCTTCCTGCCTTAGCCTCCTGAGTGTTTGGGACTACAGTCATGAGCCACCACACCCAGCTAATTTTTAAAATTTTTTGTTGAAATAGAGTCTTGTTATGTTGCCAGGGCTGGCCTGTAACTTCTGTCCTCAAGTGATCCTCCCGCCTCAGTCTTCTAACGTGCTGAAATTACAGGCAGCACACCTAGGAACCACCACACCTAGCCTATTCGTATGCATTTCTGTAAGAACTAAACTAGGTGGGATTTAAATGTTTCTTGGCTGGAAGATTGCTTAAAATGTCCCCAAAAACTTTTTTTTTAAACCTTAAGGGCAATAATTAAGAAAATCAGTTTTTACTTAACCAAGCTTTTAAAAATTATCTCACTGGGCGCAGTGGTGCATGCTTGTAGTCCCAGCTACTCAGGAGGCTGAGGCTGGAAGATCACTTGAACCCAGGAGTTCTGGGTTCTGTAGTGCACTATGCCAATAGGGTGTCCACACTAAGTTTGGCATCAATATGGTGACCTCCTGGGAGTTGGGGATCACCAGGTTGCCTAAGAAGGCGTGAAACGGCACAGGTCAGAAACAGCAGAGGACAAAACTCCCATGCTGATCAGCAGTGGGATGGCACTTGTGAATAGCCACTGCACTCTAGCCTGGGCAACACAGCAAGACCCCATCTCAAAAATGAAAATAAATAAAATTATCTCTACCCATGCAGACAACAGAAACATATCCTACAAGCTGGGCACAGTGGCTGACACCTGTAATCCCAGCACTTTGAAAGGCTAAAGCAGGAAGATCACCAGGTCAGGGGTTCGAGAACAGCCTGACCAACATGATAAAACCCCGTCTCTATTTAAAAATACAAAAATTAGCCAGGTGTGGGCACACCCCTGTAATCCCAGCTACCTAGGAGGCTGAGGCAGGAGAACTGCTTGAACCCAGGAGGCGGAGGTTGCAGTGAGCCAAGAGCACGCCATTGCACTCCAGCCTGGGCGGCAGAGCAAGACTCCATCTCAAAAAAAAAACAAACAAGGAAGAAAAACATAACCTGCAAAGGGACAAATTAATAAACATGATGGGAATATGGAGCTTGGATTTTAAATGTGTACTTTTTAGCCGGGCACAGTGGCTCATGCCTATAATCCCAACACTTTGGGAGGCTGAGGTGGGCGGATCACCTGAAGTCAGGAGTTCGAGACCAGCCTAGCCAACATGGCGAAACCCTGCCTCTACTAAAAACACAAAAAATTAGCTAGGTGTGGTGGCACATGCCTGTAATCCAAGCTACTTGGGAGGCTGAGGCAGAGAATTGCTTGAACCTGGGAGGCAGAGGTGGTAGTGAGCTGAGATCGTGCCACTGCACTTCAGCCTGGGTAACAGAGCAAGACTCTGACTCAAAAAGAAGCTTTGATGCAACAAAAGTTAATCAAATTCTACTAGTTTTACAGATAAATCAAGGGTCAGGAAACTATGAACCATGGCTAAATCTGGTTTATTGCCTATTTTTGTACAGCCAGCCCCAAAGATAAGAATGGTTGTTATTTTTGTTTTTTTTTTTTAATATGGAGTCTTGCTCTTGTCACCTAAGCTGGAGTGCAATGGCAAGATTTCCACTCACTGCAACCTCCACCTCCTGGGTTCAAGCAATTCTGCCTCAGCCTCCCAAAAAGCTGAGATCACAGGTGCCCTCCATCACGCCCAATTTTTGTGTTTTTAGTAGAGACAGGGTTTCACCACGTTGGCCAGGCTGGTCTTGAACACCTGAACTCAGGTGATCCACCAGCCTCAGCCTCCCCAAAGTGCTGGATTACAGGCGTGAGCCACCATGCCAGGCCAAGAATGGTTTTTTTTTTTGAGACGGAGTTTCGCACTTGTTGCCCAGGCTGGAGTGCAATGGCAAGATCTCGGCTCACCACAACCTCTGCCTCCTGGGTTCAAGCAATTCTCCTGCCTCAACCTCCCAAGTAGCTGGGACTACAGGCATGTGCCACCATGCCCAGCAAACTATTTATTTTTTAGTAGACAGGGTTCTACCGTTTTAACCAGGATAGTCTCAATCTCTTGACCTCAGGTGATCCGCCTGCCTCGGCCTCCCAAAATGCTGGGATTACAGGCATAAACCACCGCACCTGGCCAAGCATGGTTCTTATAGATAAGTATAACCAATGGATTTGATTTTAAAAAACACTAACTCTGGGCTGGGTGCGGTGGCTCAAGCCTGTAATCCCAGCACTTTGGGAGGCCGAGGCGGGTGGATCATGAGGTCAAGAGATCGAGACCATTCTGGTCAACATGGTGAAACCCCATCTCTACTAAAAATACAAAAAATTAACAGGGCATGGTGGCCCGTGCCTGTAATCCCAGCTACTCACGAGGCTGAGGCAGGAGAATTGCCTGAACCCAGGAGGCGGAGGTTGCGGTGAGCCGAGATGGGGCCATTGCACTCCAGCCTGGGTAACAAGAGCGAAACTGCATCTCAAAAAAACAAAACAAAACAAAAAAACACTAACTCTGAACCCCAGTTAAGCAAAGTGTTATCTCCCCTACCCCTACAAAAATAAAATTATACATTTCTCATTAGTAGGCATGTATTACAAAATGTTCTATCTTATATTTTAACAATAAAAAAATTATATATTGACATTTTGGGCTGAAATTTAAAAATTGTGGATTTTTTCTTTCTTTTTATATTAAGTACATATATGATATCCTCTATTTTGCATCCTGGCTGCAAAGCCTAAAATATTTACTATTTACTGGTCTTTTACAGAAAAAGCATACTGAATGATGGTGAAGATTAAATAATGGAAGACAGGTTAAAGAGTGGACAAAACTAATTCTGTAATCTAATTCATAACCTCCTTTTGGTTACTTAGGTGCTTAGCAATTTTCACCTATTAACTGCAATGTAAACTTGCTCATGTGCTCAAAGATTGCCAAAAGACAAATAGTTTTAAAACTTAAACCCTTCCAAATATAAGTAGATATATTTACAACACTTGACTACAACTTCCTATAGAAATGTGATACCTACTTAATAAACAGCAGCAGTCAGCAAACAGCTTAGTTTCAAACTCTATTAACTTGATGGTTTTACTAAATCAAGACTACAATAACAATACCAAATGTTTAACAGAACTCTTGCCTTTAAATGTTAACTTGTTCATTGTTCACTTGATTCGCTCAAATAAATATAATCTTTTTTTTTTTTTTTTTGGAAGCCCAATTTTTGCTCCTGTTGCCTAGGCTAGAGTGCATTGGCGTGATCTTGGCTTACAGCAACCTCCGTCTCCTGGGTTCAAGCAATTCTCCTGCCTCAGCCTCTGGAGGATTACAGATTGAGATTACAAGTATGCCCCACCACGCCTGGCTAATTTTGTATTTTTAGTAGAGACAGGGTTTCTCCATGTTGGTCAGGCTGGTCTCAAACTCCTGACTTCAAGCCCAGCCTTGGTAATGGTCTTACAGAAGGGGAAACACTTTTGAAATCAATAGCATGGCCTGGCACGGTGGCTCATGCCTGTAATCCCAGCACTTTGGGAGGCTGACACAAGGTCAGGAATTCCAGACCAGCCTGGCCAATATAGTAAAACCCCATCTCTACTAAAAATACAAAAATTAGCCGGTGTGGTGGCGTTTGCCTGTAGTCCCAACTACTCAGGAGGCTGAGGCAGGAGAATAACTTGAACCTGGGAAGCAGAGGTTACAGTGAGCCAAGATTGCCCCACTGACTCCAGCCTGGGCAAGAGAGCAAGACTCCATCTCAAAAATAAAAAATAAAAACTAATCAATAGGATGAAGGCTTTAAAAAAATAAAGTCTTCTTTTTTTTTTTTTAATAAAGATGGGGTTTCACCATGATGGCCAGGCTGGTCTTGAACTCCTGACCTCGGGTGATCCACCCACCTCGGCCTCCCAAAGTGCTAGGATTACAGGCGTTAGCCACTGCGCCCGGCTCTAATCATCACATTGTCAAGTGGAGTCTGGAGGTTGGAGACAGTTTATTTTTGCTATGTAATGTTTAGTACTTAACCATATGTAATGATCAATGCAAGTTTTTGTCCTAGGTGCAAGATTATATTTATTTAGGCCCAGCACAGTGGTTCACACCTGTAATCCCAGCACTTTGGGAGGCTGAGATGGTTGGATCACCTGAGGTCAGGAGTTTATCAGCCTGGCCAACATGGTGAAACCCCATCTCTATGAAAAATACAAAAAGTTAGCTGGGCTTGGTGGCAAGCACCTGTAATCCCAGCTACTGAGGAGGCTGAGACAGGATAATAGCTTGACCCCGGGGAGGCAGAGGTTGCAGTGAGCCAAGATTGCACTGTTGCACTCCAGCCTGGGCAACAAGAGCAACACTCTGTCTCAAAAAAAGAAAAAAAAAAAAAAAAACCATCACCAAAGATATAAAATGAGACTTTCTGAACCTATCATTATAGGAGCTAATTCAAGTTAGACGCAATATTCAAAAAATAACTTAAATTTTATGTAACAAAGATAGCTACCCTGAGCTCTTTAGTAAATATTTAAATCCTCAACTTCTATCAGACTTGAAAATAACCAGTGGAGCCTGGATGTGGCGGCTCACACCTGTAATCCCAGCATTTTGGGAGGCCGAAGTGGGCAGATCACCAGGTCAGAAGTTCAAGACCAACCTGGCCAGTATAACAAAACCCCATCTCTACTAAAAATTATAAAAAAAATTAGTCAGGCATGTTGGCGGGTACCTGCAATTCTAGCTACTCAGGAGGCTGAGGCAGAAGAATCACTTGAACTCGGGAGGCAAATGTTGCAATGAGCCAAGATTCTGCCATTGCACTCCAGCCTGGGCAAACAAGAGTGAAACTGCATCTCAAAAAAAAAAAAAGAAAAGAAAAAGAAAAAATAACCAGTGGCACAGAGTAAAAACATAATCAGTAAAATCACTTAATTCACTTCACTCCTCTGCCTCCCGGGTTCAAGCAATTCTTCTGCCTCAGCCTCCCAAGTAACTGGGATTATAGGCGCACGACACCACGCAGCTAATTTTTGTATTTTGGTATAGACAGGGTTTCCCATGCTGGTCAGGCCAGGCTGGTCTGGAACTTCTGACCTCAAGTAATCCGCCTGCCTTGGCCTCCAAAAGTGCCAGGATTATAGGTATGAGGCACCACACCCAGCCTCTTTTTCTATCAGGGAAAAAAAACAACTAATAACCTGAGATTTACAAAGATGATACTATTAAAAACCACTGTGCAACCAGTTCAACCAGTCACTCCCCCGTTTCTTTTTTTTTTTTTTTTTAATTTATTTATTTTTTTTTAAAGACGGGGTTTCACCATGTTGGTCAGGCTGGTCTTGAACTCCCGACCTCAGGTGATCCACCCGCCTTGGTCTCCAAAGTGCTTGGATTATAGGCGTGAGCCACTATGCCTAGCCTCCCATTTCAGTTTTCATATTAAATCTTTAGTTAGAAACAGTTTATTTTCATTTTTCTTTAATTTTGAGAAATAGTACTTTAAAATAAAACTTTAACATAGTTTGATCAGCTTGAAATAAGATTCATAAAATGTACCTTTTGATGTTTGTTCTGGAGTTTCGATGAGACATGTAAGTAAGAGTTCTGTGCAAAAATATTGGCTACAAAAAGAGTTTTAAAAATGTTAAAATTGAATACAGACGCAGTTATGAGAGAAATAATAATGATAAATTTTGTTGACTACTTACCGCTATGAGATTCCGAGTTCGAAGAAATCTATAGATCTGTGTTGGCTCTAGATAATAGAAAACAAAATGCAAACATTATCTAAACTTACTTGTCAAAAAAATATCAACCCAGACCATGTTGTATCAATATAAACTTATCACCTGCTATGGAAATCATGCACTGAATATTTAATATTGCACTAAATATTTACATCAAGAAAATTAGTATGCACAGTAAGATGAAAAGGCATTCAATCAGTGGCATACATTCACAATGTCACTACACTTATTTTATACTGAAGGTTCTCTACAATATTTTTCTTAAACTTTTTTAAGACAGTTATTGGACAGAACTGAAGAGAAGTAGTTATACTCATTTAACAGCTAATTTAAACTATCTATAACCAATTTTCTTCCAAAAAGTAACTGCATTAGTTAGCTGGAGTCAACAAAAGAACTATTCATTGATGCCAAACAAGATGAAGATTTCATTTTTTTTTTTTTTTTTTTTTTTTGACAGTTTCCCTCTTCTTGCCCAGTCTGGAGTGTGTGGTGCAATCTCCCCTCATGGCAACCTCTGCCTCCCAGGTTCAAGTGATTCTCCTGCCTCAGTCTCCCGAGTAGCTGGGATTACAGGCATGTGTCACCACACCCAGCTAATTTTGTATTTTTAGTAGAGATGGGGTTTCTCCCTGTTGGCCAGGTTGGTCTTGAACTCCTGATCTCAGGTAATCTGCCCACCTCGACCTCCCAAAGTGCTAGGATTACAGGCCTGAGCCATGGCACCCAGCCTGAACATTTCAATTTTTTTTTTTTTTTTTAACATTTCACTTTTTAATTGGTCACATAAAACTTGCAGTCGGCCAAAACAGAATCCTAATACAGGAACGATGATATCCTAATACAGACCCCAGACATTCCTAATACAAATATGATCAAAGTCAGTCAAGTATTTTTATTTCTTTTTTTGGAAAGAGGTCTTGCTATGTTGCCCGGGCTGGTCTCAAACTCCTGGGCTCAATCGATGCTCCAGCCTCAGCCTCTAGAGTAGCTGGGATTACAGTTGGGACCTACTGCATTCAAAAGTCAGTCAATATTGAAATAAATCTGGGACACAAACTGCAGCAAAAATTCTCAATAAATATTCCTAATTATAAAGTTTTATCTATTTTGTTCAATGTAAATATTACCTGAATACATTTTTTACACAACTGACAGACTCCTAAAATAGGCTAAGGCTTAAAATGAGTTGAATAAAGTTTCAAATTAGTTAAAATTTAATTTGTTATACAGGACTTAAAAGAAATATACATATATACACCATCATATCAGTTACACTGATGACCTATTAGTATCATGTTTCTTTAAATAAAGCAGTATCAAAATAAGCCAAATATGAATAATTATATAAATAATTACATTAAAGTATTTAAACTTCAATTTGTTTTATGATCAGATCTAGCTCTTAATGACAGTTGACTTCTCCGAGGTGGACTCATCAGAACGAAAATAGTTAAAACTTTCTTGGAGTATATGTCTTCTCCTAACATTCAGAAAGAACTTTTAAAATTTCCATCTAAATCTTCAACTGGTTAGTTTCATTTTAAATTAACTAAAGGGAGATGAGATACTTTAGAAGGGGTACAAACAAGTATGATTACTGTCACCACTGCCTGTCAGTTCTCCATCCTATTTCCAATTAAAGCCTCTCCAGATATTTCAAAGTGTATTAAGCAATATAATATGTGAATAATGTGAATCTCTCTGAAGCAGGTTCGATATTCGTTTCGATAAAAACTGAAATTCTTTCTATTAAGTTCCAATTAGAATTTCATGAAGCACTAATGAGAGAGAATGAAGGAAGGTTATTAAACAATGTAATACGTCTTCCCAAGCACAGCTGATACCATGCCCTTAACATATGCCACAGTGAAATTGTAAATAAGAACATTGGGCGGTAGAGCCGAGTTTATTCAAGTTTCAGTAAGATTATTTAGCAAGATCACTCAAATTATAACGCACAAAAGCAAAAACGGAAACCAATCAAAATATAACATTCCTTAAAGAACAATCAGGATTATTTATAGTTACGATGTTTTCTATAAATTCTATTGTTTGTTTCCAGACACCTTGCTCTCCTTTCCAAATAAGTCAGTTTCACCCTCCAGACAGACCTTAGAAACAGAAATCGACATAAGAAAATGTCCTGTAAGCCGAGTATAAAAAGCAAAATTCCGGGGTTGTCTCCAGAGAAGATGCTTGACCACTCTCTGGCTCAGTTTACATATCCACAAAATGGGTGGATAGATTTGAAAGGTTTTAGACTTCCAAAGGTGCCATGTGAACCTGCAGCACCAAGTTAGCGCGAAGGCATTTCAGACTAAGGATCATTTCTTCGGTTGGACTGCACTCGTCCCTTCACAGGCTTCATTTTGCCACTCAAAAGCTACAGCCGAAACCCCCGTATTTCTAGAGTCCGAAAGGCATGAAAGAAAACAAGAACTAGTCTCGGGATGTGACTGCAGCTCAGTTCAGCTGTTACCTCCTCATCTAAAAGCCGCCTGCTCTTAACACGGGGCCCCAGTCCCGAGACTCTTGCGTCAATCTTGGGGGAGTCAAGAACCTACCCGGACCCTCTTTTCCAGCTCTCCCAAGGCCCTAGACTCTGGATGCCCTGGAGGCGTATTCCCCGAAAGGGGGACATCCCCTCAATTCCCCCCTCCACTCCCACACCAAGTGGACTCCCGAGGAGGTAGGGGGCCCAGCAGAGTGTCCCGTCCCCGGTGCTGGCAGAGTGGGTCCTCCTGCCCTCAAAGCCTCGCACACACTCACTCTCAAAGGCCTGGAGGAAAAGCTCGTGGTCAGCCTGGACGTGCTCCATTTTCGGCTTCTTCACCGGTAACACCGCGGCCCCCGCCGCTGCCGCCGCGGAGGAGGAGGAGGAGGCCGAATAACTGCCGCCGCCTCCACAGCCCCCGCCGCCGGATTTGCCGCCCGAAGCCGTCGCCGCCGCCGCCACCGCCGCCGAACCCCCGAAGCCGCCTCCCCCGGACCCCGCGCTGGGCCCCGAGCCGCCCCCTCCCCCACCGCCGTGCTTCTGAGGCGCCATCGCGGTTCCTGCCTCCTCCCCCCGCCAGCTACCCGCCGGGCGGCCCCGGAGAGTAAGCGCCTGCAATACCAACCGCTCGCCCCAGCAGGCTCCGGCGGACCGAGGGGGGAAGGAGGAGAGAGGGGAGGAGAGGGGAAGGGAAGGGAGGAGGAGAGGAGGGAAGGAGGGAGGAAAAAAAAAAAAAGTGTCTCCTCAGAGCCCCGCTCCGCTCGGGAGGCCGCTCACCCTACCCTGGCCTCGCTCCGCCCACTTCCCCCGCCCGGCGCTCTGATTGGGCAGCGGGAGCGCGCGCCGCCCGGCCGCCCAGCCTGTTGGCCCGCGGATTCCCCCGTCAGTCACGCGGAGGCGCTTTTCGCGGAGGCGCGGCTTGGTTGGCCCGTGCGCGCCGCCGACCGCGGGCCCGGCCGCCTCTTTGAACTGAATTCGCGGGAAAATTAGGGGTCGGAGCGGCCTTCCTGCTGGCCCCGGTGCATTGTGGGGAGAGAGGGACCCAGCGAGCGGTTTAAGGAGCCGTTTCTCGCCTTCTGAGCGTCGTCAGTCACCGCCCCCAGAGGGTTAGAGGACCCCTGGAGAGAGGCAGGCCTGCGAGGAACTGGGAGCGAGGAGCCTGTTCAATGAACTGATATATTTTACAGATCATCGAATCTCTAACTTCCCAGGACTGGGCCTGCCTAGGGGGTTGGTGTGACCCTAGTCAGGGTCACTTCTCAGTTGAGGGGCTCCCGGGGCGGTGATCGCGTCCCCTGACCCCTCGCGACACCACATGCCCCAAGCCATCCATGGCCGAATCCCGCCTGGCACAGCCAAGGGGTTGCGGCTGCTGCTGTCGGAGGTGACTGCGCTTCACCAAAGGAAGCGACTTACATCGTTGTAGGGATGCCCTATAGAAACAAGCAAAACTATTTTCTGTAGATGCCATGAGGCTTCAGGATCGCTACCGAGATCCTGACGGGTAGATCTCGTGATGGGAGCAAAGTCTACATCCTTAGGATTTTGGCCCCAGACACTGGAAGAGTGGTCAGAGCGGTAAACTGATTTCTCAGAAGTAGGTACATGCACTCTTACCTTCTTGAGGATCTATAGATTTTCGTCTCAGAAAGCTGAGGGGGGATCCGGTATTTTGCGGGTCTTGCTTTTTTTTTGAGACGTACTCTAACTCTGTCTCTAGGCTGGGGTGCTGTGACGGGATCCCGGCTCACTGCAACCTCTGCCTCTGGAGGTCAAGCGATTCTCCTGCCTCAGCCTCCCTAGTAGCTGTGTCTACAGGTGTGCGCCACCACGCCCAGCTAATATTTGTATTTTTATTTATTTATTTATTTATTTGAGACAGAGTCTCACTCTGTCACCAGGCGCCAAGCTGGAGTGCAGTGACACAATCTCGACTCACTGCAACCTCTGCCTCCCAGGTTCAAGCAATTCTCCTGCCTCAGCCTCCCAAGTAGCTGGGACTACAAGCGCATGCCATCACGCCCAGCTAATTTTTGTATTTTTAGTAGACATGGGTTTCACCATGTTGGCCAGGATGGTCTTGATCTCTCGACCTCGTGACCCGCCTGCCTTGGCCTCCCAAAGTGCTGGGATTACAGGCTTGAGCCACCGCGCCCGGCCAATATTTGTATTTTTAATAGAGGCAGTGTTTCACCATGTTAGCCAGGCTAGTCTTGAACTCCTGACCTCAAGTGATCCGCCCACCTTGGCCTCCCAAAGCACTGGGATTACAGCGGTGAGCCACTGCGCCCGGCTGAAGAAACCTCATTTTCTTTTTCTTTTTCTTTTTTTTTTTTTAAGACGGAGTCTTGCTCTGTCACCCAGGTTGGAGTGCAATGGCTAGATCTCGGCTCATTGCAACGTCTGCCTCCCAGGTTCAAATGATTCTCCTGCCTCAGCCTCCCGAGTAGCTGGGATTACAGGCCCGCACCACCATGCCCAGCTAATTTTTGTATTTTTAGTAGAGACACGGTTTCACCATGTTGGCCAGGATGGTCTCGATCTCTTGACCTCATGACCCACCTGCCTCTGGCTCCCAAAGTGCTGGGATTACAAGGCGTGAGCCACTGCCACCAGTGGGTCTTGCTTTAAATGATAGACGCCCAGGCCCGGTTCAGTTTTTTGGCACAGTTTGGTTTGGAATTGAGCTAATATTCTTAAAGATTTGAATTTCAGGTTGGACAAGATGATCTCTAAGGATGTTCTTGCAATTTACATCCTATAAAACTTCAAAAATTCCAATCTGCAAACACAGAACCATTTCATACTCTCAACAGCATTTTTCAGATGTCTACTTAGGTTGTCTATAGTTCACTGCAAAACACTGTTTACAAAACAAGTGTCTTTCAAATGGTTATTCAAGTTGTTTACAAAACTGGTTATCTTTGTAATGATTAAATGTCAAAGTACCGGTTTTATCAAAGCCTTTGCTACTGAAGAAAGTGACCTCTACAAATGATGTATATAGTATTTGGGATTTCAGGAACACGTCTGAAATTAGGTATACCTTCTTACCTGAAACTGGGAATGTCCGTTTCCCAGTTTCAGGTAAGAAATGGGTAAGGACAAGCTATATTTTATATACAGATAAAAAGTTCAGAACATCCTCTTGTTTATTACACTATTCTCTGTACTCCTTTTCTTTTTTTGAGACAGTCTTGCTCTGTCGCCCAGGCTGGAGTGCAAAGGCGTGATCTCTGCTTACTGCAACCTCTGCCTCCCAGGTTCAAGTGACTGTTGGGCCTCAGCCTCCCAAGTGGCTGTGATTACAGGTGCCTGCCATCATGCCCAGCTAATTTGTGCATTTTTGTAGAGACGGGGTTTCACCATGTTGGGCAGGCTAGTCTTGAACTCCTGACCTCAACTGATCAGCCTGCGTTGGCCTCACAAAGTTCTGGGATTACAGGCGTGAACCACCGTGCCTGGCCTGTACTCCATGTTTTTATATCTCTGCCACCAAAAAAGAGGTGTTTTAGACTTCTGAGACCAGCCTTCTCTAATTAACTCCACTCCATCAAGGCTCTTAGATTTTTAGATCTTGCTAAACTGCTCTTCAGCTTTACAAGGTTAGAAAATGAGGTTTCGGCCAGATGCAGTGGCTCACGCATGTAATCCTAGCACTTTGGGAGACCAAAGCAGGAGGATCAGGAGGTCAAGAGATTGAGACCATCCTGGCTAATGCAGTGAAACCGCATCCCTACTAAAAATACAAAAAGTTAGCCAGGCATGGTAGTACACACCTGTAGTCCCAGCTACTCAGGAGGCTGAGGCAGGAGAATCATTTCAACCTGGGAGGCAGAGGTTGCAATGAGCCATCTTAAAAAAAAAAAAAGAAAGAAAAGAAAAAAACAGGGGTGGGGAAACAAAAAAAAAAAAAAAGAAATGAGGTTTATTCGGCTGGGCACGGTGGCTCATCCCTGTAACCCCGGCACTTTGGGAGGCCAAGGTGGGCTGATCACCTGAGGTCAGGAGTTCAAGACCAACCTGTCTACCATGGTGAAACCCCGCCTCTACTAAAAATACAAAAATTAGCTGGGCGTGGTGGCACACGCCTATAATCTCAGCACTTTGGGAGGCTGAGGTGGGTGGATCATGAGGTCAGGAGTTTGAGACCAGCCTGACAAACATGGTAAAACCCCATCTCTACTAAAAATACAAAAAAATTCAGCCAGGTATGGTGGTGCATGCCTATAATCCCAGCTACTCAGGAGACTGAGGCAGGAGAATCGCTTGAACCCAGGAGGGAGAGGTCGTGCCACTGCACTCCAGCCTGGACGACAGAGTGAGACTCCCTCCCCACCAAAAACAAAAAAAACAAAGAAAATGAGGTTTTTTCAATCTAGTCCAGGAGGTCTAGAGAATTAAATCACACTAAGCCAATCACAAAATACCAAAACTATAAACTATAATGCTAACTTATTAATTTATAGTAAGGATAACTGGCAAAATGACCAGTCTTCATCATTTGTACAAGAATCTCCCATTCTGGGGGGAAGTGGGGATAAAAGAATGGGTACAATCTAAGAAAAAATCAAGTGATATATTACCCATATGTCTTTGATGCACAGAGAGAAATGGAACTGATGAAACTGGAATGTCCTTTCTTAAAGGTTTATTTCCTTTAAGAACACCATGGTAGCATTCTCAACTTGGGCATGTACATGGTTTTATTTACAGGAGCCAACCAGCAGTGGTCATAACAATCAAAGCCAGCCATGCTATACAGTAGAGGAGAGGCATAGTAATAAATTCTCACTTTTCAATTTTCCTTTGTCAAGACTGTATGTAGAAAACTTAAATAAAAAAGAAAGAAAGAAAGAAAAAAAACTTAGCTGACCAGCAGCCCTTAGGGCTGCTCTGCCTATGGAATAGCCATTCTTTTGTTTCTTTATTTCTCTAATACTTTTAAAAAAATCTTAATGCCTCAGACAAATTGGAATTGAGAGGTTATCTTAGTTACAGTCTTTTAAATCAGATAGGTAAAACATTTACAGATCATCTCATGATTGGTCTCATCTATGACTAGCTTATTTTGTATCGTTATTTCTAAATTTTGAGATTTGTGATCCACCCTTCCTGGCCTCCCAAAGTGCTGGGATTACAGGTGTGAACCACTGCACCTGACCTTATCCAATAAGTCTCAATGAATAAGGTTGGACACCAGTGCACAGTTCATTCTCAATGACTTGTATTTATTTATTTATTAGATGGAGTTTTGTTCTTGTTGCCCAGGATGGAGTATAATGGTGTGATCTTGGCTTACCGCAACCTCCAGGTTCTAGTGATTTTCCTGCCTTAGCCTCCCAAGTAGCTGGGATTACAAGTACCCTCCACAACGCCCAGCTAATTTTTGTGTTTTTGGTAGAGATGGTATTTCTCCATGTTGGTAAGGCTGGTCTTGAACTCTCGAACTCAGGTGATTTGCCTGCCTCAGCCTCCCAAAGTGCTGGGATTACAGCCGTGAGCCACCGTTCCCAGCACTTGTGTATATTTAATTCCCCTACCTCACGCTGAATTTGAATTGTTTTCTAGGGGTTTTGTTTGTTTTTACCTTCATATTATATCTAGACTTGAACTGTAAACTCCTAAAAGCAAAGTCCATTGTCTACTACTTTTATATTTCCTAGCACAGGACTAGATATATATGTAAGGAAAGAAAAATAGCAATTGTTTTAACACTAATTAATATGACTTTGCTGGCATTATCTCAGTTTTTCTTTTTCTTTTTTTTTTTTTAATTTAGAGACAGGGTTTCACCATGTTGGTGAGGATGGTCTCAATCTCTTGACATCTAGATCCACCCGCCTCGGCCTCCCAAAGTGCTGGGATTACAGGCCTGAGCCACCAAGCCTGGCCAATATTTCTTTTCTTTTCTTTCTTTCTTATTTTTTTTAAGAGACGGGGTGGGCGGCTCACCATTTTGACGAGGCTGGTCTCGAACTCCTGACTTCAGGTGATCAACCCGCCTTGGCCTCCCAAAGTGCTGGGAGTATAGGCATGAGCCACCGGGCCTGGCTAGCACATGTCATTTCTAGATCAAGAAAGATCAGTAAATATTGCCTCTGATATGGTGGAATGAATAATCATCAGTATGAATGCATTTGACTTAAAATAACCAATGTATCAAATCTCCCTTGTAGCTGTACATTGTCTTTCTATCCTCCATTTATCCTCAACGCCTTAAACGTTATTTTTTTTTTTTTTTTTGAGACGGAGTTTCGCTCTTGTTACCCAGGATGGAGTGCAATGGTGTGATCTCGGCTCACCACAACCTCCGCCTCCTGGGTTCAGGCAATTCTCCTGCCTCAGCCTCCTGAGTAGCTGGGATTACAGGCACATGCCACCATGCCCAACTAATTTTTTGTATTTTTAGTAGAGATGGGGTTTCACCATGTTGACCAGGATGGTCTCAATCTCTTGACCTCGCGATCACCTGCCTCGGCCTCCCAAAATGCTGGGATTACAGGCTTGAGCCACTGCACCTGGCAACTCCTTAAAATTTAGGGCTGAGACTATTAAAATAAGTCAACAAGGCTGGGAGTGGTAGCCCACACCTGTAATCCCAACACTTTGGGAGGTGAAGGTGAGCAGATCACAAGGTCAGGAGTTCAAGAGCAGCCTGGACAATATGGGGAAACCCTGTCTCTACTAAAAATACAAAAATGAGCCATGTGTGGTGGCCCACACCTATAGTCCCGGCTACTTGGGAGGCTGAGGCAGCTGAATTCCTTGAACAGGAGAGGCAGAGGTTGCAGTGAGCTGAGATCTTGTCATTGCACTCCAGCCTGGGCAACAGAGTGAGACTATGTATCAAAAAAAAGAAAAAAAAAGTCAACAACACTATATCAGAAAAAAAAAATTGCTTTGCTTGAGGAAATTGACACATTGTATTTGCTGATAAATTCTTAGAGAAATAGAATCAAATTTGATTTTTTTAAATTGCATTTTATGTTTTGGGGCCACTTTTTTTTTTTTTGCATTCAAATTTGATTTTTTTTTTTTTTTTTTTTTTTTAGGTGGAGTTTCACTCTTGTTACCCAGGCTGGAGTGCAATGGCATGATCTCGGCTCACCGCAACCTCCGCCTCCTGGGTTCAGGCAATTCTCCTGCCTCAGCCTCCTGAGTAGCTGGGATTACAGGCATGCGCCACCACCCCCAGCTAATTTTTTGTATTTTTAGTAGAGACGGGGTTTCACCATGTTGACCAGAATGGTCTCGATCTCTTGATCCACCTGCCTCGGCCTCCCAAAGTGCTGGGATTACAGGTGTGAGCCACCTCACTCAGCTCAAATTTAATTTTTTTAAAAAAGAATGTCAGGGCCAGGTGTGGTGACTCACACCTGTAATCCTCGCACTTTGGGAGGCCAAAGTGGGTGGATCACAAGGTCAGAATTCAAGACCAGCCTGAGCAATATGACGAAACCCCATTTCTACTAAAAAATATAAAAATTAGCCTGGTGTGGTGGGGCATGTCTGTAATCCCAACTACTTGGGAGGCTGAGGCAGGAGAATCGCTGGAACCCAGGAGGCAGAGGTTGCAATTGAGCCAAGATCTCGCCATGGCACACCAGCCTGGTTGACAGAGCAAGACTAAGTCTCGAAAAAAAAAAAAAAAAAAAGTCAACTAGTGATTATGTGAATAGGAAAAAAAGAAAAATAAATAAAAGCAAGTTAAAAGGCCAGATGTGTTGGCTCATGCCTATAATCCCAGCACTTTGGGAGGCTGAGTCAGGTGGATCATCTGAGGTCCTGAGTTCAAGAACAGCCTGGCTAACATAGTGAAACCCCATCTCTACTAAATACAAAAATTAGATGGATGTGGTGGCACATGCCTGTAATTCCAGCTACTCAGGAGGCTGAGGCAGGAGAATCTCTTAAATCCAGTAGGCAGAGGTTGCAGTGAGCCAAGGTTGTGCCACTGCACTCCAGCCTGAGCAGTGCAGTGATACTCCATCTGAAAAATAAAAATATTAATAAGTAAAAACAGAAAAAATGGCCTCTGCTAGGCATAGTGGCTCATGCCTATAATCCCAGCACTTTGGGAAGCAGAGATGGGTGAATCACCTGAGGTCAGGAGTTGGAGACCAGTCTGGCCAACCTGTGAAATCCCGTCTTTATTAAAAATACAAAAATTAGCTGGGCATGGTGGTGCATTCCTGTAATCCCAGCTACTCAGGAGGCTGAGGCAGGAGAATTGCTTGAAGCAGGAAGGTAGAGGTTGCAGTGAGCCGAGATTGCGCCACTGCACTCCAGCCTGGGCAACAATGGTGTTCCAACCTGGGTAACAAGAGCGAAACTGTCTCAGCAACAGCAACAACAACAAAACACACACACACGCAGAAGTTTACTCATTTTTGTTTTCTTCATGTAGGAAATAGAAAGCATGAGAACCATGTAACATTCACGGTGTATTTTGGAGTTTTCATAATAAACCACTGGTTTGTCTATGTCTGTTTATCTAGAGTTAACGAGATGTAATAAAGATGTTAGTAAGCCATAGTTAGAACTCCTGGGACAAGAAGAAACTCGACACTAATAACCCGGGGGAGAAAATAACCACCTGAGCCAAAGGGGAAATATCTAAACCTGGATTTTTGGAGGCCTATGTCTAGAAACAACTATTATGATTGTTTTTCAGACTGTGGGACAAGTTGTTTTACATTTAACTTTAAACAAAAGTAAATCAAGTTGCCATTTATTGAGCAGTCTGTCCATAGGACAATCATAAACAATAATGTTAGTTACTGTTACTATTAGTTAACGCCCTCAGATACTTCTCACAGAATCTCAAAGAGATTAAGTAACTCCCCCACCATTACACCATCCCTCAAGGGAAAGAGCTGGGGTTTAAACCCAGCTATAGAGGACTCAAAACCCCATATGTTTTCCAGTACAACAGAGTTATCTAAGCTGTCTTTCTGGAACCCCCTAGTTTCAGGAAGCAGAAGAAGAGGCTGCAATATGATGAGCTCTGAATTCCCATTTGTCTTTCATCAGAGATGTTCTACTTATACCTGTGTTACAATCAGTTTAAAGATAATTATTCTATCTGCTAAAAAAAATTTTTTTGAGGCCAGGCGTGGTGGCTCAAACCTGTAATCCCAGCACTTTGGGAGGTCAAGGCAGGCGGATTGTGAAGTCAAGAAATCAAGACCATCCTGGTCAATATGGTGAAACCCCATCTCTACTAAAAATACAAAAATTATCTGGGTGTGGTGGCGCCTGCCTGTAGTCCTGGCTACTCAGGAGGCTGAGGCAAGAGAAGCACTTGAACCCAGGAGGCAGAGGTTGCAGTGAGCCAAGATCGCGCCATTGCACTTCAGCCTGGTTGACAGTGAGATTCTGTCTCAAAAAAACCACCACAGTATACTATGCTGTCTCCCAAGTCTGATAATGAGAAATAGCCAGCTAAAATAGCACCAATATTGTATTATGGGATACACTCATCTTAAAATTTGACAGCATTAAAAACAAACATATGATAAAACTAATGACGATTACTTTGTTTTATGGTAATGAAATGCAGATGAAAAAGATCATTCTGAGCTCTTTCCTTTCTGTCTGGCGGCAGCCATCAGGTAAGCCAAGATGGGCGCATACAAGTACATCCAGGAGCTATGGAGAAAGAAGCAGTCTGCTGTCATGTGTTTTCTTCTGAGGGTCCACTGCTGGCAGAACCACCAGCTCTCTGCTCTCCACAGAGCTCCCCTCCCCACCAGGCCTGATAAAGCGCGCTGACTGGGCTACAAGGCCAAGCAAGGTTATGTTATATACAGGATTCATGTTCGCCGTGGTGGCTGAAAATGCCCAGTTCCTAAGGCAAGCCTGTCCATCATGGTGTTAACCAGCTGAAGTTTGCTCGAAGCCTTCAGTCTGTTGCAGAGGAGCAAGCTGGACGCCACTGTGGGGCTCTAAGAGTCCTGAATTTTTACTGGGTTGGCGAAGATTCCACATACAAATTTTTTGAGGTTATTCTTATTGATCCATTCCATAAAGCTATCAGAAAAAAATCCTGACACCCAATGGATCACCAAACCAGTCCACAAGCACAGGGAGATGTGTGGGCTGACATCTGCAGGCCGAAAGAGCTATGGCCTTGGAAAGGGCCATAAGTTCCACCACAATATTGGTGGTTCTCGCCGGGCAGCTTGGAGAAGGCGCAATACTCTTCAGCTCCACCGTTACCGCTAATATAAGTAAAGTTTGTAAAAATTCATACCTAATAAATAATTTAGGACAGTCAAAAAAAAAAAAGAAAGAGATCATTTTGTATACTTCTCATGCATGAGAAAAAGTTAGTTTTGCTGATAATATTGCTAATCTTTGTGTGAACTTATGTTTGCTTTATCTTCTAGGGAAAACCAGCATTATTATGTCATCATACTTCATAAATCATGTAAACATAATTACTAGTGTCAATCTGTTAGGTATTATCATCATTTCTATAACACAACTATAGTCTGGATTTCCGCTCAAAGTTTATAAATTCACCTCAATTTTGCAATTGCTAATTTACTACTGTTAAGCAGAACAAATTAAGAGATACAGAACTTTTATTTTTAGCTAGTTGTTATTAGTAGAAATATTGTTCTTGGCTGGGCACAGTGGCTCATGCCTGCAATCCTAGCACTTTGGGAGGATGAGGTGGGTGGATCACCTGAGGCCAGGAGTTCAAGACCAGCCTGGCCATCATGGTGAAACCCCATCTTATTTAAAAAAAAAAAAAAAAGAAAGAAAGAAAAGAAAAAATAAATAAATAAAAGAAATATTGTTCTTATTTTCATAATGAGATTGTATTTATTTATTTATTTATTTATAGACAACATCTCACTCTGTTGCCCAGGCTGGAGTGCACTCCAGCCTGGGCAACAAGAGTGAAACTCCACCACCTCAAAAACAACAATGACAAAAATTTAGGGTGTAGAAGTACAGATTTCCTAAAGGCATATATTATGTAGTGGTGAAGTCTAGGCTTTAACATAGGTTCTTGTTAAAGTTACCTCAGTTTTTTTTTTTTAATTTTTTTAACCTCAGTTCTTTAATTCTGTGAACTCACAGAAATCACTTTACACTGTGCAACACCAAAGTTAAATTCATCTTTTTATAATTTTTTTTTGAGAGAGAGTCTCACTTTGTCACCAGGCTGGAGTGCAGTGGCTTGTTCTTGGCTCACTGCAATCTCTGCCTCCCGTTTCAAGTGATTCTCCTGCCTCAGCCTCCCAAGCAGCTGCCACCACACCTGGCTAATTTTGTGTTTTTAGTAGAGACAGGGTTTCTCCATGTTGGTCAGGCTGGTTTCAAACTATTGATCTTAGGTCATCTGCCCGCCTTGGCTTCCCAAAGTGCTGGGATTACAGGTGAGAGCAACCATGCCCGGCCGCAAGACCCTCATTTGTACAAAAAATAAAAGAAGGATGGGCGCAGTGAAAAGCTGAGGTGGGAGAATCTCCCATGCCTAGGAAGTCAAGACTGCAGTGAGCCGTGATCGTGCCACTGCACTCTAGCCTAGGTGATGAAGCAAGACCCCATGTCAAAAAAAAAAAAAAGAAATTAAAATTAAAAAAATAAAAATAAAAATAAAGGAAAGGGGACACTGGTCATTATTCTTCCAGGCAAATGTGTTGAAAGAGGAGATGTGGCTAGGCGCGGTGGCTCACACCTGTAATTCCAGCACTTTGGGAGGCTAAGGCAGGCAGATCAGGAGGTCAGGAGATCGAGACCATCCTGGCTAATGCAGTGAAACCCTGTCTCTACTAAAAATACAAAAAGTTAGCCAGGCATGACGGTGCATGCTTGTAGTCCCAGCTACCAGGGAGGCTGAGGCAGGAGAACCACTTAAACCTGGGAAGTGGAGGACTGGGTGAGGTGGCTCACGCCTGTAAGCCCAGCACTTTGGGAGGCTGAGGCAGGCAGATCACCTGAGGTCAGGAGTTTGAGACCAACCTGACCAACATGCAGAAACCCCATCTCTACTAAAAATACAAAAATTAGTCGGGTGTGGTGGCGCGTGCCTGTAATCCCAGCAACTCAGGAGGCTGAGGCAGGAGAATCACTTGAACCTGGGAAGCAGAGGTTGCCATGAGTGGAGATCATGCCATTGCACTCCAGCCTGGGCAACAAGAGCAAAACTCCATCTCAAAAAAAAAAAAAACCAAAAAAAATGGCCAGGCACGGTGGCTCACGCCTATAATTCCGCACTTTGGGAGGCCAAGGCGGGTGGATCACGAGGTCAAGAGATGGAGACCATCCTGGTCAACATGGTGAAACCCCGTCTCTACTAAAAATACAAAAATTAGCTGGGCATGGTGGTGCCCGCCTGTAGTCCCAGCTGCTCGGGAGGCTGAGGCAGGAGAATTGCCTGAACCCAGGAGGCGAAGGTTGCGGTGAGCCGAGATCGTGCCATTGCACTCCAGCCTGGGTAACAAGAGTGAAACTCCGTCTCAAAAAAAAAAAAAAAACACCTGGGAGGTGGAGATTGCAGTGAGCGGAGATCACGCCACTGCATTCCAGCCTGAGTGACAGAGCGAGACTCAGTCTCAAAAACAAACAAAAAAAAACAAAACAAAAAAAGAAAGAGGAGATGAGGGTAGCAAATGAATTGAAGGTCTTTTTTTTTTTTAGACGGAGTTTCGCTCTTGTTACCCAGGCTGGAGTGCAATGGCACGATCTCGGCTCACTGCAACCTCCGCCTCCTGGGTTCAGGCAATTCTCCTGCCTCAGCCTCCTGAGTAGCTGGGATTACAGGCACGCGCCACCATGCCCAGCTAATTTTTTATATTTTTAGTAGAGACAGGGTTTCGCCATGTTGATCAGGATGGTCTCGATCTCTTGACCTCATGATCCACCCACCTTGGCCTCCCAAAGTGCTGGGATTACAGGCTTGAGCCACTGTGCTCGGCCAAATTGAAGGTCTTTTATCAGTTATGCCTCCTGTTTACTGGTAGAGTTCACTCAAGATTGGGAACTTCTTCCCTTAAAGATGAGTCTACACAAGGAGTGTGCTTCAGGTTTCTCACTTTAAGACCTCTTTGAATACTGTAAAATAAATTATATCTTTATGATTCCAATTATGTTGTTTATGCAATCCATTAAGGCAGAAGCTGGGCATGGTGGCATGGCTGTAGTCCCAGCAACCTGAGAGGCTGAGGTAGGAGTACACAAAATTAGCTGGGCATGGTGGCACACACCTGTAGTCTCAACTACTTGGGAGACAAAGGTAGGAGGATCAGCTGGGCACAGTGGCTCATGCCTGTAATCCCAGAACTTTAGCAGGCCAAAGTGGTTGGATCGCTTGAGGTCAGGAGTTCAAGACCAGCCTGGCCAACATGGCAAAACTCTGTCTCTACTAAAAACACAAAAGTTAGCCAGGCATGGTAGTATGCCCGTAATCCCAACTAATTGGGAGTCTGAGGCAGGAGAATCGCTTGAATCCAGGAGGCAGAGGTTACAGTGAGCCAAGTTCACCCCACTGCACTCCAGCTTGGACAACAAAGCAAGACTTCATCTCAGGAAAAAAAGAAAAGATAAGAGTACCTTTGAGCCCAGGATAGAATCATTGCAGTGATTCTTCCCAGATAGAATCATTTCAGTGAGCAATGATTGCACTACTGTGTCCCAGTCTGGGTGACAGAGTGAGACCAAGAGAAAAAAAAGCATAGTTCCCTTTTTCCTCATTAGAAACTATTTTTCATTTCCTAGAAATATTTAAATTTTACTAACATGTCTGAGCAGAAGAAGGGAAAACACAGTATATCATGAGTAGACCATTGAGTTCACCAGAAAACTCCCAAACAGAATTGAGGAACTTGTTATATTCTGTAACACTTGTTACATTCAAGAGTTTTTCAGAGAGAAGTATGACTTATAATAAATAATTTGAAAAGCTGAATCTTGAAGACCTTTTTTTTTTTTTTGCCGGATCTACAAGTTATTTTATTGAAGGTCCAAGATGGCGGATGAGGCCACGCGACGTGTTGTGTCTGAGATTCTGGTGCTGAAGACAAATGCTGGACCCCGAGATCGGGAGTTATGGGTGCAGCGACTGAAGGAGGAATATCAGTCCCTTATTCGGTATGTGGAGAACAACAAGAATGCTGACAACGATTGGTTCCGACGAGTCCAACAAGGAAGGGACTCGGTGGTTTGGAAAATGCTGGTATATCCATGACCTCCTGAAATACGAGTTTGACATCGAGTTTGACATTCCTATCATGTATCCTACTACTGCCCCAGAAATTGCAGTCCCTGAGCTTGATGGAAAGACAGCAAAGATGTACAGGGGTGGAAAAATATGCCTGACGGATCACTTCAAACCTTTGTGGGCCAGGAACGTGCCCAAATTTGGCCTAGCTCATCTCATGGCTCTGGGGCTGGGTCCGTGGCTGGCAGTGGAAATCCCTGATCTGATTCAGAAGGGCGTCATCCAACACAAAGAGAAATGCAACTAAGGAAGGATCAAGCCACTGAGGCAGGGCAGAGGGACCTTTGAGAAGCTGTGATCCTGTTTTCCTGTGCATCACACTTAACTCATCTAACTGCTTCCCCCGAACACCCTCCACCTCTAGCTGTTACTAAGTAGCTGCAGCAGGCATTGCTGGGGGAGAAGCAAACACCAAACAGTATTGCTACTTAGTTTCTAAGGCTGCACAGGGAAGGGAAAGACTGGGGTTTGGAAAATCTAGAGGCAATTTATATTCGCCCAAGGTGGAGCAACATGCGATCATGGAGGCATAGGGAGTAACTGAAAGTGAGTACATAGTCTTTCTGGTTTCTGGAGATAACAATAAAAGCTGCATCCTCTGGTAAAAAAAAAAAAAAAAGAAATTGAGCAAAGAACACACCAGTCACCGGGCGCAGTGGCTCACGCCTGTAATCCCAGCACTTTGGGAGGCCGAGGAGGGTGGATCACAAGGTCAAGAGATCAAGACCATCCTGGTCAATAAGGTGAAACCCTGTCTCTACTAAAAATACAAAAATTAGCTGGGCATGGTGGCGTATGCCTGTAGTCCCAGCTACTCAGGAGTCTGAGGGAGGAGAATTGCCTGAACCCAGGAGGCGGAGGTTGCGGTGAGCCGAGATCGTGCCATTGCACTCCAGCCCGGGTAACAAGAGCGAAACTCCATCTCAAAAAAAAAAAAAAAAGAACACACCAGTCTTCCTAGGCTGGGGGCCACCCTCCTCAAGCCATTTCTCACACTCTAGAAGCACAGAGCTTGCACAGTATTTAATAAAAAAGTCACCTTTATATAGAAATCAGACTCTGCCAAGACATCATCATGGACTATTTACAAACCTTCACATTATAAGTATTACTTTTATGGTTTTCCCTCCTTTCTTTCTCTACCCAGGGGCTCCAGTACTTTCCCCTGACTGATCCTGAAGTTGGGGGTGGGGGTTACTGTAAGGGAAGGGGTGGTAGGCTACTCATAACTTCTGGCACCAGCCTGAGGGTGTTGTCCCTTACCACAAGGTGGTGAACAGTCCCCTCCAATTGGTGGGGTAGAGGACTTGGTGCAAAGGCATGGGGGATTAGACAGAATAGGTGGGTTGGAGTAACTCCCCATAGGCACAAGCATCTGCAGCCTGTCCTAACCCCAGCTTGCACCCTCTCAACTCCTCAACTGGGTGTGTGTGTGGGGGAGGGGGCAACAGCTAGTTGCAGTAGGGGGATCAGCCCGGCCCTGGGTAGTGGGAGAATCCCCCACCCGGTCCCCACTCCAACAACAGCAAGCAAACTGTCTATCCATCTGAAGGTGGGAACAGATGGCAGGTAGGTGGGAAGAATCAGGCTAGCACTGCCCCCAGCCTCTGTCCAACACGGAGGAATTGAGGTAGCAAATGGCTGAAATGCTCTGACTAGGGGTCAAAAGGGAAGTGAAGGAAAGGACAGTGCCCGCAGCCTAGGGGCTGGAAGAAGGCAGACCTTGCTTGTAAAGTGCTGTAGCCTCTAGCATGGCTAGGCCCCAGGCAAACTTGGAAGAAGGCAGACCGGCCAAGGAACCAGGTACCGGACATTCCTGACTGGTATATGCAGGGGTGGCTGGGGAAAGTGGGGTGCTGACTCTGCCATTAGCCTTCACTAGCCACCAACCACCTCTTGGCCACACACAAACCAACACCCAACCAATACTGTGGGACTGATCCACTCACAGCTGAAGGGTAAGGGCCAACGGAGTTTATTCAGGGTTGTGGCCCCAGCCTGGGCTCCTCAATGGAAGCCACACCTTGAGCCTGGGAGTTTCTCGCTGGGGCAGGGGGGTGCTTGTGTGTGCCACTTCCCAGGCTCGCATTTCATAGACGATCACAGAAAAATCCACGTGGATGCGGGGGCTATCCTGAGGAATCAGATTCTTATGCACTCGCCTCAGCTTGGCCTGCTTCTGCCCGTTCTTGGTGACGATTGTCTAGAACTCGTGAGCCAGATCCCCTGCTCATCATAGAACATGGAGCCGCGGGGCGTGAATACGAAGTGGGGCACAGCTTGGGCCCCGAGGCCGCACCAAAGCTTGCTCAGTGCCTGCTGCCTCGGAGCCGCAGTCCCGGCCGCCGACGTGAAGGGCCACAGGCCCCGAGCTTTGGAGATGCTGGCGCCCGTGTCAGGGCCGCTGGCGCATCGCTGGCCCCGCAGCCGCTGTGCTCACACCGCAGTCGGCTCCACACCATACCCTGCCCCAGCAGTGGCTCGCAGCTGCCGCTGCCGCCGCCTCCGCAGGCTCGGTCCTGAAGACCTTTTTAAGAGCCTAAGCCATCGACTTCTGCTTCAAAGAATACAAAGACAGAGACTTTTCCAAGTTAATATCCCTAATTTCTCAGATAAAGGCATTGCAAACTGAGTGGTTCCTACCTTCTTAACTCCTTCCACTCCTGGCCATACTGCTCTCCAGTCATACTAGTTTCAGCATTATCTCATGAACATTTTCTACATTTTCTTAATAAGCCTGGAATACTTTCCTCTCATGTCCTCAACAAAGTTCTACTTATTTATTACCTTAACTCAGATGTCATCTCTGACATGGAAATGTACCCTCAATCTTCCCAGATAGAATCAATTACCCATAATGTATGTACTTGTCTCTTCTAGTAGCTAATGAAGATTGGAAATGTGTCTAATTCATCTGTGCATCTCTAGAGCCCATTGTAGAATAGGCATTCAATAAATGTTTGTCAACTAATTGACAGAGGAATTAATATATTGACAAAAACTTGTTTCAGATGCTGCTTGGTGAAGATTAGAACTTGCTCCTAGGTAAATAATTGAAGAATTTAGAGAAGACACTGCAGTGAGAGCCCAGCCACCATCTACCTAACCTTAGAAAAATCACTTCAGGGCCGGCCATGATGGCTCATGCTTGTAATCCCAGCACTTTGGGAGGCTGAGGTGGGCTGATCTCTTGAGGTCAGGAGTTCGAGACCAACAGGCCCAACGTGGCAAAACCCAGTCTTTACTAAAAATACAAAAATTAGCTGGGCATGAGGGTGCACGTCTGTAATCCCAGTTACTCAGGAGGCTGGGGCAGGAGAATTGCTTGAAACCAGACAGTGGAGGTTGCAGTGAGCCAAGATTATGTCACTGCACTCCATCTTGGGCAAAACATCAAGACTCTGTCTCAAAAAAAAAAAAAAAGAAAGAATAAAAGAAAGAAAAAAAAGAATTGGCTCAGAATATTGACGTGATTTTTTTTTTTTTTTGGGATGTCTCACTCTTTCCCTCAGGCTGGAGTGCAGTGGCCTGATCTCGGCTCAGGCTCACTGGTTCTCCTGCCCCAGCCTCCTGAGTAGCTGGGGCTACAGGCACTGGCCACCAGGCCCGGCTAATTTTTGTATTTTTAGTAGAGAAGGGGGTTTCACCACATTGGCCAGGCTGGTCTCGAACTCCTGACCTCAAGTGATTAGCCCACCTTAGCCTCCTTAAGTGCTGGGATTACAGGCATGAGTCACCTTGACCGACATCTGGGCCAATTTCTTAATACAATTAAAAGGTTCTAATTGATCAATTATTCTCAGCCTGGAATGGGATCAGCCTCAAGTGTTTTGGATCAGAAAAATCGTTGTGGTCTTCTAATAAAATGATTAGTAATCCTATGAAATTCTGAATATAGGCTTTATGGGAAGCTTATGGCTCAGCTATAAATTTCAAGTATATTTTATCCACTGCCACATATTCTGTTATTTCCATTTATGCTTCATACTATTTCTATATTTATTTTATTTTATTTTATTTTTTTATTGCATTTTAGGTTTTGGGGTACATGTGCAGAGCATGCAATACAGTTGCATAGGTACACACATGGCAGTGTGTTTTGTTTGCTTTCTCCCCTTCACCCACATTTGGCATTTCTCCCCAGGCTATCCCTCCCCACCTCCCCCTCCCACTGGCCCTCCCCTTTTCCCCCCAATAGACCCCAGTGTTTAGTACTCCCCTTTCTGTGTCCATGTGTTCTCATTTTTCATCACCCGCCTATGAGTGAGAATATGCGGTGTTTCATTTTCTGTTCTTGTGTCAGTTTGCTGAGAATGATGTTCTCCAGATTCATCCATGTCCCTACAAATGACACGAACTCATCATTTCTGATTGCTGCATAATATTCCATGGTGTATATGTGCCACATTTTCCCAATCCAGTCTATCATCAATGGGCATTTGGGTTGATTCCAGGTCTTTGCTATTGTAAACAGTGCTGCAATGAACATTCGTGTGCATGTGTCCTTATAGTAGAACGATTTATAGTCCTTTGGATATATACCCAGTAATGGGATTGCTGGGTCAAATGGAATTTCTATTTCTAAGGCCTTGAGGAATCGCCACACCGTCTTCCACAATGGTTGGACTAATTTACACTCCCACCAACAGTGTAAAAGTGTTCCTTTTTCTCCACATCCTCTCCAGCATCTGTTGTCTCCAGATTTTTTAATGATCGCCATTCTAACTGGCGTGAGATTGTATCTCAATGTGGTTTTGATTTGCATCTCTCTGATGACCAGTGACGATGAGCATTTTTTCATATGATTGTTGGCCTCATATATGTCTTCTTTCGTAAAGTGTCTGTTCATATCCTTTGCCCACTTTTGAATGGGCTTGTTTGTTTTTTTCCTGTAAATCTGTTTGAGTTCTTTGTAAATTCTGGATATCAGACCTTTGTCAGATGGGTAAACTGCAAACATTTTTTCCCATTCTGTTGGTTGCCGATTCACACTAGAGACTGTTTCTTTTGCTGTGCAAAAGCCGTGGAGTTTCATTAGGTCCCATTTGTCTATTTTGGCTTTTGTTGCCAATGCTTTTGGTGTTATTTCTATATTTCTTATATTCATACTTATAATTAAACAGGCTGGCCAACATGGTGAAACCCCAACTCTACTGAAAATACAAAAATTAGCTGGACGTGGTGGTGTGTACCTGTAGTCCCAGGTTCTCCGGAGGCTGAGGCAGGAGAATCACTTGAAGTCAGGAGGTGGACATTGCAGTGAGCCAAGATTGCGCCACTGCACTCCAGCCTGGTGACAGAGTGAGACTTTGTCTCAAAAAAAAAAAAAAAAAAAAGTTGGCACTTAATAAACTAGCAGTTTTTTTTTCTGAGGACATCTGTTATAGATTAAAAGAAATCAACTAGCAGTCTTTGAAATGGACACTGTAGTCTACCTTTATGGCTAGTAATGAGAAAAGTGTACAATGCTTAATAAAATAAAAACCTCAACCCACTAGGAGACCTAAAAGACAAGGGAAGGCACGCTAGCTTTTTCCATGGCAGATTCCCCCAGGCTGAGTTAGTCATCTGTTAGGTATTCCTATAGTAGTTGTGCATATCTATTTCATTTTCTTATCATATCGAGTAACATATACTTAAGTTTCTCTTTCTCCTACTATACCATGGAATGCCTTAAAAAAATGTATATTGGGTGCCCGGGAGGCAGGGCAGGGGTCATCGTCATAAAAAAAAAAAAAAGAAATGTATATTACTTATTCAAGATCCTCAGCATCTTGCTGAAGATCTTGCCCATAGCAGATACCTAATCGATATTTGTTTGACAAACGAATGAGAAAGGTGGAATGTGAATTGAACCTTGAGGGTTTCAGTAAGCAGAGAAACAATAGAGAGCTTTACTCAAGGGAGCGACACAATCAACTGCATTTGCAAGATTATTCCAATTTGCTTTTATTATATTAGAGACCATGATTATTTCAAAGCAATAGTTTACAAGAGCTGGCTTATACCAGGTTGCAGGAACCAACTGTTGAATTTTTAGGAATTTTAAAAGCCAGTTGTTAAAACAGTCTCTTTTCACAAGATGGCGCTGAAAGTGAAGAAGGAAGCCCCTGCCCTTCCTAAAGCGAAGCCAAAGCGAAGGCTTTAAAGGCCAAGAAGGCAGTGTCGAAAGGTGTCCACGGCCACAAGGAAAAGAAGATCCACACATCAACCATCTTTCAGCGGCCCAAGACAATTTGACTCCAGAGGCAGCCCAAATATCCTCTGAAGAGCGCTCCCAGGAGAAACAAGCTTGACCATCGTGTCGTCAAGTTTCTGCTGATCACTGAGTCTGCCATGAAGAAGATAGAAGACAACAAAACACTGAGTTCATTGTGGATGCTAAAGCCAACAAGCACCAGATCAAACAGGCTGTGAAAAGAAGCTCTATGACATGGATGTGGCCAAGGTCAACACCCTGATTCCGCCTGCTGGATAGAAGAAGGCCTATGTTCAATGATGCCTGATTACGATGCTTTGGATGTTGCCAACAAAATTGGGATCATCTAAACTGAGTCCAGCTGGCTAATTCTAAATATATGTCTATCTTTTCACCATAAAAAAATAAATAGGCCAGGCATGGTGGCCCACGCCTGTAATCCCAGCACTTTGGGAGGCCAAGGTGGGTAGATCATGAGGTCAGGAGTTCAAGATCAGCCTGGCCATGATGGCGAAACCCCGTTTCTACTAAAAATATAAAAATTAGCTGGGCGTGGTGGCGAGTGCCTGTAATCCCAGATACTCTGGAGGCTGAGGCAGATAATTGCTTGAATCCAGGAAGTAGAGATTGCAGTGAGCCAAGATTGTGACACTGCACTCCAGCCTAGGCGACAGAGTGAGACTCCATCTCAAAAAATAATAATAATAATAATAAATAAAACACTGTCACTGTTAAATTATTATGTAAAGTTACAATTAAATCAATTATAGTAAAAACCAAAATAAATACTCAAAACTCATTTCTTCCAAATTATTATTTATTTATTTATTTATTTTTGGAAGCGGAGTTTTAGTGGTGTTGCCAAGGCTGGAGTGCAGTGGCACAATCTCAGGTCATTGTAACCTCTGCCTCCCAGGTTCAAGCCATTCTCCTGCCTCAGCCTCCTGAGTATCTGTGATTACAGGCACCTGTCACCATGCTTGGCTAATTTTTGTATTTTTAGTAGAGACAGGGTTTCACCATGTTGGCCAGGCTGCTCTCGAACTCCTGACCTCAGGTGATCTTCCCGCCTCGGCCTCCCAAAATGCTGGGATTACAGGCATGAGCCTGAGCCGCTGCACCCAGTCCTAAATTATTTTTCTACATTTTGTTATTATCTATGCTCTTGAGATTATTTATGTGTATTCTAGCTATATGGTGGGAATGCTAAGGAGTGGGGTACGTGTGTGTGTTCAGGTGGAAGATATAATGTGTAATGCATGAAAAATAAAGCAAAAAAATTCCAGAACTGAGGGCAAGAGTTTTTAAATTGAAAGGGCCCTCTGTCTAGCACAATGGGTGTATATTCACATCAAAGCATGGCATATTACTTGCATTTTCAAAACATCAAAGATAGAAGATCCCCCAAAGCTTCCAAAATCAATAATAAAAATCAGGGCATACATAAAGGTATACAGTCGTGTACTTTTGTAAATAAGGATTTCCTTAGACTTCTCAGCAATAACACAGAAATGAAACAAGTCATGGTTCTAAGGAAAAATGGATTCCAACCTAGAATTATATACCCAGGCAAACTGTCACATTAATCAAATAAGATCAAATAAAGACATCTTTCACGCAGGAGGGTGCAACAGGAGGATGGCTTGAGGCCAAGAGTTAGAGGCTGCAGTGGCTATGCCGGTGCCTGTGAATAGCCACTGCATTCCAGCCTGAGCAGGACCTCATCTCTTAAAAAAACAAACGAAAAAAGATATTTCAGACATGCAAGATCTCAAAAATTTTCACCTTCATCACACTCTTTGTCAGAAAGCTACTGGAGGAAATATTCTACCTAAGTGAGGGGAAAAAAACAAACGTGGAATCCAGGACAAAGGGGACTCACACAAAGAAGTAAAGAAAATTCCCAGGATGGCAAAGAAGAGAACTCCCAGAACAGCTGTGCAGTTGGTCTAGTGAGCAACAGTTAAGATTGGCATAGGAGGAACATTTCCAAGAAAAAAATAAAATAGATGTATTATCTAATGAGTTTGAATGAATGGAGCCTCAAAGTTCTTGCAAAGCATTTGGGAGGAGGATTTAATGGTAAGAACATAGAAGCCTTAAACAAAACATTTAGACAATCACTACCCCAAGGAAAAGACAAAAAAAAAAAAAAGTCTGATCAGAAAGGAAATATGGCAGGGTGCGGTGACTCATGCCTGTAATCCCAGCACTTTGGGAGGCTGAGGCAGGTGATTACCTGAGGTCAGGAGTTTTCTAGACCAGCCTGGCCAACATGGTGAAACCCTGTCTCTACTAAAAATACAAAAATTAGCCGGATATGCTGGTGGGCACCTGTGATCCCCGCTACTCAGGAGGCTGAGGCAGGAGAATCGTTTGAACTTGGGAGGCAGAGGTTGCAGTGAGCCAAGATTTTGTCATTGCACTCCAGTCTGGGCAACAGAGCGAGACTCCATCTCAAAAAAAAGCCAGGCGCAGTGGCTCACGCCTGTAATCCAAGCACTTCGGAGGCTAAGGCAGGCAGATCACCTGAGGTTGGGAGTTCAAGACCAGCCTGACCAACATAGTGAAACCCCGTCTTTTTTTTGAGACGGAGTTTCACTCTTGTTACCCAGGCTGGAGTGCAATGGCGCAATCTCGGCTCACCACAACCTCCGCCTTCTGGGTTCAAACAATTCTCCTGCCTCAGCCTCCCGAGAAGCTGGGACTACAGGCGCACGCCACCATGCCCAGCTAATTTTTGTATTTTCAGTAGAGACGGGGTTTCACCATGTTGACCAGGACGGTCTCGATCTCTCGACCTTGTGATCCACCTGCCTTGGCCTCCCAAAGTCCTGGGATTATAGGCATAAGCCACTGCACCCGGCCAAAACCCCGTCTTAAAAAAAAAAAAAAAGGAAATATAATCATAGTATATTACACAGACCAACTGGGAAAAGTATTTTCAAACTCACAATAACATAAGTTTAAAATCGGTTTTACCCACAATTTGGGAAGACTGGGGGATGAGTGTGTGTAGGGAGGGGGCGGGCAGAGTTGGTGAGAGGCCAGAAAGAGGATGTTACCACAGTTAGTGGGAAACAGACCCCCCACCATAAAGGTAAAGGAAATCGCCCTCAGAAACTGCTCAAGCCCTGGACTCCCAAAGACGGATAAGGGACAGGAAAAGGGGGTCAGGAGAGTGGAGTGGAAAGGGTTGGTAGGGGCTTTGCTTGGAGCAAGACTTCCGTCTTGTGACCCCGGCCCTCTCTGCAGGAAGAGGTATGGAGTACGCCCTTCAATTCCGAGCTCCAAGAGGGGCCTTGGAACGGTGTCGCGGGAGCAGGGAAACCTTAAGTCCTGGTGCCCTCCCCACGCTGAGAAAGCCAGAGGCCGGCTGCGAACTGGGCCGGATTCCCTTCTCGCGGCCCCGGAGGCCTATTCCCTGCCTGTGGAGAGACAGGGCTGTGGGGTTGGGCTGGAGCTGCGGGCGCGGAGTTGCTGCCGCGAGGCGGCCCCCTTGGGCGGCCCAGAGGGCGGGCAGGGGCGCGGGGACCTGGCTGCACGGGCTGCGGTCGATCTCTCTGCCGCAGCTGCCGCCACCCTGTCGAGCGTTCGCCCGCGGGAAACCTCAGAAGGGTTGAGCCGCCGTCAAGGGCGACGCCCACTTCCATCCGCCGCCTGCCCGTAGCCCCCCGGCCCTCGGCCCCAACCCCGACGGTCACCTCAGACCCTGGCTCGTTCCCCGACGCTTGCTCTCTGACAAGGGGTCTGGGGCGAGCGCGGTGTGCTGCGGCCAGCGGGAGGCGGGCGCTCGGCCCGGGGATGGGGGTCCCGGGGACGGGGGTTGCTGGGGGGAGCGGCGTCGGGGGGTGGGAGCCCGGGTCGGGCTGGCTGGGGCTGCGCGGCCCAGCGTGCACGCAGCGGGCAAAGGCCTGTGCCCCACCTAGAGCAGGGCCCTGGCGTCCACACCTCGGCTAGGGAGGTGACCCCGGGAATGAAATCAAAGGAACAGAGAGAGTTAACGGTAGAGTGGCGTTTTGGTTACATCGTAGTTAATTAAGTCTGTGCCACACACCAGTTAAACCGGTTATTTAGAAAGATGGCGGGAAACCAGCAGAAATACCTGAAAAAAATACCACATGATTGCACAGGAAAGCTACAACTCCAGAAAGGGATTGCATGGGGGAGGGGAATGCTGTTTTTCTTTACAAGTCTTAGAGTACTGTTTGGCTTTTGAAACTACTTAATTAAAATTTTCCTGGCCGGGCTGGGTGGCTGACGCCTGTAATCCAGCACTTTGGGAGGCCGAGGCGGGCAGATCACCTGAGGTCGGAAGTTTGAGACCGGCCTGGCCAAGATGGTGAAACCCCATTTCTACTAAAAATACAAAAATCAGCTGGGCGTGGTGGCATGCACCTGTAATACCAGCTACTCGAGAGGCTGTGGAGGGAGAATGGCTTGAACCCGGGAGGTGAAGGTTGCAGTGAGCCAGATGGCGCCACTGTTCTCCAGCCTGGGCGGCAGAGTGAGACCGTGTCTCTAAATTAAAAAAAATAAATAAACAAATAATAAAATAAAATAAAAATTTCTTTAAAAAATAAGGGTTAGTTAAAAAAAAAGAAGAAGAAGCGTTAGTGACCTTTAGTTACCCCAAATTCTAGATTTTCCAGCAGACTCCCTGACTCACTGGCTGTGAGATCTTGGGCAAGTCATTTTATCCTATGTAGCCTTGGTTTGCTTGTCTGTTAAATGACACTAGTGACACCCAAGCAGAGTTGCTGTAAGGATTTTTTTTTTTTTTTTGAGACAGAGTTTCGCTCTTGTTACCCAGGCTGGAGTGCAATAGCTGGATCTCGGCTCACCGCAACCTCCACCTCCTGTGTTTAAGCAATTCTCCTGCCTCAGCCTCCTGAGTAGTTGGGACTACAGGCGTGCGCCACCATGCCCAGCTAATTTTTGTATTTTTAGTAGAGATGGTGTTTCACCTTGTTGACCAGTATGGTCTCGATCTCTTGACCTCGTGATCCACCTGCCTCGGCCTCCCAAAGTGCTGGGATTATAGGAGTGAGCCACCGCGTCGGGCCTGCTGTAAGGATTAATGACAAGGTAGGCGAAGTGCTTTGTTAGGGCCTGTGATGGGCACAGACCAGCTGTTCAATGAACCTTATGAATGAAGTTATTTCAAGTGAATAAAGGGGTTTGTAGCCAAAAGCGGCCTCTTGCCTACAATACCTGTGTGCTTAAGGGTTGGAGTGGATGTGATCCAATTTGAATGTGGGTTTTTGAGCAGACCAAGTCTGTAAAGGAAACCAATAATAGAGCTATTTGTGTGAACAACTTGAGGTCTTTTTAAATGTTAATTCGTACCTGGACAGCTCCCAGGTTGTAGATGCTTGAAGTGAGATGCAGAGAAAAGGGGGTGGAATTTGCGAAAGAGACAGAATATGCTATATTTATTATCCTATTAGCAAACAGAAAAATTAGGGAAATGATTCACTTTACAGAAAGAGTTCCTCACATGAAAAATGGATCACAAACCCCTTAAGAGGGAATCTTCCCTGGTGTTTAAAAATAATGTATGGCTGGGCATGGCGGTGCGCGCCTGTAGTCCCAGCTTCTCTGGAGGCTGAGGCAGGAGAATTGCTTGAACCCAGAAGGCGGAGGTTGTGGTGAGCCGAGATCGTGCCATTGCACTCCAGTCTGGGTAACAACAGCGAAACTCCGTCTCAAAAATAAAAAAATAAAATAAATAAATTAATTAATAATGAAAAAAAGTAAAAGAAACTCAAATAACAGGCTGGGTGCGGTGGCTCACGCCTATAATCCCAGCACTTTGGGAGGCCGAGACTGGTGGATCACGAGGTCAAGAGATCGAGACCATCCTGGTCAGCAAGGTGAAACCCCGTCTCTACTAAAAATACAAAAATTAGCTGAGCATGGTGGTGGGCACCTGTAGTCCCAGCTACTCGGGAGGCTGAGGCAGGAGAATTGCTTGAAGCCAGGAGGCGGAGGTTTCGGTGAGCCGAGATCGTGCCATTGCACTCCAGTCTGTGTAACAACAGCGAATCTCTGTCTCAAAAATAATAATAACAATAATAATGTATAAGAGAAAAGCTTAGATATTTCAGACATTTGCTGTGCAGTGACAATCAGAAGTTAAGGTAAAGCAAATTTTCGTCTTAATGTCCCACTGAGGCTGGGCGTGGCGGCTCACGCCTGTAATCCCAGCATTTGGGGAGGTAGAGGCGGGTGGATCACAGGGTCGAGAGATGGAGACCATCCTGGCTAATACAGTGAAAACCCGTCTCTGCTAAAAATACAAAAAACGAACTGGGCCTGGTGGCGGGCGCCTGTAGTCCCAGCTACTGAGGCTGAGGCAGGCAAATCACTTGAACCTGGGAGGTGGAGGTTGCAGTGAGCCGAGATCGTGACACTGCAATACAGCCTGGGCGACGAAGCAAGACTCTATCTCAAAGGAAAAAAAAAATCCCACTGAACCATAAAAAGTTGATGGAACTAGGATTTGAACCAGAGTTTGATTCTGAAGCCTCTTGTTACTTCTTTTTTGATCTCCATTAAAATGTTTTATTGAAATAGAAATTACAAACATGATATGCCTTTGTTATATTACTCAACAATATAGCCAGGTATAAAGTCCCTTTTCTGCTTCCCAGAATTTACCCGCTATGAATGGTTTGGTGGGCAATCCTAAAAACTTTTTTTTTTTTTTTAGATGGAATCTCCCTCTGTCACCCAGGCTGGAGTGCAATGGTGTGATCTCTGCTCACTGCAACCTTAGCCTCCTGGGTTCAAGCAATTCTCTGCCTCAGCCTCCCAAGTTTGGCCAGGCTGGTCTTGAACTCCTGACCTCATGGTTCACCCATCTTGGCCTCCCAAAGTGCTGGGATTACAGGCATGAGCCACTGCATCCGACCGCTTTTTTTTTTTTTAAGACACATACACATACACATAGTTAAAATGGATTATTTAGGCTGGGTGTGGTGGCTCATGCCTGTAATCCCAGCACTCTGAGTCTGAGTCGGGTGGATCATGAGGTCAGGAGTTCGAGATCAGCCTGTCCAATATAGTGAAACCCCTGTCTCTACTAAAAATACAAAAATTAGCCAGGCATGGTGGTGCACGCCTGTAATCCTAGCTACTAAGGAGGCTGGGGCAAGAAAATAACTTGAACCCGGGAGGCAGAGGTTGCAGCCAGCAGAATTCATGCCACTGTACTCTAGCCTGGGTGACAATGAGAGACTCTGTCTCAAAAAAAAAAAAAAAAAAAAGGATTATTCAATATACTGTTCTGCAACTTGCCTTTCTAAAATTTAACCATGTAAAATAAGCCTATTTCCATCTCATTAGATATTTGTACTCCTTGCTCTCTTTAATAGTTGCATAATATACCATTGCATGGATGTACTATAATTTATTTAACTACTTTTCTTATACACCATTTGGGATCTTTCCAATCTTTTGCTCTTATCGACATTGCTTCAGTGACCCTCCTTATATATATTTGTGCATTTTTGGTAGTATTTCTATAGAATACCTTTGTAGATGTTGGAATTATTGGGCCTTAAAGTATGTATTTTTTTTCTTTTTCTAAAGAAACTTTTACAGAATAAAGCATATATGTTTAAAATATTGGTAGATACTGCCAAAATATACTTAAAATAAAGCTGGTGGTCTTAACTATTATGCCCCACTGCCCCTCAAGCAAAGTAGTGAATACATTTTAAAATAGCTGGCTTCCTCTGTGGTGGTGGCAGCTGTGTGAACCCACAAGGATGAGCTTCTCATGGAGAAGGGAAAAGAAAGATTGTGAACAAGTCTTTGAAGCAGAAAGCAGTTTTCCTTAGCTATTTTGGGTTTACCCAAGCCAATGGTATCAACTGAAACTTTGCAGGATAACTTTGGGTTTGTGTTTCTCTTGTGGTTCATAAATTCTCACTATTCAAAATAATATGGTATTTGAATTTCTTTCTTTTTTTTTTTTTTTTGAGAAGGAGTTTTGCTGTTGTTACCCAGACTGGAGTGCAATGGCATGATCTCGGCTCACCGCAACCTCCGCCTTCTGGGTTCAAGCAATTCTCCTGCCTTAGCCTCCTGAGTAGCTGGGACTGCAGATGCGCACCACCATGCCCAGCTAACTTTTTTGTGCTTTTAGTAGAGACGGGGTTTCACCTCATTGACCAGGATGGTCTCGATCTCTTGGCCTCGTGATCCACCAGCCTCGGCCTCCCAAAGTGCTAGGATTATAGGCGTGAGCCACTGCGCCCGGCCTGTTATTTGAATTTCTTTTACTTTTTTATTATTTATTTATTTATTTTTTGAGACGGAGTTTCGCTGTTGTAACCCAGACTGGAGTGCAATGGCACGATCTCAGCTCACCACAACCTCCGCCTTCTGGGTTCAAGCAATTCTCCTGCCTCAGCCTCCTGAATAGCTGGGACTACAGGCGCGCACCACCATGCCCAGCTAACTTTTGTATTTTTAGTAGAGACGGGGTTTCACCTTGTTGACCAGGATGGTCTCGATCTCTTGACCTTGTGATCCACCAGCCTCAGCCTCCCAAAGTGCTGGGATTATAGGCATGAGCCACCGCACCCGGCCTATTTATTTGTTTTTTTTTTTTAAAAGAAGGGGTTTCACCATGTTGGTCAGGCTGGTCATGAACTCCTGACCTCAGGTGATCAGCCCGCTTTAGCCTCCAAAGTGCTTGGATTACAGGCGTGAGCCACCACGCCCAGCCTCTTTTTCTTTTTTAAGATGGAGTCTCGCTCTGTCACCCAGACTGGACTGCAGGGGCGCGATCTTGGCTCACTGTAACCTCAGGCAATTCTCCCGCCTCAGCCTCCTGAGTAGCTGAATTACAGATGTAAGCCACCATGACCAGCTAATTTTTGTGTTTTTAGTAGGGACAGGGTTTCACCACGTTGGTCAGGCTGGTCGCGGACTCCTGATCTCATGATTCACCCATCTCCGCCTCCCAAAGTGCTGCGATTATAGGCGTGAGCCACTGCGCCAGGCCAGTATTTGAATTTCTAACAGTATATTACTTTTGTGATAATATAAATAAGCAATTGTTGGCTTGTCTCAAAAACATGCAGACAAACAAAAAACAAGAAGAAAAAAATTGTTAAAAGTGACTGAATAATCTGTTGCTGTAAATCCAGAGCTTTGAACTTGTTTAAAGCAAAGTGTATTCACGTTGTAAGTGGATTCTAGCTTGCCATAGGAGGGTAACCTTTAAAGGAGAACCAAACAGCTGCAAAGAGAACACTCCTTTGTGCTTTTTAATAAATGCTCAAAGCTCCAAGGGTCAATCACCTTAGGCTTCGAAGAGTATCACGAATGTATCATTTGGCAGAAAATATGAAAAAGAAACACATTCACTCTTCTAGATGTGACAGCAATTATATAAACTAAAAATGGCATTTTCATTAGGTTTTGGGAGTTGTAAAGAACAGAGACACTCCCTTAAGACACCTCAAGCAATTTGGCATTATTGTACATTGACACAGAGAATAGTAACAAGAAACACAAAGCTTCAAGAGAATTGGATTCAAAACAGCTCAAATGAGACCTTAACTGCAGTTTGTGGATCCTCACTCCAGGGTGCTCTTATTAATGTGATTCATTGACTCTCCATTTTCTCTTAGGTACTGTGTTCTTTTTTCCTGCCCTTGCCCTGTGTATCTTTTCTATACTCTATAGTTTCTACTTACTCAAACTTACTGCTTCCTTACAACTTTGCCTTGTCAAGCTCTTCAATCTCCTAACTCTAAAGGTAATTCAGAGTCCAGAGAGGGAGGGTTAGATGAGTTCAGTTCATCTTTTTACCAAGTACATTGTAGAATTTTGGCTAACAAGTGGATTGGTTGCCCTTGAGCCAAGAGATTACTTGTGATCCGATCAGTAGTGGCAAATTGCCCAGGATTTATTGTCAGAATAAAGTAGCTGTGGGTTGATCAGTTTCCCGTAGGAAGAGTTTTGGGCATATTAGACACTGGGATTCTTATAATAGGTGGCATGCTAAATGTCCAGTAGTTTTTTTCAGAAAATGTTTATTGAGTACATATCTAATGTTTTCCAATGCTAGGTTTCAGGGAATTCAAAGATAAATAAAGTACCCATGGAAGTCACAGTATCACTAAGTATAGATGTATGGATTCAAGAAACATTATAATCAGACTGGCCAACATGGTGAAATCCCATTTTTACTAAAAATACAAAAATTAGCTGGGTGTAGTGGCAGGTGCCTGTAATCCTAGCTACTTGGGAGACTGAGACAGCAGAATGGCTTGAACCCAGGAGACAGAGGTTGCAGTGAGCCGAGATCACACCACTGCACTCCAGCCTGGGCTAATGAGTGAGATTCCATCTCAAAACAAACAAAGAAACCACAAATATTATAATAGGCCAGGTGCAGTGACTCATGCCTATAATCCCAGCACTTTGGAAGGCAGAGGCAGGCGGATCACCTCAGGTCAGGAGTTTGAGACTAGCCTGGCCAACATGGTGAAAACCCATCTCTATAAAAATACAAAAATTGCCAGGCATGGTGGTGCATGCCTATAACCCAGCTACTCAGGTGGCTGAGGCAGGAGAATTGCCTGAACCTGGGAGGCAGAGGCTGCAGTGAGCTGAGATCATGCCACTGTACTCCAACCTGGGCAACAGAGCGAGACACCATCTCAAAACAAACAAAAATATTATAATACAAGCTAAGTAGTACTGCACAATTATACAAATGTTCATTCAAAAATTTCAGTTCTGGCCAGGCTTGGTAGTTCAGCCTGTAATCCCAGCACTTTGGAAGGCCGAGGTGGATGGATCACCTGAGCTCAGGAGTTCGAGACCAGCCTGGCCAACATGGTGAAAACCTGTCTCTACTAAAAACACAAAAATTAGCCAGGTGTGGTGGCGGGTGCCTGTAATTCCAGCTACTCAGGAGGCTGAGGTGAGAATTGCTGGAACCCAGGAGGTGGAGGTTGGAGTGAGCTGAGATCAAGCCATTGCACTCCAGTCGAGATCAAGCCATGGCACTCCAGTCTGGGTGACAGAGCAAAACTCCATCTCAAAAAAAAAATCAGTTCCGTGGAGCTTGTGCTTTAGTGTACATGTGAGGAGAGACAAATAACAAGCACTATTATAGTATGTTAGATGATCAGTGGAGAAACAAAAAGTAAGAATGTAGAATAAGAATTATTGAGGGGAGGGGCTGCAATTGGAAATAGCAGAGCCTCCCTGAGAGAGTGATATTCTAGAAAAATCTGAAGAAGGTGTGGGAATGTGCCATGAATTTACCTGGGGAAGAGAATTCCAAGCAGGGAACAGCCAGGGCCAAGACCCTGCATTGCCATGTTGAAGGGATATCAGAGAGGCTAGTGGATCTGGAGTGGAGGGAGTAAGGGAACAGAGTAGGAAATAAGGTCAGATACGGCAGGAGTGTGGTGCTGGGGACCAGATCATATGAGAACCTGTATCAATGAAAGGGTTTTTGTTTGGCCAGGCACGGTGGCTCACACGTGTAATCTCAGCACTTTGGGAGGCCGAGGCAGGTGGATCACCTGAGGTCAGGAGTTCAAGACCAGCCTGGCCAACATGGTGAAACCCCATCTCTACTAAAAATACAAAAAAATTAGCTGGGCATGGTGGCGGGCACCTGTAATCTCAGCTACCTCATGAGGCTGAGACAGGAGAAATCTGGAACTCGGGAGGCTGAGGTTTCAGTGAGCCAAGATTGTACCACTGCATTCCAGCCTGTGCAATAGGAGCAAAACTCTGTCCCCCCCGCAAAAAAAATGCTTTAGTTTTTGCTTTGAGTGAGTCAACCACAGCAGGGCTTTAAGCAAGAGAATGCTGTCCTCTGACATATTTTAATAAAATAACTTTGGCTACTGTGCTAAGAATAGACTTAAAGGGGCCAGAGCCAAAGCAGAGAGACCAGTTGGAGACTACTGGAATAATCCAGGTGAAAGATAATGGTGGCTTGAACTAGGGTGGCAGCAGTAGCTGTGATGAGGAGTGGTCATACATTGGCTATATTTTGTAGAGCAGAGAGGATCGCTAAGGAATTAAATATAGAGCCAAGAACAACTCCAAAGGCTTTTGGGCTGAGAAACTGGAAGAACAGAGTTGCCTTTAACTGAAATAGGGAAGATTATGGAACGAGCAGGTTTAGGGGAGAGTATCAGGCACTAGTTTTTAGACATACTAATTTTGGAATGCCTGTAAGATCTCCAAGTGCAGATGTTGAGTAGGCAGTTGGATACACTGGCATGAATCTGGAGTTCAGGGGACAGTTTTGGATTGGTGCTGTTAATAGATTTGGAAGTTATATAGGTCAGTGTTGTCCAACATGGCAGCCATTAGCTCCATGTGACAATTTAAATTCATTAAATGAAATTAAAAATTCAGTTCTCGGTTGGGTGCAGTGGCTCACACCCGCAATCCTAGGAGGCTGAGGTGGGAGGATCCCTTGAGGTCAAGAGTTTGAGACCAGCCCAGCCAACATGGTCATGGAAACCCCATCTCCACTAAAATTACAAAAATTAGCTGCGGGTGGTGGTGCGTGACTATAATTCCAGCTACTCAGGAGGCTGAGGCTGGAGAATAGCTTGAACTCGGGAGACGGAGGTTGCAGTGAGCTGAGATCCTGGCACTGTACTCCAGCTTAGGTGACAGAGTGAGATTCTGTCTCAAAAAAAAAAAAACAAAAAAAAAAAGGCAGAGTGCAGTTGCTCAAGCCTTTAATCCCAGCACTTTGGGAGGCTGAGGCAGGTGGTCCACCTGAGGTTGGGAGTTCAAGACCAGCCTGACCAACATAGAGAAACCCTGTCTCTACTAAAAATAGAAAAATTAGCTGGGGTTGGTGGTGCACGCCTGTAGTCCCAGCTACTCAGGAGGCTGAGGCAGGAGAATTGCTTGAACCCGGGAGTGGGAGGCTATAGTGAGCCAAGATCATACCATTGCACTCCAGCCTGGGCAACAGAGGAAGACTCCGTTTCAAAAAAAAAAAAAATTAATAAGGGGAAAAAGATATTCAAAGACCGAACCCTTTATGTTCCTGTACTTAAATATACAAATCGGTGGTGAGGGTGGCATGATGAGGTGGTAAGGGGATGCTTCCTTTTTTATTTTTTAAATGAACTGTGCTTGATAAGTGGATAAGGGAGCAAAAGACATTTCAGGCACAGGGAATAGTGTGTGTTAATAGAGGTATAAAATGGTATGGTTGGGGAACTGTAAGAAAGCTGGCATTTCTGGAGCAAGGCCATATTATTTTAGTATAGTTGCGCGCACACACACACACACACACACACCCCAGCTCCAAACCTCTTCTTTGCTTCAACACTTTGGGATTGAGCATGTGGTGCTGAGACTAATCAGTTTAGGTCTAATTGGAAGGCAGAATGAGAAGGGGGAAAAGAATTTTCCTTGTCGGTTGTAAATTGTGAATGGAAACAGATGTAAGAATTAAGTTTAGAGAAACGAGTACCGCCTCCTAACACGTTTTTTCAGTGATAGAAATAAAATGTGATAGTCATTTTTAATTTTAGGAAGTCCTGGTCAAATAAGATCTTAAAGTTATTTAAGCTGGAACTGGATTTCTATCTGGACTGGGGCAAATGGAAGATAAGTTGATGTAGCTAATCAGCTATGGCTTTGATGAGAGGTATTCACACACAAACAATCGCCAGGCCCCATTCTGGAAGGCCAATCATTTCAGAACATGTTTCTTCAAGATGTCACTTTGTTTTAATAGTAGGTTGTTATACCCAAACTACCATATTCTTAGTTTTCTTTTTGTATTTTCTTTTTCAAGTTTGCAGAACGCAGTAACATAAGCCACAGGGAAGAAAAGCATGAAACTGCTTCTTTTCACCAATTAGAAGAAACCCTTTCTATTTACTTGTGTTTTAAACTAAAATAGCCTTTAAAAAGGTAAAGATTTCATTAGAATAAAAAAATTGAAAAGTAGAATCTATTAAAATCCTGTGTTATCATTCAATGCTCTTTACAGTTAAAGATCATGCCATTATTTTCATTATACTTACCTCCTATTTTTCTGGGCTTATTAGCCTGGCTGTAAAAACTTGCTCCAGTTGAAATTTGGCAAGCTGACAAGGCTGTGTGCCAGAAGTAATTTACTATCCAATGTGGTTTGCAAAGTAAAAGATGCTATAAATAATAGAAAAAGAAATGAAAAGTTACTAGTTCCAAATATTTTAATGTGTGTAATGTGTGTCACCTCAAACTTTTCAGCTTTTGTTTTTGGCAATGTGAGATAACATGAAAGGTTTGAAAAGTACAGATGCTTTGCATTCACATCAAACTGAGGGCTCTGATGTTCTTAGGCATCAAAGACGGGTCTGTGCCTATCACTTCTGCTCTGACTTTGAAGTCTACCAGGGCTCTCTGTATGGGAGAATCAGGCAGGGGACTTGGAACAAGGCAGGGGGATGGGATTCCAGGTGTCTTGCTTCTTATGGCTCAAACTAGGTACTTCCCTTTATCAAGTAATAATAATGAAAAAAAAAAGATGATCATCTTTTTCTCTGCTGTTTTTAACCACAGAGCTGGTTAGAACTTCAAATGTGACAATGTGAATATTCCAAGGAAAAGTTCACATTTACTTTGAAGTGTATATTTAAGTACTTTGAAGGCAAGAACAGAAATTTTAACTTAATTTGCAAACATCTGGCTAGTGTTCATCTGGCAAACCTTTTTTTTGAGATGGAATTTTGCCCTTGTTGCCCAGGCTGGAGTGCAACGGTGTGATTTTGGCTCACTGCAACCTCTACCTCCCAGGTTCAAGCAATTCTGTCTCAGCTTCCTGAGTAGCTGGGACTACAGGCACGTGCCACTGCGCCCAGCCAATTTTTGTATTTTTCTAAAAATTTTAACATATTACTTTATTGCAGATTTAATTCATAGCCAGTTCAAATAGATGCAGTGTATTAAAACCTTTCTCCTTAAGATAATGTTGATAAGTTGGGTGTTTTTCCTTCTTTTTTTGAAAAATCTGAGAATCATTTTAGATACAGCTTCTTTGCATTTAGGTTCTTACTGTCAATTTAACTCCTGATTGATTGAATTATGCTTTCACTAGATATTTCAACAAAAGGACATAGCTATTTTCTTTTCTCTTTTATTTTTTTGAGTCTACCCTAAAATATCTTTTTTTTTTATGAGATGGAGTTTCACTGTTGTTACCCAGACTGGAGTGCAATGGCATGATCTTGGCTCACTGCAACCTCTTTCTCCTGGGTTCAAGCAATTCTCCTGCCTCAGCCTCCCGAGTAGCTGGGACGACAGGTGCGCACCACCATGCCCAGCTAATTTTTATAAATATCTTTTTTTTAAAATTGCATTTTAGGTTTTGGGGTTCATGTGAAGAACATGCAAGATTGTTGCATAGGTACACACATGGCAGTGTGATTTGCTGCCTTCCTCCCCTTCACCTATATCTGGCATTTCTCCCCATGCTATCTCTCCCCAGCTCCCCACCCCTCACCGTCCCTCCCCTGTTTCCCCTCAACAGACCCCAGTGTGTGATGGTCCCTGCGTCCATGTATTCTCATTGTTCAACACCCACCTATGAGTGAGAACATGTGGTATTTAATTTTCTATTTTACAATTTTTGTATTTTTAGTAGAGATGGGGTTTCACCATGTTGACCAGGATGGTATCGATCTCTTGACCTCATGATCCGCCTGCCTTGGCTTCCCAAAGTGCTGGGATTACAGGCATGAGCCGCCGTGCCTGGCCCATCTGGCAAACTTCTTAAATGATGGTCTCAGCATCCCGAGACCCCTTTCATTTTCCAGACTGGCTGGTGAGCACCACAGTGGGGATCAAGTGTTTCTCCAAACCACAGGGTTATCAGGGTACATCTTTCTGTGATCAGTCTTACAATCTCAAAAGAAATCATAATAATTTATATTAAAGCAAATACTAACATATCGTGGGCTAGAATGCAAAATTATCATGAACTCTTTTGGAAAGGGAAAAAGACATTCATTGATCATTTGAGTGTCAATATTTCTGACCCTGCCACACACATAAAAATAACAACTGAAGCTCTTGAAGAGAGTATGTTCAAAGAGAGTGGTAAGTAATTTTTTCTTAAAGTGTAACTTCCATAAAGTGTAGATTTTTTTTTTTCCTGCCCTCTCAACCCAGCTTTTCCTGACTCCAGGAAGAACTGGGAAGAGAAGGCTGATCTTTTTTTGTTTTGTTTTGTTTTTGAGATGGAGTCTCACTCGGTCACCCAGGCTGGAATACGGTGGTGCAATCTCAGTTCACTGCAACCTCAACTTCCTAGGTTCAAGCAATTCTCCAGCCTCAGCCTCCCAAATAGCTGGGATTACAGGTGCCAGCCACCACACCCGGCTAATTTTTGTATTTTTAGTAGAGACAGGGTTTCACCATGTTGGGCAGGCTGGTCTCAAACTTCTGACCTTGGGTGATCTGCCTGCCTCAACCTCCCAAAGTGCTGGGATTATAGGTGTGAGCCACCGTGCCTGGCCTAAAGTATAGATCTTTTTTTTTTTTTTGAGACGGAGTTTCGCTCTTGTTACCCAGGCTGGAGTGCAATGGCGCAATCTCGGCTCACCGCAACCTCCGCCCCCTGGGTTCAGGCAATTCTCCTGCCTCAGCCTCCTGAGTAGCTGGGATTACAGGCACGCGCCACTGTGCCCAGCTAATTTTTTTGTAATTTTTAGTAGAGACGGGGTTTCACCATGTTGACCAGGATGGTCTCGATCTCTTGACCTCGTGATCCACCCGCCTCGGCCTCCCAAAGTGCTGGGATTACAGGCTTGAGCCACCACGCCCGGCCAAAGTATAGATCTTAAGTGTATACCTCAGTGGGTGGATTTCAACATATGTATATCCCCATATGGTGTCTACCCAGATTAAATCTAGAATATTTCCAGGACCCAGTAGTCTTCCTTGCCTTTGCTCCCAGTTAGCACTTCCTTGGCATCTATGGTGAATTTTAACGATAAAGTACATTATTTTGAAAAGTCAACTTTTCCAAGGTGCTCTAGAGGTCCAGACTCAAGAACATTTTTTCTTTGACCCTAGGGTTCCTTAATTAGAAAGGTGGGTCAGCTAAGGATTTTGAGACGTTGTAGGCTTTATGCAAACAGTTTCTTCTGTCTCAGGCTTTCTCCAGTAGGAACTTTTTTTTTGAAGGGGAGTCTCGCCCTGTTGCCTAGGCGGGAGTGCGGTTGTGCAATCTCAGCTCACTACAACCCCTGCCTCCTGGGTTCAAGCTATTCTTGTGCCTCAGCCTTCCGAATAGCTGGGATTACAGGTGCCTGCCACCATGTCTGGCTAATTTTTATATTTTTAGTAGAGAAGGGTTTTCATTATGTTGCCCAGGCTGGTCTTGAATTCCTGTCTTCTGGTTCTCCACCCGCCTCAGCCTCCCAAAGTGCTGGGATTACAGGCGTGAGCCGCCATGCCCGGCCTCCAGTAGGTTCTTTCTTTTTTTTTTTTTTAATTCAAAAAAAAAATTAATCCCTGTGCTTCAGGGAAACGTTGTGTGTGTATGTGTGTATTTTTTGGTGAGACAGAGTCTTGTCTGTCACCCAGGCTGGAGTGCAGCAGAGCCATCTCAGCTCGCTGCAACCTCTCCTTCCTGGGTTCAAGCGATTCTCCTGCCTCAGCCTCCTGAGTAGTTGGGATTACAGGTGTGTGCACCACCACACCCGGCTAATTTTGTATTTTTATTAGAGGTGGGGTTTCACTTTGTTGGTCAGGCTGGTGTCGAACTCCTGACCTCCAACGATCCACCCACCTCGGCCTCCCAAAGTGCTGGGATTACAGGCATAAGCCACCACGCCTGGGCTGGTACTTCCTTTTTTCTTTCTTTCTTTTTTTTTTTTTTTTTTTTTTTTTAAAAGATGGGGTTTCACCATCATGGCCAGACTGGTCTTGAACTCCTGACCTCAGGTGATCCACCCACCTCAGCCTCCCAAAGTGCTAGGATTACAGGTGTGAGCCACCGCGCCTGGCCTGGCCTGGTACTTTCTATCTCTTCTTGAGTTGGTACTTTCTGTCTCTTCTTGGGCTCCTTCTTGAGTTGATATTTCAAAATATTTATGTGATGCTATTAGGTGATTTAATACATAAAGGACTTAGAACAGTGCACATAGTAGCTGGGCATACAATAAACCCTACATAATGACAGCTATTATTATGAAATGAAGTGAAAAGAAGGCTTTGCCATTTCCATCATTATAATTCTCTTTCAGGCCAGGCGCGGTGGCTCACGCCTGTAATCTGAGCACTTTGGGGAGGCCAAGGCAGGTGGATCACAAGGTCAAGAGATTGAGACCATCCTGGACAACATGGTGAAACCCTGTCTCTATAAAAAAAAGAAAAAAAGAAAAAAGAAAAAAAGAAAATAATAATAATTATTTTTTCTTTTTTTTTCTTTTTTTTTTTTTGAGATAGAGTCTCATTCTCTTGCCCAGGCTGGAATGTGGTGGCATGTTCTCGACTCACAGCAGTCTCAGCCTCCCGGGTTCAAGCGGTTCTTGTGCCTTAGCCTCTCAAGTAGATGGGATTACAGGGGGTTTTTTTTGAAATGGAGTCTTCTCTGTCTCCCAGGCTGAAGTGTACTGGCTTGATCTCAGCTCACTGCAACCTCTGCCTCCCAAGTTCAAGCGATTCTCCTACCTTGGCCTCCCGAGTAGCTGGGAGTAAAGGTGTGTGCCACCAATGCCTGGCTAATTTTTGTATTTTTAGTAGAGACAGAGTTTTTTCATGTTGGCCAGGCGTTTTTCTTTTTCTTTTTTTTTTTTTAGAGAAGGGGTCTCGCTATGTTGCCCAGGCTGGAGTGCAGTGGCTATTCACAGGCATGATACCAGTACTGATCAACATGGGATCCCAGCTAATTTTTGTATTTCTAGTAGAGATGGGGTTTCACCATGTTGGTCAGGCTGGTCTCAAACTCTTGACTTTGTGATCTGCCTCCCTTGGTCTCCCAAAGTGCTGGGATTACAGGTATGAGCCACCATGCCCAGCCCATCGTAGTAATTTTTTTTTTTTTTAAAGGCTAGTCAAGTGAAGCAGTGAGAGTGGAGAAGGAACAAAGAAATCTGTAACTGGTTGTGATCAATTAGTTGTAAACGCCACTGCACTCAGACCAGCCCATTGTAGTAATTCTTAAAGGTAAATACAAAAGCTAAACTTCGGCCAGGCTTGGTGGCCCATGCCTATAATCCCAGCACTTTGGGAGGCCAAGGAAGGCAGATCACAAAGTCAAGAGTTTGAGACCAGCCTGACCAGCATGGTGAAACTCTGTCTCTACTAAAAATACAAAAATTAGCCAGGCGTGGTGGCAGACCCCTATAATTCCAGTTACTTGGGAGGTTGAGACAGGAGAATCGCTTGGACTTGGGAGGCAGAGGTTGCAGCGAGCCATGATTGTGCTATCCCGGGTGACAGAGCGAGACTCCATCTGAAAACAAAAAAAAAAGCGAAATTTCAAAATAAGGATCACTGGGCATGGTGGCTCATATGCCTGTAATCCCAGAACTTTAAGAAGCAGAAACAAAAGGATCACTTGAGGCCAGGAGCCCAAGACCATGGTGACAATATAGTGAGACCCTGTTTCCATTTACAAAAACAACACCACCATTCTAGCCAACATAGTGAGACCCCTGTCTCTACAAAGAAAAAGAAAAAAGAAAAATTAGCCAGGTGTGGTGGGGCACACTTGTAGTCCCAACTACCTGGGTGGCTGAGGTAGGAGGATTACTGGAGCCCAGGAGGTTGAGGCTGCAGTGAGCTGTGGTCACACCATTGCACTCCAGCTTAGATAACAGAGTGAGATCCTATCTCAAAACAAAACAAAACAAAAAACATAATTAACTGGGCATGGTAGCTCATGCCTGTCATCCAAGCTACTTGGGGGATCAGTTGAACCCAGGAGGCAGAGGTTGCAGTGAGCTGAGATCACACTACTGCACTCCAGACTAGGCAACAGAGCGAGGTTCTTGTTTTTTTTTTTTGAAATGGAGTCTGAGGTCAGGAGTTTGAGACCAGCCTGGCCAATATGGTGAAACCTTGTCTCTACTAAAAATGCAAAAATTAGTGGGGTATGGTGGCATGCTCCTGTAATCCCAGCTACTTGGAGGCTGAGGCAGGAGAATTGCTTGAACTCGGGAGGCAGAGGTTGCAGTGAGCTGAGATTGAGCTGCTGTACTCCAGCCTTGGCAAGGAGAGTGAAACTCTGTCTCAAAAACAAACAAAACAAACAAAAAAACAAAATAAAGGACAAGCATATTTATAGTTAGTTTTATTTAAAAATTATGGTTAATTTGTCAAGGTCTCTATCAAATTTGCTTTGAAATGATTACAGTCTGTTAGAGCTTGCTGACTTCACTATACCTAGAGAAAGTTAGTGGTGAAGAGTCAAAGACTGAGCGGTTGTGGCCACGTTGCTGACCTTGAGCAGTGGTGGGCTTCTCCACGTGGAACCTGGGAGTAAGAGACTCAGAATCGGATCTCTTCTCCCTTCCCCATCCTGTGAGATTTTTTTGGTCTTCAGCTACATTTTCAGCTTTGTGAGAAACAGTATCATCAAACACAATGGCCAGCAATGTGACCAAGACAGAGCCTCGCTCTGTGAACTCCCGTGTGTTCACTGGGAATCTCAAGCCTCTTGTGGTCCAGAAATCTGATGTGGAGGCAATCTTTTCTAAATATGGCAAAATTGTGGGCTGCTCTGTTTATAAGGGCTTTGCCTTCCTTCACTGTTAATGAGAAAAATGCCTGGGCTGCTGTAGGAGGAGAGGATGGCAGAATGATTGCTGGCCAGGTTTTAGATATTAACCTGGCTGCAGAGCCAAAAGTGAACCGAGGAAAAGCAGGTGTGAAATGATCTGCAGTGGAGATGGTATGACTCCTTTTTTGACTTGGACTATGACTTTCTGCGGGATTATGATGATAGGATGTAGTTACCCAGCATGTGTACCTCCTCCTCCTCCTATTGATCGGGCTGTAGTGCCCTCAGGACATCAGTGTGTATCAGGAAACACCTCACCAAGGGGCAAAAGTGGCTTCAATTCTAAGAGTGGACAGCGGGGATCTTCGTGTTGACCCAGATAAAACAAAAAGTGGATTCTCTCCCGGAAAACCTGGAAAAAATTGAAAAAGAACAGAGAAAACAAGCAGAGATGAAGAATGGTAAGTCAGAAGAGAAGCAGAGCAGCAGCTCCGTGAAGAAAGATGAGACTAATGTGAAGATGGAGTCTGAGGGGGGTGCAGGTGACTCTGCTGAGGAGGTGACCTACTGAATGATGATGATAATGAAGATCAGGAGGATGACCAGCTGGAGTTGATCAAGGATGAATGAAAAGTGGCTGAGGAAGGAGAGGATGACAGAGACAGCGCCAATGGCAAGGATGACTCTTAAGCACATAGTGGGGTTTAGAAGTCTTATCCCATTCTTTCTTTCTTTCTTTCTTTTTTTTTTTGAGATGGAGTTTTGCTCTTGTTACCCAGGCTGGAGTGCAATGGCCCGATCTCGGCTCACTGCAATCTCTGCCTCCTGAATTCAAACAATTCTCCTGCCTCAGCCTCCTGAGCTGGGACTACAAGCAGGCGCCACCATGCCCAGCTAATTATTTTTTGTATTTTTAGTAGAGACAGGGTTTCACCATGTTGACCAGGATGGTCTCGATCTCTTGACCTCGTGATCCACCCGCCTTGGCCTCCCAAAGTGCTGGGATTACAGGCTTGAGCCACTGCGCCCAGCCCTTAAGATTTGTTTTCTAAAGTTGATACTGTGGGTTATTTTTGTGAACAGCCTGATGTTTGGGACCTTTTTTTGTCAAAATGAACAAGTCCTTATTAAAGCAGGAATTTGGAGAAAAATTAAAAAAAAAAGAAAGTTAGCAGGTGCCTTTTCCTAGCGTCATGCATTTATTAACTGAGTACTTATTATATGGTAGGCACTGGTATAAGCTATCTAGCGAACTAAATGGGAAAAAATTCTCTGCCCATATGGAGTTTACTATTTAGTAACTCTTACTCTCCACTCTTACTGTTAACACAGCTCCAGAGATTTAACTTTTACAATGAAATTCTATCCTTGTTTTACATTCATGATTTCCTTCCACTTCTTTCATGTCTTACAGCTGAGGAATTCAAGAGATGAAGCCCAAGCCAAACTTTTTCTCAGTTCTGAGATGAGTGGGGTAAATGTGAAAGGAAAGAAAGAAACGAAAGGCACAGAGGTGGAACGTGGTTAATTGCTGAGCCCATTCTTCTTTCATATATGACACACATTATTAGGGAGCTAATGTGAATGTTGAAATAAACAGGTCTAGGCCAGGTGCGGTGGCTCACGCCTGTTAACCCAGGACTTTGGAAGGCCGAGGCAGGTAGATCACAAGGTCAGGAGATTGAGACCATCCTGGCCAACATGGTGAAACCCTGTCTCTACTAAAATACAAACAATTAGCCAGATGTGGCTGCGGGCACCTGTAGTCCCAGCTACTCGGGAGGCTGAGGCAGGAGAATCGCTCGAACCTGGGTGGCAGAGATTGTAGTCAGCTGAGATCACGCCACTGCTCTCCAGCCTGGCAACAGAGTGAGACTATTTCTTTTTTTTTTTTTTTTTAATTAATTTACTTTTTTATAAAGACTGGGTTTCACCATGTTGGTCAGGCTGGTCTTGAACTCCTGACTTCAGGTGATCCACCCGCCTTGGCGTCCAGTGAGACTCTGTTTCAAAACAAAACAAAACAAAAACAAACAGATCTAGCAAGAACTGCTACTTTGGCTTTATGTCATCATCCAGAACTAAAAAGAACTGAACCATGTAGTTATCATTTGAGGTTTAGTAACTATACCAGCAATATTACCTCCAAGCTGGGTTGCCTGGTGGTTCTCTTAGAAATGCTAAGTTGCAATGGTTTAAGGAGGGTGTATATATCTTAGTGATTTATTTTCATAATTCCTAAACCTTTTAATACAAAAATCTCCTTTTCTAAAAAGAAATTATAGTGTCTGATATTCACCTAGGGACATAAATTTTGAAAGCTCTTGCTTACAAAGCCAGGATATTTATTCAAATAATAATTCTATTTTAAAATTATTCCGCTAATCAGAGATGCTAATTGGCACGTGAAAATCCAGTATTGTGATACTGGTTTACTAAATGTAATGAAAAGCAAAGACTGTTTTGGGGAGCCTGGTCTGTCTTAGTGCCTCTATCTTTTTTTTTTTTTTGACACAGAGTTGTGCTCTTGTTGCCCAGGCTGGAGAGCAGTGGCACATTTTTGTTCACTGCAGCCTCTGCCTTCTGGGTTTAAGTGATTCTCCTGCCTCATCCTCCCAAGTAGCTGGGACTACAGGAACACACCACTATGCCCGGCTAATTTTGTATTTTTAGTAGGAGGGTTTCACCATGTTGGCCAGGCTGGTCTCGAACTCCTGACCTTAGGTACTGCATCTGCCTTGTCCTCTCAAAGTGGGATTACAGGTGTTATCCACCGTGCCCAGGCCCTCTATGAGTTTCATGACTGACTTTCAAAGCACAGTTTTTTTTTTTTTTTTTTTTGAGACGCTGTCTCGCTCGTTCTGTCCCCTGGGCTGGAGTGCAGTGGCGCCATCTGCACTCACGTGTTCAAGTGGTTCTCCTGGCTCAGTCTCCTGAGTAGCTGGGACTACTGGCGCGTGCTACCACGCCCGGGTAATTTTTGTACTTTTAGTAGAGACGGTTTCGCTTTTTGGCTAGGCAGGTCTCGAACTGCTGACCTTAGGCGATCTGTCAGCCTCGGGTTCCCAAAGTGCTGGCATTACAAGCGTGAGCCACCGCGCCTGGCCTTCAAAAATGTTTAATCGTACAATATCCTCCTTCTTTGCTTTTTTTTGTTGTTGTTGTTCTTGGTGTTGGGACGTGGGATTGGAAGCACAATGAAAGTAGACCATATGCTGCAGAAAATGCATCTCATGCCCCTTTCAGGCTGAGGTAGCACGCCTCACTATACCCGGAGGCACTTTTCCTGCCCGCGGTCCAATTCTAGCGGCGCGAGCGCACGTAGCCCCGCCCCGCATCTAGCCCCGGCTCTCAAATCCAGTCCGCTTAAGTCTCCTCCAGCCCAAGACCAGGAGGGATTCTTGTTGCAATCCCGCAGTCGGCCACAGGGAGGGAACAGTAGCTGTAGAAGCCAAAGGGCCTTCCCCAGCGGCGGAGGCGGCGGAAGCGGAAAAGGCGGGATCTAGGAATCACGTTACGCCTGGACGTGCCGGGTAGGGCTGGATCTCCGGACTGGAAGCCGGGTGCTTCCTGTGCGTGTTTTCTGTTGAGAGTCTCTCCACTGGGTTGTAGAGTTCGGGCCTCATGGCAGAGATAATTCAGGAACGCATAGAAGATCGGCTCCCGGAATTGGAACAGCTGGAGCGCATTGGACTGTTCAGTCATGCGGAGATTAAGTGAGAGAGGGCTGGGGAGAGGGGAAGAGCTGAGGCGAGGCGCTGAGGGGAGGTTGGGAGTGTGTGGCAGGGGCCAGGTGTGGGGACGCTCGACCTGTGTTTATTTTTCCTAACGTGGTGAAAGCCCATTTCCCGGTTTCGGTGATGTCCAGAATTAATTTCTCATCCGTCGCAAGGTTATACGTCCGTCTACTTACCCATCAGACATACTGACAGCCCTTCCTGGAGCCGGGTCTTGGGGCTGTAAAGGTGATAAACTCAGGATTCCTGCTCATTAGGAGGTAATTGGGAAGTGTGTGGTGAGGGAGACAGACAAATATTTTGATGACAGTGTAGTGTAAGTTGATTGGAGTAGCGTGTACTGCTCTAGGGATGGGAATAAAGTGCTGTGGGAGCCCAGCGGGAATGGATAAATTTTCCTAACTACAGTTGAAGGTGAGGACCCTTGAAGTTAGTTTCATATGCTATCCCAGAGCCTAACCACAGCGCCTGGCACAGAGTAGGCATTCAGTAGCCTGGTAAAATTATGTTAAGTAGTTTTTAAATGGTTTTCTATGACTGTTGCTTTGTTTTGCCTTTGTCTGTGAATCTAGTAATGTGATTCAGAGCCTCAAAGTAAGCCTTCGTTAATGAAGCAGAACATAGCAGTGTGGACCTTTAGAAAGTGCTCAGTAAGGCCGGCCGGGCGCGGTGGCTCACGCCTATACTATAATCCCAGCACTTTGGGAGGCCGAGGCGGGTGGATCACGAGGTCAAGGGAACAAGACCGTGCTGGTCAACATGGTGAAACCCCATCTCTACTAAAAATACAAAAAAGATTAGCTGGGCATGGTGGCGCACCCCTGTAGTCCCAGCTACTAGGGAGGCTGAGGCAGGAGAATTGCTTGAACCCAGGAGGCGGAGGTTGCGGTGAGCCAAGATTGTGCCATTGCACTCCAGTCTGGGTAACGAGTGAAACTTGGTCTCAAAAAAAAAAGTGCTTAATAAATGTTATTGTTACTATCACTAAAGACACTTTTGCACATCTTGCATTAAAATCTCCTAATATACCCATGTCATGTGTTCACTCCTTAGCTAAGGATGCTGAATCTTCTCCCTAAGTCCTTTGTAGTAATAAGCCTTTTTTTTTTTTTTTTTTTTTCAAGATGGGGTTTCACCATGATGGCCAGGCTGGTCTTGAACTCCTGACCTCAGGTGATCCACCCACCTTGGCCTCCCAAAGTGCTAGGATTACAGGTGTGAGCCACCGTGCCCGGCAGTAATAAAGCCTTTTAAGGCAGAGATAATTCAGATTAAAAAAATTTTACATGTTGAGAACTCAGAAATAAGGAGAATTTAGAAAAGAGATTTTTTTTTTCTTTTAGAGTTGAGAGATTTGTTATTAAAACCTAAGTGACCTGAACTTGGAGTAAAAGAAGTCTTTATTAATACCATACATAAATAAATAGTACTAAGTTCTTAATTGTATTTGGTTTGCTGGTGGGAATGTCACTTGTTTTGGGAGTTGATTAAGGTAATTTTCCTGAAAGTTTAAAAATACATCCTGTTACTGGGCCGGGCGAGGTGGCTAATGCCGGTAATCCCAGCACTTTGGGAGGCTGAGGAGGGAGGATCACGAGGTTGGAAGATTGAGACCATTCTGGTCAACATGGTGAAACTCTGTCTTTACTAAATACAAAAAAATTAGCTGGGTGTGGTGGTGTGGGCATGTAGTCTCAGCTACTCAGGACGCTGAGTCAGGAGAATTGCTTGAACCCAGGTGGTGGAGGTTGCAGTGAGCCAAGATCCTGCCACCTCACTCCAGCCAGGCAATAGAGCAAGACTCCATCTCAAAAAAAAAAAAAAATTATATCCAGATACCATTAAGAACACAAAAGTAATGGTGTAAAAAATACTTTCTTATGAAAGATAACACTAGAAATTTTGTGTTTTGAATAGTATGTTGTAAATATATTAAAAATAAACTCAAACTTAATTAATTTTTACTGTTTTCAAGTGAAGTTTCAATGGCTTTCTCCTCAGGGCTATCATTAAGAAGGCTTCCGATCTAGAGTACAGAATCCAGCGAAGAACGCTTTTCAAGGAAGACTTTATCAATTATGTTCAAGTAAGTGTATAATTAATAATTTTCTTTCTTTTTTTTTTTTTTTTTTTTTGGTGAGATGGGGGTCTCACTCTTGTCACCCAGGTTGGAGTGCAGTGGTGTGAATGGTGTGATCTCTACATTCTCTGCTCACTGCCAACTTTGCCTTCCTGGGTAGCTGGGACTACAGGTGCATGCCACCATGCATGGCTAAATTTTTGTACTTTTTGGTAGAGACTGGGTTTTGCCATGTTGCCCCAGGCTGGTCTCGAACTCCTGAGCTCAAGGGATCCACCCACGTTGGCCTCTGAAAGTGCTGGGCTTACAGGTATGAACCACAATGCCTGGCCAATAATTAATAATTTTATTACTTTGTTTTGAGACAGTGTCTCACCTTTTATCCAGACTAAAGTGCAGTGGGGCCATCATGGCTCACTGTAGCTTCCACCTCCTGGGCTGATGCAATTGTTCTACCTCAGCCTCCCTAGTAGCTGGGACCACAGGTGTGTACCACCATGGCTGACTAGTTTTTGTGTTTTTTGTAGAGACAGGGTTTCGCCATGTTGCCGGCGCCCAAAATGTTGGGATTACAAGTGTTTATGAGCCACCGGGCACAGCCTTAGTTGTTTTTTTATTTGCTCTGTCACCTGGGATGAAGTGCAGTGGCACGATCTCAGCTCACTGCAATCTCTGCCTCCTGGGTTCTAGTGATTCTGAAGTCTCAGCCTCCCCAGTAGCTGGGATTACAGGCGCGTACCACCAAGCCCAGCTAATTTTAGTAGAGACTGGGTTTTGCCGTGTTGGCCAGGCTGGTCTCCAACTCCTGGCCTCAGGCAATCCACCTTCATCCACCTCCAAAATGAGTGCTATGATTCCAGGTGTGAGCCATCATGTCTGGCCTCAGCCTTACTTTTTAATCTTTTCACAAACTGATCGATTGATTGAGATGGAGTCTCTCTGTGTCACTCAGGCTGGAGTACAGTGGTGTAGTCTCTGTTCACTGCAACCTCCACCTCCCAGATTCAAGTGATTCTCCTGCCCCAGCCTCCCATCCCTTCACAAATTTAAAATCAGTTTTAGAATGATGAGCTTAACATCAATTTTTTTCAAAATTCCAGAAGTGTTTATTAGATAGATATTTCTGAACAGGAGTACAGATGATCATTGGGAGTAGAATTACTCCGCTGAGACTTTGGTTCTTGCCAAACTGAACTTACTTTCCCCTCCTCTTTTTTTTTCTTTTTTATAGAGATGGGGTTTCACCATGTTGGCCAGGCTGATCTCAAACTCCTGACCTCAGGTGATCCACCCACCTCGGCCTCCCAAAGTGCTGGGATTACAGGTGTAAACCACTGCTCCCAGCCCTTGTTTCTTTTTGTTTTCTTTTTTTTCTACTGGGTTAGTAGACCAGAGATTGTCAGAGACACAGTGTGTATCAGGACATCAGCAAGAGATCTGCCTCTTGGTGAACAAGATAAAGGAGAGTGAATTTGATGATAAGAGATAATTAAAAAGTTACTGTTTGTTTATCTGTTGTCTGTCCACTTGCAAAGAGGTGTGCTGCAAGAGTTTTTCATCTTATAAATGCATGGATGGTTTGAATAAAGATAAAACTTGGCAGACCAATTTCTGATGGGGGAAATATGTCCCGAGAGGAGTATGGTGAGCGTATGAGGGTATGACCCTATTGGCTCACTCCTGAGAATGGGCCCCTGTTAGATGGGCATGGGTGGATTAATTCCAGCAAAATGTTCTGGGCAGGGGTAAAGTGAGATGGGGTGGGGTTACCTGGCTTCGGAATTATGGGGTCATGAAGGTATTTTTTAGGTTTTAAGGTTTTATCTTGTTGCAAGAGTGGGACCCACCCAAGGGGGAAGATAGGATGTCATCCTCAGAAACCCTACAGGGGACGGTTTTTCCAGGGTGGCCTGCCACTGGAGTATGAGTGGCTGGCTGCCATCTCCATATCTGATAGCCACTGGTTTTTCATTGGCATCTCCCTTGGTTTGTCTCATTCTTCTTAGTTGAGTAGATTTTAAGTGGGATAACCCTTCTTCTAGGAGTCCCAATTATTTTTGACTAGGGGATCAGGGAGAGTTGACATTTCTGGTCCCACAGACCCTTTCTGGCCTGTGAAGCATTGCTGCAGGTGAGCCTGGGATGCCCTCGCCACCGTTCTTCCTGTCTGTCTTCCTTCACTTTTGGATCCACTGGTTGGATCTTGTTTTATATCTGCAAATAAACAGCTTGTCTGGGAAAAAAAAAATGTTGGATGATGGAATCAGGATTCAAAAAGAACTAATAACAAGATGAAATGTCTGTAAGAGTAGAAGTTTTGGCTGGGTGTGGTGGCTCACGCCTGTAATCCCAGCATTTTGGGAGGCTGAGGTGGGAAGATCACCTGAAGTCAGGAGTTCGAGACCAGCCTGGCCAACATGGGAAAACCCTGTCTCTACTAAAAATACAAAAATTAGCCAGGTGTGGTAGTGGGTACCTGTCATCCCAGCTACTGAGGAAGCTGAGGCAGGAGAGTCACTGGAACCTGGGAGGTGGAGGTTGCAGTGAGCCAAGGTTGTGCCATTGCACTCCAACCTAGGCAACGAGAATGAAACTCCGTCTCAAAAAAAAAATAAATAAATAAAGACTAGAAATTTTGAGCTTAGATTTAAAAAGGCAGCTGAACAAACAATATGTGAACCTTGGCTAAGATACTGTTTTTGGAAGAAGTCCTATGAATAGATTGCTCACTCAAGCAAAGACCATATTATATATATATATATATATATGTTTCAGATAAAACATTCACTCTTGCCCAGGCTGGAGTGCAATGACCATCACTCATTGCAGCCTCGAACTTCTGGGCTCAGGTGATCCTCCTGCCTCAACCCCCAAGTAGCTAGGACTACAGGCTTGTGCCAGCATGCCTGGCTAATTTTCTTATTTTTGTAGAGATGGGGTCTTCTTATGTTGCCCGGGGTTGGTCTTGAACTTCTGGGCTCAAGTGATCCTCCTGCCGTGACCCACTAGAGTGTTGGGATTATAGGGTTGAGCCACTGTGCTCAGCCCAAAGATTTCTTAAAACTAAATGAGACTATGAAAGCCATGAGAGAAAAGATTGATTTGATTGTATTCACAAATTTCTGGAGGTGTGTGGCAGCTCATACCCATAATCCTAGCACTTTGGTATCCGAGACAGGCAGATTGCTTGAGCCCAGGAGTGAGACCAGTCTAGGCAACATGGCAAACTCCATCTCCACAAAAAATACAAAAATTACCTAGGCATGTGGTGCACATCTGTAGTCCCAGCTGTTCAGGAGGCTGAGACGGGAAGATCAGTTGAACCTGGGAGGTGGAAGCTGTAGTGAGCCATGATGGCACCATTGCACTTCAGTCTTGTTGCTGAAGTGAGACCCTGTCTCAAAAAAAAAAAAAAAAATTGTGTGCAAAACAGACACCACAAATAATATGAAAATAAAAGCCGCAAAATAAGAGAAAATATTTGCAACACGTATAATTAGAACTACATATACACACATATAAAGAACTGTAAATCGAGAAGAAAATGACAACTGAAAAATGACAGACAACTGAAAAGAAAAATGGGCAAATCATGAGAATGTGAAAGTCACAAAGGGGAAGCATCACTCATTACATTTATGAAGATGTCAGTAATTAAATAAAGATTAAAACCAGGTATAGGGGCCGGGCATGGTGTAATCCCAGCACTTTGGGAGGCCAAGGTGGATGGGTCACTTGAAGTCAGGAGTTGGAGACCAGCTTGGCCAACGTGGTGAAATCTCGTCTCTACTAAAAATACAAAAATTAGCCAAGCATGGTAGCACATGCCTGTAATTCCAGCTACTGGGGAGGCTGAGGCAGGAGAATTGCTTGAACCTGGGAGGCAGAGGTTGCAGTGAGCCAGGATTGTGCCACTGCACTTCAGTCTGGTCAACAGAGCGAGATTCATCTCAAACAAACAAAAAACAAACCAGGTGTAGGACTGCTTTATATTCATCATAAGAGTAATCTTTTATTTATGTTATTTTTTTTGAGATGGAGTCTTGCTCTGTCTGGCATGATCTTGGCTGACTGCAACCCCCACCTCTGATCAGCCTCCCAAGTAGCTGGGACTACAGGAAGCTACCACTACATCTGGTTAATAGGGATAGAGCTAAAAGGATAATCTTGAGTAAAAATATGGATAGATGGGCCACGTGTGGTGGCTCAGGCCTATATTCCCAGCACTTTGGGAGGCCAAGGTGGGTGGATCACTTTAGGTCAGGAGTTCAAGACCAGCCTGGCTAACATGGTGAAATCCTATCTCTACCAAAAATAATAAAATTAGCTGGATGTGGTGGCAGATGCCTGTAATCCAAGCTACTTGGGTATCTGAGGCAGGAGAATGGCTTAAACCCATGGGGTAGAGGTTGCATTGAGTTGAGATTGCGTCACTGCACTCTAGCCTGGGTGACAGCAAGACTCTATCTCAAAAAAAAAAGAAGAAAAAAAAACAACCAAAAATATGGATTGATGGATGTAGCATGATACTATTTATGTAAAATTTAAAAGCATTCAAGACATTATTATAACGTCCGAAGTCATGTTTGGGAATGATAACAAAGTCCAGGTAATTGCTGCCTTTGGAAGGGAAGAAGAATAGAATCAAATGGATACATAGGAAGCTTCATTCTTTTAAGAAGTGTTTTATTTCTAAAAAAGATTTGAAGCAAATGTAGTACAATGTAGGTTTAGATGTAGCTGTATTGTAGCTGCATGGGGTATTCTGTAAGCTTAAAATATTTCATGGATTATGTAATCCCAGCACTTTGGGAGGCTGAGACGGGTGGATCACTTGAGGTCAGGAGTTCAAGACCAGCCTGACCAACATGGAGAAACCCTTTCTCTACTAAAAATATAAAATTAAGGCCAGGCATGATGGCTCACGCCTGTAATCCAAACACTTTGGAGGCCAAGGCAGACGGATCAGCTAAGGTTGGGAGTTCAAGACCAGCCTGACCAACATGGTGAAACCCCGTCTTTAAAAAAAAAAAAAAAAAAATATATATATATATATATATACACACACACATACATATGTACACACACACGTATGTATATGTGTGTGTGTGTGTGTGTGTGTGTGTATGTATATATATAATTAGCTGGGTGTGGTGGCTCATGCCCATAATTTCAGCTACCTGGGAGGTGGAGGTTTTGGTGAGCTGAGATTGTGCCATTGCACTCCAGCCTGGGCAACAAGAATGAAACTCCATCTCAATTTCATGGGATAATTTTTTTTTTTTTTTTGAAACGGAGTCTTGCACTGTCACCTGGGCTGGAATATAGTGTCGTGATCTCGCCTCACTGCAATCTCTGCCTCCCAGGTTCAAGTGATTCTCCTTGCCTCACCCTCCCAGGTAGCTGGGATTACAGGGGCCCGACACCACGTCCAGCTAATTTTTTTGTATTTTTAGTAGAGACAGTGTTTCACTGTTGGTCAGGCTAGTCTTGAACTTCTGACCTCATGATCCACCTGCCTTGGCCTCCCAAAGTGCTGAGATTACAGTTGTGAGCCACTGCGCCCAGCCTCATGGAATAATTTTTAAATGAAGCATATAATTATAAGCTTTTTAATGATTCTGTGTAAGATTTATAGCTAAGTGAATTTTAAGTGAATTCTAGATATTTATTGTAAATTGTACTTATGATAGCATATTATTTTTTATTTTATAGTCTCGATTTTTGCCTTATGATTTTAACTAAATGTATGTTCTGCATTTAAAAGGTTTTAGTTTTTCTAGCTTCTTATTTTTTGGTATGTTTTTCTTTCATAGTATGAAATTAATCTTTTGGAGCTAATCCAGAGAAGAAGAAAAGTAAGTAGAAGATTTTCTAGAAGTTGGAAAAAAATCCAGTGCACTAAGAACTAAGCAGTATGGCTGTATAGTTAGGACTTGTGTTTGGGAGACATTTAGTGTTGAGAAAACTATGTGGTGATATGCCTATAATGGATATATTTTTTTTTTTTCTGCCAATCAGTTTGAGCTTATGAGGTTGCTCAGGTTAGCCTTGAACTGATGACCTCGCCTTCGCGAGCACCATGACCTCCGGCGGGAGCCACTTTGGACCCCCTATAATGGATATTTGTAATTATTTGTTTGCTTCATCAGTACTGTTAAGTGGTCAAGTAGGAATGCTGTTTTGGGTAGATGTGATTCAGCTGAGGCTTTGATTTTTTATCCCCCTTTAGCGCATTGGATATTCATTTAAGAAGGATGAGATTGAGAATTCTATTGTACATCGGGTACAAGGTGTTTTCCGACGTGCCTCAGCAAAATGGAAAGTAAGTGATCAAGGAATCTTTAAGAGATGCGAAGATATGTATTGATCGTATTGTGTTAGGTATTCAAATGCAGTTTTTTGTTTTTATCTTGGCTATCTTTATACTTATTCTAATGATGGTATCATTGCTCAAAACATTTTTTGAGCCACTTAACAAACCAGTAAGAAAATTGATCTTATTACCCTATAGTTATTCTGTGAAGACAGTGCTGAAAACAGTGTATTTGATACACCTATGGGACATTTGGGAGTTATTTGTATATATCAGTAAGTACACTGAAGATTTAAAGCTAGAAGATAAATGGTTATGTAGGGGCAATACCTCAGAAACTTGATTTTTTTTTCTTTTCTTTTTTTTGAAATGGAGTCTCACTGTGTTGCCCAGGCTAGAGTGATACCGGTTCACTGCACCCTCTGCCTCCTGGGCTCAATCGATTCTCTCACCTCAGCCTCCCAAGTAGCTGGGATCACAGATGTGTGCCACCATCCATGCCTGGCTAATTTTTGTATTTTTGGTAGACATAGGGTTTCCCGTGTTGCTCAGGCTGGTCTCCAACTCCTGGGCTCCCTATCTGCCTATCTCAGCCTCCCAAAGTGCTGGAATTACAGGAGTCTTTGGGATTGGATATATTATATGAGAAGTATTTTGGATTCTTGGGAATGACAAAGGTTATATTACTATCCCAGATTGAGATCCTTTAAGAACTGCATTGAACAAAATTGGATGGATAACAGTTTTTTTTTGGAGCATTGTGAGTAGAAGTTGGGGGAAAGGTTGAATTATCATACTTAAAAGATCTGAGGTCTCTGTGGGGAAGAACCAGATAGGCTGAGGGTTATGGTAACACACTGAATCTTCTGAAATCTGCTTTTTATTTGTCTGTTTTGGGACAGAATCTCTCTCTGACCCCCAGGCTGGAGTGCAGTGGCATGATCTTGGCTCACTGCAACCTTTGCCTCCAAGGTTGAAGCAATTCTCCTGCCTCAGCCTCCCCAGTAGCTGGGACTACAGGCGCAAGCCATCACGCCTGGCTAATTTTTGTATTTTTAGTAGAGGCAGGGTTTTGATATGTTGGCCAGGCTGGTCTCAAACTCCTGCCCTCAAGTGATTCACCTGCCTCAGCCTCCAGAAGTGCTGGGATTATTGGCCCAAGCCACTGCACCCAGCTTTTTTTTTTGGGGGGATGGAGTCTTGCTCTGTCACCCAGGCTGGAGTGCAGTGGCATGATCTTGGCGGCTCACTGCAACCTTTGCCTCCTAGGTTCAAATGATTCTCCTGCCTCAGTCTCTCTAGTAGCTGGGATTATAGCACATACCACCACGCCTGGCTAATTTTTTTTCTGAGATGGAGCCTTGCTCTGTTGCCCAGACTGGAGTGCAGTGGCATGATCTCAGCTCATTGCAACCTCCGTCTCCTGGTTTCAAGTGGTACTCCTGTCTCAGCTTCCCAAGTAGCTGGAATTACAGACGTCTGCCACTACGCCTTCCTAATTTTTTTATATTTTTAATAGAGACGGGGTTTCACTATATTGGCCAGGCTGGTTTTGAACTCCTGACCTCAAGTGATCCACCCACCTTGGCTTCCCAATAATTTTTGTATTTTTAGCAGAGGTGTGGTTTCACCGTTTTGGCCAGGCTGGTCTTGATCTCCTGACCTCAGATGATCTGCCCACTTCAGCCTCCCAAAGTGCTAGGATTACAGGTGTGAGCCACTGCACCCAGCTGGAAATCTTTTTCTTTTCTTTTTTCTTTTTTTTTCTTTCCACAGAACTCTACTTTATCATCAAGAAATCTGGTTTTTATAAAAATTAATTAATATAAGGTATATTATATATAAAGGTCAAATTCAAGTAGCTTACTACATTGCTTTTCTTGCAGGATGATGTTCAACTTTGGCTCTCCTATGTGGTTTTTTGTAAGAAGTGGGTGAGTAAAGCTATGTCTTGCTTCCTCTTACTGTCTTTTTGTTAATCTGCCCTTTAAGCTTCATGGCAGATTACTGAACCCCGTGCTTTTTCCTGAAGTGTAGGGTTAAAATGTGAGTAAAGAACCAAAGAAGGCTGAACCTCAATATAACATTGGATATCTGAATGACTATAAATAGTTTCCAAGTCAATTGAAAAGAATATAATTTTTACGTATATTTCTTCAGTTGAATCTTTTTTTTTTTGAGACGGAGTTTCGCTCCGTTACCCAGGCTGGAGTGCAATGGTGCCATCTCGGCTCACCGCAACCTCCGCCTCCTGAGTTCAGGCAATTCTCCTGCCTCAGCCTCCCGAGTAGCTGGGACTACAGGCGCTCGCCACTATGCCCAGCTAATTTTTGTATTTTTAGTAGAGACGGTGTTTCACCATGTTGACCAGGATGGTCTCGATTTCTTGACCTCGTGGTCCACCTGCCTCGGCCTCCCAAAGTGCTGCGATTATAGGTTTGAGCCACCGCTCCTGGCCCAGTTGAATCTTTTTAAAACGATATTTAAAGTGTTTAGTGGTTTAGTTGAGGTAGAAAATTATGAGGGTCTGTGTTTATTGATATGTTCCTAGCAATAGCATGTCATGCTCCATTGGATTTTATAATTGGTAAAGTTAGGATACATATTACTTAGAGAGTAAGATCAATTATTTCTCTGTGCTGGAAGTAGAAATATTTTCCTGTTTTCCAGGCTACTAAAACTCAACTTAGCAAGGTATTCTCTGCCATGTTGGCCATTCATTCCAACAAGCCAGGTATGGTGAGATCTTTGTCAATTTTCTGTATTTTATTTAGACTCAAGACATTTTGGATTTTATTTTGCTTGGTTAACCTAAGATAAATTATTTTGAGGACTTGAGCTTAGGCAGTTGGCCTCAGCAGTTTTTCTTAACCAAATAGCTGCCTAGTAGTTCACCCCGCCTATTATATACTAGTTACTGTCCTAGGTGTTGTATCTGCAGGCAAGAAAGACTGTATTTCTTTTTAGATGATGACAAAATAAACTTTTGAATCCTTTGAGGGACATATTACTTGGAGGCAGTCAAATCTGAGGAATTTTAGAAGCTTAAAAGGGAAAATAGCAATATAAATTTTGGAAGAATGCTGGTGCAGAGTAGGTTCATGTTTTGTAAGAGAAAGACTTGTGCATAATATATAAATGGTCTATTTTATAGTATCAGGGCTTCAGTACCTATTCTCAGGATATTAGGCTTAATCAGACATCTTACACCACACAACTCAAATAGACTACATTTGGCACCAGTTTACTCAGAAAGATACAGCAGGATAGGATTAGGTAGGTTTTTTTCCATAGAATGCTCTTAGCAGAATTGAAGCAGTTTCTGGTTCCTGAGGTGACTGTTCAGGTGTGAGGGGATGAGATCATATCAGTAGGTAGGGGATCCACTCTGGCTTAGAAGCCCTGTGGATGGCCATGGCTTCTGCAGATCCAAGAAAGGTCATGCTCACTTTTAGGAATCACATGCTCAGGAAAGCCCAAAGCAATTGCTTGCCACCATTGCTGACCCTCCTATTTCAGGTATGGTTACCAACCAGGTGTAATTTTTTTTTTTTTTTTTTGAGGCAGAGTTTCACTCTTGTTGCCCAGGCTGGAGTGCAATGGTGTGTGATCTCAGCTCACTGCAACCTCCACCTCCTGGCTCAAGCAGTTCTCCTTCCTCAGCCTCCTGAGTAGCTGGGATTACAGGCACGTGCCTCCACAGCCAGCTAATTTTGTATTTTTAGTAGAGACAGGGTTTCTCCATTGTTGGTCAGGTTGGTCTCGAATTCCCAACCTTAGGTGATCTGCACATCTTGGCTTTCCAAAATGCTGATATTACAAGCATGAGCCACTGTGCCAGGCCTTAGGTGTCATTTTTGACAAAAGCAGTGTTGGTTGTTTTGTAAGATAGCTGACATATTTAAAGTTTCTAGGGAAATAGCTAGAATGTTAACTTAAGAGTTAATTTCTCATGTAGAAGGGCAGAGTTTTAGAGAAAATTATGAATTAGAATTTATTTAATTTTTAATTTTTTTTTGAGACAAAGTCTGCCCCTGTTGCTTCGGCTGGAGTGCAGTGGTGTGATCTCGGCTCACTGCAACCTCCATCTCCTGGGTTCAGGTGATTCTCATGCCTCAGCCTCCTGAGTAGCTGGGATTACAGATGTGTATCACCACGCTTGGGTAATTTTTGTATTTTTAGTAGAGATGGGGTTTCGCCATCTTGGCCAGACTGGTCTTGAACACCCGGCCTGAAACAATCTGCCCACCTCAGCCTCCCAAAGTCCTGGGATTACAGGTGTGAGCCACTGTGCTCACCCTAGAATTTCTCTAAATATTGAGAAAAGAGCAAAAAATAATTTTATTCATTATAAGATAAGCAGTTTTTTCTGGCCTTTTTTAAAAAAAAAATTTTGAGACAGCATCTCACTCCGTCACCAGGCACCAGGCTGGAGTGGAGTACCTCGGCTCACCGCAACCTCCGCTTCCCGGGTTCAAGCAATTCTCCTGCCTCAGCCTCCCGAGTAGCTGGGACTATAGGCATGCACCACCATGCCCAGCTAATTTTTTTGTACTTTTAGTAGAGACAGGGTTTCACCATGTTGGCCAGGATGGTCTCAATCTCTTGACCCTGTGATCCACCTGCCTCAGCCTCCCAAAGTGCTGGGATTACAGGTGTGAGCCACCAAGCCTGGCTTTTTTTTTTTTTTTTTTTTTTTTTTTTTGAGATGGGGTCTTGCTCTGTTGCCCAGGCTGGGGTGCAGTGGTATGATCTCAGCTCACTGCAGCCTCCACCTCCCAGGTTCAAGCGATCTCCTGCCTCAGCCTCCCTAATAGCTGGGACTACAGGGGGGTGCCACCACGCCAGGCTAATTTTTTTGTATTTTTTAAGTAGAAACGAGGTTTCACCATGTTGGCCAGGGTGGTCTCAAACTCCTGACTTCAAGTGATCTGCCTACTTTGGCCTCCCAAAGTGCTAGGATTGCAGGCATGAGCCACTGTGCCTGGTGTTTTTCTGGCATTTTACTATCTTTAAAATTTGTATTTAGGCCAGGTGCAGTGACTCATGCCTGCAATGCCAGCACTTTGGGAAGCTGAGGCAGGTAGATCACTTGAGGTCAGGAGTTTGAGACCAGCCTGAGCTACATGGTGAAAACCCGTCTCTACAAAAACTACAAAAATCAGCTGGGAGTAATGGCCTGTTCCTGTGGTCCCAGCTAGTTGAGGGGCTAAAGAGGGATACTGGGAGGTGAAGACTGCGGTGAGTTGTTTATGCCACTGTACTCTAGCCCGGACAACAGAGCAAGACCATGTTTCAAAAAAAAAAAATTTTATGTGACTTAAATTAATGTTGTCCTTAGATCATGTGAAATATAGGCTGGATACGACGGCTCATGCCTGTAATCCCAGCACTTTGGGAGGCTGAAGTGGGTGGATCACGAGATCAGAAGTTCAAGACCAGTCTGGCCAAGATGGTGAAACCTCGCCTCTCCTAAAAATACAAAAATTAACCGGGCATGATGGCAGGCTCCTGTAATCCCAGCTACTCGGAGGGAGGCTGAGGCAGGAGAATTGCTTGAAACCGGGCATCAGAGGTTGCAGTGAGCTGAGATGCGCCACTGCGCTCTAGCTGGGGTGGGTGATAGAATGAGACTCCGTCTCAAAAAAGAAAAAAAAGATCTGATGAAATATAGTTACAGATACTTATGTACTCATCGTCTAGATTGAACATTTGCTTCATTTACTCTATTGCTTCAGAATACTGTTTCTAACGTTAGATAATGTAACCAAGCTTTGTAGTTAGAAACTTTCTGTCTGAACCCCTTCCCCTTTTAGTAAGGTTTTTTAAAAAAATTCTTTGAGTATTAAAATTAGATCATTGGTTCTTTTCTTGACTAACTTGATTAATTTATTGAAATGAAATCTGATGTTTTTTCACTTACAGCTTTGTGGATTATGGCAGCCAAATGGGAAATGGAAGATCGATTGTCTTCAGAAAGTGCAAGGCAACTATTTCTTCGGGCACTGCGCTTTCATCCAGAGTGCCCAAAACTTTATCAAGAAGTGAGTGTGTCTGCACATAGGATGAGAGAGTGATGTCTCAGTTTGGTCCTCTGGAGACATATATTCTTCTTTTTTCCCCCGGGTTCAAGCAATTCTCATGCCTCAGCCTCCCGGGTAGCTGGGATTATAGGCGCCTGCTACCACACCTGGCTGTTTTTTGTATTTTAGTAGAGACAGGGTTTTACCATGTTGGCCAGGCTGGTCTTGCATATATTCTTTTTTTTCTTTTTGTGACAGAATTGCGCTTTTGTTGCCTAGAACCTCTGCCTCCTAGGTTCAAGTGATTCTCCTGCCTCAGCCTCTTGAGTAGCTGGAATTACAGGCATGCACCACCACTCCTGGCTAATTTTTTTTGTATTTTTAGTAAGATGGGGTTTTTCCATATTGGTCAGGCTGGTCTCAAACTCCTGACCGCAGGTGATCCGCCTACCTCAGCCTCCCAAAGTGCTGGGATTATAGGCGTGATCCACTGTACCGGGCTGTATATTCTTTACTAAATAAAAAAAGGCAGGGCCAGGCATGATGGCTTACGCCTATAATCCCAGCACTTTGGGAGGCCGAGCTGGGTGGATCATGAGGTCAGGAGTTTGAGACCAGCCTAGCCAATGTGGTGAAACCCCGCTTCTACTTAAAATACAAAAATTAGCTGGGCGTGGTGGTGCATGCCTATAATCCTAGCTACTCTAGAGGTTGAGGCAGGAGAATTGCTTGAACCTGGGATGTGGAGGTTGCAGTGAGCCAAGATTGCACCACTGCACTCCAGCCTGGGTGACAGAGGAAGAGTCTGTCTCAAAAAAAAAAAAGTTTCAATTTCTGTAGGTTAGGAATAAGTGTGGAGGTGTGAGGAGGGAAAAACACTTTTTTTTGAGACGGAGTTTCCCTCTTGTAGCTGGAATTACAGATATGTGCCACCATGTGCTGCTAATTTTTTTAAAATTTTTGTATTTTTAGTAGAGTCAGGGTTTCACCATGTTGGTCATGCTCGTCTCAAACTTCTGACCTCAAGAGATCTGCCTGCCTCTGCCTCCCAAGGTGTTGAGATTACAGACATGAGCCACCAGCCTGGCCTGCTATTTAATTCTTTAATTTTTTTTTCCACCCTTCCCGCCCCCGCCCACCACCCTGCTACTGAATTCTTAAATGAAAATTAAGGTTGGGAGCAGTGACTCATGCCTTTAATCCCAGCATGTTCAGAGGCTGAGGCAGGAGGATCACTTGAGGTCAGTTGTTTGAGACCAGGCTAAGCAACATAGCATGCTTCTTTCTCTATAAAAAATAAAAATTAAAAAAAAAATTATCTGAGTTTAATGGCATGCAACTCTAATCCTAGCTACTCAGGAGGCTGAGGGCAAGGGGATCACTTGAGCCCAGGAATTTGTGGCCGAAATGAGCTGTGATCACCATTGCACTCCAGCCTGGGTGACTGAGGGAGACCCTGTCTCAACAGAATTTAAAAAAACATCTCCAAAGATTTTCAGTTTATTTCCCTTCTGTAGTACTTTAGGATGGAGCTGATGCATGCTGAAAAACTGAGGAAGGAAAAGGAAGAATTTGAAAAAGCCAGCATGGACATGGTAAGGTCCTAATTATTTTATTCTCACTTGCCAACAATGTATAGCATTTTGCGTCTGCTTAGGAGTAAGAGAAAATGTTTGGAATATACTTTTTCTTTTTTTTTGAGACAGAATTTTCCTCTGTCTCCAGGTTGGAGTGCAGTGATGTGATCTCAGCTCACTGCAACTTCTGACTCCCTGGTTCGAGTGATTCTCCTGCCTCAGCCTCCAGAGTAGCTGGGATTACAGGCATGAGCCACCACACCCAGCTAATTTTATATTTTTAGTAGAGACGGGGTTTCACCATGTTGGTCAGGATGGTCTCTATCTCCTGACCTCGGAATCTGCCTGCCTCAGCCTTCCAAAGTGCTGGGATTACAGGCGTGAGCCACTGCGCCCTGGTCTATATTTTTCTTTTCTTTTCTTTGAGACAGGTTGCACTCTGTCGCCCAGGCTGGAGTGCAGTGGCACAATTTCAGCTTACTGCAACTTCTGCCTCCTGGGTTCAAACTTTAATGTTGTTACATTTCAAAACTTCCAGATGAGTCTAGTGTTAATTATAAATGGACTTAGTTAGGAAAATGAAGTTTTATGCTTTAAAAATAGATATTTGGACTAATTAATGTGGTCCTCAAAATTACTTACAGAATAGCCAGATGCTATTCTGTAACACTGTATGATCATCTCATAAAGTGATATATTAATGGATTGAAGGAGCTGGAGAAAGGTTGTGAAATGTGTGGTTTCCTGGCCTTCTTTCTTTCCCTTTTTATATAATTTTGTATGTGACAGAATAATTAAAAAAAAAAGGATTTAGATATTTTTGGAAGATTGAATAAAAATAAAATAAAAGATTTAGAATGTTAGAGCTGAGAGGAAGCTTTGCTATTGTCTGTTATTGTGGTTTCCAGCTTAGAACTTTTTTATTTAAATAAAATGTTACACAGAAGCATGAATAAGACTGCAAAATCTGACCTGTTTTGGTTCAAATGGAGAGTGAGGCCTTAAGTTGTGTGATCTTGCCACCACTCCAGGAGCCTGAGAGAACACAGTTGGAAGGTCAGTGATCTTATTCAAGCTGCACACTTTACAAGTGAGGGAACTGGCCCAGAGAGACATGCTTTACCAGTAGTCATATGGCACAGGTAGTCTAGGATTGTTAATTTTCATCATAGTGCTTTTCCTCCCTGTACTCCTGTTAAGTTGCATTTCATATAACACTGTTTAGGAGAATCCTGATTATTCTGAAGAAATCCTTAAGGGCGAGTTGGCACGGATCATCTACAAAAATTCTGTAAGCATAATTAAAGGTAGGTATCTTTTGAACATTATTTTTGGTAAGAAAGAGAAACATTCTTTTCCTAATGAAGAAGGTCTTTAGCTAATTTTGAAATTTTCCATTAGAATGTATATAAAACTCTGTAGGCATAGTGTCCTGTTTTTTTCAGAAAATACTTATTTTCCTAGGCTATAATTGAATATTTTAGTTATTTCTTTTTAAAATTTATATTATACTACCATTTTTTGTTTTTGAGATGGAATCTTATTCTATCACCCAGGCTGGAGTGCAGTGGCACTATCTCGGTTCACTGCAACCTCTGCCCCCCAAGTTCAGGTGATTCTCCTGCCTCAGCCTCCCAAGAAGCTGGTACTCCCATTCTTTTCCCCCTTACATTTCAATAGGTTTGGTCTGGGCTTGGTGGCTCATGCCTGTCATCCCAGCACTTTGGGAGGCCGAGAGGTGGGTGGATGACCTGAGGTCAGGAGTTCGAGACCAGCCTGGTCAACACGGTGAAACCCGTCTCAATTAAAAATACAAAAATTAGCTGGGTGTGGTGGTGGGCACCTGTACTCCCAGCTACTTGGGAGGCTGAGGCAGGAGAATCGCTTGAACCAGGGAGGTGGAGGTTGCAGTGACTCAAGATTGTGCCTGGACAACAGAGCAAGACTGTTAAAAAAAATTTTCAGTAGGTTTTTAGGGAACAGGTTTAGTGGTGATTTCTGAGATTTTGGTGCACCCATCAACGAGCAGTGTACACTGTACTTAGTATGTAGTAATTTATCCTTCCATTTATTTATATATTTTTTCAAGACAGGGTCTCACTTTGTTACCCACATAAGAGTGTAGTGGTGCAATCATTGCTCACTGTAGTCTCAACTGCATGGGCTCAGGTGATTCTCCCTCCTTAGCCTCCTGAGTAACTGGGCATGGACCTCTATGCCTGGCTAGTTTTTGTACTTTTAGTAGAAATGAGGTTTCACCACGTTGCCTAGGCTAGTCTTGAACTCCTGATCTCAAGTGATCCTCCTGCCTTGGCCTCCTAAAGTGCTGGCATTACTGGCATGAGCCATTGTACCCAGCCTCAGTAAGTTCTTTTTTTTTAAAATAGAGATGGGGTTTCACCATGTTGGCCAGGATGGTCTCAATCTCCTGACCTTGTGATCTGCTTGCCTTGGCCTCCCAAAGTGCTGGGAGGCATGAGCCACCCCACCTGGCCAGTAAGTTCTTTTTTTTTTTAAACACTTCCACTGCCAGTAAGTTCTTTTTTTTAGAAGGAGTCTAACTCTGTCGCCCAGGCTGGAGTGCAGTGGCTCGATCTCCGCTCACTGTAACCTCTGCCTCCCAGATTCAGGTGGTTTTTCTGCCTTAGCCTCCCAGGTAGCTGGGATTATAGGTGCCCACCACCATGCCCAGCTAATTTTTGTATTTTTAATAGAGACGGGGTTTCATTATGTTGGCCGTGCTGGTCTTCAACTCCTGACCTCGTGATCTACCCACCTTGGTCTCCCAAAGTACTGGGATTACAAGCATGAGCTGCTGCACCCAGTCCTCAGTACGTTCTTATGGAGTAGTTAAATCATGTGGGCAGTTGAAAATTAGTTAGTTTTTTTTTTTTTTTTTTTTTTTTTTGAGATAGAGTCTTGCTTTGTTGCCAGGCTGAGGTACAGTGGCACGATTTTGGCTCACTGCAACCTCCGCCTCTCGGTTTCAAGTGATTCTCCTGCCTCAGCCTCCTGAGTAGCTGGGAATAAAGGTGTGCACCACCATGCCCAACTAATTATTGTATTTTTAGTACAGATGAGGTTTCACCATGTTGGCCAGGATGGTCTCAATCTCTTGACCTGGTTATCCTCCCGCCTCAGCCTCCCAAAGTGCTGGGATTACAGGTGTGAGCCACCACACCCGGCCGAAAATTAGTTGTTTTTTAATGAAACTCCAAAACTATTAACAATAGCTTTGCTTGAGTAGGGGGGCGATGGTGTGAGAGGACTATGGGATGACTTCTTCTATTTTTTCCTATTTCTCATAAAAAAAAAAAAACAAAAAGATTATATTAACTCCAGTACACGAAGAGAATGCTACTTTTAAAGTAAAATGATTCTTTTTTTTTTTATTATTTGTTTTAAGGCTAGTCAAGTGAAGCAGTGGGAGTGGAGAAGGAACAAAGAAATCTGTAACTGCTTGTGATCAATTAGCTGTAAACACCACTGCACTCAGACCAGCCATAAAGTGATTCTTAAGAGTCTTATTGGCAATAAACCTCCTCTCCCCTACTTTTTAAATTTAGGTGCAGAATTTCACGTGTCACTGCTTTCAATTGCACAGCTATTTGACTTTTCCAAAGATCTACAAAAAGAAATTTATGATGCGTAAGTAAAGTTAGTAGAAAGGTGAATATATCCATTTCTCATCTTTAGATTAAGGGTTTGATGTTGGATATTTAGTAGAAAAGAAACAAGATACTACACTAAATCCCTAGAATAAAAGCTAATATCGGCCAGGTGTAGTGGCTCACGCCAGTAATCCCAGCACTTTGGGAGGCGGAGGTGGGTGGATCACCAGAGATCTGGAGTTCAAGACCAGGCTGGCCAACATGGTGAAACCCTGTCTCTACTAAAAATACAGAATTAGCTGGATGTGGTGGTACATGCCTGTAATCCCAGGTACTTGGGAGGCTGAGGCAGAAGACTTACTCGAACCTGGGAAGTGGAGCAGCGAGCCAAGATCACACCATTGCACTCCAGACTTGGCAACAAGAGCGAAACTCCATCTCAAAAAAACCTTATTTCATATTATGTTAAAAAAAATTTTTTTTTTTTGGCCAGGTGTGGTAGCTCACACCTATAATCCCAGCACTTTGGGAGGCCAAGACAGGTGGATCATTTCAGCTCAGAGTTTGAGACCAGCCTGGGCAACATAGTAAAACCCTGTCTCTACAAAAAGTAAGCTAGGTGTGGTAATGCATGCCTGTGGTCCTACCTACTCTGGAGGCTGAGGTGGGAACATCACCTGAATTTGTGAGGTTGAGACTGCAGTGGCATGATCCTGGCTCTCTACAACCTCTGTCTCCTGGATTCAAGTGATTTTCGTGTCTCAGCCTCTCTAATAGCTCAGACTGTAGTCACACCCCACCATGCCTGGCTTATTTTTGTATTTTTTTTTTTTTTTTTTTTTCAGTCGGAGTTTCGCTCTTGTTACCCAGGCTGGAGTGCAATGGCGCCATCTCGGCTCACCACAACCTCTACCTCCTGGGTTCAGGCAATTCTCCTGCCTCAGCTTCCTGAGTAGCTGGGATTACAGGCAGGCGCCACCATGCCCAGCTAATTTTTTGTATTTTAGTAGAGACGGGGTTTCACCATGTTGACCAGGATGGTCTCGATCTCTTGACCTTGTGATCCACCTGCCTTGGCCTCCCAAAGTGCTGGGATTACAGGCTTGAGCCACCACGCCCGGCCCTATTTTTGTATTTTTAGTAGAGATCTGGTTTCACCATATTGGTCAGGCTGGTCTTGCACTCCTGACCTCAGGTGATCCACCCGCCTTGGCCTCCCAAAGTGCTGGGATTACAGGTGTGAGCCACTGGGCCCGGCCTGGGAAATAGTTTTTATGGTACTGCAGTTGTTACAGGGATGTCCTGTGTAGATTTTTAAAGCATAGGTAACTGTTTCTCTGATAATCTGAGTTAGTTTCTTGTTGTTGGGATAGATACCAGTAAATTGTATTTTTCAGCCTTCAGGCTCTACACACTGATGATCCTCTCACTTGGGATTATGTGGCAAGGCGAGAATTAGAGATTGAGTCACAGACAGAAGAGCAGCCTACGACGAAACAAGCCAAAGCAGTAGAGGTTGGCCGGAAGGAGGAGAGGTGCTGTGCTGTATATGAAGAGGCAGTGAAGACTCTGCCAACAGGTGAACTTCACCAAACCGTGGTGTGATATAGAAGGAATGGTATCCCTAAGGGTGAAACTTAAGCTTTTGTTCTCATTGCCAAAATCAATATTGGGGATCTCTCTGCAGTATAGTTTGTGATGTGCCTGTTCCTGGCTTGCTTTTTTTTTGAGACAGAGTCTCACTCTGTCACCCAGACTGGAGTGCAATGGTGTGATCTTGGCTCACTGCAATTTCTGCCTCCTGCGTTCCAGCGATTCTCTTGCCTCAGCCTCCCAAATAGCTGGGATTACAGGCTTGTGCCATGACGCCCAGCTAACTTTTGTATTTTTAGTAGAGACAGAGTTTCACCATGTTGGCCAGGCTGGTCTAGAAAACTCCTGATGTCAGGTGGTTCACACATGTTAGCCTTCCAAAGTGCTGGGATTATAGGCGTGAGCCACCGTGCCTGGCCATGCCTCTAACTTGGTCTTTCTCTGATGGTAATGGTGCATTTATGACCTTCTTCCATAATAGTGGTATTTATATTCATTTATTTAGAGAAAATGATACTTTGGAAATAATTCCTAAGATTCTATAATTATTATTCCTTAATTATCATTATTATTTTTCGAGATGGAGTTTCGCTCTGTTACCCAGACTGGAGTGCAATGGCACGATCTCGGCTCACTGTAAACTCTGCCTCCTGGGTTCAAGCAATTCTCCTGCCTCAGCCTCCTGAGTAGCTGGGACTACAGGCGTGCACCACCATGCCCAGCTAATTTTTATATTTTTAATAGAGATGGGGTTTCATCTTGTTGATGAGGATGGTCTCGATCCCTTGACCTCGTGATCCACCTCGGCCTCCCAAAGTGCTGGGATTATAGGCGTGAACCACTGCGCCCAGCCAGTTATCTTATTATTATTATAATTATTATTTTTGAGACAGGATCCTGCTGTTTCACCCAGTGCAGTGGTACGATTGTGGCTCACTGCAACCTCTGCTTCCTGGGTTCAAGTGATCCTCCCGCCTCAGCTCCCTAAGTAGTTAGTAGTAGTAGTAGTAGTAGTAGTGCATAGTAGTAGTGCCACCATGCCAGGTCAATTTTAATATATTTTTTGTAAAGATGGAGTTTTGCCATTTTGCCCAGGCTGGTCTTTAACTCCTGGAATCAAGTAATCTTCATGCCTCCCAAAGTGCTGGGATTACAGACATCCTTAATTATTCTTTTTTTTTTTGAGATGGAGTCTTGCTTTGTTGCCTAGGCTGGAGTGCAGTGACATGATCTTGGGTCACTATAACCTCTGCTTCCTGAGTTTAAGCAATTCTCCTGCCTCAGTATCCCGAGTAGCTGGGATTACAAGTGCATGCCACCATGTCCTACTGAATTTTGTATTTGTAGTAGAGATGAGGTTTTACTATGTGGCCAGGCAGTTTTGAACTCCTGACCTCAGGTGAGCCACCTGCCTCAGCCTCCCAAAATGATGGGATTACAGGCATGAACCACTGTGCCCGGCCTTTAATTCTCTTTTGAAAGAGATTTAACTTTTATTTTGTAATAATGCAGAATAAAGGCAGAGGGTATATATTACCTGGATAAGGCTTTCAATTTTTATATTTAAATTGTTACCCAGTTGTTTTCCCCAATATTTGAGGTGTTTGATTGGCTGTAATCAGAGTAACACTTTTTAAAAACAGGCTGATTTAAACTCTTCTTCAGACGAGAGTTTTTCCCCTTGAAATATGATGATTTTTTTTCCATCTCTTTTAATAACTTTGATGCGATGAATGTTGAACTAAGTGATCAGATCAACATAATCTTTCTGACTTTTCCAGAGGCCATGTGGAAGTGTTACATCACCTTTTGCTTGGAACGATTTACTAAGAAGACAAATAGTGGATTCCTCAGAGGGAAGGTGAGGATGTTACATGGTTACATGGTTACAGTGGTTGACTAGATAGTGACTGTCTTCTGAAAGAAGAATAGAAGCACAGCTCTTTGGGTGTCTGGAACAGCTTCGGAGAACTTTTTGCTAGCCACTCTCTCCTTGTGGGTGATGTGTCATTCTAAAGGTCTGAGTCTGATTTGCCGCCAGGTTAGGAGGGGCTCTCATGTAACTGGGCTCTTTTGGTGCAGCTGCCCAGTGCATCTATTCATAAGTGAAACCACCATGCAGGAGCAAGTTAGCTTCTTTGAGTTCTCCGAAATGCATAAAACTGCTTTTGTTCATGTCAGAGGCCGGAGGCCCCTGCCGGGATCTTTGTAATGAACTGAGGGATTTCTCTGTTTTCAGAGGCTGGAAAGAACCATGACTGCATTCAGGAAGGCACATGAACTGAAGCTTCTGCAGGAATTCCAATATAAGCAGTTGGTAAGGACATGGAAAATATATTATCTGCCAGTTACAAATACCTTATTCCAGTTGTTTTGTTTTAAATATTAAAAAAATTTTTTTTTTTGAGATGGAGTTTCCCTCTTGTTACCCAGGCTGGAGTGCAATGGCGCGATCTCAGCTCACCACAACCTCCGCCTCCTGGGTTCAGGCAATTCTCCTGCCTCAGCCTCCTGAGTAGCTGGGATTACAGGCACGTGCCACCATGCCCAGCTAATTTTTTGTATTTTTAGAAGAGACAGGGTTTCACCATGTTGACTAGGATGGTCTCGATCTTTTGACCTCGTGATCCACCCGCCTCGGCCTCCCAAAGTGCTGGGATTACAGGCGTGAGCCACTGTGCCTGGCCTTAAAATGTTTTAAATATATATAGTCTTATGACAAAGGCCATTCGGGAGTTTGACATGTAAAGTGTGTTTATATTTGTTTGCCAGTATTTGGCATATGCTAAAAATGAAATCTGTACCAGCAAAGGGAGGAATATTATATAGTAAAAAACACTCAAAACAAGAGTCATGATTTGGGTTTTTTTTTGTCTACCCATTCCTTTTTTTATTTTATGAGATGGAATCGCCTAGGCTGGAGTGCAGTGGCGCAATTTCAGCTTACTGCAACCTCTGCCTCTTGGGTTCAAGTGATTCTCCTGCCTCAGCCTTCCAGGTAGCTGGGATCACAGGCACATGCCACCACATCCGGCTAATTTTTATATTTTTGATAGAGATGGGATTTCACGGCCGGGCGTGGTGGCTCATGCCTGTAATCCAAGCACTTTGGAGGTCAAGGTGGGCGAATCACCTGAGGTTGGGAGTTCAAGACCAGCCCGACCAACACGGCGAAACCCCATCTTTAAAAAAAAAAAAAAAAGAAATAATAAGGGAGCTGCGGTGGCTCTGGCCAGTTGTCCTGGCACTTGAGGAGGCGAGGCTATGAGTTCAGGGCCAACCTGAGCAACATAAGAAGCTCTCATTGATTAATCAAAAAAAAAAAAAAAAAAAAAAAGATGGGTTTCACCATCTTGGTCAGGCTGGTCTCTAACTCCTGACCTCAAGTGATTTCACCTGCCTCTTCCTCCCAAAGTATTGGAACTACAAGTGTGAGCCAGCATGGCTGGCCAAATTTTTTATTTTTAGTAGTAACAGAGTTTCACCATGTTGGCCAGGTTGGTCTCAAACTCCTGACCTTAAGTGATCTGCTGCCTCATCCTCCCAAAATGCTGGGATTACAGGCATGAGCCACTGTGCCTGGCCTAGATAATCCATTTTCTGTCAGAAGAAACATATCAAACCCTTTCTTCTGTTAGACTCGAGGCTCTATGGGTGGTAGAGAATGCACCTGATTTGTTCACTGTTGAATCTAGCATATATAGTGTGCAGGAAGAACACTTTCTGAATGTACTGATTATATATTGCCATTTACTTTTTCACAAATTTATACAATTCAAGTGGTTTTAGGATTTTTTTTTCCTTTTGTTAAAATAATGTGGATATAAGCATGCAAGGTAAGATTTCCTTTCAGTCATGTACTTTTTGGGCCATATTTGTTGAAGTAAAAGTCCCAAATTGAAGCATTAAGCACTTTCATGACTCTTGTCACAAATTGTCAAATTGGCCAGGCGTGGTGGCTCACGCCTGTAATTCCAGCACTGTGGGAGGCTGAGGTGGGAGGATCATAAGATCAGGAGTTCGAGACCAGCCTGGCCAACATGGTGAAACCCCGTCTCTACTAAAAATACAAAAAAAATTAGCTGGGCATGGTGGCATGCACCTGTAATCCTAGCTACTTGGGAGATTGAGGCAGGAGAATCGCTTGAACCTGGGAGATGGAGGTTGCAGTGAGCCAAGATCGCACCACTGCACTTCAGCCTGGGCAACAGAGTGAGACTACATCTCAAAAGAAAAAATTGTCAAATTGAATTTCAGAAAAATTACCTTAGTTTATGTTACGTCCAACTGTTTGAATGAGTACACGTATTTCCTTGACACTCAACAAATACTAATTTTGTATTTGTATTTATTGATTTTTTTTTTTTTTTTGGTGACAGTCTCCTTGCTCTGTCACTAGCCTGGAGAGCAGTGGTGCAATCTCTGCTCATTGCAACTTCCACCTCCCAGGTTTAAGTGGTTCTCCCACCTCATCCTCCTGAGTAGCTGGGATAACAGGCGCGTGCACCACCACGCTTAGCTAATTTTTTTTTTTTTTTCCCCAAGACATTGTCAACTCTGTTGCCCAAGCTGGACTGCAGTGGCATGATCTGGGCTCACTACAACCTCCGCCTCCTCGGTTCGAACTATTCTCCTGCTTTAGCCTCCCCAGTAGCTTGGACTATAGGCTTGCACCACCACACCCAGCTAATTTTGTAATTTTTAGTAGAGACGGGGTTTTACCATATTGGCCAGGCTGGTCTTGAACTCCTGACCTTGGGTGATCCACTTGCCTTGGCCTCCCAAAATTCTGGGATTACAGGTGTGAGCCACTGTGCCCGGCCTAGTTTTGTACTTTTAGTAGAAATGAGGTTTCGGCCGGGCACAGTGGCTCATGCCTATAATCCCAGCACTTTGGGAGGCCGAGACAGGTGGATCATGAGGTCAAGAGATCGAGACCATCCTGGTCAACAAGATGAAACACCGTCTCTACTAAAAATACAAAAATTAGCTGGGCATGGTGGTGTGAGCCTGTAGTCCCAGCTGCTCGGGAGGCTGAGGCAGGAGAATTGCCTGAACCCAGGAGGTGGAGGTTGCGGTGAGCCGAGATCGCGCCATTGCACTCCAGCCTGGGTAACAAGAGCAAAACTCCTCAAAAAAAAAAAAGAAATGAGATTTCACCATGTTGGCCAAACTAGTCTCGAGCTTTTGACCTCAGAGGATCCGCCCACCTCACCTCCCAAAGTGTTGGGATTACAGGTGTGAGCCACCACGCCCAGCCTATTTATTGATTTTTCATCTTCTGTTTGGTGAGCATGTGTTCTGGCACAGCGAACTGTTTTTTTAATAAAAAACTTAACTTGCAGCCTAAATTCTTTAGGCTCTCTAGTTTTTACCTCTTCTCTGTTTTTAGATAGCCTTCATGGGTAGGAGCAGTAAAAGAGGAGGAATTCCAAATTATTCACTTTGCACCTGTTTAACAGCCATGGAAAATTTGTTTTGATACCTATGAATTATCACATAGCTCATATCTTTTTTATTTTAAATTGTAATGGAAAGGTTGGTGAAATTCTTGCTTCAAATGAGGTTTTAATTATCTCCATTTACATAGGTCGTTTAGGTTTCAGTAATTAATTTTCCAGTTATCCTTCATCTTATCTAGATTAAGTCCTTGCTGAGTCATAAGTTCCTGAGAGAAGCTCTGGAGGTGGCAGTAGCTGGAACTGAATTGTTTAGAGACTCTGGGACAATGTGGCAGATGAAGCTGCAGGTGCTAATTGACTCAAAGAGCCCTGACATAGCCATGCAATTTGAAGAATGCTTTGTGCACCTGAAACACCAGGTCTGTGAGTAGGGTCTTTTGTATTCATTATATATGGGAAACCTTTTAAGACTTTAGCCAAAGCTCATTTGGAATGTACTTGTCTATTGAAAGCCAACTCTAGAGTGGCATTTGTAATTAAGTGGTGATGGTTCATAGGTCAAGAGTAGAAGAATTTGCTTCTATTTAATATCTTATCTGGAAGTTGATCACGTTATATAAAACTTCCTATTCTATTTAGATATCTTATAAAGTTAGAAATCCCAGTAGAATATGTCATTTGCTGAACATAAGCCCAACTTTTTTTTTTCCTTTTCTTTTTTTTTTTTTTTTTTTTAAGATGATGTCTCACCATGATGGCTAGGCTGGTCTTGAACTCCTGACCTCAGGTGATCCACCCACCTCAGCTTTCCAAAGTGCTAGGATTACAGGCGTGAGCCACTGCTCCCAGCCAAGCCCAACTTTTAAACACAAACATATTTGTAACTTAAAGGTTTAAATCTTGTTTGCTTGTTTGTTTGTTTGTTTGTTTGTTTTTGACTCTGTGGCCCAGGCTGTAGTGCAGTGGCACAATCTTGGGTCACTGCAACCTCTACCTCTGGAGTTCAGGCAATTCTTGTGCCTCAGCCTCCTGAATAGCTGGGATTACAAGCATGAGCCATGGTGCCCAGCCTAATTTTTGTGTTTTTAGTAGAGACAGGATTTCCTCATGTTGGCCAGGCTGGTCTGGAACTCCTGGACTCAAGTGATCTGCCCACCTTGGCCTCCCAAAGTGCTGAGATTACAGGTGTGAGCCACCGTGTATGGCCAGATTTACTTTGCAGTGAATTTTTTATTTTAGTAGGAAAAAATGTATTCCAGAAGTTGAAGTAGGAAAAAAAACTGCTCATTTGGTGGTGTTGCTGTTGTTTTTATTTTTAGATGAAGAATTACTCTGTTGCCCAGGCTGGAGTGCAGTGGTGCAATCTCGACTCACTGCAACCTCCACCTCCTGGGTTCAAGTGATTCTCCTTGCCTCAGCCTCCCAAGTAGCTGGGATTATAGGCATCCATCACCACACCCAGTTAACTTTTGTGTTTTTAGTAGAGATGGGGTTTCATCATGTTGGCCAGGATGGTCTCAAACTCCTGACCTGAGGTGATCTGCTTGCCTCAGCCTCCCAAAGTGCTGGGATTTCAGGCATGAGCCACCGTGCCCGGCCTTTTTTTTTTTTTTTTAAATAAAAAAAGTCTTACTCTTTCACCTAGGCTGGAGTGCAGTGGCACAATCTCAGCTCACTGGAACCTCTGCCTCCTGGGTTCAAGCAATTCTCATACTTCAGCCTACTGAGTAGCTGGGATTATAGGTGTGTGCCAACATGCTTGGCTCATTTTTTGCTTTTTTTTTTTGAGATGGAGTTTCACTGTTATTGCCTAGGCTGGAGTGTAATGGCATTATCTTGGCATACCACAACCTCTGCCTCCTGGGTTCAAGCAATTCTCCTGTCTCAGCCTCCCAAGTAGCTGGGATTACAGGCACATGCCACCATGCCTGGCTCCTTTTTTTTTTTTTTGTATTTTTTTTTTAATAGAGATGGGGTTTCACCATGTTGGTCAGGCTGGTATTGAACTCCTGATCTCATGATCCACCTGCCTCGGCCTCCCAAAGTGCTGGGATTATAGGCCTGAGCCACTGTGCCTGGCCCATTTTTTGCATTTTTAGCAGAGATTGGGGTTTTGCCATGTTGGTCAGGTTGGTGTTGAATCCTGGCCTCAAGCGATCCACCTGCCTCCACCTTCAAAGTGCTGGAATTACAGGCGTGTGCCACCTGCCTCGCCTTTGCTGCTCATTTGTAGGTACCTCTGGGACATGAGTGAAGATCAGATAGTTCAGCCTAGATTAATTAGTCTTGTGTTATGGGTCTTAGACAGCAGAGACATGAGCCGGGTAGCTGTGGGTCTAATTGTGTAGGCTGTTAATTGCTTACTTAACTAAAAGATGATTGATGATGATAACTACAGGAAATATTTCCCAGTAGAAAGGAACTAAAATGGCCGAGTGCAGTGGCTCACCCTTGTAATTCTAGCACTTTGGGAGGCCGAGGTTTATGTATCACGAGGTCAAGAGATTGAGACCATCCTGGCTAACATGGTGAAACCCTGTCTCTACTAAAAATATAAAAATTAGCCAGGTGTGATGGCATGTGCCTGTAGTCCCAGCTGCTCAGGAGGCTGAGGCAGGAGAATTGCTTGAACCCAGGAATCGAAGGTTGCAGTGAGCCAAGATCATGCCACTGCACTCCGGCGTGAGCAACAGAGCAAGACTCTGTCTCAAACAAACAAAAAGAACTAAAATTCACAGAAGAATGTTCTATTAGTGACTTGGTCAGAAGGCTGGCTATGTTCTTGTGTGCTACTCCTGCTGGGCAATGAGAATTCTGTTACAATGAGGACAGTTTGGGAACAAATCCATATTTTACATGTTGATTATCTTAGGAGGAACCTACATTTTATTTAGTTTTCAGAGAATAGGACTAAGCTGTCATTTTATAACATTTAAAAAATTGATACATAATAATTTGCATATTTTTAGGGTATATGCAATGTTTTGTTATATGCTATTTTCTAACTAATATTTTTTAAACTGGGAGTAGGTTTGTCTGTCATTGTGGATTTCTTGGGCAGAGTGGAGTGAAGGTGCCAAAAGCCAAGAAGACACTGAGGCAGTCTTTAAGGTATAGGCTCCAGAGCGTGTTCTAAGTTTTGTGGTGTGGGGAATGGCAGATGGGTTCCCTGGTTGGCCAGCTCTAGTGTTGTTTCATCAGCAGGTGTGCCTAAAGCACTATGGAGTGGCCTCAGGTGGTTCTGGGAAAATCTGTTTTGATATCTATAAGTTTCCTCACGTAGCTTATTTCTTTTTTCTTTTAAATTGTAGAAAGCTCTGTTAGCTGTCATTGGTGCCGACTCAGTAACCCTGAAGGATAAGTACCTGGATTGGGCTTATCGAAGTGGTGGCTACAAAAAGGCCAGAGCTGTGTTTAAAAGGTACTCACAGATGTTCACAGTTACTAGTTTCTTCTCCCCATACTCAGCCCTTCATACCCAGATTATTTGTATCACAAATATTAACTGAGGGAGTAATCCAATATATACTTTTTCTTTCTTTTTTTTTTTTTTTAAAGATGGAGTCTGGCCTTGACCTGGGCTCAAGCAATCCTCCCACCTCAGCCTCCCAAATATCTGGGACTATAGGCATGTACCACCATGTCCAGCTAACTTAGAATTTTTTTTTCCTTTCTAGATGGTGAGTTTCACTGTGTTGTTCACTCTAGTCTCAAACTCCTAGGGTCTAGCAGTCCTCCTGCCTCAGCCTCCCAAAGTGCTAAGATTATAAGTGTGAGCCACCATGCCTGGCCTTCTTTTTATTTTTTTGAACAATAAAAGTGGTTCATTGTGGTGGGGGAAAACATAACAATGTTAATTTATTACATCATCAATTATATATTATCATATAACATAAAATTATATGTTTTAACAAATAATTTTAAAATGTGTATGTTTTTTTTTTTTTTTTTTTTTTGAGACGGAGTTTTGCTCTTGTTGCCCAGGCTGGAGTGCAATGGCATGATCTCGGCTCATTGCAACCTCCGCCTCCTGGGTTCAGGCAATTCTCCTGCCTCAGCCTCCTGAGTAGCTGGGATTACAGGCACACGCCACCATGCCCAGCTAATTTTTTGTATTTTTAGGAGAGACGGGGTTTCACCATGTTGACTAGGATGGTCTCGATCTGTTGACCCTCGTGATCCACCCGCTTCGGCCTCCCAAAGTGCTGGAATTACAGGCTTGAGCCACTAAAATGTGTTTTTATGTAGTTGAGATAGTAGTACAATTAAAGACCGAGTTTCGCTTTTGTTGCCTAGGCTGGAGTGCAATAGTGTAATCTCAGCTCACTGCAACCTCTGCCTCCTGGGTTCAAGAGATTCTACTGCCTCAGCCTCCCGAGTAGCTGGGATTACAGGGATGTACCACCATGCCAGGCTAATTTTTTTTTTTTTTTTTTAATTGCAGGATTTTGTATTTTTAATAGAGCTGGGGTTTCTTCATTTTGGTCAGGCTAGTCTCGAACTCCCGACCTCAGGTGATCCACCCATCTTGGCCTCCCAAAGTGCTGGGATTACAGGCCTGAGCCACCATGCCCGGCCTATAATTATAATTTTATTTACGGTTTAAAAAAATTTTTCTTTTCTTTTTTTTTTTCCCTGAAATGGAGTCTTGCTCTGTTGCCCAGGCTAGAGTGAAATGGTGCAACCTCGGATCACTGGAACCTCCACCTCGGGGGTTCAAGCGATTCTCCTGCGTTAGCCTCTTGAGTAGCTGGGATTACAGGCTTCTGCCACCACACCTGGCTAATTTTTTACATTTTTAGTAGATATGGGGTTTTGCCATGTTTGCTGGGCTGGTTTAGAATTCCTGACCTCAGGTGATCAGCCTGCTTCAGTCCCCCAAAGTGTTGGGATTACAGGTGAGAGCCACCGTGCTGGGCCTAAAATTTTTTTTCTTGCTCCGTTTCCCAGGCTGAGTGTAGTGGCACCATCTTGGCTCACTATAATCTCTGCCTCCCTGGTATAAGTGGTTCTTGCACCCTAGCTTCCCACATAGTTGGGACTACTGGTGTGTGCCACCACACCCAGGTAATTTTTAAATTTTTGGTAGAGATGGGGTTTCATCATGTTGCCCAGGCTGGTCTTGAACTTCTGGGCTCAAGTGATCTGCCCAGCTCAGCCTTCCAAAGTGCTGGGATTACAGGTGTGAGCCACCACGCCTGGCCATGCCCAGATAATTCTTAAATTTTTTTTGTAATTGGGGGTCTCGTTTTGTTACTTAAACTGATCTTGACCTCATGGGTTCCAGTGATCTTCCTGCCTTGGCCTCCCAAAGTTCTGGGATTGTAGGTGTGAGACACTGTGCTCAGGCAAAAATTCTTTATAAACATCAATTATTAAACAAAGCTATATGAGCTGGGCACAGTGGGTCAAGATGTGTAATCTTAGCACTTTGGGAGACTGAAGCAAGAGGATCGCTTGAGCCCAAGCATTTGAGACCAGCCTAGGCAACACAGCAGGACTTTATTTCCACTAAAAATGCTTAAAAAAAAAAAAAAAAAAAAAAAGTTGGGTGTCGTTACATGTGCCTGTGATTTCAGCTGCTTGGGAGGCTGAAGTGGGAGGATCACTTGAGTCCAGGTGGTTGAGACTGTAGTGAGCCGTGTTTATACTACTATACTCCAGCCTTGGTGACAGAGCGAGACCCTATCTCAAAACAAAAACAAAACCCCAAACAAAACAAACATAGTAGCCGTATTGAAGGCAGCCAATGTACATATGAGAAAATGCTCAACATGACTAACCCTTAGACAAATGCAGATCAAAACCACAATAAGACACCGTCTCACTAGTCAGAATTGCTATTATCAAAAAATCAAAAAATTATAGCTATTGGCAAGGCTGCAGGGAAAATCTTATACACTGTTGGTGGGAATGTGAATTATTCAGCCACTGTGGAAATCAGTCTGGAGATTTCTGGTAGAACTTAAAACAGATCTGCTATTCATCTCAGCAATCCCATTACTAGGTATATACCCAAAGTAAAATAAACAGTTCTATCAAAGAGACATGTACTTGTATGTTCATGACAGCACTATTCACAATAGTAAGGGCATGGAATCAAACTAGGTGCTTATCGCCAGTTAATTGGATAAATAAAATGCAGTATATATACTCTATGGAATACTATGCAGCCATTAAAAAGAACAAAATCATGTTCTTGGCAGTAGCACGGATGCAGCTGGAGGCCATTGTCCTAACCAAGTTTTCACAGGAACAGGAAACCAAATACCACATGTTCTCACTTATAATTTGGAGCTAAACACTGGGTACACATTGACATAAAGACAGAAATAGTAGATACTACAGGGTGGGGGAAGGAGGAAAGGGCTGAAAAGCTACCCATTGATTACTATGCACATTACCTAGGATATGGGGTCAGTCTACCCCAAACCTCAGTGTCACAAAATATACCTGTATAACAAACCTGCACATGTACTCCTGAATCTAAAATAAAAGTTGAAATTAAAATAATACATGGCTGCCAGGTATGGTGGCTCCCGCCTGTAATCCCAGCACTTTGGGAGGCTGAGGTGGGAGGATCACGAGGTCAGGAGTTCGAGACCAGCCTGGCTAACATGGCAAAACCCCATCTCTACTAAAAATACAAAAATTAGCTGAATGTGGTGAAAGGTGCCTGTAATCCAGCTACTCGGGAGGCTGAGGCAGGAGAATTGCTTGAACCAGGGAGGCGGAAGTTGCAGTGAGCTGAGATCATGCCATTGCACTCCAGCCTGGGTGACAAGAGCAAGACTGTCTCTCAAAAAAAAAAATGACTGATGGGCACTGTGGCTCACACCTGTAATCCCAGTGCTTTAGGAGGCCAAGGTGGGAGAATTGCTTGAGGCCAGGAGTTAGAGGCTGCAGTGAGCTATGATTGTGCCTCTATACTCCAGCCTGGACAACAAAGGGAGCGCCTGTCTCAAAAAATAAAAATATTTTAAAAATAAAGAGGTCAGGCATGGTGGCTCCTGCCATTCCGATAATCCCAACACTTTAGGTGGCCAGGGCTGAGGTGGGATGATCGCTTGAACCCAGGAGCGGAAGACTAGCCTGGGCAACATAGCCAGACCCTTTTTCTACTAAAAATGAGTAACAATTAGCCAGACATGGTGGTTTACATGAATGGTCCCAGCTATTCAGGAGGCTGAGGCAGGAGTATTGCTTGAGCCCAGGAATTCTAGGCCACAGGGAGTCATGATCTCAGCACTGTACTCCAGCCTGGGTGACGGGGAGACTTTGTCTAAAAGGAAAAAGAAAAAAAAGAAGAGAAAGCTGTATGATACACCACTCTGGGGATGCATGCAGTATCACTTTTTTTTTTTTTGAGACAGAGTCTCTGTTGCCCAGGCTGGATCTTTGCTCACTGCAACCTCTGCCTCCTGACTTCAAGGCATTCTCCTGCCTCAGCCTCTGAGTAGCTGGGATTACAGGCGCCTGCCACCATACCCAGCTAATTTTATATTTTTAGTAGAGATGGAGTTTCACTGTGTTGGTCAGGCTGGTCTCAAACTTCTGACCTCAGGTGATCCACCCACCTTGGCCCCCTAAAGTGCTGGGATTATAGGTGTGAGCCACCCCACCTGGCAGTGGATGTAGTATAACTTGTTTGACCACAGTGATACTGTTTTGATGAATATATCAGCACAATTATTTGTCCATATTAGAAATCATTTCCTTATAACATATTCCAGAAATGGAATTACTGATTTTCCCAAAGACTTTGACATGTAGTTGAGGGTACTTGAAAACTCTACAATTGAGAAAGAAGAGCATAATAAGAAAATTGAACCAGGTATGGTGGCTCACGTCTGTAATTCTAGCACTTCGGAAGGCCGAGGTGGGAGTATTGATTGCTTGAGCCCAGGAGTTCGAGACTAGCCTGGGTAACCTACTGAGACCTCTTCTCTACAAAAAATTTGAAAAATTAGCCATGTGTGGTTGTGCATGCCTACAGTTACAGTGACTCTAGAGAGTAAGGCAGGAGGATTTCTTCAGCCTGGGAATTCAAGACTGCAGTGAGCTATGATTGCAATACTGCACTCCAGCCTGGGTGACAAAGTGAGACCTTGTCTCAAGAAAAAAATAAGAAAGAAGGCCGGACGAGGTGGCTCACGCTTATAATCCCAGCAGTTTGGGAGGCCTAGGTCAAGAGATTGAGATCATCCTGGCCAACATGGTGAAACCCTGTTTCTGCTAAAAAATACAAAAATTAGCTGGGCGTGGTGGTGAGCACCTGTAGTCCCAGCTACTCGGGAGGCTGAGGCAGGAGAATTGCTTGAACCTGGGAGGCAGACGTTGTAGTGAGCCGAGATCACACCACTGTACTCCAGCCTGGCGCTTGGCACCTGGCGACAGAGCAAGACTCTGTCTCAAAAAAAAAAAAGAAAGAAAAATATGGTTATGAAGAGAAAGTCATTAGTGGTCATTGAGTTATGAGAGTGACTGGCCATCAGGTCAAATCCTTGCATTGATTTGAAGTCAATTCTTTATTAAACCATGTATTGTGGAGGCACTCGTCTGGGTATTTACATTTATGAGCTGTAAGAAGCTTTTTGTCTTTGTGGAAGATAACAGTTTCTTCCTTTTTAGTTTACAGGAGAGTCGTCCATTTTCAGTTGACTTTTTCAGGAAAATGATTCAGTTTGAAAAGGAGCAAGTAAGTTTTCTGTTTCAGCATTTCTTGTCTGGAAATGGATTAGTGGTTACTAATCTATGGAGTGTTTTTTTTTTTTTAGACTGAGTCTCGCTCTGTTGCCAGGCTGGAGTGCAGTGGTGCGATCTTGGTTCACTGCATCCTCCGCCTCCCAGGTTCAAGCCATTCTTCCGCCTCAACCTCCCGAGTAGCTGGAACTACAGGCACGAGCCACCGCACCCAGCTAATTTTTTTAGTTTTAGTAGAGATGGGATTTTACCATGTTGGCCAGGCTGGTCTCAAACTTCTGACCTCATGATCCGCCCGCCTTGGCCTCCCAAAGTGGTGGGATCACAGGTGTGAGCCACCGTGCCTGGCACAAATACATTTTTTTTTTAAGATGGGGTTTCACCATGTTGGCCAGGGTGGCCTTGAACTCCTGACCTCATGATCCACCTGCCTCAGCCTCCCAAAGTGCTGGGATTACAGGTGTGAGCCACAGAGCCCAGCACAAATACATTTTTAAAAAATAGGTAGAGAATGAGCAGTTATTGATTGTAACGTTAGTTATAGCTAGTCTGCTAGGTACATAATTCATCAGCATTTTAATCTAATACTTGTAGCTGTGCTAAGAGATACTATCCTTGTTTTATAGGTGAGGAAATATTTAAGGTCAGAGGGTTTAAAAATTTGCTGAAGGTCATATAACTAGTATTTATTTTAAGGTGGATATAACAAGAATCAGGGCCCAGATATTCAAAAGGAAGAAATCCTCACTCAAAACGAGTAGAACCTTTGATGTTTCTTTATTTAAATCCCACTAATTCCTCAACGCCTTCAAATACTGTTTTCTGTGAAGCTGCCCATGTCCCCCACTTTTTTCTAATAGCGCCTTTCTCCATGCTACTACAGCTTTGATGTTTGACACTTAATTCACTCTGTTGAGTGGCTTTGATTTTTTTTCCTGGAAAAGTTGAGAGACTAGTTGTGTTCATGTTAAACTCTGACCCACCTTATCCTTCAAATACCTGACAGACAATAGCTGCTTAACAATATGTTTGGAACGAATTTGTTATGTTATAAATCAGGCTTTCGAGGTAAGATTGTCTGTCTTTGTCAGGAATCCTGCAATATGGCAAACATAAGAGAATATTATGAGAGAGCTTTGAGAGAGTTTGGATCTGCAGATTCTGGTAAGTAAACCTTAATTTGTGACCAATTAATATGGTTAGAACAGTGTTTCTTGGCTGGGTGCAGTGGCTGACGCCTGTAATCCCAGACTTTGGGAGGCTGAGGCAGGCAGATCACCTGAGGTAAGGAGTTCAAGACCAGACTGGCCAAAATGGTGAAAACCCATCTCTACTAAAAACAGAAATTAGCTGGGTGTGGTGGTGTGTGCCTGTAATCCCAGCTACTCCTGAAACTGAGGCAGGAGAATTGCTTGAACCCGGGATGTGGAGGTTGCAGTGAGCTGAGAATTGTGCCATTGCACTCCAGCCTGGGTGATAGAGCAAAACTCTGTCTCAGAAAAACAGAAAAACTACTTTTTTTTTTTTTTTTGGCATCCTAAACCCCTTTTAAAATAAAGCTCGTATCCTTCCTCTGCCTCCTCAGTTGCTTTGTGCATAAATACTTGAGCATATAATTTTATTTATTATTTCAAGATCATAAGCTCAGGGGTCCATGGGCCTTCTGTTAAAAACTCTGGATTTCTCAGGAATATGAGACCAACCTGGGCAACATAGTGAGACCCACATCTCTACAAACATTAAAAAAAATTAGCTGGGTGTGGTGGTACTTACCTGTGGTCCCAGCTACTCGGGAGGCTGAAGTAGGAGGATTGTTTGGGCCCCAGGAGGTTGAGGCTGCGGTGCATTTAGCCTGGGTGATAGAGTGAGACCCTGTTCCAAACACAAAAACCAAAAACACCCCCTCTGGATTAGAGAAAGGTTTGCATGGTTTTGTTCTCTTAAAAAAATGTATTTAGAAAAACTGTCCCTCCGCCACACACACACAAAAACAAAAAAATGTATTTAGAAAAATGAAACAAAACAAAACAAAAATATATTTAAAGGGGTAAATGTGAGAGGCTAATTGAGAAAGCATTAGAGAAAGATTTGCATGGTTTTGTTCTTTTTTTTTTTTTTTTTTTTTTTTTTGAGACAGAGATTCGCTCGTTACCCAGGCTGGAGTGCAATGACGTGATCTTGACTCACCACAACCTCCACCTCCTGGGTTCAGGCAATTCTCCTGCCTCAGCCTCCCGAGCAGCTGGGATTATAGGCACGCGCCACCATGCCCAGCTAATTTTTTCTATCTTTAGTAGAGATGGGGTTTCACCATTTTGACCAGGATGGTGTTGATCTCTTGACCTCATGATCACCTGCCGCGGCCTCCCAAAGTGCTGGGATTACAGGCTTGAGCCACCGCGCCCGGCAGTTTTGTTCTCTTAAAATAAATGTATTTGGAGTTACATCACAGGTGTAAACGTGAGATGCTAATTGACATCTGTTGTAGGCTGTCTCCACATTGCCCTCATTTGTATGACTTATACAACATACTTCGGGGTATAGGTATGTTGTATAAAATCTGTGAATTTTATTTATGAACTAATAAACATTGATTTGTTTATTTTTATTTTGTTTTGAGATAATGTCTTACTCTGTCACCCAGGCTGGAGTGCAGTGGCGCAATCTTGGCTCACTGCAACCTCGGTCTTCCAGGTTCAAGCGATTCTTGTGCCTCAGCCTCTCAAGTAGCTGGGATTACAGGCATGCATACCACCATGCCTGGCTAATTTTTGTATTTTCAGTAGAGATGGGGATTCGCTATGCTGGCTAGGCTGGTCTTGAACTCCTGACCTCAGGTGATCTGCTGGCCTCAGCCTCCCAAAGTGCTGGGATTACAGGTCTGAGCCACTGTGCCTAGCCAAAACGTTTAGTATTTTTGAGTTCATTAATTAATACAGACTTTTATGATTGATGTGAAGGTTTTCTACTGAAAAAGAAAAAAACTGGTAAGGCACGGTGACTCACACTTGTAATCCCAGCACTTTGGAAAGTCAAGGCAGGAGGATTTGCTTGATCCCGGGAGTTAAAGACTAGCTTGGGCAATATGGTGAGACCCTGTTTCTACAAAAAATTAAAAGTTAGCCAAACATGGTGGTGTACTGTGGTCCCAGCTGCCCTGGAGGCTGAGGCAGGAGGGTTGCTTGAACCCAGGAGGTTGAGGCTGTAGTAAGTTGTGGTCCCGCCACCACACTCCAGCCTGGGCAACACAGTGAGACCCTGTCTCAAAAAACAAAAACAAAAAACATACAACCCCAAAACCTTAATGTTTAAAGAAGCTAAGAGAAGTATTGTTAAACAAAGCATTCTAGGGAAATAACAGTGAGAAGTTAAATTTCTTAGAAATCTTGATTTGAATTGATATTTAATAAGGTTACCTAATGGTACTCTGTCAGTTATATAATTGTGTGTGGGTTTTTTTTTTTTTTTTTTTTAAAGATCTTTGGATGGATTATATCAAAGAAGAATTGAACCACCCCCTTGGTAGACCAGAGAACTGTGGACAGATCTACTGGCGAGCGATGAAAATGTTGCAGGGAGAGTCAGCAGAGGCATTTGTAGCTAAACATGCTATGCATCAGACTGGCCATTTGTGAAGAGGAAGAATATAGCCAGCTTTGTGAAACAGTATTGCAAGCAAGCCCTGTGGGCAAATTTGTATTATGAGTCCATCTGTAATTTGCTCAGTGATGGCAGACAAGATGGCTGTCTAGTTTCGAGATACACTTTAATTTTATGTTAGCTTGTTAGTCTTTTTTAAAAATAATAATAAAAAAATTGTGATTGAGATGGGGTCTTGTTCTTTTGCCCCAGCTGGTCTTGAACTCCTGAACTCAAGTGACCTCTCGCCTCAGACTCCTGAGTAGCTGGGAGTATAGGTGCATGACACCGTGTTCAGCTTGATGTGCTAATCTCTAATTCCAGGAAAGACAACTGCTGATTTAATGTTGAGGCCAGATCTACCACAGGTCCTAAATGTTTTCCAAAATACATGAAAGCATATGACTGGGTTTTATTTACTATCCCAGGTCAAGCATGAGTACCTCTAATCTCAATCTAGGAGCCAGTTAAAATGAAGGAGAGTGTCCAGGTGCAGTGGCTCACGCCTATAATTCCAGCACTTGAGGAGGCCAGGGTGGGTGGATGACTTGAGGGCAGGAGTTGGAGATCAGCCTGGCCAATATGGTGAAACCTATTCTCTGCTAAAAATATGAAAATTAGCTGGGCATGGTGGTGAGTGCCTGTAATACCAGCTAATTGGGAGGCTGAGGCAGGAGAATTGCTTGAACCTGGGAGGTGGAGGTTGCAGTGAGCCAAGATCACACTAGTGCACTCCAGCCTGGGCAGCAAGAGCAAAACTCAAAAAAAAAAAGCATGCACACACAACAACCAAAGAAATGAAGGATAAATTATAGTTTTGTTGGTTTATTCTCATTATAAAAGATACATGGTATGCATTTGTTCTGGAAAATAATGGAGGAAATAGAATAGTGATAAAAGCAAAAGCATCCTGTACTCTATCCTGAGTTAAACTCAGTAATTTGATTTTCTTTATCGAAATTGGATTTATACTTATTTACCCATTCATTCATTCAAGAAATATTTGAGTGCCCATATGTACAGGAAAGAAGGGAGGTCTTTAGGGATAGAAGTGGGGGTTGCAAAACCAGCTGAATGTCCTAAGAAAGCTGATTGGATCAGCAAAAAACGAAGTGCTGGATATTGTGAAAAGTCCATCAAGAAGGTTAAAACCACATCATCACTGGTCATTAGAGAAATGCAAATCAAAACTACATTGAGATACCATCTCATGCCAGTTAGAATGGCGATCATTAAAAAATCTGGAGGCAACAGATGCTGGAGAGGATGTGTGGAGAAATGGGAACACTTTTACACTGCTGGCGGGAGTGTAAATTAGTTCAACCATTGTGGAAGACAGTGTGGCGATTCCTCAAGGACCTAGAAATAGAAATTCCATTTGACCCAGCAATCCCATTACTGGGTATATATCCAAAGGTCTACAAGTCGTTGTACTATAAGGACACATGCACACGAATGTTCATTGCAGCACTGTTTACAATAGCAAAGACCTGGAATCAACCCAAATGCCCATCGATGATAGACTGGACAGGGAAAATGTGGCACATATATACCATGGAATATTATGCAACAATCAAAAACGATGAGTTCGTGTCCTTTGTAGGGACATGGATGAATCTGGAGAACATCATTCTCAGCAAACTGACAGAGAACAGAAAATGAAATACCACATGTTCTCACTCATAGATGGGTGTTGAACAATGAGTGAACAAGAACCCATGGACACGGAGGGGAGCACTACACACTGGGTCTGTTGGGGGGAATAGGGGAGGGACAGTGGGGGGTGGGGAGTTGGGGAGAGATAGCATGGGGAGAAATGCCAGATATAGGTGAAGGAGAGGAAGGCAGCAAATCACACTAACACGTGTGTACCTACGCAACTATCTTGCATGTTCTTCATATGTACCCCAAAACCTAAAATGCAATAAAATAAATACATAAATAAAATAGCCAATTGAATAAAAAAAAAAGGTTAAAACCATATAAAAGTGTCTTCTGTCTTCTGAGACTGATGATCAGAAAAGTGTTTGCATTGAGGCAACCCAGCAACAAAAGAAGGGAAGAGGGTAGGGAATAGATTCAAGTGCAGAGAAGCCTTAGCAGTGAAGAGTGGAAGGCAGGCTTGAGGCAAAAAAATAAGAGAGCATTCCAGGAGCAGGAGGCAGCTGTTTGAATTGTACCCTTTAGCTTAACATGATGTTACTGGGAGAAGCATTCAGTGTAGCTTAATGTTACATTTCACTTAGGGTTGCTTTTTTGTGTCATTAAATAGCCTTAAAAACATTTAATGAATTCATAACATTACATTGTAAAAATGAGCCATAATTTATTTTGCTAATCTTCTGGTTGGACTCTGTCATTTCTAATTTTTAAAAAAATTATAACTATGCTGTTGATGAAGATTCTTGTCAATCTTCATTCACATACCTGGCTATTTCTTTAGGAGATTGACATTTGACAGTGGAATTATTGGATTAAAGGATATTGCTTTTAGAGAACATTGATATATATTGCCAATCTGCTCCTTTCAAGCAATAGATGAAAGTATTAATATCCTAACCTGTACTGTTGTAATTACAGTTTTTATCTTTTACCATTTTATAGATGAAATGTGATATATCATTGTTTTAACATACTTTGATACTAGTGAAGTTAGTATATTTTGTGTTCCTCATCTTTTCACATCCTTTTTTTTTTCTTTGAGATGGAGTCTCTGTCATTCAGGCTGGAGTGCAGTGGTACAATCTGGGCTCACTGCAACCTCTGCCTCCTGGGTTCAAGCAGTTCTCTGCCTCAGCATCCCAAAGTAGCTGGGATTACAGGTGCCACCCTTGGGTAATTTTTGTATTTTTAGTATAGACTGGGTTTTACCATCTTCGCCAGTCTGGTCTTGAACTCCTGACTTTGTGATCCACCCGCCTCAGCTTCCCACAGTGCTGGGATTACAGGCATGAACCACCATGCCCAGCTAGCCTATTTTGAAAACTTTTTTCTTACGAATTTATTTATAAGAGTTAATTTTTTTTTTAACTGGACAGGGTCTTGCTCTGTTACCTAGGCTGGAGTGCCGTGGTGTGATCATGGCTCACTAAAGCCTTAACTTCTAGGCTCAGGTGATCCTTCTGCCTCAGCCTCCTGAGTAGCTGGGACTACAGGTGCACACCATCATACCTAGTTAATTTTACATTTTTTTGTAGAGTTGGGTCTTGCTAAATTGCCAGGGCTGGTCTCTTAAACTGCTGGACTCAGGCAATCCTACATCAGCCTCTCAAAGTGCTGGTATTACAGGCATGAGCCATTGTGCCTGGCCAGAGTTTTGGAGACTGTTGCCCATGCTGCGTGCAGCGGCTCACTGCAACAACCTCCACCTGCTGGATTCAATTGATTCTCCTGCCTCAGCCTCCCGAGTAGCTGGGATTACAGGTGCCTATCACCACGCCTGTCTAATTTTTTGTATTTTTAGTAGAGACAGGGTTTCGTCATGTTGGCCAGGCTGGTCTCGAACACCTGACCTTGTGATCTACCCGCGTTGGCCTCCCAAAGTGCTGGGATTACAGGCAAGAGCTACTGCACTGACCCAGAGTTTTTAGAAATATATTAAGTATATGAATGTCTTGTTTTTCATTTGTTGCAAATAATTTTACCTTTTTTTTTTTTTTAAAGACGGGGTTTTACCATGTTGGTCAGGCTGGTCTTGAACTCCCGACCTCAGGTGATCCACCCGCCTTGGCCTCCAAAGTGCTTGGATTACAGGTGTGAGCCACCACGCCCAGCAGTGCAAATAATTTTACTCCCAGCTTTTTTTTTGTGGTAATTTTTTTGTTTTTGAGACGGAGTCTCGCCCTGTGGGCTAGGCTGGAATGCAGTGGATCCAGTGGAGTGCATCTCACTGCAACCTCTGCTTTCTGGGTTCAAGTACTTCTCCCTCCCTCAGCTTCCCAAGTAGCTGGGATTACAGGTGCCTTTTGTGGCAATTTTTGATGCCCTGGGGTATTTGTGTGTGTGTGTGAGTGTGAGCGCTTATGTGCATATGTGTGTGCGCGTGCACCTGTGATATCTGTTTTTAAAATGCTTGAAAGTTCTTTCTGGTGCTGATAACAACTGTCTTTTTCGCCAAGCAATTAATTTTTCCAACACCGTTTGGCTGGTTATTTTTCTCTCTGCTGATTTGTAATGTTAACATTACATTACAAATAAATAAATAAACACACAAAATAAAGGTAAATTATTTTATTTGTGTGTTTATTTATTTATTTATGGAGACAAGAGTCTCACCCTGTCGCCCAGGCTGGCATGCAGGGGCGCCATCTCAACTTACTGCAACCTCCATCTCCTGGGTTCAACCAGTTCTCTGCCTCAGCCTCCCAAGTAGCTGAGATTACAGGCACGCGCTACCATGCCTGGCTAATTTTTTTGTATTTTTAGTAGACAATGGAGCTTCACCATGTTGGCCAGGCTGGTCTTGAACTCCTGACCTTGTGATTCACCTGCCTCGGCCTCCCAAAGTGCTGGGATTACAGGTGTGAACCGACGTGCCCAGCCTATCTTTATTATATATTAAATTTCTTTGAATATTAGAGTCTATTTTGGAACATTTGTATTTTGAACTTTTGTACTGTTTTCTTGTCATTTGTTTTAAAATAAGAAAAAAAATCCTCTTTTTCCTCTCCCTTAATTAAGTCTTTGGAAGTTTCACATTCTAAATCTTATTTGGAACTTTATTTACAAGAGAGATATGTGTTGTACAGAGTAGGGAGCAAAGAGGATAGTGGTAGTCTCCTTAACACAAGGCTATAAAGGTGGCCACCTGGTGTCATCACATCCCTATATCTGATTCTAACTATTGCAGGTTATGACAATGCATCTAGCTGGTAAACCTAGAGTTGCACTGTTAGAAAGAGTAGCTCCTATGCACATGTAGCAATTTATTACAATTACTCAGTTTATCATTCACACTGGTCACATTTCAAGTGCTCAGCAGGTATATGGTTACCATATTGGACAGCACAGATAGTATAACTTTTATTTCCACCATTAAAGAAGGTTCTACTGGACATTAATGACCTAGAGGCAGTTCGCCTTGGGGACACTGACTCCTGTGTAGGAACATCTGCATAGAGAAAAAAACATAAAATTGAACATTGTGTGTCAGTTTTATGCTAAATTTTTACAGATGCCGTTTGTACTGTACAAACAATAGTCTTTGAGGGGATGAAGGAAGAGGGTCTCTCATGTGTTGATGGAATGGGCACACTTTAAGCTGATTTGTTTGAGGTTAGGTACTGTGGGAAAGGCAGGGAAGGCTGTCTTTCCATTTGGGTTGTTCCTAGCTCAGGCCCTGCCTATCCCCAGAAGCCACCTTTCGAGGCAAAAAGGAAAATAATGAGGTTGTCGAGTATCAGGCGTTGAGCGTCAAAATACAGGAGCCCCGAATGTTAGGGTTATGAGAAGCGTCGTGGCCTGTATTCTGTGTCCACCGCACATTGTAGTTTGTGTTTTAATCATCTATCGTGGTTTCTAATGGATTAACTTCGAAGACGACATTAGCTCAAGGCAGAGGTCACTAGGTTGCTGATGTGTCTTACCCACACGAGGTTTTAAAGCTGGAGCACACCCCGAGGGGCCGCGTAGGACACGCTTGGCGTTTCGCTCCCAGCTAGTCGTCCAGCCTTAGGATCTGCACGGGGAGGTGTTACCAAAATCAGTCCGGGAGATTGTTTCACATTTCGCGCGGGAGAGGGAGGGGAGGGCTCTGTGAGGCCGCGCGCCCCGCCTCCTGCGCCGCCCCGCCCCCGTTTCCTCTTGACCCTCCCCCTGCGCCCCGCCTCCTCAGCCGGGACCCCCCCCCAACCTGATTGGCCCCTCTACGGCGGATCCTCAGGGCGGTAGCCGGGCCGGTGCGTCACGTGGGCCACGGCGTCCAGGGCGCCGACCCGTGGGCAGCCGGCATGGACCCTCAGGCCGCCGGGGCCCAGGCGCAGGGGGCCGCGGAGCCGTCTCAGGGCTCGCCGCTGCAGAGCGCGCGGGAGGCGACCCCCAGCCCGGAGGTGAGCATCGCGTGGGGGCTGGGCGCTACAGCCAGCCGCAGCCTGGGGCTGGGGGTCGCGGGGCTCACGGGCCGGGCTGGGCGGGGGCCGCCGGGCGGGGGAAGCGCCTCAGGCCGACCTCGGGCCGCCCCGCGACACCGAGCGCCGTTTGGGCTCGCGCTCGAGCTGAAAACGGCCAGGCCTAGGGGCCGCGGTGTTGCGGGACTGGGAACTCAGAGGCCGTGGGTGGGCGCGCTGGGTCGGGAGGGAGGGCTGTCCCCCCGCCGGGCTCCGCTGCAGATTTAGTAAATGGAAGGGGACGCTGGTGACCGAGAGCCGGGGCCCGCTGCCAGGAGCCTGGGCGAGGGCCAGGTGAGGGCGGTGAGGAGAGGGACTTGAGTTGACGGACCTGTGGACCTCTGTCCGTTGGTGGGAATGTCCGCTAACCCTGAGCCCCAGATGATGTCACGTGCGCGCTCTCCCTTCTCCTTACTGAAACCAAAAAGGCCCTGTTTGACGCAGGGTTTCCAGAAACTTGTTTTCATGTACGTTAGACAGCTCACGGTTTTCCCGAGACCGTTATTACAGTCATCACCTGTCCTTGTTTACAGTCAGTTCCCGACTGATGGTGAGCCGCTGGACAGTAGGAACCCTCTGTTAGGGCTGTTTGTCCAGCCTAGCATAGTGCCTGGCACAGGAGATAGACATACTGACTGGATGAATGATGCCTCAAAGATGGTACTCAGCCAAAGTAAGATATGAAAAATGCAGCGACACTTATAAAGCAAATTACTTTGGAGTGCAGAACAGAATGGGACTAATTTTGTCAGGGCACAGCAGGAAGGGATAAAGGTGAGAGGCTGGTGGTGTTTGCAGAGGCGTGGAGATGAAAAAGTGCAGGGCACATGGCTTGGAGTTGGGTCCCAGAGCATGCAGAGCACTATGTTCAACAGGTTGATGGGAGTGGGGGAGGAGGGGACGTGTGAATGCCATGGCTAATTCTGTGCTCCCTCAGTGGAGGGCTGTTGAAGGTTTTGAGCAGAGTAATGATTAATTTTGTAACGCTGGGCCAGATGACTGGATGAGAAGATGGTTAGAAGGCCGTGGCAGTGATTTAGGTGAGAGGTCTGACTTCTCCTTGGGCTGCAATGACCAGCGGTTGTCACTGACTACAGGGGGTGGAATTGAATGATTAAACACAGACATGACTACATAATGAATTCTGATTGGAGCAGGTGCCAAGTGCAGTTCAGATGTAGCAGAAAAGGTGAATTTAAATTCAAGAAATGTTACACTCTTGCTACATTCCATTTTTCATAAATGGTACCTCATCAGCCCCCTGCAGGGTTACAACAGTCATCCCCAATTTCTGGAGAAGCAAACTTAGGCATGGTAATTGAAGTGATGTGTTCAAGGCCACACTCTGAATGGGTGGCAGGGCTGTGATCAAAATCAGGTCTCTTTTTTTTGAAACGGAGTCTCTGTTGCCAGGCTGGAGTGCAATGGCATGATCTGGGCTCACTGCAACCTCCACCTCCAGGGTTCAACTGATTCCCCTGCTTCAGCCTTCTGAGTAGCTGGGACTACAGGCGTGCACCACCCCCCCTGGCTAATTTTTTTAATTTTAGTAGAGATGGGATTTCACCACCATGTTGGCCAGGATGGTCTCGATCTTATGACCTTGTGATCCACCCACCTTGGCCTCCCAATGTGCTGGGATTACAGGTGTGAGCCACTGCCCCCAGCCAGAATCAGGTCTTTTTATACAGGTGGAAATATTTTGTTTTTCTTTAGAAAGAGGTCTTGGAGGTCATAGGGTTCCAAGAACTGAGTGATGGGAGCAGAGAAGCATTTGGTTGGCTGTGTGGGAAGGTCTTCAGTTAGATTAGAAATATTGCCTTCAGTGCTCAGCATTGCAGAGGAACTAAAGCTTCCCCACCTCAATGTGTCAGTGAGGAAACAATTTGATAGAGTTGCTATAAAGTTATTAAGTAACTGAAAAGGTAAAACATGGAAATGGAGGTGGCAACTGCCGGGAACAGCTACCAACCCTGTGGCTGAAGGAACAAAGAGATGAAGTTGATTAAAATTTAAAAGCTTAGAGTAAAGGCTCTGCAGAGCTGAAATTCCAACCTTTAAGGAGGAGGCACTGCCCCAGCTGGTGTAGGGGTCTCTGAGCTTGGAGGAGGGTCCTGGGACCCAGACCTTTAAAGAAAAGGCTCAGTGTTGAGGCTGGCTCTGCAAGAGTTCTCAGAACTGTGTACCGGATTCTGTGGCTGCTATAGGAAGGCATCCCTGCCACCACAGTGAAGTGTCCTGAGGTGATGCCTACATGACTAGAAAGGAACAAGGCCCCTCTCCCTCCAGCCTTGCCCAGTTTAACAGGGCAAAGCAGAAAAGTGGGTGGCAGAGTCCCAGCCCCGCATCACCAAGGGGAGTATGGAAGAGTGGGTGAAGTTGAAAGACAATAGCTGAATACTGGGCATCTCCCAGATACCCAAGTCCTTGGTAATCATTTCTTCTTCCTGCAGGCTGACTTTGCTACAGTTGACTACTCCAGTCGGGAGAGAGAGACTGAGAAGGCTATGGATCGACTAGGCAAGTAGATGGCAGAGACAGTGGAAGTTGGGGAGACCAAGGACGTGAGGAGAGGGATAGTCCTCTGTCTCATTTACCTCCTCTTTTAGCCCGTCTTCTCTGCTGCTTAGTGGCCTTTTCTGCCCAGTGTTGAACAGTACCCTCCTTTGGAAGCCTTACTTGGCGCTTCCTTAAGGGAAGTCCTGGACTTTCCTTATGTTCAAACGCATCCTTCTACCAAGAGAAACAGCTTGAAATGGTGAAAATAGTACACCAATTTCCCCTTTTTCCTTGGGGGTACATTCTAAGAACCCCCCCAGTGGATGCCTGAAACTGCTTTATTTCCCTGTATATACTATCTCTGATGAAGTTTAACTTATAAAGTATGCATATGTGGTTAATAACAATGAGAATGTGGAACAGTTATGCCAACATGCTGTAATACAAGTTAGGTGAACGTGTCCTCTCTCAAAGTATCTTACTTGTACCTTACCATGGATAATTGAAACCATGGAAAGCAAAACTGAATAAACGGGGAGATTACTTTATAGGCTTTGGAGCCAGGCAAATTGTTTTTGGTTTCCCTGCTGGGTCAGAGAGTCATGGGCTTGATTTTTATGGCCTTAGATAACTCACTTAGCCTTTCCCATCTTTAAAATAGGGCTAATACGTGCCTCATTGGGGTCATTATGAGGTTTGGGTGAAAGTATCTAGAGCGATACTATCTAATAGAATAGCCATTAGCCACTGATGCTATGATAATTATAACTTAATAAAATGAGAAATTCACTTCCTTGTTTGCGCTATCAACATTTCTGGTGCTCAGTAGCCACGTGTTGCTAGCACTGGCCTGCTGGACAGCACAGCTTATAGAATACTTCCCTCATTGCAGATAGTGCTGGTCTAGATCAAGCACATAATATAGTCATGGGAAATAATGCTTATACAGGACTCACTATGTGCCAGGCACAGTTCTCAGTGTCTCTTTCTCTCCTTTTTTTTAGAGAGAGCCTGTCTGTTACCCAGGCTGGAGTGCAGTGGCATGATCTTGACTCACTGCAACCTCCACCTCCTGGGTTCAAGTGATTCTCCTGCTTCAGCCTCCCGAGTAGCTGGGACTGCAGGCTCGCATCACCATGCCAGGCTAATTTTTGTGTTTTTAGTAGAGAGAGATGGGGTTTCACCGTCTTGGCCAGGCTGGTCTCAAACTCCTAATCTTGTTATCTGCCCACCTGGGCCTCCCAAAGTGTGAGATTACAGGCATGAGCCACCATGCCTAGTCCCCTCCCTGGCTTTTTTCTTTCTTCCTTTCTTTTCTTTTCTTTTTTTTTAAGACGGGGTTTCACCATATTGGTCAGGCTGGTCTTGAACTCCTGACCTCAGGTGATGTGCCCGCCTCAGCCTCCCAAAGTGCTAGGATTACAGGTGTGAGCCACCGTGCCTGGTGTTCTTTCTTTTCTTTGTTTTTTTTTTGGACGGAGTTTTGCTCTTGTTGCCCAGGCTGGAGTGCAATGGTGCGATCTCGACTCACTGCATGCAACCTTCACCTCCATTCTCCTACCTCAGCCTACTAAGTAGCTGGGATTACAGGCATGTGCCACCATGCCCGGCTAATTTTTGTATTTTTAGTAGAAATGGGGTTTCATCATGTTGGCAAGGCTGGTTTCAAACTCCTGGCTTCGCATGATCCTTCTGTCTCAGCCTCCCAAAGTGTTAGGATTACAAGCGTGAACACCCGGCAACCCCCCCTTTTTTCCTTTTTTTTTTGAGATGGAGTCTTACTCTGTCGCCCAAACTGGAGTGCAGTGGTGTTCAGTGGTGTGATCTTGGCTCACAACCTCTGTCTCTTGGGTTCAAGTGATTCTCGTGCCTCAGCCTCCCGAGTAGCTGTGATTATAGGTGTGTACCACAGCGCCTGGCTAAGAGATTTTTGTATTTTTAGTGGAGAGGGAGTTTCACCATGTTGGCCAGGCTGCTCTCAAAATCCTGACCTCAGGTGATCCGCCCGCCTCGGCCTTCCAAAGTGCTGTGATTACAGGTGTGAGCCACTGCGCCTGGCCTTTTTTTTCTTTTAAAGCAACTCTTACAACAACCAGGAATGGTGGCTTATACCTGTAACCCCAGCACTTAGGAAGGCCAAGTTACGAGGTCAAAGATCGAGACCATCCTGGCCAACATGGTGAAACCCTGTCTCTACTGAAATATAAAAAATTAGCTGGGCATGGTGGCAGGCACCTGTAGTTCCAGCTACTTGGGAGGCTGAGGCAGGGTAATCACTTGAACCCGGGAGGCGGAGATTGCAGTGAGCGGAGATCGCACCATTGCACTCCAGCCTGGGTGACAGAGCAAGACTGAGTGTCAAAAAAAAAAAAATCATGGTAAAAGATACATAGCATATATTTACCATTTAACCATTTTACAGCATATAATTCAGTGGCCTTTTAGCACAATGGCAGTGTTGTGCAACCATCACCACTGTCTAGTTCCAGAATCTTCGTCACCCTAAGAGGAAACCCTGTGCTCACCAAGTAGTCATTCTCCCTTTCTTCCTTCCCTGAGCTCCTGGCAACCACTAATTTGCTTTCTGTCTCTGTGGATTTATCTATTCTGGATAGGCAAATGTGAGTTGCCTATAAATGGAATCATAACCAAATGTGGCCTTTTGTGTCTGGCTTCTTTCACTTTGTATATTTTCAAGGTACATTGTCAGCACTGCATTCCTTTTTATGGCTGAATCATTCCATGGTTTGGATATACCGCATTTTGTTTATCCGTTCATCCATTAATGGACATTTGTGTTGTGGTTACTTTTTGGTGATTGTAAATACTGCTGCTGTGAGCATCCTTGTTTTATTTGAACACCTGTTTTCAGTTCCTTTGGGTATATGTTTAGGACTGGGATTGCTGGGTCATATGGTAATTCTATATTTATGTTATGGAACTAGTTAAGTAAATTTCAGCTCAGTCACACTTTTTTTTTTTGAGACAGGGATCTCACTGTTGTCCAGGCTGGAGTACAATGGCACGATCTTGGCTCACTGCAGCCTCTGCCTCCCAGGCTAAGTGATCGTCCCACTTCAGCCTCCTGAGTGGCTGAGATTACAGGTGTGTGCCACCGCACCCAGCTACGTTTTTGGAATTTTTTGTAGAGACAGGGTTTTGCCGTGTTGTTCAGGCTGGTCTTGAACTCCTTGAGCTCAAGCAATCCACCCACCTCGGCCTCCCAAAGTGCTGGGTTTACAGGTGTGAGCCACTGCACCTGGCCCAGTCACATGTTTAGTAATTGACAAAACAGGAATTTGAAACCAGACAGTCTGTCTCTAGACCCCTTGCTCTGAATTATCACTTTATCGCTTATCACAGTTACTGTTGTTTCAGTATTCAGAGCATGGCTGTTTTTAGGCTGAATGTCTTGTCTCCTGGGACCTGGCATCACCATAGCACTAAGTGCTTGGAAATCCATTATCTTTTCCCAGTCTTTCTTCCATTTTTATGAGGTCTTTTGAAAATGTACCTTCTGGCCTCCCCGATGTCAGAAGGAGCCACTAGGTACTGCCATTGTGACTAGACAGGCTCTGGTCTTCTGTCTGCAGTGCCCCTGCTCCCCTTTGTCCTTGTGCTCACCTTTAACATGCTCTTTGAGGCAGAAGGGAAGAATAAAAGAGCAAAAGCTCAATTCAAGCTTGTATTTTGAAAGTGTGTTATTTATTAGAGGCCCTTTGCCCCAATGACATGCAAACCACCTGAAAACATAAACTGTCCCTGGCTTTCTTTGTAAATTAAAGGACTTGACAATTACTGGCCTTATATAAGACAAAACATCTTATTGAAAATAAATTATCAGCTCTTCTAAAAACATACACGGAACAGCATTTTTTTTTCGGGGGCGGGGACAGAGTCTCGGTCTGTTACCAGGCTGGAGTGCAGTGGCACGATCTTGGCTCACTGCAACCTTTGCCTCCTGGGTTCAAGCGATTCTCCTGCCTCAGCTTCCCAAGTAGCTAGGGTTACAGGCTTCTGCCACCATGCCCAGCTAGTTTTTGTATCATTAGTAGAGATGGCGTTTTACTGTGTTGGCCAGTCTGGTCTCAAACTCCTGACCTCAGGTAATTTGCCTGCCTTGGCTCCCAGAGTGCTGGTATCACAGGCATGAGCCACCGTGCCCAGCCCAGAACAGCATTTTTTAAGAAGTGCTCATTCCTGTTGCATTCTAAAGAATTAAAACAAACAAACAAACAAAAGGTGCTCATGTGACTAAAGAACACTCTATACACTTGCTTACTACCTTCTTAGTAAGTTTGCCAGAAATTTACTGAGCACACAGCAGGTCCTCTTTGGTTTGGCACTAAGGCTATCTTCTCTTTGATTTCTTAGCCTGCAGAGCACAGAGCGTCCCTAATGACAGTCCTGCCCAGGGTGAGGGTACCCATTCTGAAGAGGAAGGCTTTGCTGTGGATGAGGAGGACTCTGATGGAGAACTGAATACCTGGGAGCTGTCAGGAGGAACAAATTGTCCACCCAAGGAACAGCCTGGTGGTCTTTTTCATGAGGACTGGGACTTGGAGTTGAAAGCAGATCAAGGGAATCCATATGGTAGGTGTGGAGTCTCTGGGGTCCTGAACTGGTCTTCTCAGATACACCTATCAGACTAGCCCTGAAGGCAGACAGTTTGGAACAGCGGTCCACATCTATGAGCTTAGGCTGGTATCTGTTACAGGTCTGCAATTTCTGTGACATCTTCTCTTTTTTATTGAAAACAAACATATATGCAAATTTTGCCTTTGACTCTGTGATGTATCGCTGTTTTTTTTTTTTTTGAGATGGTGTCTTGTTCTGTTGCCCAGGCTGGAATGCAGTGGCATGATCTCGGGTCACTGCAACCTCTGCATCCCAGGTTCAAGTGATTCTCCTGCTTCAACCTCCCAAGTAGCTGGGACTACAGGTGTGTGCCACCACACCCGGCTAATTTTTTGTATTTTTAGTAGAGACGGGATTTCACCATGTTAGCCAGGATGGTCTCAATCTCCTGGCCTTGTGATCGCCCGCCTCAGCCTCCCAAAGTGCTGGGATCACAGGCATGAGCTACCGTGCCCGGCCATTTATTGCTGTTTTAACTTCAGAACTATTACTCTCTCCAAAAATCTCTGCTATGACTTGAGCAGCTGCAGATAGAAGTGCTGTGTTATCCAGTTTGCTTCCTCTCCACTGCTAAGAACCCTTGTCTGAGAAGCACAGCTTCTCAGCTGTTCAGAATGAACACATTTACAATTCTTCAGGAAAGGAGGATTCTGTGTTTTTAAACAAAATAAGTCCAACGTTTTGGCTGTCCGTTTTTACCTTCCTTCCCTTAATCTGTCTTTTAAAACTGCCTGCAGATGCTGATGACATCCAGGAGAGCATTTCTCAAGAGCTCAAACCTTGGGTGTGCTGTGCGCCACGAGGAGACATGATCTATGACCCCAGCTGGCACCATCCGCCTCCATTGATACCCCATTATTCCAAGATGGTCTTTGAAACAGGACAGTTTGACGATGCTGAAGATTGAGTGTGGAGCTTTCTGCCTTGTAGATGGGTGGGCCTCCGTGTCAGGATCTCTTTTCCTGTCTTGGAGGTGAAAAGCTGTATCTGAGAAAATGTTCACGGTGATCCCTAGTCTGGGGTACACAGACCAGTGTTCAATAAGGCCCCATTGTTCTCCTCAGTCTGTTGCTGTTCTTAATGGGCTCCTCCTTGGAATGTGTGTGTGTTTGTGTCAGAGGAGTTGTGTTCTTTGTAAATAAATGTTAAAAAAAAAAAAACCAGTATGCTTCGTCTGCATTTTTCCCATTTATTTATTTATGGAGACAGTCTCACTGTTGTTGCCCAGGCTGGAGTGCAGTAGCGCAATCTTGGCTCACTTGCCACCTCTACTTCCTAGGTTTAAGCAATTCTTGTACCTTAGCCTCCTGAGTAGCTGGGACTATAGGTATGCGCCACCATCCCCTGGTAATCTTTTGTATTTTCAGTAGAGACAGGGTTTCACCATGTTGGCCAGGTGTGAGCTGCTGAGCCTGGCCTGCTTTTTTCCCTTTTAATTAGATACTTCTGAGTAGTCCCTCCATCCCTCCCTTTCTTTCTTCCTCCCTTCTGTCTTGCTCTGTTGCCCAGGCTGGAGTAGTGGTGCAGTGTTGGCTCACTGCACCCTCTGCCTCCCAGGTTCAAGCAATTCTGCCTTGCCTCCTGAGTAGCTGGGATTACAGGTGCCCACCACCATGCCCATCTAATTTTTGTATATTTAGTGGAGACTGGGTTTTGTCATGTTGGCTGTGTTGGTCTCGAACTCCTGACCTCAGGTGATCCAACTGCCTTGGCATCCTGAAATGCTGGGATTTACAGGTGTGAGCCACCTTACCCGGCCTTCACTCCTTCACTTAAAGTCCCTGAATGACATTTTTTTTTTTTTGGAGATGGAGTCTCAATCTTGCCCAGGCTGGAGTGCAGTGGTGTGATCTGGGCTCACTGCAACCTTTGCCTCCTCAGTTCAAGGGATTCTCTTGCCTAAGCCTCCCAAGTAGCTGAAACTACAGGCTCGTGCCACCATGCCTGGCTCATTTTTTGTATTTTTAGTAGAGATGGGGTTTCACCATGTTAGCCAGGATGGTCTCAGCCTTCCAAAGTGCTGGGATTACAGGTATGCCCTGAATGACATTTTAAGAATTCAAACGTTTGGATGCCTTAAACAACTCTGTGAAAGAAAAAAATTTAGTTTTGCTTCTGTAGATCTAGCACTGTTGATCAAGGATGGGAATCTAGGAGACATTGGTGATTTTTGTAGCTGGTTTATTTTCCTGTTCATAGAAAATGGAACATATACTTAGTTAACAGGCTCCCTAGGCCGATAAACTAAATGGGAAATTAGTTAAACCAGTGGTTGCATAATCCTTAGTTGACATGAAACTCAGTTTTTCATTTAATCTTTTTTTTTTTTTTTGAGATGAAGTCTCGCTTTGTCACCCAGGCTGGAGTGCAGTGGTGAGATCTTTGCTGACTGCAACCTCCGCCTCCCGGGTTTAAGCAATTCTCCTGCCTCACCCTCCCCAATAGCTGGGACTAAACGTAGTGTGCCACTACTCCCAGCTAACTTTTGTATTTTTAGTGGAGATGGGGTTTCACAATTACTTACTTGCAGTTCCTCTTAAAAATTTACCTCATTTTAGAGATGGGAATGAAGACTCAAAATGTTTTGACCAGGCCGGGCATGGTGGCTCACACCTGTAATCCCAGCACATTGGGAGGCTGAGGCAGGTGGATCACCTGAGGTCAGGAGATTGAGACCATCCTGGCTACATAGTGAAACCTTGTCTCTACTAAAACTACCAAAAATTAGCCGGATGTGGTGGCACGTGCCTGTAGTCCCAGCTATTTAAGAGGCTGAGGCAGAAGAATTGCTTGAACCCGAGATCATGCCACTGCACTCCAGCAGGGGCAACAAGGCAAGACTGTCTCAAAAAAAATCACACAGTGAGCAGCAGAAATAGGACCTAGATGCACATGTGACTCAAGGTCCGTTCTTGACCCTGCATATGTGCGAAGATAGCAGCATGGTCTGGGCCACGCCCTGGCAGGTCTAGGATACACTAGAGTAAGTCACCTTTGTGTCTCACAGGCTCAGGAATTGTTTCATATCTTCCTGCCTCCTTATTGAAGCTGACTCAAGAAAAGCTTTCAGATAAGAAATTTTTAGTATACCCCATAGCAGTTAATTGAGCATTTAACTATTTAAACTGTTTTTCTTTCTTTTCTTTTTTTTTGTGATAGAGTCTCACTCTGTTGCCCAGGCTGGAGTGCAAAGGTGCAATCTCAGCTCACTGCAACTTCCACCTCCCAGGTTCAAGCGATTCTCCTGCCTCAGCCTCCCAAGTAACTGGGATTACAGGCACCTGCTGCCACACCTGGCTAATTTGTATTTTTAGTAGAGATGGGGTTTCACCATGTTGGTCAGGCTGGTCTAGAACTCCTGACCTCGTGATCCACCCACCTGGGCCTCCAAAAGTGCTGGGATTACAGGCATGAGCCACTGCACCCAGCCTCCTTAAACTGTTTTTCAAAGGTCCTGCAAGGGGTATGAACAAGGCAGAACCTTGTGAGGGAAGGCAGTGGCTTTGGCGGTGAGGGGAGTCATGGCCAAAGCTGTCCTAGGGAGGAAAAAATGTCCCTTCCACTGTCTTTGCTAAAAGGGCAGTGGTAGATCATATCACCATACCCCCCTTTCCTCCTCCTCTCAAGGTCATAGATGATGAGACCATGAGTATGTCTGGCATGAAAAGGTAAACTTGAGAAATGGAGCCAGGAGATATTAGGGGCTTGAGGAGGATGGCAGAACTGCTGAAATGGAAAGGTCATGTTGAAAGGTAGTGTTGGTCCACGTGTGAGCAGGAGCTATGAGACGGCTGAAACTGTGAGTAAAGGTGGAAGTTGTGAGTTGGGGTATTATATATATAGGTGGGCGGGAGGGAAAGAAAAAAATAGAATGAAAAGCATATGTGCATGAGTAGCTAAGCAAATAAAATTCACACAGTGTTAACTGCTGTGATCTGTGGAAGAGTTGTGAATTTAGGACTCTGTTTTGCTTTTTATTTTTTATTTACTTTTTTTTTTGAGATGGAGTTTCGCTCTTGTTACCCAGGCTGGAGTGCAATGGCACAATCTCGGCTCACCGCAACCTCCACCTCCTGGGTTCAGGCAATTCTCCTGCCTCAGCCTCCTGAGGAGCTGGGATTACAGGCACGCGCCACCGTGCCCAGCTAATTTTTTGTATTTTTAGTAGAGACGGGGTTTCACCATGTTGACCAGGATGATCTCGATCTCTTGACCTCGTGATCCACCCGCCTCGGCCTCCCAAAGTGCTGGGATTACAGGCATGAGCCACTGCGCCCGGCCTTTATTTACTTTTTTTGAGACGAAGTTTCGCTCTTATTGCCCAGGCTGGAGTGCAGTGGTTCGATCTTGGCTCACTACAGCCTCCGCCTCCCAGGCTCAAGCAATTCTTCTGCCTCAGCTTCTCTAGTAGCTGGGATTACAGGCGTGTACCACTACGCCTGGCTAATTTTTGTATTTTTACTAGAGACAGGGTTTCACCCTGTTGGTCAGGCTGGTCTCAAACTCCTGACCTCGTGATCCTCCCGTCTTGGCCTCCCAAAGTGCTGGGATTGCAGGCATGAGCCACCATGCCTGGCCTGTTTTGCTTTTTAAAAGTTAATCTTTGCTGTACCTCCTTCTGGTAGTTTCTGTCGGGGTGGGTAGGAGGGAAATAGGGTTTACTGGAGTAAGAAGGTAGGATTTTTTTTTTTTTGAAGACGTAGTCTTGTTCTGTCACCCAGGCTGGAGTGCAGTGGTGAGATCTTGGCTCACTACTGCCTCTGCCTCCTGGGTTGAAGCTATTCTTCTGCCTCAGACTCCTGAGTAGCTGGAATTACAGGTGTGTATCACCACGCCTGGTTAATTTTTGTAATTTTAGTGGAGATGGGGTTTTGCCACATTGGCCAGGCTGGTCTCAAACTCCTGACCTCGAGTGATTCGCCTGCCTTGGCCTCCCAAAGTGCTGGGATTACAGGCATGAGTCGCCAAAATATTTTCTTAAAAAGGACATTAAGGCTGGACGTGGTGGCTCACACCTGTAATCCCAGCACTTTGGGAGGCCGAGGCAAGTGAATCACCTTAGGTCGGGAGTTAGAGACCAGCCTGACTAACATGGAGAAACCCCGTCTTTAAAAAAAAAGAAAGACATTAATGGTTTTTATGGTTGAAAGTTGAGTGTTAGGAGAACAAGAAAAGAGGAGAGGAACTAACCAATTGTTTTTTTTTTTTTTTTTTTTTTTTTTTAGATAGAGTCTCACTCTGTCACCCAGACTCGAGTGCAGTGGCACCATCTTGGCTCACTGCAACCTCCACCTTCTGGGTTCAAGCAATCCTCCTGCCTCAGCCTCCTGAGTAGTTGGGACTACCGGTGCATGCCACCGTGCCCAGCTATTTTTTTTTTTTTGTATTTTTAGTAGGGACAGGGTTTCACTATATTGCCCAAGATGGTCTTGAACTCCTTACCTGAATCAATCTGCTCACCTCAGCCTTCCAAATTGCTGGGATTACAGGCATGAGCCACCACACCTCGCCCAATTGTTCTAATTTGAATATTGTTCTGGTGCCCTACCATTGGGTGATTCAATGAAGAGAAAAAGGTAGAGTATTGGTTATCTGAAGGGGATGAGGTGGGAGTAAGAAAAAAAAGTAGTGAAATGGAAAAATACTAATGATATAAGACGTGAAAAGGTGACTCTCAAACTATTCTCATAATATTGCATATATGAATTAATTGCATGTATACGTATAAAGGTTAGAAGCTATGATGGATGGGTGGAAACGATTTGATGATGAAATTGTGACAATTTTGCTTTTACCTTTTTGTTATCTTAAAATTTTGCAAGTCGAGTACAGTGGCTCACGCCTATAATTCCAGCACTTTGAGAGGCCGAGCTGGGCAGATCATGAGGTCAGGAGTTCGAGACCAGCCTGGCCAACATGGTGAAATCCCGTCTCTACTAAAAATACACGAAAAAAATAGGTGTGTGTGGTGGCGCGCACCTGCCATCCTACTACTCAAAAGGCCGAGGCAGGAGAATTGTTTGAACCCAGAAGGCGGAGGTTGCAGTGAGTTGAGATAGCACCATTGCATTTAAGCCTGAGTGACAGGGCGAGACTCCATCTCAAAAAAAAACAACAAAAAAAGATTTTGCAATTAGGTATTATTTTTAAAAATTTCAATAATTTTTGGGGGACAGGTGGTTTTTGGTTACATAGATCTTTAGTGGTGATTTCTGAGATTCTGGTGCCCCCATCACTGAGCAGTGTACACTGCACCCAATATGTAGTCTTTTTTTTTTTTTGTCCCCTGAGGGGTTGCACCATTCCTAGAAGTACTGCAATTCCATCTCCCTGCTCCAAAAATCCATTTAGTATATTGTCCTCGGATAGAGATATTAGATATTAAACTGATAAGAACAGATACTACACTTGATCTTAGCCAAAAGGCCGAGAAGCAGTAATGTGTAGTCCTCACCTCTCTGTGTTTAGGTATTTAAACAAGACCTTATTCTTTTTTTTGTTGTCTGAGACAGGGTCTTGCTCTGTCTCCTAGGCTGGAGTGCAATGATATTATCTTGGTGGCTCACTGCAACCTCTGCCTCCCGGGTTCAAGCCATTATCCTGCCTTGGCCTCCTAAGTAGTTAGGGTTACAGGCATGTGCCACCACACCTGGCTCATTTTTGAATTTTTTTTTTTTGAGATGGACTTTCGCTCTTGTTGCCCAGGCTGGAGTGCAGTGGTGGGATCTTGGCTCACTGCAACCTCCGCCTCCTGGGTTCCAGCGATTCTCCTGCCTCAGCCTCCCAAGTAGCTGGGATTATAGGCCCTCACCACCATGTCTGGCTAATTTTTGTATTTTTAGTAGAGATGGGGTTTCTCTATGTTGGTCAGGCTGGTCTGGAACTCCTGACTTCAGGTGATCTGCCCGCCTCGACTTCCCAAGGTGCTGGGATTACAGGAATGAGCCACCACGCCCAGCCAAGACCTTATTTGTAAGTGTCCTCTGTCTAGATTTCCCTGTTCTCGCTGACAGACATCACAATGGTTATCTTACTCTCCTGTGATCATTGGCTCATGGGTCTGCTTCCTCTTTAGGCCAAGAGCTCTTTGAGGACAGGACTATGACTTACTCAACATTGGTGTTTCATAGCATGGGGCCCAGCATGAAAATGTTCAGTAAATATTGCCACAAATTCATTTTCCTTCAGTAATGGTGCAGTATTTGCCTTGACTGTATTCAGGGTTGCCTGATAACATCCCAGGCTGGTGATGAAAAAAGGGGCCGGGTGCAGTGGCTCATACCTGTAATCCCAGCACTTTGGGAGGCCAAGGAGGGTTGATCACGTGGTCAGGAGATCAAGATCATCCTGGCCAACATGGTGAAATCCTGTCTCTACTAAAAACACAAAAATTAGCTGGGTGTGGTGGCTCATACCTGTAGTCCCAGCTACTTGGGAGGCTGAAGCAGGAGAATCGCTTGAACCCGGGAAACAGAGGTTGCAGTGAGCCAAGATTGCACCACTGCACTCCAGCCTGTCGACAGAGTGAGACTCTGTCTCACAAAAAAAGAACAAGATATTTGAAGAACCTTTAAAAAGTCTTTGTGTTGGCCTAGGGTGGTGGCTCATGACTGTAATCTCAGCACTTTGAGAGGCTGAGGTGGACAGATCACCTGAGGTTGGGAATTTGAGACCAGCCTGACCCTGACCAACCCAGAGAAACTCCATCTCTCCTAAAAATATAAAATTAACTGGACGTGGTGGCACATCCTCTTCTCCCAGCTATTTGGGAGGCTGAGGCAGGGGAATTGCTTGAACCTGGGAGGCGGAGGTTGTGGTGAGCTGAGATTGCACCATTGCACTCCAGTCTGGGCAAGAAGAGCAAAACTTTGTCTCAAAATGTTAAATCGAATTTGGATTTAATTAGAATTCCTTATCTGTTACCTTCCTATCTTTAAAAACAGTGTTTGGGAATAGAATGGAGAAAAATGTCCAGAGGCAGTTGGTGTGTTTGCAACTGTGCTTTAATCTGAAAGCCTTCAATCAGTGACCAAATAGACTTTGTTCTGTAAAAACTAGAGTGTATGTATAAGACAAATGACTTTGTAATGCAAAGTATGGCCGGGTTTGGTGGCTCACGCCTGTAATCCCAGCATTTTGGGAGACCGGGGCAGGTGGATCTCCTGAGCCTGGGAGTTTGAGACTAGCCTGGGCAACATGGCGAAACCCTATCTCTACCAAAAATACAAAAAAAAAAAAAAAAAAAATCAGCTGGACATGGTGGCACATGCCTGTAGTCCCAGCTACTTGGGAGGCTGAGGTGGGAGGATTGCTTGAGCCCAGGAGGCAGAGGTTGCAGTGACCCGTGGTTGTGCCACTGAACTCCAGCCTGGGTGACAGAATGAGACCCATCTCAAAACAAAACAAAAACCCCAAAAAACAAAGTATTTGATAAATAAACAGCTTTGCGCAGTGGCAGTATCGTAGCCAATGAGATTTATCCGAGGAGCGATTATTGCTAATTGAAAATTTTCCCAATACCCTGTCTTGACGACTTGAAATATAGGTGGCATTGGCAATTTTTGACAGTTTCTACAGAGACTGAAAAAAAAAGATGAATAAATCATGATTGTTTAAAAAAATCGAATAAAAAGGAAATATCACAATGATTTCTAACCAGTGTCCTATATTGAAGAATTGTAATTTTAGGTACTCAATTAAAAAAAAATCTTTCAATTACCTGAATCCCTACTGAGCTGAGAAGTTTCAGTCTGAGAATGGGGGAAAACATAGACGTTTAGTTTGGCCTTGTGCCATCTGCAGAAATCCGCCATGCCTACTTCTAGTCACAGGGATCTCACTGCCTCAGAAGGAGCCCCCTTGTTGTTGGCTAGTGCTGTTTGTTAGAAAAGTCTTCAGTGGAGGCTGGGTGTGGTGGCTCATGCCTGTAATCCCAGCACTTTGGGAGGCCGAGGCAGATGGATCACCTGAGGTCAGGAGTTCAGGAACAACCTGGCCAACATGGCAAAACCCCATCTCTACTAAAAATACAAAAATTAGTTGGGCATGGTGATGTGCACCTGTAATCCCAGGTACTTGGAAGGCTGAGACACGAGAATCGCTTGAACCCAGGAGGCAGAGATTGCGCCACTGCACTCCAGCCTAGGTGACAGAGCAAGACTCCATCTCAAAAAACAAAAGTCTTTAGTGTGCTGAGCTGAAATCTACCCATTTGGGCCTGTCTGCTCTGTGGTCCTGACACTCTTTCAAATACTGAAAATTATCCATTTTATCCTCTCCCTGGCTTTTTGTTTTCCAGGCTAAACAGTCAACAGGCAGTTGCATATATGTGTATAGAGTCGGAGAGACAGAGGGATGCTGGCGGTGCGAATTTGGGAATTGTTGAGGTCTCAGTAGGCGTTACAATATTGTGAGAGGTTGAGGGTGTTCAGTGAGTGCACGCAGTGAGAGAAGGGGGCTGAGGACAGAAACTTGGGGAGCAATGGCAGTGAATGGGTAGGTGGAAGGATCTGGCCACAAAGGCAGGCTGTGGCAGCAGAGGAGGAAGACCAGGTGGGTGGAGGTGACTTTCAAGCCAAATCTAATAAGAGTAGGATTTTTAAGGAAGTGGGAGTGGCCATCTTCGATAGATGCCAAGTAAGATGAAGGCTAAAAGGGGTATTTTGGGATGTAGAAATAAGGAAGTGCTCACATGTGTCATGGTTGGGAGTAGGGACAGGGATATTGTGGGCTGAAACACGGGGATGTGTATGGCCACCTGAGCTGCTGCCTTTGTCATCATTTCTTCTCTTTGTTTTTTGAGACAGAGTCTTGCTCTGTCACCCAGGCTGGAGTGTAGTGACCCGAAGTGCTCACTGCAACCTCCACCTCCGGGGTTCAAGTGATTCTCAGTAAATTACTTACTGTAATCCCACCTCCCGAGTAGGTGGAATTACAAGTGTTTGCCACCATGCCCGGCTAATTTTTTGTATTTTTAGTAGAGACAGGGTTTCACCATGTTGGCCAAGCTGGTCTCACACTCCTGACATCAGGTGGTCCACCTGCCTCGGATGTTGGGATTACGGGAGTGAACCACTGTGCCAGGCCCATTTCTTCTCTTGACTGGGGCAATGGTGACTTCTGGCCAGCTCCTCTCAGAATGTCAGCCTGAGAAGAGACAGTGATGGGAGAGAAAGGGAAGGAATGGGGAGAAGGTCAAAGGTCGCCAGAGGCGGTTGAGAAATATAGGTACTAGGGGCCTGTTAGGAGGAACAAAAGAGTAACTTTTATTCTAACTTTTCTTTCAAATGATATCGTTTATCAAGAAAGAAATCACAACTGAGCACCGCCAAACTCTTGAGTGACGGGAGAGGAAATGTGTGTGGATCAAGCATCTGGGTGATCATTTGAGATGTGTATTTGTTTTCTCTCCTTCATTCCCCTCTCCATGCAAACAGGCAGTTGGCTCTGTCATTGCCTGAGTGGAGGCACGCGCAGAGTTGAAAGCAGCTAAGAAATCTTCCTGGCTTTTGTTTTACAAAATGGATTTACTCATTTGTTTTTTGGTAAGGAGGCAAAGAGGTTTTGGGCTAACAGACTGTGCATCTTGAAGAAATTTGGAAGGAAATAGTTTTCTCCAGCAGCCCCCTTGCTGCAAAAAAACCCCAAAAAAACACAAAAAACCATATCTTGGGTTATGAGATATGGTAGAGAAGACAGAAGAGAGAAGATCGGGCAATGCTAAGGGCAGATGGAACAGAAGCCCTGCTTCTTGGAGTGTCCTGGGGGAGCCAGGTCCTCAGAGAGTGATAGATGTTAGTGCTTGTAGGCAGTCAGGACTATCTTGCAAAAGATGCCCCCAGGCCTTGGCTGGGGACAGTGGCTCATGCCTGTAATCCCAGCACTTTGGGAGGCTGTGGCAGGCGGATCACTTGAGGTCAGGAATTCAAGACCAGCCTGGCCAGCATGGCGAAACCCCGTCTTTACTAAAAATACAAAAATTAGCTTGGCATGCTGGTGGGTGACTGTAATCCTAGCTACTCAGGAGGCTGAGGCAGGAGAATTGCTTGAACTCGGGAGATGTAGGTTGCAGTGAGCCGAGATTGCACCACTGCATTCCAGCCTGGGCAACAGAGTGAGACTCTGTTAAAAAAAAAAAAAAAAAAAAAAAAAGCCCAGGCCTGAGAAACTGATGGACCAGAAGGGCCCAGGAAAGACCTCTGAAGATGGTTGGTGGATGACCTGATGCCCACCCCGGCTTACCTCCCTGGCACAACTCGGAGTAAGTGAGGAGAACCCAGAAGCCCTGGATGGAAGCCCAGGGGCAGAAATTAGCATAGTTAGGAGGACAGAGTTGCTCCTTGTGAACCCCCAGGATGCAAGAGATGCCAGGTCACAGAAGCCTGGACATGAGTGTTACAGCTGGGATCCTGGGGGTGTCATCAGCTAGGTTGAGATGATATATTTGAGGTATCATCATTGGTTGATTAATACCAGTATGCTAATAATTTTTCTTTGTTTTTATTTTCTATCTTGATGAAAAACTTGCAACTTTTGTACTGTAGTGGAACCAACAGAATTGCACTGTTCACAATTTTTATATGTAGTTTTATGGCTTTTTTTTGAGACAGTCTCGCTCTGTTGCCCAGGCTGGAGTGCAGTGCTGGGATCTCAGCTCACTGCAACCTCTGCCTCCTGGGTTCAAGCAATTCTCCTGCCTAGGCCTCCTGAGTAGCTGGGACTACAGGCGCCTGCCACCATGCCTGGATAATTTTTGTATTTTTATTTATTTATTTTTTAATTTTTGATACAGAGTCTCACTCTGCTGCCCATCTGGAGTGTAGTGGCACGATCTTGGCTTACTGCAACATCTGCCTCTTGGGTTCAAGTGATTCTCCTGCCTCAGCCTCCTGAGCAGCTGGGACTATGGGTGCCTGCCACCATGCCTGGCTAATTTTTTGTATTTTTAGTAGAGATGGGGTTTTACCATGTTGGCCAGGCTGGTCTCAAACTCCTGACCTCAAGTGATCCAGCAGCCTCAGCCTCCCAAAGTCCAAGGATTACAGGTGTGAGCCACCGTGTTGGGCCTTTATTTTTTATTTTACTTATTTATTTTTGAGTTGGAGTCTTGCTCTGTCACCCAGGCTGGAGTGCAGTGGCCCAATCTCTCAGCTCATTGCAACCTCTACCTCCTGGGTTCAAGCAATTCTCTTGCCTCAGCCTCCCAAGTAGCTGGGATAACAGGCGCCCACAAGCATGCCCTGCTAATTTTTGTATTTTTTAGTGGAGACAGACTTTTACCATATTGGTTAGGCTGGTCTTGAACTCCTGAACTCAGGGGATCTGCCACCTTGGCCTCCCAAAGTGCTGGGATTACAGGTGTGAGCCACTGCTCCAAGCCAATTTTTGTATTTTTAGTACTGACTGGGTTTTGCCATGTTGGCCAGGCTGGTCTCGAACATCTGGCCTTAGGTGATCTGCCCACCTTGGCCTCCCAAAGTGCTGGGATTATAGGCGTGAGGCACCTGTTTTATGTATATTTGATGGCTCCTACTTGTTTCTGTTTTATGGCTTTTTTCCTTTTGGGAAATTCTGGGGCGACACAGCCCTTCATCCTGCCCCTAACTGAGCTTGCTGCTGCGTTTCCAGTGGGGTTGGTGGTCATGAGACCTCTAGAGGGTATGGTGAACGGTGCTTCCTCAAGCTTTACTCTCCACACTTGTGTGCCTGCTATAACAGGCCTTTCCAGAAAGGCTTTCTTTTTTTCTTTCTTTATTTTTTGAGATAGAGTCTAGCTCTGTCACCCAGGCTGGAGTGCAGTGGCGTGATCTCGTCTCACTGCAAATTCCGCCTCCTGGTCAAGTGATTCTCCTGCCTCAACCTCCGGAGTAGCTGGGACCACAGGCACATGCCCCCATGCCTGGCTAATTTTTTGTATTTCTAGTAGAGACGGTGTTTCACCGTGTGTTTCACCAGGATGATGAAACTGTTTCACTGTATTTCACCAGGTGTTTCACCAGGATGTGTTTCACGGTGTTTCACCGAGATGGTCTCAATCTCCTGACCTCGTGATCCGCCCACCTCAGCCTCCCAAAATGCTGGGATTACAGGTGTGAGCCACTGTGCCCAGCCTCCAGAGAGGATTTCTTTGCTTTCTCAGAAAGACTGTGTAGAGGCTGCAGAGACCACACTGTGTCCAGAAGCAACTGGCTGGATTCAGCAACGCGCTGCTGCCCTGAGGAAATCTGAGACTGCCTCCTCAGGCGATGGAAGTAAACTCATGGGCTAAGTAAATATCTTGGCGGTGCACTGCCCTGGGTTTTCCTGAGTTTGCATTCTTGGGCCCAACTTTTCACGGGATGGTTGGAATATGGAGAAAGAGAAAAAATAACCCTGGTGTGGCCCATCTGGATTCTGCCTCCCAGTTTTCCCAGATCAGATTTTCCATCCAAATGACTGAAATGGAGGACTCGTGTGTGTGTGTGCGTGTGCGTGTGCGTGTGTGTGTGTGTGTGCGTGCAGGCCAAGGAGAAGAACCACCAGGTGGAGGGAAGAGAAGTTGGAGGGTGGAACAGGAAGGCAGGAGGCAGGGCTGGCTCCCACTTTGTTGACTTAGCAAGTCTGGCTGCAAAGCCAAGGCCTTTGGAAAGAAGGGCCTCCCTGCTTCGGGCAGTTTTCCAGGACTGAGCTAGATCCTGCCTGGTTTACGGGCAGGACAGTTCTGTTGGGTTCCTGCGCACCAAGGTTTGGAAAATGTCACCAGGATTTGCCCTTTGTGATGGCCCGTGGAGTAAAGCACCACCATGGTTTTAAAAGAAGATACTCCTCCCACCTCACAGGGTTTTCCAGTCCTTCTAGCCTTTGAGTCAGGAAGAGAAATTTCCCCTGGAGGCACGCACCACGTTGCAACCTTTGCAAAGTGCAGTTGTTTTTCTTTTTCTTTCTTTTTTTTCTGATATGGTAGTCTTGATTTCAAAAACGATCCCCTCTGACACCCTCTCATTAGCTGTTGAACAAATGTGGCAGATGTAAGTTAGACCCGGGCATTTGGCAGCTCCAGGCAGGCGCCTGAATTTCTCTGGGCTGCTGCCTGTGGCCTTATCCTATTTTTCCACCAGGTGGCAGTAAAGACCCACTGACTCCGCTGTCTCCGTACGAAACACCGACTCCGCAGTCTCCGGGACATCCAAGGGCTTCGGAGGAGAGGCTGAGGCTGACTCATCGTTACCTTCCTGTTAGTTGCCGTCCTGCCGTCCTGTGAATCCTCAGGATTTACTCCGGATTTACAGCTGAGTTTTCTCAGACGTGGTACTGTGAAATCTAGGGTCAGGGTGATCATCATTACTCCCAGCACCTGCCTGAATCTGGCACGTGGTAAGCGCTTTATAAGTGCCTGCTGACATCAGCCAAAGTGTATGCACATGGGAAGGAAGGTGGACGGCATCGTGCTGAGTCCCACCTGCCAGGCAATTGTTGTTATGAAGTAGGGTTTATAATTCCCACTTCAAAAAGAGAAATCGGGGCTCAGGGAGGTGAAATAACTGACCAAAGGTCACAAAGGTAGGATGTGACCCAACTCATCTGACTCCACGTTTTCAGCCTTGTATGCTGGCTGTACTGAGGCGGGAAACATTTCGATTCAGCAAGGGTCTAGGATGAACTTAGTTTCAGAAAAGCAAGGGAGTCTAGCATAGGTGTGATCTTTATTCATCAACATTTATCTCAGCACCTGCCACATGCTGTGTACTCAGGAGGAAGAGGTAGAAGCCATAGTTCCTGTTTTCACGGAGCTCAGAGGGGATGGGGAGATGATGGCACACAGGTCATTACAACACCATCCATCCATGAACTATGGTAAGGGTAAGCCTGGGGTGTGGGGGGATCCCAGAAGGGGTGGGGGATAAAGGAGGCCCCTCAAAAGAAATGGCCTCTCAGCTGAATTCTTTTTTCTTTCTTCTTTTTTTTTTGTTATGGAGTCTTACTCTGTTCCTTAGGCTGGAGTGCAGTGACATGACCTCAGCTCATTGCAACCTCTGCCTCCCTGGTTCAAGCAATTCTCCTGCCTCAGGCTCCCGAGTAGCTGGGATGACAGGCTTCTGCCACTATGCTTGGCTAATTTTTGTAGTTTTAGTAGAGACAGGGTTTCACTATGTTGGCCAGGCTGGTCTCAAACTCCTGACCTCAAGTAATCTGCCTGCCTCGGCTTCCCAAAGTGCTGGGATTACAGGCTTGAGCTACTGCGTCGGCCTCAGCTGAATTCTTTAGGACTTGCTAGGCACGTAGTGCTGGGGGGTCATCTAGGCAGAGAGAAGCTGTGTGTGCAAAGATCCCAGGAATGAGAGGACTTGAAGTGTTTGGAGGAGCTGGCAAGGGAGGGGGTGAGCAATGACGTCCGGTAATCACGGGGCCTTGGAAGTCATGCTGAGGGGCTTGAAAAGTTTTTAACAGGCATGTGACGTGGGCAGATTTTCATTTTTGGAAGATTCTTCTAGTTTCTGGTGGGGAGTGGCAGGAAAAGGCTGATACTGAAGGTAGGGAGGCCAGGCTGGGGGCTGTAGTCTATTGAGAGGATGGTGACCTCGACTAGGGTGATGGTTATGGAGATGGAAGGAGGTGGACAGACTGGAACTATTTATAGAAGGCAGAGATGACAGGAGTGGGGTTAGATTGCCTGTGAGGGGAGGGTGAGGGAGAGAGAAGAATATGGGATGACCTTGAGGTCCTGGGTTGGGCAACCAGGTGGATGGAATAAGCTTTTATTATTTGTTTGTTTGTTTTTTGAGATGGAGTTTCACTCCTCTTGCCCAGGCTGGAGTGCAGTGGTACAATCTTGGCTCACTGCAACCTCTGCTTCCCGGGTTCAAGTGATTCTCCTGCCTCAGCTTCCCGGGTAGCTGGGATCACAGGCATCTGTCACCGAACCTGGCTATTTTTTTTTTGTATTTTTAGTAGAGATGGGGTTTCTCCATGTTGGTCAGGCTGGTCTCAACCTCCTGACATCAGGTGATCTGCCCGGCTTGGTCTCCCAAAGTGCTGGGATTATAGGTGTGAGCCACTACACCCAGCTGAAATAACCTCTTAAGTGTGAATGATCTTTATAATTTATATGCACTTTCACATCCACTCTTTCAAGAGGATGGCACTCCATGTTCCTACATTCTTGGGGTCTGGAAGACCCACCCCCACCCTCAGGATGGTGTAGCCCTCAGCCTTGACCTCGTGCAGGTCTTGCCTCTAGGGTACTGTTTTTCCTATGCTCTCCTCTCTCTCAGAGCAGATGTTTAGGGAATGGCACTTTTCTTGCACAGGGTGCCTGGAGTGGAAACTCTGCTTGCCTCTCCCATATCCATTCCCCTTCTCTTGGTGACCATACCTTTCCCAGGCAGTCCATGAGCTTTGGGGAAAGCTAATTCCCCCTCCTGCCACACATAGGGGCAGGGCATAGGGCTCAGGACTCAGCTAACTCTCATAATTGAGTCCTTGTCTTCTGCGTTCATTTCCTAGGCCTGCCATAACAAATTGCCACAAATTTAGTGGCTTAAAACAACAGAAATGTATTCTCCCATGGTTCTGAAGGGCAAAAATCTGAAATCAGAGTATTGGCCGGGCTGTGCTCCCTCCAGAGGTTCTAGGGGAGTTTGTTTCTTGCCTCTTCCAGCTCCTGATGGCTGCTGGCCTCCTTGGCTTATGGCTGCTTCCAATCACTGCTTCATGTTTACATGGCTTCCCCATCTCTCTTCTCCTCTATCTCTTATAAGGATACTTGTCACTGGATTTAGGGACCACTTGGGTAATCCAGGATGATCTCATCTTAAGACTCTTAATTATACCTGGAAAGACCATTTTTCCAAATCAGGTCACATTCACAGGTTCCAGGGGTTAGGAAGAAAACATAACTTTGCAAGGGTGTTGTATCAGTCCATTCTCATACTGCTAAAAAGAACTGTCAGAGACTGGATAGTTTATAAAGGAAAGAGGTTTAATTGATTTACTGTTCTGCAGGGTGGGGGAGGCCTCAGGAAACTTACAGTCATGGTGGAAGGGGAAGCATACACTCCTCCACATGGTGGCAGGAAGGAGAAGTGCCGAGCAAAACGGGGGAAAAGCCCTTATAAGACCATCACCAGACCTTGTGAGAACTCACTATCATGAGAACAGTGTGAGGGTAACTGCTGCCCCCATGATTACATCACCTCCCACCCGGTCCCTTTCCTGGCATGTGGGGATTATGGGATTTACAATTCAAGATGAGATTTGGGTGGGGACACAGCCAAACCATATGAATGCCATCCAACCTTCTATAGCCTTTGTAGATGGCAAGATAGGACAAAATTGGGACTGTGATGATACTCTTGAGCCCCTGTCAACTAATCCAGAAGACTGCCTGCTTCAGGGCTTTGAGTTATTTAACAACAAATCCTCCTTATTGCTTTAAGCCACTTTGACACAATCTGCCACGCCCCATCACTGGCTGCTGAATGAGCCCTACTGAAACACAGCGCCCCTCTGGAGTCCTGCAGGCAGGCAGTGGCATGTGGTGGAGATTGGAATTCTTCTTGGTTGGGCTCTGTTGTGGACACTCTGTGTGACCTTGGGCAGACCACAGCTTTGCTGACCATCAGTTTGAATATATAAATGGGCCCTTGTCCCTGCAAAAGGCTCTTCAAAATGGAAGCCTCTGTGGTTTCTGTTGTTATGGCTTCTGCATTCCAAGAAAGACGTAATAGGACTGGAAAAGGGCCAGACAATGGAATGATGAAGGGCTTTTACCATGAGGGCAAGCTCCACAATTAGAATTCTCCAGCTGGGAAAGATGGAGGCCGAGCAGGGAGCATAATTAAATCCTTTTCTATGGTACAGCATATCCACAAGGCAGGCCGGACTCATCCAATTCTGGAATCCTTATCATATTCATATATATATATATATGTATAGTAGCCAAATACAGCAGCCCAGCCACTATATATATATATAGTGTGTGTGTATAATCTATATAAAGAGAGGCACTTCTGAAAGTTCGAGAAGTTGTTTTAGGGTAAACAATAGAAAGTGCCATGTTCCATGGTGGGGCTGAACTCTAGGCACTCGGACAGCTTGGTGTAGTGCACCTGGAATCGGGGAGACCTCAGCTCCACTTCTGGCTTCAGTTGTGTGACTGTGAGCAAACCCCTTTTCTCCCTGAGTCTGAGATTGTGCGTTGGTAAGCTGGGGGTAATAATTCTGGTAACAGACCAGAAGCGAGCTGCCACAGATGCCCACTGTTCTACCCACCCACCGGCACAGGCCGCCCTGTGCCTCCGCCTCCTGCTGGTCCTCTCAATGGCCAGCGAGGATCTCCCCATTCAGGCGTGAGGTCTCATCCCCTCTCCCTTGCTCAAGGACCACTCAGGCGATTCTCCTGTCTTTTCCACACCATCTATTACCCACTCTCTGCTAGATTACTCTCACATTTGCAAAAACAGTATTACTTCTTCCATCTTAAAACCACCCTCCTGGCCGGCCATGGTGGCTCACGCCTGTAATCCCAGCACTTTGGGAGGCCAAGGTGGGTGGATCACAAGGTCAGGAGTTTGAGACCACCCTGGCCAACAGAGTGAAACCCCGTCTCTACTAAAAATACAAAAACTAGCTGGGCGTGGTGGCAGGTGCCTGTCTGTAATCCAAACTACTCAGGAGGCTGAGGCAGGAGAATCGCTTGAACCCAGAAGGCGGAGGTTGCAGTAAGCTGAGATCACACCACTGCACTCCAGCCTGGGTGACAGAGTGAGACTCTCAAACAAACAAACAGACCACTCTCCCTTGATTCCACTCTCCCTCTAGCTACTGCCCACGTTCTCAGCTCCACTCTGCAGCAAAACCCCTTTAAAGAATTGTCTCTACTCATTGTCTCTTACAGCTCAATGAATCTTTACAAAATGAATGTGCCCATGTAAGGACCACCCAGATTAAAAAAAATATTACCAGTTCCCCAGAAATCTGGCCCTCTCCCTTTCACTTACACCTCTTTATACTCTAAGATAAGAACCATTCTGATTTATTACATTATCCTGATTTCTTCATTTTATCTTACTTTATTGTAAAATACACATAAAAGTTACCATTTTAACCATTTTAAAATGCACAACTCAGCGGCATTTAGTACATTCACAGTGTAGTGCACCCATTACCACTCCCCAGTCGCAGAACACTTTCATCGCTTCAAAAGGGAAGCCCATATCCATGAGCAGTTCCCCATCGGCCTCAGCCCTGGCAACCACTCAACTGCTTTTTGTCTCTGTGGACCTGCCGATTCTGGGTATTTCATATAAAAAGAATCATCTTTTGTGTCTGGCTTCTTTCACTCCACATAATATTTTCAAGGTTCATTCATGTTGTAGCATGCATCGATACTTCCTTCTTTTTTTTTTTTTGAGATGGAGTCTTGGTCCATTGCCCAGGCTGGATGGAGTGTGGTGGCGCAATCTCAGCTCACTGTAGCCTCCGCCTCCTGGGTTCAAGCAATTCTCTTGCCTCAGCTTCCCCAGGTAGCTGGGATTAAAGGTGCCTGCCACCACGCCTGGCTAATTTTTTTTTTTTTTTTTTGGTATTTTTAGTAGAGATGGGGTTTCATCATGTTGGCCAGGCTGCTCTTGAACTCCTGATCTCAAGTGATCCGCCTGCCTTGGCCTCCCAAAGTGCTCGGATTACCAGCGTGAACCACCATGCCCAGCTTCAATATTTAATTCTTTTTAAATGGCCGAATAATCTTCCATCACATGACTATACCACATTTTGTTTTGTTATTCATTTATTTTTATTTTTTGAAGAGATGGGTTTTTGCCATGATGCCCACGCTGGTCTCAAACTCCTGAGCTTAAGTGATCTGTCTGCCTCGGCCTCTCAAAATGCTGGGATTACAGGTGTGAGCCACCATACCTGGCCTCTATTGTGTATTTCAAAGTAGCTAGAAGAGAGGACAATATTATACTCCCTAATATGAGATAACAAGGTTAGGAGTTTGAGGCCAGCTGGGGCAACATGGCAAAAACTCATCTCTACAAAAAAAAATATCTGGGTGTGCTGGTGCATGCCTGTAGTCCCCACTACTCAGGAGACTGACGTGGGAGCATTGCTCAAGCCTCAGAGGTTGAGGCTGCAGTGAGCTGTGATCCTGCCACAGTACTCCAGCCTGGGTGACAGAGCAAGACCCTGTCTCAAAGAAAAAAAGACAATAGATAGTTGTTAACTATAGTCACTCTACTTCGCTGTCAAACATCTGAACTTACACCTTTTACTTAACTGAATGTTTGTACCCATTAACCTGCCTCTTTTCTCCCCGCTTCAATGTTATACTCTCTAAGGTGCGATTCATCCGCGTTATTGCAGGTAGCAGTTTTCTCACTGTCATTGCAGGGTAATAGGTCATTACGTGAATATATTACCATCTACTAATCTATTTTTGATTGGTTGTTTCCAGTTTGTGGTTATTATGAAGAATGTTACGAATGTCTTTGTTCATGTCTTCTGGTGAACATGTGTACAGATTGCTATTAGACATATACCTAGGAAGGGAATTGCTGGGTCATAGATTATAAACACGTTCAGTTTTAGTAGATACTGCCAAAGGGTTCTCTTAAGATTGAGACAGTTTTCACTCCCATATTAAGTGTAAGGGCAGCCGGGGGCAGTGGCTCATGCCTGTAATCCCAGCACTTTGGGAGGCTGAGGTGGGTGGATCATGAGATCAGGAGATCGAGACCATCCTGGCTAACTCAGTGAAACACTGTCTCTACTAAAAATACAAAAAATTAGCCAGGCGTGGTGTCATGTGCCTGTAGTCCCATCTACTTGGGAGGGTGAGGCAGGAGAATTGCTTGAACCCCGGAGGCAGAGGTTGCAGTGAGCCGAGATCACAGCCCTGCACTCCAGCCTGGGCAACAGAGCTAGACTGTCTCAAAAAAGAAAGAAAAAAAAAAAAAAAAAAAAAGAAAGCCTTTCTGGAAAGACCTGTCTTAGCAGGCACACAAGTGTGGATAGTAAAACTTGAGGAAGCATCGCTCACCATACCCTCTGGAGGTCTGCATCTAAATGAGAGACTCCATCTAAAAAAAAAATCTGATGGCTGGTGGTTTACTTGAGGCAAACTCTCAACTCTGCTGTTCCACCAAGCCTGCTCTTGCCAATGGTCAGTGCTCAGTCATTGTTTTGTGTGGACCACCACCTTGAGAGTTTCGAGGAGTACTGGTTAGGTACTTTTTAGGATAGTCCACTACTGGGATTTCCTCTGCTTTTCTCACGGCACGACTGGATACTTGATGTCTATTCCTATATGCTAAGTAAGATGCTCAGTCCTGATTCATAGATAAAGCCTAGGTTCTTTTCTTTCTTTCTTTTCTTTTTTTTTTTTTCAGATGGAGTCTCGCTCTGTTGCCCAGGCTGGAGTGCAGTGGCACCATCTGGGCTCCTGGGCTCACTGGACTCCCAGTTCCAAGCGAGTCTCCTGCCTCAATCTCCTGAGCAGCTGGGACCACAGGTGTGTGCCACCACAGCTGGCTAATTTTTGTATTTTTTTTTTTTTAGTAGAAACAGGGTTTCACCATGTTGGCCAGGTTGGTCTTGAACTCCTGACCTCGGGTGATCTGCCTGCCTCAGCCTCCCAAAGTGCTGAGCCTATGTTCTTAGCTTGTGCTCACCCAACAGCCTTGGATACGTCCTCCTTGTCTCAATTCCCTCAGTGTGGCTTCTAGGGCCCCACACTCTCTTGTTTTTCGTTTAACCACAGCGGCTGCCCCCTCTTCAACCCTGCGTTTTGGTTTCTCTTCTCTCCGACCTCAGACTGTTGGTTGTGTTTCAGGACAGCCTTTAATTCTCTACTCTATATTCACTCTGCTGGTGAGCTCATGCAGCCTCATGGCTTCAAACACCATATGTATGCTGATATCTCCCAGATTTATATCTATAGCCTGGAATTCTCTCCTTAATTCTATCTATCTATCTATCTATCTATCTATCTATCTATCTATCTATATCTATCTATCTATCATCTATCTATTTTTTTGAGACTGGGTTTCAGTGTGTCACCCAGGTTGGAGGGCAGTGGGATGATCACAGCTTACTAAAGCCTTGACCTCTCAGGCTCAAGCGATCCTCTCACCTCAGCCTTCTGAGTAGCTGGGACTACAGACTCATGTCATCATGCCCTGCTAATTTCTGTATTTTTTTTGTAGAGACAGGGTTTTGCCTTGTGGCCCATGCTGGTCTTGAACTCCTGAGCTCTAATAATCCTCCTGCCTTGACCTCCCAAAATGTTGGGATTGCAGGTATATGCCACTGTGCCCAGTCAATCCATATATCTCACTGCTGACTTGGCATTTCCCCTTGAATGTTTAATAGCTTAAATTTGGCTGGGTGTGGTGGCTCACACCTGTAATCCCAGCACTTTGGGAGACCGACGTGGGTAGATCATGAGATCAGGAGTTCAAGACCAGCCTGGCCAAGATGGTGAAACCCCATCTTTACTAAAAATACAAAAATTAGCCAGGCGTGGTGGCAGGGGCCTGTAATCCCAGCTACTTGGGAGGCTGAGGCAGGAGAATCACTTGAACCTGGGGGATGGAGGTTGCAGTGAGCCAGGATCACACCACTGAATTCCAGCCTGGGTGACAGAGTGAGACTCTGTCTCAAAAAACAAAACAAAACAAAACAAAAACACAAAAAATAGCTCAAATTCAGCAACTCTAAAACGTACCTTCTTTTTTTTTTTTTGGGACAGAGTTTTACTCTGTCACCCAGGCTGGAGTGTAGTGGTACAATCTCAGCTCATTGTAACCTCCACCTCGTGGGTTCAAGCAATTCTCCTGCCTCAGCCTCTAGAGTAGCTGGGACTATAGGTGCATGCCACCGTGCCTGGCTAATTTTTGTATTTTTAGTAGAGATGAGTTTTTGCCATGTTGGCCAGGCTTGTCTCGAATGCCTGACCTTGTGATCTGCCTGCCTCAGCCTCCCAAAGTGCTGGGATTACAGGCATGAGCCACTGTGCCCAGACTCCCTTTTTTTATACCTTACATCCAGTGTCAGGAACCTATTTGGTTCTGCCTTTAACACAGCCAAATATAATCTCATTTTTCTCTTGCTACCATCCTTGCCAGAGCCACTGCTAATATTCACCTGGATTACTGGAATAGTTTCCTATTTGGTCTTCTTGCTTTCATTCATATATTCTTTTTTATTTTGAGACGGAGTTTTGCTCTTGTTGCCCAGGCTGGAGTGCAATGGTGAAATCTCGGCTCACCGCAACCTCTGCCTCCCTGGTTCAAGTGATTCTCCTGCCTCAGCCTCCTGAGTAGCTGGGATTACAGGTGCCCACCACTATGCGTGGCTAATTTTTTGTGCTTTTAGTAGAGATGGGGTTTCTCCATATTGGTTAGGCTGGTCTTGAACTCCTGACCTCAGATGATCCGCCTGCTTTGGCCTCCCTAAGTGCTGGGATTACAGGCATGAGCCACCGCACCTGGCCATTCATATATTCGTAGCAGAGAAGCCAGGGTGATCCTTTTACTATATATGATAGTACCAATGTTCACTCCCACAGGAAGTGTGTGAAAGTTCTTCGTTAGATCTTATTCCCCTGCTCAAACTCCTCCTGTGGCTACATATTTCTGAGGAGGATCCACGTTTTGACGATGGCACACCAGGGCTTGTACGACCTCTTGTTATGTATGTGACTTCATCGCTTACTTTTGCTTGGCTCTCCACACTCCACACCTTTCTCGTGTTCCTGGAGCAAGCCAGGCATGACCCTGCTTTTGGGCCTCCGTGTTGGCTATTGCTGCTGCCTAAATTGCACCCCCATAGACAGTCCTATGGCTAACTCCCTTGACTCCGTAAAGCCTTGCTCAGCTGGCTTGAAGGTTTCTGCCTGATCTGTGAATTTAAACATAAGGGCTGGCTTGTGGTTTATATAAGGGTAAACATGTTTTTCTTTCTATACACTTTCTTTTTTTCTTTGAGACGGAAGCTTGCTCTGTTGCCTGGGCTGGAGGGCAGTGGTGCAATCTTGGCTCACTACAACCTCCACCTCCTGGGTTCAAGTGATTCTCTTGCCTCAGCCTCCAGAATAGCTGGGACTACAGGTGCGTGCCACCACACTCGGATAATTTTTTTATTTTTAGTAGAGACGGTGTTTCACCATGTTAGCCAGGATGGTCTTGATCTCCTGAACTGGTCATCCACCCTCCTCAGCCTCCCAAAGTGTTGGGATTACAGCTGTGAGCCACTGCACCCAGCCTTTCTATACACTTTTTCCTTGCTCTTTTATGGGATGTGTGTCTATTTCGAGCCTGCCCTTCTATGTATTGGAGATGCAGCCCTGCTTTACAGGTGGGCTCTCTTGTTTCATCTCCAGCTCGATGGGCTGGGGTTTGTTTCCTCTTTGTGCACTCTATGGGGGATTAAGAATTGAAGCTCGTGATCTGCCCGCCTTTGCCTCCCAAAGTGCTGGGATTACAGGTGTGAGCCACCGTGCCTGCCCTCCCCTTAGTTCTTTAGCCCTTAGTCTCTTTTAGCTTTCATTTGAAATATATGTATATATAAAATAATAATAATATATAAATAAAATCTATTCATTAAAATTGTATTATACCCACATATAATTTTAATGAATATGAATATATTTTTAATGAATGAATTATAAAATTATAAAATTATATATATTTTAAGTAATTTTTTTCTGAAAGTCTAAAATAAAATATATTCATTAAAATTATATATATTAGGCCAGGTGTGGTGGCTCGTGCCTGTAATCCCAGCACTTTGGGAGGCCGAGGCAGGCAGATCACTTGAGGTCAGGAGTTTGAGACCAGCCTGGCCAACATGATGAAACTGTCTCTACTAAAAATAGAAAAATTCCAGGTGGCGGTCACCTGTAATCTCAGCTGCTTAGGAGGCTGAGGTGGAGGATCACTTGAGCCTAGGAGGTGGAGGTTGCAGTGAGCTGAGATTGCCCCACTGCATTCCAGCTTGAGCAACAGAGTGAGACTTTGTTTCCAAAAATAATTATATCTATCCACATACAATTTTAATGAATAGATTTTATTTTAGATTTTCAGAAAAATTGAGAACATAGCTCTACAACAATGTGAATATGTGTAATGCCACTGAACTGTAGACTTGAAAGTGCTTAAAATAAAAAATTGCATGTTATGTATGTTTTACCATTGTTTTCAAAAATCAAACAAAAAGCCAGGCACAGTGGCTCATGCCTTTAATCCTAACACTTTGGGAGGCTGAGGCAGGAGGATTGCTTGAGCCCAGGAGTTTGAGACTGGCCAGGGCAACATAGTGAGACTCTGTCTCTATAAAAAATAAAAACATTAGCTGGGTGTGATGGCACAATCTGTAGTCCCAGCTACTTGGGAGGCTGATGTGGGAGGATTGCTTGAGCCTGAGGCTGTAGTGAGCCGTGATTGCGCCCTGCATTCCAGCCTGGACAACAGACCAAGATTCTGTCTGGAAAAAAACATCGAACAAAGCAGTGAAGAAAAGTCTGAGAAACTACAGCACAGAGTTCCCATATGCCCCGCACCAATTTCCCCTATTATTAGCATCTGAGATTACTGTGATACATTTGTTATAATTAATGCACCAAGAATGATACACTATGATTAACTGGAGGCCATGGTTTATTTAGATTTCCTTACATCCGATCTGGTCTCTTTTCATTCTTTTCAGGATCCTGTCAGGGATACCTCCTCACAATTAGTTGTTGTACCTCTTTAGGCTCCTGTGGTGGTTTTTCAGACTTTTTGACTGGTTATTTTGTTTTGTTTGATTTTTTAAAAATTTAGGCTGGGTGCGGTGGCTCATACCTATAATCCCAGCACTTTGGGAGGCCGAGGTGGGTGCATCACTTGAGGTCCAGGAGTTAGAGAGCAGCCTGGCCAACAGCATGAAACCTTGTCTAATAAAGATACAAAAATTAGCCAGGCATGGTGGCGCAGGCTTGTAATCCCAGCTACCTGGGAGGCTGAGACATGAAAATCGCTTGAACCCAGGAGGCAGAGGTTGCAGTGAACTGAGATGGCACCACTGTACTCCAGCCTGGTCAACAGTGTGAGACCCTGACTCATATAACATTAAATTTACTGTTTTAACACTTTTTAAGTGTAGAGTTTGGTGGCATTAATCACATTCACATTGCATAGAGCCATCACCACATCCATCTCCAGAACTTTTTCAACACTCCAACTGAACCCATCAAACACTCCTGTTTCCTCCTGCCCCTCCTGTGGTAAGCATGCCTCTGCTTCTGTCTCTACAACTCTGACTATTCTAGATATCCTACAGAGGGGGACTCATTCCAGATTCGTTCCTTTCTTCTTCTTGCATTTGTTGACCTTGACAGTTTTGAGGAGTGCTGGTTGGGTATTTTGTAGGATTTCCCACTATTGGCATTTGTCTGTTTTTCTTGTGACAAGACTGGATGCCCGATGTCTGTTTATTACTGTCTGCAAAGTAAGATGCTAAGTGCTGAGGATTCAGAGATACAGCCTAGGTTCTTAGCTTGTGCTCATTTTGCAGATGTGGACTTGACTTTCAGAGAGTTTTCGTTATATGCTCAGGGTCACACAGCCAATAAATGGCAAAGATGAGATTTGAATTTGCCCTTCTAGTTTAGACCTGCACCTTTACTCCTTTTATGCAGGCCAACCAGAGCCAGGGTCCCTACCCTCCTCCTGGGCCATTTACAATTAGTGGGGCTGGTTGGAGCCAGCCAGGTTGCTGGGTGCTGGGCCATCTCCATGTAGCAGGCAGTAGCTCTCCACTCAGATTTTTCTATTTTTAAAAATATGTATTTATTTATGAGACAGGGTCTGCCTCTGTCACCCAGGCTGGAATGCAGTGGCACAGTCATGGCTCAATGCAGCCTCAACTTCCCTGGCTCAAGTGATCCTCCTGAGTAGCTGGGACTATAGACACCTGCCACCACAGCCAGTTAATTTCTGTATATTTCGTAGAGATGGTGTTTTGCCATGTTGCCCAGCCTGGTCTTTAACTCTTGAGCTCAAGCAATCCTCCCACCTAGGTTTCCCAAAGTGCGGGGATTATAGGCATGAGCCACTGTGCCCAGTCTTCCTTAAAAAAATTAAAAAAAATTTTTTTCTTAATTTTTTTGTTTGTTTTTTTGAGAGAAGTGTTGCTCTGTCAGCAGGTTGGAGTGTGGTGGCATGATCTCAGCTCACTGTAGCCTCTGCCTCCCAGCATCAAGCAATTCTCCTGCCTCAGCCTCCCGGTAGGTAGCTGGGACTATAGCGTTGTGCCACCACGCCCATCTAATTTTTTGTATTTTTAGTAGAGATGGGGTTTCACCGTGTAGGCCAGGATGGTCTCGATCTCTTGACCTTGGTATCTGCCTGCCTTGGCCTCCCAAAGTGCTGAGATTACAGGTGTGAGCCACTGTGCCTGACCAATTTTTGCTTATTTTTTAAAAATTTGAAATATTTTATACATATATGAGTGTGTGTAATGCATGGGGTCAGTTTAAAGGATAATAATAAAAATCAATGCCCATGTTCTCAGCACCTAACTGAACAATTCTGTTTCCAGTACTTTCTAAACCCGCTGGGTGCTCCCCTCCCTTTAAGTCCCACCTTTTCCCCTTGCCCCGGCAGGTCATCACTGTCCTGAATTTTGCGTCTGTCATTCTGTTGATTTTCTCTATGGTCTTGCCGCATAGGCATACACCCCATACGTCAATATGTCGTTTAGTCTGGAGACATTGTTGGGCTTCTGTTGAATGAGGTCACACTGCATGTGTTATATTATGATTTGTCCTTTTCAGTCAACATTATGTTTATGAAAGTCATTCATTCAGTTGTAGCTTATTCATTTTCACCACTGTTAGTATTTCGCTGTATGAATATGGTATGTATATTTTAATCCATTCTCATGGCTGTGGGGGTTTGGGCTGTTTGTAGTTTTTGACTTTCTAAGCAGCCCATGTGGTGGGAGAGTTTCTCCAGCTGTCTTATGAAGAGCGGATTTACTGGCTCGTAGAGTATGTGTGTTCCAGATGACACCAAACTATTTTCCAAAGGCCTGGGTCCACCTCCACTCTGGCTAGCCGTGTATGAGGGTCCTCACCCCTCCGTATCCGCAGAGCTGTCTTTGGTGCTGGTCTGTCTTTCACCTCAGCTAAGTCCACATCTCAGAGGCCTTTGGCCGTACTCGGCACTCAGGCCTTACTTGGCCTCTGGCCTGAGTGTCTCTGGTTTAGTCACTTGGACTTCCTGCTTCCCTGAGCGTTTAAGCCCATGCTTGTATTATTGGCTCCTGCCCCAGGTCCAGGCACAGAGCTCCAGCCCTGGCTCCAGATTCTGGGTCCCGATAGGTCTCTCTGTCTCCAGAGTGGTCAAGGAGACTAGATCTCTCCTTCTCTTGCCAAGCAAGGTGGCACTGGAATTTTCCACCATGCAGAAGACAGTGTTTCCCCCACCCCTGGCCTTCTTCCCACCCTTAGAACCAGGAATCCTTAAGAGGGCTTTAATGGTTTTTCTTGAGGCCTTTTGGCAGGTGAACACCAGAACTGTCAGTACTGGCAGGAGGACATGACATCTGTGCTGGCCCTAGGCCAGGCCACATGGACGTCTCTGTGCACAGAGCCAGATCATCCAGCCCCAGGCCTCAGGTGCGTGGGCATGCACAGAGCCCGACCCCACCCAGTTCAGGACAGCCCCAGAGCCCACTCCTATGACCTTCACTTACTTACCAGATGCTCCTGTTTTTTAAAAAGTTATTTATTTGTAGAGATGAAGGCCTCACTATGTTTCCTAGGCTGGTCTCAAACTGCTGGCTTCAAGTGATCTTCCCACTTCAACCTTCCAAAGTGCTGGGTTGATAGGTGTGAGCCACTGTGGCTGGCTTAGATGCTCCTTTCCTTAATAGTGGCTGCACCAGGGATGGTGCCTTCTGTCCCAGACTCAGAGTTTCTGGGTTTTCCTTTTCTTGGTAACCATGACAACACAGTGGCTACCAACATAGACCAACCCGGGTTCGAATCCCAATTCTACTTCTGACTAACTTTGGTATCTAGCACTAGTGACAAGACTTGCCTTAGCTGCTGTTTCCCAATTGTAAAATGTGGATACCATCTAAATCTCCAGGATTATTGAAGGAGAAAATGTGCATGGAGTGTTAGCACCCTTCCTGCCATGCCTGGGACCCCAAGAACTGTTTTGGGTAGTTATTGTGATGCGGTGGACCTGGGCTTCAGTCCTGATGCTATTACCTCTGAGTTGTGTCATTTAGCCTGCCTGAGCCTCAGTTTTCCCATTTGCAAAATGGTAGTAAGGATTTTTACTTCATTGGGCTCATTGATCTAAAATATGTAAAAGGTACAAAGTTGCTCAATAAATATTAGTGACTGTTATATGAGATGCAAGATCTTACTTTTTTTCTCAAAGGAAATAGAGGCAGAGTGACATAGGGAAGACTCATTTCCTGTGAAACAGTCCGGACTTCAACTTTTCAAGTATTTATAAACATTATTCTTTTTGAAAAGAATATATGATAAACATTTTGGAAAAGAGAAAAGGAGGGGAAAAGACTCGCTCGTGATCCCACCACCTGAATGCAAGCACTGGGAGCAAGCATGTTGCTGTATTTCCTTCCAGGGTTTTCACATGCATTTTATTAAGTGGTTGTAATTACAGGATCTACGCAGTTTTGTATTCTCTTTCTTCTACTTAGCGGCATATCATAAACATTACCCCATGTGGCTACATGTTATTCGCAATTGTGATTTTTTTATGGCTGCATACCATCCTTAATTAAGACCTTTATGAATAAAATTTCCAGAGTTTCACATTTTTTTTTTCTTGAGGATGGATTCCAGAAGTCAAGTTACTGGGTCAGACGGATGTAAACACTTTTTATAGCTTTGGATTCATACAGCCAAACTGCTTTCCAAAAGGGTGGTATCAATTTGCAATGTAGTGATGCCTGTTAATGCTCATCCAACTGCATATTTATTGGTATTGGGTATTATAAATACAGTTTTTTTGGGGGGGTGGGGCTGACTTATATGCTATGTCTTGTCAGCAGCAGTTACCAAACTGGAAAAAAGTTAAAAGGAGTTAAGAAACTGCAACAAATTTCATTAGTGCAGAATCATGGCGTTGAAAAAGACCTTGAGCTGTGTATTAATTTTTTGTTCCCCCTGACTTTACTATCTGCAATTGAACTATGAAGACGTTTAGATATTATATTTTAATTTAACACAATTTTAAAAAGTTTATTTTTTTTCTATTACAAGAGTAAAATGTGCAAACCTGAGCAATATGCCAAACTCCTTCTCTACAAAAAATTCAAAAATTAGCTGGGTGTGGTGGCATGTGCTTGTAGTTTCAGATACTCGGGAGGCTGAGCTGGAGGACAGCTTGAGCCCAGGAAGCAGAGGTTGTAGTGCTGTGATTGTGCCACTGTACTCCAGCCTGGGTGACAGAGTGAGACCCTGACTCAAAAAAAAAAAAGAGTAAAATGTGATTAGTAAAGATATGTTGGAAACTATAGAAAAAGTTGAAAGATATGTAATCACTGATCATCGCAATGCTAACATTTTGGTACATATCCTCATTTTCTTCCAATTTTTTTTCTTGTTTGTTTTTTGAATCAGAGCCTTGCTCTGTTGCTCAGGCGGGAGGGCAGTGGTTCAATCTCGGCTCACTGTAACCTCCCCCTCCTGGGTTCAAGTGATTCTCCTGCCTCAGCCTACTGAGTAGCTGGGATTACAGGTGCCCACCACCACACCTGGCTAACTTTTGTATTTTTAGTAGAGATGGGGTTTCACCATGCTGGCCAGACTGGTCTCAAACTCCTGGCCTCAATCCGCCCACCTTGGCCTCCCAAAGTGCTGGGATTACAGGTGTGAGCCACCTCACCTAGGCCTCTTCCAGTGTTTTTTTCTCCAAACATTTTTCTCCTTTTATATAACTGTGACTGTACTACATAAACAATTTAAAATTTATCTTTTTTCATTTAACATAACTATACAGGTATTTATGTAATTATAAGTGTATATTGATACCCTTTTGACAGCCCATGTATTTTGTTATTTTTATTTTATTTTTAGAAAGAAAATACCCATGATTTTAAAAAACTCAAATAGTACAGAGTGAACAATGAAAAGTCTCCTTCCCACCCCTGGCTTCAGTAATCCTCCCCTAAGGGACTGTTGTCATCATTTCCTTGTGGATCCAGAGATGTTCCATGCAAATACAAGCAGAAGTGAGCTTTTCTACACACATAAATAGGGGATACCATTCATCCTGCTTGGCACCTTGCTTTCTTGTCTTTCTCACTTAACATATTTTGGACACTATCCCACAATGGCACATATGGTTTTAACATGGACTTTCTTCTTAATAGTTAATAGTGTACATTGTGTGGATATACCGTAACGTGTCATCCAGTCCTTTCTTTCATTTCTGTAGACCACGTTGCAAGCAACAGTCCTGCCCTTTAGGCACATGTGTGAGTAGTCTCTGTAGGATAAATTCCTAGCAGTGAAATTTTGCTAGGTCAGCAAATGCATTTTTAGATGTACATTTTGTATTTTGGAAGTCACTGTCAGATTGCCTTCTGTAGAAGTGGTACTAATTTAAACTCTACCCAGCAATATGTAAAAGTGCCTGTTTCTTCATACCAACAGAGTTAACGTCTTTGATCTTTGACAAATTAAAAGGTAAAAATGGCATTTTAGTATGTTTTTCTGATAAGAAAGACTGAATAGGTGGGTCACGCCTGTAATCCCAGCACTTTGGGAGGCTGAAGTGGGTGGATCACAAGGTCAGGAGTTCAAGACCAGCCTGGACAACATGGCAAAACCCCCTCTCTACTAAAAATACAAAAACTAGCCGTACGTGGTAGCTCATACCTGTAATCCCAGCTACTCAGGAGGCTGAGGCCAGAGAATTGCTTGAACTCAGGAGGCAGAGGTTGCAGTGAGCTGAGATGGCACCACTGCACTCCAGCCTGGGTGACAGAGCGAGGCTCCGTCTTGAAGGGGGGGAAAGGTTGAATAATCTTTCAAAGCCACTTACATTTTGTTTTCTGTGAACTGACTAGACATCATTTTTAACTGCTGAAGAATAGCCCATGGAGATTTATCAAAATGTACTAATAATTCTTTTATGTTGTTTCAAAACTGTCACTGTTACCAATAATACCTGGTGTCATCTTTTTTGCATATATCTTCTATCTTCTTCAGTTTTTTTGGATTTTTTTTCTTTTTTTTTAGATGGAGTCTCACTTTGTCTCACTCAAGCTGGAATGCAGTGGCACAATCTCAGCTCAATGCAACCTCTGCCTCCTGGGTTCAAGTGATTCTCCTGTCTCACCCTCCCAAGTAGCTGGGATTACAGGCATGCACCACCACACCTGGCTAATTTTGTATTTTTAGTAGAGACAGGGTTTCACCATGTTTGCCAGGCTGGTCTCAAACTCCTGACCTCAGGCAATCCACCTGCCTTGGCCTCCCAAAGTGCTGGGATTACAGGCGTGAGCCACCACGCCAGGCCCACTTTCTTAGAACAGATTCTTAGAAATGAAATTTGTCCGTCAAACGGTATTGGAATTTTAAAGAGATGATTGCCAAATTGCTGTTGGAAAGGCTTTTATACTGCTTTACAACTCCACCAACGATGTCCATGTGTACTCACTTTTCTTTTCATTGCCAGCTTACCATATTAAAAAAAAAAATCTCCCAAGATGCAGCTTCTGTAGATTTATTCTGTCCTGTAGTCCAGTATTAATCTAACTTTAAAGCCAGGAGACTTTTTCCCCTTTGTATTGCAAACCAAATCCTTCCTGTCAAATCGAGGCCTGACTTTATTCTGGAAGAATTTAAGAGTTCTGCATCAGAGATGCTGATGTCTGTTTTCCTTCCTTTGTAAAGTCCCATGGCCAAGTTTGTATGAATCATTACAGAAAAAAAGATTGCCATTGTTCCAAGAAGTGTTCAAAGGCTTCTCAACTGCATTACCAATTGGAATAAATAATCTGTGGTCACGGAGGTGTGGGGCGGCGAAGGGGTTAGGCTCTGCCTACTGTCTGATTCACTCTCCCTGGGATATGGCAAAGTCAGCGAGGGTGACACTGGGGAAGGGTCTTGTGCGCGGGCCTACATCAGAACAGGTGTCACCTGAAAGAGTAGACACTGTTTATATCTGCTTGACATCTCTTTCCTCCTCTCGCAAGAAGGACTTCTCTCTTCCTTGCAAACCCAAGAATGGCCAGTCACAGTCCTTCCTGACATTTGACATATGAATGCTAGAGAAAGAAACTCAGTTTTCCCATAAAGCTTGGTAATGGGGGATGATATAGGCCTAAGCTATTGGTGGTTTCTCTTTTTTTTTTTTTTTTTTGAGCCAGGGTCTGGCTCTGCTGCCCAGGCTGGAGTACAGTGGCACAATCACAGCTCACTGCAACCTCCACCTCCCAGGCTCAAGTGATTCTCCCACATCAGCCTCCTGAGTAGCTAGGACTACAGGTGTGCACCACCATGCCTGGCTAATTTTTGTATCTTTTTTTTTTTTGGTAGAGATGGGGTTTTACCATGTTGTCCAGGCTTATCTCGAACTCCTGAGCTCAAGCTATCCACCCGCCTTGGCCTCTCAAAGTGCTGGGATTACAGGCATGAGCCACCATGCCTGGCTGGTCTCTTTTTCCATATGGAAAAAGCTGCCTGCAATAGAAGCCTGGGAATATGAAACTAAGAAAAGGCACACAGGTGAGGCAGGATAGGGGAAACAGGTGGTCTTTACGCCAGACATTTGAGTACTCACCAGCCTGGAATTCCTTCTGCACTTACAATGGGAGAATGCTGGTGCACCAGGGGAGGCCAGAGAACTTACGTCTGAGACGAGCACAGTGAGTTCTAGTTACAGGGAACCAACAGTTGGTACTAGGAGAAAATATCCCTTGTCAGATTCAAACATCTCAGATATCTGAGATGATAGGATGAGGCAAGGTAAGAACCGGTGCTGGGACTATGAGAAGCAAGTCAGGAAGTATAAAGGCAGGGAAGAGAAAGGAGTCTATTGTATTCATCTGGGCACAAGATGGTCTTGAGCCAGGTTGGCAGTGGAATGGTGCGGAATATTGTGGAATGGCTGCAAGGAGAATTGCAGTGGAAGAACTGATAGGACTTGGTGACTGGTTGGCTAGCTGTGTTAGTCTGCTTAGCCTGCCATCACAAAATACCACAGACTGGGTGGCTTAAATAATGGAAATTCACTTTCTCATAGTTCTGGAGGCTTGGAAAGTCCAACATTAAGGTGCCAGCAGGGCTGGTTTCTGCCAATGCCTCAGCTTGCACACAGTGCCTTCCCACTGTGTCCTCAGATGACCTTTTCTCTGTGCTTGTGTGGAGAGAGATCTCTGAGGTCTCTTCCTCTTCTTATAAGGACACCAGTTCTGTGGGGTTAGGGCCCCACCCCTCATTTACCCTCCTTAAAGGCTGTCTCTCCAAATGCAGTTACGTTGGTGGTTGGGGCTTCAACATATAAATTGGTGGGGAGACACAATTCAACCCGACACTAAAAAAGTAGAAATAAATTTTGGGGGTAGAATGATTAATTTGTTTAGGTTTATTTTTCCTTGTATCCTTAAAAAGATATTTGTAACCATAAGTACATGAGACTTTAAAAATTCTCTTCTTTTCATTTATCAGTATAAGCATTTTCCCATATTGCTATGTAGTATTTTTATTACTTATTAATTTTTTTTTGAGATGGAGTCTCGCTTTGTTACCAGGCTGGAGTGCAGTGGCATGATCTTGGCTCACTGCAACCTCTGCCTCCCAGGTTCAAGTGACTCTCCTGCCTCAGCTTCCCAAGTAACTGAGACTACAGGTACACACCACCATGCCCAGCTAATTTTTTTTTGTATTTTTAGTAAAGATGGGGTTTTATCATACTGACCAGGAAGGTCTCGATCTCTTGACCTTGTGATCTGCCCACCTTGGCCTCCCAAAGTGTTGGGATTACAGACTTGAGCCACTGTGCCTGGCCTGTTTTTTTTGAGATGGAGTCTCAGTCCATTGCCCACTAGAGTGCAGTGGCACGATCTTGGCTCACTGCAACCTCTGCCTCCCAAGTTCAGGCGATTTGCCTGCCTCAGCCTCCCAAAGTGCTGGGATTACAGGCATGAGCCACTGTGCCCAGCCATATTGCTATGTAGTTTTTATAATTATCCTTTTTTTTCTACCTGCTCCTTCTGGAGCAGAGCTACCCCATAGGCATTGTGCTCAGGGTAGCCTGTAACTATCATCTGTAAAGGCTGCAATGCCTTTGTGATGGTGCCCTATATTATTCCTAATCTCTCTCTCTTTCTTCCCTTCTTTCTTCCTTCCTTCCTCTTTCTTTTTCTGTCTTTCTTTTTATCTTCTTTCTTCTTTTTTCCTCTTTTTCTCTCTTCCTTTCCTTCTCTCTTCTTTGTTCCTTTCTTTCTTCATTTCTTTTTTCTTCTTTCTTTCTTCCTTTCTCTCTTTTCTTTTCTTTCTTCCTTCTTTCTCTCTCTCTTCTTTCTTTCTTTTCTTCCTCTCTCTCTTTGTTTCATTTTGAGACAGAGTCTTGCTCTGCGACTCAGGCTGGAGTACAGTGGCGCGATCTTGGCTCACTGCAACTTCTGCCTCCTGGTTCAAGTGGTTCTCGTGTCTTCGCCTTCTGAGTAACTGAAATTACAGGTGTGCACCACCACGTCTGGCTAATTTTTGTATTTTTGGCCAGGCTGGTCTCAAACTCTTGACCTCAAGTGATCTGCCTGCCTCAGCCTCCCAAAGGGCTGGGATTACAGGTGTGAGATACTGTGCTTGGCCTCTAGTCTTTATCTTAACTAGTTTCCCTCGGCTAGGCAACCAGCTGTGAGCCCATTCCATCCATCTTTTCCCAGTTCCTGTAACCAGCTTCTCTACCTGACTGCTAGCAGCCTGCCTTAAGGCCAGATCCTTGCATGCTGGACACTTCCTCGCTGGCCCACTGTCAGCCTGCCCCTAGTTGTACCCACTCCATTCACCTGGCACAGAGGAGCCAAATGATGCTTAAGGCTGTGCTTTTCATGCCACTCCTCTGCCCTTAACATTAATGGGATGATGAAGCCCAAGCTCATTAGCTAGGCAGGGCGTAGGGTGCATGCCTGTAATCCCAGCACTCTGGGAGGCCAAGGTAGGCAGATCACTTTAGCCCAGGAGTTTGAGGCCTGGGCAACATAGTGAGACCTCATCTCTGCAAAAATTTGAAAAATTAGTTGGGCATGGTGGTGTGCACTTGTGGTCCCAGCTATTCAGGAGGCTGAGGTGGGAGGATTGCTTGAGCCTAGGAGGTAAGGCCGCAGTGAGCGTTGATCACACCACTGCACTCTGTCTAGCCTGGGCGACAGAGCAAGACCTTGTCTCAAAACAACAACAACAAAAGAAAGTGTGTAAAGCTCTGTAATTCACATTGCTGAAATTGGCAAAATAGTCAATATGACCAAACTTAATCATAATTGTGTCTGGATGTTCTGTAAATGGACCGGTGATGTTTAAATAAATATAATAAAAACTTAAAATTGTTTTAATATGTGTTTTCAAAAGTTAATTTTGAATATTTTATTTTATTTTTTTGAGATGGAGTTTTGCTCTTGTCTCCCAGGCTGGAGTGCAATGGCACCATCTCGGCCCACTGTAACCTCCACCTCCTGGGTTCAAGTGATTCTCCTGCCTCACCCTTCCCAGTAACTGGGATTACAGGTGTGTATCACCACACTTGGCTAATTTTTGTATTTTTAGTATAGATGGGGTTTCACCATGTTGGCCAGGCTGGTCTTGAACTCCTGACCTCACATGATCTGCCCACCTCAGCCTCCTAAAGTGCTGGGATTACAGGCATGAACTACTGTGCCCGGCCTTAATTTTGAATATTTTAGAAGAAAATATGTTAAAATTAAAAGATATCTTGGAACCTCCCCATTTATTTAGGTCTTTTTAAGTGTTTTTCAAAAGGATTTAATTTTCTCCATAAATCACTTTTGTTAGATTTATTCATTTCAGTTTATCTTTTTAGCATGACTATTTTTTTTTTTCAAGGAATGAGGTCTTGGTATGCTGCCCAGGCTGTACTCCAATTCCCAGGCTAGCAATCTGCTCACCTCAGCCTCCCAAGTAAAGACAACAGCATGTGCCACTGTGCCCAAACGATGATTATCTGTTTAAAAATTACTTTTTAATTTCTTGCTGGTTATAGAAATTAATTGACTGTTGTAATTTTTTTATTCAGCAACTTGCTAAACTCTCTTATTAAAGCTAATAATTTCTCTGTAGGTTTTTGTGTTTTCTATGTAGCCCAATCGTATAAATGAATAATGAATATTTTATTCTTTTCTGATTCTTATGCCTTTATTTCTCTTCTCTTCATCCAATATAATGTTGAATAAAAATGCTATAAGCAGGCACTGTTTTCTTTGGTCTCAAAGGGAGAGCATTCAATGCTTCACTATTAAATGAGATTTCTGCATTTTTTTAAATTGTTGTTGGAGAAAGTGCTCTGTAGGATACCAGTATACCAGTCCTTTGAAATTTGTCGACCTGAATGTAATTATTATTATTATTATTATTTTGAGACAGAATCTTGCTCTGTCGCCAAGCTGGAGTGCAGTGGTGCAGTCTTGGCTCACTGAAACCTCCGCCTCCTGGGTTTAAGCAATTCTCCTGCCTCAGCCTCCTGAGTAGCTGGGACTACAGGCACATGCCACCATACCCAGCTACTTTTTGTATTTTTAGTAGAGATGGGGTTTTGCCATATTGACCAGGATGATCTCGATCTCTTGACCTCGTGATCCGCCCACCTTGGCCTCCCAAAATGCTGGGATTATAGGCATGAGCCACTGCGCCCGGCCATAATTAAATTTCTTAAATATTCCACGTATTTCTGGAAAAAAAGTATATTCTAAAATAGATGGGTGCAGTGATTTATATCACTTTAATAAGTTAAACATCCTGTGTATATGAAAACTTCCAAACTGTTTTCTAAAGAGGTTTCATCACATTACAGTTCCACCAGCATCATCTGAAAGTGGCATTGTCAACACTTGGAACAGTCAGTGTTTTTAATGTTAGCTGGTCTAGTGGTGTGTGTGGTGTCTCATTGTGGTTTATGTGAATTTACCTAATAACAGATGATGGTGAGCCTCTTCTCATGGGCTTATTTGCCATCTGCATATCTTCTTTGGTGAAGTGTCTCTTCAAATCTCTTGCCCATTTTCTAACTCAATTATTTGTTTTATTATTGAGTTACAAGAGTTCTTTGTATAGTCTAGATATAAAAATTTTGTCAAATATATGCTTTGTAATATTTTCTCCTAGTCTTGCCTTCTACTGTGCAATAGGACTAGTTCCGGAACCATCAATGACATGTGAGTGGAAATATGTGTGACTCTCAGGTCAACTTTTAAGAAATAATGAAGCTTTTCCACTCTTCTGTTATCTTTACATTGGCTATAAAGAGGCCCCAGGGAACAGCAGAGCCACAGGAAGGAGCCTGTATCCCTTAAACCCCACATGGAGAAAAGCTGCCTGTCCACTAGGACCGCTGAAATTAACAGTAGTGAGAAATACATTTCTGTTGTGTTAAGACACTGACATTATGGAGTCTATGTGGAGTTTACATGGAGAGTAAAAACAAATTTCTAGGCTGGGGGCACAATGGCTCAAGCCTGTAATCCCAGCACTTTGGGAGGCTGAGGTGGGCAGATCACTTGAGGCCAGGAGTTCAAAACCAGCCTGGCCAACATGGCAAAACCCCCGTCTCTACTAAAAATACAAAAAAACTAGCTGGGCATAGTGGTACGTGATGGTAATTCCAGCAAGTTGGGAGGCTGAGGCATGAGAAACACTTGAACTCAGGAGGTGGAGGTTGCAGTGAGCTAAGATCATGTCACTGCACTCCAGCCTGAGTAGCAGCATGAGACTTTGTCTCTAAATAAATAAATAAATTTTTAATCACACTGATATATGTGACTTCTGTTCAATACATTTTTGTTTCAAGAGGCCATCTGAAACAGTTTCCAGAATTTGTTCTTCTAACCAGGTCAATTTATTCGTTAAGGAATGATGATAATCTAGTTTGGGGAAATATATATTTAAACATTTTATTAAGTCTTTCAAGTGTTTCTTTGTAAAAAAATTTTTTTTTGAGACAGGGTCTTGCTTTGTCATCCAGGCTGGAGTGCAGTGGCATGAACATGGCTCATGGCAGCCTCTACCTCCTGGGCTCAAGTGATTCTCCTGCCTCAGTCTCCTGTGTAGGTGGGGCCACAGGTACATGCCACCATGCCTGACTAATTTTTTTTATTTTTTTTGTAGGTATAGGGTCCTCCTATGTTGCCCAGGCTGGTCTTGAACTATTAGGCTCAAGTGATCCTCCTGCTTCGGCCTCCCAAAGTGTTAGGATTACAGGTGTGAGCCACTGCACCCGCCCTCCTTCATAACGTTAAAATAATTTCAGTGAGTTCTTTTTTCTGTTTTCCTTTTTTTTGAGACAGTCTTGCTCTGTCACCCACGCTGGAGTGCAGCGGTGCCATTGCTGCTCACTGCAACCTCCACCTCCCAGGTTCAAGGAATTCTCCTGCCTCAGCCTGCTGAGTAGCTGGGATTACAGGTGCCTCCACAATGCGTGGCTAATTTTTGTATTTTTAGTAGGGATAGGGTTTCATCATGTTGGCCAGGCGAAACAAAATAGCCAGGCGTGGTGGCTCGTGCCTGTGGTTTGAGCTATTCAAGAGGCTGAGGTGGGAGCATCGCTTGAGCCTGGGGAGGTGGAGGTTGCAGTGGGCTGAAATTGTTCTACTGCACTGCAGCCTGGGTGACAGAGCAAGATCCTGTCTCAATAATAATAATAATAATAATGATGATGCATTGCAAGGAGGTTTTAAAAATGATTTAAAAAGTTTTGGTAAAATATACATAATGTAAAATTTACCATTTTAATCTTTTTTTTGGAAACAGTCTTGCTCTGTTGCCCAGACTGGAGGGCAGTGGCATAATCCTGGCTCACTGCAAACTCCGCCTCCCACGTTCAAGTGATTCTCCTGCCTCAGCCTCCCGCGTGGCTGAGATTACAGGCACCCACCACCAGGTCTGGCTAATTTTTTTCCTATTTTTAGTAGAGACAAGGTTTTACCATGTTGGCCAGGCTGATCTTGAACTCCTGACCTCAGGTGATCCTCCCACCTCGGCCTCCTAAATTGCTGGGATTACAGGCATGAGACACCATGCCCAGCCCATTTTAATGAGTTTTAAGTGTAGAGTTCAGTGGCATGAAGTACATTCACATGGTTGTACAACCAACAGCACTGTCCATCTCCAGAAATTTCTTAATTATCCCAAACTGAAACTTTATACCCATCAGACACTAACTTCCCTTTTCCTCCTCCCCCCGCCCTTGGCAACCTCTATTCTACTGTCTCTATGAATTTGAGTACGTGAGGTCCCTCACGTAAGTGGAATCATAGCATTTGTCCTTTTTTGTCTGGCTTATTTCACTTGGCCAGTGTCCTCAAGCTCCATCTATGTTGTAGTGTGTGTCAACATGTGTCCTTTCTTAGCCCAAATCTGATTTCACTGTATGTACAGAGCATATTTTGTTTATCCATTCATTTGTCAGTGATCATTTGGGTTGTTTCTACCTTTTGGCTACTGGGAATAATGCTGCTAAGAACATGGACATACAAGTATGTTCGAGTCCTTGCTTTCAATTATTTTGGGCATATACCTACAAGAGGAATTGCTGCTAAAGAGCTTCTTAGGACTCATTTTGGGGACTTTCCCAGGTCATTATTTTGAATTTCCTCAGCTATAGCCACTCTATCTTTTAAATGTAGATTTGATTCTTAGAAACTCCCAGCACAAAATGGAATGAGAGGCACGATCCTGGCTCACTGCAACTGCTGCCTCCTGGGTTCAAGTGATTCTCCTGCCTCAGTCTCCTGAGTGGCTGAGATTATAGGCACCCCCACCACGTCTGGCTATCTTTTTTTCTCTTTTTATAGAGACGGGGTTTTACCATGTTGGCCGGGCTGATCTTTCCAAAGACTGCTTTGGATGTTTCCCTCCTAACTCCGTCTCAGCTTGAATAAAGCAGTGTGAAGGAGGAAAGTCACATAACTTCCTTTCCAGATGAAGAAACGGAGGCTAACAGAGGGTCAGGGCCTGCCCAGTGAGCAGGGTTGGAGTAACAGGGCTGGGGTTCAGGCTCAGGTCTGTCTGAACTCAAAGCCTATGCTTGGTCCTTGACCATGTTCTTTTTCTTGGAAGCAATTTGTTGAGCTACTAAGTTGGGGAATATAATTTTAGATTAAAAAGTGATATTATGGTGACTGATTTTAAAATGTTCATTATATATTTTTCTCTTCAAAAAGAAAATTATTTTCTAAAATTTTGGATATAAAGAAAAGCAGAAAGAAGTTACCCATGTTTCCACCACGGTTCATCAATGACATCTCTCTATAAAATGTTTGATTGCATTCCCCCAGTTCAGCTGGGCATGGTATTCACTTGGTCACTCCAGGCCAAGAATAGACAAGTATTTAGTAACCTTAGGAAGCTGCCTTTTCACCTATAAAGGCTTACATTAGCAGGAGATGGGAGGAGGCAGCATGGGAGCCGTGGGAGAGCATTGCTGGGATCTCCCTTCAAGAACAAACCTGCCATTCAGCTGCGAGGAATGAGGTGAGTGGATTGCCTGCAGCTGCAGCACCTGTGGGATTCTCCTCAGCAGCATTTGTTTTTTGTAGAGATGAGGGCTTGCCATTTTGCCTAGGCTGGTCTCGAACTCCTGCCTCAGCCTTCTAAAGTGCTGGGATTAGGCCGGTACAGTGGCTCACGCCTGTAATCCCAACACTTTGGGAGGTCGAGGTGGGAGAATCACTTGAGGTCAGGAGTTTGAGACCAGCCTGATCAACATGGTGAAACCCTGTTTCTATTAAAAATACAAAAATTAGGCTGGGTGCGGTGGCTAACACCTGTAATCCCAGCACTTTGGGAGGCCGAGGCAGGGTGGATCACCTGAGGCCAGGAGCTTGAGACCAGCCTGACCAACATGGTGAAACCCCGTCTCTACTAAAAAAAAAATAAATAAATACAAAAAATTAGCCAGGCATGGTGGCACGTGCCTGTAATCTCAGCTACCTGGGAGGCTGAGGCAGGAGAATTGCTGGAACCCAGGAGACAGAGGCTGTAGTGCGTTGAGGTGGCGCCACTGCACTCCAGTCTGGGTGACAGAGCAAGACTCCCTCTCAAAAAAAAAAAAAAAAAAATTAGCTGGGTGTGGCGGTGAGCACCTGTAATCCTAGCTACTCAGAAGGCTGAGGTAGGAGAATTGCTTGAAGCCTGGAGGTGGAGATTGCAAGAACCAAGATTGTGCCACTGCACTCTGGATTGCCCCACTGCACTCTGGCCTGGGCGACAGAGTGAGACTCTGTCTCAAAAAAAAAGAAAGAAAGAAAGAAAGAAAAAAAAATAAATAAAGCACTGGGATTATAGAGCGAAGCCACCACATTCAGCCAGTAGCAGCATTTGAGCTGAGGTCCTTCTCTCCCCAGGTAGCCCCCAAGCCAATGGCTGAACATGGCCAGGGTCACCAGAGCCTGATCATTTCTGCCCAATGTGGGAGTCTTCCATTGGGCCATTTTGTTTCACTCCCCCATTGGGCTGCTGGAAGCTTTGAAAATTCTGTATTCTACCCTATTTTTCTTCCTCCCCTCTTTCTTTTCACAGGATGAGATCTGCATTGCACTTGGAATGCTTTCCCTGCCTCACCCCACAACCCTTGACTTTTGTAATTATTGCCCCTTAATAAATCTTTCGATCTCAGCATCTGCTTCTTGGAGGACCCAGATTGACACAGGCAGTGACTATTGATGAGAAAATCTGTGCCTGTTTCTAAGCTTTTATTCAATCTTTGAAAAGTTAAGCTTGGCGTTTCCACATCAAATAATGTTCAACCGCTATCAATTTTGAACTTACTACAAAGCATTAAAATATTGACAAGAATTATGTCTTCTGAATATTTTACCTAATTCGATAATCTTGTCTTTGTCTTTACCTATTTGTGTAAAATGTTTAGGAAATTACAAAAAATGGTGGAATAGTATGTAAGAACTCTGAAAAACTACAGAAGAAATACTAGTGAAAGATCAGAGATAAAAGAGATTTCGATGTGTAAACGGAATCTCACAATGGAGAGAAAATATTGAGAAAGGGGAATTCTTGGAAACAAGACAGCTGGTTTCACAAATACTGGTTGTGAGTAATCAGTGAAGTCTGAGTAATGTGTAAACATAGCACAGTAAAAATGTGTTACAGCTGAGTGTCTTGCAATGTATGCTCATGTGAATTAAGTGCTAAACACATAAAATAAATATATGAAACTAGTTGTATCTGCTGTAACTCACACACTGCAGGAGCTTTTAAGAGTTGCTTATAAAATAAACTGGGTATAGTGGTTCATGCCTGTAATCCCAGCATTTTGGGAGGCCAAGGCAGGCAGATCAACTAAGGTCAGGAGTCCAAGACCAGCCTGGTCAACATGGTGAAACACTGTCTCTACTAAAAATACAAAAAATTAGCTGGGCATGGTGGCACGTGCCTGTAATCCCAGCTACTCAGGAGGCTGAGGGAGGAGAATTGCCTGAACCCAGGAGGCGGAGGTTGCGGTGAGCTGAGATCACGACATTGCACTCCAGCCTGGGTAACAAGAGTGAAACTCCGTCTCAAAAAAAAAAAAAAAAAAAAAAAACACACAAAAATTAGCTGGGCGTGGTGGTAGGCACCTGTAGTTCTAGCTACTCGGGAGGCTGAGGCAGAAGAATCACTTGAACCTGGGCAGCAGAGGTTGCAGTGAGTGAGATTGGGCCACTGCACTCCAGCCTGGGTGACAGAGTGAGACTCTGTCCTGGGTGCAGTGGCTCACACCTGTAATCCCAGCACTTTGGGAGGCTGAGGCAGGGATCACTTGAACTCAGTTTGAGACAAGCCTAGCTAACATAGTGAGATTAAAAAAAAAAATTAGCTGGATATTGTCGTGCCTGCCTGTAGTCCCAGCTACTCAGGAGGCTGAGGCAGGAAAATCACTTGAAGCTAGGAGATTAAGGCTACAGTGAGCTGTGATCTTGCCACTGCACTCCAACCTGGGTGACAGAGTGAGACCCTGTCTAAAAAAAAAAGAGTTGCTAATAAAATAATGCATTTTATTTATCGGACTACACTTGAAAATGCAAAAGACCAGAGGTCCCCAACCTTTCTTGCATCAGGGACTGGTTTTGTGGAAGACAATTTTTCCATGGATGGGGGTGGGGGAGATGGTTTTGGGATGATTCAAGTACATTACATTTATTGTGCACTTGTTTTCCTGCAACTGGATGGTCTCATCTGGGGGTGATGGGAGACAGTGACAGATCATCAGGCATTAGATTCTCATAAGGAGCACGCAGCCTAGATTCCTCACCCAACAGGGTCTGCCTTCCTATGAGAATCTAATGCCATCACTATTCTGACAGGAGGCGGAGCTCAAATAGTAATGACAGCCATGGGGAGCAGCTGGAAATACAGATGAAGCTTTGCTGGCTTACTTCCTGCTGTGCACCTGGTATTGTGGCGGGGGTGGGGTGGGGACCCCTGCAGTAGACTGTTTCTAGGTAGCAGTGGTAACTGTGCAGCTCACTTCCATGGTCAGGAAGGCCACTCTGGCTGTAGTCAAGTGTGTATTCACTGGAGCATTTGCATTTCCCTGTAGCGCCAGTTGTTTCTTGTTTTGTTTTTGATTTTTTTTTGAGACAAGGTCTCACTCTGTTGCCCAGGCTGGAATGTGGTGGTGTGATCATGGCTCACTACAGCTTCCACTTCCTGGGCTCAAGTGATCCTCCCACCTCAGCCTCCCGACTAGCTGAGACTACAGGCACACATCACCATACCCAGCTAATTTTATTTATTTTTTGTAGACATGAAGTCTCACTATGTTGCCTAGGCTGGTCTTGAACTCCTGGCCTCAAGTGCTGCCCATGTCCCCACTCCCACCCCTTTCCCTTTCCACCTGGGCCTTCCAAAGTGTTGAGATTACAGGTGTGAGCCACCACACCTGGATTCTTGGTTCTGACAATAAAGGACATGTCTCAGGCTGAGGGAAGCCTCAGTTTCCCAAAGTGCTGGGATTACAGGTGTGAGCCACCACGCGTGGCCAAGCTCTGTTTTAATGAACTTGTCAAGCCCCAGCGCTTTCCTTGTCTCTCCTTGACTTCATTCCAGATGGGGAGGGCTCTGGGATGCAACTGGCTCCCCCTTATTGTTGGGGTCCTTGGGAGAGAAGTCATTTTCAGAAACTGGTGCGGGGAGAAGGGAGCCATGGTGGCCTGGCCTGTGGGGAGGTTGGCTCCTGGTTATTTTCTTCTTTATCCACAGAATGTTTGTGTGGACACAAGGCTTACTGTGAGCCACTCACCTTGCTTTTCTATTAAAGCTTTCTGCTGGCTTTTCTTTCTTTTTTCTTTTTCTTTATTTTTTTTGAGATGGAGTTTCACTCTTGTTAGCCAGGCTGGAGTGCAATGGCGCGATCTTGGCTCACTGCAACTTCCGCCTCCTGGTTTCAGGCAATTCTCCAGCCTCAGCCTCCTGAGTAGCTGGGATTACAGGCACGCGCCACCGTGCCCAGCTGATTTTTTGTATTTTTAGTAGAGACGGGGTTTCACCATGTTGACCAGGATGGTCTCAATCTCTTGACCTCGTGATCCACCCACCTTGGCCTCCCAAAGTGCTGGGATTACAGGCTTGAGCCACCGCGCCCAGGCTTCTGCTGGCTTTTCAATATTGTTTCTTTGGAGAGCAAATTTCAATATTGTTTCTCTGTTGAGAGGCACATTTGAGGATGGGAGGCAGGTTTTTCTTCTTTCTGTTGGGAGGTACAGAGAAAAAACATTGAAGATTCCCCAGAGTTCCTTTCTGATCCCTGAGGTCCCAAATATTCTTGTACCTCAGCTTTCCCTCTGCAAAATGGGGCTTGGTTTCCAGGTTCATACATCACATGATTATTGAGCCCCTTTTCTCTGCTAGGATCATTCTGGAGACACAATCATAAGTAACAGGTTTGGCCTTCAGAACTCATAGCCTAGCGGAAATGGGCAAACATCCAAGCTTCAGCTAGTAGCTTCTGAAAAAATGTACTTAATATTCATATTGTAGTCATTTAAGCCTCATCTTACTTGTCCTCTCTGAGTATTTTTGGGACTCTCTAGAGGATGCTTATGTGTAGTTGTTCTGTCCTGGTTGTCCCTTGCCACCCCTGCCATCCTAGACAGAGTATGGGTCAGGGAGCATGTCACAGAGCCCAGCTGACCTCTGCCCAGTTGGTCTCTCCCCTACTTCTGCAGATAAATGGAGATGAGTTTCTTTCCCTTTTAGGTGAAAGCCTGCAGCCCCAGTCTTGTATATTCTGGGATGACCTCTTCCCAGGATGATTGACAGTGGGGATATCTACCCCCACATATGGGAACAACTCACTCCCTTCTTGGTGTGTTTTTGCACTCAGAGCACAACATGAGTATACCACAAGACTCAGTGATCCAGCCTCAGCCACCGGCCTCATCTGGAATAGCATCTCGCGGATGCGAACAGCAGACGGGGCAGCGATGCACTGAAGTCTGAAGTCTGGCTCAGGTTCTTTCTGTAGGTTCTTTTCCAGCTCTAGGTAAAGACTGGGCCTGCCTCAGATTCTCATCTCCTGTAGTGTTGCCTACACAAGACTATACATCTTCCTAAGTGGAAGAAATGGCTTTCTAGCACAGGACAGTTCAAAGCCATGCCTACTCAAGAAACATTTTCCACTTACATAAATAACCTTCCCTGGCACCTTGTGGACTCATTCGATTCCCGGGAGCCAGCTGTCTCCACTATCTCCATAGCTACAGGGGCATTTGCTTTACATCCTCACAAGAGTCACACAGAGTGAATTTTTCCTAAAATAAAAGGCTATCTTCTCCCAGGGGTTAATTTAACTCTTGTAAAAGAGAGGCCTACTTGAAACTTTGAAAACATAGGCTGTCTCTCATTCCTAGTGAGGTCTCAAGGGTCTTGGCAGGAGCTTTTAGTTAGCGTGGTTTTTGTTTGTTTGTTTTTTGAGACAGGAGCGTGTGCTCTGTTGCCCAGGCTGGGGTGCAATGGCACGATCATAGCTCACTGCAGCCTCGACCTCCCAGGCTCTAATGATCCTCCTACCTCAGACCTTCAAGTAACTGGGACTACAGATTGCACCACCAAACCTGGATAATTTTTTATTTTTTGTAGAGATGGGGGTCTCACTATGTTTCCCAGGCTGGTCTTGAACTCCTGCGCTCAAGCAATCCTCCTGCTTTGGCCTCCCAAAGTGTTGGGATTACAGGCATGGGCCACTATGCACAACCTTGGTATTTAATCTCAGAGTGTACCATGCTTTTCTTCTGTAATGGGCCAAACTGTGTCCCGCTCAAATCCATATGTTGAAGTCCCAACCCCCAATAGCTCAAAATGTCACTGTATTTTGAGGTGGGTCTTTAACGAGGTGATTAAGTTAGAATGCTGTCATTGGGGTGGGCTCCAAACCAGCATGATCAGTGCCCTTATAAGAAGAGGAGATTAAGACACAGATAAGCAGTGGAAAGACCTCGTGAAGACAAAGGAGGAAGATGGCCATCTACAAGCAAGAGGGAGGCCCCAGAACAAGCCAACCCTGACCTCAGACTTCCAGCCTCCAGATGTGTGAGAAAATAAATGTCTACTGTTGAAGCCACCTAATCTGTGGTACTTTGCTATGGCAGCCCTAGCACACCAATACGTCTTCCCCTTCAGCTATCTTTGCAAAAGCCTTTCCCCTACTATTAATAAATACCGTGTCTTTTTTTTTTCAATTTTTATTTTTTAGATGAAGCCTTGCTCTGTTGCCCAGGCTGGAGTGCACTGGCATGATCTCAGCTCACTGCAACCTCCGCCTCCTGGGTTCAAACAACTCTCCTGCCTCAGGCTCCCATGTAGCTGGGATTATAGGCACCCCACCACCACGCCCAGCTAATTTTTTTTTTTTTTTTTGTATTTTTAGTAGAGACAGGGTTTCACCATGTTGGCCAGGCTGGTCTTGAACTCCTGACTTCAAAGTGCTGGGATTACAGGCATAAGCCACCATGGCTGGCCTGTGCAAGTCCTAAGACCATGCCCAGCTAATTAAAAATTTTTTTTTTAATTTTTAGTAGAGATGGGGTTTCATTATGTTGGCCAGGCTAGTCTTGAACTCCTGACCTCAAAGTGCTGGGATTACAGGCATAAGCCACCACGCCTGGCCTGTGCAAGTCTTAAAACCTAACATGTACATTCCTGCAAATGGGCCTGTGGATTGGACTGGTTTAGAGACTCCAGAAGGGGGCAGACTACATTTGCACCCATTCTCTATTTGGGAGGACATCTCCGTTGGGTATGTGGCTTCAGGAGGGACATAAAGTGCTGATGAGGACAGAAGGGGACACTATTCTTGCCAGCTATAGAAACTGCGTCCACTCTGGCCATGGATGAGAAGGATATTCATCTCTCACATCTGACCCCAAATCAGACCTTCTAAAACCGTGCCATGTGGTACAGGAACGTCAGCCATATGCAGCTTCTGGGCACTTGTGGCTTGTCTGAATTGCGATACACTGTAAATGCATAATACATAAAGACTTAGGTGAAAAAAAAGCAAGCATCTTATTAATTTTTATACTGATCACACACTGAAATAATATTTTGGATATATTGAATTAAATAAAGATATCTTTTTTTTTCTTTTTACATTTTATTCACTCAGATTCCTCTAAGGAAAGCAGCACTGTTTTCTTGCCAAGGAGCAAGGAACAGTGGTCAATGTGCATAAATAAATATATCTTTAAAATACATTTTACCTGATTCTGTTTACTTTTTTACTGTGGCTACTATAAAATTCACAGTTATGGAGTTTGCTTTTATTATATTTCTTCTGGACAGTGCTGTTATAAAGAGGCATGAGCCTAGCCACCCAGTTGCCAGCCAGCTCTCTGGAGGGTCACAGGCAGTCACATGTTAGGACTTAAATGTTTGAGACCTGGGCCTTGCCTTTGAGGGGAATCCAAGTCTCTAGCCCCTGTTGAAGGAGTACCTGCTGGATGCCCAGTTTGCATTCTTTTTTGTTTTTCTCTAAATCCCTTTTGCCATCTACCCAGATTGTATTTTTTTTTTTTTTTTTGAGACGGAGTCTCACACTGTCACCCAGGCTGGAGTGCAGTGGTGCAACCTCCACCTCCCGGGTTCAAGGAACTCTCCTGCCAGGGATTACAGGCTTCCACCACCACACTCGGCTAATTTTTTGTATTTTTAGTAGAGACAGGGTTTCACCGTGTTGGTCAGGCTAGTCTTGAACACCTGACCTCAAGTGATCCACCTGCCTCAGCTTCCCAAAGTGCTGAGATTAAAGGCATTGAGCTGCTGCACTGGCCTGGCTCTTATCTTTATTTGATGACAACCCCTCTTTCCTGCTCTTGCCTGTTGACATTTTTGTTCTTTTGGTGGTTGTGATCATTAGCTACTCTCAGACCTCTGACCTCTGACCTCTGCCCTATGGCCCGGTTATTGTTCCTGCCTCCCACTCTCTCTGCTGGGGATTCCACAAACAGACTTCTGGTTCCTTCTCCCGGGCTCTCTTGGGCCCAGGGCTCCCCAATAGGCTCATGCCCCACCCCCCTAGTCTTTCTCTACTAGACTCCATCCAGGACCCCGGGGAGCCGGATCCAGGTCACCTGGGGCTCATTGAGCTCTCGTTCAGGACACGAGATGTGGGACGGAGAGAGAAGGCCAGGAAAAAAAGGCAGCTCCCTTCCTTGAAGAAACCTGTGATGTATTTTGAACTAATCCCATAAACAAATGCAGGATTCAGCATCTCCAACAAGACTCTAGTCACCTCCTGACCTCGCTTATGTAGCTATGTCAAGCTGCTGTTCAACACAGAGAACTCAACTTTCATGTGATGAATTCCTGAGGCCCAGGGGAAATGTTGTAAGTACTGGGAATGTGTGAATTGAGGAAATTGAATTAAGAAATATAATTCGGGCTGGTCGTGGTGGCTCATTCCTGTAATCCCAGCACTTTGGTAGGCCAAGGTGGGTGGATCACTTGAGGTCAGGAGTTCGAGAGCAGCCTGGCCAAAATGCTGAAACCTTGTCTCTACAAAAATTACAAAAATTAGCCAGGCATGGTGGTGGGTGCCTATAGTCCCAGCTACTCAGGAGGCTGAGGCACGAGAATCAGTTGAACCTGGGAGGTGGAGGTTGCAGTGAGCCGAGATTGTGCCACCTCACTCCAGCCTGAGCAACAGAGCGAGACTTCATCTTAAAAAGAAAATCAAGAAAATATGGAAACAACATTCAAAGGGAGGCAAGACTCTTCTAGTGGTCACTCGGGGGAGCCATGAAGACAGAGGAAGACTGGGGTCCTTTCACTGCTGCCTGGGACTCTCCGAACCCACTCTGTTCCTGGGCTTTGGCCACACTGTCTCAGCTTTGGACCCTTCCAGACATGCTTTTTGCCTCTTCTGCCTCCTACCGTTGCTCACACAGTTCCCTTCTCCTGTGATGCCTTTCTGTCCCATGTCTGCTCATTAAAATATACACATCTTCCCTTTAAGTCCAAGTTCAAACATTACTTCTTCTTGAAGCAGCCCCTGATTGATAACCAGCAATGATGTGCCCTTTAGGGAACGCCTTGTTTCTGCTTCCCTGGCGTCGGCTCCCTTCCCCTCTTTGGCCTTGTATTGTGGTTGCTGCTCTCCTCCTCTCCTCCTAGACAGGAGGACTTAACCTGGGGCAGGATGGCGCTTGATCCTTGTCTCTGTCGTCTAAGGCCCTGTAAGGGTCAAGCGCAGTGTCTGACCCCAGCGCCTGCATGTTCATTGTCAACACTTACCTCTGTTATGGCACTTCTCACGCTGCGTATCTGCTTACACGTCTTTCTATTTTTTCCTTTTTCAGCAGAGAAGGAAGTTAAATCATGAGGCTGCCAAATAAGGAGACAGGAGGAAACCTCAAATCTGCCTGTCCGAGCAGTTTAGGTCTAGGTATTTTAAGGGGCTTGGAGTGCCGAGGTGGGAGATCACTGGTTGAAGAATGCAGGATGAAGTCACAGGATGGGGAAAGGAAGAAACTGCATTTTCATGCTGATTCAGTTCCTCTTGGGGGGAGGGTCTTCAAACTGGTTGGCATTAGCCAGTTTGCTGGAATTCAGGATCTGAAAAACATCTGTGTCACTGAAAGTAGACCCGCAAAGCTTCTGCTGCCGTTTCCTCCTCTATTCTCCAAGAGGCCCGGGATTCCTCCTCTTCCCTGTCATGTTTCTGGAGAGTTCCACGTGGCTGTGGAGGCCTCACAATCATAGCAGAAGGTAAAAGGCATGTTTTACAGGGTGGCAGGCACAGTGAATGAACCTATCTGTTTACGTGTCTTTCTGCCCTGATAAACTATAGCCTCCACTGAGGACCCACCAGGTGCTAGTGACTAGGGTTGCAAAGATAAACTAACCACAGTCCAGACCTCCGGGACAGCTCCGACTAGAAGAACAAGTGATTGCCAGCATTATTATAAATGGGCCAGAAGCTGCATGTCCAGGGACAATGAGGAACAAAGGGCAGAGGGTGGTGCTGCTTTTTGGCAGAGTCAGCTCAGAGCAGGGTCTTGAAAGAGGAGCAGAGCTGAGGGCCCGGGGTTCTTGGGGAGGAACTGGAGATTGTCTGTATGGTCAAGTGGACCTTCCCATGTAGCTGGAAAATGCAGAGACTTGTGTCTCACCAACTTCCATCCCAGGTATTAGCAATCTTTGTTGTGGAACAGATGTGCAGAAAATGTTTGTTGACTATGTGACTGACAGAATGAACTCTTCAATTTTTTAGGGGTGGAGAATCATGACTCATTTTACTCCTGGTTAACTTTGTTTATGTATTTATTTGAGATGGAGTCTCACTCTGTCACCCACCCAGGCTGGAGTGCAATGGTGCAATCTCGGCTTACTGCAACCTTTGCCTCCTGGGTTCAAGTCATTCTCCAGCCTCAGCTTCCCAAGTAGCTGGGACTACAGGCATGTGCCACCATGTCCTGTATTTTTGTATTTTTAGTAAAGGCCAATTTTTGTATTTTTAGTAGAGACGAGATTTCACCATTTGGCCAGGCTGGTCTTGAACTCCTGATATCAAGTGATCCACCTGCCTTGGCCTCCCAAAGTGTTGGGATTACAGGCGGGAGCCACCGTGCCCGGCCTCTCCTGGTTCATTTTAGATGGACTCCCAGGTTTCACAATACCTTAGCTCAATTTTCCCATACATGCTTTGTCCTAGAATCAACTGAAGAGCTTGTTGGATACGAGGTTCTTAGGTCTCTTTCATGAAGATTCAGGTTCAGTGGGTCTGGGGTGGAATCCAGAATCTCTCTCTTTAACAAATGTCCTAGAAAGTCCTTATGATTGGGCAAGTTTGGGTGACTGCTGCTAGCAGGAAGGTAAGCAGGACCTGGGTGCTTTTTAAAAACACAGACACGTGCCAGGCACGGAGGCTCATACCTGTCATCCTAGCACATTCGGAGGCTGAGGTGGGAGGATCGTTTGAGCCTAGGAATTCAAGACCAGCTTGGGCAACATAGGGAGATCCCATCTCTACAAATAATAACAATAAAAACAGCCAGGCGTGGTGGCATGCCTCTGTGGTCCCAGCTACTTGGGAGGCTGAGATGGGAAGATCTTCTCAGCCTGGGCAGTCAAGGCTGCAGTGAGCCGCGACTGTGCCACTGCACTCCAGCCTGAACGACAGAGTGAGACCCTGTCTCAAAAAAGCCAAATAAAACAAAACAAAAACCCCAAAACAAAAACAACAACAACAACACCACCACCACCAACAAACTCAGTTCTTAAAATTAGCAGAACGTGGTGACTTGCACCTGCAATCTCAGCTACTCAGGAGGCTGAGGTGAGAGGATGGTTTGAACCCAGGAGTTCAATCAAAGCTGCAGTGAGCTGTGATTGTGCCACTGCACTCTAGCCTGGGCAACACAGCAAGGCCCCGTCTCTAAAAAAAAAAAAATGGTCCTGAAATTCACTCAAACCTATTGCGGACTCTTCAGAGCAGGAGCTGTTGTGTTTAATGGGCTCTCCATCACACTGGCTGGGTGACGCACTGCTTCAGCCCAGTGAGTTTCATCCCTGGCTGCTCAGATAATTACAGGCTCTCCAGATAATTCTGTTATGTGCTCAGGGCTGAGGACTACTGTGAGTGCCCAGGACTCTGGCCCTTCTGGCAGGGGGGTGAGCATTTTAGCCCAGGGATTCCCAGCATCCCGCAAGTCACATGCTGTGGATCAGTGCTCCTCACAGCTACCTATATATTAGAGCCACCTGGGAGCACCTTTAAACTCCCAATACCCAAGTTCCCACCGAGACCAATTAAATTACAACCTACCGGGGAAATGAGAGGACAGAATGGAGAGGCCTGGCCTCATTGTCTTTAAAAAGCTTCCCTGGTTGGCCAGGCACGGTGGCTCATGCCTGTAATCTCAGCACTTTGGGAGGCTGAGGTGGGTGGATCACCTGAGATTGGGAGTTCAAGACCAGCCTGACCAACATGGCGAAACCCTGTCTCTACTAAAAATACAAAATTAGTTGGGTGTGGTGGCACATGCCTGTAATCCCAGCTACTCGGGAGGCTGAGGCAGGAGAATTGCTTGAACCGGGGAGGCAGAGGTTGCAGTGAGCCGAGATCGTGCCATTGCACTCTAGCATGGGGAACAAGAGCAAAACTCCATCTCAACAAGAACAAAAAAGTTTCCTAGGTGTCTCTGGCAGGTGGCCAGGGTGGGGTCCCCGGAAAATGGCTGCGTGTGACAGGTAAGTTGGATGGTGCAGAAGCAGCCACAATTGAAATGTTCATAAACCTTACGTGACAGGCGGGCACAGCCTTTTTCACAGCCCCAGTTCTAAGAGTCAGGATTTAGCACTCCTGCCAGATTCAATAAACCTGCACTTTTGCTTTTAAAAAAGGCTACAAGAGCCCTCCTTGTCAGAGGCCCTCTCCAGGCCATCATTTCATTATTTATTCAGTGTTTCCATAACTGGTCCATCAGCCCATTGGTAAAAATGCCAAGGAAAAAACTGTTTAATGATCATGAATCTCCATAATTTCTGGGGAGCGACCATTACCCTTGTGTCTGGCTGTTCTTCCTCTGAGTGTAGCATCCTTCCAGCTGGTTTAGAGGGAGCATCAGTCTCCCTCTGTCTTTCCCTGGGACCATCACTTACTGCATGCTAATGTCCAGCCTCTGCGTGGGCTTTGGGACCACAGCCGGAGAGTCAGATTTAGGAATTCGCTCATTCATGTATTCGTTCATTCAACAAATCTCTGTCAGCGCCTCCTATGTGCTGGACACTGCACCGGGTGTTAAAGTATAACAGCTGCCACTCTAGAGATATGCACAAAACCCTAAAGGAGAATTGAGAAGTGAGGACTTAATTCTGGGATGTGCATGTGTGTCTTGGGAAGCTTTCTCCAAGGAGTGACATTTGTCCTGGGTTTTGAAGGGTGAATAGGAGCTACGCTGAAAAGGGAGCATAACTCTCAAGACAGCGTTTCTCAGCCTTGTTGAATGAGTAGAAGCACGTTGGGGGCCCAGGCCACACTCCAGACCATCTAATAAGGACCTCTGGGGGTGAGATCCAGGCATCGGCGTTTTCTACAGCTTCCCAGGTGATTCCAAAGAGCAGCCATGTTTGGAAACCACGCATTAGGGTAATGGAAGTAGAGGTTGCCGAAATGTGCGCTCACGCACACACACACACACACACACACACACACACACACGGTTAGGATAGGCTTGAAGGTAAACTCCCAAAGATTGTCAGTAGCCTTCTCTTCAGCCCTTCCCATGTGTTCCCGGGGAATAAAAGGACATAGGTTTTGGAGGCAGATGGATCTTGTGCTGACTGCGTGTGACCATTCAGGCAGTTGATAATTTGACAAATGTTTATTGAGTGCCTACTATGTGCTAGGTGCTGGGAACCCAGAAAGGAATATCATCAAGTTCTCGCTCTCAGTGAGATCACTCTTTAGGGCAGGAGACAAGCAGACACACGTTTCTCAGGCAGTGTTAGAAGGAGGGACATGGAGCTTCGGGAGCCCCAGGAGGAGTGTCTGGTGCAGTCTTGTGGGGTTAGGGAGACTTCCTCCCAGAGGAAGTGACTGGAAGGAGATACCGCAAAGGAGTGGAGGGAAGAGATGGAAACATGGGTAGAGGAAACTGCACGTGCAAAGCCCAGAGGCAGGAGTGAGCCTGATGAACTCAGGAATAGCAAGTATTGACTCTGTGTGAAATGTGATCTGGGAGAGGGATAAGAGAAGCTGAAAGAAACAGGCAGGGCCAGATCATAAGAGGCCTTAAAAGCTGAGGCATGGAGTCTGTACTTGATCCCGATGACAATGGGGAGCTTCAGAAGTAGAGCAGTGCCTTAGGGATGTGTTTATCTGTGCAGTGTGATTAGGTGGGAGGGATGCTATAGGAATCTGCATGAGAGATGATGGTGGTCTGGGGTCGGGTAGTGACAGTGGGGATGGAGAGAAGCAGAGGGAGTCAAGAGATTTCAAGAGATTTAGTGTCTCTAGAGTTCTCTCTCTGCACAGTTCTCTCCCCTCTGGTACTCTGCCCTGTGAAATCCAGCTGCCTTAGTCTCCCTGGACTCTCAGCTCTGACTCCTCAACTTGGGGCTTTGCCTGGGTTTCCTTTGCTGTTGTGGCCTGAAAACCCAAGCTGTAAACTGGACAACTCGGGGGCTTGTCTGGTCTGTTTTCCCCTACTCAGAAATCACTGTCCTTTGTTAACCATGTCCAATGCCTTGAAAACTCTCGTTTCATATATTTTTATCTGTTTTTTGATTGCTTCAGTCAGGAGTATAAATCTGGTTTCTATTAATAATTTCATCAATTGGAAGCGAAAGTCCTTCTATTTCACTTTTGTATGCTAAGAATTATTTAAGAAAGTTGTGGCTGGACACAGTGGCTCACGCCTGTAATCCCAGCACTTTTGGAGGCTGAGACAGGTGGATCACTTGAGGCCAGGAGTTTGAGACCAGCCTGGTCAAGGTGATGAAACCCCATCTCCACTAAAAATACAAAAATTAGGCTGGGTGTAGTGGCTCATGCCTGTAATCCCAGCACTTTGGGAGGCTGAGGTGGGCGGATTGCCCGAGGTCAGGAGTTCGAGACCAACCTGGCCAACATGGTGAAACCCCGTTTCTACTAAAATTACAAAGAATTAGCCGGGCTTGGCTTGGTGGCACACGCCTGTAATCCCAGTTACTTGGGAGGCTGAGGCAGGAGAATCACTTGAACCCAGGAGGAAGAGGCTGCAGTGAGCTGAGATTACACCATTGCACTCCAGCCTGGGCAACTGAGTGAAACTCTGTCTCAGAAAAAAATCAAAAACAAAAGCAAAAAAAAAAAAATACCAAAAATTAGCGGGGCATGGTGGCATGCACTTGTAGTCCCAGCTACTTGGGAGGCTGGGCAGGAGAATTGCTTGAACCCAGGAGGCGGACGTTACAGTGAGCCAAGATCACTTTCACTGTACTCCAGCCTGGGCAACAGAGCAAGACTCTGTCTAAAAATAAAAATAAAGAAACAGGGAAAGAATTCTAGATGGTAGGAACCAAAGTCTCAGAATCAGAGATGAGAAAATGTAGGCCTCTTTCAGAGAGGCATATGCTGTCTGATATTGTGGAGGCTTGGCATTCTCAGAAGGGCTAGCAGAGAACAGTGGAAAGCTACACTGGAACAGATCATGGCAGGTCTTGAAGGAGAGGCAAAAGATACTGTGTTGTGAAGGCAATGGGAAGCCATGGAAGGTTCTAGAGTGTGTGGGGGGAAACAGCATGGGGTTTTTTTTTGTATTTTTTTGTGCTTGCCAGGTAGATAGTTTTGACAGAAAAGCTAGCCTCAGTATACTTCGAAAGTCCAGTTTTAAGGCTGGTTCCAGAGGTTGAGAGCTACTGCATACCTTAAAAGAACTGGTATAAAAACTTTTTATTATAGGCCAGGTGCAGTGGCTCACACCTATAATCCCAACGCTTGGGAAGGCAAAGGTGGGACGACTGCTTGAGGCAGGAGTTTGAGACCGGTCTGGGCAACCTAGTAAGACCCAGCCTCTAGAAGAAACAAAAATAAAACTAGCCAGGTGTGGTGGTACACACCGGTAGTCCTAGCTATTCAGGAGGCCGAGGAGAGAGGACTGCATGAGCTCTGGAGGCTGAGGGTTCAGTGAACTATGATCGCACCACTGTACTCCAGCCTGGGCAACAGAGTAAGACCCTGCCTCAAAGAAACAAATAAACAAAACCAACATAACCACATTATCACACCTACAAAAAATGAACATATTCTTTAATATCATGAAATCTCTATTAAGATGTTCACATTCTAATTATGTTATAATTGTGATGACTTTGACACATAAAATTGGTTTTGAAATACTTACGTTTCCTTCTTCCATCTCAGATGTCACACTCATCTAGACCCCAGCTCAAGTTTGGCTCAGGGAACATGTAGCTCTTCCTACTGTGCTGCAGCTCACTGACTTTGGCAGTTTCACTGACGATGGTGGAAGTAATGAGTTACAGCACTGGTCCCATCTCCCACTGTTGGATTCAAGCACATCTGGTGAACTGGTAGGGGCATCTCTGCACAGCGAATCCATTGAAGGAAGTGTCAGGAACCAGCCTTGACAGCTTGGCCTAGCAAGTAGAGCAAGGAATGATGCTGGGTGCCTTGTGGCCACTGTCCCTCTGATTTGTCCCTTGGCTTTGTCTCATTTTGAGTGAAAGCTGTGAGGACAGATTCTCTTACAACTCTTTAAGATGTTGGGGGGCTTGGCTGGGCACGGTGGCCCACGCCTATAATCCCAGCACTTTGGGAGGTTGAAGCATGTGGATCACAAGGTCAAGAGATTGAAATCATTCTGACCAACATGGTGAAACCCTGTCTCTACTAAAAATACAAAAATTAGCTGGGCATGGTGGTGAGCACCTGTAGTCCCAGATACTTGGAAGGCTGAGACAGAGAATCGCTTGAACCTGGGAGACGGAGTTTGCAGTGAGCTGAGATCACACCACTGTACTCCAGCCTAGTGACAGAGTGAGATTCTGTCTCAGAAAAAAAGATCTTGGGGGTATGAGCTGAGTAGAGTTGGTACCCCCATAACTGAGAAGCGGGAAGTGGTGTGGTGCTCTCCACCAGACTCCCTTGATCAGAGACTGGTGAGTTGGGCAGAGGAGGGGCAGGGCTTCTGCAGGTGCAGTGTCATCACGGGGGATCCCTGGAGCCAGACGAGGGGAAAGCCCCTCAAACACCCCCCCTGCCAGACACTACCCCGCTTGTTTGTGAGCATATCTGACATCTGAGATGGCCCCTGGGGACTGCAAGCTCCTTGGTGAGGGTAGGGAAGTATAGCACATCACTTAAAGTCACAAGCACCCTCTTCGAAGCTTCTTGTTATCCCACCTTCCCTGCGTGAGAACTGAATTCAAGTGGAGGAAGGGTCGCACAACCAGGAAGTGAGGTGTCTTTTCCTTTTTACTTATTTACTTATTTATTTGTTGAGACAGGGTTTTGCTCTGTTGTCCAGACTGCAGTGCAATGGCACAATCTGGGTTCACTGCAACCTCCGCCTTGGGGTTCAAGTGATTCTTGTGCTTCAGCCTCCCGAGTAGCTGGGATTACAGGCGTGCACCACCGCACCCAACTAATTTTTGTATTTTTATTGACTGATTGATTGAGACTGGGTCTTGCTCTGCTGTCCAGGTTGGAGTGCAGTGGTGTAATCTCAGTTCACTGCAACCTCTGCCTTCCCTGCTCAAGTGATCCTCTTACCTCAGCCTCCTTAGTAGCTGGGATTACAGGCATACTCCAACGCACCTGGCTGATTTTTTGTATTTTTAGTAGACAGGGTTTCACCATTTTGCCCAAGCTGGTCTTAAACTGGTGAGTTTAAGTAATCTGCCTGCCTCGGCCTCCCAGTGTTGGGATTACAGGCATGAACCACTGTGCCCGGCCAATTTTTGTATTTTAGGTAAAGACAGGGTTTCTTCATGTTGGCTAGGCTGGTTCTGAACTCCTGGCCTCAAGTGATCCACCTGCCTCAGCCTCCCAAAGTGCTGGGATTACAGGCAGGAGCCACTGTGCCTGGCCATGAGATGTGTTTAAATTCAAAGCCATCCCCCTCTCACTCTAATACTGCCTCCCACATGCAAGGGGAATGCTTTAGGGAAAGAATGCTGGTGGGCTGAGTCTGCCTCAGGGACCTGCTGGGACCATAAGCTGTTGCTCATCTTAACCTTCACAACCACTTTTATCCTTATTCTACAGATAGGGATGTGAGGCTCACAAAGCTCACAACTGTGGTCAAAATAGTTCATGGGATACTTCCTGGTAAAACCTGGCTTTGGTTTGTGGTTCAGAAAAAAAATTGTCTTTGGATTTTCATTTCAGGGTTCAGAGAATTAGGTTGGTTCTTTCTCATTTGGGGTTCAAGATGTAGTTTAAATATTTGGCTCTAAGAGCCTCTGGTTCCTCATAAATGTTAAGCAGATTAAATGCCATAAAGGGGACACGTTGTACTTGGGCATCCGGGGGCAGCGAGCTTGGGCTCTGGCCCGTGGCTCTAGGAGGGTGGTAGCTGGTATCCATTGAGATGGATGGTGGCTGCCGGGTGTGAATGCTGAGTGATGACTTGTATTAAAGTGGATGTGGGCAACTACAAATGAATTTTGCTTGGAACCACTTTTTATCATGTGACTTTCCACGCAGGATGATGTTTCACACGCATAGGCAACCTGGGCCTGAGCTGGGGCGGGGTTGGGGCAGATGAGCTGTGTCTTCTCTGCCCTTTCCAGTTCCAGGGTGAGGGCTGTGCCAGGATGTGCTTTTTGGCCAGTCTCCCTTAGGCACCTTTAAAGGAGCCTTTCCCCACCCTGGTCTGACTCAGAAAGTAGGGAAAAACACAGAGGTGGATGGAGCCAGGTGCAGGCCATGGCAAAACGTGTGAGGCTGAGTGTTTCCAACAGCAAGAAACTGGAAGTGATGCAAGTTCCCACCAGTCAAGGAGGAGAGGATGAAAACATTCCAGCAACCCAGCCTGTGCCTCCATTGGTGTAATCGCGACTCCCTGCCTCCAGTCTAGCAACCCCCCCAGCCATCATTTAGTGATTCAACAAACATCTATCAAGTACTTATTCTGTGCTGGGAGGGCATGTTGACTGCTACTTGCTCAGCCCACTGTTTCATTCCCCTGAGACCCTCCAAGATTCCTTTAAGTGACCAGGCAAGCCCTCCATGCCACCACTGCCTAAAAGTAGGCTCCATCTTGGGCTGCTGCAATGTGCAACCTACCCAACTGTACACAGCAGCCCTGCCTCAGGCACCATATCAATCACATTCTTACTGTACATATAAGTACTCTGTAAACTGCATGAATGTTAGATTATCCCTCTTACTATAATTGTGTGAGTCGTCTGGGATCCTGTCCTAGAAATGTCCCTGTCATATCTCAATAGACCCCAAGAGTTCTCTCCCTGTCTGAAATCTTCTGCAATCAGCAAGCTTCCTCTCTAGGGTTCCAGGAGCTTATAATCCCCCTCTTCCCCAGCCTCTGCCTTCACTTCCTCTATCCACACGGGGGAAGGTAAGGGAACCTGTGCCCTTTTATATGTCAGGCCCATACTGAGAAATTTACAGAATATTTTATTTAATTTCAACAACTTCTAGAGAAGTAGGTATTACCACCTCCATTGTAGGAGAAATTGAGACCTCTTTATTTTTTTTTTAGGGAGAAACTGAAGCTCAAAGATATGAAATCATTTTCTCTAGGTCATGTGTGTGTGAAGTGTCAGGCCCCAGATTTGAACTTGAATTCCATAAGACTCCAAACCCTAAAACTGTGTAGCTTCATATCCTGGCTCTTCTGCCTACTCTTGTGTGTATCTGGGGAAATTACTAAATCTCCTGATGCTTCTCTTTCATCCTTGGTAAAATGGGGGTGATAATAATTCTTGCCTCTCTGGGCAGTTAAGAGGTTCAAAGGAGTTAAAACAAGTAAAACACTATGTGACCGGCTCGCTCAACAAACACTGGCTCTTGTTACTATCATCATCATCACAATTATTACTCTTACTTCTCTAAGACACTTACATGACTTGAGACAATTGTTTACATTTATAGAAACAGCCCCAGGATTAAATGCTTTTTTGTCTTAAAAGCTTTGGGCCAGTTTGATAAAAACGGCCTTTACATTTTCTTTTTTCTTTTTGAGACGGTGTTTCACTCTTGCAGCCCAGGCTGGAGTGCAGTGGTGTGATCTCAGCTCACTGCAACCTGCGCCTTCAAGCAATTCCCTGCCTCAGCCTTCTGAGTAACTGAGATTACAGGCATGTGCCACCATGCCCAGCTAATTTTTTTGGTGTATTTTTAGTAGAGATGGGGTTTTACCATCTTGGCTAGACTGGTCTTGAACTCCTGATCCACCCACCTTAGCCTCCCAAAGTGCTAGGATTACAGGTGTGATCCATCACACTCAGCCACTAATTATTTTATATTATTAGTTGAGACGGGTTTACCATGTTGGGCAGGGTAGTCTCGAACTCCTGACCTCAGGTGATCCACCTGCCTTGGCCTCCCAAAGTGCTGGGATTATAGCACTGCATTTTCAAATATGAGAAATATCTAGAATAAACCCCCAAATGTCATAGTGGAGACTATTTATCCAGGCCAGTGATGACTTCCAGAGCAGCTCAAGGGGAGATGAGGGTGTTTGCCGGAGATGTGATTGGGTCGCATAGGCCTCAAGTCATCTCTGAAAGAAATGAAAGGGAACTTGGATTTAAAAGGACATGGTGAGTCTTAAGAGACCTCTGCTTGTGGTTTAAAAATTGTGTCCAGTTTTCATTGCTCCATTGGTTTGTGCTCCTTGGAATTGGTTGGATGAATCCTTAGAGGCAGGGGAATGGATTGGATGTTTGGTCCCTGTGACCACTCTCCTGTATTTTCTTCACACTTTGAAATAATAACCCATTTCATGGCAAAGTAGGTTCGGATGGCAGATCACAAACTCAGGTATTGTGGACAGACCAATCAGCGTGTCCATGGCTTGACATGGTGAACGGCTGTAACCCCATGGCAAAGCCCTGAGTCTCCCAAACAAGTCAGAAGTCCCTGCCCCTTCCCAACTTCTAAAACTTCCCCAGTGACAGGGAATCAGGATCTGTGTAGACACTACAAATGGGCACCAGAGTCCAGCTTTTCTCCCCTTTGGGTTCCCAGAGTACATAATTCAGCATGGTTCTGGCTAATGGGCTGGAAGCAGAAATGACGTGTGTCACTTCTAGGCTGACATGTACAAGAGCAGGTGCACCACCCTTCAGCTGTGTCTTCTCCAGCTGTAACAGCTGTGTTAACTGTGGTGCAGCTCCAAGATAGTGCAGCCTCCACCATTCTGGTCTCTGAGTGCTTGAGGGTGGTGAGGCATGTTATTCCCCTAGCCCTCATAAAAAGAATGTGAGTGAGAAAGAAATCTGTGTTGCATTAAGCCACTGAAGTTTTGGGGTTGTTTCCTCAGCATTACCCAGCCTACCCTGAGGGTGGGGTCCTTCCCTACCCTTCCCCTGAGGTTCATCCTAACATGCCTCCAGCTATGCCTGGCCTAAGCATGCCTCTCCCAGGCGTGGCAAGAATTGGGAGGACCATGTGAACTTTGCCAGGCCTGTGTCTCTGGGTTTCTGCTTTGTGTTTCCACCACCTGTTAGAGCTGATGTTTGTCCTTGACCTTTGCTTGACAGAGAAGCAATGAAATTACTTTGTTTTTCCCTTTTTAAAAAATTGCTTTTTTTTTTTAAAGGTAAAATGATACCTGGTTGAAAAGCTAAAATATTTCAGTAGTACACCCCACTCCTGATTCCAATTCCCTCGAGTCAATATCTTGAACTCTTCTAAGGTCTCCTTCTGGCATATTCTACCACTTCTCTAAATAACTTGTTTATACTGCTGTGTCTTTGTTTAAAAATTTTCTGCATTGTCTACTGACCTTTTATGAAAAAAGATTTAGCTCTCTTACCCCAACCCTGGCAATCCCCTCCCCCCACCACTGCATGCACTTCTATTCTCTTCATCCTACACAAATAATTACATCATAACTTTTGGTTGAATCACTATCTGGTGTTGACCTTATTATGACCATGAAGATGTTGTTCATGGCTGGATCACATAATGGGCAATGATTACATTTTGTTTCTTACACAATAAGTTAGAAACAATGCTGTATGTTTACCCCACTCTTTGTAATCCTGGGAACACAGGTGGATGACATTTTTCAGCCTCCTTTGCAGTTCAGCTGGGACCATGTGACTAAGTTCTGGCTAATAGAAATGTAAGTGAAGGCTGGGTGTGGTGGCTCACACGTATAATCCCAGCACTTTGGGAGGCTGAAGCGGGCAGATTGCAAGGTCAGGAGTTCAAGACCAGCCTGACCAATATGGCAAAACCCCATCTCTGCTAAAAATACAAAAATTAGCTGGGCTTGATGGCATGTGCCTGCAATCCCAGCTACTTGTGAGGCTGAGGCAGGAGAATTGCTTGAACCAGGGAGGAGGAGGATGCAGTGAGCTGAGAATGTGCCACTGCATTCCAGTCTGGGTGACAGAGGGAGACTCCATTTAAAAAAAAAAAAAAGAAATGTAAGTGGAAGTGATATGGTCTTTTCAGTCCAAGGCAGTCCTTCATTCCACTCACCTGCAAGAATGCTTTCTGGTTTTCCCTGCAGGTGAGTGGAATGAGGGACTCTAAGATGGTGGGATTGCAAGAGAGAAGCAGCCTGACAAGGCACGGTGGCTCATGCCTGTAACCCCAGCACTTTGGGAGGCTGAGGCGGGTGGATCACTTGAGGCCAGGAGTTCAAGACCAGCCTACAATATGGTGAAACGCTTTCTTTACTAAAAATACAAAAATTGGCCGGATGTGGTAGTGCACACTTGTAATCCCAGCTACTCGGAAGTCTGAGGCATGAAAATTGCTTGAACCCAGAGGTGGAGGTGGCAGTGAGCTGATATTGTGCCACTGTACTCCAACCTGGGTGACAGGGTGAGACTCTCTCTCTTTAAAACAAAAAGAAAGAAGAAGAAGTAGCCTGGTTTCTGAGTCACCATGTGGAGGAGAGGTGCCAGCTAGCATCAGCCTGTGAACGAGACGTGAATGAGACAGAAACCTTTCTGTGTTCAGCTACTGAGACTTCAAGATGTGTCTGTTGTGGCAGCTAGCATTAATTACCTAATACCTTCAGCATTAAAAAAATTTTTCAGTTTGCTTAATATTCTTTTAATCACCCTAGTTCATCCCCAAACTTTCCCATAAAATTATAAACCTCCTCTCAGTAAGGGCAAATACCCAGGCTCTCTATTTGTGCTCTCCACCCTTTTCCCTCACTAATCCTTGTCGCTGGTGATAGGACCTCAGGCTTTTCTCTGCTTGACAGGGAGGCAGGAAGCTGGTCAGGAGGGGAAATAGGTTATATTTAAGGAGAAGCAGTATCACTTAATGGTTAAGAGCTTCAGCTTTTCAGATTTAGTGACTGGGTGACTCTGGGCAATTTTTTCAACCTCTCCAAGCCTTAATAATAAGAATAATCCCACCTTTGTAGGGCTGTTGTGAGGATTCAACGGATGACACTTACAAAATGCTGAGCACAAATTCTGGCATGGAGGATGCAGTGATAAATGTCAGTTCTTATCATCATTAAGATGACAAAGATGCTCTGGGAATTTAACCTGGGAGTGAGTTCTGCTTTGTTTCTCACTATAAGCAGCCACTCCTCAGTGCTACTGACCAACTAAGTGGGGGCTATGATGGAGGGTCTGCCATGATGTGCCAGCAGGAGCCTCATCAGAGCCTGGGGCCACATGCCAGGAATCTTCTTTTATCTCCTCAGTTGGGCTGAGCAAGCTGAGTTGGGGCTCCCTGCAGGTCCTGGGGTACCCCCACCCCACAGTTCCCTTTTCCACCTGATATGGTTTGGCTATGTTCCCACTCAAACTTCATCTTGAATTGTAGGTCCCATAATCCCCATGTGTTGTGGGAGGGACCCAGCAGGAGGTAATTTAATCAAGGGAGTGGTTACCCCCATGCTGCTATTCTCATGATGGTGAGTTCCCATGAGACCTGATGGTTTTATAAGGGGCTTTTCTCCCTTTTGCTCGGCACTTCCCCTTCCTGCCACCACGTGAAGAAGGACATGTTTGTTTCCCCTTCCACCGTGATTGGAAATTTCCTGAGGCCTCCCCAGCCCTGTGGAACAGTGAGTCAATTAAACCTCTTTTCTTTATAAAGTACCCAGTCTCGTGTATTTTTTCCCTAGCAGTGTGAGAACAGGATAATACACCCACCCTTGGGTTAAGAGGTGGTGCTGTGTGATCCCCTTCTGACTGGGGTGCCAATTCATTCCATACAAACATTTATTTAGCACCTACTCCACTCCCTTCCAGGTACTGTGCTAGGCAATGGGTTATAAAGAGAACAAACAGAAAGACTTTGCCTTTGAAGAGTCCACAATGAAGTGAGAGAGGCAGATGGTAAACAAATATCTAATTTTACGCTGCCGTGAGTGCCAGAAAGGAAAGCAATCCAGTCCTAGGAGAAGTACCTGGGATGACTTACTTCATAACGGGTAGTCAAGGTGGTCTCCCAGGAGAGGATGAGTCACTTAAGTTGGATACCCAGGACAGCAAGGCACCCGAGGAACAGCACATGCAGACTGTCCTGAGACGGGAGAGCCCTTGGCTGAATGAAGCACCTGACCAAAGCCAGGGGGATGGTAAATGGTCTCAGCCAACAGGGCAGGTCATGCAGGGCCCAGCAGGACACCATGAGGATTTTATTTTAAGTGGAACGCAGAGGACCCACTGCCTGATGTAGAGCAGAGGACTAATGTTATCAGACTTGTGGTTGTTTTTGTTTTGTTTTTGAGACAGTCTCACTCTGTCACCCAGGCTGGAGGGCAGTGGCATGATCTTGGCTCACTGCAACCCCTGCCTCCTGGCTTCAAGCAATTCTTGTGCCTCAGCCTCCTGAGTAGCTGGGATTACAGGCGTGAGCCACCATGCCTGGCTAATTTTTGTATCTTTAGTTGAGATGAGGTTTCACCATGTTGGCCAGGCTGGTCTAGAACTCTGACTTCAGGTGATCCACCTGCCTGGGCCTTCCAAAGTGCTAGGATTACACGTGTGAGCCACCGTGCTAGCCATTTTTTAATTTTTTTGACACAGAGTCCCACTCTGTGGCCCAGGCTGGAGTGCAGTGGCACAATTTTGGCTCACTGCAACCTCCGCCTCCTGAGTTCAAGCAATTCTTGTGCCTCAGCCTCCCAAGTAGCTGGGACTACAGGCATGTACCACCACGCCAGGCTAATTTTTATATTTTTAGTAAAGATGGGGTTTTGCTATGTTGGCCAGCCTGGTCTCAAACTTCTGACCTCAAGTGATCCATCTATCTCGGCCTCCCAATGGGCTGGGATTGCAGGCGTGAACCACTGTGCCCTGCCCAGATTTGTGTTTTCAAAAGGTCACTTTGGTTACTAACTACTTCCCCTGTGCCTTGTTTATATGAGAAACTAAGGTTGAAGAAGGAGCAGGGGGAAAGGGAAGGATCATGAGGGAAGATGAGACCTTAGCCACCTGGCTGTGGCCTGTTTCAGCTGCTACATCTTTGGGGCCTATTCTGGATGGTGGGTGTCACTATGGTAACATAAGTGAACAAATGTTTGAGGCTTTAGAAAAAGGTCTGTCTATGCCTCACCTGCCATCCATGCAGATCCATGTTAATGCAGATACAAATGTCTTCCCATCACGCCCCTTCTCCCCACACACCTGGAGGCATTTCTGACTTTGAAGTTTAGCTGGCTTCTATTCATAGGAGAACTATGTTGTCAGAGGGCCAGCAATAGTGAAGCCTCACAACTCCTTTTCCACTTCATGCCTGGGAGGATGTCTGCATCAGACTGAGCCACATTGAACACGGTCCGTGGATGATAAACAGAGGCACAAGTGCAAAGCCAAGGACCCCTTTTCTGCTCACCTGTTCTTCTCTTTTATCAGCGTGACACACACAGATTGTCAGTAAGAAAAGCCTTCACAGTCCACGTCCCAGCCCCCGTAAGAGTCAATGCTCCTTCAAGTTCCATTGCACCTTGAACATATCTCATTTATGGCATTTGCCACCCTTTATTCACTTGTTGGTTCACTTACCAAACATCCAGGTGAGGCACAGTGGCTCACACCTGTAATCCCGGCACTTTGGGAGGCCGAGGCAGGTGGATCACTTGAGGTCAGGAGTCTGAGCCCAGCCCCGCCAACATTTTTAGTAGAGCCCTGTCTCTACTAAAAATACAAAAATTAGCTGCACATCATGGCACATGTCTGTGGTCCCAGCTACTTGGGAGGCTGAAGCAGGAGAATCACTTGAACCCAGGAGGTGGAGGTTGCAGTGAGCCGAGATTGTGCCACTGCACTCCAGCCTGAGCGCCAGAGTGAAACTCCATCTCAATTAAAACAAATCAACCAACCCAAACATCTAGTAGCCAGGTATTATGCCAGGCACTGGGGACAGAATGTTGAACAAGACAAGCCTCTGCTCTCTTGGAGAGCATGGTAATAGGGGTAGATGGACAATAATCCAGTAAACGTACAGCTGAGCAAGATAACTGAAGACAGTAATAGGTTCTCAAAGTGAGAGCAGTGACTGGGCACTAGCGGTGGGTTGGCGGTGGAGTGGGCTGCACCAGCTCGGTTACTCGGGAAGACTTCTGGCTATTTCTTGAACATGCCACCTTTATTCCCAAATCAGGGCCCTTCAACATGCTGTTCCCTCTGCCCGGAAAATTCTTCCTCTGGTTTTTCTCATGGCTGTCTCCTTCGTCTCATTTAGATCTCAGATCGGAAGTCACCTTCTCACACAGGGCCCTCTGACCACCCTAGCCAAAGTAGCCGTTCTTTATTCCTTTAGAGATACAAACACGAGGACAGGGACTTTGCTTTGTGGGCTGCTGGTTTCAGTCGTGGTTTGGTCGGGGAGATAGAAACGACACTATATAACACTCCACACATAAAGGGTTTTCATCTGTGCATTGGAGGCTTACACAGTTGTTGGGAGGGCTGGGGAGTACAGATCAGTGCCCTCAGCTTGTTACGGTTAAATGGGGGTTCTCAAGAGCTCATCTGGAGGCCATTGTAGATTTTGAGAAACACGAACTTGTTGTCAATTATCTTAACCTGTAGCAACAAGGAAAGTAATTCTTGAGAGCCCTGTTGAAGCATTGCAAATCTTAAAGAATTTCCAAGAAGCTGAGTTGCTGCAAATGTCACATCCACCATCTGCCCAGGAGTCACCCCACAGCCTCTTGGAGAAAAATGGCTTCTCCTCTTTTGCCTTCCAAAACTTGTTTGAATACTTCTCATTAACAGCCTTTAGCCCAGAAACAAACAAAGGAGGAGGTCCTGGGAAATGTGCTTCTTGGCGGTCCTTCTACAGGGAAGGCAGTAAAAGGGGTGGCAACCATACTGAGTTGGAAACACGTAATCCAACAAGCTGCTGTGTCACCATCGTCTATGACAGCGCCTGCCACATAGCAGGTGCTTGAGTAATGGTTGAATAATTCAAAGAGTATGTCCCTGGTCCTTGGTGAGGTCAAGATTTGAACCCTCAGCTGTCTGACTTCAAAGCCCAGGCAATCTCATTCCAACACCAGCTGAACAAGCCATGACCTTAACCCAGGGGCCAAGGCTGGAACAGCTGACCAATGAATCCCAGACACGGTCTGTGCTACAAATACGCCAGTGGAACTATGCATACTGGGGACAGACGCCATGAATGAGGCAGGAGAATCTAAGGAGTTTTGACCTAGAGAGAGTGGGCTGGAGTAGGGGCACCAACCCTCTGTGACCAATTCTCAGAAGCTTCCTGGAGGTGGCACTGTGAGAGCACTGGGTGGAGAGAAATGCTGTGGCTGCTCCAGGGTGGCCACACCAATGGCCAAGGAGGATGAGTGCCTCCCCTTGTGGGCCTGGGCATTTGACCAGAAGTAACATTTCTTTCTTTCTTTTTTTTTAGACAGAATCTTGTTCTGTCGTTCAGGCTGGAGTGCAGTGGCGCGATTTTGGCTCACTGCAACCTCCATCTCCCAGGTTCAAGCAATTCTCTGCCTCAGCCTCATAAGTAGGTGGGATTATAGGCAACCACCACCATGCCTGGCTAATTTTTGTACTTTTAGTAGAGACAGGGTTTCACTATCTTGGCCAGGCTGGTCTTGAATTCCTGACCTCGTGATCCACCCACCTCAGCCTCCCAAAGTGCTGGCATTACAGGCGTGAGCCACTGTACCTGGCCAGATCTTGGCTCCAGGGAGAGACCTCCAAGGTGACTGGGGAAGAGTCCTGGGTTTGCTAATCTTTATTTATTTGTTTATTTATTTATTTTTGAGACAGAGTTTTGCTCTTGTTGCCCAGACTGGAGTACAGTGGTGCAATCTCAGCTCACTGCAACCTCCACCTCCTGGGTTCAAGCAATTCTCCTGCCTCAGTCTCCCGAGTAGCTGGGATTACAGACATGTGCCACCACACTCAGCTAATTTTGTATTTTTTAATAGAGATGGGGTTTCCTCCATGTTGGTCAGGATGGTCTTGAACTCCTGACCTCAGGTGATCCACCCACCTCGGCCTCCCAAGGTGCTGGGATTACAGGCGTGAGCCACTGTGCCTGGCCTGGGTTTGCTGATCTTAAGGTCAACAACACTCCCTTAAAAGTAGTGCAAAACATTTCCTAGGTAATGGCTAACCGTCCTCCACCCCCCACAAAGATGGGCGGTCCTCCAGCGCTGGGGACTGTGAGCCTTGAGTCATTGTGTGGCCCTCCAAGGGTGGAAAGGCAGCTCCTAAGTGCAGGATGCAGGGCTCTGGGAATAAACACCATGTTTTACTTCCTCTGCAAACACCGCACATCTGAGAAACTAATTTCCTTTTCTAGATATATCTTGCCCAGCTGTGCAGGCTCTTGATGGGCTAGGGTTGGACTTAATAAATAGAGGCAGTTAGGGCAGCAGGCCGAGTTAACGGCCCCCAGTGTTGCCCTCCCCCGTCAGAATATCCCTGTGTTCTGTGTAGATGCAGAGCTGAGGGCATGTCCAAGTTTACTTTCCTGAGATGGACCACAGAGAAACAGACTAAATGGTTCTTGTTCTCCTATTTACAGTATTGCAGAGATTCCAAGATGTCATATAATTGTAAGAAGCATTGTTTTCTCATGTGCCAGCAACAACAAAAAAATGCCGCCAACTATGATATATTAATTATAAGATGCATCCCAATTTCAGAATTGTTGAATTGTGAAAGGATGGACATCTTACGACCAATGAAATATGGTATTATTTTCTTTTCTTTTCAGAGTCTCACTCTGCTGCCCAGGCTGGAGTGCAATGGTGCAATCTCGGCTCACTGCAACCTCCGCCTCCCAGGTTCAAGCAATTCTCGTGCCTCAGCTTCCCGAGTAGCTGGGACTACAGGCACCTGCCACCACTCCTGGCTAATTTTTGTGTTTTTAGTAGAGACAGGCTGGTCTCAAACTCCTGACCTTGTGATCTGCCCGCCTCAGCCTCCCAAAGAAGAAATTACAGGTGTAAGCCACTGCGCCGAGCCTATTTTCTTTTCTTCTTTCTTTCTTTCTTTTTTTTGAGATACAGTCTCTTTCTCTGTTGCCCAGACTGGAGTGCAGTGGTGTGAGCTTGGCTCACTACAACCTCCACCTCCCAGTTCAAGTGATTCTCCTGCCTCAGCCTTCCGAGTAGCTGAGATTACAGGTGCCTGCCACCATGCTCAGCTAATTTTTGTATTTTTTTGTGGAGACAGGGTTTCGCCATGTGGGCCAGGCTGGTCTCAAATTCCTTACCTCAGGTGATTCGCCTGCCTCAGCCTTCCAAACTGCTGGGATTATAGGTGTGAGCCACCGTGCCCAATGAAAATTTACCATTTTAAAGTATATAATTAGGTGGCATTTAGTACATTTCCAATGACTGTAAGGCAATGCGGGGATCTGGCCTTTGACCAAGCACATACTCAGTCCCAGGCCATATTATGTGTCCTTCCAACTTAATTTTCTGAAAGCATGGAGGGTTGAAAATGCTCCCTGAGTGAAGCAATCTGCTTTATTCATTCTACCCATTTGAATGTTAATATCATCCCAAAAACACCCAGAATAATGTCTGACTAAATATCTGGGCACCTTGTGGCCTAGTCAAGTTGACACATAAACTTGACTCACAGCCCCTTAGTGAAAAGTTGAGGGGATGGTAAGCTGGTGGCAGGTGACTGTCCAGGCTGAGGAGTTTATGGGATCACTGAGCTTCTCCTGGCCTCGCACACAGCAGTCTTGGGAGAATAACAGGCACAGTTATTTATTCACAGCTGTAAGTCATTTGAGCTTCTTGCTGGCCACGCCTGTTCTCATTGGCATCATTAACCACCTTGCCACTCTATGCTCTGCTTGGCCTATTCTGAGTGGCCCCAGGAGTGAAGTGACGCCCAGGCAAAGCTGTCCAGTTAAGGAGGTAAGTGACATTCTCTACTTGCTCCTGGCTTCCCTTCCCGGTGATTGTGGTGGGGACGCAGTTGGGAACCAGATCCGAATCTGCCTTCAGAGCTTCTGGGCCAGAGGAGGGTCTTGCTGTGTTCCTGGGTTCTAACTCTCCCACAAAAGGCTTCCCAGGAACAAGGGACTGGTGCCCAGTGTGTGCAGGGGATGGGAGGAGGCCAGGTCCTGCCTGGGCATTGTCTAGAGGGGCATCTCTGCTGTCGAGGGTGACTCAGTGCAGGGAGGATTAGAGTACACAGGATCCCGCTGGCTCCTTCTGTGTTGGGTGTCCCAACTTGCTGACCCCTGCCCAGCCATCCCCGGCCCTTAGGCTCTGACTCTGTCCCTGCCATATCTTGCCCCTTGCTGTTACCATCCTTCTGTGCTTTTCTGATCATCCATATGTGACACACTGACATTCAAACTTCCCAGCAAAATCGTCCCTTCTGCCAAAGCAGGGTTGTGTGACTCTTATGCTTGCTCCCACACTCTTTACCTGGGATTACAGGCATAGGCCATCGCATCCAGCCACGCCAAGCTCCTAGATCCTGGTTTCTAAACACCGTTCTCCATTAAAATGAGCCAGGGCCTCTTGGAGAAGCAGCTGCTTCCTGGGATGTAGCAGGAAAAGGACAAGATGAACCTGAAACATCTTGTGCCAGAAAGTGAGGGAGTGCTCAGAAGGATGAAGACTTATGGAAAGGATATAGGGGTCACCTGGAAAGGACTTCCATTGGCCAAATCCGGGCAATTTGAGAATCAACATAAATAATGATAATAATGGATAAAACCCGTTGAATAAAATAGGAATCCGTGAGTCCATGATGAAATAATTAAATTAATGAGTAAGTAAGTGGGGAGAGAAGGGAAAGATTTTTCTTGCGATAGATTGCCAACTAATAAATATGGAAGGAATGGTGGAAATAAGAAAAAGCAACATTAGGCAGCCATCATAGTGGTGGTTGATTCAGGCTGGAGTTGTCAACCAGTGCTGAGACTTGCAGGTGAAGGTTTGAAGAACCAGATATTGAATATTTCCCCAGATTATGCTAATTACAAAGAGAAATATGGTAACTTTTTGGTAGAGAAACCTGGCAGATAACAGCTTGAGCAGGTGATCAAAGTTAACCTCGCTGACAGTGGCATAAGTTGACATCATGTACCTCCTGATGTGAAGCATTGGGGTGTGTGTGTGTGTGTGTGTGTGTGTGTGTGTGTGTTCTATTCCTGCCAAAAATGTATGGCCTGGGTCTTCTCATTAGGACATTGAGCAGTTGTCCCCAGTTGAGAGTTATCCTATGAAACTAAAGACCTGTACACTTAAAAATAATAAAGGAAAATTGTGAAAGACACAGAGGGTGAAACTGTTCCAGTTTGAAGGCGTGAGGGCTGTGGCAACTAAATGCAGTGTGTTCCTAAATGATCCGGATCCTGGACCAGAAATGAAAGAAAGACCTGCTGGGAATATCTGCCTGGGGACTGTGGATTGGATGGTGAGATTGCACTGGTGTTGATTTCCTGATTTCGAAGGCTTGGTTGTGTGCCTGTGTTTATAGGAAATATGCTTGGGGTATTTAGGCACAATGGCCATTGTATCTGCAGCTTTCTCTCAGAAAAAGACCAGTGATTCCATCCACTGTGTGTCTACAGAGGGAGAGCACATGCAGAAGCAAATGTGCAAAGATACAGCAGTTGGGAAACTTGGGTGACAGAAATATGACAGTTCTTTGTATTATTCCTTATTTTTCTGTAAATCTGAAATCATTTCAAAATAAATTATTCTTTAATTTTTTTTTTTTTTTTTTTTTTTTTGAGACAGTCTTGCTCTGTCACCCAGGCTGTAGTACAGTGGTGCCATCTTGGTTCACTGCAAACTCTGCTTCTTGGGTTCAACCAATTCTCCTGCTTCAGCCTCCCCAGTAGCTGGGATTATAGGTGCACACCACTACACCTGGCTAATTTTTGTATTTTTAGTAGAGATGGGGTTTCACCATGTTGACCAGGCTGGTCTCAAATTCCTGACCTTGTGATCTGCTGCCTCGGCCTCCCAGAGTACTGGCATTACAGGCATGAACCACCATGCCCAGTCTGATGATCTTTTAAAAGCTACAAAAAGCCCACTCATAATTTGATCAATCCATGGGTAACTGTATAACATTTTAGAGCATTTCTTTGCGGTCTTGTATGTGAATTTCTACTTCTTGTGTGTGAATTTCTAGGTAGTTAAAACCATGCTCTACATAGAATTTTATATGCTACTGTATCATTTAATATGGTAACATACGCATTCTCCTGAGCGTGATGACAAATGCTCTATGAATGTTGTTTTTAATGGCTACGTAATGCTCCACAGACAGGCTGTATTAAAACTTACCATCCCGACTATTGTTGGATAGTTTTCAGGTTATTTCATTTAAAAACTTATAAATCATACTGCAATGAGTATCTTTGATAACAGTTTTATGTTTCTGTGCCTTAGAACAGATTTCTAGAAATGAAATTATAAAAGGATATGAATATCTTAAAGCAATCAGCATATAAAGCACCATGCTGCTTTTCTTTTCTTTTTCTGAGACGGAGTCTAGCTCTGTTGCCCAGGCTGGAGTGCAGTGGTGCAATCTCGGCTCACTACAACCTCCACCTCCCGGGTTCAAGCTATTCTCCTGCCTTAGCGTTCCAAGTAGCTGGGATTACAGGAATGTACCACCATGCCCGGCTAATTTTGTATTTTTAGTAGAGGCAGGTTTCACTATGTTGGCCAGGCTGGTCTCAAACTCATTACCTCAGGTGATCCACCCGCCTTGGCCTCCCAAAGTGCTGGGATTTCAGGGGAGAGCCACTGCACCCAGCTACCACGCTGCTTTTCAAAAGCACATTAGCAATGCAATAATTCCCAACAGCAGTAAATTAGCGCTAATTCCAGCATACCTTCACCAGCATTTAAAAATTCTTCATTCTTTTTTTTTTTTTTTGAGATGGAGTCTTGCTCTGTTGCCCAGGCTGGAATGCAGTGGGGTGGCCTTGGCTCACTGCAACCTCTGCCTCCCAGGTTCAAGCAATTCTCTGCCTCAGCCTCCTGAGTAGCTGGGATTACAGGCACCCGCCACCACGCCCAGCTAATTTTTTTTTTTTTTTTCCATTTTTAGTAGAGACAGGCTTTCACCACCTTGGCCAGGCTGGTCTTGAACTCCTGCCCTTTTGATCCACCCGCCTCAGCCTCCCAAAGTGCTGGGATTACAGGCGTCAGCCACCATGCTTGGCCAATTCTTTACTGTTTTGATAGGTGAATAGGGATGACTTATTGTTTTATTGTGTGTTCCCTCGATTTCTGGAACTTGAACATTTCACTAGTGGTTTGTGAAACTAGTCGTGGCTCTCTGCTGACATCACCATGGTTTTCATTAGCTTGTCTAGACTGGATACTTCTTCTAGGACTGGGGCCACGTAATCTTTGTGTCTAGTGCAGAGCTCTCCTCTGAGGACCACCAGCATCTGGTGCCCATGCCTGGCTCTTTCTGGAATCATCTGGCTTCAAAGTTGCTCAAAAACTGGCTGCCTTTCCTCTTGTTAGAGACTGTTTAGGGAGCTGGTACCTCACTCAGCCTGGGCCATTTCCCAACTAGTCCTTCTGGTTAGTTCCAGCTCCCTTGCCTGGGAGTAATTCTCATCTACTTTCATTCTATTAGGCTTTTCCCTCCTTTATTTTTCTCTTTTGAAAAAATAAAAAATAGGATTATTGATTTTTCTCCTTTGACTATAAAAGAAGTCTATGTTCATGTAAAAAATTCAGCTATTATAGAAAGGTGTAAAAAAAGAAAACTCTCTGGCAGTAAAATGAGTTTGGCAAAACAACAACATAAAATATTACCAACAGGAGGACACAGGGCTCATGCCTGCAATCCCAGCACTTTGGAAGGCTAAGGCAGTTTGAGACCAGACTGGGTAACATGGCAAAACCCTGTCTCTAATACAAATACAAAAACTAGTCAGGCATGGTGGTGCGAACTTGTAATCCCAGCTACTCAGGAGGCTGAGACAGGAGAATTGCTTGAACCTGAGAGGCAGAGATTGTGGTGAGCCGAGATTGTGCCCCTGGACCTCAGCCTGGTCAACAGAGCAAGACTCAGTCTCAAAAAAAAAAATTGAACAACAAAAAATAATACTCGATCTATAATTATATAATCCAGAGCTATCTGATATTAATATTTGGAATATTTTCTTCCACATTTTTCTATGCATACATGAATATATTAATTTTTATAAAAATTTACTTATTTTTAAAATTTTGATTTAAAAGAACTTTTTAAAGTTCATTTTTAAGCATTCACATTAGGTCTTAGATTTATATATACAGTTTGCATCCAGTACTTTTTTGGGTAACACAAATATTAATACGGCCAAGTATCAACTGCATTCCACTTCTGTGTTAAAAACAAGTTTCTATTTGTAATGCACCACATTCCTGAACTGTTGCAAAAACCTTCTTGGAATTAGTGTGTGCAGGTTTTTAAAAAAAACATTGCCTAGACTAGGCCCTGTGGCTCATGCCTGTAATCGCAGCACTTTGGGAGGCTGAGAAGGGCAAATCACCTGAGATCAGGAGTTCAAGACCAGCCTGACCAACATGGCGAAAAGCCGTCTTTACTAAAAATACAAAAAAAAAAAAAAAAAAAAAATCAGGTTTGGTGGCACAAGCCTGTAATCCCAGCTGCTTGAGATGCTGAGGCAGAAGAATCTCTTGAACCCAGGAGGCAGAGGTTGCAGTGAGCCCAGATTGCGCCACTGCAGTACAGCCTGTGTGACAGAGTGAGACTTTGTCACAAACAAACAAACAACCCTTGCTTAATAAATAATACCATAGCCCCCCAAAGACACATTCTGAAAAGGTAAGAAAGATGCTGATGGAAAACTTCAGTTCATATCTAGTCCTTAAAATGTTTGAGAATCAAGCTTTGAATCACCACTAGGCTATATCAATATATCAGTCCATTCACCTAACTTAGCATTTGCATAAAGCCCGAGCTTTCCTTCTCATTTGTAAAATTATTTTGACTATAATTGTAAGTTTTGATTATTATTGTCATTATTATTATTTTGAGACCGGATCTCACTCTGTCGCCCAGGCTGGGGTGCAACTGCATGATTATGGCTCACTGTTACCTCAATCACTGGGGTCAGGTCATCCTCTCACCTTAGCCTCTCAGGTAGCTGGGACTACAGGCATGTGCCACCATGCCTGACTAATTTTTTGTATTTTTTGTAGAGACAGGGTTTTGCCATGTTGCCCAGTCTAGTCTTTAACTCCTGGGCTCAAGCGATCTGCCTGCCAGCCTCCCAAAGTTTGTGGGTTACAGCTTGAGCCACTGTGCCTGACAAGTTTTGATTAATTTAGCATGGTAACATATTGACAAATCATTACTGATTGATATAGGTTTTTCAGTCGCTAGATATTAAAACTTGTAAGTGGAATGAAGCTGCATTTCATGAACATCGTGTGACCCAGGGACAAATGAATCCACTGGCCACACGATGTCTCTTAAAGTAATCTTGTGATACTTGAACGAGGGAACTGTGGCAATCAGGAAACTGTGGATCATGGCAACCAGTGAAGATCCATCTCAGTACAGGATAGAATCCGAATCTGTACTTAAGTGGGTGATTAGTTGAAGGAATACAAATTGTAACCAAGTAAGAATGTTTTCTCAGAGCTCACAGTATAATTAGAATCAGTCAGATGAAAAAAGAAGGTGTAGAATAGCCTCATTCATATAGGAAGTTATCCTAATTGCCAGTACCAATGTAGCAACTTCTGACCGAGAGATTATGAGTCATATCAATCAATAACTTGTAATGCTGATTTTCGAAGGACATTGACGCTGGGCACAGTGACTCCCATCTGTAATCTCAGCTACTCGGGCGGCCGAGGCCAGGAATGAATGCAGAATGGGGCCTTGTGTGCAACCCTCGATCTTGCTCCTGGGAGCCCCTGGAGCGGTACTTTTTTAAAAAAAGAGGGGGGTCTCTTTAGCTTGGTGTGGTGGCTCACACCTATAGTCCCAGCTCCTCAAGAGGCTGAGGCAGAAGGATCACTTGAGACCAGGAGTCCAAGGCTTCAGTGAGCTATGATTGTGCACTATATTCCAGCCTGGGTGACAGGGCAAAAATTTATCTCTTAAAAAAAAATGGCTGAGGCAGGATAATTGCTTGAACCCAGGAGGCGGAGGTTGCAGTGAGTGGAGGTTGCGCCACTGCACTCCAACCTGGTGCCTGGTGACAGAGTGGGACTCTGTCTCAAAAAAAAAAAAAAAAAAGGACATTGATGAGGATAAAAGTTCTGTGTTTAGGCTGGCTCTCTAAAACATAACAAATGAAATCCAAATTAACAAATAGAATATGGCGGGGTGCGGTGGCTCACGCCTGTAATCTCAGCACTTTGGGAGGCGGAGGTGGGTGGATCACCTGAGGTCGGGAGTTTGAAACTAGCCTGAAAAACATGGAGAAACCCTGTCTCTACTAAAAATACAAAATTAGCCGGGCATGGTGGCACGTGCCTGTAATCCCAGATAATCGGGAGGCGGAGGCAGAAGAATTGCTTGAACCTGGGAGGCAAAGGTTGCAGTGAGCCGAGATTGTGGCATTGCACTCCAGCCTGGGGAACAAGAGCAAAACTCCGTCTCAAAAAACAAACAAAACAGCACCACCACCACCACAACCAACAACAACAAAAAAAAACAATGATTTTTTTTTTTTACACAAATAGCAGCTTGGAAGTTTTAAGAAATTCTAGTAAATAATTTAAACAAGGTCTTGTGAAAACTGGAAAACAAAAAAAAAATGTAAATAAAATATCTTGAGAAAATGAACATACAGTATTTACCAAATTTAATGCCTAAAAATTCAAAATCATGAAATAGGATATAAGGGATACGTTTGTCAATAGTGAAAGATTGATGAATGCTAGTAAAATGTAAAAATATTTCATACAACATCAACAGGAGTTCTTTTCACCATATTCCTTGTGTGAAGACATTAAAGAATCTTTTCCCAAGTATACTTCTGCTTGGCAGACAGCTGACCCCCTGAGGGCTGGTTTGTGAGGATGGAGACCTCAGAGAGCAGGATGAACAGGTGTATTTTGCAGGTAGATTTCAGAAGACCTTCTCAAGTCCATATGATAAAACCCTGCTTCATTTAATTTTCTGTCCCCTAACTTTTTCAGTAAGGGTTGCTTAGCTGATTATCTTCTTCCTATTTTATTTCATTTCATAGCCTCCAATCATCTTGCATTTCTCTTTGTTCCACCAAAATGCTGCCTGAATAAGCTCTGGGTCTTTTGCACAAATATAGGCTGCACCTGGGCTATGTCTTGCCTGTGGGGGCCATTTATCTGCAGACCTCCTCTGTGTGGTGGTCCCCAGATTGAAGGGCACAGCCTGGCTTGCCACTGCCCAAGGTTATCAGAGGGATTTAATTTCATTTTGTGCTCAGCCATCCTGGTGAGGCCAAAGGCGCCAATGGCTCATTTTGTACCTTGGGTGCATACATGGGTTTTCCCTGGAAAAACTTATGGCTTCATCCACTACCATTGCAAAGTCATTGTGAGCCAACATTTGTTGGGCACCAAGCATTCTGCTAAGTGCCCCAGGTGTACTATCGTAATTTATTCCTATGAAGTAGGTGCCATTATTATTCCCACCTTGTAGACAGAGCAACTGAGTCTTAGAACGGTTGGTTTCCCAACTACTTAATGAGGTTTACCATTTTATAAGTGGCAGAGCTAGAAGTTGAGCCCAGGTCTGTCTGAGCTCCTAACCACTGAGCAGGTGGCCTTTCTTCTGCACACACGTGCACACACACACACACACACACACTCATGCATTTTTATAATAATGGAAGAATCTTATATATATTGTTTTGTAGCCTGCACTTTTCACTAACCCACTTCAAGATGGGGTAAGAACAGCAAAATAGATTATCCCCCAGTCTCATCCTGACTGGGCAGAGTCTCCATGTCTGTCTTTTCCCCCCAGTGGAGTCTGGAGCATGAGTTACGATGGAAAGGTCTAGAAAGCAGCTTCTTTGGGAGAGGCTCCATGGTGACTCTGCAGATCAGAGGTGGGGCCTTGTGTGTGACCCCGGATCTTGCTCCTGGGAGCCCCTGGAGTGGCACTGGGAACCCACATGTTGACAGAGACTCAAATGAAGGTGGGAGATGGGGGCGCTCTGGTGGCCTGAGCGAACTGCTCTTCCCAGGGTGTCTAAGCTAGAGGCCTCTTTTCCTCAGTTTCTTCCTTTCCATAGGAAAGGGTTACAACCATCGACTTCACGGGTTTTTGTTTCCTTTCCATAGAGAGTGTTTTCCCCCAGTTATTATAGGAATGTAAATCGTTAGAGAAAATGAGAAAAGCAAAGAGAAAAAAAGTACCGGTGCCTTATGACAGCTGTCTATATTTTATTTCTAACGGCTACGTCCTAGTCCACAGAGAGATTTTGCCATCATTTACTCAACTATTTCCCTGTCATTGGTTTGTTATTAATTTCACCATTATATAGAATGCTTTCTGGGCACAGACATTTCAATGGCTATTTGGATTGTTTACTTAAATATATTCTTAGAAGTGGAATTCTTAGAATAGGATTATTCTTCAAAGTGGAATTACTGGGTCAAAGTTTTTGAAACATTTGGCTAAATGAAAGGTTTGTACCAACTTGTGTACCCACCAGAGATATAAGAGAGAATTATTACTTCTTGACAGGTGAGTGAAAGAGATGGTCTTGTAGAGTCAGTTTCTTATCACTGAAAGTATTCAAGCAGGAGTTGTTAGACTGGTGGTTCTCAATGGGGGTAGCGTCATCTCTTTAGTGGTGGGTTTGGAAATGGGGGATTATTTTTGGTTGTCATAATGATTTTGCAGTCAATTACTTCCATTTAAGAGGGCAAGTCTGGGGCTGGGCGCAATGGCTCACGCCTCCCAGCACTTTGGGAGGCTGAGGAGGGCGGATCACCTGAAGTTGAGACCAGCCTGACCAACATGGAGAAACACCAGCTCTATTAAAAATACAAAAAATTAACTGGGCATGGTGGTGCATGCCTGTAATCCCACCTACTCAGGCTGAGGCAGGAGAATCACTTGGACCCGGGAGGCGGACATTGTGGTGAGCCGAGACCATGCCATTGTATTCCAGCGTGGGCAACACGAGTGAAACTCTGTTTCAAAAAAAAAGAGGGCAAGTCCTGTAGTGTGTGTGCAATATGGGACAGACCCAGGTACCAAGAAGCCTTCCTGTCTCCTCCTAACTTCTGAATGTCCTGCAAGAAATTCGCAAAGGAAAAAAAAAACCCAACAAAACAAAACAGGCAAACAAGCAAAATGCCGAAAAACCTGTTTACAATTTGCTGATCCCAGAAACGAATGCTGTTTTATATAGAAACGCAATGTCATATTTTTGAAGTTTTCAAATATAAACTTAATTTTTCAAAAGTGCAAATACTGGGAAAAAAGGAAAAGCTTATATTTTGTGTTATGTACAGTGTTGACAAGAGTGTGTTACCATTTTGGAAAATCACAACCTGTATTAAATGACACTTATGATATTTGAGTTGCTGACACATTTATACCTACCTGTATTTGTGGCTATTGAGTCATGGTGTAACACATACATATGAGACAGGTGGATTTAATTTGTGAGTAGGGGAAAAGATAGCCCTCACCCCATTTGTTTGTATTTTTGAATGTCAGGTATTAGGTTGAATCACAAAATTACCATTTTCATAGATCAAAGTTCCATATTGGAAATTTCATAGAGTGCAACTTAATATTGAATATTGTCTAACTTCTGAATCTAAATGTGTTTCTTCTTATTCTATGCAAGTATCACACTATGACGTGCCCAAGCATTTATGTGTTGAAATAATACTTTATTGTATCCCTTTTATTTTTCATTTAAGTTGCAGGTAGATCATTATATTGATTATTTCGCATTGTAAATAAGGTCAAGGAGGCATTTAAAATGCTTATGAGGCTGGGCATGGTGGTTCACACCTGTAATCCCAGCATTTTGGGAAGCTGAGGTGGGTAGATCACTTGAGGCTAGGAGTTTGAATACAGCCTGGTCAACATGGTGAAACCCCATCTCTACTAAAAGTACAAAAATTTGCCAGGCGTGGTGGTGGGGTGGTAGGTGCCTGTAATCCCAGCTACTCGGGAGGCTGAGATGGGAGGCTGAGGTGGGAGGCTGAGAGGCTGCTTGGAGCCTGGGAAGTCAAGGCCACAGTGAGCAGAGATCGCACCACTGCACTCCAGCCTTGGCCATAGAGTGAGACTCTGTCTCAAAAAAAAAAAAAAAAAAGCTTATGAAAAGGGAGTTTGGGTCTGAAAAGTTCACCTTCTCAAGGCAGCACTCACAATACTCTATTCTGTATGCTAGAATGCTGGTTGGAAGAGCTTGATCACCGTAGTTACCATATTGTCCTACAATTGGCAAGTTGTGTTCCCCTGAGTTCCCTAAGGGCTTCTGAAACCAGGGAGGGAAACCAACACAGGGAGTGTCTATCTGCTGTGTGTCCAGTACTTAAGAGGTATAATCCCTAATCCTTACAGCCACTCAGTGAAGAAGGTGGGGCTGTCATTCATTTGCAGATGAGAAAAGTGAGGATTACAGTGTGTCTTAGTCCATTTGGACTGCTGTAACAAAATATCATAGATAGGGTAGCTTATAAGCAACAGAGATTTCTTTCTCACAGTTCTGGGGGCTGGGAAGTCCAAGATCAAAGCACCGGCAGCTTTGGTGTCTGGTGAAGACCTGTGTCCTGGTTCACAGACGGTGCCTCCTCACTGTGTCCCCACATGGTGGAAGGGGTCAGGGAGCTCTCTGGGGTCTCCTTTATAAGGGCACTAATCCCATTCACAAGGGCTCTGTTCGCATGATCCAATCCCTTTCCAAAAGCCCCATTTCCTAATACCATCACACTGGTGACCAGATTTTCAATATACCATTTGAAAACATTCAGACTATGGAAGAGTGGTTAGGATATTTGTCCAAGATTACACAGTAAATATCAGAGCAGGAACTTGATCTCATTTCTGTGGAACGCCAAGGCAGAGTTTTCAGCTGACATATAAGATGCTCAGTTAAGTTTGAATTTCAGATAAACAATGAATAATGTTTTAGTATAAGTATGTGCCCAAGATTGCATGGGATACACTAACACAAAAATATTAATTTGTTTATCTAAATTTTAAAATTAACTTGTGGTCCTGTATTGTTGTTAAGTCTGGCAATCTCACTGCAAAGTCTACACTCTACCATTTTCCTTGCTGTTTTTTTTTTTTTTTTGAAACAGAGTTTCACTCTATCACCTAGGCTGGAGTGTAGTGGTCCGATCTCAGCTCACTGCAACCTTGACCTCCCAGGCTCAAGCAATTCTTGTGCCTCAGCCTCCCGAGTAGCTGGGATTACAGGCACCTGCCACCGCACACAGCTAATTTTTTTTTTTGTATTTTTGGTCGAGACAGGGTTTCACCATGTTGGCCAGGCTGATCTCAAACTCCTGGTCTCAAGTGATCTGCTCACCTTGGCTTCCCAAAGTGCTGGGATTACAGGCGTGAGCCATTGTACCTGGCCTTATTTATTTATTTTTTGAGACAGTCTCACTCTGTCACTCAGGCTGGAGTGCAGTGGCATGATCTCAGCTCACTGCAACCTCTACCTCCCAGGCTCAAGTGATCTTCTCACCTCAGCCTCCCGAGTAGCTGGGACTGTGGGTGCACACTACTATGCCTGGCTAATTTTTGTATTTTTAGTAGAGACAGGGTCTTGCTGCGTTTCCCAGGCTGATCTTGAATTCCTGGGCTCAAGTGATCCTCCCACCTCAGCCTTCCAAATTTCTGGGATTATAGGTGTGAGCTACCATGCCTGGCCTTTTCTTGCTATTCTCATTTAGAACACTGATCCCCTCTCAGGCTGGTGTTGCTGTAAGGAAGAAAAAAAAGAACATTGATCCCTTAATTTTTTTTTTCTTTTAAAAAATTATTATTATTATTTTTTTCGAGATGGAGTCTCGCCCTGCCACCCAGGCTTCAGGGCAGTAGTGAGATCTTGGCTTACTGCAACCTCTGCTTCCTGGATTCAAGAGATTCTCCTGCCTCAGCCCCCCGAGTAGCTGGGACTACAGGTGCCTGTCACCACCAAACCCAGCTAATTTTTGTATTTTTGTAGAGGCAGGGGTTTTACCATGTTGGCCAGGCTGGTCTCGAACTACTGACCTCAGGTGATTTACCTATCTTGGCCTTCCAAAGTACTGGGATTACAGGTGTGAGCCACCACGCCTGGCCTGATCTCTTGATTTTTTTATTTCAGAAATCTCTTTTGGGCCCTACTGTGAATTGCCAAAGGAGGCAGCAGGAAGCAGGAGAGAGCTTTCATCAGGGTTTGCGGGGCCCTGGGGCCTGGGCCTGTTCAGCACAGTGAGACTGTGGGAAAGACACACCTGTCCAGGTCAGTTTCCTCACCTGTGAATTGAAGAGTTGAACAAAACCATCTCAAGGATCAGAAAATATTTTCCTGGCTCTTACCATACGCCAGGAACTGTTCTAGGCTCTTGGGCTACAGTAAAGAACAAAACTGAGAAAGTGCCCTATCCTTGGGGAGCTTACATTTTAATGGGAAAGGGACAGACTATAAGTAATAACACCAGCTACCATTTATTCAGCACCTACTGTGAGTCAGGAGTCAAGCCCGAGGCAGGGATTTTTTCCCCTGACAGAAGGTCTCACTCTGTCCACCCAGGTTGGAGTGCAGTGGTGTGATTATGGCTTACAATAGCCTCGACCTCCTGGGCTCAAGTGATCCTCCCACCTCAGCTTCCTGCATAACTGGGACTATAGGCATGTGCCACCATGCCTGGCTAATTTTTGTATATTTTGTAGAGACAAGGTTTTGCCATGTTGCCCAGGCTGGTCTAAAACTCCTGGACTCTTGTCTCAGCCTCTCAGTGTGCTGTGATTACAGGTGCGAGCCACCGCACCAGGCCAGGAAACTCCCTTGGCTGTTTTGTTCCTATCCTGTCTTATATCCAGAGCTTGGCATGGCACTGATATACCACATTTAGCAGGGGCAGGCCCAGGTTTTATGAGTCAGGGAACTTTTTTAAAGAAAAGAGAGATTGGCTCACGCCAGTAATCCCAGCACTTTGGGAGGCTGAGGCAGGTGGATCACGAAGTCAAGAGACTGAGACCATCCTGGCCAACCTGGTGAAACCCCATCTCTACTAAAAATTCGAAAAAAGTAGTTGGATGTGGTGGCACATACCTGTAATCTCAGCTACTTGGGAGGCTGAGGCAGAATAGCTTGAACCCAGGAGGTGGAGATTGCAGTGAGCCAAGATGGTGCCACTGCGCTTCAGCCTGGTGATAGAGCAGGACTCTGTCTCAAAAAAAGAGAAAGAAAAGTGAGCAGATTTCTAGGCCCTTTCCTGTGTAGGGGAGAGGCCCTGAAATTGAAGCTTCAATAGTTTCACTTAAGTATGGCTCTGGGCTCAGTCAATGATTGTTGAATGAACAAACAGCCTGGTATGGTAGTTTCCTTGTTTTACAAGTGTGGTTATGGAGGTTCAGAGAGGTGAAGGGACTCACACAAGTTCCTGTGACCAGTAAGTGACAGAGCTGATGGTGATGTGGTTCAGTAGTGAGGGGAGAATGTGACAACAGCCAGCTGCTGGGTTTTGGATCACGAAAGGTCATGACTGTTGTTATTTTTGAGACAGTTTTGCTCTGTCACCCAGGCTGGAGTGCGGTGACACAATCTCTCCTCACTGCAACCTCCGCCTCCTTGGTTCAAGTGATACTCATGACTCAGCTTCCCAAGTATGAGATTACAGGCGTGCGCCACCACATCCAACTACTTTTTTTGTGTTTTTAGTAGAGACAGGGTTTTGCCATGTTGGCCAGGCTGGTCTCAAACTCCTGACCTCAAGTGATCCGCCCGCCTTGGCCTCCCAAAGTGCTGGGATTACAGGTGTGAGCCACCGCAGCCAGCCTAGAAAGACCCTGATTTACATTTTTACCCTTGCATTGACTTGCTGGTTAACTTTGGCCAATTGTCTTAACCTCTCTGTACTTTTTCGTCTTGTAAAATGGAGAAAGTCAATACTGCTCCTGTACAGTGGCTGGAGATGACTAAGTAATGCTCATTTGGAGTAGGAGTCTCTCCCTGTTGTGCCAGCTCCTCCCTGCCCAGAGGCAAGCTTGGAGGCTCCTCCAGCGCTCTGGGGTCGCTCAGGACCTGGGAACACAGGCTGAGGACAGATGGGGTGGGTTTGGCACAGACAGCCGAGAGGCTGCACATAGTTGGAGGGACTGTGCTGCAGCCTCTTTTCTGGAGGATGTGGCTTCCTTCTCACTCCTCGGAAGCACCTGCTGGTATCTGGGAGAAGGGAAGGGCAGGAAAGGCAAGGGGCTCCTACCAGGGTTGGCTGTGTCCAACCTGGATATTTAGGAAAAAATCCAGGACAAACACCATTAACAGCTTCTCTGAGCCTCATACAGGAGGAAACAGGAGGCAGGAAAGGGAGGGGGAACTACCCTTTGTGAGTTCTCTGCTATGTGCCAGGGGTTTATAGATATTTCATAATAGCACAATTTCGTATGTATGTATATACATGTGTAACACATAGACACACACACACAGTATATATGTGCATACTTTCTTGTGTGCCAGGCACTGTGCTCGGCATGTTACCTGTATTAACTCAGCCTCCCAAGTAGCTGGGACTACAGTTTCATGCCAGCACAGTTGGCTATTTTTAAACTTTTTTTTTTTTTTTTTTAATAGAGATGGGATCTTACCAGGTTGTCCAGGCTGGTCTTGAACTCCCGGACTCAAGTAAACCTCATACCTGGGCCTCCCAAAGTGCTAGCATTATAGGCACAAGGCATGATGCCTAGCCAGGATATTTTAGTAAGAAATAAAATCTCTTCTGGGAATTGGGTAAATAGAACACTCCCCTGTTGCAGCACTCAGTCTCGGTCTCTACCTGAGGACAGTAGGGGACACTCCCCCACAGTGGGGGACAGGCCTCTCAGGGCCTCTGGAAGGGCTACCTGCTGCCTTTTGAGTGTTTTCCAACCCCTGATGCTCACACACACACCTGACTCTGTGTGTGTGTGTGTGTGTGCGTGCACGCTCATGAAGAGATGCAGAGGTGGTGGCAGTGGCTTACCCATCTATTTTTCATTTTAATCCCTGCTTTTGTCCTTTTTTTTGTTTTTTTTTTTTTTGGAGACAGAGTCTCACTCTATCTACCGGCTGGAGTGCAGTGGTGCTATCTCGGCTCATTGCAACCTCTGCCTCCTGGGTTCAAGAGATTCTCTTGCCTCACCTTCCCGGGTAGCTGGGATTACTGGTGCCTGGCACCATACCAGGCTAATTTTTGTATTTTTAGTAGACAAGGTTTTGCCATGTTGGCCAGGCTGGTCTTGAACTCCTGACCTCAGGTGATGCCCCCACCTCAGCCTCCCAAAGTGCTGGGATTACTGGCGTGAGCCACTGTGCCTGGCCATCCCTTTTTTCTTGCCAGGGAGTCAGAGATCTCTCTTGGAATGCATTTTAAATATAGCAGCTGATTGTGGGTGGAGGGCCAGGGCTGCAGGAGGATTAACAGTGCCACAGGGTTCCAGAGAGCAGGCAGTGCTCCTCCAACTGGAGTATGCCTTATATCACCTGGGATCCTTTACAATGCAGGCTCTGATTCAGTGGGTCTGGGGTGGGGCCTGAGAGTCTAATTTCTGACCAGCTCCCAGGTGGTGCCCGTGCTGCTGGTCTGGGGGCCACATTTCGGGCAGCAAGGCCAGATCTCCTTGTCCCTCAAAGTGCTGTGGCCTCTGGGTTTTGCCATGGGCTGCTTCGCTCGGCCTGGTGCCCACCTCACGCCAGCCCTGCCTCCTTGTTCTGCATTTCCTTCCTGCCCTCGGCCCTTTCCTTTAGGCTAATGTTCAGCCTGATTTGAACTTCTGCAGTAACGACTCCCAAAGCCTGGCCCTGGCCCTCAGCTGTATTTCTGAACTCAATTACTACATGAGAAATAAGAATTTTAACTTGAATGATAATAGAAGCAATAATCCTCCTTTGCAGGAAACTTAGAAATTATTAAAAAGCATGTGAGAGAAAAATGAAAATTATCCAGAGCCCCATAGCCCAGGGAGAACAGCTGAGATTCTGATTCATTCCTTTGTCTTCTTTTATCTTGCATATCTATATTTTAAAACGTAATTGAAATAATAGAAAATAAAAATGGACGTTGCTTCTTCCTACAAAAGAAGCATGTCGCCTCTTGTATCTGCTATCCTATATCCTGCTTTCCTGTTTTATTACTGAGTCTTTGAAAACATGAGAAAATGACTATTCCATAGGCAATAATAATTACAAATGTTTATTGTATCCTTAAGATTTGAAGTCCTGGGGTAAACCCATGTCCACTACATCAATTTAACCTCATTCCATCCTTTTTTTAACTGGTCTTCTAGATAAATAACCCAATAATAAACATCTTTGTACAAACATTTTTATTTTCTTTCTAATTATTTATTAGACCAGGGGTTGGCAAATGTTTTGTAAAGAGCCAGATAAGGAATATTTTGTTTAGTGGGCCACACAGCCTCTGTCACAACTTCTCAACTCTGCCATGGAAGCACAAAAGCAGCTCAAAACTGTCAACAAATGCATGTGGTGACTTCCAATAAAACTTTATTCGGGGGGCTGGTTAGGTTTGGTCTGTGGGCCATATTTGCTGACCCTGCTTTAGACTAGAATCAGTTCAGGACTGGCAGATTTTTTTCAGTAAAAGACAGGTAGAAAATACTTTAGGCTGTGCCAAATATGATTTTTGCCATTGCAGTGAATGTCTTCCCTTCTCTCCCTACTCCTTTTCCTCACCCTCCTTCATCTACCTCTTCCATTTCTTCCCACTTATTCCTTTCCTTCCTCCTCCTTTTTAATTTTCCAACCTTTAAAAAATGTAAAAACCGGCCAGGCGCAGTAATCCCAGCACTTTAGGAGGCCGAGGCCAGCGGATCACCTGAGGTCAAAAGTTCGAGACCATTCTGGCCAACATGGTGAAACCACGTCTCTACTGAGAAAACAAAAATTAGCCGGGTGTGGTAGTGGGCACCTGTAATTCCAGCTACTTGGGAGGCTGAGGCAGGAGAATCACTTGAGCTCACTGGGAGGCGGAGGGTGCAGTGAGCTGAGATCATGCCACTGCACTCCAGCCTGGGTGACAGAGTGAGACTCCGTCTAAAAAAAAAAAAAATTAAAAACCACTCTTTACTTGTAGACCATATAAAAACAGGCCTTTGCTGACCTCTAGACAAGATAAATATAGATTGAATTCCTGATTAAGTTGGTATGAAGATGTTTAAGTCTCTCCATACATGTGGCCTGATTGTTTTCCTGGAATGGTGATAGTTCAATATACAGCCCCATCCACAGTGCAGGAAAGTGCCAGCCCTATTCTGTTCTCACCATATAGAGAAGTTTCTTTCTACTCTGTTAATTCAATAGGTGTAAATATTTCTTTTAAGGTCACCTTGCTGGCCTGCCATGGTGGCATATGCCTGTAATCCCAGCACTTTGGGAGACTGAGGCAGGCAGATCACCTGAGGTCAGGAGTTCAAGACCAGCCTGGCCAACATGGTGAAAACCCATTTCTACTAAAAATACAAAAATTAGCTGGGCATGGTGGTGTGCACCTGTAATCTTAGCTACTTGGGAGGCAGAGGCAGAAGAATTGCTTGAACCTGGGAGGCGGAGGTTGCAGTGGGCCGAGATCACGCCACTGCACTTCATGTTGGGCAACAGAGCGAGATTCCATCTCAAAAAAATAAATAAATTCACATCGCTTTGATTACTAACAAGCTGGCCATCATTCTTATTATCCATTTGTATTTCCTATTCTGGATTCTTTTGTGTGTATGTTCTTTGTCTTTTTCTTTGAGATCTGGTTTTATTCTTAATGGTTTTGCATGGCCTTTTAACAAAGAAAGGATTTTATTTTTATTTTTAATTTATTTTTTGAGATGGAGTTTCATTCTTGTTGCCCAGGCTGGAGTGCAATGGTGCAATCTCGGCTCACTGCAACCTCCACCTCCCGGATTCAAGTGATTCTCCTGTCTCAGTCTCCTGAGTAGCTGGGATTACAGGCATGCACCACCACGCCCAGCTAATTTTGTATTTTTGTAGAGATGGGGTTTCTCCATGTTGATCAGGCTGGTCTCGAACTCCCAACCTCAGGTGATCTGCCTGCCTTAGCCTCCCAAAGTGCTGGGATTATAGGTGTGAATCACTGTGCCTGGCCAGCAAAGAAAGGATTTTAAATGTTATCATATTTGTTTCAATTATTTTCCCAGCCTTTTATTTTGCTTTTTGATTGTATTTATGGTTATTCTGATGGATAGAGGTGCTTACTTTATATTTATCTTTTCCTTTGTGAGTTTCATTTCCTCCTTGAACCCAAATTGCTATTTGGGTTTGTGGTGATTGGCTTATTCTGCTTTGCTCTCAGCCTCTTGATATTTCATAAACAGTTCAGAGATACAGTGGAGAAAGGTATAAATTAGAAGTGCTTTCAGCTGCACCTCACAGGAAATCTGATAAAATAGTGGTTTAAGCCAGTGGTTCTCAAACTTAGCACACGTCAGAATTACTTGGGGGCACTTGGTAGAACTCAGTTTTCAGGGTCCCACTTTTTTTTTGAGACAGAATCTTGCTCTGTCACCCAGGCTGGGGTGCAGTGGTGTGATCTCCGCTCACTGCAACCTCTGCCTCAGGGTCCTACCTTAAAGAGTCAAGTTCTATTGGTCTGGGTGGGGCCTGAGAATGTGCATTTCTTTCTTTCTTTCTTTCTTTTTTTTTTTTTTGAGATGGAGTCTCCCTCTGTCGACCACGCTGGAGTGCAGTGGCATGATCTCAGCTCACTGTAACCTCTGCCTCCCAGGTTCAAGCGATGCCTCAGCCTCATGAGTAGCTGGGATTACAGGTGCCCGCCACCACACCCGGCTAATTTTTTTTTTTTTTTGTATTTTCAGTAGAGACAGGGTTTCACCATATTAACCAGGCTAGTCTCAAACTCCTGACCTCATGATCTGCCCACCTCGGCCTCCCAAAATGCTGGGATTACAGGTGTGAGCCACTGTGTCCAGCCAAGAATGTGCATTTCTAACTCTCCCAGATGGTACTGAAGCTGCTGGTCTGAAGACGCACTTGGAGAACCATTGGCTTAAGCAACTGAAACATTAAATTACCTCATCAGGCCAGGTATGGTGGCTCACACCTATAATCCCAGCACTTTGGGAGGCCAGGAGGCCAAGACAGGAGGATTGCTTGAGGCCAGGAATTTGAGACCAGCCTGGACAACAAAGCAAGGCTTGGTCTCTCCCCACCCCCCCCCCAAAAAAAGCCAGATGTGGTGGCACCTGCTTGTAGTCTTGGCCACATGGGAGGCTGAGATGGGAGGATCACTTGAGCCCAGGAATTCAAGGTTGCAGTGAACTGTGACTGTGCCACTGCACTCCAGCCTGTGTGACAGAATGATATCCTGTCTCAAAAAAAGTACTTACGTAAAAATAAATTTCTTCATAGAACAAGAAGTCCAGATGAGAGCGGTCTCAGGCCTGGTTTAAGAGCTCAGTAATATCAGGATCTGGGTCAAATCTTTACTGTTCTCTTGGCTTTTTCCCTCAGGACTGCAAGATGGCTGCCATAGCTCTAAGCATTTACGGTTACACCAGCATTCCAGGCAGGAAGAAGGGGGATGGTGGAAGAGGCTTATCTTTTAACAAGATTGGGCACATTGCTGCTTTGATGAAAACTTGCAAGCAAACCTCTGATAAAGAAGAGAGGGTGGGTTTTGGTTCCAGGCGGTCTCTGCCCTCAGTGCTTTCCTGCATTATGTGGAAAGGCCGATGCAGGCCCTGGACTCCCAATGCAGGCCCAGTGATGTCCTCTGGGGATCATCCTCAAGATGTCCTTCAGAAGAACCCAATATCGAGGCAGCCGGGCCTCCAAGCTGGTTCTAATCTTGGCTCCACCGAAGTGATTGGAGTTCTGCCATGTTTCTGATACTAAGGCTGGACTGGCCCCCTGTTTTGGTATTTGGACACTTTCTCACCTGAATTCCCAATGAAGTAATTGGCCCAAGTCTCTCTAAGTTGGGAACTCTGCTTGCTTCTGCCAGTTCTTCTAGTCAGGAGTCCTATCCTCAGAAGTCTAGAGCTGTGGAAACTTCCCACACATTAGCAGCCATGCTGAGTGCCACTGGCTTCCCCGAGATGTCCCTTGGCTGCTGCCAAAGCCCCCTGAGAGCGGGGCAGATGAGATGGGGGAACCTTTGCAGGGTTGCATGGGTCAATGGGGTGCTGCACTTCGCATCTGGTGTTTGAATGACTTACAACCTTCCCCAGAGGCCGGGGCTGGCTCAGCTGTTACCATCTGGAATGGGAGTTGGGAGGAGGAAGTTCCTATCTTGGAAGATAGGAAATACTAAAGGCACAGAAGAATGGGCTAAGGCAGTACCTGTAATAAAGTTCTAGCATGTGGGTACAGGGTAGGGTGGGGTAACCTAATTCCAGAGGGGTCGAAGGTGCCTTATCTGGTGGGATGCTAGCAGTCCCACGTGAAGAAAACTGGACCCAAATAAAAGTGTGAACTGGGCAGTCCAGGGGTAAGCCTGGCTTTAAGCATGGCTCATTGCGTTGGTTCAGGTGGTTTTGCAAGAATCCAGTGCTTTTCATCTCTCAGTCTGGTGTCCTCTCTGTTCACTTCTTTCTCAAACTGGCTCTGCCCTCATGGCCACAGGATGACTGCCAGCGGCTCTAGGGGCTACATCCTTCTTAGATTCTTTCCAGGGGAGAAAAAGAAAATCCACTTCACTGATGGCACAAAGCAAAGTCCCACAATTGAGATGTGTTAGCCCTGATCGGGGGGCTCATTGCCCTTCCCTGAAACCAACCAAAAGGGCTAGGTAAATGTGATGAGTGGCTTGGTTAAAGGTTGGGTTATAGGGTTCCACCCTAGACTTGGTGGTAGCATCATTCCCACCCAAACCACGTGGCTGAAAATGAGAAGTGTGTTTCTAAAGGATATTCAGGGGCACTGCCAATGGGAGAAGGAGAGAGTGGATGTGGGAGGCAGCCCACAAATGTTCATCCCTATTGGAGTTGAACTTGGGAGTCACAGCTGGGCATGTATGACAATGGCAGAATCTTAGAAGCAGGAAAAGCAAGCGTTGGCCACCAAGGATGTGATGTGTGACTGGTTGGGCTGATGTAAAGGGCCAGGAACAGCAGGTACCTCACTCTGGTCCCTCTCCTCTTCTAGCATCTGCTCCAGCCGAGTTTGCAGGTCTAGTTCTGGGTCTCAGGGCCTCCCAGGCTGCCAATCCTGCTGCAGTTAACTCCTCCAGACCTGGGATGAGATTGACATCCTCCTACTCAAGGAACACAGGATTTAATCAACCAGTGTGTTTATTCTCTTGGCAATAAAAATGCTGTTTAGAGCATTCATTGCCATTCAGGACAATGCCTCCTTGAAAAGTCCTTTGGGCTGACTGCCCTTGTTATTCTCTGTAACTCAAATATAACTTGTCAGCCCCATGTGATATATTTCAGCTTGAGTTTAGTCCCAGAAAAAAAAGCTTGTGGCCACAGCTGCATGCGAATGCTTTCTGTCACCAGAGGACAAAACCAATGTAAAGTGAACATTTTTCCACATAGGACCGAATACAGCATCCAAGTTAGACACTGGCATTCCTCAGGTGTCTGCAGGTGTCCACTCTCTCTGCTACCTTTATGGTCTTTGTTCCTTTTTGTCCCTAATAATCATCATCGCCATTGTGTTTAGTCTTGTGAGCCTCCTAAATGTTTTTAGAATCAGAGTAAATTCAAGGGAAGTAAGTAAATAACATGTGATTTGTTGATTTGTTTTCCCTATGTGTTCATTTTCTCAGCATGGAAGAGAAAAATGCATAATTGAAACATAAACTTTGTCTGATTAAGATCAAATGAGAACAAATGAGATTCTCTTATTTGTCCTCCTTTTTTCTCCTTGCTTTCTTTTCTGTGCTCCTCCCTTCCTCCTCCCTCTCCTCTTTCCATTGTGAAAAAACGTTTGATCCCTTTTCTGAAGGGGAAAGAGAAATGTTGGGAGCTCAGAAGTGGCTGCTGCAACATGCCTGCTTCTCAACTTCCTCTGGGGTGGAAATTCATTTAAAACTTACAGTTTGCAAAGTGGCTGCCAAAGCCACAGCATTGGGAGGGAGAAGGGGACTCAGGATCTGGGAGGACAAGCTGGAGCCAGTCAGGGGGATGGGGGTGGGCACATCCTGCAGAGCCCGTCCCTTGAGAATACCCTGGAGGTCTAAAAGGGAGTGTCCGTCTGAATGGTGAAGAGTCTAGACCCTTTGACTGCAGCCTCTAGTGGGTCTTAGCTTCCATCCCATTACTTTCTCTATTAAAACCCACAGAAGTTCCCCGTTTCCTTCTTCATTAAGCTTAACCTCTTCCTGGCTTGCAAAACTCTCCAAAATCTCCATCCTGCCAAGAACACCTTTATCACCATTGACACCCACACAACCCTTAGCTTTCATCTTCTTCTTCCACTCCCCGCACAGATACACACACTCTGCTTCATGGGGTTTGAGCAGAAGGTCTGAACGTATCAGCCCACTTCCCATTGCTCTAGATTTAGGGCAAGTCACATAACCATGCTGAGCCTTGGGTTTTCTTCAGGCAAAGGAACAAGTGGATATTTACTGACTTCTAGAAGCATGGCATCTATTTCCATCCATAGTCTCTCTTTGGTAACTATACTCTAATTGTCCTCTGAGAATATCCCCATCTGACTTTTGGTCCATGGACCTCTGGGTGGAGTTAGTCCATTCTCAGCTTCAAGAATAGAATCTGTGATCCAGTCTGAAGCTAAACAGTGTATCCCAAGCCTCCATTCTCCCTGATGGGTTGGTTGGTAGGCAGGTGACGTAAGCTGGTGAGTCTCAGGGCTTGTGGTGGATATGCCGGGCACAGATACTCGCTCTTTGCAGCAGGATTTGAATCTGGAAGGACATGGCTGCAGCAGCTGAACTGTAGGGTCAGGCCTGAGAAGGCACCATTCCCAGGGAGCAGAGCTGAGCTGGGGAGAAAGAATCAGGTCCCAGCCAGTGTTGGAGCGTTGTTTCTCCCAGCTAGAAGGAAGCTGCTGCCTGGCTTTCTTCTCTCCTCCCTCTGTCCAAATCCTTCCTGACCAGCACAAAGCTGTCCTCTGCAACTGATCACTGATCTCACCAGCCCTTATTGGTACCCATCACCCAGGACACCAGTGACACCACCCAAATCAACTCTTGGTTATATGTGGGCCTCTGTGACTTCTAGTGGGCTATTTAGGTGTTTTCAGTAGAATGAGTGCTTTCTTGAGGGTTGGCCTCTGTGAATCCTTAGTGTCTGGCATTGTCTAAGAACCCTGGAGGTACAGAATCAATATTTCCTGTTCAATGTGCTTATGGGATTGTTTTTGGCAGAGATTGTGTTTTTGAAGCATCTACCACTGTCTGGCACACAGAAGGCAGGTAGGGCCATAAGAACAGAGTGGGCTTAGATTCAAATCCCTGTCTTGCCCTATAGAGCTGTGTGACCTTGGGCAAGTCACCTAAGTTCTATCAGCTTCTGTTTCTTCAGTGCAACATGAAGCTACAATATTTCCCACACAGGCCTTGTATTTTTTGAAATAATTGGTGTAGAGGTGCTAGGTAGATGCATGTTTCTTCCCCTGCCTTCTCAATGCTGGTGGAGGCAGCTATTCCGCAGATGAGACACAGAGGCGGTTGAGAGATTGACACATTGGGGTTTGGAATATTTGGGGATAACTGACATTCCTAGACAATCTCCAAGTTTGCTTTGGTCAATGGTACTGACCTAGAGCCCTCCCTACCCAAAGGGGAGCCAGGCTACTAGTAAATGAGTAATGACTAAAGAATAATTCAGCCAGGTTTTGTTAAACACACACTCTGAATGAAGAGATCCCCTAAACAGGTGTTGTGTGAGCAACATGGCTGTTTATTCACCTGGGTGCAGGTGGGCTGAGTCTGAGAAGAGTCAGCTCAGGGTGGTGGGATAGGAGTTGGTTTTACAGGTTTGGAGTAGGCAGTGGAAAGTTACCGAAGTTACAGTTCAGGGTGGTTTTTGCAAGCTGGGAGGGGGTCATAGGGAGTCATGAGATTGACTAATGTCAGTTACAAAGTCCAGTTGCCTCATCAGTTGAGGAGGGAATAAAGAACAATAGAAGAACATCTCAAAGTTAATTAGAGGTTGACCATGTCTTCTCCTTTTGTGGTTTTCCAGTTACTTCAGACTTTCTAGTTCCAGGAACTCATCTGGAGTATACGTGCAGGTCACAGAGGTTACCATGCCATCCATGGCACAGTCAGTTGGCCTAAAAAGCCTTACAGTTTTAATTGGACACAACTGATATGCCTAAATCCAACTCAAGTCTCACTTCAAATACTGCCTCTTCCAGGAAGCCCTCCTTAATCCCACAGGACCGGGACATATCTTTCTGTTTAGTTTGATCGGTTTCTTTCCTTGATGGGAAGTGTCAGCCAGCACATAGTAAACTCTTACTAATCGTTTGTTGAACAACTGAATGAATACATTTTCATCCAGTATAGGGAGTCTAAGGAAACAGTGAAGTGCCCTGTAAGACTGCAGCAGGAAAGAGACCCAGAGGGGATCACGAAGAGTCCACAGCAGGCTCTCTGGATAATGGAAAGAGGTCCTGATTTTGCCATTTTTCTTCCAGCTCCCAATTTTACGTAGCATAACCAGTGAGCACTTAAGTTTGCACTTAGATCTGGGTTAAATTCCTAACTCTGCCACTTACTGGCTGAAGGGACATTAAGTAAGTTACTCGTCCTCTCTCAGCCATCAGGATGCAGCCCAGTTAGCTTTCATTATGGCTTTGCAGAAGCAGCTCTCCTTCAAGGCCCCATCTTCCCCTTGTGCCCGTTTGGGGCCATTCTCTTCCCTCCAGGCTGCCTGCCATTTACACATCTGAGAAATATGCAGGCCAATGGAAATACACATCTTCCAATCTGCCTGCTCCTCACGCAGGGGATTAAAATCTGTCTCATCTTCCCAGTTTGGAATGCTGAGTATTTGGTCAAGGATTCAGCTTCCCTTTTTTATGAGGCTTTAAGAAAACCCAAATTAAACCCTGATTTGTTTTTAAATATCAGAATTCTTAATCTTTCAGCATTTGGCTCGTTTTCTTTACAGGCTTAGAAAGCAGCATAAACAGATTCTGTTTCCTAGTGCACCCTGCTTTTTCTCTGGTGTGTGCTGGGGGGTGGCGCATGGGGCAACATTTTGTCTCATAAGAGAAACCCTTAGAGACTGTTGTGTGTCTTGTTGTACTATTCTAGCTTGCTCTGTGACCTTAGCCAAGCCCCTTGACTTCTATGAGCCTTCATGTCCTCATCTGTAGAATGAGGAGACTGAGCATCAAGGCCTGTGCACTCCTTAAGGGCAGGAGATCAGGTAGAACTCCATATTTCAAGCTGGGGCTCAGAGAGGGGAAGAGTCTTACCTAAGGACACACAGCCATTTAATGGGTAGAACCAGCTAAGGGCTTCTGGCTTCTAGGAGAGTCCCCTATTCGCTAGAAACCCTACTCTCTCTGAGAAAGAGATATGGCGTCAATATACAATGATTCCTGTATAATTTTCTTTTCTTTCTTTTTTTCCCCACTCTTTTCACCCAGGCTGGAGTACAATGGCACAATCTCAGCTCACTGCAACCTCCACCTCCCGGGTTCAAGTGATTCTCCTGCCTCAGCCTCCCAAGTTTCTGGGATTACAGGTGTGTACCACCACACATAACTAATTTTTGTATTTTTAGTAGAGATGGGGTTTAACCATGTTAGCCAGGCTGGTCTTGAACTCCTGTCCTCAGGTGATCCACCTGCCTCAACCTCCCAAAGTGCTGGGATTACAGGCATGAGCCACCAAGCCCGGCCTGATTGTATAATTTTCAAACCCTCTTCCTTCATGAGTAGAGTTCAGTAGACTTCAAGATGAGGTTTGTGTTTTAGATGCTTTTAAAAAGAAGGAAAAGAAGGACAATTAAAATCTAGAAATGGGGAATTAAGCTGTGTTGCCACTATTCCGTGGTGCATTGTTGGATATACCCAGAAGAAAAATCTTTGATTCAAACCAAAATGATGCAAGAAGCAGCGGACCTCATGACATCTCCTCCAGCCTCTGATAATGGCCTCTCAGGTAACCAACTATCCCAGTTTGCTCAGGACAATAGTTTCCTGGGACATGGGACTTTCAGTGCTAAAATCTGGAAAGTCCCAGAAAGTCTACGTAAGCTGGGATGAGTTGGTCATTCTCATGGCCAGCTGGTAATTGAAGAGAAAGGCCTTCTAGCAGGGTGAGCTTCGACTGGTGTGATTACTGGCTCTGCTACTTACACGCCAGCTTTGAGAGGGCCAAGCTGTCTGAACCTTAGTATTCTAATCTGGCAATTGGATTTAAATGAGGTAATTCACTAAAGATGCCTCCTTCAGTGCCTGGCACAGATTAATCATGCAACGAATAAGTATCTTTCCTTCTGGGAAAAAAAATCTTTAAACATTCCAAGCACATGGAAGAAAAAGTACAGATAATGTATTTAAGGAAGGATTTTATAAATCATGCAATATTTTTCTCTGGGCTGGGTATGTTGGGATGAATTACCATGTCTTTTTTGTTGAATTCTTTAGGCAAAGCAATCATATTGCCACTACTGTCTCTTTTTCTTAAAAAGTTTAGAGAAGTCATGGGTCAGCTTTGGAGTATGGGAGGGAGGGTGGGGTCCAGCCCTAAGCTGTGTAGCTGGGCGAGTGAAAGAGGAGGGTCATTGTCATGAGACCTCATTTAAAATCTCCTCTCTGCCACATTCTGACTGCCACTGGGATTCCCACCTGTAGCAGGTAAATGATCAGACATAGTCTGTGAGGTCTTTATGTGGCCTAGGTGAGGGCTGATGCTCGGTACCTCATGGGAGCTCAATTTATGTTTTACTCTTGCCTGTTGGGTTCATGTCTTAGAAACCTTGGAGGGACTCAGGGTCTTCCCTGTGACATTCAAGACTGCATTAAAACAGGGTTTGGAGACAGTGTGTTGGCTGGGATGGGAAGCCAGCTTTTTGATAGGGAACAGACGATTTCCCCACAGAGACCTGGAAATAAAGCCCCAAGCCCTTGGCCCCAGAAACCCAGAACTACCACGCCACACTGTTGGCAGCTGGGCTCTGTGTTCTGGCCAACCTCCATAAAGAGGTCAGTAACCCTGAAGATCAAAGTCCCACCCCACAGACCTCCCTGGCAGGGTAGTCCTGGGATCGCTGCACATTTTAGAGGTCTTTATTTTCATCTCTTCCCTAGCCTGAACTTGGGAGCTGCAGCTGGAATCTGTGGAGCTCTGCAGGCTCTTAGGAGGGCTGAGGGGCTGAATTTCCAGACTCCTCTCTTTTCCCGGGGGGTTTGAGCAGCAGCAGGAAAGCTGATACATGACCCTCATTTACTGAGGTACTATGTGCCTAGCACGTGCTCGATGCATTGTCTCATTTAACTCTCACATCAACGCTGGGAGGATATCAGAGCACTTACCACCAGTTGGCGCACTGTATATTTACATGGCAGTGTGGTTGTGTGTTTTTTTTCTGTCTCTCCACCATATTTGTAAGCTTCAGGAGGATAGTGACTTTGTCTGTTTCATTTAAGGCTGTATCCTAGCGCTTGGGTGTCTGGTATTCATCAGGTACTCAGTAAATATTTGTTGGCTGACTGACCAGAGCTCCAAGGGGTGGAGGAAACTGATTAATTTCGCACAGCTGGAGAGGTGGGAGAACCCAGCGTCTCTAACACCAGAATCTTAAACCCTGTCCTATACTCGTGATCAACCCAGAAATAAGGCTGAGGCAAGCTAGGGTGTATCTGTTTCTTTCAAAACATTTTACATAAATCATTCTAAAAATATAGAACATTTGCAAAACAGGAAAAGGGGGAAAAATCACCCGTATAATATCACCACCCTAACAGACTACAAATATAATTTTGTTGTAGGTCCTTTTATTTTTTTCTAAATATGTATTTTTAAAACTAATGAGTAATCTTACACAAATTCACTTCCTACTCTTAATGCTTTATCACGTTACTCCTTGGTCTTCATTATTTTCTTTCTAAATGACAGCATAATAAATAGTTCATAAGCAACTATGTCCCTGTTAACATAGCGGTTCCCTATTGCTGGGCACTTAGGTGGCTTCCATAATAAGTAACATTGTGATGAATATCTTTGAGATAAACTTAATCATGTGTGTGTGTTTTTTTTAATTATTTGTTAAGATAGTTTCTTAAAGTGAAATTATTAGGTTAAAAGGGATGTCAGAGAGCCCCGAAATTTCTGGAAGTGTCTTCAGTTTTTGGACATTTATTTTCAGGAATGGGAGCAATAGTCTGTTAAAATATATATTATGTCCTGAAAATCCCCAGTGAAACTCTCACCCACATGCTGGAATGTCACTATGGCAACGGAAGAGCCTGGGTTTCACTGACAATGGGCTCAAGTAACTTTCAGGAAAGCTGCACTGTGCCTGCTCCACAGGTAAGGTTTCCTGAGAAGGAACGTTGAGCAATTGAAAGAAAATTTGAAAACCTTTTGAGTAGGTCTTCCTAAAATTTATCCTGCCCTTCTTGGCCTTGGCAAATAGCCTTCCGATAGGACAGACCCCTCCTCAAACATCAGGATCAATCAAGCCATGAGTTATTGCCCTACGGTGCCATAATTGCTGCCATTTTTAATATTGAAACAATTTTTGGAGCCAGGGCCAATGGCAGAGAAGCAAACAGAACCTTCTGACCTTACCAAGGGGGTGGGGGTGGCATGTCTCACGTAGTTCAGCTGGAGACAGAAATATATTTCGTCTCTGGCTGGGTGTCAGCTTCCTTACACAGACCAGGGAGGGACAGGCTACAGTGCTGGTGGCAGCGTCAGGCCTTCTGGTGGTTGTACTTTCAGCTTAGTAAATTTGGTTATTCTACCAGATTCTTTTTCAAATCTGCTACATGGCTCATTTTTTCAAGTTTTGACTTTTCCCTCTTTGAAGTAGGCATAGCTGTTTTAGAGTCCTGTCTGACAGTGCCAGGAGCCAGAGTCCCCGTTCATTTGTGTCTTTTGCCCATTTTTTATGCTGGTTTTCACTCATAATGTCTTGTTTCCTTGTGTACTTGGTAATCTTTGAGTGCAGGATGTTGTGTCTGAAAATATATGTGTAGAAATAATTTGATGTGAGGCCTGGGATGATGATGTCTTCCTTTTTTTTTTTTTTTGAGACAGAGTCTCACTCTGTGGCTCAGGCTGGAGTGCACTGGTGCAGTCTCGGCTCACTGCAACCTCTGCCTCCTGGGTTCAAGCAATTCTCCTGCCTCAGACTCCTGAGTAGCTGGGATTACAGGCTTGAGCCACCGCACCCAGCCTGATTTTTTTTTTAATGAACAATTGTTACTTTTATACTTGAATAATATAATAAAGACATTTTCATTTTGAAAAAATAAGCCTGTTTTAGCAACTGGTTATGGATCCTGTCTTGATATTCCTGTGCTCCTCTTCTTCCTTCCTCATCTGTTATTACCCACACACACATACACATACACATACACATACACACATACACATATACACATACACACACATACACATATACACATACACACACATACACACGTACACATACACACATACATACATATACACATACACATATACATACACACAGACACATATGCACATACACATACATACACACATACATACACACATGTATGCACACATACACATACACACATGTATGCACACATACACATACACACGCACACACACATACACATATACACACATGCACACACATACTCACTTAAAACTCCCAGCCTCTGTAGAAAAAGCACCACTTCAGTCATTGATGCCTCTGCATTGTGTGGCTCCTGGGGATGACAGTGGCATTTAATGCCACAACTTCCCTGCAGGGCAGTTCGGAGTGGTTTCGTCTACCCAAGCTGTGTCTCTAATTTTGAAAATAGCTTCTAGATGGGCCTGGGGGAGAAAGCCAGTATATATTGAAGCTCAATTACCCTCATAAGTGTATGAGGTGGGCATTCTTGACTTGGTATTTTAAGGGGAAACTAATTCTCCAGGGGTCGAATTAACATGGCCAGCAGGGCTCAGAAGCTGTCAGCCCCCAGAGCTGTCAGCTTCACTGCACAGGAGACTCCAGCAGAGGAAGTGAGGCTCCAAGATCCTTCTCTCTGGAGCCACTGTGTATGGAGAAGTGTGGCCTGGTTCTGGCAGGCCCCTTGTGGTTACAAAGCCCACAGATACATTCCAGTCTCCTTCTGTAGTGGAGGGGTATTGTGGATGCATATGCAGAGGGCCCGTGAGCTCCAAGGACTTTACCATGAGGTTTTGTGGGACTCAGGCCTCCAGCTGCTCTCAAGCGTCTTGCTGTTCCTGGCTCCCTGACCTATCCCACAGGCTACGAAAGTGTGGTTGCTGAGTCCCCTGCATCAGACTCTCCTGGCGTGGGGGTTTAGATCCATCCCTGACCACTCTTCTGAATCAGATTTTCTAAGAGTGTGACGCTGGAATCTGCATTTTCAACAAATACCCCTGATGAGTCTTGCATTTGTTATCATTTCAGAATCCCTGCTCTACTTCTCACCTTTTCTTTATCTCAAAGTTTCTCTTTCCTCAGAGCTTGATATAGCTGAGTGGCTTTTTACATTTGGTCTTTCATGTTTCTCGCTTCAGTCCTTCTGGAAAACATTTCAATCTTTCTGGAAGGTTCAGATTTTCAGAGAGAAAATCTGACTGGCTCAGTTTACCCCAGGCTTGCCAGCCTATAGATTGGTGGCCAGTCTCTGCACCAATTAACAGCAGCAGGTAGGGGAGGGGGAAGGGGACAGGGTCACACAGCATAAAACTCACTGCCCACTGGGGTAGACACTGTGATTGACGTCTGAGTGTCAGCCTATAGGCTTGAGGTATGTAGAAACTAATGTTAATTTCCCATTGCACAGCTAGCCCCATGCTGCTGGTACCAGATAGCGAAGGGTACGCACATGCTGCAGACTCCACATGCAGAGGGCATGGGCGCATGGGGCGGGAGCTGAGACAGGTGGAGGCTGCGGGGGAACTGGAGGCTTGGTTGTCCTGGGGGCTCTGAAGGCCGATCAGAGGGGCTACATCTCCTTAGCCCAACCTACTCACTGGCTCTGTGTTCCCAGATGGGTGTTACCCAAAACTTCCTGAGGGCAGCTTCTCCTTGGCCCCAGCGTTTCCTTTGAATCACTTTTTACCCTGAACTTATGTCTCAGAGCCCTACCTGAGGGGCTGTGGCATGGCCTGTTCCCTCATTGGCTGCTCTGGGCCCCCACAACCTACTCTCCTGGTAGGTGGTGTTTGGTAGCTGCCTTGGAACCAAATAAGTTCCAGAAAGTTCCAGCGATTGGTCCCATCCAGGCTCCGGAGCCCAAGCTCCCCTCTCACCCTGGAGTCTGGCTACCTCAGATCTTGGGCTACAGGGGACAGCCAGAGGCAGCCTGGGAAAGTGGGAAGGACTCCATTTTGGCATCAGAAGGCTGAGGTTTGAGCCCTGGCTCTGTGAATTCCTGGCTGTGTAGGAAAGAGCAGGCTTCGGAGGTGAACCTCGGATCTGTGGGCTCTACTCTACTCTTTGCCAGGCCAGGGTGCCCCTAACAAGCCCCAGGTCATCCCCAGCATGCTTGGTCACCACCTGCCAGTGGTAGCAGGAGGTCTGGAAGGGCAGCCCGTTGCAGCCAAGGCTCCAGTTCCCATCCCGTTATGTGTCCAGGAGTCGCTGGTGTGGAGTCCCTGGGTGAGGGACCAGCTTACTTGGTCTCGTTATAGGCTGCAGCTGCTGTGAAGGGGCTGGGTGGATGTTATCCTGCGTGAATTATGTCCCAAGTGTGGGATGCTAGGCACAGTTCCCAGCTCCTGAAGTAGGTGCTGGTGCTGGGGGTGTTAGATGGTCTCCCCAGAAGCCACTCACAGCCCCCTTCTTTCTTGCATTCTTTTTCTTTTTTGAGACAGAATTTCACTCTTGTTGCCCAGGCTGGAATGCAGTGGTGCTACCTGAGCTCACTGCAGCCTCTGCTTCCTGGGTTCAAGTGATTCTCCTGTCTCAGCCTCCCATGTAGCTGGGATTACAGGCACTCACCACCACGCCTGGCTAATTTTTGTATTTTCAGTAGAGATGGGGTTTTACCACGTTGGCCAGGCTGCTTACGAACTCCTGACCTCAGGTAATCTGCCCACGTTGGCCTCCCAAAGTGCTGGGATTCCAGGCATGAGCCACCACACTGGCCCTTTCTTGCTTCTTATATAGCTTGCTATTCCACGTGTGATAGAAAAACCAGCAGCATTGGTTAGAAATGCCGAATTTGGGTCCCCAATCTGTATTTTAACAAAATTCCCCAGACAATTTATTGTCCTCAGGTTAAAGTAGCACTGCTTTACCACAGAAGCGGAAAAGTAAAAATACTGACTTTCCCGGACCGCCTTGCAGCCAGGAGTGGATATGGACCTGGTTCTAGCCAATGAGATGCAACCAAAAGGCATGAGGTGGGAATTCCAAGACAGCTTTTTTTTTTTTTTTTTTTGAGATGGAGTCTCACTATGTCACCCAGGCTAGAATGCAGTGGCACGATCTTGGCTCACTGCAACCTCCCCCTCCCGGGTTCAAGTGATTCTCCTGTTTCAGCCTCCTGAGTAGCCAGGACTATAGGCACGAGCCACCATGCTTGGCTAATTCTTTGTATTTTTAGTAGAGATGGGGTTTCACTGTGTTAGCCAGGTTGGTCTTGATCTCCTGACTTCATGATCCACCCACCTTAGCCTCCAAAGTGCTGGGATTACAGGCGTGAGCCCCTGCGCCCAGCCTGAGCCCTGCCTTTAATCCTGGCCTCAGGTCAATATTGGCTCTAGCTCAGGGTAGTGTAGACTGGCAGGTTTGGCCAAGGGGCCCCAGCAGTGGGTGGGGGAAGGGCATGGAATGGTGATAGACCAATTAGGATAGAGGTTCAGAGGAGTGAGATTGCAACCTTCGTATCAAAGAAGGCTTCCTGTAGGAGTCAGCCTTGGTCAGGACCTTGAAGGATGCACCTGGTTTGGTTGGGAGGAGAACACAGCAGCCATCAGTCTCCCCGTGAGACACCTCACTTTGGCTTATTCCTCTTTGTGTGCATAGTGAATTCAGCTCACCCTCCACAGCTTAGCAGGACTCTCTCCACCCTTGTGAAAGCTTCTCTGAGCTTCTCTGCTCTGCTACCCCCAGCCCAGAAAGGCTTTTCTTCTGCTACATTCTGGTTATCTGTTTGTCTGTCTGTGAGCTCTGGGAGGGTAGAGATCATGCCTTCGTCTCTGTAGCCTGGAGTGCAACAGGCGTTTGCTGAATCACTGCTGGGGGAAAGGACAGGACCATAGGAAAAGTGAGTCTCCAGGTGCAGAAGTGGTGTCTCCAGGCCAGTGGGGAGGCGGTAAGCTGATGGGTCGAGGGGTACAGCCATGTAGAAGGGCCTAGGGGGGCAGGTTGGAAAGGAACGTGCTTCAAGCCCTGCTTCCTGATGACATTTCAGGGAAATTCCAGCGTAAGATCTCTCCCAAGGCTGAGCCACTGAGAATATCTTGGGATATTTTCTTTTCCTTTTGGTGCTGGTACTGACATGCAGGAATGGGGCTTCCACTCACACAAGCCCCCTGCACTTGACCTTGAGCTAGAGTATTTTGGAAAGGATTAGCACAATGTTTCCCATTTCCAAGGAGCTCATCTCCCCTGATTACAGAGATGCGTTAGCTTGTTCTTCTGACCTTGACCTCTGGGACTAGAGGAAGCACATGTGCTAGAGTGGGAAAAACGGCCTGCACGCTGAAGGCCAGAGTTCCTGTCCTGCTTCTGCCACTGACCAACTGGGTGGCTCAGGGCTGGTCTCTGTTCTTGTGGTCCAGTTTCCCTCCTGGGGCTGGATAATCTTCTAGCTCCAACATTCTTACTATGGCGCTCCTGTGATTCCTAATGCTGGCCACCAGAATGGAGGGCCCTGGGGCCATGGTAGTTGCCATCTTACATGGGAGCTTTCAAGGTTCCCACCTCCTGAGATGCTGAAGAGGATGATGGTGTTAATAATTGCTGGGTATTGACTGGACACAAGCGTTGTGCTTAAGGGTGTTACATAGATTACCTCATTTAATTGCCACAAAACCCCATGAAGAAGGGGCTATTACTGTCCCTTTTTGCAGATGAGGAAAGAGAAGCAGAGTGATTGCCAAGGTCCAGGCAATCTGTACACAGAAGGGACTATCCTATTTGCAGGTTTGTGTGCGTGTGTGTGTGTGTGTGTGTGTGTGTAATTTTTTTTTTAGATAGAGTCTCTCTCTGTCACCCAGGCTAGAGTGCAGTGGCATGATCTCAGCTCACTGCAACCTCTACCTCCCAGGTTCAGGGAATTCTTCTGCCTCAGCCTCCCGAGTAGCTGGGATTACAGGTGTGTGCCACCACACCCAGCTAATTTTTGTATTTTTAGTAGAGTTGGCGTTTTACCATGTTGGCCAGGCTGGTCTGAAACTCCCAACCTCAAGTGATCTGCCAGCCTCGGCCTCCCAAAGTGCTGGGATTATAGGCATGAGTCGCCACGCCCAGCCTGCAGTATTATAAGTTGACTGTCCCCCCACTTTTTGGTTAGGTTGGATGGTTTTGCAGTGACAGGGAGAATAAAGGTCTGGTAAAAGGAGAATGAATTCAAACAGGAGGAGTTGCCTTGAGTGTGTGGAATGAGGAGAGCATGGGTTGTGGGAGGAGGTCTGGAGTTGCTGGGTCTCTGGTATCAGGGCATACATACCCAGGTTTCCACCCTGCCTGGGCCCCCAGAGAGATAACCAAGGCTTCTGGGCATATTTTAGGTTTGAGTTTTCCTCCAGGCTGGCTTCCACTGCCCCAAGCCCTGCTGGGGAAACCACTGGATACTGAACTCAGCTTTAAGGACTGATTTTGGGTCTAGCTTGTGGATGAGCTGTAATTATGTCCATTATACCTGTCTCGGAATGATTCATAGATGGCAAGAGCTTACGTAGGAGCAATGTTCCTCTTAGTTTTTTTTTTTTTAATTTACATTTTCCGGTGACTCACTAGATTTGAGAGTAGTCTCACTGACTGGAGAAGAAAAAAGTGGGGAGGAAAAAAAAAAGGAAATGTGATCAAGTGCATTGAAGACAAATGATATTGTCTAAATCATGCACAGGTGATTCTGGGTTCATGTTCTGTGGGTTCAAACTTACCTCCTACTCTCTGAGCCTCTCGACTCCCCCTCTTCCTGGAAGTGGGAGGCAGCCCTGTAGCTCCATGAAGACAGTGGAGGGACAACCTCATGCTGGGAAGTTTGTGCTTTAGAAGGAGCTGAGTTCAGGCCAGGTGCAGTGGCTCACCTGTAATCCTAGCACCTTGGGAGGCCAAGGTGGGTGGATCACCTGAAGTCAGGAGTTTGAGACCATCCTGGCCAACATGGTGAAACCCCGTCTCTACTAAAAATACAACAATTAGCAGGGCGTAGTGGCGGGCGCCTGTAATCCCAGTAACTCAGGAGGCTGAGGCTGGAGAATTGCTTGAACCCAGAAGGTGGAGGTTGCAGTGAGCCGAGATTGTGCCACTCCACTCCAGTCTGGGCAACAGAGCGAGACTCCATCTCAAAAAAAAAGAAGAAGAAGAAGAAGAAGAAGAAGAAGGATCTGAGTTTAAATTCCTGCCCAGATTCCCATCTTTGCTGTGTGACCCTAAGCAATTTCTTTAACCTATCTGAATCTTCAGTTTTTTTCATCTGCAAATTAGGGAAAAAACAAAACAAAACAGTGCCTGCTTTACAGGTTTCTGGGAGGATTAAATGAGGTGATATATATTAAGCATTTGGCATAGAATAAGGAAAGTGACAGTAAATATTTATTAGTGCTTGTAACACCCTATCTTGGACATTACGACAACCCTATGGGGGAGTGCAATGATTCCCTACAGTTTACAGGTGAGGAAGCTGAGCTTAGAGAGGCTAATGATTTGACTGAGGTCACACAGTGAGTGAATGGCAGAGCCCAGGAAACTAGAGCTCAACTCTAGGTGACTTCAAAGCCCCACGTAGAACACTGGACCTTACCCCACAACTGTTCTCATTTCCATGGGAAATGGGCTTGTCCTTCCTGTCCCTCAACATAACCTGCCTGAATTTGAAACCCCTCAACTTGTCTATTTCTGGTAATGACCCTGCCAGCCACTCAGTCACCCCCGTAAGAAACTTGGGGTCATCTTTGGCCCCTCCCCTCAGCAGGCCCCACTCTTCCGTGTCAACACTGTTGATACTACCTGCAATCTCTCTCTGCTAATTCAGTGCAGATCTGTTTCCGCCTCTCCTTCCCCGGGGCTCCCCAGTGAGTTCTTGTCATATCCCCCCACCACCTAGCCAGTTTGAGCCACCCTGTCGTTGGGGCCTCACTGCCTCCCTGAAACCTTCATGTCAATCATTGCCTCCCTGAGACCTTTAGTGGCTCCCCTGCCTGCCGCGCTTAGCACCCCCTCTTTAGCGCAGCGCTGACTCCCTGTGTCAGCTTGGCCGGGTCCTTCTGCTCTCTGGTCCTGGTGTTCCCAGCTGTGGAATGAGACGTGGGTGGTGCTGCCTGCTGTCTGGGGTGCCTGAGGGGCTGGTGGCTTAAGAGTTCCTTCCCTTCGTCCCCATCCGCTTTGGGGCAGTGTTAGAAGGACATTGGCTGGGAAAGCCCTGCGAGTCAGTGGGTCAGCCAACAGCCTTCGCAAGCTCCAGCCTCTTAGTCATCTGTCCAGGCCAGGGGCCCACTCTCAGGGACTGCCACCTGCTTCTTCCTCTTCCCGCCAAAACAGACTCACCTGGGCTTGGGCATTTGTCCAAGCCCGGCAGCTGGGAGGGATGTGCTTTCCTGCAGACTCATCCGTGATAGCCTCAGGCTGGTGGCCTTTAAAGGGGGCTCCCTCCCTATCCAAGCACTGCACACCCTGGACCCCACACCACAAAAGGAAAGAGGGGCAACCCTGAGGTGGAGCCAGAAGCTTCCAGGCAGAGGAGTATCCCCAAAGGCAAGCTGCACTCAGAGACCCACAGCCCCAAGATGGGGGAGGACCCTGTGGTTGGTCCTTGGTGTGGATGTGGCTGCTTCTGGTTCTGAGGGGCTGCCTTGTTCCACAGAAAAGCAATACAAGGTGTAGCCAAGGTGCCCCTCTGCTGAGAACAGAGGCCTCTGGGTATGGACACTAAGCCTTACTGTGACTGATGCCACTGTAGGCACCAGGGACAGAGGGGGTGACATCTCTACCCCTCAAGGAGTTCACAGGCCTCGTGGTGGGAGCAGATACAATAATCCCGTGATTTGTGGTTTATTGCAGAATGTCCATTCGTGGGAGTCTAAACAGGAAATTGTTTTATTTTTCACGTTGCTTTCCATGATGCGATGAGAGTCCTCCCTTTCCTGTCCTCTGACACATTTGGGGCAGATTCCACAGCTTCCTGGTCCCTCTCGGGGTGGTAGTTTGGGTGGCTGGGCAGGCCCAGCCTCATCTTTGGGGCACAGAGGTGCCAGGTTCTCAGCACCTTTTGTCCTTGGCTTTGGGCCTTCACTCATTTCTGGGCAGCTAAGTCCTTTATGTGACCTATAAGATAGAGTGCAGGGGTCTGTGGGAGCTGAGACGGGGCACTCAGCCTGGCTGGGGGCGGGAAAAGCTCTGGGCAACCTCTCTCACCCCAGGTGTGGCTGGACTCAAATTCTCTTTGGGGACAGTGCTTGATGTCTGTGATGTTCTCCTCTTCCAGAAGTTTCCTAAGAGCTCAGGGTCCCTATTTCAAAATCATGACGAATTTGAAGGCAAGGACCTTCTGTGCCCCCAGTGTTCATCAGGGCCTGCACGTGCATGGTGGTGAATAAATGAATGAATGAATGAATGAGCTGATGCCGGTTGGGAATTGTATTTTCTTGTGCTTTGGTTAATGGAGCGTCTTGAGATCCTAGAAGAGCTGGAATTCTTTGGAAGAATTTCTAGAAGGCGGGTGTTATAGATTGAATTGTGCCCCCCCGCCCAAATTCATCTGCTGAAGCCCTAACTCCCCATGGGACTACATCTGCAGACAGGGGCTGTTAGGAGGTAATAAAGGTTAAATGAAGTCATAAGGCTGGGGCCCTAGTCCCATCAGACTGGTGTCCTTCTAAGAAAAGGAAGAGATACCAGAGAGCTCTCTTTTCACATGAAGAGATGAGGCCAGGTGGGGACACAGTGAGAAGGTGGCCACCTGCTAGCCACAGAAGAGCTCTTGCCAGATACCAACCCTGCCGGCACCTTCACCCTGGACTGCCTGCCTCCAGAACTGAGAGAAACCAATTTCTGTTGTGGAAGCCCCAGGTCTGTGGTATTCTGTTACGGCAGCTCAAGTAGATGGAGAAAGTGAGATGGCCCAGCCTGAGCCAGCAGCTGGGCAGCTGAGCAGCTGAGAGCTGGGCTCCACTGAGCTGTGCAGGAAACTTGCTCCTGGCCAGTGCTCTGCATCGGCCCCTGCTAGAGCTGGAAGCCCCTTCTTCAGCGTCTGCTTCTTCTCTGGGGCAGCCCTCCCAAGCTCTCCCACTTCCCTCTTGTTGGAAAGGGCTCTCAATCCATGCAGCGCCATTTGCTCCCTCCAAGGTTATGCTCGTGGGACTGTGTCCTTTCCGATGACATTCAGTTAGCTGGTCTATTTATAACAATGACTCACACACCGCCTCAACTTCTGCAGGAAGAGTTCGGCTTGGGAGCCAACTCTGCTGGAATGTAAAACAATTTGCCCTTGTAAATTATCACCATTTCATTTCCACAAGATTGTTTATCCTTGGCCTCCTCTTGACCCTCGTGCCAAATCACTTCATGAAACCCCCTGCACCTACCCCCGGTGCCACCATCCTCTCCTGTTTATCAAGAATCTTGCCGGCCCCATGACCTGCACCACCCAGCAAGTTCCTCCTCAGAGCTGACCTCGGGACCGAGACTTCCTTGCTCTGCAGATGGGAAGGCCTCTGCTAGATGCTCTCCCTTTGTTTTCATGTGGATAGCTTGGAGTGAGCTCAGGTTGGGACTGGGACAGGGAGTGGAAGAATCTGGAAGAGGGCTCTGAGCCCCCATTCTTGGCCTGAGGCTGCCTTCTCCAACCCCATCTCCCAGCCTTTGACATGTCGTGCCCACAGGACTGCAGGCTGGCTTCTGCATCCGCCCCACCTCGTTCCACCGCAGCTCTTCCTATCTCGTCGTAGGTGACACATGGAGGCAATCCTTTAAGTCCCAAGCTTCAGTGGTCTCTCTGCAGCTTTTGACATGGTTGAGCTCCATCCTCCCTGGCTTCTGACACGCCACCCTCTCCTGGTTCTGGAACAGTCCTAGGCTCCATAACCTTCTCATTAGGCCTCGCTTCGGCTCCATCTCTTCTCCCTTCTGTCACGATGCCCTGCCTTCAGGCTCTCCCTCTTTAATCCACTCTCTGTCATTCAGACGATGTCACACCCCAGCTTAAGTCCCCACCTTAGTAGAATACAGGCCCCCATGACCAGACCTGGCTGGCTGTTGGCCTCATGTCCTGCCCCTTATTCCCACCACCCCGCTCTACCCACCCGCATTTTCCAGCCTCACGGATTACTCAGATGCCTCCAGATTGACTTTCTTCTCTCACATCTCTTTGCCTTAACACATGGTGCCCTCATTGCACAGAACACACTCGTCACCTTCTTCCTTTGTCTAAGCCCTGGCATTCAGAATTCTGCTAGGTCATCCCCTTCAGCAGAAGGCTTCGGGGAGCAGCCCTTCCTCTCTTCTCCCAGCATCTTCCTCACCACCCACTGCTGAACCATCTGTGTGTCTGCTTACCCCACTGGCTCGACTCCCACTCTCCCTACCGACCTGACACTCCAGCCTGGGTCTAATTCCTTTATTTTATGCCCCCTTGAAGCATTTCCATTTTCTTTAGAACACAGCTTAGTTAGTAGTTATATTTCATAAGAACCATCATTTGATTATTGCCTTAATCTCTCTGCACCAGGCTAGAAACTAATGAGAACAGATAAATATTATTTATTTATTTGAGACAGTCTTGCTCTGTCGCCCAGGCTGGAGTGCAGTGGCATGATCTCGGCTCACCACAACCTCCGCCTCCTGGGTTCAAGCAATTCTCCTGCCTCAGCCTCCCAAGTAGCTGGGACTACAGGCACGTACCACCATGCCCAGCTAATTTTTGTATTTTTAGTGGAGACGGGGTTTCACCATGTCGACCAGGATGGTCTCGATCTCTTGACCTCGTGATCCACCCACCTCAGCCTCCCAAAGTGCTGGGATTATAGGCGTGAGCCACCGCGCCCGGCCAATTTTTGTATTTTTAGGAGAAAAGGGGTTTCTCCATGTTGGTCAGGCTAGTCCTGACCTCATGATCCGCCCACCTTGGCCTCCCAAAGTGCTGGGATTACAGGCATGAGCCACCTCACCCAGCCTCTATTATATATTTTAAAAGACTAATGAACACCTGCTACTCACAACCCAACTTTCTCCAGTCTTACCGCTTGCCATATTTGCTTCAGATGCTTTTTAAAAAGATAAGGTCATAAACATGATTGAAGGCCTCTAAGTTTCAAGGCACGTCTATAAACCTCGCTGTTATTACATGTTTAAATGTTTAGATATATTCATAAAATAGGCACAGTGTCTAAGGATGAGCGAAAACAGCAAATACCTGCATACCCACCACTCAATTTAGGAAAAAGAATGTAACCATTCATTTGAAAGTCCCCTCTGAGGCCCTCGTCAGCCCCTCCCCTTTCCTCGGTAACCATTATCCTGAATCGTGTGTGTGATTTTCATGCTTGCTTTATACTTATACCAAATATATTTGTAACCCTAAATAATAGGTTGTTTAGTTTTCAAACTTTATATAAATGGAGACATACAGTTTGTATTCTATTGTTACCTGCTTTTCAAAACACTTTGTTCTGACATTGTGTGTACCCTGTAATTCATTCATCTTCACTGATAAATGATGTTTCTCTTGTTACGTGTACATACCATACTGTATCCATTCCCCTGTTGATAGACATGATAGACATTCAGTTTGTCTTTCCCCTAGACCCATGTCTTTTCTTTTGTTTTTCTTTTCTTTCTTTTTTCTTTTTTTTTAGATGGAGTCTCTCTGTTGCCCAGGCTGGAGTGTAGTGGTGTGATCTCCCTCACTGCAACCTCCGCCTCTAGGATTCAAGTGATTCTCCTGCCTCCCTCCCAAATAGCTGGGATTACAGTGGCCTGCCACCACGCCTGGCTAATTTTTTTTTTTTTTTTTCCCTGAGATGGAGTCTTGTTTTGTCACCCAGAGCTGGAGTGCAATGGCGTGATTTTGGTTCACTACAACCTCTGCCTCCCAGGTTCAAGCAATTCTCCTGCCTCAGCCTCCCAAGTAGCTGGAATTACAGGCATGCACCATCACACCTGGCCTCTGTCTTGTCTTTTCTGTGTTTCTGTCCATCCTCCATCTTTCTGTTACAAACAATGGTGCAGTGTGGGTTTCCCTTGTGCACATATAAGAGATACAAATGCCCCCCCAGCTAAAGATGCACTTTCCAGGAATGGCTGGATCACAAGCAAGGGACCTCTTCACTTCTAGGCACTGCCTGTCCACATTCCCACAACAGAGTATGCTATCTGAATTCCAGTTGCTGCACAGTCTCATCAGTGTGGAGTATCCTCAGATTCCCACAGCTTTGTGAATCCAATGGGTATGAAGTGCTATTGTGTTATCTTCCTGATGACTGGTGAGGTTGAGCATCTTTCCAAATGTTTTCTCTTCTGTAAATTGCCTGTTTGTATTCTTTTGCCTATTCGATTTGACAATTTTTTTCTCAGAATTGATTCGTGGTAGTTCTTTACGGATTTTGCAAATGAATCTCTTACGAGGCACATGTCTTTTCCCAGGCCATGTTTTTCTTTTGGCGGTGGGTTGGGGTGGGCGAGAATTTGAGAGATTTTAAAAATATAGTTCAATACACAAATCTTAATTGCTACAGTTTGATGGCTTTTGACAGATACATACAGCTATGACCCACTCCTCTGTCATGTTATAGAACTTTTCCACCAATCTAGCAAAGCTTTTCGTGCTCTTTCCCTGACAACTACTGGCTTGACTTCTTTTACTATTAATATATAGTAATCTTCCCTGACTTAGAACTTAATGTAATAGAGAGCATACAGTAAGTGTGTCTGGCTTCTTGTGCTCAGCATAACGTTTTTAAGATTCATCTATGTTGTTATATAGATTTCATTTTTATTGTTGAGAAGATGTCCATTGTATAAATATACCCCAATGTGTTTATCCATTCTCCTGTTGCTGGACACGTAGGATGTTTCAGGTTTTGGCCACCGTGAAGAAAATGGCTATAAACATCCTTGTACCTGTCTTTTTGTGGACAGTGTTTTCATTTCTCTTGGGTAAATACCTCAAAGTGGAATTGCTGGGTCATAGAGATGGCACATATTTAACTTCATGAGAAACAGTGTGCTTCATTGTTTCACCCCATTAAGGCCACTGTCTCTCATCAGATTTAACAATCTTTCCCTTTCTGCTTTTTTTCTTTTTTTGAGACAGTGTCTCATTCTGTCGCCAGGCGCCAGTCTGGAGTGCAGTGGCATGATCTCGGCTCACTGCAACCTCCGCCTCCTGGGTTCAAGCAATGGTCCTGCCTCAGCCTCCCAAGTAGCTGGGACTACAGGAACATGCCACCATGCCCAGCTAATTTTTGTATTTTTAGTAGAGTCAGGGTGTCACCATGTTGGCCAGGATGGTCTCGATCTCTTGACCTCGTGATCCACCTGCCTCGGCCTCCCAAAGTGCTGGGATTCAGGCATGAGCCACCGCACCCAGCATCCCTTTCTGCTTTATGTTTACTTAAAAAATCTTTTTCTGGCAGGGTGCAGTGGCTCATGCCTGTAATCCCAACATTTTGGGAGGCCACGGCAGGTGGATCACTTGAGGTCAAGAGTTTGAGACCAGCCTGGCCAACATGGCAAAATCCCATCTCTACAAAAATTAAACGGCGTAGTGGCGCGTGCCTGTAGTCCCAGCTACTCAGGAGGCTGAGGGAAGAGAATTGCTTGAGTCAGGGAGGCGGAGGTTGTGGTGCAACGAGATTGCACCACTGCACTCCATGCTGGGCGACAGAGTGAGATTCTGTCTCTGAAAAAAAAAATCTTTTTCTGAAGTCATATAGACTTTTTTTCCTATAATTTCTTCTGAAAGTTTTAAACTTTGGTTTTTACATTCGGGTCTTTAATTCACCTGAAATTGCTTTTTGTCTCTTGTACGACGTAAGAATCTATTTTTTCCCTCCATTTCTCATTTGAGGAACCGATATTCCCAATACCATTATTGGCTATCCTATCACCCCTTCCCAGCCTCAATCTCTGCCATAGATGAGGTTTCCTCAAAGTCTCAGACCTGTTTGTGGGCTCAGCCCTGTGCCATCAGTTTATTTTTCTATCCCTACGTGAGTGCCACACTGTGCTAATTACTATAATTTATAAAACATCCTGCTCTCTCATAGGGTAAGTCATCCTACTTTCTTCTCCAAAATTGGCTTGTCTATCTAGAGCCTGAGTTCCTTCATCTACATTTAAGATCAGTTTGTGAGATTGTAAGCATGCACCACAGAGTTGAAATTTGGTTTGCATTTGCGTCACATTAATCCACTATTTGGAGACAGGATTGACTTTTTTTTTTTTTTTTTTTGGAGACAGAGTTTCGCTCTTGTAACCCAGGCTGGAGTGCAATGGTGCGATCTCAGCTCACCGCAACCTCCACCTCCTGGGTTCAAGCAATTCTCCTGCCTCAGTCTCCCAAGTGGCTGGGCTACAGGTGCACACCACCATGCCCAGCTAATTTTTTGTATTTTTAGTAGAGATGGGGTTTCACCTTGTTGACCGGGATGGTCTTGATTTTTTGACCTCGTGATCCACCTGCCTCGGCCTCCCAAAGTGCTGGGATTATAGGCGTGAGCCACCGTGCCTGGCCTAGGATTGCCATTTTTATGAATCTGGAACTTCCCATGCATAAATATAATTTCTCTATTTTTAATTTTTTAAGTTTTAAAAAAATCTTAATAAGGTTATGCATTTTTTTCTCCGGTAAGATTTTGCATAACTTTTGTCAAATTTATTTTTAGGTATCTTATTGGTTTTCAGCTATTTAAATGAAAACTTTTTAAAATTACATTTTAAAATCACTTATGTGCTGATTATAGGAGCACAGTTGATTTTTGTACACTAATAGTTTATCCAGCACTTTTATCTGTGTGTTATTTATTTATTTATTTTTTTTGAGACAGAGTCTCATTCTGTTTGCAGTGGCACAATCTCGTCTCAGTGCAACGTCTGCCTCCCAGGTTCAAGCAGTTCTTCTGCCTCAGCCTCCTGAGTAGCTGGGACTATAGGTATGCTTCAAGACGCCTGGCTAATTTTTGTATTTTTAGTAGAGACAAGGTTTCACCAGTTGGTTAGGTTGCTTTCAAACTTTTGGCCTCAAGCCAAATGTGCCCACCTGACCTCAAGTGATCCACCTGCCTGAGCCTCCCAAAGTGCTAGGATTACAGATGTGAGTCCCAACACCCATCGGTGACTCTATTTCTTATAATGCTTTGGACTTACAGTATACTTTGCAGGAAACTGGTTATAACAGCTTTCTTTTGATTAATATTGGCCTAGTTTATCTTTTATTATTAAATAAAAGTTTCAGCTCATCTTTGTGTTTTAGGTGTGTGTCTTTATTTATAAACAGCATAGATCCAGCTTTTATTCCTTAATCTAGTCAGAGAATCCCTATCTCCCGAGTAAATCTTTTAGCATTTTTAAATGTACTGTGATTACTGATATGTTGTATTGATTATCTCATTTTGGATAATATGCATGACATGTAGATCTAATTTATATTACTTTTATTTGTTCTTTCTAGTGCTCTGTTTTTCCTCTTTTTTTTTTTTTTGAGATGGAGTTTTGCTCTTGTCACCCAGGCTGGAGTGCAGAGGCACCATCTTAGCTCACTGCAACCTTTGCCTCCCAGGTTCAAGTGATTCTCCTGCCTCAGCCTCCCAAGCAGCTGGGACCACAGGCACAAGCCACCATGCCTGGCTAATTTTGTATTTTTAGTAGAGACGGGATTTCACCATGCTGGCCAGGCTGGTCTTGAACTCCTGACCTCAGGTGATCCTCCCACCTTGGCCTCCCAAAGTTTTGGGATTACAGGCATGAGCCACCGCATCCAGCCAGCTTTTCCTCTTTTTCCCCTCCATTTCTTGTCTCCTATTAGATTAATCCAGTGTTTTTATTTCTATTTTCACCTCTACTAATTTGGAAGCTGTGAATTCTATTTCTATTCTTTTATTGTTGTTCTCAAATTTTTAACATATATATATATTTATTACTTAACAAGGTAACAATTATTCAATATCTTTGTATTTTTCCCAAATAATGTAGGTACTATTTGATACTTGAAGTATGATCATTTTCTTCCTAGCTTACATACTGTTTTTTATGTACCTTGTTTCAATATCCTTAAATTATTTATTTAAAAAATTCATATTGTTTTATGATGGCATGGCTTATTTAGATTCATCTTTAACTTTATCAGTTTGTTCATTCCTTGTTGTTTATTGCTTCTTGTTTCTTTTCTGTATTCTTGTTCCTTTTTCTATATGTTGCTGCTGAGAAGTCTACTGTCAGCCAGTACTGGTAATCAGTATTTTCTCTGTGACTGCTGTTAGTCTGTCTTTTTCTTTCTTTCTTTCTTCTTTTTTTTTTTTCTTTCTTTCTTTTTTCTTTCTTTCTTTCCTTCTTTCTTTTTAAAAAAGTTTTAAAATATTTTATTAATTGCGCAAGGTTCGGGAAAGTAGAAACTTTTTTGGAGGGCATTTTGGCATGATCTGTCAAAATTTTAAAGCTAGCATTCTTGTTTCTAGGAAGAGATCCTTAAGATCTGGTTGCACCAGACCTAGAGCTGTGTGCTGAAGAAAGTTCTCGTGGCGTTCTTTGTAATCATCAACCCTGGATAGGACATGGGGCGGCAGGCGCAGGAGCACACTCACTGGCAAAGGTGAGGCGGCTGCGTGACACCATGGGGTTCCGAGCACCTAAGGAGGAACGCCCCCGCCTGCTGGGGCCTGGAGGGGGTCCTGGTAGCAGCCAAGGCCCCTGTCCTCATGCAGGGTTCCGGGAGACACTGGGATGCATGTGTATACGTAGGGGTGCTTTTCTGTCCCAGAGAAGTCAGGAACTGCCTGCGGTGTGTGAGGAAGCTGCCCCTGACGTGGCCCGAGCCGTCGTACCCCAGCGTGGGGCAGGACATGCCTTCTGTCTTGACCCATGTCCAGGAGAACTGGGAGCCATTCACGGGCCCGTGGAGCCATTCTGCTGCGTGGCCCCCAAGCGGCACCCAGATGCTCTGCGCTGGGAAGCGAACTTCCTGGTGATATGGCCCTAGCCGTTGCACCTGGGACCACACCTGATGGGCTTTTGATCTTCTTTGCTCTCTGCTATCTTGATACCGCTTTTCTTTGCTCTGGGCGACCTGAAAGACCTAGTGCCTTCCTGGCCTGGAGGCCCCAGGCCACTGCCCGGAGCGTGCGTCCTCCTTGGAGTCCATCTCTGTTTCCCTTGAATGCGCAGGAACAAGTTCTGTGGCTATTTCTCCAGAGGATGATATGTTCTGATTTTTCCATGGACACTCCTCGTTTATACCTGGCACCCTTGCAGAATTATTAATAGTGTTCTGTTTACTCTCAAAAATATCCTAGTTAGAATGATATATTTTGTGGCCACCCTAGGTGGAATTTAATTTTTACTTCCTCTTCTAAGGATTAATTGTGCATTCTGTATCTGATGATTCATCAATTTGGCATATTTTAAGCCATGTTTTCTTTATAATAATCCTACAAATGAAAACTTCTAATTTAAAATTGTATATTGAGAAAATAAGTTAATAGCACATGATTAGATTAATATATTCTTTTTTTTCTCTTCTAATTGTGTGGCCTGTCAATACCCTTTAGAGCTGGCATAGTTACTGTTAAAACACAGCAGTTGTGTTATGTAAATGGAACTTTTCTGGGCCCTCAGTCTCTGACACGTGCTTCAACACTTTCTGTGCTTGCTTTCATTGTGTGTCACACATAAATAATACGTAAAACATATGTTAGCTGGACATGTGGTGGCTCCTGCCTGTAATCCTAGCACTTTGGGAGGCCAAGGCAGGAGGATTGCTTAAGCTCAGGAATTTGAGACCAGCTTGGGGAACTAAAATTAAATTTTTTTAAATTAAATTTAATTTACTAAAAAAGAAAAAATTAGCTGGGTGTGGTGGTGTGTGCCTGTAGTTGAAGCTACTTGGGGTGACTGAGGAGGGAGGATCACCTGAGCCAGGGAGGTCGAGGCTGCAGTGAGTCCATGCCACTGCATTCCAGCCTAGCAACAGTGCGAAACCTTGTCTCAAAACAAAACAACAAAACAAAACAAAACAAAACAAAACAACATATGTTAAAGAATGCTGTGCCCAGCACTCTAGTTACCAATTTGAATGTTATCTAATGCCTGGGATGCTCCCTTTGGCTGCTATTTCAGTGCATTCTGTTGCAGTCCCTCTGTAACCACTATTCTGAATTTTATGTTGATTACTCAATTACTTTTCCGTATCATTTTTACCACATGTATTTTAAAGCAATTTATTATTATTTCTTCTGCTTTTAGAACGTGTACAAAAGGGCCAGGTGCAGTGGCTCTCCCCTGTAATCCCAGCACTTTGAGAGGCCGAGGCGAGCAGATCATGAGGTCAGGAGTTCAAGACCAGCCTGGCCAACAAAGTGAAACCCTGTCTCTACTAAAAAATACAAAAATTAATTGGGCATGGTGGCACATGCCTATAGTCCCAGCTTCTCGGGAGGCTGAGGCAGGAGAACCACTTGAACCCAGGAGGTGGAGGTTGCAGTGAGCTGAGATTGAGCCACTGTACTCCAGCTTGGGCAACAGAGTGAGACTTCATCTCAAAAAAAAAAGAGAATGTATACAAAGGGAATCACATCCTATTATATGTATTCTTCAGTGACCTTTTTTTCTCCTTCAAATTTATATTTTTGAAGTTAGTTAATGTTGATGGATATCACTGTTGTTCATTTATTTCAGCTATGGTATAGTAGCCCAGTGTTTGAATATATCACAATATGTAAATTGACTCTACTTATGGACACAGAGAATGTTTCCACTTTTTTGGTAATTATATACCTATCACTGGGACTGGGGTCACAGAGTATACGCATGTTCAACATTATCCATTAGTGCCTAACAACTAGTGCTGATATCAATTTCATTCCCATTTGCAATATTTGAGTTTCACATGCTCACTAGCACTTGAGACTGTGTTTTCATTGTTGCCCAATTGGTAATCGTGGAATGGTAAGGCATTGCATCTGTGCATTTCAACTTTTAATTTTGGCTTTGTGATTTTAATTTGCATTTCCTTAATTCTCAATTGTGTTGAGCATATTCTCATGTTTATTACACATTTGCCTTTGATCTTCAGTGGAATTCCGGGTTTTCATTTATTTTCTTTGGGGCTGTTTTTCTCTTTCTTATTGATTTATAAGCATTCTTTCTATGTTCTGGAAATTAATCCTTTGTAATGTGTGTTGCAATTGTCGTCTTCAAGTTTGTGGCTTGTTTTTTTCTCATTCTTTATGAAGTCTCTTGAAAACCAGAAGTTCTTAATTAATTCATGTACTTTCTTTCTTCCTTTCTTTTTTTAAGAGTTGAGGTTTCACTCTGTCACCCCGGCTGGAGTGTAGTGGTGTGATCATAGCTCACTGCAGCCTCGAACTTTCAGGTTTAATTGATCCTTTTATCTCAGCCTAATGAGCGGCTGAGATTGTATGTGAGCCACTGTGCTCATCTGACCTTTTTTTTTTTTGAAAGGTAGGTGCCTTTTTGGCCCTTATTTAAGAAGACTCTCTCTACCCTGAGGACCTAAATTATTAAATTATTTTCTATATTATCCCATATGATGTCCTAATTTTTATTATAGTTTCACCTTTCACATTTGTGTTTAATCTAACTTAAATGGAGTTTTATATAGGGCATGGAGGAGGAATTGATTTTAGCTTTTTTCCATATGGACAACCAATTGTGCTGGTATCATTTGCTGTGGTCCATTCTTTTCCTATTAAACTACAACCTCTGTTCCATATCATAAATCCAGTTTCCATATGTTTTAGTTCATTTGGGCTGCTATCACAAAATATCATAAATTGGTTAGCTTGAAAACAACAGAAATGTATTTCTCATGGTCCCATGGTTCTGGAGGCTGGGAACTCCAAAATCAAAGCCAATTTGGGATCTGGTGAGGCCCTGCTTTCTGGCTCTTGCTGTGTCCTCACCTGGTGAAAGGGGTGAGGGTTGTCTTGACCTTGTCTTATAAAAGCACTGATCCCATTCATGAGAGTGCCACCTCCTCGACCTCATCACTTCTCAAAGCCCCCGCTTCCCATCACCCTTGGGAAGAAGATGTCAACGTATGAATTTCAGGGGATATAAACGTTCAGACCACAGCACTATATCTGCCTACGTGTGTTTCTGGGCTCTTTCTTCTATTTCATCAGTCTACTCTTGCACCAATACTATATTATTTTTTATTAGTGTCACTTTGTCTTGATAGCTTGTAGGGGAGCCTTTATTTTGATATCTTGTAGGGCAAATCTTCCCCTCTTGTTCTTCTTCAAGAATGACTTAAGATTTTATGGCCCTATCATCTTTACTGCAGGTTTTCTTTATGTATTTATTCATTTATTGAGATGGAGTCTGTCTCTGTTGCCCAGGCTGGAGTGCAGTGGTGCAATCTTGGCTCACTACAACCTCCGCCTCTCAGTTTCAAGTGATTCTCATGCCTCAGCCTCCTGAGTAGTTGGAATTACAGATATGTACCATCACGCCTGGATCATTTTGGTATTTTTTAGTAGAGGTGGGGCTTTGCCACATTGGTCAGGCTGGTCTTGAACTCCTGGCCCCATGTGATCTGCCTCCCAAAATGTTGGCATTTCAGGTGTAAGCCACCATACCCGGCAGTAATCTTATTCTTTCAAAGTCCCTGTCCTTCCGGCTAAACCACTATCCCTGTCTCCATACCTCCATACCTCTAGCATGAGGGTGGGGCTGGGAGAAGCCTCTGATTATAGAACAGCCTAGGAAACTACCATATCTTGTTATTATGAGTGTGAAGAGTCTGTGGAAAGCTATGAACTGTGGTTTCTGTACAACCTCAGAGTGGGAGCTTGTGGAAAATATTGCAAATCCATGTCTGACTGTCACAACCTGAAAAAAAAAAAGGCTATTATTTTATCTTACATCTACCAATCTTGTTCAGGTTTTCTTATTGGCTAACTCTACCTTGGAGTCATACTAGTAAAAGTAATTATCTGACTAAAAGAAGTGATGATGGTACCAAGTTGACAATGGACTATCTAGCCCAGTGCTGTATATTTATGTTGCTTTCATTCCCATGCATAGGTAAGGCTAGCCACCTGGTTTCGGAATGACTTCCAGGAATAATACTACCGCCCACCCTGTTAGTTCACCTGAGATTATGGCATGAGGTACAGGGATCAGATGTTGTGCTACTGTAACATTAGATGCATATGGTTATTCAAGGAGCATTAAAGGAGAAATACAGTTTGAGATGTATGATGCCAAAAGCTTGTCTGTTCAAATGTAAGCTACAGACATGTCTTAAAGTTAATGTTAAAATGCTCGCTATGGCCAGGTGCCATGGCTCACGCCTGTAATCCCAACATTTTGAGAGGCTAAGGCGGGTGGATCACAAGGTCAAGAGATTGAGACCATCCTGGCCAACATGGTGAAACCCTGTCTCTACTAAAAAAATACAAAAATTAGCTGAGCATGGTGGTGTGCACCTGTAGTCCCAGCTACTCGGGAGGCTGAGGTAGGCGAATTGCTGGAACCTGGGAGGTGGAGGTTGCAGTGAGCTGAGATTGTGCCACTGCACTCCAGCTTGGCGCCTGGTGACAGAGCAAGAGTCTGTCTCAAAAAAGGAAAAAAAAAAAAAGCTTGTTATATCTGTGATTAAAATAAACAATTTATCTTTCTTTATTCTTTGAACGATTGGTCTCAAAATAACACTGCAACTTACTATTCGTAAAATGTTCTATTTTAGGCAATTAGGCAAGAAAAGGGAATAACAGACATCCTAATAGGAAAGGAGCAAGTGGAATTGTGTTTTATGGTGACACAGTCTTATACAGAGAAGACCTTAAAAACTCCACCAAAAAGCCTGTTTGAGCTGATAAACAAACTCCGTAAAGTTGTAGCAGACAAAATCAACATCTAAAACTCAGTAGCATTTTTATACACTAATAGCACACTATCTGGAAAGAAAATTAAGAAAACAATTCCACTTACAATAGAAACATACACAAAATAAAATACGTGTAAATTTATCCAAGGAGGTGAAAGACCTAAAGACTGAAAACTTACATAAAACACTGATGAAATAAATTGAAGAAAACACAAATAAATGAAAAAATATCCTGTGTTTGTGGATTGGAATAATTATTATTAAAATGTCTATACTACTCAAAATGATCTACACATTCGGTGCACTCTCTACCAAAATTTGTCAGTTTTTTTTAATAAAAATAGAAAAAAGGATTCATAAATTCATATGGAACCACAAGAAACCCTGAATAGTCAAAACAATCTTGAGCAAAAAGAACAAAACTGGAAGCATCACACTACTAATTTTAAAATATATTATAAATCAACTGTAATCAAAAGAGCATGGTACTGGCATAAAGCAGACAGTAGTGAAACAGGATAGAAAGCCTAGAAATAAACCCAGGAATTATGGTCTATTAATTTTTGACAAAGGCACAAAAGAACACACAGTGGGGAAAGAACAGTCTCTTCAATAAATGGGTTTGGGAAACTGGAAATAATCAATTCGCACATGTAGAAGAATGAAATTGGATCCTTATCTTACATCATATACAAAAATCAACACAAAATGGATTAAAGACTTATTAAAAGAACTGCAACTGTAAAACTACTAGAAGAAAATACAGGGAAAAAGCTCCATGGCATTGGTCCGGGCAGTGATATTTTGGATATGATCCCAAAATCACAGGCAGCGAAAGCAAAAGTAGATGAATGGGATTGCATCAAACTGAAAAGCTTCTGCACAACAAAGAAAACAATTAACAAAATGAAGAGGCAACCCAGAGTGGGAGGAAATATTTGTGAACCATAAATCTGATAAGTGGTTAATATCAAACATATATAAGGAACTCAACCCAATAGCAATAAGATAAATAACCTGATTTTAGAATGGATGAAAGACCTGAACAGCCATTTCTCAAAAGAAGACATAGCAATGGCCAACAGGTTCATGAAAAAAATAGCTCACTGCCACTGATCATTAGAGAAATACAAATCAAAACCACAGTGAGCTATCCCTTCCCACCTGTTAGGATGACTATTATCAAAAAGATAAAAGATTATAAGTGTTGGTGAGAATGCAGAGAAAAGGGAACCTTTGTACACTGTGGGTGAGAATGTAACTTAATACAGCAACTATAGAAAACAGTATGGATGTTTATCAAAAAACTAAAACTAGAATGACCATATTATCCAGCAGTCCTACTACTTGGATATATTCAAAGGAAATGAAATCCGTATGTTGGAGGGTCATCTACACTCTCATGTTTATTGTGGCATTCTTCACAATAGCCAAGTTATGGAATCAACCTAAGTGTCCATCAACAAATGAATGGATAAAGAAAATGTGGTACATATACACGATGGAATACTTTTCAGCCTTAAAAACGAAAGCCTGTCATTTGTGACAATGTGGATGAACCTGGAAGACCTTATGCTAAGTGAAATAAGCCTGACACAGAAAGAGAAGTACCAAATAATTTCACTTACACAAGCATACCTTGCTTCAGTGTGCTTTACAGAATTGAAGGTTGGTGGCAGCCTTGTGTTGAGCAAGTCTATCATCACCATGTTCCCAACAGCATAGTCTCACTTTGTATCTCTGTGTTAGCATGTTAGCAGTAACATATTTTAAAATTAAGGTATGTGCATTTTTAGACATAATGTCATTACATGCTTAATAGATCACATTGTGATGTAAACATAACTTACATGCACTGGAAAACCCCAACTTTTGTGTGATTTGCTTTATTGTGATACTTGCTTTTTTTGTGACAGTTTAGAATCAAGCCTACAATATCTCTGAGATATGACTGTGAAATTTTAGAAAGCTGAACTTATAGAAGTAGAGAGTAGAATGATGGTTATCAGAGGCTGGGAGTTGGGACAGTGAAGGGGGAGTTGTTGGTCAAATTGTACAATCTGAGTTAAATAGCAGATTAACTGCAACTGAAGCTATAACTGGTGAGCTGGAATTCCTCAGTTAGGAGGAATAAGTTTTGAGGTCTGTTCATGCTTGTAATCCTAGCACTTTGGGAGGCTGTGGGTGGATTGCTTGAGCTCAGAAGTTCGAGACCCGCCTGGGCAACATGGCGAAACCCTATCTATCAAAAAACCCCATCTGTCCCGGCTCCTTAGGGGACTGAGGCAGGATGATTGCTTGAATCCAGGAAGTTGAGGTTCTGGTGAGCCGAGATCCTGCCATTGCACTCCAGCCTGGGGGGACGAAGTGAGACCCTGTCTCAAAAAACAAAAAACAAAAACTAAGAGTAAATTTCTAAGGTCTTACAACTCAAATTAAGTTAGATGATATAATGGGTATGTTAATTATTTTGATTTAATCATTCTGCATTGTATATAAATATCAAAACATCACATTGTACCCCACAAATATATTAAAGTATGATTTTTCAATTTAAAATATTAATTTTAAAAAAAGAAAATAAATGAAGAAAATTAAATTTAAAAAACATTCTGTTGTGTAAGAAGCAATAAAGTAACTTAATAGAGCGATCTTCCAGCTCACCAGTTATCTCTTCAGTTGCATTTAATCTGCTGTTTAATTCATCTATTGAGTTTTTCATCTCAGTGACTTTCTGTATTTTTCTAATAGTTCAAGTCAGACATTTTCCAAATGTGCTTGTTTTTTGTAATGGCATCTTTCTTTTTCTTGTTTTTTTGAGCCCTTCGTTTATGTTGTTAATTATTTAAGGCATACTTATTTTGAAGATTCTATGTTTGTTCTAATGGTTGCATTCTTGGCAGAGTTGATCAAATCTATTGCTTATTCTGTCTGATTCTTGCTCACATACATAACTTGTAATTTTGGACTATGAGCTTATCTATGGCAGCGCTCTCTCCATGAGAATCGTACGAAGCCTTGGTTGAGAGCCTGCCCTCCAGAGGGGTTTGTGTTTGTTATTATCAGGCATCTTAGGGGTGTCACTGTCTTGAGGCTAGTCACTAGGTTACATGACCAATTTGGGAGTTCTGGGACTGCAGGCGTACAATCAAACTTTCTCACCTGACATGAGGCGAAGCCCCACAGTTCCAGTCCTTGGGGGAGAATTTTTCCCACTCAGAGACTAGAATACAGCAGAAAAGCTTCCTTATAACCTCTCCACTCCCCTATACCTCCAGCCCCGACCCCATACTACAGCGTTAACTCAAAAGCTTATTCCTTTGATATTTACTCCCCTCTCCGTTTTTGGTCCCTGGGAATTTCCTTACTTAAGCTCTTAGCTCTGCTTTTCAGAGGCCATCTATTATATTTTATCCATAATTTCTAGATGTCTATTAGTGGGAGGATTTTCAGGTTATCTAGTGAATCATATTTCTAAGACCATGAGCCTTACTATTTGTTTTTGTTAATTATTGTGTCCCTTTTGCCTATCACAATGCCTGAAGAAAAGCATTTAATTAATAGTCTCTCTCTCTCCCCCACAACCTTTTTTTTTGAGACAGTCTTGCTCTGTTACCAAGGCTGGAGTGCAGTGGCATGATCTCAGCTCACTGCAACCTCTGCCGCCTGAGTTCAAGTGATTCTCCTGCCTTAGCCTCCTGAGTAGCTGGGATTACAGGCACATGCCACCTTGCTTGGCTAATTTTTGTATTTTTATTAGAGACAGGGTTTTGCCATATTGGCCAGGCTGGTTTCAGACATCTGACCGCAAGTGATCCACCAGCCTCAGCCTCCCGAAGTGCTGGGATTACAGGTGTGAGCCACTGTGCCCTGCCTCTCTTCTTGTGTTGATAGTGTCTCTTGGTAACAGACCCTTAAACCTCTTGGCTTTCTCCCAGTGCCCAGCAGAGCTTGGCCCACAGCAGGCACTCAAGAAATGTTTGTGGAATAAATTGAAAGAATAAATTTGACAGATGAGGACTCTAATACCAAAGATGTGAAGCAACTTAAGTCTCTGGAAGTTCCGTGCTGGTAAAGGGGATTTCTAGATGACATTGTTCACTCACATTTCTGTTTTCCACAAATCAACCCATCCAGCAGTCATGTGAAGACGTTCCCCCTCTAGTCCTGCCCTGTGGATCTGATTTCATTGGAGAGTGTGGGCCTGTGTTCCCACTATCTTCTCCAGGTGTCAGAATGTCAGTACCTTGTACCGAAGGGCTGCAAGTCCAATGACCCTGTGACCCTGGAGGGGCTGTTGGTGGCAGCCGCTAATAGGTAGGAGAGAGGACGAAGGAAAGCGAGAGAGAGTGGCCATCGAGGAGAATGGAAATGCCCCGTGTGCTTCCAAATCGCCTCATCTGTGGTCTGCTGCCCCACTGCTGATTTCCATTCCTTCTTTTTCTTTATTATTATTAAATTTGAACTCTTGGTAAGAGGTCAGTTGTTTTAGCTAAGAATGACTTGATTGATAGGCCGGGAGCAGTGGCTCACACTGTAATCCCAGCACTTTGGGAGTCCGACACGAGTGGATCACGAGGTCAGGAGTTCAAGACCAATCTGGCCAGCATGGTGAAACCCTGTCACTACTAAAAAAATATACAAAAATTAGCTGGGGGTGGTGGCGTGCACCTGTAGTCCCAGCTACTTGGGAGGCTGAGGCAGGAGAATTGCTTGAACCCAGGAGGTGGAGGTTGCAGTGAGCTGAGATTATGCCACTGCACTCCAGTCCGGGCAACAGAGCAAGACCCTGTCTCAGAAAAAAGAAAAAAAGAATGACTTGATTGATTTATTTCTCAGTGTCAAAGAATAACAAACCTTGCCCTAACTTGAGCCCTCCTCTGCTGTCTGGGAGTATATTGTGGGCCATGTGGGCGTGGCAGTAGAGAAAGCCCTGAGCTAGGAGCCGGGAGCCCTTGGCTCCTGGCCAGGCACCGCAACTGTGTGACCATGGGCAAGTCACTTGCCCTCTCTGGACTCAGTTCTACCATCTGCAACTTGAAAGGATGATCGTTAAGAGTTTCCAGCCGTGATATCCTGTGGTTCTATTTTACCTTCACTTACTCCTTTTCTAATGCTATTCCTTTCTTTATAGAGATACAAGTTTCTGACATATAATTTTCCTTCTCTTTAAAAAACTTCTTTTAACATTTCTCGCAAGGCAGGTCTACTAGCAATAAATTCCCTCAGTTTTTGTTTGTATGATTCTCTGCTAGAAATCAGAAACACAGTAACAGAAATGAAGAGTGCTTTTTCTTAGAATTGTTGTCTCTGTGCTTACATAACCTATCTGTCCTTGCACGCTGTCTACTTTCCCATTACAGCCCTTAGTGTTTTTTTTGAGACATCCTTTCACTCTTGTTGCCAGGCTAGAGTGCAATAGCACAATCTCAGCTCACTGCAACATCTACTTCCCCATATTCAAGCGATTCTCTGCCTCAGCCTCCTAAGTAGTTGTAGTTGAGATTACAGGCGTGCACCACCATGCCCAGCTAATTTTTTTTTTTGAAATGGAATTTCATTCTTGTTGCCCAGTCTAGAGTGCAATGGTATGATCTTGGTTCATTGCAACCTCTGCTTCCCAGGTTCAAGTGATTCTCCTGCCTCAGCCTCCCAAGTAGCTGGGATTATAGGCATGCGCCACCATGCCTGGCTAATTTTGTATTTTTAGTAGAGACAGGGTTTCTCCATTTTGGTCAGGCTAGTCTTGAACTCCCCGCCTCAGGTGATCTGCCTGCCTTGGCCTCCCAAAGTGCTGGGATTATAGGCATGAGCCACCGTGTCCAAACTAAGTTTTGTATTTTTAGTAGAGACAGGGTTTTACCATGTTGGTCAGGCTGATCTTGAACTCCTGACTTCAGGTGATCCGCCCACCTTGGCCTCCCAAAATGCTAGGGTTACAGGCATGAGCCACTACACCTGGCCTCTTTTTTTTTGAGTCAGAATCTTGCTCTGTCACCCAGGATGGAATGCAGTGACGCATGATCAGGGCTCACAGCAGCCTTGACCTCCCAGGTTCAGGCAATCCTCCACCTCCTGCATAGCTGGGACTACAGGCACATACCACCATGCTGAGCTAATTTAAAAATATTTTATAGAGTCAGGGGTCTCACTGTATTGCCAGAGCTAGTCTCAAACTCCAGGTCTCAAGCGTTCCTCGCACCTTGGTCTCCCAAAGCACTGGAATTACAGGTATGAGCCACCATCCCTGGTTGCCCTTAGCATCTTACTTACAGTTTTTAAAGCATTTCTTGTCTGATTTAATTCCAGCATTCCTGCCATGTCTGAGTCTGGTTCTGATGCTTGCTCAGTCTCTTCAAATTGTGTTTTTTGTCTTTTAGAATGCCTTGTAATTTTTTCCTGATGGCCAGACACGATGAACTGGGTAAAAAGAACTAGTCAACAGGCCTTCAGTGATGTGTGGTCAGAGGCTACGGGGAAAGGAAGTGTTCTGTAGTCCTGTGATTAGGTCTCAGTCTGCCCTTGGGCTGTGACCTTCACGAGTGATTCTCAGTCCCCCCTCTTTAGGTGGAAAGGGTGGCTCTAGAGTACTGGAGTTGGCTATTTCCCTTCGCCTAGTTATTGGGCTCTGATAAAACCCCAGTAGGTTAGGCTATAATAATATTGTCTGTATGGAGTGCAGTCCTTCTTAGAAAGAATGAAGCACTCTGGTGTATTTCAAAGTGGCTACTTTTCACCTTCCCTGCCGGAAGCACTAGATTTTTCTCTGATTATCACTGTGAGAAGCTGTTAGCACTCCTGTAGATAAAACTCACGTGGGCTGGGCGCGGTGGCTTAAGCCTGTAATCCCAGCACTTTGAGAGGCCGAGGCAGGTGGATACCGAGGTCAAGAGATCGAGACCATCCTGGTCAACATGGTGAAACCCTGTCTCTACTAAAAATACAAAAAATTAGCTGGGCATGGTGGTGCGTGCCTGTAATCCCAGCTACTCAGGAGACTGAGGCAGGAGAATTGCCAACCCAGGAGGCGGAGGTTGTAGTGAGCCGAGATCGCGCCATTGCACTCCAGCCTGTGTAACAAGAGTGAAACTCTGTCTCAAAAAAAAAAAAAAAAAAACTCACACAAGTGTGAGGGCTCGCCTGGGATTGGGCTCTCTCAGGTTTTTACTCCCAGACTCATCCAGGCTGGGCTCCAGCAATCGCCAGTTACTGGGCAGGTTTTCCTGCTCTAGGACTGGTTCCCAAGGGGGTTTCTGCTCAGGGTTTCTGTCCTGCTAAGTTGTGATTCTCTGTGTATGCCTGTCTGTCTCTCCAGTTTTGGGGTAGGCTGCAGATGTGTAGCTACAGAACAAACGAAGCAAGGTTAGAAATGAAGTATAGCACAAAAGGCTGGAGGTGGAACCATGGGCGATTTTCTTTCTCTGGGGAGGCAGTTTTGCCCTGCTCACTGCATTTTCTGTTTCCTTTAGTGATCATATAGCTCTCTTGTAATGGCAGACAAACCATATTAAAATAATATTTTAAAGACTGTTCCATTTTGTGCTGCCAGGAACTGGGAGACCTGGTTGACCCTCATGTCCAGGCCAGGGCCCAATCAGGGACATCGATGGGTTGGAAAGTGTCAGGAGAATGTGCTGGTGATGAGATGGGAGCCCCACAGCTGCCCGTGCTGGCAGCAGCTGCTCAAACAGAGGCTATTCTGCTTCAAAAAGTAAAGATGGGGTCATCCTTATGCCCTGGAATGGTCCTAGGGAAAAGGAACTGGTCACCTTCTGAAGGGATCTGGAGGGCAGAAGCTGCACTGCTGGGGGAAGCCTCAAGCTTGCAGGGACCCAATTTTTGGCTTAACAGAAAGAATGGCCGACCTTGTGAACTGCCCAAGATTAGAGCCAGCAGCCTTGAGAGGCAGTGAGCCCATCGTCATAGGGAGAGTATGACCGAGGCAGCTGACCGCTGTCAGGGACACTGCAAGTGACCTTTTCTGCAGTGCTGAGAGACTGCAGTAGAGGAGATCAAAGCTGCCCTTTCACTTGTTAAGGGAGAAGGATAGAATTGGAGGAAGAGGAATGAATACCATCATGGTCAAGAGAGGGGTCTCTCAAGTCAGACAGCTGGCTTCAGGCACTGGATCTGCAACTTACTAGCTGTGCAATCACATCTGCAAAATGGGTGGAATAACAAGGTGGCTGTGATCAACAATGAGATAGCACATGAGGGTAGCTGCCGAGCCCTGAACACAAGAGCTCTGTGAATGAGGCTGGCAATGGGGGCATCATTTTCCAAGGCACCAGAGACCCCAGGCCTCCTGCAACCTGCACAGCTCCCAAGTCACTCATTTTATCTGCTGACCTCGTCGCATTTGGAACTTTAGTATCTGTTGGTCAAAAGTCAGAAAATATTCTGTATTTGGGTGAACTAATGTGATCCTGGATTACTTCTAACAGAGTCAACATTCTTCCCCCTCCTGCCTCTGAATCTTCTCAAAGGTAGACATTCTCCAGGCAGGCTGCTCTCTGAGCTTGGTTCCCTTGGCCTCCCTCCCCGTGTTGGTGCCCAGAATGTAATAACAAATCGCGTCTCCCAGCCAGGAGCTGGGTGCCCAGGAATTCCGGCCTGCTCGGCCAGCTCTGTTTGCCTGCGCATCTGTTTCTAATCAGTGCAGCGGGATGCATTCTTTCTGCCGAGTGTGCAGGCCCGGAGCCTGGGGACTGTGCTAATTGATTGCTAAATGGATCTTGTCATTTCTAAAAGAGGCCTCTAGGCCTGCCCTTTGCTCTGCCTCTGCTCTCCGCGGGCTGAAGGGCTTAAGAATTAACTCGTCCACTGCCTTTGACGGGAGGTGAGGACTGTCTAAAACTTCAGCGTTGGGAAAGCCTCTGCTCTTTGTAAAGAGGCTCATGGCTGAAAAAGCCCTGCCATGGATGGGATCCCATTTTATTCTCCTGGTGGCTTATAGGGGTAGGCCTGATCCCACTGGACAGATGAAGAAATCAAGGCTCAGGGGTATGAATTGAGTTGCCCAGGTCACGCAGAGCTACTGGCAGGGATGAGACTGCCTTGAGCTTGACTCATGCTGGGTCCAGATTTATACTCAGACCTCAGCCCATGGGCAGTGTCTGGCCAGGGCTTGCCATTGAGATAGCAGAGAAAGTGGACAGCACAAGGTCTGCTGACAGGGCTGCCTGGGTCCTCAGGATACCCACAGGTATCTTGGTGTCCGGCTGCCCTGTCATGATGACAGCACCAGGATGGGGAAGAGACTGCTTGCGTTCTGGACGGTAGCACTGCTACCTCAACCTGCCTTCCCTAGCAGTACAGCTCCTCCCATGCCAGCATCCTTGCACCAGAGCCCCTGGGCTTGCCTGGCACTTACAGAAGTATTGAGTCACCATCTGTTTTCTCGTCTGTCTCCCCAGCTTGAAGCCAGGGATTGCTGTCTTTCTGTCTCTCAATCTCTGCCTGGAACAGGGTCTACTCATGGTAGGTGGTCAGTACATAAATGTACAATAAATGAATGAATGACTCGTCCCGGGCTGTTTTCTCTGATTTCCTCCTCCTTGGTCTTTTGGCAGGGATGGTCAGAGAATAAGATTTGCGTTTACTCTCAGCAGAACCCTTTAGCACTCAGACGCCTCAGTTCCTGACAAAATCTCTCAGCTTCAGTTTTCACATATGTCAGATGAGATGATTCCGTGTTTGCACCCCAGGCTGGTTGGAGGGCCAGTTGAGATAATGGAAGTTTGAACATTATGCTCATGTGAATGCTGTGTGTGTGTGTGTGGTGTTGTTTTTGGTGGTGGTTTGGTTTTTTTGTGTGTGTGTGAGAAGGAGTATCCCTCTGTCACCCAGGCTGGAATGTAGTCGTATGATCTCAGCTTACTGCCAGCTCCACCTCCCAGGCTCAAGTGATCCTCCAGCCTCAGCCTCCTGAGTAGCTGGGACTACAGCTGTGTGCCACCATGCCTGGCTAATTTTTTTATTTTTCACAAACGTGTGGTCCCTATGTTGCCCAGGCTGGTCTCAAACTCCTGGCCTCAAACATTCCTCCCACCTCGGCCTCCCAAAGTGCTGAGATTACAGGTGTGAGCCACTGTACTCTGCCTGTTTTAATCTTTAATGGATTCTGGGCTCAACTCTTTTCCAGAAGCTTCCTCATTGGCTCACACTGCCAAAAGGGCTTATTGTGGAATCAGGGGTGCAGAGAAGTTCCTTCAGCCTGTAAAACTATGTATGGTATCAAAGTAACTCTTGGTTCAGACTAAGTGGCTCAGACAGACAGAACCCAGAAGAAGGGGGTGTCCTCAGCCTCCTGAGCCCCAGATCCTGGGTCCTTGCCACCTTGAGGCCCCTTGTTCCTGTATTCTTCCCCTCTTCCCTACATTGATTAAGATTAAACTTAAGGCTGGGCACGGTGGCTCACGCCTGTAATCCCAGCACTTTGGGAGGCTGAGGCAGGTGCATCAGGCAGGCTGAGGTCAAGAGATCGAGACCATTCTGGCCAACATGGTGAAACCCCGTCTCTACTAAAAATGCAAAAATTAGCTGGGCATGGTGGTGTGCGCCTGTAGTTCAGCTACTCAGGAGGCTGAGGCAGGAGAATTATTTGAACCAGGGAGGCGGAGGTTGCAGTGAGCCAAGATCGCGCCACTGCACTCCAGCCTGGCAACAGAACGAGACTCCTTCTCAAAAAAAAAAAAAAAAAAGACTCAAGTTAAGAAATCAAAGAGAACTGAGCTTAACTCCTGGATTTCCTTCTTCCTAGCTGTGTGACTTTGGGGAAATGATTTAACCCATCTGACCTTACCATGTTAGGGTGGGGACACTAGCACACCTTGCAGGGTGTCGCCAGGAATTACTGAAATTATGTACAAAAGGCGCTTCACAGTGGGTGGGCATGTGCTAAATACTCCATAGGTGCTAGTTGTTCTGATTGTGCTGGAAGGAGCCCCCTAATTCTCTGTCTCTTCTCCCTTGGCCATGGAGTCCTCTGCCATCTGATCGCCCCACTGACACTTTTATGAAGGCCTCCCGTGCTCTTAATTGCAAAATCCAAGGGGAAAAAAGCTTCATTCTTACCCTCTGTAGCCTCTTGGCAGCATTTGCCACTGTGACCTTTTCCTTCCTGAACATTCTCTCCTCCCTTAATTTCTAGGCTGAAATACCCCCTTGGTTCTCCTGCTTCACTGACTGTTCTCTGTCTCTTTCATGCGTTCTTTCTTGGCCACAGTCCTAAGGCCTGCTCTTCTCCAGGGCCCTGTGTATTTTTTCTCAGTTAGTAGTTACCAGAGTTCACAGGCTCAAAACACAGAATCCCTGCCCATGAGAGCTTATAACCTGGCAGTACTCAAGCTAACTGCTACCTATTGAGGATCTGAAAGAAGCCAAGTGCTGTGCTTAGTGCTTTTAATGTATCATGCCATCTGACACTTGCAGATGGACCAGGGCTCACATCCAGCCCCATCACATCAGTCCCTGGGGGCAGCAGCAGGTATTCCCCGGGTCCCTCACTGGTGGGGAAGGAGCTGATAAGCAATGCCAGGACTGAGAATGGTGTGGGGGTGATCCAGCCCACCAGCCTTTACAGCCCCAAGCTCTGGGGCAAACAGGCATCGAGAGAAAGGGCTGGGAATTTACAATTGCAAAACTAGTGGCTTATCTCCTGTTTTGCCACTCACTTGCTGTGTGACCCTGGGTAGATCACTTGACCTCTCTGAACCTCAGAGATATCAGTGAGGCCCAATATATAAGAGTGCTGAGTGGGTACAGTGGCTCACACCTGCAGTCCCAGCACTTTGGGAGGTCGAGGTGGGCAGATCATGAGGTCAGGAGATTGAGACCATTCTGGCCAACATGGTGAAACCCTGTCTCTTACTAAAAATGCAAAAATTAGCTGGGCATGGTGGTGCGTGCCTGTAGTCCCAGCTACTGGGGAGGCTGAGGCAGGAGAATTGCTTTAAACCAGGAAGTGGAGCTTGCAGTAAGCCGACATCAGGCCACTGCACTCCAGCCTGGTTACAGAGCGAGACTTCATCTCAAAAAAAAAAAAAAAAAGAGTGCTGAGTAAACAAGATGCCAATAATTATTGTCATCAAAGCACTTTCAGGTCCATGATCCAGTCGGATCCTGACAAAGAAATGACTCGCTTGAGGTTCCAGCTGAGCTGGAAATCCCTACTGGATCTCCTGACTTGTGGGACGCCATTCAGTCAGTTCCACAGTGTGGGGGCCTTTACATGTATGACCCCATTTATGTCCCAGCAATCCTGGTAACAGTATGAGCATGCCCATTTTATGGATGAGAAAACTGAAGCCCCAGGAAGTTAAGCAATATGTCCAAGGCCCACACAAGTGGTGGGAACCAGGCTCTGTCCCGGGGCTGTGCTCCTTCTCCTGCTGGTCCCTACCTTCACCAGCCGCCACCTGATCTGTGATTTGGTTTCACATGCACCAGCCTCCCAGGAGCACCATTAACTGTTTTGGGCCAGGTATTCACCCTCCATCTTACAAAACAAATAGCTTTAAACAAATTAATGTTTTATGGCAACCTGTTCCCAGAACCTAATCGTCTTTGGGAGAACTGGGGAAGGGGATCATTAATGAAAGGAATCTGGGAGATAATCATTCTCTCGAGAGAGACTGGATTGTGGGATGTCCCTGGGGCTTCTCAGAGCCCCCAGAGCCTTGTGTGTAAAATCATGTCAGGTATGATTATTGAGTACCTGAGCTAAGTGACCTGATGTTTATTATCTCATTTAATGCTGACACAGGCCCTATGCAACAGATGCTATTTTTTTTTTCCTTTCTTTTTTTGAGATGTAGTTTCACTCTTGTTGCCCAGGCTGGAGTGCAATGGTACAATCTTGGCTCACCACAACCTCTGCCTCCTCAGTTCAAGTGATTCTCCTGCCCCAGCCTCCCAAGTATCTGGGATTACAGGCATGTGCCACCACATCTGGCTACTTTTGTATGTGTGTATATATATATATATATATATATATATATATATATATATATATATTTTTTTTTTTTTAGTAGAGATGGGGTTGACCATGTTGGTCAGGGTCGTCTGAAACTCCTGACCTCAAGTGATTGCCTGCCTCGGCCTCCCAAAGCATGAGCCACCGCGCCTGGGATTACAGGCCTGAGCAACTGCATCTGGCCGACAGATGCTATTTTTATCCACAAGTTACAGATTCAGAAAGTGAGACCAGAGAGTGCACAGCTAGTGAGTGGTGGAGCCAGGATTTGAACCTGGACAGTCGGAGTCCTTAGCCCAAGCCCCCTAGTGCCACATCACAGTGAGGGAGGACCAGAGGGTCTCTGAGGTGCCTTGCCGCTCTGTGATTGGCTGAGCCTTTTCTCTCTTTCTCTCTCTCACTCCAGCCAGCCTTCTTCTCTAGTTCTAGTTCTGGAAGCTTTCTTCCCTCTCTGCTGAGCGACGCTGCTGGAGATGCTGGCAGAGCCCTGATGGCCGCCTCCGTGGCTGGTCTGTGTGCTGTCTCAGTTCATGCCCTAAGCTCCTCCTTGGCAGTCCAAGGCGGAGTTGGCCAGAGCTTATGTTAACATTTCTGCTCTTTGAATCTTCTCTTCCTTTGCCTTGCACTGTGTATTGAAATAGTTCATAGGATACGGTTAAAGAAACAACAAAAGTCAACAGAAGCATATTTATGGGTGCTGGTGGGATTGCTGCCGCATTATGAGGGTGAGAAACAGTTTTCTTGGGCTTGTGTTGAGCTTTAGAATGGCCAGCAGGGGTGGGGGAAGCAGGGACTGGCTTCTTGGCTCAGCTCTGCAGGTTTACACCCAGCTTCCCAGGGATCCAATCGGATTATTCTTCCCTGTTTTGGAGAGCTGTTGCTTTAGCGAGTTCATGCCTGTCCCAGGCAAAGCAGCTTGGGGGCTGGTCCCAAAGGTCCTTCTCTAACCTGGTCCTGCAGGCTCTGTACATCGCATAAAGTCCTCGTTGTTTGTGGCATGTGAAGGACTCTTCTTGGCTTCCAATGTCGATGTGAGGTTTTCCTCTGATAGGTTATTTCTGTCCTAAGCTGTGAAGAGGGATCAAAAGTATATATACCTCATAGCGTCTTCCCACACTCCAAATTGCTGGCTTCTCAAAGGCACTGCAGTTGATATTATTAATATTATTTTCCTCCAGGGCATGGCCCAGAGAGGCCCCAAGGAGCTGGGAGGGCATAGGCACATTCAGAGCACAGACTGGGGGCCAGCACAGAACTTCCAAGCAAGCAGGGGCCAAGGACTAAGCAGGGGCCAGGCGACAGCTGGGGGTCTGAGGGTGGGGCCCAGAACAGGAAGGAGCCACAGGCAGGAGGGCAGCACCTAGCCTGAGCGGGGAAGGCAGCTCCAAATTGGGGACAGGGAAGTAGCAGAGTTGGAATCTTGGGCCCTCTGTGGTGTCATGAAGTCCAAACAAGTGACCTCCTGCCAGAGTGGGAGATAGGTCCCAAAGCCAGACGGAGTGTGAGCCCTGTGCCTCGGCTGCGGGCAGCCTTTCTGGGAGGAAGAGATGGAGGGAGAGATGTTCATGACACTGTCCCCCAATGACAGCCAGGCCCTGCCAGGGCAGGTGACTGCAGTCAGGGGCCAGGCCAACTACCTCATTGAGTTTGCTAACTGGGAACCAGGTGGGATGAGGTGTGCAGTGCAGAGATAAAAACATGCTTTTGTGGTCTGGGAGGCTGCCGTGATCTAGGAAGATGGGGAGCTTCCAGGTCAAGGGAGGGGAGAGAACTGTTCTACCTGGTTTAGTCATAATGTTGCATTCAGCTCTTGACAATACATTTGTAATATTAAAGTAACCATTTAATTTAATTTTAGTAATAAGAATTCCATTCACATGGTTCGAATGTAAAAATAAAATATATAAACAGGGAAACATCAAAAAACCTCTTTATATACCCCCACTTCCCACCCCCACCCCTTGCCCCCCACCAGTCTCCTCTATAAATATTGGTATTAGTTTCCTGAATATTCTCTGGAATTATTTTAAGCTTAAATAAGAAACTATAAATATGTGATTTAGAAAATTTATTCTTCTGACAGTAAAAGTACACCGCTGGGTGCGGTGGCTTATGCCTGTAATCCCAGTACTTTGGGAGGCCGAGGCGGGTGGGTCACCTGAGGTCAGGAGTTCAAGACCACCCTGACCAACAGAGAGAAACCTGTCTCTACTAAAAATACAAAATTAGTCGAGTGGTAGTGCAGCCCTATAATCCCAGCTACTTGGGAGGCTGAGGCAGGAGAAGTGCTTGAACCTGGGAGGCGGAGGTTGCAGTGAGCCGAGATTGTGCCATTGCACTCCAGCCTGGCCAACAGAGTGAAACTTCGTCTCAAAAAAAAAGAAAAAGGTAGAATACTGTACACATTTTTCTGCAATTTGCATCCTTATTCCTTTTTACTGCCGGGTTATGTATTTTAATAACATCTTCATCCATGGTATCAGCTAACATTTCGCATCTGTGACAGGAAGTGTAAATTCCTTCCTTACAGTATTTCAATCTCACTGAATCCTACAGCAACCTTACATGGTAGGTACTGTAGTTGTGCACCACTCAATGACACTACAATCAATGATGGACCACTTATACCATGGCGGCCCCAATGCAGTTACAATGGACTTGGAAAATTCCTATTGCCTAGTGACCTAGTAGCCGTCATAATGTCACAGTGTAACGCATTACTCAAATGTTTCCGGTGATGCTGGTGTAAACAAACCTCGTCCACTGCCAGTCAAATGAGTATAACAAGTACAGGCTGGGCGAGGTGGCTCATGCCTGTAATCACAGCACTTTGGGAGGCTAAGGTGGGTGGATCACTTAAGGCCAGGAGTTTAAGACCAGCCTGGGCAATGTGGTGAAACCCTGTCTCTACAAAAAATACAAAAACGAGACTGGCATGGTGGTATGTACCTGTAGTCCAGCTACTTGGGAAGCTGAGGTGGGAGGATGGCTTTAACCCAAGAGGTTGAGGCTGCAGTGAGCCATGATCCTGCCACTGCACTCCAGCCTAGGTGACAAGGTGACAGAGTACAGAGTGTCTCAAAAAAAAAAAAGAAAAAAGAAAAGAAAATAGACTACCTAATACTCAGTAATGATAATAAACTACTATGTTACTAGTTTATGTATTTACTATGCTACTTATTATTTTAAAGTGTATTCTCTCTACTTACATAAAAAATGTTAACTGTAAAGACTATTTTAGATGACTAAACATACTCTGTTGGCTGGGCACAGTGGCACACGCCTGTAATCCCAGCACTTTGGAATGCCAAGGCAGGAGGATCAGGATGTCAAGAGATCAAGACCAGCCTGGCCAACATGGTGAAACCCTGTCTCTATTAAACATACAAAAATTAGCTGGGTGTGGTGACTCGTGCCTGTAGTCCCAGCTAATCAGGAGGCTGAGACAGGAGAATTGCTTGATGCAGGGAGGTGTAGTTTGCAGTGAATGGAGATCATGCCACTGCACTCCAGCTTGGTGACAGAGCAAGACTCTGTCTCAAAAAAATAAAAAAGAGAGAGAGAAAAGAAATAAACAGATAAATAAATAAATAAATGTTGATGGGCCAGTAGTATTTGGATGAGCTATAAAGCAAAAGCATACATAAATCACTATTTTTCTTCTTCATAAATTTGTTTTCTTGCCTTATTTATTTAGAGACACGGTCTTGCTCTGTCATTCAGGTTGGAGTACAGTGGCATGATCACGGCTCACTGCTACCTCTGCCCCCTCAGCTCAAGCAGTCCTCCCACCTCAGCCTCCCAAGCAGCTGGGACTACAGACATGTGCCCACCGTGCCCAGCTAATTTTTGCATTTTTTGTAGAGACAGGGTTTCATCATGTTGCCCACTCTGGTCTTGAACTTTTGGACTCAAGTGATCTGCCCACCTCAGCCTCCAAAAGTACTGGGATTACAGATGTGAGGCACCACACCTGGCCCTTTTTGCCTTATTTTTTTTTTAAATCACCAATTATGCTTATAATTAATATTTTTACATATATATTATGCTCTATTGATAGCAGTAATCTGCTTTATCATTATTAATATTATTATTTTTAGAGATGGGTCTTGCTCTGTTGCCAAAGCTTGAGTGAAGTAGTGTGATTACAGCTCACTGCAGCCTCAAGTTTCTTGGCTCAGCCTCAAATTCCTTCCACCTCAGCTTCCTGAGTTGGCCGGTGGTGCGTGCACACCTCATCCCACCCAGCTCCCATTCAGCAAACTCAGTGAGGTAGTTGGCCTGGCCTCTGGCTGTAGTCACCTGCTCTGGTAGGGCCTGGCTGTTGTTAGGGGACAGTGTAATGAACATCTCTCCCTCCATCTCTTCCTCCTAGAAAGGCTGCCCACAGCCCAGGCTAATTTTTAAAGAAAATTTTATAGAAATGGAGTCTTTCTTTGTTGCCCAGGCTGGTCTCAGACTCCTGGTTTCAAGTGATCCTCCACCCTGACCTCCCAAAGTAGTAATGAGCTTTTTAAAAAGTATTAAAATGTATTTTATGTACATATAACAAATTTTCTCATGCACCCCATAAACGTGCATGAATAAAATAAATTTTTAAAAGTATTTTCATCAGGCTGGGTGTGGTGGCTCACGCCTGTAATCCCAGCATTTTGGTAGGCCAAGGCTGGCGGATCATTTGAGGTCAGGAGTTTGAGACCAGCCTGGCCAGCATGGTGAAACCCTGTCTCTACTAAACATACAAAAAAATGAGCCGGGCGTGGTAGTGCAGACCTGTAATCTCAGCTGCTCAGGAGGCTGAGGCAGGAGAATCGCTTGAACCCAGGAGGTGGAGGTTGCAGTGAGCTGAGATCGTGCCACTGCACTCCAGCCTGGGTGATGGAGTGAGATCCTGTCTCAAAAAAAAAAAAAAAAGTATTTTTCACCAAATGTATAAATAAAGGTGAATATAAAAATTTAAAAATGATTTTGTTTTTTAAAAAGTTCTTATCTTCTAAGCAAGGATGACCAAGGCCTGTTTTTGTAAACAAGTGTTTATTGGAACACAGCCACATCTATTCCTTTACATACTGTCTATAGCTGCTTTTTTGCTACAACACCAGAGTTGAATGGTGATAGCAGAGGTCATATGTCCTGCAAAGTAAAAAATGTTTATTCTCTGGCCCTGTGAGAAAAAGTTTATTGACCCCTATTCCAAATTATCAATGAAAATTAAAGGTAAAATATAAGTTATAATTAATATGAAGCTAATAAAGTTATTTAATAAAATCGTTTTTATAATTTAATTAAATCTTATTAAATCTTTTTATTAAAAGGCTGTTTGCAATTCTGCAGTTCAAGGTCTGACCATACAAAGAATTAATATCACGCTTCACGTATATCAGAGGTCCCCAGCCCCCAGGCCATGGCCTGTTAGGAACCGGGCAGCATAGTAGAAGGTGAGGGGCAGGCGAGTGAGTGAGGGTTCATCTGTATTTACAGGCACTCCCCATTCTCACATTCCCACATGAGCTCCATCTCCTGTTAGATCAGTGATGGCATTAGATTCTCACAGGCACGCAAATGTGAACTGTGCATGTGAGGGATCTAGGGTGTGTGCTCCCTTTTCTTTATTTTTTTGAGATGGAGTTTTGCTCTTCCTGCCCAGGCTAGGCAATGGCGCAGCCTCGGCTCACTGCAATCTCCGCCTCCCAGGTTCAGGCAATTCTCCTGCCTCTGCCTCCCGAGTAGCGAGGATTACAGGCATGAGCCACCATTCGCTGGTAATTTTTGTATTTTTAGTAGAGACGGGGTTTCGCCATGTGGGCCAGGCTGCTCCTGAACTCCTGACCTGAAGTGATACCCCTGCCTCAGCCTCCCAAAATGCTGGGATTACAGGCATGAGCCACACGCCCAGCCAAGGGACCTAAGCTGGGTTCTCCTTATGAGAACCTAATGTCTGATGATCCGAGGTGGAACAGTTTCAGCTGGAAACCATTTCCCTCACCGTGTCCATGGAAAAATTATCTTCCTGAAATTAGCCCCTGGTGCCAAAAAGGTAGGGGACCACGATGCATATTATGTCTAGACCTAGACGTATGCAAATCTAAGACTAATATGAATTATTAAAGATTGCAAAGTGTGCCTCAGCCACTCCTGTGCAACTCTTGAGAATGATGTATTAATTTATGAATAGCTCCAGAACAATTAATCACAACGTCAAAAAGGAGACAACGCCCCTGGAAAATGTGATACATTGAATGCATGGATCTGTACATTCCTGCTATGCCAGAGGAAAGATTTCACAAGTTATTTCATTTGTCTTTTCTTTCACTCAAGTGTTTCTGCTTCTTGCATCCTTTCTGCTCAGTGTCCAACCTTGGCATTGGCAAAACCCACAAACCTTCATGGTATTTAAGGGTAAAGCTTTGGACAGTAGCGGTGTTGAAGCAGTTCCTGGGGTCTGGACAGTCTTAGCCATGAGAGCAGCTGTTTAGGGCTGGGGCTGTGCTGTGCCAGGGTGAAGGGCAGGATCCCGAGTTACAGGCAGTCCAGTGCTTGTTAATTGATTGGTTTTTGTGTGTTTGTGTTATGCACGGCCCACTAGAGCTCAGAGCCCACGTGTTAAGGTTAATTCTGGTCTGGGGAGCAGCTTTCAGGACTTGGAGTTTCATCTTGAAGAAGAAAATCTTTTTTCTCTGCCTTGTCCTTACCCCTGTATCTCTTCATCCCAATCCTCTTCTTCCTTCTCTCTGAAGGAGTGTCTTGGAGACGCTTAGCTCCCGCACAAGGCTGGAACTGGACCAGGATGTGGACCTTACATGGAAGGACATTTTGACTTGATGGAAGTCAGGGGTTCTAACAATGAAGCCACCTAACATTTGAATGGGCAGCTGGAAGAGGAGGTGGGTGCCCACCCCCAGAGGTGCTCAGTCATGGGTTCACAGTGCTAGAAGATTTCTGTGTAGGGTAATGGGTTGGTCTGGAGGAAGACTTTTTGATTCCGATCACCCTAGGGAGCCCTAATTCCAATCTTTGGAATATCATCCCTTCCAGTCTTTATCTGGATACTGAGTTATGGGTGCAGGTGAGGATGGTGGTTATGGATGGGTTGGGCTTTCAGATTAGCCAAGTGCAGACCAAAATAGCCAACCATTAACCTGGAGGGACCAGCTCCTGAGAACTGAAGTTTCCAGGAAGGTCCTGGGTAGAATGTGACCAGCCTCCCATCTCTGAGGCATTTCCTGAGAAACCACTTGCTCTCCCAGTGAAACCTGCTCCCATTATTAATGATCTGAAGCTCATTAATAGGAGGCAGCCTGAGGCTGTGGGCAGAGAATCAGCTTCAGAGTCAAAGAGGTAGATGTAAGTTTAAGTTCTGCCAGTTATTAGTTGTGTGAACTTGATCAAGGTTTTTTGTTGTTGTTGTTTGAGACAGAGTTTCGCTCTTGTTGCCCAGGCTGGAGTGCAATGGCGTGATCCTAGCTCACCACAACCTCCACCTCCTAGGTTCGAGCGATTCTTCTGCCTCAGCCTCCTGGGTAGCTGGGATTACAGGCATGCGCCATGACGCCTGGCAAACTTTGTATTTTTTAGTAGAGATGGGATTTCTCCATGTTGGTCAGGCTGGTCTTGAACTGCTGACCTCAAGTTATCCACCCACCTCAGCCTCCCAAAGTGCTGGGATTACAGGCATGAGCCACCATGCCTGGCCGGTCAAGGTATTCACATTGACTCAGTTTCCTTGTCTGCCAATGGCAATAGTGACACCCATATCTACCATACAAGGTTGTTGGTAGGGCGAAGGGAGAAATGGATCTGGACAGGGCTTGTCAGTCAGAGGGTGTTTTTCCTTCTTCCCTAGCTCCCACTGACTACCAGGCATTTGAATGCATTTCCTATTTCAGGGGAATCCCAGAACAGATGGGAGGCAAGACCCTCTTCAAATAAGAGAAGTAAATAAGGAAAGATGTTCCTCTCCTCTACTTCCTGACACTTAGGACGTGCCAATGACTGTGTCCAGGCTCTTGCCTGGGCCGCACAGTCCTGAGGGAGTAGCACAGAGACCCATGGCCTGTGGTGGGGTGGTATAAGAGGGTTCTATGGGTGGTGTCAGGAGTGGTAACTATGAATATTTAATCACAGCAGCTGAATTATGGTTACGGTTGATGTGGCTGGGTACCTTCTCAGCATTCATTTCTTCCTTCTTCTTAAAAGAACTATGATTTTATTCAAATATCCACTCCTTCCCTAAGTAGTCTGTGTACCTTGGGGGAAGCCCATTCCCCCATAGTTTTAGGGATGGTCCTGGATTGACCTAAATTTAAATAACTTAATTGTTCTCCCCAGGGATTGGTTCAGCACTCTAGTTTTAAGCCAATCAGCTGAAGGAGTTCCCCTATGATTAGTTATTGGCCAAGGGTAGGCATGTGACTTAGGTTGGACCAATCAGACTAAAGGGAAAGACTTCAATTCCATGATTAAGGAAGAGGCTCCTTGGTCTTGAACACTTAGAATATTGCCTGTACTCCAAGACACCCCCATGTGTACCTTTTCCATTGACAACCCGCTCCCTCTTCCCAGAAGTAACTACTATTCTGACTTTCAAGATAATATTTTTCTTGCTTTTTATTTGCTTACTATCTCTCCTATGTATTTACCCCTAAACAAGATATGTTTATTTTGCATATTAGACATATATTTTTTTAAAGAAATTGAATTGTTCTAAATGTATCCTTCTGTATTGTTTGTTCAACATAATATGTAAGCTTCATTTATGTTGTTACATATAGCTATAGTTTGTTGATTTCCATGGCTGTATGGCACTCCATTTATGAATACGCGACAATTCATTTATCGGATCTACCATTTTTGGAGGTCTGGGCTGTTTCTAGTATTCTGGTTTAACAAGAAAGCTGCTACATACATTCGTTGTTCACCACTTCTGGTGCAGATACACTGCGTGAGTTTGTCTAAGTATGCTTCTGTTTATTCAACTTTACCAGAGAGTGCTGGACAGTTAACCAAAGTGGTCGCACCAATTTCTTGTTCATACGAGCAGTGTGTAAGAGTTCCTGCAGCTCTACATTCTCACTAAGCACTTGGTAGTGTCAGAATTTGACCATCCTTATGGCATGTATGTAGTAATATGTCTTTGTGGTTTCAATTTACATTTTCCTGATTATTAATGAGATCGAGCACATTTTTGTATGCTTATTAGCCATGTGGATTTCCTCTTTAATAAAGTGCCTAGAAAAAATTTTGCCAATTTTTTTATTTTTTGAGATGGGGTCTCACTCTGCTGCCCCAGCTGGAGTGCAGTGGCATGATCGCAGCTCACTACAGCCTCAACCTCCTGGGTTCAGGTGATCCTCCCACCTCAGCCCCCAGGTAGTTGGGACTACACGTGTGCACCATCATGCCTGGCTAATTTTTATGTTTTTTGTAGAGACAAGGTTTTGCCATGTTGCCCAGGATGTCCTGGACCTTCTGGGCTCCAGTGATTTGCCTTGCCTCGGTCTCCCGAAGTCCTAGGATTACAGGAGTGCATCACTGTGTCTAGCCTTCAGTTTGCTATTGGGTTGTATTTATATGGTTTTGTTACTACTTTTTTGGTCAGTTCGTTGAGTTGCAACTATCTTCCCTCACTCTGTGAATTGTTTTATCCCTTTTAAGAGCAGCATTTTAAAATTTTAATGTAGTAGAGTTTGTTAATGTGTTCCTTTGTAATTTGTACTTTTTGCAAATGTGTTTAAGAATTTCCTCACTGCCAGGTGTGATGGCTCGTGCCTGTAATCCCAGCACTTTGGGAGACCGAGGCGAGCAGATTGCTTGAGATCAAGAGTTCAAGACCACCCTGGCTAACATGGTGAAACCTTGTCTCTACTAAAAGTACAAAATTAGCCAGGTGTGATGGTAGGCGCCTGCAATGCCAGCTACTCAGGAGGCTGAAGTGGAAGGATCACTTGAGCCCAAGAATTTGAGGCTGAAGTGAACTATGATCACACTACTGCACTCCAGCCTGAGCAACAGAATGAGATCAGGCTGGAGTCTCAAAAAAAAAAAAAAAAAAAAAAAAGGATAAGATATATAAAAAATATGCCTCTGATGTATATCATGGTTCTTATTCCATCTGGAATTGATTTTTTGTGTATGGTATGAGATAAGGGTACAATTTTTACCCCCTGTCCCCAATATAAATGCTCTGCTACTCTAGACCCATTTATTTATTGCAAAGTCAGCCCTTTTCCCCCTCTGCAATCCATCTCTATCATACACTGTCCATATTAGCATGAATCTATTCCTGGACTCTCTCTTCTGTTCCATTGGTCCTTTGGTCCATCCCTGAGCCAACACCACATTGTCTTAATTACTACAGATTTAAAATAACCTTTTTTTTTCTTTTTTGGGATGGAGTTTCGCCCTTGTTGCCCAGGCTGGAGTGCAGTGGCATAATCTCAGCTCACGGCAACCTCCACCTCCCAGGTTCAAGCAATTCTTCTGCCTCAGCCTCCCAAGTAGCTAATTGGGAGCCTGAGGCATGGGCACTACCATGCCTGGCTAATTCTGTATTTTTAATAGAGATGGGGTTTCACCATGTTGGTCAGGTGGTCTTGAACTCCTGATTTTGTGATCCGCCTGTCTCAGCCTTCCAAAGTGCTGGGATTACAGGCGTGAGCCACTGCGCCTGGCCTATAATCTTTACATTTGGCAAATCAAATTCTTCTACCTTGTGGGGGAAATTTCAAGGGTATCTGAACTACTCTTGGTCCTTTGCATTTTCACATAAAGTTTAGAATGAGCTCATCAAGTTCCACAAAATAAAAAATAAGCATCAGGGATTTTTATTCAATTGTATTGAATTTATAAATCAAATTGGGAAAACTGTTGAGTTTGCCAGCCTACAAAGTATTTCTACTTTTATTGAAGTCCTTTAAAAAAACCAGCTTCAATGGGGTTTGCTTGACTTATAATAAATTGCACATAAAGTGTACAATTTGATAAGTTTTGACATATGTATACACCCATGAAACCAACATTACCATCAAGATAATGAATATATCCATCAGCTGGTAAGATTTCTTCCTGCCCCACTATAATCCCTTTGCTCTTGTTGCCCAGGCTGGAGTGCAATGGCGTAATCTCAGGTTACGGCAACCTCCACCTCCCAGGTTCAAGCAATTCTTCTGCCTCAGCCTCCCAAGTAGCTAACTGGGTAGCTAATAATATTGAACTGTTTTTCCTTTCTTTCTTTTTTCTTGAGATGGAGTTTCATTCTTGTTGCCCAGGCTGGGTGCAATGGCATGATCTCGGCTCACCTCAACCTTTGCCTCCCGGGTTCAAGCGATTCTTCTGCCTCAGCCTCCAGAGTAGCTGGGATTACAGGCATGTACCACCATGCCTGGCCAATTTTGTACTTTTAGTAGAGATGGGGTTTCTCCTTGTTGGTCAGGCTGGTCTGGAACTCCCGACCAGTGAGTGATCTGCCCGCCTTGGCCTCCTAAAGTGCTGGGATTACAGGTGTGAGCCATTGCCCAGACTTTTTTTTGAGACAGATTCTCACTCTGTTACCCAAGCTGGAGTACAGTGATGCAATCTCAGCTCACTGCAACCTCTGCCTCACAAGCTCAAGTGATTCTCCCGCCTCAGCCACCTGAGTGTCCGGGGTTACAGGCACCCACCACCATGTCAGCTACTTTTTGTATTTTTAGAGATGGGGTTTCACCATATTGGCCAGGTTGGTCTTGAATTCCTGGTCTCAAGTGATCCACCCACCTTGGCCTCCCACAGTGTGAACTTGTCTGTATATATCTTCTTTAGTGAAGTGTCTTTTCAAATCTTTTGCTTCTTTTTAACTGGGTGCTTTTCTTATTACTGAGTTTTGAGAATTCTTTATATTCTGGATAGAACTCCTTTGTTAGATACTTGCTTTGCAAAGACTTTTCCCCCCTAGTTTGGGTTCGTCCTTTTATTCTCTCATGTGCCTTCTGAAGAGCAAGTGTTTTAATTTTGATGAGGTTCATTTTATCAATTTGTTCATTTAGGATTGTGCTTTTCTTGTCATATTTAAGAAATCTTTGTGGCCGGGCACGGTGGCTCACACCTGTAATCCCAGCACTTTGGGAGGCTGAGGTGGGCAGGATCACCTGAGGTCAGGAGTTCGAGACCAGCCTGGCCAACATGGCGAAACCCCATATCTACTAAAAATATAAAAATTAGCTTGGCGCGGTGGCGCATGCCTGTAGTCCCAGCTACTAGGGAGGCTGAGGCAAGAAAATGGCTTGAATTCTGGGAGGCAGAGGTTGCCGTGAGCCGAGATGGCACCACTGCACTCCAGCCTGGACGATAAAGCGAGACTATCTCAAAAAAAAAAAAAAAAAGAGAGAGAGAAATCTTTGCATAACCCCAGTCACAAGGGCATTCTTCTGTTTTCTTTGTATAATTTTAGTATTTACATTTAGGTTTGGGATCTATTTAGAGTTAATTTTGTATGTAGTAAGAGGTATGTTTCTGCTTTTTTGAAATCTTTTTAAATGTCTCTTAGTACATATTAATAATTATACTACAAACAGGCCACACACCTTTTGTTAGTTTTATTCCTAGTAATGTAATATCCTTGATGATTCTGTAAATGGCTTTTTTAAAAACCTTTTTTTTTTTTACTTTTGGTTGCTGATATGCAGAAATGTGAATGATTTTATATGCATTGAATTTATATCTACCAATATTGTCAAGCTTTCTTAATTCTAATAATTCACCTGTAGATCCTTTTAGATTTTCTCTATATAAAACTTATATCATCTGCAAATAATGACAGTTTTGTTCTTCCTTTCCAATTCTTTTATTTCTTTTTCTTTTCTACACATGACTTACAATTGTTTTCTAGGTGAATTGACCCTTTTACCATTATGCAGCGACCCTCTTTTCTTTTGTAACTTCTTTTAATATAACGTCTCCTTCGTCAGCTATTAATAACATGGATACTTATAATAATTAACATAATCGCTTCTCGGCCTTTTGGCTAAGATCAAGTGTAATAATTAACATAATATACAGAGGTTTCCTTTTGGTTAGTATCTGCACTTTTTTTTTCTGTCCCTCTTCATTTACCCTTTATTTATTGTTATGTATCTTTTGTAAAAAGCACATAGTTGGATTTTTATTTTTAAACCATGTTGATAATCTATATCCTTTAGCGTAATTATATAATCAATATGTGATGTATCTTTGGGTTGAAATTTACCACCTCATTTTGTTTTGTTTGTCCTGCCTTCCTCATCTTGCTTTTTGTCTCTTTTCCTGCCCTTTTTTGGGGAGTAATTGACTTTTGAAAAAAAATTAATTTCAATTTGTAAAAACATCTTTTCCCATTTATTTAGTGATTACTTCAGTACAGCATGCATTCTTTTTTATTTTGAGAGACAGGGTCTCAAACTCCTGGGCTCAGGTGATCCTTCCACCTCATCCTCCGGAGTTGCTGGGGCTACAGGTGTCTCGCGCACCCAGCAACACGCATTATCAATCTACCAAAGCCAGAAATTGATCAAAACCTTCACCTTCCTCTCAAACAACATAAGAGTCTGAAATTAGTTTGACTCCATTAACTCTCTCTCAGTGTAGATGCTATTTTGCATTTAATGTATGTTTATTAATTCCATGTGTATGTGTATATAGATTCATACATACATATATATATTTATTGCATGTGAGTGTGTTCAAACTTGTGTAACAGTAAGAGTTTAGTCAGTAAAACAGAAATGACGGTAGACACGGCAGGCTGAAGTCACAGGACTGGGGACTTTTCCCTAACTCTATACGTGTCATACTCCTGCTTGAGTATATTGTTTTCTACTCAACCTAATAAATTCCCTTTTCTCTCACAAGAGGAAGTTGCGGATGTCACTTCCGTTTCTAGCAGTGGAGGGGAATTGGCCCACATTGCCCGAGGTGAGGGATCGAGGGTGATATGTCAGGGAGGACCAGGACGTTCTCTCTCAGCAGCTGAGTGGGGACTGAGGAGGAGCCCACAGTCTTTAGAAAACAACCGTCTATGACTTCTGTAATCAGGAAGTGGCCCAAAGGATGATGGTGCCTTCCCGGTGCTGTGTGAATGTGACAGTTCAGCTAGGGTGGGCCGCCCCCTCAATCCTCTGCAGGGGACACCCTTACTAAGATGACCCCTGTTGTGGGGTCTGCTTCCTGGGGAGAAAACATTGAATTTGAAGCCTGGAGGTGTGAGCCTGAATTGGCATGACCCTAAGTAATATTTTCTTAAAACATCTCTAAACCTCAGTTTTCACATCTGTAAAACGGGGAGAGCAATACTTATCCCAAAGCATTGCTGGACAGTCAAATTAAATACTGATGTTAAAAAAAGAAATCAAAAAAGCCTGGAAGAGTGTCCCTGTGTCATATAATGGAGGCAGAATCAAATCGTCTGCAACAGCCCACACAAGGGACTGCTGGAAGGATGGGAGGAGCAGGGGACTTGTAAGAAATACTTAAGAAGGCCAGGCATGGTGGTTCACACATGTAATCCCAGCACTTTAGGAGGCCGAGGTGGAAGGATCTCTTGAGCTCAGGAGTTTGAGACTGATTGGGCAACATGGCAAAACCTCATCTCTACCAAAAATATATAAATTAACCTGGCATGGTGGTGCATGGTGGTGTACACCTGTAGCCCCAGCTACTTGGGAGGTTGAGATAGGAGGATCACTTGAGCCTGGAAGGCGGAGGCTACAGTGAGCTGTGATTGCACCATTGCACTCCAGTATGGGTGACAGAGTGAGACCCTGTCTCAAAAAAATAAATAAATAAATAGAAGAAATACTGAAGAAGGAGCAGCAGAGAGAAAGAGAAAGAGAGGGAGGGAAGGGCTCCAGTCCAGGGCTTGGGCGAAACAGCCCTGGGTTTATCCAACTCCTTTTACTCTAATTCCAGGCTCACCAGGAGCCTCTGGTTGCTAAATTGTTTTCCTGTTGACCTTGGTCTGGCCTGAGGACAGGAGTGACCCACTGGGTATTAGGCACAGTTCACATGTTGGTTGTTTATTGTTCATCTTTACTCTGCACAGAGGTGTCATTAGCCTCTTTTTTCCAATGAGAATGTAAAGCTCAGAGACACTGGGGGTTTGCTCAAGGTCACTGTGCTGGGAAGCAGGAAATCCAGGGTCTGTCCAGCCCCAGCATCCCCTTTCCCACCACAGCACACTTCCTCCCAGCCGCAGGTCTGGAGCCCCCAGCATGGGTACCTTTGACCCTGAAAAGCCACACCCTCATTGCAGGCTTCTGAATCCACATTCGGTTTTTGCAGTGGAGTCTTGGCTTTTGGGATTTAATTCCTCTCTTTTCTCCTTCCAGCCTGAGCCCTACCTCTGCTCAACCCTAGTGACTTGAGAGAAATCGAGCTCTGGAATCACCCAGACCTTGAACTCAGCAGCCCCAGTGCAGAGGGCTGTCCTCTCCAGCAGCACCCAAGCGCCAGCTGTCACCACCGACATTGCTTCACTTGGAGAATCTTTTGTAACAGCAATGAGCCCTGCCAGATGAAGGTGTTAGGATGCCTGCCAAGTTGCCTGGGGCTGGAGGGTAGGCAGCAACCACGCTCACTGCTGGGTTTGTACAGCTGCCTACAGGTAGGGTGACCGACATGTCCCGGTTTTCCCACCAAATTCCCAGGAAAATTGGGATGGTTGGCAACCCTACCTCCCCAAGTCCAAAGCATGTCTTTGCACTGATAGCCATGGGGGCAAGCAAAGGGGTGGCTCTGTTTGCCCTGTGGGCACATCCTTTGACGCAGACACTGGGCAGGAATGGGTTCCTGTCACCCAGCTTGCCTCCAAAAGTCATTAATAGACTCAGAATATGTGACCACCTGGCCAGTCAGCCCAGCTTATCCCACTGTGTCAGGGGCCATGGGATTAAGGGAATAACTGTTTTAGGAAAAAGCTGGGCTGGGTTTTTATTGCTGTTTGTGTGTTTTTTGACAGAGTCTCACTTTGTCACCAGGCTGGAGTGCAGTGGCACCATCTTGACTCACTGAAACCTCCACCTCCCAGGTTCAAAGGATTGTCCTGTTTCAGCCTCCCGAGTAGCTGGGATTACAGGCCTGCACCACCACGCCCAGCTCATTTTTGTATTTTTAGTTGAGACAGGGTTTCACTATGTTGGCCAGGATGGTCTTGATCTCTTAACCTCGAGATCCGCCTGCCTCGGCCTCCCAAAGTGCTGGAATTACAGGCGTGAGCTACCGAGCCAGGCTGGGTTTTTTTCAACTTCCTTTTCCTTGTCAACGTCCAACTATCTCTGACCCCTTAGCAATGCTCTGTCCATCTTCTGGCTGGTCTGCCTGTCAATTTTCTCCTGATGGATTTGCTGCTGGAAAGGTCACCTCTGGCCTGGCTCTTGTTGGCAGTGTGCTTTATGGCAAGCATGCAATCCGGGTTCCAGAACAGCATGACCTTGGCCCTGCTCCTTCAACCTCTGACCCTTGGGAGATCAATGCACGGAGCAGGACGCATCCGCACTAAGGAAGGGGTCCCTCTCACAGCCACTGCTTCAGCTCAGAACCTGGACTGCAAAGGGATCACAATGGGAGATTTCCTCCAGGGAGAGGATGCATGTCCTAAGATCTGGGGTCAGGGTCTGGCCTGGGAGGTTCTGATGAGAGACCTGGACAGTTGTGGTTGGCAGAACAATGGCCTCCTAAGATATCCACTCCCTAACCCCCAACAGCAGGGACTGTGTTGCCTGACATGGTAACATGGACTTTGCATATGAGAAAGTTAAGGCTCTTGACATGGGGAGATTCTCCTGGTTATCCAGGCAAACTTGATGTAATCACAATGGTCCTTCTAAGAAGGAACCAGGAGGTCAGAGAGAGGAGAATGAGGCAATGTGACAACAGAAGCAGAGATCCAAGTCATGCGGCCACAAGACAAGGAATGCCAGCAGCTGCTAGGAGAGGCAGGGACGGTCTCCCCCAGAACTTCTGGAAGGAACCAGCCCTATGGACACCTTGATTTGAGCCCCTAAAGCTCATTTCATACTTCTGGCCTCCAGAACCATAAGAGAATAAATGTGCTTTTAAAGCCACCTAGTTTATGAAAACTTGTTACAGTTGAAATAGAAAACTCAGTATGGTTTGAACAATGCACGATCATTATTGCTCAAGTTCTGAGAAAATGGGGGCCTCCCAGCTCAGTGAGTGGGGTGTGGTAGGGCTGAGCACCAGGTTTGACACACAAAATGCTCTGTGAAGGGACACTCCTGGCCTTGTTCCCAGCCTGTTGGAGAGAATCGGGTAAGTTCTCTGAGAGGGCAGATCTGACTTTCAATCTGCAGCCTTACTACTCAAAGTTGGTCCACAGACTGGCCACATAGACACCACCTGGAGTGTTGTTTGCACTGAGGAATCCCAGGCTCCAGCCCAACATAAATGAGTCAGAACCTAGATTTCCGCAAAATTCCCCACTGCTTCTCGTGCATACAAATGCTTGAAAGGTGCTGATCCTAAGAGCTTGCTAAATCCTGAGAACATTGTGGTGAGGCAGGCGCAGCTGTTACCACCTATAGGTGGAGAAAACAGAGAGGTCCAGTGACTTGCCAAGGCACACACAGCTGGTGAGCGGCAGAACCAGGACTCAGACCCTGGCATGTCTAACTCTAGAAGTGGCGTCTTTGCCAATAATCGGTCAGGTCAAATGGCCTAGGGCATCACACCCGAGACCCCCCTTCCTGCCCCTTTCTGCTCATCCCTGGATCATACCCATTTTCATCCTCCCACCTTTCTCTACTCGCCTCCCTCCTCCCTCCCTCCCTTCTCCCTCCTCCTTCCCTCCCTTCTTCCTCCCTCCTCCATCCTTTCTCCTTCCTTCCATTTTTTTTTTTCTTTCTTTTTTTATTTTATTTTTTTTAGACAGGTTCTCACTTTGTCACCTAGGCTGGAGTACCATGGTGTGATCTCAGCTCACTTAAACCTCTGCCTTGTGGTTTCAAGTGATTCTCCTGCCTCAGCCTCCCGAGTAGCTGGGATTATAGGCGTCTACCACCATACCCGGCTAGTTTTTGTATTTGTAGTAGAGACAGGGTTTCACCATGTTGGCCAGGCTGGTCTCGAACTCCTGATCTCCTGATCCACCCACCTCAGCCTCCCAAAGTGCTGGGATTACAGGCATGAGCCACCGTGGCTGGCTACATTTTTCTTTCATTCAATTTTTTCATTCTCTCTCCTTCCTATCCTCCCCTTCCTCCCTTCCTCCCTCCCTCCTTTCCTCCCTCCCTCCCTCCTTCCATCTCTCCCTTCCTTCCTTCTTTCCTTCCTTCCTTCCTCTCTCCCTCCCTTCTTTCCTCCCTCCCTCCCTCCCTTTCTTTTCTTCCTCTCTCCCTCCCATCTTTCCTCCCTCCCTCCCTCCCTTCCTTCCACACTCACAGCATCCTCTGAGCCAGGCCCTGGTATGGAGGAGAAGGCCCGACTTCCCAGGAGTGTGCTGTGGTGCACTCCACACCTGGCTGAGCATCACAAGCACTTGGGGCGTCTACTTACGTTTCTGGCATCTGGGCCTACTCCAGATTCTCTGAGTCAGATTCTTCCAGAGCAGGGCCTGGGCTTGACTATCTCGAAATCACTCCTGAGGTGATTCTGATGCAGCAAGCAGATGCGCACATGGGGGTGGAGAACCACCACTGTTTTGGAAGAAGTCTTAGTTGTGCTGATGGACAAAGAAAAAGAAGCAATCGACCCTAGGGTATGGAACACTGCTAAGAAACAGGAGGACTTCAGTGAACAGAGGAGATGACTGAAATGGGTTTTGAGGGATGTATAGGAGTTTTCTAGGATGGCAGGGTTTGGTTGGGAGTAGAAAAGGTGTTTTAGGTAAAGGAAGCAGTTTCTACAAAGGCGTGAAGGCAGAAAACAGTGACATATTCAGGAAACTAAATAATTTAGGGTGGCTGGAGGGTCAGGCAGAGAGAGGGCTGGTGAAGTGCTGGAGCCGGCTCACTAGCAATGCCACAGCCCGGTTTGTCTTTACGTTTTCTCAGAAAACCCTTTCTGCCCCTTGAGCATCATTTTTAGTTTCTCTGCACCCTTTCCCTGCAGTTTTCCAAATGTCACAACCCGCAGAGGGACCTGTACTCTGCTGGCATCTAAGACCAGAAGAAACGGAGCCAGGGAGCGTCATCCAATCCCGAGTCTGTCCAACAGCGAGACACTTCCCGAGGGGCCTGGGCACACAGCTACTGCGGTGAGTAATGCACAGAACCTGCAAGTGCAGTTTGAATTCCAGCCCTGCCTCCAAGCCGTGGAGCCTGGGATTGGGCATGGAACCACTCCGAACCTCATTTTCTTCTCTTTTTCAAAACAGGGTGGACACTAGAGGCATGGTTCTCCCGTGATAATCCGCCAGTGCTGGCACATTGTAGGCATGAAGCAAACACAGCCTTCTTCCCTCCTCGCCTGCTCAACCGCACTCCCCCACACCCAGCTGCTCTCCTCTGAGCTTGCAGAGCTGCCAACTCTCTCGGGTTTGTTTGTTTTGAGACGAGGTCTCACCCTGTCACCCAGGCTGGGGTGCAGTGGTGCAATCACGGCTCACTGCAGCCTTAAACTCCTAAACTCAAGTGATCCTCCTGCCTTGTCTCTACAGAAGCTAGCACTATAGGCAAGCGCCACCACACCCAGCTAATTAAAAAAGAATTTCTCATGTCTGCAATTCCAGCACTTCGGGAAGCCAAGGCAGGCAGATTATCTGAGGCCAGGAGTTCGAGACCAGCCTGGACAACATGGTGAAACCCCGTCTCTACCAAAAAAAACACAAAAATCAGTCAGGTGTGGCAGTGTGTGCCCGTAATCTCAGTGACTCAGGAGGCTAAGGCGCAAAAATCGCTTGAATCTGAGAGGCGTAGTGGGCAGTGAACTGAGGTCGTGCCACTGCACTCCAGCCTGGGTGAGACCCTGTCTGAAAAAAAAATTGTTTTTTGTAGAGATGGGTTCTTGTTTTGTTGTTCAGGTTGGTCTTGAACTCCTGGCTTCAAGTGACTCTCCTGCCTCAGCCTCTCAAAGTGCTGGGATTACAGGTGTGTGCCAACGTGCCCAGCTAATAACCTGGTTTTTAATGATATAATGTCCGGTACTGTTATTTAGATGAAAGCCAAATGGATGTCGTCAAGCCCCTCCTTCTCTGCACCTCAGCTTGCTTATCTGTGAAATGGGAAGAGTTATGTGGGCTGGGCTGTAATCCCAACACTTTGAGAGGCCGAGGCAGGTGGATCACCTGAGATCAGGAGTGGAGACCAGCCTAGCTAATATGGTGAAATTCCATCTCTACCAAAAATACCAGATTAGCCGGATGTGGTGGCACCTGCCTGTAGTCCCAGCTAATTGGGAGGCTGAGGCAGGAGAATTGCTTGAACCTGGGAGGCAGAGGTTGCGGTGAGCCGAGATTGTGCCGCTGCACTCCGGCCTGGGCAACAGAGTGAAACTCCATCAAAAAAAAAAGAAAGAGTCATGTGGCAATGCTTGCGTTTTTGCAAGACCTAGGCATGTCATAGCTGACTGGCAGCTGTTATCCCTCATGTGACCCTGCTCCCAGGTCACAGTGTGTGCGCAGGGCTGAACTCATAACCTCCCTGGCCAATTTAGCCTTTCCCTGGACACTACTGAGTTGGGCCTGACCAGGATGAGTGGTTTCTTCTGTGGGCAAAGCTGTGAGGGCAGGTCTGGAAAGGGAGAGGGGCCCGTCTTCCTCCAGCACATGGAGAAGATGCTCTGTGATGGGAATTGGGTCTGCAAACTGGGAAGCAGATCTGAGGGGCAAAGATCCTAAATGCATTTGAGTTCCTGATTCCCGTTCTAGGAGAGGCGAGCCAGATCCCTGCCTTATTGCCGTTTTGCACTTGATGGTTACTTTTCTGGAAACTTTCCAACTAATTTCATCCTTTTGCCTAGTTAGGTCAAATTGGTTTTTTTTGTCTCTTGTACTAAAGACTAATCAGGTGTGTGTTATCAGCCCTATTTTCAGGTGTGTTAGAATTCTCTGACTCCCCGTCACCTTGCTTCCCTACCCCTGTTCTGACAGCAGCCTCCTCCCTCAAGGACACTGGGGTCCTTGCTGTGGATCTCCCGGGCCCAGCACCACAAGAAGCTCTCTCCACGGGAACACACAGTCCCTGTGCCAAGCATATTCATGGAAGAGCTGAAAAGAAAACAGCCAAGCTCTTCCTGGCCTGACCTTTCCTGGAGGGACTCTGGCGACTGAGGAAGCATCTCTTCACCCCTATCTCAAGCAAAAAGCCCTGGGACTCCAAAAGAATCTAGTGACAGAAGGAATTTTGAGGTTTCACTGAAGCTTCTCGTTTTCCAGGTAATGCCAGTGACTTGCCTCAAGCCACTGCTGGTCTGGGTGGGAATTCTGGTCTGTGGGTTTCAGCCCAGGGTCCATCCCACTCAAGGAAGCTCTTTGAAGGTCAGTGCTACGGACTGAATTGTGTCCCCCCGCAAATGTACATGAAGCTCTAACCCTTAATGTGACTGTATTTAGAAATATGGTTTTTAGGAGGGAATTAAGGTTAAACAAACTTGTGAAGGTGGGGCCCTAGTCCATTAGGACTGTGGCCTTATAAGAAGAGGAAATAATCTCTTGCTGGATCTCTCTCTTCCTTTCTTTCTCTCTTTTATTTTCTTTTCCATTTTTTTTTTTTTTTGAGACGGAGTCTTGCTTCGTCACCCAGGCTGGAGTGCAGTGGCATGATCTCAGCTCACTGCAACCTCCACCTCCTGGGTTCAAGCAATTCTCCTGCCTCAGCCTCCTGAGTAGCTGGGGCTACAGGCACACGCCACCACGCCCAGCTAATTTTTGTATTTTTAGTAGAGACGGGGTTTCACCATGTTGGCCAGGATGGTCTCAATCTCCTGACCTCGTGATCTGCCTGCCTCGGCCTCCCAAAGTGCTGGGATTACAGGCATGAGCCACTGCACCCAGGCCCTCCCCCTCCCCCTCCCCCTCCCCCTCCCTCTCCCCAGTTCCATGTGAGCATACAGTAAGAAGGCAGTGATCTGGAAACCAGGAAGAGAGCTCTCACCCTGCTGGCACTCTGATCTTCAACTTCCAGCCTCCAGAACTATGAGAAATAAATATCTGTTATTTAAGGCATCCAGTTCATGGTATTTTGATATGGCTGCTGGAGCAGACGAAGATGGTCTGGCTTTGAGTTCATCTCACTCTCATTCAGCATCTCTGGAGGATCTCGCATCTGATGTCCTCACATGGTGCTGCCGTAATTTGTTTTAAAAAAAAAAACACCTCTTCTCTCTGGACTGCTGGGGGTGAATTGGCTTTATCCACTCTCAAGAATGGATTGATTTGGCTTGACCCTGTGTCTGGTGATCTGGGGCTGGTGAAAGCAGTTGTGCTGGGTGCAGATGAGAGCAGGGAGGGCGTGGAGCGGAACTCTTAGGGACAGTGGGGAGAGAATGGGAGCCTCAGCTTCTCACTCGCCTCCCAGCAGCTGCCACTGACATAGCTGCCCCACTGCCAACGTCACCTTCCCACAACCCCAGCCTCCCTGAATGCCTCACGATGTCCTGAGTGTGCCATGTAGATCATTCCTCCACGCCGCCTCCACCCTCTGTCCGCCCTGCCTGGAACACTCCTAACTTGGACCCTGGCAAACCTTCAGCTGTCCATCAAGATCCAGCACAGTGACTTCCTCCTCTGTGAAGCCTCCTCACCAACTCTCCTTAACCCCCAGTTACTTACTTGTAGAGAAACACAAAAATAACAACTAAATGCACACATACCTACACATGCATGCACACACACATATACCAGGTTCTTGGTTGCAAACAGTAGAAACCAACTCAAAGAATTTAGACACAGAAAGACTTAGAAGGATATTGGTCACCCAAGGATGACCAGAGAACTGGGGAACCAGGCTCCAGGCTATGCAGCCAGAAACAGTGCCTGGCAGCCCCCTGAGAGCAGGTGTAGGGCATGATGGGCGCCTCAGCTTGCACTGGCTCGCACCTCCAATCCTGATAGCACTGACCCCAGAGAACGCCCTGGCGCTGGAGCCACCATCTCCACTACCAGAGAGGCTCCAGATCGTCTCTCAAACTCCTCCCCTGTCTGATTGGCAGGGCTCGGGTCTATACCCTGCCCTGGCTCTAGAGTGGAAGGTAGGTCCTTACCTCTCCAAGACCCAGAGTGTGGGGAATTCCTCAAATACAGAAGGGGATCTATATGTTGTATGAAGTCATCTCAAACACTGAATTAACAAATATTGAAATATTACTCCTAGGGGAATACTGGAATACAGGCTTAGGTCCCCGCAAGCCTCTGGTCACAACATTTTCATCAACTGTCAGCAGATAACCTTGTTTTTTGCATGTTTCCAGGTTTTTGTTTTGTTTTTTCAGACAGGGTCTCCCTCCGTCACCCAGGCTGGAGTGCAGTGGCGGATCTCGGCTCACTGCAACTTCGGTCTCCCAGGGTTTAAGCACGATTCTCATGCTTCTGGAATCTGTGAATGATGAGAATTGACTATATCTCTGTCTACGTATACACATACACATATATCAATGTAACTTTATTGTATATAAATTTTCCCTATATATTTCCATGCCTATAAATCATATTACTGTGAGGTTTCTCACTCATGGAGGGTTCCCAGTTTCAGAGGCAAGTGGAACATCTCCCAGAACAACAGCCCCTGCAATCACGTTGTTAGGTTTTTCTTTGCACTTATAGCAAGATAATAAGCTGGAGAGCAAGGCGTGGTGGAGAACAAGGAGTCTTTCTCTGTCCCTTTGGCCTCCAGCCAGAGCAATCCATTTGTACAGGTCCCTGCCCTGCTCAGAATGCTTGCTCACCCCTGGGAGGGGGCTAGGCAAAGTCTTCCATCCTCAGGAACGGAAAACATGCAAAACAGAGAAAAATGTCAAGAATAACACAGTGGCCAGGCGCGGTGGCCCACGTCCGCAATCCCAGCCTTGAACTTATCTCATTTACGGGATTTGTCATGCTTTATTCACTTGTTGGTTTCTTTACCAAACATTTATCCAGTCCAGGTGAGGTGGCTCACACCTGTAATCCCAGTACTTTGGAAGGCCAAGGTGGGAGGATCACCTGAGGTCAGGAGTTCAAGATCAGCCTGGCCAACATGATGAAAGCCTGTCTCTACTAAAAATACAAGAATTAGCCAGGCGTAGTGATGTGCACCTGTAGTCTCAGCTACTCGGGACGCTGAGGCAGGAGAATTGCTTGAACCTGGGAGGCAGAGGTTGCGGTAAGCTGAGATAGCACCACTACACTCCAGCCTGGGCGACAAGAGCAAAATTCTGTCTCAAAAAGAAAAGAAAAAAAGAACAACGCAATGAAAGGAAAGAAAAACTGATTTTGTGCAGCCAAGAGAAAGAAACCTCTTGTTGAAGGAAATCAGATCATTAAATAAGTGAATGAATAAATATGCATTTCCAAAAGCCTTGAGAGTCACTGAAGTCAGGGAGCTGTCCTCATGGAGGGGCTGAACTAGGAAGGGACTGGAAGCCTTGCTCATCTCCTGGACCATCACGTCAGACTTCCAGGCCGGATAGCGGGTGGGGAAGATGGGAAGGTGTGCTGGCTTTGAAGTCTGCACAAATACTTCCACTATGGCTCCTGTGAAGTAGGAAGCCATTGTTCTGACCCAGGCTGGAGTGCAGTGGTGCTATCTCGGCTTACCAAAACCTCTGCCTCCCAGGTTCAAGCAGTTCTCCTGCCTCAGCGTCCCGAGTAGCTGAGACTACAGGTGCACATCACATTGGGCCCAAGAGGCCAATGCCTGTGTTAAGGACATTCCCAGAAGCTGGGAGAGTCCCCAAGGAGTCTGCTCTTTTTGGGTAAAACTGAGCCAGGAGCACATGGACTAACTGGATGGCTGGGAGAGCACAGGCCCTGTGTGCCTGGAGTCAGGCAGGTCTGACTGGAAGTGCCCTGTCACTCTGCCCTGAAGGCTCTGTGGTTCACCCTGGGTTCTGGCACACCCTCCCTGACACCTCACCCCACTGCAGGGCTTGGTTGGCCAAGCCTGCTACGCTGAGCTCCAGGACTTATAAGATGTCACCCCTGGCTGCTGCTGGGCCCTTCCACTCTCTGTGGCCACAGCCTGGCAGCCACCGGGGCAAGAACTGTGAGTGCTATACGGTGTGTGCATGAGTGCATCCTAATCCCACAGCTGCTTCAGCGGGGATTTTTAAAAATCATTGTTCTTAAAACTCCATGAGAGGGCCAAAGGCAATGAATGGCTCACGCTGGTAATCCCAGCACTTTGGGAGGCCGAGGCAGGCAGACCATGAGGTCAGGAGTTGAGACCAGCCTGGCCAACATGGCGAAACCCCATCTCTACTAAAAATACAAAAATTAGTTGGGTGTGATGGTGTGCGCCTATAATCCCAGCTACGTGGGAGGCTGAGGCAGGAGAATCACTTGAACCTGGGAGGTGGAGGTTGCAGTGAGCTGAGATGGAGCCATTGCACTCCAGCCTAGGCGACAGAGGGAGACTCCATCTCAAAAAAAAAAAATGTCCATGAGAGGTGCAAACTCATACTGAGCCACTACTGGGCACCTGTCTTTGGCAACACCAAGATGTGGTCCCTGCCTTCAAGAAGTTTAGTTTCTTGGTTGGGAGATTGCCGGCTCAGGAAGCCCTTAGAAACGCCTGGGGTGTCTGGGATGTCCCAGTGACTGGGGCACTGCTAGTGTGAGCCAGCAGGGCCAGGGATGTTAATTACCCCATAACACGTGGGATATCCCTTCATAACGGCGATACAGCCTGCCCCGGTCACCACCAGCATCCTTGATGAGAAACACTGGCAGGAGATGAGTTTGGTCCTCCCTAAGCCGTCACTTAGGGAGGTTCAGCATCGTTACCTCAGTTTGCAGATGTAGACCCTGAGGCTCAGAAGGTTAAGGTACTAGAACCCAAACTGGCTGTGACGGACTCCAGAGTCCGTGTTCTTCCTCGGTCTTCAAGGCCGCCTCTTCCAAACCTCCAGGGAAAATGGGAGATGCCTGCGCCCGCCTCTTCAGGGGTTCACTGGGCCGTTGGGTGACCAAGCCTAAGAGAGCCACTCCCCAAACAAACAGAAGAAAGAAGAAATGGCCTCAGGAAACTTGGGAAGGCTCTGGGATGAAACTCTGGAAGAGGCAAGCAGGCAGGTGAAGAGCAGAGGGAGGGAGGAAATGAGGGAAATTGGTGTCTTGGGACGTTTTCCATGTTCCTGAAACTGAAGCTCTTCAAGAGTCTTAGTGGAACTCGCTGGGGCAGATGGGAGCCCCTGTGGTCCACCCGTCCTGTCATAGCCCATTTCCAAAAGAACAACAGAAACCATCAGGATTCATTCCACACTGACCCCTCTCCTAGGGAGCCTTGGACAATTGCTGCCTTAATGGTTTTGGCCGTTGTTCCTGGTTCCAGGGTAGGGAAGAGAGAGGGTGGAGTGGAAGGGAGAGGGAAAGGGCTCCCAAACCCTGCTCCACTGACCGGCCCTGTCCTGGGAGGACTAACACATCTCCCTGCGGGTGCCCTGGCTTCCCCAGGAGCCTAAATGTGAAGAGCATATAAAAGTACTGTTTTATTCCAATAGGGCTGGGGAGCTTATGGACAACAGAAATTCGTTTCTCACAGTTCTGGAGGCTGGGAAGTTTAAGATTAAGGCACCAACAGACCTGGCGCTATTTCCTAGATGGCACCTTTTAACTGTGTTCTCACGTGGTGGAAGGGGTGAGGGGTCTCTTGATAGTTTGGATATTTGTCCACTACAAGTCTCATGCTGAAATGTGAAAGCCAGTGTTGGAGGTGAGGCTAGGGGAAGGGGTGTGGGTCTCCCCTCATGAATGCCCCTGTGCCCTCTTCTTGGTGATGAATGAGTTCTGTTAGTTCACACGAGAACTCGTTATTAAAGAGCCTGGCACCTCCTCTCTCTCTCTCTCTCTCCCCACCCCCCGCCCACCCACCCCCGTCTGTCTCTTGCCCTTTCTCTTGCCATGGGACGTATCTGCTCCCCCTCCACCTTCTATTCCACAATTTATTTACACATGTTCCTATTGATGGACGTTTGGTTGTTTCTAATTTTTGCCATCACAGTCAATGCTTCATTAAAAATTATATACCTGTGTCATTGTGCCCATGTGAGGGATATTTTTTAGAGTGTACACCTAGGAGAAGAATTTCTGGGTTTCTGTTACCTATTGCTGTATAACAAATCACCTCAAACCCTGTAGCTCGGCTGGGCGTGGTGGCTCACGGCTGTAATCCCAGCATTTTGGGAGGCCTAGAAGGGTGGATAACGAGGTCAAGAGATCAAGACCATCCTGGCCAATGTTGCAAAACCCCGTCTCTACAAAAAAAATACAAAAATTAGCTGGGTGTGCACCTGTAGTCCCAGCTACTTGGGAGGCTGAGGCAGGAGAATTGCTTGAACCCTAAAGGTGGAGGTTGCAGTGAACCGAGATCGCGCCATTGCACTCCAGCCTGGTGCCTGGCAACAGAGTGAGACTGTCTCAAAAAAAAAAAACAAAACAAAACCCTGTAGCTCACAGTAATCACAATTCATTACTGTGGGTGGGTCTTCTGTTCCATGTGGTGTCAGCTGGAGCACGGGGACAGCTGGGAGATCCAGAGTGGCCTCCCTCACAGGGCTGGTGCCTCGGTGCGCCTCTCTGTGGTCTTTTCACACGGCTAGCTTGGACTTCCTCACAGCATGACGTCGAGTTCCAAGAAGGAGCATTTCAAACGCAAAGCGGGAGGCTGCAGCTCTCCTAGGGCTTGGCCTCGAAATTAAAGCTCCTGAAAGCTTTAACTCAGAGAACTAGTTGGGCATCTTGGCCCACAAGAGAAAACAAATTCTAAACAATTCTAGCACAAAACTATCTTCTAGGGGCTTTCTCAACTTTAGGCAATCAATCATTCATCTTATCATAGGTGAAATTATTAGCTCCCAACCTAGGATTATCCTAGATTTAAAGAGAGAGGGACTCAGTGACGCAGCATCATTACTTTTGCTGCATTCTTTTGGTCAGAACAAGTTATCAGCCAGTCCAGCTTCAAGGAGAATGAAAATAGACTCTACCTCTCACTGGGACAAGTGGCAAAGAATTTACACTCACCTTTAATTCACTACAGTTGGGTCATTGCCCCTGAACATTTTACACTTTACTAAATAATGCCAAATTGCTTCCAAAAGAGATGTTCCAATTTATAGTCCTATCATCTGTGTATAAAAGTATAAGTTAAAAACTTTTATCTGTGTATGAAAGTTTCTGTCTTTCCACAATCCTCCCTGGTACTTGGTATTCTCAAATTAAAACGTTTGCCAACCTGGTGGGTGTGAAATGGTATCTCAGTGTTGTTTAAAATTTCATTTCCAGGTGAAATTAAGCATCCTTTCATATTATTGACATTTATTGGGTTTTCTCTTCTATGGCCTACATTTCATATTCTTTGCCCTGCAGTTCATATTATTTTCTCATTTCAATTCTTTTCTTTTTTCTTTTTTTTGAGACAGAGTCTTGCCCTGTTGCCCAGTCTGGAGTGCAGTGGCTCGATCTCAGCTCGCTGCAACCTCCACCTCCTGGCTTCAAGTGATTCTCCTGCCTCAGCCTCCCACATAACTGGGATTACAGGCTTATACCACCACACCAGGCTACTCAGTTCAAAATCAATATGTCCTTCTCTTTTTAATTTGTTGGAGTTCTTTATACATTCTGGGAGCTACTCCTTTGTCAATTTCCTGTATTAGAAATACCAAAGTCCCTGGAGAAGGCTGGGGTAGGGGCTGAGACAGAGTAAGTGGAGTCAGCCAGGGGGCTGGGAAGTGGTTGGCAGCAAGACCAGGGAATCAAGGAGGTGGGCAGTGACTGGCATCTGGACATGCAGTCCCCAGAAGGCTCCAGGGAGGGATATACTTGAAGGAGGGTAGCTGATTGTGAGGCTTCTTGTCTTTTCTTTCTTTCTTTCTTTTTTTTTTTGAGACAGAAGTTCACTCTGTTGCCCAGGGTGGAGTGCAATGGCTTGATTTTGGCTCACCACAACCTCTGCTTCCCAGGTTCAAGCAATTCTCCTGCCTCAGCCTCCTAAGTAGCTGGGACTACAGGCATGTACCACCATGTATTTTTAGTAGAGATGGAGTTTCCATGATGGCCAGGCTGCTCTTGAACTCCTGACCTCAAGTGATCCGCCTGCCTCGGCCTTCCAGAGTGCTGGGATTACAGGTGGAGCCACTGTGCCCGGCTGACTTTTTGCAGTTTTAGTAGAGATGGGGTTTCACTGTGTTGGCCAGGATGGTTTGGAACTCCAGGCCTCAAGTGATCCACCTGCCTCGACCTCCCAAAGTGCTGAGATTACAGGCATGAGCCACCACATCTGGCCAATATTTTTATCACAGTATCATTTGTATGTTTTTAAAGAAATGAAAACATTAATATTAAGGAATTGGTTGAATTAATTATGGCACATCTGTAATGTGACATTTCATGGAGACATTTGGAATGTTGTCATAAATGATTTAATGTCTTGGGGAATTACCTACATTGCTAAATTTCTTTCCTGAAGAGTAATGCCCTTCCTTCCACTTTCACCAGTATTCTATATTATCATTTAAACATTTCTGCAAAATGACAGGTTTCTGCTATTATTAATATGCCTTTGTTTGATAACTATAAATTAACATTTTAATTAAATGTTTATCGGTTATTTGTTCTTATTCCTTTGTGATTTGTCTATTCAAACTTCCGTTGACTTTTCTATGAGAATGTCCATCTTTTTCCTGCCAAATTTTTAAATGTATTTTGTATTTTGAAGCCATGTCAAATTTACAGAAAAGTTGCAAATACAGGGTAAATAGCCTTTTCTTTCCTGAATCACTTGAGATCTGATGCGCCACCACGCCTCCAAAATAGTTCACTATTAAACAAACAAAAAAAAAAAGGCTGGGCTCAGTGGCTCATGCCTGTAATCCCAGCACTCTGGGAGGCCGAGGCAGGTGGATCACCTGAGGTCGGGAGTTCAAGACCAGCCTACCAACATGGTAAACCCCATCTTTTTTTTTTTTTTTTTTGATTTAAAATAAAAATAAAAAAGGCCAGTCGCTGTGGCTTACACCTGTAATCCCAGCACTTTGGAAGGCCAAAGGGGGTCAATCACTTGAGGCCAGGAGTTCAAGACCAGCCTGGCCACACATGGTAAAATCCCATCTCTACTGAAAATACAAAAAGTAGCTAGGCATGGTGGTATACGCCTATAATCCCAGCTACTCAGAGGCAGGAGAATCACTTGAACCCAGGAGGCAGAAGTTGCAGTGAACCAAGATCGTGCCACTATACTCCAGCCTGGGCAGAAAGAGTGAGACTCCATCAAAAAAAAGAAAGAAAAAAAAGGTCACTGTGTATTTCCTACATAGCCACAGTCCTACTGGCAAAATCAGGAAATGAACATTGATATTTGTGACAGATTATAGTATCCAAAGACAGCTGCAGCAGTATCTTACACCACACATTTTTCTTCAGCATGACCTCAACACTCCTTCCATTGAGTGATGGAAGTCTGTCTCTTTCCTCTTTAATTTTGACAGGTTTTTTTTTGTTTTTTGTTTTTATTTGAGATGGAGTTTCGCTCTTGTTGCCCAGGCTGGAGTGCAGTGGTGCCATCTCAGCTCACTGCAACTGCTGCCTCAGGGGTTCAAGTGATTCTCCTACTTCAGCCTTCCAAGTAGCTGGGATTACAGGTGTGTGCCACCACCACGCCCAGCTAATTTTGTATTTTTACTAGCGGCAGGGTTTCTCCATGTTGGTCAGGCTGGTCTCAAACTTGCGACCTCAGGTGATACCTGCCTCGGCCTCCCAAAGTGCTGAGATTACAGGCATGAGCCACCGTGCACAGTCCAATTTGGGCAGGTTTTTTACTTGCTTGTAACCAACAGAATGTAGCAGGAATGACACTGTGTGACTTCAATGGCCAAGCCAGGAAAGGTGATGCAAATTCTGTCTTGTTTGCTAGAATGATTGTTCTTGGAGCTCACAGCCTCCGTATAAAAAATCTGACTGAGGCCACCATGTTGCAAGGAAGCTGGATATATGGAGAGGGCACCTGTAGGTACTTCCATCAGCAGTCTTGGTCAAGGTTTCCCAACCCAGGCACCAGGCATGTGAGTTCACCACACAGAAAGCTAATCACTGAGACACCAAGTGTTGCCAAGCAAGAAGGCTTTCATCTTGGCTGTAGCTGAGGAGTTGTGAGCTCAGCCTCAAATCCATGTTCCTGACTGACTAAAAATAGGGGTTTGTATTGAGGTGAAGAAATGTAACAATGTGTAAGAAAACGAGAAGTAGGGAGGGGCAAGGAGGCATCTGGTGAGTGAACCAGACTGCAGATGATTCCAGAGACCCTAGCCATAGAATTACCCCCAGGCTCAAGTTTTCCCAGCTGAGGCCCCAGACCTCCTGGGGCAAGGACAAGCTGTCCCTGTTGAGCCCTTTCCAAATTCCTGACCTACAGAATGGCTGGTGCTAAATACTGCCAAGTGGTCTGTTACTCAGCTCTGATGGCTTGAGTGATACGCTGCTCCCGTGGAATCCTCAGACCTCATTCAACTTGACTTCCTGTCCTCAAAATATCCTTTATAGTAGAAGGATCCACTTCAGGACCAACCTCAGTCTTCTCCAGTCTGACCCAGTTTCTCAGTCTTGGCAAAACTCGGATAACTGAAACTTGCCCAATAGGCCCATAGACAGTTGCTTTTAGATAAACATAGAAATGGACTCTTCTGCTGTTAAAGCTTGAAACTCCTATCTGTTTTATCCAACTTCCTTCCTCAGGAAAGGACCTTCAGGCCTCTCAAGAAAAGGATCAAAGAACTGAAACTGACCAGATCACCACCAGATTCCTCTTTGGCCCTCCCTAGTTCTTGTTTTCCTACACATTGTTACATTCTTCCCTGCTATATAAATCCCTACTTTTACTCAATCAGGAAAATGGATTTGAGGCTGCACTCCCATTTCTTCTGCTGCGGTGTGGATTAAAGCTTCTTTCTTTGATGATACTTAGTGTCTCAGTGATTGGCTTTCTCTGCAGTGAGCAGCCCAGTGTTTTGGTTAAATTACCTTGATGCTTTTGAAGATTATAGACCAGCTATTTTGCAGCATGTGCCTCACTTTGGGTTTGTTTTTCCTTCATGATGGGATTCAGTTCTGTATCTTTGGCGGGGATGCCACAAATGTACTAATGTGTTCTTATTGCATCCTATCAAGTGGCTTTCAATGTACTCATTTCTATTCATACAAATGCATAGTTTCTTATTTTCTCTAATGAGTTATAATCTGTTGCTCTCATTATTTGTTTTGATGCTTGCATTGCCACAGATTTTGCTAGCGGGGGCCCTCGAAGGTGAATACTATGCCCTGTTGACATCTCTCTCTCATTCTTAAAGCACTTTTTTCCCACTTTCAGGCTCATCTCGTACTTTCCCCACCAGTCTTAGAATCAGCCACTTTTCCAGGGAGATCTGGTTCCTTTTATTGAGAATGGTATGTAGAAGCCAAAAATCTGGGCATTACATGTGCTCATTGTTCTTAGGACATTACTGCTCCCAGTCCTGAGCTAATATGTTTATATGTTATATACATATACACACATATCTATATTTCTATATCTATCAACGTGTGTTGAAAAATCTTGAATTTACACTAATACCTCCAATTCCAATCCAGTGCCCCAGGATTCATTCACGTTTTCTTTCTTCCATGTTTGTAACTCCCTTCTCTGACTTTACTGTCAGAGGGTAAGCAGGTTCCTCCCTGTTATCCTTATGTGATCACTTCTCCTGTTTGCAGTCAATCTTCCATCACCAGTGCTGCCTCCTTCCCATTCACTCTTCTTTGTCTCTAAAACCTCCTGTCAAGGTGCCAGTGACCCCACCCCACACAAACACTCTTCCACTCACCTGTGCTTCAACATCACTCAGTGGGACACTGGGACAGGTGTTCTCCTCACCCCACCAGGCTCTAGCATCCCGTGTTTAGCCTCCCACTGCCAAGCATGCCCCTCACCCCACTCAGTCACTGAGCTCCCATGCTGGGCTTCTCCCTGCCCCACCCCTACATGGAAGCATCCCTTACTATGCTTGGGATCCAATACCACATGCTGGACTGCCTCCTTGTGTGGATGCCTTCCCCACCCTGCTAGCCTGTCTTCCCCCCACCACCCCTCTCAAGCCTGACTCCTTGCACCAGGCACCCTCTGGGGGAACATCCTCCTTACTCTATGTGGGTTCCCACACCCATGCTGCACTGGTCCCCTATATGGGCCCCCTCCTCGCTCTGCTCTGCCTCTAGCACCCCATATGGGGCAGTTCTCTGTGGATGCCCTCTTCACCCTGTTTGGGATCTGACAGTCTGCTCTGAGCCACTGGGGCTCTCCACCACCCACACCATTGGCAGGGATGTGTACCTTGCTTTGCCCCACCCAATGAATTCAGGACCAAATTGTTCAGGAAGGAAGGGGAAGAGAAGGAAAAGGAAGGAAAAAAGCAGAGCAACAAGAGTAAGGGCAGGTGGGAGAATTTCTTACTGATTTTTAAGAAGTCTTCTTTATATATTAAGGGCACTGTATTAGTTAGGATCCTCTAGAATATATATATATATATATATATGTTTTTCCATTGCTATTTGTTCTATTCAGGCCAGGATGAGATGATTCCCACCTACACAGGGGAGGGAAATCTGCTCCACGGAGTCCACTAATTTGAATGCTAATATTATCCAGAAAGATGCTCACAGACACACCCAGAAATGTTTAATCTGGGCATTCCAAGGCCCAGTCAAGTTGACATGTAAAATTAACCATCACTGGTTGTAATCCTTTGTCAATTACATATACTATATTGCATTTGTTTTTCCTAGTTCGTTGTTTGCCTTTTAATTCTGCTATTTGTTCATTTTTAGTTAAAAATTACTTATGTTCAATCTGTAAATCTTTATTATAGAAAAATGATGAAATACAGAGAAGCAAAAGAAACCCAATCATAACTGAATTGTCCAAAGACGAGCTAATATTAGTGTTATTTTCCAGATACTTATTTTATTTTTTTTGAGACAGAGTCTTCTCTGTTGCCTAGACTGGAGTGCAGTAGTGTGATCTCAGCTCACTACAACCTTCACCTCCCAGGCTCAAGTGATTCTCCTGCCTCAGCCTCCCTTCTGGCTGGGACTACAGGCATGCGCCAACATGCCTGGCTATTTTTTTGTATTTTTAGTAGAGAAAGGATTTTGCCATGTTGCATAGGACTTAGCCTCCCAAAGTGCTTCAGTTATAGGGATGAGCCACCACACTTGGCCTCAGATACTTTTTTTTTTGAGACGGAGTCTAGTTCTGTCGCCAGGCTGGAGTGCAGTGACCAGATCTCCGCTCACTGCAACCTCTGCCTCCCGGGTTCAAGCAATTCTGCCTCAGCCTCCTGAGTAGCTGGGACTACAGGCACATGCCACCATGTTCAGCTAATTTTTTGTATTTTTAGTAGAGATGGGGTTTCACCATGTCAGCCGGGATGGTCTTGATCTCCTGACCTTGTGATCCGCCCACCTCAGCCTCTCAAAGTGCTGGGATTACAGGCATGAGCCAACGTGCTTGGTCTAGATGCTTTTTTATACTTTTTTTGCATTGTTCATATTTTCTTTAGGGTTAAAAATATTTATTAAGTATTTACAATATGCTGGTTGAGAATAGAGAATGTAGCCTATGGCCATACCACCCTGAACCTGCCCAGATCTTGTATAATCTCAGAAGCTAAGCAGGGTTGGGCCCAGTTAGTACCTGGATGGGAGACCACCTGGGACTACTGGGTGCTGTAGGCTTTTTTTTTTTCTTCAGACGGAGTCTTGCTCTGTCTCCAGGAGCGCAGTGGTGCAGTCTCTGCTCACTGAAACCTATGCCTCCTGGGTTCAAGTGATTCTTCCACCTCAGCCCTCCCAAGTAGCTGGGACTACAAGCACATGCCACCATGCCCAGCTAATTTTTGTATTTCTAGTAGAGACGGGGTTTCACCATCTTGGCCAGGATGGTCTTGATCTATTGACCTCGTAATCTGCCCACCTTGGCCTCCCAAAGTGCTGGGATTACAGGTGTGAGCCACTGGGCCCGGCCACCGTAGGCTTTAAAAAATATATAAAAACAAATAAAAAGAGAAGGTAGATACATACACTAGTCTTCATGTGTTATAGGAAACTTTTAAGATAAAAACCATCATAACAAAATGCAAAACAGCAGTAATTATGACAATCAGTGAAAATATAAAGGGATTTATGGATTATTGGGCAGGACTCCGTAGTATCTCCTGAATGCCTACAGGCAACATTAATAAATAATATGGTACTGGTAATTATCATTTCAACAATTTATCTACTGACAGTTTACCCTTGGGAAAAAATCTTAGAGTTTTTCTACGCATCTTTAAGCAAACATTAGATCTACATTTTAGAACCTGTTCTTTCTTTTCAGAATGTATCACACACTTCATCAAGACAATGTTACCGGAAAGGGTCTTGATCCAAATTCCAAGAGAGGGTTCCTGGCCCTCAAGCAAGCAAGAATTTGAGGTGAGTCCATAGAGTAAAGTGAAAGCAAGTTTATTAAGAAAGTAAGGTAATAAAAGAATGGCTACTCCAAAGGCAGAGCAGCCCCAAGAGCTACTGGCTGTCCACTTTTATGGTCATTTCCTGATTATATGCAAAACAAGGGGTGGAAAATCCCTGGAACTGAGGGTTCCTCTCCTTTTTAGACCATATAGGATAACTTCGTGACATTGCGATGACATTTGTAAACTATCGTGGCACTGGTGGGAGTCTCTTGGCATGCTAATGTATTATAAATAGTGTATAATGAACATTGAGGATGATCAGGTCGCTTTCATTGTTGTCTTAGTTTTGGTGGATTTTGGTTGGTTTCTTTACTGCAAACTGTTTTAACAGTAGGGTCCTTGTGACCTGCATCTTGTTCTGACCTTCTATCTCATCCTGTGAGTAAGTGCCTAACCTCCTGGGAATGCAGCCCAGTAAGTCTCAGCCTTATTTTACCCAGCCCCTATTCAAGATGGAATCGTGGCCGGGCACAGTGGCTCACGTCTGTAATCTCAGCACTTTGGGAGGCTGAGGCAGGTAGATTACCTGAGGTCAGGAGTTCGAGACCAGCCTGGCCAACATGGTGAAACCCCGTCTCTACTAAAAATTAGCTGGGATGATGGTGTGTGCCTGTAATTCCAGCTACTCTGGAGGCTGAGGCAGGAGAATTTCTTGAACCAGGACCCGTGAGGCAGAGGTTGCAGTAAGCCGAGATCATGCCACTGTACTCCAGCCTGGGTTACAGAACGAGACTCTGTCTCAAAAAAAAAAAGAAAAAAAAAAAGATGGAGTTGCTCTGGTTCAAACGCCTCTGACAATGGTACATCTTAATTTTAAAAACCATTTTAAAAGGCAAGACATGGCCGGGCATGGTGGCTCACACTTCTAATCTTAGCACTTTGGGAGCCGAGGCACGTAGATTACCTGAGGTCAGGAGTTCGAGACCAGCCTGACCAATGTAGTGAAACCTCGTGTCTACTAAAAATACAAAAAATCAGCTGGGTGGGTGGTGGGCGCCTGCAGTCCCAGCTACTCCAGAGGCTGAGGCAGGAGAATTGCTTGAACTCGGCAGGTGGAGGATGCAGTGAGTAGAGATCCCGCCATTGTACTCCCGCCTGGGCAACAAGAGTGAAACTCCATCTCAGAAAAAAAAAAGCACGACATGTTGAAGCGGGGTAATAACGGAGGTTCGTTGTCCCAGGGCCAAGGAAAACTAGGATGCGGACACACACCAGAGTGAGGGTAAGGGCAGTTTAATAGGAGAAAAGGAAGACCTCTCTGCGCAGAGAGGGGTTCCAGAGAAAATGGGTTGCGGCTTCCGTGGTGAAATGCAGAAGGTTTTATAGATGAGCTTGAGAGGCGGTGTCCGATTTACATAGGGCACAAAAGATTGGTCGGACCAGGTGTGTCATTTGCATAGTGCAGAAGAACTGGTTAGGACTAGGTGTGCTGTTTGCAGAGCAACTGAAGAAGCTGGCCGCCCCACCCTCATCTTTTATTATGCAGATGAATTCTCTACCTGGCCAGCGCCATGTTGCCTGCTTTTCTGTTGTACACATGGTGACAAAGAAAAGGGAGGATGCAGCCTCCGTGTTGAACATGTCGGGCCCTCAGGTAGCCCTTTTCTATAGGCGCAGCTGCCAACATTCACCCGTGCAAGCTTCCAGCTTGCTTGTCTATATCTGCAGCTTGATTTTTTGGGCTGCTCTTTGTTAGAAAAGAAATGATTTGGGGGCTGCTTTTTGTTAAAAGAGAAACCTTGCTGAGGACTCTTTTGCCCTCACTATCTGCCTAAATCTTTCGAGCTCCTGTATCAATGTTTATTGTATCGATATGCAATCATTTATTTTATTGATCTCTTATTGTTAGAGATTCAGTTGTTTCTGTTTTGTGATTGTAGTTTGGAAATTTTTTTTCTTTTTCTTTTTCTTTTTTTGAGACGGAGTTTCGCTCTCGTTACCCAGGCTGGAGTGCAATGGCACAATCTCGGCTCATCGCTGCCTCCGCCTCCCGAGTAGCTGGGATTACAGGCGCGCACCACCACACCCAGCTAATTTTTTTTGTATTTTTAGTAGAGACGGGGTTTCACCATGTTGACCAGGATGGTCTCGATCTCTTGACCTCGTGATCCACCCGCCTCGGCCTCCCAAAGTGCTGGGATTACAGGCTTGAGCCACCGCGCCTGGCCTTGGAAATTTTTTTTCTTTTACATAGGCAAACTTACCAGTATATTCTTTTGTGTTTTCTTTCTCTGATATTAGGCTTGGAAAGGCTTTCCCTAGCCCGAGGTGCATTAATGTAACAAATATTTATAAAGCACCATCCAGGTGCCAGGTTCTGTTCTAGGTGCTTTAGGTCTATTAATGAACAAAACAGAAAACTACCCATTCTTCTGGAGCTTACAGTTTGCTGGGGGTGAGATGTAGGAGAGGAAAAATTGCTTCTTCTACCCTTCTAGGTTTTTTTGTCTGGTCTATGAATTAAATTGATATAAGTTAGATTGACAGGAGTAAAACATTTTTTTTTTTTTTGAGATGTGGTCTTGCTCTGTTGCCCAGGCTGGAGTAAGTCGCATAATCTTGACTCACTGCAACCTCTGCCTCCCAGGTTGTTCAAGCAATTCTCCTGCTTCAGCCTGACAAGTAGCTGGGACTACAGGCATGTGCCACCACACCTGGCTAAGTTTTGTATTTTTAGTAGAGACCAGGTTTCACCATATTGGCCAGGCTGGCCTCGAACTCCTAGCCTAGTGTTCCACCTGCCTTGGCCTCCCAAAGTGTTGGGATTATAGGCATTAGCCACCGCACCTGGCCCAGAAAAACTATTTTAATTAGATATACAGATACAGGAGTCCCACAGAAATATGAGATTCAAGAAGGTAGCCAGGGCCAAACATGGTGGCTCACGCCTGTAATCCAAGCACTTTCGGAGGCTGAGGCGGGTGGATCACATGAGGTCAGGAGTTCAAGACCAGCATGGTGGCAGCCGCTTGTAATCCCAGCTACTCAGGAGACTGAGGCAGGAAAATTGCTTGCACCCAGGAGGCAAAGGTTGCAGTGAGCAGAGATCATGCCACTGCACTCTAGCTTAGGGGACAGGGAGAGACTCTGTCTCAAAAAAAATTTTTTTTCCTTTATAAAAGTTAATTTCACCAGGTGTGGTGGCTCATGCCTGTAATACCTATACTTTGGTAGGCTGAGGCAGGTGGATCACCTGAGGTCAGGAGTTTGAGACCAGCCTGGCCAACATGGAGAAACCCCTTCTCTACTAAAAATACAGAAATTAGCAGGGCATGACAGCGGGCACCTGTAATCCCAGCTACTCCCAGCTACTTGGGAGGCTGAGACAGGAGAAGCACTTGAACCTGGGAGGCGGAGGTTGCAGTTAGCCAAGATCTCACCACTGCACTCTAGCCTGGGCAACAGAGTAAGACTCCATCTCAGAAAAAAAAAATATATATATATATTAATTTCCTTTACTAAAAGGGAAATGTCTGCTTTATTTTAGGCAGCTTAGTGAACTGAGTGGAGTGGGCAGTAAAGAGCATTTTCTGCAATGGCTGATTCTCAATTTCCTTTTGCTCAAAATAATATGCCAAAGTTGTGTATTTTGGGGTGACATGTTCTGAACCCCAGGGGGAGCAGATAATAAACAATAAACCTAATAAGTAAATTATACAACATGGTAGGAAGTGACAATATTGAGAAAAAAAAGTAGAGCAGAATGGGGAGAAGAGGGCTGCTAGGGAAGAGTGGGAGGAGTGGGAATGTCAGCCAGATACCAGGTGCTGCAAAAGGTGAGCTGAAACCCATACACAGAAGGGCCCTACTGCTGCTGGACACATTGTCTGGTGTTTGGTACAATACGGCCAGTTTTTCCTCAGTTACTGAAATGGTTAGTTTCTTGGTTAGGCTCTGGGGGAAGTGGGTGGCTTGCATTGCGGCCACATTGTGAAATGTAATGTGTCTTTTTCTTTCTGAGATGGAGTTTTGCTCTTGTTGCCCAGGCTGGAGTACAATGGTGCGATCACTGCAAACTCTGCCTCCCAGGTTCAAGCAATTCTCCTGTCTCAGCCTCTGGAGTAGCTGGGATTACAGGCATGTGTCACCATGCCCAGCTAATTTTTTATTTTTAGTAGAGACGGAGTTTATACATATTGGTCAGGCTGGTCTCAAACTCCTGACCTCAGGTGATCCGCCCGCCTTGGCCTCTCAAAGTGCTGGAATTACAGGTGTGAGCCACTGCGCCCAGCCATGATCTGTCTTTTAATGTTAGAATCACACTCGGCTCTGCAAGATGCTAACTCCATGACACTCACTCAGGGTGTGAAAGCCGCTAAGGGGACACAGTGGTTCCCAACTCCCCATCCCGAACTATCAATCGTTCACTGAGTGGAAGAGGAATCAAAAAGGCTTACACGATTTAAAATTGTTTCTGGGTCCCTATGTGTACCTCTGTCTTCTTGTAGACCTCAATTCGTGTTTCACATTTAACTCCTTAATTGCTGAGGAATTCATTTTGGAATATGATACTATGGTGAAGTTCTAACTTTACTTTTTTCCCCAAAGTGTTCACAAAATTGAGTCTTTTTTTCCTCTTAATCTGAAGCATCACTTTATTATGTTCTGAATTGAATATTTAAGGGCACACCACCAGACACCTGCTTTGAAAGTTGACACTAGTTCCTTAATCATTCCTCTTTGCAGGTGTACTGCCTCCCTTGACCTCACATGATTTTACTATTAACCAGTCACATTTTTCCATTTGCCTATAAAGATACCCTGAGTGACTTGCAAAATCTTAGCTGAAATTCAGAGGCAGTGATATGTTAAATTAAACTAAATTTAGCCAGAGGATGCCTCTGTACCTTGGGCCCATAATGCACTGCAACCTAACTTAGTATGCAAACAAACCAAAAGCCTAACTTATGAGTAAATAGTTTGTGTAATGATTGGCAGAGTCTCAGCCAATCACAGCAGCCAGGCTTCTGCCAATCTCAGGCTGCCAACAGATCAAACCACGTTCAATCAAGGCCAACTCAGAGCTGTAACCAGTCAAGCTGTTTCTGTATCTCAATTCTATTTTCTGTACGTAAATGCTCCCTGACCACATTGTGAAGTAGACTTCTGTGAACTCCTTCTGGTCCTGAGGGCTGCCCAATTCACAAACCATTCTTTGGTCCATTAAACACTGTCAAAATTAATTCATCTAAAGTTTTGCTTGGCTGGGCACAGTGGCTCACACCTATAATTCAGCACTTTGGGAGGCCGAGGCCGGCGTATCAGTTGAGGTCAGGAGTTCAAGACCAGCCTGGCCAAGATGGTGAAACCCTGTCTCTACTAAAACTATAGAAATTAGCCAGACATGCATGCCTGTAGACTCAGCTACTCGGGAGGCTGAGGCAGGAGAATCACTTGAGTCCAGGAGGCAGAGGTTGCAGTGAGCCGAGATCCTGCCTCTGCACTCCAGCCTGGGCAACAACTATACCTCAAAAAATATATATAAGTAAAAGTTTTTCCTTTAACAGGTATAATAATATATATATTTTTTGAGGCAGAGTTTTGCTCTTTCACCCAGGCTGGAGTGAAGTTGTGCGATCTCAGCTCATTGCAACCTCCGCCCCACAGGTTCAAGCGATTCTTCTGCCTCAGCCTCCCGAATAGCTGAGATTACAGGCATCCGCTACCACACCCGGCTAGTGTTTTGTATTTTTAGTAGAGACGAGGTTTCACCATGTTAGCCAGGCTGGTCTTGAACTCCTGACCTCAAGTGATCTGCCCACCTTGGCCTCCCAAAGTGCTGGGATTACAGGCTGAGCCACTGTGCCAAAGAGCTGCTGGCTCTTTGTGGTGTTTCTGAGGTATAGAGGCTTCCAAAGGCAATACTGAGTAAAAACAGGTATACATCATTTCAGAGCCTTAAATCCATGAGGGCTGGGAAAGAGGTGGATGACAAGTGAGGAGAAGCAGAGGCAGTGAGGACGAGGAAGGACAGGCATGGAGAAAGGGGAAGTGAGGAAAAATACTACCCTCGCTCTTTATCCCTAGCCATGGGCTAGTCTAGTTCAAGCTTCTGACTTGTCCCTACTCCTGGGACCCCATCAGGTGCTGAATCGGCTCAAACATTCTTCTTGCCCAAAGCCTGCTTGGATAAGGTTGCACTGCCACCCAAGATGTCTGGCCAACTAGGTCTGTGGAGGCCATTAGTTCTGGTCACCACCCATTGCTGGCTCCTCATTCTTCCCAAGCATGGGAGGATCGTACTTGCCCACTATTGTTGAAGTTAAGCTTGGCCATGAGACTTGCTCTGTCACTCCCGGGTGACGTTTTCTTAGCCAACATGTGGCTCACCATACTCTGTTTCCTCCTGCCAGAGCAGCCAGCCATGCTCCAGGTGAGGGGTTTCTCTCATCCTGGGTCCTAGAAGGGAAGGTACATGCTGTGCAGTAGGTGGACAGCAGGAGTGGGACATCAGCATTGTTGCTTGAAGGCACTGCAATTTGGAGTTATATCGTTATTGCAGCATTACTTATCCTATCCTCACTGATCCTGTGTCTTTCCAGTCCAGTCAAAATTTAGGACCCCAAATTAAGATAACTTCCCATTGACAATATCTCCCCATTCTTCTAGATTTACTTTGTAACATATTTCATTAGATTTATTCTTTGGTATTTTATATTTTTATGCTATTGTATATGGCATCTATTTTATTTCATGTTTTTTCCTGAAATATAGAAATGGAATTAACGTATATTGAGCTTGTTTCTAATACCTTACTAAACTTATTTAAAACGGGACAGGGTGCAGTGGCTCACACCTTCCAGCATTTTGGGAGGTTGAAGGTGAGTGGACCACTTGAGGTCAAGAGTTCGAGACCAGCCTTACCAACATGGAGAAACCCCATTTCTACTAAAAAGTACAAAATTAGTCAGGCGTGGTGGCACATGCCTGTAGTCCCAGCTACTGAACCCAGGAGGCAGAGGTTGCAGTGAGCCAAGATGGGGCCATTGCACTCCAGCCTGGGCAACAAGAGCAAAACTTCATCTCAAAACAAAAAAAACAAAAAATTTACCTTGCTTTGCTTTATGGATTTTACTGTGTTGAATTTTCCATACAGCATGTATTATATTGCAAATAATGACAATTTTATTTCTTTATTTTCAATGATTTCTTGTCTTACTGCACGAGGCTACACAATGTTAAACAAAATTGGTGATAACAAACATCTTTATTTTGTTCCTGCTCTCAAAGGGAAAGTTTTCAACATTTTACCATTACATACCAAAATTACTACAGGTTTTATTAAGATGCCCTTCTGAAGTTAAGGAAGTTATTTTCCAACCCTGGTTTGCTAAGAGTCACGAAAGATGCCAGGTACAGTAGTTCACACCCAGCAGTTTGGGAGGCCAAGGCAGGAGAATTGCTTGAGGCTGGGAGTTTGAGACTGGCTTGGGGAAGATAGTGAGACCCTATCTCTCCAAAAAAAAAAGACTCCTGAATGAATGTTAAATTTTATCAAAACTCTCTTCCCTCTATGTATTGAGATAATAATATGGCTTGTATCATTTATGCTGTTGATGTGATAAGTTATGTTGATTTTCAGATGTTAAACCAACTTTGCATTCCTAGAAGAAATCCAACTTGGTCATTCATAAATAGGCTTGGAAATATTTTGTTTAGAATTTTTATACTTATATTCATGATTGGGATTGACCTATAATTATCCTTTCTCCAAATGTTCAGGTGGATGTCGCAAAATTCTTCCTGGCTTCACAAAATAAGTTGGGAAATAATATCTCTTATTTTATTATCTGGAAATATTTTCTTTTATATATATATATTTTTAGTATTTTAATACAGTTCAAATCAGTGTGTCTGGTTTATTTCAGTTCCTTCATGGCCAAATCAGGGGGCAGGGACCGCTTGTTTCTCTGCCTTCTCTCTGCCAGTGATGACCAGGGTGGAAAGGTATCTGCTGCATCAAACATTAAACTTCACCTTGTCCTTATTTTTCTTGATCTTGACAGATTTGGCATCCTTTCATTGGGCTGTGAGCAGAAAGTTCTTGATTTCCTCAATTTTCTGAGGCATGGTGACAAGATGCGCTGGGAGCAGGCACGCACCCGGACAGTGAGCAGCAACCGGGAAAGACGACGAAAAAGCAAGAGACTTCTGTTTCTGGGCAGTTAAACCCCTCTGGAAGAATTTTCAAGATCGGCATTGTTTCTTCCTTAGGTGTTTGGCAGAATTTGCTAGTAAAGTTATCTAGGCCTGCAGTTTTCTTTGTCAACTGACTTTAAATTATGCATTAAATGTGTTTTATAGTTATATGACTATTCAGATTTTCTATTTCTTATGTCATTTTTACTAATTTTTGTTTTCCAAGGAATCTGTACATTTAATTTAGTTAGGTTTTTTTTTTTTTGCTTTTTTTTTTGAGACAGAGTTTCACTCTTGTTGCCTAGGCTGGAGTACAATGGCACCATCTCAGCTCACCATAACCTCTGCCTCCCGGGTCAAGCTATTCTCCTGCCTCAGCCTCCTGAGTAGCTGGGATTACAGGCATGCACCACCACACCTGAATAATTTTGTATTTTTAGTAGAGATGGGATTTCTCCATGTTGGTCAGGCTGGTCTCAAACTCCCGACCTCAGGTGATCTGCCCACTTTGGCTTCCCAAAGTACTGGGATTACAGGTATGAGCCACCACTCCTGGCCCATTTTTTTTCTTATCTTTTTAATGTCTGTGAAATCTATGGTGAGATTTCCATTTTCATTGCTGCCATTCATTATTTATGCCTTTTTCTGTATTTCTATCTCTTTCTTGTCAATCTTACTTGGGATTTATCAGTCCCTTCCATTTTTTCTTTCTTTTTCTGTTTGAAACAAGGTCTTGTTCTGCTGCCCAGCCTAGAGTATAGTGGCATGATCATGGCTCACTACAGCCTCAACTTCCTGGGCTCAGGTGATCCTCCTGCCTCAGCCACCTGTGTGGATGGGACTACAGGCACTCACCACCATGCCCAGCTAATTTTTTAATATTTTGTAGAGAGGTGGGTCTCACTAAGTTGCCCAGGCTGGTCTCAAGCTCCTGGCCTCAAGCAATCCTCTTGCCGTGGCCTCCCAAAGTGCAGTTATTACAGGCAATGAGGCATCATGCCTGGCCTCATTCTTTCAAAGATGAGAATCATTTTGTTTATCGATACTCTAGTATATGTTTGTTTTCTAAATTTCATTTAGTTTCTGCTTTTCATTACTTTCTTCTTTCTACTTTCTTTGAGTTCAATTTGTTGTTCTGCTGTTGACATCTCAAGATAAACGCTTAACATTTTGGTTTTTCAGTCTTTTTTCTTTTCTAATACGGATGGTTCCCAACTTACAATGGTTTGACTTACAATTTTTCAACTTTACAATGGTGAAAAGTAATATGCAATCAGTAGAAACTGTGCTTCAGATTTTGAACTTGGTGTTTTCCCAGGCTGGAAACATGCCCTGCAATACTCTTGTGAGGCTGGGCAGTGGCAGTAACTGCAGCTTCCAGTCAGCCACATAATCCTGAGGGTAAACGCGGGTTATTCTACATTGTGCTCTGCTGCTGGATGACTTTGCCCAATTGTAGGCTAATGTAAGTGTTCTGAACACGCATAAAATAGGCTAGGCTAAGCTATGATGTTCAGTAGTTTAGGTGTATTAAATGTAATTTTGACTTACAATATTTTCAACTTATGATGAGTTTATGAGAATGTAACCTTATAATCCAGGAGCATTTGTATATTCATTTAAAGTTATACATTTTTCTTTAAGCGTGTCTTTGATATGCGGTATTTTTGTCTTACTCAGTTTAAAATAGTTTCTAATTCCTACTGTGATCTCTTTTTTATTTATTTCCTTTTTCTTTTTCTAATAAAGACAAGGTCTTCATATATAATTAAGTTATAAATTCACAAACAATATTTTTTTTAACCAGACAAGTTGATTCTGAAAGCTCGTACAGAGAAATAGACAAGGACAACCAGGAAAACTGTGTAAAAGAAAAACAATGAGAGAGTAATATTCTTACCGGCTGTTTTAATATAATTCAAAGCCTTCATAATTAAACCAATATGGTACTGGCATATGAACAGATAGACAAACGTAGAGAACAAACCAGGAAGTCCAAAAGGAGAACTTAATTCATACAAGAATTTAGTACAGTGTATAAGTAAGCATTGCAAATTGAGGGAGACGGGTGGGAAGACAGATTTTGTAATAAATAGTATTTGGACAATGAATAGCCATGTGGAAAAAAATAAGTTGGGTATTAACTTGTGCTATTCCCATTCCCTTCTCCCCAGCTTCATGGTAACCTTGGGAACTAACAGGCTATAAACGTGGTAAAAGTCAGCACCCTTCCAGCTACTGGAGGTGTTAGAACAGGGAATGGCACCTTTTCAAAGCCCCATTCCCAGAAAATGGTCCTATTTGAATTGTTCGTCAGTGCTCTGGAAAACCCCACCTGCAAGGCTCTCTCTATTTGTCCTGATGTAGAACTTGCTCAATACCAAAAGCCTTTTTCCTGAGCGAATTTGTCAAAAATAATCAGTAGCTATTTATTATTATTATTATCATTATTATTTTGAGACAGAGTCTCACACTGTAGCCCAGGCTGAAGTGCAGTGGCATCATCTTGGCTTAGTGCAACCTCTGACTCCTACATTCAGCCGATTCTCCTGCCTCAGCCTCCCAAGTAGCTGGGATTACAGGTGTGCACCACCGCACCCAGCTAATTTTTTTTTTTTTTTAAGACAGACTCTGGCTCTGTTGTCAGGCTGGAGTGCAGTGGCACGATCTCAGCTCTCTGCAACCTCTACCTCCCGTGTTCAAGCAATTCTCCTGCCTCAGCCTCCTGAGTAGCTGGGACTACAGGCATGTGCCACCACACCAGGCTAATTTTTGTATTTTTAATAGAAGGGGTTTCACCATGTTGGCCAGGATGGTCTTAATCTCCTGATGTCATGATCCACCCGCCTCGGCCTCCCAAAGTGCTGGGATTACAGGCATGAGCCACTGCGCCTGGCCCAGTAGCTATTGTTTAATATCACAGCTGTCTGAGGCAGTGATTACAGGGCAAACAACAAAGTAATTAAAAAACTTAAAATTCCTTAAATTGAGGAATGAGATATCCTTAGGGGGCTGGGAAAAACTGATATATTCCTGGGACTCTAAATGGCCACGCATGTGCCCAGGGCTATGAACGTGCTCAAGGAAGACCTGAGAAGGCCCTCAGCCCTCACCTCTGGCTGGCCTTGAAACTGTGCAAGCAAAAGTAAAGATTAAGATAGGATTTGAAGTTGTTTGGCTGAGCATTGAAGCATGCCCCAAACTCACACAGAGTCCTTGGCAAAGATTGGGAGACTTTCTGGTTCCAGGCATTTAAGGAAATATCTGTCCAGTCATTAGCTGGCCAGTAAGTTAAATGATCCTGGAAAGGAGAATCTGATTTCCAGCGTTGCCACGTTATATTATTTAAAATGTCCATTTTCAACAAAAATCATGAGACGTGAAAAAATAAAGTATGGCCTATATACACGAGAGATGTCATTAACGGAAACTTTCACTGAGGAGGCCCACATATTGCACTTACTAGATAAAAACTTTAAATCAGTTATTTTATTTTAATTTAATTATTTTTTGATACAGGGTCTTGCTCTGTTGCCCAGGCTGGAGTGCAGTGGTGCGATCACAGCTCCTGACAAGGGAGCTCAAGCAATCCTCCCACCTCAGCCTCCTGAGCAGTTGGGACTACAGATGTGCACCACCATGCCTGGCTAATTATTATATATATATACACACACACATATATTTTTTGTAGAGACAGGGTCCCACTATGTTGCCAAGGCTGGTCTTAAACTCCTGGGCTCAAACAATCTACCCACCTCTGCCTCCCAAAGTGCTGGGATTACAGGTGTAAGCTACCATGCCTGGCCTAAATCAGATATTTTAAATATGCTCAATAACTAAAGAAAACCACAACTAAAGAACTAAAGGAAAGTATAATGCTTAACAGAGAATTTCAATAAAGAAACAAATTATATATTAAAAATAACTAAATGCTGGAGTTGAAAATCACAACTGAATATTGGCCATATTGGCCAGGCTGGTCTCAAACTCCTGACCTTGTGATCCACCCACCTCAGCTTCCCAAAGTGCTGGGGTTACAGGCATGAGCCACTGCCTCTGACCTTTTTAGTCTATTATGTATATATTTTTTAATATTCATGACACAGCTACCGAAGTCAATTCTAAACAAGTAAAAATAGAATGGAAGGCCTGATAGCATAAAACCATCAATTCTTCCAGATTAATTTATACATTTAATGCAATTTCAATGATATCTTCAACAATCTTTTGAAGAGGGAAGGAGTGATTTTTAAGGGAAATATAAAGAATAAATATTTCAGAATAACCAACCGGATTATGAAGATGAAGAGTAGTAAAAGGAGACTTGTCTTATTACATGTTAAAAACTACTGTAATCAAGTTAGGTGTGGTGGCTTATGCCTGTAATCCCAGCACTTTGGGTGGCTGAGGTGGGCAAATTACTGAAGCCAAGAGTTCAAGACCAGCCTGGCCAACATGGTAAAGCCCCGTCTCTACTAAAAATACAAGCGATTTTTTGGTAGAGACAGGGCTTTACCATGTTGGCCAGGCTGGTCTCAAACCATATCTATTAAACCAAATTATTCTAGCATATCTATTAAATCAATTGTAAACCAAGCTTATCAATTAGAGCACTCATATTCTATAAGTCTTTGCTCATATTTTAACTGCTTGACTTGTCAAATTCTTAAAAGGACATTTAAAAATTTTCCACCATACATAAATTTTTATTAAGGTCTCTTAGTAAAGTTATTAGGAGTATTTGCCTTAAATATTTTATTTACCTGCTATATTATTTTGTTCACTAGGCTTTATGTTTACTACATCTTCTTTATAAAGAATATTGGCCTGGCACAGTGGCTCATGCCTGTAAATCCTAGCACTCTGGGAGGCCTAGGAGGATGGACCACCTGAGGTCAGGAGTTCAAGACCAGCCTGGCCAACATGGTGATACCCATCTCTACAAAAATGAGCCAGGTGTGATGGTGGGTGCCTGTATTCCCAGCTACTCAGGAGGCCGAGGCAGGAGAATGGCTTGAGCCTGGGAGGCAGAGGTTATGTTGAGCCGAGATCACACCACTGCACTCCAGCCTGGGCAGGTAAGCGAGACTCTGTCAGTCCGGTGATGGCAGCGCCTGCTTTAGATCTTGTTTCCAGACCATCTGAAGGAGCCAAGCAAGGGGTAAGTACTGACTTTGGAGCTACCTCTTTTATCTCCTAAGGCAACTCCACTTGGCCTGGGGTGGGGAACAAGACGAGCACCAGGCAGGCAGACAGCAGGGCTAAAGTCTGAGGAAGAAAACAGGATGTTGAAGGGTGCATTTATCATCTTGACAAGGCATCAGCAAACTCCAGCCAAAGGGCCATCCTAGTGACCACCTGTTTTCATAAGGTTTTTTTTTTCCTTTTTCTTTTTTTTTTTTTTAGATGGAGTCTCACTCTGTCCCCTAAGCTGGAGTGTAGCGGCATAATCTTGGCTCACTGCAACCTCCACCTCCCAGGTTTAAGCAATTCTCCTTCCTCAGGTTCCTGAGTAGCTGAGATTATAGGTGCCCGCCACCAAGCCCAGCTAATTTTTTAAATTTTATTTTTATTTTTGAGATGGAGTCTTGCTCTGCTTCCCAGGCTGGAGTGCAGTGGCATGATCTTGGCTCACTGCAACCTCTGCCTCCCAGGCTCAAGCCATTCCTGCCTCAGCCTCCCGTGCTAATGCCCAGCTAATTTTTTTTGTATTGTTAGTAGAGACAGGTTTTACTATATTGGCCAGGTGTCTCTAATTTGTGATCTACCTGCCCCGGCCTCCCAAAGTGCTGGGATTACAGGTGTGAGGCGCTGCGCCCTTATTTTTCCTTTTTCTCATTTTTTTTCTTAGTTGCACAAGTGGCTACTATTGAACTAATGGAATTACACAAGAAAATTAGCTGAAAGGGGGAGGGGAATTGAGTAGATACACTTAGAGCATTTAAAACGTTTCTGGGAGTAAAAGAAACTGTACAAATTTAAATATTCAAAATATGTTGACTACTGAAGGGTGGGTTGGTTATGTAGAAAATCAAATTAGTGGTTTGAAAGATGAAGGAGCCAAACCAGCTCTAACACAAGAGAAAAATGTACGACACAGAATATCCCATAATTCTTTCCTGCACACCACTTAGGAATATGCCTTTCCTCCTGACTTTTGTCTTCATCCTTAAAATATCTTAATTCATTGGAAAGGTCCCAAGATGGTCACACCGTGTTGCCTTTGCCTCTGGGAATATCTGTGTTCACATGTGAAGGCTATTTCCCACATTCCTCCACACGTTTTGTCATCCTTCCTAAAGTTAGGACAGGGGTGCCTTTCTTTCTAGTCTCTACTGTAGTTATAAATTTTGATACCTTGAACTTCAGAAGTGGGGAAGAGAAGAGAGGGCGATTATAACTGCTGCCCCAAAGAAGACACCTGGAGGGTGCGCCTGCCTTCACCAAGCACTGCCTTCTTGGAAGCTATTTTATGTTCCCAAATCAAGTGTTCCTTTTAAGACATAGTAAAGTATAAAGAGCACTAGAGTTGAAATCAGCCCGACCAGGGTTCTTTTCCTTCTTTGAGACAGTGTTTCACTCTTGTTGCCCAGGCTGGAGTGCAATGGCACAGTCTCAGCTCACTGCAACCTCTGCTTCCTGGGTTCAAGCCATTCTCCTGCCTCAGCCTCCCAAGTAGCTGGGACCACAGGCGTGTGCCACCACACCCAGCTAATTTTTGTATTTTTAGTAGAGATGGGGTTTCACCATGTTGGCCAGGATGGTCTCAATCTCTTGACCTGGTGATCCGCCCACCTTGGCCTCCCAAAGTGCTGGGATTACAGGTGTGAGCCACTGCGCCCGACCTTTATTTTTAGTAGAGATGGGGTTAGTTGGGGTTTCATCATATTGGTCAGGCTGGTCTCGAACTCCTGACCTCAGGTGATCTGCCCTCCTTGGCCTCCCAAACTGCTGGGGTTACTGGCACAAGCCACTGCACCTGGCCACACTATCACATTTTTATGAAGTTCAGAAGTACGTGGCCTGAAGCTGGTGTGGTATGATGTTGCCACAGAATTATCAGGGATTCTGGCTTCCCCCCAGCTCTCTGCTCTGTCACTTCTAGATGCAACTCTTGTCCTCAGGGTCCGAAATGGCTATGAGAGCTCCAACCATTGCGTACACATTTTAGGCAGTGGGATGGGGGTAGGGGAAAAGAAGGAAATCCTGCCTTCCTTTTAAGGAGACTTATTAGAAGTCACATATAACAGCAGGGTGGGAAGGCAAGAGGGTAAGGAGGGGAAGGAGGAGAAGGAGAATAATGAAAAACACTGGGCCAAAATAAGTGTCCCCTTGCTTTTAGAACAAGTAGACAGCAATAATATAGAGCTGCCAGTGTACGTCCAACTCCTTTGTGAGCCTGGGGGTGGAGCCAAGGAAGAGGCCTGACCCTTGGCTTCTGTCTCCTTGAGAACGCATGATAAAAGAAGGACTTGAGGTCAAGCTGGCGGTTGCTCACCTGTGAGGTGAACCCACACGTTTTGAGCCAGGAAGGAAAGGCCAAGGTAAGACCTAGAAGATAAATGGTGGGATTGCATATTAGTTAGGGTGGGCAAAGCTGCAGAACAATCAGATGTCATCTAGTCATTGAAACAAGGAAAGGCTTGCGGCTTCTCACAGAAAAGTCCAGGGTAAGGCTTTAGGTTGGGGTGGCTCTGATCCGTGCCATGGGTCCACTGGCCAGTGTAATAAGTAAGGAAAATCATTTAAAAATAAAAAGTTGCATTATGAGAGATTCCAAATATTTACAAAAGCAGAGGGAAGGGCATTGTGAACCACTTTGAGAGAAATCTAGACTCTATCTTTTCCCTTCCACCTTATTGTCTACCTCCCCTTCCTTATAGGTAACCAGTTAAAAATCTCCTCCCAATTAAAAAGTTCTGTGGGGTGTGTGAACATGCGTGTGCGTTCGTATGCATGAGCGTATGTGTGTGTGTGAGTGTACATGCTCCCTCCCTCTTTTCTGGGATAAATGGCTGTATACTGAACATATTTTTTCCATCTTACTTTTTTCATGTAACACTGTATCCTGGTGATCTTCCCAAAGCAACACATAGAAATAATCCTTGTTCCTTTTAGCAGCTGAGTAGTATTCCCTTATATAGACGGATCACAGCTTATTCAACCAGCCTAACTGATGGATATTTGGGTTATTTCCAGCGTTTTTTTTTTTTTTTTTTTTGAGACAGGGTCTTACTCTGCTGCCCAGGCTGGAGTGCAGTGGCATGATCTCGGCTCACTGCAACCTGTGCCTCCTGGGTTCAAGTGATTCTCCTGCCACAGCCTGCCTAGTAGCTGGGATTACAGGTGCCCATCACTGTGCCTGCCTAATTTTTGTATTTTTAGTAGGGAAGGGGTTTTACCATGTTGGCCAGGCTGGTCTTAAACTCTTGACCTCAGGTGATCCACCTGCCTTGGCCTCCCAAAGTGTTGGGATTACAGGCGTGAGCCACCACGCCGAGCCCAGCCTTTTCCTAGAATAGATCATGCTGTATCAAATCGACTGATGTATATATGTTGTATATTTTTGCCATTGTGATTTTGGGATAGATTCTCAGAGGGTAGGAGTGTCAGACACATTTGAAACTAGAGCAAGTTCATCCTGAATAGGGGCTAGGTAAAATAAGGCTAAGGCCTGCCGGGCTGCATTCCTAGTAAGTCAAGGCATTTTTTTGTGTGTACGGCTTAAACAAATTGTTTCATTTTCTCCCATAATGAGAAGTCCAGAGATAGGCAATCCAGGGCTTGTGTGACAGCTCCATAATGCCATCAGGCACCTAGACTCTACCTTCCTTCATCCTTAGCATAGCACGTGGCTTAAGGTTGCTTTACTGTCATAAGATGATTAATAGAACTCACAGGACTCCAGTCATCTTGTCCATGTTTATTTTGTCCTTCTTTTTAAAGATGAAGTTCTGCTGTTACCCAGGCTGGACTCAAACTCCTGGGCCCAAAGGATCCTGCTGCCTCAGCCTCCTGAGCAGCTGAAAGGCGCCACTGTATCCCACCATCCCTGGCTGAAATTCCCTATTCTCGTTTCGTGACAAACTGTGGCAACATGGAATTAATCAGCTGAGCTATCTGAACCACAAGGTTCTGCATTTAACGGTGCTTCGTCTTTCAAATTGTATGGCTCTCTCAAGTCCTAGACTTCCTCCAAATTAAGGCAAGCCTTGTCACCCATTCCCTGGTTGGTGTCTTTCCAACTTGCGCCCGTCCTGTGCCAGGCCTTCCCAGCTATGTGCCGCACACTGCAAGATATTCTTAGTCATAGAATGAGACAGGAGGTTGGCACAAGATACAGATCATAAAGACCTTGCTAATAAAACAGGTTGTAGTAAAGAAGCTGGCCAAAACCCACCAAAACCCAGATGGCAACAAGAGTGACCTCTGGTCATCCTCACTGCTACACTCCCACCAGCACGATGACAGTTTACAAACGCCATGGCAACAACAGGAAGTTACCCTATATGCTCTAAAAACGGTAGGCATGAATAATCCACCCCTTGTTTAGCATGTCATCCAGAAATAACTATTAAAATGGGCAGCCAGCAGCCCTTGGGACGGCTCTATGGAATCACCATTCATTTATTCCTTTACTTGCCTAGTAAACTTTCTTTTTACTCTATGGAATTGCCCTGAATTCTTTCTTGTGCAAGAGCCAAGAACACTCTTGGGATCTAGATCAAGACCCCTTTCTGGTAACATGATTGCTGGGTCAAAGTGCAAATACATGTTTTACTAGAAATGACTACATTTTCCTCAATAGAAGTTATGCCACTTGCCTTCCCCCATCAGGATATGAGTATATCTGGAGCAGTCATGACTCTCCCAATTTTATTTTATGGATAGAAAAAGTACAAGGGTATTAAATCCATTGCCCAGGTCATAGAGTTAATGAGAGGCAGAGCTGACACTTGGACCTAGCCAAGAAATGCATCCTTCATAGATAACAAGAAGACTCATGCCAGAGGCCTGGCAGGACCTCACTGTCTGCCCTTCTGGGAGAGGAGTTATGCAGGCTTCACTCCTCCATCATCAGCATCCTGGCCTCCTGGGACTGCCTCGTCTCCAGGAATTACCTTCCAGTCCAGCAAAAGCTCTGTGTGTCTCCCACCTTCAGGGCTGCCCCTCAGGGACCTCTCAGGGTGGGGTGCCATCCCACCGATCATCCCGTCCCTGTGTTAGAAGCATCTCTTCCTCCCTGTCCCATGTGAGTCACCTCTTAGCAGTCAGCAGATGGGAGCTGATGCTCTTTTCTCCCCTAATTAGAGAATCTATTTTCACGCTAAAATGTGATCCATGCATGAAAAGGAGGGACAAATGTGCTTGGCTATCAACTGCTTCTCTGGAGACACTGATTTGAGGGAGCACTTAACATTTTTTGTTTTATAAAATGACTCAGCGTCCCTCAATATGCTTTGAGAGAGAGCAGCTTATCACCACCAAGCAGAGGGCAGAAGGGAGGGGCAGAAAGCCAGCCCCCCGCCCCACAGCCTTTCCACTGCGTAACCTTCACACAACCCTGTGATGTGTCTACTGTAACCTCCTTTGAATAGGGGAAGGAACTGAGGCTCAAAGAGGTTCAGCAAGTTGCCAAAAGTCCCCAACGAGCAAATGGCAGAGGCTGTGCAAATCTAGCTTGTCTGGCACAAAGACCTGAGGTTTTTCCAGTGCATTCACTTCTTCTTCACTAGAAGAGACCCAGACTTCACATGGGAAAACTTCCAGGATGGCTGCATCCAGGGATCCCAGAGCTCTTTCTTTGGAAAACTTTCAGTAGCCTTCCTCCTGGTCCACACATGCAGCTCTGTCCACACTCCCTAGGCGACAGCATCTAACCCATGGCTCGTAGCAGTTGGGTTGTGTTCAGTTTCGAAGACCAGAGATTTCAACCCAACCTAGTTTTGAGTGAATTTTGCATCTCACAAAACTCTGAGGCAGGGTGGGCATCGGTGACTCAACGTCAGAACGTTTCCCTTTCTTTTTCCATATTCCCCGGTTCTTCCTTCTACTAAATCAATTTTACTGTAATCCTGGCCACCCTCGTGGTTGCAAGAGAGCTGTGAACAGCTTCCAGGGAGATGTGATTCTTCACGTTCAGGGAGAGAGAGGCCTCTTCCAGAGTGCTCTTGAAAGAACCAGAAAACCCTCACACTCATCTTCTGTGGTTGTATTGCTCCAAATAGGGTCAAGTGCCCACTCCAGAGACACTCACAAGGCCAGAAGATGGGATTACTGATCGGCCTGGGTTTGAGTTCTGTGGTCCACTCCTAGTGCAGGGGTGGAGTCATTTCCCTCCAGGTATAAGGGAGATATGGACACAGGAACATAAATTAGGGCAGTTATCACGAAAAGGGGGATGGACATTGGGCAAGAAACCCCATGTCTGCCACAGCTCCCAAATCCATACCTCCAACCTGACCTCTGAGTTCTGAACTACTAACCTGAATTGCCTGTTCAATATCCCCACATGAATATCTAACATGTGCCTCAAGGCAACATAGGCAGCATAGATCTCTTAAGTCACTTCTGTACTCATCTGTTCCTCCTTCAGTCTTCCCTTCTCCGGAAAGGGCATCACCATTCACTCAGTTGCTTAAGCCAAAAGTTCCTCCATCTCATACCATTCTCTTCGTACACTGAGCCCCAGCTGTCAGAGGGGTTCCAACCAGAGCAACTCCATCTTGAACCAGGGCTGGGTAAAATAAGGCTGAAACCTATTAGGTTGCATTTCCAGGAGGTTAGGCATTCTTACTCACAGGATGAGACAGGAGGTCGGCACAAGATACAGGTCACAAAGACCCTGCTGATAAAACAGGATGAAGCCGGCCCAAACCCACCAAAACCAAGATGGCGATGAAAGTGCCCTCTGCTCAACCTCATGGCTCATTATGTGCTAATTATAATATATTAGCATGCAAAAAAGACACTGCCACCAGCACCATGACAGTTTACAAATGTCATGGCAATGTTAGGAAGTTACCCTGTATGGTCTAAAAGGGGAGGAACCCTCAGTTCTGGGTATAATCAAGAAGTAACAGGCCGGGAATGGGGTCTCATACCTGTAGTCCCAGCACTTTGGGAGGCCGAGGTGGGCAGATCAGTTGAGGTCAAGAGTTTAAGACCAGCTTGGTCAACATGGAGAAACCTCTTCTCTACTAAAAATACAAAGATTAGCCAGGTGTGGTGGTGCATGCCTGTAATCCCAGCTACTCGGGAGGCTGAGGCAGGAGAATCCCCTAAACCGGGGAGGTGTAGGTTGCAGTGAGCTGAGATCATGCCATTGCATTACAGCCTGGGCAACAAGAGCAAAACTCCATCCAGAAAGAAAGAACAAACTATTAGTATACTCAGTTGAGCAACCTATGCTGCTGCTCTGCCTATAGAGTTGCCATTGTTTTGTTTCTCCACTTTTTTTTTTTTTTTTTTCCTGAGACGGAGTCTCGCTGTGTCAGTGGTGCAATCTTGGCTCACGGCAAGCTCCACCTCCCGGGTTCAAGCGATTCCTCTGCCTCAGCCTCCTGAGTAGCTGGGACTACAGGCACGTGCCACCATGCCCAGTTCATTTTTTGTATTTTTAGTAAAGACAGGATTTCGCAGTGTTAGCATGGATGGTCTTGATCTCCTGATCTCGTGATCTGCCTGCCTCCACCTCCCAGGTTGCTGGGATTACAGGCGCGAGTCACTGCACCCTGCCTATTTCTCTACTTCTGTAATAAACTTGCTTTCATTCTATCTATGGACTTGCCCCGAATTCTTTCTTGTCTGAGGTCCAGTACCCTTTCTTGGGGTTTGGATGGGGCCCCCTTTCTAGTAACACAGCTGCACTGGCCTTCTTTTGGTTCCCAGCACCATTCCCACCGCAGAGCCTTTGCACTTGGCGTTCCCCCTGCCTGATACGCTCTATCCTCAGAACTTCACTTGGAAAGCTCCTTCTGGTTTAGATTTTTACTCCAATATCACCTTTCCTGGACATCCCATTCAAACTAGGGTCCCAGCCTATCCCCCAGCTGTTACTGTGTATCATATCCTATTACCCTGTTTCGGTTTCTTCTTAGAACTTATCACTATGTGAAATGATCTTGCTGATTCACTTTGTTTGCTTGTTTATTTTCTGTCCCCGCTTTAGCGTGAAAGATCCATGCCAGCAAAGACCTTGTTTGTCTGATTCACTCTGTGTCCAGTGGACCTATGCAAAGACCACAGTGTAAATGCTGCCCCTGGAGTTGTGAAACATAGCAGCCCTGACTATCTTTTACCACCTAGATAGGCCAGGTACACGGAAAATGCTCAGTAAATGGATAAATGGATAAATGGATGAACGCCTGGGTGGATGAGTAGAGGGGTGGGTGAGTGGATGGGTAGGTAGACGGATGGATGGATGGATGGATGGATGGATGGATGGATGGATGGATGGATGGTGTCCTTAAGTATAATCCTGCCTGAGAGTAGAAAGACTCAGGGCTGTAGGCTGGTTGGGGCGGAGATGTACTAGAACTGGAACTAGAACTCCATATGTTGTCTTCCCTCTATCATTTCCCTCCTCAGGTTGAAAGAAAGAGTTCTAGATTTAAACTCTCTAATATTTTCAACTATTAATTCCTGTAATTTCATGTGATTACCCATCCAATGATGCTTTTTTTTTTTTTAGATAGAGTCTTACTCACTCTGTTGCACAGGCCAGAATGCAGTGGCAGGATCTCGGCTCACTGCAACCTCTGGCCCCCGGGTTCAAGTGATTCTCTTGCCTCAGCCTGCCGAGTAACTGGGATTACAGGTGCACACCACCACGCCTGACTAACTTGTTATTAGTATTATTATTTTGAGTAGAAATAGTGTTTTGCCATGTTGTCCAGGCTGGTCTCGAACTCCTGACCTCAAGTGATCTGCCCACCTCGGCCTCCCAAAGTGCTGGGATTACAGGTGTGAGCCACCATGCCTGGCCTCCAATGGTGCATTCTGACCTCAACACCTTATCCCCACCCTGGCCCAGACAGGCCACTTGCTACTCATGACCCTGCCTTAAAAGGTGTTGAAGAAGTACCATTCAAAAACTGAAATAGTAACTGTTACTGTAATAGCCAACACCTGTACAGCACTTCACAGGTTGCAAGGTGTTATTCGCATAGATTATCTCAACTATGCATCACAATGAATCTGGTGCTATGTTCATGATTATTATGTCACAGAGGCTTAACGAGACCTTACAGATGAACAGGGAGGCCTGGCTCTTACACGTTCAAGTCTGAGCCAACACCTCTCCTGCGCACGCATGGCAGACATCATTAATCCATCACGACACTTTCCTGTTTAGCCCGGTCCTAGCTTCAGAGTTCTCAGTATTGTAACCCAGGCAGCAGCTACCCACCAACCAGACTGCCACACAGGACAGTAAGCATTTTCCCACTGCACTAGTCCATGTCCCTCATTTTGTATGTGTGGAAACTGGGGCCTGGAGGTGCTACCCAGTGAGTCAGTGACAAAGCCAGGGCTTTCTCTTTCAGAACCCTGGACTCTTGGTCCATGTCAGAGGTCTTTCAACTGGCCCCTGAATGTGGTTCGAGATGATTGGGATTCTGATGTAACTGGGCATTGGAGCTTTTAAAGCTCCGCAGGAGACCCTAATGTGCAGCTACGGTTGAAAATTACTGAGGTTTTCTCCCTCTATGAACAATGTCAACCATATTTCCCTGAAGTTAAGAATCATCCAGGGCCACTCATTAAACACAATACACATTTGTAAATGTATAGACCTAAATACAACGTTCACTTGTAAATGTGCAGACCTCTCCCCTGAAAAATCTGAGTCAGAAGGTCTAGACTGGAGCCCACGAAGCTGCAAGTGTCATAAACATCCCAGGTGATTCTGATCATCAGGGAAGTTGGGCAACACAGTTCTGAACGGGCCCAGCTGGGACTCTCTGCAAAACCCAAGAATAAGGGCAATCAGCTACTACTGAGTACTGGAAGGCAAGGATGATCTGGGTTTTATCTTTTTAAATAGCTGCAAAGACTCGTGTCCATTTACCAAGCAGTTGCCTTTTCTTTTTTCAGTCTAGATTATTATGTAATCCATCTCGAGAATTTATAAGAATAATATTGCCTTCGTGCCTAGCTTATGTAGAAAAAGGGACAGCAAGGAGACAGATAAAGTGGAGCACAGAGAGAAGGATGGAATGAAAATTATTTGTCTATTTTAGACAAGCAATTTTCTCTAATGTTCTGTTCTCTTGTTTGGTTGTCCTAGTGAGAGCTCAAGGACTTTTTAAGGTGGAACGAATCTGGGGGTTGTTCTTGGAGGAGGCAATTAGCCCTGGGTACCTGGAATTACAGGTAGGAAAAGCTGGGAACAGAGGACAGGAGGAACTAAGTGTCCAGTGACAACACCTGGGCCAAGAGACCCCACTGCACACACGACCTGGCCCTGGAAAGGAAAGGACAGAGATAAAATTCTGAGATCTCACCATGAGTCAGATCTGGAGTTGGGTTCTTTTCACCTGCATGAAAATCCTGCAAAGTACTGATAATATCTCCATTTGACAGATGAGCAAACCGAGGCTCAGAGAAACTGTACTCTCTTTGGCTTCATCTAGGGACTTCTCACTCTAGAAGGAAAAAAAAAAAAAAAAAAACAGCATTTAATCCAAAACTCTCAAAACTACCAAGAAGAGCCAGGTGCACAGGAACATTGGGGTGAGAATATGCTTGGCATTTTAAAAATGGAAACTCGAGTCATTTTTTCATGCATGCATATTAATGGCCAGAAGCAGCCTGGGGAATTGTAAATAGATTTACCACTTAAATTTATTTGTCCTTGAGCTAATGCTAAAGTAGATGACAAATCGAAAGCATGAAAGAAATAGGTCTGGATTTAGAGGGGGGCAGTAATATGCACCAAAAGCCTTAAAAATGTGCACAACCTCTGGCCAAGCAATTTCACCTCTAGGAATTTCTCCTCCCGAAATAGCTGGGTAAGTGGGCAAAGAAGTCTTCACAAGACAACATTGTTTATGGCTTTGCAAAACCGGAAACAACATAGTTGTCCAACAATTGACTTAATAAAATATAGCATATTCACACCGGCAAACACCACAGAACCATGAAAAATGGTGTAGCCTTAGGTAGGTCTGCTGACACAGAAAGCAGTTCATCACACATGTGCTGCATAAGAAAAGCCTGTGCTGGAGAAGCATATGTGACATGATCGTGGCTGGCTGTGTTAAAAACAAATAAACAATATTCCAGTAGTGATCAATGATCTTCTATCCGATTATCAGAAATAGATCAGACATATAGCAAGACTTCAGCAGTAGCTTATCAGATAATTATTTCTATATAGATATAGGTAGGATGAGAGATCACTTCTGTTTGTTCCTTTTTTTTTTGCCTGTTTTTCTTTCCTTTAGGGAACATGTGTCACTTGCATAATTGAAGGAAAGCTTACAAAGTCTTTCAAAGGAAAATGTTCCCAAGATCCTGCAAAACTGTTGTCAGTGGTTTCTCTGGAAAGAAACTGCTGAAGCAGCCACAGGAAGGGGGCTTGCTTACGCCACTAGTGAAGGGGAGGCCCAGGACAAACAAACCTGGAGGATGAGAAGGGGCTGGGGACATCAATAGCAGGGGTCCAGGCCAGAAAACGATCAGGGAGGCATGGGGGCTCATCCACAACCATTACCCACCTCCCTCCCACACCCAGGTTACAAGCCACATGGGCATGGTAAGTCCTGCCTGGGACATTGGTCCCTGGCTGGCTCATGGCAGGAGGAGTTCGGCACCTGCCACACCCCATCCCTAGCATGACAGTAAGTCCTCAGTTAACGTCCTCAATAGGTTTTTGGAAACTGTGACTTTGAATGAAATGATGTATAATGAAATGCCATTATTAAGGAAACGACATGGAACGAAATGACATTACTGAGAACCTGCTGTATGTCATTTTGCTTAAAGTCACAGTTTCCAAGAGCCCATCAAGAGGACATTAAGTGAGGACCTACTTACTGCATGTGGATCTATGGGCCGAGGCCTCTAGGTAAGAAATCACAAACCTCAAACCACATTCACAGCTGGGGACACTCCTACGGAGTGTCTGGCCACCTTGAGGGGGGTGGGTAGAGAATGAGGGTCCCCTGGAAGAAGTGATGAGGTAAGGGACATCCAGCATAGGGAGCCCCCCTCAGAAACCGGCCTAGATGCTGTTGGTGAGGGTGGTTTGTTGTCTGTGGTTGCTGTTCTTTAAGAACAAAATCCAAAATCATGGGACAGCTGGCTCTAGCCTGGCAGTGGGTCTGCACTCAGGGGACAGAGTGTGTGTGTGTGTGTGTGTGTGTGTGTGTGTGTGTGTGTGTGTGCGCGCGCGCGCGCACGCATATGCACTCGCAGTTATGTGTGACACTCAGGACCTAGAAAAAGCCCAAGCTACTGCTACCACTGTCCCTTAAAGATTGCAAACACTTGTTGCTAGGGCGATCAGGCAGCAACCCACAGACTTTGGTGGCCCTTGCAGAAGCCCACATGGAGAGTGAGGCCAACAGAGGTAGCTGTGTCTCAGAGTCACCAAGGAAGCGGCAGTGACCCAGCAGAAGGCGCAGAGGAGGCCAGGCAGGTGGTCTGGGATGAGCAGGAGTGGTGGCTGTCCTACCCTTGAGCCAGCCACTTTCTATTCTCGAGTCATCCAGTATCCAATCGCTGATGTCACAAACAACCAGAAACTTCATAAGGTAACGCACGCTTACTCTCTTATGGTTCTGGAGAAGAAGTCCTCACACCAAGTTGCTGGCCATGCTGTGTTCCTTGGGGACACTCTAGGAGAGCATCTGTTTCCTTGACTTTTCCAGTTTCTAGAAGCCACCTGCTGCCTTGGCTCCTGGCCCTTTCCTTGCATCTCGCTGACCCTTGCCTTCTCTCCCTCTGTTTCTGCCACTATATCACTGCCTCTGATTCTGACCCTCCTGCCTCCGACCCTCCTGCCTCCCTCTTATAAAGGCCCTGGGAGCAGAAGTAAGGGCCTAGGGTCAGCAAGCTTTGGTCATTGATATTAACTGGTCATTCAAACTCACAGTTTAGTGAAGGTTAAGAATGCTTAGGGGCCAATACCAGTGGGGAAACTGAGGCCCAAGGGGAGTTAGGTATCTGTCCAAGGCTGTAGGGCTAGTTTTCCAGCTTTCCTCTGTGCTGCCTATCTGTTACACTCAACTGACATTAGAAAAAGAGGAATATTGGCCGGGCGCGGTGGCTCATGTCCGTAACCCCAGCACTTTGGGAGGCTGAGGTGGGTGGATCACGAGGTCAGGAAATCAAGACCATCCTGGCCAACATTGTGAAACCCCGTCTCTACTAAAAATACAAACAATTAGCTGGGTGTGGTGGTGCATGCCTGTAATCTCAGCTACTTGGGAGGCTGAGGCAGGAGAATCACTTGAACATGGGAGGTGGAGATTGCAGTGAGCCAAGATTGCGCCACTGCACTCCAGCCTGGCGACAGATCGAGACTCTGTCTCAAAAAAAAAAAAAAAAGAGGAATATTGTTGTCTGTGGTCGCTGTTCCTTACGGCAGAGAAAAAAAAAATCTACCAGATGATTTTTCAGGGTCTGCTTTGCCAGTGAAGGCCCCAGAGCCCCTGAGTGTCATTAGTGCAGGAACTGCTGTGCCTCTGAGCTCTTTGGAAGGTTCTTGCTTTGCTGGGGCCTCCAACCAGGGAAGGCTGGGGCAGGGGGAGGGAGGGTGGACTGGGGCCAGAGGCACCCAGTGCTGCCACACAGAGCAGTGGCAAACAATCAGTCCTCTGAGGCTGCCTGGCAGCTGTTGGCTATTGGTCACCCTTCAGCTATTTTTTTTTTTTTTTTTTTTTGAGATGAAGTCTTGCTCTGTCACCCAAGCTGGAGTGCAGCAGCACGATCTTAACTCACTGCAACTTCTGCCTCCTGGGCTCAAGCCATCCTCCCACCTCAGCCTCCCAAGTAGCTGGGATTAAAGCATGTGCCCACATGCCCAGAAATTTTTGTATTTTTAGTAGTGACGGGTTTTCACCATGTTGGCAAGGCTGGTTTTGAACTCTTGAACTCAAGTGATTCACCCGAGTCAGCCTCCCAAAGTGCTGGGATTACAGGTGTGAGTCACTGCACCTGACTGTCCTTTGGCTGTTTCTGCACAAAGGAACATCGTCCTCTGGCCTCAATTGGGGGTAGGTTCTGGGGATGAAGGAAAGCACTTGGAACCCACCCACTAAGAAGGAATTTCTCACAAGATCACTGACCTTTGCAGAACCCACATGTGTGCATGCTTGGGTGGTGAGTGGAAGTGGGGAGGCGGACGAAATGTTTAAATTTGCTTTTCTTTCTATTCTTGAGCCAGCCAATTTCTCGATGACATCGGAACACCTGGGTTTTAGTCCTGCCTCTGGTTCTCCCCCAGTATGACTCTAAGTGAGTCGTGTGACTCCCCTGGGCCTCAGTTTACCCATCCATAGAATCAAATGGCAAAGTGGGCCGGGCATGGTGGGCTCATGCCTGTAACCCCAGCACTTGGGGAGGTCGAGGCAGGTGGATCACCTGAGAGCGAGAGTTCGAGACCAGCCTGGCCAACAGGCTGGTGAAATGCCATCTCTAAAATACAAAATACTCCGACTAAAAATACAAAAATTAGCTGGGTGCGGTGATGCATGTTTGTAATCTCAGATTCTGGGGAGGCTGAGGCAGGAGGCTGAACCTAGGAGGCAGAGGTTGCAGTGAGCTGAAATCATGCCACTGCACTCCAGCCTGGGTGAGAGTGACACTCTGTCTCAGAAAAAAAAAAAAAAAAAAAAGTGGATAACTTCTAAGGTGCCCTCCGGGATTCCAGGACTCAGCCAGCTCATGCTTGGGTGCTTACCACAACCTACCTCCCTACTGGGCTCCCACTGCCCTACTCTGCTCCTGGAGTCTCAAACCCACCTGCTCCCTAAAGCCAAATCCTCCTGACCACATTTGGCCTTTGCTCTCTGTCATGCTCCAACGTCCAGCCTGTCGTCTGGCTCTCAGCAGGCCCAGCCCCATGAACTGGTGGGGAATGACTCGAAGCCTCCCAGAAGAAAGAGGTGAGCAAGCCCCCAGCACAGGGACGGGGCAAGGCTTCTCTGTGCACAGAGGCAAGCCTGTCGGTTCTGGCTCCATTCTGCCTGAGAACTGCAGAATCCCAGGAAACCAGTTGTTAAGGAGCCAGCAGCAGCCACTAAGTCAGATAATGAGTACTTGGCTTTTTCCAGCCCTGTTTACCTTGTGTTAAGTACACAAAATGATGTCACGTGTGGCACAGCTGACAGGGTCTCCCTGGGCCTGGACTCTGGCCTCATCGGGGGCTCTCCCTCTCCTCACTCCAGTCACCCCAATCCTCACCAGTACCGGTGGGCCTTGGGGAAAAGGGCATCGAGGCCACAGCAGAGTTCTCTCCTGGTGTTCCATTTACTCTACCGCCCCCACCTTCCCAAGCTCAGCCAACATCTCTCAGCAGGAGGACTGCCCCAGCCCTAGCTGGCCCTCCTGACACCGCCCTATCTCCTCTTCACCTTTACCCCAACCTGCAAAGCAGCACCCTGCCTGAAACCCTTAACTGACTCTAATTTTGTGCTCAGAAGGAAGGTTGGCCTGCCCTGAGGCCCTGGAGCTCTGCCCCCATCTCCTGCCTTGGAATACTTCCTCCACACCCAGAGGCTCCATGCTTCACCCCTCCACCCGCCAGAGCGCCTTGCACATTCTCGGAGCAAGAGTCCCTCCCCAAGATCTTCACCCCTTGGGACCCCTTTTCTGCTCACACTGACTGTACTCCTACTCATCCTCCCCTCCTCAGGGGAGCCCTTCAGAGCCAACCCCTCCCCTACCACGTTCCTTCCTATGCGCTCTCAGTGGGTCCTGCCCACAAGAGGAAAGCCGCTGACATGTAGAGACTGTCAGACCTGCAAAGTTTGCAAGACTCAGGAAGGGCCCTGAGGCTTGCTGATTGCCTTAGAAAGAGATATGGTGGGGTTGGAAGGAAGTGTGAGAACTTTGGTTGGGAAGGTAGGGAAGGCTTCCTGGAGGAGGAGGTGACAGGGATGAGCAAGGACTGCAGGAGGGGCCAGAAAGGGCCCTCTGGAGCTCCAGGCAGTGATATCCCATCTCAAATCAACCCTGATTCCCTCCCCCACTCCCTTCTTCCCTCCCATTCGCCTGTCTTTGAAACAATGGCCAGTCCTTCAGTAAAGGCCAAGTACTGAGTACAAGTACCAAGTACTCCCAGCTTCCTCAGGGTCAGTGAGGATGGGTGAACAGGGCCAGGTTGGGTGGGAGGGGTAACCTGCCCCTTGGTAGCAGCATGCATGGTGGACCAGCGGGCAGTCACAGCAGCCCTGGAGAGTGGGCAGATCTGGACCGCGGGAGGGAAAGCACGGTTGGGGAGGCTGCCCTGTGGAATGCAAAGGAAGGCATGAGGGCTTCTCCCCTATCCTGGTGCGGAGGGAAGGTCTGCAGTATCCACGGTGGCCCTAGGCTGGTCTCCTCTAAACTGGCCCCGGTGGAGTCAGTAGGAAAAGCCTCCTGTTCAGGAAATTGGTTCTGACCTGACACTAGGACTGAAGGCCTGGGGCTCCCTGTCAGGCAGCCTCTCGGGAAGCAGTGTCCCTCCTGTCCTCATTCTCTGAGTACCTGGCCCTTGTGCAGACCCAGTGCAGCAAAGCACCGGGAAGGGCTGCTGCCTGCAAAGGCCAAGTGTGAGGATGGGGAACCTCTGCGGGCCCACGAGGTAGGTGGTCTACTGAGCACCTGTTCAGTGTCAAGCTCCATCCAAGCTGGGGTCTGGGGTCACAGGAGGAGCAAGACTCCCTTCCTGACCTCAAGGGACACCTTCTCCAGTGTAGAAGACAAACACAAGACTCTTACACACTTCATGTACCCTCAGCTGAGGACAGAGGCTGACCATGTAAACGGGCACTCCTAGAGATGGCATCAGATTCATAATGGCCAAGGCTGCCGGGCGCAGTGGCTCATGCCTGTAATCCCAGCATTTTGGGAGACCAAGGCAGGCAGATCACAAGGTCAAGAGAATGAGATCATCCTGGCCAAGATGGTGAAACCCCATCTCTATTAAAAATATAAAACTTAGCTAGGTATGGTGGTACACACCTGCAATCCCAGCTACTTGGAAAGCTGAGGCAGGAGAATCGCTTGAACCTGGGAAACAGAGGTTGCAGTGAGCTAAGATGGTGCCACTGCACTCCAGCCTGGCAACAGCGTGAGACTCCATTTCAAATAAATAAATAAAAGCCAAGGCCAAGGCCAAGACCATCTCAGTTACCCCTCACAGCTCCTCTGTGACAGGAAGGTAGCTGACATTTTACAACACTTACACATAGAGGGCACATTTGTGCACACACCCAAAGCCAGGCAAGTGCCTTAACCACTCTTGACCTCAGTTTTGATTTCTGTTAAGTGGGCTTATGTTATGAAGCTGTTGTGAGGCTGGGTGCAGGAATGGACACGACAGGGCTCACTTCTTAGTAGGTATTCAGTGTTCACTTCCTAAGCACACACAGCTAACCTGGTGTGGGGCAAGATGGCAGGGGGGAGCGAGGGTCTCTGACAGATGAAGTTGGGACCCCAATAAAGGAAGGGTGGGGCAAGTTGTCTGGAGCCAAACTTCAGGATGCCAGGCCTCCCAGCACTGCCTTTACCTAACCTCTTCCGCCACCCTCGAAGGGTCATGGGGGGGGGTCCCTGTCCTGCCCTCCCTTCTAGGCTCATGACACACCAAGCCATTTCATATCCACCAACCTGTTGCCCAATTGATGGGTCATGAAGCCACATGAGCTCCTTGTCGCGGATTGTCCCAGACTTGACCGTTCTGCAGTGGAAGAGCTGGTCTTAACCTGGAAATCCCCCCTGCCCCAGGCAGGCAGAGGAGGCAGAGCAATGCCTCCCTCAACCTGGCTCCTGACTCGCTGGCAGCAGCAGCCACTTCCTCTGGCCAGGCTGGGCCAGCAGTTGCGCTGCCTATAAATAGAAGAGTGAGATTCCTTGTGGCCCAGTGAATGGCGCTGATATCCTGCCTCTGCCTGACTGAGCCCTGAGTCACAGGCCCCTGCCGGAGGCCCCGCTGCTCGGGGCGGACCAGGCCTGCACCACTGACAAGGCCTAGGAGGAAGCGTTAGGACGGTGGAGAGTCCCTGGGGAGGCTGACTGAGGCTTAAAGAAACGCGGCTGGCATTTCCTCCCGCGGCGACGCTGGCCAGGGCCCCGCATTCGGGCTGGCTGGTGAAGGAGTGTGCGCTCTGGGGGACCGCGTGCGCGCAGGCACCGTGTTAAGGTGGCCGGCTCCAGGAAACGCGGCGGCCTCTACACTCCTTTCTGAGAGTGCAATGGAAGGAGGACGTACGCTGAGAGTCTCATCTGTGCTCATGGCACCTTCATTCTGCCTTTGCTCGTTTAAAAGCCAAAATCAAACCCACACAGAGATAGGCACGCCCACAAAAGCTCAGAAAATTGGTGGGAAAGCTGGAAAAACAGGCCTGAGCAACGGCAGGAACCCAGACAGCTCCTGAGAGCCACGTGGCAGGAAGGGCAAGCGTCTAGATCTGGGGGGCAGGAATGTGTGGCAGGAGGCAGCTGGGAGACTGTCCTTGTCCTTCTGCACATGGATGGGAGAGGTGGACAATCTTACTGGCTGGCTGGGGTCACATGTTCACCCTGTAGCAGGGCAGGGCAGAGGGAGCCTGATAGATTCTGTCCAGCAGAGAAAGGGCAATCCTCCCCAGCAGAGAAAGGGCAATCCTCCCCAAAAGAAACTGAAGGCCTGTGAGGAGGTGGTCCGGGCCCAGCAGATGCCCACCAACAGTGCACTGCTTTGGGAGGGCCCTCAGACACCCACCTATCTAGCAGGCTCTTCTCCACCGGCCCTCATTCCCCACTCCCGCCCTAGCTGTCTCGCACTCTAGCTTTGGGATGTGTTTTGTTTTGTTTTTTTGTTTCTTTCTCCTTCACTGGATCCACTGGATTCCATGCTCCATGAGGACAAGGACCAGGTCAGGGTGTGTTCATCTCTCGCTGTGCAATTGGCACTTACGTATTAAATGAATGAATGAGCAGCCTGCATGTGTGGGGCACACACACTCACACTCCACAGGCACACTCACCCCCGCCCCATGGTCCTCTCCTCTAGTTTAGGGAATGTGCACAGTGGCTCATGCCTGCAATCCCAGCACTTTGGGAGGCTGAGGATGATGGATTGCTTGAGCCCAGAAGTTTGAGACCAGCTTGGACAACATAGTGAGACCCCCATCTCTACAAAAAATTAGCTGGTGTGGTGGTGTGTGCCTGTCGTCCCTGATATGTGGGAGGACCACTTGAACCTGGAAGGCTGAGGCTATAGCAATCTATGATTTTGCCACTACACTCCAGCAGCCCAGGTGCCAGAGGGAGACCCTGTCTCACAAAAAAAAGAAAAAGAAAGAGAAAGAAAGAAAGAAGGAAGGAAGAGAAAAGAAAAGAAAAAAAAGGCTAGGCACAGTGACTCACACCTGTAATCCCAGCACTTTGGGAGGCCGAGGCAGATGGATCACGAGGTCAGGTGTTTGAGGCCAGCCTGGCCAACATAGTGAAACTCTGTCTCTACTAAAAAAAAAAAAAAAGAAAAAAAAAATTAGCCAGGTGTGGTGGCGGGGGCCTGTAATCCCAGCTACTTGAGAGGCTGAAGCAGGAGAATCATTTGAACCCGGGAGGCAGAGGTTGCAGTGAGCTGAGATCACATCACTTGAACGTGGGAGGTGGAGGTTGCAGTGAGCCAAGATTGCGCCATGCACTCCAGCCTGGGTGACAGTGCAAGACTCTGTCTCAAAAAAAAAAAAAAAAAACATGAGCAGCCCACTCTCTGTCACCTCTAAATGTCTCCCAAAATCCCAGCTGTGCGATTGCATTCTCTGCAGTCCTGAGCTGAGGAGTGAGACATTCTCCTGATTCACACTCAGGCGTTAGTGATTTCTCAGTCCGGAGGGGCTGGGGTGGAAAAACCTGCTCCTGCTCAGGAGGAGGGGAAATAAGTTTCTGCCCCATTTAAAAAGCCTTGCTGAGCCAGGCGTGGTGGGCGGATCACCTGATATCAGGAGTTCGAGACCAGCCTGGCCAACATGGTGAAACCGTGTCTCTACTAAAATTACACAAATTAGTGGGGTGTGGTGGCAGGCGCCTGTAACCCCAGCTACTCGGGAGGCTGAGGCAGGAGAATCATTTGAACCCGGGAGGCAGAGGTTGCAGTGAGCTGAGATCACATCACCACACTCCAGCCTGGGGACAGTGCAAACAAACAAAAACAACCACAAAAACCTCGCTGCTTCCCTGTCATCTACAAGTCGAAGCCGCTCCTCCACTGCTTGGCTTCTCAGCCCAGACCACACCTGGGGGCCACAGGGAATTTCTGTACTTTTCCAAACACCCCATGTTCTTTCCCATCTCCATGCCTGCTCACAAGCTGATCCTTCCTGCTAGAATGTGTTTCGCTCCCCTCACCCAGTCCCCATCCCTTGCTTACCTTGCAAACTCCTAGTTATGCTTCAAGACCCATCCCAATTTCATCCCCTTGCAAGGCTGTGAGCAACAGTAACGGTTTCTATTCTTCCCTTCCCCAATTTGTCCTAAATGCTCAAGAAGCACAGAAGTACAGAACAGCGGGCTTGGTGGGGCCCTTTAAGACCCACAGTGTTCTGCAAGCCCAGGGTGGTTGGAAACGTGTAGGGTACTTGTTGGCTGCCACAGTGACAGGGACTGCTGCTGGCACTTAATGCACTGGGGACCAGGAATGCTCACTAGGAAGAACTGTCCCTCACAAAGGGTCAATAGCATCCCAGTGAGAAATACTGAGCTGCATCCTGTTGAATGAGGAACCCACGGCCAGCAAGGGGAAGACGCCCTGCCAAGGTCACACAGCACCAAGGTGGCTGGTACTCACTCCCTTCGTGGAACACTGCTGGGCTGTGGGCCTGACAGTGCCCTCCAATCCTCCAGGTCCTTAGATCTTGGCCTGGCGCTGGCCATGCTACCAGTGCCAAGGATGTCATGGGAAATGTGTCTGGGAAAGCCCCGTGGCTCTCACCAGCTGCCGCACCTTCCCCACCCGTGCTGGAGGCCAGATGGCCTGGCGTAGGCGAGGATGTGCCTGGGATGTCGAGCCAGCCTGCCTGGGCAGGGGATAGTCTGGCTTGTGGCTCTCACACACTCACCAGAGTGAAGGCCAGAGTTCTACCATCAGTGTCCAGCTCCATGAGCTTATCCAAACACAAAGAAAGCCACCTTCTTGATATGAGCCTCAGGGCTCATTAGTGTAGCACTCCAGGGTCCCCCCCTGGCCAAGGCAGGTGGGGAGAGAGAGGCAAAGTCTGGCATGCCCAAAGTCATGCCCTCACCCCTGCTCTAAGATGGCATGGCTACCCTTCCCCAGAACGCCCACCCCCAGACCCTTACAATGGGCTACAAACTGCAAATTGTACACACAAAAAACGAGACAACGGTAAAACAAATCCTGATACCCGCACCACTCAGCTGTGACGATCATCAACCTATGGTCCATCCTGCCTCATCCAGACCCACCCACCTTCCCATCCACATCCCGTGTGTGTGTGTGTGTGTGTGTGTGTGTGTGTGTGTGTGTATGTTTTGAGACGAAGTCTCACTCTGTCACCCAGAGTGAGTGCAGTGGTGTGATCTCGGCTCACTGCAACCTCCGCCTCCAGGGTTTAAGTGATTCTCCTGCCTCAGCTTCCCGAGTAGCTAGGACTACAGACGCACACCCAGCTAATTTTATATTTTTCGTAGAGACAGGGTTTTTTCACGTTGTCCAGGCTGGTCTCAAACTCCTGACCTCAAGTGATCCAACCACCTCAGCCTCCCAAAGTGCTGGGATTCCAGGCATGAACCACCACACTCAGCCAATTTTGAAGCAAATCCTAGGCGTTACATCATTTCATCTATAAATATTTCAGTGTGTATCTCCAAAAGAACTTTTTCTTCCAAAAAGCAAAGTGCCATAATCACAACAAAAAAATTAACAATAGTTGCTATTATTATCAAAGAGCAGGCCAGTTTTCCAGTTTCTAATTGTTGCATGGTGGCTTTTTGACAGATTATTTGTTTATATTTTGATCCAAATAAAGTCTACATGTTGCAATTGGTCAGTATATCTTCTGAGTCTTTTTCGATCTTGAGATTTTGCTTTTGTTTTTGTTTTTTTGAGACAGAGCTTAGCTCTTGTTGCCCATGCTGGAGTACAATGGCACGATCTCAGCTCACTGCAACCTCTGCCTCCCAGGTTCAAGCAATTCTCCTGCCTCAGCCCCCTGAGTAGCTGGGATCACAGGTGCCTACCACCACACCTGGCTTTTTAAAATTTTTAGTAGAGACGGGGTTTCACCACGTTGGCCAGGCTGGTCTCAATACCTGACCTGAGGTGATCCACCCGCCTTGGCCTCCCAAAGTGCTGAGATTACAGGCGTGAGCCACCGCGCCCGGCAAGGTTTCTTGTTTTATTTTTTCTTGCAGTTTATTTACCGGAGGAAATGAGTTGTCTTGTGGCATTTTCCTCCACCTGGATTTTGTGGATTGCTGCCCTGTGGTGTTCAACACACTCCTCTATCCTCTGTTTTTCCTAAAAGTTGGTAGTTGGAAGTAGAGGCTTGATCAGATTCAAGTTATATATATATGTATATTTGGAAGATCATGTTCTTAGATGGCATTGAATTCTTCTCTTAGGAGGCACATAATGTTATTTGTTCCTGATGTTAGCAGCCTTTGAAGCTTCAAGCAATTAATTCATTAAGGACTTCAGAATGATATATTTCAACCCTTCAGCATTTACTAGCTGGAATCCATCTATAAAAGAGACTTCCCCCTCCTCTATGATTTGGTTACATACTGATTCTGTTTGAAAGGGGCTGCTGGAGTTGATCCGCTCCCTCAAAGACTGGTAGGCAAGTGGGCCAGAGAGGGCAATTCCCTCAGTAAAGGACACACAGCAAATTGGGAACAGGGCTAGAACTCAACCCCAGGTCTGCTGCTTCATGCGCAGCACTGATCTGAAGGCCGCGTGGTAGAGCAGGAATCAGAGGCCCGGACTTGAATCTAGGAGCTGCCATTTATAAGCAGCGGGCTTTGGATACATCTTTCGGCCCCGATGCTTCTATGTAAATGCGTGGATAATCCCATCTCCTTCACATAGCCCAAGGTTCGCCAAGGTTGGTTTCCTCTTTGTAAGACGGAGTTGGAGAAGCCCCTGCAGACCTCCCAGTGTAAGGTCCATTCACCAAGCCAACCCTCAGGGTCACAGCCTCTCCCTCTTACTTTCTATGGCTGCTTCCGGACCTGCCTAGGGACCCTCCGGGGAGCATAGCCAGTGGCTGAGGAGAGACACTGTTTCTCAGAAAGCACAGTCCTCTCCCAGCAAAATGGTGAGCTCAGAACCAGCAACATATTTTGTGGGAACCTTTTTTCAAGATTATTAAGAATTTTACCGCATGTTTTCACTCATGGGCAGGTGTCAAACAATGAGAACACATGGACACAGGGAGGGGAGCATCACACACTGGGGTCTGTTTGGGGGGACTGGGGGAGGGACAGCGGGGGGTAGGGAAGTTGGGGAGGGATAACATGGGGAGAAATGCCAGATATAGGTGATGGGGGGATGGAGGCAGCAAACCACATTGCCATGTATGTACCTGTGCAACAATCCTGCATGATCTGCTCATGTACCCCAGAACCTAAAGTATAATAAAAAAAATACATTTAAAAAAAAAAAAAAAGAATTTCAAGGTGGTGAAAGCATGTTGCTATACAAAGCACAGAAGCCTTCTAGTGCAGGGCTCTGTGGTGACTGCACAAGTCGCAGGTCCGCAGAGGTGGCCTGGGGTGAGTGCCATCCCAGCTTGCGTTTGAAGGCATGTGGACACGCCTCATCCGATTCAACAAAACTTGAGTGTGTAAGTCAGGACACATCAGCCATAACCAGCACAAACCCACATCGAACTAGCTTTAGCTAAAAGAGAGTTCACAGTCAGCAGCATTTCACAATCGAAGTCCTGTAAATGTTGCTTCTTGGTAATCTTTTGAGTCAACCTGTTGACAAAGCTGTAATCAATTTTGTGGAAGGCTGGGCACGGTGGCTCATCCCTGTAATCCCAGTGCTTTGGGAGGCTGAGGCAAGAGGACAGCTTGAGGCCAAATAATTTTGCTAGCCTGGCAACGTAGTAAAACCCCAGTCTCTACAGAAAATTTAAAAACTAGCAGGTATGGTGGTGAACACCTGTATTCTCAGTTACTCGAGGTGCTAAGGTGGGAGGATCTCTTGGGCCTGGGACATCAAGGCAGCAGTGAGCTATGATTGTATCACTGCACTCCAGCCTGGGAGACAGAGCAAGACCATATCCCAATAAATAAATAAAATAGTAAATAAAATAACTAGGCTGGGCCCAGTGGCTCACACCCGTAATCCCAGCACTTTGGGAGGACGAAGTGGGTGGGTTAGTTGAGCCCAGAAGTTAGAGACCAGCCTGGGCAACATAGGGAGATGCCATCTCTACAAAAAATGCAAAAATCAGCCAATCAGCCCACCTGTCATCTCAGCTACTCAGGAGGCTGAGATGAGAGGGTTGCTTGAGCTCAGCAGGCTTGCAGTGAGCCAAGATCATACCACTGCACTCCAGCCTGGGTGATAGAGCAAGACCCTGTCTCAAAAAATATGTAAATAATAAATAAATAAATAAATAACGACACCGTAGAGCAGAAAAGAATGTGAATGTCAATACCATGAACCATGTAAAAATTATAGCTGACAAAGATAGGGTGTGAATAAGCAGAGAAAATGGTAAGGGCATCATGTTTCTTTTTCTTCTTTTTAATTATTATACTTTAAGTTCTGGGGTACATGTGCGGATCTGACAGGATCATTACATAGGTACACATATGCCATGGTGGTTTGCTGCCTCCATCCCTCCATCACCTGTATTAGGTATTTCTCCCAATGTTATCCCTCCCCAATCTCCCCACCCCCTGCTATTCCTCCCCTAGCTCCCAGGCAGATGCCAGTGTGTGATGTTCTCCTCGCCGTGTCCATGTGCTCTCATTGTTCAACACCCACCTATGAGTGAGAACATGCGGTGTTTAGTTTTCTGTTCTTGTGTCAGTTTGCTGAGAATGATGGGTGGGGAAGATAAAAAATACTACCTAAAGTTGAATTAAAGAAACTTTTTTTTTTTTTTTTTTTTTTTTTTTAAGACAGAGTCTCATTCTGTCTTTTGGGGCCAAGTCTCCATACCTACTGAGTAAAAATGGTGCTGTCTTCTCCACCCCATTCCTGGAGTCTCTTCCATCCCAGGCTGGAGTGAAGTTGCATGCTCTTAGCTCACAAAAAGCTCCACCTCCCAAGTTCAAGTGATTCTCCTGCCTCAGCCTCTCGAGTAGCTGGGACTATACCATGCCCGGCTAATTTTTATATTTTTAGTAGAGATGAAGTTTCGCCATGTTGGCCAGGCTGGTCTTGAACTCCTCACTTTAAGTGATCTGCCTGTCTCGACCTTCCAAAGTGCTGGGATTACAGGTGGGAGTCACTGCACCTGGGCAGAAATAGACATTTAGATATAGGTCATCAGTAGATGACCTACATGTACTATACATTTCAAAGTTGAGAAGGAGGTTAGGAGTGTAAATAAGCTAAATCCTCATGTACCTTACAGAAAAGTCAATGGACATTGGTTTAAAGTTATAAAGCAAGAAATAGGTGTGTAAGCATATAATCTAGTAACTGGGTAACTACAGAAAAAGAAAATAAAAGGAAATATGTGAAATAGCTTGTGGCTGGAGTGCAGCTGGGGTACAGAGGGGAGAACAGGGCAGGGGCTGGGGATTTTCTTTATAAGCTCTTTTGTCCTATAGGTGCAGCATCTCAAATCCACATATCTGAAATCCAAAATGCTCCAAAACCTGAAACATCGTGAGCGCCAACATGATGCTCAAAGGAAATACTCAATGGAGCATTTTAAATTTCGGATTCTGGGTTTGCAACGTTCAATCAGTAAGGATAATACAAATATTCCAAGATTTAAAAAAAATCCAATATCTGAAACACTTCTACTCCTAAGCATTTTGGATAAGAGATATTCAACCTGTATTTGATTTGTTACCACGTTCCTGTATATTTTGATAATAAGGTAAAAAAGGGATAGAGTTCATTGCCTCATATTTTGCCAAACACAGAAAAACAGACAGGCTGATCATCTCAGCTGACTGCTTCAGGGCCTCATTCTCTCAGGCACCACCATACAGTCACCGGTAGCTCTAGGATCCGAGTCTTTTTATTTTTTTTATATGGAGTTTTGCTCTTGTCACCCAGGCTGGAGTGCAATGGTGTGATCTCAGCTCACTGCAACCTCCACCTCCTGGGTTCAAGCAATTCTCCTGCCTCAGCCCCCCAAGTAGCTGGGATTACAGGCACCCACCACCATGTCCAGCTATTTCTTATGTTTTTAGTAGAGACAGGGTTTCACCATATTGGCCAGGATGGTCTCAAATTCTTGACCTCAGGTGATCTGCCTCAGCCTCCCAAAGTACTGGGGTTATAGGCGTGAGCAACCACGCCTGGTTGGAGTCAGATTCTTAACAGCTCATGATCCAAGGGGGAAAATTCCAAATATTCCAGAAAAGGACTCTGATTGGATGTCATGTGCAGCCCCTGGCCATGATTGGCTCACCAAGATCATGTGACCACCAGGTTACCAGGATGGTTAAAATGCTCTGGGACCAGATAGAGTGATGGGGAGCAGTTCGCTGAGGAAAGGGGGTGCTACTATTAGAAAAAAGGGAGCACAGACAGTAGGGACAAAACCAACAGAAGCTCATGACACTGAGACTCTTACCACGGGCGTGTCCCTGGTACACGGTACAAGTATGACAGCTGTGGAGATGATTGCAATCAGGAGCTCTTACAGGGAGTTGGGATGGGAGAGGTAGAAAGGAAATAAATCACTTAACCGAAGGCAAGTGTGGAAAGAGCTACAACATCCACAGGAGGTCCTACCTGTGGGAGCTAATAGACAATAAGCCACTGCCCACTGGGGACCTGAGGTATCTCTCTCTTTTTTTTTTTTGAGACGGAGTTTCGCTCTTGTTACCCAGGCTGGAGTGCAATGGCGCGATCTCGGCTCACCGCAACCTCCGCCCCCTGGGTTCAGGCAATTCTCCTGCCTCAGCCTCCTGAGTAGCTGGGATTACAGGCACACGCCACCATGCCCAGCTAATTTTTTGTAATTTTTAGTAGAGACGGGGTTTCACCATGTTGACCAGGATGGTCTCGATCTGTTGACCTCGTGATCCACCCGCCTTGGCCTCCCAAAGTGCTCGGATTACAGGCTTGAGCCACCGCGCCCGGCCCGGTATCTCTTGAATTCCACAGACCAGAGACTCCCTGCTACAGCACAATGATGGATTCAGATTCCATTTCTGCTCAGGGAACTTAGCTCACCTCTCTGAGCCTATTTCTCCATCAGTAGGATGCGACTGTCATTCCAGGTCAGCAGTTGTTATAGATCGGCTTAGGAAGCTGAGTAGAGAGCCTGGCAGGAGGTAGACACCTGCCTCTCAGGGTCCCAGGGCCACCCATCCACATTGCCAGCTTTCTCTTCAACGCTAGATAAGGTGCATTAATATCAATTTAGCTTATGGCCACATCCTTAGAGTTGTTTCATTATCTGGTCTGTAGGATACTAGAAAAGTATCCAAATGCCTAAAATAACCTAATTGCACCAAAATTGTCAATGTAATCCCCATTACAGCAGGTGCTCCCTGAAGGCAGGCAAAATAGTATCCCTGTTTGCATCTTTCTCTAGTACCTAGCAAAACGGACACTCGTTCATCAAGATCTTTTAAGTCAAATATATGAATAAAGGGATGAATGAGGTCCTAGAAAGGACACTTTCTAGGAAAATTGTGAAATTGAGAAAACAAGAGATCAGTTTGCCAAGATAGACTCCCGGCAGCTCCTCCTCCTGGCTTCAGAGGTCAGCTAAGGATAAGCAGAGACCAAGTGTGTACCCTGGTGTGGGGACTGGGAGGCAGGGAGCATGGGACCAGACAATGGACAATGGGCCCACTGCATGTGTTCACTCAACAGATGTTTACCAATCACCTGCCATCTGCCAGGCACCTGAGATACATCAGCAGCAAAGAGAAAACCAACCCTCTGGGACCTGATATCCCGAGCATGAAGTGTGAAGAGCCGTGGTGGCCCCTGAAGGACCCTGGCCTATGCATCCCCACAGCTGCATCTTCCCGACGATGTGTTTCTAATATTAGTTGCAATGACGGCAGTGATCATTCATAGGGAACCTGCTGTATTAGTCAGGACCATTTCAGTTTTAAGTAACAGAAACAGCTCAAACTGACTTAAGAAAATAAAAAGGAGGCTGGGCGTGGTGGCTCACGCTTGCAATCCAAGCATTTTGGAGGCCAAGATGGACGGATCACCTGAGGTCGGAGTTTAAGACCAGCCTGACCAACATGGTGAAACCCCGTCTTTAAAAAAGAAAAGAAAAAGGAAAATGTTGGTTAATGTCTTAATTCCTAAAAGTACCAGAGATGAGCTAGCTTCTGGCCTGGCTGGATCCAGGAGCTATGAAGACATCATCAGGACTCTGTGTCCTGTGCTGGCACTTGGCGCTTGGCTTCACTTCCTTCTGACTTCATTCTCAAATAGCCGAATAGTAAAAATGGCCTCTGGCAGCTGCAAGCTCATGATCTCAGCAAAGAGCAAGTACCTCTTTCCTGATCGTTCCAGCAAACCTTTGGGGCACCGTTACACTGACTGGCCGGACTTGGGTCCCATGCCAGGCTTGAGCCAATTTTTGGAGTCAGAGAACGGGATGTGGTATCTGAACCTGGATCTGGTGGCAGGCCTGGGAATGGAGTGGAGAAGACAGCACCATTTACTCAGTAGGGACTAAAACTGGGCCCCAAAAGTGGGGCTGTTATTGGCAGATGTGAAGAAGCACAGGCAGCCTAAAAAATGCCTGCTATACTCAAACACCAGGCACAAACTAAGGTAAGCACCGCAGAGGTCCTCTGCAGTGAGAACATTCTCAATCCTATCTTACAGATTGGGAGACCCGCTCAGGGAGGCAGAGGACCTTGCCAGCATCTCATACCTCAGTGGAGGATCACAGAGTATGGATTCTTTTGTACCAGGCAGAGAGGTTAGTGGGGAGGCCACAGCCTCTGAAATACAGATCAGAGAGGATTTGACTGATTACATGTAGTGGAGGGGAAGAGAACAATGGGAATAAGCTCTGACAAATTTGACAACATTCTGGCCCCTATCAACTCTCCCATCACCACAGTAATAATACATAAATCACAGATAAACCTGGTGGGATGGCTCATGCCTGTAATCCCAGCACTTTGGGAGGCCAAGGCAGGAGGTTCACTTGAGCCCAGAACTTGCAGACCAGCCTGGGCAACACACAGAAACCTTGTCTCTATTTCTATTTTTAAAAACAATAATAAGGCTAGGTGCAGAGGCTCATGCCTATAATCGGAGCACTTTGGGAGGGCAAGTCGGGCAGATCACTTGAGGTCAGGAGTTCGAGACCAGCCTGGTCAACATGGGGAAACCCCATCTCTACTAAAAATACAAAATTAGCAGAGTGTGGTGGCACACGCCTATAATCCCAGCGTCTGGGGAGACTGAGTAAGGAGAATCACTTGAACTTGCAATGAGCCGAGATGGCGCCACTGCACTCTAGCCTGTGCAACAGAGCAAGCCTCCATCTCAAAAGAAAAAACCCAATAATAAAAATAAAAAATAAAATAAAAATATCACAGATGGTTATTCATTTATTCACATCCCCACACATCTATCCCCTAGTTCAATGTTTGCTGAGTATAGTAGTTCAGATCCTGGAGCCAGACTGCCTGGGTTCGCTAGAAAATAGCCTTGGGCAAGGGATTAATTGCTGATGCTTTAATTTGGAGGTTGAATCCCCACAAAGCAGGAGTGAGGGAACAGAGGAGTGAAGTAGGGAAGGATGGGAAACAGGGCAAGATGATGGATAACCACCCGGCCTCCACTTCACAGCAAGCAAACCCTGGCCCCAGGGTGACAGAAAGAAGGAATTTACCCTCCCATTTCCTATTGCTCAAAGGTCATCCCATAGAACTCCCCCACCCCCACCCACTTCTGGGTTGCATTCTCCAGCCCTGTGGCAGCCATCTGGAGCCACGTCCCATGCCCTGGGATGTGGTCTCAGGGGAGTCAGACTGGAAAAGCAGCTGGTCAGCTTTCGCTGTGGAAGGAACTACAGGGACCCCATGGAGTCCTTCAGCCCCGGCTGTGGCTGTGGCCAAGGCCCAGCAAGCAGCCTAGAGTCTGGTGGGTGAGGGAGCTGCAAGATGCATGTGACACACCCACATTCCAGCTTGGCCTTAACTTCTCCACGCCTCAGTTTCCTTAACCGAAGCATCTGTGAAACAGACAGCTGGACTAAACTGAGGTTGCCAACCTGACATCCTCCAGACACCTGGGAGGAGCCCAGATTTGTTGGTGCCATGCTCATCATCATCATTGTCGTCCCCTCTGCTTATGGCCGGAATGGTTTCAACTCCATGTCTTTCTACAGACTTGTGCAGTGATGGAGCAGTTAGCTAAGACAGGGAGATCTGGACACGTCCTGAAGAATACATTTGGGGAGGTGGAGTCTGGCTTCCTGTAGGGGGGTTAGTAGATATTATCATTCAAGCCTTGGAATCCACAGGGGAAAATAACACTGGTCTAGGTAGGTGAAAGGGGTAATATCGGCACATGATCCTTGGCACATGGTAGGCCTCTCAGGGTCCCAGGGCCGCACACCCATATTTACAGCTTTTCTTCAATGCTAGGTAAGGTGCATTAATTTCAACTTAAGCCTAAGGCCAAAATATCTTCCTTAGAGTTGTTTCAGGGAGAAAATTCCAAACATTCCAGGGAAGGACTCTGGATATCATGTCTGGCCCCTGAACCAATCCAGGGCATGACTGGCTCACCAAGTTCAAGTAAGCCCCAGGTTACCAGGAAGGCTAAGATGCTCCAGGACCAGAGGGAGGGATAGGGGAGCAGTTCTCCAAGGAAAGGCAGTGCTACTATTAGAAGAAAGGGAGAACAGATGCTGGGGGACATCTTGAGAGTCTCTCCCAGCAATAATGTTCTTGGGTACCAGGATTCCATGAGCTCCTTCAAGCAGTCCCAAGCCCCCTTTATCAAGGGACACCCAAATACCCAAAAGGAGGAAGGTGCCATTCCTCCAACTACCTCACTGGCCCAACTGTGTTCCCTGAGCCAGCCCTAGGATCATCAGCCGGGTAACCCTGGACAGGTCATTCTATCTCTCTGAACGTGTTTCCTCCAACAGTAAAATGAGGCTGATGTCTAGATAGAAAAATTGAAACATACACCCATACAAAGAATGTGAAAGAAACCTACGTGAATGTTCAAAACAGCCTTAGTCATAACAGGCAGTATCTGGAAACGGCTCAAATATCTGTCATCTGATAAAAGGCTAAACAAACTGTGACACATCCACACAATAGAATAATAGAATGCCTTCCAGCAATAAAAAGGAATGAACTACTGAGATGCATGCAACATGTGGATGGGTCTCCAAAACATGCCGAGTAAAAGAAACCAGACACAAAAGAGTACATACTATACGTGATGATCTTTACATGAAATTCTAGAAAAGGCAAAATGAATCTGCAAGACAAAGGCAGATCTGAGGCTGTCTGAGGTCAGGGGAATTGGTCATAAAGGGGATGAAGAAACTTTTGGGGGCAAATAAGAAATGTTCCATGTCATGATTGTGGCAGTAGTTAGAAGGGTGCATGCATTTGACAAAGCTTACCAATTATACACCTACTGGGTGGGTTTTGTTACATGTAAAGTATACCTCAATAAAGTTTATTTAAAAAAAAAAACAAGACCAAAGAAAACACTGCCTGTATTAAGACCCTTTCTGTGACAGAAACCCAACTCGGAAAAAAGAGGCCAGGCACACTGGCTTGCTTGCACCTGTAATCCCAATGTTTTGGGAGGCTGAGGAGGGAGGACTACTTGAGGCTAGGGGTTTGAGACCAGCCTGAGCAACACAGCAAGACCCCATTTCTAGAAAAAAAAAATTAATTAGCTGGGTGTGGTGGCATGTGCCTGTGGTCCCAGCCACTCAGGAGGCTAAGACAGGAGGATTGCTTGAGCCCAGGAGTTTGAGGCTGCAGTGAGCTGAGATTGCACCACTGCACTCCAGGTTGAATGACAGAGCAAGATCCTGTCTTTAAAAAAGAAGAAAAGAAAAGAAAAGTATTGGCTCACAAAATCAGGGTAGTCCAGGCTGTAGTTGGTTTCAGGCATGGCTGGTTCCGGGGACTCACTGATGTCTGGACAGCATACTCTCCATCTCTTAGTTTTCTTTTGTCCTCGAGTTGAGGACAGGATGGCCACCAGCAATTCCCAGCCTACATCCTATCAACACAGCAACTCCCTCAGAAAAAGTATGCCTCTTTCCCCATAACTGCTACACATGTCCCATGCCAGAGCCTCAGGACTGGCCTCCAGGCCTGGATCATGTGCCTCTGTCTGAAGCCAGGGATTGGGGTTGGCCACACCAGAACCCCAGAGATACAGGGTCAGGGAGAGGTGACCTCCTGAAGGTATCATCAGAAAAAAAGAGCTATTAAGAGAGATTATCAGAAGTGGGCATGGAAAGCCAACAGATGGCCACCTCGTACCCAGGGGGTAGTGTCAGCACCCATCCCTACCTCCAGACAATTCCACAACAGCCAGGCTATCAGGGATAGACCCCAACCCCCATGGGCCCAAGGCTGCTTTTCTGTGACATCACAAACTCTGCCTGGTTAGTCTGATACAAGAATCAAAACAGAAAGCAAGCACTAATTGCTTCCCCACCAGTCGAGCCAAACAGAAAGCCCTTCCTGCCTGTGCTGGGCTGTCTACACCCCAAGGAAGCTGGCAGGGGAGGGAGCATTTCCGCAGCAGCCACTCTGGCCCAGGCCCAGCGGGAATGCCTTGGAGCTGACGTGTCTGGGCTTATAGGACAACCCTCTCGGAGGGGAAGATGCCTCTGTGGGGACAGGGCCTCAGCAGTACAGACCTGATGGGAATCCAGAGCAGAGGGGAGGACCTCAGCTTTCCAATCCATAGCCACCGTCCCAACACTTCAGCCAGGGAGGAGACTGTCAGGAAAGGTCATCCTCGCAGGGTCGAGCATGGAAGGCACCATCCTCAGGCTGTGACCCGAACCTCACTTTCTGAACCATGTGGTGCAGCCACCATTCACTGGGCATCTTCTCGATGCCAGGCACCACTGAGAAAGGCAGCCACAGCTTCTTATCTCTATTCGGAAGAAGCCTAGAAAGTACACACATTCCTACAGGGAACTATGGTGCCCATCAAACAAATGAGGCAACAGGCTCAGAAAGCGGTGAGCTTTACCCCAGGTTCTCAGCTCAGTGACCGCCTTGATCAGACTTCCGGGCAAAGGCTTGTCCCAGCCCAACGCCAGCAGCTCCAAGCGGCTGCTGACTGAGCTGAGGGTACTTCTGACCCAGGAAGCCAAGGCAGCTTAGGACTATCTCCCAACCCAGATCCCCAGGAAACCTGGGCAAGAAAAGCTTCAGCTGATGCCCACTGCATGCCCACTGCCCCATTTCCCACTAAGGTGCTGGCTGAATCTGCCTGTACAGCCATGCTGCTTTCTGGGAAGCAGGTTTAATGGACAGCACTGCCAAGAATGTACACTCCGCTGCAAAGGGCTGGGTGGGGAGATGGCGAGAGCCAGACTGAGGAGGGAGAGGGCCGATGCCAAGCAAGGAAGGAGCGGCCGAGAACACGGGGCCCTCCCTTCCAAAGGAAGCCGGAGGGCTGGCCCAGAGCCACTGGGCTCCGGGAAAGTGGTGTTCTGGGCTCCCAGATCCTATCTCTACTCTCCGTGAGTGAGGCAGGCTGGCCCTCTGGCTTTGCAGACCTGCCAGGGAACAGCTGACCGCTTCCCGGAGCCGACAATGCACCCATCGTTAGCTCCCTGCACTGGCTGCCTGCCCAGCCGGCCCGGCCTGCAGGCCAGGCCTCTGGAGCTGAGCTCGGCAGGAAGGAGAGGGGCAGGGGCAGTCTGCTAGAGACCTGGGTCCCCCCTGTAGGGCTCTGTTCCTGAGGGCTCAGACAAGCAAATCCCACGCAGGGCTGTGCTCCTTCCTAGACGCCTCTGTCCAGGCAAGGAGCAGAGAACTAAGAGGCAGAGGTTTTACCACTGCCACCTACCAGCTGGGTGCCCTGGGTCAAGCCTCTTGAGTATTCTGAGCCTGTTCCTCATCTGTAAAATGGGGCCAAATTCCACCGTGCCTACAGTTGGGATTGGTGGCAGCAGGGCAGGCTGGGGGAAGCTGTGGGTCCAGGCTGGCTGGCAGGGGGCACAGAGCATCAGGAAACTCAGGCACAATTACTCACCCTGCTGGGCAGCCCCTACCCATGCCTCAACATACTATGATGCCCAATCACCCAATTATTAGTAAGCACAAGAATATGCTTCTTATGACGTATATATTCATCGTGAACGCTAATGCCTAGTACTACTGAAACAGCACTCACCTGGGCGGTCAGAAGCTGTGGATTTTACATCTCAGCTCTGCCATACTCTGGGTCCTCAGATAAGTCCCCGATCCCCTTAGCCTCAGTTTTCTGTTTTCAAAATGAGGATCAAAAGATGACTAAGCACCAGGACAATGGAAATGAAAGCCAACTGTAAATGGTCATGTCCCCTGATGGGGCTCTGAAGGCAAAGCTCCATCTCTAGTTTGTGGACATTTAGCCCAACAGTTCTCTGATTGCTTAAGAGACTCACCTGAGGAACATTAAAAAAAAAAGACAACTGGTCGGGTGTGGTGACTCATACCTGTAATCCCAGCATTTTGGGAAGCTGAGGCAGGAGAATCACTTGAGCCCAGGAGTTCAGTATGTCTGGGCAACATAGTGAGACCCTATCTGTACAAAAAAATTTTTTTAAACCGCCAGGCGCCAGGTGCAGTGGCTCATGCCTGTAATCCCAGCACTTTGGGAGGCTGAGGCAGGCGGATCACTTGAGCCCAGGAGTTTGAGACCAGTGTGGCCAACATGGTGAAGCCCCATCTCTACTAAAAATACAAAAGTTAGCCACACGAAGTGGTGGGCACCTGTAATCCCAGCTACTCAGGTGGCTGAGACGCAGGAATTGCTTGAATCCAGGAAGCAGACAGAGATTGCCATGAGCCGAGATCACACCACTGCACTCTAGCCTGCACCACAGAGCAAGACTCTGTCCCCAAAGAAAACACAAAAAACCAGCCAGGTGTGGTGGCACGCACCTGTGGTCCTAGGTACTCGGGAGGCTGAGGTGGGAGGATCATTTCCCCCCGAGACTGGGGCTGCGGTGAGCTCAGATGGAGCCACTGCATTCCAAGCTGGGTGACAGAGAGAGACCCTGTGTTGAAAAAAACAAACAAAAAATGACAACAAACAAAAACAAAGATACCAGTCCTCGGGCACTTTCAATTCCTCAGCAATTCAGATCCAGTGGGTCTTGGGTGAGGCCAGGCATTGGCATGTTTTTAATGCTCCAAAGTGATTCTCATGTGCAGCCACGTCAAGAAGCAATGCAGCCAGCCGCACACTTAGAAATCAGACAGGATAAAGCCCTCATGTCCACCATCCTCACTGACAATTTCATCAATCCTGGTTTAGAGAGACCTGGTGCTGCTCAAACACCCTCTGGCAAGATCGCACTTCCTGGCCAGAGGCCAGCAGCAGCTCACAGCACATCCTGCCTGGTGAAAGCTTTCTGGCCCGAGGGTACAGGGTCATTCTCAAATGGGTTATGAGCCTGACCCTTTTAAAAAGTCCCCATCCTGCTAACTGGATGGAGAAGTACAGGCATCAATAAAAAAGGCTGGAAGGACAGATTTCATTAGCAGCCATTATCTCTAGGTATGGGCATTTATAACATAAGCCCTTTCCATCCTTTCTTTCTTTCTTTTTTTTGGAGGCAGGGTCTGGCTCTGTCACCGTGGCTCAGCTCACTGCAACTTCCACCTTCTTGACCTTGCTGGCTCAAAGAATCCTCTCAACTCTGCCTCCTGAGAAGCTGGGACTACTTGTATTTTTCGTAGAGACGGGGTTTCGCCATATTGCCCAAGCTGGTCGCAAACTCCTGCGCTCAAGTGATCTGCCTACCTAGGCCTCCCACAGTCCTGGGATTACAGTTGTGAGCCACCAAGCCTGGCCCCTTTGTATTTTTCAAATGCCCTGTAGTAGAGGGCAGTTCTCTTATAATTGGGAAAAAGCAGTAATCAGTTTTATATTTGATGTATTGCCTCTTTTAAAAAGTTGATGTATTATCTTTTGCAAATGTTTTGTGGTAAAGAATGAGGAACTGGTCAGGTGCAGTGGCTTGAACCTATGATCCCAACACTTTGGGAGGCTGAGGTGGGAGAACTGCTTGGGCCGGGGAGTTTGAGACCAGCCTCGGCAACGTGGCGAAACCCTATCCCTACAAAAAATACAAAAATTAGCCAGGCATGGTGGTGTTTGCCTGTAGTCCCAACTACTCAGGAGCCTGAGGTGGGAGGATTGCTTGAGCCCGGGAGGTGGAGGCTGCAGTGAGCCCAGTTCGGGCCACTGACTCCAGCCTGGGTGGAAGAATAAGACCCTGTATCAAGAAGAAAAAAAAAGGATAAAGAACACATGCAGGAATAAGGAGGTTCAGGGGGATGGAAGGGCTGGGCAGAGGGGCCCATGGGAGGGGATGGTTGAGGGTAGCAAATGCCAGGGAGACTCATCAGGGATGAAGGAACCTTTGCAATACCCCTTTGTCCATTGGAGGCTGTGAGAATAGGATTTCATGGGAGCCCCACCCATCCCTTACCAAGAAAAGATAAATGCTATCGTGTTTCAACTTTACCTTGGAGCTGTCCCTCACCCTGTGCAGAAAAAAGCCAAAGCTCCTGAGCAAACCCAGCCCCTTGAAAACTGTCTCTGGGAGAGCTGGTGTTGAGGTACAGCCACAGCAGCACTGGCCAGGGCCCACCAGAGCCAGGGCTTGGATGCAGGGAAGATTGTGGCAGCTGGAGCCCTGCAAATGCCGAGCACGCGTGGCCGTCTCCTCCACTGACAAGAGCTTTGGAGCTGTACCTGGAGACCTTGGAAATACCTCGAGGGTAAATTTCCCCTGCTGACCCATGAGGGCAGTGAGACATAGTGTGGACCCACTGGGGCAGGCAGAGTCCTGCTCGTCACTTCATCCATCTCCCCACCTGTCCATCAAAAGCCGCCAGCCCAGCCTCCGCTGGAGAGCAGGATTCTCTTCCTTTGGGTTTGGTGACATTCTCGTGGCTTCGTGTTGTTGGCAAAGGCAGGTATGTTACAAATTGATTTGTTTAAAAAGAGTATTTCTGGCTGGGCACAGTGGCTCATCCTTGTAATCCCAGCACTTTGGGAGGCTGAGGCAGTGGATCACCTGAGGTCAGGAGTTCAAGACCAGCCTGGCCAACATGGTAAAACCCGATCTCTACTAAAAATACAAAAATTAGCTGGTTATGGTGGCGGGCACTTGTAATCCCAACTACTTGGGAGGCTGAGGCAAGAGAATCACTTGAACTTGGGAGGCAGACGCTGCAGGGAGCCGAGATGACGCCACTGCACTCCAGTCTAGGCCACAGAGTGAGACTCCGTCTCAACAACAACAAAAGCATTTCTGCTTGGTGCAGTGGCTCATGCCTATAATCCCAATACTTTGGCAGGCTAAGGCAGGCAAACTGCTTGAACCCAGGAGTTTGAGACCAGCCTCGGCAACACAGTGGTGAAACCTCATCTCTACAAAAAAACACAAAAAATTAGCCGGGCATGGTAGTGCATGCCTGTAGTCCCAGCTACTACGGAGGCTGAGGTGGAGGGATCGCTTGAGACCTGGAGGTCAAGGCTATAGTGAGCTATGATGAAGCTACTGCACTCCAGGTTGGGTGACAGAGTGAGACTCTGTCTCAAAAAAATAAAAAATTAAAATATAGGTCTTAGAAAAATTCGAAATCAGCCAAGCACGGTGGCTCACACCTGTAATCCCAGCACTTTGGGAGGCTAAGGTGGGTGGATAATCTGAGGTCAAGCGTTCAAGACCAGCCTGGCCAACATGGTGAAACTCCATCTCTACAAAAAATACAAAAATTAGCCAGGCATGATGGTGCGCACCTGTAATCCCAGCTACTCAGGAGGCTGAGGCAGGAGAATCCTCTGAACCTGGGAGGCGGAGGTTGCAATGAGTCGAGATCCCACCACTGCACTCCAGCCTGGGCAACAGAGGAGACTCCATCTCAAAATAAATAAATAAACAAAAATAAATAAAAAGGTATTTCTGCTTCTCAACAACCCCCAAGGAACTCCAAAAGCCAAAATACAGTCATGTGTCACTTAACAATGGGGATCCGCCCTGAGAAAGGCATTGTTCCTGTGCGAACCTCACAGAGTGTGCTTACATAAACCTGCCGCACACCTAGGCTAGATGGGGTAGCCCACTGCTCCTAGGCTATACACCTGTACAGCACGTTCCTATCTTGAAGGTTATAGGCAATTAGAACACAATGGTAAGTATTTGTGTATCTAAACATAGGAAAGGTACAGTAACAACACAGTATTATAATCTTACAGGACCACTGTCCTACACGCGGTCCCTCATTGATCAAAACATCATTAGGCAGTGCATGACTGTATCTATGGGGTGGGGCGGGACAGTGCGGAGGCAGGGGGACCTGCTGAGAATGGAGGAGATCCATGAACTGAAGGAAGGATGGAGAACGTTCAGTCAAGGAAAAGCAAGCTCCAGGGTCACAGCAGAGAGGAAAGACCCTCAATCCACTGCAGTTCTAGTTTCTTTTTCTTGAGACAGAGTCTTGGCTCACTGAAACCTTTGCCTCCTAGGTTCAAGCGATTCTCCTGCCTCAGCTTCCTGAGTAGCTGGGATTACAGGCATGCACCACCACACCTGGCTAACTTTTGTGTTTTTAGTAGAGATGGGGTTTCGCCATGTTGGCCAGGCTGCCTTCTATTTTAAAACACAATGCAGATTCCTGCCCAGATAGAGGCCTCCTCCCCTCCTGCCCCAACTTCTCAGCAAAGGTTGGGGGGCAACTTGTCCAGCCCAACAATGTTGCCTTTAACATCACTGACCCAGAAGATGACCTTCCTTGGGCGCTGCACTGGAAGGCTAGGCTCTTCCAGGCCTTCACTGCACACAAACCAGGGAGCCCCTGTACTCTCCTGGGCTCCGACCTGCACAGGAGTATCTTGATGTCCAGCCCTCCCGACTCAGCCACTCCAATCCTCCACCAGAAGAGAAGATGCTAAAAATGCACACAAACAAATTTATTTTAATAATCAGCAAGCCCCCATTCACTCTTACTTTGGAGGTACATTCCAGTCTCACCCCAGGAAGTCCCGGTCTTCCCAGAGGGGCCAGGTGGGAGAGGGGCGGATTGCTGGCCGCTGCCCGATGCACACTGCAAGAACAATAAGGATTTTTAGGGGCATTATGACTGAGTCAGAAAACACAGCTGCCCCTGAAAGTCCCTCATTTTTCTTGCTGTCCTTGAGTACCCTCCAGGTGAGGAAACAGTTGTCTGGCAGACCCAGGTGAGCCGAAGTGAAGCTGGTGTCCTCTCACCCGACACCGACCCCCTCCACACAGCCCATGGGAAGCTCCCCAGTGGGTGGGACGGCTGCAGGGTCTCTGGAGAGGCACAGTTCTCTCCAATGCTGGGCCCGGCTGTAGCCAGCCTTGCTGCCCTCCCAAGGCAGGCCCAGGAATGACCTGTGTTCCACCCAAAGCCAACTCAGAACCCAGCGCCTTCTGCCTGCAGGGAGCCACAGACCAGCACCCTGGTGGAATCCCAATGTAGAGGGCAGCCCCCAAAACTCGGGAACATGGCAAGAACTATAGCCTATAGCCCCTGTATTCACAGGAAGGGTGTGGACCATCTCTGAGTGACAGTGATGGTCTCAGGCCTGGTGCGACACATGAAAATATGGGAGCAGCCTCCAACCCTCTCTTCTTCAGGCAGAGAGAAGAAAACAACAGGAAGTGCCAGGACTGAAAACCTGGGAGAAGAGCTGCCTGACTCTCTCCAAACCATCTTAAAGAACAACACACACAGAGATTCCGACAGGAATGGGCAGAGGAGCTCCAGGTTCCACTTCTCTCCAGCAGTCACGGCCTTGGTTACCCTGTCTGTAAAATAGGCCTGGAAGGAGCTAAGCCCCCACTACCCTCTCTCCCATTTCACAGGGAAAGCCAAAGAGGAAATGAGACTTTCAGCTCGGTCACAGAAAGCAAAGGGGCTGGAGGAGGCTGCAACCTGTGAGAAACCGCGTGCCCTGGTGTGCTGCTGAATGGATCTCGGGCCAGCCCTCCAACTCTCTGCCATATCCCACCCCTTCCCCCTCGGCAGAAGGGCAACAGCTTCACACCGGCCTGAGTGGGAAGGCAGGTCCTCCCAATACCCTTCTATGAAAACAGCCTACAATGGGCAACAAAGACAAGTGTGAAGGCCTCTGGAATCTCCTAGGTGGTTTTCGGGTTCAAATCAACAATTTGACAGGCTCTGCTGGGAGGTACAGGCTGGAAGAAACCAAGGTTGGGAGAGACAGATGGTGAGAAAGTAGCCAAAAAGAAGGGAAGAGGCTGGTGGCCAATTTGTTTTTCTTGTGGGATGATTTTTTTTAAAAGCTTCCAGAATCAAAGACTTGTAGAGGATTGTCCTTAATGGGACAATCCCTTCTGCGCCCAGGCCCAGGTGAGCCTCCAGGGCAGCAGAAGGTCAACCACAGCACCAGGGCCCAGACCGGGAAATCCCCTAGGGAATAAGCCCCTGCATGAGCCTCCCATCTGTGGGACACACTTCCTGTTGATGGACATCTGTGGAATGTCACCCATCAACAGGAAGTGTGTCCCGTGAGGCCAGGCCACTTTGCCCAAGGCCCCAGCACAGCTAGAATCTGTCCAGCCTGGCACTGCACCTGCTCTTTGGGGGTCTGATCATGGGTCCCACTGTCCGTGCAGGAAACTCAGCCTCTCAGAACACAGGTGGCCCCTGCTGTGGTGAAAACACATCCCCACAAAAGACAGCCAGCCTGCCCTGGCACCACTACCTGCTAACTTGCTTTGTGACCTGAGCCTGCGTAAATTACTTGACTTCTCAGCCCCAGCTCTCCTATCTGTGAATAGGAATAGCAAGCCCCACTTAGAAGGGCAACGTAAGGACGGAAAGAAAGCAAAGTGTGTGGCAGGCTCCTACCAAAAGCGCATCCCCTCAGACCCCAAGGGCAGGGGCTGGGCCACACAGAATTCTTCCCCTCTGGGAAGTGGGCTGGGTCAGGGTGCCAGCCCACGCCTTGCTGCACCCTGAGCACCGACACTGCACCTTCTTTCTCCCCCACATGTCGTGCTCCTTTCAGTTTAGACTGCAAGGAAATGTGCCAGCTATCCCGACTGCCCAGCTCCAGCCTCAGCCCTCTCAAACTGCCATTCTGGAACCTGTCATCCACCCGGAGCTTTCTGCCCTAACCAAGATCACAGACATAGTCTCCACCAACAAAACGGAACCCAAGCAGTCCCCCCACACCAGGCTCTGCGTTTTCTGAACCGCTGAATAACACACCCGCATCATGTTTCACCCGCTAAGCAGCCCCGGTTACCACCACTGAGCTGCTCCTGCTGCCTGCCACACCTTACCCCACGCGATGCCATGCAGTTGGCGGACAAGACCTAGCTCACCACTCACTAGCCTTGGGCCAGCAAGTTAACCCTCGAGGGCTTTGGTCTGCTGTGTGAGTCTGGGGTTACTACCTATTTCACGGGATTGTCTGGAGGACTGAATGGGTTCATTCATGGAAAAGGCTTAGAACTGTGCCTGGCACAAAGCGTTCAATCAAGATTAGATATTATTACCATTCCTGCTTTGTTCTTCAAGACTCAGCTCACCTCTTCTGGGTGACCTTCTTTGACCCCAGCCTCTCCCTGGGTTACAGCACCTTCTTTCTCCCCATTCCCCCATCCCAAAGCTCATCACACTGTGCTTTACATACTGGTCCAGCCCACCAAAGCACACCCCTGGGACCACCTGCATTGAAATCACATACACTTATGAATGCACCCCACTTCCCAGGTCTACCAACAGGCCCTGGAATCTGCATTGTTAACAGGTTCCTCCTGTAATTATCCCCAGGTTAAGAACCACTGCTCTGGAATCTGTCACCTATCTGGAGCTTTCTGCCCTAACCCAGATCACAGCCATATACTCCACGAGCAAAGCAAAACCCAAGTCCCCACACCCAACAGTACAGGCAGTGTTTGGCTCAGAAACAAAAGAGCTTGGTCCAAAAACAAGGAGGTGGGGTCAGGAGAGCTGCCCTGACAGTGGCTGGTGGATCCCCTCGCACACGCTGGGCACGTGACAGGGACCCAACTGGGCTTGGCTTTGACAGCATAGCTAACCCCTCACCAATCACACCAGCCACTTAGTCCAGTTCCATGCACCTTCCCTGAGTGCTCACTCTGTGTGGGCCTGGGCTGGGCACACGCTGACGACTGAGATGCATCATGTGCCACGTGGCAATGAGGGCTGGTCAGGGTGATGTCCCAGCAAGACCGAAGGGATGAAGTCACTACCCAGCTTTGCATTTTCTAACTGTGGTTGATACAGACCCACCACCCTTGATTCAAAATTCTCAACTCAGAAAAAAACTCTGCACACCCAAAGTTGTTTTTGTCACTGACTGAGCGGGAAAATCTGACCCTAACTGACTTGAGACTCTCAGAGTTTATATCCTGGGGAGTGTGAACAATCATACTTACCCGAGTGAGCACCCCCTTCTTCTGTGGGCTGCCACCAGACCTTACCAGGGAGCTGCAGAGTGAGGAGGCTCTACTCTGAACGGAGTCCCTGAAGTACCAGCAACCCACAAAACCATGAGAGAAAAAAAAGCAAAGCCAACTAGATAGCAGCCCTTGTTTGGAATCTGCTTTAGAAAAAAAAACTCAACATCCACCAGCCCTAGGAAAGAAGGCAGAGGGCAAAAGTCCCAAAATGTCTTGGGAGAGAAACCACCTACAGAGAGAAGGTGCTGGGCACATACGGGGACCCACTGCCTCTCTCGGATGTGAGGGCCTGTGGCAGGGGCTGGCTGAGAGGGTCTGGCCTTGAAGCTTAGAAAGCTGAGGTTTTCTTTGAGTCGGGGCCAAACATCCCTGATGAGGACTAAGGGGCTGGAGGTGGGGAAGGACAGGGGCAGTCCAACATACAGTGTAGAGAAGTGGGCTCTACAGGGTCCCGCCCACCCAGCCAGGCCAGCCCACTACAGAGGTGGGAGTCAGAAGGCCTGGCTGGATTTAAGCTTCTGATGCAGTGAGAAGCCGTCTTGGCCCTGCTGGCCAGCCCTGCCCTTGCTGGACATTCTGGGGCTGGGATGAACAAGCCAGGAGACCTGAAATTCATCCATCAGAGCTGCTGGGTTTACGATAACCAACCTCTCTCTGCCAGAAGTTCTTTTGCTAAGAACACATCAGCTCTGAAACGCTCATTCTCAGCCCCTCACTCCCCTTATGCCTCACAAACCCACCTGAGACTGGGCTCCCTCGAAGCAGCCCTGCCTGGCCCAAGGCTACCAGCCAGCACGCCCTGGGGCTTGGCTCTGCCCCCAAAACTCATCAGTGGGTGGAGGCCTGAGTGAGTAGCCCTCGGCAAGACTGGACCTGGGCCTGACTGGAGATGTCCACACAAAAAAACAGTCCTGCTACCAGGGCCAGTCCGGTGACGGCAGCGCCTGCTTTCCATCTTGTTTCCAGACCATCTGGAGGAGCCAAGCAAGGGGTGGGTACTGACGTTAGAGCTACCTCTTTTATCTCTCTAAGGCAACTCCACTTGGCCTGGGGTGGGGAACAAGACGAGCACCAGGCAGGCAGACAGCAGGGCTAAAGTTTGAGGAAGAAAACAGGATGTTGAAGCGTGCATTTATCATCTTGACAAGGCATCAGCAAACTCCAGCCAAAGGGCCATCCTAGTGACCACCTGTTTTCATAAAGGTTTTTTTGTTTGTTTTTGAGATGGAATCTCACTCTGTCACCCAGGCTGGAGTGCAGTGGCACGATCTCGGCTCACTGCAACCTCCACCTCCCAGGTTTAAGCGATTCTCCTGCCTCAGCCTCCTGAGTAGCTGAGATTACAGGTGCCCACCACCACGCCCAGCTAATTTTTGTATTTTTAGTAGAGACAGGGTTTCACCATGTTAGCCAGGATGGTCTCGATCTCCTGACCTCATGATCCAACCGCTTCTGCCTCCCAAAGTGTTGAGATTACAAGCATGAGCCACTATACCCAGCTAATTTTTGTATTTTTAATAGAGGTGGGGTTTCATCATGTTGGCTAGACTGGCCTTGAACTCCTGACCTTTGGTGATCTGGCTGTCTCGACTTCCCAAACTGTTGGGATTACAGGTATGAGCCACCTCACCTGGCTCTCATAAAGTTTTATTAGAACATAGATATACTCATTCATTGATGTATTCACAACAACAACAGAACAGAATCTGCTGCTGAATGATCTCTGCTTGGCACTTGGTGAAGGAAAGGGTCTGAGGGTCATGGGGACAGCTAAGTCACCTACCCTGGTTGAGGTGCAGCTGTTTGGGCATTGTACCCACTGGTCAGCTGGACCCTCATTTGGCTCCTCCTGTAGCTGAAGGAAACACAGGCCCTGGCCAGGTGGGACTGAGCACACAGCTGCTGTTGCCTTAAGTAAATGCTACTCCAGGGCTACAGTCTCTTACTCCAAACCTTCAGGTCAGATGTGTTCCAGAACTTTTCAGGTTTTAGAAAGGGAATGTGGTACCTATGGCACATATCATGTAACACCCCAGCAGGGCAGCACTCATAATCAAACATATCAATATCTCTGCAGAGAAACTCATGAATATTCACAGTCCCCAGGATAAATATGGACTCCAACAGTCTCAAGTCAGTTTGGGTCAGGTTTTCCCACTCAATTAGTGACAAAAACAACTTTCAGTATCCAGAGTTTTCTTGTGTTCAGAATTCTGAACAAAGGATGGTAGGCCTGCATCAACCACAGTTACAAAACCCAAAAGCTGGGTCCTGACTTCATCCCCTTCGTCTTTTTTTTTTTTTTTTTTGAGATGGAGGTTCACTCTTGTTGTCGAGGCTGGAGTGCAGTGGTGAGATCTTGGCTCACTGCAACCTCCGCTTGCAGGGTTCAAGTGATTCTCCTGCCTCAGCCTCCCAAGTAGCTGGGATTACAGGCATGTGCCACCATGCCTGGCTAATTTTTTTTTTTTTCAGTAGAGACAGGGTTTCTCCATGTTGGTCAGGCTGGTTTCGACCTCAGGTGATCTTCCCGCCTCTGCCTCCCAACGTGCTGGGATTACAGGCGTGAGCCACTGCGCCCAGCCATCCCCTAGGTCTTACTGGGACATTACCCTGGTCCCCCTGCCAGACAGTCCTCATTGCCACCTGGCACATAGAAAGCACACACAAGGCACGCTGTCAATGTGTTCTGAATGAATTCAGATCCCCAGAATTTTTTTTCCGCTAAAGAACAGCTACTAATATGACTGATGAAAATGTAGAAAAAATAGTATTTAATGCCAACCCCTGTCTGCCTGCTTCATTACCAGGAACAGAGAAAAACCAATATAAATGAATAATTCTTCCAACTCCACTTGCCCAGAACAAGGAAAAGAAACTGCTTTCTGGTCACTGTTGCTGCCTGATGGGCAGGCACACTAGGTTTTTGGGGGAGCAGGTGAGTGGGTGGAGCTGAAACTTAAAAGACCCATTATTTTTCTCCCCTGTGTACTTCCTTAGAGCCTCCCTGTGGCCAAAGTTCCATTTGGAAATCTAAAATAATTTATCTCATCATGAATTCCTAACAGCTAATTAGAAAAATGTACTAATTGGATAATCTGGTTTCAGATGTTCTAATTATACTCCTTTGGGGGGAAAGGCAACATATACATATATATATAACTTAATATCACTTCTTCTGAAAAGAGTAAAGTATCTTCCAAAAAGCCTAAAGTAGGCCACACACGGTGGCTCACGCCTGTAATCCCAGTACTTTGGGAGGCTGAGGTGGAAGGACTGCTTAAGCCCAGGAGTTCGAGACCAGCCTGAGCAACATCGTGAGACTCCCATCTCTATATGATTTTTTAAAAAAATCTGCAGTATAAAGGTCAAAAAGCACCATCTTAAGATATTAGTGATACTGCAAAAGTATTTTAATACATATTATTTATAAACAGATAAACCATGCCCTATAAAATACAAAGTTTTTCTGCATTAGAGGATATCTGAAATGATATTTTGGTGATAACTCCCACCAGATGTTTGGGAATTAAACAGATTTTCCCCTGTTTCAATGTAACACAGTTTTAGCATTCTGAAATGTCATACCCTCTATTTCTTAATAGAGTAACTCTTAGAAACGACTATCAGAAATTTCCTTATTGCCAGAGATTTCTACACCCCAAATTGGGAAAGAGGTTCTTGATTCCATTGGCGATTTCGACCTCTCCTGGGCATGGGGCAGATTTCTGGGACAGATCTGACTCTGTGATTGGGAAACGCTTTTGGACTGCCTAACAACACGGTCTTGGGATAAGAAGGCAAGAGGGCAGCTGGTGGGAGGGGTTGTCCCTGTGAGAGTGTCCCAGGCCGGTCATCCCTCTCATGCCTGGAAGAACTGTCAGTCAATGTCTTGGGCCCGGCACACCTTCCCAATGAGCTGAAAGTTGCCCGTGAGATCCAGGGCTCTATGTAGTCAGGGCTGACTGCCCCTTGAAAGGAGGCGATGAGGAGGAGGCCGAGAACTGCCACCTGCAAACACCAGTGCCTGCAGCCCTGCCACCCTGGTAGAAACCCCAGTGCTGACCACAACTCCTTTCGGAGAGGACGAAGGCATCCTCTGGGGGCACTTTCTCCCACCCTCAACTGGACTCACTATCCGTCTGACAAATTACCAACCATGCTGGGCACATGTGGCCTGGGATGACACAGGACTGCAGAGGACACCAAGGGCTGCCGCTGCCATTGGCCAGTCAAGTTAGTTTCACTTTCTGGTTTGTTTTCCCCAGGTCACTTCTCACTCTGAAGGAGAAAATGTCCTTTAAATGACAAGAGAGAACATCTTTAGAAGTGTTCCTTGTCATCTTCTCATTTTCGGAAGACACCATTTTTCTCTGAAGACCATGTAACAGGCTTTACTCCACGGGGCTGAGAACACAATACCCCAAACCCTGGAGCTTTGGCACACTTAGTACTTGAACTAAAGGAGAGAGCAAGGTCTCTCTGACCTTCTCCTACCCTCCTGTCTCTTGCCTCTCTTTCTCCCCAGTAGCCAGGCACAGAAATCAGAATTCCTCTTCTCCAAGGTGGGTCATAGGAAGCAGAAGGACTGCTTGAGCCCAGGAGTTCAAGAGCAGTCTGGGCAACACTGTGAGACTCCCATGTCCATATTTTTTTAAAAAGTCTACAGTGTAAAGATCAAAGAGAGTCATCTTGAGATATCAGTGATTATTGCAACAAATGCAAGCAAGGGGTCTGTCTGGCTATGGGGCAAAAGTATTTTAATATACATTATTTATTACACATACTATCTAGAAAGGTCACTTTCTCCCTTGTCAACCCTCACCCCAGAGGGGTCCTGCCCCATACACCCAAGACCTGCTACACAGTGAGGCCAAAAAGAACCTAGATAGACAGGCCTCGCTGGGTGGCCCCTTCTATTACATCAGGTTACACCCTTTCTGTCCAATCACATTCCTAGATGGCTGTCCATTCTTCCTCCAATCTGAGCATAAAAACAGTTCTCCCTGGGTCTCCAGGCTTATTTCTGAAGGCTCTCGTGTCATGTAAAACACTGATTAAATAAATGTGTCATGCTTTTCTCCTGTTAACCTGTCTTTGTTACGGAAGTGTCAGCAGTGGCCCTTACGGGGAGGAATGGGATTGCACCTTTCTGCCCCTCCAGCCCCAGCTACGCAACTTCAGTCCCCTGGGCTGCTTAGCTCTAATATGATTACACATCTAAATGCAATACATAGAGCAAAGTGGTATTATTTTTCTGGGAAAAACCAACATCATAAAAGGGTCTTTATTGAATCAAAGGGCTCATGAACTGTTCTCTTGCCTAATTATGGCTCCCAAGTGAACAAGGCTGGGTTTCCAGGCAGGACTCGGCACAATTCTCCAGTCCAAAGACCAATGGGCTATTTGTCACAACTTGTCTAATTACAACAAAATCTACCCCAAGGACGAAAAGGGAGAACGCCAAGATAGGTTGGCAGCAGCCCCCTCCCCCCTCCAGCTCTGGAAGTGGGGAGCTGGTCCTCAGGCCTCTCTATGGTAAGCAGCTGCCCCCTGCTCCTGCCCCACCCTCTACGTTCAGAATCAGGATCCTGGACCCGGCCCCTTCCCACAGTCAAAGCTTAAGTAGTTTTCCAGCATCCCAGTACTGCCCCCTGTAACCTCATCTCTACAGAGAAGGCCTATTGTCGAAATGTGATATTTTGCCAGATGTTTGAACGTTCAGAGATTTGGCCAAGGTTTAGCATGCACCCAGACCTGAGTAAAGATAAACGCTTGCCATCACCAGACACAGGAGGAGGAGAGAGGATGTGTGCCTCGGGCCAGGGGAGGGTTCACCCTCCACACCAACCAGACCAACCAGCTGGAACGAGCGGTCTGGTTGACTTTTCCCAGATATACGGTGGTCTGGTCAGGCAAATTGAAGACTAACATTTTGCTTATACTCAAGTATCTGTTTAATCGCTCTCGAAATTCCAAGGGCAAAGACACTTTTTTTTTTTAAGAGACACAGAGTCTTATTCTTTTTGCCAGGCTGGAGTGCAGTGGCCCAATCAATCGCAGCTCATTGTAACCCTGAACTTCTGGGCTCAAGTGATCCTCCCACCTTAGCCTCCTGAGTAGCTGGGACTACAGGCACATGCCATCATGCCTGGCTAATTTTTCCTTTTATTTTTTCAGAGACAGGGTCGTACTCTGTTGCCCAGGCTGGAATGCAGTGGTGTGATCATAGCTCACTGCAGCCTCAAACTCCTGGCTCAAGCAATCCTGTCTTGCCTCTGCCTCCTGAGTAGCCAAAACTATTAGTGCAAGCCACGACATCCAGCTAATTTATCTTTTATACATTAAACAAATTAAAGATTTATCTTTTATATTGGCCAGGCTGGTCTGAACTCCTGGCCTCAACCGATCTCCCACTTCAGCCTCCTAATGTGTTGGGATTATCGGCATGAGCCACGACACCCAGCCTTTCTTTTTTAAGATATCGCCCCCTCCCCCTTCCCATGTTCTTAAACTGATAACAGCAAGCTTGACAAGAAGGAATTCAGCAGAAACTCACCCTGACTCTCCCACTAACCTCTCCCCTCAGACAGGCTCCAGTGGTGGTTGAATGAATCCAACCCCTGGAAAAGACTGTGACTCCTGGCCCCCACCTCCACCCCACACCCCTCCCAAGTGGTGGTTGTGTTTCACTGAAGAAGCAGAACCCACACAACTCACCCCACACCCCACCAGCAAGGATTTGGTTTTCTTCCAGTGTTTTCACCCCAGATACTAAGCCAGCAAGCAGGTACACCAGCCTCAGGCAGTCCTTCCTTGACCTCAGTGTCCCATGGGCCCTGGGATATGGTGTCACTCAGGAAGAACTACCATGTACCACCCCTGACCACACACCTGTGTTTCATACACAGATTGCTGTTCAGTCCTTATAATGCCCTGCAAAGTCGGCACATATTATCACAGACAGGGAAAGTGAGTCTACAGCTAGTCTACAGGAGAGCCAGGTTTCTGATCCCAAAGCCCACACCTTTTCCCTGTCTTAAGCAGAGAAGAATTTTCTGTTTTCAACCAGCCGGCTGGAAAGCCAGGTGCCACCAGCTAGTAAGCAGCAATGCCATCTAATTCTTTTCAGGGGGGTGGGATACATGGGGGAAAAAGAGGGTTTATTTTACAATGGATATGGGGTGAAAAAGAGGTTTATTTCTTACATGTTTGCTTGGGAGACCAGAATTTAAGCCTCAGTCGCTAAGAAGGGAAAGTCAGTGTTTTGTCTTGAACCCCACAGCCTCTAGGGCAGAAATCTAGTTATAGGAAGCGAGATTCATAAGAATGAACCACAGAGTCTTCATAGGCGATCCAAATTTCCCAGCTGCAATCTCCAAATCCATCCCCCACCCCTCCCATCCTCCAAACCACAGCTCCAGCCTCCACCTCGTGCCCTCCTCCTGAGGATCTCAGAAGAATGCCAAGGGGTGTCTGGTATATTCGGTCCAGTCACCTACTTGACAGTGAAGGGGGCTCTCAGGCTGCAGTGAGGAGCTCAGAGGAAAATCATGCAGCAGGCTTTCCACATGGCACCTCCCTGCCTCGTTCTCCTGGGCAACAAATGCAAGCAAGGGGTCTGTCTGGCTTTGGGGCGATTACAAAATTCCCCAGACCATGCCAAAGGGAGGAGGGAGGAAGCACCCACAGTGGGTAAGAAGTCACCTATTCTGGGTCCTATACGCCCTGCCCTCTGCCCAGAGCCAGTGAGGCCTGCTGAAGGCTCTTGAGCACTGAAAAGATTATGGTCTATCCCTACCTCCAGTTTGAAATTCTAAATAAAAACACCACTGAGTCATAAAAAAGTCTAAGTCCCAAGAAATTCTGACATTTTCCCCCCACAATGATTACTCTGCAGCCTGGTTCTGGAATGTCTCACTATTTTCTCCCCCCCACCTTCCATTTTGTCCCCTGCTTGACTGGCCCTACTAGAGGATGTTTAGCTTGACCACGGCATGAGTGAGGGAGCAAGCCCAAAGCAGCTGTGGCAACTCAAATGCCTTCCCTGGGACCTTTTCTGAAATGGGCTCAGTGTCAAGACCGGAGTCTACGGGTCTTTAGGAGTGAAGCAGTGCTGAGCAAATGTGCAAGGCAGCCGCATCTGCTACCCAGGGTTCTTTTAAGGACCTGGTGCCAGTGAACCCAGGCCCAGTCACCCCCTGTTCTACAGCACCAGCTTGCTGGCTCCCAACCTGGGTGGCTATATCTAGAAGGCTGGGGTCTCGCTCCTGCGGTACTGAGGCAAGCTGGGAGATTCTGGGAGGGTCTCTTCCCCTCTGAGTCTCAACTTCAACTATACAATGAGGACTTTTACCCTTCATCTGCTCTCAGAGCTGGGGCACAAATCAGAGCAGGCAGCGAGAGATCAATGCCCATCTTACTAATACACACCCCAGCCTCTGCCTGGCCCAGTCCCTGCCACGCAGCTTTTAGACCTACGTGAAACTGAGAGGACTCAGACTCAGATAGAAGATAGGGCTCCCAGACAGTATCCCCATCTCATGATTTCAAAGTCCTTGTTCCCAGTGGATGAAGTAACTTGCCCAAGGCCACATACTCCCAAGCAATGGCGTTAGTCTTCAAACCTACCAGACCCACAAGCCTGAGTCTCAATCACTCTGCACCGGTCTCAACCAACATGTATATACACTCAGATTCAAAATAAGAGAGACAAGTTGTATGAAAGGAGAGAAGGCTAGCACTCCCTTTGACACAGAGGGAGGAGGCCTTTGGGCCTGACAACATGCATACACTTAAGGCACTGCCACCTACATCGTGGCATCTAAACATCTTTTCTTAAAAAATTTTTAAATAATAATTTAAGGCAGGGCATGGTATCTCATGCCTGTAATCCCAGTCCTTTGGGAGGTCAAGGTGGGGGATCACTTGAGGCCAAGAGTTCAAGACCAGCCTGGCAACATGGTGAAACCCGGCCCCTACTAAAAATACAAAAATTAGGTGGGTGTGGTTGCATTTGGCTGTAATCCCAGCTACTCTCAGGAGGCTGAAGCAGAATCGCTTGACCCCTGGAGGCGGAGATGGAGTGAACGGAGAGCGCACCACTGTACTCCAGCCTGGGCAACAAAGTGAGACTCAATCTTAAAAAAAAAAGAAAAAGAAAAGAACAAGAAATAGGTAAAATAATAATATGAAAAATTTTATTTAAAGAGCCAGAGGACGAAGACTAGCAGTTGGAGATCTACTGGTTTATGCCAGACACCATCACATACATTCTTCGTAACCTTCACCACACACAAGGTAGATATCATAACCCTCATCTCACTGGGAAGGACCTGGGGCACGGAGAAGTCACTTGACCAAAGCCATGCAGCTGGCGAGCCGCAGTTGGAACCCAAGTGCTCATGTGGACACAAAGTGCACCTCCATGGCCCTCGTGCTGGGCTGTTTCTAGAGAAAAACCCTTCACAGAAACCAAAATGATCCCTTGCTTCTGAGACAACTCTCTTTTAGGAACTTATCACAGATTAGGAGCGCTGCTCTTTTGTGTAAAAAGAACTGAGACTGGCCAAATATTTACCAGCCCGTGCAGACGGCTGTGGACTGGTCCAGCAGCAGAATTAACTCCTCGTGCAGTATCACGGGCCAAGCTGTTGCTAGATAAAGTGGAGGACAGAATCCTCGCCATTCAGACAGCTTGGCTTTGGGCAAAGAGGGACCAAAGGAAACCTAGGGAAGCAGCCAGAAGCACGGCAGGGATGGCCACCAACAAAACCCTGGAGAGCCTTCTTCTAAGGTTCAGGACTTCCAGGGTTGCTGGGACTGGGAGGGGTGCAGATGAGAGGGCTGGCTTCTCCCAGTACTGCTTTTGTCATTCCAATCCTGCTGGACAAAAAGTGATCTTTAATCTTTCATAGGTTGGGATTTTTATTTTTCTTGAAAAAAAAAAAAGAAGAAGAAGAAGAAGAAGAAGAAGAAGAAGAAAGCCAAAAAGGTGAGGTTAATCATTCACCAGGCTGCAATTTACCTAAGAGTTGCGGGAATGCCAGTTTCTTCCCAGTAGGCAGGACCTGGAGTCCAGCTAGATTTTTAGGAGTCTTCTGTGGGTCTCCCTGAGTGTCTGGCTAAAACCCTCCCGCCCCTACCAGCTTCGTACCTTGCATTTAGCTGCTTCCTGAACAAGGCTCCAGGGTATGTCAGTCTATATGTTCAAGCCACTTCCCCTTGAATCCTTGAGGTACCCATCTTTGAAGGATGGACTAGGGGTGGGGGTAGGAGACAGGAAGGAGGCCTCTGCTCCAGCAAACTATGAATTTGAGAGACGGCAAAATTGGAAAGCTCTCCACTACAACACAATTCCTCAATGGCCTACACTGAAGCATGCATCAGTTGCGGGAGGCCAGGCTTAGCCCAGCCCACTGCATAGCTGATTCAATCACATTTTGCAAAGGAAAAAAACCCAACAAGGAAAAACCTAATCACTCACTTCCCCCAAAGAAACGAAGCACCAAGTCATTTCCTAAAAATCCCTAAAGCCCTGGCCAGACCCAGAAAGAATGGGGCACAGCCTGAAGGAAACTGCCAGGGGCGCTGCTGTGCTCCTCAGGCCCCACTCCCAGCCCATCCCCTCCAGGGTAGGTGCCAGGCAGCTGGCCCGGCCTGCTTTTCGGCATCTCACTGCTCCAGCCCACTTCTGGGATGTTTTATGACCACGCAATATTCTGGAGATTTCCACTTCATTTACTTTTAGACACTGATCCCCAGGGCAGGGAGAGGCATTGGTTCAAAGGGAGAACTTTGTTTTCCCAAGCTGATTCAGCGCTCCAAAGAGCATTTTTCTTAATCAGGGGCGAGGTCTCCAGTGGAAGCTCCCATCAGTTCCACTCCTAGACAATTTTGTCTTCCAAGTGAGAATTTATCAAGATGTTCAGAAATCGACCCCATGGCCAAAGAAACGCTTTTCTCCCATAATTCTGACATCTGCACGGGTTCCACTGACTATGTCTCCAGAACAAAAGTCAAGCCAACTGCAGGGCGGGCTATGCCCTGCCCAGCCTCCCGGGCCCAAACCTGCCTCAGTGACCCCAAAGCACACCTGACTGCCCGCCACACACCTGGCTCCCCTATGTTGGCCCCCACATGCCACCAAAATAGGGACAGCAGCATGGGCAGGACGCCTGCAAGGATGACTCTACACGTGGCCTGCAGAGGCAGGGAGCCTGTGGGAAATGCCTCTTGAATGGGTTTTTGCACGACCTGGCAAGGGATGGGCCAACCTGGCCGAGATGGTTCCTCCCTCTCACCCTCCCGTCTCCCAGCTCCTAAAAACCTCTCCTGTTTTCCGAAGCCAAATAAGACAGGGACCAGACGTTCCCTATTTTGTCAATCAGCTCTTCACACAGTTCAAGTCACCTCACTGCATGTCCCCAAATGTTTTTCCACGGCCCCCATAGCCAAGAGCCAAAACCAACACAAACAAAAGGACAAATAACCAAAGTTCCAACAGCGGGTAAACCCCAGGTTTCAGGGGTTGGTGGGTTTTTGTTTTCGGGGAGTAGAAGCAAACATACTAGAGGAATAGATAGACTTTAGCGCAGAGTTTAAAGAATTCCAAAACGAAACTCGGAAGAGGGCTGGAGTGAGTCCACAGTATGTTGCATTTGTCAGGGAACAAAAGACTAGCCATTGGGAACACAGACACGAAGATCCATCTTTAAAGAAATGGTGTTTGGGAGAGGGACAGGGGCTTCCTGCTCCACCAGGCCAAACCTCCGCTTACCTCCCCAGGGGCAACTCTAGAAGTCAGCCCGGTCCTCCCCACCCCCAAGCTCAAGGTTGCCGCACTAGAAAGCGAAGCAGGGCAGGCCACGGTAAGTGGCTGGGCTTGGCCCATGGATAAGCCGGGTCCCATCTTTCCCCTCAACTCAGGTCGCTGGGTTGGGGCCCATGTCTGCCCGGAGGGTACGGACCGCAAGCAGTGACCCCCTCACACTTCCGAGCGCGTCACTAATTGTCCCGCACGCAGCCGGTGGCGACCGCACCTCGCTACTCCTTTTCCAGCGGACCTGAGAGGCGGCGGCCAGGCTGGAGCGCACGCGGGCCTGGGAGGAAGCCGGCCTGGGGCGAGGACCGTGGAGAAGACGCTGGTCCCGGGGGTCGAGGACTGGGACTTTGTAGGCCAGTTGATCCGACACCCTCATCTCGCCCGCAAAGACCCAGCCCTCAGCTCCCGTCCGTCTCGGAGTTCGGCCTGCGGCGCGTCCCCGACGGGCTTCCCGGGGCTGGGTCCGGCCGCTGGCTCTGTGCACCGCGCTCCGCTCGGCGGAAGCTCCGGGTTTCCCTCAGGCAGCATCCCCCAGGGAAGTCCACCTCCCGCCAGACCTCCGGCCGCGGGCTCCGAACCCAGCCCTCGAAGGGTTACGATCAGCCACCCCCAGGCCGCCTCGTGCAGGCCGAGGGACAGCGCTGGGGGAGGGGGAGATGCGGGGACCAAACCTCCCCGCCGCAGCCCCACCCGCGAGTGGGGCGCAAGAGTTCCGCGCCGAGAAACTTCGCCAGGCTCTCACGCCGCGCCAGCATGGCCCATCTCCGCTCCGCCTCGGTTACCTGCGCTCAGCTCCGCGGGCACGGGGCGCGGGGCGGGGGCCGGGGCCAGGGCCGACCTCTCGCCGCAGGCCGCACCCTCCCGCACGGCCGAGCCCGCGCCGCCGGGGCACTGGGGGTGTAGTCGCGAGCCGGGGCCCGCGCCCCGACGTTCCGGGAGCCCCGCGCGCTCCTGGCCGGGAGCCGTGGCCTCGCTCGACCTGCCCAGGACCTGGGGGCCGCCGCTGCCCCTTCCCCAAGGAGAGCGAGCCCGGCGAAGCCGGGAGAGAAGCAGGGCGGCGAGACCCCTCGAAAGTTGGGGGGTCCGCTCGCTCGCGCGGCCCGACCTGGCTCCACGTGCTGGTGACACATCAGAAAGGCTGCGCGCCCCGCGGCTCCCGGCGGGCGGACGCGACCAGCGCCCGCCCGCACCGCCTCCCGGAGCCAAGCGGACGGCGCCCCGCCCCGGCCCGCCCTCCGCCCGCCCCTAGGCGGCACCGCCCCCGGCCGCGACGCCCGCTCCAGCCTGCGGCACCCGCGGGAGAGACCCGAGTGGCGGTGGGGGGGTGGTCCGGGATCCCTAGTCCCGGGTGGCCCGTGCCGCCCCGAGGATGGGGTCCCGACGCTGGCGGCCGGACTCGACAGTCTGGAGTGCCTTCCTCCCAGTCACGCAGCCCTTCCCGCCCCCGAGCCCAGTAATTTTCCCTTTTCCTCCTTTGACCGGTCGGAGCAGCTGCCAGCGCTTCCTCCCGCGGAGACCGGCACCGAGAGCCCCCTGCCGGCCGCTCCGCTCCTGGGCTGCGCCCCCGCCCGGTGGAGCGCGCCTCCGCCGGCCTCAACCTTCCCATCTGGAACCTGGAGCCAACGGGCACTTCTGGCAGGGCTTTGGTGGCATACCAGAGAGATTATAAATTAAAGCGCCACACATAGTACCCGGCAGCATGCTTTCTTGAGATGTTAATTTCGTGCTTTCAACTCCTAGTTCCAGCGAGCGGCCTGCAGACAACCTGTCTTCCTGGCTGTGCTGTTTGAAAAGCTGAGTTCGTTTAGGGGGACTGTGGAAGAGGAGTGGGACGGAAAAACTTCAAGGCTGAGGGAGAGCTGTCCCAAGATTAGCGAGGGGTGGGAGGTCAGGGGAATCTCATTGGTGGACACCTGCTGCCCCACTCTCCAGAGACTCCAGGATGTGAGGGAGTAACTGCATGTCTCCTCTAGGACCTGGACCATCCATAGGCCTCTACCAAGATCCCCAGCCTCAGGATGACCAGGATTCCAGCCCAAATAACCACTGAGGTTCAGTTTCCCGACCTCTCTTCAGGTGGAGACTTGGAGCCACTCAAAGAAAATCACATGACATATCTGTCTGTGTCCCGACATAGATATTAGCTATGTTCCTGCCTTCTCTTTCCTGGCCTTACCAAACCCAGCTCATGTCTTCAAACCTCACTGTGAGGCTGGGCACGGTGGCGCACACCTGTAATCCCAGTGCTTTGGGGCGGGGGTGGGGGGGGTGGGGGGGGGCCAAGGCAGAAGAATTACTTGAGCTCAGGAATTTGAGACTAGCTTGGGAACATGGCAAGACTCTGTCTCTCCAAAAAAACAAAAACAAAAAATTAGCTGGGTGTGGTAGCATACACCTGAGGTGAGAGGATCGCTGAAACCCAGGAGGTGGAGGATGCAGTGAGTTATGCTCACACCACTGCACTCCAGCTTTCTTGACAGAGCGAGACCCTGTCTAAAACAAACAATCTTCACTGTGGTAAGAGTTGAGTGGTGTATCCGCTCCTCAAATTGCTGGTCCCCCTGTCCCCACATCGGGGTCCCTGGATGGGACATGTCCAGGAGCTGGTGCTCCCAGGAGAACACAGCTGGGGGAGGGATCGCGGCCAAGCGCTGGCAGAGACGCCCACAGTGCCGGGGCATGGACAGTGCTGGCCCAGGCCTCGGTAATCCCCGTTTTGTGGGAGCCAGGATTAGAAGGGAAGAAAGAAGATGCCCTGACGTTGCGGGAGTTGCAGCCGGGGCTGGAGGGGGTCTGGAGTTAGTGCTCTGCTTTCTCTTCCCCTTTTATTGCTCGCTCCAAATCCGACAAACCCTTAGGATCTCTGAGACTCAGGAGCCGGGAGGAGCCGGTGTCCTGGAGGGATGAAAGGGCAGGGTTGTAATGGGTTTACCCCGGTGCTGATCCCAGAGAAGCTCGAAGAAGATTAAGATTTGCTCCCTGGGCCTGAAATCTCCATGCTACCCCCTGACCACATCAAAGGACACGGCCGTGGGGGGCACCTAATCCCATCAATGGAATCAAAGCTGGACAAGAAAGGAAATTCTTCGATCTTGGGGCAGCAGCAGGAAGCAGCTCACTACAGAAAGGCAGATAAGAGGGCCTGGCCTTCTCCACTGGCGGGAACATCCCAAGAAAGATCCAGTCCACAGGCAGACAGGCCTGCCCTTTTCTTCTTGAGGTGGCCACTGCGGGAAGGTCAACCACAAGAACTTGGGACACCCAGCAGCAGGACTGGGCCTGCCTCCAGGGGCAGAGAGGGACCTCGAGGGTGGGGTGGGGGAGGGGGTTAACCAACATTGCGCAGCTTTTCTGGCTCTCAGCGTGACTTCCGGAAAGGGCTTTTGCACGTGACACTCCTTGCCACCAGCGTTTCTCAAAAGGTGGTGCTCATATGAGAGATGGTTTTAGATAGGAAAAAATGTAATATGCGGTATTAAATGTAAATTTTATAAATATTGCTGTTACAATGAGGCTAAAATGGTTCAAGTGAGCCAACTCAAAGACAAGAATTTAGTAAATAATGGTTTAGGTGGTATTCTGATATGGCAACAATAGCGGCAGTGGTATGCAAATGACTAGATTTAGAAAAATAGACCAGATGCAGTGGCCCAGGCTTTTAAGCCACAAGCACTTTGGGAGGCTGAGGCAGGCAGATCGCTTGAGCTCAGGAGTTCAAGACCAGCCTGGGCAACCTGACAAAACCCTGTCTCTACAAAAACAAAATTAAAAAACAGAAAAACTAGCCAGGCATGGTGGCACCACCTGTAGTCCCAGCTACTTGGGAGGCTGAGGTGGGACGATCATTTGAGCCCAGAAGGTTGAGGCTGCAGTGAGCTGTGATTATGCCACTGTACCCCAGCTTGGGCAACAGAGTAGACCCTGTCTCAAGAAAGAAAAAAAAAAAAAAAAAAAAAAGAGGCCGGGCACAGTGGCTCACGCCTGTAATCCCAGCATTTTGGGAGGCTGAGGTGGGTGAATCACCCGAGGTCGGGAGTTTGAGACCAGCCTGACCAACATGGAGAAACCCCATCTCTACTAAAAATACAAAGTTAGCTGGGTGTGGTGCTGCATGCCTGTAATCTCAGCTACTTGGGAGGCTAAAGCAGGAGAATCACTTGAACTCTGGAGGTGGAGGTCACAGTGAGCCGAGATCAGGCCATTGCACTCCAGCCTGGGTAACAAGAGGGAAACTCCATCTCAAAAAAAAAAAGGAAAGAAAGAAAAACACTCCTTTCGGTCATCTTTAGAGAGAAATGTTGCCTTAGATCAATAGATTTCAACTCAGTCATGCCCCATGACAGGAAGTATCTGTGTATGTGTGTGCCTGTGTGTGTATATGTATGCATATATGTGTATGTATCTATGTACATATGTAAAACAAATGTTTTATGAAACAATTCTTATGTGCTCAAATATATATTCTGTGTTTCCATTTCATTTTTAAAATACTGCTTACAGCAAAGAACAGAAGTCACAAAAACAACAGGAAAAAAAATACTGCTTACAAGCTGTTAAATTGGTTTCACTTAACAGGGTTATCTTCTGCTGTTTGAGAACTACTGCTTTTGAGAACATACTGTGATGATGATGATGGTATTGACAGCTCTAAGTTATCTTTATTTATTTATTTATTTTGAGACAGAGTCTCACTGTGTCGCTCAGGCTGGAGTGCAGTGGCATGATTTCGGCTCACTGCAACCTCCACCACCCAGGTTCAAGAAATTCTCCTGCCTTAGGCTCCCTAGTAGCTGGGATTACAGGCATCTGCCACCATGCCCAGCTAATCTTTGTATTTTTAGTAGAGACGGGGTTTCATCATGTTGGCCAGGCTGGTCTTGAACTGGTGACCTCAGGTGATCTGCCTGCCTCAGCCTCCCTCAATGCTAGGATTACAGGTATGAGCCACTGCACCCGGCCCAGAGAGTTCTGACAGAAGACACAGGCATCCTGCAGACCGGAGGGAGAAAAGGGCTGGTGATAAACTGAAGTACTTTGTAGGTGATTATGGAATTTGTGAGGCTTATTTTCTCAGCACATTCTGCTCAGATGACAATGCACCTGGGTTTTGTTTCTCTCAGCTCAAATGGTCTGGACTGAAGGGGAGCCCCAAAACCCAGGGGAAAGGCAAGCAGGAAGTGAAATCTTTACTGCAGAAAAACCACTCAGTGCTTGGGGCCTGTTTCAATTCCTCACCTCCTGTGCAACCTTCAGTGTTGTTTCCTGCCTCTGAAGTTCAGTTTCCTCATCGGCAAAATTGGGACGTGATTTTTTTCTCTGTGATTTCTCCCAGCTTGACTATTCCATTACTGGAGGAAGAGAAGTTGAGTTTTCTTTTGCTGACCTTCGTTCATTCAGCCAACAAATGAAGAGCCTCTTTATATACCAGGGGAAGAGAGGATAGGACACTTGCCCTCCAGCAGCAGCAGAGGGGTAAATACCACAGGAAGGAATCAGTTCTCTCCAGGTGTTGTCATATTTCAGCAATGCCATGGCTGTGCTTTCAGCTAAAGTCAGTTCTCCTGGATGATGGGGAGGAGGCAGGTGTCTGAGGCTCCCTACCTGGGGCTGGCCCTCTGCATGTGATGCTGAGGATGGCTCCTGGGAAGTGAGGTCACACAATGATCCCTACTGACCCCAGATCCAGCCTTCTTACTCAGGATTTTCTGAAATGCTTTCAGTGGCCAAGGCACTTGTCTGGAAAACGTTAGAGCCCTTGGTGCAGAAGTTAAGCCTTTGGCCTTTGAGCTTTATCTTTGCCCTCACCTGCTGTGACTGAATTGATTCTTGTCTTTAGGTTCCTTCTCTCTGTGTGTGATGGTCACTGTGCCATGTTACCCCTTCAAGAAAGGGCGTGTCCCAGCTGCTTGAGTACTGTCAACAGACTGCCTTCTGCCTTCAGAGCCACCTAGCCTACGGTCTCTGGACAGCCCACATCCAGTGAGTGGGGGGGGAGGGAGGATCTCTCTCATTTTACACCTGCTTCCCATACTTCCCCAGGTGGGATAAGCATTCTGCACATTAAACTCTATCTAGGGGTCTGCCTCCTGGGGAATCCAACCTTTGATAGCGTATATCTGTGTCCCTCCCTTGCCCCTAAAGCCTTAATACTGTAATCAAATATAGTGATTTTGGTGACTATCTGCTGTTCCTATTGATCAGGCATGAGTGTTTGACAAGTAAGGTGCCAGCTTGGCCTATAGGCTGGCAAAGAGAGAGACCATCTTCTGGGTGCATGTCAAGTTAATAATGAAGATGACTCTTCCAAGAAGATTTGAGCTCATGCTGTAGATGAGCATAAAGGTAGAGCTTTCTGGGTGACCTACAACTAATCACTTCCCTTCTCTTTGCCTGTTTCTGCGCTGTGAAATGAGAGGATTGTCTGGTTTCACTCCCACCAGTCTATGATTCCAAATTGGTAACTTTCATCCCCAAGGATGGGGTTAGACCCTTAGGGTTTGCTAATAAAACCATCTACAGAGAATGAGAATTTGTTTCTTAATTCAAAACTCAATTTTACCTGCAGGTTAGAGGGGCCACAGGGGAAAGAAAAGAACCCCTGCCTGCTCGCATGCAACCTAGATCATAACATCTGAGCATCAAAGATGACTGAATGAGGGCAGAGATCCCCACGATCTAGTCGTGCTGTTCATCCTGCAGAGCCCAGCCACAATGTCACCTCCTTAGGGAAGTCTTCCCTAACCCTTCTGGTTGGGACCTTCCTTGTGCCGGGGCTCCGTCTCTGTTCCAGCTGCTGGAAACACAGACATGACTGAGACACCATCCAGCAACTAAGGGGCTTCCCACTATGGTGTGAGACATACAGAGGGGTCCCAGACAAGACACTGAGTGACTCCTTACTTGGGGGAATCAGAGGCTTCTCAGAGGAGGTAATACCAGAGTCTTGTCACAGGCATCCAATCTGACTCTGATCCAGTGTCTGGATCTAGCTGCTAATTTGCAGGCAGTACTGAGGACAGAGGAGCTTACTGGATTGCACTGAGAGTTTGCAGTAAGCAATATCTAGACTGTGGGAAACTTTCCAGGTCCAGTGGCCCAGGGTCCTCAACAGACACACTGCAAGGAAATGAAAGGGAAGGAAGAGACACCTACTGATAGAAAAAAAGCTTCTATCCATGTTTTTTAAATGAGCAAGGCTAAACCATAGTGTATAAAGATGAATTAGGTGATAAACTAAAATGCAAGGAAGTGATTAGAGAGTAAGGATACTTCTAGCCCCAGGGGGGGTTATGATTGGGAGGGGCACATAAAAAAGCTTTCTGTATCTGGCAAAATTCTCTGACTTGGATGGTGTTCCCCTTATAATTCATTAAGGCATTCACTTAATTTGTGTGGTTTTCAAATCTGTATTTTATTATTTATTCATTTATTTTTTGAGACGGAGTTTCACTGTTGATACACAGACTGGAGTGCAATAGCGTAATCTCGGCTCACCACACCCTCCGCCTCCTGGGTTCAAGCAATTCTCCTGCCTCAGCCTCCTGAGTAGCTGGGACTACAGGCACACACGACCATGCCCAGCTAATTTTTTGGTATTTTTAGTAGAGACGGAGTTTCACCTTGTTGACCAGGATGGTCTCGTTCTCTTGACCTCATGATCCACCCACCTCGGCCTCCCAAAGTGCTGGGATTATAGGCGTGAGTCACCGCGCCCGGCCCTCGAATCTGTGTTTTATTGTAGAGTAAAGGATTTAAAAACATATTTCTCCAGGCTGGAATATTGAGCTAAAACTCATAGCATGAGGCGTAATATATATAATTGCCAAATTCTGGTCTATGTTTTAAAAAATATCCTGGGGTTTTAGCTGCCCACAAATGACTGTGTCTGCCTGCATGGCTCTCAAAATGCAGTACCAGAGGCCCTGTGTTTTGCTCTGGACACTGGGGAGGAGCAAAAGGGAGGACTCTACCTGGGGCAACCAGCAGGGGTAGAGGCTTTGCAGCTTTAGCCCTTCCCATTAGGGAGGACTACTTATAACTCTGGATGGAGGAACCCCGGTCACACAGAGCTCATCATGAGGTCTCAAGGGTCAAGTCCCATTGCAGAAGGTGCTGCTATGATGGTGGGTGGCCTGTGATCCCCTTGCTCCTGCAAGATACAGGCTCTGAGGTAGAAACCTAGAATTTTAGGACACAAGGCATTTAGAACACAGCTCTTTCAATTGTAGAATTTTACAATGAAGAAACTGAAGCCCAGGGAGTATAAGTGATTTAATGGAGGTCATGCAACAAACTCAATATATGTGTCCCTTTCTGCCCCTGCCTTCACTTCTGTCCTCATTCCTTAAGCCAATGACCTACCTCTGGCTCCACGGGCGTGCATATAGATACCTGCTGGCCTTTAAGGTAGTTATAAGATTTCTGTTCCCCAGGTTCACCCTGGTGCTTCTATCTGACTTCTTCACTTCTAGTTCCTCTCACCAACCTTGACCTGCTTCCAGTCCTTCATCTTTGAATACCCATGTTTCCCCAAACATCTTTGTATTGACTTCTTTTGTACCTTGCACTTTTTTTTTTTTAGATGGTTTTTCACTCTGTCTCCCAGGCTGGAGTGTAGTGGCACTGTCTCAGCTTACTACAACCTCTACCCTCTGGGCTCAAGCAATTCTCCCACCTCAGCCTCCCCAGTAGCTGGGACTACAGGCATGTGCCACCATGACTAATTTTTTTGGTATTTTAAATAGAGACAGGGTTTCACCATGTTGGGCAGGCTGGTCTTGAACTCCTGACCTCAAATGATCCGCCTGCCTCAGCCTCCCAAAGTGCGGGGATTATAGGTGTGAGCCACCGCACCTGGTAATTTTTTAATTTTTGTAGAGATGGAGTTTTGCTGTGTTGTCCAGGCTGGTCTCAAACACCTGACCTCGAGAGATCCATCTGCCTTGGCCTCCCAAAGTGCTGGGATTACAAGTGTGAGCCACCGCGCCCAGCCCCTTGCACTTCTCCTATATTGACTTTGACTTGGCTCGTCCCCCAGCCCTCCACTGGCATGGAATTTTCTGCTCTAGCTCCTTCAGAAAACCCAATGTTCAGTCTTGAAGCTCCTTCTCATCAGGAATTTGAAGGAACAGGATTCAAGGCAATATCCAGTAGAGCAGGACTTTTCACCTTCCTACCCTTATCCCTGAATATCTGGACTCTGTCTAGGCTAAGGCACTTGCCAGAAAAGGCCTCAATTTGTATTTCTTAACACTTTCATGATGACACTGACACCCTAGCTCAGCATTACCTTCAAAAGCCAAGAACATCTCTTTCATTTCTTGGGATCTTAGAGAAAAGGTCAACATTTCTTTGCTGCCTGGGCCCTCCACCTTGTCTGGGATAACCTGAGACTCTGCTGACATTCAATCTACCTAAAGCTCCTCATGGTCAACTGTGCAACAGGCCTCAGGGAAAGTAATGTGGTTTTTGAGGGCTACATTACCAGAAATACGGGGTATAGAATGACAGAGGCGAAGTTCCATTTATAAGACTCTATCTGGAGTAGTAAGTTCAATACTGAGTGTTAAAATTGAAGAGGACAGACAGAGGAGTGTGTTCAAAACAGGGTCCAGGAATGGGAGGAGGCGCTCAATGTCATGTTATTAATACATTAAATTGGACTGTTTATCCTCGAGATGATGTGGGGAGTGTCGTAACTGGCTGCGGGGAAGATGCAAAGGGTCCGTTCACCAGGGCTGGGAAAGAAGCGCCCACCAGTTGAACAATATGGTTTGCTTTGTAGACAGGAAGATAGGTGGTGCCCACGGCCTGCATAACTCACCTTCCAAGGAACAATCCAGAAACCACCGTTCCGGAAACTCAAGCACCCTCTCTGGAAAGTTGCCCCGCCATAACACGAGCAAATCGGGCGAGACCCAAGTCTCAGTGAAGAGGACTCCCGCTCTGCGAAGTGTGGCCGGAGGAAAGGAAACGCGGGGACCTGCGGCGAGGGTCGAGCTCATCGGCAAGGTGGAACCTGGAGTCTCGAAGCCCAGGGGCACTGGTCCCGGCAGACTATAGAGCCCGGGGCAGGAGAGGAACTGGAGGGCGTCTGAACAGAATCCGAAAATGGAAAAAATGCCACGTAGAAGAAGGGACGGCGTACGTGGAGAAAACCGACTTCCCACAGCCACACTCTAAAACCCCAGGCCTCAGGCACGGACGGGGTTCGAACCCGCGATCTTCGGTTTACGAGACCGACGCCTTACCACTTGGCCACCGCGCCTGACAGCCCAGGGAGCGGTGGAAGCTCTCAGTGGAGGGGAGGTGGTACCGGCTGGAAGCTGCGGCCTCGGCCCCGCCCCGGCTCCGGCCCCGCCCCCTCCCCGCCCCCACCGGTCCCACCCGCAATCACTGGCCCAGTTCAGCGAGCACCGCTTCCGCCCGCTGAGGGCCACGTCCCGCGCCCGCAGTCTGCGGGACCCGAACCCGCATCTTGAAAGAGCCCGGCCCTACTCCAACCCTCCTCGTCCGCCGTGAGCTCTGCCCCAGGACCCACCCCGCACCCAGAGCAGGCGGCGGCTAGGCGGCGGGGTCGAAAGCGACGGCACAGAGCCGGCCCGAGTCGGAGAGAAAACTGGGCTGAGGCGGAAGCGGAAGCGGAGACGGCGGCCACGGAGCGGGCCGAGGAGTGTGTGACCCTGGCCGGGTCATTTCCGTCAGGCCGGACAGGATCCGTGGGCGGCTCAGGCCGGGTCGGTGGAGACCAGCGCTCAAGAAGAAGGGCGGCGCGGCCGGCGCTCCGAGGAAGACTCGGGGAGTCCGGGGCGTGGGGTCGGGCTCCGGGGCGCCGGGAGGCGACTTCTCTCGCTGGCCCTGCACGAAGCACGACCCTCCCCGGGTTCAGCTCGCGCTCCCTGCTGCAGCCCCTGGCAGACAGGACTCTGAGCATCTGTGCAGCCTGGATGACCTTGCCCAGGAGGAGCCGAGGTGGGCATGCCAGGAGGGGCCCCCAGTGATGTCACGGCGACCCGAATGGCGGAATCACACAGTCTGTCCTACCGCGGAGCAGTAGGTCATTATGAACCATCCGGATTCCAAGGACTGATTGTCAGCATAGGCACAGCGCAGAAACTAACGTGAAGATTGGCCGGAAAAACAAAGGGGAGAGGGAGCCTGGGACTGGGGATGGGGGACAAAGGGGACTTTAACTTAATTGGCAGTGTTTTGTTTCTATTCTACGGAAGAGGCAGAGGTGAGCGGCTGGGAACATGAGTGCTTATTAGGATACTGTATACTATTTTGGTAAATCTTTTCTTATTTAAAAAAGGGGGATTAGGCCCGTCTGTCCTTGTTTGGACTGTGGCCACCAGCATCTGTTCCAGGAGAGAGGTGAGTGTGCATGGGTGAGGCAAGAGAAGCCCTTCTCTTAGGCAGGGCTCCGGCTCGCTGGGGTCAGCCACCCTGCCACCACCACTGCCAAATTAAGCCGTATTTGTGTGTAGAACTTTGTCTTTTTTTTTGAGACAGAGCTATTGTCGCCCAGGCTGGAGTGCAATGGGGCGATCTCGGCCCACTGCAGACTCCCCTTCCCGGGTTCAAGCAATTCTGCTTCAGCCTCCCAAGCAGCTGGGATTACAGGCGCCCACCCCCATGCCCGGCTAATTTTTTGTATTTTTAGTAGAGATGGGGTTTCATTATGTTGGCCAGGCTGCTCTCGAACTTCCCACCTCAGGTATCACCTGCCTCAGTGTCCGAAAGTGCTGGGATTACAGGTGTGACCCACCACGCCCAGCTAGAACTTTTAATAAATATATATCATTATTAAATAGATACTTATTTAAATATATAGTTATTTAATAACTATATATATAGAGAGAGGAGATTTGAGAAAATCCAGGAATGCTTTTGTTTGTGTGTGGTAAAAATAAAATTTACCTTTTTAACCATGTTTAAGTTCAGTAGTAAGTACACTCACGTTATTGTATCACCAGTCTACACAGTTCTTGTCATCTTGCAAAACTGAAGCCCAGTAGATAATGCACAGCAATTCCCCTTTTCTTCATCACCCCAGCCCCTGGCAACCACCATTCTAGTCTCTGTTTCTGAGTTTGACTACTCCAGGTACCTCCTGTAAGTGGAAACATACAGTATTTGTCTTTTTGTGAATTAGCATAATGTTTTCAATTTTTGCTGTGGTGTAGTATATGATGGGATTTCCTTTTTAAGACTGAATGGTATTCCATCGTATGTATATGCCACGTGTTATCCATTCATTGGTTGGCGGACAGATGCCTCCACCCCTTGGCTATTATGAATAATGTGTCGATGAACATGTGCGCAAATAGTTTTGAGATAGTTTTCCATTCTTGTGCATATATGCCCAGAAGTGGGACTCTTGGATCATATAATTCTATTTTTAACTTTTTGAGGAATCTCCGTACTGTTTACCATAATGGCTGTACCTTCCTGCCAGTGTTGCATAAGGATTCTGATTTCTCTGCATCCTTGCCAACACTTGTTGTTTTCTGTTTTGTTTTTTATAGTGGCCATCCGCACAGATGTGAGGTGATATCTCATTGTAATTTTGATGTGCATGTCCCTGATGATTTGTTATATTGAATCTTTTTAAATGCTTGTTAGCCATTTATATATCTTCTTCAGAAAAATATCTATTCAAGTCTTTTGCCCCCTGCCCCCAAAAATAGAGACAGGGTCTTACTCTGTCACCCAGGCAGGAGTGCAGTGGTGCCATCATAGCTCACTATAACTTTCAATTCCCAGGCTCAATCGATCCTCCCACCTGAACCTCCCAAATAGCTAGGACTGTAGGCATGCACCACCAGGCCCACTGTGTGTGTGTAGCTAGGAGCCTAGCTTATTTTTTGTAGAGACTGAAACTCAGGCTCAAATGATCTGCCTGCCTCAGCCTTCCAAATTGTTGGGATTACAGGCATGAGCTACTGTGCTCGGGCAAGGTACACTTTTAAGGTCATGGGAAATGCCCATGAATTCCTTTTGCTACAGTCACAAGTGAGAGGACACTATAAAATAGTGTCAGAACACTATGAAATACAGTATGAGTCAGATTCTCCTATTATATATACTGTATTTCATTAAATTTACTAAATTGATTTTTTTAAACTTTTTTTATATGCCACTAAGGAAAAAAATCAATTAATTATAAGACTCCACGGTCTCAACAGCTGTCATTTGACTTCAAATTCACAAAACATGAAAAAGCCATGTATCTCAGAATAAATGAATTCCATTGTTTTATACATACGTAAACACACACAAAGTGCTTCTCTCTTGTGGTATGACTTCAGGCCCTTTGAATTTTCCTCTTTATGCTTTTTTGTTTTTTGAGACTGAGTCTCAGTCTATTGCCCAGGCTGGAGTGCATGGCACTATCTCAGCTCACTGCAACCTCCGCCTCCCAGGTTTAAGCAATTCTGCCTCAGCTTCCCAAGTAGCTCGTATTACAGGCATGTGCCACCACATCCGACTAATTTTTGTATTTTACTAGAGACAGGATTTTACCATGTTGGCCAGGCTGGTTTCAAACTCCTGACCTCAAGTGATCTGCCTGCTTTGGCCTCCCAAAGTATTGGGATTACAGGTGTGAGCCACCATGTCTGGCCTCCTCTTTATGCTTTTAAAAACTGTTCTCTCTGGACTCTTCAACTAATGATGCTGGAAAAATTGGATATCCACATGCAAAAGAATGAAGTTGGACCCTAACCTATCGCCATATACAAAAATTATCTCAAAATGGATTCAAGACGGGCTGGGCGCAGTGGCTCATGCCTGTAATCCCAGCACTTTGGGAGGCTGAGGTGGGCAGATCACAAGGTCAAGAGATTGAGACCATCCTGGCCGACATGGTGAAACCCCGTCTCTACTAAAAAAAATTCAAAAATTAGTTGGGTGTGGTGGCGCACACCTGTAGTCCCAGCTACTCAGGAAGCTGAGGCAGGAGAATTGCTTGAACCCAGGAGGTGGAGGTTGCAGTGAGCCGAGATTGTGCCACTGCACTCCAGCCTGGTGACAAAATAAGACTCGGTCAAAAAAAAAAAAAAAAAAAAAAAAGGATTCAGGACATAAACATAAGACCTATAACTATAAAAATCCTGAAAGAAAACAGTGGGAAAGGTCTTTGACATTAGATGTAGCAATGGTTTTTCTGGATATGACACCAAAAGCAAGAATAGACTAATGGGACTACATCAGACTTAAAAACTGCTCAGCAAAGGAAACAACTGAATGAATGGGAAAAAATACTGCAAACCAGATATCTAATAAGGGATTAATATCCAAAATAAAACTTAGACTCCTACCACTCAAAAAACAATTCAAACATGGGCAAAAGGCTGGGTATGGTTGCTTATGCCTGTAATCCCAGGCTTCCCTTGGGAGGCCCAGATGGGAGGATCACTTGAGGCTGGTAGTTTGAAACTAGCCTGGGTAATAATGTGAGACCTCATTTCTACAAAAAAGAAACTAAAACAAGTAAGGCAGGCAGGCATAGCACCTATAGTCCTAGCTACTTGGTAGGCTGAGGCATGAGGATCACTTGAGCCCAGGAATTCAAGGTTGCAGTGAGCTGTATGATTGTGCTACTGTACCCTAGTCTGGCCAGCACAAGAAAAAAAAAATAAAGTGTTATCTTTTCATCAGTTATAAAAGGCGCTCAACTCTTGTGCAGGGGAAGCTGTGCAGTTGGGAGGGCAGAGAGTATGTGGAAACTCTGTGCTCAGTTTTGCTGTGAATCTAAAACTGCTCTGAAAAATTAAGTCTGTGAAAAGAAAGAAATGAATTACCAAGTCATGAAAACACACGAAAGAACCTGAAATGTATAGTACTAAGTGAACATGCATATTATTGATATGGTTTGAATGTGTCCCCTAAAGTTCATGGGTTGGAAACTCGATCCCCAGTGTGGTGGTCTTGGAGATGGGAACTAGTGGGAAGTGTTTGGGTCATGGGGCCACCACCCTGATAAATGCATTAATGCCATTCTCAAGGGAGTGGGTTCATTATGGAGCAAGTAGTTTTCTTAGAAAAGAAGTTTGCAGGGCACCCGACTTCCGCCTTCTGGTCCAGTTGTGGGCTGCGTCCCACCCCAGCCCGCGCCCCGCATGGCTGCGTGCCGGCCGGACCTGTGGAGCTGGGCTTTGCCGAGTTGGCGCGGGCATGGCGACTGCGCAGTGGGCAGTTCCCCACCAAGGTAGGCGGGCGGCCGGCGTGGCTGGGCGCGTCCGGGCTGCCGGGTCCCGGGGCCCTGGCCTGCGCGCAGTGCGGCCGCCCGCTCTCCTTCCTGCTGCAGGTGTATGCGTCGCTACCCTGCCACGCCAACGCCTTCCACCGCGGCGTCTTCCTTTTCTGCTACCGCGAGCCGCCATGCTGTGCCAGCCTGCGAGTTTTTAGGAATCAGCTACCCAGGAAAAATGATTTTTATTCATATGAGCCACCTTCTGAGAATCCTCTCCCGGAAACCGAATCAGTGTGTCTCCAACTTAAGTCTGGTGCGCATCTATGCAGGGTTTGTGGCTGCTTAGGCCCCAAAACATGCTCCAGATGCCACAAAGTGTACGACTGCAGCAAGGAGCATCAGACCCTAGACTGGAGACTGGGACATAAGCAGGCTTGCGCACGACCCGATCATTTGGACCATATAATTCCAGACCACAACTTCCTTTTTCCAGAATTTGAAATTGTAATAGAAACAGAAGATGAAATATTGCCTGAGGTTGTGGAAAAGGAAGATTACTCAGAGATTATAGGGAGCATGGGTGAAGCACTTGAGGAAGAACTGGATTCTATGGCAAAACCTGAATCCAGGGAAGAGAAAATTTTTCAGAAGTTTAAAACTCAGATAGCCCTTGAACCAGAACAGATTCTCAGATATGGCAGAGGTATTGCCCCCATCTGGATTTCTGGTGAAAATATTCCTCAAGAAAAGGATATTCCAGATTGCCCCTGTGGTGCCAAGAGAATATTTGAATTCTAGGTCATTCCTCAGCTCCTAAACTACCTGAAGGCTGAAGGACTGGGCAAGAGCCTTGACTGGGGCATCCTGGCTGTCTTCACCTGTGCTGAGAGCTGCAGCTTGAGTATTGGCTATACAGAAGAATTTGTGTGGAAGCAGGATGTAACAAATACACCATAAGGGCATCTTAAAGCCTTCAGATATGTGAATCATCTTTACACCTTGCAATTCCATTTCTGGGACTTTATCCTAAGGAAATACTTATACCAAAAATAGAGGTGCAGAGATGTTGAGACATTGCTTACACAGTGTCTACATATTAGTGAAACAAAAGTGTCCAGTGACAGAGAATTAAATAAATTTTGGTACATCCACAAAATAAATAAATTAATTAATTAAATAAGTAAAAGAAGTTTGCAAAGACTGTACTTTCAAGGATCATTTCTATAGTTCGTTACTAGAGAACACCAGATGCCAGCTCCTCAATCTTTGACTTCCCAGCCTCCAGTCCCATGAGCCAATACATTTCTGTATGTTATAAATTACCTAGTCTATGGTATTCTGTCTTAGCAGCACAAAATGGACTGAGACAAGGTAATCTGAAAAGGCTACATACTATTACGTGACATTCTAAAAAAGGTGCAACTATGGAGACAGCAAAAACATCAATGGCTGCCAGGGGCTGAGGGGTGGGAAGGATGAATAGATAGTGCACAGAGGGTTTTTAGGGCAGCCAAACTATTCTGCATGATATAATGGTGGGTACATGTCATTATATACTTGTCAAAACCCATAGAGGGGTTCTGGGTTGGGAAAAATAAAAATATCCCAGAGAACATACAACACCAAGAGTGAACCGTAGTGTAAACTATGGACTTTGAGTGATGATGTGTCATCAGTTATAATAGATGTACCACTCTAGTGGGGGATGTTGATGGTAAGGGAAACTAGGGAGGTTCAGGGACCATGAGTATATGGGGAACTCTGTGCTTTCTGCTCAGTTATGCTGTGAACCTAAAACTGCTCTTTAAGTATGTTTTACAAGGCTGAGCACAGTGGCTTATGCCTGTAATCCTAGCACTTTGGGAGGCCGAGGCAGGTGGATTACGTGAGTTCAGGAGTTTGAGACTAGCCTGGGCAACATGGTGAAACTGTTTCTACTAAAATACAACAAATTAGCTGGGCATGGTGGTGCATGCCTATAATCCCAGCTACTTGGGAGGCTGAGATAGGAGAATCGCTTGAACCCGAGAGGCAGAGGTTACAGTGAGCTGAGATCGTGCCACTGTACTCCAGCCTGGGCGACAGAACGAGACTCCGTCTCAAAAAAAATGTCTATTTTACAAAAATGGGGCTGGGCTAAGTGACTGACACCTATAAGGTCAGGAGTTCAAGACCAGCTTGTCTCTACTAAAAATACAAAAATTAGCCAAGCATGGTTGTATGCACCTGTAGTCCCAGCTACGCAGGAAGTTGAGGCAGGAGAATCACTTTAAACCAGGAGGTGGAAGTTGCAATGAGCTAAGATTGTGCCACTGCACTCCAGCCTGGGCAACAGAGCAAGACTCCATTTCCAAAAATCAAAACAAAAAAAAATAATTCTTGAATCCTTTCCTCTCTGACCCCCATGCTATGAATCATTATCAATGCTGGGCCACACTGTGGTTGCTGTTTCGTGAGGTCACTGTGGGTTCACTCAGGTCTGCTTCTCAGCTAGGTAGACCTAGGAGCTGGTTCTGGAACACAGAGTGGGCAGGAATCAAGCCTTATTCACCTTGATACAGCATGGTCATAAGAGCACCCAGTCATTCTTTCTGCAAATCACTGAGTACCTACTGTGTGCCAAATACTATTCTCAATGCTAGGGCTATAGCGGTGAACTAAGCAGCACAGAGCTCCGCCCTTATGGAGCTTCCATTCTTAAATAAGCAAAACATATAGTGTATCAGTTGATGAGAAGTGCTAGGGAGAACAATACAGCAGAGAAGGAGGACAGGACATTTTTGGGGAGGGGGAGGGTTGCAGTTTTGAATAGATGGTTGCCCACTGTGGTGGCTCATGCCTGTAATCCCAGCACTTTGGGAGGCTGAGGCGAGTGAATCACCTGAGGTCAGGAGTTCAAGACCAGCCTAGCAAACATGGTGAAACCCCATCTCTACTACAAATACAAAAAATTAGCCAGGCATGGTGGTAGCCACCTGTAATCCCAGCTACTCGGAGGCTAAGGCAGGGAAATCACTTGAACTGGGGAAGCAGAGGTTGCGGTGAGCCGAGATCGCACCACTGCATTGCAGCCTGGGCAACAGCCAGACTTCATCTCATAAATAAATAAGTGGGATAGGTTAAATGCAGTCACAACTTCTTTGCAGCTTTTCCCTCGTAGAGGTGGAGGCTATACCCCCACTCTTTGGTACAGGCCGGCCATGGGGCTTGCTTTGACTGAAAGAATGTGGCAAAAGTGATGTTATGTAAGTTCTGAAGCTTAAGGCCCCAAAAGAGGCAGCTTCTGCCTCCACTGTCTTAGGAAATTGCCCTGAGAATGCTGTGGAAGGAAGGCAGTTTAGCTACTGAAGGTAGAGCGGCCCCGAGGAGTCATTCCAGCCAACAGCCAGCACCATCTGCCAGACATGTCAGGCGGCCATCTGGGACCTTCCAGTTCTGCTGACCCGTCAGCTGGATGTAGCTGCAGGAGTAAGCCCAGGCATACCCAGCAGAGGAACTGCCAGCCTGCCACAGAATCGGGACAATGATAAATCATTGCACTAGGATTTGTTACATAGAAGCAATAGTTCATTGATACAGGAGGTCATATGCGGCTTACACACCTTTCACTTATTTGTTCGTTTATTTAGAGACAGGGTCTGGCTCTGTTGACCAGGCTGGATTCCCTCTGGGATAGGGGATCTGCTGAGAGGAAGCCTGATGGAGAGGAAATTGGAGCCCTGGTGTTTCAGGTACTTACTCCTATGTCTAATCACCTATCCCAACATTTACGTCTTTTTTTTTTTTTTTTTTTTTGTAGATGGAGTCTTGCTCTTGTTGCCCAGGCTGGAGTGCAGTGGCAAAACCTCTGCTCACTGCAACCTCTGCCTCCCAGGTTCAAGCAATTCTCCTGCTTCAGTCTCTCAAGTAGCTGAGATTACAGGCATGCACCATTGTGCCTGGCTAATTGTGTATTTTTAGTAGAGATGGGTTTCTCTGTGTTGCTCAGGCTGGTCTCAAACTCCTGACCTCAGGTGATCTGCCTGCCTTGGCCTCCCAAAGTGCTGGAATTACAGGCGTGAGCCACTGCGCTGGTTTTTGTTTGTTTGTTTTTTTTTTTTTTTTTTTTTTGAGACAGAGTCTCCCTCTGTTGCCCAGGCTGGAGTGCAGTGGCTCGATCTTGGTTCACTGCAACCTCCACTTCCCATGTTCAAGTGATTCTCCTGCCTCAGCCTCCCAAGTAGCCGGAACTACAGGTGGGCACCACCACGCCCAGCTGATTTTTGTATTTTTAGTAGAGACGGGGTTTCACCATGTTGGCCAGGATGGTCCAATCTCTTGACCTTGTGATTTGCTTGTCTCAGATTCCCAAAGTGCTGAGATTACAGGCGTGAGCCACTGTGCCCCGCCTAGATCTTAAAATAACAACTTGAGTGTTTTCCATGGCTCTGTTGGCTGACCAGGGAGTTCTGCTTCATCTGGTGGTGGCTGGGGATTTGGAATGGCCTCACTCTCCTCCTGGCCCTGGCTGGGGCCTCAGGTCGCTATGTGGCTGTTTGAGATTCCTCACAGCTGGATTTTCCAAGAAGGTGCATTTTAAGAGGAAGGACACAGAAACTGCTGATCCTCTTGAGGTTAGAGCTCAGAAGTCCCAGAATGGGCTGGGCATGGTGGCTCTCACCTGTAATCCCAGCACTTTGGGAGGCCAAGGGGGATGGATCACCTGAGGTAAGGAGTTTGAAACTAACCTGGCAGGCACCTGTAATCCCAGCTATTCGGAAGGCTGAGGCAGGAGAATTTTCTGAACCTAGGAGGTAGAGGTTGCAGTGAGCTGAGATCACGCTATTGCACTCCAGCCTGGGCAACAAGAGTAAAACTGTCTCAAAAAAAAACAAAAAAACAAACAAAAAAAAACAGGCCGGGTGCAGTGGCTCACGCCTGTAATCCCAGCACTTTGGGAGGCTGAGTTGGGCGGATCACAAGGTCAAGAAATCGAGACCATCCTGGCCAACGTGGTGGATCCCCGTCTCTACTAAAAATACAAAAAATTAGCTTGGTGTGATGGTGCGCTCCAATAGTCCCAGCTACTCAGGAGGCTGAGGTAGGAGAATCTCTTGAACTCAGGAGGCGGAGGTTCCAGTGAACCAGGATTGTGCCACTGCACTCCAGCCTGGCGACAGAGTGAGACTCCGTCTCAAAAAAATAGTCCCAGAATGTCTCTTTTGCCTCAAGTGATGCATTTTTTGCATCTATTTATCAATGGAGTCGTAGAGTTAGCCCAGATTAAAAGAGATGAAGAATAAACTTCATTCACTGGTTCTGTGACTTTGGGCGTAGACACGAATTGGACTCAGTCCTGGGGCTGGGTTCAATCTTTACAAAGATGTAAAGAGATACGAAGTGGGTCTCCTTTGTCTCTGCCCCACCTCAAAAAATGGGCTCATCTTGAGTCCTCGATAGCGGGACAGTTTGGACCAGATACTCTTCCACGCTGCTTCTAGCCCCGATGGCCTTCAGAGCCCACACTTATAGCCCCCCAACCACAGAACCAAGGTCCAAGGGTCTGGCCCAGACTCTGCCAATTTGGCAAAGTCCAGCTTTTGGTCAGGGGCTGACCTGGGAAAGCCAACCCTGAAACCATGGCCAAGTGGTGGCAGAGCTGGAAAAGGCATTTCTCCCCAGAGGGGCCAGTTGGACTAGAAAGCAAGGGCCGAGAGTCCACAAGCTCCCGTGGGCTTGGTGCCGTCTACCGGGCTGTAGGAAAGAGGCTCACATGTCAGCACCTCTGCGCCCCCAGTTTGCACCTTTCAGAAACTCTAGCACCTTTTTAAACCCAAAGGCCACACCAATACGGAGCCCGACAAAGTCCGATATCAAAGTCAGAGCTTGGCGCTTGGGGTTTGAAGTGAGAGCCAGACCTGAACCAGGGGTGGAAGGAGAGTAAGGGATATTTCCTGCAGCCCAATCCCAGCCACCTCCTTAGTTCCAAGAAGGGCTGGCTTCAAGCCGGCTCCGGAGGTCCGGGGCCCCAGAGCCCACAAGCGCCCCTAGTGGACTTGGTGCAGGATTGACCCCTCAGCCCACTTTAAGGCACAGCCTAGCCAGCCAGGCTGAGTCACAGTGAAGCGCCCCTTGTTCCTGGTCCTCTCTTCTGCCCCACGCAGCAGTGAGCAGGGCTGCAGGTCCCGCCTCCTGGCTCTGCTCCAGTCCTGCCCACATGACAACCCCTTGTTCCTGGAGAGGGGACCCAGGATCCAAGGCTCAGCATGCATCCTGCCTGCTCCCTCAGCCTTCCCAGCCTGCAATGACCCCGTCCCATCTAAGCAGTCCACTCCCTCAGCAAGTCAGTCAAGTCCTGCTCTGAGATGATTCTTCTCCCCTGCTGCCTGTACTTGAATCGCAGGTGACATGTGGCCAGTGAGGCCAAGGAGAGAGGCCTTATAGAACCCAGCCCTGTTGGCACCTCGAGATTGGACTGTGAGAAAATAAGTGTCTGTGTAAGCCTCCCAACCTGTGTGTTCTCTCAGGTCACGCCCAGCTAAGACACCCCAGTCCAGGCTGCCCTCACCCTCTTGCCACCCCACTCTGAAACTGACATGACCAGGCTACCCGCTGGCTTAAAATCCTTCAGTGTAGTCCCCACAGCCCCGCTCGACATGGAGCTAGCTGGCCTCCGCACCTGCTGTTCCCTCTCCTGCTTCCGCCCCGCCCTCCTATCTCCCTTACCTGGCCAGCCTCTCCTCCTCCAAGTCTCAGTTGAAGCCTCTTCAGGTGAGTCTAGATGCCCTTTTTATACCTCGTGATTCTCACCACTGGCTACATATTAGAATCACCTGGGAGATTTAAAACACATCCCAGTGTCCGAGCCCCACTCTCCACCAATGGAATCAGAATTGCTGGGGTGGGGTGGTTTTCAGAACCTCTCTTGTACATTCTAGAGGCTCCCTAGGTGCCATGAGCCCAGCACTCCCCTGTAGCCAGCGTCTGATAGGTGCTGGTGAAACATCTGCTTAGTGGGTGAATGCAATAGATCCACCCTTGGCCCCCAGACTCTTTATCCCGCCTGGCTAGACTCCAGCCCTCCCCAATTCCCCTCTCTGCCCACCTCCCAGCCATAGTACCCTGACAGGGCTGTGCTTTCTCCAGGTCTCCTCCGTATGGCAACTTAGATCCTGCAGTCCTCTGGGGCTCTGTTGAAAGGCCCCTTCCTTGGGAGGAGCCATACCTGATGCCGAGTGGGTTCAATCCACTTGCCCCCAGCTCCCGAAGCCCCCCATATCTTTCTCTTGGTATTGCACATCACCCTGGAGATCAGTTGTGTCTCTCCCATCCCCCAGGAGCATGGGGACTTCACAGGGCAGAGGCCTTGCCTGTGCCAATTCCCAGTTGGCACACACAGTGCTGCTCGATAGACGATGCTGGTGGGTTATGATTTCTGTGCTCAGATATTTTCCATCCATTCATCTGCTTTGGCCTGGGCCTAGCAGATGACCCTAAAGGGCCCTCTAATTGAGGGCCTGGTGAGTCGATGGAATCCAACAATGAGACACCTTTGCAGGTGCTATGACCTCAAGGGGGCACAGGGATGACATCATTTTTTAATAGGACTGTAAGGAAATGTTCTCCAAAATAAGTGGATGGGGAACACACCTGTGCAGAGGGTGCAGTCTCTACACACAGCAGTGCTCACTCCCCCTCTCCAAGATGGTAAACTGAGGCAATTTTAAGGACCTCTTTCAATAGGTGTTATGAGTCGAATTGTGTCCCCCCAAAAGATATGTGGAAGTCCTAATTCCCAGTGCCTTGGCAAGCTTATTTTGGAAATAGGATCTTTGCAATGTAAAGACCCCGTTTGTAATCAAGTAAAGATGTAATCAAGTAAAGTTAAACTCAAGTTTAACTGGGCATCCTGTATTTTTTTTTTTTAAGACAGTATTTTAACTCTTGTTGCCCAGGCTAGAGTACAGTGGCATGATCTCGGCTCACCACAACTTCCGCCTCCCGGGTTCAAGTGATTCTCCTGCCCCAGCCTCCCAAGTAGCTGGGATTACAGGCACGCACCACCACACCCAGCTGATTTTTTGTATTTTTAGTAGAGACGGGTTTCACCACGTTGGCCAGGTTGGTCTCAAACTCCTGATCTCAGGTAATCCACCCACCTCAGTCTCCCAAAGTGCTGGGATTACAAGTGTGAGCCACTGTAATGGGCATGATGCATGCCTGGCTGCATGCCGTATTTTTACTTGCTAAATCTGGCAGCCCTAGTTGGGAAGGAAAGAAGCGTATTAGGAGGAAGGAGGGAACTGGCTAGGTACAGTAGCTCACGCCTGTAATCCCAGCACTTTGGGAGGCCAAGGTGGGCGGATCACTTGAGCTCAAGAGTTCGAAACCAGTCTGGCCAACATGGTGAAATCCCGTCTCTACTAAAAATACAAAACTTAGCCGGGTGTGGTGGTGCGTGCCTGTAATCCCAGCTACTTGGGAGGCCGAGACGGGAGAATCTCTTGATCCTGGGAGGCAGAGGTTGCAGTCAGCCGAGATTGTGCGACTGCACTCCAGTCTGGGCAGTAGAGCATGACTCCGTCTAAAAAAAAAAGGAGGAAGGAGGCAATAAACATCTAAGATGACACAACACTCCCAGAATTTGGAGGTGGCACCCCCTAAGCCAGGAGGCTGTGTAAGTCCAGTGAGTGGGAAGCTGTCTGCCCTCCCGGGAGAACGCATGGCACCAGGGCCTGCATTGGGAGGTGGAGGGCCTGGGCCACCTGTGAAGCTGCTTCCATGCCTGGAATCCCATAATAGAGGAAGGGCCAGACAGAGGGCGGAAATCCAGGGGTCTGGGTGACTCAACTGGGGACCACCTTGGGACTTGATGGTGTGGCAGAGACTGCACTGGCCAGTCCAAAGTCAGGTCCGAGCAGAGGCATTGGACTGTCACCCTGGGGAGCCACAGTGGCAGACATGGAGGAAGCATGGCACTGGGACCCCACTGGACCCCTAGGAAGACCTCAGTGGAAAAGAACATGGTCACGCAGAGGACACAGTTTCCAAATATCATAGCCCTGTGGCTAGAATGGTGGCATTACAGAGGCTGCTGGGATCCACGTCTTCTCCCCAGGGACTGAAGGGTGACACCACCCTCACTACACCCTGTCCCTGGGGGTGGCACCAGACACCCTGGGAACCACAAACTTGGTTGGGGATGGGGGACTGCTCTTTGTACAGGACACCATCTGTCCCTGTGAGCCCTGGAACCAGGTCTCCTCTGTCCACCCTCCCCCAACCACAGAAACTCATGGTTCAGTAGGGCGAGAAGAGTAAACTGTTTATTTACACCTTGATCTGTACAGTAAAGCTCCCTGGGAGGAGCGTGCCACCTAGAGCCTGTTCCTATAGGGTAGAAGCAGGCTGGAGGCAAAAAGCCTGGACCCTGGCCAGCCTCAGGGCCTCACCCCCCACCGTCCCCACCCTAGGGCCCACAGGGCAGGTCCCACCCCAGCCCTAAAGCTAAGCCTGTTTCCAGACAGAGTCTCCTGGGGCATAAAACTCAAGTTGAATCCCACAGAATCAGAGCCATCCAACAAACCCTTGGGCATGAGGCCAAGTGTGGAGTTCATTCCATATAGGCCCCAGAAGACCAGCAAAGAAAGTGGGAAGAGCTGGAAGGGGGCCCACAGCTGTGAGTCTTCCGCAATGCATCGTCCGCTCCCTGACATCTGTTGGGTATTTAATGGCACTCTGGTCTGAGCACCTCAGTAGACAAGGAAGGGAGGGGCAGGTGTTCACAGCAGTCAGGGGTAGCAGCTAAACGCCTCTTCCTTCTGCCCAAGTGGGGCCCACAGCTGTTCTAAACCCAGATGTGGTGGCCCCAACACAGAACCAAGGCTGTACACCAGGAACCGTCGACAGGGCTTCCTTGGGGGGTAGAGACGGTGCACACACCGAGCAGCCACAGGCCTGTGACATCCCTGCTGGGACCAGAGCCCCAGGTTAATGAGTGACACTCAGCCGGACATCACTATCAGTGTAGGAAGAGCTTTGTGGGAGACGCTGCTTTATACAAACTTGCACTTTTCTGGAATGCGAGCCTCCTAAACTAGCTGCAGGCTGGAGGAGGGACTCAGTGGGTCCAAGTCCCCCATGCTTAAGACAATAATGAAAGATTCTGCACAAAGTTACCCAGTCTGTAGGCTGAGTGAGGGCAAGTGGGGCCTGATCCTTGTGGATAAACATGCCCGGGACAGCTGGCCTCACATGGGGGAGGCACGTGGATAAAGTACACATTTACAGGGCCCAGGAAAGGCCACGGAGACGAGATGATGTAGAAAGGAGGCAGTGGGCGATGTGGAAAATCCTGTACAGTGGCGACGGGGAAGAAAAGGCACAAGGACAAAGACCCCAAACCATGCAGACGAAAACAGCCTGTGCAGCACAGCAAGCAGGGGGCAGGGTCACCCTGGGACAACAGCACTTGGATTCTGCAGGAGACATGGCCTGGGTGGCGTCCCCAGCTGGTGGCTCCGGAGCAGACATCTCTACCTTAACAGATGGGGAGAGGAGCAACCTACGAGGTCAGGGCATGAAGGTCCTATGGGAAACCTTGCCTGGTAAGAATGGTGGCATAACGCTTCCCCTGGGTCTACACTTTTAGAAACAAATCTTTCTAGAAAGTGGCCCATTTTCTCTGGTGGGCAGCAGAGAATATGGCAGAAGGGCCTTGGTGCTGTCCTGCCATGCAGGGAGGGCAGAGTCCTGTTTCTAGCCTCTCCTGCTTCCTCCATTCATTGTGTGCTCAGGGCAGGAAGTCAGGACCCAGTGGGTCCCTAGGATCAGGGCTCAGTCTTACTAGCCAGCAGCATCACCCTGGAGGGGATTTCCTAGGTCCCAAAAGGAGGGCCAGAGTCTGGGAGGAAGGACTGTGGCGAATACAAGAGCTGAGTCCTAGGTGGTCCGTTTCCTTAATCTAGAATCCACGACAGCAGCCCTTTAAAAAGTGTCACTGTGGATCTACCAGGCAACCAAAGTCATTTTCTTGGCATGGTGACCATGCGAACTTTCCTGGTACAATTTTTTTTTTCACTTCACAGCCTTCAGCTTCATAATCATATTTTTAAAAATAAAGACAGAGTTTCACCATGTTGTCCAGGGTGGTCTTGAATTCCTGAGCTCAGGCACTCTCCCCACCTTGGCCTCTCAAAGTGCTGGTATTACAGACATAAGCCACCGTGCCCAGCCTAGAGTTACTTTTAAGTTTAAATTTGCTAATGTGTTAACCCCACATACATAGCGCATAGAAAGAGGGCTTCATTTCTCCCAATTTCACCTGGCCCCCGGAGGCTTCTGCTGACTAAGTCCTCATTGGAAGCAAGAAGCTGTGCTCGTGCCCCCAGAGACCATCAGCACCAGTGGACTAGCACCTGGGGTGTCCAATGTGTGAGTGGGATGCCGGTTTGGCTAACAGGGAAAGAGCTGGGGACTCCCTCATCAACCCAGTCAGGAAACAGACCACAGGCAAAACCCGCAAAGACAGTATCTCCTCCTGCTCAGCTATGTAAGTAGGTGGCAGCTGTTTCAGAGGCTGCTTTCCGGGGGACAGCCCCACCTGTCAGTTTCCTGCTGACTCTGTTCTACCTGCTCTTTGGAATGAGCCTGTAGCCAGTATTTCCCAACACGTGCCACCCACTGACTCCAGAGGCAGCAGGCCAAGGTCCTGCCCACCCACTCCGGTCTGTTAACCTCCAGGCTGGTGAGAACAGCTGGATCCACCAGCCCCTGAAGGCATCTGGCCTCCCATCATGCAGGCCAGGACCATTCAACAACATAACAGGAAAAGGTACCCTCCCAGCAGGAGAGCTCGCCGTCATTCAGCCCTGGCTTGACAAGCCCAGCAACCACTTCTACCAGTTTCCTCTACCTGTGGCCAACGAAATTCTAGGACAGGGGAGTCTCAACCTCGGGCTGCATATCACCACCACCCAGGGAGGTCTTTACACATCCAGATGCCTGGACCACACCCCACATCAATTCAATCCGAACCTCTGGGGGTTCAGCCCAGGCATCAGCAGCTTACACATCTCCCCAGGTGATTCCAACGCACAGGTGAGCCCACTGCTTCAGGCCTTCATGCAGGTTCTTGAGCTTGGTGTTTTATTTTTGATAGAGACAAGGTATCACTATGTTGCTCAGGCCGTTTTCAGACTCCTGAGCTTGAGCAATGCACCTGCCGCTGCCTCCCAAGTGCTAGGACTACAGGAGTGAGCCATCACGCCTGTCCTGTTCAGTGGGTCCAAGCCCCCCCATGCTTAAGACGGTAATGAAAAGGAATTTCCCTGTGACAGTTCTCAAAGAAATCTACCAATTTAAAATAAAATAACCTAGGGTTAACTTTGGCCAATTCAAAGTTGAAAGAAAAAAGCTTTTTTTTTTTTTTTTTGAGACGGAGTTTCTCTCTTGTTGCCCAGGCTGGATTGCAATGGCGCGATCTCGGCTCACCGCAACCTCCACCTCCCAGGTTCAAGAGATTCTCCTGCTTCAGCTTCCTGATTAGCTAGAGTACAGGCACACGCCACCACGCCTGGCTAATTTTGTATTTTTAGTAGAGACAGGGTTTCTCCATGTTGGTAAGGCTGGTCTGGAACTCCCAACCTCAGGTGATCCGCCTGCCTTGGCCCTTCAAAGTGCTGGGATTACAGGTGTGAGCCACCGTGCCCGGCCCGAAAAAATTTACTAGAAATTTCTTAAAGCCTCTCACCACATAGAGACTAGCTGAACCAGAAAGCACTTCATTTCCTACTAGATACTGTATACAAAGCTCACTCCTGGTTCAGCTAATTTTGTGTGGCTTCCAATTGAACGCAAGGGCAGCTCAGGGCCATGTAAAATCTGAGTCTACTACAGAAACCCTTGCCCCACCCAAAAAACACCTCTAAATTTCAGGTAAATTGCTGCTAATCCCTACTTTGTAGGATTGCCAGGTTTAGCAATAACCAACCAAAAAAACAAAAATAAATAAACCCCACGCGGGACACCCAATTAAACTGGAATCACCTGAGTAGCTCTTTAAAAACTTCCATGCCTGGGCTACACTCACAACTAAACCAGGACATCTGAGGATTCAGTCTAATCATGAGAAGTTTTTAAATCTCTCCATTTAAAAGATGCCTATAATCCCAGTGCTTTGGGAAGCTGAGGCGGGAGGATCACTTGAGGCCAGCTGCTCGAGTGAGACAACACAGTGATATCCTGTCTCTACAAAAAAATAAGAAAAATTAGCTGGGCATGGCGGTACCTGCCTGTAGTCCCAGATACTCGGGCATTTAAGTCAGGAGGATCTCTTGAGCCTGGGAGTTCAAGGTTATCCTGAGCTGCGATCATACTAAGACTACACTCCTGCCTGGGCAACAGAGCAAGACCCTCTCTAAAAATAACATCGTCCTAAGTACTGGGTGGAACATATTCTAAAATTATTTGCCCATCTGAAATTCAAACGTAACTGGGCATCCTGTCTACTACCTTGCAGCCCCACTACTGAGGGGTAAGGGCAGAAACAGAGAGATCAGGCTCTCCATCCCTACCACCAAGGGCTCTGAGACCTGCCAGGGCTGTGGAGCTGGAACCCCTGGGGCATCTGCCCTCAAGCTAGCTTTTGAGCCCAGAAGGATATTTTTACAAACATACATATCTTTAAAAGCCAAGCCGACAAGCCAGGCTTTACAAGAAATGTATTCTGGCTGAAGAAAGTTGAGGTGTGTGTGAGCTGGAATTCAGCCCCTCATTTAAAAGCCAGCCCTGTTCCAGAGGACCCTCTGACGCTGCACCAGGTTGGGGTTGGGGTTGGGGTTGGGGGGGCGGACTTTAGGACTCAGGCCGCCTCCCGGAGCCTGTTCCCATGGCGCCCCCTAGAGGGAGGAGCCGGAAGCATGCTGCAGGCTGCCAGCTGCTTTCTCCGGCCTTCCCGGGGCAGAGACTCTTCTTCCCAGGCTGTGTAACCCAGGCTGTGCAGCCTTCTCTGAAATTTCAAGTAGCCAGCAGATAACATTTTACAAATAAAAGTCATCCCTGGGGGAAGGCCCCCACGGACCAATACTCCCTCCAACCTAACACGGAGACCAAAGCCATCTCAGGATCTGTCTTGTTCCTTTCCTTGGTGGCTATTCTTTCCTATTGGCAAATTCTCAAGAGACCCTCTCCTCCTGCCTTCTTCCACTGCCTCTTCGCAGACCCTCGGGGGAGCCCAAAGAGACCCCCGTCTTAAGGAACTGAGAGACTCCTAGAAGACCGACTGCCTAGCCTAGTCTTCCCAGTGTGGATGGCTCCAAAGTCCTGGGTCAGACCAATGTGACCCCACTATTTGCAGCATGAAACTGGATTAAAAAGTAGCCACAGGAGCCAACAAACGCAAACACTGAATGGAATGGAATGAAGGCTGGTCCTGGCCACAACCCTGCCTTTGTCATGCAGGGGTCACACCCAAGTCCCCAGATCCCCTCCTCACCCTCACTGCCTTCTCTTCTCTGCTTCTCCTCCTCCACTGACCATCCCAACATGCCCAAACCTTCCTTCTCATACCTAAGATGTGCTGAAGAAAACAGGAAACTGCAGGGGAAGAATCAGACCACACACATTTATATATATTTGGGTTAAGAAAATGAATCACAAGCCATATAAAATCGAGATAGATTGGAAAACTCTAGGTACCATGTCTACTCCCAGCTGCCTAGAACAAAAGATCCATTAAAAATCCATGGTGTGAATTTCTACCACGGGTCGGAGGATGGAAGACTAAGGTTTTCCCGAAACTTTCCCACCCGCCTCCTGTCAGTGCTGAGAACCAAATACAGGTGTGTTTCTACACACTGGAGTGAAGCGGTCTTGCTGCCACACAAGTGGAGCCCAGAGCTCAGATTCTGAAATCCAAATCCAAGGCTATCACCAGGCTGCGTGGAGAATCAAGATAGGGAGCCAGGCAGACAGTCTCTCCATGCATCCATCTTAAGATGCAGCCATGGGAAGGAAACTGACCAGGATGGGAGCTGTGTTCCTCCCCAGAAAACCATTTCTTTGGTTGCCCGATGTCAACTCCTGCCTTAGACACTCCATCCCAAACACTCTTTTTCTCCTTTGTTTTTATCCCTTCCTGTTACACCCAGTGAATACTGCTTCATTGTTTTAAAAACCAAACCAAAACAGCAAGTGGGAGGTAGGTAGCATGGGCGAGGGGTGCACGAACTCTGCAGGATGAGGATGCCCGCGCCATCTCCTCTGAAACCTGAGTCCTGTTCACACATCTGTGCACACATCACAGAAGGCTGCCGGCTGGGGGCCACGGCCTTTGGTGGGGATCCCATCTCGTGGACCCTCCAGATGCCCCTTCATCCTCTCTTTGCTTGAACAGCGGGGTCTGAAAGGTGGCCAAAGAGCTGGCGAGGACACAAATACGGGGAATTCAAACTCCCGGAAAAGATCATGATTTTGCTCCCACTCCCAGTGGGACAAGGAGTGCAGCGAAAGAGCCCATCGCACTAGAGTGAATGTGAATCCTCATCCCCAGAGGTAGAATCATTTTACCCAGTACCGGAAACATGAGCTTCCAGTTCTTGTTTTTACAGTAACTCCTGATAGCAGACCTCACCCCCTCCCACTTCCAGTACCCTCTGCCCCTTGCAAAGGGGCCACAAAGTGCATGCACGGCTGACCGTGTGGACACTACCCACAGCCACGGCCACTCACCCCTCGCTCACGCACACAGCCTCCCCACACATACACGGGTACATGTAACGCATCGTGGCCAGAGACATTTACAGTGTGAGTTTGAGGCCCGGCCGAGGCCTGCATCCTTGAGCAGGGTCCGCCCCTTGGTCCCAGGGTCCTGAGGCTGCTCTGCAGCCAGCCCTGTGCCTTAGTGTTTGATCTCAAGGATGGAGGGGTTGTGGTCTAGGATGGCGAGGATGATCTTGTCCATATACTGCCTCAGCCGGAAGTTGATCTCCTCCTGCTCCTTCAGGGCTTCCATTAGCTGAAGGGAATGGGAAAGACAGGTCAGTGGCCGGGCCTGGGATGGGGTGCAGGCAGAATTCAGATTCCCAGGCTTGGAGCAGGCCAGTGCCTGACAACAGAGGGCATCAGAGACCCTGAACAAGGCGGGCCCCAGGACAGCCTCAGCATTTGGATGCCAGGATGAGAGGCAAAGTGGCTCAGCCCCACCTGGGGAGTATGACAGATGCAGGTGGCCAGGCCTCACCCCTGGAGATTCCAATGGGGTCAGGTTGTAGAGGGGGCCAGGTGTGGGTAATTTTTGTAAAAGTAGAGAGCACTGGCCAAAGTCATTTAAAATCAAACTGACAAAGTCCCAGGGCCCCCTAAGACTCTAAAGGGCAGCTATCTCCTGCCTGGAACACCCTCCCACTCCCAGCCCCATGCTGCTCTTCTCCAGGGCAGTGTCCTTTAGAACATTGCTGATATGCTGCCTCTAGTTCTGGGGCTGGACCCAGCTCGTCTGGGAGCTCCTTGAGGCCGGAGGTCAGCTCTTCACCCTGTGTCCCAGGCCAGAGGGTAAGTCTCAGCGACAGAGTGTCTCATAATTCACGTTAAAATACAGCAGGGGCATTCTGGAGGCCTGACTGTTTATAACCACCCTCTGGTGTGGCAGGAAGGGTCGACTTTGGCTCTGGAGAGAGCTGGGTCCCTCTCCCTCCCTAGCCAGGAGGTACCGGGTCCACCTTCCCAGCTTGGCACCCGGAACTGTTCCTAAAGCTTCAGATTCATCGGGAGATTAAGTGAAAACACATCGCAGAAGCAGGCGCCGGAGTAACGCTAATGTCCTTACCCTCTGCGTCCGGAAGAGGGGAGGACTGACAGCCTAACCTGGGGTCACAGTTGATACACTCAGCTGGTGGTGTCGGCACTTTTCCGGCAGACCTAAGACCCACACTCCACTCTCGTCCAAACCTGCATGCCTTCCAGCACAGGCAGAACTCAGAGCTGACTCAACTTCCCTGGGAGCCCCCTGCCCTGCTCACAGCTTTGCCCTCTGTCACCTGGGGTAGTTGTAGATAGGACTCTCTGCCAGGCCCTGGTCGGGTTTTCTCACTCTGGACAGGTGGGGGCAGGGAGAAGGAATCACAGAGGAGGGGCCAGGCCCCAAAGCAGGAGCCGTTGGACCAGGTTACCTCATCCCGCGAGGCGGTGTCTATCTCTGCAGCCAGAGACTGGGCTTTGGTCTGGGCGGCAAAGAGGTTTTTTGCTTCGTAGAGGCTGAGACTCAAGATCTGTCCATTCAAGTCATCATTCTGATCCCGCAGCTTATAATTCTCCTACAGAGAGAAGGATGAAATCGACATCAACCCTAAGAGGCACCCACAGCCCACTGGAACCCACTTCTCCACATCTACCATCCCCGACCTGCCGCCGGCGACATCCTCACTGGAGTGCATCGCTCGCAGCCAGTTCCAGAGACCACAGATGCTGCGGCCTTTGCCAGGCGCTGGGGGGTAGGAGGGCTGGGTCTGGGTCCAGGGACCTGGCGTCCTGAGAGTTCACAGGGTTTGCAGAGGAGTTATAGCCCCACTCAGGGCAGCCATGGCTCCTGGCCACCCCTTCCTCTCGGGGCCCTGCACTGGGACACATCCCACCCAACAGCCCAGCCTCCAACACTGGCCCTTGCTGAAGGAAAGTGATGCTCGGGACTCTCTGGGCAGGCAAAACATGAATCCTGCTTGCTTGGAGTTGTCCCAGGGAGTCCCTCTCCTCTGAGCACAGGTGGCACCACCCAGATCCCACGTACCAGCCCCACATTCCAGCTTTTGCCTAAAGAGCCCTAATACTCACACCTGGGACCCTGGGAATCTGGGTACCCGCCCCAAGGCAGAGTAGGGCTGGGGTTTTAGGGCTTCTGTGGGGACACAGGCACCAGCACCTTTGCCCAGTGGAACTACTAGGAAAAAAAAATTTATGTTGTTTACTCTACCACCTGCAGGGTCAGGCACAGCTGATACTTCACCCAGCACCACTCCCACTGCTGCCTCCAGATCCACTCCCTCACCTGCTCACTCCCCCCTCCTCCTCCAGATCCACTCCCTCACCCGCTCACTCCACCTCCTCCTCCAGATCCACTCCCTCACCTGCTCACTCCCCCCTCCTCCTCAGGTCCACTCCCTCACCCGCTCACTCCACCTCCTCCTCCAGATCCACTCCCTCACCTGCTCACTCCCCCTTCCTCCTCAGATCCACTCCCTCACCTGCTCACTCCCCCCTCCTCCTCCAGATCCACTCCCTCACCTGCTCACTCCCCCCTCCTCCTCCAGATCCACTCCCTCACCTGCTCACTCCCCCCTCCTCCTCAGGTCCACTCCCTCACCCGCTCACTCCACCTCCTCCTCCAGATCCACTCCCTCACCTGCTCACTCCCCCTTCCTCCTCAGATCCACTCCCTCACCCGCTCACTCCCCCTTCCTCCTCAGATCCACTCCCTCACCCGCTCACTCCACCTCCTCCTCCAGATCCACTCCCTCACCTGCTCACTCCCCCTTCCTCCTCAGATCCACTCCCTCACCCGCTCACTCCACCTCCTCCTCCAGATCCACTCCCTCACCTGCTCACTCCCCCTTCCTCCTCAGATCCACTCCCTCACCCGCTCACTCCACCTCCTCCTCCAGATCCACTCCCTCACCTGCTCACTCCCCCTTCCTCCTCAGATCCACTCCCTCACCTGCTCACTCCCCCTCCTCCTCCAGATCCACTCCCTCACCTGCTCACTCCCCCTCCTCCTCCAGATCCACTCCCTCACCTGCTCACTCCCCCTCCTCCTCCAGATCCACTCCCTCACCTGCTCACTCCCCCTTCCTCCTCAGATCCACTCCCTCACCTGCTCACTCCCCCTCCTCCTCCTCCAGATCCACTCCCTCACCTGCTCACTCCCCCTCCTCCTCCAGATCCACTCCCTCACCTGCTCACTCCCCCTCCTCCTCCAGATCCACTCCCTCACCTGCTCACTCCCCCTCCTCCTCCAGATCCACTCCCTCACCTGCTCACTCCCCCTTCCTCCTCAGATCCACTCCCTCACCCGCTCACTCCACCTCCCTCCTCAGATCCACTCCCTCCCCTGCTCACTCCCCCTCCTCCTCCAGATCCACTCCCTCACCTGCTCACTCCCCCTCCTCCTCCAGATCCACTCCCTCACCTGCTCACTCCCCCTCCTCCTCCAGATCCACTCCCTCACCTGCTCACTCACCCCCCCTCCTCAGATCCACTCCCTTACCTGCTCACTCCCCCTCCTCCTCGGATCCACTCCCTCACCCGCTCACTCCCCCTCCTCCTCCAGATCCACTCCCTCACCCGCTCACTCCCCACTCCTCCTGATCCCACTCCCCCACCCAATGGTCTCCAGCTAAGAGAGTGCTCCTTGAAATGCAATCTTCTGGCTAGGCACAGAGGCTCATGCCTGTAATCCCAACACTCTGGAAGGCTCAGGTGGGAGGTTCCTCGAGCCCAGGAGTTTAAGCCTGGGCAATACATGGAGACCCCATCTTTACAAGAAAATAATAAATTAGCCAGGTGTGGTGGTACTCTCCTGTGGCCCTAGCCATGTTAGACGCTGAGGTAGAATTGCTTGAGCCCAGGAATTTGAGGCCACAGTGAGATAGGATCACACCACTGCCCTCCAGCAACACAGGACAACACAGTAAGACCCTGCCTCAAAAAAAAAAAAAAAAGGCTGGGCATGGTGGTACATGCCTGTAGTCATAGGTACTCAGGAGACTGGGGCAGGAGGATCACTTGAGCCCAGGAATTCAAGGCTGCAGTGACCTATGATTGTGCCAAAGCACTCCAAGCCTGGATATCAGAGTAAAATCCTGTCTCAAAAACAAAAAAGGATCCTTGGCCCAGGGTCTACTCCTGGGAGAACGCAATGCCTCCAGGCACTACACTCCAGCTGGGTAGAGGCTCATTCTCCACCCCAAGCTCCAAGGCAGAGAGCAGTGTCTGTTTCTTTATATGGCCATAAGGGAGAGATCTTCCGATTGATTTTCCTAAGCTGTGAAATGGGACAGCCAGACCTGACAAACGGGTTGTCAAGAAGTAGACAAACAGTGCTGCTACAGCTCCGGGGTCCCCTGCCACAAACCCTGCACAGGAAACCCAGGTGGTTGGCCTGGCCACCCCACCCCACTGGACACAGACCGCTAGACCCACCTGCTTGAGCCGCTTAACCTCATGCTCCAGCTCCACCTCTCGGGCCCTGGCACTGAACTCGCCCAGGCCAGAGGAGGCACTCCGCCCCCTGCCCAGCCGCTCGCAGTCCAGCTTGTACATCTGCAGGTGCTCCAGCTCCTTCCGCAGGTCCTCGATGAGCTGTGTGGGATAGAGGCAAGTTGGCAGGAGCAGGGATGCTGGAAGGAGCCCTGGTGCCTGCTGGCCTGAGACCCACCTCCTGCGTTGCCTCCCGCTCCTTCTGGAACTCCAGGCGGTTCTGCCGCAGCTTGTCCATCATGCGCTTGTATAGGTCCATCTCATCTTTGAGCCGCAGGCTGGTGTCCTCTAGACGGTCAGACATGCGCTGCCGCTCCTGCAGAAGGGAGACCCGGTCAGGGGAGGAGAGTTCCCAGAGAGGGCTAACCATGCCCTGGGGTCTGGTCAGCCATCCTCATGAGGCAGATGCACAGTGAAACCAGCTCCCTTAGAGGGAGCCCTGAGTCATGGCTTAGGGCCATGAGAAAGGGCCGGAGCCCTAAAGATTCTAGAAATACAACTAAAAACCTCAACCCTCTGAAGTCCTTCAACAATGCTAGATGCAACCTGAATTGAAGATGTTTGCCCAAAGAGAAATCTCTAAGACTAATTTTTCTCCATTGTATAAATAAATGCATTCGCTGTAGAAAATTTGGAAAATCAGAAATACAGAAACACAAGTTGTTATTCACCTTTTTTTCCCCCTAATCTCTTAGTGGGTAAGGGCATTTGTTTAGAATTTCAGAAGCTATGAACTGAAGGCCCCCGATGGCCAGCACTGCCTCTGTGGGTTCGACTCCAAGCCTGGACCTGCTGCTCACCTCATCCAGTTTCTCTGTTTGAGACTTGAGCCGAGTCACTGTTGTTCTAAGCTCTGTATTTTCTTCCTCCAATTGCTGCACCCTGGGGAAAGGAGAAAGATATATCTCAGAGACCTGGAATGGAGATGATCTCACAAGGGCTTGCCAGGCTGCAATGATTCTCTGCCCCCTGCAAGAGGGAGGATACCAGAAACCAATTGAAAGAAAGAATATGAATAATTATGTGAAAGACAATATAGCCTTGAGCTTTCCATCAGCCAAAGCAAAACAATAAAGATACTAAGTTATCATTTTTCTTTTTTCTTTTTTTTTTGAGACAGAGTCCTGCTCTGTTGCCAGGTCTGGAGTAAAGTGGCACAATCCTGGCTCGCTGCAACCTCTGCCTCCCTGGCACAAGCGATTCTCATGCCTCAGCCTCCTGAATAGCTGGAATAACAGGCATGCATCACCACACCTAGCTAATTTTTTTATTTTTAATAGAGACAGGGTTTCGCCATGTTGGCCAGGGTAGTCTCAAACTCCTGGCCTCATGTGATCTGCCCATCTTGGCCTACCAAAGTGTTGGGATTACATGAGTGAGCCACCACACATGGCCTTTATTTCAAGTGAAAACACTCATTATAGAGTAAGAACACAAGATTCTTTTTGGATGCGCATCTTTCAGATCCTGAAACCAAACGCGATGTTATTCTGCTAGATGGAGACACAGTCTTCCTGTGGCTGGCTGTGATGGGGCCCCTCCTTTTAGACTCTGTAATTTGAAGGCAATGACCATACTGGCTTTTCATTTTCCACCAACAGCATCTCATCCAGGGCTCTAATCTGAGTGCTCACTGCACCTGCCTCTGATGACCACAGGCAAGGGCTCTGACAGTAACTGTCCTCTGTGTTAGTGTTCACACAGGAACTCCGCAAGAAGACAGAGCCTGGCTGCTCAGGTCGGTTTTTTGTTTGTTTTTTCTGAGACAGAGTCTCAGTGGTGCAATCTTGGCTCACTGCAACCTCTGCCTCTTGGGTTCAAGAGATTTTCCTTCCTCAGCCTCCCGAGCAGGTGGGATTACAGGCACCTGCCACCATGCCCGACTAATTTTTGTATTTTTAGTAGAGATGGGGTTTCACCAGGATGGTCTTGAACTCCTGACCTTGTGATTCACCTACCTGAGCCTCCCAAAGTGCTGGGTCTACAGGTGTGAGCCACCGTGCCCGGCCTCAGATCAGTTTTAAATGATCCGAGAGGAGGTGCAAGTGAGTCGGGCCGTCGGCGGCACCAGAACTGAGCAGGGTCACCTCAGAACTGAGCAGTTACTTCTGCCACCGATTCCTGCAGACCATCCTGTTTCCGACCCACCACCTCTCCATCACTTCCGCCTCCACTGCCCTCTGGGCTCCCTTGGAGAGGCCCCCAGGCCAGGGCCAGAGAGGAATTCAGCCCCACCACCCGGAGGTGGCCCTGCACTGGTGGAGGTGGCAGGGAACCAAGCATGCGGCGTGACTCTGAGAATACCACCTGGGTATTTTCCATGAATGGTGCCCCCTGAGCTGTGCTAGGGGCATGTGTTAAGAGATGGTTCCTGAGGGCTGGCTTTCTGCCCTTTGGCCCAGATTCACACCGTCTTTTACCACCTCCCATGCCCCAGCCACCTCTCTTGGGCCAGCTGCTAGAGGTGAGCTGAGTGACAGCAGTCACCCTTAACTAGGCACCAGCCTCGGGAAAGAGATGCAAAACAGCAGCTTCTAGAACAGAGTCAAAATATAAAATGAACCCCTGCTGGGTAACTAAGCAAAGCAGGTCTCCACACCGGGAAGTTGGGAAGTCCCCTCGCCAAACCCAACAGGGCAGGGAGGTACCTGCCTGAGAGCCTAAGTCCCAGGCATTTGCTCAGCAGCCTACCGGCCACTAGGGGGGTCCCAGCAACTCCAGGAAGCCTCAGCAAGGAGACTGGGGCCTCGGGGGGCCTGAGGAGTGCCAGGGGCAGCTGTCCTCTCCGATGGAAGCCCAGGCGGCCTCCTCGGAGTCGGGCAAGGGCCATAAAGGGGCTTCACCACAGGGGCATCACCACAGTCCTCACCCATGGGCAGGGTCCTGACGACTATTGGCTCACCCTCCCAGGCAGCCGCTCTGTGGGGCAGACAGGGAGGTGACCCACTACGTCCAAGACCATGGAGCCAATGGGAGACCAACCCAGATCCCTAGCCCCGGGCTGTTCCTCGTCCTGCCTGCCTCACGTTCCAATGATGAAACTACAGGTACACCCAAGGCACAGCAGCCTCGTTCTCTATTCACCTTGGTTGGCCCTGGAGCTCCGGCTCAGTCCACCTGGGCTCAGGGCAGAACCTGACAGCAGGGGGCGCTCCAAGCCTGTACATTAGACCCAGCCCAGGTCCCACCCTTTTTTTTTTTTTTTTGGTTAATACCTCGTTTCTGGTTGACAGACATTTGTGTGGTTCACATTACCAAATGTGAGCAATGCTCCTGGGAACATTCTTTTTTTTTTTTTTTTTTTTTTTTTGAGACGGAGTTTCACTCTTGTTACCCAGGCTGGAGTGCAATGGCAAGATCTCGGCTCACCACAACCTCCGCCTCCCGGGTTCAGGCAATTCTCCTGCCTCAGCCTCCTGAGTAGCTGGGATTACAAGCACGCACCACCATGCTCAGTGAATTTTTTGTATTTTTAGTAGAGATGGGGTTTCACCATGTTGACCAGGATGGTCTCGATCTCTTGACCTCGTGATCCACCCGCCTTGGCCTCCCAAAGTGCTGGGATTACAGGCGTGAACCACTGCGCCCGGCCCGCTCCTGGGAACATTCTTTAGTGAACTTACTGAAACGCATGCCTTGTTACTACTGGGAAGGCTCCAGAGGCTGCCCCTTAGTCAGCCTCAGCTTCCCATTTATAGAAATGGGGATAGCACCTGTCCCACAGGGCTGCCCCAGGGTGGTAGGGAGGGGTCCCTCGAGGGAGGGGCCCCGTGGAAGGGCCCACCTGGCATTGAGCAGCTCCACCTCGGTGGCCTTCTCCCTCTCCAGCTTGCCGTAGGCCTCGCGGTGGCGCCGTGCCTCCTCCTCCAGCGCCTGCTCGGCCGTGGTCTCCTGATCCTTCACCATCTCCTCCAGCTCGTGCACCCTGAGGACAGCACAAGGGACAAGCTTTTGGGGCTAGCACCATTTCACCCCAACCCAGGCTGCAGCATGAGGGGCCCTGGGACCTGAGACCCTGAGTCGCTTGGGCCAGCAGCTTTCAGACAGATGAACAGGAACACCGCACATCTAGAAGGGGTGTTGGTCATACGTGCTGTGGAGGGGCAGGCCTGGCAGTCAGAAGGCCAGGCGCTCCAGGCAGCACAGGGAGGGCCAGCCCCCGCCAGTCCCTGCGGCCACACCTGGCTGGAACCGCCTTGGGCCTCACCTCTTCTTTCTGCACTCTTCCTTCCCAGCCACCCCTCTGATAATAATTCAGCTTATTGTACTGGGCACCTTGACTCCCAAAATAGGCACATCCTGGCTAATGGCCTGAAGTCTGCCCCAGACCTGGAAAAGGGCCAGTGGCATGTAGATGTGAGCACCCCCACTACTGACAGCCTGGGTATTTCGGTCTGGGGTACATCTCACTGGCAACAGCACCTCCACCAGGCTGATATTCTGGGGTGTACAAAAGGGCCCATACTTGGGCCCTGTGACAAGATGGAGGACCAGACCCCAAGTCAGGATATGTCCTGCAAGGGTCATACCATCTGCTGACAACTAAACCCTGCAGCCGCCACTGAAGACAGCATCAGAAACGTCAGGCTCAGGGGTGTCCATCGGCATCAACACTGGACCCTTCCTACTGCCCAGCTAACACTGGCCTGTCCTGGGAAGGGATGCAGGCTCCCATCACTGTGTGAGTGAGAGACAGTAGATCCCCACTCCCATCTTGGACCCGCCCTGTGGCTGCAGACCTCAGCAGGTGGAATCCTTTGGCCCTGGAGCCAAGGCCGAGCTCCAACCTGTCTCCCTGTCCTTAAGGTCCTGTCTTGGGCACCCTATGTGGACAGGGCCACGTGACAAGAGGCTGATGCATCACAGGCCCTCAGAGCTGCAAAGGTGTGAGGCTGCCTCCTCCCGGAGGCCTCAGCAAGAAGGACCCCCCACTTTATTCCCCAGAGTCACAGCCGAGCCCCCAGCGCTGCCACCTGCCTGACCTGTGCACCAGCTGTGTGTTCTCCTGCTTCAGCTTGCTCTTCAGGTCTCCGTTGGTCAGGCTGTCATTCTCCAACTCTGTCACTTTTTTTTCCAGGAAGCTCACCTGCAGCAGGGGGTCACATGGGGTGGAGAAGAACTCTGAGGCCACAGAACCAAGAACCTCGATGCCATGAGGTTCATGAGCAGGACCTCCAAACCACCATGTATCAGAGAATGGTCATGTGTAGGGTGGAGGGGGAGAGCATGTGACTAGGGCCACCTACCCCCAACTCCTGGGCAGGTACAAGGTCTCCCAAGTCCCCAGAAAGTAGCCAGAGTGCTCCCCACCTCCCCTGGGAGCACGCACACATTCAGTCCCTTCTCCAGCCACCTGGGCCCACCTTCTCTGTGATGTCATTGTCGCAGGAGTCAATGCTGTCTCGGAACAGGTCTTCGGTGCTGCCGTTGCTGCTGCTGAAATTGCTGCTGTGCATGAGCTGCCTGCAGGGGTGGAGGGAGGGCATCTGGCTGTGGGGGCTTTCCAGAGACAGAGGCCCACTCAGGCTACGCGCTAGGTGAGCATCTAGTACCCTAGGGGGTCTGCCCCTTTAAGAAGGCCACCCTCACTCAGCCCGAGAGGGAGAACACTGTGAACCCAGTGGATCATCCAACGCAGAGGACGGTGGACGGGCTGTACAGACCCGTGTCCCCTGGCAGACACAGCCAGTGCAGCACAGCTTCTCCTGCTGCCTCAGAGCCCTCTTCGCACCAGCATGCCGGCCTGCAGCTACCCAGGACCTGAGCTGGCAAGGGAGCCCCCTCCTCTTCCAGTGGGGAAGCCCCCGAGGAGGTAGCCCAGCTCCATGGTCCTGGCAGAGGGTCTGGGCCTCCTGAGGCTTGAGCCTCTCCACCAAGCTGGCTCCTGCTACATCTCTAGGAACTCTGGGGATGGCAAAGGCAGATAATTCACCAGGCCGTGCAGGGCAATAAGCTGGGGTGGGGCTGGGCCCAGGCACATGCCTGCTGAGCTAACCTGTGCCTGAGGCAAAATCCAGCTGCTACCCCCCCAGTTACATCCCCTTCCTACTCCCTGATAGGCAATAGCCAGGGTCTACACCAAGAGGCTGATCCACCCAGCTCCTGGGCCAGGGCCTGGACCCTCGCTGCCAGCTCCCAAAGCCCTGAGTGTGCACCTGGGGTCAGTCCACAGGAGGACCGGAGCAGAACCCCAGCAGTCCCCAGGAGTCAGCTGCAGCAGAACTTAACTGGAGCAAAGTGACCAGCCCCAGTGGCACACACTCACACCCAGATCAGGAAACCCGGGGTCTCTTTACTGAGTACAGCTGCCCGCTCCAAGAGGAGGGAGGGCACTGACAGCTGTGGGGTGTCCTGTCTCTCTCGGGGCATCCTTGGTCTGCCTGCCTGAGGTCAAGGTGACCTAGGATTTGAAGAAGGGATAAAGAGTAAGGAGAGGGCAGGGAGGAGCTGCCCCTCTGTTTTGGAAGTGGACACTGCCCTGGCTGCACTGCCCTGGGATGGCCTCGTTCCCTTCTGCCCTCGGCCACACGCAGGCACCAGCTGAGTCGGGCTGCTGGCATGGAGCCCTGGCCAGTGGGCAGCACAGGGACAGCACTCAAGGTGCCCTCCCCCAAGGCGGGGCCTTACCGTCCAAAGGCTGTGCTGGAGATCTTTCGGTTGGGGCTGGAGAGAGAGGGAGGAAACAGTTATTGAACAGAGGGGCCCTAGTCCACTCCCTTACTCTGTCCCTGCTGTAACACACCAAAACACAGGACAAGGCTCTTCCCTCCCACTGAAAGGAATTCACTAGTCAGCTTGGTCCTGAGAGAAAACAGACTGATATCCTGTGGCAGAAAAAGCCCCTGGATTAACCCCCTCTGAGAGCTCACACCTGCCCAGATAGCAGGGGCTGCCTTGCCTGCAGCTTCTCCCTGCAGGCCCTGCCTGGGCCTCCCGCCCCCCGACTGGGCCGGGCCTCACCTGTTGGCCTTCAGGTTTTTCAGCCGGGCTTCCAAGTCATTGAGCAGGTTGATTTTCTTGCAGCATTGAGAGCAGTAAACGTCCAGCAATTCACTGTTGTACACGTGCCGCATCTTCCTAGGTGTCTGCCCCGCACTGATTCATGAGGGAAAGGAATCACCACCTCAACTGCTGTCCAGTCTGGTGCCCTACGCCACCCTGCTGGGCTGACTTTACTTGAGTCCCTAGTACCTTCTTAGGGGGAGGGGCAGGGAGTGGAAATACAGCAACAGGTCATCCCTTCTCTAACACAAAGAGAAGCCAGTGAAGCATACCCATTTAACAGCTAAGGCAAACTGAGAGCTCTTTTCAGAGAAAGTGGTGGCTCAGGTGGGTGAGAAGGTATCACAGTAGGTCACCTGGAAGGACCCTTCAACACTGAGGTTCTAGGACACAAGACAACACAGAGTCCCGTGGCCCCCAGTGTGCAGCCTCCTAGGTCAGTAAATTCAGGAGGAACTCCTGACCCCCAATCAGGGTGCAAGGGCAGCAACCCCAGGCTCCAGGAGCAGAACTCAAGTAGCTCAGGACAAAGGAAACAGGCCAGCTCAGGACCCGGCCCGCCTGCCCCCTGAGGATATGCTTAGGTTGGTTCTACCACTTTTGACCTCAAATGCTATCCTAGACCAAGGGGCCACCTGGAGGACACCGAAGACCCCAGGTCGGAGTAGACGTTGGTCCTGGTCTCGTCGTCGGGGCAAGGGCTGCTGGGGGCACAGTCCACGTCGTCACCCTCCCCATAGTCTTCAAACTGCTCCTCGTTGCTGATGAGCGAGGTGGTAGAGTGTGTAGAAAGGTCCGAAGTTGTCATGGACGGAGTGAGGACCAGGGACCTGAGGGTCAGAGGAGGACTCATGGGCCCCCATCCACAGCCGCGGTGGGGAGGCTGACCAGGCATTTCCCTTTAACTGGCGCTACCGATCAAGTCTGTACCTCTTGACTTGTTTTTTTTTTTTTGAGACGGAGTCTTGCTCGGTCTGCCAGGCTGGAGTACAGTGGCACAATCTCGGCTCACCGCAACCTCCACCTCCTGGGTTCAAGCGATTCTTCCACCTCAGCCTCCTGAGTAGCTGGGACCAAAGGCATGTGCCACCACACCTGGCTAATTTTTGTATTTTTAGTAGAGACGGGGCTTCACCATGTTGGGCAGGATGGTCTCAATCTCTTGACCTTGTGATCCACCCATCTCAGCCTCCCAAAGTGTTGGGATTACAGGCGTAAGCCACCGCGCCCGGCCCTCTTGACCTGTTAAATACATTTTGGGGACCCTATCTAAAGGGAAACATCTTGCCACATAAACCGTTACTGCAGTTGAAATCAATTCTACCCATGCTACGCTAGAGTAGCAAAACATTGCTTACAACCTAAGTGTCTAGCTACAGCTAAACCAAATTATAATTATTAAATTATAATGCTAGTAAATTATTAAATCGTGGAATATCAAATCGTTGTTGAAAGATGTGTTAAAACATTGGGAGTAATATAGAAAATGAATATAAATATAAATAGATCTAAACTTTTAGCTACTGTAACACTGAGTATGGTTGTCCCTTGGTATCCGAGAGGGATTTGTTCCAGGACCCCCCGTGGACACCAAACTCTGAGGATGCTCAAGTCCCAGGTATGAAATGGCATAGTATTCACATACAACCTATGCACATCCTCCTGCATCCTCTAAATCCTCTCTAGATTACTTATAATACCTAACACAATGTAAATGCTATGGAAATAGTTGTTATACTGTATTATTTTTTAAGTTTATCTTTTTTTTTTTTTGAGACATAGGCTCATTGTCGCCCGGCCAGAGTGCAGTGGCGATATCTCAGCTCACTGCAGTTTCTGCTTTCCAGATTCTAGTGCTTCACCTACCTCAGCCTCCAGAGTAGCTGTGAGTAGCCTCCCAAGTAACCTCCTGCCACCACGTCCAGCTAATTTTGTAATTTTAGTAGAGACGGGGTTTTTGTCATGTTGGCCAGGCTGGTCTCAAACTCCTGGCCTCAGGTGATCTGCCCACCTCGGCCTCCCAAAGTGCTGGGATTACAGGCTACTCCCAGAAAGCAGCACGGCCCCTCTCTCCATCCACAGCTTCAAAGGGCCCCATCAAGAACATCCGGACTCTGACATGTACTAGGTTGAACTACATGAAATTACCTTATTTTGAAGATGGAAATGATTAAAAGCTGTCAATTTTATATGGTTCAACCAACCCTGGAACCCCTCTCTTCTCTCCCTCCAAGTCCCTGCAGCAGCCATAACCATCACCTTCTTCTGGTAAGGGGCTGCCACTTACAATCCCCTCAGCTTCCTCAGCCACAGTGGTGGTGGCTTCCCACCACCCACAGCACTGTATTCCTCAAGAGTCTTGGCGAGGGCTGAAAATGGAAAGGAATCCTTTCTGCCGACACCAAAGTTAAAGATGACACTGCTTCCCTGGGAAGTCACTTAGGTCTTAATATTGCTTTTAAATAACATTTCTGATTATGGGAGTACATGCTTAATGTAGAAAATATAACAGAGTAGATGGGAGGTAATTAAAATGATCATTCTACCATACAGAAATAACTGCTTAGTTTTCTAGATTAATTTTTTCTAGGCATTTCCTAACATACATGTCTATGTTTTGTTTTTCAGAAATGGGGTCTTGCTATACTGCCCAGGCTGGAGTGCAGTGGTTATTCACAGGTGTGATCTCACTACTGATCAGCACACAAGTTTTGACCTGCTCTGTTTCTGACCTGGGCCAGTTCATCCCTCCTTAGGCAACCTGGTGGTGCCCCACTCCTGGGAGGTCATCATACTGATGCTAAACTTAGTGCAGACACCCACCCGATCGGCATTGTGCACTAGAATCCAGAAGATTCTCCTGCCTCAGCCTCCCAAGTATCTGGAACTACAGGCACGTGCCAATTGCCTGGCATAGGTTTGTGTTTTTAACAAAGCTGATCTTACGGATATCTTGCATATCTTTGCAACCTACCTTTTTTTTTTTTTAAAAAAAGACAGGGTCTTGCTCTTTTGCTAGGCTGGAATACAGTGATGTGATCACAGCTCACTGTAATCTTACATTCATGGGCTCCAGTGATTGTCCTGACTTGGCCTCCCAAAGTCCTGGGGTTACAGGTTGTGCCTGGCCACAACCTGCTTTTTAAAACAATGAGATCATATATCTCATATCATTAACTAGTCATTTAAAACTTGACTTTGGCCAGGCATGGTGGCACTTTGGGAGGCCAAAGTGGGTGGATTGTGAGGTCAGGAGTTTGAGACCAGCTTCACCAACATGGTGAAACCCGGTCTCTACTAAAAATATAAAAATTAGCTGGGCATGGTGACATGCACCTGTAATCCCAGCTAATCAGGAGGCTGAGGCAGGAGAATCACTTGAACCCAGGAAGCAGAGGTTGCAGTGTGCCGAGATTGTGCCACCGTACTCTAGCCTGGGCAACAGAGCGAGACTCTGTCTCAACAATAAATAAATAAGTAAATCTTGACTTTGTCTATAGGACTAGGACTGAAAATAAAGTAAAATTAAATTTAAAACCTTGACTTTGCATTGCTGCCTAAAATTCCAAATTTAGAATCTTCTGCTTAGAATCTTAGAATCTTCTGCTATTCAGAATACCCATGATGCTAATGCCTCTGACACAAATTTTGAGCACATTTCACATTTACTTCCTGGAGACACTTTCTAAGAGCCACATTTCTGGGCCAAGAGGCAAATACTAAGCTTCAGGCGGTTTTAACTCACTTGTCCTCTGGCAGAAACAGGCCCCCGAGTCCCCCGTCCTTCTCGGCGGGACTCCCAACAGACCCCTCCAGGCTCTGAGTGCTCTCCATGGGGCTGTCTGTGTCCAACTCCTGGGGGCCCTCAGGCGGGGCCAGCGTCATAGCCTCCTCCTCGTCCTCGGGAAAAAAGCCGGGCTCCCTGGGGATGAGCTCGCCATCAGCAAAGGTGGGGCCTGTGACGTCGATGCCCTGGGAAAGACAGAGGGGAAGATGAGTGAGGCCAGCTTCCCAGGGGTCAGTGTTCCAATCAGACTGCAAGGGCATCAGCCAGGCCTAAACAGCAGGGATTGGGTACAGGAGGCCCAGACCCCAAGACCCTAAGTGTGGGAACACCTGGCAGGTGATTAGTCCCAAGGACCTCTCATACTGGCTGACTCATGAGCATCTAGTGAGGAGGTGGAACTCTCAGAAATGGCCATCCACAAAGAAGGGCCACAGTCAGGCCAGCCACATCATTCAGGGCACCCTGGCACATCAAAGCCCCAGCTGAGGCAGAATAGGGTCTGGAGGCAGGGAACATAAGGTTGATTCACACTGATTTCCTACAGCTAAATCAAAGGAAAACCCCAACTTTCCACACCCAACTAACCACTTCCTTTGCATTCCCTGCCACCCCTCACCACCCTCCACCCCACCACCCGCACCCTCCACCTTTTCTGTCTGGCAGATGAAAACTGAAAGTATCTCTGATTGGTCCCTCCTGCAACCAATCAGGCTGGTCAAAGGTTGTCTTCATTTGCATAGGAGTATAATTTTGTAACTTCGCTTTAACCTCTGATCCATTGCTTTCCTCAATCAATCAGATGTTCACATAGGGTGTAACTTTGCAACTTCACTTCAGCCTCTGATTGGTCCTCTCCTGCAATCAAACTGATTGTGGGCCACTGCTTCATTTACATAGGGTATACACCAACTAACCAATGGGAAACCTCTAGATGGTATTTAAACCCCAGAAAATTCTGCAACCAGGCTGTTGAGCCCCTAAGCTTGGGTCTGCTCCCAACCTGTGGAGTGTACTTTTTTTTTTTTTCAATAAATCTCAGCTTTTGTTGCTTCATTCTTTCGTGTGTGTGTGTGTGTGTGTGCGCACACGCATTTTGTCTAATTCTTTGTTCAAGACACTAAGAACCTGGACACTCTCCACTGGTAACACCACCAGAAGTCTGCAGGAGGCCAAATGGCTTTGAGGCGGCTTCTTGGCGCTCCATGTAAGGGCACAGCCACACTGAATAGCTTTTAGGAGCAACAACCCTGGCCTAGTAGAGTTTGCTGCAACGTGGTATAGTGAAAGCTGCACAACTTGGGGTCACCCTCCATGACTCTGGGCACGTCACAAAATGTCTCTGAACCTCAGTTCTCCCCTGTAACTCAGAAATGGCAACAGAGCCTTACAGGATCACTGTGCTGATTCAATGAGGCTCTTCACATTAGCATCTAACACACAGTAGGGCCTCAATGAATAAACTCCAGTCAGAAGATGTGATGTCCAGCCCAGGAGGCAACCACCTATCTGGGCCCCACCACAGCCTTGCTGGGAGCAAGGATGCCAGGCCTCCCTTCTGAGCATTGCTTGTGCTGGGTCCAGGGCCCAGCATGATAATGGCATGTGTTAAGGACATCACACCTTTCGCTAAACACATCAGATAGAAGAGCTTTGGCTTAGTTCAGAGTTCACCCTAGACCCTAGGCAAACCATTTACTGGGGCTACTTCACCTCTGAGCAGGAAGGTACTTATCAGGTAGCACCACTTCTACCTGACCCATCAGAGATATCTGTTGCCAAGGTTCCTTGGTGTGCTCCTCAGCCAGGGCTGGCAGAGCACCCCATCAAAGGACCCTGCAGCCCCAAGACTGCAAGAAGGGCAACAGAAACAGGCTGTGAAAAGCCTCCTGGAGTCTCAGACAAATACAGGTTCAGGGACAGCTGAAGCTGCTGCTTGGCAACAGGCCTGGATGTGCCGCCCAGACATGTGCAGTCATCTGCTACCACCAGTGAGCTGGCAGCCCTCCTGGGGGGGGGGTCTGTCCCCACTAAAAGACCCCTGGGCAATTAATGAGCCTGGTTCCTGCCTGGGCTGTGACAGGCTAAGCACAAGATGCACCAATAATATCAGCACCAGCGAGCCAGGCATGCCAACAGTGGAGACTGTGGAGTCCAAGACTGTGTAATGAGAATCCCCCCAGGGTTCCCAGGGCCCTTTCCACCTACTTGTCACTAATCTGGTCACATGGTTCCCAACCTATCATATCTTGTGCCCTAAGCAAGCTCTTCATCTCCAAGCCTGAAGTTGTATCCCAATAGAAACAAAAGGAAACCAGCATCACTGAGCAGCCATCAGGCTCCAGAGGCCGAGTTGGGCATTCACCAACTTCATGACAGCTCTTCACAGTGGTGATCGTTAGCCCCATTTTACTGATGAGAAACAGAGGCTCAAAGAGTAGCTCATCAGCAGTCCTCCGGCCAGGGGGCAAGGGGCAAGGGGCCCTGCCTGCCTTTCGCAGCCACACACTTGATTCCATTTATCCTTGATGCCTCACACACTTTGTGGATGTTCAAACCTCATGGTGACAAGGAGAGCACAATTTATAGGGACACGTGACTATGACTCCTTAGCACGCCTCCTAATGCAGCAACTTCCACGACTGTCCACTTCACACCCTCACAGGACACCACGGATTAGGCAGGGACACCCAAGAGAAACAAGGCAGGAGGGAGACCCGGGAAGAACCGGGGCTCGGAGGACAACACGCCTGGTCTGTTCTTTTACCTGGCCACGAAGAACTGCAAACTCTTCACCGTCCTGGACACACGGGTAGGGAGTTTCCCCTTGCTGGTAATCCCTGCCCTGTGGCTCACACGTGAGCTTGGCAGTGCGGCAATGGCGTTTCTTCTGGTCTTCACCCCAGCCCTATGAGCTGAGCCTCCTTTCCCCTTTCTGTAGGTAAAGGGCCATGCCTGGGGCCATGTGGGAGTTCATAGCAGGGTTGAGACAGGGATGGGACTGTGTGTTCCCAACACCCACCTTTTCCCTCCAGCCAGGTCCTGAAGAGGCTGTGGCCCACCAGCTCCCAGAGGCAGGCAGAGGGCCCAGCGCAGACCAGTGTCTGTGCTCCTCAGGTGTCCGACGTGGCTTCTGGCCAACTTGGGTTTAGCTCACAGACACAAGGACACAGAGGCTGAGTGTGTGCCGGGCACTGCCCACTAACACCTGGCTCTCGCATGCAGTTGGGACCAGTGGGCCCTCTTACCCAACATCCACAGCAGCATCCTGCTACTCAAACAGATGGCACAAGCCCCTAACGGAGTGGAGGAAGGAGCCTCAAATGGTCTGGCTCAGGCACAGGCAGGGCAGAAGCAGGGGCACCAGGGTCCCACCTTCCCAAGAAGACCACCACCCCCTCAGGCAGGCTTTCAGCCTCAGACTGAGCAGAGGCCACATCTGCCCAGCCCTTCAGCAAGCTCCTTGCCGGTCTCACACACCTCATCCCTCACAATAGCCCTGTGAGAGCGCCCTGGGGTGGACAGGGCAGAGATCCGGGACTCATCGGCTCCGTCTGGCACCTGGGGAAGATGAGGCTCAGAGTGGGAGGGCAGCTGCCCCGAAACCTCGAAGTTCACAGAGGGCCTGACACGCCAAACCCTCACCCGCCTGGCCACACATGCGCACATATACTCTACAGCTTCTCTTAAAAATAGCTGCTTCCAACAGTAATCCCTTTTCATTCAACCCACAGTTGTTTGTTCAAGGCAATCGGAAATTTTAATTATAACTTAAAAACCATTTCTAGTAGTTTGCCCCCTAAATTCAAAGGCTATAAAGACAGCTTACTGCACACTTTGGTTAGTCCAGGACAGTCCTGGTTTGTGCCTGTCCCAAGACCCTCCTGCCCCGGGTGTGATAGTTGCCGTGGTTACCCTTGCTCCTCCCTGAGGGCTGAGGTCCCCTGCCCCAGTTCTTGTTTCCCCAGCCCTCTGGGAAAGGGTCTGGTGGAAGCCCCCACTCCTCCTCCCACTGGCCTGGAGGGAGATGCTGGAAGGTGCCAGAATGCAGCCTCTTTTCTCCTACTTGAGCCACCATTCATGGGCTGGGAGAACTCAGAGTCAAGCATATTAGAACTCTTGGTCAATTTCCCTTTTGTGTTTTAGATAAAGTTGCAGAGGAAAAGGAAGAACTCATCCATAATAAAAACATCACCCTCATAAGGTTTCCAGGCGGCCTGGGGTCACGGGCTTCTGCAGGCAGTGGGTTCCTCTCCAGACAGGCCGCCTTCAGGTCAGGGCCATGAGGAGCCCCCTGTTAAGTACACTTCCGAGTAGACTGGGAGTCATGGGAAAAGCCACCATCACCCCACCTCACTGCACTATGCTGCTCAGGACTCCCGGAGAGCTGCCCGCTCGCCCTGGCTGCACCGTCTGCTTTCTCACCACAGCAATGCTCACACAGGGCCAGCCCTGGAGGGCTGGCAGAAGTGGCGGGGCAGTGATGGGGCCCCCCCAGAGCTCGGTGGGCACATGTGCAGCGCTGCCACTAGATGGCCAGGGGTCAGCAAGTAAGGTCTGTGCCCAGGGCAGCTTCCAAGACTCTGCCTTCGGAGCCCCTGTTTCCTGCCCATTCTCTGCTGTGTGAAAAAGGCGTCCACACACAGCCGTCCAGTCACCACCCAGGGACCCTAGCATCAGCAACACATCCTGGCCAGGAGCTTGGCACGGTGTTCCCAGGGTTTGCACAGAAAGGCTGTGTCTGCTCTTTTGGGGACCTCTGCAGAAGGGTCAGTGTGGTGTCCTCAGGAGGCAGCAGCGGGCATCGTCTATAGCACAGTCTGACTCTCCAGGGCTCTGTCCCTCAGGACCCAGTGCTAGCCCTGAGCTCACAGCTCCCTGTCCCCTGGAGCACAGGGCCAGCCACCACAGGAAGGCCCACAGGCTTAGTTGGTACATGGCCACCCAGGCTCACTTTCTTCCACCTGTCCGGGACCCTGAGGCAAAGGGGGGCAGCGGACGCAGCATGTTCCTCCACAAGCCCCAGAAGGTCCCTGGAGGTGGACCTGGGTGAAGGCTCAGCTCTGGGGTCTGGTGGACTGGGTTTCGGTCCCTGCTGGCCCAGCCACTTACAAGCCATCTGACCTTAGACAAGTGAGCGCCTTTGTGAGCCCCTGGTTCTTTATCTACAGAATGGGGCCAGTCAATTCCACCTCAGCGGCAGCTCAAGGGGCCAAAGTAACAATTTACACTGGAGAGTCAGCCACGGTGGGAGCCTTAAATTCCGACCTGGCCTCATGAGGGGCTACAGGCAACAGAGGCTGAGCTGCTCCTACAGCCACGCGTCCCTGGCTGGTCAGCCAGGCAGCCAGGAGGGGCACCTTCCCTTCTCAGAGAAGCCAGGCTGGTAGTAGTCCATGCTGTATATGTAGAAAAGAAAAGAAAGAATAAAGAAAAAAAAAAAAAAGAAGAAGAAAAAAAGAAAAACAAAAACAGAGAAGCCGAGCTGGGGAAATCACCTGAGGCCAGGGTGTTCTGGAGAGAGCTGGGAAACAGGATCCAGCCAGCCATTCTGGCAGGGCAGGTCAGTGCCCCTGTGGCCCTCACTATTCCGCCCTGTCCTCAGCTGGGAGTGGGAAGCTGGAGGCACACAGCCTGCTGTGGGACCCTATCCACCTTGAGAGTCACACTCGCCTGCCAGCGGGCCCCAAGTCACCCCCCTTCCTTTGTAGGAAATTGGCAAGGGCTGAATTCAGAGTGGTTGAAAAGGCCGAGTATCAACACACGTGAGGGCTGCGCCAGCCTTGGAGTGGCCAATGCCAGGCTGTCCATACTCTCAGAGGGGGTGCAGCATCTAGTCCCCTCCCTCCCCACCTCCCCGACAGGGAGCTACCTCACAGGCACATTTGCCAGCACTCTGCGTTTCCCTGAGCTGACGCACAGAGGACATGGACCCCCGGTGACCACATGTCCCCCTTCCCTGTGAGAGGGAGCACCCTAAGTGGGTAGCTATGGGGATTTCCACGTCTGAACTCCAGTGGCTAGCACTGTAGGTGGTGAACACGTGCTGGTTGAACTGCACTGTACTGCGGTATGATGAGCTGGGAACAGCCCAGCCACACCACCCTGAGGCCTGGCTGTGTGATGCTGGATCAGCTGTTTAATTTCTGGGCCTCATCTAAACACAGCGGGAACCACCTGCCTGGCAGGACTGCCGCAGGGAACTGAGGGTGCGGAACACACGGCAAAAGGAGGTGTGGGACGACACGCTCTGGAGTGGACCGCTGGGCCTGAGCCCTGCTCCACCATTCACAAGCTCTGCAGCCTTAGTTTAATGAACGGCTCAGTGCCTAAGTTTCCCCATCTATAAAATGGAGTTACCTGTGATTAGGATTACATGAGCGGGCACACGTCCTAAGCACTTTATGGTCTTAGCATACATAAAAAGTACTCAACAAACAAACAAAAAACCACCTTGGAATGCAGTGGTGCAATCACAGCTCACTGTAGCTTCAAACTCCCAGGACTCAAGTGACCCTCCCACCTCAGCCTCCCAAGCAGCTAGCACTACAGGTACACACCACCACACCCCAAAACTGAACTACTGTCATCATCATGTTGAAGGAAAACAACCTGGGGTGCCTCCTGGCTCCCATACATCCCCTGGCACCCTCTTCCTCTCCTCCTGGTGGCACTCTGGGCTGCAGCTCAGTTGGGTTTGGCTTCAGGAAGCCAGACCTGCAGGTTTCAGAGCCTACCCTCCAAACACCAGTGCCCCTTTCTCCCTGCCAGGGTCATCTCCTGCCCACTCTTATGTGACTACACACTAGTCACACCCTTTAATAAGTGTTAAGATGAGATGCTGTCTGGGGAAGGGAGTCCAAGAAGCTCTGAGGTTCCAGCTCATCCACCCCCAGCCCTGGCAACAGCCACACTCCCCAGGCACTAACTTGAGCCAAAGAACAGCTCTGTGGGGACGAGGCAGGGTAAAAATAGCCTGAGCGGGCACATGCCCACTTCCCTGGCAGCAAGGTGCTGGTGGGCACATGTGCAGCACTGCCACTGGGAAGGTATGCATGTGTGTGCTGGGGGTGGACACACGGCAAGCCTAATGGGGAGCCCCAGGCTGCCTGGGCTAGGCCTATGAAGAATCTCTCGCCCCACTCTCAGCCAGTCAACAGCCCTGGAAAGAGATGGGCCAGGTCAAGGTCTCATGGGTCCCTCCCATGGGCAGCAGGAAGTTCAGCTTATTGAGCTAACTCACAGGTGCCAATGCCCCAGATCCACAGGGAAGGGATGTGATTGCCAGGGCTGGGGTCCTCCATACCCTATAGTGGCTTGACTGCTCTCATCATGGAAGGGTGGTGGCCGCAGAGATCCACCTGCCTTGGTCTCCCAATGTGCTGGGATTACTGGCATGAGCCACCATGTCTGGGCTGACTTACAATTTTTCAGCGGTATGATGGTACTAAGTGATCCAGTCAGTGGAACCCACACTTCAAGAATCCATAATAGCACACTGCTTTTCACTTTCAGCATAGTACTTCATAAACTGCATAGGACATAAAACACTTCATTGTAAAGCAGGCTCTGGGTTAGATGATTTTGTCCAACTGTGGGCTAAAGCAAGCATTCTGGGCACATTTAAGGTAGCCTAGGCTAAGCTATGGTGTTTGGTAGCTGAGGTGTATTAAACACATTTTTTTTTTTTTTAAACTTATGAAACTTTCAATACACAATGGGTTTATCAGTATGTAACCCCATCAAGAAGCATCTGTAACTGGATCTCCAGAACCTCCTCAAGAGACTCAGGGATTTATTTATTTTTGGTCTGTCCTAAAAAAAAAAAAAAAAAGGCTGTATTCTCTTACTCTCTTTCATGATTAGTTTGAAATACTGCTGCTTCTTAAGAGATGATATTTTATTGAAACCAAAACTTGGTGCATCGATGATCAGGATGACATTCTGTAAACACTATTTATATGCCAATCTAAGGAAGTTCTTTCCATTTTCTTATGTGTTCTCTCAGTAGTGTAAGTATTATATTTTAATTTTTAAAGAAGTATATGCACAGTTCAGAGACAAGAGAATTGCAAAGGCAATTTGTTTGCCCAAAACTGTATTTAGTATAGTAATAAGACAAATGTAAAAGGTTTACCTACACAGCGATTGGTTTACAAGAGAAGAAATCAGCAGTGAGCCCTGGAGCCACAGGTCCTTGCACACCGAGCCTTTAATCCTGGGTCAGGCCGCCTCTGTGACCAGCAGCGCTCAGTAACTGAGCAAGATATGACCAGTTTCTCCATGCCAGACAGTATTTCTGGCTACTTGAAATCTGGAGCATTTTCCTCCCTCTGTTGTGGTCAGTGTGGGAAGGAGCGCCACTACTGCGCCCGGGACACGTGGGCACCCTACTCAGAGGGACGCCAGCTGGCCTGTGACATGGCCCAAACCCAAGACCCAGCCCCGCCACTCCACAGCAGTCTGGACTGGTTTGTAACCAAGGTGCAGCTGAATTTAGCTCAGTGAATCATCTCCAAGGAAAACCCACAGAGAAAGTGAACTCACCTTTTGACCAAGTCCTGGATGGGGTGTGACTGTCCCAAAAAAGCCCTGGGTCCCAGATCTGAGTGCCCGAGTAAGCCCATTTCCTAAATAAAAAGGATTTGAAGAGACAATCCAGCCTACCCTCTGCCCTGCAAACAGAGCCTAGGGCCTTGATTTTCAAATGAGAATGTGGACTTCGGAGGCAAACTGCTGGGGATTATGAAAACACAACTTAAATTGCTTCCACATCTGGAAAACAAACCCAGCAGCCAGCCCCAAGAATTCCAGGCATGCCAGCTCAGAGAGAAGCTGCAGGTCAGGGGAGGTGTTTCCTGTTAGCTTTCAGTCCCCCATCACCTACCTGAAGCCACAAAGATCTCCTGTCTACAAACTGCTGGTGGAGCCACAGCTAAGAAAGAAAACGAAATTGACATACTAGGGCACCTACCAGGTGGCCAGTCTGCTCTGTGCTTTACAGAGGTGGTAAAATCCCTGCAAGTGATTATCATCTTCCTCCTTATAGATGGGGAAATGGTGTCCAGAGAGTCTCAACCACTTTCCCCTGAAGTTACCCTGCAATTTTTCTCTTTACTCCCCTTTTGGAGCCACAAAAAAAGTTGGGGCCATGCAAACCTGAGTCAGGAGCCCCTAATTTCAATCGCCCCATCGAATTCTCACAAAAGATTTCCCAAGTGCCTACTGGAAGCTCCAGTTACCAGGCAGCCACTGTGTCTCCGGTACCCCTGAGGAAAGCATGGACCAGGTGTCCCAGAAACTCGAGTGTCAAAAGCGAAATAACACGTATTTCGTGAATGGGGCACGTATCAAGGGCTCTCCTGGTTCTTGGAATGGGCAGCTATTTTTTGCTACAAATTATAGCTTTTAAAGATGTGGCTGTTTGAAGACAGGACTTAATTACTCACACAGCCAAGAGTCTGTGGGGCTTGCTTTGGGGGGCTCCATATTTTACCATCATGATAAGAGGAGTGATGATAAAAACACTTCATTCAACAAGAAAGTTTGAGAGGGAAAGCGGTGGCCCAGGCCAGCTCTTTCCTCTCGGAGAGTCCACCAGGTAGCTCAGGCTACATTTTCAGGGGAGCGCCCTCCAAAGAGGTGATGAAACTTTCCAGAGAGAGGCCACTATCCAACTCCAGAAGAGCACACCCAGATGGAGCCGACCCACAGTCCCAAACCAGGGCGGGTTGCCCCCAACTCTTCCTCTGCGAGAGAACCCTCAGGCCTTGGACAGCTGGCAGAGCCCCGACGTCTATCCACAGCCAATGGCCAATGCTCCAAGTGACCTGCCCCTCTGGAGCAGGCAGGCACAGTCAGGATCAGCAGGTGACTCTCCTCCTCCCCACCCTGTACCGCTTCCTGCCAGAGCCCTTGGTTTTTATAACCCTTGCCTCCTCCCTGCCCCATCTTCTGGTACCTCCCATCAGCAGAGCCCCCTGGTCTTCCCAGCAAGCTCAGTTAGGGTCCCTCTTTGTCCTGTGGCCTTTGCTAGACCCACCCAAGCTTCGTGTTCCAGAAGCTCCAGTCTTGTGTGGGGGGTTGTGGGGTGTCACTCAAGCATAGCTGGCCAGAGTTCAGCTTAGGGGCCTCGAGCCAGGGCAGGCTCTCCCGAAGTAGGGACAGGTAAGAAGGCGTTATGTCTGGGGCTCACACGGTAGAGACCCTCCCTCCCAGGGAGTCCACTGGGAACCCCCTCTAAGAGCTTGTGAGCTCCCCACTCCCCACAGAACCAGGCCTGGCTCCAGAGAGCAGCTTGCACAGCCCCTTCCAGCAGGTCTCAGCTCAGGACATGCTCTGCCCCTCCCCTTCCCTAGCACCCCAGGCTCCTGGGCACTTTTACCCACCCCCACGCCTCAGCACATGCGGCTTCTTACACCAGGGGGGTGGGGGTGGGGTTTATGAGCACCACCTCATCAAAGATGGGGCTTCGAATCTCTGACACCTCATACAAAATTGAGGCAGTTGGGCTACTGGCTTTCACTGGAATCTCAAGAGGGAGAGGGGCAGAGAGAAGATCTCTGAGGAAAACAAGGTTTAAAACCATTACCTGCTCTTAAAGCCTCCCTCCAGCCAGCAGCTCACACTCAGCCCCTGCTTGGTGGCCACATCACCTAGGCATCCCGATGTGGCTGTCTCCTGGTGCCTCCCCAACTCAGCTTCAACCTCTCTGAGCACCCACACCTGACCCTCTGCACTGCTCCAGCCAGACCCTGTACAGCCTCGTCAGCTGCACCCCTGCAGGTGCCGACCGGGCGCCCACCCCACCGCTCTTCCTCCTCTCTCTCCGTCCTGCTCTACCCCACTGCAGCCCAGCCATCCTGAAGAACAGGGCCCAACATATCCTGCTCATACAGGTACCTGTGCCTTCGCCACTGCCCCCTGCCCAGAACTCCTCCATCTGTCTCAGATGAAGGAGTGCCACTGGCGGCACTCCCTGAGATCCTTGGCAACTAAAGAAGCACAAAGTGGTCTTTTTTTTTTTTTTTTTGAGATGGAATATTGCTCTGTCACCCAGGCTGGAGTGGAGTACAGTGATGCAATCTTGGCTCACTGTAGCCTCTGCCTTCCGGGTTCCAGCAATTCTCCTGCCTCAGCCTCCTGGGTAGCTGGGATTACAGGCGCCTGCCACCACGCCCGGCTAATTTTTGTATTTTTAGTAGAGATGGGGTTTCACCATGTTGGTCAGGCTGGTCTTGAACTCCTGACCTCAGGTGATCTCTACCCACCCTGGCCTCCCAAAGTGCTGGGATTACAGGTGTGAAGCATCATGACTGGCCATAAAGTGGTCTTAAACATTTGAGAACAAGGAAAGATGAATGCATCTGTTAAGCCCCTATCATGTACCAGGTATTTCTGTGCATCAGCCACTGTTTAGATGAGAATACACAGGCTCAAGGAGGTTAAGTAATTCATGAAAGATCACAGGGCTGCGATGTGAACCAGGTCTGATTTTAATGCAGCAAGAAGGGCACAGAGAATACCACAAGGTATTCCCAGTGATGCGACATCCAGCACCCCACGGTTAACACTGAGCACTGGAGTGGACTCAATCTGACGCTGCAGCCACAGGAAGAGAAGTTAGCAATGCTGATGGCACCAGAACTTGGACTTGAGCTGAAGCTTTCAGGGACCACGGCACACTGGGCTTCTGAGGTCTATGCCATCCAGGCCATCGGGCAGAGCCCTGCTCCCCTTTCCCACCTCAGGGAGCTTCAAAGAGGCTACATGTGGGAAGACTTTATAGAAAGGGAGAGGGGAGATTTGAAAGAAAATTGCTAAAAGGAAACAAACGTGAAAATGAAAAGTCAGGCAAAGTGGGAGAAGGACGAGGGAGGAAGAGTGATGTTCAAGGATTATAAACTGAGTCAAGAAGCCCTTGGAACACATTTCCCTCTGTTCCCATGGGAAGGTCAGTGACCCACTTCCTTCCCTCATTTTCCCTCTTAACCCAGATAGAATGGGATAGTGTGACCTTACGATGATACCCAGCAAGAGAGACAGGGAAAGATGCCTTGCACACAATCGCAACAACTGTGGAAGCACAATTCATAGGTGGTGGGAGAAAGATCTAAGGCTCAGAGAGGTTGCTCTACTTTGCCAAGGCCACACAGCTGGTGAGCCATAAAGTTGGAATCTAAGCCCAATCGAAGCTTGTCCCCTTGAACCACATCAGCGTCCCCTCATATAATCTGCCACCACTATAAGGTGGCTCCACCTGCTTCCTTGAAGGAACTGGGCAAATTATGTAAGCTCCCCAGAAGTTACCTAGTTTCTGTTTAAGTCTGAGACACCTCTGATTTTACAATGCACTGTTATTTCAAGTATGCCGAGAAAAAGGCTCTGTCAAATTATATCCGCAAATGTGCAACACATTCCAGTGTAAGACGTTAAATAGAAAAAAAAGGGAAAGGAAAAAAAGAATGTGCCTTAGAATCCCAGAAAATAGCATGTGAGTGTGAGTGGGGAACGGGGGTGCAGTCACAGTTCCATAGACTGTGCGTGCAGTGAAGGGCAGGCAACTCCACGAAAGCACACGGCACACACACCTGCTGCTGTGAAATCCTTCTTTGCTAACAGCTGATGCAATCGCGCAGATAATCACACAAAAATGTGTTGGCCGAACCTGCCTTGTCAACAAGAACCCTCATTTCGCCAGGAGGCCATCAATTCAAGGTTGCCTAACATCAGTCAGATGGGTCAGGCATGGTGGCTCATGCCTGTAATTCCAGCACTTTGGGAGGCCAAGGTGGGAGGATCGCTCGTGCCTAGATGTTTGAGACCAGCATGGACAACACAGTGAGACCTCATCTCTACCAAATGAATAAACAAATAGCTGACAGTGGTGGTGCACCCAGCTACTCAGGCAGCTGAGGTGGGAGGATTACTTGAGCCCAGGAGTTCACGGCTGCAGTGAGCCAAAGTCATACTACTATACTCTATCCTGGGCAGAAATTCAAGACCCTGTCTCAGGGAAAAAAAAAAAAAAAAAATATCAGTCAAGCGGAGGCTATCCTGCCCACCCAACCAGCCAGGCTAGGCCAGGCCGGCCAGCTTCACCTGCATGGAGCTACAGACCTGTGGGCAGCCAAGCTGGACAAGCAGGTAGGTTTGCTCCTTGGTTAACTACCAAGGGCAGTCACCCAGTATGGCCGTGTGACTGCACAGCCTGTACCTTTCTGTCTGGCCTTACTCCAAATCTCCCAGGGCGTGTGGCCAGCCAGAGCCTCAGCATTTTAATAAGGCAGATGCAGTGGGCTGGCAGTGGCAGACAGGCAGCACTGCTCCAAGCCAGCTTTTCCAATTGGGCACACATGGATGGACAGCCAGGCCCTGGCTGTCAGTGAAGGGCAGGTGGGCAGAGGTGTGGAGAGTCATCCTCCCCTTGGCACAGCCTGGCAGTGTGAGCAGCCTCCGGGAGGACGGGCTAGGTACAGTGCCCGCCCCCCAACCCCACACTGAACCTGGGGAGGAGGCTGTCACCTCGGAAGCTGTTTTGCATCTCATTCACAGATTGCCACGCAGATGCTAGTCACTCCACCCCAGCCCCAGAATCTGCATTTGCAGAGCCCAAGCAGGTTTGTTAAAAACATAGAAGCTGGCTGGGTGCGGTGGCTCACACCTATAATCCCGGCACTTTGGGAGGCTGAGGTGGGAGGATCACCTGAGGTCAGGAATTCGAGATCAGCCTGGGTAACACAGTAACTAGTAACACCTCGTTTCTATGTTTTTTTTTTTTAATTTAAATTTAAAGCAAAGATTTAAAACCCCACAGAAGCTGAGGAAGTAGAGCTGCTTCTCTCGCAAAGGCCCTGCCTAGAATAGTGGAGCTCCCCCTGCTACCTTCCTGTTGCAGCCTGACACCTCCCTGCAAGACACTGGGTTAGGTGCCACGGTTATCAGTCACCACAAGCAAACCAGCAGAAGCCTGCAGGAAGTAAAACAACAGCTCACTCCAAAGCACCACTTTAAGTGCTTTTCATACATTCACATATTTGAGCCTTACAGTGAACCCTGTGGGGGAGGTACGAGCCTCATCCTCATTTTACAGGTGGGGAAGTTGAGGCACAGAGAAGTTAAATAACTTAAGTGTCCACAAACAGCAAGGGGCAGAGCCAGCATTTGAGACAAGAGACAGCCTGACTCTGAAGTCAAGGCACTTTGGAACTAAACTGCCTGAGCCTCTCTAACCATCTGACCGCCCATGAGTGCCACCTAAATAAGAGCCAGAACCGAGACTGGGCATTTTAAATCACCATGGCTCATTCTATTTTCACCATCACCCTGCCAGCCAGGTGCTATTATCAACCCCATTCTACAGGTGGGGAAAGTGAAATGAGAAAAGCGAGGTCCCTTGCCCAAAGTTCCACAACTAGCAAGCTGCAGAGCCAGGATCTAGACCCAGATGGTTTCTGGTGCCCGTTTTTTCTCCTTAAGGAAACAGGCACTGGGTGACAGAGTGTGAGATGAAGGTGCCTGTGTCTTAGGTAGGCATTTCTCCCAGAAAAACCAGGGAGTGGGGACTTGCTCCTATTCTCACTGCTGTCCTAGGAGATACCTGAGTGTGGTGCAGAGCACAGATGCCCCTCAGCTCCCTTACCCCAGGTTCACCAGCAACTATTTGAAATGTGGGTTCCCTTTTGATGGTATCAGGCTTGCAGAGCACAGAGGAGAGTGGGGGTGACCACAGATGACTCAAGGGAGAGTGCCCACCCACTCTCCCACACTGCAGTTCTGTTTAGGCCTTCCTCTTTCGGTCCCTCAAAAGAGAAAGGCCCTCATGAGCAGAGCCACAGATATTAATAACTTCTACAGAGCTTTGTTTTCATCTGAATGAATGTTTACGTTGTTGGGAAAGAACCCACTTGTCTGGGAAGATGAAGCAGGTTAAATCAATTAAAAGGATGTCCGGCAGTTGGAAAACTTCCCATTTCTTAAAGGAAGTCAAGAAGTGGGGTTGGAAATGCTGGCATGACTAGCACTGGCCTGCCAGGCGGATCTGCAGCTGGTCACCTAGCAGCTCTAGGCCACCACAGCTGCCCCCTCTGACCCTCATGCGACCCTTGTGGGCTGCACAGCTTGCTGGTTGTTTGCGTTCTCCATGTCATCTCCTGCCCAGGTCACGGAAAAAGTGAAGAAGTAAACATGCAGGCTCTCTGGATGCTCAGGAAGGTTCTGAGTATCTGAGCTCTTGGTCATCAATGCTCTTGCTGAGAGGGGCGGGGGCTCAGCTCCTGAAGCACCAAGCCACTCGGGACCCCTCTGAGCAAGGCCAGCTGGGTGCCCCCAGCATCCACTCAGCCTTGACTGCGGTCCACAGAAACTGGCCAATGCCAAATTCCATTCAATTAACAGTATTATGAGGAGGTCGCAAACACTCAGTGAAGGACTGCCATGTGTAGTCAGACACCTGGCATGAGAAAATGACAGCTCCATATGAAAACAAGTAAAGGTGCTGCCCAGGCTTTCGGGGGCACATTCTCTGTAGCCTGCCACCCAGTGTGGGCTTCAGACCATGCTGCTTGGAACCGTGGTCAGGCCCAAAGCTGGCAAATCCTCCCAAGAGGACAAGTGCTGGCCAGGAGAGGTAGCCAAGACACCCTGGTGAAGCCCCACCCACCAGAAACTCAGAGGGCACCCCAACCCTCAGTCACCCCATAGTGGGGGGTTGACAGATGGGATGCCCCACCGGGATGCTGCCTGACATGCAAATACACACGTGTGTGCACATGCATGTATCATCTGGGGTCCTAAACTGGACTAAATCCAAAGCTGCTACCTAAGTGGGGGAGTCACTCCCTGGGGTCCTTATGGCCCCACAGAACCATGTTGCTGCCTGCACGGGCAGAGGGAGCAAAGAGGGAGGCCAGGAAGCCCTTAAAAATTGGAAAAGAGATGAGACAGCCCTGGGCGCCCAGGCCAGAGTGTGGGAAACACGGGCAGGCTGCTGGCTAGTTTATGGGTCTTGAGAGCAGGACCTGTCCTTACCCGACAGGAGCTGAGCCGTGGAAACAGGCAGACAGGCCCAGACAGCTGTGGGACACAGCTGTATGCACATTGCCAGCATGCTCTTTGCCGGTTTGATTCATGTGGTGGCAACAGCATAGTCTGGAAAGAAATGTTTCCATGTTCACGTGGACAGGCTCGTCTGACCCGACTCAAGGTGAGGGCAGGGAAGTCCGTGGCAGCAGTGGCCACAGATGCCTGTCATCCAGAAATGCCTCAATGCCCAAATCCCCTCGACACGCAGGCTGAGGATGGCACAGCAATGGAAGGCAGTGTGTGCCTGTGGATTTCTAGTCACTTGTACTGTCAGTCCTCCCTCCTCCTCTTCCTCCTCCTGGGATTCTGGGTTGTCACAGGATCGGGCACTCCCCCATCTCTCTGAGCTTGTGTCCTGCCCATCCACCCACCCATCCCTGGCTTGCTCTCCAGTTACTGCAGTTCCGTAGACAGACACAGCACGCCAGCCACAGTCCCACTTCAGGGCCCCTGCAGTTGCTCTTTTCTCTGCCTGTGCCTCTTTTGTCCAGATGTCACCTTCTCAGTGAGGACTTCCCTGTCTGACTCTGAAACCCAGCACTCCCTCCCCTTCCCTGCTCCCCGTCCTGCCAACTCCCATATGCTCAGTGTTTTACTGGTCTACCTGCCTCACTACCATCCTGCGAGCTCCTTGAAGGCAGGGGTTCTCATCTGCTTTGTTCACTGCTGTATCTCCAGTGCCCAGCACAGAATCTGGCACAAAGTAGACACCAAAGTATCTGGTGAATGAATGAATTCAGCACCACTTGTCCTATACTAGGCAATGTCCTGGGGGCTGAGCAAACAGAGATGGGGAAGGCTCTATGTCCTGAAACCCCTCCTGGTGAAGGAGATTGTGGTACCAGGGGCAAAGATTGTACAATGTCCAGTAAGGCAGCTGGTGGGGCCACCAAATCGTTGTGCCCATCTTGTGATGCCTAACTGGTATGAATGAGACCACCCAATAATCTAATCATGAGATCTGAGGCAAAGTAACTGGCCGTTCATTTTCAAGGCCAGTGTTTGATCCCATAAATGCCCAGTTCCTGAGTCAAGAGCCAGCAGAGCTAATAACCCAGGGGAAACCTGAGCCCAACCCGGGGGTTCTGCATGCCTGGCAAGGCCAGGGCACTGTGCCCCACTGCTAACACCAGGCAGCAGGCACCACCAGATAAAGATGCTTCAGCTGGGTGTGGTGGCTCATGCCTATAGTCCCAGCACTTTGGGAAACCAAGGCAGGTGGATCCCTTGAGCCCAGGAGTTTGATACCAGCCTGGACAACATGGCAAAACCCCATCTCTACAAAAACAAAAATTAGCCAGGTGCAGGGTGGCACACACCTGTCTTCCCAGCTGAGGCTGAGGTGAGAAGACTGCTTAAGGCTGGGAGGCTGCAGTGAGCCCTGATCACACCACTTCACTCCAGCCTGGGCCATAGAGCAAGGCCCTGTCTCAAATTTAAAAAAAAAAAATAGGGGACACTTCCTTCCTTTTCATATACAAGCCCTGTTCCAGGAGACAGCACGGCCTTTCTGGTTCGGAGATGCCTGCCTTCTGGGAACTGCTCACCTGCTATTTCCATGGGAGCTTCTCCTACCTGCTTCACTCTCTCCTCTCCCATACCTAAAACATACAAAGTGAAATTGAGAACCCACCTCACAACAGAAATCAGTTGTGAAAAATCTCAGAGTAACAGGCTGCCCAGAGCGGGAACTGCCAGCCACCTGAGGGTGGGGGTGAAGGAGGAAGTAGTGAGGGTCCTGGTGAATGGCCAAAGAGAAAACCTCAGGTCTGAGCAGCCTGTCTGGACAGGAGGGGAAGGGGCTAGGGAAGCACTGCAAGCTCTGGGGAGGGGGCACAGATGGTCAGGAGGGAGAGAGGGGCTCGTGGAATAGCTCAAGCTGCAGTCCAGAGCCTTCCCAGTGCAGGCTGCCCCTGGAACAGCCCCGAAGAAGGTGGCTTAGAATCCAACAGGCCCTCTAATTTCTTCTGCTTTTCCTTCCTCACTTGGCTAAAAGTCCCATCCAAGGGCAGGCTCCAGGCAGTCGGTCCTACAGACCTCCCTTAGGGCAAAGGTCATGCCTTCCAGCTGGCTCACCTGGCCTGGCTAGTCCCACCCCTCACCTCGGGTGGAGTCTTATCTCTCCTACTGGCCTTAGTCATTTACTCCACCCCCTTCACCTAATCCAGGCCCCCCCACCCCTCACCGAAATTCTGAAGATGTTCTCCAAGAGGCATTTGCCCAAGCTGTGCTGCCTCCTAACCCAACCGGCTTCCTCACCAGGCCAGGCCACACTCTCCCCTGGGAAGTCAGAGGGACCCGGAAGACAACAGCAGGCAACTTGCAATCAACTTACAAGAGTTGGGCAGGGCCAGAGCAGACCCCACTATTAAGACTCCCGGAGCTTGAAAACACCTTGAGGGCAGGGAAGGGTACCGTGTGTAATGTTCCCTGGGCACATAATCAACAGTCTACGAAAGCCAGAAAGCAGGGTAAGGTTTGGGCCAGTGTCAGGGTGCCAGCACTTGGGGAGATCCCAGTCAAAGGCAGCGACTCAGGCACTCCACCAAGGCTGGGCTAGTTGGTGGGGGTAGGAGAAAGCCGGGGAGTGAGAGAGCTCCTACTGCAGAGGTCTAGTACTGCCTCTGACCCCAGGAGTCTCCTTTTTTCCATCCCAGCAACCGCGGTTACCACCTTTCAGCTGGGGCAGGACCTGGGGATATCCAAGGGATCTGTCCGCCCCATTGCTTTTCAGCGTCCCAGAATCCCAAGCCACTGCCACCTGCCGCCTGCTCTGGGAGGGCAGAGCAGAGGTTTGGTGGATCCGCAGGAGCCAGCCCAGGGTGCTGCTACTCCAAGACCTGCAGGCTAAGTGCAGACGACAGGACCCAGACCCCTCACACTGCTTTGAGAAGGAAGCTATTAGTCAAGGAAAACTGGCATGGCCCTCATGGCGAGTGAGGTGTCATTTCCAGCCCTCCAGGGAAGAGCAGGGTGAGGGGAAAGGGAAAGAGGCGGCACTGGAGGGTTTGCACGGGCTAGGAGTGGGGATCCGCGGCTGTGTCGGAACCCGGTTCCCCACAGCACAGACACGCTCTCCAGACTGCGCCGCCAGGACCTCGGAGCGGCTGTGCTAACAGCTCCCACCTACCGAGCCAGGGGAACCGGTCGACTCGCGGGGCCGCAGACACACCTCCCCCCAGCTTCTCGGCTGGGGAGGGGCAGGCCCTGTCCCCACATCACGACCTGGGCTGGCCCCGAGGACTCCCCCTTCCACCCGCCCAGAGGGACGAGGGAAGCCGGGAATCACGCTCTGTGCCGCCGCCAAGAGCTACAGAAAAACTTCGTGGCGCTCAGGCCCCTCGGGGACCTGGCCAAGGGTTCGGCACTGGGGACCACGACGGTCCCGCCTGGGCAGGAGAACAGGAGCGCTGCGGGCGGAGGCGGGGCGCGCGGCCGGGTCCCCAAGGGAGGCGCGCCCACAAACGAGCCCCCTTCCCAGCCCACCAGAAGCACTTTCTGGAACTGCGCTGGGGAAGGAGCTGCGGCCCGCGCACCTGGCAGCGGCTTCTCCCCGCGGCCGAGAGAGCCGGCGCAGGTAACCCGACCTCCCAGGCCAATCCGCGCTCCGCCAACTTCCTGGGCCCCCGGGCTGCGGGCCGGGCCGGGTCAGGCCAGGTGCGCTCCGCCGGAGCCCCGCGAGCCCCAGCCCCCGGGCTGCCGCTTACCTGGCTCCTGGCAGCCGGCGGGGTGCGCATCCGCGGGCCGGTCTCCGCCGAAGGCGCGGAAGCCGGCGGGCACGGGGACGTGGCGGGCAGCCCCGAGCCGCTGGAACAATCCCGGCCGCGCCGACGCCGCTCGCACGCCTGGGCACCAGTGGAAAGTGCGGCCCCGCCCCCGCGCGTTGCCGGGAGACCCGCGTGGGCCGAAGGGCTCTTTGTATCAAAGCGGCGGTGACATCACGAGGCGCCCGGGCCCCGGGCCTCGGGGGCGGGGCCTTGCGCCGGGGCGGGGAGGGGCGTAGGACGGGGGCGGAGCCCGGGAACCCGAGCCACGGGGCGGGGCCCAGGTAACCCCGCCCTCAAGGTAGGGGCAGGTGGCTCCGGGGCTCCGACCAATGGCCGCGCGGCCAGCCCCGCCCCGGAGGTGGAGCTCGCCTGCGCCCGCCCGGCTCCGTGCCGCCAGGCCCGGACTCCAGGAGGTGGCGCGAGCTCGCTCCCCGGCCAGGTAGGCGCGGTGGTCGCCTGCCCGTCCCGCGCCACCCTCACGGGTTTGTGGTCACCGCACTGCGAGATTCCGGCCGTCGTTCCCGCCGCACATGGCCCGCCGCCGTCTCCACCCTGTAATGAGTCCGGGGACGCCCAGGCTGACTTTCATCCTGAGTCCTACCCACAACTTTCCCCGCCTTTTCATGTGAAGTCGGAACCATCTCCATAAACAGCCCAGGAACACAAAGGCACAAGCGGTAACACGAACTAAAAAACCAAAAAAGGCCCCTTCCTGTTGAATCCTAGTAAATATTATTTATCACAAACACGTGCCCTCAGGCCGGGCACAGTGGCTCGGACAAAGTGGCTAGGCGGGAGGATCTTTGAGGACGGGAGTTTGAGACCAGCCTGGGCAACATAGCGACACCTCGTCTCTACAAACAAATGAATAAAATGTTTAAAAATGTACTCCCCATCCCCCCATCACTCTTAACCATGCTCTGGACTTTAAAAAGGCAAAAATGAGGAGATGAATGTAAAGCGACAAATACTGCAAATGTAGTTGCCCTTCGACTTGATGTTACATTGTATCACTTGAGTGAGGGGAAAGATTTATCTTCCTGCCTGGCTCAAGGCCACACCTTTGCCTTCCCTGAGTCTTTTCGAGCCAACAAAGTGGCACCGTCACTTAGGTACGGGCAGGACCAGTGGGGCATCTGGGTGCTTTGGTCCTGCACTACCCTATACACCCACCCACACATGTACACACACGTGCACACACACACGCACGCACTCATATGCACACACGCAGCTTCTTTGCCCCCTTCTCTGCCTCTTTGCTCTCAACTTCCTTCTCAGTCTCTCCTGCCAGTAAATTCTCAGTGGCCCCTCTGTTTACCAGGGTTTGTCTCTGAGGCAAAGCAGCCACTGGAGTTCCCAGAACTGCTGGGGACTTTCCAAACGGGATAGCGTTAGCTAGAGAAGGACCTCCTGGACAGAGCTGCCTGAGAGAGGAGCGAGAGCTGCGGCCCAACGTGGAAACTCCTCTGCCCCAGCCCTGTCCTCAGAAGGTATGCCTTGCTGTTCAGAAATCTATGTGCAGAGGCCAGAGTGTTTCTCTTGTGTAGCCTTCCATAGTCTCTAACACACAGGAGCACTATGGTGTATCATAAAGAACACATGTTGGCTGGATGCAGTGGCTCATGCCTGTAATCCCAGTGCCTATGGGAGGCCAAAGCAGGAGGATTACTTGAGGCTAGGTATTTGAGGCCAACTTGGACAACAGAGCAAGACCCCATCTCTACCAAAAAATTAAAAATAAAAAAATTAGCCAGGGGTGGTGGCATGTGCCTGTAGTCCCAGCTACTTGGGAGGCTGAGGAGGGAGGATCATTTGAACCCAGGAGTTTGATGCTGCAGTAAGCCATGATGGCATCACTGCACTCCAGCCTGAGTGACAGAGCAAAACTCTGTCTCTATTTTTAAAAATAAATAAGAGGCCAGGCACAGTGGCTCAGGCCTGTAATCCCAGCACTTTGGGAGGCCGAGGCAGGTGGATCACCTGACGGTGGGAATTTGAGGTCAGCCTGACCAACATGGAGAAACTCCGTCTCTACTGAAAATACAAAATTAGCAGGGCCTGGTGGCATATGCCTGTAATCCCAGCTACTCGGGAGGCTGAGGCAGGAGAATCACTTGGACCCGGAAGGCAGAGGTTGCGGTGAGCCGAGATCGTGCCATTGCACTCCAGGAGCCTGGGCAACAAGAGCAAAACTCTGTCTAAAAAATAAATAAATAAATACAAATAAGAGTACATATGTGGTGTATCATACCACTGGCTTTGGAGTCAAACAGACTTGAGTTTGAATTGAGTCTTATTTCCTAGATGTCCTGGGACAAGCTGTTACTTCTCTGAGACTCAATGTCTTCATCTGTAAAATGAGAATGGTTCCTCATGGGATGTTGTACACCCTGGCACAGTGGGTACTTTTAATTTTAGTCACTCCTCAAAGGTGTGGTACCTGATTGAGCCCACGCACCCTGGGCCCACGCTACCTGCCTGCCCAGCTCCACCCTGAGACCTTAGCTCAGCAGCCTCCCATGAGGCTTTGGGATGTGGTTGAGTCCAGGGGTTCTATCTTGGCTTCCCTTCTTCCTTTCCAAGTCCTATGCTGCCCCTCAGGATTACTGAGTGCCAGAAAGCAGGTCATGTGACAGGATCACCCAGAACCGGGAAAGAGAAGCAGAAACAAAGGGTGATCATCCCTTCTCTGGGTCCTGGCTCTCTCCCAGTGAAGGTCAATGGAGAAAGTCAGGCCCGTCAAGCCCCCTCCCCACACCCACCATGGGCAGCTTGAGCGGCATTCTCAAGAGCTCTATGGAACGGGTGTCAGTGGGTCCCCCTTTATTTTTCTCAAAGGTAGTAGAGTGAGGAATGTCTCCAGGTATTTGTCCTTAAAAGCAGACTGACAGAGGAAGGCCACAAATGCACTGAACACCCCTGGGTTCGAAGCCTGCCTGGTTCCACTTACCAAGGGAAGATAATGTTTTGGAGCCTCAGTCTCCATCTCTAGAAAATGGAAATAAGACATTTCCTCTTGCAGTTGTGAAGTTTCAATGAAATGATAAGTGTGTAGTGCAATGCCTAAGGTGCTGCAGCTGCTCAATGAATGGCAGTTCCTAGTTATGCCCAGCAGCATAAGCCGCAGTCTGACTCACTGGTTCTGTGCATGGGCGCCGGGGCCAAGGGCCATATCTTGGCTTTACCACCTTGTTGCTAAATGACTGTAGGCAAGTTTAAGTCCCAGTGTCTCAATGTCCTCATCTTTAAATTGGAGATAATAATATTACGTATTTTAGGACTATTGTGAGGATCAAAATAATCAGGATCAGTAAAATACACAGAATAGAGCCTGGCACAGAGCAGGCAGCCAATTAACAACAGCTGTTCCTAATGATCATTATGGCAAGGAGCTGAGGGGAATAGAGGTGAGGATTAGAAGCAGCATGTGGGAAAATTTAGGATCCTGACTTTCAAGAGAGGGGCTAACACTTTCCATCAGGTTTCAAAGAAGCAGTGATAGTCCAGTGGGGTGGGGGGATGGTGACTGTATCTGATGGGTAAGATTAGACACAGGATGAATATGGGATATGAGGCCTCCAACACAGGCTAGGTCTCAGTCAAACGGGGGCTAGGAGTGAGTTAATGGGAAATATAGTCCTGCCTTCTGAGCACAGCACCACCTAGGAGGATGTGGGGAAGGAGGGTTTTGAGTTAGGCACCCTGGTCTCTTAACATAGCTATGAGGTTTTTTTTTTTAGAGATAGGGTCAGGCTGGGCACGGTGGCTCTCACGCCTGTAATCCCAGCACTTTGGGAATCTGAGGTGGGCAGATCACCTAAGGTCAGCAGTTTGAGACCAGCCTGGCCAACATGGTGAAACCCTGGTCTCTACTAAAAACATAAAAATTAGCTGGGTGTGGTGGTGGGTGCCTGTAATCCCAGCTACACGGGAGGCTGAGGCAGGACAATGACTTGAACCCGGGAGCAGAGGTTGCAGTGAGCTGTGATGGCACCACTTTACTCCAGCCTGGGTGACAGAGGGAGACTGTCTCAAAAAAAAAAAAAAAATAAGACAGGGTCTTGCTCTGTTGCCTAGGCTGACGTGCAGTGGTGCAATCATCCTCTAGATGAGGAGTCATTCTTACTGTAGCCTCAAACTCCTGGGCTGAATCAATTCTCCCACCTCAGCCTCCCAAAATGCTGGGATTACAGGCATGAGCCACCATGCCTAGCCTCTCTACTTCTGTTTTCTTTCTTTTTTTCTTTTTTATGATACCATCACAGAATGTCTGTTTTCTTTCTGCTGCCACCATGCAAGAGTTAGCTCAACATTAGATGGTGTAAAGAAGCAACATTCGGCACATGGTTGGGGCCACGTGGAAGGACTGGCTAAATATATTTATGGTTTCATGATCATTATTTTGAGAAAAGAACCCTTCTGAACATTACTTAATGTTAACATTAGCCAACCAGTACTAGCCAAGTGAACAAACAACAGCTGACACAAATAATACTGGAGGTAAAATAAAAGTCTGGCAAGTCGTTGTCAAACTGAGCCCCTGGAACCCTCAGGGACTGTGGAGACCTTGCAAAAGGCAAGGTGTGCTCCAGGAGTACGGCAAAAATAGCTCCACTTCTGTCTGCTGTTCATGTCGTCTTCTGCAGGAGGCTTCATGTGAACAAAGGGTTCTATGGCTTTAAAAATGTTTAAAATCACTGGCATAGTATAACCATTTTGGTGGGAAATGGCGTCTCCCCTCGCTAGTCGCACAGTCGGTTAGTGGCGGAGCCAGGATTAGAGCCAGGTCTCATGACTCTCAGTCTAGTGCTCTCCAAGGAGGACATGGACACCAGTCATTAATCAGGACCAGGTCAAACCTGGTCAATCTTAGCAGGGTTTGATTCTATCAACACACACAGAGAACATTCTTTCTCCTTTTTTGAGGCGGAGTCTTACTCTGTCGCCAGGCTAGAATGCAGAGGTGCGATCTTGGCTCACTGCAACCTCCCCCTCCTAGGTGTAAGCAATTCTCCTGCCTCAGCCTCCTGAATAGCTGGGATTACATGCATGCGCCACCACGCCCAGATAATTTTTGTATTTTTAGTAGAGACGGGGTTTCACGATGTCAGTCAGGCTGGTCTCGAACTCCTGACTTCGTGATCCACCCTCCTTGGCCTCCCAAAGTATTGGGATTACAGGTGTGAGCCAGAGGACGTTATTTCTGCCCAAGTACAGCCCCCAGCTACTGCTCTATGTGTGGAAACGCCTCCCGGCAGCTGGTAGGACTTGACCACAGGCACTTGTCTTCTCTCAGCTTTCTCTCAGAGGTCCTTTGACTCCACCCTCTCAAACCTCAGCTTTCATCCCAGGTGATAAATTCAGTATTTGATAAGTTAAGCAGTGGCTTAGGGAAGGGACTACCCAGCAAGTAGGCAGGACTCTGAGACTGCAGAGGCCTCTTGACCCCAAAGGAAAGTCATTCCCAATATATATATATATATATTTTTTTTTTTGAGACAAAGTCTCCCTCTGTCGCCCAGGCTGGAGTGCAGTGGTGCAATCTTGGCTCACTGCAACCTCTGCCTCCTATGTTCAAGTGATTCTTGGGCCTCAGCCTCCTGAGTAGCTGGGATTACAGGCATGTGCCACAACACCCAGCTAATTTTTTGTATTTTTAGTAGAGATGGGGTTTCACTATGTTGGCCAGGCTAATCTCAAACTCATGGCCTCAAGTGATCTTCCCGCCTTGGCCTCCCAAAGTGCTGGAATTACAGGTGTGAGCCACCACACCTGGCCCCCAATTTTTTATTTAGAAAAAAATGTGAGTGACTCCTGGATCCAGACCCCTCTCTCTCCAGTGGGGATGTATCTAGGGGCCTGCACTCAGCTGACATCTTTTCATGACCACTCCTTCCTCTTCCTCTTCCCACCAAACTCCAAGAAGATGCAGGAGGCCTGGATTCTGGGCTCTCCCTAACTTTTCGGGCCTCAGACTCCTCCCGGGAAAAGCAGTCAGCTGGCCAACTCTGCAACTCTGTGCTAGCCCAGGAGAGGATCTTGGACCGTGGAAACAAGGTGTTTCCCTTGGCAGACACCCCGGTGTTGGTGACTGTCCACTGCCTGCGATGATTTCACCAGGCTGCCCCTGGGCTGGGTTCCCTGTAACATCTGGCTGGACGCTGTGCAGATGGGGTGGGACCTGGTCTTATTGACTCTGGAGCCCAGGTTGAGTCTTCAGAAGCTCCAAGCTCTATTTTTGTCAACCTGCGCATGTATAAACAATGGGTTTTCTTACTCATTCAAGCCCAACGAAAGGGGGAAAATGGTGAAAAAACCAGTGTTTCCTCCCTAACAGACATCCCTTCTGACTCATTCAATCATCCAAGAAGAGGAGGTGGTGGCGGAGGAGGAAGTCCAGCAAGGTCTTCTTTTGACTTGGATTGGGTGAGGGCAAGGAGAAAAACTTCCTTTTCCTTTACTCTTGGTAACCTCAGATGACTGCAAATCCAGACAGCAAAAGCAACTCTCCTCTTCCAAACACCTCACCCCACCCTCCACCTCCTAGACTCGGGCAGCCCAGAGGTCCCACCCCAGGTGCCACACCCATGTCTCTGGCCATTAACTCAGCTGAAAGCTTTGTAGGAGTGAACTGCCCTTTTTTAGGAGGGGACAACCCTTTAAAGCAGTGGTGCCTAAACTGCGCCGCACATTAGGATCATTTGAAGAACTTAAAAAACAACTGGAATCACTTGAACCTAAAAAAAATGTTAATGTCGTACCCCACGGCAACCTAATCTGAATGTCGTGGTGGAAACCAGGTGTTGGCAGGCTTTTTTTTTCTTTTTTAGATGCAGTCTTGCTCTGTCACCAGGAGGCTGGAGTGCAGTGGTGCCATCTCAGCTCACTGCAACCTCCGACTACCTGGTTCAAGTGATTCTCCTGCCTCAGCCTCCTGAGTAGCTGGGATTACAGGTGCGCGCCAACACACCTGGCTAATTTTTGTATTTTTAGTAGATATGGGTTTTCACCATGTTGGCCAGGATGGTCTTGATCTCCTGACCTCGTCATCTGCCCACCTCAGCCTCCCAAAGCTTTGGGATTATAGGCATGAGCCACCACACCTGGTCGGTGTTGGTAGTTTTTAAAGATCCCGGGCTTGCTGACCACAATGGGTGTTGATATGATCACAGGTGAAGGCATAATTTGTTCATTCATTCCTTCCTTCATTCATTAATTCCTCCATTCTTTCAGTCATTCCTTCATTCATTCAAGAACTGTTAGTGCCAGGCTTTTTCTAGGTGTTATGGATCAATACCAAGTCTTGATTGATTCTCGTGGAGCAGACATGTTAGTGGGCAAAGTTGGATGATGAACCAGTAAATTAACGAGCGACGTATATAATAGTGCTCTGAAGAAGAACAAAGCAGGGTACAGGCATAGAGAGACCCTGGAGGAAGGAGGACTGTTTTCACCATGGATTTAGGCACTGAGTTTTGCTTCAGGAAAGGGTGGCTGTGCACTTGCCTGCTGTTCCAGACTTCGTTCTTTATCCACCCTCCGGCCAAAACAGCCTTTTTTGACCATGCTCACCGTCCTACCTGCTACCTCCCTGTTTGCCTTTCTCATAAACTCCTTCTTCAGGGCTGAGGCCTGGCATCCTGGCACACAATGTTCTTGCTCCTCACTCCTCCTCCCCCTGACTGTCAGCAATAACATCTAACAGGGGCCTGCGCAAGGCAGTAATCTGTCAAGGATCACTTACGTGTAGCTGCCAAGGGCTCGTAGGGTGAGAGGCAGTGGGGAGCAGCAGAAAAAGAGTGGAACTCAGGGCCAGAAGACCTGGATTTGAGGCCTGAATCTGCCACATATTGGCTAAAGGCAAGTAATCTCACTGAGCCTTAGTTTCCTCCTCAGTCAAATGGAGAGAGTACAACCAACTCTCTAAGACTGGAAGGTGCGTTAGAAGAGAAAGTCAAAAGACTTTCGCCAAGTGCTTTGCAACTCTGAGGACTTTAAGACAATTATCTAGGCCTACATAAACATACATCACAGTGCATTAAAGCTGAAAGGGATCCCATGTCACAAATGGGAAACTGAGGCCTAGAGAGAAGAAATGACTTACCTATAATCACAAAGCTTGCTGATGGCAGATGGATGCACACCAATCCCAGAAAAGGGAGGTGGTTGGGAGTAGAGTAGGTATGTTGTTTTTAGTACCAAACTTTTGGCCTCCTCTGTCCACTAGGCAAATTCCTATTTATCCTTCAAAACCCCACTCAGGTATGATTTCCCAGGCGATGCCTCCCCTGTCTTCTCCAGTGATAATAAATTATTCCTTCGCTTCATGATCTCTAACGGAGCCTCAATCACAAGCTCCATTACCATGAGGAACACACTGAATTGTCAGGATTGGCCTCCTGTCAGGTCCCCTGCCATTCTGCAATTCTTGAGGACAGGGGTCCATGCCCCTGGTGTCTTTGGACTGAAACTCCCAACATGTCTAGCACACAGGCGTGACCTGGGGAATGGTTAGGGCCCTCAATGGGACTGAGAATTCCTCATCCACAGACAATGGAAAGCTGAGGGCTTGATTCGTGAATGAGCAGAAGCCTTTTCTGAAGTCCCTGAAATAGGCACTAGAAAGGAGAGAGACCTTTCTCAAGATCAAGCTGCCCTCTTCCCAGACACATCAGACCTCAACTCTGAAGAAACAACCCCCCTACCTAATGGGAACCTTGGATAGGGGCCCTGAAACCAAGGAGAGATCATTTATCTGCAGCCCATTATTACATTATTATTATTATTATTATTTTGAGACAGAGTCTTGTTGTGTCGCCCAGGCTAGAATGCAGTGGTGTGATATTGGCTCACTGCAACCTCCACCTGCTAGGTTCAAGCAATTCTCCTGCCTCAGCCTCTCTAGTGGCTGAATTACAGGTGCGTGCCACCACACCTGGCTAATTTTTTGTATTTTTAGTAGAGATGGGGTTTCACTATGCCATCCAGGATGGTCTCAATCTGCTGATCTCGTGATCCACCCACCTTGGCCTCCCAAAGTGCTGGGATTACAGGTGTAAGCCACTGCACCCGGCCAGGGAACTTTTTCCACCTCCCCGAGACGGAGTTTTGCTCTTATTGCCCAGACTGGAGTGCAATGGCACGATCTCAGCTCACCACAATCTCCAACTCCTGGGTTCAAGCAATTCTCCTGCTTCAGCCTCCTGAGTAGCTGGGATTACAGGTACCTGCCACCATGCCCAGCTAATTTTTTGTATTTTTAGTAGAGATGGGGTTTCATCATGTTGGCCAGGCTGGTCTCGAACTCCTGACCTCAGGTGATCCACCCGCCTCAGCCTCCCAAAGTGCCGGGATTACAGGTAGGAGATATGGCACCCGGCTCCCTGCAGCCTATAATTAATAACAACTATGAAATATGTGCCAGCCACTTCATTTTTCATTTTAATCCAACAATCTTATAGAGTAGATGTTACTGTACCAATGATACAGATAAGGAAACTGAGGCTCATGAGGATTAAGTGACATGGCCAGGGTGGCACAACCAAGATTTGCACCCAGATCTGGCCCCTGTTCAGGACTCCCTTCTGCCTCTCTTGTTGCATCACTGGCTTACTTACAGCACCTGGAATTGCCTGGGAAGCAGCAGAAACTAATTAATAAGGATGACTGATGACTGTGAGCAATAAGGCCTCAAGTTCCCCTTCTCCATCCTCGGGTTGCAGGTGTCCGCTGTCCAGCTCAGCAGTGTCTCAATCAGCTGTAGCCCACACCAGGCGTCTATGATTCGCCCACATGGCCCCTCTGAATCCTACCTGCTGGCTTAGATTGGAGGACTGGCTACTACCTGATGTTGACTTGGCTGCTGCCTCCTGCCCCAGTTGTAAGCCCAGGGAGACGCATCCTGCCATATCCCTGGCTGCCACCAGATAAGCTAAGCAGGATGAGGCCAGGGCTCCAGGGAGGGAGAGAAGGAAGCAGTATTTGTTGTTTTCAAAGATGTGTTTTGCGGAAACCCCATCCCACTCTGAAAGCAAGAAAGTGATCTGTGGTCAAATCAGCCAGTGAAATTCTTCACTCTCTCTTGGAGATGTCACAGGGCTTCTTTGCAGGAGAGAAGCCTCCCTAGCTTTTAACCCTGGGCTTCCTTTAGGCAACTGGGCTTGGACAGGACCCTTCTTGACATTTAACAACACAAGGGATCAGCGTTCTGAGAAAAGCACACTTGGGAAAACAATGCATCAGGTTCCCAACACACAGAGAAGGCAGATCTTATCTTCATCTAAAAGGTGTTCACCGCAAGTGCCTACATAGCACTTCATATATACAAACTCCGTTCTAGTGCTTCACATGATAGGAGCTCGTTTAATCCTCCTGACAACCCTGCGAGGCAGGTATTATCCCCATTTTACAGATGGGGAAACTGAGGCTCAGAGAGATTACTCAAGGACATACAGCTAGTAAGTTGAGAGCCAGGATTCAAACCCAGGCAGCCTTCTCCAGAGACTGTGCCCCTAGCCATTATCCTATGAAATAAGAGAGGCTCAGGTTTGTAAAATAAAATAACTTCCCCAAAGTAATCATCATAGAACCAAGACCATTCATTCATTCACCTTGTCTATTCATTTACTCAAATGAGAACCACTGAGCAGAAACCACAGGCCAGGCCTAGTGCTCAAGGAAGAACAAGGTGTAGCCTTGCTGTGGACTTCCTGGCCGCCTGCCCAGGCCCGTCTGACGCCGGCACTGCTCTTCTCCCCACAGCTTGCCTGGGGCCCTGGGGCTCTGCTGTCAGCTTTCTGCCCTCCCAACCATGGCTTCTCGTCTGTATCTGATGGGTCAAGGAGGGTGGGTGGGGGTACCCAGCTCCTCTCCAAGCCCAGGCTCCTTCCTCAGCCCCACAGGGGAGCCCTGAGCCCCCACCAGTTTAGTGCCCCTCCCCACGGTCGTGTGGGTGCTTCCTGCCTCCCTGTTCTCAGCCACCGTGAGCCCCTCCCTGAGGACCACTTCAGGTGGCAGCCATTAGTCTCCGACTTAGCTGCCTCCGAGAGAAGAATAACTGTTAGGCCAGAATGACAGTGGACGGTGACTCTGAGTGTGTCCTGGGGTTGGAAGGACACGCACTGAAGGGCTTGTAATTCTACTTTGAAAGCAAACACAGTCCCCCACAATTGTCTCCTAAATTATCTCAGTGATGCCGGGATGAAAAAACATCCCAAACCACAACAAGCAAGCCACCCCACAAGAGACAGAAGCAGGGCTGCAGGCAATGCCCTGTGGAGGAGGCAGCAGGGCTGGCGAGAGGCGGCTTCCTGGGGCCTGCCCAAGTTTATCCCCTAAATAAACAGAAGGCCACAGCAGACGGGATGGGCTGGTGTCGGGAGACTGGCTGGCCTCTGCGCTCAGCACAGATGCCTCCTTTGTGCCTCCCCTGCCAGGGCTGGGCTGGGCAAAGGAAAACCAAAGGCGCCCGGCCTCGGGACACCGAGCCACTGTTCTACTGGCTTAGGGGAAAACCGCAGCCCAGCAATAGCTCTGCGGCTGCAGCCCAGGCAACTGAAGGAGCTGCTGTGTTCAGGGAGAAACTGGAGAGGCCAGCACAGCGGGGACACAGGCTGCTCATGGGGTGCCCTAAAAAAGAAACCTTTCTCCCAGGCCAGGTCCCCTGTGGTCCCCACTAGATCACAAGGCCACATTCACGGGGTGAAGCCCCCCTAGTGCCTTGCCAGCCCAGGTTTCAGCCCCAGCTCTGCTATTACTACCTGTAGCTTGTCTAGTTTCTTAGCCTTGGTTTCTTTGTTGTTGTTGAGACAGAGTCTTGCTTCCCCCAGGCTGGAGTGCAGTGGCGCGATTTCAGCTCACTGCAAACTCTGCCTCCGAGGTTCAAGCCATTCTCTGCCTCAGCTTCCTGAGTAGCTGGAATTACAGGTGCCTGTCACCATGCCCGGCTAATTTTTGTGTTTTAGAAAAGACAGGGTTTTACCGTCTTGGCAAGGCTGGTCTTGAACTCCTGACCTTGTGATCCACCTGCCTCAGCCTCCCAAAGTGCTGGGATTACAGGCGTGAGACACCACACATGGCCACAGACTTGGTTTCTTATGTGAACAACAGAGTTAATAGTACAGTCGAGGGGAGGTGTGGTGGCTCTCGTCTGTAATCCCAGCAATTTCGGAGCCTGAGGTGGATGGATCACTTGAGGTCAGGAGTTCGAGACCAGCCTGGCCAACAAGGCGAAACCCTGTCTCTACTAAAAGTACAAAAATTAGCCAGGAGTGATGGCATGTGTCTGTAGTCCCAGCTACTTGGGAGGCTGAGGCAGGAGAATCGCTTCAACCCGGGAGGCAGAGGTTGCAGTGAGCCGAGATCACACCACTGCACTCCAGCCTGGGCAACAGAGCACAACTCTGTAACAACAACAAAAAAATAGTAGTCGATTCTCATTATTCGCAGTACTTATGCTCTATGAAGCCACCACGAACACTGAATTGTGAATACTGAACCACTGCCCATAGAGGAAATACTGGTTCGATTTCTGCGAGTCTCTGATCATAGCATTTTCATCAAACGATCAATGCACAACCTTATTTTAAGCATGGCCCTGTTTAAAGATACTGTATTTAATACATATTGTTGATTCATTAACATTGAACTCGCTGTGGCTCATGCCTGGGCAAAGCTCATCTAACACTCGCTCATTATTTTCTCTGCAAGGCACGTCCCAGCCTTCTTGCATTTAGGAACACTAGACAGCCTTCGGGGGCCATTTCAAATAGCAAAATCGCCAATAAAAAAACACAAAAATGCAGAAAACGTGGCACTAACTAGACCGTGAAGAGGACACTTGTTTACAGTGTGAGAGCTGAAACAAGAAGGCTGCTTGTCGCCTTGTTTGACCTCAGCTGGGAACACGCACATTGGGTATCTCACATCTTCACCGGCCTGAGAACGTTTGCAAATAACCACAAAGGCCCCTCGAGTATTGATTTTAGTGTTACAAATGAATTTCAGCAAGCAAGCAAATTTGCGAATATAGAATGTGCAACTAATAAGGACCAACTATATCTGTGTCACAGGGGTTTCGAGGGATGGGCTACACGACAAATGCTTAGTGTAGCAATAGCTCAAATCATTTTACTGTTAGCTAGTATTACTTGCTGAGCCTATCGCGTCTTGGCAGGTTAGAACGTCTGTCTTTGTGCTTCTTCCAGCGAATGAAGCCCAGAGTCAGGTTTGAAGCACACCTGTGCCCTTTGCAGCTGGGAGACCTTCAGGTTAAGCTGGCTGACCTTTCTTCTTGTTTTCTCATCTCCAGCACTGCTTCCCACCTCTCACTCACAGCCAATGACTGTATCTAATGACCTGGTGGGGACCAGGTGCAGGCAACCAACTTGCACAGGTGCCTCTACTCTGCCTTCCTCCTGATACAAAGCATTATTCACAGACGGACCCTTCCATGTGGGCCCTGAGCTCTATCCCCTCCAAGGTTTTTGCTCCTGCCATCACCCTTCTGAATCATCCATTTTTTCTGTTCTATGAGTTCCTCTCCTCACCAGATTATGCCCCTGGCTTTCAAAGTTCCCACCTGAACACCACAGCAGTTGAAATGAACTAACTAAAGTGGCATTGGCCCTCATCTTACCTGCTTGCAGCACCTGGTAAGGTGGATCTCTCTCTCTTTTTTTTTTTTTTTGAGACAGAGTCTTGCTCTGTCATGCCCAGGCTGATATGCAGTGGCATAATCTGGCTCACTGCAACCTCCGCCTCCCAGGTTCAAGCAATTCTCCTGCCTTAGCCTCCCAAATAGGTGGGATTACAGGCACCAGATTTCTCCTTTAAACACTTTCTCTTTTCTTTTTTTTGAGATGGAGTTTTGCTCTTGTTGCCCAGGCTGGAGTGCAGTGGCACGAACTTGGCTCACTACAACCTCCACTTCCCAGGTTCAAGTGATTCTCCTGCCTCAGCCTCCCGAGTAGCTGGGATTATGCATCACGATGCCCGGCTAATTTTGTATTTTTAGTAGAGACGGGGTTTCGCCATGTTGGACAGGCTGGTTTCGAACTCCTGACCTCAAGTGATCCACTTGCCTCGGCCTCCCAAAGTTCCGGGATCACAGGTGTGAGCCACCATGCCCGGCCTGTTTTTTTTTTTTTTTTTTTTTTTTGAGTTGGAGTGTAGCTCTGTCCCCCAGGCTGGAGTGTAGTGGTACAATCTTGGCTCACTGAAACCTCTGCCTCCCGGGTTCAAGTGATTCTCCTGCCTCAGCCTCCCGAGTAGCTGGGACTACAGGTGCCCGCCCACCACCCCACCCAGCTAATTTTTGTACTTTTCATAGAGACGGGGTTTCACTATATTGGCCAGGGTGGTCTGGAACTCCTGACCTTGTGATCCGTCTGCCTCAGCCTCCCAAAGTACTGGGATTATAGGCATGAGCCACAGCGCCTGGCCTCCATCCTTCACTTCTGTTAGGCATTACCTCCTGCGTGGGGCCCTCTTCCTATGGAGAAACACCCTGACCATGGCCATCACGCTCTTCCCTTCTGCTTCACCTTCTTCATGCACTTTCTCCAGCAGCATGAGCACTACTGACTTATTTCCCTGTTTATGGTCTTGCCTTCTCCCCGCGGACCGCAATTCTTTGAGGGAAGGAACCATGTCTTTCTGTGCACAGGTGTGTCCCTGGTGTGCGGCTGGGGCTCATCTGGGCCAGTTGTGAGGACCTGGGATGGTGAGCGCTGGGGATGCCTGGCCATGTCTCTGAATGAAGGCTTTATGATGAATGCCATGACTCAGCGCATAAGGCCCAGTTTGGCTGCCAGCTCCCCACAGCTGGCCCCGACCCCCAGGGCAGAACCAGCCGCTTTCTCGCCAGGTTCCCCAAGCTGGGTACGGCAGGAGCGCTCATCACACTCATCATGCGGTACTGCACAGTGGTTCTTTTTTTTTTTTGAGACGGAGTTTCACTGTTGTTGCCCAGACTGGAGTGCAATGGCATGATCTCGGCTCACCGCAACCTCCGCCTTCTGGGTTCAAGCAATTCTCCTGCCTCAGCTTCCTGAGTAGCTGGGACTACAGGCGCACACCACCATGCCCAGCTAATTTTTGTATTTTTAGTACAGACAGGGTTTCACCTTGTTGACCAGGATGGTCTCGATCTCTTGACCTTGTGATCCACCCGCCTCGGCCTCCCAAAGTGCTGAGATTATAGGCATGAGCCACCACGCCCGGCCTGCACAGTGGTTCTTTATGAGCCCAGGGTGGTGCTCAGCCAAGGTCTAGGAGCGTGACCTCAGGTGAGCAGCCCCTTTCCTGCTCCGTGACCAAATTTGAGGGCTTCCATCAAGGGGCCTCCCTACCTAACAAGGCTCCCTGTTTTTGAACACAGGGCCCAGCCCAGCCTGCAAGGCTCACTGCCAACTTGAGCATCAGGCTCTCCCCTGGGCAGCAGCAGAGGGGGGCCTTTTATCCTCACACTGGCACCGAGAGCTCAGGGGCTGCTTCTGTGCAACCAGACTGTCCCAAGCACCTCTAGGCTGTGCACAGCTGGACGCACGGCCATCCTTCTCCCCTTCAGCAGCGTGACTTTGCAGCTGGGCTCTGCCACTTCCCAGCTGGGTGACCCTGGGCAACCTGCTTGACAGCTGAGCCTGTTATCTGTGAAATGGGGATAAGAATAGCATCTCTCACGAGGTTGCTGGGGGCTTGACTGGGGTAACATCTTTAAAGCACTCAGCTCCTGTGACCTCAGTATGTGTATACGTCTATGAGTACTCTGGTACTGAGTTATGTGACCAAATATTATAATCCTGGACACTTAAAAAACTCCCATTTCCAGCTGGGAGCAGGGACTCACGTCTGTAATCCCAGCACTTTAGAAGGCTGAGGCAGGAGTATCCCTTAAGGTCACGAGTTTGAGACCAGCCTTGACAACTTAGTAAGGCCTTATCTCTAAAAAAAAAAAAATTAGCTGGGCATGGTGATGTGAGCCTGTGTACTCAGGAGGCTGAGGTGGAGGATTGTTTAGGTCAGGAGGCCAAATCTGCAGTGAGCCACGACTGCAACACAGCACTCCAGCCAACGTGACAGTGAAACCATGTCTCAAAAAGAAAACCAACCTCCCATTTCCCAGACATACCTTGATCACATATGATTTTTAAACATTTGCCTCAGCTGTGCACAGTGGCTCACGCCTGTAATCCCAGCACTTTGGGAGGATAAGGTGGGCAGATCACCAGGTCAGAAGTTTGAGACCAGCCTGACCAACATGGTGAAACCCTGTCTCTACTAAAAATACAAAAATTAGCTGGGCGTGATGGTGAGCACCTGTAATCCCAGTTAGTCCGGAGACTGAGGCAGGAGAATCGCTTGAACCCAGGAGGCAGAGGTTGCAGTGAGATAGAGCCATTGCACTCCAGCCTGGGTGACAGAGGAAGACTCTGTCTCAAAAAAAAAAAAAAAAAAGAGAGGAAGGCCTCTGAGAAGTTCATGAGGTCACATGAGTCTGCAGGGGCACCCCTGCTCTGTGTCAGCCACATGGTGTGACAGAAGGCCCCGTGAGGCAGTCAGATGGAGATTTCAATCCCAGCTCCTCCATTTAGTGCCTGTGTCCACTCAGGTAGAGCCACTCCTGCCTGGGTCTCCGCTTACACATCTGAGTTGGCGACAGGCTCAGACGAGATAATATCTGCTTAGATTTTAGTTGGACCTCGAAATGGCTTAGTTGCTTTAATGAATGTCACCACCATGCCAGATGGCCTTACGGACAGACATGCAGAAACTGCAAGCAAAGTGGAAATGAGAATAAGAATTCTTCTCTGCTCTTCTGTAATGTCTCAAAGAGGCCTTTCCTTATACCCCAAATCAAAATCATTTCCTCACTTTTCTTTCTCTTAGATATTGTCGCTTTTTTTTTTTTTTTTTTTTGAGACAGGGTCTCACTCTGTTGTCCAGGCTGGAGTGCAATGACACGACCATGGATCACTGCAGCATCAACCTCCTGAGCTCAAGTGATCCTCCTGTCTTAGCCTCCTGAGTAGCTGGGACTACAGGCACACACCACCATGCCTAACTAATTTTTAAAATTTTTTTTGTGGAGACAAGGTCTTACTGTGTTGCACAGGCTAGTCTCAAACTCCCGGGCTCAAGCAATCCTCCTCCCAAGGTGCTGGGTGGTGAGCATGGGCCGACATGCCTTGCCTTGTATTGTGTTCTCATAGCACCTGCCCTCATTCCATTTGGACTTGCCTATGTGTGTGTTGAACTGATTGCCCGATTACCCCTCCCAGACCAAAAACTTTAAGAGGGGCCATTTATTGGTTCCTCAGTGCTTGGAACAGCACCTGGCCCATCGTGAATGCTACACATCAGATGAGCTAAGGAATGCACACGTGTCAGGCGCACAGCATCTGCCCACACCGTGTTTGATGTTACCTGGGCAATCTGCAAATGTCTAATGCTCACAGCAACCCTGAGAGGTAATAAGAATGAAAGCCAACACTTACGAGGGGCTTACTCTGTGCCAGGCACTGTTCTAGGAGCTCAAATATGAGCTCATTTCATATCTTCACAGTCCTACCAGGTAGGCCTGCACACATCTGGATTTATTGTGAAGCTAACAGACCTTAAGCTTCTAGGACCCTCATGTGCTCCGGAGGCACCCGTGAGTGCGTTCACATGGTTAAGTGTTTTGTAAACTTTGCACAAGATGTTGAGATTCTTTTTTTTTTTTTGAGATAGAGTCTTGCACTGTCACCAGGCTGGAGTGCAGTGGCATGATCTTGGCTCACTGCAACCTCTGCCTCCCAGATTCAAGCAATTCTCCTGCCTCAGCCTCCCGAGTAACTGGGACTACAGGCATGCACCACCAAGTCCAGCTAATTTTTTGTATTTTTAGTAGAGATGGGGTTTCACCATGTTCACCAGGATGGTCTCGGTCTCTTGACCTCATGATCCACCCGCCTCGGCCTCCCAAAGTGCTGGGATTACAGGCGTGAGCCACCACGCCTGGTCAGAGATTCTTTACATTAAAAGGGGATCCACACATGGTAAGAGCTTCAGGCCCCACACAGCCCGGATCCACCAGAGTATGCATTGCTCTTCCCATTTCGCAGGTAAGGCTCAGGCTCAGGAAGATTAAATAACCTGCGCAAGGACATTCAGAGCCAGGATTTGGATGCAGGACCAAAGCCCTCTCCACTCTGCCCCAGGCCTCTCAAATCTAGGGAAAGGAGCCCAGGACAGTGGTGGCATGTGTCTGCCCAAGGCCAGCTTTACATGTGTGTGGGGGTCTGAGCAGAGGAAGGGAGGAAGGGAGAGAGAGGCTCCAATCAGAAGTGTCCCAAGTTCACAGCCCAGATCCCTGAACACCAGCTACTTGGCACCAGAATCCTGCTAAATCTGACCATCTCCTCCCCCAGCTGCCTCGTGACCCAAATCTATTGTTTGCCTTTCCAGCTCCTAGAAGCACCGAGTGCAAACTGCAATGGACCAGCGCAGCTCACCCCGAATAAACCTGCTCTCTGCCCCTTCCCCTTCCTGGGCCCCTCCTTCACTGGCGCTGCAGGGCTCAGTCATCTCCAGGCAAGGCGGAAAAGGAGCTGGCAGGCTGGGCCTCAAGGGCAGGCCCTCCACTTGCTGTTTTGCAAAGGGCTGGTTTCAGCCTCCTGGGCATTCAGTTACCTTCATTAGAATAGGCCCGGAGTTTGGGGCAGATTATATCACAGCAGGGATGGGAGAAGAGAAAAAGAACAGTAATGGAGCTGCCCTCCTCCAGTGGGCACTGAGATAGAGAGCGGTGAGTGGTGACAGAGCGGGGTGGTGTGTGCCTGGGTCCTCCACAGGCCTGAACGGGCTCACTCAGCCCCGTTATCCTCAGAGCAGCCTGGGGAGAGAGGTCCCACAAAGTCCATTCTGAGACTAAGATCAGTGGGGATGTAGGGTCATGTCCCTGGACCAAACTTAGCACAACTCAGAGAAGGGAATTAAGTCAGAGAGAAAGACTGGGGTTAGGGATGAAGAAGGGGAGTACCAAGAAGATAGCACTTTCTGTTTCTTCTGGAAATACTAGGAAGTGGCCTCTGGGTGGATCACCAGAGGTCAGGTGTTCGAGACTGGCCTGGCCAACATGGTGATACCTCCATTTTAGTCTCTACTAAAAATACAAAAAAAATTATCTGGGCATGGTGACAAGTGCCTGTAGTCCCAGCTACTGAGGAGGCTGAAGCAGGAGAACTGCTTGAACCCAGGAGGCAGAGGTTGCAGCGAGCCGAGATCACACCACTGCACTCCAGCCTGGATGACAAAGCGAGACTCAGTCTCAAAAAAAAAAAAAAACCACACAAAGAAAGAAATACTAAGAAGCTAGATGCAGGAGGTAAGGACACTAGGCCTTAACACCGTTTTCTTCTCCAGACAGAGAAGGAAGTGGTCTTGTTGACACTACGAGCTGGGACGACTGATGGATGTCTGAGGACATTCCCTTCAACCAAAATGTATTGATATGAAGCAAATTCTTCCAGAAAAATGGAAATAAGTTTTGAGTATGAATGAGCATTCACATCATAAAGCTTGAGATTTTGAGACTCAAGGTGGTAGCATCCTCATCTGCCCTGGGTCCCCATTAGGGACTTCGAGGGCCAAGGGAAGCTCAGCTGCACTCTGTATGGCCACTGGTTTCCACAGACTCTGCCTTCCTGGCTGCTGGGACTGGGGAAATCCCTCCAACACCAGAGTGTGAAGGAAGGTACATGAGTGAATGGAGGACTGAGGAGGGTCTTTTCATGCCAAGCAATACTCTACGAGTGTAGCCACGGCTGGTGCTGGCAGGCAGTAGGCGCCCAGGCAGGAACTATGTGAGACGAGGGTAGAAGCACCAACCAACTTCACTACTCAGAGCCTGCATAACCTTGGCAAAGTCTCACCATCTCTCTGCATGACACGCTCAGCCTATAAAACAGTGGAACAGCAGCTAACACTTAACTATGCAACAGACACTAACCTAAGTACTTTTCTTTTTTTTTGAGACAGAGTTTTACTCTTGTTACCCAGGCTGGAGTGCAATGGCGCAATCTTGGCTCACCGCAACCTCCGCCTCCTGGGTTCAGGCAATTCTCCTGCCTCAGCCTCCTGAGTAGCTGGGATTACAGGCACGCACCACCGTGCCCAGCTAATTTTTTGTATTTTGAGTAGAGACGGGGTTTCACCTTGTTTGACCAGTATGGTCTCGATCTCTTGATCTTGTGATCCACCTGCCTCGGCCTCCCAAAGTGCTGGAATTACAGGCATGCGCCACAGTGCCCAGCTAATTTTTTGTATTTGTAGTAGAGACGGGGTTTCACCATGCCGGCCAGGGTTTGTACAAATTCATTTAATCCTCACAACACCTTCGGAGAAAGGCATCACCAGCTATGGAAGGGGAAACAAAGGCACGGACGGGGGCAAAAACACATTGAGGCCACAGGACTAGAAGTGGCGGATTCGGGAATCCATACCAGGCTGCCTGGGTCCAGGTGCATGTCCTTAACCACAACACAACACTGTCTCTGCCTCCTTCCCCTGGGACCCACGGTCCTCAAGTGCAGCAGATAAGCAATGCTGTAAATGGAGTAGATTAGTCAGGGGCTGGGATTCTTTTTTGATTTTTTAAAGAGACAGGGTCTTGCCATGATGATGCCCAGGCTACAGTGCAGTGGCCGCTCGTTGGCATGGGAGTTTTCACCTGCTCTGTTTCTGACCTGGGCTTATTCACCCCTCCTCGGGCAATGCTGTGGTCCCCTGCTCATGGGAGGTCACCATATTGATGCCAAACTCAGTGCAGACACCCAATCAACAAAGAGCATCTCAGCCTAGAACTCCTGGACTCAAGCGATCCTCCTGCCTCAGCCTCCCCATTAGCTGGGACTGCAGGCACAATACTGCATGCAGCAGGGGCTGGGATTTTTTTTTTTTAAACTAATGGAGTGCTGTCCCTATTAGGGGCTGCAATTCTTGAATGGTGAGTTTCGATGAGGGATTGAAGCAGAGTCCCGAAGCATAGGCCTGGAATTTTGGGGCCAATGGCAAGAGTCCACAACAGTGATTCCAGAATTTTGGTTAGGAGAGTGTGGTAAAGATGCAGATTCCCAGGTCCACCCCCATCCTGAGCCAGTCAGTGGGGCCTAGGAATCTGCATTTAATATGGACACACTGGTTAAGGAGTGAGGACTTTGGAATCCTAACCCCGATTTCTTCCTGACTACAGGGGAAAGACCTCAGACCTGAAGCCAAGAGAACCAGGTTCTAGTCTGGCCTCAACACAGCCTTGGGAAGTCACTGGCTCTCTGCAACCTGTTTCCCCATCTGTAAGATGAATATGTCACTCCAAATTGTCTCCACTGACTGCCCTCGTACCCTGGATGAGAATATCCAGGCCAGGCACTGTGGTTCATGCTTGTAATCCCAGGACTTTGGGAGGCCAAGGCAGGCGGATCACCTAAGGTGGGAGTTTGAGAACAGCCTATGGAGAAATCCCATCTCTACTAAAAATACGAAAATTAGCCAGGTATGGTGGCACACGCCTGTAGTCTGAGCTATTCCAGAGGCTGAGGCGGAAGAATCGCTTGAACCCGGGGGGTGGAGGTTGCGGTAAGCTGAGATTGCGCCACTGCACTCCAGCCTGGGCAACAAGAGGGAAACTCTGTTTCAAAAAAAAAAAAAGAGAGAATCTCCATACCCCAATTTTCTTTGCTCTCTATAATGAGACAGCAGTGCTGATGTTTCCCTTTGATTCTGGGCTCCCAGAAGGAGGAATAAAAATAAAATAACCATGACAGTAACAGCTGCTCTGTCATGAGTGGGCCCACGCAATGGGAAGAGTGCCACCAACTGTGGGCCGGCATGGCCAACTTCTGTTTGATCAGCCTGAGAAAGCTGGGGGGGTCCCCCACACTGACAGCACAGGTCTCCTGGAGCCATGTTCAAACACAGGCACATACGGTCCTTGAACCTGCGGGTCTGGCACAGGAGAAACAAATGGGGAAAAGAGGCCAGGTGCAGTGGCTCACCCCTGTAATCCTAGGACTGTGGGAGGCTGAGGTGGGCAGATCACCTGAGGTCAGGAGTTCGAGATCAGCCTGGCCAACACAGCAAAATCCTATATGCACTGTAGTGTCGTGTATTTGTATACACCTGTAGTCCCAGCTACTTGTTAGGCTGAGGTGGGCAGATCACCTGAGGTCAGGAGTTTGAGACCAGTCTGGCCAACATGATGAAACACTGTCTCTACTAAAAATACAAAAAAAAAAAATAGCTGGGTGTGGTGGAAAACATATGTAATTCCAGCTACTCTGGAGGCTGAGGCAGGAGAATCGCTTGAACCCGGGAGGCAAAGGTTGCAGTGAGCTGAGAAGAGAAAGGCACATGCTGGCTGCCTCTGGCCTAGTGGAGGGAGGTTCCAGTGCTCTTGCTATGTGGAAATTTGAGGTGTTGAGGCCAGCGGAGAACCCCAGGCCTCCTGTATCAGTGCCAAAAGTGAGAGCCCTCAACGACCGCAGCTAATGCTGATCTTGTGCCCATCACATGCCAGGGCACTGCGGGACTCATCATCTTCTGTGTCTTATGCGATCTGCACACCACCTGTAGCAGGGGATTACCACTGTGCCCAGTTTAAAGGTGGGGAAAATGAGGCTCAGAGGGACTAAAGGGGCCATGGTGGCAGCACAGCTGCCAAGTGCCAGGGCTGGGGCTCAAACCCATGCCTGCCTGGAGCCTCGTGTTCTTCATTAAGCAGAGCGGCCTCGCAGCACGGCTCCTTACATAATGGGACTATGCTCTGGTGGTTACAATCTGTAAACGCCTCCCCATGCTGATGGCTTAAGCTTTACTGGCTTTGGGACTGTTTGCTGGAGCCCTGAGCCAGCAGCCAGCAAAGTAAGTGCAGAGGCAGCCTCATGATCAGAACCCAATCAAGGCTTTTGTTTGAGGACTGAAGCTGAGGCTCAGGATCAGGAAGGAGAATTTTCAAGAAGATGGTGTGAGGCCAGGAATGGTGGCTCATGCCTATAATCCCAGCAGTTTGGGAGGCCGAGGCAGGCGGATTGTTTGGGATCAGGAGTATGAGACCAGTCTGACCAATATGGTGAAACTCTGTCTCTACTAAAACACAAAAATCAGCTGGGTGTGGTGGCGGGCACCTGTAATCCCAGCCACTTGGAAGGCTGAGGCAGGAGAATCACTTGAACCAGGGAGGCAGAAGTTGCAGTGAGCCAAGATTGCGCTACTACATTCTAGCCCAGGTGACAGAGCAAGACTCCTTCTCAAAAATAAAAAAAATAATAAAATATAAAAGAGGGGGCCAGGTGTGGTGGCTCACACCTGTAATCCCAGCACTTTGGGAGGCCGAGGCGGGTGGATCACGAGGTCAACAGATCGAGACCATCCTGGTCAACACGGTGAAACCCCGTCTCTACTAAAAATACAAAAAATTAGCTGGGCATGGTGGCGTCTCTACTAAAAATACAAAAAAAAAGGGTCTGGAATATCCATTTGGAAATTTGCAGGGAAGCATTTAAAGTCTTGGAATAGCCCCAGCAAGGCACAGGGAGAACAAGGGACTGTCCCGAGGTCTCATAGCTGGCTGGTTGCAAAGCCTCAACCAGCACTCCATTTCCCAGTACCAGCCTGGGTCTGGGGTCTTAGCATCATTACCTCCACACTATCCTCTTTTATTTATATTTATTTATTTATTTATTTAATTTTTGAGATGGAGTTTTGCTCTTGTTACCCAGGCTGGAGTGCAATGGCGAGATCTCGGCTCACCGCAACCTCCGCCTCCTGGGTTCAGGCAATTCTCCTGCCTCAGCCTCCTGAGTAGCTGGGATTACAGCTAATTTTTTGTATTTTTAGTAGAGACAGGGTTTCACCATATTTGTCAGGCTGGTCTTGAACTCCTGATCTCAGGTGATCCACCCACCTGGGCCTCCCAAAGCACTGGGATTGCAGGCATGAGCCACCAGTACCCAGCTAGCCCCATTATTTTTTAAAGCTCCCCAGGTGATTCCAATACGTGGCCAAAGTCCAGACCTATGACCAACAAAAGTGTGTCTCAAACTTTAATGAGCATATGAATGAACCTCCAGGGGTGTTTCAATGCACTTCCGATTCAGTAGAAATGGGTTTCAATTCTGCATCTCTAACCAGCCCCCAGGTGATTTGTAGGTGATACACACATGAGTCCATGGACCACACTAGCAATGGCAAGAACCTAGAATGTTCCTAAGGTGTGCTCCGGAGCTGAGAAAAGGTTGTCCTGGCCAAGTCTGCAAACACCGCATATGCTCGTCTCCCTCTTTGGCAGTCCAGAGGGGCCCTGGTGCATTAAAGCGCTGAGAATCCTGCATTGAGGAAACCCGTGCATTTTTATGTGAGCTCCAGAGCTTACAGTGCTCAGTGCCAAGCTAACTGCTCAGAAAGTGCCCGGCATCGTGGTGATGGTTCGTAGCTGTGCACTTCAGGGACCGGTGAGGGCTTTGCGGGGTGGATGGAGGTGTGGACAGTAGATGATGTCTGAGGCCAAGGCCAGCCCCAGGCTTGTGTGCGCGGAGGGGTTTCTCTGCCTTATCTGCACACCCGCACCTCTGCTGCAGTTGGCCTCAAGGTGTTTATCAGACAGGTGGGGCTGTGAGGGTGGCAGGGAAGCGACGGGTGGAGTCAAGGGGGTTGTTGGCAGCAGAGGCTATGAGTAGTGGTCCATGGATATGGTGGGCATCATGGCATTGTATGCGGGGGCTGTGGAGGTTTACGGGTGGTGAGAGTCGCTGGATAGGGGAGGATGTTAGTGGTAAGGGGCTTGGCACGTGACCCAGCCAGCATTTATAGCACAGGGCTGCTCCTTACTAGCTCTGTGTGGTAACTCCTGTGAAATGATTAGAAATATATGCTGGCTGGATGCAGTGGCTCACACCTGTAATCCCAACACTGGGAGGCCGAGGAGGGTGGATCACGAGGTCAGGAGTTTGAGACCAGCCTGACCAACATGGTGAAATCCAATCTCTACCAAAAAAAAAATAAAAAGAGAGAGAAATGAGAAATACACACATTGCCGGGAGTGGTGGTGTACACCTGTAGTCCAAGTTACTCAGGAGGCCAAGGTGGGAGGGTGGCTTAAGCCCAGGAGTTGGAGGATGCAGTCAGCTAGGATACCACCATTGCATGCCAGCCTGGGCGACAGAGTCTTGAAGAAATGTATATATGTCTCTCTCTATACACCCACTCAACTTTGTGTCTGTGAAAAAATGGTCCCAGAGAGAAAGCCACCTGCTATCACTAGTCTTGGAGGGAGAGAGAAAATGAAGAGGTCCAAGAAAGTAATGGTTCTTTGCCAGAAAACAGGAGTTAAGTAGTAATATTTATAGCCACTGTCTTGCTGCCAGGCCCTAACACATCCTAACTGCTGCCAGCGGCTTCTACTTTACTTCCCGAATCCTCTCAACAACCATGCCCATTTCATAGGCAAAGAAACCGAGGTTCAGAGACGACACAAGCTGCACAAAGTCTCACAAGGAAGGGCCAAGCTGTGATTCAGACACGGGTCCTTCTGATTCTGCCATCCACGCTCTGAGATGAGTCCACACCACCTGCTCCCAGGGACGGCAGACACTGATCCAGTACTTACTTTGGGTCAGGTTGTGAGTTAAGCATTTGAAAAGCACTTTACTTTTTAAACAACAGCCTAGTAAGCCAAGGCATCAGGCATGGGTCTCCGACGTGCTTGCTCCTCCACCAGACCCAAAGACACATTTTTCAATGGACCCCAAAGCCTGGCTATGAAGTGCCACCCCTTTCCATTTCAGCCAGGTTTTTGTTTTTAAATGGAGTCTTGCTCTGTCGCCCAGGCTGGAGTGCACTGGCAAAATCTCAGCTCACTGCAACCTCCACCTCCTGGGTTCAAGCAATTCTCCTGCCTCAGCCTTCCGAGTAGCTGGGATTACAGGTGTCCACCACTACGCCTGGCTAATTTTTGTATTTTTAGTAGAGACGGGGTTTTGCCATGTTGGCCAGGCTGGTCTCAAACTCCTGACCTCAGGTGATCTGCCTGCCTCGGCCTCCCGAAGTACTGAGATTACAGGCATGAGCCACTGTACTCAGCCCCAGCTGGCTTTTTAGCAATCTGGCCTGTCCCAGCCCAGAGTGGGCTGGTGTCTGGGGAGGCAGCAGGAGTTTTTCCTCAAGGGGCACCTGAGAGGGCCGGGAGAGACCGGAGGCAGTCAGGAGCACTGTGGCCACCACCAATTTCCAGAGCACTCTGTGTACTTCCGTCCTGAGCCAGTTTGAGGCTCCACTCAAGCCCTGGGACCCCAGGAGGGTCAAGTCTCAGCCACCCCTTGTGTCCAGAACAACAGAGGAGCCCCTCTGGGGCACAACCCACTGTCCAGGCCGTGAGGAGGGGCAGATGCGGGAGAAGGAGGCTGTTTTGGGTTGGGGGAGGGGCTGGAGAAGCTTCTAGGTGGCAGCGGAGCTGTGTCAAAGATGCTGCAGACACAGAGAATTCTAGGAGAGGAAGCAGTGTGGGCAAAGGCCCGGGAGTAGAAAGGACGGCAATGCCTGGGAAGTCCTGAGTGAACCCATCAGGCACAGGAAGGGAAGCTGCGGAAAGGTCTTGGTCAAAGTGACATGCACTCATTCATTCAACAAATGTTTTATGGTACCATTCATATTAATAATAATAATAAATGCTCACCTGGACCAAGGATGTGTCAGATGCAGGTACAGAGAGGAATGAGGGTATCTGACGTCCTGAAGTTAAGAATCTAGTGATCAAGAAAACTACAACCTGTTGGGCATTTTACCCCCATTATTATTATTATTGAGACGGAGTCTCGCACTGTCGCTGGGGCTAGAGTACAATGGCGTGATCTTGGCTCACTGCAACCTCTGCCTCCTGGGTTCACGTGATTCTCCTGCCTCAGTCTCCTGAGTAGTTAGGATTACAGGTGCACACCACCACACCAGGCTAATTTGTTGTTGTTGTATTTTTAGTAGAGATGGGGTTTCACTATGTTGTCCAGACTGGTCTTGAACTCCTGACCTTGTGATCTGCCTGCCTCCGCCTCCCAAAGTGCTGGGATTACAGGTGTGAGCCAACAGGCCCGGCCTACTCCCATTTTATAAATGAGAATAAGTGATACCAGTGTGGGGTTACTCAGAGAGGTTAAGTGCTTTGCCCAAGACCACACAGCTCATTCATCTTAGAGGGAGGAGTCTACTTCTGGGGTCCCTGAACAGCTGAAGGTACTTGTACATCTGTCTGACAGGTGGCTGAAGAGAGAAGGGACTTGGAGGTGGGTAGGACTGGGGAAGTGACATGGGGTAGGGGATGTAGGCAACACTAGAGGGAACAGACTAGAGGCAGAAAGTCAGCAGAGAGGTCATTGCAAAACTTGTCAGACAGGAGGAGGGTTGGGACCAGGACTACCATGTTCAGCTGCACACGCTGGGTACTGCACAATTCCCATAGGCTACAGTGATAATAGTGCCCCTTGGAGTCGTGTAACAGTGACCCTGGCTAATAGAGGGACCAGACCCACACACATGACTGTGCATGTAGCTGCAAGCCTTTAGTTCCTGGGCCAACAGCTGCCAGCTCACCCCCACACTGCTATCAAGGGCCACATTTGGCTTCCTCCTGGGGAGGAAGTGGCAGCTTCACCCCAAACGTGTTTCATTATATGGACTGACCCACCAGGCCAGTCCATCCTTCACTAATGTGACAAAGAGGCTGGTGTGTGAAGGGTTCCAAGAAGAAGGAACGTGGGCAAACAGCCTCCACCTCTGTGCTGGGAGGCCCAGAAGTGCACACGAGCATTTGAAAGGCCCAGAAGCGCCGCAGCCAGGGAGCCAGTGCCTCTTTCCTTGATGCAGTTCCCCAGCTCCCGTGCAGAGAAGGCCCTTTCTGAGGAGCCCCTCCGAACATGCCTGGCACAGCCCAGCCCATGCTGGCAGGCTTGGTGCTACCTGCCTCTTCCACCGAACCAAAGGCTTTCATTTTAGGACCCCGTATCTCCAGGTCAGAGCTACCGTCAGGCCTCCAAACACAGCCTGGCCGGGCTTGGGGAACTGGCCTCCTGCAATGCCCTGCGGGGCTCCTGTGATACTTGGCTTCAGGCCTCTGGGTAAACAGAGGCTCCTGATAAGCAGCCCCCGAGCTCTGCAACTCCTCAAAGGAGTCCTCGGGTCCTGCCTCCTGGGATGGGGTGGAGGGAGTGATGAGAGGCCTGGGACACCTGAGGAACCTCAGGAAAGCTGGACTCAGAGCACAAAATCTGAGGCATCTGGGTCAGATGCAGCTAAAAATCCTGGCCCTGCACACTGTGGCCCCGAGACCACAGACCACAAGCGACTTAACTGCGGCTTGAGCCTCAACTTCCACATCAGTGAAATGGGTACTACAGTACCTACTTGGCAGGGTTGGTCTCGGTAAACAAGAGGGGGCTGGGGGTGGTTAAAGGAGGTTAGCATGAGGGCACTCCATCTGTCCCTTCCCTCGAGGCCTTTTGTCTGGCTCCTGCTGAGACCTAGGTCACACTGGAAGGTCCCTTTGTCTTGAGACTGCAAATGTCAGGACAGAGAGAGATGGGGTGCAGAGAGAGAAGAGACAGAGCAGGAAGGGGAAAGGAGAGAGAGGAAGGGAGGATAGGCAGGCACAGAGATGGAGGCACAGAGTCCGACAGAGACACAAAGACACAGGAGGACAGCGCAGAGACACGGAACTAGAAAGAGCAAGTTCAGAGACAGAGGGTGGGGCAGCAGGAGGGGGGTGGCCTGAAGGGGCCGGGTGCGGTTCAGGCCTGCTCCCACCCACAGGCTGTAGCAACCTTCAAAGCTTCCTCTGGGTCTCTTATCAATGCTAGGGGGCAGCTGGGTGACTTCTCTGTTTCCCACCCTCCCTCCACCGTGTTCTGCCCTGGGGAAAGGGGAAGAAGCAGGTGGGGAAGCCGGTTCTGGGGTGGGGCTGGGAGTGGGAGAAAGAATGGACAGTGCTTTTCCAAGTTAGGCTTGGGGAACACTTTCAAGGAGCCAGAGAGGGCAGAGGGCATGGCCAGGAGCTGGGGACCCCAGGGAGAGGTGAGAGGTGAGAGGTGAGAGTGTGACTTGCTAGTTCTAGGAATCTCTGGGAGGGTCAGCTTCTGACTCTAGAAAAGCCCTCATTCAGCAGTCAGTCAACAAACAGGGATCGAGTAACTTGGTCAGGTCCAGGGCAGGGCAGAGCAGGGGGCTGGTCTCCGCCCCACCAGAGAACACAGCCGAGATCCTGCAAGGAAGGTCCTCTAAATTCCCATCTTCCACCTAGAACACGATGCTTCTTAAGCAAACTCGAAGTTTCTCTTTCCCCTAGATCTGAGAACTTTGGCCACCCCAACCTGAGCAACTCACTATCCTTCCTGACAGGCCTCCGGAGGACAGGCCCCCCGGACCATGCCACCCTCTTATCCCCCCTCCTGGTACCAGTTCTTTCCAGCCTGGTTTACTCTTGCCTAGAAAAGAGGAATGCTTTCTGCTTAACTCTGGAGGTGCTGGAGGATCTTAGGCCAGCCTCTCTCCTACCGCAGTGTCCCGCCCCCACTGGAATAGGCCCCTCCCCACCACCCCCTGGCAATCATCCTTTAATAAGTCTCTCCTTAGTAAGTCAGGATTCCTTGTTTTCTTCTCTTCCTGACAGTGATGACATTATTTACAACAAAAGACATATTCATAGCTAGACTAGTAAAATAAAAATAAACCATAGAGGAAAAGGAGGTAAATAATTAAATGGAAAGGCAGATTTTATTGATTCACCAGTCTCATTAGCTTGAAGTTTTCTGACTACCAAAACAAGAAAGGAATAGCAAGGGGTTAGCTATGCTGTAATTCTTGTCATCCGATGTAAAAAGGTATCATTTCCTCAGGAAGGACTTCTTTTCTGGTGCAAAATTCTAAAAAGAATTATTGGGGCCAGCAGCGTGGCTCACACCTGTAATCCCAGCACTTTGGGAGGCCAAAGTGGGCAGACCACTTGAGCTCAGGAGTTCGAGACCAGCCTGGGAAACGTGGTGAAGGCCTGTCTCTATTAAAAATATAAAAATTAACCGAGTGTGGTGCCGCGTGCCTGTAGTCCCTGCTACCTGGGAGGCTGAAGTGGGAGGACTGCTTTGGCCGGGACCACTGAGCCAAGATTACGTCGCTGCACTCCAGCCTGGGTGACAATGAGACCCAGTCTCAAAAAAAGAACGTATTGGATCAGAGAGTACGCAGGACGACAAATTGGTTATAGTTTCCTGTAGCAATGCTAGTGAAATTGAGGCAATATTCTATTTAGGGTTACCTTACACTGAGCCATGGGAATAAAAACTAAATGTGCAACAACGAAGAGGTATTTGCAAGGAGGTAAGAGTAAACAGTGCTTTCTGACATGGAAACTGATACTAGGATGGAAAATCTAAAGGAATGGGGGTTAACATGACCTGCAGATGAGTGACTTTCTCCGATATCACATGTCAGAGCGGAGCCTCGGCCTGTAAGCCCAGGACAGCGCTCTCCGCGGAGGGTGAGTGCAGCTGCCTCCGGAGCATCAGCCTGAAGGTGGCAAAGCTGACATTCACTGCAGCAGGTAAGGGTCCTGACACGCCTCCTGCCTGGTACCCATCTCAGAGGTCCCTTCAGCCTAGATTCAAGTTTCCCTTGAGGAGAAGGTGTCTGAACAAGAACAATGCAAGTCACAGCACAAGGCAGAAGCCCCAGGCTGGGCCCCATGAGGCAGTTGTTTTGAAATCTTGGTGGTAAAGTCACATGATCAGAGCAGAGAGGATGCTCAGCTTCCCACTCCCTGTGGTCAAAGGAGACGGTAGTTTGTGTAGGTACAGTGAGGTGCCCGTGGGTACAAGGCAGAGGACTAGGAAAGGGACTGAGGCTGGAACTGGAAGGGGATCAGAATATGCCACCCTACAATACGCCATTTTGGCATAAAGGTTATTTTGAGCTGAAAGCAATTGAGAAACAGCAGACACAGGATGAGCTCTCTGCCCTCCACTTAGGTGACTGAAAGTAGGGCATCCATTTCCATTTGTAAAGGTGTCCCCCTCTCTCGTCCCAGGAAAAGGAGAATGAATCCAATGGGAAGGATACGTATCTGCATGACACATCTAAGCCCCCCCCCCCATCTCACACACGTTTCCTAGCTACCTTCCCAGAATACCCTGCCCTTAGGAGCCCAGCCCCGCTCCTTCTTGTTTAGTTACTTGCCCAAACTTATCCTCCTTTGTCAAAATTGTATATAAGCCCTGGGTCTAACCACTTCTTTGGCTTTTAACTTCTTTTTTTGTGAAGTCCTCATGCATGGAAAATCAAAAACAATACATATGCCTTTTTTCTGTTAATCTGTTAATCTTCTAAACATAAAATAATGGAGGAAAAGTTTTTTCTCTCCTACAGACTTGTTCAGACAGGAGACCAGAGACTGGACACCAGTCCTCCTCCTGTCTGTTCGCACTGTGGTGCTAATCATCAACTCAATGGGACCGCCACTGCCTCCCTAGAGACTACACACAGTTTCCATCTTTTTTTTTTTTTTTTTAAGAAGGAGTCTGGCTCTGTTGACCAGGCTGGAGTGCAGTGGTGCAATCTCTCCTCACTGCAACCTCTGCCTCCCAGGTTCAAGCGATTCTCCTGCCTCAGCCTCCCGAGTAACTGGGATTACAGGTGGGCACCACCACACCCGGCTAATTTTTTGTAAGTTTAGTAGAGACAGCATTTCACCATGTTGGCCAGGCTGGTCTCTAACTCCTGACCTCAAGTGATCCGACCACCTCAGCCTCCGAAAGTGCTGAAATTACAGACCTGAGCCACCGCTGCCTGGCTGAGAGTTTCCATTTTAAGAATAAAATGTAGGCCGGGTGCTGCAGTGGCTCATGCCTGCAATCCCAGCACTTTGGGAGGCCGAGGTGGGTGGATGAACAGCTGCTTATCTCTCTAATACAATGTTGGAGCATTTGCCCTCAGGCTTGGCAGGTGTGGTCTTTATCTGATTAGGCCAGTCTCTGCCTGGGGAAAATGGTCTGACAAAGGGGTGGGCTCAATTCTTGAGAATGCCCAGGGGCTGAATTTTCTTGCTAGTGCTGGAACAGCAGGTGACTGCGGGTGGGCTGGGTGGAACGGCGGGGACCTGCAGCTGTGGGAGGAGGCCTGGGATTCAGGCCTTGCTATTGGCACCTGCTCACCACCCCTGAGTCAAAAGGTATTCACTGGACCATGATATGTCTCACAATCTATGCACTGAGAGTTGAGAAATGCCAGCATTTTCCACACACTGTGCTGAGTGCCTTCCAGGCACTTTCCTTTTTTTTTTTTTTTTTTTTTTTTGAGACAGAGTCTTAGTGGTGTGATTTCGGCTCTCTGCAACCTCTGCCTCCTGGGTTCAATTGATTCTCCCGCCTCAGCCTCCTGAGTAGCTGGGACTATAGGCATATGCCACCATGCCTGGCTAATTTTTGTATTTTTAGCAGAGACAGTGTTTCATCATGTTGGCCAGGCTGGTCTCAAACTTCTAACCTCATGTAATCCAACTGCCTTGGCCTCCCACTTCCATGTACTTTCAGGTTTAATTTTGACAATGACCCTGCGAGGAAGACACCAGTTACAATTTCCATCTAGCAAGTGAAGAAAGTGAGGCGCAGAGAGGTTAAGTTCCTTGCTCAGTGTGGCCCAAGTAGCATCAGGATTCACACTCAGAACCCTTAGACCCCAAAGGTCCCCAACTCTCCCCAGGTATTTTTTTTGGGACAGGGTCTCTCTATCACACAGGCTGGAGTGCAGTGGTGTGATACTATAATAGCTCACTGCAGCCTCAACCTCCTAGGCTCAAGTGATCCACCTCAGCCTACTGAGTAGCTGAAACTACAGGTACACGCCACCATGCCTGGCTACGTTTTAATTTTTTTTGTAGACATGGTGTCTCCTTATGTTGCTCAGGCTGGTATTGAACTCCTGGGCTTAAACAATCCTTCTGCCTTGGGTTCCCAAAGTGTTGGAATTACAGGCATGAGCCCCCGCACCCAGCTTCTCCCCAAGTTTTTTTTTTTTTTTTTTAAATGGAGTTTGTCTCGTTTCCCAGGCTGGAGTGCAGTGACGCAATCTCGGCTCACTGCAACCTCCGTCTCCCAGGTTCTAGCCATTCTCCTGTTTCAGCTCCTTAGTAGCTGGGATTAAAGGCACCCGCCACCACACCCAGCTAATTTTTTGTATTTTTAGTAGAGAAGGAGTTTCAATATGTAGGCCAGACTGATCTCGAACTCCTAACCTCAGGCGATCCACCTGCCTCAGCCTTCCAAAGTACTGGGATTACAGGCGTGAGCCACTGCGCCTGGCTGCCTCTCCCCAAGTTTCAAAGAACACTTTGCCACCAGGGCCAGTCAGGTAGCTGTACACCTGTACTCCGGAAACCAAAGCTTGGAAACCTCTTGGTAATGCCTCCCAGTTCCCAGCGTGGTCCCGTCCTGTACTAGGGCAGTGAATTGGGCCTGATTCCTGCAAGGGCCACATGCCCCTGGAGTCTGCCTGAACAAAAGGTGCACAGAGAGAAAACAGCAATGCCAGAAGCAAGTGGCTGAGCGCAATTCCTGGCAGAGAATGTGTCTTGTCTGTCACAGTAGCAGAAATGTGGAGACAGAAACCTTGCGAGCCTCACCACATGCGGAAGTGACAGTGACTGCTACAAATAACACCTGCTGCTGGATGGAGGGAGGAGGGGCAGAGGAGACAATGAAGGGACCCCTCCAGCTCTTTCCACATTTTGGGGGAAGATGGGACGGGGCCTGCAAGTTACCAAAGCACTGCCAGGGTGACCGAGGCCAGCAGCTCCACCAATGCTGAGGAGGGGCTAGGAACGCAGACTCTCAGGCCGACCCAGCCCTGTGAACCAGAATCTGCATTTTCTTTTTAAATGGAGTCTCACTCAGTTGCCCAGGCTAGAGTGCAGTGGCATGACCTTGGCTCACTGCAACCTCCGCCTCCCAGGTTCCAGCAATTCTGCTGCCTCAGCCTCCCAAGTAGGTGGGACTACAAGTGTTCGCCACCACAACTAATTTTTGTATTTTTAGTAGAGATGGGGTTTCACCATATTGGTCAGGCTGGTCTCAAACTCCTAACCTCAGGTGATCCACCCACCTTGGCCTCCCAAAGTGCTGGGATTATAGGCATGAGTCACTGCGCCCGGCCCAGAATCTGCATTTTCTTAAGACCCCAAGTGATTCACACACACAGCAAAGTATGAGAGCCCAGCTGCAGAGTCTCCGAGCATCCATGCACCTCCTTTCTAATCCCCCAGAGCACTGAGGCAGGGTGTAATTTTTACAGCCTTTGAGCTGGTCCTCCCACGACACTCCCAGATTCTAGGTGGGAGCCCATCCCTTCCTGACAGAGTCAGCATTCCACATCTGAGATTCAGCCATCTGCTTGTGCAATAAATATGCGCTGACAGCTTCTCTGTGCCAGGCATTTTGGGGCAGTGAATGACACAGGCGAAGCCCTGGACCCACGGAGCTTACAGGCCAGTAGGGGAAGACAGGACACACATAGATGATCAAGACTGTGACTAACAAGATACAGCTGGCGAGAAGGAAGGAGTTCTAGTATTGGATAGCACAGCAGGGAAATTACAGTTAATAATTTACAGTTAATAATATTTTGTATCTTCCAAAATAGCTAGAACTGTAATGTTCCCAACACAAAGACAAAGGTTTGAGGTAATGGATATCCCAGTTACCCTGATTTGATCACGACACATCGTATGCAGTTATCAAAATAGCACAGGTATCCCAAAAACATGTATCACCATTACACAGCCATTTAAAAAGCATGCAGCAAACAGTGAAACACTCAAGGAAATGAGCAAGGTGCTCCGACAGTGATTGCGGGGGGGTGGGTGGAGGGGAGGGTGGGGAGGGGATTCCTTGAGAGGGTGGTCAGGGAAGGTTTCTCGAGGAGGTGACATTTGTGCTGAAACCTGAAGGGCACAAGGGCAGCTGTGCAAAGATTTGGGGGACAGGGGTTCTAGGTGGAGGAGAGAAGCCAGGCAAAGGACCTGCACAGAACTCGCTTGGGCAGTTTGAAGAACAGAAAACAGGCTAGTGTGGTTGAACATCGAGACTCACAGGGAATCTGGGAGGAGCAAGATCTAAGATTCAAGCAAAAGTGAAACCTGTGGGGTCACAGTGGGAAGTTAGGGTTTCAGATTTTGTAACTGGAGGCTCTTATGCAAGGAAGAGGAGGATGGGACTTAACAAGTTTTTATTTTTATTTTTTGAGACAGAGTCTCACTCTCGCCCAAGCTGGAGGAGAATGGCGCCATCTCGGCTCACTGCAACCTCCACCTCCCAGGTTCAATCTGTTCTTCTGACTCAGCCTCCCAAGTAGCTAGGATTACAGGTGCGCACCACCATCAATGGCTAATTTTTGTATTTTTAGTACAGACAGAGTTTCACTATATTGGCCAGGGTGGTCTCGAACTCCTGACCTCAGGTTATCCACCTGCCTTGGCTTCCCAAACTGCTGGGATTACAAGTGTGCGCCACCACGCCTGGCCACTAGGACAGACAAGGTTTAAAGAACACTCTGCTGTCATATGGAGAACGCACCACAAAAGACAAGAGAGAATCCAGGCCATTGGCACACACGGATGGGGTGCAGCTCTGCTGGGACTGGAGTGTATCCTCCAAGGTGAAGAGAAGTGGACGGCTCAGGACATATTCTGGAGGTTAAACCATCAGGCCATGGTGATGGTCTTGAACTCCCGACCTCAGGTGATCCACCTGCCTTGGCCTCCAAAGTGCTTGAATTACAGGCGTGAGCCACCACGCCCGGTGATGGGTTGGATGTGGAAGAAGGAAAGAAATTAAGGATAACTTGATCCTTGGTCACAGCGACCAGGTGGGGGAGGTAGTGTCATTTACTGAGATGGGGAACCTGGGGAAGCATCCTTGGGGCTGAGGGAATGGAGCTGGATCAAAGCGTTTAGCCTGGAATATGTCAGAAACACAGAGGGGGCAAAACTGGTTTGATAAAGTCAAATCTTTGGCAGAGCCAAAGGCAGTGTCAGAGGGGAAAATACTATCTTAGGAGCCCTCAGGGTAATGGTGCATTTAGAGTCCTGGGACCAACCAGCTCCCCTGTGGAGTGGGCAGGCAGAAAGCAGAGGGCTGAGGATGAGGCCTGAGACCCAGTGCCATTTAAAGGGATCCAGGAGGAGGGCGGGCAAGGCTGAGGTGAACAGATCACTTGAGGCCAGGAGTTTGAGACCAGCCTGGGCAACATGGTGAAACCCCGTCTCTACCAAAAATATGAAAATTAGCTGGGCATGATGGTGCGGTCCTATAATCCCAACTACTTGGGAGGCTGAGGCAGGAGAATCACTTGAACCCTGGAGGCCGAGGTTGCAGTGAGCTGAGATCACATCAATGCACCCCAGCCTGGGTGACAGAGTGAGACTCCATCTCAAAAAAAAGCGGGGACGGAGGGGTACAGGGGAGAGAAAAGCAGCCTGAGAGGTAGGAGGAAGCCTCGAGCTAAAAGGACTGTCTGAGAAGGGAGAGGTTGGCTGTGCCAGGCCCTGCCAGGGTTCCAGTAAAATGCGAATGGAGCAGAGGATACCAGAGGCTGAGAATGGGAGAGTAGGGAGACATCTGGGGTTTTTTCTTGAGACAGAGTTTCCCTCTGTCGCCAGGGCTGGAGTGCAGTGGCATGATCTCAGTTCATTGCAACCTCCTCCTCCCGAGCTCAAGTGATTCTCCTGCCTCAGCCTCCCAAGTATCTGGGATTACAGGTGCCCACCACTATGTCCAGCTAAGTTTTTGTATTTTTAGTAGAGACAGGGTTTCACCATGGTGGCCAGGCTGGTCTCAAACTCCTTATCTGGTGATTCATCCCATCTCGGCCTCCCAAAGTGCTGGGATTACAGGCCTGAGCCCCCACACCAGGCTGAGTAGGGACATTTGTTAAAGGTACAGAATTACAGTTTGAGAGGAGGGATAAATTCCCTTGTTCCACATCACTGTAAGATGACTATTGTTAACAATAGCACAGAGTTTTCAGTAGCTAGGAGACTACTGGGTGTTCCCCAAACAAAGAAACGATAAATGCCCATGATGATGGATATGCTAATGACCCTGATCTGTTCACCACACACCATCACTATGTCAAAACGTGACTAGAGAACCGACGCTTGGATTTCGCTCGCTCCTGGTGGCCAGGCGAGGTGGCTCATGCCTGTAATCCCCGCGCTCTGAGGGGCCGAGATTGGAGGACTGAGTAAGGCCAGGGGTTTCAGGTTGCAGCAAGCTCGACTGCACGACTGCACCCCAGCCTGGGGGACAGAACAAGACCCCCATCTCTACAAAAAATAAAAATAGCTGGGGATGGTGGCACATGCCTGCAGTCCCAGCTACTTGGGAGACTGAGGTGGGAGGTTTGCTTGAATCCAGGTGTGTGAGGTGGCAGTGAGTTAGGATTGCACCACTGCACTCCAGCCTGGGTGACACAGTGAGACCCGTGTCTCAAAAAGAAGTTCCTGGTGACCATGAGGAGTGTTTCAGCAGAACAGAGGGGCCAAGACGTGATTGGGAGTGGCAGCAGAGAGAAAGGGCAAGAAAGGGTATTCAGACCAGGCTTTGGAGGAAATAGACGGCAAAGGAAAGAAAGCCAGGATATGGGGTTGAGTGGCTTCTTCTCTGCCTCATGGGCTTTATTTATTTATTTAGAGATGGAGTCTCGCTCTGTTGCCCAGGCTGGAGTGCAATGGTGCAATCTCGGCTCACTACAACCTCTGCCTGCTGGGTTCAAGCAATTCTCCTGCCTCAGCCTCCAGAGTAGCTGGGATTACAGGCATGCAGCACCACACCTGGCTAATTTTTGTATTTTTAGTAGAGACGGGGGTTCACCGTACTGGCCAGGCTGGTTTCAAACTCCTGACCTCAGGCAATCTGCTGGGTTATAGGTGTGAGCCACTGCTCCTGGCCTCCCATGGGCATTATTATGTCAGTTCCAGAAGAGAGTGGAATGGCCCCAGCAGGGGGGTGGTTCGGGTGTGGGACTGTTTGTGGAGGCAAGTGCTGGGGTTGGCAGGAGGGGCTGGGATCCAGGGCTTGGGCAGGGTGCGGGTGAGGAGGTGGGATTGGAGGGATGGCCTCTGTCAGAGAGGGATCATGCCACCCACCATCCCAGCAGCAAGCTGAAAGCGAGGATGCAGCTGGAGAGGCTGGTGACTTTGGGAATGGAAAGGGGAGGGAATTCTGCCCCCTGTGTCCAAATGATTCCCCTGAGGCTTCTGAGTGGTACTGAGAATGCAGTCATAGCTACTGCTGACCCGGGACCTGTCTCCTTGGGAACCTTTAGAAACATGAATCCACTGCATCCTCACCACAACACTGAAAATCAGGCTGACAACTCCGATTTTACACAGGCAGAGATGAAGAAGGCTCAGAGAGGTGAAGCGACTTGCCAAATGACACACACTCAGCCCGTTCGACTCGAACCTGAGCTCTTTCCAGGATTCTGAGCGACCTGGGTGAGGATTTGCCATACCTGGTGAGGATCAGGTTGGAAGGATTCCTACAGGTTCAGGGCAGCTCCAGACAAAGAAGCTGGAATCAGGCCTCCTTGAGGCCAACCTTGAGAAGAGGCAAAATTACATCACCCCTGGAGCCTGCCCATGAAGCCCATCCCAAGCCTCCGCCACCTGGGGTCAAATTTCCTTGTTTCCCTCCCTCCCCAGCCAAGACCTGTTTTGTTGCTAAAATAAACATTGCATTTATTTTATTACAAGAAGACATGGCTAGGAGAGGTGGCTCATAACTGTAATCCCAGTGCTTTGGGAGGCCCAATTGGGAGACTTGCTTGAGGCCAGGAGTTTGAGACCAGCCTAGGCAACATAACTAGACCCTGTCTCTGCAAAAAAAAAAAAGAAAAAAAAAATTAGCTGGATGTGGTAGTGTGCGCCTGTGGTCCCAGCACTTTGGGAGGCTGAGGCATTTGGATCACTTGAGGTCAGGAGTTTGAGACTAGCCTGGCCAACATGGTGAAACCCCATCTCTACTAAAAATACAAAAATTTGCTGGGCATGGTGGGGCACATCTGTAATCTCAGCTACTTGGGAGGCTGAGGCAGGAGAATCTCTTGAACCCAGGAGGCAGAGGTTGCAGCGAGCCGAGATTGTATATTTGTACTCCAGCCTGAGTGACAAGAGCAAAACTGTCTCAAAAAAATAAAATAATAAAATAAAGTAGATTTTTATCTTCTTATTGTCTTTATTTTACTTTATTTTTTGAGATGAGGTCTTGCTCTATTGCTCAGGCTGGAGTGCTGTGGCACAAATGGCTCACTGCAGTCTCAACCTCCTGGAGTCAAGCAATCCTCCTGCCTCAGCCTCCCATGTAGCTAGGACACACAGTGCTTTCTATCACACCCAGCTAATTTTTGCCTTTTCTGTATTAATAGATATGGGGTCTCACATTGCTGCCCAGGCTGGTCTTGAACTCCTACCTTCAAGGAATCCTCCACCCTCAGCCTCTCAAAGTGCTGGGATACAGGCTTCCTTCTTATCTTAAAGTATGCTTATTATGTTCCATGTTTGTTTTAATGTTAGACAATGTTTCCTTTCCCCCAATTCTTCCAGGTAATCTGCTGCTTCAGGAAGATGGCCCCTGGTGTCCCAGCAAGTGGCTGGGATCTCCCTCGGGCATGGGTACCCGGAGAAGCACCATCCAGCATATCTTAGGGGTTTAGACTATTTCCCCGCATTTTTATTTTATTTTATTGAGATGGAGTGCTGCTCTGTTGCCCAGGCTGGAGTGCAGTGGCATGGTCTCAGCTCACTGCAACCTCCGCCTCCTGGGTTCAAGCAATTTTCCTTCTCAGCCTCCCGAGTAGCTGGAATCATAGGTGCCTGCCACCATGCCCTGCTAATTTTTCCTATTTTTAGAGAGACGGGGTTTCACCATGTTGGCCAGGCTGTTTTTGAACTCCTGACCTCATGATCTGCCCTCCTTGGCCTCCCAAAGTGCTGGAACTACAGGTGTGAGCCACCATGCCCGGCCCTTCTCCACATTATCTCAGATACTCCTCCCAAAGACCGGAGGTTCTCTTTTAGTTCCCTCTTGAGCTTGGCCTTCTCAGGAGAGAAAGAACCTACTTCAGTGTCCTAATCTCAGCCCAAAGAGGATGGAGATGTGGCCTGGTCATGTGTGAGAGTCCACACCTCCTCACACTGTACCCAGTTGCTGGGGTTTGGTGTGTACCACACAGGTTCAACACCCGTAGCATGCTCCTGGAGCCACAAAGTACCAGGGCTGCTGCCTCCTCCCACTTCAAGAGATGCCAAGTGGTGGATGCTCGACCGTACGCACATACATAGGCATTTATTTTTCCCCAAATGCTAGAATCGACACAAGCTGGAAGGGGTGTTTAGATCATGTTTCAGCTGGGAAAACTGAGGCCCACTGAACGGGTGCCAGCAATACACACTTCAAGTGTGTCTTAGTCCTGAACAACAAACACAGGAGAACTCCCCTCCCGACCCCTCCTCGCCGCCCCATTTTATTTTGGATTTAAGTTGCTGTACCCTAAAGGACTGGAAAATCAATAAAGGAAATCTAAATTGAGGGAAATTCTTCCAAGCAAGTGGCCTGAAGTTTTTAAAAAGGTCAATGTCATTAGGAGTGAAAAAAAATAGAAAGAAAGAAAGAAAAGGAAAAAAGGCTAAGGAACTCTTCTAGATGAAAGGAAATTAAAGAAACATGTAACTAAACACAACTGTGTGATCCTGGATTAGATTTGAGATAAAAACAAAAGCTATAATAATATTATTGGGAGGGGCCAGGCTCGATGGCTTACGTGTGTAATCCCAGCACTTTGGGAGGCTGAGATGGGCGGATTACAAGGTCAGGAGTTCAAGACCAGCTTGGCCAACATGGTAAAACCCCATCTACTAAAAATACCAAATTAGCCGGGTGTGGTGGTGCATGCCTGTAATCTCGGCTACGCAGGATGGGGAGGTTTCAGTGAGCAGAGATGACGCCATTGCACTCCAGCCTGGGGGACAGAGCAAGACTCAATATCAAGAAAAAAAAATTATTGGGAAATTTTGAATATAGATTTTATAGTAGGTAACAAATTGTGCCAATGTTAAGTTTCCTGCAAGTGATAACTATATTGTGGATTACACAGGAGAGTAAGAAAGAAATTCTTCTTCTTAAGAATGGCCAAGTATTTAAGGATGAAGTGTCATGTCCGCAAGTAACTTTCACGTGGTCCAGAAAAAAAAATAGTGTGTATGCACATACAAACCACCAGTAAACACGGGGGCAGAGAAACCAAGTTTGGCAGCATGTTAACAACTGGTCATCTAAGGATATCTGTGGATTCATTGTTCTGCTCTTAAAATTTTCTGAAGGTTGAAAATTTTCAAAACAAAAAGTTGGAGACTAAGTCAACTTTCTAGGTCTTTGTTAAGTAAAGATGACGTACTCTTTATTCTTGTACCTTCACAGAAGGTTTATAAACTGGACAGTGGGTGTAGAATCTTCACTGAGGCCGGGCACGATGGCTCATGCCTGTAATCCCAGCACACTGGGAGGCTGAGGCGGGCAAATCATAAGGTCAAGAGATCGAGACCATCTAGGCCAGCATGGTGAAACCCTGTCTCTACTAAAAATACAAAAATTAGCCAGGTGTGGTAGCGCCTGATTGTAATCCCAGCTACTCAGGAGGTGGGGGCAGGAAAATTGCTTGAACCTGTGAGGTGGAGGTTGCAGATCACACCACTCCACTCCAGCCTGGCAGCAGAGTGAGACTCTGCTTCAACAACAACAACAAAAAGAATCTCCTCTCTTCCCTTTTGCGGCCATCACCTAAGCGGGAGCTGCCGAAATGAAGTTCAATCCCTTCGTGACTTCCGACTGAAGCAAGAATCGCAAAAGGCGTTTCAATGCACCTTCCCACATTCGCAGGAAGATTATGTCCTCCCCTCTTTCCAAAGAGCTGAGACAGAAGAACAATGTATGATCCATGCCCATCCGAAAGGATGATGAAGTTCAGGTTGTACGAGGACACTATAAAGGTCAGCAGATTGGCAAAGTAGTCCAGGTTTACGGGAAGAAATACGTAATCTACATTGAATGTGTGCAGTGGGAAAAGGCTAATGGCACAACTATCCATGTAGGCATTCACCCCAGCAAGGTGGTTATCACTAGGCTAAAACTGGACAAAAACCTTGAACGGAAAGCCAAATCTCACCAAGTAGGAAAGGAAAAGGGCAAATACAAGGAAGAAACAATTGAGAAGATGCAGGAATAAAGTAATCTTATATACAAGCTTTGATTAAAACTTGAAACGAGGAAAAAAAAAAAAAAAGAATCTCCACTGAGGTTCCAGTTCAGCCTCTGGAAGCTCACATGAATCGTCCTAGGCCCCGATGACCCGGAGTCCCCATGGGCTCTTGTGGGGCCTCTGCCTGGAAAAGCAAAGCCACAGCTCACCGGACTCCTGTGACCGAGCACCCAGGCAGCGTGTTCCATGGGGGATGAAGGACACTTCAGGCCAGGGCCCTGAAATCCCAAACCACTCTCCCCAGAGGACGTCCTCCACGACCACTTGAGAAGGGCAGCTGACGCCTGTTGAGCACACATGCTCTGCCAGGCATTGACAATCTTCAAGGTCTAAGATGCCCCTGCCTCAACCCCAGTCGCTGCATTCCATGCTTAGGGAAAGAGGTGTTGATGTAAACTGGCCGGAGTCCAGGAGGGTGTATGGGATCACCTAGGGGGCTTAAAAAATGCCGATGCCCAGGGCCCACCCCCAGGGGTTCCCATCTGAGGGATGGCCAATCCTATAAGCCTGCGGTTAATTCTCATATGCAAGAAGGTTTGAGAATTCCTGGTTTAGAATCTACTTTTCAAACTTAGATGTGCATTAGAATTACCTGGAGAGCTTTTAAAAATAGACCATTGGGCGGGGCACGATGGCTCATGCCTGCAATCCTAGCACTTTGGGAAGCTGAGGTGGGTGGATCATTTGAGTAGGAATTCCAGACCAGCCTGGACAACATGGTGAAACCCCATCTCTACCAAAAATACAAAAATTAGCTGGGCATGGTGGCGCACGCCAAGGCAGGAGAATCACTTGAATCCAGGAGGCAGAGGTTGCAGTGAACTGAGATAGCACCACTGCACTCCAGCCTGGGTGACAGCAAAACTCTGTCTCAGACAACAAGAACAAGAAGATCATTGGACCCCTCCTCAGCCTAAACTAGACTCTCTGGGAGATGGACTCAGGCATCAGCATCAGTATTTTTGGAAAATTCCTTCCATGATTCCAACGTGCAGCCAGGGGTGAGAACCACTGGTTTCGGCCACACTGTCTCGGAGCACATCTGCCCTCATGCAGTTCCCATGGTTTCCCATGGTTATGGTTTCAAAAATGCATAGACTCATTAATGAGGGAAGCAGCAGGCAGGGATAGCTGGTCCAAAGGAGAAGGGGAGGGATTAAAGTATGTGTAATCAGGGAAAGAAAAGATGCTAAGATGAGACTGGAAAGGTACGTACAGAATGTCCTACGGGTTATAAACCCAAACTTCTCCTTCCTGCTCAGCTTTAGGAGCCACTCCAAGGTTTTATCAAGCTCTAACTTGGTTAGTAGTTTTTTTTTTTTTCTTGTTTTGTTTTGTTTTAATGGCGTCTTGCTCTGTCACCAGGCTGGAGTGCAGTGGCATGATCTCAGCTCACTGCAACCTCCGCCTCCTGGGTTCAAGCAATTCTCCTGCCTCAGCCTCCCATGTAGCTGGAATACAGGCACGCGCCACCACGCCCAGCTGAATTTTATTTTTTTTAGGAGAGACAGGGTTTCACCATGTTGGCCAGGACCTCGAGCTCTTGACCTTGTGATCCACCCGCCTCAGCCTCCCAAAGTGCTGGGATTACAGGCATGAGCCACTGCACCCAGCCTTGGTGAGTAGGTTCTAAAGATACATGTGGACTTGGGCATCGGGGTTGGGTTAGCCAGGAGGTGGCCTGTGGGAAGTGGCATTCGCCAGCCAGCCAGCTCAGCTTAGCCTCTCAAGGGTAGCGATGGTCAGGGGCAGGAGGTAGGGGACAGGTGGTCCAGGGCAGACCAGGCTGAGGCAACAGACAACAGGGGCTTCCATATCTGCACTGCTTCTGTCCCAGCCACCTTTGGCTTAATCAGAGTTGAGTTATTTCTCAAAGATACAAATCGAGGATCTTGCAGAAGCTCTGAGGCTTGGGATAGGTGGCAGGAGGCAGTGTTGAAACACAGAAAAATATATTGGGGCCAGATATAAGTAGAAAGGTTCCTTCCCTGAGCTATGAAACCCCCTCCTGCCACCACATCATGGCGCCCCACCCACACCTCCACCAGCAGAGTGAATCACAGCGCTGCTTGTCAGGAAAGGTATTTTTAGAACTTCTAAGTGCTATTGTCATGAGTGGTTTTAGAAATGCTTGTTTCAGGTTGGATGAAATGAAGCAAGGTGGGCTTAGATGTTCAGGCTGCAGGCTCCCTTCCCAGCAAGTTCTAGAAAGAGGCACAGGGTATCATCATTTTTAAAACTTCCAGGAAGATGAGGGTTTGGCAAAGCCCTTTCTGAATGGGAGAGGGGCTTTGCCAAAAGAGCCATTTTGGGATCAGGCTCGGGTCTGGGTTCCCAGCAAACCCCATTCTGTTTTTTGGCTGGGTCTCGCTCCGTTGCCTGGGCTGGAGTGCAGTGGCATGATCTCGGCTCCCTGCAACCTCCACCTCCCGGGTTCAAGCGATTCTTGTACCTCAGCCTCCCAAGTAGCTGGCATTACAGGTATGCGCCACCATGCCAGGCTAATTTTTTTTTTTTTTTTTTCAGTAAAGATGGAGTTTCACCATGTTGGCCAAGCTGGTCTCGAACTCCTAGCCTCAAGTGAACTGCCCGCTTCAGCCTCCTAAAGTGCTGGGATTCCAGGCGTGAGCAACCACACCCACCCAAACTTCATTTCCTTTGCCATCAAGGGTCTGTGTTCATAAGCATAGCCTTACAAGAAGCTGCTGGTTCCAGCCCAGTCAGGGATGGCAAGAGGAACTGGCAGGAAAAAAGGAAAACTGGATCCCTACCTCACTCTTCAAATCACAGTTCATTCTAAGTATCATAGCTTTAAACAGAAAAATCAAATACACAAAAATAAAACAGAACAGTTTCAAAATCTTGGGTAGGAAAACATTTATAAGCATTACACCAAAGGCTGAAGCCATAAAGGAAAAGAATGATAAATTGGCTATAAATGACAAGCTGGAAAAAATGTATCAAAAAGTTATATTTCTAGTTCTTTTTTTTTTCTCAGACAGAGTCTTGCTCTTGTTGTCCAGGCTGGAGTGCAATGGCACCATCTTGGCTCACTGCAACCTCTGTCTCCTGGCTCAAGCGATTCTCCTGCCTCAGCTTCCCAAGTAGCTAGGATTACAGGTGCTTACCACCATGCCCAGCTAATTTTTGTATTTTTGGTAGAAACAGGGTTTTGCTATATTGGCCAGGCCAGTCTCAAACTCCTAACCTCATGATATGCCTGCCTCAGCCTCTCAAAGTTCTGGGGTTACAGGTGTGAGCAACTGCGCCTGGCCTATTTTTAGTTCTTAAAAAATTTTCAATATAAGTAAACATAGCCAGGGTGGAGAATGTGGACAGGCAAATCATGAAGAAAGCCCTCTTAGCGACCAAAAAATGTACTTTAAGAAGTTAAACCATATTATAATTCAAAAGAGGGGGTTCTAATTTTAGCCTCTCAAATATAAAGGATCTAAAAACTCAGCAACACCAGTATCAAAAGGGTAGCAGGAATCTGAGGCAATCCTGATGGGATTAGTGCAGAAGAATTTGGCAGGTGTATTAGAACTTTTAATATTTTTCGTGCTTTTTCTTTTTCTTTCTTTTTTTCTTTCCTTTTTTTTTTTTTTTTTTTTGGAGACAGAGTCTCTCTCTCTCTGCTATCCAGGCTGGAGTGCAATGACGTGATCTCAGCTCACTGCAACCTCCACCTCTTGGAGTCAAGTGATTCTCCTGCCTCAGCCTCCCAACTAGCTGGGATTATAAGCGTGCACCACCATGACCAGCTAATTTTTGTATTTTTAATAGAGACCTGGTTTCACCATGTTGGGCAGGCTGGTCTCAAACTCCTGACCTCAGGTGACCACCTGCCTCGGCCTCACAGTGCTGGGATTACAGGCATGAGCCACTATGCCCGGCCTTTGCATTCTTTTCATAAAACAGTTTCCATTGCCTGAATTTACCATATACGTTGGCAAACTTTTTCTGTAAAGGGCAGACAGTAAATATTCTAGGCTTTGCAGTCCATTTGCCCTCCATGGCAACTTTTCAGCTCTGCCACTGTAGTGTGAAAACAGCCACAGATAAGGTGTGAACAAATGGGCATGGCTATGTTCCAATAAACCTTTATTTACAATAACAGCCTCCTAGATTTGGCTTATGGGGACTATGATTTGCCAACCTCTGATTTACTTTAAAACAATGATTGCTGCTGTGGGGAAAGACTTGTCTATAAGCATGATTATTACACTGCTTTTGTTAATTCCCCAAATTACATTAAAAATACACATAAACCTGGCCGGTTGCAGTGGCTCACGCCTGTAATTCCAGCACTTTGGGAGGCCAAGGTGGGCGGATCATGAGGTCAAGAGATCGAGACATGGTGAAATTCCATCTCTACTAAAAAACACAAAAATTAGCTGGGCGTGGTGGCGTACCCCTATAGTCCCAGCTACTCAGGAGGCTGAGGCAGGAGAATTGCTTGAACCCAGGAGGCAGAGATTGCAGTGAGCCGAGGTTGCACCACTGTACTCCAGCCTGGGGCCTGGCGACAGAGCGAGACTCTGTCGCAAAAAAAAAAAAAAATACACACACATACACGTGCCCAACAATAAGGGACTGGTATATAAATTTGGTTGTCTTCATGTGATGAAATGTCATATTGCCATTTAAAATTATGCCAAAAAATAACATGGCTAGTGGTATAGAATTTAGCATGATAGAAAATAGCATATAAATACTATTAAAATATAAAAAGAGTTTAGGCTGGGCGTGGTGGCTCACACCTATAATCTAAGTACTTTGGAGGCCAAGGCAGGTGGATCACCTGAGGTTGGGCATTCAAGACCAGCCTGACCAACATGGTGAAACCCCATCTTAAAAAAAAAAGTATATGTGTGTGTATATATATATATATATATATATATATATATATATATATATATATGGAGTTTAATGAGCCAGGCGTGGTGACTGACACCTGTAATCCTAGCACTTTGGGAAGCCAAAGCAGGCAGATCACCTCAGATCAGGAGTTTGAGGCCAGCCTGGCCAACATGAAATCCTGTTGAAATTTAGAAGAGAAGTCCTGTCTCTTCTAAAAATACAAAAAATTAACCAGGCGTGGTGATGTGCACCTGTAGTCCCAGCTACTCAGGAGGCTGAGGCAGGAGAATCACTTGAACTTGGGAAGTGGAGGTTGCAGTGATCACACCACTGCACTGCACTGCCTTCCAGCCTGGGCAATAAGAGTGAAACTCCATCTAGGCGGGGCATGATGGCTCACGCCTGTAATTCTAGCACTTTGGGAGGCTGAGGTGGGTGGATCACCTGAGGTCAGGAGTTCAAGACCAGCCTGGCCATCATGGTGAAACCCCATCTTAAAAAATAAAAATAAGTAAAAAAAAATGAGTGAAACTCCATCTAAAAAAAAAAAAAACTTTCCTAGAGGGCATAAAAGACCAGAATAAATGAAGAGATATATATATTCCTGGGTAAGAGAATGCAATATCGTAAAGAAGCCAATTTCCTTCACTTAATGCACAAATTCAATGTCAAACATGATCTCCAGCAGGATTGGGAACAGAACTTGACAAAGAGGCTGTTCTAGAAGTGAAAATATGTAAGAATAACAACAAACAAAAAGGTGTTTAAAAAAACAAAGAAGGATGAAGGAGCCTTTCCCTATCAGACATCAAACTGTAAAGCAAGAGTAACCGAAACTATGGTTTTGGCTTAAAATTACGTAGACAAACAGATCAATATAACAGACCAGAGTCTAGAAAGAGACCTACATTTATAAGGCAAGGTTACAATAAAGGTAACATTTCAAATCGATTGAGAAAGGAGGACTATCCAACAGTAGGAACTCAAAGCACTGGGCACATTGAGGAAGGAAGAATGCCAAATCTCTACTCCCACCAAAAGCAGAAATAGGCTTCAGGTGGATCAAAGGCTACGCATAAATACTTTTTTCCCAAAAGTATCTGAAAACTACATATAGGAGAAGGAAATCTGGAGGTAGAGAAGGCACAAAATGATACACAAAATGTAAATGGCATAAAAGGATTGATAAGTGATGACATCAGAATTAACATTCCGTGTAATAAAACACTCCCAAAACAAGATTAAAACACAAGCAAAATGCATAAAGATTGATAATCAGGATATACAGAGATTTCAACCTGGTACCGTGGCTCCTGCTTGTAATCCCAGCACTCTGGGAGGTCCAGGTGGGCAGGTCACCTGAGCTCAGGAGTTCAAGGCCAGCCTGGGCAACATAGCAAAACCCTGTCTCTACTGAAGAAGAAACCCCAAAATTAGTTGGACGTGGTGGCATGTGCCTGTGGTGCCAGCTACTTGTGGGTCTGAGGCAGGAGGATCGCTTGAGCCTGAGAGGCAGAGGTTGCAGCGAGCTGAGATTGTGACATTGCACTCCAGCCTGGACAACAGAGCGAGACTGTCGCAAAAACAAACAAACAAACAAACATAAAAACAATCAAAAAACAGAACACAGAGATTTCTTATAAATCAATAAGGAAACAACAAACAACCATATCGAAATGGGCAAAGAATGTGAATAGATAATTCACATTCCAGTGAATAGATAAAAGCAGAAATCCAGAGGGTGTGGGAAGATATGAAAAAGACAGCCCGCCTCCCTAGGAAGCAGGGCAGCACAGAGGACAGCAGCAACGGGGGTTCCTCCCCTCAGGCTGCTGAGCCGGAGACCAGCAGGTGGATGGCTGGCTTCCGGGGCTGGCCAAGGCCCTGGAGCAAAGGGCACTCTCATATATTGCTTGGGTGAGATGAATGATACAGACTATGTGGAAGAAAATTTTATCTGTATCTATCAAAAAACAAAATCTACATACCCTTTGACACAGCAATTCCACTTCCAGATATCTACTCCTAGAAATACTTAGACACGAACTCAAGGAACATGGATAAGGATGCTTGCCGGGGGTGCTGTCCTGGGAGGAGAGCTCAGCCTGAGCCCCGCGGCCACTGGGTGGACATGGGGCCATCATGAAGGGTGAGGTTTGGGCAGTGATAGAGGGTACAGGGACCCCAGGAAGCTCAGCCTAGGTCCTTCTCCTTTGGGCTGGAGCAGAGGGAGCCAGGGAAGCTTTCTGGAGGAGGTGGTACCTAAGTAAATTTGTTTTTTTAGTTTTCTGTTTTTTGAGATGGAGTCTTGCTCTGTCGCTCAGCCTGGAGTGCAGTGGTGCGATCTTGGCTCACTGCAACCTCTGCCTCCTGAGTTCAAGTAATTCTCCTGCCTTAGCTTCCTGAGTATCTGGGATTATAGGTGCATGCCACCATGCCCAGCTAATTTTTTTTTTTTATTAAAGACGGGGTTTCACCTCGTTAGTCAGACTGGTCTTGAACTCTTGACCTTGTGATCCACCCGCCTCAGTCTCCCAAAGTGCTGAGATTACAGGCATGAGCCACTGCACCTAATGGTTTTTGTTTTTGTTTTAAGAGAAGGGGTCTCATTATATTGTCCAGGCTGGTCTCGAACCCCTCAGCTCAAGAAATCCTCCCACTCAGCCTCCCAAAATGCTGGGATTACAGGTGTGAGCCCCCACGCCCGGCAATTAAGTCTTAAAAAAATGAGTAGACCTTAGCTCCTGACAAGGAAGCAGAAAGGAGGACATCCTAGGAGAACGGCAAAACTTGTGCAGAGGCTGGGAGGCAAGAGAGAACATGGCCTTCTCAGAAAATGGGGAGCGGTGGCCGGGCGTGGTAGATCACACCTGTAATCCCAGCATTTTGGGAAGCTGAGGAAGGTGAATCATGAGGTCAGGAGATCGAGACCATCCTGGCCATAGTGAAACCCTGTCTTTACTAAAATATAAAAACTTAGTGTGGTGGCATGCGCCTGTAGTCCCAGCTACTCAGGAGGCTGAGGCAGGGGAATCGCTTGAACCTGGGAGATGGAGGCTGCAATGAACCGGAATCATGCTACAGCACTCCAGCCTGATGACAGAACAAGACTCCATCTCAAAAAAAGAAAGAAAGAAAGAAAAACAACAACAACAAAAAAAACAGGGAGCGGTTTGGCCTCACCAGTTTTAGGTGTGAAATGTGCCATGGTGAGAGATAAGGCTGGAGCAGTGGGGAGGAGCCGATGCTGGTTTTTATCCATTGGTAAGGATGGGTCCCAAGAGTGGGGTGACAAATCAGAGCAGCAACTTAGGGATGGCCTGGCAAACTGGGATGGGATGTGGAGAGAGGAAGGCCGGGGACAGGAGGATGCCCAGTCAGTGGGTGGCAGTGGCTGCGATGGGCAGGGGAGGTGGGGGTGAGTGGGGAACAGAGGACTCGAGGCAGCTGCGTGAGCGGCACTGAGGATGACTCTGGGTTGGAGGCGACTGACACCGCTTGCTGGCATGGTGGCTACACAGGAGAGGCAGGTGGCCAGACGCCTTCTCCATTTAATGGGGTTCCCTGTTAATCCACCATAGGGTGGACCACTAGGGGCCAGGGCCTTACAGCACTTGTAAGATTAGGATTCACATCACCCCCTGCCGAGGGGTGACCACGGGCCCCTAGCAACTATCCCATTGCCTTCAGCACCCAAGGATGGGGCTCTCCACATATTCCCTGGTCCCCTTGAGAGGGGAGACCCCCTAGCCTCCTTCAATTTCATCTCCTCCCTCCCCCACTTCCAGATGGGAAGGAGGGTGAAGAAGAAAAAAATAAAATAAAATACCAAAGAGCGGAAAAATGACTCCCTCTTTAGTTCCCAGCGTCTCTACTATCTGTTAACCTTGAAAGAGCTGCAAAATGAATGCTACCCCCGCCAGCTGGAGCCTGGCACGGGTTCACACCCCCACGTCTCCACGGACCAGGCTCCCTCCTGGGAACACCTCCGCTGACAAACAGCTTGTTGCTTTTGTCTTCTCTGTAAGCCCCCTCCCCTGCTGGTCCCCGCTCACGCCGCATATAAACTAGGAAATCAATGAAGCCAAAAGATTGTAAGGTCAAACGTCCAACAAATGGACAATGACATAGTTCCACCTCAGTTTCCCCTTTATTGTTGTAAGCCTATAAAAGGGGAGAGAAGCTGCAGCTCAGAGAGCTCCGTGAATGAGCTCTGTGAATGAGGCCTCCTGCAGCTCCTGGCTGAATAAAAAGCCACTTCCTTCTTCTTCAGTGTTCCAGAGGTTTGTTCCCCGCCGGCTCCTGCTTCACCAGCCCCATGGCGGCCCCTACAGCATGTGGTCTGGGGGCTGATGGGCAGCCTGAGCAAGACTGTCTCAGGGGGACTCCCAGGGCCATTCCAGGAACCCTATGCCTGGACCCAGGGATCCTGGGGAGTCCTTGAGGACACACCTAGCATTCCCTTTGACCAGAAGCAAATTTCTCTGCATCAGGAAACTCAACAGCCTCCCCAACAGTTGGGGTTCCCAAGCCTCAAAGTGTCCTGTGCCAGGGTCCCGCAGTCTCTGGGGATGCTTGCGGAGCCACATCCAGTAAGGTCAGGAACTGGTGCATCCAGGCATCAACTGCCGGAAACAGACTTGCACAGGCAGCCCCAGGGGCCCCTGCCTGATGCCTAAGGTGGGTGGGGGGGCTTCTTGGGGCCTGGGAGGGGGACAAAAAGGGCAGGGTGCTTTCAGGGGTCAGGTGGCAGCTGCTCGCCTGCCAGACAGCAATCAAGCATTCACTGCTTTGACTATGAACCACATCCAGAGGTGACGACAAGCTTCATCTCCCAACATATACACATAGCACAGGGGTCATGCGTCTCTGTCCCATCTGTGTGCCATCCCCACACCCCCTCAAATCGTGCCTCAGGTGTGCATTCCCTAGGGCATCTGGGAAACCTACACAGTGAGCCAGGCACCCACTTCTTCTCGGTCTCAGACTGACCCCTAGGGGACAACTAAGACACAGCAGGGTGCCGAGGACCGGGCCTGAGACATTCGGACCTGACCATCTCGGCCCACTCTCTGTGGTCTTGACCCTGCTATAACAGGAGCCTGAGCTGGGAAGGGGACTCAATCACAACCCGTCACCGCAGGCTGGCCTTTGGACCGTGCCCCCGTCCCCTCCTAACACGCAGGAGCCCATGGTAGGGAACAGAGCCCAGGTCAACCAAAGTGGCCCCAGTGAGCGTAACGAACAAGGCTGTCACTGTGTCCCCACCCACCGCCATCTCACTAGGCTCTGACCAACCAAGCCAGGCCAGACCTCCATGGAGGGCAGAAAAAAGTTCACCCACGAGATGCTTAAAATCCAAAGCAACGAACACCTATAGGATTGCAAAGTCCCAAGAAGAAATGAGGAGAAGCACCAGGCTTGCTGGGATAGGCTGACGCGGTCTGTCTTTCTGCTTTCCTGTTACCTCTAGACTTTGGAGGAAAACAGCATCAGTTTACAAAAAAGAGTACCTCAGTGGAGGCCAGCTCTTCTGCATCCCCTGCTTGCATTTTCTCCACGTGCCATCTTTTCTGGGGGCATGGATGGCAGAACACGGGGGTCTCAAAAGCAACCGAAGACTACAAGGAACAGGCCACCCAACCCTCCCCCTCCCCCACCCCAAGCCTCAGCTCCACTGTACCCTGCAGTTCCCGGGGCAAGGCTTTACTCTGACACAATACACTGCAACACCAGCATCCGAGGGTAAACTGAAAAACGCACACGGTAACTTCAGCGCCATTTTCTTACACGCATCTTCAAGACACAGCAGCAGGCAGTGAGGAATTAGCACCTATTAGGGGTCTGTCTTCTCACTGAACTTTCACAGCAGACCCTCCAGATTGGAATGGCAGGCCCTGTTTTACAGCTGAGGACACTGAGGCTCAGAGGGGTTGAGAGGAACGTGCCTGGGTTGCGTGGCCTGTCCTGGGTGGCCCACGTGGGTACAGACCCAGTCCTGCACACCTCTGCACCCCGCCTCCTGCTCAGCAATCCAGGAAGGGGCCCCTCCACAGAGCACCTGGGGCACTCAGTATTTGTCTCACGGTGGGGGTCCTCTGCCCTAATCCCGGTTCCATTAGCTGGCTCCAAACACATATTCAACCCCTGTGTGCTGGACCCCTGAAGACAGACCTGGAGCCATCACTGCTGGCATGGGCACGGGCCTGGAGCCATCACTGCTGGCATGGGCACGGGCCTGGAGCCATCACTGCTGGCATGGGCACGGGCCAGGAGCCATCACTGCTGGCATGGGTACGGGCCTGGAGCCATCACTGCTGGCATGGGCATGGGCCTGGAGCCATCACTGCTGGCATAGGCACGGGCCTGGAGCCTGGTGTCTTCAGGAATCCCTGCAGGCTCTTGCTTTGAGCACAGCAGCCTGAGGTCCAGCCACCTGACCCCCAGCCTAGGGGCCTTGGCCCTCAGTTGGTACCTGGCTTTGGTCTCTGCCACCATGGAGTCCTTAGCACTGTGCCCCTCTCTATGGACTGTCCCTCCTCCAGTCCAGCCCAGGGAATCCAACCCTGACCCCACGACCCAGCTGGATTCCAAGAGGCCCAGCATCAGCCAAAGCGGCCTCTGGGATCTGGATCTCCTTTAGCTATAAACATGCTCATGCTTTGGGGTCCAGATGAGGCACCCGTCAGAGCTGGAGAAAAGGTTTGGGGGTTGGACTGGATGAGAAATCCAAATCATCCTCTTCTAGTTCTGGGTGTTGTCACCAGGAGGGACCTCGGCGGGTGTCAACTGTGCACCTTAAACTGTTTCTCTGTAGGAAGAAGTGGCACTGTTTGGAAAACTAGCTCAAAGTTTTATAAGAAACACCCACTAGGCGATGATAACAGTAAAAGAGAGCCTTGGGGACTGCGGTCTTTGTCCCGCTTCCTGGTACAGAGCTTCAGGATGGGGCTTGTCACCAGAAAGACTGAGCACACAATGAGGTGGAACTTCCTCGCCGTCCCACCTACCCCCAACCTCCAGGGAGAAGAGAGGGGCTGAAGACTGGGTTGTAAAACTTTTTTGGAGATGCGTGTGGCTGTGTCTCCCAGGCTGGCTGGAGTGCAGTGGTGCAGGCACAGCTCACCGAAATCTCAAACTGCTGGGCTCAATGCCCCTCCCACCTCAGTCTCCCCAGTAGCTGGGACTACAGGTGTGCACCACCACATCCAGCTAATTTTTAATTTTTTTGTAGAGACAGGGTCTCACCATCTTGCTCAGGCTGGTCTCAAACTCCTGGGCTCAAGCTGTCCTTCTGCCTCAGCCTTCTAAAGTGCTGGGGTTATAAGCATCAGCCACCATGCCAGGCCTACAAATTCTTGAACAATAAGATGCAGAGAGCCTGGGTGCTGGCAGCATGGTGATATGCTAAAGGCAGTGCCCCTAAGTGAAGGTGCTGGTGCTCTGCACCTTCTCCCCATACCCTGTCCTGTACATCTCTTCCGTGGGACTATTCCTGAGTTGTATCCTTTTAATATGCTTATCATCGTAAGTATAACCATTTCCCGGGTGTTTCTAGTGAATTACCCAGCCTGAGGAAGGTGGTCCTGGGAACCCTATGTTTGCAGTGGGCCAGGAAGACCTGCAGCTGGCGTGGGAGGTGGGGCAGTCTCATGAGGATGACCTTGACTTGTGGAGTCTGTGCTAACGCTGGGTAGTTAGCGGCAGGTGGAACTGATTGCTGGACACCAGTTAGTGTCAGAGAATTGGAGAATTCGTTGTTGTTTGAAATAAACAGGAACTGTTCAGCTCACAGAGCGATGGTGCAGGAGAAAAGGAAACAATTCCAGTCCTGCCTGCCCTTGACTTGTCACTTTCCCTATCTGTAACTCAATTTCCCCTCCGTGCTACAGACGGGGTTTAAAGTTGCTGGGTGAGGACCCCGGGCTGTTACTCACTCTGCTGGGGCTTCGAAAGAGGCCCCAGGGCTCTTGTTTAAATAACTATTTCTTGATTTTGATGTTCAAGAAGGGTCCTCAGAGGGAGGTTCTGGGTCCTCCAAGATACTGAAAATGGAGCAAAGGCGAGACCAAGAAGGAGGAGGCAGAGCCGTGGAAGACGCCGAGGCTCCCCAAGCCTTACCTGCTCCACGCAGTCTGGGATCTCCGGCGCGCACGGCAGTGTCCCCATGCTCTCCACTGACAGCACATCCTTCAGAAGCTCCTCGCACCCTTTGAAGACAGGCACAAGGACAGTGAAGGGTCAAACCTCAGCCTGGCATGGCTGCTCTGCTTCTGACTAATGGGCATGGGGTGGGAAGGGCTGAGGCGGGGGCTTGAGGCTGCAGGAAGCCAGCTGAGCACCAGAAGGGAGGGATGGAGCCCAGGCGGTGTGGAACTCGGCTCTGGGCACTGTGGAGGGGGCTGTAACAGGCCCTTGTTCTCTGGGATTAACTCCCACACACAGGGCAGGCTGGGCAACAGGAGGGCAGGAGGCCTTCCTGGGGGAGGGGACCTAAGGCAGTGCGGCCCACCTGGCTCACAGGGACTCCAAACACACCCATCCCTCTGAGGCTTGGTGCCCCCCACGTCCTGCAGACCCTGGGACGTCCAGGACAGGGCCGCCCACAGGACAGCTCCAGTTCCTGCTGACTCTGTACATGCCTGGCCTCGCTCCTGGGTGCCCTAGCAAATGCCCCAAGGTGGCTCTGAACACGGGAGGGGGATCTGGCAGAGCGCCCGGCACAGGCACATGGAGGGTGCAGTCTGCAGTGGCCCGCTGTCCACCAAATCCTTCCCTGGCGCCTTCTTTTTTTTTTTTTGGAGACAGAGTTTCGGTCTTGTTACCCAGGCTGGAGTGCAATGGTGCAATCTCGGCTCACCGCAACCTCCGCCTCCTGGGTTCAGGCAATTCTCCTGCCTCAGCCTCCTGAGTAGCTGGGATTACAGGCACGCGTCACCGTGCCCAGCTAATTTTTTGTATTTTTAGTAGAGACGGGGTTTCACCATGTTGACCAGGATGGTCTCAATCTCTTGACCTCATGATCCACCCGCCTCGGGCTCCCAAAGTGTCCCCGGCGCCTTCTATGTTCTGTGCCCCCTGCACCGTGCATTCGTTTCCCTTCACCCCTCACTCTGCTGAAGTAATCCCTGCATCCTTCCAACCTCCCTGGACTCACAGGCACCCCACAGAAAAGGGCTCACCTTGATCTGAGCCACAGACAGGAAGCCACGGCTTCTTTCACAGATAACCAGACATGCTGGGACTCCAGAAGTGACTGCATTCTCTATGCAGCTGGTGGGGAGGCCCTAGCGAACCCACCCAGCTGGTGACCTGTGCCGCTGTCTCAGATGTTTTTCTTTTTTGAGAGAGGGTCTTACTCTGTCACCCAGGCTAGAGTGCAGTGGCATGAATTCAGCTTACTGCAGCCTCGACTTCCTGGGCTCAGGTGATCCTGCCTCAGCCTCCCAAGTAGCTGGGACCACAGGTACACACCAGCATGCCCAGCTGATTTTTTGTATTTTTTGTAGAGATGGGGTTTTGTCATGTTGGCCAGGCTGGTCTTGAACTCCTGGACTCAAGCGATCCGCTTGCCTCAGCCTCCCAAAGTGCTGGGATTACAGTTGTGAGCCACCGTGCTTAGCCTTCACTGTCTCAGATAAACAGTTTAGTGGTAAGTGAGTGGCCATATTCTGACTCCTGCAAGTTTCTCACACAGGCCTTTGAATTTGGGACAAGACAGAGGGATTTATCTTGTCCCCCTTAAAGCTGAAAGGGGGAGCAGGGAAGAAAGGCAGGAATTAGGAAGAATTAAGAAGAGAGGGCAGGGCACGGAGGCTGATGCCTGTAATCCCAGCACTTTGGGAGGCTGAGGCAGGAGGGTCACTTGATCTCAGGAGTTCAAGACTAGCCTGGGCAATGTGGCAAAATTCCATCTCTACTTAAAATACAAAAAATAGCCAGGCATGGTGGTGTACCTCCTGTAGTCCCAGCTACTCAGGAGGCTGAGGCAGGAGGATTGCTTGAGCCCAGGAGGTAGAGGCTGCAGGGAGCCATGATAGTGCCACTGCACTCCAGTAGCCTTGGCCACAGAGTCAGATCCTGTCTCAAAGGAAAAAAAAAAAGGGAGGCAGGAGCAGGGAGGACACAAAAGCAGCTCAGAGGGAGGCGGCGGTCAGGTGAGCAGCGCTCTGTCCAGGGTTGCCTGAGACTGCCCTGGTCTTAAAACTGGAGTCCCTCCCACATCCCAGGAGACTCCTTGGGTTTGGTCATCCCAGAGCGGAAGAGAGAGGCAGAGGCCAGAAAAGCAGGGAGGGAGGCTTTCTCCAGAGGCAGGCACACAAGGGGAAGGGCAGAAGTGACACCGCAGCCCCCATGGCTGGGGCAACTGCATCCTTCCCCTCTGTCCCCGGGGGAGCCAGGGCAGAGCCTACTTCGGGCCCATCCTGGGCTCTGGGACCCCTTTGGGGAGGAATCCAGGCTGGGACCCCAGTCACAGCAGCTTCCTCAGCTGGGCGGGACCTGAGAGCACCTGGGAGAGCCCAGAAGACCTCACCTTTCATGGCGAACACCCCGCGGCAAAAGTCCTTGAAGTTGATTCTCCCCAGGTCGTTGGGATCCAAACATTTCACAAGTTTTTCTACCTATGGGAAGGAAGCAGGGACAGGTGTGAGGCACCCAAGGATCCCCCGAAGACTCAGGGAGCTGGGCCGGGAAGGCTGGGAGTAGGGGAGGGACACCAGTGTCCCTGCCCAGTCCTCTCCCCCTCACCCTGGGGTCATTATCAGCTGTGGGGCCACGTTACTCTCCCCATGGTGACAGACAACCGGGGCGAGAAAAAGCAGAGCCAACACCGGCTCCTCCCTGAGCACACAGCTTCAGGAGCCGAGCCGGTTTCCCACAGAGGCTGCACACCGAAAGCCAAGGCTCTGCCCATGTTTTAAAATTGGTTTCTTTCACACGAAATGAACACAAACTCATTGCAAAAGACCTGGAAACCCCACCGTTTCTTATGTTCTATTTCTTGTTCTAGGCACTGGCTAGATGGGGAAAACTCACTAAGCTGGACGCTTGTGGCTGGTGTACTTTTCCGTTTGATTTGTATCTTGCATGTCAATAAACAGTGTTAAATGAATAAGGAAGTAAGTTTCCACCTGGCGGAGTCAGCCATCCCTGAGGTTGGGGAGTTTCTCTCCCATGTAACAGTAAGTACAACAGAAACAGTTTTCTGTGCTGCTTGGTGTGTACCACCCTTATTGTTAGTGGTTGTAACATATTCTGCCTGGTGGATTCATCATGATTTACTTAACCATCCCTAATAGTTGGACATTTTAGTTATTTCCAGCTTTTTGCTTTTACAACTCATCTTCAGGGGTTCCGGCAGCTGTGCGGATGACCCATCAACCCCGGCCTCTCAGATCCTTGATTTTCTTGTTGCCTCATGTCCCACCTCAGGGGCCAAGTCCCTTGTTCAACCCAGTCATCACCCCTCCAATACCACCCACCTGAACTTCCCACTCCCTGACCCCATCTTCCCTTCCTGCCACTGCAGGGTTGCTCAACATCACTGGGTCTGCTCCCTGTCACTCACATCCAGTCCACGCCCCCACTGCATCCCACAGCTCCCTCATTTTCCACACCACCGCAGGGACCCCACTGGTCATAGCTGTCATCCTCTCTCTCCTGAACCTCATGCAAGTCTAACTGGATTAAGTTACCCACTCCTCTGCTGAAAACCTTCCAGTATCATTCCACCACACTTAGGATGAAAATCCGAACTCCGTAACATGGCCCACAAGGCCCCATGTGATCTGACTCCTTCCATTCCCTCTCCTCCCACGCTCTTCATCACTCACCGTACTCTAGCCACACTGGCCTTTGGCCAGCTCCTCAAGCAAACCACCACACTCCTCTCTGCCACAGGGCCTTTGCACATGCTATTCTCTGTATGTTGAATAGCTGTTCTCCTCATTCATCATCTGGCAATGTCTGTCCCTCCTTCAGTTCTCCCTTTGTACCTCTATTAAATGTCCCTCCCCCAGACAGGCCTGTCCTGACCACCCCCATCCAATCAGGGCCCACCCTGCTGCTACCCTGTCTTGTAGCATCCTATACTTTCCCTTCAAACTATTTGTTATAACTTGCTATCGTTAGCTAAAAAGAGATTGACATGGAGGCCAAAGGAAATAGCATTTATTTGGGAAAGAAAAAATTGCAATCCAGGTACACTGGATCAGGACAGCCCCGAAGAGCATCCCAGGAGGCAAGTGCAGGAGAAAATGCTTTATCTTTTTTTTTTTTGAGATGGAGTCTCACTCTGTTGCTCAGGCTGGAGTGCAGTGGTGCAATCTCAGCTTACTGCAACCTCCACTAGCTGCGATTACAGGTGGGCGCCACCATGCCTGGCTAACTTTCGTATTTTTAGTAGAGAGGAGGTTTCACTATGTTGGCCAGGCTGGTCTCCAACTCCCGACCTCAGGTGATACACCCACCTTGGCCTTCCAAAGTGCTTGGATTATAGGTTCGAGCCACTGCGCCGGGCCAGGAGAGGATTTTTTTATGTGGGATTTCCACAAAGAGTTGTTTTCAGAGGCAGCTCATTGGCTGGGCAGAAATCCTAAATTGCAAAGCCTTTCTGACTGGTTAGCTAATTAGGGTACTCCCAGCTGAGAAATGTTGGAGCTGGCAGATCGTGACTTCAGCTGTGTATCCAAGTCTATTGGGATAGAGTGTGTTTTGAATTGTAGCAGGCGTGAGTGCAGTCTTCCCGCCATCTCTCCGTCTCACTGCAGAAAGCCTTAGTCTTAGTTACTCCATTTTCTTTCATATAGTTGTATGCTTGTGTGATAATTTGATTAATTTATATCTTCTTTCTACAAAGTAAGCTCCGGAAGGGCAAGGGCCTGTCTGTTCTGATCCCCACTACATACTTGGTTGCTTGCACCATGACTGGTACATGGTAGAGGCTTCATAATATTTGCTGACTAAATGAATATAAATGATTGTATAAAACGTCTACTTTTTTTTTTTTTTGAGACAGAGTCTCACTCTGTCACCAGGCTGGAGTGTAATAGTGCGACTTCACCTCACTTCAACCTCCGCCTCCCAGGTTCAAGCGATTCTCCTGCCTCAGCCTCCCAAATAGCTGCTACTACAGGCACACACCACCATGCCCAGCTAAATTTTGTAGTTTTAGTAGAGACGGAGTCTCACGATGTTGGCCAGGATGGTCTCGATCTCTCCACCTGGTGATCTGCCTGCCTCAGCCTCCCAAAGTGCTGGGATTATAGGAGTGAATCACCAGGCCCAGCCCCTATCTATCTTCTTATCGCTCTTGATAACAGTTGCTAAATTGTCCTCTGTAAAGGTGTCTCAATTTAGTCTTCAATCAGAGCGACAGACTTCAAACTTGCCAGCCCTGGTTATTTTTTCCTTGTTTTTGGTAATGACCAATTTTGTAAGAAGGATCTTTTCTAATTAATTGGAGCTATTTTTTTCCCCCTGAAATTTCTAACACATGCATTTCAGCTTCTTGACATTTATTCCAGAAGCCTGCTTGTTTTCTTTTATTAAAAGACTTTTTTTTTTTTTTTTTTGGGCGCTTGGCCCAGGCCTTTGCAGGTGGATCACTTGAGGTCAGGAGTTTGAGACTGGCCTGGCCAATATGGTGAAACTCCCATCTCTACTAAAAATACAAATATTAGCTGAGTGTGGTGGTGGGTGCCTGTAATCCCAGCTACTTGGTAGGCTGAGGCATGAAAATCGCTTGAACCCAGGAGGTGGAGGTTGTAGTAAGTCAAGATGGCACCACTGCACTCCAGCCTGGGCAACAGAGTGAGAATGAGGGAGAGTGAGATTTATTATTCTAAAAAGATAATTTGGCTGGGTACGGTGGCTCACATCTGTGATCTCAGCACTTTGGGAGGTCAAGGTGGGCAGATTACCTGAGGTCAGAAGTTTGAGACCAGCCCGGGAAACATGTAGAAACCCCATCTCTACTAAAAATACAAAAAATTAGTGGGGCATGGTGGTGCACGCCTGTAATCCCAGTCACTTGGGAGGTTGAGACAGGAGAATTGCTTGTACCCAGGAGGCAGAGGTTGCAGTAAGCTGAGATCACATCACTACCCTCCAACATGGGCGACAGAGCAACAGTCCGTCTCAAAAAATAATAATAATTGACTGGGTGTGGTGGCTCACACCTGTAATCCCAGCACTTGGGGAGGCCGAGGTGGGCAGATCACCTGAGGTCAGGAGTTCAAGACCAGCCTGGTCAACGTGATGAAACTCCGTCTCTGCTAAAAATACAAAAATTAGCCAGCTGTGATGGCATGCACCTGTAGTCCCAGCTACTTGGGAGGCTGAGGCAGGAGAATTGCATGAACTCGGGAGGCAGAGGTTGCAGTGAGCTGAGATCGTGCCACTGCACTCCAGCCTGGGTGACAAGACTGAAACTACGTCTCCAATAACAATAATATATGTATATTTTAGAGCCAGGTCCCCATGCTGTTGCCCAGGCTGGAGTGCAGTGCATGATCACAGATCACTGCAGCCTCAAATGCCTGGACTCAAGGTATCCGCCCACCTCAGCCTCCCAGTACCTGGGACTACAGGTGCACCACCATGCTTGGCTCAGAAGCCCGCTTCTAAATCTGAAACTGCTTCTACAACTTAGTGGCAGCCCTCCCACAGCACCCATGCATTCATTCATGTATTCACATATTCATTCGTGCATTCATTCACTTATTCAACAAGTGATGTCTGAGCACCTCTTACATGCCCGGCACTCTGTCAGAGGTTGATGGTGGTAGCTGCTGGTTCCGCTGGCTAGCCACACATACACAATAGCGCATACACTTGTGTACACGCTCACACTCCTCATCAGGCACCTTGCCGCTCCCCCTAATAATCGCCATCAGTATCTATAGCACAGCCAGGCCAGGATGAGCTCTTTCCAGAATCTGCTCAGGCTGGCCTGCAGATGATGGATCTGAGGGCACCTGGGACCTGCAGAGCACAGCGTGCAGGAAACAGCCCCTGTCAACTGCTGTGAATGTTCACACTGTTATGGGCAGACTTGCCAGCACACCACACCAAAGCCAAACCACGTTGGGGATTCATCTATTCATGGGGACCATGTTTTTCTTGCATGCCCACAGTGTGGCAGCTGCAGGAGGGGTCTGAAGCCCTGGTCACTGCTGCTGGCCTGGCACCATGGGGCTGTGCCCAGTGGGCTTTGGAAGGTGGCACTGGACAAAGAGGGCCCCCACCCTAATCACCTTCTCCCTGCATGGAACCTGGTGGCTCTGTGTTTGCTTCCTGATTCTAGCTGACCCTGCTTTTCCGCTCTCGTGTCATCTGGGGTGAGGGAAGGGCAAAGGGGCCGTGCAACATCCTCTGTGAAGCCCCTTGAACCTGGTACCTAGTGGCTCTCAAGAAAGACCTGCAAAATTTCAATGAAGGAGGAAAATGGCTCTTTGCCAGCCTCCTCAGCATTGCCGCTGCCCCTCCCCCAAGCCATGCCAGCCTCTGACACTGACAGACAATGACGTGGCTTCTGAGAATAGCGATGCCCAGGTGACACCTGCAGGGCTGCAGGGGAGCCCACACACCATCCCACTGCATCCCACCTCCTGTCCTCCTGCCCTTGCATTGCTGGCATTATAGGGGGTCTGTGAATATGGGCCCCTGCGGCCACCACTCCCTGAGGCTGGGAGACCCTGGTGGAGCAAGCTGTCCATTCCTCTGCCAGAGAAAGCCTCCCTAGGAAGGAGGTGAGGGTGGGGTTGTTTGATGACAGGCAGAGAGATGGGGTACTAGGGGGGTAGATGGGGTACTGAGGGCCACAGCCTGGTCCCTGGAGCACCCCGAGCCATGGTCCAGGCTTCAACCGGGGCCACACCACAGGCTGTGACTTCTCAACAGCTGTTCCCACAGGGTTCTTCAAAGAGCGGCAGCCCCAGAGTAGTGGCCACAAAAGTGCCAGGCCGGCCGGGTGCGGTGGCTCACGCCTGTAATTCCAGCACTTCAGGAGGCCAAGGCAGATGGGTCTTGAGGTCACGAGTTGGAGACCAGCCTGGTCAACAGGGTGAAACCCCATCTCTACTAAAAATACAAAACTTAGCCAGACGTGATGGCAGGAGCTTGTAATCCCAGCTACTCAGGAAGGCTAAGGCAGGAGAATTGTTTGAACCAAAGAGGTGGAGGTTGCAGTGAGCCAAAATCTTGCCACTGCACTCCAGCCTGGGTGACAGAGCAAGATTCCATCTCAAAAAAAAAAAAAGGACCAGGCACACCAATGTTCTGTCCTTTAGAAAACCAGGTGTGAAATTATTAGAATAATAGTAATAATGCTGGTTATTACCCATACATACCATTGCCACAGGCTCAATGAGTTTTGAAATAAATAACAGCATCATTTATGTGGAGAGGTAAGCCTGACTCAGAGAGCTTAAGACATTTAGATAAAGTCACTGCAGTGGTAACTCTTTTTTTTTTTTTTTAAGACGGAGTCTTGCTCTGCTGCCAGGCTGGAGTGCAGTGGTGTGATCTTGGCTCACTGCAACCTCCGCCTCGTGGGTTCAAGCAATTATCTGCCTCAGCCTCCAGAGTAGCTGGGATTACAGGCACACACCGCCATGCCTGGCTAATTTTTTTGGTTTTTTTTGCATTTTTGGTAGAGATGGGTTTCACTATATTGGCCAGGCTGGTCTTGAACTCCTGATCACATGATCCACCCACCTTGGCCTCCCAAAGTGCTGGGATTACAGGCATAGGCCACTATGCCTGGCCTTTCCCCCCCCTCCCCTTTTTTAACACTTAAAAGGTTTGCCCAGCTGTAGTGGTAACTCTTGAAACTGGCCGGGTCTTACTGATCCCCGACAGCCAGCCACTCCTCCCTGCTGTCTTCCTGGGCCAGCGGCTCTCACCAGGCTGTCTTCACTGAAGTGCTGTTTCCATCCCCTGGCGCCCTGGTATCAAAGATTTATCCACATGGTGGGGACCCCTGGCATTTGATCAAAAACAATCTCCAGCTTCCTGGACATTGGGTGACCTTTGCCACAGACGATTCTTCTGCCAGACACATTGCACTGACCCAGCCTGTCATTGCATGGTTGATGAAGCCAGGTCCCAGGGAGGGAAGGGGCCTTACTCAAGGTCACACAGGGAGTATAGCAAATAGCTACCCCATGTGGGCTTCGTGGGGAGCCTGAGTCCCAGGCAGGGAGCTGGGGGCTGCCCCCAACCCAGGGGCACACAGCATGCATGGCTGGGCAGCCCAGGGGTTCCCGCTCTGGCTCCCAGGCCTTGAGAGATGGGCTCACCAGGGCTGGCAGGCGCTGCGGGAGCAGCTGTGGTCGCTGCAGCACACACAGCTGGGCCCCAGCTTGCTGCCAGGGAAACTGGTTGTTCACTGGCAGTAAAACATCCTTTTTGGGGCACTCAATTACCAGGCTTCCCCTTCTATTTCTGTTGCCTTTCTCTTCGGGCTGATTCTTTTCCCCGACTCAGTCCCCTGGGTCACATCTCTTCTAGCTCAGACCAGATGATGTTAAAAAGCTTTGCGGCCGCTGCTGTCTGATTCATTACCAGCCAGATACTCCCTGAGCCCGGGCCCAACCACCCGCACCTCCCTAATTTCAAGGTCTGAAAGCCAGATGGACTCAAGCAAGACATTTGCCTTCTGAAATCTCAGCTGCCTCATCTGAGGAAGCGAGATAAGCCGGCTTATCTTGCCGCTGTGAAGCTGTCTAAACGGCAAGGTGTCTAATAAACATTAACCATTACCCACAGGAATCAAAGCCAGTGCTTAGCGAGCCTTCTTTTGTGCCAGGCACCATCGGGGGCGCTCTATGCATATGAACTTGTATATTCCTCGCAACCATCTGGGAAGTAGATACTGTTATTATTCCCATTTTACAGGTGAGGAAGCTGAGACATAGAAAGGCAAAGTCATTTGGAGTTAAGGTCTCACAGTTCATAGGAGACGACTGAACACAAGAGGCCTGGTTCCAGAGTTCATTTTCTTAGCCAGTAATTATTATTTCTGCTAAAATAATTGCAATTATGGCCGGGCGTGGTGGCTTATGCCTATAATCCCAGAACTTTGGGAGGCTGATGGATCACGAGGTCAAGAGATTGAGACCATCCTGGCCAACATGGTGAAACCCCATCTCTACTAAGAATACAAAAAATAGTGAGACTCTGTCTCAAAAAAAAAAAAAAAATTGCAATCACTATTATGCTGACAGGTTTAGGGGCTTGCTCTGACCAGAGAAATAATAAATCTGTATCTGCTCTCTTTTCATCTAGAAAAACTGGCATTGGTACTGACAAGCCTTGCTTAAGAACTTAAGTATCAAAAGAAAAATTAGGCCAGGCACAGTGGCTCACACTTGTAATCCCAGCACTTTGGGAGGCCGAGGTGGGCAGATCACTTGAGGTCAGGAGTTCAAGACCAGCCTGGCCAACGTGGTGAAACCATATCTCTACTAAAAATACAAAAATTAGGCCAGGTGTGGTGGTGTGAGCCTGTAATCCCAGCTACCCAGGAGGCTGAGGTGGAAGAATTGCTTGAACCTGGGAGGCAGAGATTGCGGTGAGCTGACATAGTGCCACTGTACTCCAGGCTGGGTGACAGAGCGACACTCCATCTAAAAAAAAAAAAAAAAAAAAAAGGCCAGGTGCAGTGGTTCTTGCCTGTAATCCCAGCACTTTGGGAGGCTGAACCAGGTGGATCACAAGATCAGGAGTTCAAGACCAGCCTGAACATGATGGTGAAACCTCGTCTCAGCCGGGTGCAGTGGCTCACGCCTATAATCCTAGCACTTTGGGAGGCCGAGGTGGGTAGATCACCTGAGGTCAGGAGTTCAAGGCCAGCCTGGCCATCATGGTGAAACCCCATCTTTAAAAAAAAAAAAATTAAAAATTAAAAAAAGAAACCTCGTCTCTATTAAAAACACAAAAATTAGCCAGATGCAGTGTCGAGTGCCTGTAATCCCAGCTACTTGGGAGGCTGAGTCAGAGAATTGCTTGAACCCAGGAGGCAGAGGTTGCAGTGAGCCAAGATTGTGCCACTGTACTCTAGCCTGGGCAACAGAGCAAGACTCCATTTCAAAAAAAACAAAATAGCCAGGGGTGGTGGTGCATGTCTGTAGTCTCAGCTACTGGGGAGGCTGAGGCAGAAGAATTACTTGAACCCAGGAGACAGGAGGTTGCAGTGAGCCAAGGAAAAAAAGGAAAAATAAATTTTGACACACTGTGCCACTAAAGCAGAGGTGGCCAACTAGCATCTCAGGTGTGGCTTGCAGACAGACCTAAAATTAGATGTCAACATTTAAAACCAAGAAAGCCTCCTGGTTTTGGTTAAGATGGAGTAAGCACACTATAGTTTAGCTTTTCCACTGATTGTAACTAAAAACCCTGAGAGAAGACATAAAACAACTACACAAGGACTCTGAAAAGTGAAGAGTGGAAGGTGAACTAGGGAGGAAAACAAAAACTCAAGTGAGACGAATGTGGTAGTGAGCTTTGCTTTGCATATTTTTCTGACCTACACTCAGGAAGCCCAGATCCTAGAACCGTGCAGCAGGGGCATAGGAAAAAGCTACAGAAGAAACTGTTTCTTGGCCAAGTGTGGTGGCTCACGCCTGTAATCCTAGCACTTTTGGGAGGCAAGGTGAGCGGATCACCTGAGGTCAGGAGTTCAAGACCAGCCTGGCTAACATGGTAAAACCCAGTTTCCACTAAAAATACAAAAAGTTAGCTGGGTGTGGTGGGGCGCACCTGTAATCCTAGCTACTTGGGAGGCTGAGGAAAGAGAATTGCTTGAACCCGGGAGGAGGAGGTTGCAGGGCTGAGATCGCACCTTTGCACTTCAGCTTGGGCAACAAGAGCAAGCAAAACTCCATCTCAAAAAAAAGAAAAGAAAAGGAACTCTTTCTGATGAGAGGCTGGGAAAGGGGCCCTCTTGGGAAAAATCGAATTGGAGAAATCCCCTGGGTCCTTTTTCTCCCCCAGCCCCTTCCCTACAAGGTAAACCCTGTCCAAAAGGTTAGGTGGTGGCAGCAGCTGTAGCAGTCACACAGGGGGACCTAAAACTCCAAGAAAGGAAAGATCTTTTGCCTGGAAGAAAAATGAGAAAAAAGGGCCCCTGGGAGCTGAATAGGGTGGCATCACAGAAAGAAGGGAGCTTGAGAATGCGATCCCATAAAGTTGTATTTGAGGTCCTAGCCTACTCCTGAGCTGCATGTACATGGAACTGACCCAAACAACCTACCAAAGACTCTGAGAACTGAACTACAGGTGTAGACTGAACAGACTGGCCCCTGGAGTATATACACTCGGGGTAGATCTGAATAGCCCTGCAAGGCTTTGAAAACTGAACTGACATTGAAACTGTAACTCATAGAGGTCAGGCTGGGATCTGAGGTGTCAGCCTAACTGGGTTGACTTCCTGATTTAAAAAGCAAACAAACAGACTGAGCACAGTGGCTCATGCTCGTAACCTTAATGCTTTAGGAAGCTGAGGTAAGAGGACTGCTTGAGGCCAGGAAGTTGAGGCTGCCACGATCGTGCCAATGCAATCAAGCCTAGATGACAGAGCAAGACCCTATCTCAAAAACAAACAAATGAATAAACAAACGAAGAAAAAAACCTGACATTCTTCAGAGGATTTTAACAGGACCCAGAGTCTTGTAATATTCCAAATGCCCAAGACATAATTCAAAATTATTTGACATACAAAGAAACAAGAAAAGCTGACAACAATGTACAAGACAAAACACAATCAAACAGATACCAATGCTAAGATGAACCAGATGTTGCCATCATTAGACAAAGGCTTCAAAGCAGTTATTATAACCATGCTCCATGGTTCAGTAAAGGTGAACAATCCTGAAATAAATGGAAATTTAGAAATTCTCACAGAAAAACAGAAGTTAGAAAAAAGGAACTAAATGGAAATTTTAGAACTAAAAAATACAACATATGAAATAAAAAATTCATTGGATTGGATAAATAGCAGAATGAAGATGACAGAAAAAAACAGTGATAGAACAACAGAAATTACCTAATCCAAATAGGGAAAATTACCAAGGATTCAGATAAACATTACATAAAAGGGTCAACTCACCAACAAGATACATAACAACATGTTAGATGCACATTTCTAACACCAGAGCTTCAAACTACATGAAGCCAAACTAATAAAACTGAAAGGAGAAATAGATAAATTGACAATTATAATTGGAGACTTCACACTCCTCTAGACAATAGAACTAGTTAGATAGAAAATCTAATTTTTAACAATAGAGCTAGTTTGATGAAAAATCAACAAGGGATCCAACAGGCCCAAAGATCACCACTAACCAGCTTAACCTAATTGATGTTTATAGAACACTCCACCCAATAATAGCAGAATACACATTCTTTTCATGTACACATGGAACGGTCACCAAGGTAGATCATGTAGATCATATCCTGGGCTATTAAACAAACTATAATACTTTTTTTTTTGAGAAAGGATCTTGCTCTGTCACCTCGGCTGGAGTGCAGTGGCATGATCATAGCTCACTGCAGCCTCCACCTCCCAGACTCAAATAATCCTCCCAGGTCAGCTTCCTGAGTAGCTGGGACTACAGGCATATGCCACCATGCCCAGCAAATTCTCTTATTATTATTTTTTTTTTGTAGAGATGGGGGACTCACTATGTTGCCCAGGCTGGTCTCGAACTCCTGGCCTCAAGAGATCCTCCTACCCTAGCCTACCAAAGTGCTGGGATTATAGGGATGAGCCACCGAGTCTGGCAACATATTTTTTTAAACTGAAATTATAAATGTATGTTCTGTGACTATAATATAATTAAACTAAAAATCAATAACAGGGCTCAATGGCTCAGATTTGTAGTCCTGGCACTTTGAAAGGCCAACGTGGGTGGTTCACTTGAGGTCAGGAATTCAAGACCAGCCTGGGCAACATGGCAAAATGCCATCTCTACTAATAATACAAAGCTTAGGCCAGGCGCAGTGGCTCATGCCTATAATCCCAGCACTTTGGGAGGCCAAGGCAGGTGGATCACAAGGTCAAGAGATCAAGACCATCCTGGTCAACAAGGTGAAACCCTGTCTCTACCAAAAATACAAAAATTAGCTGGGCCTGGTGGTGCCCGCCTGTAGTTCCAGCTACTCGGGAGGCTGAGGCAGGAGAATTGCTTGAACCCAGAAGGTGGAGGTTGTGGTGAGCCAAGATTGTGCCATTGCACTCCAGTCTGGGTAACAACAGCGAAACTCCATCTCAAAAATAATAATAATACAAAACTTAGCTGGGCATGGTGTAATCCCTGTCCCTATAATCCCAGCTACTTGGGAGGCTGAAGCATGAGAATCACTTGAACCTGGGAGGTGAAAGTTGCAGTGAGCTGAGATCGAGCCACTGCACTCCAGTCTGGGCAACAGAGTGAGACTCCATCTCAAAAAAAGAAAAAAGAAATTATAAAACTAAAAAATCAGTAACAGAAAGGCATTTGAAAAATCCTCAAATACTTGGGAATTAGGCAGCATGTGTCTAAATAATTCATGAGTCAAAGAGGAAGTCTCAAGATAAATTAAAAATAATTTAAACTAAATGTAATAAAAATACACCACCATAAAATTCAAACCCAAAGCAAAAGGGAGGAAATAAATAATAAAATAAGAGCAGAGGCCAGGCACAGTGGCTCACGCCTGTAAACCTAGCACTTTGGGAGGCCAAGGAGGGCGGGTCACAAGGTCAGGAGTTTCAGACCAGCTGGCCAATATGGTGGATCCCCGTCTCTACTAAAAATACAAAAACCTAGCCGGGCGTGATGGTGAGCTAAGATTTGGGCTACTGCACTCCAGCCTGGGCAACAGAGGAGACTCCATCTCAAAAAAAAGAAAAAAAATTAATAAAATTAAGACGGGTAGAAAAAAATCAACAAAACCCAAATCTGTTTTTTTGAAAAGATTAACAAAAGTGATGCATTTCTAACCAGAATGACAGAAAGAGAGAAGATAAAAATTACCCATATCAAAAATAAGACTGGGCACAGTGGCTCACACCTGTAATCCCAGCACTTTGGGAGGCCAAGGTGGGAGGATTACCTGACACCAGGCATTCAAGATCAGCCTGGGCAACATAGCAAGATCCTATCTCTACAAAAGATAAAAAAAGAAAATTAGCTGAGCATGATGGCACATGCCTCTGGTCCCAGCTACTGGGGTTGGCTGAGGTGGGAGGATTGCTTGAGCCAGGGAGGTCAAGGCTACAGAGAGCTTTGATTGCACCACTACATTCCAGCCTGCGTGACAGAGTGTGACCTTGCCTGAAAAAAAAAAAAAAAAAGAAAGAAAAAGAAAACAGATATCATTACAGTCTTACATTCTTTAAAAGGCTAATAAGGAAACACTAGGAACACTTCTACACACATAGTTTCTATAACTTAGATGAACTAATGGGCCAACTCTTTGAAAAACACAAAGTACCAAAGCTCATGCAAGAAGAAACAGATAATCTGAACAGTCCTTGAGCTATTAAAGAAATTAATTTCCACTGGGTACCATGGCTCACACCTGTAATCCCAGCACTTTGGGAGGTCAAGGTAGGTGGATCACCTGAGGTTGGGAGTTGGAGACCAGCCTGATCAACATGGAGAAACCCCATCTCTACTAAAAATATATAATTAGCCAGGCATTGTGGAGCATGCTTGTAATCCCAGCTGAGGCAGGAGAATTGCTTGAAGCCGGGAGGTGGAGGTTGTGGTGAGCAGAGATCACGCCATTGCACTCTAGCCTGGGCAACAAAGGCAAAACTCAGTTTAAAAATAATAATAATAAGTAATTTCTTAATTTATACCCTTCCGAAAAGAAAAACCTCAGGCCTAGCTAATTCCACTAAGTATTTAAGGAAAATATACATAAATTCTATACAACCTCTTCCAGAGAATACATGAGACACTTCCCAATTAATTTTATGGGGCCAGTAATACCCTGACACCCAAACCAAACAAAAGCAATGTAAGAAAACTACAAACTAGTATCCCTCATTACAAACCAGTATCCCTTATTACAAACCAGTATCCCTCATTACAAACCAGTATCCCTCATGAATACAGATGCAGTGAGCTTCAGCGAAATGTTAGCAAATCAAATCCAGGAGAGATATATGAAGAATATACCAAGACCAACAGGCGAATGGGGTTTATCCAGCAAAGCCAGCCCAACATTTGCAAACTAATGGATGTAATCTATAGTTGACTGAAGAAGAAAAACCCATTAAAAGATGCAGAGAAATCAAATGGCAAAATTCAGCATCCATTCATGATACAAAAAAAAAAAAAAAAAAACCTCTCAACAAAGTAGAAATAGAAGGGCACTTCCTTACTTTTCCTTATCTTACAGAAATGAAAACTTACATTCACACACACACACACACACACACAAAACTGCACACAAATGTCCACAGCAGCATTATGCATAATCGCCCAAACCTGGGAACATCCCCAATGTCTTTCAACAAGTGAATTGACAAGTAAGTGTTCTGTAATCAAAAGGAACAAATGACTGACACACAAAAACACAGATGAATCTCAGATGCGTTATGCTACGGGAAAGAAACCCGTCCCCAAAGGTTACAAACTGTATGATTCCATTTATGTGCAAAAGGCAAAACCATAGTGACAAAGGACAGATCACTGGATGCCAAGAGTGAGGAGGAGGGACTGAAGACAAAGGAATGGCCAGAGGGAATTTGGGAATGAAAGGTTCTATCCCTGATGGCGGTGGGAGTTATAGGAATCTATGTAAATAGTGACACTTCCTCCCCTAAGCCCCCAAAAGCAAATTTTACTGTATGTAAAGTAAAAAAAAAAAATTATTTAAAAAATTTTCTTTAAAAATCAAGGGAACTTGCTGGGCACGGAAGCTCACACCTGTAACCCCAGCACTTTGGGAGTGGGTCAAGGCAGGAGGAACGCTTGAGAGTTCGAGGTCAGCCTGGGCAACATGGCAAAACCCCGTCTCCACAAAAAAATAAACTAAATTAGCTGGGTGTGGTGGTGCACGCCTGTAGTCCCAGCTACTTGGGAGGTTGAGGTGGGAGAAGCACCTGAGCCTGGGAAGTCAAGGATGTGGTGAGCTGTGATTGTGCCACTGCACTACAGCCTGAGTGACACAGAGAGACACTATCTTGAAGAAAAAAATCAAGAGAACTGCACATATAAACTTGGATATCTGGCTTTAAATTTTATTTCTATCTTTTTTATAGACAGGGTCTCATTGTCACCCAGGCTGGAGTGTAGTGGCACGATCACAGCTCAATGCAGCCTTGACCTCCCAGGTGCAAGGGACCCTCCTGACTCAGCGTCCGAAGCAGCTGGGACTACAGACGTACACCACCACACCTGGCTAATTTTTTATTTTTTGTAGAGACGGGGTCTCATTATGTTGCCCAGGTGGTCTTGAACACCTGGCCTCAAGTGATCCTCCTGCCTTGACTTCCCAAAGTGTTGGGATTACAGGTGTGAGCCGCCATCCCCAGCCCCTGGCTTTTCTTGAAAAATCAGATCTGGCACCGCAAGTCCCATATTCCCCCACAGCAACAATGAGAGACAGCTGAATTCAAGCATACTGTTTAGAAAGGGAATGTGCTCTGCTCCCCAGCTGACCATGGGAAACCCAAATACCAAGTAGTTCTCCACCCCAGCCCCACCCCCACCCCATCCCAGCTCCACCCCCTACCTAGGCTGCTTCCCTTCCTGGCCCCCATGGGCATCAGAGTGGCAATTCCTGCTACCCTGGTCAGTAACCTGGGCTTGGCTGGGCACCTGAAGTCGTCTATACCCACAAAAGGTGTTTCAGGGCTTGGCTTGGGGTGGGGTGAAGTTGAAACACCCCAGCATAAAAAAGCAGCCACAATAGAAGGCAGACAGGAAAAGAGGGAAGAAGACAGTGACCAGAGAGCAAGAGGGGCACATCTGGGCACCTGGAGACTCCCTGCAGCTGCCGGGCTGGGAAGTGCCTTCCAGCACTGAAAGTCATGGCCCCAGGTGGAGCCTAGGTTGACCTGGAAGGGCTTCTGGAGAGGGGACCCTCTGGAGGAGGTGAGGCAGCTGCTGAAGTCAGATCCTTGCTCAGGGGTGGCTACTCTGAGGGCCTTACATTCAGGGGACACCTGTGGGGACCTTGGGGTACCAGAGGCATTGCAAATCCCAGGACCAGCTGCAGGGTTTTCTGCTGGGAGCTGGCCAGGTGAGACAGATGGTGGGGAAGGAGGTGAAGGGCAGCAAGAGGGAACAGGAGAGGGAGAGGGAGCCATGCTGGCAAAGGCAGGGGGTCTGGGGTAGATGGAGGGAATGTGGAAAGGAGGAGACCTCAAGAGATGGGGCCGAAGAGAGAACAAGCCGGAAAGACAAGGGTTTATGAGCCAGGCAAAGGGCTTGCATGTGCTTTATCCTGAATATGAGCCATTGTGAGAACAGGGGCAAGTGCTGGCCGAGGTAGAGGGAGCCCTGGCTGGTGTCAGGCAGCCTTCAAAGCACTCAAGTGCATCACTCCCAGCAGCTCCATGAAGGACCAAACAGCCCATCATTCCCCTCGCACAGCAGTGGACCCAATGCACAGCAGACAGGGCTGGAATCCAGCTCCCCGGCTCTGTCCCTCTTCAGGATGGCCCCTCTTCCTGGGCTCTAGCCTCTCCTGGGGCTTCAGGCGAGATGCTCCAGCTGCTTGTTGATGCTCACTCCCCGAAGTCCAGCTGCCTGACGTCAGGGCACACAATAGGACCCTGTCCTCTGGAACCGCCACCCCCAGGCCTGCTGGTACAACAAAGGGCAAGGCGGCCACTGGCCCTCTCCATCAATTCTGAGGCAGGGATGGGAGAGGAGCCAGGCAAGAGCTTCAGCAACACCAGCCTGAGACAAGGGATGAGGGAGGGACTTCCAAAGTGGGTCCCACCAGTTCCTGCACCCTGGGCCCAGGCCAGAGCATCTGACCATCTTGCTCCCAATCCCTAAGCCCACTCCCCTCCATGTGAAGGGCTGTCCCATGGAATCAGTCACACTTGCCCTGGGTGAGCCACAGGTAGAGGGGTGACAGCATGTGGTTGTGGAAAGAATCCTGGAGGAACCAGGGGCCCCGGGCTCAGGACCAGCTCCATCATTAGTGCGGCCCAGGGCAAAGGGGAAAATTGCCACTAATTTAAAGAAGGTGACCGCAGAACACTGAACCCTGTGTGACTGCACAGGCCGCATGCCCAGAAAGCTGGCTCTGCTTGGGCATCAATGATTGGACCTCGAGCACATTGCCTCTCTGAGCCTCAGTTTCTGTATCTATAATACACTTCCAGCCAGCTCGCAGGGCCGCCGTGATGATCGGGTCCAGCGATGAGTCAAGGATGTCAGAGGCTATAGAGTGCCGTGAAGAGCCAGGTGTGAAGGTGGATAGAGAGGGCCTATGGGTGAGCCTTCCGCCAGGAGGGGCAGGCAGAGGGGCCACTGGCCAGCTGGGAGGCTGCAGAGACCATCCACAGGGGGGCCGAGGTGACAAAGCAGGGTGGTCCCTAAGACCCGCTGAGAATCTCGGGGATGCTATGCTTCCTGGGCCCTACATCCAGTACCAGCTCCACCACCAACTGCTTTACTGAGTGGTCTCACTGAGCTCCTTCCTCTCTCTGGGCCTCAGTTTCCCCATCTGGAAAATGGCAGCATCGGATAACATTAATATTGAATGTCTCTTCCAGCTCTGAAGTCTAGATGATCACAATGCTTTCAGTTAAGTTGAGGTGGGCATGGGGTTGGGGGAGGAAGAGAAGAAAACCAGAGTGGAGAAGCAGATGGCGGAGCAGAAGAAAAATGCCTCCACTCACTGGAGCTTCACTGTGGACCAAGTAAATGGCTTGGGGACCTTGGAGTGGGTGAGGCCCTGGGGAATTACTCAACCTCCCTCTGAGCCTTTTACTTCCCCTGTTCTATAAAGTCAAGAAGTAATGACAAGAACGGAGGCAGATCCGTTGGTCACCACTATCCTGCCCCTCCCCTCTTCTCTGTCCACGTACAGCCCCCCTGGTTCTGAGGTACCTATCTTCTGCCTGACCAGGTTCCTGGGGCCCACTCAGCCTGTGGCATGAGTTCTGATTGGACCAAGCCAGCCAGGTGGGCTCATTTCCCTTGCCAGTGATTTGTTCAGGCAAAGGCATGTTATACATCTCTGGCCAATGAGCCATGAGGAGACATCTGCAGGGGGCTCTGAGAGAGGCTGTCTTTGGGGGTCGGTGGCATCCATAGGAAGCTCTCCCCTCCCTGCTTTCCCTGCTGGAGAATGGACACCACATGGGTCAACCCCAGCCGGGAAGCTCAGTGGAAGGGGACTGGATCCTGGCTGATGCCTCTGAACCCCTGAGGAACCAGCCCTGGAGCTGCCCTACCTTGGACCCTTGTACTATAAAAATACATTTGCCTTAGAATTTATATCATTTTGTATTGGTTCCTGGCTCCTAAAGCTGGAGGGCCCCTACCCAGTGAAGGACCTGCTGGGATAAAAGGTGGTGATGGGAGGGAAGGTGGAAGAGGTACTTTGGAGTACCTCTGGCCAGGGTGGCCAGACATCCAGAGGGCCAGCCAGCACCATGGCCCTGTGACATGGTACCCAGACCACCACCTCCTGGGAAGCGCTGTCCCACCAGCCACAGCTGGAGACGCCTTCCTTTATGGGACCGCCAACATGTCCATCCGTCTGAGTGTCATCAGGCGGCCCCTCATTCACAGCCTGAGCCTGGGCTGACAGAATCCCTCAGGCCACCCACGAGGGCTTTGTTTGGGGTCTGAATAGGAGTGAAAGTGACAGAAGCCTGGGTGGTCTCTGAAGCAGACTGGCCTCCACATGCATCCTTCCATCTGTCCATTCCTTCTGCAAATGTTTCCACAGCTCTTCAGCCAGACTGGCCTGTGAGGAGACAGAGAGGCTGCTAGGAAGCTCCCAGGGAAGGAACAGATGTCCTGGAGTTATTTTTGAGCGAAATAAAAATAGCCTGGGGAATAGCATAAAAGTGCGTAGGTGACTGTTAACACTGCGACATGCCCAGGGCCAGCGTAACGGGGCTCCCAGGCTCTGGAGGCAGAGGGCGCTGCGCTGGAATCCCACCTCCTCCATTTCCCAGCTGTGTGACCAGCCGCGATGACTCAACCTCCCTGAGCAGCAGCACCACTTCGTCATGTGTCAGGACTGAAGGGAATGGCCTATCGAGATGGCCTGGCAGCTGACACAGAGCAGCCTTGGGATAAAGGAGGCTTTCACAGGCAGAGCATGGCTGGATGCTGGTCAGGAAGCTGCTGACACCGTGAACTTCATGAGCTGGGACGGCCAGTCCTTGCACCTCTCCTTCCAACAGTCTTTAACTGGCCGAATATACAAAATGACCCGGATCATTTTTAAACTTAGGTAGGGAAAAAAACTCAAAGCTCTTTTCATTCTTTTGAAAAACTGCTCACTGCATTGTGGGGGAAAATAAGACAGGCTCCATCACAATGTAACCCCCTTGAAGGTGCTACCTCAAGTCCTCTAAGTTTTGGGGCCTGGAGGAGACAGACAGCCTAGAGGGTTTGGGAGACATGGAAGGGCCTGGGGAGGGGGGGTTATGCTGGAGTGCAGATGGGAGGGCTGACACAGCAGGTATGGGGGATGGGGACCCAGGAGGGGGGCTTTGGTGTGAGCAAAGGCAGGGAGGAGGGAGAGGGTAGCTTAAGGCCAGGCCCTAGAGGTGCCCGAAGGGTCTGAGGAGGCCCAGCTGCTCTGAGTGGCTGGAGGGCAGGGGGAAGAGGGAGAACACTCTCTTCTGGTGGGGACCAAGGGAGGGCAGCTCCCTGGCTGCGCCCTCAGTGTGAAGCCCTCTGCTGATATCTCTGGCTCTCATTGAAGTTTGAAAGGCTCTGCTCCCTGCGGGGCTTTTGTTGGCTTCTGACCCGTTATTTAAGGTTACATGGGAATGTCTGCTCACCAAAGAGGGGTGCTGGCCTGCACGAGTTGGGCTGCTCCGAGCTGTGTCCCTAGACGCTGCCTCCTCTAACCCATCCACACTGCCCCATCCAAAACAGGCCCTGCCCCCCAGCCCTAACACTTAAACTAGACTCAGACTGGAAAACTGCCACCAGCCCTCCTTCCATTCCCCAGAAAATGGAGTTAACCAGGACACCTTGTGGCCTTTCAGTGAATTGAGGTTTAGCGACAGAAACAATGCAAAACACAGTGGCTTCAGCCAGAAATTCTACTGCTGTTGCTGTCAGTACAACACAAGACGGCAAGTGAGAAGGGCGACTTGCTCTGGGAACCCCAAATGGAATTTCAAACCTACCATGAGGCCCTGGCAGACCCTAACCCCCTGAGCCTCAGTTTTTTCACCTGTGAAATGGGGCAGGTAACTCCTCACCTCATACCGTCACCATGGGGATCAAAGCAGATCTGGATTTGAGAGCTCTTGCCATAGGCGAAATACTGCTCAGGGGTGTAATGACCCCTTGCTGCCTCCTCCAAGTGTCCCTCCCTGCTGCCCGCCAGGGGCCAGGCAGACACCTATGGTGGCTTCTGGGCCACAGTGGCCATGGTGGTGGTGGCGGCGAGGTCCTGCCCATTGGTCAGTCTCTCCCTCCAGAAACCCCACCTGGATCCCAGGGGCCGTGCAGCCTTCAGCCCTGGCAGAGGCCCTGAAACCTACTGGGACTGGTGCCTGCCTGCTTCTGGGACTCACTGGTGTTCACGTACATTTTCTGGGCCAGGCCTAGCCAGGAACTGGGGACAAGAGGAGCTCCCAAGCCAATGTGGGCAGCAGAGACGAAGGTGGCCCAGCCCCTTCCTATCCGTGGTCCCTGTGGTGGGACCAGGGCAGAATGGAGATTATGGTTCCAGTTTCACTGATGAAGTGAGTGGGACCCAGAGAGGTTGAGTCCCTTGCCCAAGGACGCCAGGGTGTCATTTCTTAGACAGTGCCAATGTGTTACATGTAGGAAGCTTTCTGAAATCCGTAAGTTTGAGAGAGGCTGGGCCAGAGTCAGCGTTTTTACCTGAGGCTTTCCTGGACTAAAGTGAAGGGGAAGCAGGTTCCGTTTCCACATTGCTGGACCAACTGCTGGCCCGGAATACCCTTTCCTCCCTCTCTTTGCCGGACACGGGGTGGGGCTCCTGCTCTGGAGGCCTAGAGCTTTTCTCCCTTACACAGGACATTAAATGGGCCATTTCCACAGCAAAACTGGCATCTGGGTGACAGGAGGGTGGTGGTGTACGTGGTCACCCCTAGAGGGTGAAATGTCTCAGTTCCCTCGCCCCACACCCCTGCCTGTTGCTCCTGGGTGCAGCTGCCAGCATTGATGCACTCATGTGGGGAGGGGAAATTCTGGTAGGATCTCCCTGGGTCCTCCAGGGACCAAGCTGCTCCCCAGGTGGAGGAGAAGCTGGGCAGCTGGGGCCCTCCCAGAGCCCCAACCGAGGCGAGGATGATGGCCAGAGGGGCTGCCTGTGTCTCAGACTCTCTAGCCCTCACTTCCTCTCTGCTGCAATTGCGCCTTCTCCTCAGAAAGACGCCCTACAGTCTGAGTGGCTGGGCCCATGGGAGGCACCTGTGGGCAGCTGGACAAATTCCTTAGAGCCCAGCTGGCAGAGCCAAGGGGCACATGGGAAGTTTTGAATCTACTCCTTTTTTGGGCTGTCTGTGCAAAGTTCTTTTCCAGCAAGCACAGCAGGAGGCGAGAGGCTCCATCCGTGATTGAAGCCCTTATTTATAATTTAGACCTCTTTCCCAAAAGAAAGTGGCTCGGAGGCCTGGGGTGGAGACAGAGGACCAGTATAATGGGGTCCTGGGCATCAGAAAGGACTCAGGCGTGTGGCACATGTACACCCTCCCCCTGGTTTACCCTCATGCCAGCCCTTAGAGGGCGGTTACTGGCCTCACTTAATAAACCAGAAAACCAAGACTCCAGAGAGTCAGAGACTTGGCCAGGATCTCCTGGGTAAGAGAGAGGACAGCGAGGTTTGAGCCTGGCATTCAGATCCGGGGCCTGTGTGTCCTGCATTAAACCGTGTGCCGTCCAGGGTGGAAGGATGGGGGGATTCTCATCCTGTCATCTCAACGTAGCTCTGCAGAGCCTATTCAGCAGAGTGGGGTCGTGGAAGCTGCATTTTCCAAGGCTTCCACTGGAGATTCTGAAGATGAGACCCTGAGAGGGGAATCCAGACATGGTGGCTGGCAGACCTCACCCAGGCAGGCAGTGGCAGGGTGCTGGTCCTCAACCTGGGCCGTGGTCTTGGAGCTGGCAATGCCCTCCAAGGCTGGCACAAAGGCGGTAGGTGGTGGCGGTGGGGATATTCCCACCAGCAACAGTGGAAACACAGGGACTGCCATTACCCCTTCCCAGGCAGCCTCAGCCCACAGCAGTCACAGCCCCTCCAAGAGTGTGATACCATGCCCCGCCCCCTTCAGCCCCCTTGGAGCTGCGCTGGGATTACAGGCGTGCACCACCATGCCTGGCTAAATTTTGTATTTCTAGTAGAGATAGGGTTTCATCATGTTGGCCAGGCTGGTCTCCAACTCCTGGCCTCAAGTGATCTGCCCGCCTCAGCCTCCCAAAGTGCAGGGATTACAGGCATGAGCCACTGCGCCCGGTCCAGCTTACACTCTTTTCTGCTATGCAGTACCCCCTTTTCAACTTACTCCTGTATCTGCAGCCACAGGTGCAGGAATATGTTTCTCCATTATCATCATCATCATCATCATCATCCTGGGACCACGTGCTGGCAGCAGCAAGCACACAATCCCAGTGGCTTCTGGACTTGGATGCTTATTCCTATCCCCCCAAGAGCCCCAAATAGTCTATAACTTGTGCAGAATTTCCTCTTCTAAATATCCCCAAGGGCAGAGTCCACCCTAGTAACTCCCCTGGGTAAAGGGCTTAGGATGCACAGGTGCTGTGCCAAGTGCTTCCCCCTCCTTCTTTCATCAGCATCACGCTAACCCTCTCAGGGGAACAGTGCTGCATCCCATTTCACAGGTGAGGCACAAGGAAGTAGAGAGGCCATCCCAGGTCACTCCCAGGTCCAGCAAGCTGGAAAGCTGGGAGTTGAACTCTGACCTGTTCAGACCCTGAGTCCTTGACCACAAAGCCTCCTGCCTCCTAAGCCATCTTAGGAGGCCTCAAGAAGCAGAGAGGAACTTGCTTCCACGTCACAAGATTTCGGGGGCAGGGCTCAGGAGGTGCTGGGGCTCCTGGGTTCCTGGCTGGTCCGCTTGCACTCTATTTGTTCACTCACTCAGCTGGTCAAGTATCGCTGTACCCTGTTAGCACTATAAACCCAGCACTATGTACCAGTACAACCCAGCATTGGAGACAGAGGGCTACAGAAACCCAGCGTCTGTCTGCATGGTGGCTTTGCCAGCAGAACCACAGAAATAAACGCTCCTCCCTGCTCCTCTAGGGCAGGGTGGGAACCAAGAGTACTTGGGCTGAGAGATGAGGTTTTCCTGCATATCTGTAGTTTCTTTCTACCCAATGTTGAGCCGCCCCTTGCCTGGTAGGTGCACCCCGATTTTCCTCTGGGGAGGTGCTCCTCCCTGATTCCCTGTAATTTGGATGGGCTGACCCTGAGGGGTGGGTGCCTGACCAGGCCTGGTCAAATGGAGTCTCACCCACTCCAAGCATAATTCTTTGCATCGACTGGGAAAACAGCAAGCATCACTGAAACATTTAACAGATGATGGGAAGACATTTGGCACAATTTACCATCTGGTCTTGAATAAAACTCTAACAAGAGAATGGGGCAGAGAGAGGGGTGTCTTTATTAATATGCAAAAGAATATTAATGTAAACCCAAGTACCAAGGAGCTACTTAACGGTAGGAAGCTATGTCCCTCCACTGTAACAAATAACGAGGAAAGGATGACGGGGTCCTGCCTCCACCAGCCCTCACCAACCCTCATCCCTACTGGCTCCACCACAATTCGAGACCACACGGGCCAGGGAGCAGCCTCAGCCCCGCTAGCTGCATGTCTGCTCAGATCAACTCTGCAGCCGTCTGTGTGCATGCTTCACCTGGTCCATCATTACTGCTCTGCTGCTTGTGACTTGGTTTTTCTGCCCACCAGGCTGGAGTCCTCCCCGATCTGTAGCAGGAGGCCTGACTACCTTGCGCTGGCCCCCTTCCCTCTCTATTAGGCCACCTCTCATGCCAACACCAGCCTCAGCCTCTTCAGGATTCACCACTTGCTTTGGGACCCTGTCTGTAAGACCACAGCCCCTGCCCCGGCCTTTCTCCTTGACTCACAGCTGGGCCTGTGGCCAATGTTCCAGTGCGTGCCAGTCAGGGCGAAGTCTCCTGTGCCCACCTGGCTTAGCTCTAGAGAGGCTGGTGGCTCCCATCTCAGAAGGAGAAGTAATTGAACTCAAAAGAAAAGAAGACGTAACAAAATAATGACTTTCAAAGTGGATGGGATGGCTTACCTAAAAATGCAAAGACATCGACCAGAAAACTACTAGAAGTAGTAGTGCTGGGAGCAGAGATAAATTTACAAAAAAATCAATCGTATTCCTATATGCTAGTGACATGCAGCTAGGAAAAACAAAATGGAAAAAAAGTACTTCATCCTCAGCAGTAATAAAACACATTAAATATTAAACATTTATGCAGTCCAATTGTAAAACATTTATTTTTAATGTTAATATTTTGCTCCTATTGGGAGGACTAAATATAGTATATAAAGATGGCAGCACTCTTCAGTAGACTGAACACAATGCCAGTTACAGACCCTGAAAAGTGTGTTACATTCTTCAAAATCCATAAATAATGAAGACTATCAGAGGGTTTTTTTTTTTTTTTTGAGACAGAGTTTCGCTCTTGTTGTCCAGGCTTGAGTGCAATGGTGCAATTTCAGCTCACTGCAACCTCCACCTCCCAGGTTCAAGTGATTCTCCTACCTCAGGCTCCTGAGTGCTGGGATTACAGGCATGCGCCACCATGCCCAGCTAATTTTGTACTTTTAGTAGAGACAGGGTTTCTCCATGTTGGTCAGGCTGGTCTCAAACTCCCGACCTCAGGTGATCCACGAGCTTTCCAAAGTGCTGGGATTACAGGCATGAGCCACCATGCCCGGCCCAGAGGGATTTTTAAAAGACAATAGTGGTTGGCTTGTTTCAATTAAAAAATATATTATTCCAAGTAATAATGATGGAAATGTTATAAAGTTGCATTAAAAACAAAACAAAAAATTGTTGAGCATTAAAAAGAATGACGGTGATGAGGTGTGACAGGCTGGGGAGGTAAGGTGCTATGAATCCACAGGGATATTCAGAAAAGGAAAGACCTTTTTTTTTTTTTTCTTTTTTAAGAACAATGCTCTGTGGAAAGAATGATAGAAAAATCATTATTTTGCAACCACCAGTGTAATTTACTGAGGTCAGGAGCATCAGTGGATGCTAAAATCATTGTGTGAATCAAATGCTGACACTGTCTCAAGGTATGGCCCCACAGATTACATATTAATTATAAGAGGAAGAGTACCATTATGTTGAATAGATGAGGTAGACAACACCTTAATCAAGTGGTCAAACTCAGCACCCTCAAAATGGGACAAATAAACATCACGTGGCCCCTTATGAGATGCTCTGAAGACACACCACCACCTGTCCTTCCCAAAAATGCTTACTGTGTATCTAACCTCGAGGAAACAGACACATCCAGATGATGGGACAGTCTATAGGACAACTGGCCCAGACTCGTCAGAAACATCAATGTTATCACAAATGGGGGAAATGTGATTAAGAGCTGAAGATGAGGTGCCGTTGCTGAATTAATGTGAAATCCCGGGTGGGCTGACGGTGCTGCACTTGGGCAGGAAACTATCGTATATTTGTGGGAGAAAGGTCAAGATGTCTTCCAATGAAGATAGATGATACACGGATAGACAGACAGACAGACAGATAAGAGACAGAGTGAAAGCTAGGCATGATGGCTCATGCCTGGAATCCCAGCACTCTGGGAGGTTGAGGCAGGAGGACTGCTTGAGCCTAGGGGTTCAAGACCAGCCTGAGAAACATAGCAAGAACCCCATCTCTACAAAAGATAAAAATAAATTAGCTGGGCATGGTGGCACACACTTGTTAGTCCCAGCTACTCCAGAGGCTGGGGATCACTTGAACCTAGGAAGTTAAGGCTGCAGTGAGCCAGGATCGCACCATTGTACCCCAGCCTAGGTAACAGAGTGAGACCTTATCTCAAAAAAAAAAGATAGAGTGAAAGAAAAAACAAATGTGGCAAAACCCTAAACAGCTGGTGAGTTGGGGCGCAGGCTCTCTAGGTGTTCATCACATTGTTTTTCAACTTTCTGTCGAATATTTTCAAAATAAAGAGTGTGGTGAAAAAAACAGAAAAAAACCTGACTTATGGAATTTAGTTCTAGTTTAGAAACAAATTCAATTATTAACAGAACTAAATGTTGAGGCCAGGCGAGGTGGCTCACACCTGTATTCCCAGCACTTTGGGAGGCTGAGGCTGGCAGATCACTTGAGGTCAGGAGTTTGAGACCAGTCTGGCCAACATGGTGGTGGGAGTGGGTGCCTGTAATCCCAACTACTTGGGAGGCTGAGACAGGAGAATCACTTGAACCCGGGAGGTGGAGGTTGCGATGAGCTGAGATAATGCCAGTTTACTCTCAAAAAAAAAAAAAAAACAAACAAAAAACAAAAAAAGAACTAAATGTTGAATGAATTTTATAATAAATTCCAAATGGGTAAAATAAATATTCTTATTCTTGCTAGGGATGGAAAATAAATGTCTACTAAAGAGGTGATAAATATAATCAGAGACAAAACAGACGTGATATAATTTAAAAAAACATTCACACACAGGAATGCTTTTGAGCAACAAGATATGATTAACAGAGAGAAAGAAGAAAGCAACAGAGCAAGAAAAAAACAACAGTGTTGACATATATAAAACTGACTTTAAAATAAAGGGCAAACCAAAAATTCCCCTTGATAAATGCTCAAAACAGATCGATAGGGCAGTTTACGCAGAAAGAAATACCAAGAGTAAATAGCAACATGGAAAAAATGCCAAGTCTCATGAGCAATTAGAAATGAGAGCGTCAACAAAATCTGAAATACCATTACACACCTATCAAACTGGCAGAAACAAATATATCAAAATAATAGTGCTGATGGGGGCGTGGAGAAACAGGCACCCTCATTCCAGGAGCAAGGCTTACGTTGAGGCAGGGGAGAGAGAAGGAGGAGACACGACCATTTTTAGAAAAGGTGACCAGGAGCCCAAAGCCAGTGCTTCTGGCCAGACAAGTGAGCTAACAGGCCCTGGATTCCACCCACCCAGTGTCTACGACGTGCCCCCTAGGGGTCAGGGGCTCTGAAATGCCCACACCTCTGGCAGCTGAGCGCCTGGGCTGGGATCAGAGTCAGTGTACCTAAGACTCCTCCTCTAGGCCTTCAGCAGGGAGTCTGGCCCCAGACACCTGCCCCTTCCACCCTCTTGAAGGCATCACCTGGGTTTCAAAATGCCCTCTGGGCTCCACCCTGCTCACACCAGAGCAGAGGCTGAGCCCAGGGGTTGACCAGCTGGCCCAGGTGCCCAGCCAGGTGGGCTAAACTCAGTGAGCTGGGTCGGGCAGAACAGAGCCCTGCGCAGACATTAGTAGTGATGGGTGTAGGGCCAGTCCCACCTGGGATGAGGCAGGGGTGGGAGAGGGAGGAGACACGACCCTCTCCAGGACGGATTCAGGCACAGAAAATAGCTAGAGGTGGAAGAGGGTCATAAGAGCTCACACTAGGCAGTCACAACCAGATGTGGGTCACCGCCAAGGTCAGGACACGGGTCTTCAGGTACAGAAATTCAATTCAATGCTAGTTAGCTTTCTTTTTCCTATAAAGTAGTTTAAATTTCTATATCAAGAATAATATGGCTGGGCCAGACATGGTGGCTCACGCCTGTAATCCCAGCACTTTGGGAGGCCAAGGCACGCAAATCACGAGGTCAGGGGTTCGAGACCAGCTTGGCCAACATGGTAGAACTCTGTCTCTACTAAAAAATACAAAAAATTAGCTGGGCCTAGTGGCTGGAGCCTGTAATCCCAGCTACTTGGGAGGCTGAGGCAGGAAAATCACTTGAACCCGGGAGGCAGAGGTTGCAGTGAGCCGAGATCTCATCACTGTATTCTAGCTCTGATGACAGAGACTCTGTCTCAAAAAAAAAAGACCCACAATATTTGATAATTTTTTTGTGTGTTTTAAAATAAAGAGCAGGCTGGGCGTGGGGGCTCACATCTGTAATCCAAGCACTTTGGGAGGCAGAGACGGGTGGATTGCCTGAGGTCAGGATTTCGAGACCAGCCTGGCCAACATGGTGAAACCCCGTCTCTACTAAAAATACAAAAACTTAGCTGGGTGTGGTGGCAGGCGCCAGTAATCCCAGATACTTGGGAGGCTGAGGCAGGAGAATCACTTGAACCATGGAGACGGAGGTTGCAGTGAGCCAAGATTGCACCACTGCACTCCAGCCTGGATGGCAGAGCAAGACTCTATCCCCACCATACAAAAAAAGAGTCGGTTGGCAGTGGCTCACACCTGTAATCTCAGCACTTTGGGAGGCTGAGGTAGGTGAATCACCTGAGGTCAGGAGTTCGAGACCAGCCTGGCCAATGTGGCAAAACCCTGTCTGTACTAAAAATACAAAAATTAGCCAGGTATGGTGGCGCGTGCCTGTAATCCCAGCTACTAGTTGCAGGGAGGGGCTGAGGAAGGAGAATCGCTTGAACCTGGGAGGTGGAGGTTGCAGTGAGCCAAGATTGTGCCACTGCACTGCAGCCTGGGCAACAGGGCAAGACTCCATCTCAAAAAAGAAAAAAAAGAGCAGGTGCCCTTGGAAAGATTCCTGAGAGCGAGGGCAGGCCCTGGAGCCATGTGAGCTCGGCAGGCGTGTGAGTGCCACCTGCACTGGGCTCAGGGCTCCAGCACCCGGTCAGATCACCGAGATGGGGATCATGGAGGACTCACATGAATGCCTCCAGACTGCCGGGGAGCCTCCCTCTTGCCCTCCCCTTCTCTCCATCCTCAGGCTCCCCTCTCCTTGCCCCTGAACTGGGATAGAAACCTCCCACCTCGGCCCCTTCTCTCCCACCCATGCTACTTTTAAGCAGGTTTCTCTAAAGGTACCAGAGCCATGTGGCCCTCTACTTAAACCTCTTCAACATTTTATTCTGACACCTTTGGGGTAAAATTACAGCCCTGCTGCCTCCTGCCTCCTGCCTCCAGCCTGCCTGGTCGGCCCCTGCCCCCACCCCTGCAGGTGGGCCTCTGCACAGGTAGGTCTCGCCTTTGGTATACCCCTTCCCTCCACCCTGGCAGACCCTGTTCCAAACTCAGCCCTGCCATCCATTTCTGGAGCCCCAGAAAGGCTTCTCACCTCCCAGGCAGAGCGACTGTCCTGTCTTCCTGCCTCAGCCACACCTGCACAAGCCTCTGGCCTCGGCCTTCCCTCGGGTCTGACCAAGGTTTCTACATCTCACCACCTCCCCCACCGCAGGGAAGGAATCCCATCTTACTCATCTGTATACCCTTTGGCCCCAAACAGGACACAGAGTTGGCCCTCAAAAAAATCTTTAAGAGAGCAGATCAGACAGCTGACTCAGAAAACCTAGAGTTGGTGGTAATGGTCATTTTAACAAACATGTGTGGCACTTACTATGTCCCGTGTCGTTTTGAGGGTTTAACATGCATTGTTAATATTATCCTCACTATACAGATGAGGAGACTGAGGCACAGAGAGGGTAAGTAACATCTCAGAGTTACGCAGCGAGTAAGTGGCAGAGCTGGGTCTCAAACCAGGTGTGCCTGACACCAGGGCCCAGCTCCCTGCAACTTCCCCAGGGCAGGGAAAGAACATCAGAGCCAGCCTGGCCTGCACTGAGGTGCTGGAGAAGAGTGGACGTGGGGAAGGGGCAGGAGAGCAGGATGGGGCCAAGGCCCGCTAGGCATCCAGGGCCTCTGATTGAGGAGGATCTGCTGTGCAGGCCAAGGAGGATGCAGGAGCAGAGCGTGTGGTCCAGGCGCTGACGGGGTGGCCAAATAGAGACACAGAAGAATCGGCCCCACACAGCCTGGGCCCGCAGAGGACTACCTACGGTCCCTGGCAGGAAACTGGAGCAGTCAGAGAAATGCATGCCTCCCAGGGCCGTGGAATCACCATTTGAACAGGAAGTGATGCGGAGGCATGATTCCAGGCGTAGTTCACTGGCAGCCACCCTCCCTCTGAAACCTCAGGTCCTGCTGGCACGGCCTCCTTTCCCCGCCCAGTGCTGGGTGGCCCTGCCTGTGGTGCCCATGGGAGGGCCTCTGGCAGTGTCTGCCCGCTCTGCCGATCCCAGACCTACTTCTGATCTGTGCTTTCCCCAGTCGAGACCACCCAGATTCAAATTCCCCAGCCAGAGGAAGCCTCAAATTTCAGATTTCTCCACTGTTAGATTTCTGAAACTCAGATCAGGTCATTCTCTCCCTCCCCTGACCTTCTAAGACCATGAGACCCCCAACTGCAGGAAGCTAAGAAGGCAGCTTTAGAACCTGACAGACCTCGGTTCAAATCCTAGCTCCTCCAGTTACTCAAGACCCTGGACAAGTCACTTCACCTCCCGGAGCCTCCTGGTTACCTTGATGATGAAAGGGATTAAGAAATACAAAGGCAGCCAGCAAGTTGGGTGGCTCCTGGCCTCCTTGGGTCCCCATATCCTCCTGTCCATGGAAAATCACCAGTGGCTGCAGAAGACTTTGGTCATTGCACAAGACAGCCTGTGCCTGGAGAGTGCGGGGCAGACAAAGGGGTCGGAGGTGCAGTCTTAGGACTGAGGGCAGCTCAGTGCTCGTGTGGGTCATGGGGGACGGGGGTGAAGAAATGATGCAATAGTCACCTCCCAAAGTGTTGGGATTACAGGCGTGAGCCACCACGCCTGGCCTAGGAATAAAAAACCTTTAAATCTGAACATGTGTTAAGGGTAACCTAAGGGACATTTCCATAAAATCAACTCTATAAAAGTGTCAGCACATTTATGCAATAACTTGGGGCTGGGAGGACAGCAGTGACTTGGGCATGCCATATGCCGTTTCCAGGCAGCCGCCATTTCCCCTCCATCCTGCCCAGGTGGGTGTGGCTCAGCTCTAAGAGTCAATCCCAGGCTGGACGCGGTGACTCACGCCTGTCATCCCAGCACTTTGGGAGGCCAAGGCAGGTGGATCACAAGGTCAAGAGTTCGAGACCAGCCTGGCCAGCACGGTGAAACCCCATTTCTACTAAAAATACAAAAAAATTAGCGAGGCGTGGTGGCGTGTGCCTATAATTCCAGCTACTTGGGAGGCTGAGGCAGGAGAAGCGCTTGAACCCAGGAGGCAGAGGTTTCAGTGAGTCAAGGTCTCGCCTCTCCACTCCAGCCTGGGTAACAGAGTGAGACTTCGTCTCAAAAAAAAAAAAAAAAAAAGAGTGAATCCCAGCCAGCTGTCAGGTACCCCTTCTGCACTGTTCCTGGTGGCACTGCTCAGGGCTGGGGTGGGGACAACTGCTGGGTGGGCCAACGGGGTGCTGCAACGGAGGGGAAGGAGCCCCCCACCCCATACTCCAGGGCTGAGGCAGAACCCCCTCTGCCACACAGACTGTGAACACCCTATACCTGCTGGCAGCAGGTTGCCCAGGCCGGGGGACCATGTCCAGGAGCCTGCTGCCCACCCCAGCTCCCCACTGCCCTCCAAGGCAGTGCTGCCCAGCCTTGACCTTCTCAGGCGGCAGGGCCCTGCCCATGGAAAAAGGGGTGTCACTGCAGCCATTCACCCCCATCCTGGGTTCCTGGGCTCCCTAGTCCCTGCTCACCAGACAGGGAGGCTCGCAGGAATCTTCTGGCCCAGCCTGTCCTCCCTCTGCCTGGTCCTTTCTCCTCCTTTGGCTCTTTGGTTTTCTTCCTGGTGCTGGGGAAGGTTCTGGCCCTCATAGCCAGGGCCAAGTCTGAAAGCCATGCTGCTCATCCAGCCTTGTGACCCACCTGTACAGGGGGAGGGTCCCACTTCATGGGCTGGAGGCTCCTAAGGGAAGCCTGTGGCTGGTTCAAGGTTCTCTACCCACTGAAACCCCTCCAAGGGCACGTCCTGCTGATGGGAAGGGCTGACTCTTCCCCCTACTTGTGGCTAAATGTCCCCCATTCAGGTCTCACCAATGGAGGCAGGGATTACACCCACCATAGCATGGCCCCCTCAACACTGATGCTCCCTCCTTCTCCAGAACTCTAATGTCTTGAGAATGATGCTGAAACTCAGCAAGATTTGCCAAATGAATTCAGGCTTCATCAAGAGTGTCTGACAGGCTAGGTGTGGTGGCTCACGCCTGTAATCCCAGCACTTTGGGAAGGCCAAGCAAGCAGATCACTTGAGGTCAGGAGTTTGAGACCAGCCTGGCCACATGGCAAAATCCCATCTCTACTAAAAATACAAAAAATTAGCCGGGCATGGTGGCACACACCTGTAACCCAGCTACTCAGGAGGCTGAGGTGAGAGAATCACTTGAACCTGGGAGGTTGCAATGAGCCAAGATGGTTCCACTGCACTCCAACCTGGCAACAGAGTGAGAGTTCATCTCAAAAAAAAAAAAAAAGAGTGTCTGACAAAAAATTAGCTGAGCATGGTGGCCTATACTTGCAGTGCCAACTATTTGGGAGGCTGGGGCGGGAGGATGGCGTGAGCTCAAGAGCTCGAGGCTGCAGTGAGCCATGAGGCACCCCTGCACTCTAGCCTGAGCTGCAAAGGCAGAGTCTGACTCAATTAAAAAAGAAAAAGAAAAACCAAGGTGGCGGGGCATGTCTGATAAGATGGATGAGTCCCAGAGGACTTTCCTTCTCATCTAGCCTCCTCCCAGCACAGCCAAACTGGTGGGAACCAGAGGCCAGAGGGTGCCCAGCTAGGCTTCGTCCTCCCACCCCAATGCAGAGTGTGGTGCCACGTGCCCATCCCCAGGCCCCAAGGGACTCTAGCCCCACTTCCATGATAACCTCCAACCTCGGAAGCACAGTTCCCAGAAGCATAGGAAGAGAAGGCCTCTCTGGGCCCACTCCTGTCCTGCTCTCAGCTCAGGTCCCAGGCGCCCCCACCTTTCCCACCAGGCTCAGGGCACCTGGGCCTTCCTTCTGACATGCCAGCCTTGTCTCTGCACAGTGGCCTCATTAGGGTGGGGCACATGGAGGGGCCGGGTTTCAAAAGAGCACTTTTAACTATCACCTTTTAGGAATGGCTTGTTGGGGCTTTGCCAGCCTTCCAGGCCCCTGTCAATTCTGCACCCCCAGCCACTGCCCAAGTCAGGATGCTTTTCCTCTCTTAACATGTGCCACAGTCCCCTGAGGAGGCCTCCTGCCTCCAACCCTGCTCCCCATCCCTGTTCTCACACACACATCCGCTCCTGGCCGCCTGGGTCTCCTTACTGCCTACAGGGAACCACTGATCTGGCCCTGCCTTCCCTTCCACCCCTTCCTTTGGCCACAGCTGTAGAGGACACAGTTGTAACTTCCCCATTACCCAATCCCTACTCCTCAGCAGAGGCACTCTAGTTCCAGGTGCTCCTGTCCCTGGAAGCCCATGTATCTCAGAAGACATTGACACCAGCCCCAGGGCTGGCTCCTGGCTGGTCTGAGCCCATCCTAGCACCCCAATTCCTTTGCCATTTTAAAGACCCAGGCTTAAGGCAAGTGGCACTGGCAATTCCCCCGTAGCAGGCATTAGCTCAGAGAGGACCTGAGGACCCAGGGAGCCCAATGGGGCCCGTGATTTCATCTCCAACAGGGCAGGACAGGCCCACTGCCCCAAGAAGATGGTGCTGTGTTCATGCATGGCAGAGGCCTACTTGATTATTCTTATTTCCATTTCTCTAGCAAGAAGGATGGCCCTCAAACCGGAAAAGGAAGAGGACCGTGCTGCAGGGAAGTGTGATCCCGGACATCTCTGGCTGCTTTCAACGTCTGCCATTCTCTGACTGTTGAGAGGAAGCAAGAGGGGCAGGAACACCACAGCTGGTTCGGGAGGGTGGGTTGAGAACACAGAGGCCGGTGCCAGATCTTGACCTCAATCCCTAGCAAATCCCCAGCCAGAACAGCCTCTCAAAGATGCTTGCAAGTGTTTAGAAAATAATAATAATCACAATGAGAGCATCAGCAATTCTGATGTTATGCCCACTCTGTGCAGATACTGGGCTGAGCCCTTTGTATGTATTAACTCAGCCAAACCCCACAATAACCCTATGGAATGGGGACTCTGATCAGCCCCATTTGGTGGATGAGTAAATAGAGGCCTAAAGAGGTCAGAGAGACAATGCAAAACATCAGAAGGCAGCATGGGGTCAGGGCATTGAGCCATCATATTACGTCCTTGTCAGAGTCCTGCTCCCCTGGCATTGTCGACTTTCAGGTCAGGGCAGTTGTGCGCCTCCATCCCTCAAAAACCTGCATTTCTTTCTTTTTTGTTGTTGTTGCCACAAAAAAAAAAAAAAAAAAGGAAAAAGAAAGAAATGCAGATTTTTTGTTGTCTCACTCTGTCACCAGGCTGGAGTGCAGTGACGCAATCTCAGCTTAACACCTCTGCCTCCCGGGTTCAAGCCATGCTCCTGCCTCAGCCTCCCAAGTAGCTGAGACTACAAGGGTAGGCCACCACACCCAGCTAATTTTTTTTGTATTTTTAGTAGAGATGGGTTTCACCATGTTGGCCAGGATGGTCTCCATCTCCTGACCTTGAAATCCGCCTCAGCCTCCCAAAGTGCTGGGATTACAGGCATGAGCCACCACGCCTGGCCTAATTTTTCTATTTTTTGTAGATATGGGGTCTCCCCATGTTGCTCAGGCTGGTCTCAAACTTCCTGAGCTCCAGCGATCCTCCCACCTCAGCCTCCCAAAGTGTTAGGATTACAGGCATGAGCCACTGCACCTGGTCCATTGTCTCCTGTTTTCTGCTGTGATGCCTAGGTCAACACAGCAGGGAAATATCAGGGACTAACTAATCCATAAATAACATTATTAATTAAAGTTCACACTTGGTCCATACTTCCTGTTTTTACCTAATGTCCTCTTCCTGGTTCTAGGATCCCATCAGTGATACTATATTTAGTCGTCCCACTTCCTTAGTCTCCACTTGGCTGTGATAGTGTCTCAGCATTTCCTTGTTTGGGATGACCTGGACAATTCTGAGGTACTAATCAGGTATTTTGCAGAATGCCTCTCAGTTGGGATTATTCTGGTGTTCTTCTCATGACTAGACTGAGATTACTGTTTTGGGAGGAAGACCACAGAGGAAAAGGTCTATTCTCAGCACATCACACCAAGGGTATATGCCATCACCGTAATTTCTCACTACTGATGTTGGCCTTGATCACTTTCTGAGACAGTGTTTGTTGGGTTTGTCACTGTACAGTTGCCCTTCCCCCCATTTTCCAAACTCTACCCTTTATAAGGAAACCACTACGAACATCTCATGCTTATAGGGGGGAAGTTATGCTTCACTTCATCAATGGGGTGATTATCAACATGTTATTTGGATTTCTTATATATGAGAGATTTTCCTATTACTCACTTATTAATTATTCATTGCTCAATAATTTATATATATGTATATTTCATTATGGCCTCATGGATATTTATTTCATACTTTATGACCTCGATCTAGTATATTTTGGTTTCTGCAAAGCATTTGATCCTGGTATCCCTGGTATTCTGGGGGTAGGTGGTAAACTGTGGACAATCAGCTCTAGGTTCACTGAACCCCAGATCTAATAAATGATCATTACCCACCCCAGAGCACCAAGCAGCTGGGAAATCAGGGTCGCTGCCTGATTTTTAAACAAATGAAATAGAAACTGTCAGAGTACACTTTTTGTAAGGGAGTCCTCCCCCCAGCCGGAAAAATAGCACTCCAATTTTGTAATGCATCTATGGATGTGATGGGTGGTGAGCAGAGATGCCAAATCTATTTCCACGGGTCTCGGTCAATATTGTGTGAGCAGAAAACCACCCCAACAAGTGCCTCGGGGCCCTGTCCATGGTCCTGCCCTGCATGTTTAACCAGCCTTGTGGATTCAGACACACGAAACACACAGCTTCTCCAGCCCACAGGCACCAGCACAGCTGAGAGTGACAGAGGCAGGATGTTAGATTCTTTCTCTTGACTGATACAATGTGATGAAATGAACAAGATGAAATTAAATGGGATTAAGGGTCAAGTAACAGGCTTAGATTCAAGAAATTATTGACACAGACAACAGGCCGATTGCTTCCACAAGCCAGGATTATCAAAAGAAAAAGGAATTACAGTACAGTAAGAGAGAACAAAAGGTGACAACAACCACATACACTGCAGAGTCCTGGGGAGGAAACGGCAAAAAATGGACATTTTTGGGTCAAATAGGGAAATCTGAAAAAGGTCTGCATATTAAACGAGATGAAAATTTATTGAAGCAGAAAAGTGATGATCATTTACCAGGAATAAAAGTAGGTTACAAAACAGTATGCACAGTTGATCTCATTTTCTGGAGAAAATTGACATATAAGCACGGAAAGAGCTCTGGAAAGCTCTGACGGATGTGTCACCAGGGCACTGCCTGACAGATAGGACACATACTTTTGTATTTTGCTTGTCCCTATTTCCAGTTTTCTGCCGGGCATATCCACCGCCTCTGTAGTAATCTCAGAGTATGTTTTTAAAAGAAAGAAATCACTGACCCTCCCCCAAGGGTGGGGAATCCCTGGCTTGGCAGAGTTTTCTAAAACAGATCCCTGGAGGTTTCAGTGGCCAGAAACTTAATATGAGTGGAGCGTGCAGTGCCCCATTCAGAGGCAGCCCCACCCTGAGCTGCGTGCATATGTGTGAGGACTTGAGGCTAGAACAGTCCGCTGTGGGGGGTGGCGGGAGGTCTGCTGCTCCAGCCCTTTCATGTTATTGCTAGGAAAACTAAGTCACAGAATTAGCTGACGGCAGCTTTAGGGCCAGAAGCCAGAGGTCTGGCTACTAGATCATGTGGAAATGGCAAAGGACTTCAGGATCTGGGGTATTTGCCTTGGAGAAGGGAAAATGGGAGTGAGGAACTGGGAGGGAGAGAAGGCAGGAGTACTGCTTTCAAATATTTAAAGGCTGCCTGGAAGAAGAGAGACCCAGGTGAGTCCCTCTGCAGAACTGTGATGACTGAGTGCCAAGCAGGTCTGTCTCTAGAGTGTATGAGAGAGAAGGTTCACAGCTGGAGCTATCCAGCTCGGAGAGAAGTGGGTGAAGCTTGCTGGGCACATGGCTGAAGCTAGTGGCCCCTGCCAGAGGTTGCTGGGAGGTCCTTCCCACCACTAAGGCTCTGTGGTTCCAGAGCTCCAGGTTTCAGCCAGAGCTGGTGGCTTCTTTACCAGGCCTGCAGCCTGTGTCCTGAGAGGAAGGAGCAGGGCCATCCACATGCCAGAAGTGTACTTAGCCTACTCCAGATGGGAGCCACTGGGAAAAAGACAGGGCCTGACTGGCTTTTGGGGAGGGAGAGGGGTCATGCTGGCAGCAGGCAGTGCCCCTCAGCAGAGACCTGCAGTGGGCAGTCTGGGTTCTCACAAGCACTGGAGTGGTGCTTCCTGGGTGGGTACCTGAGTTCTCAAACCCCAAAGCTGCCTCGCTCTCTTCTGCCCACTGCTCTCAGCAACTCACAGATCCTGGCCCATGCCCAGGTGTGGGTGGAGAGATGATTCTCCATCACCTCCCACTGTCTGGTGACATGGAGGCACAGGCCCAATCTGGCCATCACCCAGCTTCCCCCATCTTCTAAAATGCCTGGCCTGACCTGTCCTGGGAACACAATGCCAGCCAATGCCCATTTGAGGCCCGTGGCCCCAGCCCCCCCATGCAGGGGCTGAGGCCTTAGGTGGCCTGGAAACTTCTCAGGGCTTCTGTGTCCAGGGGAAACCCCTCACCATTTTAGACAGGTGGGTGTCCTGTCCTCCCCTTAAGACACAGTCCCCAGTCCCCATGCCGGCAGCACCAGAGGACACAGGTGTAGTGTGCATTCAGTGATAGGACTCGTCCACCCGGCTGGTGGCACCAGCCCTCTGCTTCCAGCCCTGTTAACAATCTACAGCAGTCCTGCTTTCCCCAGATAGACGCGGCCTCACCTCAGGAAAGCCCATGCTCAGCCACCGCTCCCTGAGCCTGACTTTGCCTGGCCTGCCGCAGCCAACACAGCCAGCTGCGAATCCGGCTGCCCAGCAGAGCCTGAATGAGAGGTCACCCGGCACGGGGCCGGGAATCCACGGTGGCCCCAGCAGACACCTCCTTCCGCGCCTGGACAGGGTGGGTGCCGCCGAGGAGCCATGGCTACGGAGCGCCCCTACCTGTCCCTTTCACCCCCTGGCCCGGCCCAGCAGGGCGCACACAGATCCCTGCATCTCGGTCTCCGCAGCGCGGGGTGGGGTGGGGAGCCTGGGGCCGGGTTCGGACAGCGCTCTTCCCCAGACACGGGGGGGATGTGCAGACGGCTCAGAAGGACCCGCACAGCCGCGGAGGGAAGGTGGGCGCAGAGGCCACCCTGGGCGTGAGGCGGACGCTCCAGGGCTGGGGCGCCGAGGGAAATCGAGGGCCTGGCTGGATTTGGGATGCCCGGGGAGGGGGACCGAGGTCCTGGGCTCCGGCAGAGGGGCGGGCAGGAGGGAGGCCACCGCCTCGGGCCAAGCTGGTGACCCGGCGGGGAGTTGGGGGAGGGGCGGCGGGGCCGGGACCCGGCTGGGGCCCGCTTACCTCCTCGCCCTGGCCGAAGCGCAGTCCCAGCGCCGCGACGCGCTCCACGCGCAGGAAGCCGTCGGGGTCGCGGCCGCACACCTCGAACACCTCGCGCAGGCGGCGCACGGAGCGCAGCAGAGCCGCGGGGGCGCCCGCCCAGCCCGCGCCGCCCGCCATCCGGGCCGGCCGGCAGCTCAGCCGGGGCCCCGCGCCCGCCGCGCCCGCCACCCGCCCGCCGCCGCCATCGCCGCGCTCCCTCCGGGGCCGCCCGCCTGGGTCTGCGCCGCGCAGCCTCCGCCCGGTGGCGGCGGCGGCCGATCAGTGTCAGCAGCTACGCCGCAGCCCCCGCCGCTCCGGAGGGGAAGGGAGGGGAGGGGGGAGGGAAGGGGGAGGGGTGGAAGGGGGAGGGGAGGGTGGGGGCCGCGGCGAGAGCCGGAGGGAAGGAGGCGGCGGTGGCGGCGGCGGCGGCGAGGACGCTGCAGACAAAAGGAGCCCGGGTCCTTTCGAGTGGGGCCGCCCACGCGGGGTCGGCAGGCGCAGCGCGCTGTCAACGGCTGTCTCCTCCGTGGCCTCAGTTTCTCTCCGCGTCCCCAAGCCCGCTCCTTCCCGTGGACCCCAGGAGCCGCCTGAAGGTCCCGCCCTGCCGGAGGATTCCGCGGGGTCGCGCCCTCCCCTCTGCCCGAGCTCTCGTTTCCCGTGCGTTCAGGATGCCCCGGGTGCCTCCTGCGTTGGCTCGTTCCGTGACTGCATTCATTTAGGAAGAAGCCGAGGCCCAGAGAGGTCGGACTCCTCACTCTAGGCCACACAGCTCGCGAGACGCAAGGCCGGGATTCGCGCCCAGGTCTGGGGGCTTTGGACTCCAGTCTTCACCTCGGAGCTCTACTCCACCCCAGCCCTAGTGGGGCCATCAGGCGGGGAAGGGCACGGAGCGGAGGAGCAGGGAACTGAACCCCAGCCTGGACAGAGACCCTGCAACATGGAGTGAGGAGAAAACCAGGGAGGCCGGAGGGAGGAAAAGCGAGGCCCTTCCAGAGGCCTGCCTGCTGCAGGACCCAGGGCTGCCCCACGCCCGGAGGAGGCTTCCTCGCTTTCCCGGGGTTCCCACCCTCACACCTCCCTGGCAGCCCGACCTGCCCCAAGCTTAGAGTCCAGGACAGATTCTCTGTCCTGCTGGTAGCAGGCTCCAGGCCAGGACCTTGGCCTCCCCGCTTAGTGCTCAGCGGAGCCTCCACCCCAGCTTGTGCTGACTTCCCCGCCCAGCTTCGGGGCCCTACAGGACCAGGCTGGGCCCTCCTCTCCTCTCCACTTCCTTGCTCAGCACATCAGGTCTTTGTGGCAACGATTGGCCCCCCAACCCAAAAAGAGACCTTGGCTGAGCCTACTCCCACTTATGCTGTCTTGCTCAGCACAGAGGTTTCCTCCTCCGGGAAGCCTTCCCTGATGGCACTCCATCTTGTCTCCTAGTCTGAGTTCTAGGCCCTTCTTCCAGATGCCCAGTTAGTTCTTAATTCTCTACTGGGGTGCCCATCTCCCCTATGATGCTGGGAAGTCCTCCAGGGCAAGATATGTCTTAATTACCTTCAAGTCCCTGATCTCCAGCCAAGAGTGGGCCCAGAGGAAGCCCCACCCAGAGGGGATGAACCCGCCCAGAATGTGCAGGAGCCAGGAGCAATGTAGCCGCGCAGACAGGGAGTCCGGGGTGGATTGGGTTTGTACCTCTGTGGTCTTCCTGCTCAACCCCGAATATATCCTGCGCAGGGACTGCCATTTGGCTTCTGATGGTGGGCGGGGCCTTCTTCGTTTCCAGCCCTGGCTCCCAGGATGAATCTGGCTTTTAGCTACTCTCTCCTTTGACACTTCAGGTCCTCTGAGAGCCACGTAAGGCAGCAACTCTTGGGAAGAGAGACCTGTGGTTCTGAGCATTGAGGAGTCAGAAATGTAGAAAAGCGGGAAAGGGGAGGCCGTGGGAGTGGAGTGGGGGTATTCTGCTGAGAGTGGGAGCGTCTTGCTGGCTGGACGCCCCTCCGCAGGATACTAACATATTTTAGCCGGTTTCCTCGCCTGTACAGTGGGGATTATAGCACCTTCCTTTTAGGGCGACTGAAGTGGAGGGCGAATCTAAGCAATGCTGCTTTCCCCCACCTGCCCTGCAAAGTGGAGGTGGAAGTGGAGAATAAGAACGGGCGGCTGGCAGGGAGAGACTGGCTGCTGGAGATCCAGCAAGCCCCCCTGGCAAGGAGGCAGGGAGTGGAAGCTGGGGACTGCTGCCTGCCCCTGGGACCCCGATATTAGTTCGTCCAAATCAGCTCGTGCCGCTTTCTCTCGCCCAAGGGGCTCAGCACAGAAAGGAGATGGGTAGGAGTTGGGACTGCCCCCTAGTGGGGGCTGCAGAAATGGCTGTCAGCGCTCCGCCCGGCATTGAAGGTCCTCTAACTGGGGACTGGGGAGCTGTGAGACTCACTTCAGCCTGCAGGGCGGGAACCTCAGACCTGAGCATGAACAAATCCCAAGTGAACCAAGTCAGAATCCTGCAACCAGATTAGACAGTTCTTGTCAAAGACAGGATCAGGCCAAATTCAAAATCCCTCAGGAGAGCCTTTCCTGCCCCCACTCTCCTTGCCCAGGTCTCTCTGCAGTTTTTGGGCAATGGTTTGAAGGATGCCTGCCTCCCCAACCAGGTGTGGGCGTGACACTGGGTCTCTTGCTCACCGCTGTGCTGCTGGGGCCAGCAAGGCACATCACAGGCATTCTTTCTGGGGTTGTCACATTTTTATTGAGCACCTATGTTGTGTCGGGAATGCTGGGGAGACAGTGAAAGGGGAGCAGCCACTTGCTGAACTTGATAGGGGCAGTCATTGCCCAGTGCGATCTACACTGAGGTCCCAGGCTCTAGGAGCGCAGAGGGCCCGCTGAGTGCCTACCCAAAAGTCCCTCAGAGATGGTGCAATTTACGGAGTCCTTGGGTCCTTGGAAGTGGACCTGGGACCACTAGGGGTCCCAACACCTTGATCCAGGAGCTCAAAGTTCAGCCCCGAGCAGAAGCAGCAAGAGAATACTCCTGTCAGGAGTGGCTGCAGGCCTGGGAATCTCAGGGTGGAGGGGGTTGCTCCAGGAAAGCAAGAGGTCCCCATGGATAGAGCAGGAAGGCAGGGAGTCTCCATTCTGTCCTCTGCTTCTCCGGGAGATTTCCTTGGCAGGCTGGAAATATGCTGGGAAATATTATATGGAAGGGACAGTTGGGATTCTAGCTCCTTCTCTAGGAGAAAAACAAGTTTGATCAGATCACTCCTCTGCTGAACCCTCAATGGCTGCCATTTCCTGAGCTGGCATCCTGCAGTGTCTTCACGCTCTCCTGCCTCTCCTTAACCCTAGTCTGGGAGCATCCAAGCTCCGTCTTGCCTCCCTCTGCTTAGGAGGTGGGAGGCCTCAATCCTATCCCCACCCAATTCCACGTTCTCTAATTCCTGTTCTTGTGTTGTAAGTGGAACTTCCTACAGGAAACCTTCCATGACCACCCCCTTCCTTGCCCCCTTGATCACTTCTCCCCTGTGCTCCTGCAGAGAGGTGAAAAGTACAGACTGTGCAGCCCACTTACAGGTGGGGATAAGGCTGTGGTGAGAGTCGGTTAATACACACAGGCAAGTGTCAGAACAGTGCTGCTGGTTAGTGACAGCTATTGTCCTTGTGGCTATCCTTACCATCTCTTACCCCTGTTGTCTATCACCGGAGTATCTGGGAAATTGTATGAAAGGTCACAGGAGTGATCATGAGGTCTTTGGGAGCAGGGACAGTGTCCATTTCTCTCTTGATTTCTGTAGCTCCTCACGCCCATACACAATTAGAGTCTGTGTAGGAATAAATTAAGGAATGGACAAATATGGTGTGGTAAGCTGAAAAAATGCCCCCTTAAATGGTATCTATATCCCAGTCCCTGTACATCAGTTGTCCCCAACCTTTTTTGACACCAGGGAACTAGTATTGGATGAGTGGGGGGAAGAGGGTCTCAGGATGAAACTGTTCCAGCTTAGATCATCAGGCTTCAGATTCCCATAAGGAGCATGCAACCTAGATCCCTCGCATGCACCGTTCACAGTAGGGTTCCTGCTGCTATGAGAATCTAATGCCACTGATCTGACAGGAGGTGGAGCTCAGGCGGTAATGCCCACTCACCCACCGCTCACCTCCTGCTGTGCTTCCTAACAGGCCATGGGCTGGTAATGGTCTGTGCTCTGGGGGTGGGGGACACCTGCTGTAAATGTTACCTCATTAGAAAAAAGGTCTTTGCAGATGTGATTAAAAATCTGGAGGCTGGGCGAGGTGCTCAAGCCTGTAATCTCAGCACTTTGGGAGGCTGAGGCAGGCAGACTGCTTCAGCCCTGTAGTTCAAGATCAGCCTAGGCAGCATTATGAAACCCTGTCTCTATTAAAAAATACAAAAATTATCCAGGTATGGTGGCGTGTACCTGCAGTCCCAGCTACTTGGGAAGCTGAGGTGGGAGAAAGGCTTGAGCCCAGATCATGCCACTGCACTCCAGCCTGGGCAACTAAGTGAAACCCTGTCTCAAAACAAGACAAAACAACAACAAAAACAGGATCTGGAGACAGGGAGGTTATTCTGGGTTAGCTGGGTGGACCCTTAGTGCAATCACACATATCTATAAGATGGACCAGAGGCAGATTTGACACAGAAAGAGAGGGTAATGTGACCACAGAGGCAGAGATTAGAGTGGTATAGCTGTAAGCCAAGAAACATCAGCAGCCATCAGAAGCTGGAAGAGGCAAGGAGCAGAATCCTTCCCAGAGCCTCTGGAGGCACATAGCCCCGCTGATGCCTAGATTTTGGGCTTCTGGCCTTCAGAACTGTTACAGAATAAATCTCTGGTGTTTTAAGCTACCTAGTTTGTGGGAGTGAGCACAGCAGCCACGATAAATGAATATGATGGTACAGATATCATGTGGAAGTCATCAAAGATTATTAAGAGCCAGGCTTTGGAATCTAAAACAGTGGAGCCGGGCACCAACATCACTGCTCTTTTAGCCCCATGACTCTGGACGGGCTAATTTCTCTAAGCCTCAGTTTTCCTACCTTGCAGAGGGCCTCCAGGTTTTTTCTTTTTTTTTTTTTTGAGATGGGGTTTCGCTCTTGTTACTGAGGCTGGAGTGCAATGGCACAATCTCGGCTCACCGCAACCTCCGCCTCCCGGGTTCAGGCAATTCTTCTGCCTCAGCCTCCTGAGTAGCTGGGATTACAGGCACACGCCACCGTGCCCAGCTAATTTTTTGTTTTTAGTAGAGACAGGGTTTCACCATGTTGACCAGGATGGTCTCGATCTCTTGATCTCGTGATCCACCCGCCTCGGCCTCCCAAAGTGCTGGGATTACAGGCGTGAGCCACCGTGCCCGGCCCAGGTTTTTAATTTTAAAAAGAATGTGACATGCCTCGCCCAGTGTTTGGCATGGTACCTGGCACCTGGGTGATTACCTCTCGGTATGGAGTAGTTCAGAACCAGTCTAAAAGGGGGAACATTTCTGTATTTCCATCTGTGAGCCTGGACCTCATTGTCCCTGTTGTCTGGAAATGGACAGGGCAGGATTCGAAGTTACTTCCTGTTCACAACTGCTGGGTTTTTAAAAACCCATGAATAATTATCACTTTGAAGGGGAAGAAGGCGCTAAGAACTTCTCTTCCTTCTTCACTGATCCAAAAATAAGTTTGTGAGCAAAGACAGAGAGGCCCAGGCTTGGAGAAACAGCCAGCCCTGCCTGCAGAGTCCTGAGGACCCTGGCCAGACTGGGGCACACCTGGGGTGCAAGGGGGCACCCCTTGAGACCTCATCTTTCCTTTGCTGCAGGAGCTCTTGATGTGAGCGATATTCAGAATCTCGTTTGGCCCTTAGAAGCAGGACCAGCTGATTGCTAAAATTTCTTCCAAGATTCTAAGAAGAAATGTCAAAATCTAACTTATTCTATCCAACTGGGCTCCAGATCCTTCTGTCAGCTGCAGAAATGGCCCCTGCAATGCACTTCCAGGCTAGGCACCAGTATGTCCCTCCTGGCTTAGGAAGCAGTGTCCCCGGTGAGTCAAGTCCATTCACATTCCCTGGCTTTCAGCCTTCTCTACTGCCCTCTTCTGCCTAAAAGGAAAACTCAGTCCTCAGGGTGAGCATCAAGCAGGAAGGTCAGCCTGATGCTCTCTGTTCTGTAAAACGTGGCGGAGCAGTAACATCATCTACCCAGTTTACATGTATTGAGCACTTACTATATCTCAGGCATTGTGTGGCATAGACTCCAAGACTGTGACTCAACACGGAATTGATCAGTGAAATGCCTGGCTTGCCTTGCATATGCTGTTCCCTCTGCCTGGATTGTCCTCCCTCCACCAACCCCACAGCCATCCTTCAAATGCAACCCCCTCCAAGAAGCGTTCCCTGAGTCAGCTGCTCTTACTGCTCTGCCCTCACAGAACTTCCCGCAGACTCTACAGCAGGATGTCCTGCCCATCGGCTGTCTCCCCTGGCCAGGGCACCCAGCCCTCTTCTCAGGGATGATGGGATCATTCCAAAATTAGGAAAAGAGACACAGGGTAAAGAGCTGAGAGTTAAGAGGCAGGTGAAGGAAGTGCTCTCAGAACTGTGAGAGGAGAGGGAACAGGTGCCTGGAAGCCCAAAGAGGTGAGGGAAATAACTGAATTATGGTTAGGTGTGCACATCCTTCACCATGTATTTCTATAGCTATACATATTTATAGATCCCTTAGTAGCCTGAGAGTATTTTTTTAATGGAGTCTTGCTCTTTTTGTCCAGGCTGGAGTGCAGTGGGACAATCTCGGCTCACTGCAACCTCTGCCTCCTGGATTCAGGCAATTCTCCTGCCTCAGCCTCCTGAGTAGCTGGGATTACAGGCACATACCACCATGCCCAGCTAATTTTTTGCATTTTTAGTAGAGACGGGGTTTCTCCATGTTGGTCAGGTTGGTCTCAAACTCCCGACCTCAGGTGATCTGCCCACTTCGCCCTCCCAAAGTGCTGGGATTACAGATGTGAGCCACCACAACTGGCCACCTGAGAGCTTCTTGAGAGCAAGGACCATTCCCATCAACCTTGTAAACCTTGAAAGGTTGCAAGCTGTTGAGTAGAAGTTATAAAATAACAGAGAAGGTTTGGGGTTGGGACTATGGAGTTGACAGCAGTTCACCTGCACCACTCTAAACAAGTTATGCTGATACTCCCCTAAGGAAAGAAAACAAACCCAGCTCCCTATAATCCAAATTAGGTAAAGAGCTACCTTTTGATAACAGGAAAAAGATAAAGGTAAAAGCATCCAAGAGGTGGTAGTTAATGTAATACTAAATAAACTGCTATCATAAACAATCTTTTCAGTGCAATTAAAAGTCAGCATTATCCTCATTTCTTAAAACCCTTTTTGTTTTCAAAGCAATAATGATCACTGTAAAAAGTTTAGAAAGTAGACACAAAAAGGAATAAGTGAACCATACGTATTGTTAACATTGAATACATTTCCTTTTCTTTATCCTATGCAAAAACTATATACACACATATATTTGTATTTGGAATTAGCCCTCTTACGTAGTTTTAAAACTCTTGATTTTATTGGAAGTTGCCCCCCCAAGAAATTTAAATATTATTCCTTTTTTTTTTTATATATAGACGGGGTTTCTCCATGTTGGCCAGGCCAGGCTGTTCTCGAACTCCTGACCTCAGGTGATCCACCCGCCTCGGTCTCCCTAAGTGCTGGGATTACAAGCATGAGCCACCACTCCCGGCTAAATATTATTCTTTAAGCCCATTTTTAAAGGCTGTGTAAGGAAGTGGTCAGCTTCCAGAAGGTGCTGGATGAATGTAGATAATTTCACCAATATTTTGGTTGTCTTCAGGCTTTCTGATATTTGATGAAAGTCTTCACTCTTGTGCCATTTGTTTCTCCAGGCTAGACTCCTAGATAGTTACTAGGGCAAATGGTATGGACATTTTTAAGGCTGGTAATACGGAGAGATGAGGCCAAGTGCAGGAAGAACTTGTTCGCCACATTCTTGACCTGCACCGACTATTAGTTAAGCATGTCTTTGCTAATGTGACAAATGACAATTTGTATCAGGTATCCCACTGTTTCTGTTTGCATTTTTTATTTAGTAATGAGTGTGATGACCTTTTCCATCATAAATAGCAATTGGTAGAATATTTCTGTGGATTGGTCATTCATGTTCTTTGCCCATTTTTTTTCTACTTAGGTCTTTAAGTAGATTTTTATGAACTCTTTATAATGAGAGCAATTTCCCTATTGGTTGGTCTTTTTTTTGGACATGGGTACATTTTAATGTTGGGCCATCGGTGCAGGACCCTTAGGATTTCTGCTTTTTTTTTTTTTGAGATTGCGTTTCGCTCTTGTTACCCAGGCTGGAGTGCAATGGCACGATCTCGGCTCACCGCAACCTCCGCCTCCTGGGTTCAGGCAATTCTCCTGCCTCAGCCTCCTGAGTAGCTGGGATTACAGGCACACACCACCGTGCCCAGCTAATTTTTTGTTTTTAGTAGAGACAGGGTTTCACCATGTTGACCAGGATGGTCTCGATCTCTTGACCTCGTGATCCACCCACCTCGGCCTCCCAAAGTGCTGGGATTACAGGCTTGAGCCACCGCGCCCGGCCCAATTAATTCCTTCTTAGAGAACTATACTTTATCCAGTTGATTCCCTCCCTCACTACTCAAGAGTTGAAATGGAATATTACAAAAAAGTTAGATATATTTTTTGTTATTTCTAAATGCATACGTTGATGAAATGTATTTTGGAAATGTTACTGATCTGTGAAATCTCAAAGTCTGGATTAGAATTTTCAATAGGTCTTTATTACATAGATCACCTCTATTTTGTTAGGGATTTTGTATTGGGGTTGCTATTGTGAATGGGGTCTTTTTTCCCATTATTCTATTTACATCGTCTTTTATAACATAAAGCTTTTAGTGTTATTCAGCAACCATCTATTGAGCACCTCTGAACAAAGCATGTTCCCTACACTGGGCAGCTCATAGTCCTAACCAGGGACATAGGAAGATAGTTGATGATTACAATGTTGTTGTATTGAGAAGCTGTCACAGAAGCAAGAGAAGGGCTCTCAGTGCAGCCAATGGGAGATCAGAAAGCATTTCCAAGAGGTGCTGGTGCTCGAATTGAGTGACAACAAGGCATACAGCAAATGTTTGCTGAATGACTGACCGCTGCACACTCAAAAAGACTTGGCATTTTGATAATGATTTTTTTGCCTCCTGCAGAATCCTAGATATGAGGAAGGGTGGTATTGGTTGAGTCTTTTTTTTTTTTTTTTTTTTTAATGAAGGCACAGATCACCTAATTCCTTTCTGCCTTCCATTCACAAAGTACAAAATTGCAAAGAGTATCTCTTTACCATCGATTTCTTTCTACTTCAACTTTGGGCCAGACTCAAAACATTTATAATTGCTAGGACAGAAAGTGTTGTTATTTTTGTGGCTTGAGGCTAAGGCATATCTTAATGTACTTTATTTTTTTTTGAGATGGAGTTTCACTCTTGTTGCCCAGGCTGGAGTGCAATGGCATGATCTCAACTCACCACAACCTCTGCCTCCCAGGTTCAAGTGATTCTCTTGCCTCAGCCTCCTAAGTAGCTGGGACTACAGGCATGCGCCATCATGCCCGGCTAATTTTGTATTTTTAGTAGAGACAGAGTTTCTCCATGTTGGTCAGGCTAGTCTCAAACTCCTGACCTCAGGTGAGCTGCCTGCCTTGGCCTCCCAAAGTGCTGGGATTATAGGCGTGAGCCACCGAACCCGGCTGATGTACTTTTTAAATGTAGAAAATTAGGCTGCATTCTTCAACGTGGGACAAAAGAATGGAGAAAAATAACATGAGAAGCCAATCTCCTGTGGTGTGCTGCTTTCTGACTAAATATTTCTCTGCTACTTGCCCTCTCTGGGCCAGTCTGTTAATGGCCTTGGTTACCTCCTGTCCATTAAAGACTCCAAAACCCTATTTTCAACTGCTCACTATGACACATTTCAACCTGGACAAACTTCTTGGTCCTTTTTCAAGACAAAGCCAACCATGCCAGTCACTCCAAGACCCTCTGAGAACTCCACCCATACCTTGGGACACTGTGGTCACTGTTTGTGTGGCTGTTTTCCCCACTAAGCCATGAGGTCATAGAGGACAAAGGCCAAGCTTTCTTTTTTATAACTAACAGAAAATGTTTCTTTGAGCAATCAGCTAAGGTTACATAGGTCAACATTTTCTTCCCTTAAAAATATTAATTTAGGCAATGCTCTCTGAACTTCTGAGCAGGAAAGGGTCCTATTAAGATTCCAATGTGACTATCTTATTTTATGTGGAAGTGGCCAGTGGGGAAAGCTCTGAACCTTGTCACCCCAGAAGCTTAATGCCCTTTATCACTATTAGCTTGACTCCCAGCATAAAGACACAGTAAAGGACCTAAAATAATTTTGCACTATGCCCTTTTGGAGAAAATTTAAAAAGACAAAATAATGAAAGGGGTGCAGGGGACAGGGGAAAAAAAAAGACAAAATAACTTGGTCCAATGTAGGTAAAATGTATGAAGCTGTTTTGGAAACTTGAAATATGCATCCACATATGCATATGTAATATGCATACAGACACATAGTATAAACGGATTTTGAGAAGATAATTTTTTAAAAAGCCAAACCAACTGACTAAAATTACACCTCCACATTACTTTATGAAACTTATGATTAGCCAGCACTTCTAAAATAACAAAATGTGAGAGATTCAAACTGACAGTGACTGAGTTGCTGTAGTATAGTTCTTTTTTTTTTTTTTTTTTTTTTTTTGAGACAACGTCTGGCTCTGTCTCCCAGGCTGGAGTGCAGAGATGCGATCTTAGCTCATTGCAGCCTCCGCCTCCTGGGTTCAAGCAATTCCCTCCTCAGCCTCCTGGTAGCTGGGACTACAGGCACGCGCCACCACGCCCAGCTATTTTTTCTATTTTTAGTAGAGATGGGGTTTCACCATGTTGGCCAGGCTGGTCTCAAACTCCTGACCTCAAGTGTCCACTTCAGCTTCCCAAAGTGCTGGGATTATAGGCGTGGGCCACTTCACCTGGGTGGTTCTAATATTTATAGAAACATAATCAACATTACAAAAGGGCTTCTTTTAAATTGGCAGCTAAAAGGGTGTTAAGTGGAACTCACCTCAGTATGAAGACTGATTTTCTTTTCAATTTTTTTTTTTTTATTCTCTCATAATCAAGTCTCATCATGAAGACTGATTTTCTAATGAAGACAGGTCTGGCAGATTACTTGGGGGAATTAATTGCCCTTCAGAGAGTTCAGATGTGGCTGTGTCAGAGGCTGTGCTGATGTGCAGTGAGCAGGTTAGGAAGTGTTACTGGTTGAAACCAAGGGAGAATTAGTAATGAAGGTAAATTCCCAAGATGCCTGCCGCCACTAGGGGCTTACCTTGGTGGTGGTGGGGATGGGCTACTTTCTGGAAGAGGGACACTGAGATGCTACCACTTGGTTGTAGATTTTTTACTATTCTTCCAGTACCTCTAGCCCCTCCTCAGCACCCCCTGGGAATCAACTCTTCAAGCCAGGCAGTTCTGAATGGCTAGACAAGCCTAAGGGTGTCCCAGAAAGCAAAGCAAACAACAGGCAGAGAGGCCCATATAAGATGCACTACGTGGCCCATGTCCTCAGGGAGCTTGTGGTCCAGGAATGGAGAGCCCTGATCTAGAGGGTGACTACCCTAAAGACATCCCCCTAGTTTGGACCTTATAAGATGCTTTAGGCCACAGGGAAAAGGCAGCTATTCGCAGTATTTGAGTTTTCAGTTCTCTACTACAGTGGTCTTTAAACCACTGGTGCTCAGTAAAATCGCTTAAGAAGTTTAAACACTCGGGGCGAGGCGGCTCATGCCTGTAATCCCAGCACTTTGGGAGGCCGAGGCGGGCGGATCACCTGAGGTTGTGAGTTCGAGACTAGCCTGACCAACATGGAGGAAACCTTATCTCTAATAAAAATATAAAACTAGTCAGGCATTGTTGTGAGATCCCGTAATCGCGGCTACTTGGGAGGCTGAAGGAGAATTGCTTGAACCAGGAAAGCAGAGGTTTCGGTAAGCCAAGATCACGTCATTGCACTCCAGCCTAGGCAACAAGAGTGAAACTCCGTCTCAAAAAAAAAAAAGAAGCTTAAACACACATTCTTTCTCCCCATAGCCCATCCCTGGAGAGTTTGCCTTTACCTTAGGGAATTGGGATGGGGACCCAGGTGAGGTACCCCTACTTTCCAAGCCTGCCCATAAATAGACTTGCCTCAGCCTTGCAGGTATCTGTCACATGGTCTTTTTTAGTCCTTTGTTCAATGTCAGACACTATTACCCTTCTGATAGCTCTGTTCTGCCCACTGGGTCTGGGCTGGGTTCTTTCTCCATTGATCTGGGGAGGTACCCCACATAAGTAAGTGAAATAGTAACACAGGGCAGCTGAGCCAGGGGAGGTGGTTTACATTGTGTACACGTGTAGTGTCACAGAAGATTCAATAGTAGGAAAGCTGAAGAGTTGGAGAGAACTACCCTCTGACTGGTCAATCTTGGGACACCCTGACATTTCCGACTGGCTTCATTTTAACAGAAGCCAGCTTATCCCAGAGAATAGACTCACCTGAGATTGGCAGGCCCTAAAAAAGCATTGCACCAAAATATTTCACTTTTAGTGTGGAGAAGTTCTGGAAATGGAAAGATCTTTCCCATGGGGAGTCGGAGAGCCAAAAACATCCTTAAAGAAAATGGCCTTAATGTTTCAAAAGAACTGAGAAGACTGGGGGGAAGTGAGAAAACAGAGGTGGATACACGTGAAGAAATTAAATAACTCCTCATATCTTAGAGCAGATTGAATTTACATTTTACTTAAAAAAAGGGGGGTGGGGAGTACATACACAAGGAGGAAAATGGGGTGAGGAACAATAAAGATCTGAAATGGATTTCTATGATTTTCTCCTACAATGATCGATTTTGTCTGCTGGGCAGTATTTTTCCTGCTGGGGTACAACTGCTTACAGTATTAACAAGGTTGGAGACAAAGGAACTGTCAAAGTTTAGGCCCGATGGAAAGAAGAGTAAGTTATCATATACAATGTAAGTTTACAATACACAGCATTTTCTTTAAATGATGTAACCCAGTCGCAAGAAGAAGTTAACAATACTAACACGAGAATAATCAAATTTTTGTTGTTATCCATGTGCAGCAACTAACTGCTTTACAAAAAAGCAAAATAATACAATATATCATCACATGTATTTACAGTGTAGTAAATATACTTTTCTGTCAAATTTTACACAAACTATTTACAGGTGAATATACTGCATTAAAAAAAAATTGTGTGGCTGACACTAAGAATGAATTTTTGTCTAAATCCATTGCATAACATTGAGTAAGACATGCCTCATTATGCCTGGGAGTTGGGGAGGATGTAGAAACAAAACCAAAAAACAAAAAGCCCAAACAAACTGAAAACTCCTAAAACCTACAAACTTGGGAGTGCTGCTGGCTGACACTCTGTCTCCCCAACTAGGACACAGGATAGAAGCTGACTGTTCAGGATGTGTCCTGGGCACCTGGCTCAGTCATGGACAGGTGTTGAGTGAACAGAAGACAGAGCTCTAGCCACTTTGCCCCAAAGCTAGTGAACTGCATCTCCATCTCGGCAACTAAGGGCACGGTGCTGGAATGGGAGTACTGGCATAACGGGTAGATTATGTAGGACAAAAACATGACTGAGTTCCTGTTTTCCTCTTTAAAAAGTCAGGGAAACAACCACAAACTGATGATGAATTACTTATAATATTCTTAACAGAACTTATGTCAATTACACAAAAATGGGCAACTTGCTCTAAACTTCAGAATTTCATTGATAGATTACAAAGAATGAAGACTAAAAAAGTGCTGCATTTCTCAGGGAACACATAGTGGTGAGAGGTCTATCTCACGTACATTTCAGTTACTTGGAAAGCTAGATTTTCCTCAGAAGTCTTTAAACAAGGTAAATTTTAAACTTTAGTAAGTTTTCAAATTCCTAGGATGTACTAGTCAAAAGTATTTTTGCAGTTCAAAGGTGGCTCACTTTTGATTTGTGCAACGCTGATCATTTCAGGAGGAATGAAATACTACACCTTGGTAAACTTGTTTATACAAAGATCAATATTTTTAACAGTAAACCTCTGGAAGTTTCTCTATTTTGATGGGAAAAGCAAAATAGCATTAACACCCCCATCATATGCACCAAACCAACAACCAAAAAAAAAAAAAAAAAAAGAAGAAAAACATTGAACTAAAGTTATTAAAGGCTTACATTGCCTGCTACTCCACGGCCTAGAAACTTGAAACTTACCCCAGAAACACTGGGTTGTGGGAGAGCCAAGACCACGGTGGCAGCTTGGCATCCTTGGCACTGGGTTACTGATCTAATTCTAAACTCAGTTCTAATTTTAGCTTCTTTATAGTTTTAGTTGCTCTGTTATTACAAACATTTTCTTCTAATGCAGCCTCTACAATAGTTAAAAAGTTTAGTAAATTGCACCCATCTTCAATATTTCCAACAATTCTATGTTAAAGTCACTAATAATGTTAAGGTCTTCTTTCCTTTTATTTTGGCAAATAATTCTTACTTTTCCCAGGACTATAAACAAATAAAAAAAATTAAATTCTTGTTATTTCTGAGTATCAAAAACAATTTTATTTACATTAACATATTACATTGTTACTGTGTGGATAAATATGAAATGTGTTATATTATTAAAATCAGAACACTTAAATGTACCATTATTTATTGAATTAGCTGTGGAATTTAATTTACTGAAATTCTCTAATGAAGAGCACTACAGGAAACTCCCCTCTCACCTAGATTTCTTTTTTCCCCTCCCAAAGCCATTATATCTTAACATATAAAGGGAACCTGGGATTAATACCTTTTTGTAATAAATATGGTTTGGTTCTATATTGGAACATCCAGCTACCAATATGCTCACTGAAGACAAATTATTTTGTACACTGCAGGTACCACAAAGAAATTGGATCTGCATTACTATGAAAATTCCAATGCCATGATAATCCATACCACCAGTATAGCAGCAACTCTAATGGCCCCCCTATTGTCATACTAATGCAGGCTGACCAGTCTTTTCACAGTGATTAAATGCAATTCTAGCACTGTTTTCTTAAAAGGTTTCTGATTTTTTGGAGGGGAGGAGGAAAATTAAAAGACATTCAAAATACATCTTATCAAAGAAATTTATGATAATATACACCATACTCTATTCTTGGAAATTATTTAACAAAATAAAAATATCAGCTACCCTAAATGTCACGTACCATTCCATTTTGCTATGGAGCTAATGCAAACATCTATGAAAATTACTTTCTGGGAACAATTTTCAATACTTTGTTCACTGATTACCCTGCTCAGCATTATTTAGGAAAGAAGAGGAAGAGGAAAAAATATACATATATATATATACACACACACACACACACACACACACACACATATATATGTATATATATGTATATATAATTACTATACTTAGTATAGTTTTGGTTTACAAAAAGCAAAACACACAAAAAATCACCTTTAGCAAAATTAAAAATTAAAAGATAATCAACTGGAGAAACAAATAAGCTAGTTTGGATGACTGAGTTTGGATAAGGACTTAGAAGCCATAGTTTTAATTCAGTAATGTTAAGATATATATGGTCACACTTATTTTCCTGTAATTATTGCTAATACTCAAGTGTTAGTATTTCTTAAGAATCCACTATAAAATATGAAATTCCACCCTCCCACCCCCCGCCAAGTACCTTGTCTGTGGCTTTATGGTATCAAGTCACTGAGGCTTGACCTCTATGGTTGGTTTGGTTTTGTAAGGTTAGAAAAAAGGCCACAGCTAAAAGATTAAACATACTGGGGTTATAATATTATTTCTCTCATAAACTTCTATCTTGAAAAGTGTATTAAATAGGACTAACACTTTACTCTGTAGGATGAAGAAGGGAAAACCACAGAAGACAGAGCTCTGTGCAAATGGCTTTCATCGCTGGCCAGTAGTAGCAGTATTCAAGAATTCATCCTCTCTGGCCGGGCGCGGTGGCTCAAGCCTGTAATCCCAGCACTTTGGGAGGCCAAGGCGGGTGGATCACGAGGTCAACAGATCGAGACCATCCTGGTCAACATGGTGAAACCCCGTCTCTACTAAAAATACAAAAAAAATTAGCTGGGCATGGGGACGCGTGCCTGTAATCCCAGCTACTCAGGAGGCTAAGGGAGAATTGCCTGAACCCAGGAGGTGGAGGTTGCGGTGAGCTGAGATTGCGCCATTGCACTCCAGCCTGGGTAACAAGAGCAAAACTCCGTCTCAAAAAAAAAAAAAAAAAAAAGAAAAGAATTCATCCTCTCTTACAATTGAGATGTTCTCAGTTAAAGTTTACTGACCTCCCATTTTCTTTGCAGTTGTTCTGAACACTTACACATACCAGATACGCGCCAAAAGTAGAAGAAAAAAAAGTTAAAGAAAAGGCAGCATTAAATTTAGGCAATGCTTCCAAAGTTGATCATCTGGCAACATGGCAAACCGGATGGGTTCATTATAAAACAGGAAGTGCAGCATTACAACATGGGGGGATGGGGCAAGGCCAGGGAAGGGGTCACTAGTGAAGAGCCCATGTTAAGTTGATTTAAAAAAAGAAAGCAAGCTAGCTTCACACGATCTTCTTAATGCTATTACGTTTGAAACTGCCAGCGCTTCTTTGCTTCTGCACTTGGCTTGCGGATCCGTGGCGAGTTCGTCCACTGTTACAATGGCCAGTGGTAGGGGAGAGTTCAATATTCTCCTTGTCGATTCCTGGAGAAAAACAGAACAGTTACTTACTCTCTTCCTTCTGGGACTGAATTTCATTACAGACATGTGTCGCTTAACAACGGGGATATGTTCTAGGAAACAACTGTCATTAGGCAATTTTGTCTGTGCAAATATTGTGGAGTGTACTTACATGAACTTGCATGGCATAGCCTACTACACACCAAGGCTATATGGTATAGCCTATTTCTCCCAGGCTACAAACCTCTTCAGCACGTTACCATACTGTGTACTGTATGCAGCTGTAACACAATGGTATTTGTATATCTAAACATAGAAAAGGTACAGCAAAAATCTGGTATTATAATCTTACAGGACCACTGCCTATATGTATATGTGGTCTGTTGTTGACTGCAATGTTGTTTTTCGGCATGTGCCTATATTTGTGATGAGATACAACCTGGCAAATTGCTTATGCACATTTCATTTTAATAGTCAATTGTTAGATTGTTTATTAAGGTAATGTCACATGGAAAACCACATTTTGTTAGGCAAAATTTGCTGTCATAGCAGAAAATAGCACAAGAAAAATGAAAAGAGAAGTTGCAAGGAAAAGCTAGAGGCAGGCAGGCTTGAACTAAATGAAAGGCTAGCAGCCACCAGGGAAGACTAGGGTTCCTCCCTCCAAATCATACCAGAAACTTCCAGCAGAGGTCAGCTTGTAGCCTCATTCATATCCTTATTCATGTTTATAAACAGAATATACTCTCCAGCAGCAGAAAGTACTGATCTTTCCAGCAAATTTGTCATTTCAAAGAAAACTCAGATGCTTTTTATTTTTTAATTACAGTGCCTGTCCCAAAGAAACTGTTTATTGAGAAAATAATATATCACACAAAGGTCATACTGTAGAATCTTTGCTTCTTTTCAACTAGGGCAAGTCATTTCACATTCTGCAACCTTCAACAGATGCTAGTTATTTCTCTCGAGGAGGAGACTAAACCTCCAAAAGCTGGGTCTAACAATGATTATTTATTAATTAATTTATTTATGTATTTATTTATTTAGAGACTGTCACCCAGGCTGGAGTGCAGTGGTGTGATCACAGCTCACTACAACCTTGAACTTCTGGGCTCAAGCCATCCTCTTGCCTCAGCCTTCCAAATAGCTAGGACTACAGGTGCATGCCACCATGCCCAGCTAATTTAAAAATTTTGTCTAGCAATTGGGTCTCACTATGTTACCCAGGCTTGAGCCACTGCACCCGATCCCAATGAATTTTATAAATAATCTAAGCAGTAACTTCAGAACATTAACCAGAAACTAAAGTAAGATTTTTTTTTTTAACCTATCGCATTAGGGAAGATTACAAATTGGGTAATAAGATGGTAGTTACCCTTGAGGAAGTAGTGACTTAAAGGGACATGAGGATGGCTTCTTTGGGTGCTGGTAATGTTCTGCTTCTTGATATAAATAATGGATTTTCAAGTGTGTTTACTTCTTAAAAGTTCATTAAGCTGTAAACTTACAATTTGTGTACTTTTCTGTTACACATCAATACAATTTACCTCTAACATTAGACTGATTAAACCTACTTCTGGCATAACTTTTGGTGGCAGACCAAACAGCTGCAGAGAGTTTTAGTAGTTTGCATCAAAATGTACCTTACTGATTGATATTTAATGATATAGAAAGATGACCATAATTTTTGGAGTAGGAAAAAAACACCCACACACTGGGGGGCCAGAGGGTAGGGCTGGGTAAACATTTGCCAAAACATTTTTTCTCTGTCAGAGGCCAAAGGACTAAAAAATATATATACTTTAAGTCTATATGGCAAGATTTCAGGTAATTTGGACTTTATTCTTATTTATATATTGATATTTTAAATTTTAGAATGGAAAAATTTCCATCTTTGGACAAAAAGTAGTATTTCAAGTCAAGAATTATTCATTATGTTACAGAAAACATACACAGATCCACCCAGTTAGTTATCTGTTGGCTCATGAACAGGAAATGAACTTGGGATGACCCCCCTCTACGAGCCACTCATCCTTCATTTGGATTCAGCACTGAATTCAACTCAAGAGTATCAGGCATCTATAAGCACATGGCCTAGTTTACCCAGGCTCAACAGAGATTTGCTGTCTTGAAAATCTGAAATGCTGTCAAAGGAATACAGGCATTTGTCAGCGATTGTTTATGAACATGTGCACTGCGTCAGGCATATGAGTGCAATGAAAAACATCAGCGACATTTCTTCAGAAAGCAAGCATAGCTGAACCACCACTGAAAATCTGTTCTATTCAAATCTTTAAAAATAAGCTTTTATTAAAATTTTTAAGGCTAGTCATGTTCTAATCTAATCATATGCATAGAAAGATGACTAGCAACATTCATAGAACTTTTCTCTGGGTAAAAAAATTCTGGTAAATTTAAATTCTCTTCTGTGTATTTATCTGCATCCTCTCCAGAGCTATTTACAAAAGAAATAGCAAAATTGAAAGAAAGCTGCTCATAATCTCTGGAATGTGCCTTGAACTTCTATGGGATGTATATCTGTGAAGGCTCTTTTAATTGTCTTGCCTCTCTCTACAAGATAAAATTCAACCCATATTTTTTTCTCATCTCCTTTTCCTTCATGATGCATTATAATCTCTTGTGAGAACTACTTTCTCCTTCCTTGCTTTTAAATTAACTTGCCTGTAATTCCACAACTTGTACATCCATCTCATTTCCTCTACTAAGTTACTAAGTATATCCTACTACCTAGAAGGGTAAAGATCATTATTATTCATTTTTGTTTTTCTATAAAATCTAGTTATTTTTTCAATGAATTGAAAACTTACTAAATGAAAGTTGCCAGGTTATTAAAAAAAAAAGAAAAATTATTTTCAATTAATACTGAACACTTCAATTTTAAAATGTGATAGCTAGATCCCTATAATTCAGAGCCCCAAAGCGTGCAATCCCTGATCTCCAGGGAGCGATATATTTTTAGTTGAAAAGACAGAACTTTTTGTTTTTCCCCTCTGGCATCCTCCATTTAAAATTATGAATGTGTCAGCATATTTGACCTTCCATTTCCTAAAATTTGCCTACAAGTTTCAAGTCCAGTAATTCTGTGTTCTTTCTTTAATAGGAAATAAGATTCAGGCAAAACCAGGACATTAAAAAGACAAAGGTTTAAAACACCTTGGAGCTGGCTCGCATGCAGGAGGGGCATGAAGCATGGATGACCACTAGGAAGGCCTTGTGGCTCTCTATCAGCAATCTGCTACCCTGGGGTTTGTTCTTGTGTGTCTTACTACTACTAGACCATGGCCTACTCTTAGGGGACAACAGTCATTAGACAGGTGGCAATGCTTCTGTTTGGGCACAAGGGCCTGCTTCCTGAGAATTTAAATTACATAAATTGTAGTAATGTAGATGAAGTCACTAGGGTGAAGTATCTTAAAGAAGTGCTAAGAACATTCCACTTTCTGTTTTGTGAAGCAAGTAACCCTCAAACCTCAGTTTTAAAGGCCTAATCTCCTGTTAAATGTTGAGGGTACAAAACAAGCTATAAAGCTGTTCACATACTATGACCTCAAGTATGTAAAGAAACTGGAAAGAAATGCATCAAAATGTTAATAAACAGTGGTTATCTATCTTAGAAATGATACGATTGTAATTTTTTCCTTTTTTTGGAATTTTCCAATTTTTTTCCTAATGAGCACATTAATTAAAAATATAAAGTATAGTGACTTGTCGGCCCTGTCACTTATTTTTTTTTTTAATTTTTAAATTTAATTTTATTTTTTTTTGAGACGGAGTTTCACTCTTATTACCCAGGCTGGAGTACAATGGCGCGATCTCGGCTCATCGCAACTTCCACCTCCTGGGATCAGGCAATTCTCCTGCCTCAGCCTCCTGAGTAGCTGGGATTACAGGCACGCGCCCCCATGCCCAGCTAATTTTTTGTATTTTTAGTAGAGATGGGGTTTCACCGTGTTGACCAGGATGGTCTCGATCTCTTGACCTTGTGATCCACCCACCTCTGCCTCCCAAAGTGCTGGGATTACAGGCTTGAGCCACCGCGCCCAGCCCGGCCCTGTCACTTATAACCAAAAGCTTCAACACTATATCAAATGTTGATATTATACTTCTATTCTCAGATTCATTTTTCATCTCAATTCTTGTTTTTGGAATGTGTGTTTTCTTCCTACCTAGTGACCAAATTGTATAAATCACACATAGGTAAATGTGGTGTGACTGTGATTCTTAAGTTCAACTTCACAGCAAAGATATTTTACTGTAAGGATAAAAGGAGAAACTAACAAAAATCTTGCAAAGTAAAAAAAATTAAAATGCATTGGCGGGGGAGCTGGGGAGGGATAGCATGGGGAGAAATGCCAAATGTGGGTGAGGGGGAGGAAGGCAGCAAAACACACTGCCACGTGTGTACCCATGCAACTATCTTGCATGTTCTGCACATGTACCCCAAAACCTAAAATGCAATTTAAAATAAATAAATAAATAAAAAATTAAAATGCATTATATTGACACCAAAATATATGTTGAAAAAATATATCTTGAAAAAGCCAAGGTAGTATGAAAGAGAATAATCATAGTATTTAGTTCTGGCATTTAAGTTTCTAAGTGTAATTAACACTTCTAAGAATTCTGGTAGCATTCTTTCTTTTTATGATCTAGAATTAAATCTAGAAATCTCTTTATGAGCTGGTGAAGGATTTTGCTTCAATGTCCCATAGGAAAAACTCTCAGATTATCCAACAGATTGTTCCACTGCAGACAGAACACATCCTGCATAAAACACGGTACATGCCATATTTTAAGTTAGGGAGAAGGCCTTGGGGTTGCACTTCTTTTCATTACAGAGCCTTTAAAGTTTTGCATTCTGGTCTCTCTTTTGCCCCTGAAGCATTGGTTCCCTCTTCTGGCCTTTGGTGGACACAAAAAGAGAAAACTACAAAGTGACTGACAGAAACCTAGAGGCCACCGCCCAAAGGAAATACAGCTGAAACTTCTGTGGTCCTGAGTAGCTAGTTTAAATGACCCCACAGATACGCTGTAGTCAAACATGCAGCAGGTTACAAACATGCATAGCAGAAACAGCTGGACATTCTCTACAGCAGTGTATCAGTAGTATTATGTTTCAATAAATTGTGGTGGTTCCCAATAAAGACAAAATCCAAAATAGAAGGTGTTACTGGTCAAAATTTAGTGAATTTGAGTAGCTAGGGAAAATGATTAGGTTACATTATTGTTATTGAAGTTATATGTCTATCTCCCCTGCTTAAAGGCAGGTATCAGGGTTTGTGTATTTTTTTTTTTTTTTAGATTGAGTTTCACTCTGGTTGCCCAGGTTGGAGTGCAATGTCGTGATCTTGGCTCAGCCTCTGCCTCCCAAGTTCAAGTGATTCTCTCACCTAAGCCTCCCCAGTAGCTGGGATTACAGGTATGTGCCACCACACCCGGCTAATTTTGTATTTTTAGTAGAAACAGGGTTTCTCCATGTTGGTCAGGCTAGTCTCAAACCCCTGACCTCAGGGGATCCTCCCACCTCAGCCTCCCAAAAAATGCCGGGATTACAGGTGTGAGCCACTGCACCAGGACCAGAGTTTGAGTATTTTTACAACTACTGATGTAGCTCCAGCCTGACAATTTTTTAGTCACCTATTTTTTAAAAACACTTTTGGTTTCCCAAACTGAAATAATCAGTTACAACAGTATCATGAAATAATAAAAGAACTGAATCACTTTTAACTCTTGGAAACCTAAAGAAAAATGTGTTAGGTTATTTGTGAGAAGTTATACTAAAAAAATGACAGACTAATAACCTGAATCTCCCGCCACCTGTGCAGGAGGACTAGTAGGTTACCAGACTCTGCATTTAGTTTACTTCATATGCCATATGGCAAACTTATTAGAAAACTATTATTACACACAGGAGAAGTCAAACAAGTCAGAAGACCCAAATTTGAGGACTGTCTGGCTCAGTACTCTTTAGTTCTAATTCTTAATCTGGCAATTAAGGATAACAGCAGGCTTGTCTATTTCAAAGGGTTGTTAGATAAAATAACCTATGTGAAGAATTTTTGTACACAGATAAAATAATTACTCCACAAATTAAGATGCTCCTAATATCTGAAGTAAAAGACCAGGTGATACACTGAAAGGAGTTTTAGAACAAATACTAGGACTTTAATTTTATGCTAGAATATGTAAAATTAGTGAAGCTAATATAAATAAGCACAAAATAGAATAAATCTTCTTAGAAGAACAGATAGCTACAGCTTGTTTTTAAGCTAATACATTCATGGAGGCATATTAAACATATACTTAGGAATATTTTTATTTTGAGCTAAATATACGAAATTGTAACTATACAAATTTTTGGCTGGGTACAGTGGCTCATGCCTGTAATCCCAGCACTTTGAGAGGCCAAGGAAGGCAGATCACTTGAGGTCAGGAGTTTGAGACCAGCCTGGCCAACATGATGAAACCCTGTCTCTACTGAAAATATAAAAAAAAATTATCCAGGCTTGGCAGAGCACACCTGTAATTCCAGCTACTCAGGAGGGTGAGGCAAGAGAATTGCTTGAACCTGGGAGGTGGAGGCTGCAGTGAGCTGAGATCATACCACTGTACTCCACTGTACTTCTTTTTCTGTTTAGGTGTAATCTTTTTGTATAATAATTACAGGTCAATAAAAGAAAAGGCATCTTTCATAAATTGGACATAAATATGTCAAATTTTTCTTCTTAGTCCTTACAGCTAATGATCATATTCCTTTTTTTTTTTTTTTTTTGAGACAGCCTTGCTCTGTCACTCAGGCTGGAGTGCAGTGGTGCAATCTCTTGGCTTATCACAGCCTCAACCTCCCACCTCAGCCCTGTGAAGAGCTTTTTGTATTTTTTGTAGAGAGAAGGTTTGTCCACATTATCCAGGGTGGTCTTGAACTCCTAGACTCAAGTGATCTGCCTGCCTTGGCCTCCCAAAGTGCTAGGATTACAGGTGTGAGCCATTGCACCTGGTCATATTCCTTTTTTTAACCTCAGGTGATTGAGTAGACAGCCAGCTTTAATTTCTAAGGAAACACTGGGGTTGGCTTTCTATTTGGGGAAAACAAGTTATTTTCTAAGCTAAAAAAAAACTTCATCAAGCCACATATTCTGTTTTTTCTATTAACTCTCTCTTGAGTTTCTTATTAACCTGCCTTTGTTAGTCCAGGTCTGGGATCACATCTTCATTGTTCAGGGTATCAGCAGCTCCTTAACCGAGATAGGCCACAGGCTGCCCCTGCAATGCCAGTAAGTACCAAGACCTTATAAAGTGGTGGCTTTGCAAGTTCCTCAAGTGCCTAAGCCAGACTGAGCTTACAGGGACTGGTGAGTAAAGTCTCATGCTATGTGCCCAGGATGAGTGTGGGGTAAGCAGTATTTCGTGCAAAGATGATGAAAGTAAAGAGTACCTTGATGAGGGAACAGCTGCATGAAAACTGCTGATTTAGAGCAAGGCAGAGAAGCTTTACAAAGAATGGAAGAAAAAAACAAGTGAGTGATGTCCATAAGATTAAAAAAAGGGTGAAATACAATTAGACACTAGATAATTATAATGTTCTTTGGTTTTCAGAAGGAATCTGGTTTTAATTATTGAACTCTGACCATTAATTTCCTAAATATTATAACTTGTAAATAAATGATAGAACTTACAATTTTGTAGATGTAATTTTTACCACCTATATTAAAATTAAGAATTTTAGTTTAAATTAAGAATTAAGCTAAAAATTAATTTAAAAATTAGCAAGAATTATACCAAGTAATTGCTCAATTTAAAATTATTTTTCTCCCTTAAACACAGGATAATAACAAAGAAAAAGAAAACAAATCAAGAAAAAAAAAGGTCAGATGATACCATAAACAATTCTCTAAAACATTAAAATCATTTCAGAGATCTTAAGTGGCTTCAAAGTAGAGACTGAGGTTTCTTCTAAGAGGAAGATATTTCTTTTCTCTCTTTTGAAAAGACAGGGGTTTCATGATGTTGCCCAGGCTGGACTTGAACTCTTGGGCTCAAGCAATCCTCCTACCTCAGCCTCCCTAGTAGCTGGGACCACAAGCATGTGCCACTATGCCCAGGTAAGAGGGAGCTATTTCAAATGTAGTAAACAGAAGGAGTATTACTGACTCAGGGCTAAGTCTAAGTTTAGAGAAATGGTTTTGATAAAATATCCCTCCATACACAGAGCCATCCAGCATTACTGGTTTAGGAATGTTATGATCACTACCTGATCTAGCCAGCTTCTCAGGGAGAAGGCCTACATTACAGAAGCAAAGTGAGAGAATGACTGGTAGGCTTGGACGAAGCCCAAAAATAAAAGTGGAAGAAGGAAATCTAAAAGATGAACTGGCCAGGTGTGGTGGCTCATGCCTGTAATCCCAGCACTTTGGGAGGCCAAGGCAGGCAGATCATTAGGTTAAGAGATCAAGACCATCCTGGCCAACATGGTGAAACCCCATCTCTACTAAAAATTAGCAGGGTGTGGTGGTGTGTGCCTGTAATCCCAGCTACTTGGGAGGCTGAGGCAGGAGAACTGCTTGGAACTGGGAGGTGGGGGTTGCAGTGAGCTGAGATTGTGCCATGGCACTCCAGCCTGGAGACAGAGTGAGCCTCTGTCTCCAGACAAAAAAGGATGAACTAACTGTGTTCTAAAAAATTCATGCTCCAGTACTAATAGTAAAATCAGCTGATTAAACAAATAAAAAAGTTAAAGCCTTTTTGCTAGTTAAAAAAAAAAACGTTTAAGTAGATCACAAGTTTGTTTTGTTTAAAAAATTTGAGGCAAAAAAATGTGTTACAAAACTTTTGCCATAATTATTACATGATCCTTCCACACAAATGTCCCTTTGAACTATCAGAATACTACACAGTACAAGGTACAACATGACAGATATCACAACAGAGGTCAAAATAGTTATCTATGTACATTCTACCGTCCGTTCTGATCTGAAAGCTACTGAAGGCAGGTATCATGCCCTGGTAGGCCCTCTGCTCCCGTGGGTCTAAGAGCCCCTTGCATATAGTAAACAACATATATATGGAGGATAAATATCTGGAATTCTGGTTATTTTCTCCAGAGCACTATGTTATTAATGTTGCATTTTTTTTAAAAAAGGTATACACTTAGAATTTGTTAAAAAACACGGATGGGAAGGAAATAAAGGTTTTATTAGCTTAAAACCTAATACTAGATCCAAGGATTCTAATATACGCCTACCAAACACCTAGAAAATAGGTATTCAAATGTTTATTGAATTAAATTACCATGTGAAGAATATCAGGAGACCCTGACAAAGTATAAATTAAATTTTAATACTTTGGAAATGGATCCTATTTAATTCATTTTCTTTCTTTTTTTTTTTTTTTTTTTTTGAGACTATGTTTCAATCTGTCACCCAGGCTGGAGTTCAGTGGAATGATCACAGCTCACCACAGCCTTGACCTGTCGGGCTCAGGTGATCCTCCCACCTCAGCCCCCCAAGTAGCTGAGACTATAAGGGCACGCCACCACACGTGGCTAATTTTTCTATCTTTTATAGAGATGGGGTTTCATCATGTTGCCCAGGCTGGTCTCAAGCAATTCATCTGCCCCGGCCTTCCAAAATGCTGGGATTAAAGACGTGAGCCACCGCCCTCGGCCTGGGTTTCATTTTGTAGTTCTAATCCTGGTTCTTCAATTCATGTCCAGCTCAGCTAGACCGGACCTAGTAAGATCAAAATATCACACCTGAAATATTCTTATATATCATAAGGTAAAGGGATTCTCTTTGGGATGTTCTTCTTAGCATTTGAGAAAATCCTAAGAGCCAAAGTCTTATGTCCACTTGGCTAAAGGGTCATAGTTAATGCAATTCTATATGCACTGAATCCCAGGTACAGTCATAGGCTCCACTAATGCCAAATTATGCCAAATTCTATTTCTTTCTTTCTTTTTTTTTGAGACGGAGTTTTGCTCTTGTTACCCAGGCTGGAGTGCAATGGCGGATATCTTGGCTCACCGCAAGGCTCTGCCTCCTGGGTTCAGACGATTCTCTTGCCTCAGCCCCCCGAGTAGCTGGGATTACAGGCCCATGCCACCATGCCCAGTTAGTTTTTTATATTTTTAGTAGAGACAGGGTTTCACCATGTTGACCAGGAGGGTCTTAATCTCTTGACCTCGTGATCGACCCGCCTCTGCCTCCCAAAGTGCTGGGATTACAGGCTTGAGCTACCGCGCCCGGCTGCCAAATTCTATTTCTACTAGGGAGGGATTCAGAAGGCAATCATTTAGGTACTTTTATATGTGAACTTGTAAAACAATCCCCCTTAGGATAGACAATTAGGCTAAGCTAATTTGTCAAGAATGCATTTTCAGAGACAATTGCTTTAAGTAAGTGACTGCCACTTCTCCTCAAAGCTGGTAACTAATGAAAAAACCACCAAAAATTTTTATTTAAGTAAGGCGTAATACTGGGGCAGGAGTAGAAGGATGAGGTTCATGAATCTCTTATTTTATTGGTTTGCTAGCAGAGAATGTTGAACAAAAGAAAATACAGCTTTGCTAGCAGAGAATGTTGAACAAAAGAAAATACAGCTTAGTAGCTGATCCTGCTAAACACCAAAGATCTAGAATGAAGAGTTTTGCATTTACATGAAACATTTGCAGCAAAGGATTGAATGTGTGCAAATCAGCAACATTTGCTCTTTGAAATAGGGCAGTGGAACCTTCATCTGATTAAATCTCAGGAGAATGGGTGCAGGTTGATGTTGGGTAATTTGATGGTAAATCAAATTTATGCTCTATATCAGGAAGTGACAAAGAATTTCTTTTTTTTGCAGGGGGAGGGGGAATGAAATCTTGCTCTGTTGAACAGGCTGGAGTGCAGTGGTGCGATCTTGGCTCAATGCAACCCCTGGCTCCCAGGTTCAAGCAATTTCCTACCTCAGCCTCCTGAGTAGTTGGGATTATAGGCGTGAGCCACCGTACCGGGCCCAAAGAACCTTTGAATAGTACTGCTTGAGACTTGGCTGCTGGGAATGGAGATAAGGAAATGCTTTGGTTTCTATACAGCTAAACGGTAAAGTTGAAACACCAGACAGAGTTAGGAATCTGGACAACTTTCTTTTGTTTTTTTTTTTTTTTTGATATAAGCAAACTCAGCGCCATGGCTGAGTACCATGGCTCATGCCTGTAATTCTAGCACTTTGGGAGGCAGAGGTGGGTGGATCACCTGAGGTCAGGAGTTTAAGACAAGCCTGGCCAACATGGGGAAACCCCGTCTCTACTAAAAATACAAAAATTAGCCAGATGTGGTGGCATGCATCTGTAATCCCAGCTACTTGGGAGGCTGAGAGAGGAGAATCGCTTGAACTGAGGAGGTGGAGTCTGCAGTGAGCTGAGATTGCACCACTGCACTCCAGCTTGGGTAACAGAGCAAGACTCTCTCTCCGGAAAAAAAAATGAGATAAGGATATAAGATTACATGGAGCTAAAGATATGAAGCAATACAACTAATTATAAACAAAAGATCAACTCTTACCATTAAGAGTTATTCTGTAAGAGCAAATGACAAAAACACAGTGATTGAGTATATAAATTGGGTTCCTTTTCTGAACATGAAACTACAATTTAGATATATAAATGGGTTTTGTGGGAGAGTAAGGTTACTTTTGAAAAGATAAACCCTTTCTCTGAAAACATGTAGTAAAATGATCTGGCAAACCAATGACATACAATTGAGTGATAGGAAGAGTTGAATACCATGATTCCACTTAATTCTACTACTTTTAAACCACCTCATCTCTTCTGTGAATAGTCAGAGGTTCCCAAGGTGTAACAGTCTATTTATTCAGGCACCATCTTTGGAGAACTACTAGAGATAACACCATTAATATGAAACTGGAACCAAAGCTATAAAACCTATTCTGATTTTAATAAACAATTCTAAGTAAGAAGTCGTAGAGTAAGACTGTTATATCAAAGCAAATGATTTGGCAAATATCCAATCAACACTGGACACAAGCAAATAATCAACTAGCAGAGAAACCTGTAATGGTTCCTTATTCTCAACCAGATTATTTTATTGTCTCCATTAATGGGCAAAGATAGACAGAAATCTCCCTGTTAATGACAGGGTTAAAAAAGTCAATAAAAAGACTAGTCATTTTTGACATGTTTAACACCACTTTAGTAGCCCAAAAGGCAAAACCAGACTTTAAAAACTGGAGGACCAATGTAAACAGAATCCATGAATTTTCTAATTTTGTAGACTTTTCAACTGTTGTTCAACAAATAACTTAGAAAATAGTCCCATGGAAAAAAAGAACTGGTGGGTTTAAGGCAAGGCAGACAGAAGTAATGAGTTAACAATAAACAAACAAACAAAAGAAAATAGAGAAGGGGAAAGCAAAGTACATAGATAATGAGACAGACAACAGACATGGGAGGCAATGAATGTGATACAAAGAACCTGGCCTTGGTTCTAGATAAGAACTGTATAAAGCAGTTAACCTAGCTCTTCTAAAACAGTCTCACCAATGTACATAACATTGTGAGCCTAAAACTAAATTACCTGTATGGTTCCCTAGCTCCAAAATGCCACAGAGTTTATCAGCAGGGAAGCAGGAAGGAAAGAATTCAGCGGCTGCATTATTTGCAAAAATGGAAATTTTAAGTTTTGCGCTGGCCTTCATAGCTGAAATGCTGATAATGGGCAAGACCAGAGGCAGCCCCTAGGGCAGTGCTTCTCTAAATCTAGTGTGCGTAAGAATCACCGGGGTGTTCATTAATATACTGACTGCTGGCTGGGCTCCCCTTGGAGTTTTTCTGTGCAGGTCTGAGGTGAAACTCCAGCATCTGCATTTCTAACAAGCTCCGAAATGCAAAATGCAGTCTGGGATCACACTTGGAGAAACACTGTACTAGAGTGTTAGTGACAGAGGGCAAACAAACATTGTTATATGAGGGAAAAAAGACAGACATCTTTTATTTCTGGGGGGAATAAGGATTACTTTATATTACTTACTTCTGGGGGAAAAAAAGGATTACATTTTTTCTCAAGCAATCCACCTGCCTTGGCTTGACAAATGTTGAAATAAAATTTGTTTCCTCTGCTGACCAAAGCTTTGTTGTTAACCAAAATTTAATAGTATAATATAGTTAATTACATAATAATTTATAAAATGAATTGCCAAATTCTTCAGAACCTTCAAAACTACACAAATTGAAATGTTCATGTAGAACTGGGAACATAAACTGGGAATTCTATTTACTGATCTTGAATATCACAGAATAGTTATGTCATTTGATTTTTTTTAAATCTATGCTAACACTTTAAAGAACTATATATAGTAATTTTTCCTTATAGAATGATGTGTTTCATAAGTGAACTTTTAGGATAATGGAACTTTAAATAATTAAAGTTTATTTTGACCATTTTAGAAGAATATCTTTCTAAATAGAAAACACAATCCTAACAAAAGCTTTCCTTCATTACTCACTGTCATCATAACACACACAACAGTGTAAGTTCTACAATGAATAGCACCTCCTGGGTCAACCAGAATTGTATGAAACCTTTCACTCTGACACTCAGTGAGTCCAGAGTTCTGTAGGTTTGTCATTTCTGCCATCTTGTTTATCTCAGTCCCACCTGAGCTAATAGCTATTAGTATTTCTCAGTGTATTCAAATCTAAGTTGCATTATGAATTGGTATACTTTTCCCATTTGAACCTAACAGTGACTCTACAGTAAGGAATATAAGGGCTTTAAGATGTTATTTCTTGAGGTGACTTTTTTGTTTGATTATTTACTTTCGGATTTTTAGGATGGTTTATGGATATTATTGCTGGTAGCAGGAAAGTGAGGTAGATTAGATTTTGTGTTTCTTCTTTTTTTTTTTTGATACAGTATGCTATATCAGAGACAAGAGGAAAGAGGCCTTTAGAGCAATGTTAGTATATCTAGTAAAGGAATTATAGTTGTGTTCACTTAAACAATACTGTGATTTAAGTTGCTCTTCTTGCCCAAACTCTAGAAACTTGTCAACCTTGGAATATCATGTGGACATTTTACCATTTTACTGTCTTATGTACAACTTGTTTAAAAGCAGAAAGCTTAACAGAGCAAGAAAAGTCAAGTCAGCTACAAGGTAAAGAAGAAATGAAAGGTGAATCTCATATGAAAAAGGAGCAAAATCTGCTATAAACTGATCAGAAGGGAATTCCTAATGTTGGTGTCTTATTGTTCAAGGTCACATAAAGATCACATTTACTGACCTGGGGAATGCTGGGAAGTTGCAAGTGAGGTCATGGAATTAGAGAGGTTAAGGTTGGCAGTGATACTAAGCTGGCTCTGCAATGCAGGAGGGTAAGGAGATGTGGGTGTCAGGAGGGATTCTTCACTGGTTTCTTCATCAATTCCAGGCAGGTACGTGTCAATCAAGGCATCAAGAAACTTAACAATAAGTTCAGCATAGTCTGGAATTTGTGTTTGCTGTAAAGGAAAATAGGAAATTATTTTAACTCCTTTTTTTGTTTTTAAGTAAATCCCCACCTGAAGCCAAAATATATTAATTTTGTTTAGACTTAATTTACTATTTTCCTTCCTTTGTATTACTTATCATTAAAAAAGGGGAGTGGAGTAATATTTATAGACTACCACAGGACTTACAATAGGGAGTTCTATTCAGCTTACACTTAAAGCTTCAAGATGAACCCGCATTTTCTGAAAGCCATGCACAAGACAGACTGAATTTAATACTGAGACAATACAATCATCAGAAATGATGTCTAGCCAATTTTCCAAAACAGAGAAAATGAGCAGAGCATCATCATTCCAGCTGCCATTTAGATTCTACTCATTAGATGCCGTAAAGGGCTCAGAGACTTACTGCAATCCAAATGCAAAAACTGCTGTATAATATACTTATTTCTATAACTTAAGGCCCACTTTTTAAGTGACAACCTTTGCATGTCAATAGATATTCAGTAATAGTAAAAGGAAATAAATGAAATACTCAATTCTTAAAAACTGGAACAATTCATATTGATTTAGCACCCCCTGTATCTAAAACACTACACTAAGAACTGTTCAAGGAAGAAACAGAAATCCTACCTTCAAGGAACTTTGATCAATTGGAAAGAGACCACATACAGAGAAAATGATTAAACACATATTATGTAGCACTACATCAACTAATGCCAATCAAAAAACAAACTAAGGCCAGGTGCAGTGGCTCTCGCCTGTAATCCCAGCACTTTGGGAGGCAGAGGCAGGCAGATCACGTGGTCAAGAGATCAAGACCATCTTGGCTAACATGTGAAACCCTGTCTCTACTAAAAATACAAAAATTAACTGGGCATGGTGGCGCACATCTGAAGTCCTAGCTACCTGGGAGGCTGAGACAGGAGAACTGCTTGAACCCGGGAGGTGGAGGTTGCAATGAACCAAGATTGCATCACTGCACTTCAGCCTGGCGACAGAGTGAGACCCTGTCTCCCCCAAAAAACCCCCCAAAAACCAAAAAACTGAATAGAAGCAAAATGAGGACAAATGCAGAGAGGAATGAATCTAATCTAATAGGTTGGAAATAAAAATGCTTTCATGAAGTAGATTTTAACCATGGTAATGCTCCTTGCTAGTCATATTTAATTGTGTGCATTAAGATGATCAAATACACAGGGACTGAGGCAGAAAAGTATCACAGAGGTTTATCATACTCTTCTGAAAAGTAGAGCATAAGCTGAGTTTGTAAAAGTGAATACACACACACACTCACACCATGCTGCCTCCTGGAACAAAACCTTGTGACAAGAAAGTTTCAAAAGTTCACATTTGAAACTTTTCATAAGTTTCAAAAAGTAATATATGTGTTTATCATGAGTTATTATTCTGGTTTTCAGCATATTGTGTGTTCTTAAAACAGGCATACTAATTTGAACAGAAACCTTCATTTTACCAAAAGTTAGAGAAAAATATATTTTCTTACCTTTGAAAAGGGTCCTGCAAACCGCCACAAGCCATTAAAACCAAAACCTGCAACAAATCAAATGTTACTCTTATAACAAGCAGGATATCTTTTAATTGTAACAGAAGTTAAATAAGTTGTATTGTTGATGATATATAAACCCTATGTACATGTTGAAAACATGTTTTTAGAAGGAGTGTCAAAGAGACTAAAATCTACTTAAAATATATTCAATATAAAACCACATTTTAATTTAAAAGGTTGTTGACCAGTTACATCAAACATACAATTGAGAGAGTCGAAAAATTGAATATGGAAATAAAAGTATGAACAAGTCTATCCCTTATAAAGAATTCTGTAGCCAGTGCATTCTACAACCGTGTGCATGTTAGCAAGTTCATCAACCATCCTTCTCCAGATACATTTATTTACTTTGCAGGTAAGATGTTTGGTATTGTGGTGGGGATTCTTCATGGTATACCACACTCTGCACAATTCCATGGATCGGATTTAACAAATTTGGATCTTGGCACAATGATAACAGGGTGTTGATCTTAGAGTCCAACAAATTATGCCTAAAAAAAAAAAAAATCAACAGAAGAACGTTTTAGAGGAAAATTAAATGAAAATATGCAGTGGAAAACATAATACACATTCGAAGGGAGATGAGCACTTTTTACTTTCTGAGGTATTTCTACACTTTCCAAATTTTCTACAATGAACGTGTGTGTGTGTGTGTGTGTGTGTGTGTGTGTGTGTGTGTGTCTGTTTTTGTCTGTCTTTTGTTTTAGTCACCAGGGAAAAATGGTGAAAACTAACAACTGGTAGTGTCACATAACCATGTATAACCATATATGGTAAATGTTTGCCTAGAACAAGGTTGGCTCTGTCTGCTACTTAGCATTTAGTACTATTTCCATCTGTTGTATGCTGACACGCACTTAGGAATTAAAACTAAATTTAGGATCTGTGCAAAAGAAAAAGAAAAAATTAAATTTAATGTTAATCAGTTCTTTTAAAATGCTGAGTCAGATCAAATAGAGAAAGCAAAATTAGTTTAGAGGGGGTGAAATACATGATCCAACTGAAACTTAGGAAAGAAATTATTTCTAACCTGGCTACACTCTGTTAATAAAAACAACCGAGTCCTAACTCTCTAATATTCTACCATGAGATTAAAAAAAAAAGAAGAAGAAAATAATGACACGATATAGAAGGCCTAGATCAGGACTAGAATTTCTCTGAGCTATTTAAATTTGAACACTTTGAGGTTATTATTCTTTAATCCTTAAGAGATAATAAAAATTTACCTCATAAATAGAAGGTCAATTTTGTTTTCACTCAGCTGTGGATAAACACAAAAGCTCTACTAGAAAGCAAACCAAAACAGGTATGCTGATTTAGATAAACCAGTCTAATGGTTTGCTTCTAAGTGAAGAAAATGAGCAATGATCATCAAAAATTAAACCACTTAACCAGATTTTTAAAAAAAGTCTTTCCTTATAAACTTTCTAATAGATCTAATAGGTCAACACTAATCTTAGCCCTCATTAAACCTACTGTCTCTCAAAACCTAAAATCACTATCACAGTTATCTCATTTTGCCCTCTTTGCAACCAGTACACATTACCAGGTAATATTTTTCCTAAGCCTTTATAAAGCATTTGACTTAAAGACAGGCACGAAAGTTAATTAAAACCAAAATGAGATACTTACACAACAGGAAAGACTTTGGGAAACACAACACTGGCTTCTGCTAAGTATTCATAAAGAATTCGTTGATCAAACTCATCTGTGGTGTATTTTACCAGTGTAGCCTGCCAAGATGCAAAAAAGTAAACAAACAACATTTTTACTTTGTGGCTGAATTGTTATCTGTTTTTGTGAGAAGCAGAAGACTGTATCCTCTTCATGTTTTTAATATTTAAGGGCCTCCTAAAAGTAGACTGGAATAAAAATTTGAGGGTGGGAGACCCAGAAAGAGGAAATCCTTACTAGAACAGTAAGAAGCAGCGCTTGGATCTTCGGATCAGTAAGTACTTCTTCATCCAAGAGAACATTTGATTCGGACACTGAAACCTTACGTAAATGTGGGTGCTGTTGTGATGAGGAAATCCTCTGAGTTTCTGCAGTAAGATAGGGAATCAACATGATCAGCTGTATTAAACACCTGAATAATCACTTCACCTATTTCAATGTTACTTCTAAAATTCAATAGCTTTCTTTAGTAGACACTTAAGATAAACATCATACAGAATTACTATTCACCTATACAAAAATTTTGGCTACCTATTTACAATGCTGCATAAAATATATATGGTAAGTTTTACACAAGCTTCAAGATAACTGTTTTAAGAACAGTTATCTTTGAGAAATGACAAATGTTTCTATATTTCATCCTAAAGAGCCTAAGAAATGGCTGAAAAATAAACACGACTTTAATGGACTCTCCCACCTTATTTTCAATGACCTAGATCAATACTTTGTTTCTTACCCATTTCATAATCAGTTTCTGCTACCCTCCTCATTTTGGGGGGTGTGGTGATCCCCGATTCCATTTCTTGCCTTTTAGGAGCCTTTGTGTCTGATATTAAGTGATCAAAACTCTTCCTTGTTCCTATAAACAAAAGTTACAGAATATGGGAAGTTCATTAACCACAGTGTCTATAAATTGGAATATACTAAAAAAAAATTTGGATATGAAGTTTTCACTTATGACTCAAAGAAAGCTCTAATATACCCCTGGAGCAGAGTTTCTTTCCTTTATTCTACATCTTCTCAAAGGGTTTGGTTCCCACAGCTTTCTGTTTCAGGACAGGATGCACCTTACTGGTACAAATCTGAGATTATATTCTGTACACTGGAGGTAAATCAACAAATATGATAACTGGTAATAAATAACAAGGGTAGGCATTATTCAGTAGGAAAGGTCAACTATGTCTGACCAGTCTTTTCAGTTTAAGAAATGCTGCTGGTGCCAAGAACTACTCATTAATACATGAGGAATTTCCAAGCTTAGGAAAAAAACAGAGTTTGATTTTAATTTTTTAAGCTTTGAAAAAACAATATGCATGCCTGAAAATACTAAAAACCAGCTACATTGGGAGATGCTGCAAAAATAGAAAGTAGCATAATCTCCCACTTGGCTTTGAGTTTCTCTAATTACGTAATCATGTATTAACACTTAACCTTTTTTTTTTTTTTTTTTTGAAAGGGTCTCACTCTGTGGCTCAGGCTGGAGTGCAGTGGTGTGATCTCAGCTCACTGCAACCTCTGCATCCCAGGCTCAGGTGATCCTCCCACCTCAACCTCCCCAGTAACTGGGACTATAGGCATACACTACCATACCCAGCTAACTTTTCTATTTTTAGTAGAGACAGGCTTTCTCCATGTTGCCCAGGCTGGTCTCAAACTCTTGGGCTCAAGTGATCCACCCACCTTGGTCTCCGCAAACTGCTGGTATTACAGGCATGAGCCACCATGCTCGGCCAACAGTATTATTTTTTAAAAGCCAAAAATTAAAGCCAATATAATAAAATCTGACAACTGAACACTTGAGAAATACAAAGTTCTATTATTTCAAGAATTAATATGAATAACTATTCATCATAGTCATAAATACCAAGGCCAAATAATTAACAACCCAAAGGGATCTAGTCCAGCTTCTTTGTTTCACACACATGTACACTGATGAAGCCATAAACAGTTAAGTAATTAGTCTGAGGTAGTATGGCTAGGGATCTAGACAATAACCAGATGGAAAACTCAAGTTTTCTAAAACCAGTCAGTGCTTTCCATACTACATGAGACTGGGACACTACTTTCTACATTTAGTTTTCCTTTCTTTCTCACTCTTCCTTTTTATTTTATTCCCTGCATTATTCCTGGAAGATCTCACTTTGCTTAAATAGCTTCAACTATCTGTGAGTTAATAAATTCTAAATGTTTACTTGTTTACTTCTTTATTCCCAAATTCCAGGTACATCTTGTGGTTTATTTCTTAGATATACACTCCCAGATGTCTTGAAAATATTTCAAATATAATCAACTAACCTAAATTTATCATGTACTGTAAGCATATTAGTCCTGATTTCTATGAATGGAATCACTATTCAGCCAGTTTTTAAAACTAGAAACTTCTGACATCCTTCACAATCTTCTCCCCTTCCCTACCTGCAACTGTTGGTCGCTAAGTCATGTCCATTCTACTTCAGAAACCTATTCCAAACCTGATTTTTATTTTTTTGAGACAGGGTCTGACTGTGCTGCCCAGATCTGCCTCAAGCTATCCTCCTGCCTTGGCCTTCTGAGTTTCTGGGACTACAGGTATGCACCATTATGCCCAGCTTCAAATCTGCTGGGTCTTCTCTATTCTCCCATTGCTCCTGCCTTAGTACAGGGCCCATACCTTTTTTTTTTTTTTTTTTTGCTTGGACTACTATATCAACTTTATTAAATGGTTCCCTTGCTAAAAATCTCTTGCCATCTCTCCACACTGCTGCTAGAAAAACTTGGCAAAAATTAAAATTTGGTCATGTTCTTCCCCTATTTAAATATCTCAGCTGAATGCATAAGGTTAAATCTCTTACCATGGCACACAGTCATTTGCAATTGAGTTCTAATCCTTCTTCTCATCTCATTTCCTACCCCATTCCCCATGATGCTATGATGTATTGTCAGTTGCTTTCCTGCCTTTTCTTTACCTTTTCTTTATTCTTGCTATTCCCTGCTGCTCTTAAACATACACCCTTCCTTATCCTGTTGTCTATTTTGCAAGTATACATTAAATCTACAGGACACAGCTCAAATGTTATCTCCTCTCTGTAGGTTTTTTTTTCTTCTAATTTCCCCATATCTCTAAGTTTCCTCCATCAAGACATATTGTTTTAATGGCACCTGGAGTTGCTATTGTGATTGGCTCATTATAAGTCTTGGACACAAATTACAAACTCTTCCAGGGCAGTTACCACATCTTTTTCACTTAGTACATGGGTTCAATGAATTCAATACTATATTTTTCCCCATGTTTCTGAGGTTAGCTTTTCATTAACAATGGCGTTGGCATAAAAATTCAGAATTACAAAACACAAAGTTTTTTGTGTCTTGTAACTCCTAAAAGATTACTTATGGTGAGGTAATAATAGAAGGGAACTCAAACAACAGTAACACACTTATGTGGCTGGTAACCGTGACTGATATTCATCACGGCTTCTATTTTTTTTCTGGTTTACTGGCAGGTTGTTTATGTTACAATTTGTTGTTTGTTCACTAATTTCCTTATGAACACAAACATTTCTCCAATACCTAAAGATACTTAAATACGTTTGCATGGATAACTGAAATCTGTTGAACCACTCACAGTGTTGGCCACTGAAATGTAGTTCCCAATGTATTCCAGTAACAATTATAATTTTACCCAATGGGATACAAGAACATCACTGCATTTCCTCTAAGCAGCTATGTAAGATCAGTGTTCTTGTTTGTTTGTTTGTTTGTTTTGAGACAGGGTCTCACTCTGTTACCCAGGCTGGAGTGTAGTGGTGCAATCCTGACTCACTGCTACCCCCACCTCCTGGGCTCAAGTGATTCTCCTGAGTAGCTGGGACTACAGGTGCTCACCACCATGCCCAGCTAAGTTTTGTATTTTTTGGAGAGATGGGTTTTGCCATGTTGCCCAGGCTGGTCTTAAACTCCTGGACTCAAGCAGTCCTCCCACCTGAGTCCCCCAAAGTGCTGGAATTATAGGTATGAGCCACTGCACCTTGCCTAGTGGGTTTTTCATTCATTTACTTTCAGGTACTAAAATGGAAAAGAGTCTCAATAGCATTTTAGATGTACCTCTCAGAGACAATAATTCTATAAATGTTGATGTAACTGAGCAATCTTAATTTCAAGAATCCTATTCTCTGGGCGGGCATGGTGGCTTATGCCTATAATCTTAGCACTTTGGGAGGCGTAGGAGGGCAGATCACCTGAGGTCAGGAGTTTGAGACCAGCCTGGCCAACATGGGGAATCTGTTGAACCACTCACAGTGTTGGCCACTGAAATGTAGATCCCAATGTATTCCAGTAACAATTATAATTGTATTTTGTCTATTAAAAATACAAAAATTAGCTGGGCGTCGTGGCATGTACTTGCAATCCCAGCTACTAGGGAGGCAGGAGAACTGCTTGAATCCGGGAGGCAGAGGTTGCAGTGAGCCGGATTGCACCACTGCACTCCAGCCTGGGTGACAGAGCAAGACACTGTCTCAAAAAAAAAAAAAAAATCCTATTTTCTTTCAGTTATTGAAAAAACATATATCTTTCTGTCTTTTCAAAGACAGTGTGGCAAATAGTACTATTACAGCTTCATACAATATTCATGTCTTCTCGCAGATGATAACTTTGTGAAGTATTACAGGGTATCATTAAAGCCCTGGGTGCAGCAAGACTCTTCCTTTCTTACAGATATTTATCTACTGTGTTTCATGGTCCCATTCCCTGCTGGCCAGCCAAGGCAAAACAAAATAAGGAGAGTCACAATACTTATTCTAAGATTCAGAAAAAACTGTTTCAAGGTCCCATTCTCATTTCTGTATCTCAACTTACAATGCTTAATTGATCTATCCAACTCTTGTAAATGGCATCAAAAACTTTGTGACATTGAGACAGAAAATTTTGATAATCTTGAAATTTCAAATAATTTTTCAAGATGTCTATTTTTAAAAATAATAATAATAAAATCTAGATAATTTAGATAAACTAACCAAGCAACTTCTTAGTGTTGGCCTGAGAAGGCTGCCCCATGTCCAAGCTCATGGATTTCCTGGCTCGGGGACTGGTCTGGCCAACAGTTGGATAGGTGGCTGCAAGATACCCTTCAGAACCTTTGGGAGAGGACCATGGCTGATTCTCCTTTAGTGTCCTGAGAGATTAAAACAATAGAGAAAAATTAATTAACATGGTGACAAATAACCATTGTTTGCTCCTTCCAAGTGGCTGTCCTATTTCCTAACGACAGCAATTAATTAATTTTAAAACTGCACTTTAAAGGGCTTTAGGGTACAAACTCTTGATGCATCCCCAGGAATTATCAACTTTCTTGCCATAGTATCTTATACACAGTAGGTACTCACCAAAAGCTGAACAAAAACAACTGTACTGCAATTTTTAAAAGCTGACAAATAAAAAGGTATATATTAAGTATCCAGTCTTTAGCGTCCCTGGGCGATATTGAAAGAAGAATATGGCCAGGCGCAGTGGCTCATGCCTATAATCCCAGCACTTTGGGAGGCCGAGACGGGTGGATCATGAGGTCAAGAGATCGAGACCATCCTGGTCAATGAGGTGAAACCCTGTCTCTACTAAAAATACAAAAATTAGCTGGGCGTGGTGGCACATGCCTGTAATCCCAGCTACTCAGGAGGCTGAGGCAGGAGAATTGCTTGAACCCAGGAGGCGGAGGTTGCGGTGAGCCAAGATCGTGCCATTGCACTCCAGTCTGGGTAACGACAGCGAAACTCCGTCTCAAAAAAAAAAGAAAAAAATAAAGAATATACTGTGCCACATAATAAAATACACTAACACTAACTGTAGTTGATGAACTTTAAAAAATCACACAAAAAATCTCATAATGTTTTAAGAAAGTTTACAAATTTGCATTGGGCTGCATTCACAGCTGTCCTGGGCTGTATGCAGCCAGTGGGCCACGGGTTGGACAAGCTTGGTATACAACATGATGTTTTAAAATGTTTACATTGTAGGATGGCTAAATCAGTATAATTTGGAGCTAATTAACATATATGTTGCTTCATATGTTTATTTTTTGTGGTGAGAATACTGAAAATCTCCCATAGCAATTTTCAAGTATACAATACATTGTTATTAATTATAGCTATCATGTTGTATAAAAGACCTTGAACTTACTGCACTGATTTTTTTTTAATCACAAAAAATCAAGTCTAAATAGTCAATTGTTTACAAATCAAGAAAATCAGACATTAAATTATACTTTGACAGGGGAACACAGGCAAACTATTTTACCCTTTCCATAACAAAAAGGGCATACCTCAAAGTAATATAATAATGGGGCATACAAAAATAAGACTAGTGAATACCAAGTATGTTGAAACATTTTTGCATACATTGTTAAAATCTTAAGGAAATTGTTGAAGTCTTTTTATCAAAAAGCAGGATGTTGATAAATGGAATGATATAAGTTTTACAAGCAGAAGATAACTTTTCTATGTTCAACACTGTCCCTAAACCTTAAAGATATTTTTATTTAACTGAAATATAGAAAAATCTCCCAATGTCATTTTCATAAAATTTCTCCAAATTATACTGAAAAATATACTACCCAAAACCATGTATAGCAGATATAATTTATTTTACCATTGAAATCTACATTTTAGAAAACTTCTAAATAACTTTAGTGTGATTTGAGTAACTAAAACAAATGTGTTAGCATGTGCATATTTTTACAAATCTGTATAGATTCATCCTGTATCCAAGCATGTAATGTGTTGTTTATATTTTGCATTAGTTTTTTTTCCCAGGCATCTCTTTTGTTGTTCAATTGGTTTGTGCTTCAGAGGCAAACTAATGTTAACATTAAATGTTAACATTAACAATTAAATTAGAAGAATAACTTTCCTACTGACATAAAATACTACATATTTATAAAATGAGTTTTGATTTACACACTGTTCCTAGACCATCTCTAGATTTCCCCCATATTACCTTCTAGATTACTCTGCTGCTTGCCTCCATTAGTTGGAAAATTGAAACTTGATTAAGATTATGTAATTATAGGAGAGTAAATCCACTTACCTATAGGTAGGGTCACCATGATGAATGGGATATGTATCCATAGGAACATTTTCCATTGAAATATCAGTAAGAAGAAGTGACTTTCTATGTTTTAGGCTGCAGCGACTTCGAACTTCTTCAGACACTGTGAGCAAAGCTAAAAGGAAAAAGGTGGCAGATTAAAAAATTTAACAAATCACAAGTGTGACTTAAAACAGGATGAACTTCTTACAGTCTCCTAAAGAGAATAATACCTGTTAAATGTGCACATATTTTGGAAGACTATATAAGCATGAAATATACAAAGAGATTTATTTAATAAGCATCTTTTATTTTCCAAGTGCTTTAATGTACATTTGATTTTAACAAACACAAAGTAGGCAGGGCAGGTATTAAGTTCAATGAGAAAAAATATTGAGATGTTAAATGATCTGCTCAAGGTCATATGGTTCAAACGAAAAAGGTGACACATATGGAACTCTGTGAAACTGAGAATCAGCACTTTCCATCAAAAAACTATATTCAAGAATTGTATTGTACATAAGCGTAAGTGTTGCTGAGTAGAGACACAAAAGATAAGAGCAAATAGGAAGTGTTAATGGAATGGTGGGGATAGGGCAGACAGTCCAGATAAAATGGCATAAGGAATGAATGTTGAAGAGGCAGTCACTTGTGGGAGATGGCAAGTAGATTAGCTTAAAATAGCCTATCCATTTGGAGTGGTAATAAAAAATGAGGCTCATGAAATTTAGAGAAAGATGACAGAACTGAGAGGGCTATTTAAGGGCCCAGGATGCTAGACTGAAAGCATTCCAATTTTATGACAGATAACAGAGAGCCACTGTAATGTCCTGAACCAAATATGACCAAGGGAACACATTTCAGATTTTAATGGGAATTACATTCTTTCTTTCTTTTCTTTTTTTTGGAGATGAAGTTTTGCTCTTGTTACCCAGGCTGGAGTGCAATGGCGCGATCTCGGCTCACCGCAACCTCCGCCTCCTGGGTTCAGGCAATTCTCCTGCCTCCGCCTCCTGAGTAGCTGGAATTATAGGCATGCACCACCATGCCCAGCTAATTTTTGTATTTTTAGTAGAGACGGGGTTTTACCATGTTGACCAGGATGGTCTTGATCTCTCGACCTCGTGATCCACCCGCCTCAGCCTCCCAAAGTGCTGGGATTACAGGCATGAGCCACCGCGCCCGGCCTAAATTCTTTCATATAGAAAAATGTTTTGGCAAAACTCTCAAAACTGTAACCACCACTAAAGGACCAGACTGTGACCTTTTTACTCTGCCAAGCAACCAGCTAAAGGACCTATAGGTATTTGTATTTTTTGGGTGATCCTTAGATATAGATGTTGCAAGATTAATTTTGTTTATTTTGTGTTTTTACCTGCTAAGTAGGCCACGCTCTGTGTATTCACTTCAAATTTGTCACAATTTCTGTGTTTGTTAACCAGAGTTAGTAGTGTATGTAAAATTCTGACTGTTCTTGCAACAATGGCAGGTGAAGGATGTCTGTACCCTACAAAAAAAAAATACAAAGTTAATTAATTTTTTGAACAAGTATCTGCTGCGTTCTTATTCTCTGACTAGCAACTGTGCAAGGAAAGGAAGTGTAACTCCTGCCTTCCAAGAATACTATTTGGGAAGGTAAAACATACATATGTGAATGTGAATAATTAATTACATATAAGATTAAGCACCAAAAATGTGTAGAACAGAATATTCCCTAGAACCCTACAGTATTCCAGGAAGAGGAAAATTAAAAACATGATAGTCTTTCAGATCTTCTATTCCCTAAAGCAGCACAGCTTTAAAAAAGAAAATCTATGTATTAGAATGACCCTTAAGATTTCTTTTGAAAATAAGAGTTCTTTTACAAAAATATTTTTAATTAAAAGAAAACCTAATGACATAGCAAGTATATGCTCTAAGAGTCCAATAAATAGGGTTGATTAGAGGATAAATTTGATCTTTGGCCAACTTTTAATCATTAATGCTACTCCATTTAAAAATAGGTGATTTGAACACGGAAAGTATCTGATATTCTTTTCTTGTTTTAAGACAGAGTCTCAGTCTGTCACTCAGGCTGGAGTGCAATGGTGGGATCTTGGCTCACTGCAACCTCTGCCTTCCAGGTTCAAGCAATTCTTGTGCCTCAGCTTCCTCAGTGTCTGGAACTATAGACATGCATCACCTCGCCTGGCTAATTTTTGTATTTTTAGTAGAGACAGGGTTTTGCCATGTTGGCCAGGCTAGTCTTGAACTCTTGGCCTCAGGCAATCCTCCTGCCTCAGCCTCCCAAAGTGTTGGGAGTACAGGCGTGAGCTGCCACACCCAGCCTGGTATTCTTCTGGATATAAAAAATAAGTAAGCACTTTAATTAGCCCAGTTGCAATTCCTTACCTTGGTATCCTTTTGTAAGTGTAGTATCTTTTGAGAAATCCCTATTGGCCTTAGAGATTAACACTGTCAATATTTTTTGCAGAAATTTCATAAGAAAGCGAAATGAAATGCATACATTCACAGAAGTGGGTGTATGCATATATACATCAGGCAAAAACTGGGGGAATCTCCATCATCCCTCAAGCCTAAGATTTAAATTGAAACAAAACTGTTGACTCAAGCTGTAGCTAGACTCTCTATTGTGGCCACATCCAGTGCTGAGTCCACTGGGGTTTATGCCAGCTCCTTATCCCAGGTCTTACTTTACCCTTCCTTGCCTGACCTATTAATATGCTGTTCCTATTAACTGTAGTCTCTGGCCATGACTGCCCCATGTTAATGAACCAAAGATAACAAGCTGTGAAGTTAGCGATGGGGAGTAAAACCAGATTAGGAAGTGAATATACTGGCTCTGAAGAATAGCTGGAGATCACTGGCTTTAAGCAATGTAGAAGCGAGTAAGGGTAGGGTACCGGAAAGGTGAGGTACAATGGTATAAAATAATAGTATTAATCGACAGCAAGTCTAAGTAGCTGGAACTATAAGCATGTGCCACCATGCCTGGCTAATTTTTAAATTTTCTGTAGCGATGAAGTCTCACTATGTCGCCCAGGCTGGCCTCAAATTCCTAGCCTCAAGTGATCCTCCTGCCTTGGCCTCCCAAAGTGTTGGTATTACAGGCATGAGCCACCACACCTGGCCTAGTTTGCATTTCAAGTAAGACATATGGGCTAAGTTACTTCAATTTATTTCAAGTAATCAATTATTCAAATTATTTCTGTTTTTTTTAATACTATTTCATAAAAATATTCTAACATAGGCTTTTACCTTTTAAAAGGTGTCCAACCAGAGCAAAGTTAAAGTTAGAGTTGAAATTGAGTCCAACAAAATGATCCATTTGCTTGCAGTGCCACTCCAGAGGATTCCGGATTGCCATAAACACTTCCTCTGGACTCTATTAAATATTAAAGATAATCATAAGATGGTTGATAAGGTTCACACAGGAGCTTTCTTTAAAGGCTCACTTAATTGGTTTCTGTGTTCAACAGTATGATAATCTAAGTAATCCTTTCAAGGTGAGAGAAATTATTTTCATTCGACTGCAGAAAACCACAGTACATTTTAGCTACTACAAATTAACTGGTGCAAGACAGTTAAGCATATAAATGAGAATATGGTAGAAGATTAAATCACTTTAATTTACAATACAAAATAAATGACTCTCAATTTACATCCTGGTGACTTTTAACAAGCTTATAACTCTGATGCCTAGCATCCTAAGGGCACCAGAATCAAAATTAGCTCCTGCTACTGGGCTGTTCTGAAGATTAAAATGCCGAGGCAGATGCCCCATTTGCAGTGCTCCATTTGCAAATATTCTTTTTTTTGAGATGAAGTCTCACTTTGTCGCCCAGGTTGGAATGCAGTGGTACCATCTTGGCTCACTACAACCTCCACCTCCCAGGTTCAAGTGATCCTCCCACCTCATCCTCCCAAGTCACTGAAATTACAAGCCTGCGCCACCCCAGCTAATTTTTATATTTTTAGTAAAGACAGTTTCACCATGTCGGCCAGACTGGTCTCCTGACCTCAAGTGATCCTCCCAACTCAGCCTCCCAGAGTGCTGGGATTACAAGCATGAGCCACTGCACCCAGCCAATTTCCAAATATCTTTTTTTTTTTTTTTTTTTTTGAGACGGAGTTTCGCTCTTGTTACCCAGGCTGGAGTGCAATGGCACGATCTCGGCTCACTGCAACCTCCGCCTCCTGGGTTCAGGCAATTCTCCTGCTTCAGCCTCCTGAGTAGCTGGGATTACAGGCACACGCCACCATGCCCAGCTAATTTTTTGTATTTTTAGTAGAGACCATGTTGACCAGGATGTTCTTAATCTCTTGACCTCGTGATCCACCCGCCTCGGCCTCCCAAAGTGCTGGGATTACAGGCTTGAGCCACTGCGCCCGGCAAATATACTTAACATATAAATAGACAATAGCTAATATCACTGACCACCATTGTCCCAAAAAAGTTCTAGAAAAAGAGCAATGAGAATTAGGAAAGAGAGGGTCTAGTCCCAAAACAGATGTACAAGCATGGGCAAGTTACTTAACTTCTTAATTCCTTTCTAATTTGCAAAATGGAGGTCTGATTAATAAACTCCTTAATACCTCCTACCTCTAAAATTTAGTTTCCTTATTTCTCAGACCCCTAGCTGTTCTGGATTCACACTACATCTGGTAGACTGACCTAAAAATGTTTATACCAAGTATCTTCACACTTAAAACCATAATCCTGTTCTTTCTACCCACAGCTCAGTTAACTTCACGTCAGGCAAATCTCATTATATAATAAATTCTTTTAAAAACATCCCCCTCTTTTCTCCTAGACTCTTCCCATTTTTATCCAAACACAAAAGAGACATAATTTCATACTATTTTATTCTCTCCTCTATTCTCCATGAACTAAAATCCAACCCCAATCAGATTTCCATTTTACAAATTAGAAAGTAACTAAGAAATAACTTGCCCATGTTCACACACACACACACACACACACACACACACAGCACCCCTCCTAACATTTATTAATCTTAATTGGAAGGCCAGGCGCAGTGGCTCACGCCTGTAATCCCAGCACTTTAGGAGGCCGAGGCAGGTGGATCACGAGGTCAAGAGATCAAGACCATCCTGGTCAACATGGTGAAACCCCATCTCTATTAAAAATACAAAAAATTAGCTGGGCACGGTGGCACGTGACTGTAATCCCAGCTACTCAGGAGGCTGAGGCAGGAGAATTGCCTGAACCCAGGAGGCGGAGGTTGCAGTGAGCCGAGATCATGCCATTGCACTCCAGCCTGGGTAACAAGAGCGAAACTCCGTCTCAAAAAAAAAAAAAAAAAAAATCTTAATTGGAGTTGGATTTTATATAATATATATATACATATATATATATATATATATACATATATATATATATATATATACACACAAACACTTTATATATACACACATATATTTTACGTGTGTGTATATATGCATACACCTTTTTTTTTTTTTTTTTTTTTTTTTTGAGACAGGGGCTCGCTCTGTTGCCCAGGCTGGAGTGTGGTAGCATGATCTCAGCTCACTGTAACCTCTGTCTCCCAGGCTCAAGCAATCCTCCTACCTTACCTCCCAAGTAGCTGGGATTGCAGGTGTATGTCACCATGCCGAACTAAGTTTCGCATTTTTTGTAGAGACGGGGTTTTGTCATGTTGCCCAGGGTGGTCTCTAACTCCTGAGCTCAAGTGATCCACCTGTCTTAGCCTCCCAAAGTGCTGGGATTACAGACATGAGCCATCACTCCCGGCCACTAATGGTATTATTTTAAAGTGAGATTAGACAAAAGAAAAAACTAGTAAAATTAAGTACCCAAAGGTTTCCTTTAGACTATCCAACTTCCTTATCTACTATGAATTATACCTATTTTTCATTAAGTGGTATTATTAAATAAAAATCAGTTTACCTTTAGATTATTTCTTTACTTGTGAAATGGAGGGCAGAGAATGCTAACCTTTACCTTAGGGTTAGGAAAATTAAAAATAATGAATGTATAGTGTTTAGCATATGGCCTGGCATGGTAGTTACTATTATTACTATTATGTATTATTTATCTGTATTCTGTAAAGACAAAGATAATTATGTATTATTTATCCTTATTTTGTAATTCTACTAGGATTAGGCCAGTACTGCTTTTATTTGTTTTTTTACTATATACATTTTTTTTTTTTTTTTTGAGATGGAATCTTGCTCTGTTACCACGTTGGAGTGCAGTGGTGCAATCTCGGCTCATTGCAATCTCTGCCTCCCGGGTTCATGTGATTCTCCTATCTCAGCCTCTCAAGCAGCTGGGACTAAAGGCACGCACCACCACGCCCATCTAATTTTTGTATTTTTAGTAGAGATGGGGTTTCACCATCTTGGCCAGAATGGTCTTGATCTCTTGACCTTGTGATCTGCCTGCCTCTGCCTCCCAAAGTGCTGGGATTAAGGGCATTAGCCACTGTGCCCAGCCAGCTTTATTTATTTATTTATTTTAAAACTATTTTTATATAGAAAATATGCATTCAAGTTTACATAGTTCTTTATGAGCTGGTAAGGAAATATACTCATGATAAGTTATATTATAGAACTTGATATTTAACTTAAGAGCTTCTTGTGATTTTAAAAGAATAGCAACAATAAAAGAGGGAAGAGTAGTAAATTTGAGTAATCTAGGAACCCCAAGGGAAAGCTTGCTTACCTTGTCATTGAATATCCGGAGACTATCTAAAGTATGCAGGTTTTGTTCAAGAAGTGCAGTGCCTGCTGAATACAAGTTGACCTCATCAAGCTGCAGCACAGCCACAGCTACCCAAAAAAGGGCTTTGTGCAGAGGGGAGTCCTGGCAAAGGAGACATGTTTGAGGCTAGTAATATGAATCATGAAGTAGTCTCTTTCACAACATACTGCAGTAGCTTATCTTCCTAAATTACCCATGTTTTCTCTTTTGGGGAATATAAAGATATGGGTAAGCTTTTCGTCTTTTCCATATGTAAGTTACTGTTAGCTAGACTGAGAATCTTACTTAGCATTCTCCCTGTGCTTTAATTTCTAAATCCAGTTACTCAGGTTTGTTGATTCTTCTAGAGTGGTCTCTTTTGTATCTGTCATTTCTTTCTTATTGCTAATGACATTAACCCATGCCAACCTTATTTATTATAAAGATGGATTCTTTTTAACCTCACTTTCTCCCTACTCCAATCCACTGGGCACACTACCACCAGGATCTAAGTCCTGCTTTCGTTATATAACTTGTCTGCTTAAAAATTGTACATTTCAAAACTCTTTTCTGAACAATGCTGAATGTGAGATAAGGTCTATCCAGCCCTCACAACTTTCCCTCTCTCTACTCTTTTGATAAATTTCTCCATTACAGCTGTAATGTTCTACCCACCTTCCCTCCATTGTGCCAGCATTCTTGTACAGTCCTATTGCTATCCTTACTGCTCAAGGCTTTTTGCTTGCTTCCTTTCTCTCTACCTAAATTAACTCCTATGTTTCCCTTTAACTTGAGTTTAGACTCTATCTTTTCAACTTCTTGTCACTCTTAACCAGTATGGTAATCTCTTGCTACTCTGAAATAGAAGTATTTATTATTGGTAATCCTTATTTAGCATTGTGATATTAGGAGAAATACATGGACTTTAGAATCAGATAATATCAGATTAGAATCATGGTTCTTTTATTAGGTATGTGACCGTGGGCAAGTTATTTAGCCCCTCTGAGCTCATTTTCACTTATAAGATGGGGACAAGAGAAGCGTTTTGTTTAATATAAAATTAGGATGTTTGTAGACAAACCAGGAATATAACAGGTATTTATTTATCTGTTCTCTCTCCCAAGTCTGGCATGTCTTTGTACTCAAATCACAGAATTAAACCACTTTAGAATTGGAGGGCAATACCATGCCATTATCGAATCTAAGATTATTCATTTTATTAATATGAAAACATGATGTCTAGATATGTTAAATCAGGGCACAAAGCTGGGATAAGCTCAGGCCATCCTAAAACAGTGGCCACATCATTTTACTCCTTTCAAGTATCATCTTCATTTAGTACCTACTCTTCCGATGATTAGGTAATAATAATCACTAACATATGATGTATTTTGTTTACCTTATTATCCATCCACTCACCAACCTCCACACCCACCCTAGAAAGTAAGCTCCATGAAGGCAGTGAGTTTTATGGGCTTTGTTAGTCCTCTATCTCTAGCACCTAGAACAGTACTTGGCAATAGCAGATAATTAATACTTCTAAGAGAAGTAAGAATATATACCTATCTCTCCTTTAGCACTGATAAGACAAAAAACTTTCAAGCACTTGAGAACATACTATTTACACTTACTCTTCTTCTAATATAACTACTTCAAACAACTAAACTTTAAGAGGTTCTACTTTATAGCATTTTCTTTATAGCTTATTCTCAATTCATCTTATTTTCTAAACTCTTTGAAAGAAAAATATTCAACACTGATATCCAAAATGAATGCACTCATTTTCTATATAGTAATTACCTTATTAAGAAGTGGCTGTAATTTGGTCAGTGCTATTACTGTAGCTTCTATCAGAACTTGACTGTTGTAAGTATCGGGTCCTTTTAAGCAACTTTCAAGTGCCTTTTAGGAAAACAGAATTTTTAATTTTACTTTCATTGAAATAAAACATTAACTCCTAAACTGAATCTCAGAATAAATTCAGGAACATCTACTTATTTAATAAATACTAGAATGATTTGTAATGCTATGACGATCTTGGTAGTTGGCTTAATGTACATTTATTTTCTAATTTTTGATATTTCTACATAAGAGTCTGACATTATTTTTTCTTTATTTTCTTTTTTTGTCTATGGGGTGATCCAAATGACATTATTATAGTAATTACAAATTACATAATTTTATACAAGACTATAGTCTTACCATATAATTAAATGCCTTGAAAACTGGTAAAATATTAAGTGTACCTGTTTAGCAAAAGAGGCATATTGAAGTAATCAGAGTTTTCGAATAAAGACATCTTCTTTAGAGAAGATTTCTTCAAAGAATTACAATAAAGAAAATAAAATACATTTTAAAGGCTTAATAAATAACATGATATTTTATTGAACTCAAATTTAAACGTCTTTTAGAAAAATGAAAGATATGCTTTACAACCTGGGAACCATAAATATTTGGGAGAACTGAGGGCAAAACAAGTACCTTGCTAAGAATACGGATAATCTGCTTTATCTGCCCATGAGACACTCGTTTGCTAATACAGCCAAAGACAACAAGAGCTCTTGGTTGCAGGGATGGATTATATTGGAATGCAAATCTGCAATTAAAAGATTCACAGAACTTATAAAAACCTTTGTGTATATATATACTAAATAATAAATTATAATACTGATCATACAGTAATAGCTTTATTTTCAATAATAGACACATTTTTACAACTTATATTTAATTTGGGACATACCTTTGAGCTAGTTCTGTCCACTGGTCCAGCCACTTGCATGTTGGAATATCTCTCATGCATGCCTAAAAAAGGGGATACTCTGAATATATATGTACATAAATGTTTTTAGAACTGTTTAAATGTTTATTGTAATGTCATTAAGTGACCTGTTACCAATAACACATTCCATGCAAGTGTTTTTATTTAAGCATTAAATACAAAATAGCACAATAAACCAGTATTTATTTTATAATTCTATTTTACCCAGTATTTCTTCTATATAGTATTAATTTTTTTTTTTTTTTTGAGACCGAGTCTCACGCTATTGCCAGGCTGGAGTGCAGTTCGATCCCCACTCACTGCAACTTTTGTTTTCCAGTATCAACCAATTCTCCTGCCTCAGCCCCCCGAGCAGCTGGGACTACAGGCACGCATTATCACGCCCGGCTAATTTTTTGTATTTTTATTAGAGACGGGGTTTCACCATGTTGACCAGGATGGCCTCGATCTCTTGACCTCATGATCAGCCCGCCTTGGCCTCCCAAAGTGCTGGGATTACAGGTGTGAGACACTGCACCTGGCTAGTATTAATATATTTTTTTAAAAAGATTTTAACCTAGTTTCTGATTTTGCCTTATATACCTCCATGATCTCCAACAAAGCTTCTGTGACTGTTTCCAAGGATGTCAAAGCAAAAGTCTCCCTCTCATAGGAGCCAGGAGAAAATGACCTGTCCCGGTAACTGGAACGGAAGGCAATGACAGCAGCTGATTTGACTTTGCTAATACCAAACAGCAAGTAAAACTTGGGTAATGAGAACTCTGTCAGACTGAGTCTCAAAACTTGCTTGGTCTCTTCTGTAAGAGAATAAAGGAACAAGTAAAGACAGAAAATATTACTTTTTGATTTCTAAAGTTCCATGTTTCATTTCGAATTTGGAAAATTTGAGTATCATATAACAATTACATAATCACCCTCTCTAAATCAAACCTCTAAATACATTATATTAAGGCTCCTTGTTCTAGCTCCATTTATCTACAAATCGGTGCTGGTAACGGAACACAGTCAACTGGCACTGAGTATTTCGTTTATGTGATAACTATAAGGGTCTACATGACAACTATGCACAGAAAATCTTTACTACAGCTTGATATGAAATGAAAGTAATGGTTTAAATTAGCAATTTGGTGTTAAGGCATCAACATAAATAATAAGATAACCTATATTGATCAGGTGAAGCAAAATGGAGAAAGGAACTGGTAAACACAAATTCCTTTCCTAGAACTTACCACTGAAATGAAGCTGTGAACAAGTACACAGAGAGTGAATGATATTAATGACCAGTCCATGTGTGGAAGCTCTAAGGGAGAGTGGACCTGTGGCTACTAAGAAAGTAACAACGTGGAAGAGGTAGGGAAGATGAGCTGCCACATCAAGGGAATTGTTGAAGGACAGCATCAGCATGTAGCGTGCTAAAATAGCAATATCATCCCACATGAGATGTTGTTCTAAAGTAGGAGTTGGAGATAAGCATGTCTTGTCAATTATTTTGCACATCCTTCCAATAACCTGTAAAGAAGTAGAATATTTTTTTTAAAAAAATCATGAGACTTAAAGTTTTATTACAAAAGTTCAGCTTAATTTAAAAGTAATTACAAAACAAAAAACCTCTTGATAAAAACAGATACACTATAGTACAGAAGGCAAAAGCAAAGTGATTACCTTGCTTGAAACCAATTTCACATTTCCAGAAGCCAAAGCTACAGCAGTATCTGCCATCACCTCAGCTTTAATTGATCCCAAGCCACCTGTTGCACTGGTTTTGATGAAACTGTCTAGTACAACATCAAGCAGATCTGTAATCTAGTTGAATAAGGAAAATAACATGTTTTTAATTATTCTACCAATTTAATTTTTAATTAAAAATACTCATTGGAAGAGCCCAATCAATATCAAAATTCTATTTTACCCAAGGCCTCAAAAATACTAGATTTAATTACAGACCTGTCAGTAAATACAATTTATCATAAAATACCCAGGAAAGGATGAGCATATTCATTTGATTTCTTCAGAGATTAAGAGATTGGTATTCAAAAATTTAACTCTATCAATACTATCTTCATTCAGTTGCAAAGTATCTCTGTGTTTTTCTAAGGCAGTAATGTATGATCAATATAAAATAGTGATTTGAAAATACAGAGCTGGGTGTGGTGGCTCACGTCTGTAAACCCAGTATTTAGGGAGGCTGAGGCGAGTGGATTGTTTGAGGCCAGGAGTTCAAGACCAGCCTGGGCAATGTGGCAAAACCCCATCTCTACAAAGAAGAAAAAATACAAAAATTAGCCAGGTGTGTTGGTGTGCACCTGTAGGCCCAGCTGCTTGGGAGGCTGAGGTGGAAGGATCACTTGAGCCTGGGAGGCAGAGGTTGCAATGAGGCGAGACTGCACACTGTACTCCAGGCTGGCCAACAGAGCGAGACCCAGTCTCAAAAAACAAATAAGAAAAATATAGGAAATGACATGAAGTACCAAGATGTTCTCTAGGGCTGTAACACTGGCTCCCAGGTTATTTCAAATTATTTGGAGGAGTTGCAGCATTTTTTGAGTGAGGGTATTATTTCCTTAAGTGATTACTTTGAAGAAATGATATGCATAATTCTTGTCAGATAAAAATAAAATTTGCATTATATCCTATTTTTAATATTGGCATTCTTATGTAGAACTATAAATGAAAGCAGGTGTCCCAAATAGCATCAATAAGAAGAAACATCTACTAACACCTTAGCATGTAGAGAACTGGAATAAAATACTATTTACTAGAAATGTCATCAGATTTCTACAGTTCTATGTAATATATATAATTCTATAAAATTATGCCATGAAAGAGACTGTGCAAAAAACTAGCTTTTCTCTGGCCCTGAGATACGCTCTAGACACTTACAATTTTGAACTAGATGAAGAGCTGGGTGAGTGTCTACATGCTTTCTGAAGGAGAAAATTGTGTTTTTTACAACTCTATCCCTAGCGTCTAAGGCAGTGCTTTGCCCAATGTGGGCACCAGATAATTACTTGCACAAAACAGATACTAAATAAATATCTGAGCAAACTCAATACCTGCCCGAGGCTTCCCCATATTTTTGCTTGAATAGATGGGTACATCTGTTTTTCATTTATGGTCATTGTTATCAGCTTGTCAAGAATAGCAGTAACTCTTTGTCGTTTCGCATCATCATTATGCTTGCAAAAACGAACTAGATTTGACAGCCATGGAGTCATGTATTCCAGACAAAGGTGTTTCAATTCAATACCTGGAAAAAAAAAATACACTATTAGCATGTGATGGTCAATGAAAATCACATCAACAATCATTTAATATAAAGAATTCGGGGAAAAAAAGGGAAACGGTAAAGACTACTACCTAGAATCAGGCCTGGAGAAAAGAGACTTGGCAAATATATTTTTGTAGGGGTGAAGAAGGAACAGGCCTCGAAGTACGTAATTTTAAAAGCCAGTAAGCCAATTTTTGAAAAGTTTTGTCTTATTTTCTCCATTTTAGTAATTTCTCTTCTTGTTAAAAAATTAAGTTTTATTCTCATTATAAAAGGAAAATGTAGTCATCATAGAAAGTTTGGTAAAAGGAAAGCATCACCACAAAAATGAAAACTATATTAACATGTTGGTGTATCATCTCATCTTTCCTCAGGCTTTCAAATTTATGTAGAGATAATGAACATTTATGTGTGTGTACACACATATAACCCACTCCCACTCCCCCACAAAAATTGGGATTATGCTATACATGCAGTATGCTCTGAATATTCTTTTCAGTGAATGTCATACTGAGTTTATTTATTCAGTGTTACAAATTCTGCATAAACTTGTTTTAACTTATTTGAAAAAGCTTCACATTTATAAGAAAAAATTGTATAAAAATTTATACACTTCACCTAAAGTCTAAAATAATTTTAAAAATTGTGGTAAATATATACAATATAAAATTTACCATTTTAACTATTTTTAAATGTACAGTTCCGTGGCATTAATCATTTTTAAGGGCAGTTCAGTGGCACTGAGTACATTCAAATCATTGTGCAGCCATCACCGCCATCCATCTCCAGAACCTTTCCATCTTCCAAACTGAAACCCTGTAACAAAGCCATTTTTTAATGGCTTCATATTATTCCATCAGATGGAAAACCAATAATTTAACCAGTTCCTTTTAATTTGACTTTTGGCCTGTTTTTTTGTTTTTTTTTTGGCTATTATAAATAATGTCAAATGAAGTTCTAAAGTAGGCAAAATAAATCTATGCAATAGAGATCATAATAGTGTTTACTCTTGGTGAAGGGAGGGTACTGAGAAGATCCTTCTGGATGCTGGAAGTGCTCTGTCTTGATCTGAAACATACTTTCATGATGTATTCACATGTAAAAGTTCATCAAGCTGTTCACTTAAGATCTTGGCACTTTACTGATAACAAGATACACCTCAATTTAAAAATCTACATAAAAATAATGCTATAATAAACATCTTAATATTAATTCTTTAGGATAAATGCTAAAAAGCAGAATTATGAGGCCAAAAGATATGAATAGTCTTAAGATCTTGTTAACCACTTCCAAATGCCTTTCTAGAAAAATTGCTCCTGCTCACAATTCCACAGACCACCAGGAATAGATCTAAAAAAAAAAAAAAAAATTTGCCAACCTGATAGCTGAATATATTACCTCACTATTCTTTCAATTTGGCTTTCGTTATTAAGGAACTTCTTAAAATATAAATAATCTTTTTTTTTTTTTTGAGATAGGGGCCTCTCTCTGATATTCAGGCTGGTCTCAAACCCCTGGGCTTAAGCAATCCGCCTGAGTAGCTGGGATTATAGGCATGTGCCATGGTGTCTGGCTTTTTGCTTTTTTTGTATTTTTTTTTTTTTTTTTTTTTTTGAGACGGAGTCTCGCTCTGTCACCCAGGCTGGTGTGCAATGGCACGGTCTTGCCTCCCTGCAACCTCCACCTCCCAGGTTCAAGCTATTCTCCTGCCTCAGTCTCCTGAGTAGCTGGGATTACAGGTGCCCGCCACCATGCCCAATTAATTTTTGTATTTTTAGTAGAGATGGGGGTACCTCCATCTTGGTTAGGCTGGTCTTGAACTCCTGACCTTGTGATCTGCCCACTTTGACCTCCCAAAGTGCTGGGATTACAGGCATGAACCACGGGGCCTGGCCTAAATATTTTTTTAAAACATGATCTGTATGTTACTGTTAACTCATTTTTTATTAATCTGTAAGCACTCTTCATGATTAAGGATATTAATTTTTTTCTCATATTTGCTCCAAGTATATTTCCTAGTTTTTAATTATCTTCACTTTTGTTTATTTTTGAGTAGATGTTTGGAAGTTTTATGTAATCAAATCTGTTCACTATTTTCTTTGTTTCATTCTATCACTTTTTTACTTCATATGCTCTTACTCACCTAGAAAGCAATTAAATATTCACTTGTTCCTCTTTTTAAAATGGTTCCATACAACTTTTTTTTTTTTTTCTGAGAGAGTCTCACTCTATCATCTAGGCTGGAGTGCAGTGTTACAATCACAGCTCACTGTAGCCTTGTCCTAGGGGCTCAAGCAATCCTCCAGCCACAATCCTCTTGCCTCAACCTCCCAAAGTGCTGCAATTATGAGTGGGAGCCATCACACACAGCCTTATTCAACTTTTAAATATAGGTAGAACATACTTGGTATCTTGTGGTGTACGGTGAATTAGGTTTTCACGATGAAGACCTAATTTAAGTCATTTCCCAACTTCATTTCTTAAATGATTTAATCTCTCTCCAATCAGTTTATGGTGTTTCTTTATCAATCTGTTTCTCTTAAATTGATCTGATGGCTGATTTGTATACGTATATTTTAATTATTGTACTGTTATAAAGTGTTCAGACATCTGTACTGTCAAGTCTCAAGTCTCTTTCAATATTTTCTTAGCTATTATTGCACTTTTATGTAGAATTTAGAATCATTTCAGTTCTAGCTCCATTCTCAATCCTCAAATCCCATGGTTATTTTGATGAAATTACATTCAATTTGTAATAATCTGGGAAGAACTGTTTATGCAGGAACATAATATGCCTTTACATTCACTCAAATCTTTTCTTATATTAACATTTATCAATAAAGTTTATACTTTTATGCAGGAACATAATATGCCTTTACATTCACTCAAATCTTTTCTTATATTAACATTTATCAATAAAGTTTATACTTTTCTTGTTTTGTCAGTCCTACACATTTTTTTTGTTAGAGGTATATTCCTATATCTCTTACTTGAAAATAATCTTAGTGAATTGCTGAAGCTTTTGATTATCTAATACAGAAAAATCAAGAAATGTGTTTGAATGCAGAAAAAAAGGTTTTATGTATTACAGGGAAAGGAAAGAAAATGTCAGGAAGTATGGTGGGAGAAGATCAACATTTATACTACTATAGGTTATAAAGATGGACAAATATAAAGAGTCGATGTTAAATTTACGAGACTTGGTTAAAACTAAGTCAGGACTGACCCTGGACCCTGTATTATGTGCTACTGTGCTCTTTGTGAACTGTACGTGTACAATAAAATCATCATTCAAAGTCAACCTGAAGAAAAAGGAAAATGACTAGTTCCTTAAAATGAAGGAGGCAACATGGATACTTATATGGACTTTTCTGCTAAGAAGAGAAACGCTGAAGCTAATGAAAATGTAACAGTGAAGAAAATGCTTTGTAAGTGGTCCAGAGATGTGTAAGGTACCAAACCCTTGCCAGCTTGCTTTTATTGTCAGAATTTTGGTGGATTTCTCAATGTGGCCTACCAAAAAGTTCCTTCAGAGTTCCTTCAGTTACAGGGTACCACAGATGTAAAATCTTAAGAGGAGAAAAAGTAAAAATATAAGTGAAAGGCTTCACTGGCAAACTCTGAAATGAAAGGTTTTCTTTGAATTTTCTTAGAATAATCGTTAGTATTAAAGAAAATTATCATTACTTACTAGATTTGCTAAATCCAGAAATACACTCTTCCAAAAACTCTAATGTGAGGTGTGGCTCATTGGCTGCCAGTGTCTTACTAATAGAGACAATAAAGAGGGTATTGTTGGCAGGGATACATAAACCTGATGTCTCTAGTAACTGGCCCTCGATTTTTAAATTAAAGGTACAAGTTAAGGCACACAGAAGATTATAGGCAGCTGACCTAGGAGAAAACACAAACGAAGTTGTTTTAAAACGTATTTTTCCTTATAGTTCCAAAACTTTTTCGTAACATACAATTGTGATTCTATTACAGAGTATGATATTTTTAAATTTTATGAGCAATTAGAAGTAAGATGTTATAATTCCACGATAAAACCAAAATACCTCTTGATCATTTGGAGATTTTATAAAAAGGGAGATTCTTGATATAACCATAAGAGCACTGTGAGGCTTCTATGACGGGGGTGTAGGCTTTCCTAAAAGAAATCTTACTGGGACATAAAATATGAGAGGACTTAATGGTTCTAAGGTGGATCAATATAAATTAAGTCAGAATAAGGCACATCATACATTTTTAGTAAAGCCAAAACTCAAATTCTGGTTCCCTCTCCCACTAGATCCAGTTATAATGGGGATCATGAGGAAAGAAATCAGATGATCCTTCCCTTCATCAAATTAGAATGTGAAAATCTTTAATCAAGATCTGCTCATCTTCTTTCTGGGTATCCTACAAGTTACCCTACAAACTGGAGGTTAAAAACAAAATTAACTTATAATTAAGTCCTCCCAATTTTCCCTCTATGATCTCATTACATCATACACAAGCACCAAAACTGAAAAAACGTGTAATGTCCAGGTTTCATTGAGACCAACATCACTTACAAATGTCTGAAAATATAGCTAAGCAATTTAGGAGATAGCCTAAAATACTAGACTCAATTTAAAATTTTTAATTTTCTCCCCTGTCCAGTAAAGGAAATAGTTTGTTCAGTAAATTTCAGGTTTTCCTTACCTCTGAATGTTTATCATACTAATATATTTACGCAATCACCATATAGGGAAAAAGCCACTGGAATTTAAGTCTGCCTACAGGCTTCATCTCTGGGATGACATGCTTCAGCAAAAAGCACAAGCTGTCATGTTGGTTTAGGTCACTAGAGAAGAATACAGGTTTACCCAGGCTAATAACTGTTAAAAGGTTGTTTGTATTTTTCTATGAATATCTTTGAATTAGAAATTAAAGGCAGCCTTATAGCTCTATTTTCCTAAAATGTGAATATTAGTGTTATTGTTTCTAAGTTTATGTATCTTTTTTCTTTTTTTAAAATTTTTAGTCAGAGTCTCACTATGCTCCCCAGGCTGCTGTGCATTGGGTATTCACAGGTATGATTATAACACACTGCAGCCTTGAGCTCCTGAGCTCAAGATATCCTCCTGACTCAGCCTCCTGAGTAGCTGGAACTACAGGTATGTGCCACTGTGCTCAGCTTGTATCTTTTATTAATTCCCAGGAATTCTAAATTATACAATTTTGACATTAACTTTTATTCCGTGTATTTCAACAGTTATAAAGAGCTAGACTTCCTCACCTAGGATAGGTGTCACAGACACCTATGAGATAAGGAAGCAAAGCATACACAAAATCTTATGTACACTTTCTTTTCTTTCTTTTTTTTTTTTTCAGACGGAGTCTTGCTCTGTTGCCAGGGTGTAGTGCAGTGGCATGATCTTGGCTCACTGCAATCTGTGCCTCCTAGGTTCAAGCGATTCTCTTACCTCAGCCTCCTGAGTAGCTGGGACTGCAGGCACACATCACCATATCCAGCTAATTTTTGTATTTTTAGTAGAGACAGGGTTCACCATGTTAGCCAGGCTGGTCTCAATTTCTTGACCTCGTGATCCGTCCACCTCGGCCTCCCAAAGTGCTGGGATTACAGGCATGAGCCACCGTGCCCGGCCTTATGTACAATTTCTAAAGCCCATCCAAGTAAATAAATCTTGATTTTTTTTCTTTTTCCTTTTAAGTAAAGGAGAATTTGGAATCCTAAAAGGCCCACTACAAAACATGGGCTATGTTATTCTCAGGGAAAATTTTCAGAAGCTAAGAATTTGCATCTGTAAAAATCTTGAAAGTCTCGAGGTATTTGAGACAAAGAATTATTCTAACTTGGTAAGGAGATGGGAGAAAAGGGAGAAAGGGTGCAAAGAGATGTTGGCAGGGAGGAAAAGATAAGAGAATAAAACATTGTTTACTAAGCATAAACTATTTGCTAGGTTGCTATACTATACTACCACACATACTATTTATTAAGCTTTTGTAGGCGTATGAGGAAGGCAGTTGTCTTTATTTTTATTTTTTTAATGAGGAAACTAGATCTCTGAGAACTTCAGTATCTTGCTCAAAGTACATAGCAAGAAAGTGGCAGATCTGTTCAAACCAAATCTACTGACTCCACAGCCACGCTTTCCACGTGCACATTCAAATTATTATGCCTAAATGGAACCAATTATGCTCTGCTCAGATTGATGTATTTGTCTTCAGATTTCTTTGGAGAATTTTGTTAAGATGACATAGGTGGAAAGTATGCAATACTCTTACCAAGTTATTGAACATTAGGCCTTTTTTTGTCAAACTGATAATCTGACTTGACTTTTAAACTAAATAGTGATATACTGCTGAAAATGGAAACAATTAGAGGACTCAGAGGAGAAAAAAACTCAATTTAGGGTACTTTACTTTGGAAAAAAAAATCTGCTATTTTGTTTTGTTTTACATGAAATTTTCCTGGAGAAAGAACATATATTGGTTTAGTGTGAATCACCCTGTTTGGAATTCCACAGTTCATGTGAATACCCTCACAACTTGATGAGGTCACAGTGGTTAACCAACACTGCATATCTTCCAATTTATAATATTAAGGTAGAGGCTGCTTTAAAATTTATTAAATGGTCTCATTTTAAAAGCAATAAACCCCAAATAAAACTGAAGTGAATTAAAAAAAAACCTACCGTAAACTTGGGTCAGAACTGCCTAAATTAAGTAATGCAATATTGAGCAGTGTCCCAGGGACATCTTTTGGCCGAATCTTGGTGTGTTGGGGGATAGAGTCGGGCTGTGACAGTTCCCAGCGGGTACGGATATGAATGATAGACTGGACAATGGCTTCACACTCCTGGTGCATGAAGGTGAGCGGTGTGCCCTGGTTTGCAATGGTTAAGGTGAACTGGTTCTCATCTACTAGGCAGATTTCTTCAATTTCCGAAGCATAATAGATATCATTTAGAAAGACTGATTGTCCTAGGACTTTTGTTCGCTCTGCTGAGGTTACTTGGACAGCAGTAGAACCAACCTGGAAAGGGGTGGTGAGGGGGTGAAGTGGAAAAGAATTAAATTCCTTTACATAAAATTCTAAAAAAAAAGCTCCAAAAACCAACCAACCAAACAAAACACTATCCCATTTAAGGAAAAGTTCCCACCATCATATATTCAAATGGTTCAGTAATTCGCATGACAAACGTTCTCAGAAACAAAAAACATTAAAAAATTTTTAATTTTGCTTTTTAAAAAGGTCACGAATCTTATAGAAGGCCAGGCACAGTGGCTCATGCCTATAATCCCAACACTTTGGGAGGCTGAGGCAGGCACATCACTTGAGGTCAAGAGTTCATGACCAGCTGGGCCAACATGGTGAAACTCTGTCTCTACTAAAAGTACAAAAATTAGCTAGGCGTGGTGGTGTGTGCTTGTGATCCTAGCTACTTGGGAGGCTAAGGCAGAATAATTGCTTGAATCCAGGAGGCAGAGGTTGCAGTGAGCTGAGATCATGCCACTGCACTCCAGCCTAGGCGACAGAGTGAGACTCCATCTCAAAAAAAAAAAAAAAACTCATAGAAAAATACTGATTTTTTGTTGTTATTGTTGTTGTTGAGACAGAGTCTTGCTATGTTGCCAGGCTGGACTGCAGTGGCAAGATTTCTGTTCACTGCAACCTTCGCCTCCAGGGTTCAAGCAATTCTTCTGCCTCAGCCTCCCGAGTAGCTGGGACGACAGGTGCGCACCACTGCACCCAGCTAATTTTTATATTTTTAGTAGAGATGGGATTTCACCATGTTGGCCATGGTCAAGACCATGGATGGTCTTGATCTCTTGACCTCGTAATGCGCCCACCTCGGCCTCCCAAAGCGCTGGGATTATGGGTGTGAGCCACTGTGCCCGGCCAGAAAGATACTGATTTTATCCTGGGTTCATGTTCCTCACTCTGCAAAAAGCATATAATAATCAAAATAACTCTCGTTAGGTAATTTCTACTCTCTACACATTCCTATAATTTGAATGACCTAACAAACTGCCGTATTCTACTTCCAGCCTAAACTAGAATAAAATATATACTTCTCATGTCCTCCGCAGAACCTCCATGATGACACAAATGTTGGTCTTTCTACATCTAGACTTACATAATTTTTTTTTTTTTTTGAGACGGAGTCTCCCTCTGTCGCCCAGGCTGGAGTAGAGCGGCATGATCTCAGCTCACTGCAACCTCCACCTCCCAGGTTCAAGGAATTCTCTGACCTCAGCCTCCTGAGTAGCAGGGATTATAGGTGCCCATCACCATGCCCAGCTAATTTTTGTATTTTTAGTAGAGGGAGGGTTTCACCATGTTGGTCAGGCTGGTCTTAAACTCCTGACCTCAGGTGATCTGCCTACCTCGATATCCCAGAGTGCTAGGATTATAGGCGTGAGCCACCGCACCAGCCTTACATGACATTTTATAGACCACGATGGATAGGAAACCTAGGGAAGCCAGAATATAATCTAGCTAGCCAGGAAAAGCAATGAATCATTTATGAAACACAGACTGAAACTTACTTTAATAGAAACTTTGGTGTCTTTGTGAGCTAGCTTGAGAGCATTGTGGAATACCTTCAGGTCCTCTTCTAAAGCCAAGGTGGCAGCAGGTAGTTTCTGTTGTTCATGTTCTATGTGCTCAGCCAGTTTCCCAGGACAGTCTATAAAAACAAGCCTTTTGCTACCTTTGAGGCCAGTCAGCAGCCGCTCATGATACTTGGTATACTCCCTGACCCAGGAGTTACAGTTATAGACATAGACTGCGGAGACATTGTCGTAAGCAAAGCCAGGAAAAACAACAAACCACTTAGAAAGAAAGTCTGTTTTAAAGCGATTGCTAGGCCCGGTATGGGTAAGGTCTACTACAATTTCATATGGCTTTGCATAATATGGCTTTAAAGTCAGTAAGACGTGGTATATCAGCAAATCACCATTGATTTGACCAGTTTTGAACCTAAAGAAAATGATAAGAAAGACAAAGATTATTAGCAGTGTCTAGAATAAATATACAGATGCTACTATTTTATTTATTTTACAATTCATTTTCTAGAGAGAGTAATATAAAGCAACTATTCAAAACTGGATTTTTTTAAAAAAATCAGTTGTTTTTTGGACACTGAATAATAAGGCTAAGAGAAGAGACAAATCTCCAATTCAAAACTTTTGAGCAACAACAGTAATAAAAAATCTGCCCGAGTCAAGAAAGGAAGAAAACGTTGAGCATTAGTCGGTTCCCTGCAGGTCCACCAAACTCCTAAGGTGAACAGTTTGGTGGGAATGACCCGTCTGGAGCTCTGGAGTGAGATGGTTTTAGCCAATTCATTTATCCCACCTTGATCAGAGACTGATTCAGCAATGAACACATGATTCAAATCAGGACAACCAGGACCAAAGGGGCCCAGTTCAGGTACTTTAGCTTAAATTGTTGGAATTTGAGATATTTCTTTCCTGGTGTTTATAAACAAAGGAATACACAGCCCTAGGAGTTGCTTGCGCCTATCTTGGGATATAAAAGAAGAGCCTCCCATAAAACTGAAGAGAAGGAGCTGAGAAATGAAGAGACAAACTGGAGCCCTAGCCATATCATTTGTGCCCGAAAGCCTCTCCTGGGGTCAAATTTACCCCAGGACTATTCAGTTATATAAACCAATAAATACCTTTTTTGATTAAGCCACATAGGTTTTATGTTGTTTAAAACCAAAAGAATGCTAATAAACATGAGCAGCCACAGTGAAGACCATGAAAAAGCCCTCAAGTAATGGTACCGAAGTTTCAAATCAAAACAATCTACATTAACTCAGGCCCAAAGTTTTCCATATGTGATGACTCTGGTGATACTACTACTAAATAAGTTAACAAAAAATATCTTCACTTCAGAGGTTGGTTAATGGATATAAAAATATATTAAGGGCCGGGCACAGTGACTCACGCTTGTAATCCCAGCACTTGGGAGAATGAGGCAGGCAGATCACATGAGGCCAGAAGTTTGAGACCAGCCTGGTCAACATGGGAAAACCCTGTCTCTACTAAAAATACAAAAATTAGCCAGGTGTGGTGGTGCACGTAGATAATCCCAGCTACTTGGGAGGCTGAGGCATGAGAATCACTTGGACCTGGGAGGCAGAGGCTGCAGTGAGCTGAGATTGTACCACTGCACTTCAGCCTTGTCAATAGTGAGACTATCTCAAAAAATATATATATTTAGTAGAGATGGGGTTTCACCATGTTGGCCAGGCTGGTCTTGAACTCCTGACCTCAGGTGAACAGTCTACCTCGGCCTCCCAAAGTGTTGGGCTTACCAGGCGTAAGCCACCATGCCCCACCTGAATGCGTGATATTTTGATACATGCATACAATGCATCATATAATACATATATATGTATTATTATAATTAGAAGGAACAAGTTCTAGTATTCACAGTAAGGTGACTAATTAATAACATTGTATATTTCAAAACAGCTAGATGGAACAATTTCTTTTCTTTGAGGCAATGGATATCCTAATCACCCTGATTTAATAATTACACATGTATGCAGGTATCAAAATATACATTCAGGTGGGGCATGGTGGCTTAGGCCTATAATCCCAGCACTTTGGGAGGCTGAGGTGGGCTGATCACCTGAGGTCAGGAGCTTGAAACCAGCCTGGCCAACATGGTGAAATCCCATCTCTACTAAAAATACAAAAATTAGCTGGTGCAGTGGCATGCACCTGTAGGCCCAGGTAGTTGGGAGGCTGAGGCAGGAGAATCACTTGAACCCAGGAGGCGGAGGTTGCAGTGAGCTGAGATTGCCGTGAGCTGAGACTGTGCCACTGCACTCTAGCCTGGGCAATAGAGCAAGATTCCAACTCAAAAAAAAATTAATCATATATGCCCCATTAATATATACAAATTATAGTGTTTCAATAAAAACTTCACCTCAGAGTTGTTTTTTTTTTTTTGAGACGGAGTTTCGCTCTTGCTACCCAGGCTGGAGTGCAATGGCGCGATCTCGGTTCACCGCAACCTCTGCCTCCTGGGTTCAGGCAATTCTCCTGCCTCAGCCTCCTGAGTAGCTGGGATTACAGGCATGCGCCACCATGCCCAGCTAATTTTTTGCATTTTTAGTAGAGACGGGGTTTCACCTCGTTGACCAGGATGGTCTCAAGCTCTTGACCTCGTGATCCACCCACCTCGGCCTCCCAAAGTGCTGGGATTACAGGCCTGAGCCACTGCACCTGGCCCCAACCTCAGAGTTTTTAATTTTGCTGGGAGAAAACAAGATAAAAATATGACAAATTAAATCATTTTAAAACAAGACAAATATTTCAAGATAAAAGATATGAGGTAGTACATAATCACTTATCCAAAGAACTGCAGAGAAAATACGGTCATTAAGACAAAAGAGAGAGAGATCACAAACTGGGCAGTCAGTGAAAGCCACATAGAAGATACCGTGGCTGAAGTGGGTAAGGAGGAATGCAGAACTCGGCAAGAGGACTGGGCAGGCCTTACAGAGAAAGGCAAAAAGGAAAAGAAATAGGTAACTAGATGTGTTGAGGAGACAGTAGTCTAGCCAGAATGGTGGATTCAGGTAGGGAATTTTTGAGAGCTACAGCTAGGAAAATACAGAATAGTCAAATTGTGAAGGGACCATAACTGCTCAACCAAAGGGCTTTTCTCCTAGGGGCTCAACATTTCTCAGCATATGTTCTGTGGACTACTGGCATGAGAATCACCTGTGGTGCTTGATAAAAATGCAGTTTCCTAAACCCAGCCTGGACCTACTAAATATGAATCTATATGCAGTGGGGCCTAGAAATTTTTATCGTGTTTTTGTATGTCTTTTCGTTTTTCCCCTTAACTCAGGCTGGACTACAGTGGCGTAGTCACAGCTCACTGTAGCCTTGACCTCCCCAGGCTCAGGTGATTCTCCCACCTGGGACTATAGACAAGTGCCACCATGCCTGGCTAGGTTTTGTTTGTTTGTTCTTTTTTTCTTTCTTGTATTTTTTGTAGAGACAGGATTTTGCCATGCTGCCCAGCCTGGTCTTGAACTCCTGTGGCTCAAGCAGTCCTCCCATCTCCGCCTCCCAAAGTGCTGAGATTACAGGTGTGAGCCACCATGTCTTGTTTTTATTGTTTTTAAACAATCTTCTCATCTGATGTTTATGTACACAAACATTTCTGAATCACTGCTGTAGGTATTAGGGAATTGTTCAACTTTTTTTTTTCCAGTAAAGGGGTGATATGACCAAAGAAAGTGATATACACAAAATAAATGAAGGAAACGGGGCCACTAAAAAGGCTACTGTAGAGTCTAGGTAGTCTAGGCATGACCTGATAAGGATCTAAAATATTACTGTTGACAGTAAAAACAGGGAAAAAGAAACTAACCCAAGAATATGAAGAAAGACCAACATGATTTAAAGTCTGATCAGGACTAAGAGGACTTAAAATGATGTGTTTTATACTAAGCCTCTGAGATTACAAAGAATGTTGTTATCATGAACAGAAACAAGAAGACTGTGATACATAGCTTCTTTTAAAGAAAAAATAAAGTTCTTCTTATTTTATTAATTTAATTATTTTTAAGAGATGGAGTCTCGCTATGTTACCCAGGCTGGATTTGCACTCCTGGGCTCAAGTGATCCTCCTACCTCAGTCTCCCTAGTAGGTGTGATTACAGATGTGTGCTGCCATACCCAGCTTTTTTTTTTTTTGGAGACAGAATCTTGCTCTGTCCCCAAAGCTGGAGGGCAGTGGCATGATCTTGGCTCAATGTAGCCTTTACCTCCCAGGTTCAAGCAATTCTCCTGCCTCAGCCCCCGCAAGTAGCTGGGACTATAGGTGCATACATCCTGTCAGCTAATTTTTCTATTTTTAGTAGAGACAGGTTTTTACCATATTGGCCAGGCTGGTCTTGAACTCCTGGCCTCAAGTGGTCCACTTGCCTCACCCTCCCAAAGTGCTGGGATTACATGCATGAGCCACTGCATCTAGCGCATACCCAGTTCTCAAAGGGTTTCAGCATGTTAAATTTGAGGTGATGACAGGATGTTTGACAGTCAGGGGGAGGGTGTGTGTGTGTGTGTGTGGGGGGGAGAGAGAGAGAGAGAGAGAGAGAGGGAGGGAGGGGGGGAAGAGAGAGAGTATACACACACTACACCACACAAAAGCATTTTCTGTCCCATATAATCTAAGTTTACTATTTTCTCAAATAATTGTTACAGTTCCACAATTCTAAGATTATAATATATATCACAGGTTCTATTATCTAACCAATATCCCATGGACTCCAAACTCACATTTTCAAATTAGTCTATAGATTTCAAATAAATCTTTTAGAGAAGAATTTACATACTGCAGGGAAAATACCATTTTAAAACCTCTTTTAAATGATACTAACATATCATTCAAAAGTATGTAGCAGGCCTATAGACTGAGCATACTGTCAAAAGGCATTAAGTGGAAAACCCTCCCTGCTCTGGAGGCGGGGATTTGTTCTACAAAGCCTCCTGTCATGCCAGTGGCCAACTAGACAAGTTGGAGTTTTTTCGGTGTCCCCCCCCCATGACATGTGCTTTAAATGCAGTGGAAAGGAAATGTGTCATCTGTGGTTTGGTTTTATAAGTGGAAAACTAGCTGCACATATCCTTTTTTACTGCAGATTTACTTTAAGGTTCATTTCTACAAGTCTGTTCTGCTTTAAATAAGAAGACAAGAAAAGAAGTTGTTTATCAAAATCACGTTATAATCAGATTTTGACCAAGCATTTTGTAAGGTAGGTCATATATATATGGCTTTTCTTATGCCTTTTCACTTCTAACTTTTGACAGATTAGTGTTCGAGGAAATGCTATCAAAGTGTATAAGACTCTCACTAACAAACTAGAATTGTGACTGAAAATGTATACTTTTTTTTTTCTATGCTATTACATAAATTTTATGTTAGAAATGAAAATATTTACCATTGCCATGGAGTTTTAAATCAGGATTAGGAAGGATCTAAGTTTCAATTCCACAAATAAACTGGAAATGTTTTGTTATTTTTCAAAAGTTAAAAAATAAATTTCTCATTACTAATGCTTGGACATTATAAATTCTATTGAAAATGACCAGAGATAAGAAAACTTTCGATAATACAACCTGACCTCCATGGCATAAATTGATGTAAAAACAGTCCTCAATTCTCAGGCATTTGTAAGGGTAAGAGAAAGTCTCATTTTGTCATACAGTTTGTTTATTTGGGCACTGCAGTGCATCTGGCTGAAGACAATCAACAGCAGGCCTATTATCTGTCCTGTGGTAAGCACTGTTAAAATGTGTACCAATACTATGATGTATACTACATTGTTAATGAACTAATGTGACAAGAATAATCCACTTTAAATCATTCTAGCATCTAATACAGAAGTCCAGTCTAGTATAAAAGATGAAAATTACTTGCTAACCTAATTTCAAGTATTTGTTTTTGTGAAAGAATCATGAAATATCCAAAGATTTATGTTACTAAACTTAAAAATTAAAGCTGAACACTATTATACAAAAGCCTGTGGCCTGTGCCTGTAACTGTCTACTACAGGTCATAATCTAAAAATTAATCTTAATCTTAGAATATTTAATAGAGAATTTTTCCTCCCTACTATTAATATGAAATACTACTTCAGAAGTTAGTCTGCAGTTAGCATTGTTTATTACATGCTACTTTTGTTTGTATAACTTAATACATTTCTTATTTTTAATTTCTATATTTTAACAGTATACAAATGTTGGCCAATGACATACCACAACCATTTCTTATAAAATCTTGATGTTCAAAAGCCTGACTAGCAGTGGCATCCATGTTGCTTAGGAGTGGGTTTGGAAACAAAGAATTTCAGGCCCTAACTATACTAGCTAAGTCAGAATCTGCTTTTTTTTTTTTTCATTTTAAAAAAGGACTCCTATGTATATTTGAGAATAATTTTTATAATATATATAGGGTTCTTAACCGGGCAATTTCATTTAGTAAATATCAGTAGAACAATCTAGTTTTGCTTTTAGTTCATTCAAATAAATGCTAACGATAAAACACTCCTTCAAAAGAAGCTCAAGACAAACTGGCATATTATTATAAGATACCGCAATAATAATTATAAATCTTTCCTGCTGGGTTAGCAGTACATGGAACTGTTAAATTCTAAAATATGTCATTTCTATTTAAATCTTTAATCATATGGTAGATAATAAAAAATTAGAATATAACTTGTCCCCTTTTTGAACTGGCTTCCAGCAAGCTGAGAGCCAAAGCGGACATTCAGTTTTTTCAACTGTATGTTGAGATGCTTATAATCTGCCACTTCATCCCAAATCATCAAGATCTTGATGCTCTGTTTCTATTTTATTACACATTTTCTTTTTTAAGAATTATGTCAAAATCAGAAAAAATGCTAGGTATAAGTGATGCTTTAAAAAAAAACCCAGTAACTTTTGTTGAACTTTTAAGGCTACTCAGAAGAAATCTGCTGCTTTTTTTTTCCCCCAGATTTTTAGGTTGAGAAAACCTGGTATGCTTTTGCCTTCAGACACAGTCAGTCTGGGGAAATAGAAATGAAAAGAGACAACCACCCCAGTAAAACTGCTTTTACAAATATACTTATGAACGTCTAACTACTAGCTTTATTCTAAGCTTCAGGATAAACACCCAAGAAGAAAAAAGAACACCTTGAATTCCTATTTGAAGTTCATTGTCTTTTGTTACTACCAAACTTCCCCTCTTCCCACCAAAAAATTTGCATTGTGTTTTCATACATGAAGCAAGAAGCTCAAGGCCACATTTCTTCTGTAAAAACTGGTGACAGGTTAGAGGGTAGGTAGTTTCAGCAAGAATACTCCTTAATTTTTTTTTTTAAAAGAAGGAATCAGAAAAGTAAAAGGAGAACTAACTGACTCAAAGCAGAAGTCTGGCATGCTTCAAAGAGAGAAAACCATATAAAGCCATAATATCCCATTTAAAATGATTAATATTTATTTGTAATGCTAACTTCTAGTGTCTGAAAGTGTAATAGAAATTAAAATGCTTCCTTCATATGTAGCTGAATAGGAAAGAAATTCAGTTGAGAAGTAATTCAGGGTAGGGAATATTAGGCATGAGCTTGTAGTTTACTTGTAACATCTCAACTATCTTTTAACTACAATTACCAAAACTAGGATCATTATTCTTTCACGAACTAACAAATTGTATTGCTATCCCAACAGGTCACCAGTATGCCCATGGAAATGGAACACACAGGACATTACCTACATCTTGCCTTTCTGATGACAGCAGTTTTTTCTTTGTCTCCTGGAACAAAAGCAAACTATACCCATTTGTGGGCTAACAATATTACTTCCTGGGATTCAGTTATTCAAAACAAGACAGGCAGAAACCAAAATGAAAACATTAACACGAACCCTGTAACTCCTGACGTAGATTATAAAGGTAATTCTACAAACATGCCTGAAACATCTTACATTGTATCTTTTACTTCTAAATCTGAACAGGAGCTTTATATACCTTCTGTGGTCAGCAACAGTCCTTCAACAGTACAGAGCATTGAAAACACAAGTAAAAGTCATGGTGAAATTTTCAAAAAGGATGTCTGTGTGGAAAACAACAACAACATGGCTATGCTAATTTGCTTAATTATAATTGCTGTGCTTTTTCTTATCTGTACCCTTCTATTTCTATCAACTGTGGTTCTGGCAAACAAAGTCTCATCTCTCAGACGATCAAAACAAGTAGGCAAGCGTCAGCCTAGAAGCAATGGCGATTTTCTGGCAAGCGGTCTATGGCCTGCTGAATCAGACACTTGGAAAAGAGCAAAACAGCTCACAGGATCCAACCTAGTGATGCAATCTACTGGAGTGCTTACAGATACAAGGGAAAGAAAAGATGAAGAAGGAACTGAAAAACTTACCGGCAAATAGATGAGTTAGTGAAGAAAACTGCAAAGTGGCAATGAGCAGGATTATGGAATAAAAATGAAGTCAGTTGGTATTTAATGCCCAAGTGTTGTTCTGATGATCTAAAATTTGACATGGTAGACCTTGCAATTTAGAATCAAGCAGGTGAGAGAGGAAGAAGAATGCCTGCTTAATTACTTAAACCTTTTGTTTTGACACTGAATATTTTTAAAGAGCAAATAATAAAATAACTAAGCATTTAAGGAAAGTTTTAAGGATAAATTTAGAAAACTGATTAATAGAAAGAGCAAGGATAATTAAATAAATATTCCCTACGTAGCGATCGTGGTAAGATGATCATTGTCTGAATGTAATTCAACTTTGAAGAGTTTTAGTGTGTCCTTAAAGCCAAATACATGCTTTAACATCAAATGGAAGTCATATTCCTAATGCATAGCGCTAAACCGTATAATTTAATGGTATCTTCTTTGCTGGATGTGGCAGAATCCATACCAGCTTATCAATCAATACAGCTAATTTTAGCATAGATGCTTTTATCTTTCCCTATGGCACACATAAGAAAGTGTTTTTCTACTATTAATACTAAATTAAACCTTTAATTTTGTATAATAAATTAAAACTCATTAGAATAAACCTGTGACTATGTATATTTGCATTCACTTTATTACTTTAAAGAATACATTGTAAAGATCAATAAGAAATAGAGCAAAACTAAAAGAAATAAGATTTACAGCCACATCAATAGGCTAAATATAAATGCAAAGCATATGTTACTGTTTAATAATATTCATCTTTCCTATAAATACTACTTACTGGAACATTAACAACAAGCACCCAAAGGCTGATTAACTTTTGGACTTCAAGGATGCCAAGTAGCCTAGTGATTGATTTTAATTTTTACTATCCAATGTTACATGACCAAAGGAAACAGGTGTGTGTGTGTGTGTGTGTGTGTGTGTGTGTGTGTATGTTTGTGTCTGTTTGTTCAAATTAAAAAAACTGGATACTTCAGGTAATTATTTAACTTTTAAAGAAATTGGCTTCAAGTAAAATAATGACTAACATTTAAGTCAAGACCCCCATCTTCAATTAAATATATTACAAAAATTGGTTTGAAAGACTTTCCAAATATCTACTGAAATTAACACAGGCCACATTTCAAAAATCTCATCCCTTATTGAGCATTTGATTTGGGCAATATACTAGTCATTTAAGAAAATTTTTAAAATATATTTTTTCCCAAGTATGACTACAATCTTATTCTTCCTTCTAAGCTAGTGATTCTTACCCTGGCTGCATATCAGAATCACTTGAAGAGTTTTTAAAAAACACCAATGCCTAATTCCCATGTCTTCCTTCTGATGCAACTGGAATGGGGTGAGCTCTAGGCCTTGGTAATTTTTACATAACTCTCTAGGTGATAACTGCTCTTGGTTATCAAATTCACTTCTTACAAGTTCCATGGCTTCAAACATCTAGGTTACATATTAAAATGAGAGGGGAAAAAATAAAGCATCACTTTTATTATCAATTTATAAAAAACAAATCTATTCCCTAAACAATAAATCATAACAATATTATCCCAGATAAAGTTAAGTGTCAACAAAGTAAAAAGGAAAGCATGAGAATATTCATGCCAGTCATGGTGACTGAAATCATGTTATCTTTTGAGGTGAAAAACAGCCCAGATTAGAAATGAAACTGGGAAGACTTCTCATTCTGTGCAAAAATTAAAAATTTGAGATTGTGCACCAGGACATACAGTAATAACACAAAGCATTCCTTGAATCAAGTGTTGTAAATAAATACTTGTTAGAGAAAATTACAGAAAGTTGGTACCTTTGTAAAAGTAGAAAATTAACTAGAAAATTACTTTCATATTCAACATACTGGTCAAACATTTTCTCATCAAACAGAGAGCTTCTACCACAGGAATATTGAAAAGAATATTTAAAACTTACCATTCACTATTTTGGCTATTAAACATATACTCTCAGAATGATACTATCTAATGACAGTGTTACTAAACAAACAGAAGTGGTTCCTTTCCAAATGACAGGTATTTAAAGATGGTAGGTAAGATATCTTTTGAGTTCAAAATTTAAAAGTCATTTAGTTTTTAACAAAAACATATTTCCTACCCCTGGGTATTACAGTTCACCAGCTTAATTCAGGGATTTAAAAATAGTGAATCAGGTCAGGCACAGTGGCTTACACCTATAATCCTAACACTTTGGAGGTCAAGATGGGAGGATCACCTGAGTTCAGAAGCTTGAGGCCAGGAGTTCCAGACCAGCCTGCACAACAAAGTAAGACCCTCATCTTTACAATCAATCAATTAATCAGCAAGCCAGCCAGTTAGGTGGCATGTGCCTGCAGTCCCAGCTACTAGAGGTACTGAGGTAGCAGGATTGCTTGAGGTTAGGAGTGTGAGATCAGCCTGGGCAACATAGCAATATGCTGTCTCTAAAAACACCACCACCACTACCTCCTCCAAAACCCAGTGAATCAAAAGCTTTATAGCATTTGATTATATTATGCTTTACAGTAGGAGCCCTTAAAAAGAAAACTATTCTATTTATGCTAAGTTATAAGTATCTTTAACTTAAGAACCACATCATAATAACCTGTGTTTCCTGCAGTGACCAGGAAAAAGCAGTACATGGTTAGCACATTCCATATCTACTGTAATATGCACCATGCAAGATACTTTATATTATTTAATTCCACAATGAGCTTATAAATTAGGAATTATGATCTCCATTTTTCAGGAAAGGAAAGGTGACTTACCCAAAGAAATTTTTATTCAGATGGACTCGCTCTTTTCAATACACTTTAGTTAACTGAAATTTTTTTTATTTTAAATTTTTGTGGGTACATAGTAGGTATATACACGTAAAGGGTAATGAGACGTTTTGATACAGTCATGTAATGTGAAATAATCACATCATGGAGAATAGGGTATCCATCCCCTCAAGCACTTATCCTTTGTGTTACAAAGGATCCAATTACACTTTTAGTTATTTTAAAATGTATAATTACATTATTAATAACGATAGTCACCCTGTTGTGCTATCAAATAGGTCTTATTCATTCTTTCTATTGTTTTCTGTACTCCTTAACTGGTACTATTGTCTACCCCTCACTTACCCTTTAGTAAAAAGTTAACAAGTTAACTTTAGCTAACTCCTTAAAAAATGATCCCCAATTTATTTTATTATCCACTAATAACTACTTTGTGGGTAACCAAATAAATAGTTGTGAACTTGAACTCAAAAATCATTAAAGTATATGGTCAAAATAGTTTAATTACAGATATACAGATGGCAAACAGGCATATGAAAAGGTACTCGACACACTGATGAGAGAAATGCAAATCAAAACTACAATGAGACATCATTTCACCCCAGTTAAAATGGCTTATACCCAAAAGACAGGCAATAAGAAACGCTGGCAAGGAGGTGGAGAAAAGGTAACTCTCATACACTGTTGATGGGAATGTAAATTAGTACCACTATGCAGAACAGTTTGGTAGTTCCTCAAAAAACTAAAAATAGAGCTACCATATGATCCAGCAATCCCACTGCTGGGTATATACGCAAAAGAAAGAAAAACAGTACAAAGAGATATCTGTACTCCCACATTTGTTGTAACACTATTCACAACAGCCAAGATTTGGAAGCAACCTAAGTGTCCATAAACAGATGAATGGATAAAGAAAATATGGTACATATACACAATGGAGTATTATTCAGCCATAAAAAGAATGAGATCCTGTCATTTGCAAAATAATTTAATTATACTTTTACCCTGGGCTTTTTATATTATGAGGAAATAACATTATATTTATTGGTTACCTACAGTAACCAAGGGTGTGAGGCATTTATACATGTTATATTATGCTATCTTATTTAATCCTCACAGTAACCCAATAAAATATTCCTTCAGAGGAGGAAACAGTGACCGAGAAGTGCAGAGAAATGCCTAAGGTCATACAAGCAAACAGAACATATCACTCACTTCTTATGAGAAGAAATCTCATTATAAGTGATAACCCAACTGGCAGCTTTTCTTCTTAGAACATGTAATTTTGTTTTTGGGACTCCATCCTAAATATTTAAATTATATGATCATATTACTAGAGTGTCTCAAATACTTATTTACATAAATTAATTAAAAGCGCTCAAATCATAGGGCTCCAAAATATATTTCAAAATAAGTTCTGTTAAAGTAATGTATTTCTTAGTCACTTTGCGGTTTATTGCACTTCCGGAACCAGCTACTGATAAACTTCCTCTTTTTCTATAGAAACTACTTCGGTTTGCTAGAGGAACATTTTAAATCTGAACTGAACCACTCATTTTGCTTTCTTGGCCAAATCACCAAAATGTCTAGTTAGAACAAGAATTTAGCATTCTGCAAAGAAGTTAACAGCTGAGGTAAGAAAATTTTCACATAATTTGATCTTGCTTTGTATAAAATTTATTTAAAAACTGTCATTAGTGTTTTAAACTTAAACTCTGACAGTCTAAAGATATATGTAACAGGTTTTCATGGCTTTGTTGTATAGAATTAAAAAAAGACTCAGTGTTGAGCTTGCCTTAGAAAAAGATTTCCACCTAGATTTGTATAAGACCTTTTAAGTTTATTTAATTGTATTTGAGTATTTTTGTTTTTTTGAGACGGAGTCTCGCTCTGTCGCCCAGGCTGGACTCCAATGGTACCACCTTGGCTCACTGCAACCTCTGCCTCCCAGGCTCAAGCGAGTCTCCTGCTTCAGCCTCTCGAGTAGCTGAGATTACAAGTGCCCACCCACACCTGGCTAATTTTTTTGTACTTTTAGTAGAGATGAAGTTTCACCATGTTGGCCAGGCTGGTCTACTCCTGACCTCAGGTGATCCTCCCACCTCAGCCTCCCAAAGTGCTGGGATTACAGGCATGAGCCACTGCACCCAGCCACAATCATATTTGTTAATCTTAGTTTTATAATTAAAAAGAAACTATAGCCATGGCAGATAAAGGTAAGGGTTAGAAATAGAACTAGATTCCATGGGCTACGACTGAATTTATAACCTCCAAAATATTAATTGTTGAAAGTTCTAGTTTACCTTTTATAAAATGTTCCTGTACATAATATAATCCATTAATTAACATTTTTGTATCCCCTTTAGTATGCATAGTAAGAATGGTCACCTTCACTTAATTTAGAAAGAAAGAAATCAGATGTGGTATTTTATTATTATTTATTACTATATGTGCTTAATTTTTTACACATAGATTTTTACATTTAATAACATGAAAACATTACGGCTCATTTTAAAAGCTTACTAAGTCAAAAATGTTAGTCAATAATCAAACATGCACACATATATTAATATCATCTATGTGTTTATGTCACATATTATGAGCCTTTAGAAAATAGTATATGATAGAACAAACCCACAGAATAAACAATAGACAATTCTTAATATGCATAAAAGATGTTTACTATGTGGGTAAACTGGGCAAATAAAAACTGCAAAGAGTATTTTACACAGACTTGTAATTTCAGGGAATAATACATTCATAGTGGGTGATATCCTATTTCAACACTTAATAAATACTTATGACTTTCTCTTAGAAGGAGTTCTTTTAAGTAATTATTTGGAAGTCAGAAAATAAAGATATCTCTTTTTCAGATAAAGCTTGTCTACATATTTTTCTGCTTCTAATATTTAGTTATGTCATTATGCATACTAAGTCATATAATCATATTAATTTTTCACTCTATTTCATAAAATAAACTAAAAAATTTCCCATAAATTTTTGACAATGGTGTATCTTTGTCATCATAGAATCCCATACTTTTTTTTTTTTTTTTTTAGACAGAGTCTCACTCTGTTGCCTAGGCTAAAGTGCAGTGGCACGATCTTGGCTCACTGCAACTTCTGCCTCCTAGGCTCAAGTGATTCTCCCTGGGATTATAGGCACCCACCATGTCTGGCTAATTTTTTGTAATTTTAGTAGAAACAAGGTTTCACCATGTTGGTCAGGCTGGTCTCGAACTTCTGACCTCAAGTGCTTGGCTTGCCTTGGCCTCCCAAAGTGCTGGGATTACAGGCAGGCGGCACTGTGCCCAGACCTATACATGTTTTTAAAAGGCGAGACCCACATCTAAAGTTTACTAGTAGTGCCTGTGTTTTCCAGTTAATACTTTCATAATTCTACTTAGAAGGAAACTTTAATTCTGAATAACTTTGAATTGAGAAACCTAAATCTGATGGTTTCAATGTCTAAGCTTTAAAAAAAAAAATCACCAAAAATTTTTCAGTAAACTTACTAAATATGACAGTTTACAGAAACCATTCAAAATTCTTTTAATTGTTTTAGTAGAATCAGGACTAAATGAATTTTCTGGTATTTCTTTCCTACCCTGTATCTAAGACTACCTACAAGTGTTATTTACATATTATTCCTGCCAACTTACATCTCCTTCCTTCATCAAGCATTTCTATTTCATAATTTCTCTATGAAAGGCATTATGGCACACATAGGGACATGTGACAGAAAGGGCTCTGGCACAAGATTAGCATGGTTTTTGTATTAGTGCCACTATTTAGAGCTGTGATACTGGCAAGTTACCCAACATCTGTGTATCTCAATTTGCTTATCTGTAGGATAAAAACGTCACCACCTTGTCATTAAAATGGGATACTGCTTAGCCTTTGTTGGGTGCTCAGAAAACGGTCATATCATTGATACAAGATGGTCATCAAATACTTCCTATTGTAGTTTAAGGTCAATTTCCCTTTCCACTCTTCCTCAAGATGCAGAATGGCTGTTTTTTTCTTTTATGGTTTCAAAACTTCACTAGAGATAATACTAGTGCTAAATTTTAATCTGTTATATCTGCATCACAACTTTTATTATATGAAAGTAATTGATAATGCTATTTATATTTGTCTTCGTCTAGGATATGCTCTCCAAATTTTGAGTCTCTTTAAAAGACAGTGGTATACTTCCTATCATATCCAACTTAACAGTATCAATTTTAAATGCTGGACCCTTTATGTACTTATGCATTATATATAAGAACATGTCTATGGCCTGGCTCAGTGGCTCATGCCTATAATCCCAGCAGTCTGGGAGGCCAAGGCAGGCAGATCACTTGAGTCCAGGAGGAGATCACCCAGACCAGCCTGGGTGACATGATGAAACCCCACGTCTACAAAAAAATACAAAAATTAGCTGAGCGTGGTGGTGCACACCTGCAGTTTTAGCTACTCTAGGTAGGCTAGGATGGGAGGCTCGTTTAAGCCCACAAGGCAGACGTTGCAGTAAGCTGAGATTACACCACTGCACTGCAGCCTGGGTGACAGAGTGAGACCCTGTCTCCAAAAGAAGAAAAAAAAATACAGCATATGTGTTATACATGGGGACTCCTGCTTCACTATAACTGTCTTGAAAATGTTTAGTTAAAATAGTTTGTTTTTCCTCTTTTTAAAATATTCCAAATATTCAACAAAGAAAAAGAACCAAAATCACAGATTTAAACCACAAAGAGCCAGCCTATAATAATGAATAAAATACTGGATATGAAGGCTGACAAATTTGGTATTTGAGCAGCACACTAAGGGATTTCTAGAAAAACTCTATATAAAACGTACACAGGTACATGGGCTCTCCGGAGTAATTACTAGGTATGCTTCTGAATAGTGCTGGGGGAAAAAAAGAGAGAGAGAAGATGGTAAGGATACTCATAGCAGACAGGAGAGCCTGAAATGAAAGGTAAATGAATTTGAAAGGATGGTTCATTCTGGTCCTCCATCTTAGAAAGCAAGCTCCTCTTTACTGTCTCCCTGTACTAACAAACACAGGCCAGCCATGAGAGAGCAGCATTTCCTGGTTGCTTCTTTCATCTACTTCAATCATCTCCCTCAACTTCTTCATTTCACCTACTTCAATCTTCTACCCTGCCTTCTTGCTAATTATATAACTACTGCTTTTTTTCTTCAGCTGTTTATTAACTTTTCTTCTTTTCTATACCTTCTCTAGTCAACTGACCTTCCTCTTTTCTCTTTGCAGCTTCCTATAGTTTTGGATTTTTCTCTTTTGTGTTATTTTGTATTTCTTTGCATTGCCTTTTATCTTATTCTAAAGTTCCTTCTCCTTTTTATTCCCCTGCCCAATGTTGTTCTTTCCCTACAGAAAAAATGTTCGTAGTTCAGGTACACATCACTTACATATTTTTTAATGTGTATGCTAAATAACCTTCCATACTAGTAATAACACTGGCCTCACTACCTGTGGGAAAAAAGCCAGTTTTTTTTTTTTTTTTTTTTTTTACCACTACAGTCCTTATTTATTCTTCTTTTAAATCATTCTTCTCCTTCTCTGAACTGTACTGAATTGCCATCATAGAATTCTAATATAGTTTCTATTATTCTGATGTAGCAGATCCTAGGATAAAAAGCTAACTGAAGAGTGGGAGAAAAGATAGGTAAAAAATTAAATTTTGTTTTAATAATGCCATAACTGTTAAGTGACAAGTGAAAATCTCATACAAGGAAGGTTCCACCAAATTCCTACTGACATCGAGGATATGAATCTATCAAAATCCATCTTACAAACAAACCTGGGTTTATAATTGTGTTCCTATTTGGGCTCTTTCCTTCTCTAATGCCTTTTTCAGCTAACTATAAAAAGGAACCATATGGTTTCCTTATTTTAAGCAAAGTCACAAAACAGGAAACATTATTGGCTAAAGAATTCATGTCCTATATTTTCTGATGATCTGGTTGGCATTAAAACACATTTTAAAAATGAAGCTGAAGAATAACATTTTCTAATGAAGCCCTCAGCCTTTTTTTTTTTCTTTCGGTAATCTATAAGAATAATGGGTAGGAACTGCATGGATGATGACCATATAAACATGATTCAAATTCCTGTATCTATGCCAAAAGATAGATATCAAATCTTTTGCAAAATGAATAAAAAGCAAAACTTATTAACACAGATTTCAATGTCTCTGCTTATATTCTGGTAGAAGTACTAGTAAAAAGTAAAGTGGAAAGGAATTAAGAAACCCAATAAAGGTTAAATATTTACTGTGCTCCTAATATATAAGGCATTATACTGCAGAGAAATAAAAATAGAAAACATGAGGCAATACAGGGTATTGGAATGTATGCTTTGGAATCAGATGGCCCTGGGTACAAACTCCCAATCTGTCACTTGGAGTGGTATAACATCAGGCAAACTGCTTAATCCATTTGATGTTGTCTCTTTATCTGTAAATAAAGGATCTCTTTACCTTCTTCATAAAGTCATTTAAAGGTTCAATGAGATAAAGTATGCAATACTGGGATAGTACAACACACAGTATGCTCTAGATAAGTATTTTTCTTTCTTTTCTTTCTGCCTTCTTTGAGGTTCTTTATAACTTGTTCAAGGAAGTAGGTACAAGAAAATGTGAAAAGTAATAAAAAATAAACACAATTACTTAAGAGAATAGACGCATGAGTGAGGTACATACATGAATTATGTAAGAAACCATAAAAACAATAAATAAGAGCTAGGGGGATTCAGCAAATGACCGATCTCTTTGGGCTGTACTCAGTCACAGAGAACTAGGTTAAGAAGGGGAATTTAAACTGAGTTCTGAAAGATGATGACAGATTCAGACAGGCAGCCAGAAAGAGGAAGAGGCTAGGTTTGGAAGGAAAAAAAAAACACCCTTGAGGAGAGTAAAAAATAGCATAAAAGTGTCTGTTTAGGGGGTAAAAACCATGTGTTCAGAAAGTCTGTAAGGTGGGGAAGGGATGCATTTGGCTAGATAAGAAGTTTCAGTCATGACATATGACTCTGGCCTGATTAACTAAAGCCAAAAGGGAAAAAAAACTCAATTTAGAAGTGTTATCTTAATAGGCCAGGTACGGTGGCTCACACCTGTAATCCCAGCACTTTGGAAGGCTGAGGCAGATGGATCACTTGAGGTCAGGAGTTTAAGACCAGTCTGGACAACATGGTGAAATCCCGTCTCTACTAAAAATACAACAATTAGTGAGGTGTGGTGGTGCATGCCTACTGTAGTCCCAGCTACTTGGGCGGCTGAGGCACAAGAATCACTTGAACCCAGAAGGTAGAGACTGTAGTGAGCCAAGATCATGCCACTGCACTCCAGCTTGGGTGACAGAGCGATACTCTCTCTCAAAAAGAAAAAAAAAAAAAAGGAAGTTTTATCTTATCAGAAATAGAAAACCCTCAAGCAAGGGAGTAGTAACCTGATCATGCATGCTTTTAAGATTAACTCATCAGCAGTGTGCAGCAGAGTTCAAAGGAGAACTGTTTAAAATTTAGGTTTGAAGTATTTTTATAAAAAAATCACATATCTTTTCTTCTACTAAAACAGGATCATTTATCATCACTGTGTACCCAGTGGTAGAGAAGTAAGCAACGAAAACTACTTAGATACACTGAAAGGTAATTTGCAAAACCTTTATTGCACCTTCCAACAGAACGTCAAATCTCTAAATATAGGTTTATGAGTCAGTTTCCAATCATGTATACCAATATCTAACACCCTAAGATTTTCTATTCCCTAATGTTAAGAAATAACCAAGTCGTTGCCATTGTCTTTGATGATGTGCAAAACAAATATATTAAACTAAAAGTTGAAAATTGTCTCAGTAGAACTCCTCACTTTAGAGAAAAGGCAATTGAGAACAGGAAAGGTTAAGCAACCAGTTCTCATGGTTAGATAGGTAGTTAGATGAGAGAAGTAGAACTGGAACTTAACTCTCCAAGTTTTAGCATTCACCACATCCCAGAAAAAGCCCTACCTGCCAAACTTACACATGTGCCTTATTTTCTTGCACCCACATTGTTGCTCTCCCTGGCTGGAAATCTGTTTAATTAGTTCTTATAGACCTTTCAAAATTCAGTTCAAGTTTTGCTTCTCTGAAACCTTCCTAGGCTAGGTTAACTTCTCTGTACATCTCCTGTATACCTTTATGAGAAAGCTTATCAAATTATTGTAATTGGGCCAGGCGTGATGGCTCACACCTGTAATCCCAGCACTTTGGGAGGCCAAGGAGGGCAGTTCACCTGAGGTCAGTTCTCTACCAGCCTGGCCAACATGGTGAAACCCCATCTCTGCTAAAAATACAAAAATTAGCCAGGTGTGATGATACGTGCCTGTGATCCCAGCTACTTTGAGGCTGAGGCAGAAGAATCACTTGAATCCGGGAGGTGGAGGTTGCAGTGAGCCCAGATCGCACCAGTACACTCCAGCCTGGGTGACAGAATGAGACTCTGTCTCAAAAAAAAAATTATTGTAATCATTTTTTAATTTTTTGGGGGGGGACAAGTCTTGCTCTGTCATCCAGGCTGGAGTGTAGTGGTATGATGTTGGCTCACCGAAACCTCCACCTCCTGGGTTCAAATTATTCTCCTGCCTCAGCCTCCCAAGTATCTGGGACTACAGGTGTGTGCCACCATGCCCTGCTAATTTTTGTATTTTTAGTAGAGATGGGGTTTCACTGTGTTGGTCAGGCTGGTCTCGAACTCTCAACCTCATGATCTGCCTACCTTGGCTTCCCAAAGTGCTGGGATTACAGGCGTGAGCCACCATGACTGGCCTATTGTCATTATTTTTACTTTTTTTCTTTCTTCTTTTTATTTAGAGACGGGGTATCACTATGTTATCCAGACTGGTCTTGAACTCCAGGCCTTAAGCAGTCCTCCCACCTTGGCCTCCCAAAGTGCTGGAATTATAGGCACGAGCCAGCACGCCTGGCCATTATTGTTTTCTTCTACCACTAGAATCTGAAACACTTGAAGGCACTGACTATTTTTTTTTTTTTTTTTTTTTTAATCTCCTAAACCTAGAACAGGGCTCCACACAAACCTATTATTTACCAATCAATGAATGAAAGCAGCAGCAGGCCTACTTGACCAACTGGATTGGATTGACTCTACCAGATTTGGAGATCACTCTAGGATTTTAAGACTAGGACCCTCAGTTGAATTTAATCCTTTAAAAATATGCAATCTTAATATAAGGCTACCATGCTACAGAGACACTGAGGATGCTGCAAAGCTTACTAATAAATACATTCTGTGCCTAAGAAATTTGGTGGTACCATTAACAAACACAGAGAAGCTGGGTGAAGACTCAGTTGTGAGGGTATAGATGAATTCCATTTTAAATATGTTGAATTTGCCAATAGTGGGATATATACATGAAAACATCCACCAAGAAGTCATACAAATAGAATTAAAACAAAGAAGATTTAGGCTGGACGTAAGGTTGGGAATTGTAGCATAAAGCTGAGAACTAAAATCTTATAGCATCAGTAACAAAGAAAACTAGGTAAGTTTGAGGACTGGATATCAATTATCCATACTTAAGAGGGAGGAGAAAAAGAGCTAGTGAGAGTAACATGAAAGGAATACAAAGAGCTACTCGAATATTAGTGAAGGAATAGTAGTGTCTAATGTGGTCAAGGAGGGGAGGGGAGAGAAGAAATAAAAAACAATTGGATTAAGTAACAGATGGTCACTTGTGTTCTTCAAGGTAGGAGAATCAATATATTCCTAGTAGCAAAGGTGGAGAAAGGTAGAGAACACATGGATCCAACGTACAGAGCCTATGTATTTTGAGAAGTATGACTGAGGTGAAGGACTGAAATATAATGAAGCTAGAGGAGCAGCAGGGCCAAGTACAGATCTTGAATTAATAAAAGAAGTAAGAGAGATCACAGCTTATGATGTCCAAATGCTTTATGATGGATTAGTGTATATCCAAGAGTTTTTACACCAGCCTATGGTGTGTCAGGTCTAAATTGGGAATAGTAACCACTAATCAACTACTACTAATTAGGAATAATGTCTACCTACTTTATGCCAGGCATTATAATGAAAAGTCAAATTTTTAACTAGACACCAATGACATCTAACTGTCTTTCTCTTCCTTTCATTATAAACCCACTATAGGTAAGGAGAAAACATTCTGAAATGGATCCCAAATATTTCATCTTAATGTTGTTTTGTGGACACCTGAACAATACATTTTTTTCAAAGACAGAGACAATTACAACAGAGAAGCAGCCACAGCCTACCTTATTCAGATCATCAACGTCATATGTCTTAGCTAATTCTCAAAACACAACAGAGAATCCTATGGGTCAATCAACACAATTCAATGACACATCTTCTAGACAATCAATATCATCTGCCAAAGCCACTGCTGGACAACCAACACCAGCTGTCTATACTTCTTCTGAAAAATCAGCAGCACATACTTCCGCTGGACAACCACTTGCCTCTAACACCAAACAACCAATACCAACAGCCAGCACCTCCTCCCAGCAACCTGTGTTCACCTCTGTCAGACAACTACCACCATCTACCCATATTTTTACCACACAACCACCAACGCCATTTGTCTATACTTTCAATCAACAATCATCATCTGTCCAGATCCCTTCTAGAAAACAAATACCACCAACTGTTCAAGATCCATCCACACAACCAACATCAACTGTCAAAAATTCACCTAGGAGTACACCAGGATTTATCTTAGATGCTACCAGTAACAAACGCACGCCACAAAAAAACAATAATAATTCAACAGCTGCCATACTAGTTGGTGTACTTCTGACTTCTATGTTGGTAGCTATAATAATCATTGTCCTTTGGAAATGCTTAAGGAAGCCAGTTTTAAGTGATCAAAATTGGGCAGGTAGATCTCCATTTGCTGATGGAGAAACTCCTGACATTTGTATGGATAACATTAGAGAAAATGAAATACCCACAAAACGTACTTCAATCATTTCACTTACACCCTGGAAACCAAGCAAAAGCATACTTTTAGCAGATGATTTAGAAATCAAGTTGTTTGAATCAAGTGAAAACATTGAAGACTCCAATAACCCCAAAACAGAGAAAATAAAAGATCAAGTGAATGGTACATCAGAAGATAGTGCTGATGGATCAACAATTGGAACTGCTGTTTCTTCAGATGATGATACAGATCTGCCTCCACCACCTCCCCTTCTGGATTTGGAAGGACAGGAAAGTAGCCAGTCTGTCAAACCCACAATGACAATTTTATCTCCTCTTCCAAATGATTCTCCTAGTCTTCCTCCATCTCTGGACTGTCTCAATCAAGACTGTGGAGATCATAAATCTGAAACAATACAATCGTTTCCATCCCCCACTGACTCACTTAACTTGCCCCTGCCACCAGTAGATTTGATGAAAAACCAAGAAGATTCCAACCTTGAGATCCAGTGTCAGGAGTTCTCTATTCTTCCCAACTCTTATCAAGATCTTAATGAATCCCTGCCACCTCCACCTGCAGAACTGTTATAAATATGACAACTTGCTTTTTAGCTGATCTTCTATCCTTAAATGACTCTCTTTTGATTTTCTTTATATGTTAAAATATATAAAATGGCAACTGGTAGTCAATTTTAATTTTTATTCAGGAACTATCTGAAATCTGCTCAGAGCCCATGTGCATAGATAATTATTATTATTATTATTTTTAAGAAGGAGTCTTGCTCTGTCGCCCAGGCTGGAGTGCAGTTGTGTGATCTCAGCTCACTGCAACCTTTGCCTCCCAAGTTCAAGCAATTGTCTGCCTCAGCTTCCTTAGTAGCTGAGATTGCAGCCACGCCTGGCTATTTTTTTTTTTTTTCACTCTGTCGCCAGGCACCAAGCTGGAGAGCAGAGGCGTGATCTCAGCTCATTGCAACCTCCACCTCCCGGGTTCAAGCAATTCTCCTGCCTCAGCCTCCCGAGTAGCTGGGACTACAGGTGCACACCACCACATCCAGCTAATTTTTGTATTTTTAGTAGAGACGGGGTTTCACCGTGTTGGCCAGGATGGTCTCGATCTCTTGACCTTGTGATCTGCCCACCTCAGCCTCCCAAAGTGCTGGGATTACAGGTGTGAGCCACCACGCCCAGATTATTTTTTGTATTTTTAGTAGAGACGGGGTTTCACCATCTTGGCCAGGCTGGTCTTGAACTCCTGACCTCATGATCCACCTGCCTCGGCCTCCCAAAATGCTGGGATTACAGGCATGAGCCATCACACCCAGCTGAAACTTAAAAAAAAAAGTTATTTAACAGTAATCTATTTACTAATTATATGTAGTTTACTTTAAAGGTAAGTAAACTACATTTTACTTACCTTTAAAGTAAACTACATATTACATATATAAGTCGTCTGTGTTTCAATAATTTTTTAATCACTCTAAAACAATCTACATATACTTACTATTACCCAGTACAGTTTTTTTATTCCTGAAAAGCTGTGTATAAACTTATTGTGAATAAATAAACTTTTATGTTTCCATTTCAAAGACTGGGGTGGAGAGGAATAAGAGACTAAGTACACACTCAAAGTTTTAAATTAATACCTCAAGTATTAAATAAATATTCCAAGTTTGTGGGAATGAGAAATTAAAATGCATGATTGAGAATAGAGAAATTTTCTTCTTGGTTTCAATGGAAACAGTAAAACAAACATGCTAACATCAAACTGAGGGTTTGGGTTAGGGACATTTACCCTGAAAAAAATATGAGGATGCATCATAAAATGTAAATATTTTCCTATCATGTTGCGGGAAGACAAACTTTAAAACTAGCATCTTTAAAAAGTTTCTTTATAAGCACCCCCAAAAAAATCAAGTTTAATAAAGAAAAAATAAAGGAAAAGAAGACTATGGCTTTCTTCTAAATATGGGTGATTTGGAGTGTTTTTTTTTTTTTAATTCTTTTATTTTTTAGGAAAAAAGACTATCAAAACACAGATGATTCTCAACTTTTTACTAAGCTTTACTTTCTGGCACTATCCATTTAAACTCTTAAATCAACTTTCTTATGCAGAATTTCTTTATCCGTTATCTAACAGGTCTGAGTTACTAGAGTAGGAATGGGCCTAATCTTTGTCAAAGTCAAAGTGGTCATCAGCCTGTGCTTTTGGCAATGCCAGCCTGTGTCGCAGAAGTGCTCCTTGGCCAACAAACACATACTCTTCCCTCAATAGTCCCATCTAACTCCAGGGGAAACAAGCACTTAGAATAAAATGTGGTGGCCAGGCACGGTGGCTCATTCCTGTAATTCCAGCATTTTGGGAGGCCAAGGAGCGAGGATCACGAGGTCAGGAGTTCGAGACCAGCCTGGCCAACATGGTGAAACTCCGTCTCTACTAAAAACACAAAAATTAGCCAGGTGTGGTGGCGGGTGCCTGTAATCCCAGCTACTTGGGAGGCTGAGGCAGGAGAACTGCTTGAACCTGGGAAGCAGAGGTTGCAGTAAGCCAAAATGGCACCACTGCACCCCAGCCACCTGGAGTGGGTGACAGACCAAGACTCTATCTTGGCAAGGTGGCAGAGGGGGGGTGGTAGTCTCATTGGTAGCCCAGTTTTGGGGAATCACTTATAGTTCTGGGATTTTCAGAAGAGAACACAGCATTTATTCACAGCACTGGTATTCATGACATTAATAAAACTTCATATTTAATAAGAAGCAGTAGGGTTTTGGACACAGGAATGTTATATACAATGTTTTTCCTATAATCCTTCAAGCCATCTCTACTGATCTTTAATATTTTTTTAATCTGTAGAAACACTTCACTGAGCTTCTTACTTTTCCTGAATAAGCATGATACTTACTGTAATATTATTACATCTTTTGTCTTCCACATTAAAAACTTTCTTTCATGTATTCTTCAAACTTAGTACTTTTTTTTTTTTTTGAGATGGAGTTTCAGTCTCTTGCCTAGGCTGGAGTGCAGTGGCGCAATCTCAGCTCACTGCAACCTCCGCCTCTCGTGTTCAGGAAATTCTCCTGCCTCAGCCTCCTGAGTAGCTGGGACTACAGGTGCGTGCCAAAACGCCGAGCTACTTTTTGCATTTTTTTGGCAGAGACAGGTTTTCACCATATTGCCCGGTCTGGTTTGGAACTCCTGACCTCATAATCTGCCTGCCTTAGGCTCCCAAAGTGCTAAGATTACAGGTGTGAGCCACCACACCTGGCCTAAACTTAGTACTTTTAAAGCTAATTTCCCCAGCGGCATTCTGGAGTTGAGAATTTCCTATTATTCTTTTGAATTTTAAGAATTTTTGTTATGGTAAAGAAGATATAATTTTATTTTATTTTATTTTTTTTGAGACGGAGTTTCGCTCTTGTTACCCAGGCTGGAGAACAATGGCGCAATCTCGGCTCACCGCAACCTCCGCCTCCTGGGTTCAGGCAATTCTCCTGCCTCAGCCTACTGAGTAGCTGAGATTACAGGCACGCGCCACCATGCCCAGCTAATTTTTTGTATTTTTAGGAGATGGGGTTTCACCATGTTGACCAGGATGGTCTCAATCTCTTGACCTCGTGATCCACCCGCCTTGGCCTCCCAAAGTGCTGGGATTACAGGCTTGAGCCACTGCACCCGGCCAAGATATAATGTTTTTATACTTGGCCAAGTCTTTGATATACCTTAAATCATAACTCTTCTCATTTTACATTTATGACAGTTACCTAATGGACTCTTTCCACATTTTTGCCCCTTTTTACCACCTGCTTTCCTCAAAGAAATATTGGGAAAAATATGAAAATATCAATTTTTTTAGATAAAACGGGAGCTGATTAGCTGACCACAGTCTTGTCTGATATCTTTAAGTACTTTAAAGGCAGGTTTTCTCTTTCTGTTCTTTGTAAAACAGGACAGACTACTGGCAGCAGCTAGGTTTTCATGTTGTCTTTTTTCCTTTTTTTTTTTTTTAAACAAGAAATTCTTTACTGGGGGAAGAATTCACATTTAACTTTATGTAATTTTCCCCATCGAGGTCAGTGGAAGCTAAGCAGCCAAACAGTGGCAATCATTGCTTAATCAACAGGAAAAGACACATGCTAATAAATACAGGGCAGAAGAAAATGCTGGAACAAAGAATGTATTTTAGAGAAAAAGATTAAAGAATTAGGATCCAAAAGAGAAAGTTTATTTCATGAATACTGCAAAAGAACAAGGCACAGGAGAATAAAAGGTAGATTAAACTTCACACCATATACTAGTGGTGCTCTTAACCAGAACAGCATTAACCATAGTCAGACACCACTCTGAAGACCATTTGGTTCAACTCCTTTTATTTGTTAACTGCTAAGAAAACAGGACCAGAGAAAGCAAGTGACTTGCTTAGACGTGGTACTTAAAGCTGAGTTTGCTCCCTGACTACTGGTTCAACAGTTTTTTCACGAATATAGGACTGAAGAGCACCTATGTCATGCATTGAAACAAACATATATCACACAAGTCTTCTATTTGGTGTGAGTGGTGAGGGACACAATGAATTAGATGAGGGTGATCTTTAATTGTTGTTCTTACTTAATTCTGATCAAAAAATAAAGTAGTACCTTTGGGCACCTATACATAATCATATACATTGTGGTACTGGTATATGACTAAACAGATCAATGAAACAGAAGAGAAAGTCCAGAAATAAATATCAAATCAGTGAGAATAAGCATTGGAACAACTGAAGAGATGTCTGGAAAAAGATAAAATTGGATCCATACGTCACATTATATTAGAATTAAAACCAAGGAGCAGAGTTCTAAATATAAACCATGAAATTGTACAAGTAGTAGAAGAAAATATGAGTGAATTCCTTTATAATCTGGAAGTGGGAAAAAATCTTCCTAGCTGAGACTCAAAATCCAGAGACAATCAAAAGGGGAATCAATGTACATGAAATTTTTAAACGTCACGCACACACCTCCCTCACCATAATAAAGCCAAAAGACAAATGGCAAACTGGAAAAAAAATTAAAACTTAAATCAAGACAAAAGTGGTAACACCTCTAAAATTTAAAAAGCTCCTAAATATGGCCAGGTACAGTGGCTCACACCTGTAACCCCAGCATTTTGGGAGGCTAAGACTGGTGGATCACAAGGTCAGGAGTCTGGCTAACAGTGGAACCCCGTCTCTACTAAAAATACAAAAAATTAGCCTGGTGTGGTGGCGGGCGCCTGTAATCCAGCTACTCAGGAGGCTGAGGCAGGAGAATCACGTGAACTCGGGAGGCAGCGGTTGCAGTGAGCTGAGATGGTGCCACTGCACTCCAGCCTGGGTGACAGAGTAAGCTCCTAAATATGGGGCAGGAAGGGGAAGAACCAAAACACAACTTTTTTAATAGTGTAAAACATAAAAAAGAGTTACAGGAGAAAACACTTAAATGGACTTTAAAAACATATGTAAAGATATCCACTACCCCTCATAATTTTTAGAGAGATGCATTTAAAATAACACTGAGATATCTGCTTATCAGATGGACAATAAATCCCAAAGTTCAACAACAAAGTACACGGTGAGGCTATATAGAAATAGACACTCTGATATACCATTGGTGGGACTACAAAATGGTATAATCAATGGAGAGGAATTTAGTAATGTTTGGAAAAATTCCAAATGCATTTATCCTCTTACCCAGCAATCCTACTTCTAGGAATCTCTTTCAAAGATTTACTGGCAAACATATGAAATTATTTAGGTACAAGGGCATTCATTGTGGCATTATTTGTAATAGTAAAAGTCTGAAAAAAAAAACCACCACCACCCACATGTCCACAAATAGGGGACTAGTTGAAAAGGCCATGGTCTATGGATCAAACAATGAATTAGACAAATACCTATATACCAATATGGAGTGATACTCAAGATACAGTAAGAAAAAAGAACAAGATGCATAACAGTATATATGTCACCTTTTATACAGAAGGGGGGATAAGAACATACCATACATACACTTAAATACATATTTTTATGTTTTCGAAATGTTAATGATACACTGAAAAGCTAATAAAAATAGTCATTAATAGAAGAAGTCATTAATAGCCATAATAATCATTAATAGCCATAATAGAAGGAAGAAAACAGGATGGAGTAGACAGAGAAGCAAGATTTCTCTGAATACACCTTGTAGTATAATTTTGACTTGTGATTCTGAAATATTGAAAATTGAAACTTTGTATCAAGTTGGTGATATAAAAATATACAGAAAAGAATTATTTCACACTGCATTAGAACACAGAATTTACTATAAACTCTTAGTGAAATAAAACAACAGAGATACGAAGAAACCTTAAACTTTATGCATTAGTCTATAATGTTACTGTAGCAATCATACTGGTATTATTTTTAAATTATTGTTGAGATAATGCAAATAAGCAATTATGTCAATGATATTAGGAACCATTTATAGAAAATATGAGGGATAGAAGAACAAATTAAATCTTCCCAAGGAGGCAAAAAGAAAAATCCAAGATGAGAGACATTTTAGGAACTGAGTTTTGGCAACAAGTCAGTGGCATAGAGAAAAAAAGGAATGGGGAGGTGGGAAAGAGACTGATTTACTTGGATTTTGACTTGGTAATTTCTATGTTGTTATGTCTTTCATGCTTTTAAAATATTTTATTGAGTACTCTCAGTTGTATTTAGCAGGAAAATCAGTCTAAATAGAGAACCATATTACCAAAAATAAACAATGTCTGACTCTCAGCCATAGCAAATGTTATCTATATTAATGGAAAGCTGAAACCACTGATTAACATGGGATAGCTATTCCCTGGCAGATGCTTTGTTATACCTTTCTCAATGTTGGGGTAATATAACCTAGGGAAAAAAAGAATATGTAAATTAATTTGCTGCTTAATCTAGAATGTAAAAGTTGCCTAAATAGCTATCATTACTGACCTAGACCAACTAATACAAAATGTAATGAGTCTGAATCATATTTAAAATAAGTTGTAACAAATACGCTTCTAAAAAACATTCTTTTTTGGAGTAACAGTAATATAGTATTATTTTAAGTTTAAGAGATTATTACAATTCAAATATATTGAAATGCTCTTTTTTTTTTGAGTATTTTACACTAATCTTTGAATAATATGAGGCAATTTGGTATGTCCCAAACTTGAAATGAGATACACTGCCACTATTATTGTATCGGAATTTTCAATTATATGCAACAGAAACTAAACTTGATACAGCCTAAATCCAAATTCATTTGAATCTGTCAATGAAGTAACGTGTCCTTTCTTTCAAACAAAAGTACTGTTAAGTTTAAGTGTAATGAAAATGAGTAACTCTACTTCCACATTGACTTACTGAGATTTCCTAAAAATTAAAAAAAGAGATTTAAGTGGTAAGTTGACCCTCAGTCACGTCTTTTGAAGTGCAAGTGTACATACGAGCTAAAATACAACTCTCAATGTCAATGGATTCCCTATTTTCACAATATTGCTGAATGTAGCATTTCTTACACATTACTTTTAAGCACTATGATTGATGGCTGGTTTCCTAAATCCACAGGAAGAATCTCATTAAAAGTCCAACTGAACCCTTAAAGTAAAGTGGCAATAAAGCACCTAATCAACAATAAATTTTTAATGTTGTAAACTTTTAAAATGTAGATACTTTACAAGAAATATTAGTTTTATACAAAAGGTGGTTCCTATAGTTTATCTTCTAAGAAAATAAACTTCAAATTTTACTATAACAAATTCTATTTGTGGTATAAGCTAAATAATAGTAAATATAATTTAGAGAAAAACAACATTTAGTAACAAGGCATAAAGGGATTTTTCTTATACATAATGTGTTAAATGCTACTGGTTTTTATTTTTATTTTTAATTAATTTATTTATATATATTTTTTGAGACAGAGTTTCGTTCTTGTTACCCAGGCTGGACTGCAATGGTGCGATCTCGGCTCACTGCAACCTCCGCCTCCTGGGTTCAAGCAATTCTCCTACCTCAGCCTCCCGAGTAGCTGGGACTACAGGCGTGCACCACTATGCCCAGCTAATTTTTGTATTTTTAGTAGAGACGGGGTTTCATCATGTTGACCAGGATAGTCTCGATCTCTTGACCTTGTGATCCACCCGCCTCGGCCTCCCATAGTGCTGGGATTATAGGAGTGAGCCACCGTGCCTGGCCAAATATTACTGGTTTTTAAATGGTGCCAACTTAGTAATGAAAATACCATAACTGGCCAGGCGCAGTGGTGCACACCTGTAATCCCAGCACTTTAGGAGGCCAAGGCAAGTGGGTCACCTGAAATCAAGAGTTCAAGACCAGCCTGGCCAACATGATGAAACCCCATCTTTACTAAAAATACAAAAAACTATCTGGGCATGGTGGTGGGTACCTGTAATTCCAGCTACTCAGGAGGCTGAAGCAGGAGAATCACTTGAACCCAGGAGGTAGACATTGCAGTGACTCCAGCCTGGGCAACCAGGGCGAAAGCCCATCTCAAAATAAAAAAAGAGAAAGAAAACCAGAACGTTACTTGCTTTTTAAGGTAAACCAACCTTTCTGGAAATCAGATTTATGTTTTAGCAGGTTTACACAAGCAGTCCACTAAAGAGTAGAGCACAATTTATCATAAATCTAATCTCATTATATAAAACTCATGATGAAAATTTTTTCTTTTACATTATTTCATGTAATTTTAAAACTATAAACTATTTTCCCAGAAAGATGAAATGTGAAACACTCTGAAATCATCTGAAATTGATATTGCTATTCTTAAAAAAGAAAATCAAATAAATGGTCATTCATATAGTACCAAAAATGTCTTTGGAAAAAATAATACTCATATCCACTTACACCCAAAGTTTCATAAGGAAAAAAGCTTTAACCCCAATATATAAAATAAAATGTTAATTTTACCATAGGAACTGATAATTTAAAGTATAAGATACTAATTTTCAAATGTATCCTGGTTTGTGTATAGCCTTGGTCAAATGATCCTTTGTATCAGAAAGATAAAGAGAAAATAATCATATTTCAGTACTTCTATACATCCTAAAAGGGAAGATGGAACATTTAAGTGGTTGATAAATTTGAAAAGCTGATTAAACATAATAATCACCATGTTGGGGGAGGACACAAAAATTATAAAACAGATTTTTATAGTATTTAAAAAGTGACATGGGAATTATGCCATTTTAGAAAGGAATATAAAAAGGCAGGAGTTAAAAATAGTGGGACTAATATAATAGAAAATTATCCATGAGGAAAGTCAAATTAATTTTTGACACGTAAAAAGAATAAAGAGTAGATGTATTTAAAATAATCACAGATTCTTAATGAGGCAAACGTTAAAATATGAAACCCAATCGCAGACAAATACATAGAAATGAGTAAAGGCCAACTCTAATGTGCATAACATATCCCATCCTATAACAAATCAGATACATAGGTATGCTTAATGCCATAAATTTAAAAAAAAAATGTCCATTTTGTTGCGTGTGCACCTCTTGCCATAAATTTGAGTCAGCACCAACGACAGCTCTGCAGTCCTTCTATGTGGTACTGATCAGGTGGTTGCAGAGCTTCAGCTCACAGCAACACAATGCAGCTGAGCAGGCAAGCACAGCCCACAGCCAGAAACAGTTCCGACTCTCCAGCATAAGACGACCTTTAAGCTTTAAGTTTCCCAGAGAAAATGAGATGCTGATATTGAAGACGACACTACGGTAAGCTGTTATTTAAATCAGTAAAAGACTGACTTTGGAATATTTTTCCTTTTTCTTTTCTTTTTAGAATAAGTCAACATTAAGATTGAATATGTATTCAACAGCAAGTGCATGCACCAGAAATTTGCTGCAGTGTCAGTTGAGGGATATTTTTATTATATTCATTCACTTTGTAAATATACATATTGTTTTCCTTTAAAATGGGCATTGAAATATACAGAAAAAAATGACTTTATAAAATGTGAGGTTTATAGGTACTGTGTAGGTCTATATTTTAAGTGCCTTTTACAAAGATATATTTATCCTAAAAACAAAGATAAAATTTCAAAGAACTGCTTTAATATCTAAATAAAGTCTCACCCTATACACACACATTGAATTACATTACTGCAGAGATTTAAAAAAAGAGAGAGACACGACAGCCATTTTTTCTCATCTGAGTAAGAAAGCATATTATCAAAAATAGTAATAGCTTAAGACTGCAACTCTATTTGCAAAGAATGCTATTTTTATCATATTACAGCTCTAGAAAGATAAATAAGAAAGAACATAGTTAAAAAGGGGGGGAGGGGGAGAGAAAATAAAGGAGAAAATGCAGGAGAGAGTAGGGAGAGAGTCTCTCTCTACCACATAGCCCAATTGAAGGATTAAGCATTTGGACTATAAATGAAGGGGAGCTTTGTTAGTTTAATCACTGGAACAATTATAAAAGGACTCAACAACAACGAGGTTTATTGAAAATTTTGCCTAATGCTAACTGACCCATGCAGATGCCTAAACTGTATTTGCATATTAAAAGAAGGGTGTATCTGTTTGTTTCTAGGCTTTGATGGAATATCAGATATTGAAAATGTCTCTCTGCCTGTTCATCCTTCTGTTTCTCACACCTGGTATTTTATGCATTTGTCCTCTCCAATGTATATGTACAGAGAGGCACAGGCATGTGGACTGTTCAGGCAGAAACTTGACTACATTACCATCTGGACTGCAAGAGAATATTATACATTTAAACCTGTCTTATAACCACTTTACTGATCTGCATAACCAGTTAACACAGTATACCAATCTGAGGACCCTGGACATTTCAAACAACAGGCTTGAAAGCCTGCCTGCTCAGTTACCTCGGTCTCTCTGGAACATGTCTGCTGCTAACAACAACATTAAACTTCTTGACAAATCTGATACTGCCTATCAGTGGAATCTTAAATATCTGGATGTTTCTAAGAATATGCTGGAAAAGGTTGTCCTCATTAAAAATACACTAAGAAGTCTCGAGGTTCTCAACCTCAGTAGTAACAAACTTTGGACAGTTCCAACCAACATGCCCTCCAAACTACATATCGTGGACTTGTCTAATAATTCTTTGACACAAATCCTTCCAGGTACATTAATAAACCTGACAAATCTCACACATCTTTACCTGCACAACAATAAGTTCACATTCATTCCAGACCAATCTTTTGATCAACTCTTTCAGTTGCAAGAGATAACCCTTTACAATAACAGGTGGTCATGTGACCACAAACAAAACATCACTTACCTACTGAAATGGATGAAGGAAACAAAAGTCCATGTGATAGGGACTCCATGTTCTACCCAAATATCATCTTTAAAGGAACATAACATATATCCCACACCTTCTGGATTTACCTCGAGTTTATTCACTGTAAGTGGGATGCAGACAGTGGACACCATTAACTCTCTGAGTGTGGTAACTCAACCCAAAGTGACCAAAATACCCAAACAATATCGAACAAAGGAAACAACGTTTGGTGCCACTCTAAGCAAAGATACCACCTTTACTAGCACTGATAAGGCTTTTGTGCCCTATCCAGAAGATACATCCACAGAGACTATAAATTCACATGAAGCAGCAGCTGCAACTCTAACTATTCATCTCCAAGATGGAATGGTTACAAACACAAGCCTCACTAGCTCAACAAAATCATCCCCAACACCCATGACCCTAAGTATCACTAGTGGCATGCCAAATAATTTCTCTGAAATGCCTCAACAAAGCACAACCCTTAACTTACGGAGGGAAGAGACAACCACAAATGTAAAGACTCGATTACCTTCTGAGGCAAAAGCTTGGAAAGTAAATGCTTCATTTCTCTTAATGCTCAATGTTGTGGTCATGCTGGCTGTCTGAGGGTCTGCATTTTCTGAATCTACTGAAAGCACTCCTCCCTGATGTACAGTTGGGAAAATATGTCCATATCTAACCAGTGATTCAAGCTATATTAAGTATTCAAGAAAGCCAGTCTTAACATTTCTGACTGTGATGTAACTGAAGTAACTTGTCTTAAATAAAAGAAATGCACAATGTCTTGGTACTTGCTGCTATTTTACTGTCTTAATTAAGTAAACTAATGAGTTTCTTTTTAAAAAAAAAAAAAAAAAACATTTTCTCTTTAAAGCTTCAATTTACTGCACAAAATATAAAGCATCTAAACTTTAATATGTATTTTATGTATGTTTACACTGTCAAACATCTGGGAAAAAAATAAAAGGTCTATGCTCGTAACTGTGTCATTTGGCTTTCTAGTCATACCAACTTTAGCAGAATCAAAATGACCTCATCATTTTTGTTCTAGGGTACCTTGGTAAAATCTTTAAGGTAAATAAAATGGTGGTAGTATGCAAGGATTTTGTCACTGAAGTAAAACCACAGTTGCCACCCCATGAATGGTTATGCCACAACATTATTTTAAAGACAAGCCATAATTGTTTTAAATCTAAATGATGTCCTGCTTCTGAGGAACTCTTGGCTACTTTACAGATTATATAATGGACAAAGCTCTTCAAAAAGCTAGAAGACACTAGGCTTTGCATTTTAATAAGAAAAGTTTAACGGTTTTGTTTTTGGATATAAGAAAAATGTTAAAAACATAATGAAAAAATTTTTAAATGTGTAAAGAAGTAGTTTTAATGCAGATTTAACACACCATTAATGGAAAATTTAAATATTTACAAAATCAAAATCCTACTACATGAAGAAGGAAATTTATCTTTTGCAAATCAGAAATCAGAATATGACTTACCTTAATTAAAAATAAGATTAGCTTAAGAATAAAAGCATTGAGTCTGACAAACTTGGGCAGTACTGAGGAAGGAAGTGAGAAAGGAGAGAGGGAAAGGTAAAAAGGCATTTGGTGCTACAACCAGGTGGTGAACCCAACAAAACAGACTGAGGACTAAGGCTGGCATGGGACAGATCTTGACACTCCAAATCAAACCACCCTGGAACTCCAATTAGAAGAAAATCACTGAGAAATGTTCTACAAATATAAAAAAAAGCCACCTATGAATTAGTGACAAACATAAGAAACATCCACAAGGCCGCAAAAGAAGTCCTGAAACAGGATAGATTAAAATGCAAGATAGCATAACTAAGATGGGAGAGATACAAATGTGGTATTTAATTTGTGAGACATATGGCAGAATCTCATTTCAAGAATTTCTAGAGGTGGGAAAAAATACAGAAAGGAATTTTTGTGCTCCTTCCTAAAAATTTTTTTAAAATTCAGATAGCCTTCTTTTCTGGTTTAGGAACATTTCTATTGAGAGAGAGAAAAGTAACAACATTCAAATGTGTTCTTTAATTATTAAGGACCAGGATTATGGAAAAATTACCATTAAGCTTCAACAAAACAGTCCTCTTCTATGATGTCTAGTACAGTGGCTCTTGAACATTTTTCTGCCCTAGCAAATCTGATTGGCTCACTGTGCCAGGGAATCTTGCCATGAAAAAACAGGATTATTTGAAAAAGTCCCCTAAATGATTTTAAAATGCATTACTTCTCTGTATGGGCAAGCTATCTCTACCTTCTCCTAAACACTTATTAGCACCTTCACCATCCATGATAGGGACTAATTGCTTAGATAATGCCTACTCTACCACATATGTGTATCTTATTTTAAAAAACATGTACACCGACTTCCACAGATAGTAGGTTTCTTAGAGGTAATTGTCTTTTCCTCTGAGGGTACCAGAAATTCAATGCTGTCTTAGAATTCCTAGAGGGAAAAGTGATAAGAATGCTCCTACTGCATTGGGAGCATTCTTATCATGTCTGTGGATTATGTCAATCCTACAGACATGTCTGCAAAATGCAGAGTCAAACTTGGTAAATTTACAAGTACAATATATGGCAATTACTCAGACTCTAAGTCCTTAGTCAGAAGTATTATCTAGTCTTAAAGGACAGTTGACCCTTGAAAAACATGGGTTTGAATGGCATAGACACACTTACACATATTTTTTTCCAAGCAAACACAGATTGAAAATACCGTATTTGTGGGATGTGAAACCTGCATACTGTATAAATAAGTTCCATATGGAAGCAGGTTCCACAGGGCCAATTTTGGGATTTGAATATGTGCAGATTTGGGTATACATAGAAGTCTGGTAACCAATCCCCGAGATATACTGAGGGACAACTATAATTAGTATTTCCTTCCAAAGAAATTGTATTCTTACTATTAATGGAAAAAGGCTCATTATCTGCCACTAAGTACCACTCTATTACTGGCTCCAGAAAAATTTCAAAATGCATTAGTTCTCAGCATCTATCTCTTAAGCTCTTCAAATATGTATGCATATGTGTACAGATACACACACCCCTATATACAAATATATCTATATTTATCTCCACTCATCCATCCCTAAGGCTTGGATCTACTTTACAGGCAACTTGCCTCTGCCACTTCTCAGGTGTATGACCATAGACAAGTTATTGTGGTCTACTGTGCTCTAGGTCACAGTTTCCTCATCAATAAAATGGTAAATGGTCTGGCAGAACTTACAGTGTTTTTTTTTTTTCCTGGAGATTAAATGACATAATTCACATAAACCCTTCAGTGTCTTGGCCCACTCACATTCTTAGATATAGTAATGTTGTTGTTGTGAGGATTATTATCACATCTGTATGTCCAAACCCAATGTTATGAGAACTTCCCATATATGGCAACATTTCAGCTCTACACACTGAGAGCAAGGGAATGCAAGGATGTGTTTGCTTTACTCTCCTCCCTGCTAGAAACCAGGTTTAGGTATCAGTGAAACAGGGACCCTGAAGAAAGTCAGAAAGACATTCACTTATCACAACAGAATGAGAAAATGGCTTCTACGGCTAACTTAAAAGATCACAAATATGTGCTATTCAATATCTTCCATAATGATACTATAAAACAACAGCAAATTCCTTCAACACCAAAAATGTCAGACAAGAGTTAACCTAAAATCTTTTACAAAATTAGTCCTTATAAAATATATTTTAAGAACTAGAAAAAAGAATGTTTTACACACTACCATCCAACATCATGCTGGTGAAAAGTAACTTAATATTTCTATTAAAATCACAATCAAAACAAGGCTGTCTACTATTGTCAATCTTTTTAACACTATTTGGGAAATTCCAAAACAAACAAACAAACAAACAAAAAAGAAATAACAGATATTGGCAACAGATAATTAGAAAATTATGGAAAAAATATACAATGTCAAGAAATAACATTCACATGAAATATGCAGGATCAAATGAGGAAAATCTGAAAAACATTAATGAGAAGTATAAACTAAGACTTGATGCAGATGACAAATTCAGGTCTCTCCATTCATTCATTCTTTGACTCAACAAATATTTAGTCAGCACCTGGAACACACCAAACACTAAGGTACAGAGGACTTTGATGGGATACTGTAAAGTTGTCATTATTTCCAGTATATTTTATAGATTGAGCCAATTCTGAAAAATATTCCAATGAGAAACTTTGTGGAACCTTAAGTTGACTCAGAAACATAAGAAAAGAATAAGCAAGAATAGAAAAAGAAATAAACAGCACAGTTATATAAGCTTTTTTAAAAATTTTTTTTTCTCTTTTTTTTAAGACAGACTCTTTCTCTGTCATCCAAGCTGGAGTGCAGTAGTGCAATCTTGGCTCACTGCATCCTCCACTTCCCAGGTTTAAGCAATTCTTCTGCCTCAGCCTCCTGAGTAGCTGGGACTACAGGTGTATACCACCACGCCCAGCTAATTTTTGTATTTTTAGTAGAGATGGGGTTTCACCATGTTGGCCAAGCTGGTCTCGAACTCCTGACCTCAGGTGATCTGCCTGCCTTGGCCTCTCAAAGTGCTGGGATTAGAGGTGTGAGCTATAGCACTTGGCCGACATTAGCCTTTCTTGAGAGAGAAACATATATCTGTCATAATAATTAGGACAGAATGACAGTGGCATAAAAATAGAAAGATAACCACAATATAGAAACAATAGCACAATTAGAGCACAAGGCACACAGAAGAACTGAATATATGACAGAGCTTTACTCACTAACTGTGTAACTTCAGCAAATTAGGTTTCTGCCTCTATTTCCTTACAGGGCTGTTGTGAGAAAAAAATGAGATAATATAGATAAAGTGTTTAGAACAGCACCTAGCACATAGTAAGTTCTCAAATACTGTTAGCTTTATAAAGGAAAACCAGAAACCAGAGGGGAAGGGAAAAACTCAATAAATGATGATGAGAACATTGGAAAAAAGTTAACACTCACTTCATGTGATACACCAAGAAAGTGAAAGAAAACATTAATGAGGAAGTCATAAAACCAGCAGCAAAATTTAAAAATATTTAGAAGTCTTCTGGTGCAGGCTATTTGTTTTAATTAGAAAAAAAAAATCACAAAGAAATCATCAATACATCGTCTATACAAAATCCCCATTATGCTGAGGCAACCAGCCTGATAAAAATATTCAAGTAAAATGCTGTAAAGGAGGTTGTTAATCAGGAGATCATAAAATTGATGAGAAAAATATCTTAAAATTTGCAATGAATAAATGGGCAAAGGACATAAAAAGAATGTTTACAAGATATACAACACTGTGATTAATACATGGGAATATGGTCAACCACATAATTAAGAAATGCAATAAAAATGTGTTATCATTTCTCACTATTAAAACAGCAAGCAATTTTTTTTAAAAAAGTAATAAAAACCAATGATAGGGAAGGTATAATGAAATGGCCACATTCACATATTGGCACAACTCTTCTACACAGCAATTTGGCGATTAAATTTAAAAAAAGGAAAATATTTTAACTTTTGTCCATAGTTAAGGTATTTAAACTTTTGCCTATAGGTAAATCACAGCATTATTTCTAACAAGAAAAACTGAAACAATGATAAGTATCCACCATTAGGAAATTAATGACAACCCACTGACCAGAATATGCGGCCAAAAAAATATTTATGAAGAGGTTTTTAAAGTGTGAAATGAGGAAAATGCAAATATTAGAAAAATAAGAAAAATAATAGGATATAAACATACATAGAACTATGTATTAAAAAGTAACAAAAAGAAACACGCTAAAATGCTAACACTGTAGACCAAGCATATTTTATTACCTGCCTTGTCCTTAAAAAATGCAAGAGATCTAAGAAAAGAACTACTGAAATGTCTAAGGCATCTAGACTGAGTAAGAAAACAAAGAGAAATAAGAAGACACAAGATGAACTGTGTACCAACCCTTCCCCTTCAATAATTTCTCATATCTCAGAATAAAATCTAAATGCTTTTTTGTTTCTTGAGCCGAGTCCCACTCTGTCACCAGGCTGGAGTGTGGTGGCGCAATCTTGGCTCACTGCAACCTCTCACTCCCTGGTTCAAGCGATTTTCTTGCCTCAGCCTCCCGAGTAGCTGGGATAACAGGCACATGCCACACGTCCAGCTAATTTTTGTATGTTAGTAGAGATGGGGTTTCACCATGTTGGCCAGGATGGTCTCAATCTCCTGAACCAGTGATCTGCCTGCCACACCTCCCAAAGCGCTGGGATGATAGGTGTTGAGCCACCACGCCAGGCCCTAAACTCTTAATATTGTTTACTGCATGATAGGGCCCTTGCTTCCCTTTAGAATATAATCTTAAAGTTTTCCAGCTCTCTAACATTTTATAGTTCAAACAAACTATCTTCTGTCCCTCAATCACCATGCTTCATGCCACCGAGCTTTCAGAGATACTGCATGTTCTCTCTCCCTCTTGCCTCTCAAACCCTACTCATTCTTTTGATTTCAGCTTAGACATTCGCTTGCCCCTAGAACTTTGTTTTTTTGACCATCTTTATCTGAATTTATAAATAAAAGAATAAATTAACATAGATCAAAGATGTGAGTAGTGGTCTACAGTGATCTACTTAGGACAGACCAAGTCAAACTAAGTTTCTTTCATTTATTTCAAAGTTATAGCTCAAAGTCCTGAGAAAAGAGAGATCAAAGAAAAAGTAAAAATGAGGGAGGATTTGGCTAGGCTACTACTTGTCATATAAGAAACTAGTTCGGGGCCAGGCACCATGGCTTACGTCTATAACCCCAATAATTTGAAAAGCCAAGGTGGGTGGATCACTTGAGGTCAGAAGTTTGTCAAGACCAGCCTAACCAACATGGTGAAACCCCTATCACTACTAAAAATACAAAAATTAGCCGTGTGTGGTGGCAGGCACTTGTAATCCTAGCTACTCGGGAGACTGAGGCAGGAGAATCACTTGAACCCAGGAGGCGGAGGTTACAGTGTGCTGAGATCGCACCACTGAACTCCAGCCTGGGTGACAAGTGCAAGACCTGCCCCCCACCGCCACCCCGCTTGCAAAAAACAAAACAAAACAAAAAACTAGTTCTGGGCAATGTGGAGTTATCTTTGGAACAATTCTAGAGAAATGTTAATTCTGGTACCTGTGAACAATTCAGTAGAGAAAATTGCTCAAGGGAAGTTAGCAGAGAAGCAGAAACAAGTGTCACCTTCAGGTGTTAACATGTTAAGCAGATTGGTAAGTTTCACACTTAGAAAACTGTGGTGCAGTGTGAGGTCTTTAAGAAGCTCAACTTTTAAGAAATGCCATTTTGGTTAAACAGCCCCAAGTTTGTTAAACATATTCAAGAGCCCCAGGTGAGACACATGCTCAATACACCCATTTATCCTAATCTAGAAAACCTGGCCTGAGGTTCGGAATCTGAATTTCTTGAAAGTTACTGATAAGCCCAGGAGCAGTGGCTCATACCTGTAATCCCAGCACTTGGGGAGGCTCAGGCGGGCAGATTGCTTGAGCTCAAGAGTTGAGACCAGCCTGGCGAAACCCTGTCTCTACCAAAAAATGTAAAAATTAGCCAAGTGTGGTAGTTTGTGCCTGTAGTCCCAGCTACTTAGGAGGTTGAGGTGGGAGGATGGCTTGAGCCCAGGAGACAGAGGTTGCACTGAGCTGAGATCACGCCACTGTACCCTAGCCTGGGTGACAGAGCCAGATCCTGTATCTCTCTCTCTCTCTCTTACACACACCACACACACACACACACACACACACAGAGTTATGGATGACACACACACACACACACACACACGGAGTTATGGATGAGATCAAAGCACAGAAATTAAACATACATACACACTCATTAAAAACAGCAAAACTGCTTCATTCTTGTCTGATCAAAATAATTCTAAGCATATTTAAACCACATGGTGGTTTAACAGCAAAAGCATGACATAAAGTTTATCACCTACCATGTGTGTTTTTACCTTGGGCAGGTAATTAAATGTGTCCTCTGATAAAAAATACAGTTAAGAACATATATTCCAGAAGGTGTTTTAAATAATAGATTAGACATGTATATTAAAGCACTTTGTGGGTGCTATACAACCATTTTAATGATTATCCTTTGTATAAGATTCTCAGGGAATTAACAAGATTAGAAGTGAAAATGACTGAAACAGTAATAGTAGTTTCCCATATATCTGCCCTCTTCAGTTATGCTTCAATAATTAATTTACAAGGTTTGTTATTTATCCCCTGGTAAAAATTATTTAGCAGTGAAAAATTAGATGTCTGAATATTTCAAATGAATACCATAAGCCTAAGGATCAATAAATCTAATGAAATACTCGTACCAGGAAGTACAGTTTTTCACTTTGTGTTATTCTGTTGTCCATAGTCACAGACAAAACACACTGAACGCTTCTGGAAGGCCGACGGAATTCGAATGAATTTCCTGTCAAATGCTTGCCTCAACAGAAAATAAACTAAGATTTAATGGTTTTTCATTGAGAAAGAAGAAAAGCAAAACATAAGTAAGGGAAGACAAGGATGCCATACACCACAATAACCACTGGGAAAGCCCTAATTTGTCATCCAAAGCCTCAGCGACCACTATCACATCTGAGATATTATGTAGTATAAGAGCAACTGGCACACAGCCACATCCATTTATCAGTTCGATTATTTAGACGTTAAATACTCAACTGTATTTCCTCATACCAATGACAAATAATCTAAGAAAGCAAACAATTGTTTCACCTATTTATAGGGTCTAAAATTTCCTAATGGTATGGCTTTTCTATAAGATCACCTGACATTTTTTTTGCTTTAACAAAATATACTTGGATGAAGTATTATGAGTCTCTTGCCCTACTTTAAATTCTACAAAAAAGGTGCACATCATTAAATATGAGCTTAGAGACACCTTGTAAAAACTAAAGTCTCTTTAAAACATATGAAAATAGGCCAGGTATGGTGGCTCATCCCTCTAATACCAGCACTTTGAGAGGCTGAGACAGGCAGATCACCTGAGGTCAGGAGTTCAAGACCAGCCTGGCCAACAAATCCACATCTTTACTAAAAATACAAAAATTAGCTGGGCATGGTGGTATGCATCTATAATCCCAGCTACTTGGGAGGCTGAGGCAGGAGAATCATTTGAACCAAGGAGATGGAGGCTGTAGTGAGCTGAGATCATTCCACTGAATTCCCGCCTGGGCAACAGAGCAAGATTGTCTCAAAAAAATGGCTGGGCACAGTGGCTCATGCCTGTAATTCCAGCACTTTGGGAGACCAACGCGGGCAGATCACCTGAGGTCAGGAGTTCAACACTAGCCTGACCAACATGGAGAAACCCCGTCTCTACTAAAAATACAAAATTAGCTGGGTATGGTGGCACATGCCTGTAATCCTAGCTATTCGGGAGGCTGAAGCAGGAGAATCACTTGAACCCAGGAGGCAGAGGTTGCGGCGAGCCAAGATTGCACCATTGCACTCCAGACCGGGCAACAAGAGTGAAACTCCATCTCAAAAAAAAAAAAAAAGAGATTAAAATCATTTAAAGGATCAAGGAATCACTTGAAACTAGTAAAAATATTCATATATTGAGTTGACTATAAACTGATTTTAAATTTAAACATAAATGTCACACATGATACACCTCATTTTCTGTATATTTCTTCAAAGTAGACACATTGGGTAACTATACTTTTATTCCAGTGATACCATCATTACTGAAAACAACTCTGGGGCTGTTCCTTTCAAACACCACTAAAAGCTAGTTTATAAGTTACATAAGAAAAACTTTTTTTTTTTTAAAGACAGGGTCTCAATGTCACCCAGGCTGGAGTGCAGCCCTGACCTCCTAGGCTAAAGTGATTCTCCCACCTCAGCCTCACGAGCAGCTGAAATTACAGGCTCACGTCACTACTCTACTAATTTTTTGTAGAGACAGGGTTTCATCATGTTGCCTAGGTTTGTCTTGAGCTCCTGGGCTAAAGCAATTTGCCTGCCTTGACCTCCCAAAATAGTGGTGAGATCCTGTCCCAAAAAAATAAAAAACAAGTAATTAGTTTTAATACTATCATTGAATGATTACATACAAAACCCAGATTCTCTGTATATCCAGATAAAGACATGTAAGACCTAGAAGTTAAAGTTCAAAGTGCAAACAGAAAATTTATACTTTAACACGGTCATTGTTAAACAGTAACAGAATTGACTAGGATTTAGAAAAGGAGGAATTTATCATAATTTGTCTAGAAAGACAGACAATACCAAGTGTTGAGTGAAGATGTAGAGTAATTAGAATTCTCATTCACTACTGGTGGCAATGTAAAATAATGCAGCTACTTTGGAAAATCATTTGGCAGTTCCTCAAAAGTTAAACACTGAGGTACCATATGACTCAATGCCACCACTAGATATGTATCTAAAAAAACTGAATGCATATGTACATGAAAATTTACATATTATATGAACACAATAGAATATTATTCAGCTATAAAAATGGATAAAGTTCTGATACATGCTACAACATGAATGAATCTTTAAAATATTACATACAGTAAAAGAAGGCAGTCACAAGAGTACATATTGTATGATTCCACTTACATGAAACATCTAAAATGTGTAAATCCATAGAGAGAGAAAGTAGATTAGTGGTTGCCAGGGGCTGAGGTGGGGCAGGAAGAAAGGGGAGAGTGACTGTTGATGGCTATGGGGTTTCTTTTTGGGGTGATGAAAATGTTTAAAATTAGTGGTAATGAGTACACAACTCCAAATATGCAAAATTACATACTTTTTTTTTTTTTGAGACAGAGTCTCTTTCCATTGTCCACTGTACTGCAGTGCAGTGGCTTGATCTCAGCTTGCTGCAGGCTCAACCTCCTGGGCTCAAGTGATTCTTCTACCTCAGCTTCCTGAGTAGCTGGGACTACAGGTGTGAACCACCACATCCAGCTAATTTTGGTATTTTTTTGTAGAGGTAGGGTGTCACTGTGTTGCCCAGGCTAGTATCAAACACATGGGCTCAAGTGACTCCCCCACCTCAGCCTCTCAAAGTGCTGGGATTACAGGTGTGAACCACTGTGCCCAGCCAATTGTATACTTTATAAAGGGTTTTATTTCAATGAAGCTTTTTTTTTTTGAACTTGCTTAGAGGAGTAAGAGTCAGGTTATCAAGATGGGTATTAAACTGAAAGATTATGTCCCATGATAAAGGAAGGGCAGTCAAGCCAGATGGAAAAGGTATACAAAAGCAGTGAGGATGTCAGGGCATGGCAGAGGGGGCAATGGTGAGATGGTCAGCATAGCGGAAGCACATAGAATTTAAAGCATCCTTCTACAGACTAACCAGCCTGCTATTATTATTCCATATAAATGACCAATTGAGACAAATGTTTTTAAGACTTTTTTTCTACCATTAGATTGGAGATAACATACAAAATATTCATTTGTAATTCTGAGCTTTTGGGGCAAACTTTGGGGCTTTGCCAGCTCCTAGATCACTTCTTGGATCAACTGACCTGATGATACCCTCAACAATGTATCATAAACACTTCCCTGAGAACAGTCCAGAAGCTCACACAGGCTTACTTGGAATCACATCAACGACAGTAGAATCAACAGATTTTCAGAATACAAGGTCAGCATCTAGCCTCTTATAAAATTACTTTTAATCTGCTTTAGCTCAACAATTGTGCAAGTAAGGCAAGCAGTATAACAGATTATGAAGAGACTTGTATGAGATGCTAAGAAAATATTTTTATAAGCCAATGGCTTTTTGAAATGTAGTACATATATGCTGGGTGCTCTATGAAACAGGCATTTCATAGTTTTATATTTCCTTTTACTGTTATATTTTGTTGGTTTTCTCATTTTGGCAATCAATATTGATTTTCCATTCACAGTATAAATTTTCCTTTAAGAAAAAAAGTCTATAAAAATATTGAATAAATAATATAGATGATTATGAAGAAATGGTAAAAAAAATCCCCAAAGTGGTATATGAATGCTTTCAGCATGAAAACTTAGCTAACAGGAGCACATAAAGATTTTACCTGCAAGTGACATGGTCACATTTCAGAGAGATGATTCTGGCAGTGATGTGTAAGATGCAGGCAACAGGGTAAAATACAGGTGACAAATACTCCAATTAGGAAATTGTAACAGCCTAGGCCAGAGGTTGGCAAAGTATGGCCCACTTGCAATATCCTGCCCACAGGCTGCTTGTGGCCTATTTTTGTATGGCTAAGTATAGTTCTTACACTTTTAAAGAATTATTTAAAAAAAAATTTTTTTAAACTTTATATGGGCTATAAAGCCTGAAATGTCTACTATCTGGTCCTTTACAGAAAAAGTTTGCCAATCCCAGCTTAGAAAACTGCTGAAGCTACCAAATGAGTTGGTAGTATAAGAGTGAAGCATAAAACAAAATTTCTGAAGCAGAATCAACAAGACCTAATGACTAATCAGATATATGTGGTAAGAGCAGGTAAAAATTAAGATTCTATAAACTCAGATAGGGATACTATTATCCAAGAGAAGAAAACAGAAAGGAAGAGAGTATCTTTTAAAAATTAGATCATTTTTCTTTGATTATGAAAAATAAGAGACAACAAGCCAAAATTAGACAATTGACTCACAGTATTACACCGTTAGGAAGACAAACTTGCTCAAGGATGGACATTCACCCTTAGAACCTATGTTTACAACTAAGGAGAAACAAGTTCTTTTTCCTATATTCGATTCCTAAAATGAAGAGGCTGACATTTTACTATTGAAGAGAATCATGGTTATATACAATTTTAGCAGGTACTCACAATTAGGCCTATTGTAACAATGGCCATTTTGCATAACCATTGCTCACAAAACTTCCAAATCGTTTCTTCCTCTCTTTTTTTTTTTTTTTTTTAAATGAAACTGGTATTCTCCTTTATTGCCCAGACTGGATTCAACCAATCCTCCCACCTGGATTCAACCAATCCTCCTGGACTCAACCAATCCTCCCACCTCAGGCTCCCAAATTGCTAGGATTACAAAATAGTTTATTGAAAAGTAACTGTCTACATTAAAAAGCCACTTTTCAGTGCTATACACTACTAAAATGCTTTAAATGTTCTACTTTAAAGTATAGATTAAAAACCTAGTAGCATATAAATTTTAATCCTGAAAACCTGAATTGCTTTCAGACAAGATCAGGTACATTCAGGGTGGTATGGCCAAGGGGCTGAACTGCTTTCAGAAATAACCAAACATACATAAATTCTTCAAAACAAAATTTTTTTGAGACAGTGTCTCGCTCTGTCTCCCTCACTGGCTGAAGTGTAGTGGTGGGATGACAGCTCACTGAAACCTTCAAGTCCTGGGCTCAGGCAATCTTCCTGCCTCAGCTTCCCAAGTAGCTAAGACTATACAGGTATGTGTGCCACAATACCTGGCTAATTTTTTTAAAAGTATATTTTGTAGAGACATGGTCTCATGATGTTGCCCAGGCTGGTCTTGAAGCCCTGGCTTCAAGTGATCCACTTGTCTTGGCCTCCCAAAGCACTGGGATTATAGGTATAAGCCACTGAAGCTGGCTTCATTTCAAACTTTTAAAAGTCCTATTTAAACGAGACATGAAGGCTGGGCATGGTGGCCCATGCCTGTAATCCCAGCACTCTGGGAGGCTGAGGTGGGCAGATCAACTGAGGTCAGGAGTTCTAGACCAGCCTGGCCAATGTGGTGAAACCCCATCTCTACTGAAAATACAAAAATTAGCTAGGCGTGGGAGCGTGCACCTGTAATGCCAGCTACTCAGGAGGCTGAGGCAGGAGAATCGCTTGAACCAAGGAGGTAGAGGCTGCAGTGAGCCAAGATCACGCCATTGCACTCCAACCTGGTGACAGAGTGAGACTCTGGCTCAAAAAAAAAAAAAATTAGCCAGGCGTGGTGGCAGACACCTGTAATCCCAGCTACGGGTGGTTAAGTCAGGAAAATTGCTTAAACCTGCCAGGCGGAGGTTGCAGTGAGCCAAGATCACACCATTGCACTCCAGCCTGGGTGACAAGATCAAAACTCTGTCTCAAAAAATAAAAGTAAAATAAATAAATGAGACATGAGGCACAGGTGCAATGAGCACAGACATGGCATAAAACTTAATAGGATTTTCTAAAAAAATAAAACATGCTTTCACTGCCAAGGCAAAGTCTGCAAACATCACTCAAGAAAAGATCTGTATCTTCTTTTCATGAGAAAAAAAAAATCCAAAAGACCAAAGAGAAAAGTTACAGAAGGGAAAACTCATCCTGTTTCTAAAGTAAAATATTAAAACTGCAATTTGAAATTCTCAGGAAAGTAACATATGAAGTTTATGATCATTCTCATGATTTTCAGATATTAGATTACTTTTTTTTTTTTTAAGAAAAAATTTTGGAAGAATCAATATATGAGGGTGGATAGTTCTGAACATCTCAAAACAGTATATCAATTGAAAGTAATATACATATATAAAGAAAGACACTGTTTTAAATTTAATTTTAATTTTTGTTTTTTAGAGACAAGGTCTTACTGTTGCCCAGGTTAGAGTATCCATAATTCACTGTAGCCTCAAATTCCTGGGCTCAAGCAATCCTCCTACCTCAGCCTCCTGAGTTGCTAGGACTATGGCCCATATCCCATCATGCCTGGTTGATTTTAGGAAGATGATACAGTGTATACACTGTTTGTAGCAATTAAGGTGGCAAGCAACAGGTGGCACATTCAAACCGGGACACAGGAGACTATGTATAAAGAAGGCAGGTTCAAGGAAGCTCTAAGAGACAGTGTGACACTATACCTGAAGTAGTGAGTGGAGGAAGCAGTTATCAGAAAGCAGACACAGAGTAGGTTGTGTGGAGAGGGTCACCCAACAAAAACCATACTGCATGGAGGGATACCACCAGCCCATAGAGACCCTGCAGGAAGGGAGCTAAAAAACATATACATCCCAACCTTACTCTCACTCTTCCCTCCAATCTTCTGCTTGTATTCCCTATGGGCCAGCTGAAAGCCAGAGAGTAGAGGAGCCCAATGATACCCTCTACACAGGTCAGCCTCTCAGGGTACAGAGCAGGATAAAGAACAGAGTGGATTTGAAGAGGCAAAGGCAAGATGTCCAGCACGTAGTTATATTAGTCAGCAAAAACTAACTTCTGTCACAAATAATCCCAAACTATTACTGGCTAAGACAACAATAGTTTATTTCTCTTAGATCATGTCTTCTAATGATTTTGCCATCTTCTAGGGTCTTGGATACCCCCTCCACTGAATCGCTTGTTTCTAGCAGGCATTGATAAAAGAAAGCAAGAATAGAAGACTTACAAATGATACACAGTTGACCCTTAAACAACATGGGTTTGAACCACGCAGATCCACTTATATAGTGGTTTACTTCCACCTCTGCCAGTGCTGAGACAGTAAGACCAATCCCTCTTCCTTTCCTCCACCAACATGAAGATAATGAGGATGAAGACCTTCATGACAATCCACTTCCACTCAGAGAACAGTAAATATATTTTCTCTTCCTCATGATTTTCTGAGTAACATTTTCTTTTCTAGAGCTTACTTTACTCTAGTAATACAGTATATATGTAACTTACAAAACATATTAACCTATTTATGTTTTCAAAAGGCTTCAGATCAACAGTCTATTAGTAGTTAAGCTTTTGGGGAGTCATATGTAGATTTTCGATTGTGTGGAAATTCAGTTCCCCTAACCCCAGTGTTGCTCAAAGGTCAATTGTACATCATTGGAACTGATTTCACTGCCCAGAACTCGGTCAGATGGTACCACCTAACTATAAGAATGCTAAGAGTAGGCCGGGAGCAGTGGCTAACATCTGATTCCCAGCACTTTGGGAAGCCAAGATGGGCAGATCACGAGGTCAGACATTCAAGATCAGCCTGGCCAACATGGTGAAGCCCCGTCTCTACTGAAGACACAAAAAAATTAGCTGGGCATGGGGGGCATGTGCTTGTAATTTCAGCTTTTCAGGAGACTGAGGCAGGAGAATTGCTTGAATCTGGGAGGCAGAGATTGCAGCAAGCCGAGATAACCCCACTGCATTCCAACTGGCGACAGGGCAAGACTCCATCTCAAAAAAGAAAAGAAAAGAATGCTAAGAGTAGCATGGTGCTGTGCTCAGAAGGAAGAAGAGAAACATGAATATGCTAAGTACGTTTTATCATGTATTATGTAAACTCCAGTAAAAACTGCAATAGCACCCCAAAATCAATCTCATCAATATTTCTGCAGTGAAACATTAATATCCACACTAAATGGAACAAATAAAGACAGCTAAAAACCTCATACCAATACAGGTGAGGTATCTGCACCAAATAAATTTTGGTGTCAACATTTTTTTTGATAAAACTTACAGTTTTTGGAGGATTTTGGATTTAAGATTATAGACAAAGGATTATTAATGTGCATTATCATCCACATTGTACAAATGAAGAAATCCTCTCAAAACAGCAGCCAGAAAAGTAGAGAAATTTTATGCTAATGTAAAGGGAAAACTGCAAATGACCAAATATCATCAATGACATCATTAACGATACCAGCCCTCAGACATGGAGAAATAGGAGGTATTTCAATTAGTTCCAATACTTATTGTGTCCTTTTTTTTTCTTTTTTTGAGATGGAGTCTCGCTCTGTGGCCCAGGATGGAGTGCAGTGGAGTGATCCCCGCTCACCTCCACCTCCCAGGTTCAAGCGATTCTCTTGTCCTAGCCTCCTGAGTAGGTGGGACTACAGGCACATGCCACCATGCTTGGCTAATTTTTTGCATTTTTAGTAGAGATGGGGTTTCACCATGTTAGCCAGGATGGTCTCGATCTCCTAAACTCATGATCTGCCCGCCTCAGCCTCCCAAAGTGCTGCAATTACAGGCATGAGCCACCATGCCGGGCCCTGTGTCTTTTTTTTTTTTTTTAATAAGCACTCACTATATTAGAAGGTAGAGGGAATAGAAAGAATACAAGTGGTATCTTACCACAAAAAAGCCAAAATATGGTGGAAGATTTAGTTTCTTTAGTGAAAAAGAGACTCTGGTAAGTATTAAAATCACTGATTCTGATGTAAAGAATTAGGGAAGGATCCCATAAAAGGTGCTAACATGAGTGAACCTTAAAGAAACAGCACAATTTTGAATGAGGAAGGAAAGTACAGTAGTACCCCTTAACTGTGGGGGATATGTTCCAAGATCCCTCAGGGACACCTGAAACCATGAAATAGTATTGAACCCAACATATGCTATGTTTTTTTCTATACATATATACCTGTGATAAAGTTCAATTATAAATTAGGCCAGTAAGAGATTAAAAATAATAAAATAGAAGTCATAGCAATATACTATAATAAAAGCTATGTGCACCTGGTATCTTTCTCAAACTATCTTTTTGTATATACTATACTAGCCCTTCTTGTGATGATGTGATATGACAAAATGCCTACATGGTAAGATGAAGTGAAGTGACTGATGCAGCACTGTGACACAGTGCTGGGCTACTATTAACCTTTTCAGGACACATCTAACTTATGAATTGTTTATTTCTGTAATTTTCCATTCAGTATTTTCAGACCATGGTGGACCATGGGTAACTGAAACTCTGGAAAGTGAAACTTAGGATAAGAGGTGGATATTATTATACTTTGGGGAAGTCGGGGAGGCTGCACAAAGATACAAAGTTGGGGGTATTTGAAGACCTGAATAATGGCAAATGATTTCTGTTTGTTTGGGAGCATTTGAGAACTGAATAGAATTAAATTTTACTTAATCATCATCAAGAGGCCTGGGGCACAATAAGAAAGAGAAGATAATGAGAAATCCAAGTTTGGAAAAATATTTGGCTACGTGATGATACAATTAACCAAGAGATCCTGAGAAGGATATATCTAGATAGAAAAATAGGAAGGAGAAAATGCTAACTTTTGAATTTTAAACAAGTTGAGACTAAAGTGTTTGAAGCATCAATCAAGAGTTGTGTAAGTACAGTACTCAAAATGTCAGGATTAGACAAACAGAGTAAGCGACAGTTTGCTCAAGTTCAAAACATTTCTATTACTATTATCAACTATATACCCCCCAAAGAAATCCACAGAATGAGCAAGTGGGAAGAGGGAGAACAATGCCAAACTCCTGTAAATTACTATAGTACTCTGATTTATAATACGTGTTCGGGTTGCCAAGAAGCTTTTTTTGTTGTTGTTTACTTCTTAGATCTGACCACACTAACCTCCAGTTAAGTGAGGTTATGTGTACCATATAAATAAGATTTAGCAAGCATGGTCCTATTCATGGTTTATTCATTCAGGGGGAAAGCAGTCTTCATAGCGTAGTACAATAAGTCAGGAACATGTACTGACTTGTACTTCTGCCGTTTATGTAGCAATTTCCTTGTATGTCAACACCATTGTTCGCAGCCCTGCAATTTTTAAAGTGTGCTGGCCAATGTGATGAAAACATTAGCACAATACAACCCAACTTCCCTATATGCTAATTATCATGGAAAATGGCTGACCAAAAGACAAAATTCCTTTAAAAAATTTACTTTATGTGCTTCAAAGTGAGTGGTTTAATACATTTAAAAAAACATAAACACAAAAGTTTGTAAACTCAGTATGGAAAAGTATCACTTTCATATGCAATCCTTAAGTTTAATATTAATAAAGTTTAACTTCTAAGGTTACTTTATTTACCAAAAATTAAATACCTGAAATGATATATTACTGAATTATTTTTTAAACTTCAAAATAACCATGGGTAGAAACTACCCTATAAACATACATACAGATGTTCTAAGGAAAAATAGACATCTTTAACATACTTACTTGGTTTTAAATCATAATAATCACAGCAGGCAAAATAGTATATTCATCGAGTTAGAGTCAATGCAGTTAAATAATTTATTAATGTTATACAATTTATACATGGATAAGAGGAATAACAAATGCTATTCACTGGATTCTTCAAGCAGATTTTAGAAACTTTATTTGAATTATTTAATCTCTGCCAAAGTCCATCTGTTTATACTTGGTGCTTTGGAAACACTCAGTTGGATTCTTCCAAACAGCAAATGGCAGGTCAAGTTTAGAGCATGTGACTTCCCCAATAATTATATTTAAATAGCATGCAGTGAGTGAGAAATCAGATTCCCCACAGACACTGGAGAAAGACTGAATTCTTACTCTTCAAAGAAAAATATCAAAAGGTAACTTTAATTTGAAATGTTCTCAATTACTTATTAGCATCAAATGTAAATTTTAACACATATGTTAGAGTTCTACAGTTAAAGTTTGGGCTTTAAGTCATAGACTTCAGTTCTAGCTTAGGCCATTTTTAGATATGTACCCTCAGGCAAGTTATACCCCTTGTCTGAGCCTATTTGCAAAATGAAGGAGTTGGTTTTATTCATTTCTAAATCTTAAAACTATGAACTTTTCTAACTAGTTTTTTTTCAACGAAGAAAACCTCATCCCAGAACCAGGGAAATCCTTTGGTTTAATCTTTTTAGTCTTTGGAGTAAATATTTAGAAGTAATATCCTAATTTGCGACCTAAACTAAAACCTTAAATTGTTGGAATAAAGGTCATAAGAAATCAAGAAAATGCCAATATTTATTTCATTATTTCTTTTGTTGCTCTCCTGTCCCAAATTGTCTCTCAGCCTTTGCCAACTACTCTACTCCATACTGATCTAAAGCCCTGATATGTATTGTACTGAATGTCTAATGTTTTATTTTTTTTCCTTTTTTAAATAGAAAAATGCCCATTAAGCTCTTTTCTAGTCTTTGGCTTGTTTTTGCCTTCAGTTGGTAGCCCTTGATAGAAAGTAGGTTTTCTGTCAGCAGATGTTGGTGACAAAGAAAGGGAAGTTTTTTATTTGTTCACTAATAGTGAAAAAGCAAACATTTACCTAACATGAATGTACTGATAAACACAATGAAGGATATATGCTTGCCTATTTGTGATCCAAGTGTTCGATTAAAATTAAATAATTATTTTGAAACATAGGAGGATCATGCTCAAGCTATCACTGGTTGGTCTGCTCCTGTTTGTTAATAATATTCTGGGAACAACTTCAACATCAACAACCTCAAACTCTGTGGCAGTATCCACTCCTGGGTCAAGTCTGAATCCCGGCACCAGACCAAATCTGAGGACCAGCACCACTCCCAGAATGAACCCCAATCCCAGGACAAGCCCAAATCTCAAAATGACATCGAATCCCAAGACAACTCAAAATTTCAAGACAAGTCTAAATACAGCAGTGACCCCAAAGATAGCCACAAGTAAGAATATGAACACTGTGAGAAATGGTAGCACCATACTCAATCCAATGGACAACATTCATCTTATTTTCTATGTAATATTTTTGCTGTTTTGTGTACACTTGCACTCAGGCTGAAGTGAACTTCAATTGCCTGCATTCTTATCTGTTTCTTATTACCTGCTGAATGACAAGCACATTAGAAAATTATCACTTACTTCAACTTACTACTTAAGAAATTATAAAAAAAAAAAAATTATCATTATCCTAGCTTGATTTGGTTGTTTGCAAATTATAATTGTCTAAGTTTAAATATTACCTTAATATGATGGTTTCCTTCCATATGAAAAAGGTATGTACTACCTTATTAAATGCTGAAACAAGCAAAATACCATGTGTGGCTTTTAAATGTCTGCAAAACTGAACTGAAACTCAGATATTTATATTAAAGGTGTAAGAGAAGAAATTATATAGGTAGGGTGTGTGTGTGAGAGCACACGCATAAAAGTGAACGAGTGAGTGAGGGAGAGAGAGAGAAATAGATGAAGGACAGGTTATGGGAGTGTGGGATAAGGAGTGGTGTGGGGGAAGTTGTTTTTTGTATTTTATTTTTTGAGATAGAGATTCACTCCAGTTGCCCAGGCTGGAGTGCAATGGCATGACCTCAGCTCACTGCAATCTTCATTTCCCAGGTTCAAGCAACTCTCCTGCCTCAGTCTCCAGATTAGCTGGGGTTACAGACATGCCCACCCGGCTAATTTGTTGTATATTTAGTAGAGGGGTTTCACCATGTTGGCCAGGCTGGTCTCAAACTCCTGACCTCAGGTGATCCACACCTGCTTCGGCTTCCCAAAGTGCTGGGATTACAGGTATGAGCCACTGCACCCAGTCTATATTCTATTTTTTATTAAAAAGACAAAAAATGCTAATCTGATAAACTACAGTACTCTACAAAATAACACACCCATCTGTATTAACATATTTCATGAATGTGTAATAGTAATATGTCATTTCACTAAGAAAAGGTGACAATTCTGCTAACCTTTGTAATGTATAATGCTGTTGCACAAATGACAGGATTATTTTATATTAAGTAAACCCTTGTCTTATGTTTCAAAAAATAATTTGTAAATCAGATGCCTGGAATTCATAACTTATTTTCCCCAAAGGAATATATCTCCTAGCTGTTGGTTAGATTTTCATGCTCATCTACAAAAGCTGATTTACCCCAAGCATAAAATTATAATAGTAGTAATAATGTGATTAATAGTGCTTTTGTTAAGAGTTTTGGCTTAGGATTGAAACCCTATTCTGATCTTACTAGTTGTGCTACCATGGATTAAATGCATGACCCAGTGAGATTCCCAAACAAACTTTAGTAATAAATGAATCACCTGGAGTTCCTGTTAAATATATAAATAAGGCCCTGCCCCTGAGATTTTAATATGGAATTTCAGTGTGGGGGCTGGGGATATGTTTGTTTTAATGCTCCAGATCATTCTGATAGCCAGGTTTGGGTTTCAGGTTTGGGTTTCAGTTTGTACGCACATCAGTTAACTGTTAATAATAGAATCTCAGAAGGTTATTATGTAGATTAAATGAGAAAGTATGTAATATGCAGTTTCCTGATACAGAGAAAGTACTTAGTAGTAAATAATGATAATAACTAACATTTCCTACCACCCAAAAAGCAATTGCCAGTATCACAATATTTCTAAGAGGAAAAGTCTTCATTGTAACTTGAGGGTTTTTTTTTTGTTATTTTTTTTTTGAATTTATTATTTGTGATAGGGCCTCTCACTCTGTTGCCCAGGATGGAGTACAGTGGTGTGATCTTGGCTCACTACAGCCTTGACCTCCCAGGCTCAAGTGATCCTCCCCCTTCAGCCTCCTGAGTAGCCAGGGCTACAGGTGTATGCCACCATGTCTGGTGGATTTTTGTATTTTTCTGTAGTGACAGGGTTTCACCATGTTGCCCAGGCTGAAAGAAATGCCATCCCCCTTGCCATAGTGATTGCCTTAGGAATTGGCACATGACTCACGCCAGGTCAATAAGACCACCTCGAACTCCTGAGCTCAAGTGATTTCCCTGCCTCAGCCTCCCAAAGTGCTGGGATTACAGGTGTGAGCCACCACGCTCAGCCTCTTTGGGGTTTTAATATTTTTAATTATTCTTACAAAAATAATGCATGCTCCTGGCAAGCCAAACAATATAGAGATATAAGCAGAAATATTAAATTGGTTCTCTATCTCCTCCAATCATACTTCTGAGATAAGCAATGTGAATGGTTAATGTGCACAGTTTCATACATTTCTCAGTCTACACATACACATGTACAGGTGCACACACACACTGTCGTGTACCTTATAAGATAAGTGTCAGAGTCATCCTTCTCAGACGTTTTAAAGCTTCATGTAGAGGACTTCTGCTACTTCTGCCTGCCCAGTATTCATTTTTTCTCATTCTGGTAACAGCAATTCAATTTTCCTTTGTGAAAACCCTGCCCCCATGCCCATCTTTTAGTTCATGCAGTTTGGACAGGGTTGGCTTTACCACTGCGTTCCAGGAAGGGGCACATGATCTAGGCCTAGATAACAAAGAAGTGCCATCCCCCTTGCCATAGTGATTGCCTTAGGAATTGGCACATGACTCACGCCAGGCCAATAAGACCAACCACTTTTGCTGAAACCACAAAACTGGGGAAGGGGTGTTTTTCCACTGAGATTGTTAAGGTGGGAGAACACAAACCACTGCTGGCCACAGCTTGGGAGGAGCAGCTTGGGAATAAAACCAACACACAGAAAATAGAGTCAAGAGCCAGAGAAGATAGATGTTCTCCAGATGATATTGTTCAAAGCTCTGCATCTAGTCATGCAAGAAACTAGTACATTTCTTGATTTTCTTAGGTACATGAGTCAATAAATTCCTTTTTGGCACACATAAATTTGAATTGCATTTCTGTCACTTGTAACAAGCAAAATTAACACATTGCATTATTTCCTAACATAATGTATCATCATTTATTCAACAATTCTCCTTTTAAAACACAGCTCTATTGTTTTCCTTTTTGTTGCCACCATATAAACAATGTTGCAACAATGTCCTTGTATTATGCTACTTTACTATATAGGCAAGAGCATAAGTATATGGGATGGGTTAGCAGGAAAAGATCAGAAAAGTAAATGAGGCCAAAATTACCTTGCCTGTCTGACTACAGAACTTGGACTTTATATAGGGAGTCAATGGGAAAGACAAGCTTTGTACTGAAAACTGGCTCCAGAAGAAATGTTACGGTGACCTGGAAGGAGTCATCTCGGGATGAAGGAAGAGGATAATAATGCTACATTAGTATAGGTAAGAGACAATGAGAGTTCCAGCAATACAGTGAGGGGAAATGGTTTCAAAAGACACTGCCAAGGTACCTAATGGTAGTATTAGACCATTAAGATCAAACTAAAAAAAAAAAAAAAATTAGGCCAGGCATGGTGGCTCACACCTGTAATCCCATCAATTTAGGAGGCCGAGGCAGGAGGACTGATTGAGTCCAAGAGTTCAAGCCCAGCCTGGGCCACATAGCAAGACCTCATCTCTACAAATAAATAAATAAAAAATAAATTAGCCGGGTGTGGTGGCGCACACCTGTAGTCCCAGCTACTTGGGGGTACGAGGCAGGAGGATTGTTTGAGCCCGGGAGCTAGAAGCTGCAGTGAGCCATGGTAGTACCACTGCACTCCAGCCTAGGCAACAGAGTACACCCTGTCTCAATAATAATAATAATAGTAATAATAAAAAAAAACGTACCTAAGAACAACTCCCTAATGAAGAAACAGCACCGAGTGGTAACATTTGAATCACATGACTGCTGGGACAGGAGCACATACTGGATTTAGGAGCAGCCAGAAATCAACTGGCTGGCCAGCACCTAACATTAAAGGTTCTGCTAATCCTTTGTAGTTAGTATTTTAAAAAACGATGTAGGACAGAGATACTTTTTAGCTGAATCACATTTTCTTTCTGGAATTTTAGATGTGCAGTACTGAGATAATAAAGCAAAAGCTGGGGCAAAAGCTGGAAGGATACAGAAAGATGAAAATTATGAGGTAGAGTTGAGTACAAAACCAAGAGACAGTCAAAGAGCGTAGCCAGTTCCAGAACCCAGAGCTATCTAGTTCCCTCTATATCTGGGCAGGCTCTGCTCTAATTCATGCTTTTCCTAAGAACTATCCTTGAGAAAATACAAATGACTGCTTTGCAATAAAAGCCTAACTAAAACAACTTAATTGACTGCCCAGGATCTCACAAGTAAAATCAAGATTTGGTGACTAACAAAGAGGAAGATAAAAGAAGTAAGAGGAAAGAATTTTAAATGATTAGGTTTATAGATGGGGAACTAGAAGGGATGATGATGCTACTGAAGAAGAGAAATATGGTGCAAAGAGGAGGTTGAAGGTATATTGAATTAAGTTTTGGACATGTCTGTGGACTACATAAGGAGATTGGAAAATCCACAATTCAAAAAGCATTATTTAATACATAGTAGTCTAAGCCACAGAAACACAGGAATAACAAAAGAGAAGTCAAACCCAAGTGCTCTTTGACAAGGCTGATGGCATACAGACAGACAAGACCTTCATAATGGAGTACATGGATGTTCTGCTCTGATGTACTGTGTACTCATCTGTCCTGGAGCTAGGCCTCACACCAGGTGAAAATGAAGGCCAGGAGGAGCTCCAATAGGTCTAAGCAAGAAACTAAAAGGACTGAAAATCTGAAAGTGACAGGGCCATATGACCCCAAGAAAGAAAGAAAGAAAATCCCAAATTTACTCCTTACACAACTTTAGAGGTCACAAAACACTTCATAGGAAACACAGACAGTTTTTATAAGCACACACCCCAGCTTTAACATATGAAGCAACAGATTTTGGAAAAATAAACTTATCTAAGATTATGTAACTAAGGCCAGGCACAGTGGTTCACACATGTAACCTCAGCAGTTTGGGAAGCTGAAGCAGGCAGATAACCAGAAGTCAGGAGTTTGGGACCAGCCTGGCCAACGTGGTGAAACCCCATCTTTACTAAAAATACAAAATTAGCTAGGCAAGGTGGTGCATGGTAGTGCAGTAATCCCAGCTACTCGGGAGGCTGAGGCAAGAGGATCACCTGAACCCAGGAAGCAGAGGTTGTAGTGAGCAGAGATCACACCATTGCACTCCAGCCAGAGCTGAGAGTCCTTAGCACTCTCAAGCCATAAGACTCAACAGGTTTCATGGAAACCCTGCTGACTGAATCTCACTGAGGGATCTGCAACAGGTCCAATGTGCTTTCCTTTAGCTTCTTCTAGATCACCACAAAGAAGGAATACAAACATAATAGTTTCTGATCCTGAAAAAAAAACAACCCAGCTTTGTTTTCCAGACATCTTTGCTATTTGTAAACTAATAAGATTTTAAAGAGGAGCGGGACACATGTCTTCTACCTCCCTCACCAATGTATGCTTACTTAGACAAAATAGGGACAGTAAAAATACTCTGGTTGTATTAAAGGATGGGGTTAGAATACAAATATGGTTCATCTCAAGTGCAAAAGAAAATTAAAATGATCTTAGGCAATTTAGAAATGGCAACTGAGATGAGAGCTGGAGAGAGGCCTTTCATGAGAAGATGAGGAGGGGTTAGAGTTGTTAAAGGGTAGGCGGTAAGGGAAGGTTCAATGCAATTTTCTTACTTTCTTGATTTCCTAATACCCCATTCCTTTGGACTTTTTCGTCTTAAGGCTATCTGAATGACCCAATTAGACAAGTTTCCCATCTTCCACTGATGTTCTTTCACCATCCACTATTTCTCAACCTCATGTGGCCAGCAAGTTGCCTAACAATGTAATTCTACTAACTTAATGGTCATGGATGTTAAATACTGTTAAATTCAGGAAACTGGAAAAGATTAGGTCTATAGCTAATGGGCAGCAGAACTAAGTCTAAACATGGTCCTTGAGATTCCAAAGTCAGTGGTCTCTCTATGGATCATGTTGTCTCTAAGGCTCAACTATCATGAATGTATGTCATGGTAAATGGAAAGAAGTAAAACTGACCAAATAATGTCATAGATGAGTTTTCAAAAGGAAGGTAAAATGAGGCAAAAAAAAAAAGGCAAAAACAATGGTAGGGAAAGCAATGCAAGCATCATACCTATTATTAGGAGGAGCTCACAACATTTCCAGGAAGGCTTTCAGGAACTAGCCTTGACTGAGGGCAGCATGAACAAGCACCATTTTCCAGGCCACCCCTTGCACCATCTTTACAGAGACTTCCCACCACTCCCTTGAATTACTTTCTAAATTACCCTGATGCTGTCTTACATAGCATATTATTAAAAGTTCTCAGAAATAGGCTCTTACAGTTTAATTTCTTCTTGAAAAAAAAGTTCCTGGTTATCATGTTGTGAGTACTATTTAATCAGAATATACTTGAAATAAAAGATTCTTTGTGGATTTTTAACTTTTGGTAATTAAACCTTTGTAGGCAGTATTTTAAAAAATGATGTAGGACAGAGAAATCAATATGAAATGGGTAGTCTGAAAAGCAGTTACTAGATACTGAACACCATTTTAGGAAAGGCAGACTATTTACCCTGCTATGTGCTCCCAGGTAAACTTGTCTTCAATTCCTGTTAAGTCAAATGGGAAAAACCAAACTGGCCATCTTTCTATATTTGCTATCATTTAAAGTACTCTGTTTAGAGACACCAAAACATAGTATTTCTTACCTCCGTGCAACATAATAAAAAATAGGATTCCCAGCTTTGGAAGTCCCAGCTTGGTAGAAAATACTTAACGTTTTCAAAGCCTTGAACTCTTCTTTTTCATGTACCTGATGCCTAAAAGAAAAAGAACAGAGTAACTCTGAGGCTTTATATTGCCTACTGAGTATGTAAAAAAAAAAGTCTATAATTGGATAAACAATAAAATACTAAAATGAAGAAATGTTTTAAAAGCAACAGATATACTAAAGGTTAATTTGGCAACATGCGCCAAAAATTTCAAGATACTACTCTTTGAACCACAGAAGCACTTTTAGGACTATTCTCAGAGAACTATTGGACAAGGATATTAACCATAGGATTGTTTTTACTCATGACATTTTTGCCCCAGACACAAGTTTATGATTTTGTAATAAATTCATTTTATCAATCTTTTCCTTTCTAGTTTATGGATTTTGAATGAATGAAAAAGGTCTTGTTTTGCTCATGTTTTTTTTTCTTTGATTTATGGGAGTTTATCCCCATAAATGGTATGAAAACATTTTTCCAGATTATTACTGAGTTGTAGCAATACCATTTATTGAAAGTTCATCCTAATCTTCGTGATTTTGAATATAACTTTTATCATATATGATGTTCCCATATGTATTAAAATATATTTCTGAAAAGGCCTGGCTTAATTTTTATATAGTCTGCTCAAGACTTAGTGTGCTTCTTTAATCTCAAGATTCATGTCATTCATCAACTCTAGAAAACGTTCTTCCATTATCTTTTCAAATATTACTTCTTTCCATTCTCACTGAGCTCAATTTCTAGGGAACACCTACTAGACATATGTTGGATCTTAGCATTCTATCTTTTGCATTTTTTAATCTTTTTCATATTTTCCATTTCTTTATCCATATGTACTGACTTTACACTAGGTAATCTGCCTGGAAACTATCTTCCAGCTATAATTAAAAAAAAATTTTTTTTTTCCTTTTTTCTTTTGAGACAGAGTTTTGCCCTTGTTGCCCAGGCTGAAATGCAGTGGCGCAATCTCAGCTAATTGAAACCTCTGCCTCCCAGGTCCAAGTAAATCTCCCACCTCAATCTCCCGAGTAGCTGGAATTACAGGCTCCCACCAGCACATCCAGCTATTTTTGTTTGTTTGCTTTTAGTAGAGATAGGATTTCACCATGTTGGTCAGGCTTGTCTCCCAACTCCTGACCTCAGGTGACCCACCTGCTTCAGCCTCCCAAAGTGCTGGGACTACAGGTGTAAGCCACCATGCCTGGTCTAAATTTTTTTAAGTATACATATTTTCTTTTACACCTAGTATTTCTATGAGTCTTGTGTCTTGGGAAGGAGATTGTATTAGCTCAGCCCATCATGCTGCTGGTACCAGGTCAGCAGCATTTTAAAAAAAAACTATATATATATATATATATATATATATATATATAGTTTTTTTTGAGATGGTGTTTCCTTCTTGTTACCCAGGCTGGAGTGCAACCGCGCGATCTCGGCTCACCGCCACCTCCGCCTCCTGGGTTCAAGCAATTCTCCTGCCTCAGCCTCCTGAGTAGCTGGGATTACAGGCACGCGCCACCATGCCCAGCTAATTTTTTGTATTTTTAGTAGAGATGGGGTTTCACCATGTTGACCAGGATGGTCTCGATCTCTTGACCTCGTGATCCACCCGCCTCGGCCTCCCAAAGTGCTGGGATTACAAGCTTGAGCCACTGCGCCCGGCCAGCATTTAAAAAATATTAATGGAACAATCTAGATATCATTTGATAGGAGAAACAAATATACATGTGCATAGATAAATGACTGGGAGGCTATTCAACAAATGTTATTTCTAAAAGGGAGGATAAACAATTTTTAATTTTGTTACTTTCTTCTTTAGGTTTGTATACTGAGTAATTTAATTGTTTTTTTAAGAACTAAGATTATAAAGCTAGCTTTATTTTTTTAAAAAAAGAAAATGGGTCTCCAGGAGCATCAGTGGGAATTTAAAACAAAAATAAAATCTAACATTTATTAAACACTTTAGAAGTACCAGATACTGTCCTAAGTATATTATATATATATTAGATAACTTAATCTTCAAAAGCACAAAAGAGTGCTTTGCAAGGGAAGATAGGATCTTAGGAAAAAAAGGAGTAATAAAAATATTTTCCAGGCCAGGTGCAGTGGCTCACGCTTGTAATTCCAGCACTTTGGGAGGCCGAGGTGGATGGATCATGAGGTCAGGAGATTAAGATCATCCTGGCCCATATGGTGAAATCCTGTCTCTTAAAAAAAAAAATTCCTAGAAAAATAGAAAAATGGCTAGGATGCCATCAGTGGTGTTCAATTTGAAAACTTTGTTTTGATTTATTCATTTTTATATTTATATATATTTATTTATATTTCTTTTTTACTTAATTTATATTTTTAGTTATTTCTTTATTTATAGTTAAGGTCTCGTTCTGTCACCTAGGCTGGAATGCAGTGGTACAATCACAGTGCAGTTCATTGCAGTCTCAACCTCCCAGACTCAAGCAATCCTCCAACCTCAGCCTCCCAGGTAGCTGGGACTACAGGTGTGCACCACCACACCTGGTTAATATTTTATTATTTGTAGAGACAGACTCTTACTATGTTGCCCAGGCTGGGCTCAAGCAATCCTCTTCCCAAAATGCTGGGATTACAAGCATAAGCCACTGTGCCCAACTTACTTATTTATTTAATTAAGACAAGGTCTCACAATGTGGCCCAGGCTAGTCTTGAACTCCTGGCCTCAAGTGATTCTCCTACCCTGGCCTCTCAAAATGTTGGGATTACAGGTATTAGCCACCATGCCTGGCCTAAAAATAGTTTTATATTTTTGTATTATATAATTTTCAATTAGGTAATGTGAATATTCTATATGGAAAATATGCCCTTAATTACATAGGAATAAACATTTGTTACACTGAGAAAAATTTAATAGAGTTAAAAATTAATTTGGAAAAGACATTATATACCCCTACATTCTGTTTATACATTCTTTCATATATTCATACATTCTTTTAACAGTATCAATGGTTTGGAGTTATATGTACCAAACTATGACCTATATGTAACACAACAGGCAATTATAATTCAAGGCATATTATATACAAATCTTTAACTTCTCATCATCAGATTCTGTTTAGTTCTTTCTGTTTTGGCACATACTACGAATATTAACACTCAACTCACAGACACCATGGCGTACTTACTAAGCAAAAAGTACTGTGAAAGGTACTTTAAAAGATTCAGCAGGCTACTCTCACTGTATCATTATAGAGTAAGTGTCTAACAATGAGGATCTTTTGGTTCATTAACTAAATTCCACTAAATGGGATTCCATTGGTTCACTAACCAAATTCCGCTAAATGGGATTCAAAACAAATGTCCACTGAAATTTTATAGCAATACTGAAGTATACTATATTTTCTGAAACTTAATCTAAAAGAAGTTAAAACCATTAACCTTCATGAGGTTCTGAAAAATGCTATAGTGTAGTAGAAAAAAGTCCTACACTTAAAACCGAAAGATCTATGAATCAGACATGGAATCTTAAGCAAGTCAATTATTCACATTGAGCTGCTTTTTCCTTAACTATAATTTGAAAATAATGTTGTCTTCACTCCCTGGTAAGTATTAAATGTGAAAACATATGAAAGCAAGATGATAAAATGTGATGTTACTATTTTTATAACAACATATAAAACATACTCTCTCTATATAAGTAATATATAGCATAGGAGAAAAGTTGGATCCCCAAACATGGCAATGCGATTATTAGATACATCTTTCCTCATAGTCTTCTATCATAATTAACAAGTGGTCTGGTGGTAAATTCTGCTTGTCAACCAAACAGAAAGCAATCAACATTTCAAGTTGTACTTTACCTAGTCATAAATTCCTCAAACTTTGAACTGGTAAGGTTAAGGCTGGACCAGTGTGTATCTGCCACAGGTTTGTGCTCTGGAGGACCCAGGTATGCAAGAAGTGTTGCCATCTTATCAAAAGGTCGTCTTCCAACAGCTTTATGATCCCTAGATATAGCAAACTACTTAGAAAAAAACGTAGCAGTTCACATTTAGGCAGTACATATTTCTTTAACTTGTCACTGGTTGCTTTTCCTTTTACTGTCAGCTGGTGGTCTCTGTTGATTCGTAAACAGCAACAAAAAGACCTCAGGCCCATGTCTACTTCAATCCATTAATAATTCATAAAAGGTTAAAATGCCCTGTTATTTAAACTCCCATCTCCCAGTTGCTTAGCCTTAGCTCCATAGTCTGCTACTTTTCCCATGAAAGTACTAACCATTTTTATTGGCATTTAAAAATAATTTGGACTCATTTTTCCTTTTTAAGGAATGCCTCATACACAGGAATTTGGTCTCTTTACAAATGTATATAACTAGATGGGACAGCAAGTAATTTATGTTACGCAAGAGACTAATAAGAGCTAATGAAACAATGCCCAAATTAATTTCAATTTTTAATTTTTTTTTTCTCTGAGACAGAGTTTCACTCTTGTGGCCCAGGCTGGAGCTCAATGGCGTGATCTCAATTCACTGCAACTTTCTCCTGCCTCAGCCTCTCAAGTAGCTGGGATTACAGGTACCACGCCCAGCTAATTTTTGTATTTTTAGTAGAGACGGTATTTCACCATGTTGGCCAGGCTGATCTTGAACTCTTGACCTCAGGTGATCCACCCGACTCAGCCTCCCAAAGTGCTGAGATTACAGGTGTGAGCCACGGTGCCAGGCCAGTATTTTCTATATAAAGCTTTATTTGCATATACTTAGAGTATCACAAATGAGTTCATCATAGAATTAAAACACTGACAATATTTCAGTTACTAAACTCCTAAGAATTAGCTGTCCTTCAGATTCAAACGCCAATGCTAATTTAAACTTCTTTGGGTCTATGACAATTTGCAAGCCATAAAAACCCAAAGAGCTAATTTGTGATTTCTTAACTTGATTTAAAAAAAAAAATCATCATCATCATCATCACTGGAACCTAAGTAGGTTTGTTGACTTAATATGACTTAACCTTTTGTTTGCATTTTTTTTTTTGAAAAAAGAATCTTTCTCTTTCTAAACTGTAATTCTTAGTCCAAGAAGATGCAAAGTAAAAAGCACTATTCATGACCAATAATTTTATTAATCTAACTTTAAATGGAGAGTGTTCACTATCCCCATGACTGGGAAATTTTACCTGTTGCTGGAAAGATACTGGCCAATTTTCTCCTGATTGTTCCAAAGTAGACGATGTAAAGCAAGCACATTGCCATCACTGATGAAGGAAAGACTATGATTTACTGCATCACTTGTAGGACAATCAGATGCTATATCAAGGAAAAACCTTCAAAAATGCAAAATCATTAGAATTTCCAACACCAGATACACCCAGACTTATGTTTGAATTAAATAAATATGATGCAATTTTGTGAAATAACTGAGATTACAAATGTGGAGGGCTTGTTCACACAATGTGACTTGTCATTAGACAAAGCAAGACAGACAAGGAGAAAGTTGGCTTTCCATTTCTAATCCCTGGCATCAGCTTCAGAGTAGGCTCTGAAGTTAGAGAACAACAAAATTGAGATGGACTTTGGAAAGAGGCTACAGACAAGGAAATGAAGGTCCAGACAAAAGACCTCCCCAAAAATATATAGCCTGTTAGGTCAGAGCCAGGATTAAAACTTTGATCCTTTTAACTTTCTATGGGTATTCAGTCTGCCAGAATATAAATCCTGTGCTGATATTTACTCTCTTTCCATTATGGCTTTTACTTCAGCAATACACCTTTTAAACTCCAATTTCCCTAACACAAAAAAGTCAGTAACAACTACAATGATGATAAGCTGGAAGAAAGAGTTGTACAAGTCTAGTTTAGATGATGAGGATCAATTAGATTCACACTGCATGAAAAGCAGAATTCTAGACATAAATTTACAAAGCACTTTCTTATTAATTATCTCATTTTTTTCCCTCTAAAAACAACTCAGGCAAACAGTTTATCACTACTTTACAGATAAATCAATAACTCAGAGAAATAAAGTAAAATAGTTATGATTTTAGAAAACTTGTCTGCTAGATTTCCATAACATTCAGTTACTCATGAACAAAATCTTACGTGTCTGCATTACTTGGTTTAAATAACATTTTAGTTTAGATACACTTCCAAATGTAAGTATCACAAATATTCTAACATCAAAAAAAAATCCTCACTATACATTGTTATGTATTATTGATACCAGTTTGGCTTTAGTTTTAAATAAAAGGAATCCTACTTCTTCCTTTCCCCTTATTGTAACATCCTCAAATCCTTTATTTAACTAGACATGTCAAAAATCGCTCTTGGTTTTCAAATATGAAAATCACTACCAAATTATAAAAAATATTAATTTATTTCATGACTTTTACAGTAAAATAAGACAAGTTATGTCTTGACCTAGAGCAGGAAGAGAAAAAACCTACACAGAAACTTCATGTAAAACAAGTACATGGACTTAAATGAAACTGAAAATATTTGATTCAAACAGAGTAACTGAATACGTGGCAGGTAGCTTACCTTCGTGCTGCATCAAAGTTGCTTTTCACAAAATCATTGAAAGGCCGCATGTGCTCTTCTTTGGTGAAGAGAACATGATTGGCTATACTCTGAAGTATCTACACATTAAAACAGGGTTATAAATAATCAGATTATTTATTGTATGAAGTCTATACATTAATATATTCTTTAAAAATATGAATTTTCTCATTGATAAAATTTCTGCTAGTAGTTAAATTCAATCACTCCTCATTTTATAAATTTTAGGTAGTGTTTCTATTCTTCTAAAATATAATTACTATATTTACATATAAAAATACATATTAAAATGTTTAATGTCTTTTAAAATAAAAAATCCTACAGCCTACTTTCTAGTCTGTTTCAGAATGTCTAGAATGATTACACAAATAATGATCTTCATAACACAAGACATTTACTGTAATAAAATGTTTTCTCATGAAAATAAGGTCCATCAGGTACCTAACTAATGAATTCCTTACTAATTTAAACAAAATAAAACAAAAACACATAAGTGAAAACCATAGGGAATTTAAAATATAAATGTAAGAGGAAGTACTATAAGAAAAGCTAAAAATTCAGTTGGAAGGGGAATTTAAGATAGCTAGATTATCAAAATAATTCACCTTTGACATTAACTTCAAGCCCCTTTCGATTCTAGGTGGTGGCTTTTTATCTAAAATCCCTGCTTCATACGGTGAGACAATGGCAGGATTGATAAATCTGAGGAACATGGCACTTCCTACTGCACCAATGCTGTTCTGAGGGAAACGTTGGCTAACCACCTAAAAACAAGGAGTTGAGAATTGAGTATAAGGTTTGAATTAAAATAAGGACATGGGAACAAAGAGCTCAAAGGTCAAACTTTGCACAAAAACTCTGAATCAATCAGTCCTCATTAATGACACATTTCTATTTTTTTCTTCTCCCAAAAATGAGAAAATAAAGTTTCCTCTTAATCTTAGTCTTGTATCATATTAAAGTAAAATTCAGGTATCTCAGAGGAAAGAAAAACCTCATGGATGAGATGGCTAGAAGAAACCTGAGAAAAGATCTTCATTGTATCATCACTTATACTGCAAGTTTGATAAGTAATAAAAGCAGACCAAATTTTTACACAAAGATGATCATAATTTACTAAGATTAACAGACAAGAAAGTGTGGTCAACTTTATAAAGTAAAACCAAATTTTCAACAGCACACCCCCAAAACATCCTATACCGAATAGTACATATTTACATTTTGTTGTGTACCAGTTACAACTGAATTCAAGAAAAAATGCTTGCCATATACAAAATAAAATCTTAGATTCCTGGGGCGGGGGAGGGGGGAACTTACTTACAAGCAATGTTATTGCCAGTTCCTTTTCTTCACAACTTCCTTTATAATATAATGACCTACCTATTATTTAAACCATGGAGGGATGGGAATTCTTGGGGACCTAAAAGAAAAAAGGATCTCACCAGAAGAGAGAAACCCTATGTCTGCCTCAATTTATAATTCTGTCAAACAAACAAACAAAAAATTTAAGAATGCAAGAAACAGTCATCCAGCCTGAAAAGCAATGTGAACCTAATATTTAAAGTGTACTTATTTTCCCTTTATAAAACATTCTACATTAAGATAAAGTAAAAGGTACCTTAGATTGGAAAGAGTGCTATAAAACTGGTTTAGCTCCCATACCTTCCCAGCATCCCCTGCTTTAAATCATGTTCTATATGAAAATTATATTAATAGTAATTTACATTTTTATATATACTATATATATTTATTTTTAAAGAACATTTAACGTAACATTTTAATCTCTACAGCTATTCTTGCTTAGTGTGGCTAACTGCTATTTAAAGTAGCAGTGACTATCCCTGGTGGTTTAGTGGTTAGGATTCAGCAAAAAAATAAATAAAAATAAATAAAGTAGCAGTGATTACAAAGCTGTAGCATTCCACTCAATATTCTGTGATTCCAAGGATAAACCTTCATTTCAAAGGATATTGGTTGGGAGGGGTGCAGATTTACATGCAGAATATCACATAACTATTTTTTTTCACAATGCCTCAATAAATTAATATTCCTGTCATAAATTCACATGGCTGACTCCAGAATAACTCTTGAAAGAATATGAATTATTTCACTGCAACCTGTTTAATGTAGTGCTTCATGCAGTCCACATTTTAAAGTCGTTCTTATCTGCTTATAACCTCAAAATAGCTTTCTATAATCAATAGGAAGTGGGTAAAAATTAGATTTTAGAGAATAAAATATTTGTAAGAGGTGATAAAAGAGATGAGTTGTAACTAATACAGTCCCACCTTCAGGAACACTACACATAGTGCAGAAAGCTTTCTTTGTTACAGTGCTTACTGCATGAAGAACAACCTTAACACTGAAATAAGGGGAAACTGGTAAAGGTGGCTAAATATAGCTGCTTTATTAAAATGACTTTAAAACCTATATACTAGCTGAAATATATAAATTTAGAATTAGATATAGAAGTTTTAGCTAAAACTAGAGATATAGAGTTAAGAAAAAATTCGAGTGCTTTGACTATTCCAGTACAGTTCAACCTTCTGGGGACAAGGAACCTCTTTGAAATCTGATAAAGGTTAGAAAAATGAATGTATGCATTCACACCGACAAACTTCTTCACATAATTTTAGAATATTCATAGACCATCATTGCTACTGAGTGGTTCTTTTAAAACTCCCAAATTTTAATCTTAAAACAGACAATTCTCTGGCTGGGCATGGTGGCTCATGACTGTAATTCCAGCACTCTGGAAGGCCAAGGTAAGTGGATCACTTGAGGCTAGGATTTCGAGACCAGCCTGGCCAATATGGTGAAATCCCATCTCTACTAAAGATACAAAAATTAGCCAGGTGTGATGGCATATGCCTGTAATCCCAGCTACTTGGGAGGCTGAGGCAGGAGAATCACTTGAACCTGGGAGCTGGAGGTTGCAGTGAGCCATCTTGTTACTGCTCTCCAGCCTGACTGATAGAGAGAGAGAGACTGTCTCCAAAAAAAAAAAAAAAAAGAAGAAGAAGAAGAAGGCAGACAAAACAAACCTATAACATTTTAAAGCCTTTAAGGAGTGAGTTAGCAGGAGAGAAAATGATTAAAAATTGCTTTATAATTATTTTAAAATAGATTGTTTTAAAAGAATTAGCATCTAAACAATTTAACCTATTAAAATCCTAAAATGGTTTTTAAAAAGCTAAAAGCCACAGTTTAATTTTAAAGAACCAGTTAGTTTATAAAATGTTAACCTGCTGTGAAACACATGGAGAGCTTTCAAAAAACTTTTTTTTTATGCTAGTAAACTGGGAGTGGAGAAGGAACAAGGAACTTGTAATGGTAATCATCAATTGGACAAAACATTTTTTTGAAAGTAGCTAGATTTACTGGTTTCCCCCAGGACAAAGGAGTTTTAAAGTGTGCCTTATATTTACACTTGATTTATACTTAATGGTACCCAGCATCAGAATTTAATGAAATGCTGAGTGATTTCCCAAAAGAATATTGTAAAGTTTACCAAAAAATCACACTTTTACCATCTTCCACATCTTTAAAAATAATTCACATCAAAACCCAAAATAGCCACACCTGAAGAACACATACTGTTTCATGTATCATATACATATATCTCACTGATGGCAGAATCAATGTAATTTTAGAACTAAAGACTGATTAAAAAATCAACATCAATAAAAATGTTATATAACAAGTTCCATAAGTCAACTTATAAAAAGGACTGCTTTTTTCATTCACCACTAATTGACAGCAATGTAATTTTACCTCATAATACATACATTCTCTAGTGGTTTTTTAATTCATAAAAATCTAATTTGGATCCAAAAGATATTCTGCACAAAATGTCAAAGTTGGGCCAGTTTGTGTGTTGAGACCAGTTATCAGCCAAATGTCCCCTTTCTTCCGTTGGTAAAAGCTGAACTACATAATGCAAATGCATGCAGTCATAAACTGCACTTCAGCAAGAGCATTACTACTCATACATGATTAGTTACAGCATTCTCCGTGAGTTAGGCAGACAGTTAACTTCCAAAGTAAACCTCATTATACACCCTATGTTTGAGAATAATAAACAGTTATCTGTAATATGACGACACAGCTATATACTAGAAGCCAGCTCTTCTCTCTATATTTTACTTATTCCAATCCATGATACATATACCCGAAAAGAAAATCGGCTTGCTCTTAAAGGAAGGATCATTACATTTTGTTAAAGCATACAACTCCATAAAACAACATTTTAAATTTATGAGTATACTGTCTTCATACTTTGGAATGTTCTCTGAAATGTCTCAAATTACCAATTAGATTCCCCTTGTTTCCATGAGGAGCTCATATTACCTGTGCTGAGAAATATATTCCAAAACTTAGCGTTACCCAGAAATTACCAAAAAAAATTTTTTTTGAACATAACTTTAGTAGAAAAAAAACATTTCAAGAAACAATTTTAGACAAAATCTTAATAAATAAAGCAATGTTAGGAAGGCTAGAAAACATGCTCTAGAGAAACACAGAAAGGCTGAATTTTAATTATGTGATACACTACAAAATGGCATTAGTATAACACTGAACAAGAGTGTTAGAAGCAGCAAATTAATTTCAACAATGATGGTGTACATTGTTAAACTCACGTATGCTGAGAATTAGAAGGCTGAAGCGTTAGAAAGAAATCTTTATAATCCAGTCAATGAGATCATAGCTAGTCGAATTTACTTAATATACTCAAAATAAAATCTTCAATGGATACAACAAAAGTGTATGTCTGTAAATTTAAATTTTGATTTAAATTTTTAAAAATTGGTATTTAAAGCTTAGACAATTTATATGTAAAGCTAAGAAACTTATATGTAAAGCTTTTTCTTTTTTATTTTATTTTATTTTTGGGGGGACAGGGTCTTACTCTGTCACTCAAGTTGGAGTACAGTGGCACAATCACGGCTCAACGCAGCCTCAACTGCCTGGGCTCAAGCAATTCTCCTGCCTCAGCCTCCCAAGTAACTGGGACTATAGAGTATACCGCCACGCCAGGCTAATTAAAAAAAAATTATTTGTAGAGATGACTCACTATGTTGCCCAACCTGGTCTTGAACTCCTGGTCTCAAGAGATCCTCCCACCTTGGCCTCCCAAAGTGCTGGGATTACAGGTATGAGCTACTGTGCCCAGCCATAAAGCTTTATTATATGTAAAGTTCAGACAAGGAATAAAAGACAAAACCAGATGAAAACTGTATTCTAAATTATAACTTTTTAAGAAAACTACCTACCTGACTCCTAAAGTTTTCTTTACATCTTACTCTACAATCATTTGGATTGTATGAACAAAGATAGGGCTCAGCCTGATAAGTCATGCTGACAGATAACAATAAATATAAAATGAATGCATGTTATATTTTGGAAAAATTCCATTAACTATAAGAAAATAACTATGAATCTCATAAATTTCTTCCTTTTAAATAAATTAGGGCAAGTATATAGAAGCTGATAGTATATTCACATTATGTTTGCAGAATGATGTGTTTTTCTACAAATTTGAACTCAGTTTTATCTTGAAAGTACTATCTCATTATTTACTCATATTTTTTCTGAGATAAAAATAGTTTTACCATTAAAGTTTCTATGATCTATGCACAAATATCTAAATTATGGCCAAAACTGCCTAGATAAAAAATATGAAGAGTAAAAAAATAAAATTTAGCAACTTTTAGGCAAGGTTTAGAAAGTGACACTTTCCCACCATATACTTCTAACAATTAAGAAACACTGTCATCTCTGGGAAAAGAAACCACTCACATTACCTGCAAACAAGAAGCAAGAATGAAGAGAGTCAGCATTTCCTAAGGCCTTGAAATTAAGTTTCTTTGTATTCATTTATAATTTAAAAAGTAACAATAAAATTAGACCAAAGATATCCAATGCAACAAATGTCCACAAATTGCCTTTGGGATAAATCAAACCAAAGGAACACAGAGAATGTTTCAATGTAACTTAATTCCAGGGTTAATTGAAATGAAAGCTATTTTGTGCCAGAATTAGTAGAATGATTTTACAGTGAAGGTCAAATAGGCTAAAGTGAAGATGTTCTTAACAAACAGCAAAAGATTTTTGTTTTGCTTTGAAAGAAACAGCTAATAAAAAGTTCTCCAAACTTACTGATTTTTTGTTTTCCTTTTTTTCTTTTACTGTAGCTTTATTCAGTAGGGAGTGGCAAGTTGCCTACAGAACAGAGATGAGCACAAACAAGTCACAGCACCGACTACATACAGCAACAAAAACAACGTTGGCTTGTACATAAAATTACACGATAAAATGTAACACAAATGGAATCAACAAAAAATTAGAAATCAACTGAATTTTGAGGAATGAATTTTAAATCTGGGTTTTAATTTTTATTACATTTTTAAGCCAAGCACTCAAACAGCAAGAAATGTTGAGATCCAATCATGTCTACTATTTCTGGCTATTAATCACAGAAAAACTCTCTCCAAGTGAATTTGAGGATATTAAATATTTACATTTTAGTTAATGCCTAGCTTTTGAGAAATTTTATATAAAATATTCATTAAAAGTAGATCACACACTAAAAACATTTGTGTCTACATAATTTTTTTCTTCATATGTAAAATTCTTCTCTGTGTATCCTTCAATTGACTTTCAGTTTTTTTCCAATACCTGGCATTTAATTAAGATCCTATTGAATAAAGAAATAAAAATTATATGGATAAATATAAAACTTTACTTAAGAAATTCTGAATTAAAGACCCCTCTCTCTAAAAAAGATTATTCTTAACATTTCACATATTTTTCAATGTTTGCAGGCTACTTCCTGAAATGGTTCTAATCAGAGGAGGTTAAAAGTTCTGCAACATTTGGGAGAAGAAGGTTATCAGCTCACTAGTAAAAAGCATTAATATTATTAAAGTGAAGAAACTGCAGAGAAAATTACAGAACAAAACTGCAGGCCTGCTTAAAACTTCACATATTACAGGTGACCATTTATCAAAATGTCTAAAAAAAAAAAAAAAAAAAAAAGCCACCTAAAAAAAACCAAAACTCCAGAAACATATTGGTTTCATCTCTCAGAGCTTTTTCTAGACCAAAGAGTTCTTTCAAAATTAAAAACTCTTGATTGGACTAGCCTAGGCAGAATAATTATTTTTAAAATACTTTAAAAACCAAGTTAGAATTATTTAATCCACAAATAGGTGGCATGTTATTCTAGGACTTCTGGGCATCCAACACCATAACCCATAACTTGGGCTTAAAGTTAGTTAGTTAGACATCCATTCATCCACCCATCCATTCATCCATCCATCCCCCTTCCATCCATCCACCTATTCATCCATCCAAGCAGTTATTGGGCACCTACATGTCAGATACTATTTTAGATATTGGGAAACAGCAGTAAAACAGAAGACACAGTCCCTTAGCTCACAGAGCTTTGTTTCAAACTTCAGACTATATACAAATGCATTAGTAACCATGGTACATAACTATCACTTATAGCCTTAAAAATTTGTGTAAACTACTTCAGTTTAGAGAAGCAGATTTACTGAAAAAGGACGAGATTTATTTAGAATCATAAATTAGTTCTTAGAATTCTCTCACCATAACATAAGAGAGTATCCTCTCTGGGAATAACTTTATCCTAAGACCATCAGCAGAAGTGAAAACAACACAAGAGAAAATGACTTAATTCTGACACATGTTCACAGTTGGCTATTCCTATATAACCTTAATCCAGTCAACTAAGGAAGGAAGGTATATAAAGTAATAGAGCTGGTTAAAGCATAATCCGAAAAGGCTTAAAGGTGAAAATACAAACTCAAAAAAGGAGCTAAAGCCCAGGGAAGTTTATTAGCTAGCAATATACTCACTTCGCTTTCAAAATTTCCCCAGTAGGTCCCAAAGCAGGAGCCACAGGACTACTAACCCTCCAAGCAGAACATGAAAGTACAAAGGTACTCTTCTGTTACCCTCAAAGGCAAAAGGGCAAAAAAAAAGCCAAGAGGAAAGATGAATAAAAACAAAAAAGCAAACCAAAAGGAAAAAAACTAGGTTTGTGAAGGAGACTAAATAAAATATGAAAGCTTTTCTCCTATCTTTCTAATCAGTAAATGTAAAATTCTCTGTTACCGGTTACTAATTAAAAAACAAATCCTTATTTAGCATGCTGTCTCTACTCTTCAATGATGCTACGTTTATCCAATACTTAAAACAAGGCACTGATGCCACATTTAATTCATGTTTTTAAAGATAATTTTATGTGAAATTTTAACATAATAATCCAGGTTTGTTATGAAGATAATACAGGATATTTTACTGTGAAGTGCCCTAAAAAGCATAACATGTAGTGTTTAATAATCACAACATACAGTGTTTTAAAATCTATTTTCACTATTTTTCTCCTTTCCTAACTATGAAAGTTGGCAAGAATCTTGTTTACTTAGGTGGGAGGGATGAGAAAATTTATTTCTTCATTAAATATTTCCTAAGTACTTTAGTTAGTACTTAGGAAGTAGTTAGTGCTAAGACTTGTTCCTTTTTACATTATCCGAATCATGGTCTCAAACTGGCCTCTAAGTTTGCTGATGATACAAAAAGATTTGTCTTTTAGGATGACAACCACATGAAGAAATTCTACTAAAATCTTCCAGACCATGTATTCATATAGTCAGTCCCATTCACTTTTAGCCAGCTAAAGTTAAAGCAACTGTCATTTTAGAAACCCATTTGCGGATCCAGATTCAAGATGGCCGACCACTAACAGCTCAGGATTGTAGCTCCCAGTGAAAGCTCAGAGAACGAGACGACGCCACATCTTTAGACGAATTTTCGTCACTCACCGATTAGCCAATTCCCAGTGGAGGAGCCCCACGGGTCGCCAGCGCGACTCTTGTGGCTGCCGCAGCGGTTTTGCCAGCGTCTCGGCGCAGCAGCTCTTCACGCAGAGCCAACGGGACTGCTTCCCCTACTGACCAGAGTTTGGAGCTCCGGGAAGTCAGAGCCGCTTGTTGCGGACTCAAGAGGGAAGCCAGACCAGAGATTCCCGGGCAGAAGAGCACCATCAGTCTTATCGCTGCTATTTAGGCTGCCACAGTGGGTGGCTCGGATCCCAGCACTGGGAATCAGTAAGTCGGACGTCGACTCAGAAAACTAATTAGAAAGGCGGTTCATCTATAATGAAGGGAAAAAAACAGCCTAAGAAGGCTGAATATACTCAAAATCAGAACCCATCAGCAACGGAACAAGCCCTGATGGAAAAGGACTCATCAACAACCGAACAAGCCCTGATGGAAAAGGACTCATCAGTAACGGAACAAGCCCTGATGGAAAAGGACTGTGTTCCATTATCTGAAGTAGGCTTTAAAAGGTGGATGATAAGAAACTTATGGGAGTTAAAGGAACTTGTTCTAACCCAATGTAAAGAAACTAAGAACTTGGAAAAAAGGTTCGATGAAATGTTGAAAAGAATAGACAATATAGAGAGGAATACAAATGAACTTATGGAGTTGAAAAATACAACACGAGAACTGAGTGAAATATGTACAAGCTTAAACAGCCAAATGGATCAAGCAGAAGAAAGGGTATTAGAGGTCGAAGACCAACTTAATGAAACAAAACGACAAGACAAGAATAGAGAAAAAAGGATAAAAAGGAATGAGCAAAGTCTCCAAGCAATATGGGACTATGTGAAAAGACCTAATATATGCTTGATTGGTGTACCTGAATGTGACGGAGAGAATGAATTCAAGCTGGAAAATACTCTCCAGGACATTATCCAGGAAAATTTTCCTAATTTAGCAAAGCAGGACACTATTCAACCCCAGGCAATACAGAGAACACCACAAAGATATTCCTCAAGAAGACCAACCCCAAGGCACATAATTGTTAGATTCACCAAGATCGAAATGAAGGAGAAAATATTAAGGGCAGCCAGAGAGAAAGATCAAGTTACCCATAAAGGTAAGCCTATTAGGCTTACAGCAGATCTCTCAACGGAAACCCTAACAAGCTAGAAGAGAGTGGGGGCCAATATTCAATATACTTAAAGAACAAAACTTTCAGCCCAGAATTTCATATCCTGCCAATTTAAGCTTTACATTTGAAGGAAAAATAAAATCTTTTAGGAACAAGCAAGTACTCAGAGATTTTATTACCACCAGGCCTGCTTTACAAGAACTTCTAAAAGAAGCATTATACACAGAAAGGAACAACCAGTATGATCCTTTCTAAAAATACACCAAAAAGTAAAGAGCATTAACATAAAGAAGAATTTTTATCAACAAAAGGACAAAATAGCCAGTTAATATCAAATGGCAGTAACCCTAAAGTTAAATCAACCAAATCTCCCAATCAAAAGATACAGACAAATTCCAACGGTATATCCAAAGATATACATAGACTCAAAATAAAGGGTTGGAAAAAAAAAAAAAAAACGTACCAACCAAATGGAGAGCAAAAATAAATAAATGAAAAGCAGGAGTTGCAATTTTCACATTTGACAAAATAGATTTCAAAGCTATAAGGATACAAGGGTAAAAGGATTAATGTAACAATAAGAGATCTTAACACCCAGATACATAAGACACATAGTGAGATTTAGATTCAACGAGACAACAAATTGATAACGATATCCAGGATTTGAACTCAGAGCCAGAACAAATAAACACAATAGAGGTCTCCATTTTAAACACATAAAATATGCATTAACCACTTTAAACACTCAAAATATTGATCGGCCATTATTGAAACCCATTTTAGGAATGAAGTAATATTCCTTTTTCCCTCTTTTTTTTTTTCCCCCCTTCTTTTTCTCTTTTTCCCAAAAAAAAAAAAAAAAAAAAGAATAAAGCATCACAAAAAAAAAAAATACAAAAAAATACAAAAAATGAGCCAAGTGTGGTGGCACATGCCTGTAATCTCAGCTACTCGGGAGGCTGAGGCAGGCAAATTGCTTGAACCCAGGAGGCGGAGGTTATAGTGAGCTGAGATCGAGCCACTGCACTCCAGCCTGGGCAACAGAGCAAGACTCTGTCCTCCCATCCAAAAAAAAATTCTGTTTCAAAAAAAAAAAAGAAAAAAAAGAAAAAAAAAAGAAAAGAAACCCATTTGCTCTCTGAAACCAGTTACTACTAGGCCAACCAAGAAGCTGACCCAAACTATTTTTAATAGATTCTATTTCCCTGCCTGCCTAGTTTCATCAATAAAACAATTACTAAATAAACTTTAAAGAGAAACCTGAATAGAGCCCAAACTTAAGATATTCATTGTATTAAGTTTCATATTATAACTAGACTCAGATTTAACTAGTTGAAAAATTATATAAGATTTTCTTAAGTTTTCTTGACCCTTTTTGAAAAGGCAGAAAAGTCATGATAAATTAAGAGAGACAATGTGAAGTATGTTTCATCATATATGTATACCATGAAAAGCTTTTTTATAGATAGAACAGATACATCTTTAAAAACAGCAATGGGGAAAAAATTCACATAGCGCAGCCTCAAACAGCTTTTAAAATGGTGATTTCACTGATGCTGTTAACGTCTCTAAGCAACTGAAGCCATATGTTAAAAAAAAAACAAATGGCTGCGATGACTCTGCAAAGAGAGAGACAGAAGACATGGGTTTTGATAACTGTGTATTACCCTTATACCCACCCCTACCCCAAATTCCAGACCCACTAATATTTCTTCCAGAATCATAGTTTCCAAAAGCCTAATGTGCATTTGCAGGACCTCCCTAGGAATAAATTATTCCTGACACTGTAACGTGCAATTCAAAAACACAGAAGGCGTAAAAGAACATAGACCTAATTCCTCAAAAAGAAGGGCATGACTATGGATATCTTCTGAATTCAGAAGCATTACTTCAGTGCTAGTGTTAGAAAGTCTAATAATCTGGTCTGAATGATGATGCAATATCTCTTTTAAGAAATGTGCTACATAAATTAAACAGAACAATCAGTCTATCCTGAGAAAACCTGACAATTATTATACAGGAATGAAGAAACCAAAATTACAGATGATTAAGCAATTTGGAATGCAAAAGGCAAGAAGGATACCCATCTCAACTGTGAAACACCCTCAGAGTAATTTAGGTAATAGATAACAACAACAAAATCTATAATATGTTCATTTCAGCCACATCCATCATACCCAATGGATTCAGTGCATTTTAAACTTACTTCCAATGCAAGGAAAATTTAGTATTTTAAAGTATTCTCTTACTTCAAACTGTTGTCTAAGTAAGATTTAAGTTTTTTTCAAAGACAATTCCAATAACAATTCTCAATGAATTATTTATCCAAACTGACTCAGTATAATAGTTAATGCCACACAATCAGCAGCTAGATCTTCTTGGATAAATAAAGCATTCTTCATAATTTAACTTTAGGTTGATAATGGTAATCTCTAACTGTGAGCATACCTGGTATAAACAGTGGCACACACTTCGAAGTTGAGGGGGGAATTCTGAGGAGGAACTGATGATGGCATGGAAGAACTTTTCAGTCATCTGAAGGAGGTTTCGCTGGTTTTCCTCAAGGCTCTCTGATGGTTCTAACCTACAAAAAAGGAAAGGGGAAGGGGAAGGGGAAGGGGAAGGGGAGGGGGAAGGGGAAGGGGAAGGGGAAGGGGAGGGGGAGGGGGAAGGGGAAGGGGAAGGGGAGGGGGAGGGGGAGGGGGAGGGGGAGGGGGAGGGGGAGGGGATGATAAAATCATAACACTTTTGTTTAAAACAAATAATAAAAATCACTCCTTAAAAAAGACTTTTTTTTTTGGACCTGAGAATTATAAGCTTTAAAAAGAGACTCTTTTACAGACATTAAGCCAAATGCAATGCGGGGACTTAGCTGGAATCTTAACCAACTATAAAAGAGACAACTTTGACAGGGTGCTCACACCTGCAATCCCATAACTTTGGCAACCAAGGCTGGCAGATCATTTGAGGTCAGGAGTTCGAGACCAGCCTGGCCAACATGGTAAAACCGCATCTCTACTAAAAATACAAAAATTAGTCAGGTGCCTGTAATCCCAGCTACTCCAGAGGCTGAGGCAGGAGAATTGATTGAATCTGGGAGGTGGAGGCTGCAGTGTGCCAAGATCGCACTGCTGTACCCTAGCCTGGATGACAGAGCAAGATTGCATGCACCTCAAGAAAAAAAAAAAAAGACAACTTTGAGGTAACTGAAAAAAATTTAACAGAAAACTAGTCTTAGATCTATTATTCAGGATTATTAATTTTAATCTGTGTGGAAATACTCAGGCTTCGTGTGTGTTTAAGTCAGTATCTGTTAGTAACATGATTTGAGATATGCTTTAAAATACCCAAGCAAAAAAAAGGGAGAAAGGGGACACATACAACAAGAATAGCATTTATTCTTCTAATTCACAATCCTCTATATGTGCATATGCCCATATGAAAAAATTAACACACACATATGAATAACATAGGTTTTTTGGTTTTTTTTTTTTTTTTTTTTTTTGAGACAGAGTCTCACCCTGTTGCCCAGGATGGAGTGCAGTGGCACAGTTTCAGCTCACTGCAACCTCCGCCTCCCAGGTTCAAGAGATTCTCCTGCCTCAGCTTCCTGAGTAGCTGGGATTACAGGTGTCCGCCACCACACCCAGCTATTTTTTGTATTGTTAGTAGAAACGGAGTTTCACCATGTTGGTCAGGCTGGTCTTGAACTCCTGACCTCAAGTGATCCACCTACCTTGGCCTCCCAAAGTGCTGGGATTACAGGCATAAGCCACTGGCGCCTGGTTGAATGACGTAGGTTTTTAATTTTCTCATCAATAGTAACAAAATGCAACTTTCATCTTTCACTCTACTTTTTTGTATTTATCCATGTTGATACAGGAAGATATAGTTCACTTTACTGCGTAATAGTCTATTGTATATTATGACTTATCTATTCTCTAATTAAGGAACATTAAAATTTTTTCACCTTTATAGACACCATTGCAATGAACATTCTTGCACATATATGAGTTTGTCTAAGCCAGGAGTGGTGGCTCACGCCTACAATCCCAGCACTTTGGGAGACTGGGGCAGGTGGATCATGAGGTCAAGAGTTCAAGATCAGCCTGACCAACATGGTGAAACCCATCTCTATTAAAAATACAAAAATTAGCTGGGCATGGTGGCACATGCCTGTGGTCCCAGCTACTCAGGAGGTTGAGGCAGGAGAATCGCTTGAACCCGGGAGGTGGAGGTTGTAGTAAGCTGAGATCGTGTCACTGCACTCCAGTCTGGGCAACAGAGTGAGACTCCATCTCAAAAACAAACAAATCATTTGTCTAAGGCAGCTACCTAAAAATGAAATTTCTGAGTTATTGAGTATATGCAAATTTAATTTTATTAGCTATTGCCAAATAGCTCTAAAACTAGTACTGTATAAAGAATTCTTATTTCCCTCCAATCTAGTAGGTGGGAAAAACATGAGGTAGCTCATGTTTTTAACTTTATTTCCACAATTCCTACTAAAGTTAGACATGCGTTTATAGATTTTCTGGCCATTCAGGTTTTCCTACTTTAAACTGCATTTCACATCCAGTCTGACATTTCTAACTGCTAGATGTCCCCTCCTTATTGGTATCTAAAAATTAGTATGCCCCAAATTAACTGACTTTTCCTTGTACTCTTATGTCTTACCTTGTGCTCAATGTTACCAATAGCACTATCACTTTCTTAATCATATCATTCAGGCAATCTCTGATGTTATTTTTTCCTGCTCTACTTCATTATTCCCTGTATCCAATCAGTGGTGCTAACCCTTTCAGTACCATGTCTAAGTTCTGGTGTTGCAATTAAAGGAAGAGATTCCACAGGTACACTTAATAGGTTTAAGTTGTTAAGTTTCAGCTCTATCAGTTAAGGATCATTATGAGCTTGGTCAGAATCCCTTAATTCTCTGGGTGTCATTTTTTCTCATTAATAAGACAGGCATAATAATGCCTACTTTAAGGAGTTTAAATTTTGCCCAATAGCAATCAAATTCTCCAACCTTTACTCTCCAACTAGCCTATTCTGAACTCTCAAAAGACATCCCTTATGAAACTTACCACTTACCTGTTATGTGTTTTATCCCTCTTACTGAACTGTAACCTCCTGAAGAAAATATTTACCTTTATCCCCTGAAGACTGGCAAAGTGCCTTACCACAAAAAAGTACTGAGTAACTATTTGTTTTTAATAGCTTAACTAGTAATTTTGTTTCTGTATTAATCAACATATTACAGAAATGCTTTGGACACATATCATTGCTTTAAATTTCTTAGAGTTTACTGTGTGGCACAGCATATGAATACAGTAAGTTCATAAATCAGTATGGGCAGGCAGGAGATATTTCATTGAACAGGTGAGTTCTAAAGGAGGAAAAGAATTTGCATAGACAAAAGAAGTAAGGATATTTCAGAAAGAGAAAGTAGGTAGGGCAGGTACTCAATTCAATCCACTAAACATTTATTGCACATCTACTATTTGCTATCTTAGTGTCAGGTGCTGAGGATTCAACAATAATTGTCTTTTGACCTTTTCAAAAAGGGGAAAGACATATATACCAGGTATTCCACACTAGGTACTGAAAACAATAATTCAAGGATATTGTGATAAATTTATATTTGGTTTCTGCTCCTGGTTCCTAGCACACGCTCTTAAAATCCTTGGAATCTCTGGAAGTGATGAGTGTCTTTTGTATGATAATGAGATGACTGGTGGCTTGGAGGCCCTACTGAGCTTCAAGATGGGGCTAGTCAACAGAAAGACCAAGTTATATGACTAGAAGGTTGAGACTTTCAGCCCCACTCCCAACCTCCAGGGAGAGGAGAGAGGCTGAAGGTTGAGCTTATCACCAATGACCCATGATCTAATCAATCATGCCTATGTAATGAGGCCACTGTAAAAACCCAAAGGACAGAATTTTAAGAGCTTCCAGGTTATCGAACACACTGAGGTGCCTGGAAGGTGGTGCACCTGGAGACAGCATGGAAGCTCCAAGCCCCTTCCCAAATGACTTGCTCTATGTGCATCTTTTCTATTTGGCTGTTCATGTATATCCTTTGTGATATCCTTTACAGGAAATAGGCAACAGAAGTAAAGTATCCCTCTGAGTTCTATGAGGCATTCTAGCAAATTATTCTAACTCAAGGTGAGGCGGTGAGAAGCATAGGTAACAACCTGGAACTTGCAACTGGCATGTGAAGTGGTGGCAATCTTACTCAGCCCTTATCCTGTGGAAAATCTGATGCTATCTCCAGGTAGACAGTGACATGGTTGAACTGAATCACAGGACACCGGGTTGGTATCCATTGGAGAATTACTTGGTGTATGGGGAAACAACCCCCACATATGGAGACTGTGTTAAGTGGAAGTAGAGAGTTAAAAAGTCTGTTTATTCCTTTACAGATACAAAAGACAAAAGAGCGGGACAGTGGGGGAGTGGGGAGGTTGGGGAGGGATAACATGGGGAGAAATGCCAGATATAGGTGACGGGGGGATGGAGGCAGCAAATCACCTTGCCATGTATATACCTATGCAACAATCCTGCATGATCTGTACATGTAACCCAGAACCTAAAGTACAATTAAAAAAAAAAAAAAGACAAAATAGCAAAGCAGAGATAGACAATAAATTCATCATAGCTGATGGCTGTTAGGAAGCCCAAGGAGGAAAATGAACTTGCAATATGTGGCTAACAGAAAAGGCTATCTAAACATGGGGATTACATGCATGGAGAACAGTTAAGAAGTTACAATAGTAATTCAAATCTTAGATATGGAGGCCTAGGAGTTTGCGGGTATGAATGAGAAGATTAACAATTTCTTCAACAAGGCTCAAAAAGACTGCTGGAAACCCTGATGACTGTCTACTTTGCGAGAATTTTTCTTTTCTTTCTTTTTTTTTTTGAGTCAGCATAGCAGGAACACTGCAGTCCATTTCAGGTTTCCCTCTAAAACAATACATTTTAGCCACAGTGGTCTCTTGCTCCCCACATGCCAATGGTAACCTGTTGAATATTCTACTAATTCTGAACTACAGTAAACATTTGTGTTCAATTATTCAAGTGTTCCTGTGTATAAAACTTTTCCCTCAGCTTGATTTTCAAAGAACCAGCTTTGGAATTAGAGGTGGAGCAAGATGGCTAAATGGAAGCCTCCAGGGATCATCCCCCTATAGGAACACCAACTTGAACAATCATCCACACAAAAAAGCAACTGCATAAGAACTGAAAATCAGGTAAGTGATCATAATACCTGGTCTTAACATCATAGTAAGGAAAGAGGCATTGAAGCAGGTAGGAAAAACTGTTTTGAATTACCTATACCACCCTTCCCTCATCCCCCTGTAGTGGCCATATGGTGTGCAAAAATAATCTGCATTTGGGGGACGGAGAGTGCAGTGATGATGGGACTTTGCACTGGAACTCAATGCTGCTCTATCATAGCAGAAAGCAACATGGGGCTGAACTCAGCTGGTACTCATGGACGAAGAACTTAGAACAGACCTAGCCAGATGTAAATCATCCACCCTAGCTGTTGAAACCTGAGTTCCAGCAAGGCCCACCACCAAGAGCTAAAGTGCCCTGAGGTCCTAAAGGAACCTGAAAGGCAGCATAGACCCATAAAGACTGCAGTTTCTGGGTAAGTCCTGGTGCTATGCTGGATTCACAGCCAGTGCACTTGGGGTACACAAAACCTAGTGAGACAGCCAGGGCAGATAAGGGAATGCTTACGTCACCGCTCTCCCAAACACAGGCAGCTCAGCTCACAGCTCCAGGAGAGACTCTGTTCAAATACAGGAGTGGAAAGAGTAAAGAAGACCTTGTCTTGCAACTACCAGCTCAGCCACAGTAGGAAAAGGCACCAGGCAGACTCCTGAGGCCCCCATTCCAGGCCCTAGCTCCCGGACGACATTCCTAAACAAACCCTGGGCCAGAAGGGAATCCACCGCCTTGAAAGGACAGACCCAGTCCTGGCAGAGTTCATCAAACCTAACGAATAAAGAGCCTTGGCCCCTGAATAACCAGCAGAGATAGCTGGAAAGTACTTGCTGTGGGCCTTGGGTGTGTCTTGGAGACATGCTAGCTTCAGGTGTGACCCAGCACAGTACCAACTGTGGTAGCTACGGGGAGAGATCCCTTCTGCTTGAGGAAAGAAGAGAGAAGAATAAAGGGGACTCTGGGTTGCACCGTGGGTACCAGCTTGACGCAGTGGGGTAGAGAACCAAGTGGGCTCCTGGGGTCCCAGACTCCAGGCCTTGGCTCCTCGACAACTTTCCTGGACTTGCCCTGGGTTAGAGGGGAGCCCAATGGCCTTAAGGGTGAGACTTAAACTGGCAGCATTCACCACAGACTGACTGAAGAGCCTTTGGGCCTTGAGTACACATCAGTGGTAGCCAGGCAGCACTCACCATGGGCCTAGGGTGGTGGTGGCCATGGGAAAAGACTCCTCTGCTTGAAAAAAGAAGAGAGAAGAGTGGGAAGGAATTCGTTTTACAGCTTGGGTGCTAGCTTAGCACTTAGCCACAGTGGAACAGAGCTCCAGGTAGATCTCTATTGTTCCCAACTCTAGACACTGGCTCCTGGGTGGCATCTCTGGACCCATGGAGAACTCACTGCCTGAAGGGAAGGACACAAGCCTGGCTGGGTTTGACATCTGCTGATTGTAGAGCCCTTGGGCCTTGAGTGAACACAGGTGGTAGTCAGGCAGCAGTACTGCAGGCCTTGGGCAAAATCCGCTGTAGTCCCAGTGGTGGTGGCTACAGGGCTACTTGTGTCGCTGCTCCCCCAGCTCCAGGCACACACAGACAGAGAGACAGAGACAGAGAGACAGAGAGAGAGAGAGAGAGAGAGAGAGAGAGAGAGAGAGAGAGAGAGAGAGGGAGGGAGGGGGGGGGGAGGGAGGGGGAGGGGGAGGGGGGAGGGAGGGAGGGAGAGGGAGGGAGAAGGAGAGGGAGAGAGAGACTGACTCTGTTTAGAGGAAAAGTAAGGGAAGAGAACAAGAGTCTCTGTCTGATAACCCAGGGAATTCTCCAGGATCTTACCCAAGACCAGTCTACAAGAGCAACAGCATTATTAGACTTGGGAAGAGTCACAACATTATTGGGCTTGGAGTATCCCCTAAAGCAGATACAGCTGCAGTGATCAAAGACTTAGATAACAACACCCAAGTGCCTTCAAATACTTGGAAAGCCTTCCCCAGAAGGGTGGGTATAAACAAGCCCAGACTACAAAGACTACAAAAATACCTAATTCTTCAATGCCCAGACACCAATGAACATCCATAAGCATCAAGACCATCCAGAAAAACGTGACCCATCAAACGAATTAAATAAGGCACCAGTGATCAATCCTGAAGAGACAGAGATATGTGACCTCTTGGACTGAGAATTCAAAATAGCTGTTTTGAGGAAGCTCAAGGAAATCCATGATAATAAGAAGAAAAAATTCGAAATCCTACCAGATAAATTTAACAAAGAGACTGAAACAATTACAAAGAACAAGGCAGAAATTCTGGAGACGAAAAATGCAACTGACATACTGAAGAACAATCAGTCTCTTAAAAGCAAAATTGATCAAGCAGAAGAATTAGAGAGCTTGAAGACAGCCTATTTGAAAATACACAGTTAGAGGAGACAAAAAAAAAAGAATAATAAACAATGAAGAATGCTTACAAGACCTTGTAAACAGCCTCAAAAGAGCTAATCTAAGAGTTACTGGCCTTAAAGAGGAGGTAGAGAGAGCAGCAGAAAGTTTATTCAAAGAGATAATAACAGAGAACTTCTGAAACCTAGAGAAAGATATATATCAATATTCAGATTCAAGAAGGTTATAGAACACCAAACAAATTTAAACCAAGAAGACTAACTCAAGGTATTTAATAATCAAACTCTCAAAGGTCAAGGATAAAGAAAGGATCCTAAAAGCAACAAGAGAAAAACAAATAGCATACAATGGAGCTCTAATACATCTGGCACCGGACTTCTCAGTGGAAAGCTTACAGGCCAGGAGAGAGTGGCATGATATATTTCAAGTGCCAAAGGAAAAAAAACTTTTACCCTAGAACAGTATATCCAGTGAAAATATCCTTCAAATATGAAGGAGAAATAAAGACTTTCCTAAACAAAAGCTGAGGGATTTTATCAATGCCACACCTGTCCTAGAAGAAATGCCACAGCGAGTTCTTCAATCAAAAGGAAAAGGACATTAACAAGCAGTAAAAAATCATTTGAAGATACAAAACTCACTGGTAATAGTAAATACACAGAATATGACACTGTAATTGTGATATGAACTACTATCTTGAGAAGACTAAAAAAATGAACCTTTTAAAAATAATAACTACAGCTTTTGAAGACAGATAGTATAATAAGGTATATATACAAATAACAAAAAGTTAAAAAGTAGGGGGATTAAGTTAAAGTGTAGAGTCTTTATTAGTTTTCTTCTTGCTTGTTTGCTGCTTTATGCAATCACTGCTAACTTGCCATCAGCCTAAAATAATGGTTCATAAATTATTATTGGCAAGCCTCATGGTAACCTCAAATCAAAAACATATAACAGATGCACAAAAAATAAAAAGCAAGAAATAAAAACATACCACCTGTGAAAATCACTTTTACTAAAGGGAAGACAGGAAGAAAGAAAAAGAGGAAGAGAAGACCACAAAACAACCAGAAAACAAATAATAAAATAGCAGGAGTAAGTCCTTTTCAACAGTAACACTGAATGTAAATAGACTAAATTCTCCAATCAAAAGACTAAGAGTGGCTGAATGGATTAAAACAAACAAAAAAACTCAAGACTCAACAATCTGTTGCCTACAAGAAACAGATTTCACCTAGAAGGATAAACACAGACTGAAAATAAAGTGATGAAAAAAAGATAGTCCATGGCTGGGTTTGGTGACTCACACCTGTAATCCCAGCACTCTGGGAGATCAAGGTGGGTGGATTGCTTGAGATGAGGAGTTTGAGACCAGCCCGACCAACGTGGTGAAACCCCATCTCTACTAAAAATACAAAATTAGCCAGGCATGGTGGCAGGCACCTGTAATCCCAGCTACTCAGAAGGCTGAGGCAGGAGAATCACTTGAACCCAGGAGGTGGAGATTGCAGTGAGCCAAGATTGCGCTATTGCACTCCAGCCCGGGGACAGAGCAAGACTGCGTCTGGGAAAAAAAAAAAAGACACAAATGGCAAACAGGCACATGAAAAGGTGCTCAACATCACTGATCATCAGAGGAATGCATATCAAAACTACAATGAGACATCATGTCACCCCAGTTAAAATGGCTTTTATCCAAAAGACAGGCAGTAACAAATGGTGACAAGGAGAAAAGTGAGAAAAGGGAACCTTCATACACAGTTGGCAGGAATGTAAATTAGTATAATACTATGGAGGACCATTTGGAGGTTCCTCAAAAACTAAAAATAAAAATACCATATGATCCAGAAATCTCACTGCTAGGTATACACCAAAAAGAAAGGAAATCAGTATATTGAAGAGATATCTGCACTCTCATGTTTGCTGCTCTCACTATTCACAATAGCCAAAATTTGGAAGCAACTTCAGTGTTCATTAACAAACAAATGGATAAAGAAAATGTGGGACATATGCACAATGGAGTACTATTCAGACAAAAAATTATGAGATCCTGTCATTTGCAACAACATGGATGGAACTGGAGGTTATGATGTTAAGTGAAAAGCCAGGCAAAGAAATACAACTTCGTATGCTCTCACTTATTGTGGAGGCTAAAAAAATGAAAACTATTGAACTCATGAGGATAGACAGTAAAATGATAGTTACCCAGAGGCTGGGAAGTGTAGTGGGGAATGGAAAAGGGGAAAGTGGAGATAGTTAATGTGTACAGAAGTATATGAATAAGATCTGGTTATTTGATAGCACAAGATGACTGCAGTCAACAAGAATTTACTGTATATTTAAAAATCACTAAAAGGGTATAATTGGATTGTTCATAACATAAAGAAAGCTGGGCATGATGGCTCACACCTGTAATATCAACACTTTGGGAGGCAGAGACGGGCAGATCACCTGAGATCATGAGTTTGAGACCAGCCTGGCCAACATGGTAAAGCCCTGTCTCCACTAAAAATACAAAAATTAGCTGGGTGTGCTGGCGAGCACCTGTAATCCCAGCTTCTCGGGAGGCTGAGGCAGGAGAATTGCTTGAACTGGGAAGGTGGAGATTACGGTGAACTGAGCACCACTGCACTCCAGCCTAGGAGACAAGAGCGAAACTTCGTCTCAAAAAAAAAAGAAAGGATAAATGCTTGAGGTGATAGACATACCCCATTTACCCTGAAGTGACTGTTACATACTGTATGTATAAAAATATTTCATGTATCCCATAAATATATATACTATGTACTCACAAAAAAGTAAAACTTAAAAAATAAAAAGGTCCAGCTTTGGGTTTCATTACTTTTTTCCTATTGTTTTCCTATTTTTAATTTCATTGATTTCTGATTTTTCCCCCTTATTGCTTTAGGTATTGCTCTTCTTTCTGAAGTTTTCTAAGGTGACAGCTCAGATCATTCATTTTAGATTTTCTTTTCTAACATATACATTTAACACTGTTAAGTTTCCCTTAAGCAACTGCTTTTATTACAGCCCACAAATTTTGACAAGGTGTATTTTCATTTTCATTTAATTTTCGTTTGTCTTTGCATTTCGGTTTGAAAGTTTCTCTTGATTTAACTTCAAATTCACTGATGCTTTCCTCAGCGGTGTGCACACTACTGATAAGCCCATCAAAGGAATTCTCCCTGTTATAGCTTTTTCCTCTAGCATTCTCTTGATTCTTTCTTAGTTTCCATGTCTCTGCTTACATTACCCATCTGTTCTTACACACTGTCCATTTTCCATTAAAGCCCTTAGCATATTAGTCAGTTATTTTAAATCCTCAGTTTGACAATTCCAAAATTCCAATACATCTTGCCACATCTGAGTCTGAGTCTGAGGCTTGCTTTGTTTTCTCAGACTGATTTTTCATCTTGGTTAGCATGCATTGTAATTTTTTGTTGAAAGCCAGACAAGATGCATTGGGTAATAGGAGCTGAGGTAAATAGGCCTTTAGTATGAGGCATTCTGTTAATGCCTAGAAGTTGGGTTATGTTTAATGTCTACTATAGCTGTAGCTGTCCATTTCCTCCAGTGCCCTTATTTTTGTCTGTTTTATTGTCTCTGAGTTTCCCCATTAATAGGGATATTGGGGAAGGGAAGTACTCTATAATCTGATTATATCTCCATTGTTTTATTGAGCCAAATTCCTTAAAGTGTGACCTGCAAAGAGTTTCTTAGCCTTTTTTCTCCTCTTCTTACAGAAATGCTAGAGGGGGCTGGAGGTGGCTAATAGAATTCTAAGTCAAATAAAGCTCTGGTAAAGTAATTTCTCCTGAAGGCAGACCTTTGTTAGGGATAACAGAACACGGTGGGTATATTTTTAAATGGATACTTTTTCCCTTCCCTGCAAAGCATAAGGATTTTTCTTCTATCTTCACCATGAGAGCCTGGTGAGGCTTCTGGAAGTAAAACTCACAAAGGTGCAGGAGTTTTTCTAAGACTAGGCCCCCAGGAGTGTGAAATGCTCAGCCTTCAGCAATTCATCAATTAAGATCTAAGCTTTACTACCAGTAACCCGCTCCAGAAGCTGCTTCTCCTGTTAAGCTGTGATTCTCTGTATTTACCTGTCTGTTCAGTTTTTGGAGTGGACCTAAATTCTCTGATGGATCTAAGAGCTACTGATTTTCAGTTTTTCAGCTTTTTTTCATGTTGTGAACATGGGAGTGTTGACTTTCAAGCTCTTTGCATGTCAGATGGCCTCAGTCTGATTTTAAGCAACCTGAGTATTGTCTGCCATCTAGTTCTCTTAGCTGGACCACAGCACTTTGTATAGCAGATTTCTTTGAGGCAGTTAGTTCACTCTCTCACTAAGTAATTCTTTAATCTTTAGAAAGTAAAATTGCTTAATAAGATTCAATAAAGTTGTAGGGCACAAAATTAACATAATAATCAGTAATAATGTATTATATATACTTGATAATTGTTAAAAAAAAAAAAAAAACGGAGACATGAGAAGTTGTCAAGAAAAAAAACCAAAAGTGCTTAATGGCAAGAAAATACGAGGCTTTAAAAAATACTGCTTTGGCCACGCACAGTGACTTACATCTAATCCCAGCACTTTGGGAGACCACGGTGGGTGGATCTCTTGGGTCCAGGAGTTTGACCGGCCTGGACAGCATAGCAAAACCTCATCTCTACCAAAATACAAAAATTAGCCCTGCGTGATGGTGCACGCCTGTAATCCCAGGTACTTGGGAGGCTGAGGTTGGAGGATCATTTGAGTCTTGGGCAGGAAAGTTGCAGTGAGTCGAGATGGCGCCACCACACTCCAGCCTGGGTGACAGAGTGAGATCCCATCTCAAAAAAAATAACAACAGAGCAGGGGTGGGGACTAAAAAATAAAATAAAATAAATAATAATAATAAATTAATTAAAACATAAAATACTGCTCTTAAGTTTTTAACTATTTTAACAAAAATTAGCTTAGTGCTGGAGTTTTGAATAGATATCACAGTTGATACTTCAGCAAATGCAGAGCCATAAATGTCAACTAATGTACAGTTGCCAAATAATAATTATTTAGGAAGAACAACCATCAAGAAATTTTGAACTTAAAAGTAAAAAATAAAGTGCTAACTGAAAGACAAGAACATCTTAACATGTGCCTTAGAAAAAGCAAACATAAAATAGTTAAAATTCATTCATTTAACAAATATTTATAAAATGTTCACTCTAAGGCAGATAGCATGCTAAATACTCATGGAAGGATATAAAGATGTAAAAATGTGTAAGAGCCAACAGTCTAGAGGGGAGCTAAACTCATAAAACAAATTGTTACAATAGTAGTGTGCAGAACAGAACAAAGCATATTTTTTTGTTTGTGGGTAGTGTATGTACGGGTGGTATCTGGTAACAGGCAGAAAAAGCTTCACAGATATGCACCACCATGCCCAGCTATTTTTTTTTTCTTTTTTTTGTATTTTTAGTGTGGTGTTTCACCATATTAGCCAGGCGAGTCTTGAACTCCTGACCTCAGGTGATTCACCTGCCTTGGCCTCCGAAAGTGCTGGGATTACAGGTATAAGCCACCACATCTGGCCCAGAGTGCAGTTTAAACTGTAATCCAAGCACTTTTGGAGGCCAAGTAACAGTCTCTGGAGGTGGAAGTCAAAGACACTTTTCTCCAGTCTGTCCCTGGATCTAAGGCAAAAAAAAAAAGGACACCTTAAAAAAATGTACATATATCATTAAATTAAAGTGTATATGCATATAACTTTTATAATTAAAAACTAATTTTAATGATCAAAGGGAGAAATTATGAGGGCCTTGCTTCATGCAGTGCTAGTTAAAAAAAAAAGCAGTTTTATGTGAAAAGATGACAAACCTGGTAGGATCCACTTCAAAGCTAACATGTTGCCAATCAGAGGATGTGATCACAATTCGTAATAAAGGATCCAGGAGTTTTTGTAGATAGGTAGCACCATATACCTATAGAAATGCATGAGTAGGAGTTTATTATGTCGGCTACATATACTTTACCTTAAAAGAAGACAGTCAGCTCTGCACAATCTGTACATTACTTGACATACCTTACCACACACACACATGAAATGAATAATACAAACCTTGAAACAGAACGTCATTATTTTACTGGCCAAGCTGTTGCCTCGGAAGAGAGTCTGCATGGAGTCTGCCAATTCTACCTCTTTAGAAAACATGTTCCAGAGCAGCTGGTAGAGTAAATGCCGAGAATCAAACAGAGTAACCAGAACTCGAGCTAGTTCATCCTGAGAACAAAACAAAATCAGGTTAGTGCAAACAATCCCATTTTTGTTCTCAGGGAGAAAGCTGAAGAGTAGCAAAAATGTAAACCCAAAGTTGACAACCCCTTGCTAAATTAAAATGATGACTGATTAATATTTCTCCTGAGATTTATCTGTGTACATTGTTTATGATAGATGACTATACACGATGTCTACAATAGCTGTTAATTCCAAGGATCAACTGGTGAAAGCTATTAAGAGAGGCCTAGGCTTTACCAGCAGACAAAATCTCCAGGATTCAACTCAAATTGTATCACAAAATGAAAGAGAGCAGAAATAGAAGATGACAGCAAAGAGTTTAGTTTGATTTGTACAAGCATTTACACAGATCAGAAGTAAGACTGATGATCAGAAGAGTTCTACTCTTTTCTTGTATAGTCAGGGAAACTCTGAATACTGAGCATAGACTAGGCAGAGATATGACAAAAATAGAAAGACTATAGGATTTTTGAGAAATCAGGAAGAAAAGGAATTGGGCATTCAGAACCCAGAGATCAGCCAGATTTACATACAAAGCTAGGGGGATAGGGATGAGGGCTGAAATTCCTATCTATTAGCTAAATACATCTTTTATAACTCCCTGTATTAAAGCAGTTTGGGTACACTCAAGAAAAATGATCTAATAGTAAATCACTGTTTAATCACATAAGAAGAAATGTATAGAGAATGGGGGTAGCCATAAAAAGATGCCTCAATCCTCAAGCAGTTAACAACAAAGGCCAGGATCATGGCCCATAGCTCTCTAATTCTTGCCTGGTCCCCGGATTACAATAATGTGATAGATGAGATCTGGCCTAATAGAAAATTCCTTCTCAAAGTCTTTTAATATAAAACTCAATGAATTAAACCTACTTGAAATTAACAATTATTAAGAAAATTACTGAGTATTTTGAGTGCTAATTATAGGCAGGTGGTAACAAGAAAATTCAGAATTTCCATTTTCAAAACATTTGAACATCTGTGAACTAATTTTAGGCTTCAAGAAGATTTCAATAATTTGGAGCTGTTACTAATCAATGAGTATAAAATTTCAGTTATACAAAGTAAGTTCTAGAGATGTGCAGTGCAGCTTTGTACCTACAGATCTCATACTAAGTGTTCTCACCAAAATCAAATACCAGAGGAGACACATTTCAGGTGGTAACAACAGCAAGGGTTATCTAGGGCAGAAACAAGTCTAACACAAAGAAGGGACAGAATGGTAGCTGGTATGGCTTTGGTGAACAAGAAGGAAAATGGCCTAAGATGATGATAGAGATGTGGCAGGGCCCAGATCAGGTAGAGACTTGTAAGACAGAATAAGGAGTTTGAATTTTAAGTACAGATATAACAAATATGATCCCACAGCTTTAAGAAGAAACAAATTTACAATGACAGATTATCTTATTAGTTATAATTTACTATAACTGAAATGGTTTTTGGTACACTAAAAAGCAAGCATCCTTTGCTGGAAGGACATATACTTTTGCTGGAAAGGAAAAACCCTTCTCAATGTTTTAGCATGTATTAAGAATGATGTGATTTTAGGAAAATTTTTTATTAAATTAAGAGACCTAATAGCCATATGATGTTTTTGGTGTTTAAAACAAACAATATCATAATATCGAATGAAAATACAGTGCTTACATTTTTAAAAAGCTGTATAACACATTACGGGAAAAAGTACAGCAAACTGGAGGCAGTAAACAGGCACAAATCGTGGATTCCAATTCCAGCGTTGCAACAACTGAAATTAGGTTTAACCTAACCACCTTATTTTAAATATATGAAGACACCAGAGTAGATCAGTGATTCTTAATCAGTGTTCAAACAGAATTTTCAGTGGGATAAAATGATATAGACTCACTAGTCAGGTCTAGGAGTGCCAACCACTTCCCTACAGCTGAAAAGTCACCTAACTAAACATCTAAGACTTTTTCTGGCTCTAAAATTTTATCAATTCATTCAACAAACATTTATTGAACAAATATATTCTGAAGGATTTGCTATGTACTAGGCATTTTTCCTCCCCACTTACTCTATGCACTTACCCACTGAGAACAAGGAACCACATTGGCCAGAGCCATAGCTATAGGGAGCTCTCCTTGATCACCCATCATTGTGACCAGTTCCACCAATCTCTCAAACCGATCAGCTAATACTGTTTCTGCAAGTGTGTCAAATTCTGTGCCTTGTTGAAGGATTTTTGTCAGAACTTCCATAAACGTAGCTCTTGTCTGAAGATCCTTGTGGTAACCTAAACCTGGTGTGGACAAACAGATGCAAATTACTAACATGGCCTTGCTGGAGTAATTTTTTGCTTATCTTACATGCCAGTTTTCTAGGTTTTGTATTACTATATGAAATTTTCATTTGATCTCACCTATGGAGTGCATGAGACCACTGTCTACATTGGCATTGAGTAAATTTGACATTGCAAGGACTGTACAATGCCTCAGTGATGCCAGCCTCCGAGACATGCCACGTTTCCTGCCACCTGTTTGTGCATTTTCATCTTCAACTTCACTGCAGTCATTCAAAAGGTTCATAAATAATGTGAAGTATCTGAGAAATAAAAAGAATGACCTTTACATAGCAAAGTCCATAACAACTAGAAAGCTAACCAGACATTCCAAAACAATCACATGTGCATGGTGTGACTGGTCCTCAGTTAACTGCTTCTCTCCTCTCTCGGGATAATCAGCCAGGCTCATTATGAAGTGTGCTGTGTTGGACATGATTTTACCTGATATAGCCTAGTATACCTTTCATAACATAAGCATCAAATAGATGTAATGTTTCCTGGTAAATGTGTCACTTTTGATGGTTAGTATATAAAATTTGTGGTCCAGACAGCTTAGACAATGTCACTTTTGTAAATCACTTAATGAAACAATCTGGGTTTTATTATAAGCAAAATTTTACTGATCATATATTCTTTAAAAATAAAAAAACACAGTTATTTTCCTATTCTACTTCTGTCTTGAGGAATATTCTTTGTTTTTGTGTGTGTGAAGGGGATTTATTTGCTTTTTGCTTTGTGGTTTTTGGTGACTGAAATTTACTTAAGAAATAACTGTGATTTGGCTTCCATTAATTCCACACCGTCTCCTTCCTCAGGCTGCAGTGGGAGACCAGCTAGAAGTGAAACTACTGCTTCCATGCTTGCCTGGTCCAAATCTCTGGAAAAAAAAAAAAAAATTAGAGACCAGAAATCTTTCAGGTTCTTTCACTTCCCCTCAAATAAACCTCCTATTAACAGATATAAACTTTTGGAACTACCTACTTCACTAAACAAATTATTAGCACAACCCAAATAATTTGAGTTAATATGCAGACCCCAAAATACAAAAACATCTCAAATGGGGAGAAGGCAATACTAACTTTCTACATAGTAATCTTGGCAAAATGACTACCTTAAGTCAGAAGTATGTACAATTGGCCCTCTGTATCAGTGAGTTCTATATCCATGGATTCAATAAACCATGGACTGAAAATATTGGGAGGGGGGGGAAAGTAGGAATTCATCTGTACATAGGTACTCAATATGTACAGATTTTTTTCTTTGTTATTATTCCCTAAGCAATATGGTATATTATATAACACTTATACTGTATTAGGTATTATAAGTAATCTAAAGATAATTTAAAGTATATGGGAGGATGTGCATAGTTTATATGCAAATACTATGACATTTTATATCAGCACTTGAGCATCTGTGGATTTTAATGTTCATGGGAGTGAGGTGTGGGCAGGGATTTGGGGAGTGGTTCCTGGACCTAATCCCTGGCAGATATTGAGAGATGACTGTATTATAAAGCTAGGCTTGGTCAAAGAAACATATGTGAATGCTTATTATACAGTCCATAGTGTTTTATCACTTTCCGATATGTGTCAATAAGTATTTATCATGAAAGCAGACTTAATTACTTCCTTTTTTTGTCTCTAGTGCTTGAATCAGAAAATCAATTATTTCTTCGCAAGATTCATCACAATGAGTTCCTCAAATAATACCTTTATCTTTATCTATCTAATCATAACATAAATTCAATGTGAGGCTTTATGTATCTTATTTCCCAATAACTGTAGACTATTCTTCATAAACTGACAACACTAACTTCCCAAACATATTGTTCTCTCACATTTATTTTTAGTGAGTCTCAGTCAAAAAAAGTAGTAATAAAAATTAGTGTCTTTATATATTTCAAACACAGAAGTTTCACATCTAAAAAGTTTAAATATGCATAAAATACAAGTATAAAGCTGTAATGAAGTAGTAACATTCTCACAATAAAACCCACTAATAGATCATTCTCTTATTTACCTTGTAAGACATTTTACATCATCATCTGCTGCTTGGTTTGATGTTCCCATAACCCAATCTGTCAGGTATTCTACCATCTTATTCCTATAGAATGATGGAGAAAAGACAAACAGCAAACAATTTTTTTGAAGCCACACACATGCACACACACGTCTAGTCATGTAAGATTTCTTATAGTGTAAATAATTTGCCAGATAACCTAGGTGACATGATGACTTTATAAAAGAGATACTGCTATCACAGACACAAAAATCAAAAGGGAACAAGCAATGTGGATATTTAGCCTCCATAATGGCCCTTAGTTATGGTATCAGATGGGAAACAGAATCAAATCTTAGCTCAAGTATAGCACAGTTTTAGAAAAAGGGAACACTGTCACAGACACAAAGCTTAGGGAAATTTGAGGAGAGATATAGAGAAAAACAAACATGTAAATTGCTCCTTTTTTTGTCTTCCTTTCTACCAATAACCAGATACTTACTCTTTTTCTGTACTTCATTTAACATATTAAGATTTACAAGACTCTACCTTGCTCTTTTGAGAACTCACCTAAATTTCATCTCTTGGCAAAATGAGAGGTCATCTCTCCTTGCCATCATTACTTCAACTAACTGACACAGTTTCGTTTTTATTTGAATTGCATGGACCATATTCCCAAGCACACGAACATATCTATAAAGACATAGAAACAATAAAAAAAAGATCAGATATATGCAAAAGAGAAGACATTCAAAATACTTTGGTTGTCAAGTTAAATGAATTAAATGTAAGTTTGAAAACAATAAGATATTTATCTCACAAATATCTTTGTTAAGATATTTATGAACATACACAACTTCTGGTTACCTTATTGTCACACCCTAGTTTGTGTGCAGTAAAAGAATGGCAAATTAGTTTATCAATTACTACCAATATCAATGTGTAAGAGGTTTTGCTTCTCTCTTAAAATGTTTCTGCTACATTTCAGCAGAACGCTTACCTGACCAGATTTAACATCATTGTTTCAATGCTAGCTTGCCCTAGATGTTCAGAGCTGCCTTCAGTATGATTATCTAGCAAGTTCTTCATTATAGCTATGGTTTGCTCTACAAATTGAGTATTGGTATCAGTCAATAAAACCTAGAGAAAGAACAAATACATTAATGATTTGCCATCAATGCACAGAAGACATACCCCCTAGAGAGATGAAATTGACTGACCTAAACACACAAACAGGTACACAGGCACACAACCAAAGAAGCATACAGATAAACACAGACACTCATATGCATACACAAGGCATTTATACCCTCAGGCACCCTTACACACCAGAGTTCCTAAGAAGCAAGCTGGCCCCTACACTGAGATGACTCTTCTTTCTGCAATTTTTTGGCAATTTTTTAAAACTATGAGTACCTAATTTAAAAGATTCTGAAAGAAAAAGGCTTCATTATTTCAAACAAGTCAACCTATTCATAGGGAAAGGTGAAACAAAAAGAAGAGAACACTTTACCTGTCCTTGGGCGTCAAAAAACTTGCTGATGGTATTCTTCAATTTGTTAAATAGCATTGGATAAAGAGCAGGACTCAATTCTAGGCCCACCAGATCCTTAACATTGGTCCGTATCTGAAGACCCACTTTCTCATGGTTACACACCATCAAGGACAACAGCCGATCCATAAATTTGCTGACAGGTGTATCTGTGTTTCCCTCTGAGGACATCACTGAAATCATGGAACCCTTACGTTCACTGACTGGGCCCATGGGTGGGCTATAGGTTGCCAGGCCAGAATTGCTTCTCTGCTGGAGGCACACTCCCCCAAGGGCACAAAGGAAGCCAGTCATGTTGATCCATTCCTGTAGGGAGTCTGTGTCAGACAAATCTATGGATCCTCCTCCACTCACATGGGACATTCGCCTCTTAACAATGGTCTTGTGAAGGCTTTCAGCAGCCTAAACACAAAATTTTTGTGCAAAGCATGAATTAAACCTAAATTAGTTGAGACTTGACAAATTACTCTTTATCCAACATTTCTTCCATGACAAAAGTACAAAAAGTGTAAAAAAAGTTAAATCCCCAAATTACCATATAAATTTTTAAAGAGCCACTGATTTATTTTTGTCATAGCTACACTAATATAATCACCCGAGTATCAAATTTGTTTTAAAAAGCTTTGATTTCGGCTGGGTGCAGTGGTCCACATCTGTAATCCCAGCACTTTGGGAGGCCAAGGCAGGCAGATCACAAGGTCAAGAGTTTAAGACCAGACTGGCCAACATGGCGAAACCCTGTCTCTACTAAAAAGTACAAAAATTAGCTTGGCATGGTGGCTCATGCCTGTAATCCCAGCAACTTGGGAGGCTGAGGTAGGAGAATTGCTTGAACCAGGACCAGGGAGGTGGAGGTTGCAGTGAGCCGAGATTGCGCCACTGCACTCTAGCCTGGGCTACAGAGCAAGATTCAATCTCAAAAAAAAAAAAAAAGCTTTGATTTCACATGGGTGAACCTTGGAAAGGTTCTAAGTGAATGCTAAGTGAAAGAAGCTAACCACAAAAGCCCACATATTCTACAATTCCATTTATAGAAAATATCCAGAATAGGCAAATCTACAGAGACAGAAAGTAGATTTGTGGTTGCCTAGGACTGGAGAAGTGGAGGGAAGAGAGGCAAGAAAGTGAGGGAGGGGGCTAGAGGCAGAGATAGCTAAAGGGTACAGGGTTTTTTCCTAAATTAATGAAATTGTTTTAAAACTGACTGTGGTAATGGTTGCACAACTCTGAATATTCAAAAAACAGTCACTGAAATGGACACTTTAAACGGGTGAATTGTATGGTATGTAATTATATATTAAACAGTTATACCCCCAAAAGCTTTCATTCTAAAGCTACATGTCCCTTCCAAATAAAGGTATTAGGTACACAATTTTGCTTTATAAAAATATAACTCTTTTCTTATTGTAATTAAGCATGACAGAAAAAAACAACAGAGGAATAACCAGTTTTTACAAATCACCTAAAAATGAGAGTAATATGAATATTACAAATGAAATACACGCAAATACCAACTGATCGTTAATTTCCAAAGTAATAGATAAAACCATCAATAGTAATAGTTGAATGAACTGTCCACATTTTAAAATTTCATTTAATCTGTGGGTTCAATCTTCTGCCCAAGACATTCCTTAATTAGAACACCTAACAAAATAGCAAAATGAATTGTTTCCATGTTAATTTTTCTCTACCTCTGCTGCTCCTTTTCTGAAAATTTTGTGAAGCACCCTGATGAAGGGGAAAAGAGCAATAAAGGGTAAAGAAATGGTCTCTGCAACAAATAGTCTCTGGCAGTGCTGCCCAGTATTTCTGTGATGATAGAAACATTTTCTCTCTCTGCTGTCCAATAGAGTAAGTGTCATATGTGGCTACTGAGTACTTGGAATGTGGCTAGTATATGACTGAGAAACTAAATTTTAATTTTACTTAATTATGTTAAAATTTAAGTCAAATAGTCACATGTAGCTAGTGGCTACTGTGTTACAAAGTACAGGTCTAGATAAACCACAACTAAATATCAGTCTTCAGACAACTATATGCTTACTATACTGAGACACACACAAAAGATTACCAAAGTGAAGTACATATATTTAGCAGTTCAGGTAACAAACAACAGTCAACTTTACACACTTACCTGGCCATCTTCCATTTTGGCTTTTGGATAGTTAAGTATTAGTTTTGTTGCTTGTTCCCATTTTGCATGTGTATCTTCCCAAGCCTAAAATGAAGGCAATTATCACTTAAAAGCAACTTTAAGTCTAAAATTAAACACCAGTCAGAAACAGCCAAGTTTCAAACTTGATGTATATTAAGTACTCAGACGTTATACTTGTAATATGCACATATCTTGGATTTACTTCAAAAGCTATTCCTGATCACACATATGTAACAAGAGGCTTCCAAAATTGAGGGTGGGGGGCCTGGAAGGGGTGTTTCTGTTGTGAAGGGCATACCTCAGTGTTTCCTGCAGTGGGATGCTCAATGCGCCTCAGTAGTGCCATTACTCTTTTCTGAAGTGCTGCTCTTCCTAAGCAAATACAAGAGCAAATCAAGTTATTGCACTTAGAGCCCTGCCTGATGATGGAGAACCTGATAAGTCCCACTCAAAAGGCAGAGTAGAGGGAGCAGGACAAATGCTTCAAATGATAAAGCCAAAAACTTCCTTTCACTAACCTCACAGGAAAGGTACTTATCTTGGACTTTTATCTTGGAATAGCATAAAATAGCTGTTCCCACCTATAATTTACTCAAAACATATGCCAATGTGTGTAAAACTTCACTATCTACAACGTAGGCAGAGTAAATTACATAATCATAATTGATGGTAACATATACTGCCAGTTATTTTAAAAATGTACAGCATATTAAAAATTCAGTGAGAGACTAACAATTTATTTCAAATGTTATTTTCATCTTGCTTTGTTCAGAAAAGGATTTCAAGTAAGCTACTTGAATTTCCCCTGAAACTTACAAAGCAGTAACCTTAAATACATTCTCACAATCAGATGCCGGGGCTTTGAGGCAGACTAAGTAAAAAAACCACTATTCACATTTACCTGTTGACATCATATTGCTGACAGAGGAAAACTCCATGAATGTGTTATAGTTGGGCAAGAGGTTATGCACTGACACTTCATCCACACCACACCGGATATCTGCTTCCTCGCAGAGATGGCGAAAACAAGACATGGCAACCAGAACAGCTTCAGTGTCAGGGTTCCAAAGAAACATGTACAAGGCCACTTCCAGTTTGGTCTGGGCTTGTCGACAAATTGGTGGGGTTCCACTGCATCCTGCTGTACTATCCTGAGAGTCAAGGGTGAAAGACGTATATTTGTAACTTGGGTAATTTTATGTATAAAACCCAGCAATGCAATAAACTGCATGTGTGTGTATAAATAACTCAGCATAAGGTAACTCACAAGAGCTTTTTCCTTTAATCATTATAGAAATTTTTCAAACCCCAACACATCTTGTTCAAATGAGAAATGAGATTATCTGGACCAACATAATGCTACTATCTGTCCAAGTCAAATCAAATAGGTATTATCCTATTCCAGATTCCAGAAATGTAAACTGATTCTAACATGGACAGGTAAAAACACCATAACATAAAACTACTGCAGTAATAATATAATGTACTTCCCAGTGAATTAGAAATGACAGAAAAAAAGGAAGTAACAGGAAATTCTATCTATTTGCTATAGGGAAGTAATAAAATAAGTACACTGCAGTACTCACTGAAACAAGAGCATAAACAAGAACTAAATATTGCTGTAGAAGATATACCTGATTCTGAATTACTATTCCCCAAACATGAAATGGAGAAAATAATTGACAAAGAAATGCAAATTCTACAAGTAAAGCAGACTATAGTAAATACCATACTGCTTACATGGTTTTTTTCCCTTAACAGAAAATTATATTAAAAATTATGGATGAAAATGTTTTGGTTTGGAAAATAAACTCTTCTGCAGTGATTTGATATTTTTACTTGAAATATTATTTGTACTTAAACGAAATTATACACACAAACACAAATCACAGAAACACTTATTTTTAACATGAAGCAAAATACTTTGTTTTTATCCCTGTAAATCTATACCTTTGTTAGCTGGTACAACTTCTATACTTCTGTGGTATGAATGGCTTCTTTTTTGTGGGGGGGAGGTTTATACTAATTACGTTGATCAGAAATAGCTTGTAAGTGTCAAGTGCTATTTACACATCCTTTTATTTAACCCTCACAACAACTCTGGGGCAGGAATTATTATTGTCCCCATTCTAAAGTTGAGGAAATGATGAACAAGGATGTTAAGGACTTGTCCAAAGTTCCACAAAGAGCAGTGATAGAACTAGTCTACACAGTTTTTCAGTATTACACTATGTTACCTAGATGACATTTACCAAAGTTCATTCAAAAAACAAATAGAGCACACATGATGATACAGGAAAATTACAAAAGAAGCTGACCATAGAGGAGTTCCCTTTTCCTTTCCGGAGAGAGGCCCCAGGAGTACGGAGTAACTCTTCATGATCCATGGACATTTGACTGGTATTTCCACTAGAAGGGATATCACATCCTACCCCATAAAAAAGCAGAAAGTGACAGGAACTTCTATCTGCCTGCTAGAAAAAAGAAATAGATAAGCTTTATGGAAGCACTGACAACCAAGAGCAATAAACACTTATTTGAGTTGTCTTCCTGTTTGAGACTCTCCTAGAAAACCCCTCCTCTCAATCTCTATGCCCTACCTTGAAGGAGATTAACAAAAAACCCATTAGGACAAGTAATGTTTACTTAAATGTCTTTAAAATTTCCCTCAGTTTCCCATTCTCTAAATCATCTGAAACAGTAGATTCTATAAATATAAATTAAGTCAACATAAACACAAGTAAAACATCAACGAAATAAATCTATTGTATAAAAACTATAATTCGATCTCAATGACAAAGATTTTTTTCCATAAGATTTTATCCTGTGCCATGTTGGGATAACTAGAAATTGACTCTTCAGATTAAGTTCTCTGGACCAGTAATTAACCCTGGGATATACACCAAGTATGTCACAAGAGTGACTGTGCTGACCAGGACACTAGGAGTTCATTACTGGATTCCTCATACTTGTATTCTGGAGAGTATACCATAGACAAGCGCATGAAAGTCTGAAATCAAATCTCTTTCCAACATCAAATTCCACTATATTAACACATCAAATGAGCCAAATGTGAATAAACCCACTTCACCATTAGTCTATTTCTAAACAATTTATTAATCAAAAGCTATATAACACTGAGAAGCAGATGCGTTTCATATATTTAAGGTTTTTCACAGCTATGATTCTAGTACCAGATAAAAACTCATTAAATCAAGTACTCCTAAAACTAGATCATAATAGAATTCCTAAATTGATTTGATTATAGAAACTATATTTTAAAAGAAATTTAAGCCTCTTCCTTATCCTCCATAACCTCACCATGTTTCAACAGTTCAGACTCAAAAAATTTCACTCTATTCCAATGAAGAAGTCTCCTGATATTTTCAAGAGGTGAAACTTTTATTGGAGGAATAGAAATAAACCTAGTTTCAGGACCCTCAGCCTTTTCCCTTTTGCTTCTTGATATATAATTCTCTGAACAAGTCTAGCCATGAGATCTAGGTCTCTACCATTTCTCAGAGCTATGATTCTAGAACTGGACAAAAACTCATTAAATCAAGTACTCTTAAATCTATGCCATAACAGAATTCTTAAATTATAGAAGCTATATGTTAAAATAAATTTTACATATGAGTTATGTCTTATGTATGAACTTGAGAATAAAGATAGAATATGCTCCTTAAGCTCCTTTGGTTACAGCAGCCCCCATTTTTCCTAGGCCTGCCCCATAGAGACCTATTTAACTCAACTAGGACTAGAATTCAACAGTGTGGTTTGAAGGCCAAAGCCTCAGAATAATTTTTTAAATGCAGATTTGCCAGCCATCGTCCTCTGCATATATATTTCCTTCTGAGAATCTTGGGGAGAAGGAGGAGCTGAAATAGAACCTAATTTGGCTATAAAACACTTTCTTCATCTCTCCCCATTCCCATTCCAAATATTCTTCCATTTTTTAAACATGTCATTTTGCTTACCTTATTTTTAAGAAGAAATTTATTCCTGCAGATCAAAATTTCCCGCAACCACTTGAGAATTTCTGTGCTACTAAGCATTTGATGACTAGTTAATTTCTTGCAGATGTAAAAAAGCATTTGTGAGCTGCAGTAACAAAAAGTTCATTGTTACTAGCATCATCAATAACCTAATACAGATATAACCAGACGTAAGAATGGCATTCTCTCATAATGAACACAAGTTTAGAGAAGCGTAGTTTCCCTTGCAGGCTTTTAGAGAAATAGTTATCAAAGTGTCAACAGCACTATAATCAAAGGAAATAAGTTTATAGGTTATAGAAAAAAGCAAGTATTTATTTATAAGCCCCCTATGTTTCATTTCTATCTGTGTATCTCATCCTTGCAGCAGACATAAGAAGTAGTAGTAAAGCACATGCACCGCAGAGTCTGTCTCTAAACACAGTGCTCCACAGCGCTTGTGCTGCAAGCTGCTATCCGCAGGCCAAATCCAGACTACCACTTGCTATTGTAAATATAAAGTTTTAGTCAAACACAACTACACCCATTCGTTCACATATTGTCTGTGGCCACTTTCATGCTCCAAAAGCGGAACCGAATAGTTATGACAGAAACCGTATGACTCACAAAGCCCAAAATATTTATTATCTGGTCTTTTGGAGAAAAGTTTCCTGATCCCTACTCTAGAGCTGCACTGTAACATGGTAGCCACTAGCCAGTCACACATGGCTATTGAGCACTTTAAGTGTGGCTTGTTCAAATTGAGATGTGCTGAAAGTATAAAAGACACACCAAAGTTTGAAGACTTTATTAAAAAAAGAGAGATATGTCATTAATAACTTTTATATTGATTACATGTTGAAATTATATTATAAATAACATATAGCGGGTAAAATAAAACATTATTAAAATTAATTTTACCTGCTTCTTTTTACTCTTTAATGTAGTAACTAGAAAATTTTCAATAACATACGGGATTTCTCATTATATTACTATTGAAGAGAACTGTTCTTGAGTAAGATTTAATTGAGCTGCCAAGTAACTTAGGACACCCATTCCTGTAAGATAATGGCAAACTTGAGGTTTAAACATTTACACTTTCCTCAAGGATGGTGACTTTATGCTCATTAAAATATAATGATTTATATAACCTAGAAAGTAGACCACAAAATTCTATATATATTTTTGTCTTCTAACAGGTGTCCATTATAAATTCCTTCATCAAAAGCATTGGTATTACAGAAAGTTTATGAAAAATCACAGTTTAAAAAACTGAAACACAATATTTTACAAAATTTTATCATTCTAGGCTTATAACTGTGAAAATCTATTAAAAACACAGTAGTAACCACATTGAAATCTGAAAGAGGTAATATTCCAAACAACAGTACTTATGGGTTGGGTGACAAAATTTAGCAATATTCTTAAAATTTATTTTCTAAACTGCTGTGATATTTTTATTACAGTTAAAACAAGAAATTGTAATAATTTGAAGTCAAATAAAATACAAAATCATAAACCTTTGAAAGTATAAGTTTTACAATGTACTAAGCAGTATAGAGTTCATAATTCAAGACAGAAATACAAAATAAAATTTTAAAGTTGAATTTAAAAAATAAAAATACAAATACCTAATCTCCCAAAATGTTTCTACAGGAGCATCAGGATTCCACAAGTCAATGCTATCTAACTGATGAAGAACCAGCAGAGCCTGAATTTTTTTAAAAAAAGAAAGACAAAGATAAGACTCATTCAAACATTTTTGGTAAACATAACACTGGAATACTTATTTTACAAATGCTAAGAAGTTGAGCTATTTCATTTATAGTTTCAACATACAGTAAAAGGTAAAATAGATAAACTCTGGCAAACACAAACTTCTAGGGAATAATACAGACAGAATGAAATAATTTTATTCCCATCATTCTTACTCTAATTGGCATGTACATATAAAGCTAAATGATGAATTCACAACAATATATAACTATAAAAATTGATTTAAGAAAAAAACAAAATAATTTCAATAGATATTAAAGAACTAAAACAAAAAGTTGATCCCCAAGAAGGACCTGTCAAAATTAATACACACAGGAAAAGATAAGCAAAACTGTCTCATTTGCCACAAATTCTCTTGTAATAGAAAAAAGCAATTTTTCAAAATCAAGAGAGAGAAAGCAAAATAGATTTTGTATTTCATAGCAGATTATCCATTCTAAAGTATTTCAATTGACCAGAGAAGTAAAATTGGAATTTGGCTCAGAGAAATTTAGTCAATTTCTATGACTTTAAAATTTTTATGAATGTAACTCAAAAGGAAAAAGCTGCACACAGAGGTACTTGTTGCTCTTAATTATTATAGGAGAAAATTAGGAGAACTTTACTAGGAAGAGAATGGGTTAATATTCAGTAATGAGAATGGTATTTTAACTTCGAGCTGTTAAACATTCATTAAAACCTATATAGATCACACAGCAATATAAGAAAAATATGAAATGTGAAGTGAGTATACTGCGTTTATGGCTTTGTTAAAACATGGAAAATACCAACAAAAGAGAGAAAGAAACAAGAAAATCAAAGCAGGGAAAAGACTAACATGTTTTCTTTCAATGTATATTTGTAAAGTTTTATCAAACAAAAATATAGAGAATTCGTTACTTGAAAAAACTAGTGCCAGTAAATTTTACCAAGTTTCTGCACAATAGCAGCAAAACTGAATTTTAATTTCTGTTGTTTTTCCTTGGTATGAGAGCTATAGATTACATGCTTCTTAAGATTCTCACAATTAACTGCAATTTTCGTTAAATATCTCAAAGTAATTACAATAAAAATGTTTGAAATAAGATACGGAGTCTGACCTTTATATGGTTATATATAAGTGAATTATTTAATACATATTGTAATATGTCACCTTTATTATATTATATATAATATGTTATATATATTATATAATTCACTTACAATATTTAACATATGTTACATATTACAATAAATAGATTATTACATAAATTAGACTATTACATAAATTAAAACCACCAAAGATATAAAGAATAAAATGTAGACTCTTTCTTCAAACTGATCCTATCTTAACTCCAATTCTACAATCCCAACAAACATAACTCCCACCATCCCAACACACCCAACCCAGTGAACACTGCTAAGCTCTGCACATTTCTTTCAGTCCTTGGTCAAGGTATCAACATATAAAAGCCAGACTCATATTATCTTATTTCAAACATTTTTATTGTAATTACTTTGAGAAATTTAATGAAAATTGAAATTAATTGTGAGACTCTTAAAAAGCTATATAATCTATAGCTCTCATACCAAGGAAAAACAACACAAATTAAAATTCAGTTTTGCTGCTATTGTGCAGAAACTTCGTACAATTTACTGGCACTAGTTTTTTCAAGTGACAAATTCTCTATATTTTTATTTGATAAAACTTTACAAATATATATTGAAAGAAAACATGTTAGTCTTTTCCCTGCTTTGATTTTCTTGTTTCTTTCTTTTTTTTTGGTATTTTCCATGTTTTAACAAAGCCATAAACACAGTATACTCACTTGACATTTCATATTTTTCTTATATTGCTGTGTGATCTATACAGGTTTTAATGAATAAACATTCATTAAATAATTGAATAAACAGCTCGAAGTTAAAATATCATTCTCATTACTGATTATTAACCCATTCTCCTCCTAGTAAAGTTCTCTTAATATTCTCCTATTATAATTAAGTGCAATAAGTACCTATGTGTGCAGTTTTTTCCTTGAGTTATATTCCTAAGATTTTTAAAGTCATAGAAATTGAATTATTCATACAAAAAAAGGAAATGTTTGTATAGCTCCTGCTAGATAACCTTCCAAAAAGACTGCAAGAAATGTGTCAATATACGGGACCAATAGCAATGTACAAAAATGAAAGCAATGATTACATAATAAGTGCTAAAGCATTTTTTATAAATGTTTTTACTTTAGTATGTCTAAACATTTTTACAGTAAGTACATTAGGATGGCTATAATAAAAAAGACACATTATAACAAGTGTTAGCAAGAATGCAGAAATATTAAACCTTCATACATTATTATTGGGAATATAAATGATACAGCTGCTTTGGAAAAGAGTTGACAGTTCCTCAAATGTTCAACAGAGTTACCATATGACTTAGCACTTCCACTCCTATATACTTAAGAGATATGTCCATATAGATTTTTACACAAATATTTATAGCAGCATTATTCATAATGGCCCAAAAGTGGAAACAACCCCAAGCGTCCACCAACTGATAACTAAACAAAACTGAGATCCATAAAATGAAATATTTGGCAACAAAAAGGAAAGAAATTCTGATTCATATCACAACATGAATGAACCTTGAAAACATTAAGTCAAGGTAGTCAGACATAAAAGGCACATATTCTATGATTCTAGTTATATGAAACATCTAAAACAAGAGAATCCATAGAAACAGAAAATAGATTAGTAGTTGGTAAGGATGAGGGAATGGGGAGTGAAGTTTCTTTCTAAGGTGATAAAAATGTTATGGAATTAGAGAGTAGTGATAGTTGCACAACTGTGTGAATACACTAAGAACCACTTAAAATGGTCGAATTGAGCCTATGTGAATTATGTCTCAATTTAAAAATCAATATTTTTAATACTTAATAAAAATACTTAAAAAAATTTTAAAGTCAACTGCAATGAGAAAATCTTGAACTATTTTATTAAGCATAAGAATTTGTACAATGTTGTTACTATGTGATATAAAGAAAGTAAACCCCTTCTTTCTCCATGGAATTTTATAAAACAATGTATAGACATAAACATACTATTCCCAGAAATGACATCTACCTATTACTCATAGAAACCACACATCAAGCAAACATCACGAATGTACAGTTACAACCTTTCCTTCAAGAACCTGGAATTCATTTTCCCCTTACCTCCATTGCTTCCTGAGCGATCTCTGGCATGTGCGACTGAGGGACTAGTTGGACAAGCCCTGTAATTAATTCTGCTGTACTGCCTTGGGTTTCAGGTCCTTGTTTTCTTGGATTCTGCAAGGAAAAAAAGGAAACTTCCATTAAAAGATAAATAAATAAATCAAGAGAGATTAGAGGGAAGAAGGAATAGACAGCAACTGCTAAAGGGTACTAGGCTTCTTTAAGGGGTGATAACAATGTTCTAGAACTAGGCCAGGTGCAATGGTTCACACCTGTAAGCCCAGCACTTTGGGAGGCCACCTAAGTGGCCGTAATCTCAACACTTTGGAAACCAAAGTGGCTGGTTCACCTGAGTTCAGGAGTTTGAGACCAGCCTGACCAATATGGTGAAACCATATCTTCGCTAAAAATATAAAAACTAGCTGGGCGTGGTGGCGTGCACCTGTAGTTCCAGTACTTGGGAGGCTGAGGCAGAAGAATCACTTGAACCTGGGAGGTGGAAGTTGCAGTGAGCCGAGATTGTGTCACTGCACTCCAGCCTAGGGGACAGCAAGACTCTATCTCAAAAAAAAAAAAAAGGTAAAAAAATGTTCTAGAATTAAACAGTGGTAATGGTTGCAGAAACTTGTAAATATACTGAAAACAATTGAATTGTAAACTTTAAAATAGTGAATTTTATGGTATGTGGGTATGGTATTTTTATCTCAATAAAATAAAATTTTGTTAAATCAAAATTTCTTTTATTAGGGATTCTTTTAATCCACGTCATTAATGTGAATGATGTCCAGGGAAAATCCTAATGAAAGAAAACCATTAATTGCCACTAAAAATGACATCAATAATATGAGTAGTAATTTTTTTCCCCCCAACAACTGTAAACTGGCTAAAGAACGTTATCTCTGGTTTGGAATTTACTGGTTTTGAGCTTATACATGATTGTGATCAAAGGCAAAGGACATACATGTTGGATAAGGACCTTGTGATTATCCTGTACAGCCTGCTTGTCCCATACAAAGGTCCTGCCCAAATCCACACAGCTGGTGACAAATCAAAGGCTAGAATTGACATCACCAGATACCCATACTTTTCACTGTGGAAAAATGTAGTATACTAAGCAAAGAAAATTAACATCGTATACGCCTACTTTTTTTTTTTTTTTTTGAGACGGAGTTTCACTCTTGATACCTATGCTGGACTGCAATGGCATAATCTCGGCTCACTGCAACCTCTGCCTCCTTAGTTCAAGCGATTCTCCTGCCTCAGCCTCCCGAATAGCTGGGATTACAGGCACGTGCCACCATGCCCAGCTAATTCTTGCATTATTAGTAGAGACAGGGTTTCACCATGTTGGCCAGGCTGGTCTCTAGCTCCTGACCTCAGGTGATCCGCCCACCTTGGCTTCCAAAGTGTTGAGATTACGGGCCTGAGTCACCGCACCTGGCCAATGCCTACCTACTTAAAAAGACTAAAATGTTTCTCATAACTTGGAAGCATATATTTGCACTTCAAGGATATGTGGTTCAACCAGGCACAGTGGCTCATACCTGTAATCCCAGCACTTTGGGAGGCCAAGGCAGGCAGATTGCTTGAGGTCAGGAGTTTGAGACCTGCCTGGCCAACGTGGAGAAACCCCGTCTCTACTAAAAGTACAAAAGTTAGCCAGGTGTGGTGGTAGGTGCCTATAATCTCAGCTACTTGGGAGGCTGAGGCAGAAGAATCACTTGAACCCAGGAGGTGGAGGTTGCAGAGAGCTGAGAGTTCCCCACTCTCATGACTAAGGTAAGCCCTCACTCCAAAATCTGTAATTCAAAACTGTTAGCCTATTTTCTAACATTTATATAAATTCATTCATAACCCAATAATTTGTATTGAATACCAAATACAGAACAATGAAAAAGTAAAGATGTGTTTCCCATCCTCCAGGAGCACGAAGTCTCATGGGGGAAGATATCATCAATAAAATAATCAGACCAACAAGTATAAAAATGCAAATCACGTAAGAGCTATAAAGGTACATAATAGCCTATAACATGGAAAAGTACCTAGTCAGGGAAGCTTCCTTAGTTCAGTGATAATAGCTTAGAATTAGTAGGAATTACACTGTGAAGAGTAAGCAGATTCTAGGCAGAGGGAAAAGCAAGTACAAAGGAGGAATGAAGGTATGTGGTTGGAAAAATTGAAAGGAAGACTATCATGAATAGAGTAGAGAGGACAAAAAATGTAATGCTGCATGTGGAAGAAATGGTAGGTGGGAGAAAGATTTTATATGACCCTGCAGATCTATTTGGAGTTTGGTCTTTATAAGCAAGAACAATTTCAACTAAAAGATTTCAAGCTGAGCAAGGACATAGTAAGATTTGTTTTCTAAAGAGATTGCCGTAACTTCAGTGTGGAGAAATGATCTGGAGGATCTAAGAAACGATGTAAGCTGAGTAATTAGGAGGCTTGAGAAGTCGAGATGAAAGACAAAATCATATTACTTTTAAAAATATCATGATTGAGACCATTTAACAATTATTCCTACATTCTTCCAAAATTACTAAGACTCAGAATTTTTATGTAAAAGACAAAATGGTCAAATATTTACAATGAATCATCTATTTTAATGTACTTATGGTTACTTTGAGAAAATTTATTAACCACTAGATGGCAGCAAAGCAAACAATTTCCATTTTAAATGATCCTTGGAAAACAGCAACTTTTGCTTAAATTTTTCTTCGAAAACATTTAGTAGAAAAGGCATTGGTGAGTTTGGTGCCTTCTTTGAATGTGAATTATGGCCATGTAAACAGAGTGCTGCTAATGTTATGTGACCTTCATGATGAAATAATGCCACGAATAGCTTGTGACACATAACAAAGGAATGAGGAAAAAGGGAATTTCATTGTTTTTATTGAGTTTCACTGACAGATTTTATGGAATTTTTCACGCCAAAGGTCTATTTATTCTAACTAGACTCTCAAATTTGAATGGATTTTTCAGGGTTCAAACTATCACAGGCCTTCTTTAGGGGTGACTGATCCTTTGGGAATGTTTTTTCCCTCTTTCTTCTTTCCTCTTCACTCTCCAAGGAAAATTACTCGTAAATACGGATTTTTAAAAATTTGAGAGGTTTCATAGAACTCTTGGAACCATAGGCATGTAGTTATAAATTCCCTATATTACAGTAATTTGAAAAATATGCCATCAAAATTGAAAGCACTTTAATATTTTTTTAAAAGCCTGTTACTGAACAAAGCAATAAGAAAGATTATTTGATGTTGCTCTCCAGGGACTGATGAAATTCAACAAAGGTTAAACATGTCATCCTATGAAAGTCACAACATAGAACTATTACATTTGGGCATTAATATTAATGTTAAATTGTATCTTATTAATAGCAGTAATAGCTAACATTTATTTAGTCATTATGCACCAGGCATTGTTCCTAAAAGCACTGTATGTACTATTTCAGTCTTCTTTACAATCTCTCTGAGATAGGAACGATTATTATCCCAATACTTCAGATGAGAAAGCTAAGGCACAGAAAGGTTAGTCACCCAAATCACATAACTAGTAAGTAGTCTGCCTCCAGCATCCATGCTGTTAATCACTTCACTATGACTGTATAATTACTCTGTTTAGCAGAGTGTTGTTCTCAGGAATCGAATACTATCTGAGACAATAAGAGTAGTTATGACAATAACTGAGTACTAGCCAAGCACAATGGCTCATGACTATAATCCCAGCACTTGAGGAAGCCAAGGTTGGAGGATCGCTTGAGGCCAGGAGTTTGAGGTTGCAATGAGCCATCACTGCACCACTGCACTGCAGCCTGGGAAGCAGAGTGAGACTGTCTCAAAATAATAATAATTTGAGTACTAACCACACCCATTTTCACCTCATTCTCTTTCCAATACAGTATTTGTAGGGAGAGCCAATGATAACAGAAAAAAAGGGGGAAAGAAAAACTAAATTGAAAATAGCAACTGGAGATGTTTTAAACCAATGGTGTAGATGTAGGCAGCACTGTGATCGATAGTCGCTTCTATCTCCCATACCAGGATTATACCTGAATAATACATAACCTAGTAATAGGATGATAACAGAGATCTCACCAAAGTATGTTAGTTTAATGATGGAAAAATTAAGAAAAAAGAGAAATGTTAAGAAAACATAAGGGCAATTAAGAATCTGATATAATTATGTTAGTATTCATTATACATTAGTTTCTTAGAGATGTAAGGTTTTCAGGTATGATAAAAAAGGATCAGTAAGTCATCTTGAGCTAAAAATTATCCTCAAGGTCTTGGCATTTCAGTTAAACCAAATCTAGTGTGATAATTTTGGGACACTTCATAAGAAAATACTTACACAAAGCAAGAGCTTTGGATCTGCATGAATTAGTTTCACCATGGACAAGAGAAGATACTTATAGCTTCTTGTCTCCAGGTCTGTAGGTTTTTCTTTAAATTTAAGGCTTGTTACTTTTTCTTTAAATGTAAGACTCTAAAAATGAAACAAAAACATGGTATCAGACATGAAATTCAGGACAATAGCTACCCAACCTTTAAAAGAAATTTATTATTTAAAAACTTTCAGAAAAGATATTTTTTACACTGCCAAATGTGTGGTATAAGTAGAAATAATAGTAAGCATAAGGTCAGTATTATTAAGCTTAAAAAAATTGAAAATTGTTTTGAATCGTATTATTTTTTAATCTAATAAAACATGAAAATCTGTTGCAATACTAAAAGCTTAATATCAGGTTGTACAAAATCTCCTATGTAAAAAAACTATTTTCCAAAATGTAAAAACACAAGGGAAAAAATATTTGGTCTATAGTTCTCACAAATATACACGCTGGGTAACTCATTTAACAAAAACTTATTCCCCACACATATACAAGTATTTCACAGACTCTACATTATCAATTGTAAGCTGCATCATTTGATGTCCCAAAAGGAATGAAAAACCGCTGTCAATTGTAAGACACCATTTAACATAAGACACACTCCAAATTTCAGAGAAGAAGAAAAATAAGTGCTTCTTAGAAGTAATGAAATATGTTATACAGGCAATCTCTGTATTAACTAGTTTAATTGTAAAATTTGCTTTTTCCTTCTATGGCATTCCATCTCTTTCAAGTTACAGAATGCATGCATTTTGCCTGAAGAACGTTCATAAAACAGAAACAAGTCTGAGAAAGGTAAACTTATGGCAAATATGTTTCAATTACAGAGATATATGATGAACTAAAATAAGTATAGCTATTTTTCAACCAAAAATCCAACAATTATATTCTGGATCTAATATCACTTATTATTACAAAACATTTCCTTCCTTTTTTTCCTTTAAAAGAACACAACACTATCTGATTTTGACATGAATGCCTTTATGTAAACATATATATAATATAGAAATAGTAGACTGTATACCAACTGTGGACCCATAATACAAATGCCCAAGTAAACAGGCAGTCTTTCTAAGTTAAAAACCAGACATGCATATCTACAATACAAATGAAGTATCCTCAATGTTTAAGTGAGAGAAATGCATTTGTTATTATACCCAACAACAATGAAGGGCTTTAGTCCTCAGAGGGGAAGAATGGAGATTTAATCTACACATTTATACTCAACAATGTCACTACAGAAAAGAAAGAGCAAAACTTACAAATAGTTTGCTTTTATATTTATAACTGCCCTCCAACCCCAAGGCAAATGCTTAACCAAATGATTTAATAAATTCTGGTTTTACTGTTTGCTCTCTTTAAACTGTATTTTTTCCTCTAAGTTGAGGTGTTTCACCTTAGATCAAGCTAAAACTTTGATTAAACAAATTTATTTACTTAAGCGTAACTATCAAACAGCTCTTCCCTGATGCAGGCATTGTATAGGAACACAAGATGAGAGAACAATGAGCAGATACAAGAATTTTTCCTTATTTAAGAATCATTTCCAAAAAAAAGTATAGAGTCATATGGCACAAACAACATTTCAGTCAATGATAGATAATATCATTGTCTATCAGGTATCAGAGTTGAAAAATTCCTATCAATTTTTTACCAGTTACAAAAAAAAATTCCTATCACTTAGTGACATAGTCATCATGATGTCCAAGTATAATGCATTACTTTTTGTTTGTAGTGATGGTGGTATAAACAAACCTTCACTTCTAGTCATATAAAAAATAGTATAGCACACACATTTAAGTACAGTATATAATACTTGATAATGAAAATAAATGTTACTGATGTATGTATTTACTATAGTATACTTTTTTTTTTTGAGATGGAATCTCACTTCGTTGCTGTAGTGCAGTGGCGTGATCTCAGCTCACCACAACCTCTGCCTCCTGGGTTCAAGCAATTCTCCTGCCTCAGCCTCCTGAGTAGCTGGGATTACAAGTGCGCACCACCATGCCCAACTAATTGTTTTGCATTTTTAGTAGAGAAGGGGTTTCGCCATGTTGGCCAGGCTGGTCTCGAACTCCTGACCTCAGGTGATCCACTCACCTTGGCCTCCTAAAGTGCTGGGTTTACAGGTGTGGGCCACCAGGCTGCCTACTATCATATACTTTTTATTGTTATTTTAGAGTATACTCCTTCTTAAGGATAAAAGGATAACTAGGAAACAGCCTCAGAAGGTCCTTCAGAAGGTATTCCAGAAGGCGGCACTGTTACCACAAGAGATGACAGCTCCACACGTTATTTCCTCTAAAAACCTTCCAATGGGACCAGATGTGGAGGTGGAAGACAGTAACATTGATGATCTTGACCCCATGTAGGCCTAGGCTAATGTGTATGTTTGTATCTCAGTTCTTAACAAGATTTTCAAAAATAAAATTAAAATAGAACATTTTTCAAATAGAAAAAAACTTACAGGATATAAAGAAAAATATTTTTATACAGCTAGCTGTACAATGTGTTTTAAGTGTTATTGCAGGAGTCAAGTTAAAAAATTTAAAAGTTCACAAATTTTTAAAGCTACAGCAAAGTTAGCTATCAAAGAAACAATTTTTATAAATTTGGTGTAGCTTAAGTGTATAGTGATTATAAAGTCTACAGTACAGATCCTGAGTCTAAGAAAAAAGCAAAAAATATTAAAAGTAAATGAAATAAAAAAATTTTTAAGTCTACAGTAGTGTACAGTAATGGCCTAGGCCTTACATTCCCTCAACACTCACTCAATGACTCACCCGGAGCAACTTCCAGTCCTGCAAATTCCATTCATGTTAATTGCCCTATACATTTTTTTCTTACATGCTGTATTGTTACTACAACTTTTCCGTTTGAATAAACAAATACTTACCATTGTGTTACAACTGCCCACAGTATTGAGTACAGTAACATGCTATACATATTTGTAGCCTGGAAGCAATAGCCTAGACCAAATATCCTAGGTATGCTGAAGGCTTTATAACCATCTACCTTCATGTAAGTAGACTCTATGATGTTTGCACAATGACTGAATCACTAAGGATGCACTCATTTCTCAAGACATGTCCCTGTCATTATGATGTATGACCATATTAATTATGTCACCTCTTAATCCCAGGTATCAGCATGTAAATTCTGTTCCAACATGCAGTCTAATATGAAATGCATGACTTCAGAAATTCCAATAAATTTAATTCATCTCAAATATTTTTTAATTTTAGTGGGTTACATAAAGTCAGGAACAACATGCTAAAGAAGAAATGTAAACAAACTTCTTAATTAGAAATGTAAGAAAAAAATCATTCATTCATTAGTCGATCTTCAATATTGCAAGTATTAGTAGAAATACAAGCTGGTACATGTGATCTGGCCAAAGATGAAAGGTAGTCATGTCTGGGAAGAAATTCATGAGTCTTCAGGTATCTATTAAAGGCCCAAACCATTTGTTAATTTAGACCATGTGACTGAATTACAGGCATGTAAGAAAGATCTGCTGAACCAACATGCCATTTAAGACAAAAAATGTTGAGAAATAATATGTATTTGTGAAAATTCAGACATCCGTTATTGGCACTTTTGAAATTTACGAAAGCAGATGTTAGTTGTCAAATAGTAAAATGAGTGCTAAGACAAACATTTCAAATATTAAAAAAATACCACAAAAGTACAGGGAGAATACGCTACGGCTCGATGTTCATATAAAAATAGCCAAAGAGGGCCGGGCACGGTGGCTCACGCCTGTAATTCCAGCACTTTGGGAGGCCAAGGCGGGTGGATCACGAGGTCAAGAGATCGAGACCATCCTGGTCAACAAGGTGAAACCCCATCTCTACTAAAAATACAAAAATTAGCTGGGCATGGTGGTGCGTGCCTGTAGTCCCAGCTACTCGGGAGGTTGAGGCAGGAGAATTGCCTGAACCCAGGAGGCGGAGGTTGCAGTGAGCCGAGATCGCGCCATTGCACTCCAGCCTGGGTAACAAGAGCGAAACTCCGTCTCAAAAAAAAAAAAAATAGCCAAAGAGTTTAAATAACTAAAAAGTCAATATAAAATAATACTATCTTAGATTATATTCATAGAAACAGAGTATACAAACACAACGGTTTAATATTAACATCAGATCTTAACATGGCATTTTAATTTTAAAAATTTTTGTTAGGTTGGCCTTTCCAGAAGAGAAGCAAATCAGATCAAGGAGGGGTTTTGGCTTTTTGTTTTTGTTTTTGTTTTTTTGAGACAGAGTCTTGCTCTGTTGCCCAGGCTGGAGTGCAGTGACATGATCTTGGTTCACTGCAACCTCCACCTCCTGGTTTCAAGGGATCCTGTCTCAGCCTCCTGAATAGCTGGAACTACAGGCACCTGCCACCAGGCCTGGCTAATTTTTTTGTATTTTTAGTAGAGACATGTTGGCCAGGGAGGTCTCAAACTCCTGGTTTCAAGTGATCTGCCCGCCCCAGCCTCCCAAAGTGCTGGTATTATAGGCGTGAGCCACCGTGCCTGGCCTGGAGGAGGGTTTTGAAACTAGATCAAGTAAGAAATTCATTCCTTCATTCATTCTGCAAATACGTACTAAATGTCCAGTATGTACCAGGCATTGTTCAAAAGCTAGGGATTCAGTGTTGAATAAGCCAAAGCTCCTGCTTTCATCAAGCTAACTTGCTAGTGAAGGACAACTAAAGAACCTGACAGACACTGAACTGAATGTCAAGAAACCACAGAACTAACTCTGGTTGACTATTCATTAACCATGTAACTATCTGTTATTAATATAACTTTATTTAAGCTTCAGTTTCCTTAGCTATAAAAACAGACCCAACAAACACATACACTGTTAAAGAGAGCTTAAAAAGGCTGGGTGTGGTGGCTCACACCTATAATCCCAGCACTTTGGGAGATCAAGGCAAGTGAATCACTTGAGGTCAGAGTTCAAAAGCAGTCTGCCCAAAATGGTGAAACCCTGTCACTACTAAAAATGCTAAATTAGCTGGGCATGAAGGTGGGCACTGTAATCCCCGCTACTCGGGAGGCTAAGGCAGGAGAATCACTTGAACCTAGGAGGTGGAGGTTGGAGTGAGCCAAAATTGCATCACTGCACTCCAACCTGGGTGATAGAGCAGGACTCTGTCTCAAGGGGAAAAAAAGGAGCTAAAAGAATAAAATCTCTTCCAATGCCAAAACTATATAAAAATATAAAGCATTCTAGGAGTACAGAATAGAATTCTGATTAAGGATTCTTAATCAAATATCTGCAGGGCTGCCTTGTGGAAGAATTCCACAGAACTCCAAAAGAAAGAGAATCAATGATGGCTGGAAGTAACAGAGACATGTTTCTACCTTGGTTGAAGAGAAAATTTTCAAATAGCTCCTTCCAACAAGTAACTTGTCTCTCCAAAATACAAAGTGTTTGTAAAGCCTTGAAACAGATATTATTTTACTTTCACTGTTTTGTAAATTGAACTCCTTGATCGCTACTTCTGAAGCAAGCTAATGGCTCGGGTTTATCACAGTCCCAAATCATTTGAGGCAATACAAATGAGGCACAACCCTCTGAACATATGCTGTAATACAGTGGTTCTCAACTGGGGGGTGATTTTTGTCCCCCAGGGGACATCTGGAAATATTCAGAGGCATGTTTGGTTTTCAAGACTGGAAGGGGTTAGGGAGTAAGGGGAATATTGGCATCTAGTGGATAGAGGCCAGAGATGCTATAAATACTCCAGAATGCACAGTACAGCCCCCTATAACAAAGTTATCCGGTCCAAAATGTTAACAGTGCCAACAGTGAGAAACTCTGGTGTTAGGTATTATCTGTAAACCATTTATTACATATTTGCTTGTGTTGCCAGACTCCATGCCACATGTAGTAAGTTATCTCTTATTTATTTATTTATTGAGACAGACTCTCGCTTGTTGCCCAGACTGGAACAATGGTGCGATCTTGGCTCACTGCAACCTCCACCTCAGGGTTCAAGTGGTTCTCCTGCCTCAGCTTCCTGAGTAGCTGGGATTAAAAACCACCATGCCTGGCTGATTTTTGTATTTTTAGTAGAGACGATGTTTTGCCATATTGGCTAGGCTGGTCTCGAAGTCCTGACCTCAGGTGATCTAAATGTGTCCTTCCACAGTTAATAAATGTGATTTTCCTGAAAATCAGTCAATTAAAGTAGACTTACTTTTTTTCCTTGAAAATATCAAGTTTATAGCCAATGGCAACAGTTACATAAAATGAACAAATTACATGGCAATTCCTCAAGAGATTCAAGTAATTTTCAAACGCCTTGGAAATAAATGCCTCCCAAAGTGTTGGGATTATAGGCCTTAGCCACCATGCCCAGTGTGAGTTCTTCATTAGGCATTTTCAAGCAAAAGCTACAAGCCGTTTGCTTGGAATCTCTATGAGAGAAAGTGTGATGTTTGTTTAGTTCATCATGCTTCTCTGGCATTAGCATTCTTGCCTGGCAAACAGAAGAAGGTCAATACTTCCATACTGGTTATCTATTAACTAAGTTTATGAGGGATGAGATTTACCCTAACAGCCATCCAAAATCTAAAATTTTCTTATTCCAAAAAATTGATTCATATTAAATTTGCTATTTATTGTATCTCATGGAAGTATCAGCCCAGAAGCTGTCTTTTAGTCATTATGTACAAATATATATACATATAAAATTTCAAAAACATAAACAGCTTAAGAATGACTTTGAAAATTAAATGTCTATTGACATTTTCAGAAAATAATTATAAATAAAAACTAAATTCTTACTACAGGGGCCTTTGGGCCAAAAGAGGAAACTCTCTCTAGTTATGGTTTTTTAAATAATGATCAGTAAAATAATATGTAGCTCTAAGAATCAGCTTGTAACTAGGGCTAAGAAGTAAAATAACTTCTAAGTGTAAAGAATGTATTCAGATTGCCAATCAAATTTTATCTTTGTTCAAAAGAATCATTTCATTTCATTTCATTTTCGTTTAGTCCTCATGCACAGAAAATTATGGGCAGCTGGTGGAGTAGATATTGAGGTTAAATAGGAAGTAAATATTAACCTCCCACCAAGCCCTATTTTTGGAGGCCATTAATTTTCTACCAGTAAAGATAGTAAACTTAAAAAGTCAAATAAACTGCTAATTTCCCAGAAAATCTCTGGAATAAACAGGTCAACAAATAACTTTTAAACAACTTATTTCAAGTAGTTTTTAAAGATTTTTTAAAATGTCTTGTTAAATAACACTTAAGCAGCTATTATTTATGCTTACCTCCAATTATACCTGTACTGAAAATCTTTTAAACTTAAAAAAAAAATGAAGTACTTGGCATTACAAAAAGTCAACTAAAAGGTAACCTTGCATTTTACAGTTTACTTAAGAAAACATCATTGCCATGATCTTTTGTCTGTATTTTTTAGGCTCAATAATCCCAGAATATATGGCATAAAAAACTTCTCCATTTGAACATTTAAGATAAACAATCCTCAGAAATAATTACTGACAACTGGATAAGAGTGAACCACAACTGTATAAAACCAAAATATTTCCTTGACTAAGGGGACTTGGAAAAAGAGAAGCATGCCAGGGAGGAAGCTGTTTAAATTATCTCCTAAAGTGAAATGACTGATTTACTAGATGAAACCAACAGGTGAAGACAAGCTACATTTTCATTTGAAATAACAAGATGTGACTATAATAGTAACTATACACAGAAAAGTCAAAGAAACCAAGGACTTTTCTGAGGTAGTTACAATGGGTCATACTTACAGCCACAGAAGCCCACTGCCATGCAAAACAGTGACTGGTTGGCATCTGATCATGTGAGCGACAGCAGCCAATAAGAATAGAAAATAAGAAGCAGAAGACAAAGCACCACCAATCAATGTCAAGAGTTGCCATGTATAATACTCTTGCTATACATAAACATCAAGAATGACTTCCACAATCTTTTTTAATTGATTCCATAAGAGTTTTTATATTTCATATTAAGAGCAATAATCTGTGGGAATTCCCAATTTTCAGTCTTTTTTATCAGGTTTATAGTCAAATGTCAATATCAAAGTGCCTATCATTTTTAAAGGATCAAAGCATATTTACTGAAATATAAAATATTTTTATTTTAAATATGAAAACTCCAAATTGTATTTATTTCCTAAGTGTAACAGTCAGGATCCAATGAGCTAAAATGTGCATTCGCAGGAACATTCACTCTAACCCAGGAGTCAGCTTCCCTTACTCATCCCCAAAAGGTGAGAAGCTGATCAAAATTTTTTCATTCTAAAGTTAAAGAGAAACAAGACTTTAAAAAGAGAAAAAAAGGGGGCATTCATTAAGACTTTCAGTGTTTTGTGAGAAAATTTAAGAAAAGTAAGTTCAACTCATGGAAACAGTGGAAAACAAACATTATTAACTAGTATTCAACAATATTGCTGTATACAACATACCACAACATTTATAGGAAATGAAGGATCCATTCAATTCTCTAAAATAATCAAAGCAGCAGGAATGGGATAAAGACACTAAAAATGCAATAGAAAGGAGGTGAGATTCAAAATTACCGGTGCCATTCGTATTGCTGGGTGTGCTCCGCAACCTTGCACTGCTTTATGAAGTGTCTCACCAAACATATTTCGAAGTTCAACTGAGTGACAATACACAGCATCAATCTTAGGCCACCAATCCAATGCCGACTACAGAAAAAGACCATAAGAAAGAAAAAGTACAAAATTACATGAGTTGTATGTTCTAGTTATCACTGAAGTTTTAAGTTTTATCCTTTTGTCAGGAACTTTCTAAGACCATGCAAACACACACCATGATTTCCAAAATCTTCAAACAATGTCTTTAATTCAAACACTAAATCATACATATTATATTATAAAAGCTAATAATGAACATGAGACAAATTGCCCACTTCATGAACATGTGCATATGTGACTATCTTTTCTCAATGATAAGCCAGTGAATTTAAAAAACAAAGTCTTCAGAGAGCTAATCTGTAGCCAATATTTTTCTTTTGTTTTTTTAAGCTTAATGTTTTACAATTTCTGAAACACATGCATACATGTGATATGTTTTCCCGGGTAAGAATGGTATTATTAAAGCTTTAAAAGTGATTAGTGGTTCAACACAGTATTGAAAGGATATGTGGAAAACCATTACTTATATGTTTACAGACAACAATAATTACAACATGAAATTAGTAAATGAAATAAAGCTATTATTAAGTAAACCTATAACCTTAAATTGATATGCAATAATGACACGATACACGGGAGACTAACAATCACCATAAACAAAGACAAACTGATCCTAGCGAAATACGTATTTTTAATTACTTTATATATTTTCAATTTCAATTTAACCTGTTTAGCTTTGATGTCTAGTTTTCAGTGCCTAGTTTATTTGAAAGTGTATCTTTTAACTTTAAAATGAATGACCTGATATATTATTAAAAAATGGCAATTATGAAAATCACTATTCTATAAAGTCAAACATTTAATACAAAAATGACTAGATGAATTTTCACTACATATAAGGAATAAGCATGAAATGACCTAAAATATAGGCTTCTAATTTATAATACTCCAGATGTTTATAAGAAATATCTGGAAGAATAATACATTCAAATTGTAGATAAGAGAGATTTAATAACCTCACATCTCATTCCCAGATTTTTTTTTCTTATTCAAAACTAAGCTAAGTCTCAACATTTTAATTTATTCACTTGAAATTCTCAGAATATTTTGAGTAGCATCAATGTATATCACCTTAACTAAACTGTGGATTACAAATCCTTTTCACTGGATAGTAAAATATAAAACCAACTTATGCTACACATTTTGAATACTGAACTGGAGTTCCATTCAGGAAGGAGCCCCAAGCTTGGAGGGAAGAAACGCTTTTCTGGGACAGTATGGTTGTTTACACTTTTCCCTCAACTCCCACTTTATATAATCTATTTCCTACAAATGATCAATTATGAGTCTGATAGTATAATGGATTCCTCCAACTCTCGGCAATTTTGACCACCTGATTTGCCCAAAGCAACCAATGCAACTTGATTTCCTTATACTTAACTAAGTTATACAGCTTGTGTTAATCAGCCTAAAGTAACAAAAAGCTGAATAATAATAAAGTACACTGAGTGAAGGGTCTTCCTCACCCAATACATCTCATAAGATCTTGTCAGAAACTGATAAACTAAGATAGGTATTCCATATAACATCCTATTCAAATTGCTGTCATTTTTTACAGCTTTTTAAACTGTATTGTGGTATCAGGTGTACCATATAAAATAACTTTAGGCATAAGACTTAGTAATTTTCATAGTTTTCATTTTTCATAATATACTCATTTTTAAATAAAAGATACATTTTCAAAATAAAATAAGCATAAAAAACTAAACATCATATGGTTGGCAAAAAATTTTAGTATTTTGAGGCAGTTACTAAATGTGTCCTTCTTGAAAATCACTCAATTAGACTACTCTTTTTTTCCTTGAAAATACCAAGTTTATAGCCAAATGGCAACAGTTACACAACATGAGCAAATTATGTGGCAACTCAAGAGATTTAAATAATTTTCAAATGCCTTGGAAATAATTCCTTTCAACTACAACCTCTCAGGAGAAAGAGATCACCTCATTTCTAGTATGTGAACTATTTATTCAAACTACAATAAATTTCCATAAGGAAAAACCAGAAATAAAGTACCATACCAGCTATAGTATGTACTAGTGATGGCTAAGATAACTGGTTCATATGTTTGTATATTACTTATTAAATTTTCCAATTACATATCTAATTTAACCTAAAGGAAGGCTATAACATAAATCTTCCAACTATAATTCATCTCTTATGGCACATAATAAAGATGACAGTACAACTACTATTTTAGCAACTGCTAGAAACTTGCATTATAGTAAGATTCAAATAATGGATATATTTTAAAATTTTCTAAGAAGAAATACTAGAATATTTTAGATCTAAATTCAGTACTTATGAACTGAGTATGAGTATGTTTCACAAAAGTAAAACTCCAAACACCTTACTACTTTTACATAAACCCTCAATACACCACATCAGCAAAACTCTTATCTTATTTGAGAATGTGATACTTTAAAAATGTGTGGACTGGCTAAAGAACCATGGGAGAAGAGAACTTATGAGGTACATTGAACCAAGAATCATTAGAAAAGAAATTTTACACTATGAATGAATTTAAGATCGTAAGTTCAAATATCTAAGAACAATTTCATGTGATTTTTCAAGACATAAAATATTTCCATAATAAATGTCTTCAATGAAACTCTAAAATAGTCAGTCTCATAAATTTGCATTTTCACTTTATAAATAGTCCTTTTCCATCAAAAAGTACTTCAGATTCAATAGCGATTAGCCTCAAATACAGGGGAAATATCCTAGCGTGAAACAATTTACCACACGATCTATAATAATAAAGTATCACTACCCAAGGCATAATTTTAAAAGATACTTTTAACTAATATTTACGTTCCTTTTCAAGTTATTTCATTGAAAAGTTACTGATACTTCATATTTAAAAATTAATCATTTTTTTCTTTATAAAAACAGATTTTCATATGACTTGACCTCTGATACAGACACACTCCACCCTCCACACATGCAGTGCTCATTAGAATAGAAGAGGATGCACAGCCACTTTCACCAAGTACACTGAGGCATGCATGAAGCACCACTCCAGGCATGCTTGGAACCCAGAAAGGAGCAGCTCAGCCACTTACAGCAGTGCCAAGTCCATGCTTGAAAGTGCTCTATATAGTCAATTGTAGACAAAAACATTTGAAAATTAAAGTAACTAGCCACAAAGTATCAAAAAAGTATATATTTGGGTTTATTATATACAAATTTTAAGCATTTATGTAAAGCTATCCACTCTTTGAATACTTTAAGTGTTATAAGCCACAGGGGAAAAAACCATTGTCTTATTTCTGAATTACACATAAACTTGAGAGGGAAAACCATCTTTTCTTTTGTTTAAATGGCCTTGAAAGTAAACCTTGAAGGTACAATGCCCTGGCTCATTATGCTGACAAAAGTACAGTAATATTTTTAAAAATTTTTAATACAAACATACGTTATTTACAATCTTCATTAAACTTCCCCTTTTGGAACAAAGCATATTCAGTGTTACTTCTACCTGCAATTCAACTCAGTGATACTCAACTAAGGGAGGAGGTATTGTTCCCTTAGGCAGGTTTAGTTATTCATAATGACTAGGGATGGGGGAGATGCAGCACAACTGGCACTTAATGAGATGTTAAAGGTCCTGCAATGCCCAAGGCATCCTGCACAACAAAGGACTGTCCTCCCAAAATGCTCACTAAACACCTGCTGAGAAAAATTAAATGTGTCACCAAATAGCTTTATCAATAGTTAATTTTCCCCTGAAGGAATGGCTAGAATATGGGCAACATTTATTTTAAATAAACACAACAACCAGGGCAAATGAGGGTGAGGGGTTATTTTCAACTCACCAGAGGCAGTCTTAAAATGGAATTTGATTATTAACAGGACAAATATACCACGTTTCAATAATTAAAGCCCCTTTTAAGGAAGGAAAATGTTGACCAATTTACACATAAGTGTGAATATCTATCATTTGATAAAAATGGAACAATGGAAAATAACACCTGAAAACTTTCAAAATAGGGTTGTTCATAATTACAAGAACAGAATTTTAAAAATCCACAGCCAAGGGGGCGGATCATTTGAGATCAGGAATTCAAGACCAGCCTGGCCAAGATGGTAAAACGCTGTCTCTACTAAAAATACAAAAATTAGCCAGACAGGGTGGCATAAGCCTGTAATCCCAGCTGCTCAGGAGGCTAAGGCAAAAGAATCGCTTGAACCCGGGAGGTGAAAGTTGCAGTGAGCCGAGATCACACCACTGCACTCCAGCCTGGGCAACAGAGCAAGATTCTGTCTTTAAAAAAAAAAAAAAAAAAAACACAGTCCAAATTTGATAAAGTTTTGCTGTCATTCTATTTTAATGTCTCCACATCAGAGCTGAAGGTATCCCAAGTACCTTTTAATAATTTCACTTATTTTGTCTGTTATGCTTTTATATCTTGTAGATACCTCTTTTGAAGTATATAAATATTTTATTTTAAGAAAAATGAAATTGTATACTATGAATGAATAAAAGATCAAAAGATTTTAAAGTACTATCAAATACAGTCCCACCATTTTGTCAATGTGCTATACTGGACTACAACATAAATACTATTACTTTTAACTTAAATGGTAAGGTGGCAAGTCAATGTATTGAATGCTGTGAAAGGGCTAAGAGTATTCAAAAATTATGTTTGAAAAGCTTTAGTATGAAAATTTTAAATCATATTTTCAGTGGCATTTTTCTCAAGGGCTTCTGATCTGAATAAAATGTTTCAGATTTAATGTTTCCAAAGCATCTTATTAACTCCATCTTCCTTAATATGGTCCCTTGGGCCAAGACTTAATATGAATAATACAAATATTTGTCAATTATCAAATATAATGACCGTGGAACAATTTTCCTACTCCATACATCTAAATTCAGAACCTTTCTGAAAACCAAGAGTGCATTTCTTAAAAAGAAATGGCAAAGAAAAGAAAGAAAAAATTTTTTTTAGTAACTGAGCAATACCTTTTGGACTTACATTGGTGATGATTCGATGGAGTGAATTTACCAGCACATAGTGAAATGTAGAAGGTGAATTCTGAGCCAGGCAGATCTATAAAAAAAGAAAAAAAAAGCAGAGTATTTCTATGAGAAAAATATTCAGTAATACAAATGAAGACAAAAAGAACAGCAAGTAGAAAGTTTTTTAAAAACACTAAGTTTTCAAGGTCTTGAAATGAACGGTAATCCATAATAGTGAGAAATACTGATAAAGGTGAACCTCCTTATCTCTCCAGACTTTTCATTTATAAAAGATAATAGCATCAGTAAACATAGATAAAAACCAATGCTCTCACCTTAAAGTGTTGGTTGTTGTGAGGGCTTATACGAAAGCAAGAAACAAGGCAGTCAATCATTAGATCCACATCTGCAGGCTGACTGCCTCTTGAGAATGGCTTACTTGGATTAAAAAGCAGGTTCTATAAAAACCCCAACAGAAAACAAAAGCCTTTAAATACCCATGCAGTATTTCTTTTACTACTATGTAATAACATCAACACATCATTCACACAGATGGCAGTAAAATTCAGCTGCCAGAAAAAGCACAAAGCATCAATACTGTGGTTCATCAGTCGAATACAATTGTTCCTATACCATATGTAGCTTCCTTTCAGGCCCTAATTGCCACATTATTTTAAACCCAAGTCCATATATTTATGCTTATTTGAGAAACTGGTGTTTTTTTTCATATTTGCAGTCCATTTAGGCTGATGAACATATTAACAACAAAAGTAAGTCCTATGAACTTATCGAAGAATCAGAACTTTAATGTTAGCATATCTGTGACATAATACTTATGCTAGAAAATTCATTTAATTTTCTTAAAGTTTGTAGTAGAGAAAGAATAAGCATGTTACCTTAAGATCAACCACCATGGACTGAACTAGTAGGAAAATGACAGAGTTATCTTCCCAATTGATGTAAGTACTTGCTTTACACAGTTTGACACAGGCAATTGCAGCACTTTCTGTCAGCTGCCTACTTCCTCCATGGCCAGCAAGGGCTTTTCGTAGACTGTCCAGAAACAACTTCTACAGAATTCAAATATAGTGTTAATATATTAAGTTTCTTCTATTCCAGATTTACCTAATATGATAGCAAATTAACAGCCTCTAAAGCTCATACTATAAAGACTGCATAATTTATATTTGCGGTTTTCAATTCCATAATTTACGTAGTGGTCATCATTTAAATGTTTCCCAAATAAAAACACCACATCTTTTTTCTACTTTATTGAATTATTAAAGGAATATAAAAAATAGTCCTTCCCAAACAAGGGAGCTGTTTTCTGAACATTTTTTTTTTCTTTTTGAGATGGAGTCTTCCTCTGTTGCCCAGGCTGGAGGCATGATCTCAGCTCATTGCAACCTCTGCCTCCTGGGGTCAATCCTCCTGCCTCAGCCTCCCAAGTAGCTGGGATTACAGGTGCTCATCACCATGCCTGACTAATTTTTCTATTTTTAGTACAGATGGGTTTTTGCCATGTTAGCCAGGGTGGTCTTAAACCCCTGGGCTCAAGTGATCTTCTGCCTCAGCCTCCCAAAGTGCTGAGATGACAGGCGTGAGCCACCACCACGCCTAGCCTTCAACTTTGAATTCAGCTGATCATCTCTTCTTTTTGGTATTTAAAGTCTAAATATTATACTATCTTGCCTATGGTCTATGATAAAGTATTCCATCGTTTTCTAACATTCCAGGCTATTTTTCAACCGTCAGCCTTTTAAATAAGAATATATTCAAGGCTGTTCTCTTGCTCTAAATTTGTTTCTCAAAAAAAATTATCTATTGTGATGTCAACTCCTCTTTACAGTTCATTAACAAATTTCTTCCCTTGGCTTTTCTCCTAAATGAACAACATCTCACATCTCCACCTACCTGTATGCTCAAATGTAACATGTCAAAAACTAAATGAACCTAACACCAGCATAATATATTCTTCTCAAATGTACATAGAACATTCTCTAAAACAGACCATATGTTAGGGTACAAAATAAGTCTTAATACATTTAAAGAAACTGAAATCAAAGTATGTTTTCTGATCATGATGGAAATGAAACCAGCAGATGAAAAATTAAAAAATTCTTGCAGTTCAGCAAAGAAAGTAAACAAATAAGAAAAACTAAAAAATTCACAAATATGTGAAAATTTGTGAATCTTAACCAATAGATCAAAGAAAAAAAATCACAAAGTAAATTAGAAACCATCTTAAGGCAAATGAAAATGAAAACACAAAATACTAAAACTATAGAGTACAGTGAATACAGGGATAAAAGAAAAATGTATAGCTGTAAACACATTAAAAAATAAGAAAGTTCTCAACTCAATGACCTAACCATACACCTCAAAGAACTAGAAAAAGAGTAAACGACACCAAAGCTAGCAGAAGGAGAAAATAATAAAGATTAGAGTGAAGACAGAGAACAGAAAAACAGTGGAGAAAAATCACAAAACCAGAAGCTGATTCTCTGAAAAAGTTGACAAAATTGACAAAACTTTAGGTAGATTAATTAACAAAAAAACATAAGAGAGACACAGAGAGAACACCAAATTACTAAAGTCAGATATGACAGTGGTGACATGGACAGTCATGTGGCTCACACCTGTAATCCCAGCACTTTGGAAGCTGAGGCAGGCGAATCACTTGAGGTTAGGAGTTCAAGACTAGCTTAGCCAACATGGTGAAATGCTCTTCTCTACTAAGAAGACAAAAATTGCATAGGCATGGTGGAGCATGCCTGTAGTCCCAGCTACTCAGGAGGCAGAGGTGCAGTGAGCCAAGATCATGTCACTGCACTCTAGCCTGGGCAAAAGAGCAAGACTCCATTTCAAAAAAAAAAGGAAAGGAAAGAAAGGGGAAGGGGAAGGAAAGAGAGAAAAGGAAATAGGAAAGAAACAAAAGAAAAAAAAGGAAAAGAAGAAAGAGGTGACACTACTGATTTTACAAAAATAAAAAAGGATTATGAGACAATACTATATAAGACTGTATGCCAACAATTTGGATAACCTGGATAGAGTGGACAAATTCCTACAAACACATACTCTACGAACATTGACGCATGAGGAAATAGAAAATCTAAATAGAACTGTAACTAGTAAGATCAAATCAGTAATCAAAAAGCTCCCAAAGAAAAGGCCAGGACCAGATAGCTTTCACTGGTTGATTCTACCTGATATTTAAAGAAGAATCCTTCTCAAACACTTACAAAAAATTAAAGAGAAGGGAATACTTCTCCTTATTAGTTATATGAGTCCAACATTACCCTGATACCAACGCCAGACAAAGATACTACAAGAAAACCAGAAACCAATATATCTTGGGAATATTGATGAAAACCTCAACAAAATCAGCAGCATATTAAAAGGATAATACCCCATGTGAAACTTACTCCAGGAGCACAAGATGGTTTAACAACAAAAAAATTCTATTTAATACACCACATTAATAAAGAAGGAACTCCACATGATCATCTGAATCAATGGAGAAAAACCACTTGACAAAGTTCAACACCGTTCATGATAAAAAACACTCAAGCTAGAATTAGAAGGAAATTCCCTCAACATCATAAAAGCCATATATTAAAAACCAATAGCTAATGACATACTCAATAGTGAAAGACTCAAAGTTTTTCCTCTAAGATCAGGAACAGGATGAGGATGCCCAATTTTTCTACTTCTACTTGACATAGTATTACAAATTCTAGACAGAGCAATTAGGCAAGAAAAAGATGGAAAAGTCATCCAAATAGGACAGAAAAAAGCAAAATTATGCCTACCCACAGATGATATATATATAGAAATCCCTAAAGATGACATATACATACCAAAAACAAATCATTAGAGCTAATAAATTCAAAGTCATAAAATACAAAACCAGCACACAAAAATCAGCTGTATTTCTATGCCTTAGCAATGAAAAATACAAAAAGGAAATTAAGAAAATAATTCCACTTATGATAGCATCAAAAATAAAATATTTAGGATCAAGGAGGTGAAAAACATATACAACAAAAAACTATAAAACATTGCTGAAAGAAATTAAACATAAATAAATGGAAAGATATCCCACATTCCTAGATCGTTAAGGTAACGATATTACCCAAAGCAATATATGGATTCAGTGCAATCCCTATCAAAATCCCAATGGCATTTTTTGCAAAAAAAAAGAAAAACCCATCCTAAAATTCACATGGAATCTCAAAGAACCATATAATAGTCAAAATTATCTTGAAAAAGAATGAAGTTAGAGGACTCACACTTTCTTACTTGAAAACTTATTACAAAGCTACAGTCATCAAAACAATGTCATACTAGCGTAAGCACAGTCATATAGACCAATGGAATAGAGAGCATAGAAAGAAAACCTCACACATGACCAAACAATTTTTGACAAAGGTGCTAAGACCATTCAATGGAGAAAGGACCATCTTTTCAACAAATAATGCTTGGAAAACTGATTATCCACATGCAAAAGAATGAAGATAGACCCTTCTTTTACATCATATACAAAAATTAACTCAAAAGAGATCAAAGACCAAAACTTAACAGTAAAGCTATAAAATTGCTAGATAAAACATAGAAAAAAACTATTTCCAATATTGGATTTGGCAATGATTTCTTGTATATGACACCAAAAAAGCACAGGCAACAACAACAAAAAAAAGATAAACTGGGCTTCATCAAAATAAAAACTTTTGTGTGTCAAAGGACACTATCAAGAAGATGAAACAACAATCCACAGAGTGGGAGAAAATATTTTTGCTATTTTTTTGTCTTTTTGATAGTAGCCATTTTAACTGGGATGAGATGATACTTCACTATGGTTTTGATTTGCATTTCCCTGATGACCAGTGATGTTGAGCTTTTTTAAAATATATATATATTTGTTGGTCATTTGTCTGTCTTCTTTTGAGAAATGTCTATTCAGGTCATTTGCCCATTTTTTAACTGGATTTTTTTTTTCTTTTGCTGTTGAGATGTCAGAGTTCCTTGTATATTCTGGATATTAATCCTCTGCTGGATACATAGTTTGTAAATATTTTCTCCCATTCTGTAGGTTGTCTTTTCACTCTGCTAATAGTTTACTTTGCATTAACGTTAATTTTGTAAAGAAAAGTAACTTAAATTCTTGACAATATGGAATTTAAAACATGGTATAGTCAAGCTGGGTGTGGTGGTGCATGCTTCTGGTTGCAGCTGTGTGGAGACTGAGGTGGAAGAAGATTGCCTAAGTCCAGAAGTTTGATACCAGCCTTGGCAACATAATAGCAAGACTTAATCTCTTTTTAAAAATGGAATATTCGATTTGGGGAACACTGCAACAGCAGTTAAAGACAATGACATGGCCAGGTGTGGTGGCTCATGCCTGTAATCCCAGCACTTTGGGAGGCCGAGGTGGGTGGGTCACAAGGTCAAGAGATCGAGACCATCTCGGCCAACATGGTGAAACCCTGTCTCTACTAAAAAAAAAAAAAAAAAAAAATTAGCTGGGTGTAGTGGCATGCGCCTGTGGTACCAGCTACTTGGGAGGCTGAGGCAGAAGAATCGCTTGAACCCAGGAGGCAGAGGTTTCAGTGAGCTAAGATTGTGCCACTGCACTCCAGCCTGGTGACAGAGGAAGACTCAAAAAAAAAAAGACCTACATGAACAATGGTTCTCAAACTTCAATGTGCATCACAATCACTTGAAGGACTCACTAAAAACAGCTGTCCCCAACCGCCCCCCCCCCCGCCCACCCCGGGCTTCTTATTCAGCAGGACTAGAGTAGGGACCTAAGAATTTGCATTTCTCACAAGTTTCCAGGTGATGCTGATACTGCTGGTCTGAAGATCACACTTTGAGAAACACTAAACTATATACCTGTCTATCTCTCCATCCTCATAAAAATACAAAAGCTAGACTGGAAGAATACACATCTAACCCTTTGCAGTGGCTGTCCCTGGGAAAGAAGAAAAAGAAATTAGTGGGATTTGTAATTAAGTGAGAATTTATGGAAGTATTACTTGTTCACAACTTTTAAAAGCCATGAGGACTAAGCTCTGATTTCTTATCTTGCCCAAATTCCTACCTAAGGAATCTGAGGAGTCATGCCCTACAAACTGTAAATTCTCATCAGATGGGTTTTATTTGACCCTATATATCGTGACTTACTTTTCACTCTAACTCTGGTAAAACATTAAGAGAAAAGGAAAAAATATTTAGTCCCAAAATATATTCCCTTGCTGTACCTTGAAATTGTGCTGCAAAGTCTCCAGTGGGAAAAATCCACGTTCTACAGAGAATCCCTTTTCCCTTTGTTTTCCTTCCTTCCTTTCCAGATCCAGGAGATAATCAACTAAGAGCCAGGGTCCCTTTTAGATCCCATAAGAAACATTTTACAACCTGCTCTCTCTGAGTCTTGCTATCTGAGACATTCCTCTGCACAATGAAACTTGGTCTCCACAAATCTTTTATCTTAACCTGGACATTCCTTTCCATTAATCCCAAGTCTTCAGATAAATTCAACCAACTGTCAACCAGAAAATGTTTAAATTTACCTACAGCCTGGAAGCCCCCAGTTTGAGTTGTCCCATCCTTCTAAACCAAACCAATGTATTTCTTAAATGTATTTGATTGATGTTTCATGCCTTCCTAAAATATATAAAACCAAGCTGTCCCCCAACCACTTTGGGCACATGTTCTCAGGACCTCTTGAGGGCTGTGTCACAGCCTATGAGCACTCATATTTGGTTCAGAATAAATCTCTTAAAATATTTTATAGTCTTTTCATTGACACATATATAAATTTCTTAAAAGATGAGCAATGTAGCAAAATGTCAACAGAAATATGGGGAACTGTTACATTCTTTGTACATTTCAAATATATCTTTTTTAAAAAAGATACTATAGTCAAAAGAAACAGGTGACTGGAAAAATATTTACAGACTAAAAATGTAGGATTACTGTTCTTAATATATAAAAAGTTTGGCTGGACACGCTCATGCCTGTAATCCCAGCACTTTGGGAGGCCGAGGTGAATGGATCAGGAGGTCAAAAGTTCAAGAGCAGCCTGTCCATGATGGTGAAACCCTGTCCTTACTAAAAATTTAAAAATTAGCCAGGTGTGGTGACACACACCTGTAAACCTAGCTACTTGGGAGGCTGGGACAGAGAATTGCTTAAACTCAAGAGGCAGAGGTTGCAGTGAGCTGAGATGGCACCACTGCACTCCAGCCTGGGCAAATAAAATGTATATTTGAGTATATATCCCTGAGTGAAGGTATATAACTTTGTGTAATTTTTATTTTCATGTTATAGGGACACAACATAATTTTCATTTTCTTAAAGATTGTAACTTGCCTTCAACATTTGTATCTATGGATTAATATTCACAGATATAAATGTTAAAATCTATACATACATTTTCTTGTTCCTAATCTCATGTTACCATTCTATGCTTGAAAATTTATAATGTAATTTTAATGCTAGTATCTATTGTTTGCTTCCTTTCTGAATGACATTTTCTTCAGCTTTATTGAGGTATAATTGAAAAATAAAAATTGTATGTATTTAAGGTGTACAACATGATGTTCTGATAAACATATATTCTAAAATGAGTACCACAATCAAGGTTATTAACACATCATCATGTCACACAGTTTACCTCTGAAGGAGAAGGTAAGAATACTTGAGATAAAATACTATTTTACCTTATTAGTGAGGCAAAATTTTTAAAGAAAACAGCTAATCCTGATTTTTAAAAATGCAGGAAAACAGGCAATCTAATTCAGTGGGGATGAAACTGTGACCTGCTGCAACTATTGGGGAGTGTAAATCTAATAACTACTACAGTTTTTTTTTTTTTTTGAGACAGAGTCTGTCTCTGTTGCCAGGTGTCAGGCTGGAGTGCAGTGGCCCAATCTTGGCTCACTGCAACCTCTGCCTCCCAGGTTCAGCAATTCTCCTGCCTTAGCCTTCTGAGTAGCTAGGAGTGTGCCACCACGCCCAGCTAATTTTTGTATTTTTTAGTAGAGACAGGGTTTTACCATGTTGGCGGGATGGTCTTGATCTTTTGACCTCGTGATCCACCCGCCTTGGCCTCCCAAAGTTTACAGGCGTGAGCCACCACACCTGGCTACTACTTACAAATTTTAAATCCAAATGTTCTTGACACAGAAACCCCAGGTTTGGGATTTTTGTCTATAGAATTAAGAGCATCAGTTAACAAGAATATATGAACAAGATATTTACTTAAGGCTTAGCTATAATGTCAAAAAACTGAAAACATCTGAATATCCACCCATTCACAGTGAAATAGTTGAGTAAATGAGGCTCGTTAGTGTAACAGAACGTTACCTAATATTGAAAGGAATGTGTTAGATCTCTATCAACTGTTTTGAGGAAGAGCTAAAAAATTTTCTTAGATAAGCAAAGCAAGATGCACAGTATTGTGCATAAAATAATTTCATTTTAAAATATAACCACCACTACCCTACCTTTGTATGCGCATTTTGCATTTGAATGTTTGTATGGGTAAGTAGATGTGAGTGGAAGGATACACTTCAGCCAATAACACTAATTAGCTCAGAGGGAATGTGAGTAGAAAAGGGTGATAATACATTTAAAAAAAATTTTTTTTTTTTGGAGACAAGAGTCTTGCTCTATCGTCCAGGCTAGAGTGCAGTGGCGCGATCTTGGCTCACTCTAACCTTTACCTCCCAGGTTCAAGCAACTCTCCCTGCCTCAGCCTCCCGACTAGCTGGGATTACAGATGCCTGCCACCATGTTCAGCTAATTTTCTTGTAAATACTTTTTTTAATCCAGAAAGATTTTAAAAATCTAAACTTTTAAATATAGAAAATACAAGAGAAAAATTAAAAAGCATACTTTCAAAATATTGGCACATGCCAGACAAAAAGGTGACATGCTGAATGATTCCATTTATATAAAATATCTAGTCTAGAATAAGTAAATCCATAGAGACAAAAAACTAGTGGTTGCCAAGGGCTGCAAGGAGAGAGGAACGGGGAGTGACTACTAACGGCTTTCTTTTTGGGAAGATGAAAATGTTCTGCACAGAAACAGTGGTGATGATTGTACAATGTTGTTAATGTACTAAACTCACTGAATTTTACACTGTAAAAAGGTAAATTTTATGGTATGTGAATTATATCTCAATAAAGTGAAGATAGGTCTGACCAAAAAAGCTAGGAAACAGAAAAGAACAAGGCTGAGTTGACTACATGCAAATTTTAAACACCTATGTAGCAAAAATAACTCAAAGTTTAAAAATAAAACCAAGTAAAACTGCACACATATACCCTTACAAATCAATAAAAGACAAATAATTTAATGGAAAAATTAGTAATTCCCTGAAAATATACAAATAACCAATAAACACTTGGAAAGCTGCAGTTGTGATTACTAAAATGTAAATTCACTCGAGTACTAATGAATTCATAGCTTTTTATCTATATTTTTTCAGTAAACAGAAAGAAACAAAAAAAAAACCCTACTGTATTAGTCACAGCTCTCTAGAGGGACAAAACTAATGGAAAAAAAAAAAAAAAACATATATATACATACATATGCTCCTTGCTCCTCAGCCTGCAGATGGCCTTATATGGGACCATATAAGGGGAGTTTATTAAGTATTAACTCATACAATCACAAGGTTTCGCAATAGGCCGTCTGCAGGCTGAGGAGCAAGGACAGCCAGTCCGAGTTCCAAAACTGAAGAACTTGTGAGTCTGATGCTGGAGGGCAGGAAGCATCCAGCACAGGAGGAAGATGTAGGCTGGAAGGCTAGGCCAGTCTCTCTCTTTTCACATTTTTCTGCCTGCTTATATTCTAGCTGCAATGGCAGCTGATTAGGTTGTGCCTAACCAGATTAAGGATGGGTCTGCCTTTCCCAGCCCACTGACTCAAATGTTAATCTCCTTTGGCAACACCCTCACAAACACACCCAGGATCAATACTTTGTATTCTTCAATCCAATCAAGTTGACACAGTATTAACCATCACAAGTCCACCCGAACCCATACACATCTCCTGAGAAAATCTTCAAATGAAGATAATAAGGTCATAATTACGCCTAACATAATACAACTATCCTTCATACAACTGAAAATGCACCAATCCCCAACCCAAACACTAAAAGTTAACAATACTTAATGCTGATGTGAAGTCAATAAATCTTATGTTATATGACAAAAGAAAAAGGAAATAAAATCAGAATATTTTCTTAGTACAGGTGTATACATGCACAAACATGTTTTTAACAAAAGGAAGAGGAAACACTCATGACAATTACAATCCTAGTTTCTGCAGCTGGTCATGTGGTCCTAGCCGGTGTAGATGACTACCTTCTTCTATTACCCATTTCATATTCCCTTTACTTTCAGCAAGCACCTCAGCAGGTGGTGTTTTTTTCCCTGGTGGGGTGACCCAAACCTTCATTCCTGAAGGGTCTGGGTCATTTTTAGTCCTGCCTGGATTGGGCTGTTGTAGTTTCTCATTTACCTTAATCACAGGGTATGGTAATACTAAGAGACACCCTAATGGATCTCCTGTATTCCATTCATACCCTTCTTTACCTCCATTGTAGAGTAGTAGAGACTGATTTCATCTTGATAGTCTGGGTCAATCATCCAGGCCAACACTGTAACTCCCTTCTTAGTCTGTTGACTTAAAGGTAGGAGGAGCCCAAAGTATGTCCAGGTGGCAATCTTAACTTACAGTTGAATGGCATCATTATTGTGTGTCCTGGTGCAGAAGGTAATGTCGTGGAAACAGGAAGCAAAAATTTTCTAGTGCATCACTAGGGGTGATGGTGAGTGATTACTGGACCCCTGAGTCCTGGCTATGGGAGAAACAGTACCATATATTGGATGCTGATTCAGAGCATAGTAACTGGAACATAGCATAGTAACTTCTGGAAACTTTGCCCCAGTCCTGCAAAGTACGGTCACCTAGTTGGCGTTGTAACTGTGATTTCAAAAGGCCATTACACTGTTCTATCAATCCAGCTGCTTCAGGATGATGGGGAACATGGTAAGACCAGTGAATTACATAAGCATGAGCCCACTGCCACATTTCTTTAGCTGTAAAGTGAGTGCGTTGGTCAGAGGTAATGCTGTGAGTTGTCACATGATGGTGGCTAAGGCATTCTATGAGCCCACGGATGGTAATCTTGGCAGAAGCATTGCATGCAGGATAGGCAAACCCATATCCGGAGTAAGTTTCTATTCCAGTGAGTACAAACCTCTGCCCTCCAACATAATCAACCTGCCACAAGGTAGGTTGATCACCCTGAGGAATGGTGCCATACTGAGGGCTCAGTGTTGGTCTCTGCTGCTGGCAGATTGGGCACTCAGCAGTGGTCATCGCCAAGTGAGCCTTGGTGAGAAGTCCATGTTGCAGAACCCATGCATAACCTCCATCCATGCCACCATGGCCACTTCGTTCATGGGACCATTGGGCGATGACAGGGATAGCTGGGGAAAGAAGCTGAGTGGTATCGGAATAGGTCATCCATCCTGTCCACTTGATTATTAAAATCCTCCTCTGTGGAGGCCACCCGTTGGTGAGCACTCACATGGGATAAGAACATCTTCAGTTTTTAACCACTCAGAGAGGTCTATCCACATACTTCTTCCCCAAATTTCTCTGTCACCAATCTTCCAATCATGCTTCTTCCAAGTCCCTGACCATCCAGCCAAACCACTGGCTACAGTCCATGAATCAGTATATAATCACACATCTGTCCATTTCTCCTTCCATGCAAAGTGCATAACCATGTGCCCTGCTCAATGTTCTGCCTACTGGGAAGATTTCCCTTCACCATTGTCCTTCAGGGATGTCCTAGAAAGGGGCTATAGTGCTGCAGCTGTCCGCTCTTCAGTGGTGCCTGCATATTGAGCAGAACCATCTGTGAACTTGGCCCTAGTTTGCTCTTCCTCTGTTGACTGATCATAGGGAACTCCCTACGATGCCATCAGTGCAGGTTGGGGTAAAGAAGGCAGAGAGGCAGAAATGGAGACCATGGGCATTTGAGCCACTTCCTCAGGTAACTTACTTGTGCCTTCAGGACCTGCTTGAGCCTGATCACATATATACCACTTCCATTTGATGATGGACTGCTGCTGTGCATGACCCACTTTATGACTAGATGGGTCAGAAAGCACCCAGTTCATGATAGGCAGTTCAGGTCACATGGTGACTTAAAGACCCATAGTCAAACATTCAGTTTTCACCAAAGCCCAGTAATAGGCTAAGAGCTGTCTCTCAAAGGAGAGTAGTTATCTGCAGAAGATGGCAGGACCTTGCTCCAAAATCCTAGAGGCCTCTGCTGTGATTCACCTATGGCTCCAAATAGCATCCTTATCTGCCGCTGACACTTCAAGCCCCATTAGATCTGCTAGTTCATATGGCCCAAGTGGCACAGCAGATTCCACAGCAGCTTGGACCTGTTTTAGAGCCTTCTCCTGTTCTACACCCCACTCAAAACTGGCAGCCTTTTGGGTCACTGGATAAATGGGCCAGAGTAACACACCCAGATGAGGAATGTTGCCTCCAAAATCCAAATAGGTCTGCTAGGCATTGTTCCTCTTTCTTTTTTGTAGGAGGGGCCAAATGCAGCAAACTATCCTTTACCTTAGAAGGAGTATCTCAAAAGGCCCCACACCCCTGGGCCCCTAGAAATTGTATTGAGGTATAAGGTCCCTGAATTTTAGTCAGATTTATTTCCTATCCTTTGGCATGCAAATGTCTCACCAATAAATCCAGTGTGTTTGCTACTTCTTGCTCACTGAATCCAATCAGCATAATGTCATCAGTGTAATAAACCAATGTGACATCTTGTGGAAGTGAAAACGAGATCAAGGTCTCTTCGAATAAGATTATGACACAAAGGTGGAGAGAGTTGATATACCCCTGAGGTAGGACAGTAAAGGTATATCCTACCTCAGCTGAAGGCAAATTGCTTCTGGTGGGCATTATGGACAGAAATGGAGAAAAAGGCATTTGCCAAGTCAATGGCTGCATACTAGGTACCAGGAGATGTGTTAATTTGCTCAAGCAATGAAACCACATCTGGTACAGCAGCTGCAATTGGAGTCACCACTTTATTAAGTTTACGATAATCCACTGTCATTCTTCAAGATCCATCTGTCTTCTGCACAGGTCAAACAGGAGAGATGAATGGGGATGTGGTGAGAATCACTATCCCTGAGTCTTTCAAGTCCTCAATGGTGTCACTAATCTCTACAATCCCTCCAGGGATGTAGGATATCCAGGATATTGTTTCTGATTTACTATTTTGCTAGGCAGAGGCAGCTCTAATGGCTTCCATTTGGCCTTTCCCACCATAATGGCCCTCACCCTACCAGTCAGGGAGCCAATGTGGGGGTTCTGCCAGCTGCTACGTATGTCTACACCAATTATGCATTCTGACACTGGGAAAATGACCACAGAATGAGTCCAGGGACCCCATGGACCCACTGTAAGTCAGACCTGATCTAAAACCCCATTAATTACCTGATTTCCATAAGGTCCTACTTTAACTGGAAAACCACAATGCTATTTTGGGTACCCTGAAATCATTGTCAGCTCAGAGCCAGTGTCCAGTAGTCCCTGTAAGGTCTGATCATTTCCCTTTCCCAGTGCACAGTTACCCTGGTAAAAGCCTAGAGGTCTCCTTGGGAAAGGATGGGAAAAAGATTCACTGCATGACTTGTCAGTAATGTAGTGGGGTCTTTCCTCAAAGAAACCCAACCCCCACTTCATTCAAGGGGTCCTGGGTCTGTAAACTGGCTCAAGTCTGAAAACTGATTGAGGGGTCATGTTTTTATAATTCAATTTAGTCTTCTATCCCTTTGACCTGGAAGTTTTCTGCTTGTATAAATTAACTAGGACTGCAGTAGGCTTTCTATTAATTTCATCTTTAGGAATACCATAATTAATTAGCCAATGCCAGAGCACTACACGAGTAAGACTATTCTGATTGCCACTTTGCCTGTGCTATCCATTATGGTAGCTACATCCACCTTGCCTTTGATGGTCAAGTGTTACCACTTGGCTCCTGCCACCTCGGGATCCAATTATTTCCATTGTATTTAAATTTTGTAGTTGAGTGACTGTGGTACCCAATTAGATCTGACATGCAGAGAAGAGCAATTACAGGGCTCTTCAGAGATGCAGGTGCTGCCCTCATAAACCTATTTCACAAGGCATTGGTAATGTATATATCTTCTTGACCCTCCCAGCTGGGAAGAGGTCTAAAGTGACTAATCTACTCCACCATCCCAATCTCTCTAAGCCTTTAGATCCCTTCCTCTGCATTAAACCAAGAGAGATCAGGCATTTCCAGCTTGCTCACAGTGGGTCATATTTTAATCCAAATTTCAGCTAACCAAGCAAATAAACTATTAGAACATTTTTTAACTCCCCAAGCTGCAACATTATATGCAGAGTCCCTACTCAGTGGGCCCAAATCAATAAATTCAGTCCAATCCAACTCTGTTCCTTCCACAATTGTCCCACACCTTTAATATCCATACCCATGCCTGTTCTCCAGATTTCTGTTTACATAAATTAGAAAACTCAAGCAGTTCTTTTCATGTGTAGTATACCTCTTCATGGGTTACACTCTCAACCTCACCTCTAGGGGCCTGCCAGGACTTTAGCTATAGGTCTAGAAGTAAACAGGAAGCTTGGGGGTGGCTCCTGAGGAGAATCAACATTATTTTGCCTGGCAACTGCCTCAGGGGAGGCCATCACTGTCCCCTCAGACAAAGGTGGAAAGGCTGATGGCAACATGGCTCCAAGAGAGGATGCTGCCACTATTGGGGATGGGGAAGCTGTTTCTTCTGGCAAAAAAGGTTCATCAGTGTTTACAAGCTCCGTGTCCCCGGCTTCATCAGTATCCTCCCACATGTCCCTATTCTAAGTTGCAGGGTCCCCTTCTTTTCCAATCAATGCTCTCACTGTAACAGTAGACACCTGGTGAGGCTATGCATGCACTTTTTGTTGCAGGTCTGCCCCTTGCACAATAAGAGCTTGTATCTGTTTTTCCACAATTTCAGTTATTTCGCTATAGGAGATAAGACTCTCACTCAGGGCAATCTTAGCAGATTTGAGACTCAGTATCTGCTTCTGAAGCCAGGACATAGAATCCCTGAATTCATCATTTTCTTTCATCCCTTCGTCCACTGAATTTAGGAGCAACCAACCAGCTTCATAGTGTTCCTTGGTTCTCCACATATAGTCAAAGGCATTATGTACAGAGGCACTAAACTCCTTGCCTCTCAGTAGCGGTGAATCCGTAGTGTCAAATGCATTTATTTTGCATCACTCTCTAAATAGTTCATGCTGAGTATCAGTGTTCTCCACACTATTAGAAGTAGAGTCCTTAGCATTTTGGGGTCTAATCATATTAAGCAGCCAACTCCAGAAACCCCCAAACCAACTAAAGAACTCCATCCTTAATATTCTGTTCCTCTGGAACCACTCCTTGTACCAAAATCTGTATTAGGGTTCTCTAGAAGGACAGAACTAATGGAATTGACACTATAAAGGGGAGTTTAGTAAGTATTAACTCACATAACCACAAGGTCCCATAGTAGGCCATCTGCAGGCTGAGGAGCAAGGAGAGTCAGTCTGAATTCCAAAACTGAAGAACTTGGAGTCTGATGTTTAAAGGCAAGAAGCATCCAGCACAGGAGGAAGATGTAGGCTGGGAAGCTAGGCCAGACTATCTTTTCACATTTTTCTGCCTGTTTATACACTGGCAGCTGATTAGATGGTGTCCACCCAAATTAAGGGTGGGTCTGCCTTTCTAAGCCCACAGACTCAAATGTTAATCTCCTTTGGCAACACCCTCACAGACACACCCAGGATCAATACTTTGTATCCTTCAATACAATCAAGTTGATTGCACTACCTGAGGCAACACTGATGGCCTCCCCTGAGGTAGTTGCCAGTATTTACCATCACACCTATTTTGAAGGGCTCCAAAACAATCTACCATGAAAAATGTTGTCCTCATAATGGAAAAGTTGGGATATACACCTAAGTGGAGTGACATACAATCACAGACTCTCAAGGATTACCTGGTTCATTTATTTACCCTTTAATGTAGAAATTCCCTATCCAATACTTCTACAAAATAATAAATCATTCAGCTGATTCTGAACATCTCCAACCACAGGCAAACCATGCAGGAACCCATCTCAATGTTTAGTCAGCTAAGAGTATTTCTCCGAAAGCAGCCAAAAATGAAAAAAAACTTATTTGCAAAATAAACTGCATACTGAAATTGCAGTAAAACTGTAAGATTAATACACGGTTCTTTTTTGTTGTTGTTTCAATCCCTTAGGTGATTATTTTTAAAAAATTGTAAAAGCCTCCTAGAATTACCAGTTGTCATGGTGCCAATTTCACTATAGATGGAATATGCAAGAGCCTTATCTTCCTGGCAAAATTCTGTGAAAACTGTTCTAAAATAACTAAAACGATCATTTCTGACAGGCGCCATGGCTCACGCCTATAATCCCAGCATTTTGGGAGGCCAAGGCAGGTCGATTGCCTGAGGTCAGGAGTTCAAGACCAGCCTGACCAACATAGTGAAACCCCATCTCTATTAAAAATACAAAAATTAGCTGGGCATGGTCGTGGGCACCTGTAATCCCAATTGTGCAACTGCACTCCAGCCTGGGCAATAAGAGCAAGACTCCATCTCTAAATAAATAAATAAAAATTTTCAGTAGCAACATGTGGACACACACCTAAGTACATGCAAATAGCACCTTATAAAAGTGATGAAGTGAAGCAGGGCAATCCTTGCAGTGAATATTAGAGAAACTACATTTAATGGTAACAGAGTTATCATTTAGTTTTTTCAGACAAAAGAATGAAACAAAGGGATTATTTTAAATCTTTGATTATTGAGCGATATTATTCATCTCTCTGCCAAATAAAATTATGTATGAGTATGTCTCTTCTAAGTCTATCAAACAAAGAGACCTAAAATGATAATTTAAATGGTCACCTAAAATAGTTTAGTAATACACACTTTAAGTAAAATAAACTGCTTCACATCTAGATATAATGGAAATAATTTTGCTCTTCTTACCTTATTCATGTTATTTTCATCAACCACATCCTTGGATATATCCTGGATTATTTCTGGACACAAGATAAGGAGAATGATTTGTAGTGGCCAAACTGCTGCTTTGCGTTTGGTGCTTTCAGCAAAGCCATCCACCAAGTCAAATAGCTTTTCTGCACATTCTACATGAAAAATATATTAAGTGACATTATCAGATAAGAACAAAATTCCCAGCATTAAAGTAAAAGCTGACACTATCTAAAAACCCACAGGCAAGATTTTTAAAAGATAAACATGGAACTTCATTTAAGCAACTTCACAAAGGCATTCTGTTAAGTAGGCAACCAATGTTATGTTGTCTATGTGTTAGAAGAGCTATCTTGATCTTTCCTGGAAAAGCCCACATTTTAGAACGGATGATCATGTATTCAGTCTCACTGTGCAGGGCCTTACTCAAGCAACAAAGACTGAACAGCTTCCCAAAGAGAATTACCAAAGTTCTCCAGGAGCCTGTATTCCCTGCTTTGCAGTTGCATCCCTAAGAATTCTTACATTATAAGTAAGAATATTACTATTTTATACACATCTCCCTAAATACAAAAGCAAGCCTCAGAGCATGTGCTTCTCTGCAAGAAAGCGCCAAACATCCTGTCCCATCACAACTCTAAAGATCTGACCTTCATTTCAAACTTCTTCATCTATTTGCTCCAAGGAAAGGAAATGAGTTGGGTGTAATTTGGAAATGTAAGAGAAAAACAGTATTTTCGATTTGATGCCAGGTGACAATAGATGTAAAAGCACCTTTGTAACAAAAATAACTTAGAAAATCATAGGTTTTTATGTCACAAGTAGGCATTTAAAGGACCAAAAAAAAAAAAAAAAATCAATCTTATCCTTACCAGCCATATCAGTCTGTGGAATCTGGTACAGTTTTGTAAATTCATCTGGATAATTTTCTACCCAGTTCCAAAATGCCTATAAATAATGAAACACACGTTTATATGAAAGCAGTGATCTTTTGTAATACAATAAATGTCACGAGCCTTTTTTTTTTTGAGACAGAGTTTTGCTCTTGTTACCCAGGCTGGAGTGCAATGGCGCGATCTCAGCTCACCGCAACCTCCACCTCCTGGGTTCAAGCAATTCTACTACCTCAGCCTCCTGAGTAGCTGGGATTACAGGCACGTGCCACCATGCCAAGCTAATTTTTTTTTGTATTTTTAGTAGAGACGGGGTTTCACCATGTTGACCAGGAGTAGAGACGGGGTTTCACCATGTTGACCAGGATGGTCTCCATCTGTTGACCAGGATGGTCTTGATCTGTTAACCTCGTGATCCACCCGCCTCGAACTCCCAAAGTGCTGGGATTACAGGTGTGAGCCACCGCGCCCAGCCGTCACTAGCTTCTAACTTCCTTCATAGTAATATTACAATGTATTCTTCCCAAAAATTAACCTGATACTACTATAACTCAAGTCATGACTTTTTGATTCAGGATGCGAACACAGCAAATTTTATCACCAAAAACAAAATTTTAATACCAGAGAGGTTGTAACTTACCTTTTCCAGGCTATTTATAACTGCTAACTGTGCAACCTTCTTTAGGGCTTTAAATTTAAATGCGGTTTCTGAAAAAAAAAAAAAAACACACACACACACACACACACAATTTTTAAAAATTAACTCTAGAATACGTTAACACAAATACTACTCAGAGCAAAATAACTTTCTGCTTACATATTACTTTTGCTCCAATATTATCTGTAAGCAATGAAAGGTAAAGACACATGAAACAAAGGAAAAGACACCTAAACCTAAAACTCGATAGTTATGTCTGCTAGGAAAGAAAAATTCCATAAATAGCAAATATGCCTTGAATGTCAATGACTGTGAGCTTTTTCCTTTGTTTTGTTTTTAATGACAACTTGCTTTTTTAAAAAAAAAAAAGTATAACACACACACAGGGCCAGGCCCAATGGCTCACACCTATAATCTCATCATTTTGTAAGGCAGGGGTGGGAAAATAGCCTGAGTCCAGGATTTCAAGGCTGCAGTGACCATGTCACTGTACACCAGCTTGGGTGACACAGCAAGACTCTGGCTCAAAAGAAAAAAAAAAAGCACAAGTGTTTAAAGGAAATTTTAAAAACCATCAATGATTCTATCATTCAAGGACAATCACAGTTAACATCTGGTGTGGTTTTCCTTCCATCACTTTTCCTATGCCTGGAGACAAATATATTTAACATAACTGAGATCATACAGGCTATACCAAACCTGTTCCTTTTACTTTACATAGTATCAACTTTTTCTATATCACTAAAAATTCTTCATACCTTTTTTTTTTTTTTTTTTTTTTTTTTTGAGACAGTCTCACTCTTATTGCCCAGGCTAGAGTACAATGACATGATCTCGGCCCACTATGACCTCCACCTCTCAGGTTCAAGCAATTCTCCTGCCTCAGCTTCTTCAGTAGCTGGGATTACAGGTGCACACTACCACACCTGGCTAATTTTTGTATTTTTTGTAGAGACAGGGTTTCACCATATTGGTCAGGCTAGTCTCAAACCCCTGGCCTTGTGATCCACCCACCTCAGCCTCCCAAAGTACTGGGATTACAGGCGTGAGCCACCGTGCCCAGTCTATTTTTGATGGCTCTATATGTAAATAGTAACTATTACATAAACAATTACAACATACCATGTATTTTTAGTATAATATACTTAATTCTTTTGGAATCTTAATGTTTTCAGAATATTAAAGATGAGCAAACTGTGGGTCTAAAGTTACAGATCTAATAAATGATTGAATTGGGCTTTAAAGCCATGGTCCTCTCAGTATGCTCTGATGTCTCTCAGAATATTTAAGTCACTGTATTAAGTCACTGGTTATCTGAATGTTTTCCAGTTTTAACATTGAAGTTATTTCCAATATTTCACTGTTATAAATAACATTAATGAATACTTTTATATCAAAATCTTTTTCCACATCATTGCTTATTTAAGGTGAGGAATCTCTAGAAGCAGAAGTGTCCAAAGAGATGAATATTTTTAAGGTCCTTAATAAAGACTGCCAAGTTGCTTTTCAGAAGGGTCAGGCCAAATGCTGCTATCACCAAGCAGCATACGAAAGTGCCTTCATCGTATCTTTGTCATCATAAAAGCATGTTCATTTTATTTTGTTAATTGGATTGTTCAAAACAGTAGAATGCATTTACTGCAACTAACAGCAAACATTTCTCCATATAAATATATTGAATATTTTAATTTCTTCTATATGTTTATTGTCTACATCTAGAAGAAGATTTATGCATGGAAAAGATGACCTGTCTATAAGCTATTTTACTGGCAACAGTTCCTTGGCAACAAACTTCTCCTGTTGACTTTTAAGGAAGGGATAAAGGTTTTTTATTACATCTACGTAATTGTCTAAGATAGAAACGACTCCTTTTCCTGCACTTGCAAATAAGTAACTTACTCCCCAAATTCGTTTTTTAAAATGCCCCTTTGAATTCTCTTTGCTCTCACACTCCACTGATTTCCTAATAATGACATTACACTTCACAGTGCTGTTTAGTCTTTTCGCTATCCTACATTCATCAACTTCACCTTTATGACATCTTAAATGTGTTATATACTGTAATCTATTCTCAATACCTAAGTAAGTATCTTTCAGTTCTACAAGTTTCTTGTTGGACATCCAATCAATACCTCAAACTCAGTAGATCTAAAACTGAATTTACGATTTTCCTGGTCAAACCCTCTCTTATGCCATCAACCTTTCCTTCCCTTTTCTGCTCTAATCAGCTTATCCTGGAATATTTAGTGGTATCTCTCTAACCTCATATATCTAAATTGACTACCAAACACTATGTATGCTACTTCTTTACCTATCAAGTTGGTCTCCATCCCCACCCTACCCTATTCCATTTGGATCTTCACAATTCTCATTATTTCTCACCTACATTACTGCATAACCAAGTCCAAGAAGTTCAGGTAACCCTCTACCAAGCCATCCTGCAAATTTCAAGTGAAGTGTTATGTTTAAAATAAAATACTGATTAAGGTATTTCCCACCTTAAAGGCTATCACTTCCCATGGCCACTAAAATAAAGCTTCATAATGCGTAAGTACAACAGTGCAGCAGTCAAATATTTTGGTTCTAGAGATTAGCAGATGTGAACTCAATCCTTACCCAACAATTACTAGCTCTGTGACTTTGGAAATGTACTTAAGCCTCAGTTTCCTCATCCACAGGAGATAATAATATTAATACTAGTGTTGCTTCACAGTATTATTGTAAGGATGGATGAAAAGACACACGAACTGCACAGCGCAAGGGCCAGCACAGACTGAAAATGTAACAGATGTTTCTCTCTCTCCATTTATCTATCTGTATATAGATATATCAACATATCCGGATACAGATAGATAGATGTATCTGATATATACATACAGATCGATATACCTATCTATCTGGATATATATATACATATAGATGGATATATCTAATACAGCATCTCGCTCTCTTACCCAGGCTGGAAGGCAGTGGCACGATCATGGCTTACTGCATGCAGCCTCAACCTCCTCCCTGGGCTGAAGTGGTCCTCCCACCTCAGCTTCCCAAGTAGCTGGAATTACAGGTGTATGCCACCATACCTGGGTAATATTTTTATTTTTTTTGTAGAGATGGGGGTCTGTGTTGCCCAGGCTGGCCTCAAATACCTGGGCTCAAGCAATCTTCCTGACTTGGCTTCCCCAAGTGTTGGGATTACATGTGTGAGCCACCACACCTGGCCATATTTTTACTAAAACGATCTGACCTGTTCTTGTACCTTCACATCGTGCTCATCTCCCATACCCTCAAATACACACTTCTTCTCTCACTTTACACTCACCCTATTTGAGTTTATCATAGTTTTTTCCACAAATAATTTAATAATGATACCATTTGTCTCATAAACCATTCTATAAGCTCCTTCGGGACAGACTTTGTCTTTTATTGATTTTTGTAATCCCAGCATTTAGCATGGCTTCTTATAGTTTCTCAACAAATACTTGTTGAATTGAATTTAAAACACATTACTACCTTTACTTATTTTTGAAAGTTTCCATTCCTTTTACCACAAAATTACTCACCAAGAGCCATTTTTTTGCTGGCCTATTTAATGTTGGTTTAATACTTTATATATTTTTCAGTATATACTCTAAATTTATATACAAGAAGAAGCTGCATTCAATGGGAAAAAGTTAATTCAGTAAAACAGAAAGTCATTTATCCACACATTCGATTAGTTTATCTTATTTGAGCAGAATAATTATTTCAATTAATTATTATGGATTGAACATTTCTAAGAAAACTGTTGTTTTAAACCAGTATTCACAGACAACCTGGACTTATTTCTAAAACATCACTAAATAGTTATGAAAAATCATAAAATCTCACTAATACTTCTTAACTTTAATTCATAGAGATCGCCAAATTTTACCATTTAGTTCTTCAACTGCTCAACACTTAATAATAGATATTAAAATCTTGCAAATCTCAACTATGAATTGAATGGCAGTTTATTCTAATCTAAAATAATTGTTGTCTATATGTTCATATCTTGGCATAACAGCTAAAATCATCCCTATTTTTTCCTTGATTAAAGTTACTGAATACTGATTTAACTGTTGCTTGCTTTCATAGTGGCAATGACCTAAAATCAGAAATTATGAATAAGGGTTATATGAATAGAACACAGCTCTATATTACTCATCTATTTAGGAATCAGTTTTTTTCATCTCTGGTGAGATAGTTATTGAGTTTAAAGCAAATATTAAGAAAACAAAACCAGGTCTTTTGAAAATTCATTGCTAAAGTGACGTTTTTGAAGTCAATATAATTCAATCTGTTCTAGGTCAGATATTACAAATATTTTTGACAATTCCTTAAGTTACAAATAAAAATTCCTCAAGTTACAAATAAATTTCTTAAGACACAAATAAAAATATATGTAAACTGTATACTATAAGCCTTCATAGCTAAATTAGCCAGGGTCTAATAATACCAAAAAAAAACATTTTTTGTAAAATGAAATTTAGGCATTCCTACTCAATTTATGAATACTCATTGATGTTTGATTTACATTAACACATCATTGCTCACCACAGAATATCTCTCAATTCCTTCTGATAGTTTATTTCAATACACATAATCATGTAAAGTACTTTCCAAAGCTTTAAAGTCACATATTAGCTGTTACAATATCCCCAAGTGGAACTACTACTGACACATTCTACAAGGAGACAAAACTAGGCAATGGAAGGTCAAGGGACTTTGTAATGCTGTAAAGTCAGTCAGAGAGTTGAAAACAGCAATGTCAGAAATGAAATCCCGGGCTCAATTCATCCTTTCACCATAACATCACAATCTCCTTGTTCCATTCTGCAATGAAACTGATATCCTACTACAGAGGATCTTTGAAAGCACTATAATAGCAAAACAGATAGCTTCTATAACCTATAGCCACCCTTGAGAGAAAATCCAGAAAAATGAAACAGCACCCTTGCATTCTCTTTATTGAAAACAAAAATTGTAGTTAAGTGAAACTTTCCATTACCAAGATTTAAAATGCTCATTTTCTCTACTATATTATTTTCAAAGATTCAAAAATTAGTTAACCATATGTATTACTGGCTATTTCACAAGGACATGTCATTATAAATCCAATTTGGTGGTCTAGTTCAGCACAATTAATATAATTAGTACATTCATGATACTGGTTTTTGACCTAGTGATTTTTTTCAGATGTATTATACATTTAAACTTACCCTTCAGGAGTCGTTTTAACTTTGCACAATCCACATTTATATACTGTAACAATTCTATATCATGGACATCAACATTGTCTTCTGAACAAACAGTTAATTCCTGTAACCTAAAAAGTAAAAACAAAAAATAACTTATCAAATTAAGTATTAGGGGCCAGGTGTGGTAGCTCACACCTGTAATCCCAGCACTTTGGGAGGCCAAGGTAGTAGGATCACTTGAGGCTAGGAGTTCAAGACGAGTCTGGGCAACATAGAAAGATATCATCTCTACAAAAAAATTAGCATGGTGGCACACAACTACAGGCCCAACTACTCAGGAGGCTAAGGGAGGAGGATCTCTTGAGCCTAGAAGTTTCAAGCTGCAATGAGCTGTGATCATACCACTGCACTCCAGCCTGAGGCAGAGTGAAACACTGTCTCTTAAAAAAACATCTTAGGGTCTCTCTAAATTCTGAATTCAACAGATTCTTCCCCCAAAGATGAGTTCATAAGAGTAAAGACACATATAAAAATAAGGCAATAAATATTTCTTTAAAAAGCCTAAAGAAACATAACTAGCTTAAGGGATATGATAAAAGAAACCATGATAATCCAGTAAAGTTAGTATCTTTATCCTTAAGATTGAGGTATCTAAATAATATTTCCAACTTTTGGCCAGGGTTCTTTGGGAAAATTAGTTAAATTCCAGGATGGGGGCAGGAGATATACAAGGTGAGGGTAGGACACCTTGAGCTTGAAAACAAGAAAACTATCAAACAACTATCAGAGTCATGTCAAATATCATATAACTATGCATTTTAGGCCTCCCAACCGTCAAAAATGGGATAATCTAAAGACCGAAAGAATTGTGTCTATAATTGAACACATACAATAAATTAAAATACACGAGTCTGCAGTAACACTGAAAGAAAAAAGTTAATGGGTAACCTTCTGCACTGTTAGGGTACCAACTCATTCTGATAATGAAAAATGAAAGTCAAGTCTCTATCCTGCTTTCCCTACATGGACTGTATTGCAAGATGACCAAACACACAATGAAGCAAAAATCTTTCATAGAAATCACAATTTTAAAAAGAAGAATGAACGACAGAATGGAAAACTTTTCATTTTGCAGCCCCCCAATGAAGTGGATTCCAGGCACTGATCATCAGTGGTTACTATAATTATAGGTAAAATTTATAGGAAACTATAATTAATGCATAATGCCGATGATATTGAAATTGAACCACTGGTCATAACATTAAAAGTCAGGAATAGGACATGTTTCCTGATGTGATGCATTCAGAACCACACAGCATCATCAGTATTCTTAGCCCCCCAGCCAAATGAACCTGAATCGAATGAAACCTAAATACAGAATGTAGAAAGTTTCATAAGGCAAATAATACAGTCCAACAAATAAACAGCATGGGAAAAAATGGAGAACAAGGTAGAGAAATGAAGAAATGATACAGATTAACAGACACTCAGGAGAAATATCAACCAATTCCAAAGTATCCATCCTGTTTGTATCCTAATTTGAACAAAACAAATAAAAAAGCCATTTCTGAGATAACAAAAAAAATTAAACACAGATTTGGCAATAGATATTAAAAATTATGATTTTTGATAGGTATGACAATATTATAGTTAAATATTTAAAAGTCTATTTATTAGAGATACATACTGAAATACACAGAGGTGAAATGACATCTGGGGTTTGCTTTAAATTACTGAAAAGAGAGGAAGAGAAATCACAGCATATCGGAAATAGTTAAAGCAGAGTAAGAGATGCATGGGGATTTGAAGTACTATTCTCTCTGCTATGTGTATTTTTTAATTTTTCCACAATGAACTATTTTAAAAATTCATATTTAAAATTATAAGTAAAATTATACTGTGAATTAAAAGTAAATTTTAAGTAAGCTTCATTTTACTAACTTCTACTTATATCACCTAGATTTCCAAAACATGAATGAAACTTATATTCACAGGGTACATTTACTTTGTATTCGAAAGCTGAGTAAGCCTTTTTTCATTGCACTTTTCACACTTTGTACATGTGTTTACCTGATTACTTGATTAATGTCCCTCCTTCACAGAACATAAGCTTATATGGACAGGAATATCTATTTAAATCCAAACTTCTCTTATGTTGAATATGAAGTTATCAAAATGTAGCAAAAACACTTAGCAAAAATGTAGTTATTTTTAAACTGATAACAAAATTTCACTTAGCCTAAATGTTAATAAAAGAAATTAAACTTTTCTTCCATTTTACTCTAAAAACTACAGCAGTCAGATTTTCGAAAGTTGGTACTGCTATCCTATTATGTCACCTGATGAGGCATACTCATTATTCATATTAATAGACACCAAAAATATAAGCAGCACGATTAAGTCACTAACTTTTAATAAATGCAGCAATAGAGATATGGTAAAAAGGCACAAATACTATATGGTCTTATAATTTATAAGTATGAACTTGAATTTCAATCATTTAGTGCAATTTGCAACTGAGGTATTAATCATCACACCAAACCTTCAGTTGATAAGAATGTAATCAATCCTATTCTTCCTTCTCCAATTCTCCTTTCACTCACTTGGGCTTTAATTAGCCGACAGCTAACAGTAAAACTATTCTGAACATTTACACGAACACTCTTCCTATCATCAGGGTAAGAAAAGCTCAGCAGTTCAAGCTGGGAATGAGGTGGTCCTCAATGCTAAAAATTCCACAGCTGCTGCAAAGAGCAAAATATGGAGTACGGCTCCTTAGAAAACACAATGTCATAGATCAGCTAAACCGACTTCCAAAAAATTGACTCTTGTAGTTGTTTGTGAAAAATGGAAGAAAAATTCTGTCTCTTTTATAGTCTGCTACCTTTATAGGGAGTAGGTATTTTGTGATGGTTAAACGTCATTTCCGAAGCAGAGAAATCAAATAAAGGGTAGTCTGAGCAAAAGAAATGAAAAGCAGAAAGCCTATCATTAAAACATCTAGAAAGACTAGGCATGCATGAGCCAGCTGTGGTGGTTCATGCCTGTATTCCCAGCACTTTGGGAGGCCAAGGCAGGTGGATCACGAGGTCAAGAGATCGAGACCATCCAGGCCAACATAGTGAAACCTCGTCTCTACTAAAATACAAAAATTAGCTGGGCGTGGTGGCAGGCACCTGTAGTCCCAGCTACCTGGGAGGCTGAGGCAGGAGAACTGTTTGAACCCGTAAGGCAGAGGTTGCATTGAGCTGAGATTGTGCCACTGCACTCCAGCCTGGCACCTGAGCAAGACTGTATCAAATAAATAAATAAATAAATAAAAAAGAAAGAAAGACTAGGCATACTGAAAGATATTTTAAATGTAGAGGTCCAGAAAAGAAGAAGAAACCAAAAACCAGAGAGTTAAGTACATGAGTACATGATCTGGCCCTGCAACAAAGGAAAGATGAGTGAGGTTTTTGATCTCCTTAACCTGGGAGCTTGGGGCTTAACATCCATATGGAGACTGGATATAAAGCTTTACACCCTAATAATGCAGGATTCTAACTGGGGCTCTGCATAAAACATGAACTAGAAAGAACAATGCATTCCCCCTGCCCCACTCCCCAAAAAAAGAAAAAGAAAAAATCTACCAGTACAAAGAAGCTTACCTGCTCTGCCTAAGCTTTGGATAAAGTGAAAAAAGTCATCTAGAGCCGTTTACCTTTTAAGAGTTTAGGGTCCAAATTTATACTACCCATACAGACTGGGACTCAGAAATTAAGAAAAAAATAGGTCCAGAACTGGACACCTGACAAATGCAAATGCAAAACCATCACTAGAACATTCCCACAACTCAAGGCTACAAGAGATTCCAAAAGAAAATACAGGTCACAATAACAATAATTTTGCAATCAAGGATTCCAAAACTGAGACGTAAAAATTCACCATGGTGAGAGTTGGCACAAACAAATCAATATTAAACAATATTAAAGAGAATGTAAATGTTTTAAACAATCAGAGACATACAAAAGCCCTGAAAACTATTTTAAAAAAAAGAAAGAAACCATAACAAACAGATTTGTACAGAACAAAATAGCAAATGCAAAGAACCAAGTGACTTTTAAAGTCAGAGTTTTCTACTTCTGATGGTATATCAAATTAGATATTCTGAACCACCTTCTCACTACAAAACAACTATGCGGAGTAATTCTGTGGATAAATCAGCTAATCCTACTATGCACCACAAAAAATGGTATACTCCAGGAGAAAAATAAAGCTATCTTAAGATTTATAGCCAGCCAGGCATGGTGGCTCATACCCCAACACTTTGAGAGGTCAACAGGGTAATCCCAACACTTTGAGAGATCAAGGCAGAAGGATCCCTTGAGCCCAGGGGTTCAAGACCACCAGGGGCAACATGGCAAGAATGTCTCTACAAAAAAAAATTAAATTAGCCGGGCATGGTGGCACATGCCTGTAGTCCTGGCTACTCAGGAGGCTGGGGTGGGAGGATCACTTGAGCCCAGGAGGCTGAGGCTGCAGTGAGCCATGTTTGCACCACTGCACTCCAGCCTGGGTGACACAGAGAAGACAGTGTCTCAAAAAATAATAATAATAAATCTATAGTCTATCTTCCCCTAAAGAAAAGTAAAAGTCAGACATAGAAAAACCAAATCTTAATCTTAAAGGAGAAACACAGACGGGGAGAATGGACAAACATGAAACATCTTCATGATACTGATTCATCTATTATATGTAAAATATAAAATCAATCTTTAGAAAGAACTGCCACTCAAGCCACTTGCATATTTTAAGTCACCTAAAACTATGACAGCAATGTCATAAGATGTTCCCACCTAAATTAAGTCATCATAATGATCTTTTATATGAGTGGTCCTCCAACATGATCAGCTCCTATTTCTGACACAAGCTAAATGAAACTGCAAATGCAGTTGTCTGAAACAATGTTATTTCATAGATGCCATTTCTGAGCAGTCTGTCCTGTGAAAGCTAGTAAAAGTTTAGATACTTAGCTTCTATTCTGGCAACAGTGAACTACATTCAGAAAATAACAAAAGTTGCCTATTTTTACATGGGCTTATGCTGCAAAATCCCATAAAGTAAAACCTTTGGTGACTAGAAATTTTCTAGAGTTTTCCAAGGTGGCACATTTGTTGTATTCTCCAAAGCAATTCACGCATTTATAGAGTAAAAGGCATTTGGTTTTTTTGGTATCACTTGCTACCTTCAATGTAACAGGTGTTTCAAATAGTAAGGCTGGCCTATCCATCACCTAAATTAAAAGGGTTTGTGTTTTTTATTAAATACAATTTTCTACCCTCCTATTCTCTAGGTATTTGTTCACCTTGCTGACTCAGACAATGCATTATTACTCAGAATATAAAATGTTATTACTCAAAAGATTTCATGAAAATACTGTTCTATCATATAAACATTACCCAAGACTATCAATAATACATCAAGTAAAATTTTAATTTTCTTTGGATCAAGAATTGTGTTGAGGTTGAAAAATATTGCTGCCTATTATCTTAATTATAGAAATGTCACTGTTGATTAAAAAGACTGCAGGCCTTCTAAGTTAGTCAATTCCCCCAAAAAAACATAACACAAATTCTCAAATGGTGATGTATGTTGTCATTCACACCTGCTGGAAAACAACAAAGCAATAAGCGAATCTGACTAATGAAAGTCCACTGCTCGTATCACACTGATGAACCAAAGATGCAGGCACCAACAAAGAGGATTGTTTTGCTCTATTTGATTTAGTCTTCAATTCACTAAATCACTAAATAATTTGTGCTACAGTTTCTAATTAACTTAATAACCCATTTGACTTTACTTGCCTGAAAGAGGCAAATCATTTGCATGAAAACAATTTGCAGTTACTCGCTACTGTCACTTATACTTCTATGCCACAGGGCACTACCTATACTAATTTCTCCACCTGTATGTAGCATATCACAACTAATGCTCATGATGATTTCGAATAATCAATAAAAGCTTATATTTATGATACATCTTTAAAAACAAAAAAGGATTTCATCAAAATGTGGCTAAAATAGACAGGGAAGTAATCTGGTATAAGGAAACTAATATAAATTCTGAAGCCAGCCTGACTTAGAAATTTTGGATCCTCCATTATTTGGCATATCACCTTAACATTTTTGGGTATTTGTTTGCTCACCTGTAAAATGGGGGAAGTATCACCAGGGTTACTGTGAGGATGAGACAGCACAGGAAATGCTGTAAATACTCAATAAATGACAGTATTTTACATACACTTAAAACACAGTCCACTTTCTGGAGAATTCTACTTTGCAATTATTCACTTCCCTGTGCTTCCATATCACTTAGGTTTTATTGGATTTTGGTGGGGTTTTTTTGTGTGTGTGTAACCTAAAATCTTGTGATAAAGGGTAGAGTTGTGAGAGCATTTGAATTCTGACTATTCTCATCAATTATTCCATCTGATTGGGTAGTTTCATTTAAAGGGATAACACGTTTAAAAAGCCAAACCAAAGTTCATAACTAGTATGGTTTTTTAAAGCCTGCTCATGAGAGATTTTTTATTTAATTGCACACATCAACATCATAAAACACAATTAAACTGTCAAATATTTTAATGCATAAAATTTCTACGAAAGCCCAGACAAATTCATTTCTTCAGAGGCTGAGGTAGGAGGATTACCTAAGCCTGGGAGGTTGAAGCTGCCATCAGCTGTGATCGTACCACTGTGCAACAGAACTTGTCTAAAAAATGGAAAAACACAAACAAACAAACAAAAAATCCTCATTTCTGTTAACTTTTTATTTTTAGGTGGATAAAAAACAAGACTTCTAAAATCCATATTACTTCAGTAATCCCATGTGGATTACTAACCTGGTAGAAATGCGACTAAAGACTGCATTGAAGTTGTTGCAGCTGAGAGAAAATAAAACTCCAGAGGCAGAATTCCGAAGTTCAGCTGCATGCTGGTTTCCTTCACGACAGGTGTGAAGAAAATGGCAGATTTCTGGCAGCAACTGTTTGACCAGCATCGTTTCATCTAATCTCATTGTGTCCTTTGGTTGCTAAAATAGAAATAACAACATTATTCTAAATGCTTAATTTTACCTATAAACATTTTCTATTACAAAAATTTTCAAACACACAGAAGAATGAAAATAAAATAATGACCACCTATATATACACGAGCTAGATTTAAAAACTCTTAACATTGCATCATATTTGCTACATCTGTCTATAGATAGTCTAATAAAGAGGATGGTTCCATCTCTGATCCCATAATCACAATTAAAGCTCAATCCCCCTGCCATCCTTATTAGTCCTCCCATCCCTGCTTGCTCTCTTGTTCATCAAAGGAGCCCTTCCCTAGGAATCCTCAGTTTGCTGTGAGTTCTACAAATACAGAATCAACAATCATGTTGATTGATGAGTGCATTGTGCCATCTGTCTTAATATTTAAGTAAATTCCCGGGGGGAGCCATCACACTTGCTTTTGTGCAGACTGACCAAAACAGACACTACTTATTCTAAGTCATTTTATTTTGGTTGAATCTTTTCAAAGTAAGTTATAAATATCTTAATACTTCAATCCATATGCCTCAGCATCTCTTAAAAATAAGAATTTTCTCTAATGTAACTTCAGTACAATTAACACACCAAGCAAAAATAAACAACTACCTTGTATCATCTAATACCAAATCCGAATTCAAATTTTACCACTGCCCTCAAAAAGTCTCACATAGCCTCTTTAATTCAAAAGGATCCAAAAAAGTTCACTAATTGCAACATTATTATGTTTCCTTAGTTTCTTTATTCTGTGCAATGGTGAGAGCTCAGCTCACTGCAACCTCCATTTCCCAGGTTCAAGCGATCCTCCAGCCACCCAAGAAGCTGGGATTACAGGTACCCACCACCACATCTAGCTAATTTTTGTACTCTTAGTAGAGACAGGGTTTTGCCACGTTGGCCAGGTTGGTCTCAAACTCCTGACCTCAAGTGATTCACCCTCCTTGGCCTCTCAAAGTGCTGGGATTACATGCATTAGCCACCACACCTGGCCCATATTCACCACTCCTATTTCCCATGACTTTAAGTGAACCAGCTTCCTTACAGAATGTTTCATATCCTTGATTTAATTTTCCAGTGACATAAGTTGATTTGTTCTTCTAGTTACTGTATTATATATTTTCTTCGTATTTATTTTTTTTTGAGACAGAGTCTTGATGTACGGTCCAGGCTGGAGTGCAGTGTTGTGACCCTGGCTCACTGCAACGTCCGCCTCCTGGTTCCAAGAGATTCTCCTGCCTCAGTCTACCACGTAGCTGAGACTACAGGCACATGCCACCACACCTGGCTAATTTTTATATTTTTAGCAGAGATGGGGTTTCGCCATGTTGGCCAGGCTGGTCTTGGACTCCTGACCTCAAGTGATCCACCTACCTCGCCCTCCCAAAGTGGTGGGATTCCAGGCGTGAGTCATAGCGCCCAGCCTATATATTTGCTGTAAGCTAAAATTTAAATCTAATGTCCTGATTAAAGTTAAACAGTTTAGGGGATTCACTACAGTTTATATGCATCATACCATGAACACATAAGGCCAGGTGGTCCCATTAATGGCATTAAGTTTGATTAACTTTGGTGTTAACATCAAAATCTCTACTTTGTAAAAATATACAGTTAACAATCAATAGATAAGCCATCCTGAAGGTATGCTGTTCCACATTACTATTTCACCTAAGAGTCTTGATTATCTATCTGTGAATAAGTTTAATAACACTGAGCAAGATGGCAAACAGCAAAAATTTGTACAATTGTGTGCTACGCTCAATTCTGTAACTGCAATCCAAGCACTTTCAGATGCAAATACACTGAAACATAGGGACAGTACATAAACAGATTTCACAAAAACCTGTAAATTTCACATTACAATGCCTATCTTGTTTATAGGCTAACGAGATGATACAGATATTGAAACTCTAACAAATAAAAATCAGAGAAGTATCAAATCTTTTAAATAATAGTCATATTCACAGGAACAAAAATGCTTAAGATTCCTCAAATTCTATAAAACTTCACTCATAAGATATTGGGAAGAGTTTTCTTTCACTTAACTATTCCAACTATATATATGACAAACATGTACTTGTGCACTCAGTTATTCTTAAACTGCCTCAATTTACTCTGATTTAAAACTAAGAATCAAGAAACATCTGTAAAATCATTGAAGGAAATGAAGAAAACACCATTGTTCGATAATATAAATAGTGTTATTTTTTAAATAGTAAATTTAGTGAAAAAGCATATATATTTTTCAGTAATAGAGCAGGGCAAGGTAATATACATTTAATGCATTAAATAAGGTATACCGGGCTCACTTATTAGCATTTCAGTTAGGCTATCCTCAAAGAGTATTAAATCTAACAGAAGCCAATAATATCACTAATCATTCTCCAAATACATTTATCATTACCTCACAATTACAAATGTTAATGGAGAAAAGCTGTAAAACTCAACAAGGCAATAAACCACCCTATGCCCCACCATTTAATCATGGGTGTGGCTGATTTACTGGTAATTTACAGTCAAAGTAATAAGACCACTGGAAAAGACTGATTCAAGAAGAGTTTAAAATTTGCCCACCTTCCCAATTCCATCATCCTATGTAACAGCTATTTTGCTCTTTTGCTCCATTTTACACATAAACAATAGCATATCACAAGTTAACAGAAAATATCATGCTAAAATAACTAGCTCACCTTCAATTTTAAGTAGAAAACTTAAACACTGTCTCCACAATTCTGGAATATGGTCAAGGGCCAGTAAGAGAATTTAAAATATTATGCTTAGGCCAGGCATGGTGGTTCACATCTGTAATCCCAGCACTTTGGGAGGCCGAAGTACGTGGATCACTTGAGGACAGGAGTTCAAAACTAGCCTGGCCAACATAGTGAAACCCCATGGCTTCTGAAAATACAAAAAAATTAGCTGGGTATGCTGGTGCAAGCCTGTAATCCTAGCTACTCAGAAGGCTGAGGCATGACAGTAGTTTGAATCCAGGAGGTGGAGGTTGCAGTGAGCCAAGATGGCACCACTGCACTTCAGCTTGGACCACAGAGTAAGACTCTGTCTCAAAAGAAAAAATATATATATATGTGATGCTTAGATTTTTTGGGGCTTACAGCCCTCCCTAGGGATACACAGTTGTGTCAATATATATATATTTTTTCAATTCCCTATCCCAGTGCTTCCACAAACACTTCTCAACCAGACTATCAGTCACCATATATTAAGGTCTCTTCCAACTAGCTTTACTATAGAGAACTGCAACGTATGTGGAGAAGGAAAGCAATTCCGAATAAAAACAAAATTCTGAATTCTGAGCCAAAGGAAGACAGAGCATAAGAAATGAGTTGACGACACTACACATGGACTATACAGATCATTAAAATGGAGGTATTTAATTTATATAATTATATAAACTTTTATGCCATGTTTTAGGAAGAATTAAGGCTACTGATGTATATAAATACTTTGCTTTACGCAATAGAAATATTCTTGAAAAAGTTTAAATTAAGTCATGGTTGAAATACACTGAGATAACAACTTACAAGAAACCTGAGAAATAATTGTTTAGTACTCTCCTCCTCCACATACCTATCACATGTTTGTGTCCACATAAAACAAGTGTTCTCAAGGTAATATCTATCCTCAATAGACTTAATTTTTAAGTTCTCATTTATATAAATTTGAAAAGTAGAATATTAAAATCACATTCATACAGGAGGGAATATAAGATTATTTTTGGTCTTCTGAATCACATTCTCTCACATTTCTCTGAGAGACCAGTTAAATCAAATAGTGATCTCTTCATAAAATATTTTCTTAAAAACCTGAGAGACAGATATGTGGCTGAAACATAACATTTTATAAGTAAAATTATTATCCATTTAATTTACAAAAGATGAGAGAATTACAAAAGATGAGAGAATAATTTTCTCATGAAAAATTATCACCAGCTCAGCTGTACTAACAAAACTCATATTTGTATATCTTAGACAAATAGTCCATATGACTGTCCTCTTGGTCCACATCTGTACTTTGGTACATAAGATCATTCTCAAGATTGAATTCACAAAGCCTGCCTACTTGAGAATCCATTTACTTACCCCAGCAAGACATTTTTCCAGTGTATCCAATATAATCAACTGAGAGAGATATAAATTTTTTTCAGCAGCTTCTCCAAATATTCTCTAACAGAAAAGACATTCAAAACATAAAAGTTAGTTTCACTCTCTGCTACCAATCAACACACATCTGAAAACTGAAAGACTAAAGAACAATATTCTTCTATTTTATCTCCCAGATTATACTATACTTAAATCCATTATTTCTGATTTTATCCTAATCCTCATAAAAATTAAATTCTCAGGCAAACAGAAATGGCATTTACTATAGTCTGCCATTAACCTTGTGACAGTAAAATATGTTGTTTTGGTTTATGCTTTAACAATATGCAGGATGTAGACACACATATAGATCTGTACCAGAATCCTGAATTGGGCATTTAACTATCCTTTTATGCCACAAAATAATGAAAGTCTTAACTTTTTTTTTTTAAACAGTCTTGCTCTATCGCCAGGCTGGAGTGCAATGGTGCCATCCCGGCTCACTGCAACTTCCATTTTCCAGTTTCAAGCAATTCTCCTGCCTCAGCCTCCTGAGTAGCTGGGACTACAGGCAGCACTGCCATGCCCATCTAATATTTTTGTATTTTTTAGTACAGACTGGGTTTCACCATGTTGGTCAGGGTGGTCTCCATCTCTTGACCTCATGATCCACCCACCTCGGCCTCCCAAAGTGCTGGGATTACAGGCGTGAGCCACCACACCGGGCCCTCAAAGTCTTAATTCTTATAGCAACAAAATGCTATAGCACCACAGTGAATTTTAAGTACTCACTATCCTCAAAATGATACTACATATGTATTAACAAGAGACTGTGGTTTTGAAAATTTATTTAGTTAGCACTCGATGAAAGTCAATATAACAATACTGTTTTGTTTTGAAAAGAGGGTCCCAAATATTAAAATATTTCAACATATCTGGGAACACAGCCACATATTCATATGTGTAAAATCCTAAACTGTGCCCACACACTGCAACTGAGGAGCTACACAAAATATTAAATGTCTTCCCATAAATCTCTTTACATATTTATAAAAGGTCCTGCTTTTGGGGGTAAAATGTAAATTTTTTCCTTAAAGAAGGTAAATGATTTTCTACACCTCCAGTTTATTAGTTTTGTCAGTTTAGGGTACTGTCTAAGCAACTTCCTTAAAAGGAAACATACAAAGGATGATGTGAACAAAGAGTTATTCACCACATGTTCTCACTCATATGTGGAAGCTAAAAAGAGTAAAAAGTAGAAGAGAGGACACTAGAGGATGGGTAGGGTAAGGGGAATGGGGGTGGAGAGAGATTTGTTATAGGACACAGAAATACAGCTTGATAGGAAGAGTAAGTTTGAGGGTTCTGTACTACTGTAGAATGACTATAGTTAACATTATATAGTTTCAAGTAACTGGAGAATACTGAATATTCCCAACACAAAGAAATGATAAATGATGAGATGATGGATATGCTAATTACCCTAGTGGGATCACTATGCATTATATGTATTGAAACATTAATATGTACCATAAACATGTACAATTATTATATGTCAAATAAAATAGAACAAGAGAAAAAGTATCTAAAATATGGAAATAAGGCAAAAAGATAACTTCATGTCTTTTCAATGTCATACTAGAACATTATCTAATAAACCTAAGAACCATCTCAAAAAAAAAAGGGAGTAGAAATGATCTTCACAATCTACAACCAGAAGCTACTTCACAACTCAATACAAACAAATACAGATTTGGATTATAAATGTACGCTGGGTGGGGTGGCTCACACCTGTAATCCCAGCACTCTGGGAGGCCAAGGTGGGTGGATCACCTGAGGTCAAAAGTTTAAGACCAGGCTAGCTAACGTGGTGAAACCTCATCTGTACTAAAAATACAAAAAGTTAGCCAGGCATGGTTGCACACGCCTGTAATCCCAGCTACTGGGGAGCGTGAGGCAGGAGAATCACTTAAACTCTGGAAGCCTGAGGCAAAAGAACCACTTGAACTTGGGAGGCAGAGGTTGCAGTGAACTGAGATTGTGCCACTGCATTCCAGCCTGGGCAACAGAATGAGACCCTATCAATCATTCATTCATTCATTCATAAATAAATGAATGAATGAAATGCATGCACGCATGCATGTTAAAGACCAGCAGAGAGTTCAGAGTTAACCAAGAAAAATCCAGATGAGTTGCCATGAACTGAGTTAGTTTGGAATAGCTTAGAATGAAGATGTTAAATAGGAATTGACAGAGAGGAAGGGACAGCTTGAGAGAGACGAAAGATGTTATACATACAAAGGCACAGAGCGACAACAGCTGGAGTACTCTAAAGTCTAGGAAATATCAATTCATTTTAGAAAATGGAAAGAAGAAAGAAATTATGAGCTTTTAACAGTGGAATTCTTTGATGAAATTGGTATTTGATAAAAACTGTTTCAACAACAGGCTCTTTACTACAGCATGTCACAGGTTACAGAAGGAAGAAAAAACCCATTAATATATTCATTAAAAAAATCAATCCATATTTTAGAACTATGAGATCATATTTTATTTATCATCTACTTAAGACTGGGACAATCATCTAAATTCAAATAAGATGCTAAAGAAAAATATTTATAATAGATTACCGTGGTCAATTCGTGTATGACACAAAAGCTGTGTGAAATCCTAATTCAATAAAAATACTGGAAAAGGAGATAGGGTCACAAATAAGAGATGTTTCTAAGGGAAATAATAAAAAATCAAGATGAAAGTTATGGTTACTTGTGTTCATTGAATCTAAAACCCAGCTGATAAAAATTTTGAAAAAATAAATATAAAGTTACCTGTGCTCATGAATAAAATAAGATTAGTGGTTAAATCCAAAGTCCACAGAAAATCACTTTCCGTACTTCAAAATATGCTGTTCTAAACTTTTAAATCAAAAACAAAAGAAAGCAAATTCCCCAAAACACAGTAACCCAAATACTCACCATATTGTTAACATTCTTTAAGATAGTAGTGAGGCCGCTTATAACCAAAGAAAACTTGTATTTGGAAATATTGATTAGACATTCCTTGTTGTGCTCAGTACTGACTTTGGTATGTGTGTTCTGTTGTCCTGTTTTTATTGGAAGCTAAAAAAAGAAAAAAGAAAAAACACATAAAGAGCTTATCCCTGAAAATTACTATAAATAACTTACTTCCCAATGAAAATCATGATGTTTTAGGAAAATTTTATCAACTGCAGATACCTATATTTGCATCTCAAACTCTGATTTTCAATATATGATACCATTTATTACAGCAAATCTTAAATTCTTTGGAAACTTCCATTTTTGCAGCTTTCTTTTGGGACGTCATAAATGTCTACCTAAAAAATTAAATTCTTTACCCAGCACTATATAAGAAGAAATGATGACTCACAGAAATAGAGCTATTTCCTTATGGCTAAAAATTATTTCAGAGACTGTCTGCAATAAAATGCATATAACTGTTTCCCTTATATACTGAACTCAAACATTAAAAGAAAAACAGATCAAGAAAATCTATGCCCTAGACCTCTAGAGAATAATGCTAAACAACTGCTGATTGTTCAGAAACAAGTATAAACTATAAAACCTGGAAAAAACACAGTAAGACCGACTCAGTCAGATAAGCAACCTCAGCTACACAATTGAAGGGATAACAGAACACAAACGGAAAAATCCCATGAGAAGAAATACTCTTTGAGAAGATCACCTTTACATTTCTCTGTGAATGAATTAAATTCCACTGTCTAGAATTTCATCTCTACTCTGTTCAAACGTAGCATTCTGTATGTCAATCATCACGGACATACTTACTGTTAATATTAAACCCTGCTAATGCCAACAGAGAAACCTAGCAAGGTTCCTCTGTGAAAAAAATAAACCCAATACAACTTTCTGATTTTTAACAGGGTATAACTAAAGGTGGAAAGAGACCAACTGGCAGGCCAAGTTTGCTAAGTCAGTTAACAGTAGACAATTAATTCGATAGTAAAGAAATACTAAGCAAAATGGGGAGGGGCATTTGTAGAGTATAAAGTAGGGGGCAGAACAGAAACTACAGAACTCCATAATGTTAATTATAAAGATTATGGAGGAAAACAAAACCCGAAGGACCAAAAATGGGAATTTTAGAAGATGGAAGGGGCTAAAACGCAGCTGTGAATCTCCCGAAGTATCCCATAAAAATCAGAGAAATGGCCATAGTGGCTCACGATCCCAGTCCCAGCACTTTAAGAGGCCAGGTTGAGTGGATCATTCGAAGAGTTTGAGACCTCAAATCTGGCCAACATGGTGAAACCCTGTCTCTAAAAATACAAAAATTAGGCCGGGCGCGGTGGCTCACGCCTGTAATCCTAGCACTTTGGGAGGCCGAGGCAGGTGAATCACGAGGTCAAGAGATCAAGACCATCCTGGTCAACATGGTGAAACCCCGTCTCTACTAAAAATACAAAAAATTAGCTGGGCCCGGTGGCGCGTGTCTGTAATCCCAGCTACTCAGGAGGCTGAGGCAGGAGAATTGCCTGAACCCAGGAGGCAGAGGTTGCTGTGAGCCGAGATCGTGCCATTACACTCCAGCCTGGGTAACAAGAGTGAAACTCCGTCTCAAAAAAAAAAAAAAAAAATTACCCAGGTGTGGTGGTGTACACCTATCATCCCAGATACCAGGGAGGCTGCAGCACAAGAATGGCTTGAACCTAGGAGGTGGTGTTGCACTGAGCCAAGATAGCACCACTGCACTCCAGCCTGGGCAACAGAACAAGATTCCATCTCAAAAGAAAAAAAAAATCAGAGAAACTAAAATTTCTCCAGTAAAACCACAAACTGTCTCAATAAATTAGGTATCAAAAGAACATATCTCAAAACTATAAAAGCTATTTACGACAAAGCTACAACCAATATCATACTGAATTCCATACAAAAACTGGAAGCATTCCCTTTGAAATCTGGCACTAAAAAAATATACCCTCTCTCACCACTCCTATTCAATACAGTATTGGAAGTTCTAGCCAGAGCAATAAGGCAAGAAAAAAAAAAAAATAAAGGGTATTCAGTTAGGAAAGGAGGAAGTCAAAATGTCTCTATTTGCAGATGACATGATTGTATATTTAGAAGACCCTATCATCTCAGCCCAAAATCTCCTTAACTGAGAAGCAACTTTAGCAAAGTCTCAGGATATAAAATCAATGTGCAGAAATCAAAAGCATTTCTATACACCAATAACAGACTAATAGAGAGCCAAATCATGAGCAAACTCCCATTCATAATTGCTACAAAAAGAATAAAATATCTAGGAATACAACTAACAAAGGATGTAAAGGACCTCTTCAAGGAGAACTACAAACCACTGCTCAAGGAAATAAGAGAGGTCACAAACAGATGGAGAAACATTCCATGTTCATGGTTAGGAAGAATCAACATCATGAAAATGGCCATACTGCCCAAAGTAATTTATAGATTGAATGCTATCCCCCAACAAGCTACCAATGACCTTCTTCAAAGAACTGGAAAAACCCACCTTAAACTTCATATGGAACCAAAAGAGAGCCGGCATAGCCAAGACAATTCTAAGCAAAAAGAACAAAGCCAGAGGCATCATGCTACCTGATTTCAAAGTATACTACAAGGCTACAGTAATGAAAACAGCATGGTACTGGTACTGAAACAGAGATATAGACCAATGGAACAGAACAGAGGCCCTGTAGGCAATGCCACTGATCTACAACTATCTGATCTTTGGCAAACCTGACAAAAACAAGCAATGGGGAAAGGATTCCCTGTTTAATAAATGGTGTTGGGAAAACTGGCTAGTCATATGCAAGAAGCAGAAACTGGACCCCTTCCTGACACCTTACACTAAAAGTAACTCCAAATGGATTAAAGACCTAACACTATAAAAACCCTAGAAGAAAACCTAGGCAGAACCATTCAGGACATAGGCATAGGCAAGGACTTCATGACTAAAACACCAAAAGCATTGGCAACAAAAGCCAAAATAGACAAATGGGGCCTAATTAAACTCCAGAGCTTTGGTACAGCAAAAGAAACAATCATTAGAGTGAACCGGCAACCAACAGAATGGGAAAAATTTTTTGCAATCTACCCACCTGACAAAGGACTAATATCCAGAATCTGCAAAGAACTAAAACAGATTTACGAGAAAAAGCAAACCCATCCAAAAGTGGGCGAAGGATATGAACAGACACTTTTCAAAAGAAGACATATATGAGGCCAACAAACATATGAAAAAATGCTCATCATCACTGATTAGAGAAATGCAAATCAAAACCACACTGAGATACCACCTCAGTTAGAATGGCAATCATTAAAAAATCTGGAGACAACAGATGCTGGAGAGGATGTGGAGAAACAGGAACACTTTTACACTGTTGGTAGGAGTGTAAACTAGTTCAACCATTGTGGAAGACAGTGTGGTGCTTCCCCAAGGACCTAGAGATAGAAATTCCATTTGATCCAGCAATCCCATTGCTGGGTATATACCCAAAGGATTATAAATCATTCTATTATAAAGACACATGCACACATATGTTCAGAGTGGCATTGTTTATGATAGCAAAGACCTGGAACCAACCCAAATACCCATTGACGATAGACTGGATAAGGAAAATGTGGCACATATACACCATAGACTACTATGCAGCCATAAAAATGAGTTTGTGTCCTTTATAGGGACATGGATGAATCTGGAAACCATCATTCTCAGCAAACTGACACAAGAACAGAAAATCAAACACTGCATGTTTTCACTCATAGCTGGGTGTTGAACAATGAGAACACAGGGATACAGGGAGGGGAGCATCACACACTGGGGTCTGTTGGGGGAGCCAAGGGAGGGACAGTGCGGGGAGTGGGGAGGTCAGGGAGGGATAACATGGGGAGAAATGCCAGATGTAGGTGACGGGGGGGATGGAGGCAACAAACCACATTGCTAAGTGTGTACTTATGCAAAAATTCTGCATGATCTGCACATGTACCCAGGAACCTCAAGTACAAATTATATAAAAGAAAAAGAACCAACCAAAAAAAACCAGTTCTGCTATTGACATTTGAATTGTTCCAGTTGTTGGAAATTGTAAAACATGCTGCTATAAAACATTGTTGTACATATCTTTTGGTGAATATATACACATTTCTATTGGGTATATATCTAGTGAAATTGCTGAGTATGTGTGTGTTCAGTTTTAGCAGATAGTGCCAGTTTCCAAGGTAAGTACTGAGTTATACTCCTACTAGTAGCTCACAAGGTTTCCAGTTGCTGTAATTTGATCCTGTTTGTAGAAGACATAGCCTTCCAGGGCTTATCACTGAGAACTGTATTTACTAAGGTCTCCACTAGCAGGTTCTGAACTCTTTTATCTTCTTGAACCTGAAGGTTTTCAAATTCTGCTTTTCAGAAGTTTTTGGTTTAGCCTTTTTACCCTCTTCCACTCACTGAGGCATTTGAGATTCCCTAAGATCTTCAGTTTTGCCAATCCAGTCCGTAGTGAACACCAGAATCTTTGATGGTTTCCTTCTTCCAGTAGAGGTACATTGCCTGGGAAAAGAAAGCTTTATTTTTCAATCTCTTTTTCTGACCAGAATCTGCAAATGCCCCGGGGAGAAAAGCAGCTGCAGAAGATCCCCTTACCTCACTGTAGCTCACCCTTTTTGGAATATTAGTTTTACTAATCCTTATTCCTTTAGTAGCTCTCTGTATCCTTCAAACAGATGATTTTTATATTTCATCCTTGTTAGAAATTAAGTTTATGATGGGAGCTATAGTTTTGCTGTAAATTATTCTGTCCTACATGGAAACAGTAGTATGGATTTAAGTATATTTAATACATTTCAATAAACTGCCATCCTTAACAATGTTCAAATTGTTACACTTTTGGCCAGTGGAGGCCTTTTGAAAACACATTTCTAATCATTTTTGACCTGACCCTTGTTAGTCAGTGTTGCTATCTGATATGACAAGATGTTCCAGGGTCATTATGTCCTTTTTTTTTTTTTTTTTGCTCCATACATAGATGCAGCCATTTCCTAAACGTGTCCTGATTCCTTTTACTGGGAAATGGTAATTCAAGATTACAGTTGGGTAAGGATTACTATGGGATTGGTCATTGTTTCTAGGCAGTTTCAGTGGAAAGAAGTAGAAATAAGTTTTTTTAATACAAAATAAAATATCTTGACTTAATATATATACTTGTATTTCAAATTCAAGACTACAGGTTCTTTGCCATTACTTTTATCTCCAATGCTGAAAGTCTTGGCTTTTAGAGCCACTAGGAGTGATAGAATTAAAATACCACAGAATTATTTGTTTCCTTGATTCTGCAATACATACAGGATCAAGATTTATCTTTTTGTCACTGGAGTATATTAGGAATTATACAGTCAATATAATTTGAAATCACATAGAATAGTTCCTCTCTTTATGATTATACCATTAAAGAATTAGATCCAGATTTGAGTTCATTTATTTTTGATTTCTAGATTTCTTCAAATTTTAATTTCATGTTTATGTAAGTTACGTAGTTCTAAAATGTAATCTACAAAAACAAGGAATATGGATTCTATCCTTGTCACTTCTACTTATATTTTTTCATTTCCCAAAGGCAACCACTAATTTTTTTTTAACATTTCATTCTCCTACTGTTTTGTTTCTTAACGTAAGAAACATATATTTCTGTTTCTTCCCTCTTCTTATATAAATGGAGCATACTGTGTATATTTTCTCCATCTCATTTTTGTTTTTTGACTTAAAATATATCCTGGAGATTATTCCATTGTTTAATGAATTTGGATTCATTTCTTTGTTTTATGTTACATTTAATTTTATAATGTCTTTTATTTAAGCTTCATTGTGTTGTCCATGTTATTTGCTCACACACACTTTTTTTTCTTTGAGACAGTCTTGCTCTGTTGCCCAGGCTAGAGGGCAGTGGAGCTTAGCTCACTGCAACTTCTGCCTCCTGGGTTGAAGCAATTCTCATTCCTCGGCCTCCCAAGTAGCTGGGACTATAGGGATGTGCAACCATGCACAGCTAATTTTTTGTATTTTAGTAGAGAGAGAGTTCTACCATGTTGGCCAAGCTGGTCTCGATTGCTTGCGTTGGCCTTCCAAAGTGCTGGGATTACAGGTGTGAGCCATTGCACCTGGCCTCAGCATATATTTTTGTATTTAGAAAGATTTATCAGTTAGGATTCAGACTGAGTAATGATAAGGAATTTATTGTAGAAATTAGATTGTATACAATTTTGAAGGGATTAAGTGAGGTGAGTTATCAGGAATAGGGAATTGAAGGATCAGAGGAGTCCACTAACCAGATCGTCTAAATCAATGACCATCGGTAGACAAGTTGGAGCTGTTTGGGAAATCTGAGAAGCCAAGTATATCCAGCTACCTAGAGATTATGAAGGAAGAACTTGATGAGGACACGAAGAACTTGTGGAGGACACTGTGAGAAGCTCTTGCCATGTAAGCTTTGTCTTACAAAGCTCTGTAGGTTTGTACCCAAGCATCTGGTGGTGGATTTGGGCTACTATTGGTCAGCAAAGTGACCACTGTCCCAAAGAAAGAGCTGGACATAGAGTGAAAGAGAGAGTAAAAGCTGGAACTTTCTGGGTACTTCTGTATCTGTCTGTCATTGTATCTTTTCTGTGAAAACCTTCAGAATAATAGCTGCTGCTTCACTTCCACATTTCAAACAAATTTTATATAGGTTGCGTATCCCTAATCTGAAATGCTTGGGACTAGGAGTGTTTTGGATTTCAGATATTTTTGGGTTCTAGAATATTCTATTAGCATTTTACTTACCATTATCATCCCTGATCTGAAATTTTGAAATGCTCCAATTAGCATTTCCTTTGAGAATTATGTTGTTGATCAACAAGTTTGGATTTTGGAGTGTTGTGGATTTCAGATTTTTGGATTAGGGATATACAGCCTATACAAATTACCTTTTGGACCAACTCTAACCCAGAGCCATACAGTGAATGGGATTCTGGGAAAGTAGTTCCCAGCTTAACAGTTAACACCACACACATCACCAATAGAATTTGTGTTTTTGTTCTGTTGGTTACCATTATATTAATACCTTTATATCGTATTCTAATTTCCTTCTCTTTTGGGGTGGAAGAATATTACATGTTGGTTTTTTACTCTGAGCAATATTGAAATGAGCTAGTAACCTCTCCTCATCTCCTTTTTCCCTAGTGTTTTACTATCAGTTAATAACAAGACATTCAGGAAACATATTCTACTGTTTATATGCTCTCATCACCCTCTTCTCAATTTTGATAATTGTATTCTATCTATGTTATCAAGTATATAAACCAGTCACATAATATACTTTCTCCCTTATTACCACCATTCTCAGTTCTTTTAGAAAATAGTGATGCTCCATCCACATAATAACATGTTGGTTAATGATAGACTGAATATGTAATGGGAGTTCCATAATATAATACAATATCTTTACCTTTTCTATGTTTAGATACAGAAACACTGTGTGTTAAAGTTGCCAAGAGTATTTAGTACAGTAACATGCTGTACAGGTTTGTACCCTGTATACCATATAGACTAGGGGTATGGCAGACTATACTATCTAGATTTTTATAAGTATACTCTGTGATGTTCACGTGACAGGGAAATCATGTAAGGACACATTTCTGAGAACATACCCTGTCATTAAGTGACACATGTCTAAATATATTTAATGATTTCTCTTAATGTGGATGTCTCTGCAGTTATTTTGGTCATCTGAAGCATATTCTCTAGTATATCCTCCAGGAAAAGGTAAAGGGAACAAAATTTCCTGGGTTCTTGCAATTTAGAACAGTTTGTCATTGCTATAAAATTGTCTGTCAGTATCTGTGGGACACTGGTTCCAGGACCTCCCATGGACAATGAAATTTGCAGATGCTCAAGTCCCTGGTATGAAATGGTATGGTATTTGCATATAACCTATGCATATTCTCTTGTATACATTAAATCATCCCTTGATTACTTATAATAATACAATGTAAATGCTATGTAAATAGTTGTTGTACACTATTAAGGACAAGTCTGTACATGTTCAGTACAGACACACTAAAAAATTTTTTTTTATTTGCAGTTTGTTGAATGCATAAATGCAGAGCTCATGGATACAGAGGGCTGACTGTATTTGAATTCAGTTTGGCTAGATATAAAATCCTTGGTTTACGTTTTCTTTAAATATCGTAAATTTATGTTACTTCACTGTTTTCTGACATAAAATTTTGTCAAAGTGTGGTGAAAGTCTAATTTTTGTTTTTGTGTAAGGAATTTCCTTTCTGCCTGTAAGTTCAAAGAATTTTTTTTCTTGTGTGGGTAACACCCCGCCATGGGCATCGAGGAAGGAGAACTGTGCAGATCCCAGGCACAGTTAGTGCCTGAAGCATAACTCACTGATTACTGTCTAGCTTATATATATAATCATACTTAGTCCTGTATAATCTTTCTGTATAATCATATAGGTATTGTGGTCGGAGCTTTACTGACACATGTAGTGCTGATTTATAGAATCCTATATAACCATATAGCAGTTTGTAGTAGGAGGAATGCCTAGAGCAGTCACAGAACAGAAGCAGTACATGGGAAAACAGCCAGACCAGGACAAGAACCAAAGACCCAGGTGTTGGTGTCCCTGCCTGAAAGGGCATATGCTGTATGGCAGACTTGGAGCAAGAGCCTCTCCTCCTGATAAAGGAGATATATAGTACCTTGCATCCAGTTCCTGTGTAAAGTAGGCCTCAGGCCTGAGATCCTGGAAATAACTAAGGGAGAAGAACCCTTCTGGTGTGACCAGTAACTGTGGCTGTACACCCTGTCAGTCTTTTCTCACTTCTGTGCTAGCTCGAATCATCCTCCCATAAATATCTTAAGAGAAAAGCACAAGTCTGTCAGCTCCTACTGCATTGGCTTACAGTATCCTTCTATTAGAAATCCTTTGAAGTCTCCAAACCCCAGATAAGAAGCGTTGCACACACCTGTTGCACATAGCCCACCTTCTTGCCTTGGTGACCTAATGGGGGTGGACCCCTTTTCTGTACACGACCCTCTACTGTGCACATCACGGCCCCCTACGGCGCACAGCCCACCTCTCTGCCCAGGTGACATAAAGGGGCAGAGACTCACGTGCTTGCTTGAGACTCACGTGATTATGTATGCCCAATCACTAAGCCTATAGATGATGACCTTGATTATGATCCTTCCCCCTGCGTGTACCTAATAAATACAAATGCTTCTGTGCGTTCAGGCCTCTCCTGTCTCTGCTCATAGATGAGATGGCGCTCCAAGTCCAGATGCTCTTCACCAGTTCTTCAGTGTCCTCTTTACTTCTGGGATCCTGCACCTCAGCACAGCATAAGGGACACCCCATAACCCTGTGGGGCCCAACAGCCCTACATCTTGTTCACAGAAGTTCAAAATATGTTCAAGTGTTGGTCATTCTGGGTCACTTTTTTCAGGTGTGTGGTATGCACATTAAAGATATAGTTTCCATTTTCTTTTAATTTCAAAAATAATTTCAGCAAAGTTTTCTTGAATTCTAGTTTCTAATATCCATTTTATTCCATTGGTTTGGTTTCTTTCTTTGGTGACTCCTGTTGTATGTATGTTGGATCTTCTTTTTCTATCTTTTTTTGGTCACTTTATTGCAAATCCTTATTATCTCATTTGTAATTTCTTTTTATATTACAGCTTCCCTCCTTATTCCTTTTTTTTTTTTTTTGTAAACATTCTTTTACTGTTAAAGCATTATCTTCTAAGTTAACTTATGTTTGTGTATCTTCTGGTTAGTCTTCATTTCTGTCTTTTTTCTAATTCTTACATGAGTTCTATTAACTTATTTCTATCTGTATTTCTTATTTGTGTTATTCCACATCTTTTGTCATTTTCTAATTTCTTGTGGCTCATTTTGAAATAATAATTTACAGTTTTCATCTGTTGGTGGATATGCCTTTTTGATACTTTCATTTTCTGTTGTTTAGACCCTTATTCTTAGGTTTTTCTGTTTTTTATTCCTTTTTCTTATAACTTTACATACGATTTGACCATAGTACTTTTCTGTTCACTCATTTTTATGTGAAATTAATTTTTATGAATTGGTAGAAGGAATTTGTAGGCCAGGATAGCTTTGTAGCTTTATGGCTCTAGAGATCTTTTTTTTTTTATTTTCATGAAATTTTTTTTAAAAAATAGACTAATTCTTTCAGAGCTCTTGCTCATCTTTCTCTTTTTCATCTTTGTTTGGACCTTTTCTCTTTTCTCTCTTTACCGCTATTTTCAATTTGAAGTTTATTCTGAGCAGTTTCTTCTCAGTGTGGGCTAGTGCTGTCTAGTCGGATCTAATAACTACATGTGTGGCTACTTCAAGCTAAATTTAAACGTTAATAATAACTTAAACTTCAAACTTTTGATTTCTCACCTATACCAGCTATGTTACAAGTGCTTAATAGCTACATGTGATGACTAGTGGCTACTGTATTGAGCATTGCCAATATGGAACAGTATCATTACCACAGCAAATTCTATTAGACAGTGATTATTTTGAGTGTGCGCCATTCTTTTCTGACTTTATGATAGGCCTTTATCACTAATCTGCAAATTGCAATGAGCATAGCTACCCTCTGTTTTGGCTAATATCCCTAACTTGGGCTGCTGTACTTTTCATTAAGGATTCAGTACATCAGGGATCCCCTCTTGTCAGATCCACTAGACATTCTGCTTCCCCCTGCTTTTTCTTGCATAAATGCATATACCACATGAGTATTTTTGTTTTTTGTTTTCCAGAGACAAGCTCTCACTCTGTGGCCCAGGCTGGAGTGCAGTGACTGGATCACTGCAACTTTCTAGGCTCAAGCAATCCGCCTGCTCAGCCTCTTAAGTAGCTGGATTATAGGCACACACCACCAGGCCTAGCTTTTTTTTTTTTTTTTTTTAAAGTAAAAATAAAGTCTCACTCTGTTGCCCAGGCTGGAGTACAGTGGCTGGATCACTGCAACTTTCTAGGCTCAAGCAATCCACCTGCTCAGCCTCTTGAGTAGCTGGATTACAGGCACACGGTACCAGGCCGAGCTTTTTTTTTTTTTTTTTTTTTTTTTAAGTAAAAATGAAGTCTCACTATGTTGTCCAGGCTGGTCTTCAACTCGGGCTCATGCATTTCTCCTGCCTCAGTCTTCCAAAGTGCTGGGATTAAAGGCATGAGCCATTGCATCTGTCCCCAACCAGTTTTGTAACTGTAACTGTAAATGATTTGTTCCTATTTGTTCACTTCTCTGGGTTTGAGAATGAGGAGCTTTGTCTCTTCATTTTTATGTTGATGTTTATCTGTTCATCAGTTTGTGTTTATTATTTTTTATTGTACTTTAGGTTCTGGGGTACATGTGCAGATCATGCAGAATTTTTGCATAAGTACACAAATGCCTATGTGGTTTGCTGCCTCCATCACCTACATCTGACATTTCTCCCCATGTTATCCCTCCCTAACCTCCCCACTCTCCCACTGTCCCTCCCTTGGCTTCCCCAACAGACCCCAGTGTGTGATGCTCCCCTCCCTGTGTCCCTGTGTTCTCACTGTTCAACACCCAACTATGAGTGAAAACATGCAGTGTTTGATTTTCTGTTCTTGTGTCAGTTTGCTGAGAATGATGGTTTCCAGATTCATCCATGTCCCTACAAAGGACACAAACTCATTTTTTATGACTGCATAGTAGTCCATGGTGTATATATGCCACATTTTCCTTGTCCAGTCTATCATGGATGGGCATTTGGGTTGGTTCCAGGTCTTTGATGTCATAAACAATGCCACTATGAACATATGTGTGCATGTGTCTTTATAATAGAATGATTTATAATCCTTTGGGTATATACCCAGCAATGGGATTGCTGGATCAAATGGAATTTCTATTTCCAGGTCCTTGGGGAAGCACCACACTGTCTTCCACAATGGTTGAACTAGTTTACACACCCACTAACAGTGTAAAAGTGTTCCTGAGCCGGGCGCAGTGGCTAATGCCCGTAATCCCAGCGCTTTGGGAGGCCAAGGCGGGTGGATCACAAGGTCAAGAGCTCGAGACCATCCTGGTCAACATGGTGAAACCCCATCTCTACTTAAAAAAAAAAAAAAATACAAAAAATTAGCTGGGCATGGTGACCTGTGCCTGTAATCCCAGCTACTTAGGAGGCTGAGGCAGGAGAATTGCCTGAAGCCAGGAGGCGGAGGTTGTGGTGAGCCGAGATCACGCCATTGCACTCCAGCCTGGGTAACAAGAGCGAAACTCCATCTCAAAAAAAAAAAAAAAAAAAAGTGTAACTGTTTCTCCACATCTGGAGCATCTTGTCTCCAGATTTTTTAATGATTGCCATTCTAACTGAGGTGGTATCTCAATGTGGTTTTGATTTGCATTTCTCTAATCAGTGATGATGAGCATTTTTTCATATGTTTGTTGGCCTCATATATGTCTTCTTTTGAAAAGTGTCTGTTCATATCCTTCGCCCACTTTTGGATGGGTTTGCTTTTTCTCGTAAATCTGTTTTAGTTCTTTGCAGATTCTGGATATTAGTCCTTTGTCAGGTGGGTAGATTGCAAAAAATTTTTCCCATTCTGTTGGTTGCCGGTTCACTCTAATGATTGTTTCTTTTGCTGTACCAAAGCTCTGGAGTTTAATTAGGCCCCATTTGTCTATTTTGGCTTTTGTTGCCAATGCTTTTGGTGTTTTAGTCATGAAGTCCTTGCCTATGCCTATGTCCTGAATGGTTCTGCCTAGGTTTTCTTCTAGGGTTTTTATGGTGTTAGGTCTTATGCTTAAGTCTTTAATCCATCTAGAGTTACTTTTAGTGTAAGGTGTCAGGAAGGGGTCCAGTTTCTGCTTCCTGCATATGACTAGCCGGTTTTCCCAACACCATTTATTAAACAGGGAATCCTTTCCCCATTGCTTGTTTTTGTCAGGTTTGCCAAAGATCAGATAGTTGTAGATCAGTGGCGTTGCCTACAGGGCCTCTGTTCTGTTCCATTGGTCTATATCTCTGTTTCAGTACCAGTACCATGCTGTTTTCATTACTGTAGCCTTGTAGTATACTTTGAAGTCAGGTAGCATGATGCCTCTGGCTTTGTTCTTTTTGCTTAGAATTGTCTTGGCTATGCCGGCTCTCTTTTGGTTCCATATGAAGTTTAAGGTGGTTTTTTCCAGTTCTTTGAAGAAGGTCATTGGTAGCTTGATGGGGATAGCATTCAATCTATAAATTACTTTGGGCAGCGTGGCCATTTTCACAATATTGATTCTTCCTAACCATGAACATGGAATGTTTCTCCATCTGTTTGTGACCTCTCTTATTTCCTTGAGCAGTGGTTTGTAGTTCTCCTTGAAGAGGTCCTTTACATCCTTTGTTAGTTGTATTCCTAGGTATTTTATTCTTTTTGTAGCAATTATGAATGGGAGTTTGCTCATGATTTGGCTCTCTGTTAGTCTGTTATTGGTGTATGGGAATGCTTGTTATTTCTGCACACTGATTTTGTATCCTGAGACTGCTGGAGTTGCTTCTCAGTTTAAGGAGATTTTGGGCTGAGATGATAGGGTCTTCTAAATATACAATCATGTCGTCTGCAAATAGAGACATTTTTACTTCCTCCTTTCCTAATTGAATACCCTTTATTTTTTTTTTTCTTGCCTAATTGCTCTGGCTAGAACTTCCAATACTATATTTTATAGGAGTGATGAGAGAGGGCATCTTTGTCTACTGCCGGATTTCAAAGGGAATGCTTCCAGTTTTTGCCCATTCAGTATGATACTGGCTGTAGGTTTGTCATAAATAGCTTTTATTGTTTTGAGATGTGTTCCTTCAATAGCTAGTTTATTGAGTTTTTAGCCTTAATGGGTGTTGACTTTTGCTGAAGGCCTTCTCTGCATCTATTGAGATAATCATGTGGTTTCTGTCTTTCATTCTGTTTATATGGTGGATTACATTTACAGACTTGCATATGTTGAACCAGCCTTGCATTCCTGGGATGAAGCCTGCTTGATCGTGATGAATAAGCTTTTTGATGTGCTGTTGCAATCGGTTTGCCAGTATTTTATTCAATATTTTTACATCTATGTTCATCAAGGATATTGGCCTGAAGTTTTCTTTTCTCATTGAGTCTCTGCTGGGTTTTGGTATCAGGATGATGTTGGTCTCATAAAATCATTTGGGAAGGATTCTCTCTTTTTGGATTGTTTGGAGTCATTTCAGAAATGATACCAGCTGCTCTTTGTACATCTGGTAGAATTCAGCTGTGAACCTGTCTGAACCTGGACTTTTTTTGGTTGGTAGGCTATTAATTGCTGCCTCAACTTCAGCCCTTGTTATTGGTCTGTTCAAAGTTTCAACTTCTTCCTGGTTTAGGCTTGGGAGGGTGTAAGTATCCAGGAATTTATCCATTTCTTCCAGATTTACTGGTTTATGTACATAGAGTTGTTTGTACTAATCTGTGATGGTAGTTTGTATTTCTGTGGAATCAGTGGTGATATCCCCTTTTTTGTTTTGTCTTGCATCTATTTGATCCTTCTCTCTTTTCTTTCTTATTATGTGGCTAGCAGTCTATTTTGTTGATCTTTAAAAAAACCAGCTCCTGAATTTACTGATTTTTCTGAAAGGTTTTTTTGTGTCTCTATCTCCTTCAGTTCTGCTCTAATCTTAGTTATTTGTCTTCTGCTAGCTTTGAGGTTTTTTTATCTTGCTCCTCTAGCTCTTTCAATTTTGACTACAGGGTGTCGATTTTAGATCTTTCCTTGCTTCTCTGGTGGGCATTTATTTCCCTCTAGACACTGCTTTAAATGTGTCCCAGAGATTCTGGTACATTTTGTCTTTGTTCTCAGTGGTTTCAAAGAACATCTTTATTTCTGCCTTCATTTTATTGTTTATCAGTCGACATTCAGGAGCAGGCTGTTCAGTTTCCATGAAGTTGTGTGGTTCTGAATTAGTTTCTTAATTCTGAGTTCTAATTTGATAGCCCTGTGGTCCGAGAGACTGTTTGTTATGATTTCCATTCTTTTGCATTTGCTGAGGAGTGATTTACTTCCAATTATCCAGTTGCACCTGCTCTGAGTGGTCAATTTTAGAGCAGGTGCAATGCAGTGCTGAGAAGAATGTATATTCTGTGGATTTGGAGTAGAGATTTCTGTAGATGTCTATTAGGTCTACTTGGTCCAGATCTGAGTTGAAGTCCTGGATATCCTTGTTAATTTTCTGTCTTGTTGATCTGTCTAATGTTGACAGTGGAGTGTTAAAGTCTCCCACTACTATTATTGAGTGGGAGTCTAAGTCTTTTTGTAGGTCGTTAAGAACTTGCTTTATGTACCTTTGTGCTCCTGTATTGGTTGCATATATATTTAGGATCATTAGCTCTTCTTGATGCATTGATCCGTTTACCATTATGTAATGCCCTTCTTTGTCTCTTTTGATCTTTGTTGGTTTAAAGTCCATTTTATCAGTGACTAGGATTGCAACTACTGCTTTTTTTTGCTCTCCATTTGCTTGGTAAATCCTCCTCCATCCCTTTATTTTTAGCCTATGTATGTCCTTGCATGTGAGATGTGTATCCTGAATACAGCACACAGATGGGTCTTGACTTTTTACCCAATTTGCCAGTCTGTGTCTTCTGATTGGGGCATTTAACCCATTTACATTTAAGGTTAATATTGTTATGTGTGAATACGATCCTGCCATTTTTGATGCTAGCTGGATGTTTTGCCCATTAGTTGACACATTTTCTTCATTGTGTCGATGCTCTTTACCATTTGGAATGTTTTTGAAGTGGCTCATACTGGTTGTTCCTTTCCTTGTTTAGTGCTTCTTTCAGGAGCTCTTGTAAGGCAGGCCTGGTGAGATCTCTCAGCAATTGCTTGTCCATATTTTATTTCTCCTTCATTTATGAAGCTTAGTTTGGCTGGATATGAAATTCTAGGTTGAAAGTTCTTTTCTTTAAGGATGATGAATATTGACCCCTACTCTCTTCTGGCTTGTAGAGTTTCTACAGAGAGATCCACTCTGAGTCTGATGGGCTTCCCTTTGTGGGTACCCTGATCTTTCTGGCTGCCCTTAGGATTTTTTCCTTCATTTCAACTCCAGTGGATCTGACGATTATGTGCCTTGGGGTTGCTCTTCTTGAGGAATATCTTTGTGGTTTTTTCTCTATTTCCTGGACTTGAACGGTGGTCTGCCTTTTAGGTTGGGGAAGTTCTCCTGGATAATATCCTGAAGAGTGTTTTCCAGCTTGGATTCATTCTCTCTGTCACATTCAGGTACATCTATCAAATGCAGATTAAGTCTTTTCACATAATCCCATATTTCTTGAAGGCTTTGTTCATTTCTTCTTACTCTTTCTTCTCTACTCTTGCCTTCTAATTTTATTTCATTGAGTTGCTCTTCAATCTCTGAGATCCTTTCTTCTGCTTGGTCGATTCAGCTACTGAAACTTGTGTATGCTTCTCAAAGTTCTTGTGCTGTTTTTCAACCCCATCAAGTCATTTATATTCTCCTCTAAGCTGTTTATTCTAGTTAGCATCTCATCTAACCTTTTTTCTAGGTTCTGAGTTTTTTTGCATTGGGTTAGCACATGTTCCCTATAGCTCTGAGAAGTTTGTTACTACCCATCTTCTGAAGTCTGTTTCTGTCAGTTCAACAGATTCATTCTCCATCCATCTTTGATCCCTAGCTGGTGAGGAGTTATAATCCCTTGGAGGAAGAGAGGCATTCTGGTTTTTGGTGTTTTCATCCTTTTTGGTTTCTTCCCAACTTAGTTCCTTTATCTACCTGTGGTCTTTGTAGTTGGTGACTTTCAGATGGGGTCTCTGAGTAGACATCCCTTTTGTTGATGTTGAAGCTATTTCTGTTTCTTAGTTTTCCTTTTAACAGTCAGGCCCCTCTGCTGCAGGGCTGCTGGAGGTCCACTCCAGACCCCGCTTGCCTGGGGCTCACCCGCAGGGGCTGCAGAACAGTAAGGGTTGCCGCCAGTTTCTTCTTCTGTTATCTTCATCCCAGAAGGGTACCCGCCAGATGTCGGCCTGAGATCTCCTTTATGAGGTGTCTCTTTGGGTACACAGGGGTCAGGGAGCTGTTTGAGGAGACAGTCTGTCCCTTATAGGAACTCAAGTGCTGTGTTGGGAGCTCTGTTGTTCTGTGCACAGCTGCTGGGCAGGCACCTTTAAGTCTGCTGCAGCAGAACTCATAACCACCTCTTTACCCCGGTGCTCTGACCTAGGAAGATCGGCTTTATTTATAAGTTCCTGACATGCTGCTGCTTTTTTTCAAAGATGTCCTGCCCCACACGGAGTAGTCTAGTCGCAGTCTGCCAGCAAAGGTGTTGCTGAGCTGCCACAGACTCTGCCCAGCTGCTGTGTGAACTGCCTCGGTATTGGCGAACTGTCTCAGAAGTGGTAGATGCACTTCCCCCAAACTGAGCTGGACTGTCCTGGGTCCAGCTGCACTTGCTGCGAAACTCTCAATCCAGAGCATTTCAGATTGCTTGTTTTGAAGCAATCTTCCCACCAAGCTAAAATGCCTGGCTCCCTGTCTCAGCCCCCTCCCTTTCAGTTGAATGGGTGGCTCTGTCTCCCAGGTGTTCCAGGCGCCAGTTGAAACAGCCGTGCAGATTTGTGTGACTTTCTGTGCGCCAACCCACAGCACCAGCTGTGCCGAAAACTTTTCGGCCTGGGAATCTCCTGGTCTGTGGGCAGTGAAAACCTGTTTGGAAATGTGGTGAGCACTCACCCTCTGCATTGTTCTTGTTGGGAAATGCACTCTGGAGCTGTTCCTTTTCGGCCATCTTGGATCCTCACCAGAAATGGTTTTTAAAAGCACTTAATATTGCTCATTCATTTAAACAGTCATACCATGAAAAAATATACAGCAAGAGAATGACTTACTACTGTGAGCTTAATTTCACAAATATATTACTGACAGAAGTCAGAATAAGACATACTATATGATGTTATGTAAATTTCAAAACCATGCTAAATTCATCCCATGATTTTAGAAGTCAGGATAGAACCTTGGAAGGCAGTGACTGAAAGGAAACACAAAGAGGACTTCTAGAGTCACAGTATTGTTTTATTTCTTGATCTGGGTACTGGTTACACTGGTGTGTTTACTTTGTGAACATTTACCGAGCTGTATATTTACAACTTGTGCACTGTTCTGTACACATAATTTAATAGAAAGTTTGCCAAATATGTGCTTAAATCCATGAATGCATAATGATAATAAAAAACAAAAACAAATTGGCCATTTGGTGGATACAGAGAAATCGCTGTAGACACTGAGGTGCTACCCAGCTCCTCCTTTGAAATAAGACTTGACTTAAAAGCTGGGAATGCTGTCAGTCAGCCCCCTCAGGGATTGTCTCACCTACAGGGAACAACCCTGTTCAAGGTCATACCCTTTCCAAGGTAACCCACATCCAATGACTAACTGATACAGCAATATAAAGGCCTGGACACTTCAGCTGCAATTCTGGGCAACTCAAAAGAGCCATTCTTGCCCCAGACTCCCATTCTCATTCCAGGCTCCTTATGGGGGTTAGCCAAAGCCGGTGCTGGGACTGCACTGAATTTGCCCAGTGCTCCTCCCTCCTAGGTGTTCATTTTGAAAAAAAAAAAAAAAGACACCTTAATAAACATCCTGCACTAGGCTTCCAGGCCAGCAGCAGGTACAATGAAGTAGTAGTAGTAACTACAAAACAATGAATCAAGAATATAGGCCGAGCATAGTGGCTCACGCCTGTATTATCAGCACTTTGGGAGGCTGAGGCTGACTGATCACCTGAGGCCAGGAGTTCAAGACCAGCCTGGCCAACATGGCAAAACCCTATCTCTACTAAAACTATATTTTAAAAAAATTAGCCAGGTGAGGTGGTGGGTGCCTATAATCCAAGCTACTCAGGAGGCTGAGGCACAAGAATCGCTTGAACCTGGGAAGAAGACGTTGCAGTGGGCCAAGATCGTGCCCCTGCACTCCACCCTAGTTGAGAGTGAGTCAGTCTCAAAAAAAAGAAAAAGAATATTGCTAAACTCTGAGCTCTGGGAAAAAATGTAACAACAACAACAAAAAGCTGATTAACTTCCAACTGAAAACTAAGTGTGAAAGCTAGAGAACCTCTCTGAAAACACAGAGACTCTCCTCTCCTGCAGCAGGAAGGCAGAGAAACCTAAGGACCAGAAAACCGTCACTTAATTATCGCCCATTCATTTATACATATATATCTCAGAGATATATAGATTAGATGAACAGACAGATTAGATATCTAAACCTATATGTGTTGGGCTTCAAAGATTCAACTCCCAAAGGCAGCAGGTCTGCTATGCCCAGATCAGAGTTCTGGCTGGGAAAGAACAAGACTCTGACACATGGAATGGAAACATCTGGGTTGGCACTCTGAAACATCTTGTCTCCCCAGATTCCTGAAGCTTCTGCTAACAACCAGGGAGCCTGGAAGAGAACCCCAAGCCTCAGATAAGGTTGAGATCCCAACCAAAAACTTGATTTCAGCCTGATGAGAACCTGAGCAGAGAACCCAGCTAAGCAATGCCCTGACTCCTGATCCACAGAAACTATAAGACAGAAATTTTGTGTGTTTTAGGCTACTGTTTGTGGTGGTTTGTTACACAGCAATAAAAAACTAAAACAACTACCAAACCTGCATCTGTAATGTAAACTTCTCTCCTGAGCTTCAAATGTGTTATCCAAATGTCCATTTGGTTTCTCTATGTGGATAACTTGTAGGTACTTCAAACTCAACATTTCCAAAGCTTAATCCATAATCTTCCTACCATGTTTCCCATCTTATTAAATAGTACCACAATCTACCCAGTTTCCCATGTCCAGTTTCCCATGTCCGACATCTGAGAATCTTCTTGATACTTCCTTTATTCCCTTTGCTTCATCTCCCTTTAGTCGGGAATTTAACATATTTTGGCCTCCCTTTACCCTTATTTCTCAACTTGCTCAGAAGCCAGGCAGGGAAGAAAAAATAGTGGTACTCAGGCCCCACAGACTACTACAAACAGCACCAAATTCTATGAAAAAGAAAAATAAATCAAGATTAATGAGTTCTCAGGAGGCCGGGCACGGTGGCTCACGCCTATAATCCCAGCACTTTGGGAGGCCGAGGCGGGTGGATCATGAAGTCAAGAGATCGAGACCATCCTGGTCAACAAGGTGAAACCCTGTCTCTGCTAAAAATACAAAAATTAGCTGGGCATGGTGGTGCGCACCTGTAGTCCCAGCTACTCAGGAGGCTGAGGCAGGAGAATTGCTTGAACCCAGAAGGCGGAGGTTGCAGTGAGCCAAGATCGTGCCATTGCACTCCAGTCTGGGTAACAACAGCGAAACTCTGTCTCAAAAAAAAAAAAAAAGAGTTCTCAGTAACCAAGAATTTATCAGATAAGGAGGTCAGGGGAAGCTCTCTGAAGATGTGACATTTGAGCAGAGACCTAAATGAAGTAAAAGAATAGGAAGACTGGCTATGGTTCACACCTCTAATCCCAGCTCTTTGGGAGGCCAAGGAGGGCGGATTACTTGACATCAGGAGTTTGAGACCAGCCTGGCCAACGTGGTGAAACCTTAGTAAACCAAAAAATACATAAATTAGCCAGGCATGGTGGTATATGCCTGTAGTCCCAGCTACTCAGGAGGCTGAGGCGGGAGAACTGCCTGAACCTGGGTAGCAGAGGTTGCAGTGAGCCGAGATCATGCCACTGCACTCCAACCTGGGCAACTATAACCTGTCTCAAAATAGAAAAAAAAGAAAGGAAAGAAAAGAGGAGAGAGAGACAGACAGACACACCCATGCAAAGATCTAAAGAGCATTCAAGGCAGTAGTTGTAAGTAAAATGGATCTGATGTTGGGGGTCACATGTTCAAACCCTAGCAAGAAGGCCAATGTGGTTAACCCAATGGGAACAAAGGAAGAAAATCTAGGGGATGAGGGCAGAGATCCGAGAAGCAGGAGTCAGATCCTGAAAAGCCTCATAGGCCATTTTAAGAGCTTTGAATTTATTTTGAATTTGATGATGTCACAGATTATATTTTTCAACTGTCAAATGTCTCTCATCCCACATACTTTCCTGCCGTAAGATTTTGCCACTCCCCCATTAGGAAGAGAAATTTATTTTTCCACCTCCTTTCATCTAGCAAGTCCAGTGATTACTATGACCAATAAAATACGGCTAAAGGCACACTGTGTAGTTCCAGGCCATAGCCCTTAATTGGTCTGACAGTTTTTATTGCCCTCTTTCTGGAAGCAAGTTGCCATGTGAAAAATGGGATTACTCTGAGACCAGCATGCTGTGAGAAGCCAAGGCTACATGCAGAGATTCTGAAGAATGAGATGCCATTGTGGAGACAGAGGCCAAGAAGCACTGAGGTGCCAGACACGTAACTGAAGAAGCCATAATGAAAGGAATTCTCCAGCCTCAACTACACTATATGGAACAGAAGAGCTGCCCAGCTGAACCTGTCATGAATTCCTGACCCCCCCCAAAATTGTGAGCACAATAAAATGTTTGTTTTTCAGGTTACAGTGCCTTGGAGTTGGTTATACAGCAACAGATAACCAAAAGACAGGAGAAGGCAGCATCGAAGGAATTTAATCAAAGGAAGGACATTATCTGAATTATGTTTTAAAAAGAACCCTCTTGTTGCTGTATGTTAGAAAAGAGTCCTAGTCAAGAGAGGATGGTAGCTTAAATTAAGCTAATAAGAATAGAGGAGAAAGTAGTGAGATGTTATAATAGATTTAGAAGGGGAGTGCTTATTTAAAATGCTAAGTTGACCCTGAAGTTAATTTGGAAGAATAAACTTGTGAGAATACCAAAGACATTTTTGATAAACAAGAACAAGAGACATGACCAAGTATTGAAACATAATGTTAAGCTCTTATAACAAAAGCTGTATATTATAAGTATAAATTAATTGCGGTCACAAAAAAGATATTCATATTTACACAGAAATTTAATATAATAAAGGTGGTATTTCAAATCAATGGTAAAGAATGGATTAGTCAAAACAATTATACCACATCAAAAAGAAAGACAAATTCATACCATATTTTAAAATATATGGGTGTTGCCAGATGTGATGGCTCACGCCTGTAAAACCAGCACTTTGGGAGTCTGAGGCAAGAGGATCACTTGAGCCCAGAAGTTTGACATCAGCCAGGGCAACAAAGTGAGATCCTGTTTCTACCAAAAAAAAAAAAAAAAGTTTAAATTAGCTGGGGTGGTGGTATACACCTGTAGTCCCAACTACTTGGGAGGTTGCGGTGAAAGAATCTCTTGAGCCTGGAAGGTTGAGGCTGCAGTGAGCCATGATCACACCACAGCACTCCAGCCTGGGTGACAGAATGAGACCCATCTCAAAGACTCGTGTGTGTGTGTGTGTGTGTGTGTGTGTGTGTGTCAAAAACAAAGCCACAGCACTCCTGCCTGGGTGATAGAACGAGACCAGTCTCAAAGACAGCAAGTGAGAGAAAGAGAGAAAAAGAGAGAAAGAGAGAGAGAGAGAAAGTGAGTGTGTGTGTGTGTGTGTGTGTGTGTGTGTGTGTGTGTGAAAAAAGCCATAAAACTATCAGGACAAATACTAAAGAATAATTTAATCACACTGAAGTGAGAAAGACTTTCCTAAGTCAGACAAACACACAGCACCTATAATAAAAACACTAATATTTCTCCTCAAGAAAATGTATAAATTCTGTAACAGACAGTGCTAGTAAAGAAACAAACAAACAGGGTAAAAGAATGTACACACAATTCGCTACCAAAAAGTTTACATAACTAGATAAGGTTATCTTTTAATAAGAATATTTATTAGAAAAACTGTTCAAGAAATAAGGAGCAATTCAAAGATAAGTGATCAGTAAATATATAAAAATATGATCATCTCATTAATAATGTTTAAAGTGCAAAATGAAATTGGACCACATTTGTAACTACATTTTTTCACAAGAAAGTAATATTGGAACACATATAATAATTATACCTAGAATGAGGAGGAAAAAACCTTGAGCAAAATTAAAAATATGAGGTCACTGTATTTGAGAGGTAAGAATAAGATGATTTTTTTTAGATGTTTACAAGTTTCTCTTCATTTCAATTAGATACATCACTTTCACACAATTGAGAAAAAACAAACCCTTTTTTAAAAATTTCATGCTATATTATAGATGTCTTTGGGTATAATGGATGAAATGTAAAGGTAAACTGCATGAAGAAATATAACCACCTTTTAATTATGATCTCTAGTAACAAACTATCAGCAACCTAAGATACAAGATTTCAACAAACAAGAGTGTTTAGCAAAAGAAGGCATAACATGAAGCAAAGCGCTCTGTGAACAATGGTTAATTTGTTTCTAATTTCACTAGAAAATTCTTCAAAAGGTCACCGGCTAAAATTTTTGCCTCTCTGTACATTCTACTCATTTTCTAAAAGGCCCCTGAAACCACAATGGGGGTGAGGTTTACATTAAAATTCACATAAGTTTTCATCTAAATGAGAGAAAAAACAAAGAAAACAATCATGCTGGGGGAAAGTGCCCAGTACATCGCTCTACACACCAGTTAACAAACATAAACCAGAAAGACGCCCACCCAGCACAAAACTATGTCCTCCTCCCAACCCTCAGGGGAGTGAACTTGGAAGCACATCATCCCCTGCCCAGTAAAAGTTTCAGATATAGCCCCAGCCAACAGCTTAACTGCAACCTCAAGAGACCCTGCACCAGAGGGTCTCAGCTAAGCTACTCCATCCTCCTGACCCACAGAAACTGTGGGATAATAAATGTTTGTTTTAAAATGCTAAGTTTTGAAGTACTATGTTTTGCAGCAATAGATAACTAATACCCTGTGAGTCTAAGTGAGATTATATAGTATTTTTCTTTTTGTGTGTGGTCTATTTCACTTAGCATAATGTCCTCCAGGTCCATCACATTGTGGCAAATGACAGAATATTCTTCTTTTTAAAGGCTGAATAACATTCCATTGTATAAACACACATATAAACACACATTTTCTTTACCAATTTGCCATCAACAGACATTCAGGTTGCTTCCATATCTTGGCTACCTTGTGAATAACACTGCAATGAACACAGGAGTGCAGACACCTTTATGAGGTGATTTGATCTTCAAGTGTACACCCTGAAGGGGGACTGCCCTAGCTATACTTTTGAAACACAAAAATTTCTATAAAATAAGGGATTTTTAAGAGATAACTGATTCTAAGGACATATTGTTTGTTTTTTGTTTGTTTTGTTGTTATTGTATTTGGGCTCTGGGGTATATGTGCATGTCCTGCATCCTGCAGGACTGTTGCATAGGTATTTATATGCCATGGTGGTTTGCTGTCTCCATCCCTCCCCCACCGCCTGCCGTCACCAATATCAGGCATTTCTCCTGGTCTGACTCCCTCCCCACCCTCCCCCCTTCCCCACTGTCCCCAACTCCCCTCCCCTCCACGCCCCCTACCTAGCCCTGTGAGTGTTGTTTACTTCCCTGTGCCCAAGTGTTCTCATTGTTCACCCACCTATGAGTGAAAACATGCAGTGTCTGGTTTTCTGTTCTTGTGTCTGTTTGCTGAGAATGATGGTTTCCAGATTCATCCATGTCCCTACAAAGGACACTAACTCATCATTTTTTATGGCTGAATAATAGTCCATGGTGTATATGTGCCACATTTTTTTGTCCAGTCTATCCGATGGGCATTTGGGTTGGTTCCAGGTCTTTGCTATCATAAACAGTGCTGCAATGAACTGTCTGCGTGTGTCTTTATAATAGAATGATTTATAATCCTTTGGGTACATACCCAGTAATGGGATTGCTGGATTTTTTTTGGGGGGGGGGGGAGGAAGGCAGGAAGGGAGAGAAGGACGGTAGGGAGGAAGGAAGGGATGAAGGAAGGAAGGAAGGGAGGAAGCGGGGAGGGAGGGAGGGAGGGAAGGGAAGGAAGGGAATCAAGCAATGAGAGAGACACTGCTGACCTGGATCTAGAGGTTTACAAGTTGATTTCTTTTTTTTTTTGAGAGAAAGAAAGAAAAAAAAAATAAGTAAAGGAGAGGAAGAAAGAGGAAAAGAAAGAGGGAGAGTAAATGGAAATATTGCTTTATTTTGAAAAAAATTGGGTATTAATAATGGCCCATCAATGTTTCATTTAAACTTATGGGTAGGTGTGGTGTAATATTGACTAAAATGTATATTTTGTGTATTTGAAGTGGAGAGCTCTATAAATATTTATTAAGTTTACTTGTTCCAGATCTGAGTTCGAGTCCTTAATATCCTTATTAATTTTCTGTCTCATTGAATCTAAGTCTCGTATCTGGGTATTAGGATCGTTAGCTCTTGTTGTTGCATTGATCCTTTTACCACTATATCTTTGTTGCTTTAAAATCTAATTTATCCGATACGAGAATTGCAACTCCTGCTTTTTATTTATTTATTATTTATTTTTGCTCTCCATTTGGTTGGTAAATCTTTCTCCATCCCTTTGTTTTGAGTCTTTGTGTATCCTTGCATGTGAAACAGGTCTGGATGTAACATGCCGTTGGGTTTTGGCTGTGTGTTTTGATTGGGGGATTTAGTCGATTTAAATTTAGGGTTACTGCCATTTGATGTTAACTGGCTGTTTTATCCATTCGTTGGTGTAAATTCTTCTTTATGTTGGTGCTCTTTACTTTTTGGTGTATTTTTAGAAAGGCTAATACTGGTTGTTTCTTTCTGTGTGTAATGCTTCTTTCAGAAGCTCTTGTAAAGCAGGCCTGGTGGTAATAAAATCTCTGAGTTCTTGCTTGTTCATAAAAGATTTTATTTTTCCTTCAGTTGTGAAGCTTAGTTTGGCTGGATATGAAATTCTGGGCTGAAGGTTCTGTTCTTTGAGGATGTTGAATATTGGCCCCCACTCTCTTCTGGCCTGTAGAGTTTCTGCCGAGAGATCTGCTGTAAGTCTGATAGGCTTGCCTTTGTGGGTAATCTGACCTTTCTCTCTGGCTGCCCTTAGTATCCTCTCCTTCGTTTCAACCCTGGTGAATCTAACGATTATGTGCCTTGGGGTTGCTCTTCTTGAGGAATATCTTTGTGGTGTTCTCTGTATTACCCGGGGTTGAATGTTGACCTGCTTTGCTAGTTTAGGAAAATTTTCCTGAATAATATCCTGAAGGGTATTTTCCAGCTTGGATTCATTCTCTCCATTGCATTCAGGTACACCTATCAATCGTAAATTTGGTCTTTTCACATAGTCCCACATTTCTTGGAGACTTTGCTCATTCCTTTTTATCCTTTTTTCTCTAATCTTTTCTTCACGTTTTATTTAAGTTGGACTTTGACCTCTGATATCCCTTCTTCTGCTTGAACAATTCGAGTGTTTAAACCTGTGCATACTTCTCGGAGTTCCTGTATTGTATTCTTCAGTTCCATTAATTCACTCATACTCCTCTCTAAGTTGTCTATTCTCAATAGGATTTCATCAAACCTTTTTTCAAAGTTCCTAGTTTCTTTACATTGGGCTACAACATAGTCTTTTAACTCACGGAAGTTTGTTATTATCCATTCCTTGAAGAGTGGTTCTGTCATCAGGAGGCGCTCGTTCTCCATCAAGCCTTGTTCCATTGTTGATGTGGAACTGTGATCATCTTTAGAGGGAGAAGCGTTCTGACTTTGAGTATTCTCAGCTTTTTTATGCTGGTTTCTTCCCATCATTGTAAATTTATCCTCCTGTCGTCTTTGAAATTACCAACTTTCAGATTAGGTCTCTTGAGTGGACGTCCAGGTTGTTAGTTCCCAGGGCCAGAGCAGCAGCGTTAAAACTGATGGTGCTTTTCTGCCCAGGATTCTCCTGTCTGGCTTCCTTCTTGTGTCCGTAGTAGGTGACTCTGCCTTCCCGGGGCTCCAAACCTCGGTCAGAAGGGGAACCGGTCCCATTTACTATGCACCGAGCGCTGCCACGCCGAGGTGCCGTCAGAGCCGCTACGCCGGGCTCTGGTGTCCTGCTGGGGACCCCTGTGGGTCCTCCGAACCTGTTTACTCTGCTCCAAGAGCTGCTGCACTGAGGTGCCGGTGGAACCGCTGCGCCAGCTACGAGAGTCGCGCTGGCCACCCGTGTGTTTCCTCCACTGGGGGATCTTCTGCTCCGTGAGCAACCAGAATTTGTCTGAAAGTGTGGCGTCCTCTAGTTCTCCGCGCCTTCCCTGAGAGCTGCAATCCTGGGATGTTAGCAATCGGCCATCTTGGATCGTTCTCGGGATTGCTGGATTAAATGGAATTTCTATGTCTAGATCCTTGAGGAATTGCCACATTGTTTTCCACAATGGTTGAACTAATTTATACTCCCACCAACAGTGTAAAAGTGTTCCTATTTCTCCACATCCTCTCCAGCATCTGTCTCCAGATTTTTTAATGATTGCCATTCTAACTGGCATAAGGTGGTATCTTAATGTGGTTTTGACTTGCATTTCGGTAATGACCAATGATGATGAGCATTTTTTCATGTTTGTTGGCTGCATATATGTCTTCTTTTGAAAAATGTCTGTTGATATTCTTCACCCACTTTTGAATAGGTTTTTTTCTTGTAAATCTGTTTTAGTTCTTTGTAGATTCTGGATACTAGCCCTTTGTCTGATGGGTAGACTGCAAAAATTTTTTCCCATTCTGTTGGTTGCCGGTTCACTCTAATGATCGTTTCTTTTGCTGTGCAGAGGCTCTTAAGTATAATTATGTCCCATTTGTCTATTTTGGCTTTTGTTGCCAATACTTTTGGTATTTTAGTCATGAAGTCCTTGCCTATGCCTATGTCCTGAATGGTTTTGCCTAGGTTTTCTTCTAGGGTTTTTATGGTATTAGGTCTTATGCTTAAGTCTTTAATCCATCTGGAGTTACTTTTAGTGTAAGGTGTCAGGAAGGGGTCCAGTTTCTGCTTCCTGCATATGGCTAGCCAGTTTTCCCAACACCATTTATTAAACAGGGAATCCTTTCCCCATTGCTTGTTTTTGTCAGGTTTGCCAAAGATCAGATAGTTGTAGATGAGTGGCATTGCTTACAGGGCCTCTGTTCTGTTCCATTGGTCTATATCTCTGTTTTGATACCAGTACCATGCTGTTTTGATTACTGTAGCCTTGTAGTATACTTTGAAGTCAGGTAGCATGATGCCTCTGGCTTTGTTCTTTTTGCTTGGAATTGTCTTGGGAGAGAGATCTAAGATGACCGATTACTAGCAGCTCAGGATTGTAGCTCCCAGAGAAAGTGCAGAGAACAAAAGGACGCTACATTTTCAAACAAATTTTTGCTGCTCATGGACCCAGCGGAGGAGCCCCATGGGTCACCAGTGCGACTCTTGTGGCTGGCGTGGCAGTCTTGCCGGCACTCCGGCATGACGGTTCTTGGTGCAGAGTAAACAGGACTGGGTCCCCTTTTGGTTGACATTTGGAGCTCCAGGAAGGCAGAGTCGCCTATTCAGCTGATTGAAAAAGGGACTCAAGAAGGAAGCCAGACCAGAGATTCCTGGGCAGAAAAGCACCATGAATCTTAATGCTGCTGTTTTAGCCAGCACAGTGGGTTGCTCAGATTCTGGCGCTGGGAATCAACAAGCTGGACGTCCACTCAGAGTCCTAATATGAAAGTCGGTAATTACAAAGACAACAGGTGGATAAATTTACAATGACGGGAAGAAACCAGCATAAAAAGGCTGAGAATACCCAAAATCAGAATGCCTCTCCCTCTGCAGGGGATCACAGTTCCTCATCAGCAACAGAACAAGGCCTGATGGAGAACGAGTATGTTCCATTAACAGAATTAGGCTTTAGAAGGTAGATACTAAGAAACTTCTGTGAGTTAAAAGAACATGTTCTAGCCCAATGTAAAGAAACTAAGAATCTTGGAAAAAAGGTCTGAGGAATCCTAATGAGAGTAGACAGTTTAGAGAGAAATATAAGTGAATTAATGGAACTGAAGAATACAATAGGAGAACTCTGCCAAGTATGCACAGGTTTTAACAGTCAAATTGATCAAGCAGAAGAAAGGATATCAGAGGTTGAAGACCAACTTAATGAAATGAAACTAGAAGACAAACTAGAGAAGAAAGAGTAAAAAGGAATGAGCAAAGTCTCCAAGAAATACGGTACTGTGTGAAAGGACCTAATTTACGTTTGATAGGTGTACCTGAATGTCATGAAGAGAATGAATCCAAGCTGGAAAATATTCTTCAGGATATTATTCAGGAAAACTTTCCTGACCTAGTAAGGCAGGACAATACTCAGCTCCAGGTAATACAGAGAACACCACAAAGATATTCCTCAAGTAGAGCAACCCCAAGAAACATAATGGTTAGATTCACCAGGGTTGAAATAAAGGAGAAAATTCTAAGGGCAGCTAGAGTGAAAGGTCAGGTTACCCATAAAGGGAAACCTATCAGACTCACAGCAGATCTCTCAGCAGAAACCCTACAAACTAGAAGAGTGGGGGTCAATATTCAACATCTTCAAAGAAAAGAATTTTCAACCCAGAATCTCATATCCAGCCAAACTGAGCTTCATAAATGAAGGAAAAATAAGATTTTTCATGAACAATCAAGCACTCAGAGATTTCATCACCACCAGGCCTGCTTTACAGAGCTTCTGAAAGAAGCACTATACACAGAAAGGAACAACCAGTATCAGTCATCCCAAAAACTTACCAAAAGGTAAAGAGTACCTCCATAATGAAGAATCTATACCAACTAATGGGCAAAATAGCAAGCTAGCATTAAACGACAATATTAAACTCACAAATATCAATATTAATCCTAAATTTAAAAGGATTAAACACCCCAATCAAAGACACAGACAGGCAAATTGAATAAAAAGTCAAAACCCATCAGTACGCTATATCCAGGTCCATCTCATAAGTGAGGACACACAAAGACTCAAAACAAAGGGTTGGTGGAAGACTTATCAATCAAATGGAGAGCAAAAAAAAAACAGGAGTTGTAACTTTCGTCTCTGACGAAATAGATTTTAATAGTAACAAAGACTAAAAGAAACGAAGGACATTACATAATGGTAAAAGGATCAATGCAACAACAGGAGTCAATGATCATAAATATATATGCACCCAATATAGAAACACCCAGATACATAAGACAAGTTTTTAATGACTTATAAAGAGACTTGGAATCCCGCACAATAATAGCGGGAGACTTTGACACCACATTGTTAATATTCGATGAATCAACGAGATAGAAAATTAACAGGGACATCTATGATTAGAACTCAGAACTGGAACAAGTAAACTCCATGAATATTTATAGAATTCTTCACCCCAGGTCCACAGAACATACATTTTTCTCAGTATCACATTACACCTATTTTGAAAGTGACCACATAATCGGAAGTAAATCACTCTTCAGCATTTGCATAGCATTTCACAGACTTAAATGAAATATTGGTTGGCTGTTTGTTTGTTATTTTCTTCCCTTATTCCTAAAAAAATAAAGAGCTGGAAGATAAAGTCAAGATATTTTCTAGAAAAAAAGAAGAAGAAAGACTATGAAAGAAAAAAATGCAAAAAATTACATGAGTAATCAATTCTAGCATGTAAAAAAAAGGAAAGAAAAAATAAGAAGAAGAAGACATTACCAAAGAATACAAGATTTCCAGACTTGAAGAGTCTCTAAACTAAATAAGACCCATTTGGTATTCCAGTATGTTATGGAACTGAAGAATAGCAAGGAAAAAGAAAAACAATCCCAAGGATTGTAGAAAAGAAAAAACAAACAGATTGCTGACAATGTAACAGAAACGAGAATGGCACTGGAGTTAGCAATCTCAGTTATAAACTAAAAGGCAATGGAGAAATCCTTTCCAAATTCTGAGAAAAAAAATACTTCCATACTAGAACTTAATACCTAGACAAATTATCAAATAATTTTTTTCAAAAAAACTTAGAATAAAGACATTCTCAAACATTCAAGGTCTCAAAATTTATCTCCTTTGTACTTTTTTTTTCCAGCAAGCCAGTGAAAGGTGTGCTGTAAATGAATGGGATCCCAAAACAAGGAAATCAACACAGGAGACAAGCAATGGAAATTTCCAAAATGATGCTGAAGGGAGAACCCAGGATGACAATTGCACACCTGGCATAGCAAGCAGCCAATTCTTAAAAGGAGAATGGGAGGAAATCCTCCAAGAAAATGATTGCACTGGACAGATTAACAGGTTTGACCTGTGTGAAAACATGTTAATAATGTAAAGAAATAACAATAGGTACATACAACCTGAAGCAAATGAAAAAAATGAGACTTATTAAATTTAGGAGACACAAAAATCAGTACAAGAAAGTAAACTTAATCACAGCACACTACTTGGCTCAGCCTCAAACGATATTGCATACATCTAATTGTAGTCCCAGAAAGAGACTAATAGAAATACAGAAAAGAGACAATATTTGAAAAGGTAATGGCTATATTTTTAGAACTGTTAGACGACAACAATTGTCAGTCCCAAGAAGTCCAAAAACTCAAAGCAGAATAAAAAGAGATCCATATACCAACAAGTATTTTGGTGAAACTACAGAACAACAAAGAAGAGGAAACCTAAGAAAACAACCAGAGAGAAAATATCACCTACAAAATAAAGACAATTATAATGTCAACTGAATTCTCAACAGCTATGATAGCAGAAAGATAGTGAAATACTATCTTTTTACTATCTTTTTAACATACTGAGGGAAATGTAACTGTCCAGAATTCTATATATCCAGCAACACTTTCAAGAATAAGGGGGAAATAAGGATATAGTAGTCTCCCTTTATCCATGGGGCACAAGTTCCAATATCCTCAGTGGATGCCTGAATCCAGGGACAGTACCAAACCCTATATATACTATGTTTTTTCCTACACATACATGCCTATGAAAAAGTTTAATATATAAGGCACAGTAAGAGATCAATATTAACTTATTTTTAAAAAGAATAATTATAATAAGCCAGCGTCTCTACACTTGCTCCTTGGAGCCATTACCAAACAAAATAAGGGTTACCTGAACACAAGCACTGCAATATCATAACAGTCAATCTGATAAATGAGATGGCTACTAAGCAACTAAAAGGCAGGTACCATATATAGTGTAGATATGCTGGACAAAGGGATCATTCGCATCCCAAGTCAGACGAAGCAGGACTGTGTGAGATTTCATCACGCTACTCAAAACAGCATGCAATTTTAAACTTATGAATTGTTTATTTCTGGAATCTTCCATTTAACATTTTCAGACTGAGGTTGACTGTGGGCAACAAACCATGGAAAGCAAAACTGCTGATAAGTGGGGGGAAGGGGAAACTACCGTATTTTCAAAGAAAGGAAAGTAAGAGCAATTCCTGCAATAGATCCTCATCAAAAGAAATTCCAAAGAATATGCTTCAAGCAGAAGAAAAATGAACCCAGAAGTAAATTCTGAGACTCACGGGGGAAATAATGAAACAGCTGAATAAAAGGCACATAAGAAAATGGCAGAGGTGAGTGTGGTGGTTCACACCTGTAATCACATTTTGGGATGCTGCAGCAGGCAGATCACTTGAACTCAGGAGTCCAAGACTAGCCACTGGGCAATGTAGCAAGACCCCGCCCCTAAAAAAAAAATGTTTTTAAAATTATCTAGACAAGATGGCACATGCCTGTAGTCCCAGCTACTTAGGAGGCTGAGCTGGGAGGATCACTTGAGCCCAGAGACAGAGGCTGCAGTGCGCCATGATGACATCACTGCACTCAGGTTTGGATAACAGAGAAAGACCGTTTCAAGAAAATAATAATTAGATTAAATTTTAAAAAGAAAACGGCAGAAATGAATCCAAATATATCAGTAATCAAAATGAATGTAAATGAACTAAACTCTCTAGTTAGAAGATAAAAACATCAAACTGGTTTCACATGTACTGTTTATAAGAGACAAATATAAAACATACAGGCACAGAAATATTGATAGTTAAGAAATGGAAAAAGATCTATCAATCAAGCAGAAACAAGAGAAAACTGGAGTAGACTAAGACAAAAAGCACTAGAGATTAAGAGGGGCATTACATGATGATACAGGACTCATATCCACTGTAAGATATTGTAAACCTTTATGCACCTAATAACACAAACACACAAAACTGACACATCTGCAAAAAAAAAAAAAAAGTATAAACATACTAATTCAGTGAAAGATTTCCTAACTTACCTGTCTCAGTAATAAGATCTAGCAGACAATAAAGAATCAGAATTTAGAAGAGTTGAACTGCTTAATAAACTTGACCAAACTCCTATGTAAAAATCACACTCAAGAATTAGGGACTATACATCAAGAATACATGAAACCTTTATAAAAATGGACTGTATGCTTATGGTAGCCAGACTCCAAGATGGTCTGCAATTCTTCCTACATTCTGATATCCACACCCTTGTGTCATCCTCTCTCATTTGGTGTCAGGGTTGCTCTGCATGACCAATATTATATGGCAAATGGGAAGGTATGTAACTTTCAAAGATCAGGAAAACAATATGGCTTTTGATTCTCACAGATCACTCACTCTGGGAGACATCAGTTGACACATTATAAGCAACCCTATGGAGAAGCACAAGTAGAAAGGAACTGAGAACTGAGACCTCCTACAAATAGCCAGCAAAGAACTGAGGCCTTCTGAATTCACTTGGAAGCAAATACTCTAGCCCCAGTCAAGCCTTCAGATTACTACAGACCCAGCCAAGACTGTCACTACAACTTCATGAAAGACTCTGAGCCAGAAAACCTCAGCTAAGCCACTAATGGATTTCAGAGGCACAGAAACTTTATGTGATAATAAATGTTTGTTGTACAAAACTGCTACATTTTGGAATAATTTATAGCATAACAATAAATAGTACATATGCTCAAGTTCATAAAGCTAATTTCAAATTTGAAATTACTGGTAATATGTAAATCATAATATGTTTCATATTCATATGAAACACTCAAGGTCAAAGGAGGAAGCATACATAATTGAAAACATTATATGGAAATAATTACAGAATTGAAAAATAATAAAAAGCCAATTATTGAAACCTGTAGGAGACAATTAGAGCAGCATTTAATAAATATATAACTTTTAGTACTTATAATCAAATGAAATATTCAAAATTGATGAGCTTTAACTCTAACTTTAAAAGTCAGAAAACAGGCCAGGTACAGTGGCTTCCACTTATAATCACAGCACTTTGGGGAGGCTAAGGCAGGAAGACTGCTTGAGTCCAAGAGTTCGAAGCTGCAGTGAGCTATGTTCATGATACTGTACTCTAGCCTGGGCTACACAGCAAGACACTATTTTTTTTTTTAAGAAGTCATAAAACCACCTAACACTCATTAGGTTGGCTGCTATCAAAAAAGACATGAAATAAGGCTGGATGGGGGAGCTCATGCCTGTAATCCCAACATTTTGGGAAGCCGAGGCAGGCAGATCACTTGAGGTCAGAAGTTCAAGACCAGCCTGGCCAACATGGAGGAACCCCATCTCTACTAAATACAAAAATTAGCCAGGCGTGGTGGTGGGTGCCAGTAGATCCAGCCTCTCGAAAGGCCTAGGCAACAGAGTTGCTTGAACCCGGGAGGCAGAGGTTGCAGTGAGCCCAGATCACACCACTGCATTCCAGTTTGAGCAACAGAACAAGACTCTGTCAAAGAAAGAAAGAAAGAAAGAAAAGAAAAGAAAAGGAAAGGAAAGAAAGAAGGGAGGGAGGGAGGGAGGGAGGGAAGGAAGGAAAAGAAAGAAAGAAAAAAAGAAAGAAAGGACATCAAATAACAAATGTTAATGAGGATAAGGAGAAACTGGAACCCTGTGCACTACTGTATTGATGGGAAAGCAAAATAGTGGATCTACGATGGAAAATAGTAAACCAGTTCCTCAACATATTACAAATAGAATTACCATATGATTCAGCAATCCTACTTCTAGGTACATATGCAAAAGAACTGAAAGCAGGGTCTTGAAGTGATATCTGCATGCCCATGTTCACAGCAACATTATTTACAATAACCAAAAGGCGGAAGTAACCCATATGTCCATTGATAAATGAATGCATAAAGAAAATGTGGTTTATACAAATAATAGAATATTACTCAGCCTTTAAAAGGAATGAAATCCTGAGAGAAAAGGGTTTCAGTTTTCTAAGATGAAGGGAGTTCTGCAGATTGGTTACACAACAATATGAACGTACTTAACACTACTGAACTATACACTTAGAAACAGTTAAGATGGTAAATTTTATGTTATGTACATTTTACCATGCCAGGCAAGGTGGTTCATGCCTGTAATCCCAGCACTTTAGGAGGCCAAGGCAGGTAGATCACCTGAGATCAGGAATTTGAGATCAGCCTGACCAACATGGTGAAATCCCATCTCTACTAAAAATACAAAAATTAGGCAGGCGTGGTGGCAAGCACTTGTAATCCCAGCTACTTGGGTGGCTGAGGCAGGAAAATCACTTGAAAAAAAAATAAAAATTAGCTAGGGGTGGTGGCACATGCCTGGAGTCCCAGCTACTTGAGAGGCTAAGGTGGGAGGATTGCTTGAACCCAAGAGGTTAAGGTTGCAGTGAACAGTGATCATACCACTGCACTCCAGCCTGGATGACAGAGTGAGACCCTGTCTCAAAAAAATAAAAATAAAATGAAATACACAATCAGAAAAAAAAATAAACATTAGAAGTGAAAAATAAAGATACAACTTCAGTTCCCACAGAGATTAAACAGATTATATAAACTCCTCAATTGATTTTATAAGGCTAGAACCACCCTTATAGGAAATTCAGATAAAGGCTATATAAGAAAATTACAAATCAATCTTACTCAACCATGTAAGTAAACATCCTAAACAAAATATCACCAAGTTTACTCCAACAATCAATTTGTTAAAATTATACATTTCAACAAGACCAGCCCACAGAATGTAACATCAACATAATTATTAGAAATCATGAAAAGCCAAGGCAGGGGGCTCCAAGGATGGCCAACTAACTGCAGCCTGTAGGAACATCTCTGAAAGGACCAGGACGACTGGCACACTCCTGGCAGATCTGCAGAGGGAAGGCACTGAGTGCTGATGGAGGGAAAACACAGATGCTGAAGAGGGAAGAAGTGAGGAACTCTGCACAGGGCTACTGTGTACCATGACTTTTTCCTGGTCCCCAGTGACTCCTGAAGAGGCAGTTGAGTTAACAGAGAAAGGAGCAGCCCACTCTCACCAGGGGACTCTGGGATCCCTCAAGGAGGAGACTCCTCCACCACAACGAGACCTCTCAACCACCAAAGACATTTGACTTGGCAGGGAAAGCTGCTTAGAGAAGTGGTAGGGGCAGAACTCCAGCCAGGGCAGAGCTCAGAGGGTTTGCTGCTGGAGTATCTGTAATGGAACAGGGCCAGGGATGCCCATCCCACAAGGCTCAACTTGCTCCATCCCATAGGAGACATTACCCCTAGAGGAACTCTCAGACCTGAACTGTGCAAGGCAGTGTTGCCCATAAGATGGGGCAGTGCGAAATGAGCACCCCTCAGTCTACTGGTCTCTCATAGGGCCCCAGCCTGGCTCGGATGCTTGCAGTGCTGCCCCCAGGTACCTCCGGAGGGCCATATACCAGCTCCTGCATTGGTGAGGTGCTGACAGGCAGAGTGCTCCACCAGAGTGATCCCTGTGGAAAAACACTAGCCTGCCAATACCCTCCTCCCTCTGAAGGCTGCCCCACTCTGCTTTACCTGCAGGCACTCGCCCACAGACACCCCACAAATGCTTTGCCCACACGTATACATAGGTGGACCTTGTTTTTCCTTCCCTGCCAGCACACATGTGCACAGGCACTCTCCCATGAGTGCTGCTGCCAGCATAAGTACACCCTGCCCATCTCCCCCACCGCCATTGTCAAGGGAGCACTGGCAGGTTCAGAGCCCACCAGTACCATCCCCACCAGCACCCAGCCCCTGCACCAACATGAAACTAGGCAGAGCAAAATGAGGACCCATCCCCACCCCTTAGCGGCCACTGCCACCAGCATGAACATGCACAGAGGGCACACCCAGTCCTGTACCCACCAACACCCTGCCCCTGTGCTACCACCACCACCAGTGCAAATGTATACCTGCAGCCCCCTACCCCGGCCTTACTGCCACTGCTGCTGCCAATGCCCTCATGGAGCCCAGTACTTTAGTACCCATTAGCACCCCCCTTGCTACAGCTGCTGCTGGCACATATGAACAAGAATGGATTCTACTGTCACCCCCTACACTTTGGCTTGCACAACCCATGGTGTATTCTGACCAGAGGTTCAGGAGCACTTTGGCCCCTCCAGTGCAGCAGGTCCCTAACCTTGTAGAACCAAAGAACAAAGGTGGGGGCCAATACCAATTGTACCAATACCAGACACACATACTCCCAGAGTCCTCAGCTGAGCCATGGCCCTTCCAATAATGAAGTCAGTTGATTGAAGCCACCTTGTACCACAAACATCCAAGGTCATCAAATAGGATAAAAGAAAAAGAAAACAAAATAGTAACTTCAAAGACTGAAGGAACATCAGCCCACAAGGAAGACAAAGCACCAGCAAAAGAACTCTGATGACTCAAAAAGCCAGAGCATCTTCTTTCCTCTAAAACAAACGACTGCACTAGTTCTCCAGCAAGGATTTTTAACCAGAATGATGTGGTTGAAATGACAGACATGGAATTCAAAATATGGATAGGAATGAAAATAATTGAGATTCAGGAGAATGTTGAAACCCTATCTACAGAGCTGACAGACAAAATAGCCAGTACAGAAAAGAACATAAACGACCTGATAGAGCTGAAAAACACTCTATTTCTTTTTTTTCTTTTTTCGAGAAAGAGTCTCGCTCTGTCACCCAGGCTGGAGTGCAGTTGTTTAATCTCAGCTCACTGCAACCTCCGCCTCTTGGGTTCAAGCAATTCTCCTGCCTCAGCCTCCTAAGTGGCTGGGACTACAGGCACATGCCACAACGCCCGGCTAATTTTTGTATTTTTATTAGAGACAGGGTTTCACCATATTGGCCAGGCTGGTCTTGAACTCCTGACCTTGTGATCTGCCCACCTCGGCCTCCCAAAGTGCTAGGATTACAGGCATGAGCCACCACACCCGTCCCATTCCATAACAATTTCATAATGCAATCCTAAGTGTTAACAGCTGAACAGACCAAGCTTAGAAAAGAATCTCAGAGCTTAAAGACTGGCTTTCTGAAATAAGACAGACAAGAATAACGACAAAAGAATGAAAAAGAACAAACAAAACCCCAAGAAAGATGGGATTATAAACAGACCAAATCTACTACTCACTGGTATCCCTGAAAGATAGGGGAAAAAAGGCAGCAACTTGGAAAACATATTTCAGGATATCATTCATGAGAACTTCCCCAACCTAGCTAGAGAAGTCAACATTCCAATTCAGGAAATAAAGAGAATCCCCACAAAACACTCCACAAGAAGATCATCTCCAAGAAACATAAACATCAGATTCTTCAAGGTCAAAATGAAAGAAAAAAATGTTAAAGGTGGCTAGAGAGAAAGGGCATGTCACCTGCAAAGGGAAGCCCATCAGATTAACAGTGGACCTCTCAGCAGAAACTATACAAGCCAGAAGAGACTGGGGGCCTATATTCAACATTCTTAAAGATAAGAAATTCCAACCCAGAATTTCATATGTGGCCAAACTAAGCTTCATAAGCAAAGGATAAATAAGATCCTTCTCAGACAAGCAAATGCTGAGGGAATTTGTTACTACCAGACCTGCCTTACAAGAGCTCCTGAAAGCAGCACCGTATTTCCTAAATATGAAAAGGAAAGATCATTAACAGCCACTAAAAACAAAACAAAACACATTTAACTACACAGACCAGTGACACTACAAAGCAACCACACAAACAAGTCAACATAATAACTAGCTAACACAATGACAGAATCAGATCCACACATAGCAATACTAACCTTGAATGTAAACGGGCTAAATGTCCCAGTTAAAAGGCACTGAATGGCAAGCTGAATAAAGAAACAACAACCCTGGGGCTAAGTGCAGGGGCTCACTCCTGTATTTCTAACACTCTGGGAGGTTAAGGCAGGTGGATTACTTGAGCTCAGAAATTCAAGACCAGCCTGGGCAAGAGAATGAAACACTATCTCTAAATAATAATAATAATAATAATACAAAAATTAGCCAGGCATGGTGGCACACACCTGTAGTCCTAGCTACTCGGGATGCTGAGGTGGGATGATGGCTTGAGCCCAGGAGATCGAGGCTGCAGTGAGCTGTGATTTGCTACTGCATTCCAAAAAACAAACAAACAAACAAACAAAAAAATGCAAGGTACAGAAGAGGTCAATGTACCAAATATAAAATAAAAAAATAAAAAACAAACAAGACATAGCCTCCCAATGCCTTCTCCCCTATTCAACATTAAAAACCCTCAACAGATGCAAAGAGAAAAAAAAAGATTAAAGATAAACAAAGCTACAACTATTTGTAGATTATCCACTGTCTACATAGATAACCCCAAAGACTCCAGATATAAGTCAATAAAAGCACAAAAACTAGCCCAGATGTGGCAGCTCACACCTGTAATCCTTGCACTTTGAGAGGCAGAGACCAGAGAATCACTTGAGGCCAGGAGTTTAAGACCAGCCTGGGCAACATAGCAGAACCCCTTCTCTTAAAAAAAAAAAAAAAAGTATAGAACCAAAAAATAAGTTAGCTTCATTTCTATATATTATCAGAAAATACAGTTTTTTTCAAATATCATGTATAAATAATTAAAATATTCTAGGAAAAACTCTGACATTTGATGTACAAGTTCTTTATATAAAGAGAAAATAATAAAACTTAACTGGAATGATTTTTTAAAACATAAAATAAATACAAAGCCTTATTATGTTCTTAAATAGGAAGCCTCAATATCATAACAATATCAATCAATTCTTCCCAACTTCATCCAAAGACTCAATGCAATACCACTCAAATTCCTAGTATCATTTATTGTGGACATCAATGAACTGACTCTAAAACCAGTATGGAAAGGCATGATTATTAGTTTTCCTGAAAAAAAAAAAAGGTCAGGGTATTTGCCATACTTAGTAAGAATTCTTATAAGGCAATCACAATCAGGACAAATAATCAAGTGGATTACTGGCACCAGAGAAGACAGCAGAATTGAGAGCCCAGAAACTTAGTCTGTGCATATGTAGATACTTAATATACACCCAAGCAACCACTGAGATCACAGGAGAAAAAATGGACTACTCAAATAGGCTGGAACAATCAGTTATTTGTTATCATATGGGGAAAAAAAAGTGGATCCTAACACAAAAGTCTTCCCATGCGGATTAGTGACTTAAATCTAAGAGTAAAAAGCAGCCAGGCGCGGTGGCTCACGCCTGTAATCCCAGCACTTTGGGAGGCTGAGGCGGGTGGATCACAAGGTCAAGAGATCGAGACCATCCTGGTCAACAAAGTGAAACCCTGTCTCTACTAAAAATACAAAAATTAGCTGGGCATGGTGGTGCGTGCCTGTAGTCCCAGCTACTCGGGAGGCTGAGGCAGGAGAATCGCTTGAACCCAGGAGGCGGAGGTTGGGGTAACAACAGCGAAACTCCATCTCAAAAAAAAAAAAACAAAGAGTAAAAAGCAATCAACTTTTAGAAAGTAGAGTTTATCTTAATGATAATTAAGATATGACACAGAACATTTTAAAACATAAATCACAAAAGACTAATAAATTCAGCTGCAGTAAAATCAAGACTTTCAATCATTAAAAGATAAAGTTTTTTTAATCCAATCATACATTGGAAGAGATATTTGCAACACATTTAAGTATCAAGAATTAGATCTAGGCCAGGCACTGTGGCTCAAACTTATAATCCTAACACCTTGGGAGGATGAGGTGGGTGGATCACTTGAGCTCACGAGTGCAAGACCAGTCTGGGGAGCATGGCAAAACCCCATCTCCACAAAAAAATTACAAAAATTAGCCAGGCACAGTGGCATACCTGTAGTCCCAGCTACTCAGGAAGCTGAGGTGGGAGGACAGCTTGAGCCCAGCCAAGGTTGCAGTGAACCAAGATCACACCACTGCACTCTAGCCTGGGTGACAGAGCCAGACCCTGTCTCAACAAAAAAGAGAATTAAATCTAAAACCACATAAAAATTGCTATGACTCAATCAGGAAAATTAAATAATCTAAACAGAATAATGGGCAAAAAGTAAATATAGACAATTCACAGAATAAGAAACACAAATGGTCTATGAATATCTGAAAAGAAACTAAACCTCATTGGTAGTCAAGAAAATACAGATTCAAATTACAATGAAACAACATTTCTTACCCACCAGATAACATATTTTTTTTTTTTTTTTTGAGATGGAGTCTCCCTCTTGTTGCCCAGGCTTAAGTGCAGTGGTGCAATGTCAGCTCAAAGCAACCTCCACCTCCCGGGTTCATGCAACTCGCCTGCTTCAGCCTCCCAAATAGCTAGGACTACAGGCACATGCCACCACACCCAGCTAATTTTTTTTTTCATTTTTTTTAGTAGAGACCGGATTTCACCACAGTGACCAGGCTAGTCTCAAACAGGTGTGACACCACGCCCGGCCCCATAAAATTTTTTAAACAGAAAATTCCAGGCATTGGCAAGAACACAGAGCAACAGGAATACTTACACATTGCTGTTGGGAGTGTCAACTGATTCAATCACTTTAAAAAATAATTTGGTAGGCGGGTGCAGTGGCTCACACCAGTAATCCTAGAACTTGAGGAGGCCGAGGTGGGCAGATTACTTGAGGTCAGCAGTTCAAGACCAGCCTGGCCAATATGGTGAAACCCCATCTCTACTAAAAATATGAAAATTAGCTGGGCATGGTGCGCGTGCCTGTAATCCCTGCTACTCGGGAGGCTGAGGCAGGAGAATCGCTTGAACCCAGGAGGCAAAGGTGGCAGTGAGCAGATGGCATCATTGCACTCCAACCTGGGGGACAAGAAGAAAACTCCATCTCAAAAAAAAAAATTAAAAGTTTTTAAAAATTAAAAATAATTTGACATTACTTAGTAAAGCTAAACAAGCCCATAGCCCATAAAATGAAAAATTCTGCTCCCAGATATATACTCTAAATACCTGCATGTGCACAAAAGACATGAATAAGAATGTTCATAAACAGCATTTAGTAATAGCAAAAAACTAAAAACAATCCAAATATGCATCAATAGCCCAGATAAATAGTGATATATACAAATAACGAAATACTGTATAGCAGTAAAATTGAATGAACTGCATACAATGCCACAGATGACACTCAAAATAAAAATGATGCTTACAAAAGAAATCAGATACTTACGTTATTATTCCATTACATGAAGATCAAAATAAGTAAACAAAGCAATACATTGTTCATGGATACACAAACAAAAGCAAGGAAATTTTTAAATACAATTCAAGATAGTAGTAGGGGAATAGTAAGAAAAGAATTGTGATTTGGGCCATAGAGGTGTTTCCACAGCATTGGGAGTGTTCTATTTCTTACTCTGGATTAAGGGTTCCCAATTTTTTTTTTAAGTATAAACTGTACAAACATGATTCATATATTCTTAAAAGTTTCACAGTACGTTTTAAGTCAAATAAAAATTCAAGAATACAAATACATGCTTCCTGAGCATTGTTTATAATAATAAAACAAAAACACAAGCAAAAAAATAAACAAACCATGAAAACAAATGAAGTGTTCTTCTATACCAGAAATGGATAAATGGACATACTGATAATAGAATATTATACGTGCAGTTAAAATGAATTAACTCAATGCACATGTATAAATAGGGATCAAGTCTTAGAATTGGTTTAAAAAGCAAGCTGTAAGGCCAGATTGGTGGCTCACATCTATAATCCCAGCACTTTGGGAGGCCATGGTAGGAAGATTACTTGAGGCCAGGATTTTGAGACCAGCCTAAGCAACAAGGCAAGGCCCTGGCTCTACAAAAATAAAAACAATAAAAAATACAATTTAAAAAAGCAAATTGCAGAATATTTACAGGTATACTTTTTATGTAAAATGTTAACTATAATTATTGTTTTATGAACACAAGCATAGGTAATAAAAGGATAAAAATGGACAGAGTTCAAATCAACTTCAGAACAGTAGTTAACAGAGGAAAGAATGGGATCAGAAAGGGGTTTAAAGACAGCTTCAACTTTATCTGTGATCATTTGCAAATTAGAAGTATTTATAATTAAAAAATAAAAATATTCCCCCAAAAGAAAAATATAAAAATATTTTCTCTCTGTCTCTCCCTAACACATAAGCACACAAAGAGAGAAAAATAATAGAAAAGAGAAAAAATACTTTCTAGAACAAATGCAGTGAACAATGGAATAGGAAACTACTTGCACTATCTTCCAAGCTGGTACATTCAACCTTGCTTAAAGGAATGTTATTCTTGGATTTCCCAGCCTTCAGAATTACGAGAACTAAGTTTCCATTGTTTATAAGCTACCAAGTATATGGTATTTTGTTACAGCTGCCTAAACTGACTAAGACATTTACCAAATCAAGCTGCCTCTAGGTCATCATTTTAGCTAACATTTCAACTCTCTTCACTTGCAAAAATTTATTATTTTCCTAATACTATTTTTTAAAATGCCATCTGGTCAATGAGGTGGCTCATGCATGTAATCTCAACACTAGGAAGGCCTAGGTGGAAGAATCACTTGAGACCACGAGTTTGAGCCTAGCCTGAGTAACAGAGAGAGAGACTCTGTCTCTACAAAATAAAAAGCCGTCAACCAAATTTCTGAATCCCTTTTCCTAGCTATACGAAGAAATAATGTAGCTGATGTTAAAAATGAAAAATAAGGAAAGACTGAGATTATATATATATATATGTATATATATATAAATGTAACAATCACACACACACACATGTATGATTGTTAACTCTCCCATAAAGTCAAATAGGCACAATTAAATATTTGATGTTTACCCTGGGATTTGAGGGTGTTTTTGTTTTTGTTTTTAAGATGGAGTCTTGCTCTGTTGCCCAGGCTGGAGTGTAGCAGTGCAATCTCGGCTCACTACAACCTCTGCTCCCAGGTTCAAGCAATTCTCCTGCCTCAGCCTCCTGAGTAGCTGGGACTAGTAGGCATGCGCCACCACGCCCAGCTAATTTTCGTATTTTTACTAGAGACGGGGTTTCACCATGTTGGCAAAGATGGTCTCGCTCTCCTGACTTCGTGATCACCCACCCTGGCCTCCCAAAGTGCTGGGATTACAGGCGTGAGCCACCATGCTCGGCTGGGATTTGAATTTTTAAGAACATATTAACAAAATATCCTACCACAATTCACAAGCTATACATGTAATAAACTAAAAATTATAGAAGAAAAGTCAGCACAATCAGTGAAGATTCCCATGTAGGCTTCATCTCCTTCATGGGATTGAGAAAACAGTTTTTGTTTGGCAAAGATTCTATGTGCTAGTTTTGACATGGCATTTACAACATTCAAGCACCTGCCACTGTGTTAAGTTTACAACTTAATCCAAACCAGAAGCTTGAGCTATTTAGTCATGTACTAATAGCAGGTTACTTATCAGACTGAATGAAGGCGAATTTCATTCATAAAAAAAAAAAAAAAAAGATGAAGATCAAAATAAACTTGGACTCATCATGAAGAGGACAGAGTCAATAGAAATTTAGCTACCAGGCTTAACCCTGGAAGTCCTCTTGACTTCACAATGAGATGACCCACCAGTCTAATTTTTTTTTTGAGATGGAGTCTCACACTGTTGCCCAGGCTGTAGTGCAGTGGTATGACCTTGGCTCACTTTGATCTCCGCCTCCTGGGTTCAAGCAATTCTGCCTCAGCCTACCAAATAGCTGGTACTTCAGGCGTATGCCACCATACCCAACTAATTTTTTTGTATTTTTAGTAGAAACAGGGTTTCAAGATGTTGGTCAGGATGGTCTTGATGTCCTGACCTCATGATTTGCCCACCTCGGCCTCCCAAACTGCTGGGATTACAGGCATGAGCCACTGTGCCCGGACCCACTAGTCTATTTTTAACCATTTCTTCTCCATACCAAAATGATTCCATTATATTCAATCAGGAAAACAAAAAATTCACCTTCAATTGATCCTACAAACCATATACTTTATATAATTAATCTTCAATTTATCTGGAAACCAATATACAAATGAAAGTATAAAGGCAGAAATGCTCTTTTGACCCTTAAGTAGACAACAATTAAGAAAGACAAAGCAGATGTAATTAAATGTTTACACAAATAGTATCCACTCAAGCAAAATAAAACAATGTGAAACCTATTTCAATGCAAGACTGCTTCTAAAGCAGTTGGGGATTTGCTTTGATGTAGGGATGGGAGGAAGTGTCTCCAAAGATAAAGCAGGAAACAACTTCAAAACAACTTTTGGGATCAAAGCCCATTTTTAAGTCTTTTATGAATAACTGAAAACAATTTTCCCCTTTATTCAAAACTCCTCCCTCTCCTTAACTCTTACTTCAATCTCTTCCTTTCCTCCTTATCCCTATTGTCCATCTGAAGCCTTCCAATTTCATCTCCTAGACAAATCTCAAGTCCAGGTCACCAATGATTTCCTACCATCAGTACCCTGGTTTAGGGCATCATTCCTATTATAACAATTTCTTAATTATTCTTCTTGCCTTTACTGTTCCCATAAATCCATTCTCTATATCACTACCAGGAATTATTCTTTAAAACATGTGAGCATCCCACTCATTTGCTTAAAACCCTTCAATGGATCCCTGTAACCTACAGAATAAAGTTAAAATTATTTCATTCATTCAACACTTAATTGCCTATTATGACCAAGCAAGAACTGTGCTAGGCCTGGGGATATTAACGGGACACCATTAAAACACTTGTATCCTTCAGAATCAGAATAATTTTTGTAGGATGAAAAAGTCAAAGTAAATTCTTCCCCCCAAAAAAATTAAGCATCTGGACTGCAGTTGAGATCCATAAAGATCCTATGACATTGTTGAGAATACGGTGTAATTTGTGATTGTTTCAAATCAAAAGTTAAAGAAAGTAACAATTCCCATAATTTCTAGGCCCAAAAATGCTTTCAGAAACTTTTATGCTTATAACACAACATATAGCAGAATTTAATAAAACACTGAATTAAAAGAGTGCATTTACCTCATTTAATCTAGTTTTTAAAAAAAACATATTAGTTTCATATGCATACCATATTTGAAAGCATAATTCAATTTCTCTATAATTCAACCCTCATCACTTAAGTCAGGCTGCACCTAACCCCTAATTCACAAACATTGAGGTTTAAACTATATTTTAGCATTTTTCCAGGAGTTCAAAAAGAAATGCCAAAGAATACCTAAAAATACATATCACGATTTGGTTAGAATGGAATAAGAATGGTAAACGAGGGACATTCTGCCATATGATAAGAGCAGTTATGTGACAAATACTTCTCTGCAAGAGCATGGAAGATTTTATTTCATATATTCATTCATTCAACAAATATTTATTGAGTCCCTTCTATGTGCAAATCATTACTCTAAATACAAAGAATGTACGAGTGAAAAAAAGCAAAAATGCTTATCTTTATCAAACATATACTTACTAGAGAATATATGAATAAAAATGGTTTTGGAGGTCGGGTGTGGTAGCTCACACCTATAATCCCAGCACTTTGGGAGGCCAAGGCTGGTGGATCACCTAAGGTCAGGAGTTCAGGATCAGCCTGGCCAACACTGTGAAACCCTGTCTCTACTAAAAATACAAAAAATTTGTCAGGTGTGGTGGCACACATGTAGTCCCAGCTACTCGGAAGGCTGAGGCAAGAGAACTGCTTGAACCCAGGAAGTGGTGGTTGCAGTGAGCCGAAACAGCACCACTGCACTCCAGCCTGAGCATAAGACTCCATCTCAAAAAATAATAATAAAATGAATTTGGAGTTCTAAAAATAAAAATTTCTGACTATATTAAATAATGAGTTCTGTGGTCATGATGTTTTGATAGGGCCTTGAAAGGGAAGACTTACAATTTTAAGTTCTTCAATTTCAAGTTTTTCAAGATTTTCTCTATCTTTAAGCAGGTAGGTTAGATAGGTCCTAGTTAGATTAGGTATGCTTTTGTCTGAACATTTATATTATTCCTCTGAAACATATACACCACTCCACACATAAAAATTGCTAACCCTGGCAATTTTTTAAATGGTAAAGTAATTTAATTCATCCTATCTCTATTAATATTTAGGCATTTTCCCTAAAACTATCACTGAAATTAGTTTTACCTAAATTTGGTAAATTATGAGAAGCATTAAAAGTATACCAAATCAATGTATCTTGAAACAAATGACAGACTAAAAAGTGTTCAACCATATAACCCATAACAATGGATTTATATCTGGTAGATTTCAACAAAATTAATGAAATATCTGCATGAGTAAAGTCTACAGTTCAAAATTCACTACTTTACAGTTACTCCAAGGTTTTTAGATAGATGATATAGCTGTCAAAAGTCTACAATTTACTTAATTATTTACTTAATAATTATCTTGGTCAGATAATTATTACCTATTTTGATCTTCTTTAATGTGAAAATAAAATGTTCACAAAATATTAATGATAGTAGATAGCAGCATACCTTAAAAAAAGAAAAGAAAACAAAAACTCTATATACATGGAGGGGACAGGAATTTGTCCTCACTGGAACCAACACATTCTGGATATAAATGTGCCTTCCCTGACTGCAGTGCTTCTGCCAGCATCACCATCAAGGTCATGGGCAACCCCTTGTTCATCATCAAGGTATACTGCTCAAGGAACTCATTTCACAGAAAAAGAACTGTGGGAATGGGTTATAAAATGTGGAAATCACTGGTCTTACCACATACTCCATCATCTAGAAGCAGTTGATCTAACACAATGGCCTGCTAAAGATTCACTCAGTACAGTGCTAGCTGGGAGATCAAATCCTCAAGAATGAGGGTTCTATCTTAAAATATGCACTAACTGCTTTGAATCAATGAGCAATATACAATGTCGTTTTCCCCATAGCTAGAATAAATAGGCCTCAGAATCAAGGGATAGAAGTAGAAGTAGCAGTTTCTCTGTTATTTCTAAAAACTCCATTAGCGGAAGTTTGGTTTCAGGTACCTATGACTTTGTTATCTGCTGATTTGGAGGCCTTGGTTCCCAAAGAGGGAATGATTCTACCAGGTTCCACTGAATTAGAAGTAACAACTACCTCATAACCACTGCCCTCCATACCACTAAATCAGAATTTCTCAATCTTGGCACTACTGACAGTTTGGACTGGATCAGTCTCTACTCAGGGTACTGTCCTGTGCATTTCAGGATGCTTTGCAGCAACCCTGAACTCTAACCCACCAGATGCCAGTAGCATTCCCCCACCCCGTCAAAGTTGTAACAATTAAAAATGTCTCCAGATCTGGGAGGCAAAATTGTCCTAAGTTAAGAACCACCACACTATATCAACAGTCAAAGGAGGAGGTTATTCTATTAGCTGATGTAATTCAGGTAATTCAGCCCTATTACTAAGGAGATAGCAGACTGTTGCTAAATAACGGGGTCAAAGAGGACTATGTCTGGAAACTCGAGGATTCCCTGAAATATTTTTCTAACATACATAAAAGCAAAACTTAATGGAAAACTACAGCCACAGGCACGCAAACACATGACGCAGGACCACTGAGGATTTGTATTCTTTTTTTATTTTTTTTTGAGCTGGAGTCTCACTCTGTCACTGAGGCTGGAGTGCAGTGGTGTGATCCCACTCAGTGCAACCTCCGCCTCCCAGGTTCAAGTGATTCTTGGGCCTCACCTTCCCAAATAGCTGGGATTACAGTCACCCACCACCACACCTAGCTAATATCTATAATTTTACAGAGATGGGATTTCACTATGTTGGCAAGGCTAGTCTCGAACTCCTGACCTCGTGACCCACCCACTTCAGCCTCCCACAGTGTTGGGATTACAGGTATGAACCACTATGTCTGACCCATATTCTCTTTTTTTTTTTTTTTTAAGACAAAGTCTTGATCTGTTGCCCAGGCTGGAGTACAGTGGCACAACCTCGGCTCACTGCAACCTCTACCTTCTGAGTTCAAGCATTTCTCCTGCCTCAGTCTCCTAAGTGGCTGGGACTACAGGCACATGCCACCATGCCCCGCTAATTTTTTTGTATTTTTAGTACAGACAGGGTTTTACCATGTTAGCCAGTATGGCCTCAATCTCCCAACATCGTGATCTGCCCACTTTGGCCTCCCAAAGCCATATTCTTCATTAATGAAGATTTGGGTTACCCCACCAGCTGAGGTCCTGAATGAGAACAAAGGAAACATGGAACATACAGCAGAAGTAGTTATAAATATGAACGACAATCTCTCCACCAGTTAAAGAAGCAAGGTCTACAGCAACTATATTTTCTTCCTTACTTATTACAGGGAGTCAGGCGAGTTTATAAATCAATTCCTTCTCTTTTCTTCTCTATGTTATACAAATTTTATTAAAGGTTAACTTTACAATTTAATCCCTACGTAACAGGATATTCAGAAGGGACTATTAATTAGAGGCATAATTAACACAACCAAGAAATGGATAGTGTGAATGTCACCCAGAAATTGATACAATAATAATGAGACTTTGCTCCTCACTTTGGAAAGAGAATAAGGACATTCTCATTTTTTTTTCTTTTAAGACGGAGTCTCACTCATTGCCCAGGCTGCAGTGCAGTAGCATGATCTCGGCTAACCACAACCTCCGCCTCCTGGGTTCAAGAGATTCTCCTGCCTCAGCCTCCCAAGTATCTGAGATTAAAGGCACACGCCACCACGCCCAGCTAATTTTTGTATTTTTAGTAGAGACAGGATTTCACCATGTTGGTCAGGCTGGTCTCAAACTCCTGACCTCATGATCTGCCCACCTGAGCCTCCCAAAATGCTAGATCACAAGCATGAGCTACCACACCCAGCCAGTATTCTCATTTTTACAAAGAACATTTTCATCTTTTTAGGCAAGAGCTTAGAGGCTTTTTTCTTCTTGTAAATTAGATGAAATATTTGTATAAAGGCTGAGTGGTCAAGCATGTTGGGAGGCCAAGGCAGGAGGATATCACCTGAGGTAAGGAGTTTGAGACCAGCCTGGCCAATACGGTGAATCCCTGTCTCTACTAAAAATACAAAAAATTAGCCCGGCGTGGTGGTGCATGCCTGTAAGCCCAGCTACTCAGGAGGCTGAGACACAAGAACTGCTTGAACCTGGGAGGTAGAGGTTGCAGTGAGTCGAGTTGGCAACACTGTCCTCCAGCCTGGAAAAGAGAGTGAAACTCTGTCTCAAAACACACACACACACACACACACACACACACACACGCTGAATGGTCAAAGAGGTGAACTGTGCTAATTGCTAAGTTACTGTCTCTCATTTTGAAACCCATCCTTCTATACTTTGTTTTCCATTGGGGAGATTGCCATGCAAACCATACTTCTCCTTTATCAGTTGTTAAGGCTCTGCCAAAGAGACAATGAAGAGATACTGGAAGAGACTCAAAGGACTTGATTCTATTTGTTTCTTGTTCCTTTCAGCATCAGCCCCACTTAATTTTTCTATAAAGTGTAATAATACGAAAATACCTTATATTTATTCCAGGTTCTGGAGGTCAAGCAGAGAATTAGACTGTCAAATATTTTTAGCTGACATCTGTGAATGCAATCAAAATTGTCCTAACGAAAGTCTACAGCCTCTTTGGGAGGCCAGGGTTGGCAGATCACTTGAGTTCAGGAGTTCAAGACAAGCCTAGACAACATGGTGAAACCCTGTCTCTACAAAAATTAGCCAGGCATCATGGTGAGTGCCTACAGTCCCAGCTACTCAGGAAGCTGAGGTGGGAGGATCACTCGCGCCCAGGAGCTTGAGGTTGCAGTAAGCCATGATCACACTACTACACTCCAGCCTGTGCAACAGAGCAAGACCCTGTCTCAAAAAAATTAACGGCCTGGCCAGGTTCAGTGACTTATGCATTTTGGGAAGCCAAGGTGGAAGGACAGTTTGAAGCCAGGTGTTCAAGACCAGCCTGGGAAACACAGCAAGACCCTGTCTCTATAAAATAAGAAAATAGCCGAGTGTTGTGGCATGCACCTGTATGTAGTTCTAGCTTCTTGGGAGAATCACTTCAGCTCAGGAGTTCAAGGCTGAACTTTTAAAGACCTTGTCTTTAAAAAGGAAAAGAAAGGCCAGGTGCGGTGGCTCATACCTGTAATCCCAGGACTTTGGGAGGCCGAGGCAGGCTGATCACGAGGTCAAGAGATCGAGGCCATCATGGCCAACATGGTGAAACCTTGTCTCTACTAAAAATCTTTTTTAAATTAGCTAAATGTGGTGGCCTGCATCTGCAGTCCCAGCTACTCTGGAGGCTGAGGCAGGAGAATCACTTGAACCTGGGAAGCAGAGGTTGCAATGAGCTGAGATCATGCCACTGAACAGCCTGGCAACAGAGCAAGACTGCGTCTCAAAAAAAAAAAATCTATGGCTTAAATAAAAACAAACAAGATCAATAAACATCCATATATAACTACATATTAGCAAAAATCAAAAATTGAAACTAAAAAACAATACCTGTTAAAATGGCAATGTTCCCAAAATTGATTTATGGACTCAGCACAATCGCACAATCCCTATCAAAACAGACTTTCTGAACTCCCAACCTCAGGTGATCTGCCCACCTTGGCCTCCAAAGTGCTTGGATTACAGGCGTGAGCCACCACGCCCTGCCAAAACAGACTTTTTAACAGAAATTGACAAGCCAATCCTAAACCATAAAAGGATGTATAAAAGATCTAGGTTAGTCAAAAACAATTCTAAGAAAGAAAGCTGGAGGACTTATACTACCTGACTTTATATTTTATTATATAGTTTAAGGATTGGGTGGTATTGGCATAACAACAGGCACAATCACAAAGAAAAAAAAAGTTTTTTTCTGAAAATATAACCTCTTAAACACCAAGGATGCTGCCAGACCAAGTCCCATCAAGTAAAAGGGCACAATAAGAAGCTTAAAAAGGGTTAGGATTAAGTTACATTTGCATAAATAAGCCGGTTTTTGTCGTTTAGGTCTCAATCCTTAAATGATCCTGTCTTGTGTATGGAAGGTGTCTCCTCATAATTACAGCACAAGAACAAAAATTAACTAAAGATGAGCCACAAATCTTAGTGTAAATCCTAAATAAAATTTCTATAGAAAACACAGGAGAAAAAGTTGTGAACTTATATTAGACAAAGGTATCTTAGATATACCAATAACATGATCTGTTTTTTAATTGATAAACTGGATTTCAGGAAAATTAAGAATATCTGCTTTGAAAGAACTGGAGAACAAAAAACAAGCAACAAGTTGGAGAAAAGATCTGCAAATCATTTATCTGATAAATAACTTGTATTCAGCATATATTATGAACTCTCAAAAGTCTAATAAAACCAGATTTTTTTAGAAATGGACAAGAGAGATGAACAGTTCACCAAAGAAAACATTCAGATGGTAAATAAGCACATGAAAAGATGCTCCATATCATTAGTTATTTGGGAAATGCAAATCAAAACCACAATAAGATACCACTTCATACCTACTAGAATGGCCATAATTTAAAAGAAAATGCTAAATAAATGTTGGCAAAGATGTGGAACATTGGAACTCTCATATACTGCTCTAAGATGGTACAATCACTTTAGGAACAGCTTGGCAGCCTCTTAAAAAATTACAAGATATAATATCCTATAACATAACATTATTATATATATCCACTATATGATCTACCCATTTGTACTCCTTTGTATTTACTAAAGAGAAATGAAAATCAAGTGTATTAATCTTCAAGACAACTTTATTCATAATGGTGAAAATTTGTGTTGTCTTCAGTTATCCATCAACAGGTAAATGAATAAACAACTTATGATATATCCACTAAGAAAGAAACAGCTCAAGGGATCCCTAGGGATGGGATGATGGTAGGAAGGGATTACAAGGAGGCTGGAGAAAACTTTTGCTGGTAATATATGTTCATCATCTTGATTGTCATTTTTAGCATCAATGATTTACATGTATATTAAAACTCATCAAATTATACATTTTAAATATGTGCAGTTTAATGACTGGATGGCAATTTTACCTTAACCTAAAAGTGTAGATCAGTCATGGAGGTGGGAAAAATTATTAAAAAGATGCAAACCTTCTTGGAAGGCTGAGAGTTTTTGTAAAGCTTCAGGAAAGAAGGAGCCAAAGGTGGCTATCCTTACCGGGAGGCAATTAGGGTAGGAGTAGATACAAAGGAATGTAAGGGAGTTTTATCTAAATAGCTTGTTTACTCATGTTGTCCTAAGACCAAACTTTGATCATCCATGGGCAGAACTGCTCTCTACTGCAGTGGGGGTGGGGGGGGTGGGGAAACACACAAAAATGTTAATTACCCACTAATGGTGTTTACTTGAGACCTTTGTCATTTAATCTGCACTAAATAAATGCAGAGCATCTCCAGCATATTGGGGCTTCATAGCTGGACTCCCTCTTCGGGATCTGTGAGCCATGCAGTCCCCTGGCTGTGCTCACACAGGCAAAACATTTGTGTCTGCATAGTTCTGTCACTCATCAGTTAGACTTGGCAGCTGGTGCCCCTGCATGAGGAACTCTGCAATGTATTGCAGATAGCAATGGGGCCCTTGGAAACAAAGGTGAAGAAACTGCACGGTCAGTTAGTCATTGGTGCCCAATCAAGATTTCTTCATGGGAATTGTCCAGACTAGGGTTTCATCATGGGACAACAGTTATCAGCTTAACAGCAGCAGTATATACAAGTACTGAAACAGCTGCTTAAAGCTAGAGTCTTGGTTTTGTAGGCTCTATTAAGGGACCTAATACAAACTGTTGTTTCCCATAATCTATGGTTCCCGACAATGGCATGCTATACTTAGAGCTCTGGGAACAAGTAGGGAGAAATCTTAAACAGCATCATGTACAAGGGCAAAGGGTTCCAGTAACATCACTAATGTTGCAAGCCTTAGTTAGGGCTGCTCTGGCCCCGCTATACACAGAAGACCCTAAAACGGTAAGGGAGAAGGAAACATCACCTACCTTACCGCCTTCTCCATCCCCCTCAGCCCCACTGTTATCAAGTAAAAGTGCCACAGAGGAGACAGAAATTCTCTAAGACCCCTCCTCCAATAAATTGGAAAAAAGACAAGGGATACACTACAGCTACAGGGCCCAGTCTTAGGCAAGTGGCATTAGAAAGGGAGATCTTGGCCTGCCCAGTGATGCAAAATCAACAAGGGAATCAGGTGTATGCTTATAAAAAGATAAGAAAAAACATTAGAGAAAATGGAGCCACTAGCCAATTTATGAAAGGATTAATTGAGGACATAGCAGACAACTTCCATATGAGCCCATGGGACTGGTCAGTACTAGCTAAAACAACTTTAGGCACCAGTCAATACCACCTCTGGAGGGCAGAATTTGATGAATTATGTGAACAGCAAACCCTTTTCTTTTTTTTTTTTTTTGAGACGGAGTTTCCCTCGTTACCCAGGCTGGAGTGTGATGGCGCGATCTCGGCTCACCGCAACCTCCGCCTCCTGGGTTCAGGCAATTCTCCTGCCTCAGCCTCCTGAGTAGCTGGGATTACAGGCACACACCACCATGCCCAGCTAATTTTTTTTGTATTTTTAGTAGAGACGGGGTTTCACCATGTTGACTGGGATGGTCTCGATCTCTTGACCTCGTGATCCATCTGCCTTGGCCTCCCAAAGTGCTGGGATCACAGGCTTGAGCCACGGCACCCGGCCCCGCAAACCCTTTCTAATAATGGCCACTGTTATTCCTCCCCTACCCCTGACATGGCTCTCTCAAGATCCTATTTGAGTAGAACAGTGACCTTCAAAGGGAGAGAAACTGCAGCAGGCCCATGAGTTAGTTGAGAAGCAATTAAAAGCTGGCCATATAGAACCATCAAATAGCCCTTGGAATTCACCCATTTTCATCATTCCCAAAAATTCTGGCAAATGGGGACTTTTTGCATGACTTATGGACTATTAATGCTAATTTGCAGTCTATGGGGCCTCTTCACCAGAGGCTCCCTCCCCTGCAGCAATCCCTCAAGATTGGCCTATAATTGTTATTGACTGAAAAGACTGCTTTTATACTATCTCCTTTGCAGAACAAGACAGAGAAAATTTGCATTTACAATACCAGCTATCAATAATGAAAAGTCAGCTTGCTGATTTCATTGGAAAGTGCTTCCTCAAGGAATGCTGAACAGTCCTACCATATGTCACTATCATGTAAATCAGGCTTTGCTCCCCAGTAGAAAACAATTTCCTAATTGAAAGATTATTCATTTTATGGATGATATATTACTGGAAGCTCCAATGGAGCCCATACTTTTAAGTTTATATTGCCTCTGTCATAAGGAATACACAGTTAAGAGGTTTAATCATAGCATCTGAAAAAGTACAAATGTCCTCTCCTTGGAAATATCTTAGATACATACTAACTTCCCGATCAGTAAGACCTCAAAAGGCTAAATTAAATACTAGCAACTTACATACCTTAAATGATTATAAAAAATTACTGGGCAATATTAACTGGCTTTGCCCCATGTTGGGGCAAAATCTGTTACTGATAAGTTGCAAAATCTGTTTTCTATCTTAAGAGGCAGTGCTGCCCTGAATTATCCCAAGTAGTTAACCCTGCAGCAAAAAGGGAAATTGAAGAACTAGAACAAGCTATTTCTCTGAGGCAACTAGATCACATAGACCCAAGATATTCAGTTCTACTATTTATTTTTCTCACTAACCATTCCCCCACAGGATTAATAAAACAAATGGCCCCAGGACTGCGCTTCCCAGAACGGGTTTTTTGCACACATACCAGGACTAAAACACAAAACACTATCTTCCTATATCTGGCTAGTTAATAAAGTCATCTATACAAGCCGAAGACGATGCCATCAGTTGCTAGGTTATGACCCTGATGTCATAAGAATTCCTTTGAGTAAAACGCAATTCAAAGCAGTATTGCCCCTATCTCTAGACTTCAGATTGCACTCTCTGATTATGCAGGCCAATTAGAACATGCCCTTTCTGCTGATAAACTGCTTCAGTTTTTATCTCATACCCTGCAATTATACCTACAAAAGTAGTTCACTCTTCCATACCCAAGGCTTTAACGCTGTTTACTGATGACTCTGGTAAGAATGGAAAAGCTGCTGTCTGATGAAACTGCATAATTCCCTCACTTGATCTAGATTGACTAGCACTCAGAGAGCTGAGGTTAGAGCCCTAATATTGGCCCTAGAGACATTTTCCGCTCAGCCCATCAATATTGTTAGTGACTCTGCTTACTCTGTTTATTTATTGCAGAACCTTGAGACAGCCCCTCATTAAGTCTACTCTCCAGCCCACCCTCTGTACCCTTTTTGTTCGACTTCAGCAATTGCTGGATCAACGTACAGACCCTATTTTTAATCACAGATATTCGAGCCCACAGCTCACTGTGGCATACTGGCTTATGGCAATGATCAAGCAGACCTACAAGTTATGACATCACTGCTTGACCAAATCGCCCAATCACATCAATTTTTCCATCAAAATTGGAGAAACTTAAACAATGTCAACTTACCCAAAGACTAGCTAAACAAATTATCCTGCAATGCCCAGACTGTCAGCTCACAGGCACATCCCCTGCTTCTCCAGGTGTTAACCCTAGAGGACTAGAACCTTATCAGTTATGGCAAACAGATGTTACACACGTCCCTGAATTTGGAAAACTAAAATATGTACATGTATCTGTTGATACCAATTCTCATCTAATTAGTGCACATGCGCTGCCTGAAGAGTCCACCAGATATGTCATTAAACATCTTCTTTTAACTTTGGCATTTATGGGGCAGCCCACAAAAATTAACACTGATAATGGTCCAGCTTATGCCAGCTCACAATTTCAACAATTTTGTCACACATGAAACATCCAACACTCCACAGACATTCCATATAACCCCCAAGGACAGGCCATAGTAGAACGTGCCCACTCCACCCTTAAAAATAGGCTCAGAAGTGCTCACTTCAGCAGCACATATACTAAAATTGGAACGATACAGAGAAGATTAGCATGGCCCCTGTGCAAGGATGACACGCAAATTCGTGAAATGTTCCATATTTTCTTTTGGAAGTTTTTCTTTCATTGGTTGGAAAGCAGATTACATTTTACACTAGTAAAATATGTTTATTACTTGAAAAAAAATAGGCTCAGAAAACAAAAAGGAGGAGTATGAGTAAGGACCCTGCAACACTACTAGCATAAGCCTTATTTACCCTTAATTTTTTAAAATTTAGATGGCAAGTTTCAATCAGCTATAAAAAGCACTTTGCTAAAACCTCTCTAGACATAAAATCCACAGTTTTATGGAAGGATGTAAATATGTATGATGTGGTCCAAATGATTTGCTAACACGGGGAAGAGGATATGCTTGTGTTTACACCTTGTCAGGTCCTCTTTGGATTCCAGCACGATGCAGCAAACCAAATCACAGCATGGCTAGGACCCAACCTGGTACCAGAGATGAAGAAAATGACCCTGCAGGACCCATCACCCTAGATGATGCAGCTTCCTCCAATGACACAAGCCCCAGACATTACCTGTGGAATGCTGAAGGAAACAACTCAGGAGGCTGAATGAATCTTGCTCCAAACATAAACACCATTCACTCCAGATAATTTGTAACTTTTTAATTTTGTTACCTGTACCTGCTACACTCTATTTGAGCCCATTTTCTAAATCTGCCTTTTGTCCACCTGTTACTTAGGCAGACAATGCCTTCCTAGCCTTTAACAATGCGACTGCTTGGCTAGGCAGAATTGACATACCCCCAGTGGGGTCCATCATTAATGGCACACATTGGACTAAGGTGCCAGGTAACACTTCATATCACTCCACTATCCTCCCACTGTGTGTAAGTTATAAAAAGTCCTAACCCTTACTGTGTACCTGCCCAAACACAACTGTGGCTACATCAAGGCAAAGGAAATGCCTTAATATTCTTGCTTGCTGGTAGCCTCAAACTGGGCAACGTAACCAATGCAACTTTCCCCAACATTCCTCCCTGTGCTAAAGAACCAAGCTGGGAAAGTAATGGATTCCACTTTGGCTGGGGAGCCTATCACAGGGGACAAGCCTGTAGCCTCCAGTTAGACAATTATAATATCTTAGACTGGAGCCCCTACAGTCATTTGCAAGGCAATTGTAACGATGTCTGCATCAATCATGACATTAATAATAGTTTCATAGTCACATCCCATTCCCCTATGATTTGGGCCAATGGGGATGGGGTATTGACCCCAAGTCAAGTCCATGCCACCCCAAGACACATTATGGCACCTGGGACATCTTAGCACCTCTCTTAACACCTGGCATGGGACATAACTTAATTCCAGTAACAATTACACAATGACTTTTAGTCATAATCACACAGATCAGTGCCTAATTTGCAATACCTATCCATCTGTTTTCCTTACGGGAACCAATATTTCTATTACACCCAAAACTCCACATTTGTGACCCAAGTGTAGGGACAGGCTTGGTTCACCTCATGCATTGCTAATTACAATATAGCTGATTTAAGTATTACTAGTGTCATGGTTTTAAGAAAACAATCTGAGGCATTCCTACTACTCAATTTGACATGCGACTGGCAAGGTTCCTCTGCTCTTGCCACCTTAGAATGTGCCCTGTCCCATGTCAAACACAAAAGATTCATACACTTTACAGCCTTCATAGTCTCAGCCATAGTCATCCTAGCAACTGCTAGTGTGGCTGTAGCATCTACTACTGAATCAGTGCAAACAGCTACTTTTGTAAATAATTTGGCCAGAAATGTGTCTAATGAACTCCTCTTACAGCAGGGCATAGATCAAAAGATTCTTGCACGCTTACAAGCCCCCAAGGCTGCCTTGGAATATGTAGGCGAGTGGCAGCAAGATGCACAGGCATTCCATCAGCAATTAAACTGTGACTGGGAACATAAGCATATGTGTCACCTCTCTACCTTGGAATCAATCAATACATAGTTGGGATGAAGTGAAACAACACTTCTGGGGAAACGTACATGATAATTTAATGGCAGACATAAAGCAACTTAAAACTAAAATTCTAGAATCCCTAAACGCCATATATCTACACACCCAACAAACAGCCATATGGAAGGGTATGTGAAAACATCTCTCCTGGATGGACCCCCATTCCTGGAGGGGGAGGGGTCACTGCTTGACTGGAAAATAATGTTACTGATTACACTCATGTTTGTCTTACGTTATTTACTAATACTAGGATGCAAAGCCAGAATATGACTTATAACTGCTGCACCTAACAAACCCATTGCAGCACACATCTGTACTCTTCAACCAACAAAACCAGACGCAAAAAACAGAAAAAGGGGAGATATAGGAGATCAGTCAGGGTGATGGGAAAAATTATAAGAAAGATGCAAATCTTCTTGGAAGGCTGAGAGGTTTTGCAAAATTTTGGGAAAGAACCAACCAAAGGTGGCTGTCCTTACCCAGAGGCAATTAGGCAAGGAGTAGGTACAAAGGAATGCAAGGCAGTTTACCTAAATAGCTTGTTTACTCATGTTGTCCTAAGTAAACAAGGACATCCTTTGATCATCCAGGCACTTTACTGGGGTGGTGGGGGGCAATGTTAATCACCCACTAATGGTGTTTACTTGAGACCTTTGTCATTTAATCTGTATTAAATAAATGTGGAGCATCTCCAGCATAATGGGGCTTCACAGCCGGACTCCCTCTTCAGGATCTGTGAGCCGTGAAGTCCCCTGGCCATGCTTGCACAGACAAAACATCTGTGTCTATGTACTTCTGTCATTCATTACTCAGACAGAGTCTGCTGGTCAGACTTGGCTTAACAATTGTAGAAATTCTATTATTCTAGAATAGCAAAAAGCAGTAAAGTTCCTAAAAACAGCAACAAAAACAAGAGGCAATAGGTCTTGTCTGTTTACTCATACACTTACCCAGGTATGTGCTCTTCATTATTTCCCACAGTTTTGTACTTCCATTTGAGATATTTTCCTTCTGCCTAAAAAACTTCCTTCAGTAATCTTACAGTGCAGGTCTGCTGGTCATAAATTGTTAGCAATTGATTGTCTAAAAATGTCTTTTTTCACCTTCTTGTCTAAAGGATATTTCTGCTGGAAGTAAACTTCTAGCTTGGCAGGTTTTTTTGCCAACACTTAAAAAATGTCTGTTATTTCCTAGTTTCCACAGGTGTGTTAAAAAGTCAGCCATCAGTTATATTGCTCCTTTGAACACAGTACCTTTTCCCCCCTCTTCTGGCTGCTTTTAAGAGTTTCTGTTTCTAGTTTTCAACAGTTCCGTTAAGATATGCTAAGTATAGTTTTGTGTTCATTCTGCCTGGGGTTTGCTAAACTATTTGAATTTATAGGTTGATAACTTTCATCAGTTTGGGAAAATATTTTACCATTACTTCTTCAAGGATTTGCTTCCATGCTAATCGCTCTACTTTTGAGTCTCCAATTACACATTAGACATTTTACAGGTGTCCCACATGTCTCTTAGGCTCTGTTCTACTCTTTCTAGTCTTTTTCCTTCCTCTGCTTTTATCTAGATATTTTATATTGATCTGTCCACAAGTTCTCTAGTCTTACCTTTTGCTGTGTATAGTCTGCTACTGAACCGGTACAATGAATAATTAATTTCAGATTAATGTCAATTAATTATTAATTGTGGGGGTTTTGTGGAAGTGGTGGTAAGGAAGATTTTGTTCTGTCTTGTTTTGTTTTTTAATGTGGCATGCACTATACTAAGCCCTACGAGTAGAGCAACAAACAAAACAGGCAGAGCCTCTGCTCTTTTGGAACTTAAATAGTATATATTCAATTTACCTGTTTTTTTTTTTTCTCTCTTTAAAGAACAATAAAGAATAGGGAAAGAGGTGGAGTGAGGTCCTAGAGTCCTGCACCAAAGTTTCTAATTAAACTACAAATAAAAACCTTAAGCAACCAATGTTGTGTTTTTGATTCCTAGAATGTCCATTTGGTTTCCTTCTATGGATTCCAATTCTCTATGAAAATTTTCATCCATTTTATTCATAGTTTCCTTTATTTTCTTAAGTATACTATAGTTATTTTAAAGTCCTTGACTGATAACTTTAATTTTCTAAGTCTTCTACAGTTTTATTTTTTTCTTGAATTTTTCTACCCTTTCACATCTCTAGAAATTGTTAATAGCATGCTAGTATTACAAATGAAAGAACCATAGATACCCCGGAACATATCCTCCCAGTAAGAGCTATTTCCTCTATTAGGCAAAAGGGATGAGAGAGGCTGGTCACCTCAATCCAATCAGGAATTGAACTGGGCCCATGTTGTAGTTTTAGTAAAATGCACTTCCTCTCTGGTTTCTTTTTCCTTCCGTGTGTGTCCAGAATCAGCAAATGTCAGCAATCCTCTGCTCACCTATAAAGGAAAGGTCTCTTCTATCTCTGGAATTCTAATTCATCTAGTCCTCATTACTTCCATAGCTCTCCAATATTTTTTTTTAATCATTAATTTTTTTTTTTTTTGAGACAGAGTCTTGCACTGTCACTCAGGCTGTAGTACAGTGGCGTGATCTTGGCTCACTGCAATCTATGCCTCCTGGGTTCAAGCAATTCTCCTACCTCAGCCTCCCGAGCAGCTGGAGGAGTGCATCACCACGCCCAGATTTTTTTTTTTTTTTTTTTTTTTTTTAGTACAGACAGGGTTTCACCATGTTGGCCAGGATGGTCTTGATCTCCTGACTTTGTAATCCACCCACCTCGGTCTCCCAAAGTGCTGGGATTACAGGCATGAGCCACCAGGCCCGGCCTAAATAATGATTTTTAAAGTTCGTCCAATTGTGGTTTTTCTTCTAACTTGTTACAGTTATATATATATGACTGTACTGTGACCTATTAAATATCACCCAGAAATTAAATTTTCCCTGTATATCATACAGCAGTGGTTTACAAACCCAGCTTTATATTAAAATGACCTGGGACCTCTAGAAATCGCAAGACATTTAGTAGAACCAGGAAATCCTTATTTTTAACAAGTCTTAAGTGATCTGGCAAAGTGGACATTTCCAAAGAAACTAGTGTGCCTGCACCAGTTGCTCCTCCTCTCCCTTCCCTTACAGCTCAATATTTATAAGGACATTAAAGAAAAAATACACACTACACACAATGGATGAAAGAGTTAAAACAAACTTTCAGAATATCTAGATGCTTTAAAGACAAAAATATATAAAGGCTTTTAAAAATACATTAGGATCAAAAAGATGAGGAAAGAAGAAGAAGAATCACCAGAGTCTACAATACAGTACCAACAGGTCATTAAAAGCAGAACTATTCAACTCAGTTTTTATTTCTAATTGTTCTAGATGAAAATAAAATGAGGCCAGGCATGGTGGTTCATGCTTGTAATCCCAGCAGTTTGGGAGGCAGGAGGATCACCTGAGGTTAGGAGTTCGAGACCAGCCTGGACAACACTGTAAAACCCCATTTCTATTAAAAATACCAAAGTTGGCTTGGCGTGGTGGCAAGTACCTATAATCCCAGCTACTTGGAAGGCTGAGGCACGAGAATCACTTGAACTCAGGAGGCAGAAGTTGCAGTGAGCCAAGATCATACCACTGCACTCCAGCCTGAATGACAGAGACTGTCTGGAAAAAAAATAGAAAATAATCTTCAAATTTGAAAAAGAGCATTGTTGAGAGTTGTCAGAACTCTTAGATACATAAAGCACGAAGAGCCCACCTTCCTGCTTTACCTGAACTTAAGTCTACATGAATTAATCCAAGGTACAGATGAAAATCTAGAAATATTATAAGAGAAATGCTGTCAGTGAACTTGCAGAAGTCATGAAAAGTAGACAGGAGCCAGACTGGGAATGAGAAAATGTTGCTGCAATTGTCAAAATGCAAGAGTGGGTAAAGGTGAAAGGGTGATTTTCAAACTATGGACTTAAATTAATGTCAACACTCACTTAATTCTAAGACTGATTGTACATGAGTTGTCAGCACTTATACAGGGAGGCAGCATTTACTAATAGAAAAATCTTACCTTTGTAAAGCACTTTTACTTTCGAGTTCAGAGTTGACAAAATACTTTGATTCGTATTACCTCACCTCCTATGTTTGATGTTCCCTGTGAAAGGGGGCAGGCAACATTATGTCACCTCCACCACCTGTTACTCACTTCAACATATTAGAAATTTAGGCCTCACACAGCTTGGCTTGTCCCCTGTTAACTCACTCCAGTAGAAAGTTAAGACTTAAAGTCAAGTCCTCTGATTCCTAATTGTTTTTATATTACACAGCTCTTAAAGTCAGCATAGGAATAAGTCACACTGAAATAATATAAAGGATTCCTTTAAAATAATGAAGAGGTGGTGGACAGGAAATGGGTAGGAATATGGATGAAATAAGACTGGGGAGAAACTGAGTAATGGACACAAAACAATTAATTTATATTCATCTTTCTAGGCCATGTGCAATGGCTCACACCTGTAATCCCAGCATTTGGGAAGCTGAGGTGGGTGGAGTTCAGGAGTTCGAGACCAGCCTGCACATGACGAAACCTTGCCTCTACAAAAAATACAAAAGCCAGGAGTGGTGGTGTGTACCTGTGGTCCCAGCTACTTGGGAGGCTGAGACAGGAGGATCACTTGAGCCTGGGAAGCAGAGGTTGCAGTGAGCTGAGATCATGCCACTGCACTCTCACCTGGGTAACAGAGTGAGACTGTCTCAAAAAAAAATAAAAAAGAAAATCATCTCTCTACTTTTATGTTTGAAACTTTTTATAATAGAACTTTGAAACATGCAAATTAACATTTTTGATAGATGTACAGCAATGGTAATCAAATGCATACCAAAAATATAGTGTACCTGAAACTGTTTTTATGTTTGTTTGTTTGTTTGTTTGTTTGTTTGTTTTGAAACAGAGTCTCACTCTGTCACCCATGCTGGAGTGCAGTGGCACAAACACCGCTCAATGCAGGCTCAGCCTCCTGGCCTCAAGTCATCCTCCCACCTCAGCCTCCCAAGTACCTGGGACTATAGGCATGCACCACCACGCCCAGCTTCTTTTTGATTTTTTTTTTGTACAGACAAGGTCTAACTATGAGGCTGATCTCAAGCAATCCTCCCTCCTCCACATCCCAAAGTGCTGGGAATACAGGTGTAAACGACCATGTTCAGCAAGCTCAGCAAGCTCAGCATTTTTAAAGCCATTTAAGTTTCACATAATACTCTCATAGAACATTGAGAGGAAAGATGAAAAATTATATGTCTGAGTATTAACCACATTGCACCAAAAGGAAAACAATTAGGATAGTGCAGTGTCTTGAAAACAGGTCCTTTGAGAGATGGTTGAAGAATTAATGAAATTTTTTTGGTGGGAGTGGGAATCTAGGGTGTACTTAAGATGTCTTTATTTTATTTATTTAGTTTTTAGAGACAGAGTCTTGGTTGGGCAGTGGCCCCTGCCTGTAATCCCAGCACTTTGGGAGGTCCAGGTGGGAGCTCACTTGAGTCCAGGAATTCGAGACCAGCCTGAGGAAGATGGTGAAACCTCATCTCTACAAAAAATTAAAAAACCAGCCAGGCATGGTGGCATGCATCTGTGGTCCTGGCTACACAAGAGGCTGAGGTGGGAGGGTGGCTTGAGGTAGGGAGGTCGAAGCCACAGGGAACCGTGTTTGTGCTACTGAACTCCACCCTGGGTGAAAGCAAGACCCTATCTCAAAAAAAAAAAAAAAAAAAAAAAAAAAAATCAGAGAGTTTCATTCTGTCATCCAGGCTGAAGTGGTGTGATCATGGCTCACTGCAGCCTGGAACTCCTATCAGGTGGTTGCCACAACAGGCATGCGCCACAAGGCCCAGCTAATTTTTTAAAAACTTTTTCAGCCGGGTACTCATACCTGTAACCCCAGCACTCTGGGAGGCTGAGGCAGGCAGATCACCTGAGGTCAGGAGTTCAAGATCAGCTTGACCAACATGGAGAAACCCCATCCCTACTAAAATAAAATACAAAATTAGCCAGGCCTGTGATCCCAGCTACTCGGGAGGCTGAGGCAGGAGAATCCCTTGAACCCAGGAGGCAGAGGTTGCGGTGAGTTGAGATCACACCATTGCACTCCAGCCTGGGCAAAAAGAGTGAAACTCCGTTTCAAAAAAAAAAAAAATTTTTTTTTTGTAGAAAGAGGATCTTGATATGTTGCCCAGCCTGGTCTCAAACTCCTGGCCTCCAGTAATCATCCCACCTTGACTCACAATGCACTAGGATTACAGGTGTGAGCCACCATGCCCAGCTCAAATTTGTTGAAAAGTAAAGGGACAAATTTATTATACTGAGTTATAGAAGGTGGAATTAGGAACAATGGATAAGACTCCAAATTCCAAACTTTTCTACTTTAATTAAAAACTTATAAGGCTTATGACTCATATACTACTCGCTACCTAACCTACCAAATAGTTACCTACCAATTTTCTAACTATTTTCCCCTCATCAAAAGAAACTGGTTCCTGGCTCCGTTCACATCCACCACCATCTAGATAGCATCCAGGTTAGTATTGCCTGATAAAATACAAGACTTCCAGTTAAATTTGAAATTCAGATAAACATGAATAATCTTTTTTAAGTATGCCCTATGCCATATTTGGGAAATACTTATTCATTGTTTATCTGAAATTCAAATTTAATGGAGCATCCTATATTTCTGCTTGCCAAATCTGACAACCCTAATCTAGGTGACTTCAATGTCACTTATCCAACATCTCGTCCTCAATTTTCCTTAATCTCCTCAATTCCAATGACTATGACGGTAACAAAGAAACGGTCTGCAAATTCAGCTGAGTTCTTAATACAGTCTAATATTGTTAAGTGTTCTAGACCACTCTCTCATTTCCCCCAAAGCTATTATGAATCAAACTCAATCCTTCCTTCTCTACCACTTCAGTCTCTAATTTCACCTTAATTTGGATCCCTGTATTCTTCAGTGTTCTATGGTTCTTCATTCCATCATTTCCCTTGTTTATACTTGTCAACCTCTCTCACTAAAGGACAAGCCATTCAATGAATGCCCAAAGCCTTCACAAAAGAATGTGAACATCTTAGTATGGCATAGAAGAACCTATAAGATTCACAGCTCAATCCAGGTATCACTTTCTCTAACAAGCTCTCAAACTGCCGGGTCTCAATCAAATGCTCCTCTTACATACTCCCATTGTACTCTATGCACCTATCATAATATTCACTATAATTTTATTTCTCCCATACTAGGCTTTAGGATCTCTGGAAACCAAGAGCCACATCTTATTATTATTTCCCTAGCATTTACCACAATGTTCCCGCATCTGTCACAAATAGAAGGCACTTAAATGTTGACCGATCAGATGAGATGGATGAGGCTCAATTTAAGGGATGAGCTTATAACAATTACAAGTCTACAAATGGAATGAGTTACCTTGAGTTACAGTATACCTGGTCACCCACAGGGCAAAATAAGACTGCCTATCACAGTATTTAGAACAGCACAAGAAAAAAAAAAAAGAAGGATCTGCCCTGATGTCTTTTAATGGAACTGGTTAAATTTTATGTGGCATAACCATTTAACCATCCTTGAAAACTCTAAAACCCAAAGACCCATTAAGGAGCAGCTCACAGTTTCCTCTCACCTAAACAGGGCTAAAGGTAAAGTAACAAGTTCTTGGCTGGGTGAGATGGCTCATGTTTGGAATCCCAGCACTTTGGGAAGCCAAGGTGAGCAGATCATTTGAGCCCAGGAGTTCAAGACCAGCCAGGCAACATGGTAAAACCCTGTCTCTACCAAAAAAGTACAAAAACTAGCTGGACGTGGTGGTACACACTTGTAGTCCCAGCTACTCCAGAGGCTTGAGGTGGAAGGATCACTTGAGCCCAGGAGGTCGAAGCTAGGTGACAAAGCAAGACCCTGTCTCCAAAAAAAAAAAAAAAAAAAAAGGCCAGATGTGGTGACTCACACCTATAATCCCACCACTTTGGGAGGCCACGGTGGTCAGATCACTTGAGGTCAGGGGAAAAAAAAAAAAGAAAAAACATTATATGTAATCCCTTAACATTTAAAGCAATATAAAAGAAAATATCACCATATGAAAAGTGTTTATATTAAAAGAACAGATTATAAAACAACATAAGTCATTCAATTCCAACAACGAACAATACTGACATTTAGTGAGCTCCTATGTGCCAGAAACTGTTACATGCTTTACATATATTTCCTTATCAAGTCTCACAGCCACCTCTGTGAAACAGGTGCTATTAATTCCATTTTATGAGTGAATAAAGGGAAGTTTGAAGAAGTAACTTGTCCATGAGCTTAAAGCAGTGGCGGAGAGCAAAGAGACAAACCCAAGCAGTCTGATTTCAAAATCAGCACATTTAATAACATGCACCAAAATCTTAATAGTGGTTCTGAGCCGTGCTATTAGTAATGATATTTACTTGTTGTGATTTTGCTGTATTTTCCATACCAATAGGATATTAATTACTACTTTTTTTATTTTTAATGTCCACACAGAGATTAGACAATCAGCTGTCAGGGATACTGTACAAGTAGGACTTAATCTCAGATTCCTTCTACGGATCTGTGACTAGTCAATCAATGACTGGAATTATTTTTTCAGCCAGAGGGCTGGCTCAATAAAAAAGAAACAAAAAATCCATTTTAAGAATTATAAAATTTGACCTTATATGGAAATGTTTTAAGTTTCTGAATTCTGAGCCACAAAGGCAGTTTGGGTCATGAGAGAAACAACAACTTCAGGTCTTTGTTGATCTTTGTTGCCAATATTTGACCAAAACAAAACCTACTATCACTCTCATTCCTTACTGCAGATTCACTTACCAGAGGCCAAAAACTGAAACATAACAGGAACACAAATGTTTTCCCTTTTTTCCTCCTCACTCAATTACCCAAAAGGAAGAAGACTCACATGGAGCATCAAGGCACATTTTCCCAGACCCAAGGTGGGACGGAAAGAGAAGGGATTGATAAAGACAGGAAAGTAGAAAAAAATACTCCAAAAGACAAGATGAAGGATTTGAGAGCTGTTATAGAGAAAAAGAAAAACGGAAAAAGTAGATGTAACAATTAAAAAAAAAAAAACGCACATTCAGGAATCTTCAAATACTACCAAAGTTTAAAAGGTTGACCCAAATATAATCAAACTCTAAGTAAAATGTTTTTAGAATATAAAAACCAATTTTACAAAAATGTTGGCAATGCCAACATCAAAGAATGAAACACATAATTTTTTTTGTTTTATAGATTTATTTTCACAAAGAAAAACACTTACACAATTTAAATACAAGTCCCTCGGAATTACTCTGTCAGAGCCAGCGATAATGCCGAACTGTTGTCCTCACTGCCAGACATTCGTCAGTGTCATCTGTGTCCTCTCTCAATAAAGCTAAAGAGTCTGACACTTTATTCATATACATCCTTCTTATCTGCAATGTTATCCACAATTTCTTGTGGACACATTAACTTTTCCGCATCTAAATCAGGAATTTCAAAGCCAAATTCGTCTTCCATGGCTATGATAATCTCCACTTGGTCCAAACTGTCTAAGCCCAGGTCTTTCATAAAATGAGAATTTACGGAAAGCTTCTCTGGGTCAATCTTGTCATAGAGCTTCAATACGTAAAGAACACGGTCCTGGATGCCCTCTAATGTCAAAGGGCATTACTTCGCAATACTGGCGGCACAACTGTGTAACTCTACCCAGAACCTGCGCGAGCACCGAGGCCGGCTGCGAAGGCCCAGGCCTCGTCCGGGTCCCCGCAGAGCACAGGGCGGTGCTGAAAGGCTGGGCGGCAGCCAGCATGGAGACCCAGGGCAGCAGCGCAAAGGCCGCAGGCAGGCTGCAGACACAGGAGGAAAGGATACGAGACGCCATGGCTACGCCGACCCAGGATGCACTGCCGAAACACACAATTTCATATTTATAGTTGTATGTATATTTCTGTTGGTATTCTCACAAATTCTATTCTCTCATCTAGGAATTTACAGTGAGCATAATATTATACAACTAAATAAAAGGGAAACGTTACAACTTCTTTTTTTTTTTTTTGAGACAGAGTTTCGCTCTTGTTACCCAGGCTGGAGTGCAATGGCGCGATCTCGGCTCACTGCAACCTCTGCCTCCTGGGTTCAAGCAATTCTCCTGCCTCAGCCTCCTGAGTAGCTGGGATTACAGGCACGTGCCACCATGCCAGCTAATTTTTTGTATTTTTAGTAGAGACGGGGTTTCACCATGTTGACCAGGATGGTCTCGAGCTCTTGATTTCGTGATCCACCCGCTTCAGCCTCCCACAGTGCTGAGATTACAGGCGTGAGCCACCGCAGCTGGCCACAATGTTACAACTTCTAACAGCTGGAGATGCTTTGATAAAGTGACCAGGAGAATAACACATAATGAAATCAAGGATATAATGTTTAGAACTTACGTCTATTTCTAACATATAACCAAATTTAAAAGATTCAGATACTCTAACATGAACATAAAAGGTAAAACATAACATCTTTGAGTGAAGAGGCAATCATACATTCCTTACTATGTATATTTGTACTATCTGTTCATAAAATTTAGACTTTTTAAAACAACTGAAAAGTTAGTGATCCTTAAAAGTTTCTATTAGTCCTGCTATTTACTAAATTAACTTCATGGTCCTTGTGGGAGATATACTAATCTGCTGGTGGGGGTGCAGAGTGAGGTGGGAGTACTGGCGGGTGTGAGGTGAAGTAGGAAAGGATTTCATCAGAAAAAGTTAAGTAAGTTCTCTGAAATTCAGTGGAATACGACATTGAAAGCTATAAAATATGAATAAAAGCAGGCAACAGCTTGCGGACTGCAGTGGCAACCCTAAGCCAAACCAAGAATGCCAGACTATGGTTTAAAGAAAATATGCAATCTGGAAGTTTGCACCTCAAGTAACTGCTACTGCAAAGTAATTAGTACCATTTATGGTAAGAGTATGTAAAATTTTAGAACGTAATGCCAATTCTTCATTTTAGTAGGATGAACTCCACATTAGCTTGGGGCTTTGCCTCAACAGCAGCTTTTTTTGATACAGTCAATGGCTCAAAAGCCACTCAGGACCCAGCACAGTAGTTCATGCTTGTAATTCCAGTGCTTTGGGAAGCCAAGGTGGGAAAAATGCTTGAGGCCAAGAGTTTGAGACCAGCCTGGGCAACATAACAAGATGCCGTCTCTACAAAAAAATTTTAAATAATAGCAAGTATGGTGTCGCATGCCCATAGTCCTAGATATTCGGGAGGTGAGAGATCACTTAAGCTCAGGAGTTCAAGGCTATCGTGAGCTATGATCACACCACTGCACTCCAGCCTGGGGAACGAAAAGAGACCTTTCTAAAATAAATGAATAATAAACAATTTTTAAAAGCCAGTTATATGTGGAGAATATAAACCAGCTACATGTGGAGAATATAACTACGTATCACAGGTATGTAACAGCTGAAGTGGTCAAATGGATAGTCTTTTGGAGACTTTAGTGAGGGCACTATAAGTATCAGTTATAATTCCTATCATATAGCATTGAACACCTGAGAGTACTGTTTACTGAAGGCTCTACCATGTAGTATGACACAGAAATTTACAAGCTGATGAAAACCTTAAACTTAATTCACAGTCACTACGATGTAAAACCACTTTTCTATTCTCCAAGATCAAAACAAACGGTCTCATCTTCCCTTCCCACCCCCAAGAAAATGGGGTATTCTTAAAATGTCAGATGAAACAAGCCAATGCTTTTATAAACACAAATCAATCCTTTGCAGAGAAACAGCTTAAGATGCCCATAATCTGCTTCAATATTGATCCCAAGCCTTTGAACAGTTTAAACTGGCCACAAATTTCCCCTTCCACTTCTATAGAACATTCTCCTCCTTAAACTTCCTTTAGAGCCTTCCTATACCTCCTGTCTCTTGACTTACATACACACACACCTCCAAAATAGACGGAGACCTAAGGAACACATATGGAAAACACATTTTTTAATTAATACACTGCTTATCCTTAAAAGTATGTTGTTAGAATGCAACAATATAGAGTCTACATAGAACCCCAGAACGACAAATTTAAAGGCTACAACAAAAATGCCCTATAACAGTCTGAGTAACTTAAAGAACAAAGATATAAAAATAAGGCTTTCTTACTACTGTATTGTTGACTTAAACTTTTGTTTAAGGACAAAATTTTTGGTTGGGTGGAGTGGCCTGTACTCAAATAAAAAAACAAAAACAAAAATACTTTATCCATGTTAAGTTTTTTTTTTTTAAACAGGGTCTCACCCAGGCCAGAGTGCAGTGGCGTGAGCATGGCTCACTGCAACCTTAACTTCCTGGGCTCAAAAGGAATCCTGCCTCAGCCTCCGAAGTTGCTAGAACTACAGGCATATACTACCACACCTGGCTAATTTGTTTGTTTTTTTCATTACTTTACTTTTAACCAATGCACACTGGCTGATTTTTTTTTTAACTTTTTGTAGAGATGAGGTCTCACTCTGTTGCCCAGGCTGCTCTCAAACTCTGAGGTTCAAGTGATCCTCCCACCACAGCCTCTCAAAAAGCTTGAAATATATGCATGAGCCACTGCATCCAGTCAAAACAATTTTTTAAAGTACTTTTAAGGCCGGGCATGGTGGCTCACACCTGTAATCCCAGCACTTTGCAAGGTAGAGGCAGGTGTTCGAGACCAGCCTGACCGACATGGCAAAAATCCCATCTCTAGTAAAAACACAAAAATACTTTGTGGTGTAAAGTATTTTTCTGTTTTTACTAGAGATGGAGTGGCTCACGCCTGTAATCCCAGAACTTTGGGAGGTCAACATGAGCAGATCACCTCAGATCAGGAGTTCAAGACCAGCCTGGCCAAAACATGGTGAAACTCTGCCCCTACTAAAAATACAAAAAAATTAACTGATGTGGTGGCACATACCTGTTATCCCAGCTACTTGGGAGGCTGAAGCAGGAAAATCACTTGAACCTGGGAGGCAGAGTTTGCAGTGAGCCAAGATTGTGCCACTACACTCCAGCCTGGGCAACAAAGCAAGACCTTGTCTCAAAATAAATAAATAAATAGGCAGATTTAAGAAAAGAATCTAATTTCCTAATGGTTAAAAAGTCAAATAAAAAGAGTAGGGCAAAAAACAGAAACATTTAAAATACAATGTAACAATATTAGCCCAGCACCATAGTTTATGCCTATAATCCCAGCACTTTAGGAGGCTGAGGCAGGGGAATTGCCTGAGATCAAGAGTTTGAGACCAGTTAACAATGGTGAAACCTTGTCTTTACTAAATATACAAAAATTAGCCAGGTGTGGTTGCGCACACCTATAATGCCAGCTAGTCAAGAGGCTAAGGTACAAGAATCACTTGAACCCATGAGGTGGAATTTGCAGTGAGGTGAGATTGTGCCACTGTACTCCAACCTGGGCAATATAGTGAGACTACATCTCAAACAAACAGAAGAAGAAAGAAGAAAGAAGAAAGAAGAAAGAAGAAGAAGAAGAAAGAAGAAGAAGGAAGAAGGAAGAAGGAAGAAGAAGAAGAAGAAGAAGAAGAAGAAGAAGAAGAAGAAGAAGAAGTAGAAGAAGAAGAAAGAGAACCTGTCAATGGATACTAAAGGTATATATTGGCCAAGGTACATACAAAGGAATATCCAGAGACTAGTCACGCTCCCCACCTTTTTTTTTTTTTTTTGGAAGACAGGGTCTCACCATGTCACCCAAGCTGGAGAACAGAGGCACAATCATGGCTCACTGTATCCTGGAACTCCTGGGTTCAAGCAATCTTCCTGGCTCAGCCTTCTGAGTAGCTGAGACTACAGGCACATGCCACTACACCCAGTGAATAGTTTTAGAGACAGCATCTCCCTATGGTGCCCAGGATGGTCTTCAACTCAAGGCCTTAAGTAATCCTCCCACCTGGGCCTCCCAAAGTGCAGGCATTATAAGCTTAAGCTACTGCACCCGACCTACTCTCTTATTTGGTGAAAACACCATAGTCAGTAATAAGCTGCACTGCCCTCTAGCCTGGGCAACAGAGTAAGACCCTGTCAAAAAAAAAAAAAAAAAAGAAAAGAAAAGCAATAAGCTATAAAGAAAACATATAAATCTTATATTAGAAAAAATTAGACTTTTCAAAGTGTTTCACATTCATATCCTATCAGACCATTGCAAAATGTCCTAACAATAAGTGACAATTCCAAGATTACAAAAGTAGTTGATCAGATCTGACCCAATTCAAAAAACATGCTTGCTCTATGGGAGGAAATATAAATATGTATAAATTCCTTCTTTAAGGTTTTTTTTTTTTACACATTAGTAGTTAAAATAACACTTATCAAACCTAGACTATTACAAACACAGAAGTAAAATTCAGGAAAACAAAGCCAACAGTACTTTTTTATTTAGCCAGTCTACCCTTCAACTAGGAATCATATGAAAAACATTCCATCAATGTTCTGTGTGCTGAAGACTGTGCTGGGCACTGGGGTGACTAGAAGAGAATTCTAATGAAGTTCTTCACTTTTCAGAAAGTATACACTCCATTTGATAAAAAGACAAGGGAAAAAAAACAAAGCCAAGTTGTGTTCAATCAACCCTCCTAAAGAAACCCTGCCATGCGGTTCTGTAAAACCCCAGGTGACAAGTATACCAAGAAGATAGCAGAATTTAGTCTGAAACAACCTCATGAAAAAAAAAATGAAGTTTGAGCTGAACATTGAAGGATGGACAGGAATTAGAAAAGCAAAAAGGAGGAATTAAAGCATTCAGACAGGGACTGGCAGAAACAAAGATAAGAAGTGGGAATAGGCATGATATACACAGAAGAGACTGAGGTGACCTGCCTGGAACATAGGTGCATGCAGAGGCATAATGGGAAATAGTCTGGTAAATTAAGTGGGGTCAACTCCCAATAGAGTGCTGTGTCAGAGAGACATGCTGTTAAAATATTAAAATCATCGAATATTTAAACTTGAAATAATCTAAAAGATTTTCTAGCCATTTCTTTCTCAACAAATGAGGAAATCTAGGATATAGAGGAAAGCTAATGGCTAGGATAGGGACAAAGGCAGTGAATAACCGAACAAAACGAAGACCCCCACTAAGGAACCCCAATACAGTGGAAAAGTACTGTGTCTTGGGAACTGGAAGAGACTGGTTTGTGGAGGGAGGGTAGTGGAACATCACAGTGGCATTACAACTGAGCGAAGACCACCATGTTTTGCCAGAAGGAATCACTTTCAAGAAAATAGTAATCAAGAAGGAAAGCAGAAGCAGGAGCTACTTTTCAGAATTATAAAGGAAATGGGTAAACAGTAGAGGTAGCCAGTATCTGGCAACAAAAAGAAAAGAATTGGTCCACAGAGAGAGCTGCAGGACCAAGTAAACATCTGATTTCCAAAAGAAAGGAAATCTTAGTCTGAAAAGTTAAAAGAAAGAAGCTCACATAAAGACTTAATTAGTTTCCAGATAAGACAGAAAGTATAAGGGGTACTCAGAACTGAGGAACAGCTGGAAGAACTTTTTTTAAAAGATGATTTCTGGGAGTTCTCCCAGAAGTCACCGTTCTTCCTCTTTCCCCAAGCGGCCTGAGGTAATCTGTGAAAATGGTTCGCTATTCACTTGATCCGGAGAACCCCACAAAGTCATGCAAATCAAGAGGTTCCAATCTTCGCGTTCACTTTAAGAACACACGTGAAACTGCCCAGGCCATCAAGGGTATGCATATACAAAAAGCCACGAAGTATCTGAAAGATGTCACTTTACAGAAACAGTGCGTACCATTCCGACGTTACAATGGTGGAGTTGGCAGGTGTGCCCAGGCCAAGCAGTGGGGCTGGACACAAGGTCGGTGGCCCAAAAAGAGTGCTGAATTTTTGCTGCACATGCTTAAAAATGCAGAGAGTAACGCTGAACTTAAGGGTTTAGATGTAGATTCTCTGGTCATTGAGCATATCCAAGTGAACAAAGCACCCAAGATGCGCCGCCGGACCTACAGAGCTCATGGTCGAATTAACCCATACATGAGTTCTCCCTGCCACATTGAGATGATCCTTACTGAAAAGGAACAGATTGTTCCTAAACCAGAAGAGGAGGTTGCCCAGAAGAAGAAGATATCCCAGAAGAAACTGAAGAAGCAAAAACTTATGGCACGGGAGTAAATTCAGCCTTAAAATAAATGCAACTAAAAGGAAAAAAAAAAAAAAAAAAAAAAGATGATTTCTGGCCAGGCGCGGTGGCTCACGCCTGTAATCCCAGCACTCTGGGAGGCCAAGGCGAAAGGTCAGGAGATTAAGACCATCCAGGCCTAACTTGGTGGTAAAACCCCCTCTCTACTAAAACTACAAAAAAAATTAGCTGGGCGTGGCAGTGCGTGCCTGTAGTCCCAGCTACTCAGGAGGCTGAGGCAGGAGAATTGCTTGAACCCAGGAGGCAGAGATTGCAGTGAACAGAGATCTCATTACTACACTACAGCCTGCACAACAGCTCAAGACTCCGTCTCAAAAAAAAAAAGAATTCCAAAGTAAAGAATAAGCATTATTGTGCTTGCTTCAGCAGCACAATACTAAAATTGGAAGAATAAGTATTACTTCTCAGTCACCATAAAGTATTCTTCACCATAACAGAGTACTTATTTTCAACTATTATAAGGCCTTATAAAAATTACAGACCAGGCTTTAAGAATGAGGCTATTTTTTTCTTTGACACGGAGTCTCACTCTGTCCCCAGGCTGCAGTGCAGTGGCGCCATTTCAGCTCACTGCAACCTCCACCTCCCAGGTTCAAGCGATTCTCCTACCTCAGCATCCCAAGTAGCTGGGCCTACAGGCGTACCCCACCACACCCAGCTAATTTTTGTATTTTTAGTAGGGATTGCACCATATTGGCCAGGATGATCCAATCTCCTGACTTCCTGATCTGCCCACAACAACCTCCCAAAGTGCTGGGATTACAGGTGTGAGCCACCATATTTTTTAAATCCAAAAAGGTCCAAAATTTTGCAAATCTATTTGTCTAATTAACGTGGTTTGTTCAAAGACACTTGCCAATCATTGTAATACTGTGAATCTCTCACTGCATATTCAAAGAACATTCAGATTAACACTCAATATATGAGAACAACAATTATGCTACTATTACCTCTAAAATCAGAGTTTATAATATGTTCTTTGAATGGGGTTTTGGCTTTTATATACCACTTTTGCTTGATCAGATATGAAACATATAATTGCTTTAAGTGAACATATTTACAACAAATCATTTTGGGATGAACTTCTTTTTAAGTTCAAATATCCATAGTTTTCCCAAATTTCCTTTCAGAAATAAAGCTCTACAAGGACCAGTGGGGCATACAGAACTAGGCGAGATACGCAGAAGGTTCTAATTTGTTTGGAAATCAGGTTAATGAGCCACAATTTAAAGCTACGTACCTGGCTGGCCACAGTGGCTCCTGCCTGTAATCCCAGCACTTTGAGATGCCAAGGCTGGTGGATTACCTGAGGTCAGGAATTCGAGACTAACCTGGCCAACATGGAGAAATGCTGTTTCCACTAAAAATACAAAAATCAGCTGGGCAGGGTGGCAGGCACCTATAATCCCAGCTACTTGGGAGGCTGAGGCAAGAGAATCACTTGAACTTAGGAGGCGAAGGTTGCAGTGAACTGAGATCTCACCATTGCACCCAATCTGGGTGACAAGAGCGAAAACTCTGTCTCAAAATAATAATAAGCTACACACCTACAATGTGTCAGTTTCAGTTAGAAACTTACTATTTGGCACCACAGAGGCAGGTTAAGGAGAGACCTAAGATGTAACTGGTAACATTCAGCTTTCTGGCTATCCACCTTTGCAACTGTCATTTCCCTAATCAAGGAGGTGATTACTTCTAAAATTGGCAATACTCATTTAAGTTAGGCCATAAATACTAGGTTTAGCTACAATATTAGCAGGTTAAGCAATTTTGTATTACCCACAAGAATGTGAGCTCAAAATGTCAATATGGAACACATCCACTTCTTTTAAGTGGGTCTACTGCACTAAGTTGCTAAGCAATACCCATCAGAGTGCAGTATGTCTGTAATCAGCAGTGGCTAGAAATGCATTTCTGCTTTAATCACACCAAATATTAGAAATCCAACCAAAACATCATAAACAAGAGTTGCCATCTTTAGACAAGCACATGCTCCCTGGGGGCTGAAGTGGTCCAACATGCATGACGGACCACTTAGCTGTAATAAAAAGGAAAAGCTTAACTCCCCCTGGGCCCAGTAAAGCAAAGTATAGATAATATAATCCAAATAATCCAAAATGTAAAAGTTTTATAAATAGTTGAAACTATTAAGATTCTTATACAAATATCTCACAGTACATGCAGGGCTATTTCTCCCCTCAATAGAAATGTAAGCAGTGGCTCACGCCTGTGATCCCAGCACTTTGTAGTAGGCCAAGGCAGGTGGATCACCTGAGGTCAGGAGTTTGAGACCAGCCTGGCCAACATGGTGAAAGTCCATCTCTACTAGAAATGCAAAAATTATCAGGGAGTGGTGGTGCACACCTGTAATGCCAGCTACTTGGGAGACTGAAGCAGGAAAATCACTTGAATGCGGGAAGCTGAGATCGAGCTACTGCACTCCAGTCTGGGCCATAGAGCAAGACCTTGTCTCCAAAAAAAAAAAAAAAAAAAAAATCTCTCCTATGTATCTTTTTCTTTTTTCAGACAGAGTCTCCCTCTGTCACTCAGGCTGGAGTGCAGTGGCAGGATCTCAACTCACTGCAACCTCTACCTCCCTGGTTCAAACAATTTCCCTGCCTCAGCTTCCCAAGTAGCTGGGATTACGGGCATGCACCACCTCGCCCAGCTAATTTTGTTGTATTTTTAGTCGAGACAAAGTTTCATCACATTGGCCAGACTGGTCTCGAACTCCTGACCTCAGATGATCCACCCACATAGGCCTCCTAAAGTGCTGGGATTACAGGCGTGAGCCACCACACCTGGCCTGTATCTTTCTCTTAATTACAACATAAGGAGTGAAGAAAAATGCTGTTTAAAAAACTTATGTCCTTAATTTTTAACAGATGGTGGTGAGTTTGATTCCACAATATGCATAACTAACTATGAAGCCTTAAGGTCTTTTAACACTAGGGACAGAAGGAGAAACCGTTTCTTGCATTACTGGGCATATAATCAAAATCATTCCTGTTTTAAATACCTTTTCCACCATGGTAAATAAGCCTAGAGATGAACAGGTAAGAAGTGAAAAAATAAAATTAAGAAAAAACTGAAAATAAAATTTTTTAATGTTTAAAAATTGAGAATTGCAGCACGAATCCTTCAAATTCCTACATCCAGATTCTGCTGTCCACAAGGTTCAGCTTTGAGTTCCTTCTGTGTGCCATTTAAATCCTTTCTTAAAATTAGAGTCTTTTCTATCAAGTTTTAAATCTAATGCTCTATCAATAATGCAATCTTTTATATACAGTAACATTAAACTTCAGATGGATTAGTAGTATAGTTTGGTTTATAGTATGCCTTTGGGTCTGGAAGCAGAAAAATGGATGAAATAATTCCTTCAAGTCTCTGACAGCTTCATAATTCTATTTTATCTACATAGCTTCTCAACTTCCTCTGCCTGCTCCTAGATATTTTTCAGGTAGGTCTGAAACACTTTTGAGTCCCGTAAAGAAATGTTTATGGATCAAATAAGAGAAGAGCTCTTCCCCCACCCCTTCAGCTCCCACAGTCAGTTCTACCATTATATCCAGTAAACAAAATAGATTGGCTCAATCTTAAACAATTCCCTCATCACAGGAAGCCCATCGCAACCACAGCTGCAAAAAGTACCCTTAAACCTTCCACAACTACCTACAGCAACACAAAGTTAAACTAACTTCCACTGACAAAAGGATTTATCGTGTGAAACCCTGGCGATAAAAAGTCACCTCCTCAAACTACAAAACTTTTTTTTTAATCCCAAATATTCTCAATGAAACTTCTCTTGTCAACCAGGAGGAGAGTCAAAAACAACAACAAACACTAGCTGAACGATCAGCTCCAGTACCACATCCCAGCTGTCTTTGCTCCTGTTGTCAGTGGCTCACAAGCAGTGTCTCACTTTCCCTTCACTCTTCCCTTACTCCCCAACATTCTCACTGGAGAATACAGCACCTCCTCAGACCGCTGGCAAGAAAAAAAAGGGAGAGAAGAGACTGCAATTATCAAGGAAGAGGAAGATATTTCAGAACCACGTTTTCCCCTGCAAATGGCAATTTTTAAAATGACAGTCTGTGTCATCAGGATATGGGGGGACGACGTTGTGGGGCATCACAAAGATGTGCAGTGAGTGTGCACTTGAAGCTCTCAGGGTAGGATGAGACGAGGAGCTGAAAGTAAGAAAACCTGTGTCTTCCTTGCTTTCTGCTCTTCCCCCTCCAGGAGAGGAAGCTGAAGAAACTGGGGGAGGGGCGGAATGTTATCGTTCTCCTATTGGGGGTACACAAGACAGGCCTTAGGGTTCGCTCGTCCCCAGTAAGGAGGACCACGGAGAGAAGAGGAAGAGAGAACCCCTAAACGTTACCCACCTCTGTTCAAAACAAAACTACGGGGGTGATTATTAAATCCAGTTGGCGCGCCCCTGAAGGCGCCCCCAGGTCACTCATCCCTATTCCCAAGCGGAAGGGCTGGGATAAACGGGATGGAGGGTCGGAGGCTGGCCAGGGACAAGGCCCCACCCCCCGACTTAGGAGGGAAAGGGTGCCCAAGCTCCCAGCCGTCCCCTCCTACCCCGCACCTCCCGCCTTGGCCACCCCCACTTATCCCCCCTTCCCTTCCCTTCCTTTCCTCCAGAGCCTGAGGCAGTCGCGGGGGAGGCGGCCGGTCCTACCTCCCCTCACCCACTCTGTCCCCACCCCCACTCCGCTCCCACCTCCCGCCCGCCACGGGCCCGTTACCTGCTCGTCGAAGCGGCTGACCACGGCCTGGACCCATTCCACCGGCCTGTGCGCGGCCATGTCCTCCCCGCGGCCGGGGGGCGGCGGAGGGAAGGGTGGGCCGGCGCCCCGGGCCGGGAAGAGGGCGGGGAGCGGGGGCTGAGGTGAGGGAAGAGGCGAGAAGAGGGTCTGAGGAGTGCAGGCTCCCAGCGTTCCCACGGGAGTGGGGATGGGGGGGTCAGCGCCGAGCGGGAGGGGGAGAGGGAAAGGGGGCGTTGGCAAGGAGGCTGGGGGGAGGGGGGTGGGGAAGGGGACCCGGGGAGGGGAGGGGGCCTCTTGGTCGCTCTCCCCACTAGCGCCGTCTCCCCACAGCCATCACAGTCCGAGACGCCGCCATGACACCCCACCGGAAGTGGGATCGTTTCCACGGCCCGGGGAGAGGGAGCCCGAGCAAGCTAGAGATTGAGAGCGCGTCTGGGAAAGGGGAGGGGGAAGCGAGAGGGAAAGGGGCCTGCCGCGCATGCGCCCGCGCCGCCCGGTTTCATTAATGAAAAAGCTAGTCCTCCTGGAGGTGACGTCACCTAACTCCTCTGGGCAGACGGGCGAGCGTCCCTCACCGCCGCGGGGCTCACCTAGACTGGCCCTGGGCTCAGCTGGCGAGCGCCAGAGCTGACCCGGCGCATCTACTCCCATCCCCGCCTCCACCTAGGGCTGCCCCCTCCCCCGCCGGCCTCCGGGTTTGGATTGCTCCCGGAGTTGGAAGTTAGGGCGCCCTGGGGCTAGCCTTTCTCCCAGCGCCTGGATCTCAGTCGCTAATCTCCCAGGGAGGCTGTGCTCTCAGCCTCTCTCTGCCTTAAGCTCTCAGAAAAAACAAAGCACATGACTTCTGATTTTCGGGTTCTTCGTAGTTTTGTAGACTGCTGAGAAACAAAAAAGGAAGGCCAAAAAGAGACTCCGTGATTTTTCTTTTTTAGAGGTCGCTTAAATCCCAATGCTAAACCCAGTGGCAATCGAGGTCTAGCCATTGGGTCTAGCATTGCCATTTAAGCCCATCCTCACTCTGCTAAACTCATAGCCACCCAAGTTAATAAAACTTTCGCACAGTTGACAATAGAATGAAGTTTCACCACCCTCAAAACATCTTTAGGGCCTCGCATACATTATTAATTCAGTACATTCATCGTCATATTTAAACCTTTTAACAAACCTTTTGAATACATATCATTATTCTCATTTAACTGACAATAGGTCACAAGAGTGTCCTTGATTTGCCCAAGGTCACAGAGTTGACAGGTGGCAGAGTAAGGAAGTAAAGTGATGAGGTTTAACTCCAAGGACAGTAGAGGCAGACTATGGCTCTCCTGAAACAAAATCCTTCCCTGTACTCCCAGTACCAGAGTTGAAAGGATTTCATGTGGAATTGGTTGTGCCAATTTTCCAGGAAGAGGATTACATCCAAAACAATGGATAATATATCTATATCTGGCACTGGACTTTGAAATGAGTAATTTTAAAATTTGTCTTCCTCCATACATTTTACATAGGTGAATGTTTTTGTTTTTCAGAGACAGGGTCTCACCCTGTCGCCCAAGCTGCAGTGCAGTGGTTCAATCACAGCTCACTCCAGCCTCAGACTCCTGGGCTGAAGTGATCCACCAACTTGAAACTCCTGAATAGCTGGGACTACAGATGAATGCCACCCTGCTTGGGTAATTTTTTTTTTTTTTTTTTTTTGTAGAGACAGAGTCTTGCTATGTTGCCCAGGCTGGTCTGAAACTCCTGACCTCAATTGATCCCCCTGCCTCGGCCTCCCAAAGTGCTGGAATGACAGGGGTGAACTACCACACCACACAGGCCCTTAGGCTAATGTTAAAATGAATTTACACATTCCAACCATATACTAATCAGCCAGTTAGGCCACACCGAAAAACACTAGGTGATAAGGGACAGCAAAACTAGAATTTTAATTTTACTACAGAAAATCCACAAAGTCAGTAGCCCACGTACAGAGAGATATATCCTTGAGAAAAGTTTCCAATCTCTAGATTGGTCCTTGTCCAAAATACATATTAACATTTTATTCTACTAGAACAAAAAGAGTTTGGACATGTCTTTGGTCCCTTCTTCTTTAAGAATGCAATGCAGACACTAATTTCTTTTAGATGATGTCAGAATGATGACAATGCTGAAAAGAAATGGATGAATGTTAAATGAATGTCCATCTATGCTTCTCCCAAGTAGGACCCCCGAAAAAGCACTCATTCATACCCCCAGATAGTATTCCAGTGCCTCCACTGCACTGCTAAACTTCCAGACCCACAACCTTCCTCTCCTTTTCTCATCCCTCCTCTGAAAGTCCCTAACTACTTCCTTGTTGCCATGGCTTTTTGCCTGTCTATCTCCCTGATCTTCTTCCCTGCTCTTGGACGCAGCTGATCAAAACCCTCAGCTCCCTTGTCTTCCCTGGCATTCTGCTGCTGAAGTTCTTCTGTGCCTTTCTTTCCTCTCCTTTAGTTTCTTCCACAATTGCCTACTCTTCTCTAGCTCTATGGTAAGACACCCAAACTTCAGGCCCTGGCCCTCTGCTCTTCTTCTTCCTTTACTTAAGCTCCTGCCAGCATGTCATTAATTCATCACAATTTGTACTCCCTGTTCTGTTGCCTCCCCTAAGTGCCAAGCCTCTCATTATAGTCAGAGGCCTAGACTTCACCCCAACTTCCTCCCCAATTAAATTCATTCAATTCTACTGAACCAGTATTAAGTGTCCAAATGGGCCAGTCATGGTGGCTCATGCCTGTAATCCCAGCACTTTCAGAGGCCAAGGTGGGAGGATTGCTTGAACCCAGAAGTTTAAGACCAGCTTGGGCAACATAGTGAGACCCCAGCCTCTACAAAAAAAAAATTTTTTTTTTTTTGAGATGGAGTTTCGCTGTTGTTACCCAGACTGGAGTGCAATGGCACGATCTCAGCTCACCGCAACCTCCACCTTCTGGGTTCAAGCAATTCTCCTGCCTCAGCCTCCCGAGTAGCTGGGACTACAGGCGTGCACCACCATGCCCAGCTAATTTTTGTATTTTTAGTAGAGACGGGGTTTCACCTCATTGACCAGGATCATCTCTATCTCTTGACCTTGTGATCCACCCGCCTCGGCCTCCCAAAGTGCTGGGATTATAGGTGTGAGCCACCGCGCCTGGCCTCAAAAAATTTTTTTCAATTACCTAGGCATATGACGTGTGACTGTGGTCCCAGCAACTTGGGAGGCTGAGGTGGGAGAACCACTTCAGCTCAAAAGGTCGGGGCTACAATAAGCTGTGATCTCGCTACTGCACTCCAGCCTAGACAACAGAGCAAGACCCTGTCTCTAAAAAATAAATAAAAATAAAAGGGTCCAAATGCCTGTTATCTACTAGGTACTTTGTTAGATCATACATGGTATGGCAGGAATTCTAAACAAAAATGCCAAAGAAGGCCATGCGCTGTGGCTCACACCTGTAATCCCAGCACTTTGAGAGGCCAAGGCAGGTAGATAACCTGAAGTCAGGATAACAGGAGTTTGAGACCAGCCTGGCCAACATGGTGAAACTCCACCTCTACTTAAAAAAAAAAAATTCACAATAGCCAGGCATGGTGGCGCACACCTATAATCCCAGCTACTTGCTCAGGTGGCTGAGACAGGAGAATTGCTTGAACTCAGGAGGTGGAGGTTGCAGTAAGCCGATATTGTGCCATTGCATTCCAGCCTGGGTGACAGAGTGAAACTCCATCTCAAAAAAAAAAATTCCCAAAGAAGGCAATGCATAGAGACTGTGGTGAACTAAGGAGCATATACCCACCTCCATTTATCCAGATAAGAGATACTCTCCCCATTTAAAAGGGTATCTGTCACTCAACTCCAGTTACTGCCATCCAGGAATGTTGACCCAGAGTTGCTAGATCTCCTAGTTACTCAAGAGAAGCTAGAGATCTGAACTTATGTATAAACTCTTCCAATTTTTACATAGTGGCAGCCAATTCACATTTTTTAAATGCTGTGCAGCCAAACAAAATATGTCTGCTGTCTGAATTTAGCCCATGGAAACCAGTTGGACCAGCTCTAGTCCAGTGAAAAGGCATGAGCTTAAGAGTAGAACAGAATTCGGTTTATATCCTAACTTCCCCCATTCTGCACTAACAGTATTCAGGGAACTCTTAGCATTTGGTATTGTTTTAAATGCATCTCTCTCATTCAGCCTCTGTTTTCTGGTCAGGCACAAGCTCTGCCAATTTTTTCTCCAAGAGTTTGTTCCAAACCAGGAGCGGTGGCTCATGCCTGTAATCCCAGCACTTTGGGAGGCCAAGGCCGATAGATCACTTGAGCCCAGGAGTTTGAGACCAGCCTGAGCAACATGGCAAAACCTCATCTCCACAAAATATTTTTTTTAATTAGCTGGGCATCGTGGCATGTGCCTGTGGTTTCAGTTACTTAGGAGGCTGAGGTAGGAGGATCACTTGAGCCTGGGAGGTCAAGGTTACTGTGAACAGTGATAGTGCCATTGCATTCCAGCACTCCAGCCTGGGCATCAGAGTTAGACATTGTCTCAAAAAAAAAAAAAAAAAATTTGTTTTTACAGTAGCATTCCCTTCATTCTACCCACCACCCCCATCTCCGCTGGGACAACCAACCACCCCAGCATACCAAAGAGCACACCACTCTTCAGGAATAAGGTGCTCATTTCCTCAGCTGCTGGGAATGTTACTCACCAACAGCTACCAGCTAAATCCCTTTCCAGGAGTTGCCCTCAGCTGAAGAGAGCTGCCTCTCACCTGGTGCGTTTGACTGGTAGATGCAGGGTTCAGGGTGGGGCTGCTCTGAAGGGCTCTCCAGGCTCTAGAGCTCCCTGTGGATCCCGGAGTTGAGGCTTTTGCTGTGACTACCTTCAGTTCAACTTCTCTTTCTGCTCAATCCTGCTCCTTTCTTGCTTGCTTTTTTTTTTTTTTTTTTTTTTTTTTTTGAGACAAGGTCTCCCTCTGTCGCCCAGGCTGGAGTGCAGTGGCAAGATCTTGGCTCACTGCAACCTCCACCTCCTGGATTCAAGTGATTATCCTGCCTCAGCCTCCCAAGTAGCTGGGACTACAGGTGCACACCACCATGCCCAGCTAATTTTTGTGTTTTTAGTAGAGACGGATTTCACCATGTTTGCCAGGCTGGTCTCAAACTCCTGACCTTGTGATCTGCCCACCTCAGCCTCCCAAAGTGCTGGGATTACAGGCGTGAGCCACTGCACACAGCCTAATCCTGTTCCTTTCCTGCATGATGTTAATGATCCCAAGGGCAATTAAGTCCCATGAGTGTGGCCAGTTGCAGTGGCTCAGGCCTGTAATCCCAGCATTTTGGGAGGCTGAGGCGGGTGGATCTCTTGAGCCCAGGAGTTCGAGACCAGCCTGGCCAACATGGCAAAACCACATCTTTACAAAAAAATAAAAAAAAATAGCAGGACATGGTGAGCAGCTGTGGTCTCAGCTACTCAGGAGGCTAAGGCTGGAGGAGGATCACTTGATCCCAGGAGGTAGAGGCTGCAGTGAGCCATGTTTGCACCACTGCACTCCAGGCTGGGTGACAGAGCAAGACCCTGTATCAAAACAGACAAAAATGTCCCGTAAATGTGGTCTGATCCAGTGGAGCTGAATCATCCCCCTGGCCAGTTAGCAGTGAGGTCCTCAGGTGAAGCCCTGATAGGCCCTGGCAGGCCGTAGCAGTACAACGTTAAAACTTTCAGCAATGGTGAAGAGCTAGAATGGATGGCATGTAACCTCAGTGGAAGAATGCATTCATAGGTGCAATCTATCAGGCATTTTAACAATATGGGGCAAATAGTAGTTTAAGAGCAATAAAATTGGATGACTACTGATGGAGTATACCTGTGCTTTGGAGAAAGACAATGAAAAGTTGAGGGTGATTAATCACCAATTAAAGGCTAAGGAAGAAAGCCAGAGTGCCTCCCTAGGAGCATATAAAGAAAGTAGGAGCAGCACAAGGCAGAAAGTGCTAAAGAACAAGTTCAGGTTTTAACTGTAAGAGCAACAGAACTCCAAAAAGGTTTTCAGCCCTAGTGAGTCTGCTATGCCAAGGTCAGGGGCATAGTTGAGAAGTGGGACCCTGATACTTTAGATGGAGCATTTGGGTCAATGCACTTGAGAACCTTAAAACCTCACATCACTGTGAGTGCTCTGGGTTTGTAGAAGTGTCCCACTCCTCCTAGCAAGAAACTAGCACCCACCTCCCTTGCTTGAAGATCAAGAAGTAGTATCTACCTTAAAAGCACACTCTCCTCAGGATCTACCTGCACTTTTCCACCTGTTAACAGATCGATAATAAGGTCAAGTCACACATAACCCCATTAAGAAAGTGCTAGACCTGCTAAGGGAAGAGAGGTACTGTATCCTGAAGGAGCTAAACAACCTACCCAATGTATATATACCTGCAGAAGGTGGGAGAAACAGGGAAGGGGTCCCCAGCATGCCGAATTAGAGGGAGGAACAAATAATGCTAGATAAAGCAGAGTGTATTGATATAAGCACATTCTTGTACCACAGTATTTACATCCTGGCAAGGACTCCAGGAGATAAAGCTAACAGGTTGCTAGGAGGGCTCTAGAAAGCTTGGAGAAACCAGTGGTCCACACTAAGCAAAACAGGCCCAAGCTGTCCTGGCAACAATGGAAGAAGAGAGCAAATGGCTCGGAAGTGAGAATGAGTTTCCACCTATCCTGTCAACTGTGTTCTCCTGTTTATCACAAGCAATAAGGAATGTGCTGTTGAGAGGGACACAAGCATCACTGAGAAGTCCAGTAGTCGCTCTTCTCTGTAGACCGGGGCTGATATGGAAGATGTTTCAGGAGCTAGGGTCCCTGATAGCAGTGGGCCTGCTAGAGACCATGTGGCAGTGCTTAACCAGCAGAAGATTAGGTAGCATTGTTAGGAGTGGCAAGACAGAATGGCATCCAAGGGGGCCTGATGCACAGGGAGCTGTGGAGGTAGTTTGTAGGATTCTGTGTGCCTCAATGTGTATAGTTTTTAAAACACAGTGATGGATAAGGAGGTGGCTGAGAGGAGCTACCCCAATACTCACAATCTCTTGCCCTGTTTTTCAAACTGAGCCAATTTCCAGAACCTAATGACTGGGGAAGACTGGGTTTCCAGCAACAGTATATAGTGATGAGTCCTTGTCCTCTCTGAATGGGGGAGGATAGCACTTTGGAATGCTGAGGTGGGCAGATCACAAGGTCAAGAGATCGAGAACATCCTGGCCAATGTGGTGAAACTCCATCTCTACTAAAGATACAAAAATTAGCTGGGCATGGTGGTGTGCACCTGTAGTCCCAGCTACTCAGGAGGCTGAGGCAGGAGAATCGCTTGAACCTGGGATGGGAGGCAGAGGTTGCAGTGAGTCAAGATCGCACCACCGCACTCCCGCCTGATGACAGAGTGAGACTCTGTCTCAAAAAAAAGTGGGGGGAGCTTTAAGCAGCTGCTGAATGGAGAGCTAATTGCATGAACATACTTGGTGGTTAGCTATCATAGTGGGGAAGGCCAAAGTCATACCTGGGGAAGCTTCTAAAACTGCACACCCTCTCACCCAGCCAACAGTCAACATTTTAAAAAACTGACATCCCCTGAGGGAACATCAGAGATAAGGATGCAAATACAGAGTAGCAGGGCTCCCACTCAACAAGGCTGATCAACCTGCTGATGCCACCAAATGCTGAACCTTCCAGCAATAGCACAGATCTTTCGTCATTTGCTCTTCTTCTTCCTGCTGAGAACACAGATCAAAGCCTGGAGGTGAAGCAGGCATTTTGCAAAAGATGGAAGCTAAAGGAAGCTTGGATCCCTGATGCTTCTTCAAGCAGCTGTACCTGCCCTGAACTGCCTGCCTCCAGAGTTCTGGTTACAGAAAAAATAAAACTTCTGTTTTGTGAAGCATGTGCTTCCAGGTTTCAGTTCTATGAAGCTGAATGCAACCCTAACTGACTCCCTCGGGTACCGAGAAATATAAAGAAAGAGAGGCTCTGGCCAGGTGCGGTGGCTCACACCTGTAATCCCAGAACTTTGGAAGTCTGAGGCAGATGGATCCTAAGGTCAAGAGATTGAGACCATCCTGGCCAACATGGTGAAACCCACCCCCCGTCTCTACTAAAGATACAAAAATTAGCTGGGCGTGGTGGCACATGCCTGTAGTACCAGCTACTCAGGAGGCTGAGGCAGGAGAATTGCTTGAACCTGGGAGGGGAGGTGGAGGTTGCAGTGAGTCAAGATTGCACCACTGCACTCCAGCCTGGTAACAGAGACTCTATCTCAAAAAAAAAAAAAAAAAAGAAAGAAAGAAAAAGAAAGAGGGGCTTTAAGCAGCTGCTAAATGGAGAGCTATAGGCATAGAAGGAGAGATGACTTTCAGAAGTGTTACTGTGGGTTGTAATTAGAAAAATATACATAGGAATTAGCTTCATTTCTGGTTGCTAGGTTCTTCCTCTGAATGTTATACCACTCCAAAACTGGGCCAAATGATGCCTAGGACTTATTTGGATTATTTATTAAGTAACTACTTATGTAATTATCACAAGTGTTAGTAGTACCATTAGTAGTATTATAACAAAACTTTGTAAGAGAAACATTGCAGAGGAAGGACACAAAGAGAAATGAGAGTCAAAAATTGTCACTGTCTTGCCTTTGCTCTTTTTACCTGGGTCTGAAATAAGTCTTCTTTTGTCTCTCCTGTTTTTTGTGTCTTTGTTTTTTTCCAAGGCAGAGTCTTGCTCTGTTGCTCAGGCTGGAGTAGAGTGGCACAATCTTAGCTCACTGCAGCCTCTGCCTCCTGGGTTCAAGTGATTCTCCTGCCTTGGCTTCCCAAGTAGCTAAGCAACTGGGATAACAGGCATGTACCACCATGCCCAACTAATTTTTGTGTTTTTAGTAGAGTTGCAGTTTCGTCATGTTGGGCAGACTGGTCGCAAACTCCTGGCCTCAAGTGGGATTACAGGCATGAGTCACTATCTCTCCTTTAAAGCCCACCTAATCCTCCCATGCTGAACTTGCTTTGGCCACTCCAGTCTTTATTCTCCTGACTTTTTTTTTTTTTTTTTTGAGACAGAGTCTTGCTCTGTTGCCCAGGCTAGAGTGCAGTGGCGTGACCTCAGCTCACTGCAACCTCCACCTTCCAGGTCCAAGCAGTTCTTCTGCCTCAGCCTCCTGAGTAGCTGAGATTACAGGCACCCACCACCATGCCTGGCTAGTTTTTGTATTTTTAGTAGAGATGGGGTTTCACCTTATTGGCCAGGCTGATCTAGAACTCCTGATCTTGGGTGATCCACCTGTCTCGGCCTCCCAAAGTACTGGGATTATAGCCACGAGCCACATCACACAGCCTTCTTTGGCACTTTTGTTTGGAATTCCTGCCATACTATGTATGATCTAACAAAGTACCTAGTGTATAACAAGCATTTGGATGCTTTTATTTATTTTTTAGAGACAGGGTCTTGCTCTGTTGTCTAGGCTGGAGTGCAGTGGCAAGATCATAGCTCATTGCATCCTCAACCTTTTGAGCTTAGGTGATCCTCCCCCTTCAGCCTCCCAAGTTGCTGGGACCATGCCCAGCCTATTCCCCTGACTTTTAAACACATGCAGTCATCTTGTCTTCATCGTAGGCATACTAGGCTCCTAGCAGTATCAAACCACAGGAGAACCGTTATATAGTTGTTTTGATTGATTAATCAAAGGGGAGCATCTGGAAACAATAAGTTATAGACTAATTGTTACCAACTGCCTCGGTGACGAAAATTACTATGAGGATTCAACTTATGTGAATGTTCTGGTCTAGCCATTAAAAAGGTAGGTTGTAAACAGCTGAAAATGAAACATTTTCTCAGCCTGGCGTGGTGGCTCACACCTGTAATCATAGCACTTTGGGGGGCTGAGGTGAGTGGGTCACCTGAGATCAAGAGTTCAAGACCAGGCTGACCAACATGGTGAAACCCTGTCTCTACTAAAAATACAAAAAAGTTAGCTGGGCATGGTGGCACATGCCTGTAACCCCAGCCAACTTGGGAGGTTGAGGCAGGAGAATTGCTTGAACCTGGGAGGCAGAGGTTGAAGTGAGCAGAGATCACGCCACTGCACTCCAGCCTGGGAGACACAACGAGACTGTATCTCAAAAAAAAGAAAAAGAAAACATTTTCTCTTCAGTCTTTGGGTATATAGTTAGTCTCTCAATCTTTCAGAGAACTCTGTTTTTATTAATATCATTCATTTCTTCATTTTCGCATACTTATTGCAGCTAATTGTTCCATGGGACTCATAAGAGAAGATTCAATTTCTGCCCTGAAGAAGTGTAGTTGTGAAAGATAAGTCAGGTCTCTAAATAAGTATCAGAGACAATATAATAATAGAAATTTCCTTTTAAGGGGTGCTTCCAAGACATCAGTCACTATACTATGCACTTATGTAAAATATTGTTTATAACGTTCTTACAACCATATGAGGTAGGTATCACTAGCCCCATTTTACAGATAAGAAAAGAAGTTCAAAAAGATTTGGTAAAATGCTCAGGTTGCCTAGCTAGTATAAGATGAGTCTGGTAGTTAGCTGAAGTCAGCTTGGTCTGACTCCAGGTTCATGCTCTTATCCACCATACAGCATGGTCCAAAGAGGGTTTCTTGGTACCTTCATGCCTCCAGATGACTCATGGCCAGAGTCTGAGAAATGCTATTCATTATAGTTCCCTACTGGCAGTTCACACTGTTGTTCTGTATTACAATGTAATAGTTTAAGCCAGTGGCCTCCAAACTTTTTTGAAGGCATATTCTTTTTTTAAAATTAAAAAAAATTTTATTTGAGATAGAGTTTTGCTCTTATTGCCTAGGCTAGAGTACAATGGCGTGATCTCGGCTCACCGAAACCTCTGCCTCCCATGTTCAAGTGATTCTCCTGTCTCAGCCTCCCAAGTAGCTGGAATTACCGGCATGCGCCACCACACTCAGCTAATTTTGTGTTTTTAGTAGAGACAGGGTTTCTCCATGTTGGTCAGGCTGGTCTTGAACTCCCAACCCCAGGTGATCCACCTGCCTGGACCTCCCAAAGTGCTGGGATTACAGGCATGAGCCACCGCACCCAGCCTAAAAAATTTTTTTCGAAGGCATATTTGTATCAATAAACAAATGTGAGCACCTATGCCCACCCAGTATAGACTTATAGATTCTATATATCTTTAACTATTTTTAATTTTATTCTGCTTAGTGTATTACTTTTTGTTCTCAATGAAATTTCCAGCATGAGTAATATTTGCAACATAATTGATGGTATTTAATATATTATAAAACATAGAATATTAATATTATTTATAATAATATTTTTATTAAGAGCATTGTGATTGGACTTGTTTTACATTTTTCATCATCTTTTTGTTGTTGTCATTGTTTTGAGACAGAATCTTGCTGTCACCCAAGCTGGAGTGCAGTGGCACAATCTCAGATAACTGCAACCTCCGCCTCCTGGGTTCAAGCAACTCTTGTGCCTCAGCCTCCTGCGTAGCTGGGATTACAGGCATATAATCCCACCACCGTGCCCAGCTAATTTTGTTTTTTCCTTTTGAAAAGAAGTCTCGCTCTGTTGCCAAGGCTGAAGTTCAGTGGTGTGATCTTGGCTCACTGCAACCTCTGCCTCCCAGCTTCAAGTGATTCTCCTGCCTTGGGCTCCTGAGTAGCTGGGATTACAGGCGCCCACCACCATGCCCGGCTAAATTTTTGTATTTTTAGTAGAGACAGGGTTTCAGTATGTTGGCGAGGCTGTTCTAAAACTCCTGACCTCAAGTGATCTGCCCGCCTCGTCCTCCCAAACTGCTGGGATTACAGCATGAGCCAGCCACTGCTCCTGGCCCTTCTTTTTCAGCATCTTGATTTATTGATCTTTTCAAAGTTCTTCTTCTAAAGTTCAGTTTTTTGTTTTGTTGTCGGTGGGTTTTTTTTTTTTTTTTTTTTTTTTTTTTTTTTTGAGATAAAGATTCACTCTGTTGCCTAGGCTTGAGTGTAGTGGTACCATTTTGGTTCTTCCTGGTACCTCTTGGGTTCAAGCAATTCTCCTGCCTCAGACTCCCGAGTAGCTGGAACTACAGGTGCATGCCACTACACTAGGCTAATTTTTTTTATTTTTAGTAGAGACAGGGTTTCACTATGTTAGCCAGGATGGTCTCAATCTCCTGACCTTGTGATCTGCCTGCCTCAGTCTCCTAAAGTGCTGTGATTACAGGTGTGAGCCACCGTACCCAGCCTATTTTGTTCCTTTTTAAAAGGGTATTATAACTTACACATTTGCTCTAAAAGAGGTACATATACACAAATGGATGAAGTTGTCATTCAAGTGGTTCTGCTTACTATGTAATGATATTTTCTTTTTCTTTTTCTTTTTTTTTTTGTTTTGTTTTGTATTTTTGAGACAGAGTTTTGCTCTTGTTGCCCAGGCTGGAGTGCAGTGGCTCAATCTTGGCTCACTGCAACCTCCGCCCCCAAGGTTCAAGCAATTCTGCCTCAGCCTCCCGAGTAGCTAGGATTACAGCCACCATGCCTGACTAATTTTTTGTATTTTTAGAAGAGACGGGGTTTCATCATGTTGGCTGGTTTTGAACTCCTGACCTCAGGTGATCCACCCACCTCGGCCTCCCAAAGTGCAGGGATTACTGGTGTAAACCACCTCGCCCAGCCTATGATACTAATTTTCCACGCTGTTCACCAATTATTCAAGGGAGCTGCTGCTCTTGTAATGCTGTTAGCGTCTTTCCATTCTCCCTGATGTGAACCAGTTGTTTTTCTAAACTAACAAATGAGTACAAAATCCACTAAAACATTTCCTTTTAACCCTAAGTGGGTTAGAAATTTCTATTTCTAAGTTTTAAAAGTATGCAGCTATGAGTTTTTATAAATACATACTTGTATTTACAACCAAACCACATAACTCTGAAATATTTTTAAAGATCTGTTTTCCAAATGCCCTCTTCTCCTTAATATGTTTCTTTAGGAAAGGAGTTTGTCATTCTGTCATTGTTAAATAACACCTTTATTTTAAAGGTCACTTTGTATGTGTATGCACACACACACAGGCATGTTTCAATATTTAGAGTACTACCGACAGCCTCTGGCCTTCACATAAAAGGTCAGCAAGTTTAGTTTTTTTGAATCCAGGTAGTATAATCTATAGAACCACTTAATTTGGCAGGGACAAGCTGCAGCATATCACCAAGCACCAAAAATGAATAAATGAGTGAGGGTGTCACTAACAATACCTCCATGGTATAGAGTCCCACTCTTGGAGAAATGAGAATAGCCTGAGAAAATACAGACATAAATAATTGGCTACCTCCCCTCCTTTCTCTCTGACCTTATCCTCCTTCCAAGACTAAATTGTGAACAAGGGAACTGCCAACCAGGAGCTCCTCCTGGGGCAAGAAGAAAAGCAGCCCTGATTAAAATGTAATTTCTGGTACTGGCATAAGGACAGCACATAAAACAATAGAATAGGCTAGGCATGGTGGCTCACACCTGTAATCCCAGCACTTTGGGAGGCTGAGGCAGATAGATCACTTGAGGCAAGGAGTTGGAGACTAGCCTATCCAATATGGTGAAACTCCATCTGAAGTGAAAATACAAAATATTAGCCTGGGTGTGGTGGTGGGCACCTGTAATCCCAGCTACTCAGGAGGCTGAGGAAGGAAATTTGCTTGAACCTGGGAGGTGGAGGTTACTATGAGCTGAGAGCACACTACTGCACACTGCACTCCAGCCTAGGTGATGTGAGACTCCATTTCCAAAAAAAAAAAAAAAAAAAGAATAAAATCAAGAGTTCATAAATACACCTTCACAGTTACTAGTGAATTGATTGCCAACAAGAATGCCAAGACAATTCAACAGGGAAAGAATAGTCCTTCCAACAAATGCTGCTGGAACAACTGGATAACCACACACAAAGTAATAAAGTTTGACCCCTGTCTCACACCATACACAAAAATTAACTTAAGGTCAGGCTCAGTGGCTCTTGCCTATAATCCCAGCACTCTGGGAGGCTGAGGCGGGTGGATCACCTGAGGTCAGGAGTTTGAGACCAGCCTGACCAACATAGAGAAATCCTGTCTCTACTAAAAATACAAAACTAGCTGGGCATGGTGGCTCACACCTGTAATCCCAGCTACTCAGGAAGGCTGAGGCAGGAGAATCACTTGAACCCAGGAGGTGGAGATTGTGGTGACCCGAGATCACGCCATTGCATGATCTTTAATTGACTGTTCATTGCACTCCAGCTTGGGCAACAAGAGCGAAACTCTATCTCAAAAAAAAAAAAAAAAAGAACTCAAAAGGGATCAAAGACCTAAATATAAGAGCTAAAATTCTAGAACTCATCAAATAAAACAAAGAAGTAAACCTTTGAATTAGGCAATGGTTTCTTAGATATGATATTATAGCAAAACAATTAAGGGAGAACAAAGATAAACTGGACTTCAATTTTTTTTAACTTTGTGCTTCAAAGAATACCATAAAGAAAGTGAAAAGACAACTCAAAGAATGGGATAAAATATTCACAAATCATATATCTAATATGGGGCTTGTATTTAGACTATATAAAAAACTATTACAACTCAAAACCAACATTAACAACAAATAACCCAATTTAAAAACAGGCAAATGGCCCCAGTGTGGTGGCTCATGCCTATAATCCCATCACTTTGGGAGGTGGAGGCGGGCAGATCACCTGAGGTCAGGAGTTTGAGATCAGCCTGGCCGGTATGGCAAAACCCCTTCTATATGAAAAATAAAAAAATTAGCTGGGTGTGGTGGCACGTGTCTGTGGTCCCAGCTCTTCGGGAGGCTGATCCAGAGAACTGCTTGAAAGCCAGGAGACAGAGGTTGCAGTGTACCAAGATCACACCACTGCATTCCAGCTTAGGTGACAGAGAAATTCCATCTCAAAAAAAAAAATTGGCTGGGCAAGGTGGCTCATGCCTGTAATCCCAGCATTTTGGGAAGCTGAGGCAGGCATATCATCTGAGGTCAGGAGTTCAAGACCAGCCTAGCCAACATGGTGAAACCCGGTCTCTATTAAAAATACAAAAATTAGCCAGGCATGGTGGCATCTGCCTGTAATCCCAGCCACTAGAGAGGCTGAGGCAGGAGAATTGCCTGAACCCGGGATGTGGAGGTTGCAGTGAGCTGAGATCATACCACTGCACTCTAGCCTGGGCAACTGAGCAAGACTTCCTCTTAAATAAATAAATAAAATAAAAACAGGCAAAGGATGTAAATGCATATTTCTCCAAAGAAGATGCAAAAATGTGGGGCCGGGTGCGGTGGCTCACGCCTGTAATCCCAGCACTTTGGGAGGCCAAGGCAGGTGGATCTCAAGGTCAAGAGATCGAGACCATCCTGGTCAACATGGTGAAACCCCGTCTCTACTGAAAATACAAAAAATTAGCTGGGCATGGTGGCGTGTGCCTGTAATCCCAGCTACTCAGGAGGCTGAGGCAGGAGAATTGCCTGAACCCAGGAGGCGGAGGTTGCGGTAAGCTGAGATCATGCCATTGCACTCCAGCCTGGGTAACAAGAGCGAAACTCCATCTCAAAAAAAAAAAAAAGATGCAAAAATGACCAATAAGCACAAGAAAGGATGTTTAACACTGTGAGCCATCAGGAAACGCAAATCAAAACCACAGTGAGTTACCACTTCATGCCTATTAGGGTGACTGTAATAAAAAAGATAGATAATAATGTTGTAGCAAGAATGTGGAAATTGAAACCCTGATATGCCACTGGTGGGAATGTAATATAGTGCAGCTATTTTGGAAAACATTTTGATAGTTCCTCTAAAGGTTTAACAGAGCTATGATCAAGCAAGTCTACTCCTATGTATATACCCAAAAGAAATGAAAAAACGTGCACACACAGACTTGTACACAAATGTTCACAGCAGCATTATTTATGACGGCTAAAAAGTCAAATCAACCCAAAGATCTATGACCTATCGGTAAACAAAAAGTGGCATATTCATACAATGAAATATTACTTATCTATAAAAAAGGATAAAGTACTGATACATGCTACACCAGGGATGAACCTTGAAAGCATTACTCTAAGTGAAGGAGGCAAGTCACAAAATAACACATACAGTATGGTACAATTTAATTTATATGAATTGTTCATCAAGGGCAAACCTATAGAGGCATAAAGTCGATTAGTGGTTGCCTAGACTGCTAACGGATATAAGGCTTAATTTTAGGGTGATGAAAGTATTCTAAAACTGACTGTGGTGATGGTGTGCAACTGTGAATATAATGCAGTAAAATCCATCAAATTGTGTGCTTTAAGTGGGTGGATTGCATCATACTTGAATTGTATCTGAATAAAGCTTTTTTCAAAGTAACTTCTGCATTATTCATTTTCTTTGTTTTTAGATAGGGTCTCACTCAGTCACCCAGGCTAGGGTGCAGTGGCATGATCACTGCCCACTGTAGCCTCAATCTCCCAGGCTTAAATGATCCTCCCACCTCAGCCTCCCAAACAACTAGGACTACAGTTGCACACCACCACACCTAACTAAGGTTTACATTTTTTTGTGTTGCCCTGCCCAGGCTGGTCTCAAACTCCTGGGCCCAATGAGCCTCCCACCTCAGCCTCCCAAAATGCTGAGATTACAGACATGAGCCACATGCCTCCTCCATTGCTCTGATAAACAAAATGAGAAACGGACTAAACCCTCCTGTGGGTTATAATGGGATTTAGGTTCTTCAAGGGAAAGGGGAAGCACCTTGTTAATGAAGAAAACCCTTAATTAACCATTACTTGTTAAATCTAACAAGTTCAAAAGCTACTGCCACAGCCGTGTTTGTTGAAGGGAATAGCACAAAGATAATCTGACCTGGACGACCCATACCCATCAGCCACAGACCCTGGTGAGTCTGAGCCTCTCCCCAGCTCCCGCTACTTCTGATGGATCTTCAGGACTTGCTTGTCCTAGCAGAGCTGATAGTCCTGCTGAGCTGCCCATTTGAATGAGGAAACATCAGGAGAGAGGAGGGGGATGGAACAGAGCCTTCCCAGTGGTTTCCAGTGACTCAAAGAGGTTTTCCAAAAAGTCTCTTTTTTTTTTTTTTTTTTTTGAGACGGAGTTTTGCTCTTGTTACCCAGGCTGGAGTGCAATGGCGCAATCTCGGCTCACTGCAACCTCCGCCTCCTGGGTTCAGGCAATTCTCCTGCCTCAGCCTCCTGAGTAGCTGGGATTACAGGCACGCGCCATCATGCCCACCTAATTTTTTGTATTTTTAGTAGAGACGGGGTTTCACCATGTTGACCAGGATGGTCTCGATCTCTTGACCACCCGCCTTGGCCTTCCAAAGTGCTGGGATTACAGGCATGAGCCACCATGCCCGGCCTCCCAAAAGTCTTAATAGTAGAAGATGCTTAGGCCGGGCGCGGTGGCTCAAGCCTGTAATCCCAGCACTTTGGGAGGCCGAGGCAGGTGGATCACGAGGTCAAGATATCGAGACCATCCTGGTCAACATGGTGAAACCCCGTCTCTACTAAAGATACAAAAATTAGCTGGGCATGGTGGTGCATGCCTGTAATCCCAGCTACTCGGGAGGCTGAGGCAGGAGAATTGCCTGAACCCAGGAGGTGGAGGTTGCGGTGAGCCGAGATCGCGCCATTGCACTCCAGCCTGGGTAACAAGAGCGAAACTCCGTCTCAAAAAAAAAAAAAAAAAAAGAAGATGCTTGAGAAAGTGGGACATTCAGGGCCAGACCTTAGGAGAAACATCTACCATATCCCACTGAAGTCCTAATCTTGTGCGATTTTCCCTTGCAACTCTGGAGGAATCAGATTCATCAAGAACTTTCACCTTTCCTCTACTGAATTTTGGTTCCCTTTTCAATGGTTCCAATGTGCCCAGTAAAGTGAGTTGTTCCATGTATACAACCTGGGGTGGGTGGTGAAGGGGAAGGAGACCTGCTCCCACTCCCACTTCCCAGTGGGGCCTATGAAGAGGCAACTAGACTCTTCTCCTATCAAGTAGACTACATGTGAAGATCCTACCAGTGCTTGGCACCGGGGAAACACTCCATAAATATCAGCTGCTGTCATTGAGTGATCTGTACTAAGGCCTGACAAATTAACATGGTCACTTTTGGCTCCATACCTTGGGATATGTAGGCTGTGGCCTGCCTTTAAGTCCAGGCAGCTAGAGCCACACAAGGGAAAGTGGGATGTCCAGATGTCCATATGGACACGTTTCCCTCTCATTCCTTGCTTTTTCGCCTTTTATTGTTTAAGGCCACGGGCTTTGGTGTTACAGGTTTGGATTTGAATCCAGACCTACCAGATGGCATTGGGCACTTTAAGTGGGTTATTTAACCTCTCTAACCTTCAGGCTTTTTCATTGCAAAGTGAGAGGAATGCTATCTACCATGTGGCAGTACTGTAAGAAGTAAATCACATCATTTGTGGAGGGTGCTTAGCACCGTGGCTCATAGATGAGAAGGATCTTCACTAGTATATATTGGTCCTCATGGGCTAGGGGAGAAGCAGCACCTCCCAAGAAGATTCTTTTCTTTCTACAACATCATATGGAAATTTATCTCTTTGATGCTTCAATTATCTGGCAAGGATTCTTTTGGTTTCTACACACAGACACACACACACAAATGTTTTAAATCATCTTGACAGTGGGAGGTCACATCTGTGGAAAACGCTAGTGTTCACGTTATGAACAGCTAAACCAGATCACTGCAAACGTGCAGGCCCAAGGGTAAAGTGAGTCAGCACTGCTGAGAGTATTGTCCACTGGACTCTCATTTCACAGATGCTTCTCAGAAAGGGTGCCGTAGTCCAAAAAGTTTGGCAAGTATGACTCCATCCTCCTTTTAGAAAATTACAGTGCAGGCCAGTCACGGTGGCTCACTCCTGTAATCCCAGCACTTTGGAAGGCTGAGGCAGGCGGATCTCTTGAGTCCAGGAGTTCGAGACCAGCCTGACCAACATAGTAAAACCCCCATCTCTACTAAAAATACAAAAATGAGCCAGGTGTGGTGGCATATGCCTGCAGTCCCAGCTACTTGGGAGGCTGAGGTATGAGAATCCCTTGAACACAGGAGGTAGAGATTACAGTGAGCCGAGATCATGCCCTGCAGTTCATCCAGCCTGGGTGACAGAATGAGACTCTGTCTCAAAAAAAAAAAAAGTGTATATACAACATAGTATAAACATAGCTCTATTCAGAATCTAGCATATTATAAATCTGATCTAATGTTAATAACAAAGCTATAATAAACATTTAATCAATGGTAATTTTATGTGCCACCTTAGATTTTAGAAAAACTTTAAAGATGTGTGCTTAGAAGCTGCTTGCAGAAATTTAACGACTTGCCTTCTTTTTCTCTCAGTACCTTCTATTTTTCTCATTATATTCCAAAGTATGTCATTTGGTTCAATCCTACACTTGAAACTCTGTTGACAGCCAACAGAGTCCTTCATACTCTTTCAGGAAACCACACAAGTAAAAAGAAGCATCAGGAAATTCCACAGCAAACGGTTTAGGCAGGCAGGTGGCCAGGTATCTGAATCCTAACTATGGTGTGCATATGTGTGTGCATGTGTGCATGTTCATTTGTGTGTGCACATGAGTGTGAGTGCATGTTTCTGTTCATGCCTGCGTGTGTGAACCTGATTTGTGTACATGAGTGTGTGCACAAGTTTGTATTTGTGGGTGCATGTGTGCGTGTGTGCATCTGTGTGTTGGAAGACAAACACAACCAAGATGCTGCTTCCTGAAAGCGGATGTGGAGCTTGGGGGCAACACAACTCCTTAAACTGTGTTTCAGGCGGTCCTTACCAGTTAATGTCCAGAAAGAGGAAGAAACTCAGAAACCTTTCAAAGGAAGGAAAGAGCAACAAAAGATTGGGCATGATTAATTCATAAAAAGATGAATGAAAATGTAAATACAATGTTAAATTGAGCATTAAGTTCTTCAAGAGGCTGAGAAGGAACAGGCTTGGCTCTATTACATTGCATTGAAACTAGTGGTAACTATTTTAAGTTTTAATTCCTTTTTTTTTTTCTTTTAAGTCTTTTTCTAGGTTGGGTTTCCCAGAACAAAACCCTGAGATGAGGACTTGTAAGTAATAAATTAAGAAAGGGCTCCCAGGAGAAATTAGTGAAGGCGTGGAGGAGGCAAGCCAGGGAAGGAGCCCAGCCAGTCTGTGATTCAGCCTGATCCTGCAGGGGGTGGGGGAGGTAAGTCACACCTGAGTCTGTCTCAGCCTAAGGCAAGAGATGGTTTCACCCTTGGTCATCCACTAAGGGCCATTCCAGGAGCATGAAAACTACTGCCAGGCACTTCCAGAACTCTGTCCTTGAGGGAAAAGCAGCTCCAGCAGCCCAGGGCAAGTTCCCCTAAGAAGAGTCACAGGTGCAGGCCATTGTAAACAAAAGCACACCTGAAGGTGGGGAGAAATGACCGAAATCATGCAATGATCTGGAGGGGGACTCTCTCTCTGAATCTGCTGTGATTCTGAGGGCTGCCCGATTAAAATATATATATATATATCTGGCCGGGCGCGGTGGCTCACGCCTGTAATCCCAGCACTTTGGGAGGCCAAGGTGGGTGGATCACGAGGTCAAGAGATGAGACCATCCTGGTCAATATGGTGAAATATCATCTCTACTAAAAATACAAAAAATTAGCTGGGCATGGTGGTGCATGCCTGTAATCCCAGCTACTCAGGAGGCTGAGGCAGGAGAATTGCCTGAACCCAGGAGGTGGAGGTTGCTGTGAGCCGAGATCGTGCCATTGCACTCTAGCCTGGGTAACAAGAGCGAAACTCCGTCTCAAAAAAAAAAAAAAAAAAAAAAAATATATATATATATATATATATATATATATATATATATATATATATATATATATATCTGGAAGGATTTGGGCAGAGCGCTTGGATCAAGAACTATCCTTTCTCACCATGGGGGTTCCTGTCTGGGCCCCCTGCCATGTCGGATACACAGAAGACCCTGTGATGAAGAGGGAGTCACAGTGCCCCAGTGCAAACCCTGAGGAGATGGTGAAGAGGCATTTGAAAGTCCTGAAGCACTTGAAGAATGAAGACTTCCAACTTTGGACTTTCTCTCCCGGACTGGTCTCTTTAGAGAACCCCATTCTGTCAGGAACATTTGGCACACAGCGGGTGACAGGCTGTTGGAACTAGACAATCCTGGTTTGACTGTGAGATTTTATTACCAAGGGAACCTTTGGCAGGTTACTTAATCTCTCCATGCCTCATTTTCTCATCTGTAAAATGGATAATGATCCTATGGGCATCTGCCCCATAGGGTCATTATAAGGAATCAATGATATTAATTGTAAAGCACTTAGAATGAATGATGTTTGGGTAAGAGGTAACTATTCCAAAAGTGACTATTAAACAAAAGTGACAATTCTCATGACAATAACCATGGAGGCATGGTTATTGGCAGGAAAAAAAGACTGGGAATCTCAAAGGAGGTTATCTGTTTGCCCCCACCCCCACCCCCACCCCCACCACCCCACCGACACCCTGCCCCCAGAGGCAGCAAAATGGAAGGAGGGTGGAGGGAGAGAAGAAATTATGTTCTAGTCATTCACAGGTCTGGGAGAAAGGAAACTAAGTGATAGCAGAAGTAACTGTGGATCAGAAAGTAGGTAGACACAGCCAGACGTGGTAGCTCATGCCTGTAATTCCAGCACTTTGGGAGGCTGAGGCAGGCGGATCACTTGAGGTCAGGGATTTGAGGCCAGCCTGCCCAACATGGTGAAACTTTGTCTCTATTAAAAATACAAAAATTAGCCAGGCATGGTGGCTCATGCCTGTTGTCCCAGCTACTCCAGAGGCTGAGGCAGGAGAATCATTTGAATCTGGGAGGTGGAGGTTGCAGTGAGCAGAGATTGTACCACTGCACTCCAGCATAGGCGACAGTGAGACTCAGTCTCAAAAAAAAAAGAAAGAAAGAAAGTAGGTAGACCCAGCCCTGTGGTCCAGGAGAAAAAAGAATATGACTTAGGGATGTAGCCTGAGAACTCAGAATTGGTTTAGAGTATGAGAAACTCCATTGCAAGAAGCCTGTGAGTCCCCACCCAGACGAACCTTCACAGCAAAGACTTTACCATGAGACAGAAATCATCCCTGGCTTGACCAAAGAAGCATGCCTGGCCCACCACTGCCAAACAACTTTCTGAACGGAAAGTCTTTGAAAATTGGGTCATAGATGCTGGGTATGCGCAAAGTAGCTGTATGTACCATTGAAAGAAATGGGGTATTTAGGTATTTATTTGTATTGCTGGAGATTGCCAATTCCCAGGTACCAGGCACCTCTCTCTGCCCTCCTGCAAGACAACATGATACAGTCAAGGGTTTGTAGTCAGACTGCTTGTATTAATACCCTGGCCATCGACATGGTGAAACCCCGTCTCTACTAAAAATACAAAAATTAGCTGGGCGTGGTGGCGCACGTCTGTAGTCCCAGCTACTCCAGGAGGCTGAGGCAGGAGAACTGCTTGAACCCGGGAAGTGGAGGGAGCGGTGAGCCGAGATGGTGCCACTGCACTCCAGCCTGGTGCCTGGCGATGGAGCGAGACTTTGTCTCAAAAAAAAAAACTAACAACAAAAATACCCTGGTCATGTATAAGGTGCATGAGCTAAGCCAAGCCACTTCACTTCTCTGACTGAGCCTCAGTATTCTCATCTGTAAAGTGGAGTTGTTTATAAAACATACCTCCTACTGGTTTGTTTTTTGGTTTTGTTTTTTTCAAGATTCATTAATAAGTCTGGGTGCGGTGGCTCACACCTGTAATCCCAACACTTTGGGAGCCTGAGGCGGGTGGATCATGAGGTCAGGAGATCGAAACCTTCCTGGCCAACATGGCGAAACCCCGTCTCTACTACATATGCAAAAATTTACTGGGCGTGGTGGCACACACCTGTAGTCCCGGCTACTTGGGACGCTGGGGCAGGAGAATCACTTGAACCTGGGAAGTGGAGGTTGCAGGGAGCGGAGATTACACCATTGCACTCCAGGCTGGGCAACAGAGCGAGATACCATCTCACAAAAAAAAAAAAAGATTCGTTAATATATATAGCTCAGTGCCTGGGATAGCCTAGCCTGATCAAACACATTATCTGTTATTATTTGGCTATAACTTCCTCTTGGACAGACTTCCTGAAACAAGCCTCACCCCAGCTGAACTTATTTTGATGTCATTAGCTTTTTGGTTAGTTATGGTTTATAAAAGCATAGTATATAAATATTCTATTTGGGGGCTGAGAAGAACATTTTCAGACTTTTGAATCAATGAAACCTTATTTTCAAACCAACTTCTGTAAGATGCTGCGTTTGTAAAGCCAATGACAGCTGCCTCTAGCTGAAGCTGTTGGGAGCAGAAAGAAGCTTCCTCTTTCTTCCTGCCCGGGGCCTGGGACACCGTGGGAAGCCCTGGTCTCCTGGAACAAGTAAGAACATCCTCAAGTTCAGCATTCCTCCCAGTACATCCTCTTATTTTATAGTCTGAAGTTCATCAGGGGGAGATAACTTATAAGATCTGTCCAGCCCATCAGTGGCAGAGCAGGCACTTGAACCCAGGCACTTTGGGTTCCACTTCGTTGGCTTCCCTCACTTTCATCACTCCAGGACCCCTGCACCGTTTTTGGTTTTGCTAGAGTACCATGTTATTTATTTAATTACTTACTTAATCTGATTCCTTGCAGTGATTTCCCTTTCTTTTTAAAAATCATATATGTGTAATCCCAACACTGTGGGAAGCTGAGGCATGATGATCACTTGAGCTCAGGAGTTGGATATCTTACAACAAATCGAGACCCCATCTCTACACAACATTTAAAAAAAAATTAGCTGGACATGGGGGCATTCACCTGTAGTCCAAGCTACTCAGGTGGCTGAGGCAGAATTGCTTGAGCCCAGGAGTTCAAGGCTGAAGTAAGTTGTGATCACACCACTGAACTCCAACCTGGGAAACAGAGCAAGACCCTGACTCAAAAAAAAAAAAAAAAAAATATATATATATATATATATGTTCAAATACCTTTTAAAGCTTATTTATGCACCCCCAGTGATTTCCACATTACATTTTGGAGCATACTAATCTATGGGCAAAACAGAAAATATCTTAGCTCTATGGAAGCCAGTCCAGGTTAGGTGCTCTGTTTATACCAAATACCAGAAGGTCCAGGGGTTTGCTGGGCCTCAATTCAACAGGATGACACAAGTTTAGAATAAAATTAAAGCATGACTACACTGCTGTTGTTTTTATGTTTCTTTTTTTCTTTTTTGTAATTAGAAGAGGTGGGAGGACGCTGAATCAGGTGCTCCTTTGAAATTGTCTCCCATTCTATAATTTACTGGATTCCACATAGTACGGAATGTTTGAATTTATAACTTTTTAAGAACTGTCTGTATATGTTTAATGTATACACATCTCATTGAGAAAGCCAGAGTTAGTCCAGCCTTTGTCATCACAATAAGATGCTGCAGGGCTCAAATGGTGGGGAAATGACTCGCACCTTGGAATGTTAATTGCACTTGCTTCGCAGCCTGGAGGCTGACAATGCAGCAGGATCCTGGTGCAACGCTACATGCCCCGGCTTGTCTGACTGGCTGTAGCTTTAGAAATGAAGAAACAGAAGAAAATCATTTGGTTACTTTTTTTTTTTTTTAACGCATTCCTCCTTCAACTTTCAGATAAAACAACCCATATAGACTGTACCAGATAATAGAGATTTAATGCTTTTCCTGTTCTCTTCAAAGACAAATTTTTTTCAGTGGACTTTTCCATTTGGTGCATATCCTGTGCTTGGCTTGTCACCTTAGCTCTGACACAAAGGTAATATAACCCAGGACTGGTCAGACGTCTCCTCTCCCTTGCAGTCCACATTCAGAAGATCTCATTTCCCTTTCCAGTTACACAAGTATCAGAGTCCCAGGGTGGATACAAAGTCTTCCAGAAATGGGAAACCCAGATTCGCTGGTCAAGCGGCCCCTCGCAGATGAACTATAATAATTAGTAAAGCGTTAGCAGTATACTAGCTGAAAGCGCAGGCTTTCATTCAGACAGATTGGAGTCTGAATCCTGGCTTTTCTACCATGAGGTGTCGGGTGAGTGAATTAACCTCTCTGGTCCTTCAGTGTCTTCACTCACAGTCCAAAGATACGAATAAGTATCTACCTCATAGGGCTGCTTTGAGGATTAGGTGAGATCATGCTTAGAAGATATTAAGCACTAGAAAGCACTGGAAATTGCTAGCTATTATTCTCATATAACTCTCATGATTACAGTCATTTTGACACACAAATTGCCTGAAATCCATATGGCCATTGTGGCAGATTCCACGGATGGGTCCACACAACATCTGCTTTTTTTTTTTTCCATTTTTTTTTTTTAAATTATACTTTAAATTCTGGAGTACATGTGCAGATCGTGCAGGACTGTTACATAGGTACACACATGCCATGGTGGTTTACTGCATCCCTCCCCACCATCACCTACATTAGGTATTTCTTCTAATGTTATCCCTCCCCAATACTCCCACCCCCTGCTATACCTCCCCTAGCTCTCCCACTCCCCAACAGGCCCCGGTGTGTGATATTCCCCTCCCTGTGTCCATGTGTTCTCATTGTTCAACACCCATTATAAGTGAGAATATGCAGTGTTTGGTTTTCTATTCTTGTGTCAGTTTGCTGAGAATGATGGTTTCTAGATTCATCCATGTCCCTGCAAAGGACATGAACTCATCCTTTTTTATGGCTATATAGTAATCCATGGTGTATATGTGCCACATTTTCTTTTTCCTTGTTTTTTTTTTTTTGAGATGGAGTTTCGCTGTTGTTACCCAGACTGGAGTGCAATGGCACTATCTCGGCTCACTGCAACCTCTGCCTCCTGGGTTCAAGCAATTCTCCTGCCTCGGCCTCCCAAGTAGCTGGGACTACAGCGCACCACCAGGCCCAGCTAATTTTTGTATTTTTAGTAGAGACAGAGTTTCACCTTGTTGACCAGGATGGTCTCAATCTCTTGACCTCATGATCCACCTGCCTCGGCCTCCCAAAGTGCTGGGATTATAGGCGTGAGCCACCGCGCCCAGCCCCACATTTTCTTTATCCAGTCTATTATTGATTGGTTCCAAGTCTTTGCTATCGTATTTGGGTTGGTTCCAAGTCTTTGCTATCGTAAAGAGTGCCTCAATGAATATACGTGTGCATATGTCTTTATAATAGAACGATTTATAATCCTTTGGGTATGCTTTAACCAAAAATCCTACAGTGCCTGGACCCTTTTGTAGCTAGGGTTCTGCCTATGGCCCAGTTCTGCCCAGCAGATGCCTCTGTGCCCCAGGAAGATGACAGTCATTTAAGTGAAGTGGCAGCACATGTAGGTGGGTCTGTCTTTTCACAGACATGGCTGTGAAAGAACTCGGAGAGAAGCTCCAGCATCCGGCCCCTAGCATCATAGGTACTGACTGGTGAGCAGCAGCAGGGCAACTTCTGTGAGAACAGTCCTGTTCATGGCTGGGCATTCGTGCTGGGGTTGTTTCTGGCTGTGTGGAATCCTAGCCTATTTCTGACACTGCTGGAAATCCTGTAAGCTACCTAATACCCTTCTGCAGTCCCTTTCTAGTGAAACTAGCTAGAGTGAATTCTGTGGTCTGCAACTAAGAACACAGTAATTATCAAAGCAATCAATACAGTAATTATCAGAATAATCTAATTATCAAAACAATCAATACAGTAATTATCAGAATCATCCTTGTTACTATAGCATAAACATTTCTTTACTAGTCATATTCAGGTTACTAAGGGATAAATAAAAGTATGCACAAAAACCTTGCCCTTGCCTTCAAAATGCGTTTATCCTAAAATATACTATATGAGTGGAAACCTGTTGTGTTTTTTAAAAAGGCCTTATTTTCTTTGGCAGCAGAAAGCCTTTTCTGAGGAACTAGCGGAATGAGCTGATTGAACTTGAATCCTTGCAGAAAAGAATCCTCACTTGGGTCTTTATTGAGGATGACAGGTGCACCTACCTGGCACAGTGTTCTCTAGAAATTATCATGGGAGAGTTGCAAGGTGCGCCAGAAAGCCAGTTTATGTGTATAAGTACTTGGCTCAGGATGTTGCATATAGTCGTTAATGTACTTACTTATAGGATGGTACCCAGGGGTGTGCTCACTTACAATGAGGAGAATGCCTTGAAAGAAGTAATTAACAAGAGCATTGAGATATCTCTCCAGACAGATTTTGAATTAATGAAAAATGACTGTGTGATGGGTACAGCCCTGGGTGAAGTGTGGTTTCAGTTTTACCAGTTTCTTATCTGTTTTCATTGTCATTAGTAGCTTAAAAAATATAGTATCAAATTCTTTCTCTTTACAAAGACTGCTCTTTTTTTGAGACAGGGTCTCACTCTATCTCCCAGGTTAAAGTGCAATGGTGCGATCTCAGCTCACTGTAACCTCTACCTCCCAGGTTCAAGCAATTCTCCCACCTTAGCCTCCTAAGTAGTTGGAACCACAGGTGTGTACCACCACACTTGACCAATGTTTTGTATTTTTAATAGACAGGGTTTCACCATGTTGCCCAGGCTGGTCTTGGACTCCTGGCTTCAAGTGATCTCTGGCCTCTCAGAGTTCTGGGATTACAGGCGTGAGCCACCACAGCCAGCCACAAACTGCTCTTAATGGTGTTTTTTGAGTGACTGTGGTCCCATTGGCAACTCTTGTCATTTTTATTCCATGCCTAGTTTCCCATTTTCTCTCCTTTATTTTTCTGGCAAAATGTAATAACCCATTCAAAGTAGATCAGAGAACTTCTCACAATGCTAATAGGCAGAATGGTCAAGACTTATTGTCTGTCTTCCTCAATAAAAGAACACAGAAAACGCTGAACCTCCGGCTTAGTCTGTCAGTTGGCATATTAGTTTCCTGTGGCTGCTGTAACAAATGCCACAAATTTCGTGGCTTAAAACAACACAAATGTATTATCTTATAGTTCTAGAGGCCAGAAGTCCATCATCAGTTTCACTGAGATTTAGCCAAGTGTTTGCAGAAATGGCTCATTCTGGAGGCTTCAAAAGATAATACATTTTCTTGCCTTTTTTGGCTTTGCAGGCTGCCTGCAGTCCTTGCCTCAGAGCCCCTGCCTCACATCACTCCAACCTCCTGTTTCCATGGTCACATCTCCTACTACTCACTCTGACCTTCCTGCCCCCTCTTATAAGGACCCTTGTGATTACATTGGGCCCACCCGGATAATTCAGGATCGTCTCTCCATCTCAAGATCATTTGTTTGTTTGTTTATTTATTGAGACGGAGTTTCATTCTTGTTACCCAGGCTGGAGTGCAATGGTGCGATCTCAGCTCACCACAACCTCCGCCTCCTGGGTTCAAGCAATTCTCCTGCCTCAGCCTCCCGAGTAGCTGGGACTACAGGCTGCGCCACCATGCCCAGCTAATTTTTGTATCTTTAGTAGAGACGGAGTTTCACCATGTTGGCCAGGATGGTCTCGATCTCTTGACTTTGTGATCCACCCACCTCGGTCTCCCAAAGTGCTGGGATTATAGGCATGAGCCACTGTGCCCGGCCTCAAGATCCTTAATTTAAATCATCACATCTTCAAAGTCCCTTTTGTCACATAAGCTGATACTCACAGGTTCTGGGGACTAGGGATTACTCAGCCTACTACAGGTGTCAGGAAAGCGAGTTCCAGCTTCCTCAGTCAATGAGGACTTACTAGAAGGTTACAAAGAGAAAATAGTAGGAAATCAAGAAAACCAACAGGCATTTGAGATACAAGGCAAATACCTGGTTATTTACTGTCCTCTCAGCAGAAGGTGACTTTTGCTGTAGACTCTAGACTTCTCTCTTTATTGTGACTGTCTTGACATCCTCTTCTGTTTGACTGATGATTCTAGTATCTCTAGTAGTCAAACTGGGTCAGTGAGAGCCCATCCTGTAGAGGGCGCCCTTTTCCTGCCAGTCTATTGCATGAGGACATCTCATTGGCTGCTGTCTAACCTACAGATGGCAGCTTTTGAACCAGTCACTAATCCTTGGTCCACTCAGCTTTGGCCAGGAAAGCTGGGCCACAAGATGCAAAATGTGTACAGAAACCATGGGACTTTGCCTCTGAAAGGCGTTGGGAAGTTGCAAGTATTTGGAGATTTTTTTTTTTTTTTTTTTTGAGATTGGAGTTTCGCTGTTGTTACCCAGACTGGAGTGCAATGGCACGATCTCGGCTTACCGCAACCTCTGCCTTCTGGGTTCAAGCAATTCTCCTGCCTCAGCCTCTTGAGTAGCTGGGACTACAGGCGTGCACCACCAGGCCCAGCTAATTTTTGTATTTTTAGTAGAGACGGGGGTTCCACCTTGTTGACCAGGATGGTCTCGATCTTTTGACCTCATGATCCACCACCCTCCTCGGCCTCCCAAAGTGCTGGGATTATAGGTGTGAGCCACTGCTCGCGGCCCGGAGATTGTTAGACTCATCTCCAAAACATTGTCAGTGACTTCGTGAAGAGTTTGGGCCAAATTTTTTGCTTTCCAATTTCGAAACTGGGATGTTTGTAGGTGCTTGTTACAAATGGATTTGGGTTAATACTTGCAAAATATAGTATTCCTGAGAAAACAAATTAGAAAGGTCCAAAAATAAAGAGTGCTTTGGAAAGCTAAAGGCTTGTTGTGATGGCCTGTAGTCTAATCATAGACTCTAATTACAGGAAAAGACACACATATCACCAAAGGAAGTCTTCTAGGTCAATGGTCTTTATGGTACTTCAAATTATATAAAGCAACACACTGGAATTCCCAAGCTCTGAGTCATCCATAAAAAAATAGCTCATATGGCTTTGGCTTTCAGGACACTGAATTTAATTCAGAAACCATTTTATAAATGTCTACTCTCTTTGATAGAGGAGATCTGGGAAAGGAGAGAAGTAATCTGGAGTGTAGCAGAGAATTAAACTGACTTCTCTTTAATGGAGGCACACAGCCTGTTACACTGTATAGTCTTGGATGGTGCCAGATGATCATAGGTTCAGCCACTGGATTAGAGGCATACAGCCTGTTACACTGTAGAGTCTTGGATGGTGCCAGATAATCATAGGTTCAGCCACTGGATTAGTCGTGTCATGAATTTCATAATCGCCATCTAATTGACACAGACCTTTAAACAGTCCTTTCTCCTGGAAGCCAGTTTATTGCTGGGATTAAATGAACTTAAACTCTCTGCAGAAAATGGAACCAACTCTTCACTTGGCTCACCTTGGCAGTAATTAGGAGCTTTCTAGGAATTAGCACTCTTTCTCGCCAGGCTGTCCAAGTGGAAACAAGCAGACTGTCCTTGAGAATGCAAAGGTTCTCTTTCCAAGTGGGAGCCCAGAGCAAAGGTAAAGGAGAAAGTATTTAATGTCCAGGCTGTGAATAAAAGTAATGAACTGATTGTACTGTATGTATTTCCACTGCATAAACACCAACATTTAATTAAGCCATTACACAGGTCAGGCACATCTAACTCTAGCTTGAACTCTGGGCCCAGAAGGACTGTTCAAATCCCAGTGTGGCCACTTACCGACAGTGTGATTTTTGGCAGATGGGACCAACAGGGGTGCATGTTCCAAGGGAATGTTTTGCTGATTAAAAGCAGACGAAATTAACAGGGCCAATCGCATGAGTGGGAGCCTTCACTAAGCTCTTCCTACTTTTTGTTCACTCTCGCCACTCCAAATCTCCAAGCCCTATCCAGAGGCATGTCACACTCAGAACCCACCTCAAACCACCAGGCTATTTCTCCCTTCTTTGAAGCTCAGTTTTGGAATCTTTTTGGTACTTCTTTGGGCTTTCCAACCTTCCAGTAACACTTTCTAATATAAGTCTGGAGTTTGGCTTTTGATGATAGCTTCTCAACTCCTGTGTTCTAAGCAACTTTCTTTTATTCAAGAGTCTCCTCTCTTTCTCTCCAATTTTTCATTCCTGGTCTTCTCTTTCCCTAATTTTCTCTCTCTAATGCCAGATATTGAAGAGGAAATTCCCATCAAGTTTAAAAAATTTGAAATGTGTTCAGGCTGAAGGAAGGAGAAAGGGAAGAAATCATACTTTTATGATTCCTTTATTTCCCCACACACACACACATAAATTCAGCCCCTGGTAAATAATTCCCTCCCCTTTCCTGGTCTGCTAATTTTAAAATTTAGTAACCCCATTTTAAAGATGAAGAAACGAAACCCAGCGATGATAACGGAAGAGGTGAAAGGTCACCCAGCTAGTAAGTGGCAGAGTCAGGATTTGAACTCAAGCCTATCTCACCACAGAGCCTGTATTCTCATGAGCTGTGTGTAGTGGATTCCAGACTGTATTCATCTTGGTATCCCTGCAGCACCTGAAAACCAGCATTATACCATGCCTTCCAAACACGTCTACGTAGTCCATTACTGGTTGCAAGCAGCAGAAAACCACTCTGATTATTGTCAATGGAAAAGAGACTACAAGGTCACTTTGAATTAAATAGTTTCAAGTTTTCATGAGGCCTCAAAATACGTAAGAAACAACAAACAGATTTTAAGAAGGTGAAGAATGAAGATAGGGATAGGATATACAGTATGGGGACTATGACTGATAATAATGTATTGTATATTTAAAATTTGCCATCATGCACACGTACACACACACACACACACACACACACACACACACGTAACTATATGGGCAAAAAAACAATAGAGACAGGGGCCCAAGGAGCAGAATACAAGACAATCATCTTTGTTTTTTTTGTTGTTGTTGTTTTTTGGGTTTTTTTGAGACGGAGTTTCACTGTTGTTACCCAGACTGGAGTGCAATGGCATGATCTCAGTTCACTGCAACCTCCACCTTCTGGGTTCAAGCAATTCTCCTGCCTCACCCTCCCGAGTAGCTGGGATTACAGGCATGCACCACCATGCCCAGCTAATTTTTGTATTTTTAGTAGAGACAGAGTTTCACCATGTTGACCAGGATGGTCTCGATCTCTTGACCTCGTGATCCACCCGCCTCGGCCTCCCAAAGTGCTGGGATTATAGGCGTGAGCCACTGCACCCGACCAAGACAATCATCTTTGAACAGGAACAATCCTACCAGGATGCTTTGGCCGGATCCTTTTAATGCACATGGATTCTTTTTTTTTTTGAGATGGAGTCTTGCTCTGTCACACAGGCTGGAGTGTAATGGCACAACCTCAGTTCACTGCAGCCTCTGCCTCCCGGGTTCAAGTGATTCTCCTGCCTCTGCCTCCTGCTCCTGGGTAGCTGGGATTATAGGCTCACACCCCTACGCCTGGTTAATTCTTGTATTTTTAGTAGTGATGGGGTTTTGCCATGTTGGCCAGGCTGGTCTCAAACTCCTGACCTCAGGTGATCCACCCACCTTGACCTCTCAAAATGCTGGGATTACAGGCATGAGCCACCACACCTGGCCAGTGCACATGGATTCAAACTTTCCATTCATCTTTGCCTCATACCACACATTTGTTCACAATGTAAAGTCTAGGGTGAGAGTATCTGATTGGCCAGCCCATCATTTGCCTCTGTGCTAACTAAAAGTGTGTTGGGGAAGAGGTTAGTCTCTAGACCTTCCTACTTCCCTAGAGGGAGGCAAAGCTTGTGATGACTCACACAGTGGGAAGTTCCCCCAAATAGAAGGAGGGCATGGATACTAGGCTGCCACAAACATTGACAAATGTCCACCACAATAGGGTTGCATTAACTCAGGCCTATGACAATCCCTGAATGGCAATTTATGTCACATTCTAGTCCCCTGGCTAAAACTAGAGAAACCCCAGAAGCACGATTACAAGTCATTATTTAGCATAATTTATGCACAATTCATTTTCATTTTCATCTTAGAAGGTGGTATTTTCCGACCTACCTTGGAGATGCACCCTCTGAGGAGCCTGCAGCCTCCTGCACCTGATGAGAGTGGCCCACTCACAAAAACCCCAGGCTCCCAGCTGGGGAGAACGATCTCCACCTGGGGGTGGGGCGGGGGTGGGTCCTGATCCAGCAGAGAATAATTGCTTTTTGATTGTTGTTAGATAAACTGTCTTCAAATAGTGCAACATGGACACTTTCTGCCTCAGTGGAATTTCAGCACACCTGGCCTTCCTGCTGCTCAACTGCCCCATCTGTGTTTATCTTCTGCCTAAATCTTATGAAGGCCAAATGGGTGAGGTGAGTGCAGCTGGGTCAGCTGTGGCTGGGGGCAGCACAGCTCCATGTTTTGAGTCCAGATGGAGGCTGCTGTGATCTAGGGGATGGAGGGGAGCCAGTGGCTGCTTCAGGCCTCCCTGTGTGGAGTGGGTGCAGCTGGATGGAAGTAGAAGCCGGGCCCAGTGGGCTCCACTGGATGAAACACACCACCCCATCCAAACGCCTGCTACCAAGTCCTCAATGAACTTTCTTTGTTTCTGCTTCTTCTCTATGTATACATATCAGATTGTGTGTGTGTGTGTGTGTGTGTGTGTGTGTGAGAGAGAGAGAGAGAGAGAGAGAGAGAGAGAGAGAAACAAAGATTCCTTTGCACTTTCATCAAAGATATTCATGTCAGGGGCACTAGAGCAGCGATTCTCAATCCAGGCTGCATGTAAACATCAGTTGGGAAGCGTTTATAAATTAAAGCAATGTAAAATAGTTTCAGAGAGCCATGGAGACCTGTAGTGTAGGTGTCTTACAGGCATTTTCAAGTTTTTATGAGGCCTCAAAATATTTTATGTATATTTTATATTTTGTATAGTTTGAGGCCTCATAAAAACTTGAAAATGCCTGTAAGACACCTAGAATGTACAGGTCTCCACGGCTCTCTGCAAAACATGACCAAAGTCAAAAAGACACACAAGGTCAGAAGACACCACAAATTTGGCAACAGCCCATGATCCTTGGCTTCGTCTCCCCTCAGAGTGGTTCCTTAAAGTGACACTGGCACTTTTCTGAAACGCCTTCCTGCTGGTTCTTGAGCACACTCTAATGGAACCCCTCGCTCAGAATTACGCACACCAGAATGTCATTGTAGAAGTCTTTTTAGCACATCCACCACAGGTATAATGAAACACAGGCTGGGTACTGATCGACTGGAAGGACGAAATTAAACAAGTCTATTCATAGCACTTGTGTGTCTCTTTGTGTCTGTGGTTTTCACACTTTAGTGTGCATCAGAATCGCCCAGAGGACTTGTTGAAACACAGATTGCTGGGTTCAGTAGGTCTGAGATGAGGCCCCAGGAATTGCAGCAAGTACTCAGGTGATGCTACTGTGTCACCTGAGGCCCATATGTGATAGTCTCTGTTCTGTGTAATAAAAATTGCATTTTTCTTTTCTCTAGGTCTGATGTAAGGCTGGCCTGTTTTACATTGGACACCTCTGGGGAAATATCAGGAAAACGACAGATAAAGCAGAAGTGACTGATATGATATTCATTAATTTGGATTCTGAATAGCTAAATTGAAACTTGATTGTGCCCTTAACCCAAGCTCCTCCTGAGCCTGGAGCAAAGACAGGCTACCTCTGAGGCTGGCAGGCATTGGAAGGAGTAGGATCAGGTTAGTTTAAGTGTTAGGGCAAGTGAGTTACCACCATCCTCACCATCCAGCTAAGTAGTAACAAGTTAGCCTCTTCTAGATGGTTTGTATTTACAGACCATCTAGTTGTAATTACATTGTTATAAGTTTGTTACTTCAGTTATAAAGTATTACATTGTTATAAAATGTAACAATGTACTTTTGTTGTAAAGTATTACATTGTTATAAAATGTAACAATGTACTTTTGTTGTAAACTATTACATTGTTGTAAAAGTTTGGCTTATATAAGCGTTTCTAAAATGTTTAATCATAAAAATGTTAAACACCTGGAAACTTAGAACAGCTAGTGCAGTGAACACCTTTATATACTCAGGAACAAAATTCAATTATTATTAAATTTTTACCTATTTGTTTCTTGTTGAGACAAGAGTCTCACTGTGTCACCCAGGATGAACTGCGGTGGCACAATCTCGGCTCACCACAACCTCTGCCTCTGGGTTTAAGTAATTCTCATGCCTCAAGCCTCCCAAGTAGCTGGGATTACAGGTGTGCACCATCATGCTGGGCTTTTTTTTCTTTTTCTTTATTAGTAGAGACAGAGTTTCTCCATGTTGGCCAGGCTGGTCTTGAACTCCTGGCTTCAAGTGATCCACCCATCTCAGCCTCCCAAAATGCTGGGATTACAGACTGGAGCCACCACACCCAGGCCATTTGTTTCATTTACATATAATCTATATGTTTTGCTGACGTCATCTCCAAAAAAGTAAGGACATCTTCTACACAATCAGTGTCATTATCACCTAAGCAGTAACAGTATTCCCCAATATTATCTTATACCATTTCTTCCTTTTATCCCCAAAATGTCTTTTATGGATATTGTTTCTTTGAGTCACACATAGAATTTAGGCAAGGTCAGGGCTAGGATGAGATGAGTTAAAAGAGTCCCAGAAAACTCAGTAATCAAGAGGAATAATATTGTAATGCAATATTTCAAAAAGTCAAATAGCTACCTATACCCTTAGGCCCCCAGCCTGTTTTTGTAGAAAAGGTTTTACTGGGCTGGGATTAGTCTGAGATGAGTGAAGCAGAGTTGTACAAATGTAGGTAGGCTCTTTATTTAAACTTCGGATATTTTGTTCACCAAGGGCTTTTACATTAATTTTGATTTTTAAAAATATTACATTAAGATCTTATTGCTCTTGATCAATGAGTTTTTGGACTGCAAATTTTGCACTTAAAACAAGTGACTCTCTCATCACACCTTAATAGTGCCAGCCTCTTTTTTTTTGAAACGGAATCTTGCTCTGTCACCCAGCTATAGTGCAGTGGCGCGATCTCAGCTCACTGCAACCTCCACCACCCGGGTTCAAGCAATTCCCCTGCCTCAGCCTCCCAAGTAGCTGGGACTACAGGCACGCACCACCATGTTTGGCTAATTTTTTTTTTTTTTTTTTTTTTTTGTATTTTAATAGAGACAGGGTTTCACCATGTTGGCCAGGATGGTCTGGATCTCTTGACCTTGTGATCCACCCGTCTTGGTGGCCCAAAGTGCTGGGATTACAGGCGAGCCACCGTGCCCAGCCCAGCCTGTCTGTTAATGCTCTGTTAATCTCCACTTCATTCACAACTTAGACTTTGTAGATTCTTTTAGTAAGTATTTATGGAGCACACGGCCAGCGAGATAAGATGCTCTGCAGACTCAATTAGAACCTCTGACAGAAGAAGGAAAACTCTCATATCAAACATGACCACATAATATACAGAAGAAGCAACACATAACACAGAACAAGAACAGAGAAAGAAGACAGGGACATTGCCCTTGTCCTTGCCTGGCTCAGGACCTTATTGATCCCCAGCTGAGGAAAGACTGGAAATTAAGAACAGACTCCTTTTAGCTCCTACTTCCTCATTTTCTGCTCCCTTCACGGCCAAACTCCAAAGAATACAACTTAGACTCATTTCCAGAGAGCACACCAGTTGTCTTCCGGTCTGCCCCGGGCTCTGAGCTTGTAGACTTCTCTACTCAAGGAGTCACAAAACTTGTTCATGATCTCCTATGTTCCCCCAAAATGGAACCTAAAGTCTTAACAAGATTCAAGTGGAACATTTTGGGGACGATGACCTTAGATGTGACACAGTGTACCTTGCTTTGCATCACCTGGAGAGGTACGTGGTGTGGTTGTCCTGGATTTGTAGAGTTTTAATTCCATCAGTTCTGTGTCAATATGCGGATTGGGTTCTGAGAAGGAACATTCTACTGACTGCACTGTCAGGCAGAGGGAACTGAAGAGTCAGACGAGAACGTCATCACACTGTGGAATTTCTACTAGGTAAGAACATTTCTTATTCATTTTATGGAATAATGTGGATGTCTTGCACAAAATTAGTTCACATGTGTTCACATGTTGAAAACCCTTGTGAACTGAATGTTATTTATAAAAGTTATTTATTAAAATGGTTATAGTTTCCATATTAAAATAAACTTTTTATTTTGAAATAATTTTAGATTTACAGAAAAGTTGCAATGATAGTAAAGAGTCTCAGTTGTGAAGCTGGAGTGGGATGGCCTGATGATGGCTCATTGCAACCTTAAACTCCTGGGCTCAAGCCATGCTTCCACCTCAGCCTAGTGAGTAGCTGGGATTATAGGCATACACCATGTGCCCAGCCAATTTTTAAACTTTTTTGTAGAGATGAGCTCTCACTATGTTGCCCTGGCTGCTCTCAAACTCCTGGCCTCAAGCGATCCTCCTGTCTTGGCTTCCCAACATGCTCGGATTACAGGCGTGAGCTGTCATACTCAGCCCCATATACTCTTTTTTTTTTTTTTTTTTTTTTTGAGGAGGAGTCTCACTCTGTCACCCAGGCTGGAGTGCAATGGTGTGATCTTTGCTCACTGCAACTTCTGCCTCCCAGGTTCAAGTGATTCTCCTGCTTCAGCCTTCTGAGTAGCTGGGATTACAAGCATGTGCCACCAAACCCAGCTCATTTTTGTACTTTAGTAGAGATGGGTTTTTACCATGATGGCCAGACTGGTCTTGAACTTCTGACCTCAAGCAATTTGGCTGCCTTGTCCTCCCAAAGTGCCGGGATTACAGGCTTGAGCCACTGTGCCCAGCCACTTTTTTTTTAAATCTGAGACAGAGTCTTGCTGTGTTGCCCAGGCTGGAGTCCAGTGGCACAATCTCGGCTCACTGCAACCTCTGCCTCCTTGGTTCAATCGATCCTCCTGCCTCAGCCTCCAAGTAGCTGGGATTACAAGTGCACACCCAGCTAATTTTTGTATTTTTAGTAGAAACGGGGTTTCACCATTTGACCAGGCTGGTCTCAAACTCCTGACCTCAGATGATCTGCCTGCCTCAGCCTCCCAAAGTGCTGGGATTACAGGTGTGAGACACCATGCCAAGCGCCCATATACTTTGAATCCAGTTTGCCCTAACATTAAAAATTTTTTAGAGCTATGACACATTTATCAAAATTAAGAAATTAACATTGGTACAATAATATTAACAAAACTACAGATTCTCTTATGTTCCAGGATACCACATATCATTTTGTAACCTTCTTTTCTTAAGGTTGTGATTTTTCAAATTGTGGTAAAATATACATGACATAAAATTTAGCATATTAACCATTTTTAACTGTATGGTTCAGGGGCGTTAAGTACACTCACATTGTTGTACACGCCCCCCCCCCCCCCCGCCCATCTCCAGAATGTTTTTATCATTCCAAGCTGAAACTCTGTACCAGTAGACAAATTTCTTCTTACGTATTAATTTTCAAACCTCCAGTACATTAAATTGAAATAATCAGGAGGCTGAGGCAGGAGAATTGCCTGAACCCAGGAGGCAGAGGTTGCGGTGAGCCGAGATTGCGCCATTGCACTCCAGCCTGGGTAACAAGAGCGAGACTCCATCTCAAAAAAAAAAAAAAAATTTAGTCTGGGCCTGGCTTGGTGGCTCACGTCTGTAATTCCAGCACTTTGGGAGGCCAAGGTGGGCGGATCACTTGACACCAGGAGTTTGAAACCAGCTTGGTCAACATGGTGAAATCCCATCTCTACTAAAAATACAAAGATTAGGTGGGTGTAGTGGCACGTGCCTATAATCCCAGCTACTTGAGAGGCTGAGGCAGGAGAATTACTTGAACCCGGGAGGTGGAGGTTGCAGTGAGCAGAGATCGCACCACTGCATTCCAGCCTGGGTGACAAAGCAAGACTTCGCCAAAAAGAAAAGAAAAGAAATAATTTAGTTGAATATTCCTGGAGAAAGATTGCTCTCAGGGTATATCAGCTCCTGCTTTTTCTGCCCTATTCACATACCCAGCTTGTGTTACCCACCTCAGTAGAACCTGGTCGAGCAAAAGCAAATGCTGTCCGAGTGCCCGATCTACTTCCCTTTCTCATGTAGCATCACCTTGATTTTGCTTTAGAGATTGCCCCTTACTCTTTGCCCAAAGCTCTGAGGGAATTGTCAGGCATGATGCCTTGTTTTCTCTGGTTAACTCAAGTTGGGTGTATGAATAAGGGCAGAAAAGAGGCAGAGCTGATACATCCTGATAACGACGTCCTGAAGACCCAATCTTTAATTCCTGTGACTTCCTTCCCCAGAGCTGCCCTGGTTCTCGTCCTTATTACAGCTCTTTTTAAAAGGACTCTTTTACTGGCCCTGTATCTTTCCAATAAGCTCCACTCTCTACCTCCAGTGAGTTAGTGAGTCAGGCACAACCAAGAACCCCATTTGATATAGGAAGTTATTTTAACACAAAGGCCCTTGGAGTGGAATCAATTCCGGAAAAGCATTTAATAATTTATTCTACTCTGTCAGCACTAAACTATTGCACAGAGAGAAGAGGCTCTGGTGGAATCAGGTCTAGAAACAGCCTCTCCCCCTGAAGAGGGGTTTCTGAGCTCTGAGACAGATGACATAGGTTCTAGAAAAATACATAAAATTAAAAATAGGGAGAGACTCTGCCACATACATGCTCTCAGGCATGTTAGGAACCATAGTAGCTGTTACTTGCCCTTTTCCAGGTACCTTTTTTTTTTTTTTGAGACAACATCTCACTCTGTCACCCAGGCTGGAGTGCAGTGGTGCAAACTCGGCTCACTGCAACCTCTGCCTACCGGGTTCAAGCAACTCTCATGCCTCAGCCTCCTGAGTAGCTGGGACTACAGGTGTGCAACACCATACCCAGCTAATTTTTTTAATCTTTAGTAGAGATGGGGTTTCACCATGTTTCCAGGGTGGTCTCAATCTCCTGACCTTGTGATCCACCTGCCTCGGCCTCCCAAAGTGCTGGGATTACAGGCATGAGCCACCTTGCTGGGCTGGGATACCTATTTAGAGCTGACATTAGGATATAGGCATAGAGGCTGTGGCACCAGAAAGATTCCAGTGAGAATTGTGGCTGCTTATTACACACGTAGCCTAGGTAAGTTACCTGGCATCTCTGCACCTGTTTCCTCATCAGGAAAATGAAAGGTGATGTCTCGTGAAGCTGTGAGAATGGAGGAGATCACATTTGCTGAGTGCCTGGAGTGTTGTAGACATTCATCCTGGGTGTGAATTTTTTGGGGTGTGCCCATTTTTCTTGGACCATTCTTTGCTACTGAAACTACTTCTGCAGAGAAGTTGGGGTGGCTTAGATATGGAACTGACTAATTTGTCAGCTTATGTTTGGAGCCTATGCATGAGAAGCTGATGGGCCATTCATAGGACACCGAGCAGTTTGGATACTTGGGACCTCCTGCATCTTATGGGCTTGAATGTTTGCATGGTCAACAGTTCAGAAGGGAAATATGCACATCCTGCTGAGAGCTCCATAGCTCTATCAGAGGCAGGGTTGGATCTCACACCAAATGCAGAGCCTGGCCTGGCATGGTGGCTTATGCCTGTAATCCCAGCACTTTGGGAGGCGAAGGCAGAAGGGTCACTTTAAGCCAGGAGTTAGAGGCCAGCCTGGGCAACATAGGGAGACCCCTGTTCCTACAAAAAATTTAAAAATTAGCGGAGTGTGGTGGTACATGCCTGTCGTCCCAGTCACTCAGCCAGGCTGAGGTGGCAGAATGGCTTGAATCTGGGAGGTCAAGGTTGCAGTGAGCTGTCATTGTGCCACTGCCCTCTAGCCTGGTGACAGAGCAAGACTCTGTCTCAAAAGCAAAACAAACACAAAAAACAAACGTGAAGCCCAAGACACTATCAGTCAGTTCCGCAAGCAGTCCTGGAGGTGCAGAGGAGCTGCCCATCTTCAAGGGGTTCTTTAGCCTCTGACATGGCTGTACGGGGCCAGTTCCCTGAGTATAGGTTGTTTTTCAGATTTCTGTAAAGTAGGCCCCTTCTGCCTGGATACCCTTCCCATCTGTAATGCCTCATTGAGTACAGGGCCGTCATTGGAGTTGTGCAAGGTACAACCTGCACAACTGTCAACAGCAGCCTTGGGTAAGAGAATGCGCTCCACAGTCAGGAAGAGCTGAGTCTACCTCTCACTTCTGCTATTCATTCTTTGTCAAGATGTGAGCAAGCTGACTTTACTTATTATTTATTGTTATTATTATTATTTTGAGACAGAGTCTCACTTTGTCACCCAGGCTGGAATGCAGTGACACGATCTCAGCTCACTGCAACCTCTGCCCTCTGGGTTCAAGCGACTCTCCTGCTTCAGCCTCCTGAGTGACTGGGACTACAGGCGTGCACCACCAGGCCTGGCTAATTTTTGTATTTTTAGTAGAGATGGGGTTTCACCATGTTGGTCAGGCTGGCCTGGAACTCCTAACCTCAAGCAATCCACCTGCCTTGGCCTCCCAGAGTGCTGGGATTACAGGCCTCAGCCACCATGCTCAGCCTATTTATTTATTTATTTATTTGAGACATGGTCTCACTCTGTCACCCAGATCATTTATTTATTTGTCTCAAATAAATAAATAAACGATCACAGCTATGGCAGCCTCTACCTCCTGGGCTCAAGCCATCCTCCCACTCAACCTCCCAAGTAGCTAGGACCACAAGTGCATGCTACCATATCCAGCTTTTTTTTTGTAGGGACAGGGGACTCACTGTGTTGCCCATGCTGGTCTCAAACTCCTAAACTCCTGCCTAGGCTTCCCGATTATAGGTGTGAGTAGCCATGCCCCACCAAGTTGACCTTGCTAAATCTCACTTTCCTCATTTGTGAAGTTGGAATAATTACAGTTTGACCTCTTAGAGTCATGAGGATTAAAATAAAACTCTATAGAGGGAGGTTTTAGCACAGCGCTTGGCACATAGACGGTGCTCAATGAAAGCTGCAATAACAATGATTCTTTATGGCTTTTACTCTAAAGCCTTTTCTAGTTCCTCCCAAAGCTGAGTCAAAGGCCTCTTCCGTGTGCTCCCATCCCCCCTCGCACTGCCTCCAGTACTGCTGGGTTCCTTCCAGAACGGTGACCTTTTGACAGCAGGAATTGTGTCTTTTATACTAGCGTCACCGGTACCAATAACAATGCTGGGAACATAGCAGGAACCCAATAAATGCTAGTGAAGTGAAGGCACGAGTGAATGTCCACATGCTGTCTTCGATGGGACCAATGGGAGGCTTGCTCTTGTTATTTTCTGTTAGAAGCCAGTAATGGGAGAAGGAGGCAGAGAAATGGAAACAGAGAGTATGGACTGGACATTTGGCAAAGACAAGTCATTCTTTCCTGTGGTCATTTTTTGGGGAGAAAGAAAACTGAGTGAAACCTTGTATTAAGCTGGGTCTGAGAAGGCAAACAAGCCAAGGGTTTCACCTAGACAGTGGCCTGATTCTCTCTGACCGGGGAAGGTGGGAGCCGTGGGGAGCCAGACAAACATCCCTTTCCAATTTCCTTCCGCCTGTGCTCAGCTCCTACAAAGTATCACAGCCCACCCTGCTCACCCCCTGCCAAAGCCTTTCCTTCATAGAAGGCGTCTTCAAATCCAAGACAGGCTCTTACCCGGTGAGATCTCTGAAGGCTGGAAGGGGCTGCGATGAGTCTGAATCACTCCTAACCACAATGGTCTTAGAATGACAGATGGTTTCTGTTTCCAGGGCGTGTTCAAAAGTGGTTTTTTTTGGTGGCTCAACTTGCTTCCACATGGCCCCTGCCAACCAGGAGCTGTGACAAGCAGTTTGCATAGATCAAATTATTGAACTTCAAAACACCCATGAAAAATTGTAAAAACAAAACAACAGCAGAAGTACAAAGTATAGAGAGATGTGGTTTCCCAGGAGCACGTGTGAAAAAAGATTTTGCAGTCCAGATGCCTGCAGGCTCAGCGTGAGTCAGATGAAGGATGTGGAGGCCAAAAAAGCTCAGACAAGCCTGGACCAAGCGGAGCTTCCAGAAAAGGAAAGGTGACGGCCAACTCCACTCCACACTGGCCGGACCACCCTGGAGGAGGGTTGGCTCCCTCTCGATGCCATCATGTGACAGGAAAGGATATGTTCTGAGTGGAGTTACCAAGATTGGGAAGGGTGGGAGAGGACTCAAAAGTTGGACAGGAGGAGAGGAGACGTGTGCTCTATGGAAGAAAGGGGTGAGTGTGGGGTGGTCTTCTGTCTGCTGCTTCTGCTTGTTAATCCTTCCTCTCTTGTCATCCTGGCGACCTCCTATTCATCCCTTAGGTCCTGGCGCCTGCCCTCTTCTGAGAAGCCTTCTCTCACCTGTGTAAGCAGAACCAGCCACACCTGCATTTGAACCTCCTTCTCCCACACTGGGAGCCATGTCCCTTCGTTACAGCACCCTCAAATGGAAGAATGTTTTGAGTGTGTGGCTAGAAAGCGACCTCGTCCTACTCACCTTTGCGTGCCTGCCGCCTGGCACAGCAATTGCTCTTCAGCAAATGTCTGATGAATTAAATTGTTGGCATGAAAACTGTCACCAAACATTTTGACCATGAGGAAGAGCGACTATTTTTTTCTAGGTGGCTCAAAAAATGGAACTGGAAGAGAGGGTGGCGATTACAAGAAAGTGGATTTTGGCTCAAAATCAGGAAGTACTTTATCATAATAATGACAACAGCTTTATTTGTGTTTTAGCCACCTATTGCTGCATAAATTGCTCCAAAATGTGGAGGCCTAGAGCATCAGTAGGTGTTAATGACCTCACGCACTGGATATGGGTTAGGAATTCAGGAGCAGCTTAGAAGAGTGGTTCTGGCTTAGGATCTGCCACGAGGTTGTAATCATGATACTTACTGGGTCTGTAGTCGGGCAGGCTGAGGTAATTGGGACTGGAGGGCTGGCTGCAAGATTGCTCAGTTCTCTGGGCGTGGTGGCTCATGCCTGTAATCCTGGCAATTTGAGACACAGAGGTGGGAGGTTCACTTGAGCCCAGAAGTTTGAGACCAGCCTGGACAACACAGGGAGATCCTGTCTCTACAAAAAATACAAAAATTAGCTGGGTGTGGTGACGCATCCTGTAGTCCCAGGTACTCAGGAGGCTGAGATGGGAGGATCACTTGAGCCTGGGAGATGGAGGCTGCAGTGAGCCATGGGAGCCATGACTGTGCCACTGCACTCCACCCTGGGTGACAGGGTGAGCCCTTGCCTCAAAAAAAAAAAAAAAAAAAAAAGGTTCTAAGAGTATGTAGTTCAAAAAAATAAATAAAAATTAAAAAAAGAAAAAAGGCTCAATCACATGGCTGTTGGCAGGAGCCTCCATTGCTTCCCTGAGGTCCTCTCCACAGAGCATTTGAATGACCTCACAACATGGCGGCTGGCTTCTCTCAGAGTGAGTGGTCCGGGAAGGAGAACAAATTGGGGGCAGCAACGTCTTCTGTGACCTAGCCTCGGAAGTCATACTGTCACTTCCACACGGTCAGTGTGGGAAGAGACCATGCAGAGGCATGACTAGCAGGTGGTGGGAATCACTGGGGTCACCCTGGAGATTGGCTACCACATTGAGTATCGACCGCGAACCAGATGTCCTGCTGCATGCATAACATGGTTCTCTCGTGTCATCTTCAGAGCCACCTCAGGAGGCTGGTGTTTCTAGAGTAGGAGACCAAATCTCAGAGATGTGAATGAACTCGGCCACAGTCACACAACTGGAAGTGTCTGAGCTTTGGCTTGAACCTAATAACCTGACGTCATTACACCTTCTGCTATACGATATCCACTATGCTGCCTCTTGCGTATTCACTTGTCAGGGAGGCTGAAGCACTGCTTCTCGATCCTGGCTGCATAGAAACATCAGCTGGGAAGCTTTTATAAATTACGATTCCTGAAGCTGAACTCCAGGGTTCTTCAGCTGGGTAAGAATTAGGCCGATGTTAGTTAATAATTGGTCTGGGATTTGATTCTACTAGGCAGTCAGGATTGAGAACCACTGCTATAGAGAAACGGCCAGCACTGACTGGGGGGGTCTGGCTGCACCCTCCCTGAGATCCCTTCCAAACAGTGCATGTTATCCTCTGGATAAAATGGAAGATGTTTTTATTTCTCTAGCAGGTAAGGAGTTGAATATAATGTGTAGATGGATTCTTAATTGTTATCTTAGGATTTATGGGGATGATGTCTGAGCTGTGTCTTGAAAGGCAAGTGGGTGTTGAGCATGCTGAGAAGGAGGTGTATTCCAGCTAGAGGGACACACTCATGACTTACTGCTGGCGTAGAATTTAATGAATGAAAATGATTAATTAATAAGAGTTTTTACAAAAGTCTTCTCTCAGATTCTTTGATGATTGCTAGCCTAATTTCCCACCCTCTTCATCTATACCCCTAGCTTCTACTCACTGTCCACTCAGAGACACTTGTCTCCTACCTTCCTTTCTTTCTCTCTCTCTCTCTCTCTCTTTCTTCTTTCTTTTTTGACAGAGTCTCACTCTGATGCCCAGCCTGGTGTACAGTGGTGCAGTCACAGCTCACTATAGCCTCAAACTCCTGGGTTCAAGGGATCCTCCCACCTCACCCTCCTAGGGAGCTGGGACTACAGACACATGCCACCACTCCCAGCTAAAGAGACACACTTTTTTTGGTAGAGATGGATTGTGCCATGTTGCCCAGGCTGGCTTTGAACTCCTGGCTTCAAGGGATCCTCTCACCTTGGCCTCCCAAAGCACTAGGATTTCAGGCATGAGCCACCGTGCCCTGCCGAGACATTTCTCGTTTTTCTTTTTTTGAAATGGAGTTTCGTTCTTGTTGCCCAGGCTGGAGTGCAATTGTGCGATCTCGGCTCACTGCAACCTGCACCCCCATCCCCCAACCCCCACTGGGTTCAAGTGAGTCTCCTGTCTCAGCCTCCCGAGTAGCTGGGATTACAGTCATGTGCCACCATGCCCAGCCAATTTTTTGTATTTTTAGTAGAGACGGGGGTTTCTCCATGTTGGTCAGGCTAGTCTCGAACTCCTGACCTCAGGTGATCTGCCTGCCTTTGCTTCCCAAAGTGCTGGGATTACAGGCGAGAGCCACCACTCCTGGCCAAAACATCTTTCTTTCTTTTTAATTGCATTTTAGGTTTTGGGGTACATGTGAAGAACATGAAAGATAGTTGCATAGGTACACGCGTGCCATTGTGATTTGCTGTCTTCCTCCCCTTCACCTATATCTGGCATTTCTCCCCATGCTATCTCTCCCCAACTCCCTACCCCCACACTGTCCCTCCCCTATTGCCCCCAAAAGACCCCAGTGTGTAGTGCTCTCTTCCCTGTGTCCATGTGTTCTTATTGTTCATCACCCGCGTATGAGTGAGAATATGCAGTGTTTCATTTTCTGTTCTTGTGTTAGTTTGCTGAGAATGATGTTCTCCAGGTTCAACCATGTCCCTACAAACGACACGAACTCAACGTTTTTGATTGCTGCATAATATTCCATGGTGTATATGTGCCACATTTCCCCTGTCCAGTCTACCATCGATGGGCATTTGGGTTGATTCCAGGTCTTTGCTATTGTAAACAGTGCTGCAATGAACATTCGTGTGCATGTGTCCTTATGGTAGAACAATTTACAATCCTTTGGATATATACCCAGTAATGGGATTGCTGGGTCAAATTGAATTTCTATTTATAGGTCCTTGAGGAATCACCACACTGTCTTCCACAATGGTTGAACGAATTTACACTCCCACCAGCAGTGTAAAAGTGTTCCTATTTCTCCACATCCTCTTCAGCATCTGCTGTCTCCAGATTTTTTAATGATCGCCATTCTAACTGGCGTGAGATGGTATGTCAATGTAGTTTTGATTTGCATTTCTCTAATGACCAGTGATGATGAGCATTTTTCCATATGTTTGTTGGCCTCATGTATGTCTTCTTTTGTAAAGTGTCTGTTCATATCCTTTGCCCACTTATGAATGGGCTTGTTTGTTTTTTCTTGTAAATCTGTTTGAGTTCTTTGTAAATTCTGGATATCAGCCCTTTGTCAGATGGGTAAACTGCAAAAATTTTTTCCCATTCTGTTGGTTGCCGATTCACTCTAGTGACTGTTTCTTTTGCCGTGCAGAAGCTGTGGAGTTTGATTAGGTCCCATTTGTCTATTTTGGCTTTTGTTGCCAATGCTTTTGGTGTTTTGGTCATGAAGTCCTTGCCTACTCCTGTGTCCTGAATGGTTTTGCCTAGATTTTCTTCTCGGGTTTTTTATGGTGTTGGGTCTTATGTTTAAGCCTTTAATCCATCTGGAGTTAATTTTAGTGTAAGGTGTCAGGAAGGGGTCCAGTTTCTGCTTTCTGTTTAGCTAGCCAGTTTTCCCAGCACCATTTATTAAACAGGAAATCCTTTCCCCATTGCTTGTTTTTGTCAGGTTTATCAAAGATTGTATGGTTGTAGATATGTTGTGTTGCCTCTGATGCCTCTGTTCTGTTCCATTGGTCTATATCTCTGTTTTGGTACCAGTACCATGCTGTTTTGATTACTGTAGCCTTGTAGTATAGTTTCAAGTCCGGTAGTGTGATGCCTCCCGCTGTGTTCTTTTTACTTAGAATTGACTTGGCTATGCAGGCTCTCTTTTGGTTCCATATGAAGTTTAAGGTGGTTTTTTCCAGTTCTGTGAAGTAGGTCATTGGTAGCTTGATGGGGATAGCATTGAATCTGTAAATTACTTTGGGCAGTGTGGCCATTTTCATGATATTGATTCTTCCTAACCATGAACATGGAATGTTTCTCCATCTGTTTGTGTCCTCTCTTATTTTGTTGAGCTGTGGTTTATAGTTCTCCTTGAAGAGGTCCTTTATGTTCCTTGTTAGTTGTATTCCTAAGTATTTTATTCTCTTTGTAGCAATTGTGAATGGCAGTTCATTCTTGATTTGGCTCTCTTTAAGTCTGTTATTGGTGTATAGGAATGCTTGTAATTTTTGCACATTGATTTTGTATCCTGAGACTTTGCTGAAGTTGCTTATCAGTTTCAGGAGATTTTGGGCTGAGATGATGGGGTCTTCTAGATATACTATCATGTCGTCTGCAAATAGAGACAATTTGGCTTCCTCCTTTTCTATTTGAATACCCTTCATTTCTTTTTCTTGCCTGATTGCTCTGACTAGAACTTCCAGTACTATATTGAATAGGAGTGGTGAGAGAGGGCATTCTTGTGTAGTGCCAGATTTCAAAGGGAATGCTTCCAGTTTTTGCCCATTCAGTATGATATTGGCTGTTGGTTTGTCATAAATAGCTTTTATTATTTTGAGATACGTTCTGTCAATACCGAGTTTATTGAGGGTTTTTAGCATAAAGGGCTGTTGAATTTTGTCAAAGGCCTTCTCTGCATCAATTGAGATAATCATGTGGTTTTTGTTTTTGGTTCTGTTTATATGGTGAATTACGTTTATAGACTTGCATATGTTGAACCAGCCTTGCATCCCTGGGATGAATCCTACTTGATCATGGTGGATAAGCTTTTTGATGTGCTGTTGTAATCGGCTTGCCAGTATTTTATTGAAGATTTTTGCATCTATGTTCATCATGGATATTGGCCTGAGGTTTTCTTTTCTTGTTGAGTCTCAGCCAGGTTTTGGTATCAGGATGATGTTGGTCTCATAAAATGACTTGGGAAGGATTCCCTCTTTTTGGATTATTTGGAATAGTTTCAGAAGGAATGGTACCAATTCCTCTTTGTGTGTCTGGTAGAATTCGGCTGTGAACCCATCTGGACCTGGGCTTTTCTTGTGTGGTAGGCTCTTAATTGCTGCCTCAACTTCAGATCTTGTTATTGGTCTATTCATGGTTTCGACTTCTTCCTGGTTTAGCCTTGGGAGGATGCAAGTGTCCAGGAATGTATCCATTTCTTCCAGGTTTACTAGTATATGTGCATAGAGTTGTTTGTAATATTCTCTGATGATGGTTTGAATTTCTGTGGGATCTGTGGTGATTTCCCCTTTATCATTTTTTATTGCATCTATTTGGTTATTCTCTCTTTTCTTTTTTATTAATCTGGCTAATGGTCTGTCTATTTTGTTGATCTTTTCAAAAAACCAGCTCCTGGATTTATTGATTTTCTGAAGGGTTTTTCGTGTCTCTGTCTCCTTCATTTCTGCTCTGATCTTAGTTATTTCTTGTCTTCTGCTAGGTTTTGAGTTTTTTTGATCTTGTTCCTCTAGCTCTTTCAATTTTGATGATAGGGTGTCAATTTTGGATCTCTCCACTCTTCTCATGTGGGTACTTATTGCTATATATTTTCCTCTGGAGACTGCTTTAAATATGTCCCAGAGATTCTGGTATGTTGTGTCTTCGTTCTCGTTGGTTTCGAAGAACTTCTTTATTTCTGCCTTCATTTCATTGTTTATCCAGTCAACATTCAAGAGCCAGTTGTTCAGTTTCCATGAAGCTGTGCAGTTTTCAAAACACCTTTCTTAATGCATACAGAGAAGAAGTGGGAAAGTCCCTGAAGAAAAGGGAGGAATGGGAAGAGAATTCCTTTTCAAGTAATTATTGGTTATCATCCTCTCCTTCTTGAGTGTGATATGCAGTTGATCATGTGATCACGTTCCCAGATGGTCATCGTAAGCTTCATCAGTGTAAGCACACCACTGCCAATAACACTAATCCTGGTAGCAGAGTGGCATAGCTTCCACACATCTCAGGAAATGCTGATGGAGAGACTGGGCCAGGCAGTGATCTAGACATTAGCGATGAAGTCGTGAACAAAGCAAAGATCTTGTCTTCATGGAGTTCTCCAGAAAGATAAGCAACTAATCTTTAGTTGGGCAAGAAATAAGTTGTTGTTAGAATCTTCAACAGGATACAAGAGACACTAGGGGATGTTTTCAGAGTGCTGAAAGGAATTTTCACCCTAGAATTTTACATCCAGCTAAGCTATCTTTTAAATGATGAAGTGAATTAAAGATAGTGTTCGGTACTCTAGAGATGCTCAGATTTGCCACACAGAGACTTGCTTTGGATACACTGTTGGAGGAAGTTCTCCAACAAGGAGAAAAATTAAGCCAGAGAATGTTTTGAAGTAAAGGCACTGAAATAAATTACTCACGTTCATTGCTATCTAAAGACGTGATGACAAAAAGTAGAAAAAGAGTATGATAAACCATAACCCAAACTCTAGATAACACAAATAGCAGACATAAAAAACCAGAGTTGGCCGGGTGCTGTGGCTCATGCCCATAATCCCAGCACTTTGGGAGGCCAAAGTGGGCAGATCACTTGAGCTTACGAATTTGAGTCCAGCTTGGGCAACGTATCAAAACCCCATATCTACCAAAAATACAAAAATCAGCTGGGTGTGGTGGTAAGAACCTGTAGTTCCAGCTACTCAGGAGGCCGAGGTGGGAGGAATGCTTGAGTGTTTTTTTTTTTTGAGACAACGTCTTGCTCTGTTGCCCAGGCTGGAATGCGGTGGAGTGATCTCAGCTCACAGCAACTTCTGCCTCATGGGCTCAAGCAGTCCTCCCACCTCGGATCCCCAAGTAGCTGGGACTACAGGTGTGTGCCATCACGCCCGGCTAATTTTTGTAGTTTTTGTAGAGATGGGTGGTCGTGGGGGGTCTCACTAAGTTGCCCAGGCTGATTTCCAACTCCTGAGCTCAAGTAGTCCACCCACCTTGGCCTCGCTTATGATCTGCCTGCATTGGCCTCCCAAAGTTCTGGGATTACAGGCATGAGCCACTGTGCCTGGCTTTTTTTTTTTTTTGAGACGGGATCTCACTCCATCACCCAAGCTGGAGTGCAAGTGGCTCGATCTCTGCTCACTGCAACCTCTGCCTCCCCAGCTCAAGAGATCCTCGCACCTCAGCCTCCTGAGTAGCTGGGACCATAGGTGTACACGACCACACCCAGCTACTTTTTTTGTATTTTTGGCAGTTATGGGATTTTGCCTAAGCTGGCCTTGAACTCCTGGGCTCGAGTGGTCTGTCCACCTTGGCCTTCCAAAGTGCTGGAATTAAGGGTGTGAGCCACTGCACCTGGTGACATGCCATCTTTATACAGTTTTATTGAAGTGTAACTGACCTACAATTAATAGTACATTTTAAAGAGAACAATTTAAGTTTTGACATATGAATATACCTGTGCAATCATTACCCCTAAAACTACTGAACATATATCCATCATTCCCAAAAGTTTTCTCATGTCCTTTTGTAACCCTTCCCTCTCACCTCTCCCTGAACCCTCGTCCCTGTCCCCAAGCAGCCACTAAACTTTTTTTTTTTATTGCATTTTAGGTTTTGGGGTACATGTGCAGAACATGCAAGACAGTTGCATAGGTACACACATGGCAGTGTGTTTTGCTTCCTTTCTCCCCTTCACCCACATTTGGCATTTCTCCCCAGGCTAACCCTCCCCGGCTCCCCCCCCTGCTGGCCCTCCCCTTTTCCCCCCAAAAGACCCTAGTGTTTAGTACTCCCTCCGTGTGTCCATGTGTTCTCATTTTTCATCACCCGCCTATGAGTGAGAATATGCGGTATTTCATTTTCTGTTCTTGTGTCAGTTTGCTGAGCATGATGTTCTCCAGATTCATCCATGTCCCTACAAACGACACGAACTCATCATTTCTGATTGCTGCATAATATTCCATGGTGTATATGTGTCACATTTTCCCAATCCAGTCTATTATCAATGGGCATTTGGGTTGATTCCAGGTCTTTGCTATTGTAAACAGTGCTGCAATGAACATTCGTGTGCATGTGTCCTTATAGTAGAATGACTTATAGTCCTTTGGATATATACCCAGTAATGGGATTGCTGGGTCACATGGAATTTCTATTTCTAAGGCCTTGAGGAATCGCCACACTGTCTTCCACAATGGTTGAACTAATTTACACTCCCACCAACAGTGTAAAAGTGTTCCTTTTTCTCCACATCCTCTCCAGCATCTGTCTCCAGATTTTTTAATAATCGCCATTCTAACTGGTGTGAGATGGTATCTCAATGTGGTTTTGATTTGCATCTCTCTGATGACCAGTGATGATGAGCATTTTTTCATATGATTGTTGGCCTCATGTATGTCTTCTTTTGTAAAATGTCTGTTCATATCCTTTGCCCAATTTTGAATGGGCTTGTTTTTTTCCTGTAAATCTGTTTGAGTTCTTTGTAAATTCTGGGTATCAGCCCTTTGTCAGATGGGTAAACTGCAGAAATTTTTTCCCATTCTATTGGTTGCCGATTCACTCTAGTGACTTTCTTTTGCCGCGCAGAAGCTGTGGAGTTTGATTAGGTCCCATTTGTCTATTTTGGCTTTTGTTGCCAATGCTTTTGGTGTTTTGTTCATGAAGTCCTTGCCTACTCCTATGTCCTGGATGGTTTTGCCTAGATTTTCTTCTAGGGTTTTTATGGTGCCAGGTCTTATGTTTAAGTCTTTAATCTACCTGGAGTTAATTTTAGTGTAAGGTGTCAGGAAGGGGTCCAGTTTCTGCTTTCTGCACATGGCTAGCCAGTTTTCCCAACACCATTTATTAAACAGGGAATCCTTTCCCCATTGCTTATTAGCCACTAAACTTTTTATGTCACTATAGATTAACTTTAATTTCTAGAATTTTATACAAATAGAATTATCCAGCAATTTTATTGTCTGGCTTCTTTAACTCAGCGTAATTATTTTGAGACTCATCCCTGGGGTTGTGCATATCAATACTTTATTCTTTTTTATTGCCGAGTAGTGTTATTCCATGAATATACCATGATTTATTTATTCATTCGCCTATTGATGCACATTTGGGCTGTCTCCAGTTTTGAACTAATACAAATAAAGCCACCATGAATATTCACATTCAAGTCTTTATATGGTCTTACACTTTCTTTCTTTCTTTTTTTTTGAGACGGAGTTTCACTCTTGTTACCCAGGCTGGAGTGCAATGGCGTGCTCTCGGCTCACCGCAACCTCTGCCTCCTGGGTTCAGGGAATTCTCCTGCCTCAGCCTCCCGAGTAGCTGGGACTACAGGCACGCGCCACCATGCCCAGCTAATTTTTTGTATTTTTAGTAGAGATGGGGTTTCACCATGTTGACCTGGATGGTTTCGATCTCTTGACCTCGTGATCCACCCGCCTCGACCTCCCAAAGTGCTGGGATTACAGGCTTGGACAAATACTTAAGAGTGGAATGGCTGGGTCTTTCAGGGGTACTCCAGAAGACACTGTTATCACAGGAGAGGACAGCTCCATGCATGTTATTTCTACTGAAGACCTTCCAGTGGGACAAGACGTGGAGGTGGATGACAGTGATATTAGAGATATTGATGATCCTGGCCATTTGTAGGCCCAGGCTATAATGTGTGTGCTTGTGTCTTGGTTTTGAACAAAAAAGTTTAAAAAGTTAAAAAAAAACTTTTTAATAGAAAAATGCTTATAGGATAATAATGTGAAGAAAGAAAACAATTTTGTGCAGCTATACAATGTGTGTTTTCCACTAAATGTTATTCCAAAAAAGTCAAAAATGTAAAAATATTAAAAAATTTATAAAGTTAAAAAGTTATAGCAAGCTAAGATTAATTTATTATTAAAGAAAGAAAAATATTTTAAAAATAGGCTGGGCGCAGTGGCTTATGCCTGTAATCCCAGCACTTTGGGAGGCCGAGGTGGGCGGATCACCTGAGGTCAGGAGTTCAAGACCAGTCTGGCTAATATGGTGAAACCTCATTTCTACTAAAATTACAAAAATCAGCCGGACGTGGTGGTGGGCACCTGTAAGCCAAGCTACTCGGCAAGCTGAGACAGGGAGAATCGTTTGAAGCCAGGAGGCAGAGGTTGCAGATAGCTGAGATCGCGCCACTACACTCCAGCCTGCGGGACAGAGCGAGACTCCTTATCGAAATAAATAAATAAAATAAGTCAATTTAGTGTAGCCTAAATGTACAGCGTTTATGAAGTCCACAGTAGTGTCCAGAAGTTATAGTTATGTCCTACGCCTTCCTGGTGACTCGCCACTCACTCACTCACTCACTCACTCAGAGCAACTTCCAGTCCTGCAAGCTCCATTGATGGTAAACGCCCTATTCAGGTGTACTATTTTCTATCCTGTATACCATATTTTTACCTTACCACTTCTATGTTTAGACACACAAATAGTTCCCATTGTGTTACAATTGCCTCAATATTCAAGACAGTAAGTAATATCCTGTACAAGTTTGTAGCCTATCCAGTCAGCTATCCCATGTAGCCTAGGGGTACAGTAGGTTATACCGTCTAGGTTTGTATTGTACACTCTATGACGTTTGCACAATGACAGAATCACCTAACAACACATTCCTCAGAACACATCTCTGTTGCTATGTGACACGTGACTGTATTTATTTGCCATCTACATGTCTTCTTTGGTAAAATATCTGTTCAAATATTTTGCCCATTTAAAAGAACTGAGTTCTTACCACTGAGTTTTCAGAGCTCTGGGTATATTCTGGATACAAGTCCATTATTAAATATATGATTTTCAAATATTTACTCCAGTCTCTGGCCTTTTTATTCTCTTACCAAGATCTTTCAAAGAGCAGAGATTCTTAATTTTGTTGAAGTCCAGTTTATCAATTTCCCCTTTTATGGATAATGCTTTTGGTGTAGCTACAAAATCATTGCCTAATGCAAGGTCACAAAAATTTTCTTCTATAGCTCTCCTAGAAATTTTAGTGTTTCAGGTTTTACCTTTGGGTCTATGATATATTTGAGTTAATTTTCAAATACGTTATGAGATAGGAATTAAAATCCATATTTTTTTGCATGTGAATGTCCAATTATTCTAGTACCGTTTATTTCAAAGACTGTCCTTTGTCTACTGAATTATCTTTGCACTTTTATAAAAAGCCAGTTGTCCATATATGTGCAGGTCTATTTCTGGACTCTGTTCGAGTCCATTGATCTATTTTTCTCATGCCAGTGTCTCCACCTTAAGATTCTGAAAAAAGAAGAGCAAATTAAATCCAAAGTAATCTGAAGAAAGGAGATAACAAAGATTAGAGTGGAAATCAACACACTGGAAAACAGAAAAATAGTAAAAAATTCAGTGAAACAAAAAGCTTTGTCTTTGAAAAAGCTCTTTCTTTGAAAAGATCAAAAAGATTAAAAAGCTCTAGCCACACTAATTAGGAAACAAAGGATGGATACAAATCAGCGATATTAGGGATGAGACAGCCAACATCCCCACAGACTCTCAGATATTAGGGGATGATATATATTTTGAGATAGGATATCACTCTGTCACCCAGGCTAAGTGCAGTGGCATGATCATAGCTCACTGCAGCCTCAAATTCCTAGACAATCCTCCCAAGCAATCCTCCCACCTCTGACCCCTGAGTAGCTGCAACTACAGGTATGTACTATCATACTCAGTTAATTTAAAAAAAATATGTTGAAGAGACTGGGTTTCACAATGTTGTTCAGGCTGGTCTTGAACTCCAAACCTCAGAAGATCTCCCACCTTGCTGGGATTACAGGTGTGAGCCACCATGCCTGGCCTTAGGACAATGTATATGACAACTTAGATGAAATGCACAAAGTTCTTGAAAGACATAAACTACCAAACTCATTCAAGAAGAAATAGATAACCTGAATAGCCCTATATTTATTAGAGAAATATAATCTGAAGTTAAAAATCCTTCCAGAGAAAATTTCAGGCCCAGGTAGCTTCTCTGGTGAATTCCATCATATTTGAAGAATAAATAATCCCAATTCTGCACAAACACACATTTAAGGAATAAATAATGCCAATTCTGCGCAAACTTTTTCAGAAAATTGGCCTTATAGAGTGAGCCCAATATTATACTGATACTAAATCCAGAAAAAGATTTTGCAAGAAAAAAGAAAAAAAGAAACAACCCTACACCAAAAAGCTACAGACCAATATCCCTTACGACAAATATCTCAAAGTTTTAGCGACCGGGTGTCGTGGCTCATGCCTGTAATCCCAGCACTTTGGGAGGCCGCGGAGGGCGGATCACCTGAGGTCAGGAGTTTAAGACCAGCCTGGCCAATAAGGTGAAACCCCATCTCTACTAAAACTACAAAAATTAGCCAGGCATGGTGGTGGGTGCCTGTAATCCCAGCTACTGGGGAGGCTGAGGTTGTAGTGAGCTGAGATCACACCACTGCACTCCAGCCTGGGAGACAGAGCAAGACTCTGTCTCAAAGGAAAAAAAAATTTAGCAATGTGTTAATGGATAAGATGACCTTAATAATTCTAATAAATTAATTATCTCCCAAATTCATTGACAAATTTATGGAAGTCCATTCGAAATTCCAACAGGATTTTTCAAGTAAAATTTTAAAGTAAGTATATACATATAGAGAGCTACACCAATCATAAGTATGTAGCACAATAGATTTTTGTGAAATGAATAATTCGATATAAACATGACCCAGATACAAACAAACAAACAAACAAAAACACTGAAGTATTATCAGCACCTCAGGAACACCCTGGCATCCCCAACCCTGGTAACTGGAGAATAGCTTTGTCTGTTTGGAACTTTATATAAACAGAGTGTGGGCCAGCCAGTGTGGCTCATGCCTGTAATCCCAACACTTTTGGAGGCCTAGATGGAATTCCTGGGCTCAGATTGCTTGAGCCCAGGAATTCGAGGCTAGCCTGGGCAACACGGTGAAACCTCATCTCTACAAAGAATACAAAAACATTAGCTGGGCCTGGTGTCACGCATCTGTAGTCCCAGCTACTCAGGAGGCTGAGGCAGGAACATCGATTGCGTCCAGGAGGTTGAGGCTATAGTGATCTCTGACTGGACCAGTGCATTCCAGCCTGGGCAACACGGTGAGACCTTGTCTCGAAAAAACCCAAACAAACCAACCAACCAACAAAATAAAACTGCAGATGGTGTAAAAGAGGAAAGTGCATAATTGAATAAAACAAAAGCAGTTCCTTGGTGATGATGATAATGTACTATGAATTGAGAGGTGTGATTAATTCAACCCTCTTCACCTGAGAGATCTCCAAAAACCTACAGAACAAACTAGCAGAAAACATAAAGCCTTCTGGTGAGCCTACCTTACCAAGCTGAGACATGTCTGAATTCCAGTGGTAGACACAATTTAGGTTCTTCCTGCTTCCATCTCCCCACCCCTACCAGCTCCAGATAGAATGAAATAATGAAGTCCCTTTGGCCAGGTGTGGTGGCTCACCCCTGTAATCCTAGCACTTTGGGAGACTGAGGTGGGCAGATCACCTGAGGTTGGGAGTTCGAGACCAGCCTGACCAATATTGAGAAACCCCATCACTACTAAAAATAAAAAATTAGCAAGGCATGGTGGCAAATGCCTGTAATCCCAGCTACCTGGGAGGCTGAGGCAGGAGAATGGCTTGAACTTGGGAAGCAGAGATTGCAGTGAGCCAAGATTGCACCATTGCCCTCCAGCTTGGAGTGCAACGAGAGAGAGAGAGAGAAAAAAAAAGAAGTCCCTTTTCGGACTAAGTCCCTAGACCAGGTGGGTGTTAGACACTTCTCTTTCTTGTTCTTCTCATCGCAGGGCTCCTCTCACAGCTCAGTTTCCTTATCTGCTAAATGGGTCTACTTGTCCTATCTAATTCACAAGCATTTGAGGAGGAAGATCAAGATAGGGTAAGATATCTGAAAACAACTTGTGAACTATAAAGTATTATTAAAATAAAAGACATCGTAATTATTATTTTTAAAGAAAAGTGGCCTGGTATGCTGGCTCACACGCGTAATGCCAGCACTTTGGAAGGCCGAGGTGGGCAGATTGCCTGAACTCAGGAGTTTGAGACCAGCCTGGGCAACGTGGTGAAACCCGTATCTACTAAAATATAAAAAATTAGTTGGGTGTGGCGGTGTGCACCTGTAGTCCCAGCTATTCGGGAGGCTGAGGCAGGAGAATTGCTTGAACTTGGGAGGGAGAAGTCACAGTGAGATGAAATCATGTCACTGTACTCCAGCCTGGGTAATAGAGCAAGACACGGTCTCAAAAAAAAAAAAAAAAAAAAAAAAAAACACCACACACACACACACACACACACACACACACACACACACAAGAAATGAAAAATTTCCATGGCACACATTTACCTATGTAACAAACCTGCACATCCTGTACCTCTGAATTTAAAATAAAAGTTGAAGAAAAAAGAAGTTTCAAGCAGTTCCAGCCTGGATTAAAAAAAACCAAAAACCTTTATTTTATAATGTGAAATATTTTAAGACAATGTAAGTATTTTGATCTGTGGGAGAAAATGAGCCCCTAAATTGAACTCTTAAGTGCTACGGTTTGTGTATATTGCTTATTTATTTATGTGTAATAAACTGTCTGTGGGGCAATGCTATTGATTTCCCTGCATTAGATGCTGAATTAAATGTGCATTACTCTGGGGCTGGTCACCATGGGGGAAGCTTAAAAGTTTTGAGGGAAAATAAGTGAAGAACATTAAGGTTTGCTAGGCCCCAGCTCCCCTGGATCCCTCCCACCCCGGGGAAGTTTTACTGCTATTTGGTCATGTGGACATCCTTGTTTTCATGCTTCCTCTAATGGTGGCTAATGGCTGCTTGGCTACATCACTTACTTCATAAAGACAAGGCTGCCTTCTCCAACCTTGTCTTGGGCACATTCTAGAAAAAAGTGGTGTTGGCTGGGCGTAGTGGCTCACACCTGTAATCCAAGCACTTTGGAGGCCAAGGTGGGCTGATCACCTGAGGTCGGGAGTTCAAGACCAGCCTCACCAACACGGTGAAACCCCGTCTTAAAAAAATAATAATAAAATTATATATATATATATATATATATATATATGAAAAAGTGGTGTTTTTGAATATATCCTATATCAAATACAAAATTCCATGGTGAGTCTTTTTTGTTTCATGTGTTCATTTGCTCATTCATTCATTCAACTAACATTTATTGAACATTTACATTGTTCTAGGCATTTGACCAGTTGGTCTTCATCACCAAATTGATCCTCATATAGACAAATAATACTTGTCTCTGTTGTCAGTCCTTGGAAGTGAGTTACAACTCACTTGTCCTTGGAGAATATTAGATTATTGTGAAAAGCAAAGAGGTAGAGTGCTGGATTAGGATCCCACCTCCTTTACCTCCCAGGTGGTATGCCTCGGTCAAGTTATTTTTCAGAATTAATTGAAATTTTCCTTGTGGCCTAGTATATAACCAGTTTCTACAAATATGTATGTTTGAAGAAAATGATAGTTACTGCGTTTGGGGTGCAAAGCTTGGTATGGAGACTTCAAATCGATGCAGTAAATTGCTTATTAGAATTCTCCATATCTGTATGTTTTTTCTTATTTTTCAAATTTCAAATGTGACCAGACTGCATTTAGACCTTGTTTAAATTAATTCAGTCCAACACCCTGTGACCTTTTGAGTTTCAAAGTTTACTATATTCACTTGAATGCTTTCCCCTGCTTCACTCTTTAATTGCAGATTTTTAATTTTAATCTACTTTAATTAATGAATTAATTTATTTATTTTAGAGAGACACAGTTTTGCTCTGTTGCCCAGGCTGGAGTGCAGTGGCATGATCATAGCTCACTGCAACCTCAAACTCATGGGCTCAAGGGATCCTCCTGTCTCAGCCTCCCAAGTAACTGGGACTACAGGCGTGTGCCACCACCCCCAGCTATTGCAAAACTTTTTTTTTGTAGAGATAGGGTCTCCCTATGTTGCCCAGGCTGATCTTGAACTCCCATTCTCAAGCAATCCTCCTGCCACAGGCTATTATTCCTATTTTATCAGCTCTGTGTCTTTCTTCTGAGGTTTCTATTACAGATCTCTTTAGCCACAACTCCAAAATCCTAAAGTCTGAAAACCCAAAATGTTCTCATGAGTCAGCAATGTTTATTTGGTAGTAAACCCTGACCCGACATGATATGAGACTACTTGTCATCTTTATTTCCCTCTCCGTTTTCCCACAAAAGTGTTGATGGTTTTGATTACAGGGTACTGACCTAGACATCACTGGGAGGTCTTTATAACATCAGTGCATGTTCTAAAAATCCTTCAGTGCTGAATTTTGAAACACATATAAAGGATTCTGCATAAAGGATTGTTGGTCTGTGGTCTCCACTGGATCTCCTGAGTAAGTCTTCCACATCACTCTTGGTTTTGTACTTTTCATATTTCTTCCCTGCATTCTAGGTGAATTTCTTGTGTCTTCACTAAATTAGTTTTTGGCATTTCTGCCTCTATGTAGTTTCCTTCTCTGTGAAAACCTTTTTGGATCTAGAGTGATTCCTCTTTTGTTTTTCTTCTTGCTCTGTAACAGCCAATGGTCCCTTCAGTTTGACTGGATGAAAACATGAAGCAGAAGCTCTGTTTGCCGGGACACTTCAAATGCAAAAAATAAAAACCCAGCCGGAAGTGGCTTTAGGAGAAGGGGAACGTTACTGGGAAGACACTGGGGAAGGTGATGAAACCAGGACATCTCCAGGAACCTCGGAGAGAGACTGGAACCAGGCACGATTCCGCTATATTCTCTCTCTCTCTCTGTCTCTCTCTCTCTCACACACACACACACACAATTTAGCTGGCAAGTTTGGTTTTTTTTTGAGACAGTCTTGCTCTGTCACCAGGCTGGAGAGCAGCAGTGTGATCTCGGCTCATCGCAACTTCTGCCTCCCAGGTTCAAGCGGTTCCCCTGCTTCAGCCTCCCAATTAGCTGGAACTACAGGCATGCACCACCATGTCTGGCTAATTTTTTGTATTTTAGTAGAGATGGGGTTTTACCATGTTGGCTAGGATAGTCTTGATCTCCTGACCTCATGATCCGCCCCCTTGGCCTCCCAAAGTGCTGGGATTACAGGCGTGTACCATTGCACCTAGCCAAGCTGCCAAGTTTTAAGAGCCCTTTTTCTCATGGAGAAGGCACAGCAAAACCACAAAAAGCAGACAACAACAACAAAATACTGGAGTGGGGATGTTTAAAAGCATTTACAGTGTTTCTTTTTAAATTTTTTATTTTTTTAATTAATTAATTTTGAGACTGGATTATGAGACTGGCTAATTTTTGTATTTTTAGTAGAGACATGGTTTTGCCATGTTGCCCAGGCTGATCTCAAACTCCTGGGCTTAATCTGTATTTTGTGCTATAAGAATATGCTATCCCCTAAATTACTGTGTTCCCCAAGAACAGATTAATATAATTTGGGATGCAAAATTTTTTTTATGGTGGTCTTTATCCAATACAAAAAGAACTATACCAAAGCTATAAATACTACAAACTAAACATGCTCTAGAAGAGACTGCCCCCTTGTGTGTATCAATAACATCCAACAGATTCAGAAAACTAGGTCCACCACTGGGAGCACCCAGGCTTCTAAAAAGGTCTGGATCTTTCTGGGTTTTGATTTCAACAGCTTATATTTAAAGTGGTGACCTTTAAAGAAAAATAAATTGAACTGTATGTTAAGCTCATAAGACTTGACTAATTTATGACATTCAGCAGCAAATATCAACATAATTCCTAACACTTAACTATCAGGAATACAAGCTGCTCAAGTGCTTATAGGCTAAGTCCGCAGAGATGAGTAATTTTCTGATCCTTAATTCTACAACAAAATACAAAGCCAAGAGCAAAGAAACCAGTATATTTCAGAGAAAATAGAAAAATAATGAAGCAGACTAAGGTAGCTTGTTTTAAAATATACATATAGTTCATCCAAGTATTTATTTTCTTCTGAAATCTTGGAAAATAAAAACTTGCAAAATTTTGGTGCTTCTTCTCATATAAATGGTAATAGGCTATTCAAATATAAATCATTATCAGCATTATTATTTTTACTAATAACCTGTAGTATTGGACAAAAGCTCTAGAGCAAGACTTGCTGAGGAAAAGAATACATTAAGGCAATAAAAAACATATTAAGGGGCTGGGCATGGTGGCTTAGGCCTGTAATCCCAGCACTTTGGGAGGCCGAGGTGGGTGGATCACAGGTTCAGGAGTTCCAGACCAGCCTGGTCAACATGGTGAAACCTTGTCTCTACTAAAAATACAAAAATTAGCTGGGTGTGGGGGTGGCCGCTGGTAGTCCCAGATACTTGGGAGGCTGAGGCAGGAGAATAGCTTGAACCCAGGAGGCAGAGGTTGAAGTGAGCCGAGATCATGCCACTGCACTCCAGCCTGGGTAACAGAGCGAGACTCTGCCTAAAAAAAAAAAAAAAAAAAAAAAAAATTAAGGTAACAATTAAGTGATATAAATACTCAACAGCATAGGATCTCTCCTAATTATGGTCAGAACAGTTGCAATTCCTTTTCTATTGAAAAGAGTCACTAGGAAAACAAAATGAATTACCATGGATAAAGCACTCACTATAATAATCATCATAAGTTTGTTACATAAGTAAGTGAATTAATAAACATTGGAAACCACATAGTGCATATACATTGGATAATACTTTTGAAGGTGGTCATGTTCTTTTAAAAATAGCTTAGTTCTTCTGTTGTTTACTCCAGACCCACTTTCATATGCCCTGGGACAAAAGAGAAAATTTAAAAACATTTTTTGACAGAGAATGCAAAATTAGTTGACTGACCCTAGTGATCTTGAAAGTAGATAAATTGAGCCTCTTCATAGTTCTGAAGGAAGAGTGAAACCACATAATCTTTTTCCTTTGCCCTAGAAAATGATATCTATTACAAACAGATAAATATCAATGCCTCTGTATTCTAGGCCTAACAGTTTACAATGTTTTTCACCAAAATAACTCAACATTCTGAAACAAACAAAAAATCTTATTTTCTCTTGTCTATTATCTCTGATCTTCCTTTTCTCCAAGTGGAAGTAAAACACAGGTCTGATTTAGTATCTAACATATGGGATGGGAAAGCTGATGGAATGGAATGTTTTCCTTCACAATAGTACATGCAGTCCACCAAGTGAAGCCTCAGAAACACTGAAATCAAGTGAACAACAACAACAAAAATTTTTTTTGAGACAGGATCTCACTTTGTCACCTAGGCTGGAGTGCAGTGGCACAGTCAGCTCACTGCAGCCTCCTCAACCTCCCAGGTTCAAGTGATCCTCCTGCCTCAGCCCCACAAGTGGCTGGGACTACAGGAGCATGCCATCATGCCTGGCTAATTTTTATATTTTTGGTAGAGATGGGTTTTCACCATGTTCCCCAGGCTGGTCTTGAACTCCTGACATCAAGCGATCTACTCGCCTTGGCTTCCCAAAGTGCTAAGAGTACAGGTGTGAGCCACTGTGCCCAGCCCCAAATTTTTAAAATTCAAGTTAACTGTACAAATACTACAGTAAGACAAAAGAGAGTCATGCTGTTAAAACGGAAATACTGGCTGAGACACAGTGTTCCCATACAAAGCAGAGGTCTAAACACCAGCGAGGCCATAGATAGGCATGTATATACATGCACACACACATATGTTAGGTGTTATTATGAATACATAATATAGTCATATATTCATGTATATGAATATATACACATGCACAGACACGTTAGATATGATTACTATATATATGTATATACAGTGAATATATATATGAATATGTGATATATATTGAATATATAGATATACATGCACACACACATAATGTTAGCTACTATTACTATACCTCATCTCACTATTCATATTCTGCCTTGGATTACACTAACTTGAGTATCTGCCTTATGTTCCTCTAGCACCCGGACTATAAACTCCTACAGGGCTACGCTGGTCTTTTCATTGCTACCTTCTACTGTGACTCAGAGTTGGTACTCAGGAGCTAGTTTAAGGAATGGAAGAACATATCTTTTACAGCCATTTTCCAAAAAGCATGTTATTACAATGAGTTGCATTCTAGTGATCCCCACACATTGTGTGTGTGGGGTGCTCAATGTCTACACATTAAAGGCCACCCCCTACACAGGTTCTCAATGCATTCCTCAAAATGTATATATAAATGGACTGTATGGAAATTGAACAAATGACGTACATGTCCTGAAGGAATAAAAATCTTACAGCTGTGTTATTGTTACAACAAAATAAAGGATCTCCAGGGAAGTGCTTCTGAGAGTACACATAATATATAGTCTATGATCAATGTATACCATAGTTTATGAAACTTATCACATAATCTATCACACATGAGATGATGGCAGGTATCATTAGATGCTCCAAATTGTAAAGTCTTCAGCTTCAATGAGATGCCCTGGGACTTAACTTAGTCAGGAGTGTTCAGTTGTGACACAATTTCCAAAAATGTATATGAAATGCTGGAAAAGATCATTAAAGGAGAGGTGAAATGATCTCACCTAAAAAAAAATTAAAATTCTAGATTGAGATCAGTATAAGAATGTTGGGAGTTCCTCAATAATTTAACATAAGGCTATGAGTTTGTTTCTATTATTGCTTGTAATATATAATTGTTGGGACAAGGGAGAGGGGCAGGGGGTAGGTATTTAGTATAATACCAATCAAAATCCAGCAAGTTTTTCTTGGCAGCTGACAAAGTGATTCTGTAATTTATATAAAAATGCAAAGGACCAAGAATAGCCGAGACAACCTTGAGGAAAACAGAACAAATCCGCAGGACCTGTAGTACCAGATATCGGGACTTACTGTAAAATGAAAGCTATCGGTCTACAATGGAATGACTAAGGAGAATGTGGGTATTTGTAGCGTGTGACACTACAGAGGAGTGGTTCTCCACCTCTGGCATGTGTCAGAACCGCTTGGAGGCTGACTAAACTGATTGCTGGGTTCCACCTGTCTGTCTACATAGAACATAGCTTACATTTCCCCACTTAGCTGCCTTTACCAAGCTACGGATGTCTGTGATCACCTCTTGAATGTTCTCTCCTCTCTCACATCAGCAGAAGGGAATGAAAGAGGCAAAAGAAGCCCGGTTTCTGGCTATTAGGACAAGCCCAAGGATATCTCTTTTTTTTTTTTTTGAGACAGAGTTTTGCTCTTGTTACCCAGGCTGGAGTGCAATGGTGCGATCTCGGCTCACCGCAACCTCTGCCTCCTGGGTTCAGGCAATTCTCCTGCCTCAGCCTCCTGAGTAGCTGGGATTACAGGCACATGCCACCATGCCCAGCTAATTTTTGTATTTTTAGTAGAGACGGGGTTTCGCCATGTTGACCAGGATGGTCTTGATCTCTTGACCTCGTGATCCAGCCGCCTCGGCCTCCCAAAGTGCTGGGATTACAGGCTTGAGCCACCGCGCCCGGCCTGGATATCTCTTATATCAGGTCAGCCCTGCACCCCTTTGCTGAGACACTTTGCTGAGACACTTATGAGTATTTCCTCACACAACCCTGACAATATAATCAGGGCATAATTATGGTAGCCATCCTTATCACCATTTTATAGAGGAGGAATTGGCCACTGGCTGGATTAACTGCAATGCTCTAAAATTAGACAGTGAGGCTGGTTGCACAACCAATGTACTAAAGCCCAGAAGCACACTATTTTTCAAAAATTAATTTATTTTTGAGTCAGGGTCTCTGTCGCCCAGGCTGGAATACAATGGCACAATCATTGCTCACTCCACTGTTGACCTCCTGGGCTTGTGATCCTCCCATCTCAGCCTCCCAAGTAGCTGGGAGTATAGGTGAACATCATCATTAGTGGCTAATTTTTAGTTTTTGTAGAGACAAGATCTTTGCTATTACCCAGGCTGGTCTTGAACTCCTTGTCTCAAGCAATTCTCCTGCCCTGGCCTTTCGAACTGCTGGGATTACAGGTGTAAGCCACTGCACCCAGCCAATTCTACAATTTTAGATTCCCATCATGCCTCCTGAAGTTTCATGTTGATAAGAGATTCCCCTTCACTTCTAGGGCTAAAATACTAGTGAACTGTTCATATGATGGTTTCTGAATGACACGTGACAGCTTTTCAGCACCTATATGACTTCATCCTGGGTTTCAGGACATTATGAGAAATGCTTATCAACACCAAAGATACCATAATCTCTATCCCCAGACTCCTTTGATGGTTCCTGTTTCAACATAAACAACCACAGATGCAACCATTTAGATTTCTAATTTATTATTAAATTACATACCAAAGCTTCTTCTATACAGTCAGAAAATGCACATTTAGATGAGAACAAAAATTAAGTACAAATACAATAAAATTGGTTCCAAGAAGCTATTTTAAAAGCAAAAACTTACAAAGTGCATTTGGAAAATTATAGGTTTTAAAAATCTGTATTGGCATTTTTTCACGAGGAAACATCTTCCATCATAGAAAACTCTGATTGGAACTGATTTCCCTCCTCCCTTAAGAGCTAACAGGGTGGGAATGGATGCAAATACGTTGATCCTGAAGTGAGCTCTTAGGTACAGAAAAAATGAGAAAGAGCCTTCAAGACCACATGGCTCAGCTTTAAGCTTCTTACCCACTAAACTCCTCAAAATTCACTTGTTCCTCCCTCATTTTCTTTTTGCCCATGAAACTTAAGAGTATGCAGGTTTATAAAGGAATAAACAAGATTAGTTTATTAAGACCATAATGAAAAGTTCTGCATCTTTTTGGAGACCAGGCTAAATAACCCTTAACCTAACAGGAGAGTGGAACATAACGATTCTAACTCTCTGAGCAGAATCCATTTGTTCTTTAGTTACATTTGCCAGTGTAACACTAGACATGGCCAGTTATCCCCAACAACTTAATCTTGCAAGTTAGAACACTCAATCCATTTCCAAAAATCATATCTGACAAACAATCAAACATGAGGTATTAGAAACCAAAAGGCTAGTCCAGTTCTCTTAGAGTCATTTTCCTCATGTTGAGATCATTAACAGTGAAACAGAAAATTAACAGTGGAACGCAAACGCAAGGTGCCTGAATTCCATAGAACTCAAGAGCCACTGCATCAAAAGGCTCAGTAAGTATCTTTTTGTATTCACATCCAGGATGAAAGAGCTAAAGTAAGTATTATTTGGCTCCAGGTGTAAGGACTGCCCTCATGGTATCTCCTCTCATCACCTGTCTCCGTTCTCAGGTGTTTTCTTCCATTCCTGATCCGAGTACCAGGCAGTATGGAAAAAGGCAGGAGAATCAGAGAGAAGGAAAGCCCCTTTCTAACACAAGAGAAAGAAAAGGTGAGCAGTGCAGGTTACAGGGAGTCCTCCAGCATCATTAATAGGAATTGATAAGAATGTAGAGATTGCCAGGATAGATACGCTAAAGTACTTGGATCTAAGTTTGAATTTGAATAATGAATTTATTAAACATTTTTACTAAAGTCATCAGTACACATTAAAACAAAACATCAGAAATACATCTTCTGGAATTTCCTGCCCTTTTTGTTGCCGTGCTTTTTGTTTTTTTTTTTAAAAAGGGTCTCACGCTGTCATCCAGGCTGGAGTGCAGTGGCGTGATCATGGCTCACCACAGGCTTGAACTCCTGGGCTCAAGCGATCCTCCAGCCTCAGCCTCAATAGCTGTGAGCTAGAACCACAGGCACTTACCACCGCACCAGGCTAATCTTTTTATTTTTTTGTAGAGACAGTCTTGCTACATTGCCCAGGCTGGTCTCAAACTCCTGGCCTCAAACAATCTGCCAGCCTTGGCCTCCCAAAGTGCTGAGATTACAGGTGTGAGCCACTGCACCAGCCCTACTGTCATGGTTTTTCATATTTTTTCAGTGAAATGAAAAGTTTTGAGTGGTTACTTAAAAGGACCAAAAAGGAAAGATCTGTAATAATAAGACAATAGCTGAGGGGGTATAACTTCCCCTAAGAGGCAACATTTGGAGCCAGAGGCAGAATATTCCTTCTGACCTCCTGGCTGTGACTAGCATTAACAACTAACTAACTGTTAGTCTTGGAATCTGTCAACTGGTCCACAAGGAGGACAGCAAAAAAAGGAGAGAGAGCCAAGGTGGTTAAACGAAAAAGTTAAATGACATGGAGCTGAAAGAGCTCAAAAAATCCCTTCATGGGATCCACATGGAGCCCCTTCCTGTGAACACACACCTCTATTCCCTTGCTGGACTTGTTTCTTTCTGCAAAGGAATCCGAAGAGGAAAAAGCACTGGCCTAGCTGTCTACATGTGGCACTGGGTCACCTCACCATGGGCTGCAGCCCATGGGAGGTTAGTCAGACCTATCTGACACCAACATCTACACCAAGCCTTTTAACTTCCTTGGAAGAACTGGTTTCTTTATTTTCATAAAGAAAATAACCAACATAATTCCATTACTTCACATAAGCAAAACCCTAATGGAAAGGCCCATCAGCCATCAACATGGTGTGTTTGCTTGGCTGCAGTGAGCTAGACTAGCTTGTGTCCTAGTTTACTCTCACACAATCAGCTTTAATGAATGCACCAAAGAATCAGACCAGTAAAAAGGACTGGTAGTATAATTAAATAAATAACTTTATTTATGATACTTCAAATTTTATAAATGCCAACTACATAGCAAGCAAAGTCCCATAAATTCTAACCGAGACACAACCACCAATCAAGGCCCTTTGAAAAATCAAAGATAATAAAGTATCAGAGGAGAAAAGCTTTTGTTCTCCCAACTGAGAATTTAATCAATCAACTTTCTTCCCTGATCCTTTAAGGTTCACAATGGGAAAATGTAACTTTCTTTTAAGGGTACCCTGAATCAATGAACAGTCAATCAACCCATATTTAGAAAAATAAACCCCATAGTTAAGAAAAATATATCAAATGCCCTTCACACCCATAATGTAACAAAACTTTGACACCAGAATGAAAAACCTCTCAGTCTCTGTACCAAACCAGGTGTTAGCCCACCATTAGCAAGTTCACCTGAATAACAGCATCTATACACCATGATGTAGCTGAGAACTATATGCTGATATCCTTTTATTCCCTGTGGCTCGGACTGAAGCCAATACTATAAATACCACAGTGAATTCCAATGGTGAAGAGCAGCAGTGTAGATGTTGGAAATCTACAAACCAGGTGGTAGTTCAGTAAGACAAGTCATGAATTTACAGAAACTAAGAAATGGTTAACTCAAAAGAATTCTGGTGGCTGGTTTAAAATCTGTCACTGTCCACGGATGGTAACAGAAGACAGGTGCAGAGAGAGGCAGATTCTGCCACATGCACCCTCAACAGTGAAAACATTCTCTGGATGTTTGGAAATGGTAAACAGATTTGGAATGAACAGATTTTCACAGGACACAGAATTCCTGGTACATCAGGCAGTAGTCCTTAAACTTTTGCCCATACATTGTGGAGCATTTACACATGGAATTCTCTGAACAGTGAGCTCTCAATACCTTTTTCTGTGTGGCTTTGAACAGATCACATTAGAAATGGAGCAGTCCCTTTCCTCAGTTCCCAGTGTCAATCCTGGTCTGATGAGAACAGTGGGGACAATTACAGACCCTGGTGATTGTTTTCTTCTATCACAGCGGAACTGAGATTTCACCTCCTTTCAGTGGAAAATATCAATCCAAAGGAAAAGTGTTAAAAAAATGGAAACAGTGACTGGTGCCTTAAATAAAAGACTGTCGTTCTTGATGTTTTTCCAGCAATACAGTTAACCCCACTGTACTCGTAATTTAAAAGAAAAAAGAGAGAGTTTTACAGTGTTCTCCATTTCAGACAACCTCAAACATGCTGAAGTTGGTCCATCAGCATCTCAAACAATCTATGAAAAACAGAATTTTCCTCAAATATCAACAGAGTTGAGGAGACAGAGTAGAAATCTATAGCACAGATCATCAAGAAAGAACTTGTGATTTCTCATCATGAGTGTAAAATAAGGGGACAAGAATTATTGTTATTCACAATCCAATCTGGTGAGTAAAAGAAAAGCAGTCTTTGGATGTAGAAAACCTGGTTTTCTGAAGAGCCCAGCTGTAAAACCTGGCTTGTCATCAGGTTTCAACACTATCACAGAAACAAAGAAAACTCTGTTTTTGATTGGTTTACTTGCCTCCTGGGGAGACAAAAGCAACTGAAAACCTTTTTGTTTTTTAAATTAAAAACAGAAAAATATGTTAGAAAAGACAGCACAGAAAAACTGTGGCTTCAGCTCAACCTGACCATGTCACAGAGTCCATCACTGTCAGTCTTGCATTCTTCCTGCCGGTCAGGCTAATTATCAAGACAGTCAACTTCTCGCTCCGATGTTGCCTTATTCCAGACCATGGCGTCAAAGTGGTGGTAGTCAAGAGTCCCTGCAGATGTCCCATCAATGGAACGCATACAGGAGCAACAGGATGGTACAGATCCCAATAACACCCCCCAGGATGAGAGAGTCCCGCCGCTTCCTCAGGTTGATCCTCTGGATCAGGCTGTTCACAGCAGGAAAACGATCTTTGGGAAATCTTTATTAAGGTCATATTTGGAAGAAGCCTCTCTGGTGAATCACAAAAATAGAGATTAGTGGTATCCAGAAACAGTTAGTGACAGAAAGACAGGGGGAAGAAATTCATACCAGGGGAGTCTTTAGCAGATGCACTCGCCCAAACCAGGACTGCCCTGCGGTTCAAGGCCCCTAAAAAATACCAATCTCCCAGTCTTGTGTGTAACACAAATAAGAATGAAAAGAAAAAAAACAAGAGAAAGGGAAAAGAAAATGATAATGACTGCTCCCATGCACCGAGGGCTTACTGCCAGGCTTCAGGCCAGGGTGAGAGCCCGCACGGCTGGAATGAACCCTGGCAGAGGCGCACAGGCACAGCCAGCTACCATCGCCACCACCACCCCATTTCCCTCCCTTTCCTTATTTTCCTTCTCTTTCTTTATCTCTCTCTCTCTCTTTTCCCCTTCTCTCAGGAGACTGCAGAGTTCTGCCCGAGAGTTTGAAGAAATACCTGATCCTTTCCTGCCTTGGAGTAAGGCAATTCGAGGGAAGCAACTCTAGGGTCTGTATAATCGGGCACTGGTGAATTATTACAATTTTGAAAGTTACTTCACAGCAGGAGGCAGGATACACAGGAGGAAAGTGGACGAAACTGCTTTAGCTGTCCTATTTGGGGACATAAAAATATTTAAAATGTTTGATTTTAGAGGTTTTATAGTAGCCACATCTGTATTTTACCTAGTATTTCCAGATATCTTTATGTCTTACTTGTTTTGTGCCTGTGTGGTTTTGTGTTTCTGGCAGTGGTTTCTGACAATATACCTGCAGGTACATCCTCTTTGTTAATAGAAGCATTATACCAAGTTCAGGAAAAGGAACCACAAAAACCACCTAGGGGTTCTGGAGAGCCGGAACCACCCCTGCTCCTTGTGGTCTGCCCCGCATTTTCCTGTAGTGAAAGTACTCTCACCAGAGCCTAGACAGATTTGTATACTTGTATATTCTACATAGTGTGTAAGTAGAACCATGTGTTCTTCTAATCTTGAATTTCCCTTTATGTCTAGAATGGAGCTTTATATACTGTAGCCATTAGTGTGTTTTTGAATTTCTGAATTTAAAAAAAAAAAAAGTGGCCGGGCGCGGTGGCTCACGCCTGTAATCCCAGCACTTTTGGAGGCTGAGGCGGGTGGATCACGAGGTCAAGAGATCGAGACCATCCCGGTCAACATGGTGAAACCCCGTCTCTACTAAAGATACAAAAAATTAGCTGGGCATGGTGGCGCATGCCTGTAATCCCAGCTACTCAGGAGGCTGAGGCAGAAGAATTGCCTGAACTCAGGAGGCGGAGGTTGCGGTGAGCCGAGATCGCGCCATTGCACTCCAGCCTGGGTAACAAGAGCAAAACTCCATCTCAAAAAAAAAAAACAAACATACAATTTGCAGAAACATTTTAAAAATGTAGAACAAGAAGCACGTACTGAAATAATGGCAAAAAACTTCTACAAAGTAAAATCGCATATAGAGAAAACACTTAATATTTTCTTGCTTAATAAAAGGATAACAAATCCACTGAAATGCAATTATTTGGCATCAGGAAAACCTCTTTCTCAGTCTATAGTAATTGAGTTCAGTCCATGAAACAGGGCAGGGCTGACTTCTTCCTCGGTCTTACATACAAATCCAGGATTTGCTAGTAAGAATATTCTCTCCCCTTGGCCAGTGACTGAGTCAGGAATGGGTAGTAACTCATGCTGGACAACCACAGCTCTCTTGGGAACAGTTGTGACAACTGTTAGAAGACACCCTTTCTCCGAGGGGATTCTTGGGACCCTATTACAGCCATCTTCATCACCCTCAGAGAAGGGCTGCCTGGAGAAACAGACTAACACAGAGGAAAGCTGAGATAAGCGATGGGAAAGAAAGGGAACAAAAAGAGGGAGGAAAGGGAGATTCTTGCTGATAAAATCTCAGCTTCTGAATCCAGCTATGCCTTAAGCCAAATTTTACCCCTGAATTCTACAGTTACATGAACAAATTGAGTCCTTTCTTTCCTCTCTTAAGTCAGTCTTAGGTTACTGTGACTACCTCTCTTTGGGGCCCTGACTAACCCACACCCATTTCGTTTGATTTTCCTTTTTTTGAACACACATTCTTTTGGAGTAACTGTAAATTTCCTAAGTGACTAATTTGTATGAGGCACTTTGCTAGGTTGCAGTATACTGCTTTGCCTTAAGAGAACTTAGGGTTGGGCTGGGCAGGGTGGCTCACACCTGTAATCCTAGTACTTTGGGAGGCCAAGGCTGAAGGATTGTTTGAGATTTGGAGTTCAAGACCCACCTGGTCAACATGGTGAAACCCTGTCTCTACAAAATATACAAAAATTAGCCAGGCGTGGTGACACACGTCTGTAGTCCCAGCTACTCGGAAGGCTGAGTCGGGAGGATTGCATGAACCTGGGAGTTTGGAGGTTGCAGTGAGCTGAGATTGTGCCATTGTATTCCAGCCTGGGTGGTTAACAGGGTGAGACTCTGTCTTAAAAAAAAAAAAAAAAAAAAGAGAGTGGCTGAGGCACAGTGGTGCACACCTGTAATCCCAGCACTCTGGGAGGCCAAGGTGGGTGGAACACAAGGTCAGGAGTTCGAGACCAGCCTGGCCAATAGTCCCAGCTACTCGGGAGGCTGAGGCAGGAGAATTGCTTCAACCCAGGAGACAGAGGTTGCAGTGAGCTGAGATTGCATCACTGCACTCCAGCCTGGGTGATAGAGTGACACTCTGTCTCAAAAAAAAAAAAAAAAAAGTATACATGCAAAAAGAAAAAAAAAGAGAGAGAGAGAACTTAGAGAAGTGTACAGAGTAGTAGAGAAGAGGTCATGAAGAAGAGTGTGGTAAGTTTTAAGGAACAACTGAAAAAAGCTTCAGTGTTTCACATCACCAGTTATTTGACTCCCTCTTCTATTCCAAAGTTTCAAAAGTTTCACTAAATAAAACTCTTGTATTCACTAACTAGCTTTTGTTCTGGCTGGCAATTGAGTTCATAATTTAGTAAAATGAGATAATGTATATAACAGCACTCTGTAAATTTTATAGCTCTATATAAAATGTGATTTTGTACGTGCAGTTTTATACTTAGGGTGACAAGGCAAGAACAGAATTCACAACAGACTGGAGAATAACAGCACACATCAGGATAGTCTTTTCCTCAGGCAAAAACACATCAAACTAAAAGTGACCTTAACTTATCTAGGACGACAAGATACTCAATTTTGAAAATTCTAGGCCCCTCCCCATTTGGCAGCTGGGGGAGGAAAGCTTTTTCACCTAGAAGGCTTGTCTTTTTCAGAGGTTCGGCGAATCAAATGACTCAGAGTGCCAGGCTTTTCTGGTTCCCTAGTGAGTTTCTGGGAAGTATTAATAATCCTAATTTAAATCGGAAAATTGAAACGTTTTTAAAGTAGAGGTTACAACAAAGTGGAGAATGTATCCCAGAATTCAACCTGTGCACAGAGTCACAAACTCTATCAGCAGCTATAGGTCATCTGCACAGATGGCTTCTCCTTCCTTTCCCCTTCCAAACACCTGCTACTGACTTACTCTCTAAAAGGGAAACATAAAAAAGAAAGGCACATGATTTATCAGGTTTACGTAAGAATAATGTATACTATGGAGTTTTAACATGAATTTAAAAGCTTTCTAAAATGTAAAATAATTTGATGAATCATTTTTAAATTCACATTATAATTTTTTTTTCCTAAATCTAGTAGCATGAAACTTTTGAGGTGCAGTCTTTAGGACTTTCACCAAGTAGGAATGCACAATTTATTCATATTATGCAACTACTGATGGGCTCTACTGCTACTGATGATGGCAACCTGCCCCCTATAAAAGCACACACAGACACTTCTCCCCTCCACCCTCAAAACACAGACAGCAAATATTCAAAAAGGATACTGGCCAAAGTGTTCATTTTGCTGTGAATTGACTTCAACATTCCTCTCTGTGAAGTCATATTTTCTTTTGTTGCCATAGCAATGCTTCAAGGAGAAAAAGAGATGACAAATCAGCATTTAATGAGCCTGCCCAGACCCATCATACCCTTAACAGTCAAAGAAAACTATAGTGAGCAACATCATCTTAGAAAGCACTGTGCCAGAAAATAAGGGGGAAAAAAAATCACTTCCCAAGCCACTACTTTCCCACTGTGCTTTTTCCAAATGACTCCACTGTTCTCTGATATCTTTTTATACAAGGCAGTAAGCCACTTCCTATATTTGCTTCAAAATAACAAAAATAAGGCATAAACAGAAACATCACATATTACAAAAGCTTCTTAAAATAGTTTAAAAAGAGGCTAGCTACTAAAATATCCTTAATCGAGAAAAACTGTTGAAAGGGAATTATAAAAATAGAAAAGAAATATAAAATATCATAAAATATGCATATACAACCACCCGTTAATTTATGAAAATTCTACTTGAGAACCAACATTATGCAACATTATGCTGGATTTCCGAGATGGCTGACAAAGGTCATTAACCATGGCTAAGAGGGCTCATGTCTGGAATCCCAGCACTTTGGGTGGCCAAGGTGAGAGGATCACTTGAACCCAAAAGTTTGAGACCAACCTGGGCAACATGGTGAAATCCCACCTCTACCAAAATACAAAAATTAGCCAGACATAGTGGTGTGTGCCTGTGATCCCAGCTACTTAGGAGGCTGAGGTAAGAGGATCAATTGAGCCCAGGAGGGGGAGGCTACAGAGAGCTGTGATCACGCCACTGCACTCCAGCCTGAATAACAGAGCGTGACCGTGTCTCAAAGAAAATGAAAAAAAGAGAGAGTAAAGACTAAGGGAGAGGGGGAAAAGTCACTTTTTGTAGGCTATAATCTCTTCCATGTGACTCCCTTGACGTCCTGTTTAAAAGCTCTCTGAGTTAATATCTGTTTTTTTGCGGGGGACAGGCTTCCACTCTGTTGCCCAGGCTGGAGAGAGTGGTGTGATCATGGCTACTGCAGCTTTGACCTCCTGGGCTCAAGCAATCCTCCTACCTCAGTCTCCTGAGTAGCTGGGACTATAGGGATGTGCCATCATGCCTGGCTAATTTTTTTTTTTAATTTTTAAATTATCTGTAGAGATGGGGTCTCCCTATGTTGCCCAGGCTGGTCTCAAACTCCTGGGCTTAAGCCATCCCCCTGCCTCCACCTCCCAAAGTGCTGGAGTTATAGGTGTGAGCCACCAAGCCTGGCTCTAAGTTAATATTTTTTGCTATTACTTCTAGGCTTACTCATTTCCCATAGTCTTATCTTTCTGGACATTAGAGTCCTAGAGGGCAGGGTCAGTATCCACCTTGATATGTAACACACAGAAGTGCTTTGCATATTGACACTATAAAGAGCAACAGGAAATGAAATGCTGTTGAGCAATTTTGAAATATTATTTGACACGAATTTTATATTCTTCATAAGAAATCATACCTAGCTTTATACTTAGTGAAACTTTTCTTGTAATGCCTATCATATTTTGAAACAAGGGAAAATACTGAAATAAAAGACCTTCTAATAACATGTTTTTTAACTAGCAAAATAACAGTAACAATTCAATGGTTCTCAATCGTTTCTATCCTATGAGGTACCCCAAGTTTTTATACTCATATTACCAGCCCTTAATTGGCCAGTTCTGAAGTGAAAGCTTAATTAAGGCAGCCTGGCCCTAGAAAACCAGGCAGAAAAAAAGGGAACTAAAGAAAAAAAGAAAAAGGATTAATAGGAAACTTTAAGAATTCCTGGCAAAACGTGATCAGATCTCATGTGCTGATGAAAAGGAAAAAGCTACAAGAAAGATACTTCAGTCAACATCAGGCAATTCTGTGAAAACTTTCTTCAGATGGAAGACTCAGCACATACAATTTAAACAAAAATTCAACACACAATAATGGCTTATTGTTATAAAAAACTATAATGTATTAAGATTATTAATGATGGAAAATATTCCAATCCATTGAATAAAGACTCCATGAAGCCATACAAAATAAACAGATATTTAGGAAATGACCACTGAAATATTCAGGAGTGGTCACACTTCATAGAAGTCACACTTCATAGAAGCTGGATAAAGGGTGGTAAAGGGTATACAGGACTTCTTTTCACTACTGAAATTTTTCTGAAACCTCAAATGATATCAAAATAAAAAGTTAAAAAAGGATTGGTATTAATAATATGGCTACCATTACAGATTACCTAGTATTAGACCAGGCATTTTCCTCACATGATCTCTAGCAGTCTTACAGGTAGATATTATCATCAATACTATGTTTTAAACAGATAAGAAAATGAAGGTTCCAAGAAGTTAAAGTAAATTATCTAAAGAACAGAGATCTAATAAATAGCACAAGCAGGTTCCAAACCAAGTCAGACTTGAAATTTTGTATTCTTTCTACAAAGTGGTAAATATAGCAGTGGTTTAGATAGAGCTCTGTTTTCAGAGTTAGACTCAAGACTGTAGGATCTGAATCCTTAATGCTATTTACTGGTCATGTGACCATGGGCAAATTAATTTCTTTTTTGTTTTGGAGATAGTTCTGAATGATTCATGTCCATCTAATAGGTTATTGAGAAAATTAAATAAAATAATGCATGCAAAGTACTTTTAGCAGAGGCCCAACATCCATGATAAGAATACAAATGTGGCTGGGCATGGTGGCTCACATCTGTAATCCCTGCACTTTGGGAAGCCTAGGCGGGCAGATCACCTGAGGTCAGGAGTTCAAGACCAGCCTGGCCAACGTGGTAAAACCCCATCAGTACTAAAAATATAAAAAATTAGCCGGGCGTGGTAGCACGCGCCTGTAATCCCAGCTACTCAGGAGGCTGAAGCAGGAGAATCGCTTGAACCCAGGAGGTGGAGGTTGCAGTGAGCCAAGATCATGCCACCGCATTCCAGCCTGGGCAACAGAGTGAGACTCCATCCCCCCTACACACACACACACACACACACACACACACACACACAGAAAAAAAAAAAAAACGAATACAAATGTTTGTTATTGTCATGTACTTTGATTTACCTTTCCTGAAAAACAATGCTTTATACATTGGTGAATTCTAGAGTACAGAGACTATACCTAGGTAATTTGCTTTTTTACTATCATAATATAGGTATTTTAAAATTCATCAAACCTTGAAAGCTAAGCAGTTCAAAACAACAAATAAATGTCCCTTAAGTAAGAAACTAGTTGAATGTGATTACAGATACTATGAACTATTACTGCAGTAGATTTTCTGCAGGTGCTGTAACAGAAAGTCTATGAATGACATACAATTATCTATCAAATTATGCTTAAAATAATTTTCCTTTAAAAAGTTAGAATAAAAAGACCGAGGTTGAAAATATTAAGTATAAATTAACTGGAAAAATTAACCTAAGTAAAACATCTTAATTAAAGTAACTACAGAAATATAATTTGGATATCAAATATCTCTTATAAGGGGAGGACACAGTAAAAATTTCATCTTTAATGAGGATAAGCAAACCTTAACTCTAGTCATACAGGGTTAAACCTGATCTGTTCATTAAAATGATGTTTCTTTAATTCTAAAAGAGCTGTAACACCGTTCATTAAATTTACATGAAAACAAACAAACAAAAACCAACAAAGCAAAACAAAATCTTATTCCTACCTTATTGTCTCTTCTATCAGACGATCTGAGCTGCAAATGAAAAAAAAATTCAAATTCCAGATTTACTAAATGCACATTTAAAACTTGTATTTAATTTTTCTACATCTATAATTTTTAGCCATTTATGTATACAGAATCTCTAGCTTTTTGAAAGCATCTGGAGAAAATTCTAGACTCTAAATTTTTATTTTTATTTTTAGACAGTCTCACTCTGTCACCCAGGCCAGAGTGCAGTGGTGCAATCTCAGCTCACTGCAACCCCCACTTCCTGGGTTCAAGCAATTTTCCTGCCTTAACCTTCCAAGTAGCTGGGATAACAGGTACCCACCATGCCTGGCTAATTTTTGTATTTTTAGTAGAGATGGGGTTTCACAATGTTGGCCAGGCTGGTCTCAAACTCCTGACCTCAGGTGATCTACTCACCTTGGCCTCCCAAAGAGCTGAGATTACAGATGTGAGCCACTGAGGCTGGCCTGGACTTTGAAATAAATTTAATTCATTCATATACAATATATATAACTTCCATCTTATAACCAGGCATGGTATCTCATGCTGGTAATCCCAGCACTTTGGGAGGCCAACGGAGGCCAGGAGTTCTAGACCAGCATGCCCAACATGGCGAAACCCTGTCTCTACCAAAAATACAAAATTTAGCTGGGTATGCTAATGTGTGCCTGTAGTCCCAGCTACTCGGTAGGCACGAGAATTGTTTGAACCCGGGGAGATTGCAGTGAGTCGAGATCATTGTACCACTGCACTCTAGCCCAGGCCATAGAGCAAGACTCTGTCTTAAAAAAAACCCACAAACATTTCTATCTTACTTTTATTAGCTTAAATCTATTTTTTCCACAGAGATACCTGATAATTAAAGTTGGAACAATTTTAAGACAGCATAAAGAAATGAAACTTTCTTTTTAATCTAGATAGCGCAAAGTTGTCACCACCATTTGTTCAGAACCTAAGAATCAGAACAAACTTGTTGAGACACAATAGGAAAATATAATTCTGATGTCTATAAGTAGTAAATACTTACACCTTAATGTTTATTCCTTTTTTTGGGAAACAGTTTTGTTTTTTTTTTTTAAACTACAACAAATCTCAGCCTACCAAACTTTAGAATTCAATAATCAGAATAAAGATACCAAATACACCTTTCATCTGTAAATTGTTTGCCTTTATGCAACAGGCACTGCAAAGAAAGAGACAAACACAACCATTTGAGGGAGAAATTAATAGGTAAAGTTTGGTAAAGGGCCAGCTTTACAGCAGAAGTAGGAAAACAAACTTCCAGACATCCGTATCCACTTGGCATAGAGTAAGGTACACAGTAGGCACTCAAATAAATATTTGCATGTTTTTTTCCAACTACTTATTTCCAAAAGAATTTCTAAGTTCGTTCTATAAGTAATAAGTCAAGGTTTCATCATAAAGTAGTGGACTAGGTAATCTAAGTTATGGCATATATTAGGGAACAAATGAGCTTTACAAAGTCATAAATACTCGCTGGGCTCAGTGGCTCACACTTGTAATGCCAGCACTTTGGGAGGCCGAGGGGGTTGGATCACCAGGTCAGGAGTTCTTGACCAGCCTGGCCAACACAATGAAACCCCGTCTCTACTAAAAAATATAAAAATTAGCTTGGTGTGGTGGCAGTTGCCTGTAATCCCAGCTACTCAGGAGGCTGACGCAGAATTGATTGAACCTGGGAGGTGGAGCGGAGATTGCACCACTGCACTCCAGCTTTGGAGACCGAGCTAGACTTCATCTTAAAAAAAAAAAAAAAGTCATAAATACCATATATAAATCCTATTATTAACAATTTCATAATGCAGTACAGCTAAGCTGGAGGGACCCAGTATTATGCTCAAACATGCGGAAGGCTTAAATAAAAAAAATATTTCAAAAATTATAAAGATGGTGGTGAAAGACAGACTATGTGGCTATTTAAATGCTGAATCTACCACTTATTAGTTATTTGACACAAGGCAAGTTTTTCTGTGGCCCAGTTTTCTCATCTGTAAATTGGCAAGAATAATAAAACATACTTGCTCAAATAAAGGGGTCTGTATAATGACTAGATCAGTACCTGGTACACAGTAAGTGTTAAGTATTTTTTGCTATTAGTTTCTCAGTAACTACAGATTGTAAATCTAAGCATAAAACTGATATAAATTTCCAGATAAACTCACGATTCTTATGAAATCTATGATTATTAAGTATGCACTTACTCTTCTAACAAACATGTATAGAAGCACCTCTGGAGGTTACTAGGTGAGAAAGAGGCTACAAACCTGCCAAGATCTTACAATGGAGATAAACAAGACATATGCCAAAAGGCGTCTGGTGAAGTGGTCACAAGGCCACAAAAAAAGTGGGTTAACTTGGTTTAATACCTCCTTCTTCAACATAATGGTTTGGTTGACTGTCCTCATCAGGGCTACTTAGCACATTAAAGAGCATAAACATAAGCTGTTCTAAAATCTAAGAAGTAAATATGAACATGAAGAATTATATTGCCCAAATCAACAAACTAGTTTTGTGCCAACAGCCTTAATGAAGATAAATGAAATATACTATTAAATTAAGAGCAAAAGAGCAATCTATTAATTTGCTAATTCTGTTAAGAATAAAATTCTATGAGATTGATTCTATAATTCTCTTCATTTAGAAAAAACTTGGGCCTGGAGAGCAGATTTCTCTGTGCCAAATGATGTGGTTTGACAGCATTTTGCCCCCAGCAGAGCTTCTTTCAAAACTGGAGGAGTCAATCATCTCAAACCCCTTTGCTGTTTTATCAATTAAGTTTATACACTGTTCTAAATCCTTTGTCATTTCAACAATGTTTACAAAGTCTTTACCAGCGCAATCCATCTCAAGAAACCACTTTCTTTCACCTTTTATCATGAGATACTATTGTTAATTTAGTCACATGAGATAAGACTGCAATCCAGTCACATCTTTCAGGCTCTGCTTTCTAACCCTTTTTTCTTTTCTTTTTAAGACAGAGTCTTGCTCTGTTGTCCTAGCTGGAGTGAAATGGAGTAATCGCAGCTCCTTGCAGCCTTCGCCTCCTGGGTTCAAGTGATTTTCCTGCCTAAACTTCCCAAGTAGCAGGAATTACAGGTGCACACCACCAAACCCAGCTAATTTTTGTATTTTTAGTAGAGATGAAGTTTCACTATGTTGGCCAGGCTGGTCTTGAACTCCTGACCTCGGGTGATCCACTCCCCTCAGCCTTCCAAAGCACTGGGATTACAGGGATTATACACGAGCCACTGTGTGCAGCCCAGGCTCCACTTCTAATTCTAGTTCTCTTGCTAGTTCTGCCAAATCTGCAGTTACTTTCTCCACTGAAGGCCTGAACCCCTCAAAGTCATCCAAGACGGTTGAAATCAGTTTCTTTCAAATTCCTGTTAATGTTGATATTCTGACCTTCTCATGAATGTTCTTAATGGCATCTAGAATGGTGACTCCTTGCCACATCATTTTCAATTTACTTTGCACAGATCCATCAGGAGAATCACTATCTATGGCAGCTTTAGTCTTACAAAACGTATTTCTTAAATAACAAGACTTGAAAGTGAAAAATCACTCGAACCACAGGCTTCAGAATGACTGCTGTGTCAGCAGCATGAAAACAACATTCCTTTCCTTGTACACCTCCACCAGAGGTGAATTGTCAAAGAGTAGTAATATCTTAAAATGATTCTTTTTTTCTGAGCAGACTTCCACTTAAAACGGGCTTAAACTATTCAGTAAACCATGCTGCAAACAGATGTGCTGTCTTTCAGGCTTCGTTGTTCAATTTACAGAGCACAGGCAGAGTAGACTCAGCATCATTATTAAGGGCTCCAGCATTTCTGGAAGAGTAAATAAATAATGGCTTCAATTTAAAATCAACAGCTCTATTACTAAGAAGTGAGTCCGCTGTCCTTTGAAGCTTTGAAGCAAGGCAGTGACTTCTCATCTCTAGGAGGAAAGTCCTAAATGGCATCTTCTTCCACCAAAAAACTTTTTTCTACATTGAACATCTGTTGCTTAGTGGAGCCGCCTTCATCAACAATCTTAGCTTGATCTTCTGGATAACTTGCTGCAGCTTCTAAATTAGCACTTGCTGCTTCAACCTTGCACTTTTATATTACAGAGATGACTTCTTCCTTAAACTCCAGCAACCAACCTGTTAGCTTCAAACTTTTCTTCAGCGGCTTCCTCATCTCTCTCAGCCTTCATAAAACTGAAGTGAGCTAGGGCCTTGCTCTGGATTAGGTTTTAAGGGAATGTTGTGGGTGGTTTGATCTTCCAACCTGACTATTAAAACTTTCTCCATATCAGCAATAAGGCCGTTTTGCTTTCTTATCATCTGTGTATTCACTGGAGTAGCACTTTTAATTTCCTTCAAGAACTTTTGCTTTGTTTTCACCACTTGGCTAACTGGCACAAGAGGCCTAGCTTTCAGCTTAGGTCGACTTTCGGTAAAGGCAGTTGTTTCTGTCTTTTGACTTAAAGTGAGAATTGTGTAACTCTTTCTTTTACTTGAGCATTTACAGGCCACTGCAAGCTTATTAATTAGCCTAACTTCAATATTGTTGTGTGTCAGGTAACAGAGAGGCCTGAGAAGGAGTTGGGAATGTATGGTGAATGGTACAGTCAGAACACACACAACTGTCAGGGTGCAGTGGCTCGTGTTTGTAATCCCATCACTTTGGGAGGCTGAGGTAGGAGGATTGCTTGAGTCCCCAGGAGTCTGAGACTACCTTGGGCAACATAGTGAGTCCTTGTATATACAAAAAAATTTAAAATTATCTGAGTACAGTGGTGCATACCTGTAGTCCCATCTACTTGGGAGGCTAAGGTGAGAGGACAGCTTGAGCCCAGAAGGTGGAGGCTGCAGTGAGCTGAGATCATGTCACTGCACTCCAGCCTGGGGGCCATAGAGAAAGACCCTGCCTCAAAACAAAAGAAAAAACCTACACATACACAACATTTATTAAATTCACCCTCTTACATCAGTGAGGCTGTAAACGATTACAATGGTAACATCAAATATCACTGATCACCATAACAAATATAATAAGGAAAACATCTAAAATACTGTTACCAAAATGTAACACAGAGACACAAAGTGAGCATATGATGCTAGAAAAATGGGACTGCAAGACTTGCTTGACACAGGGTCCCCACAAACCTTCAGTTTGTAAACAATAATATCTGCAACATGCAATAAAGCAAAACACAATAAAACTTCGTAGGCCAGTATGTGAGATTTCTCTGTATTATTATTATTTTTTTCTCTGTAGAGATGAGGTCTCACTGTCACCCAGGCTGGAGTGCAGTGGCACCATCACAGCTCACTGCATCTTTGAACTCCTGGCTTCCAGGGATCCTCCTGCCTCAGCCCCCCAAGTAACTGGAATCACAAGCATGAGCCACCACACCCGACCTCTATTTTTTACAACTGCATGCAAACCTATAATTAACTCAAAACAAAAAGTTAAACATTTGTAAAGTGATCAGCGTACCAAATGACAATAACAAAAACCCAATTCCAATCTAGATTGACTATAAAGCTACATAACTTAAGTAGTATACAACTGTGAAGCAGCATTTAGAAAAACAGATAACCAGTCTGTAGAAATAAATTTCTAACTAAATGAACTCAGTGCATCAGCCTAGAAAGAAACATAAAATTACAAAGCCAAGCATTTCACATAAATCTTCAGAGTCAGCCAGGTATACTTCATCATTTCCATTAGCTGCTTTCTATAAGATATGATGATATCTTATCTGTTTTCTCTTGATCTGTTCTCAACAGGTCAGAACCAAACTAGAGAATAAACTAGCCTAACTACTATAGTTAGAAAATAAACTCATTATGATTTGTACTCAGTGTTCCTGAGGAACTGGAGTTGAAACGGATGATGAGGAACAACTTTCTGTGTCATTATATATAAACAAAATTCTTTGAAGTTGTCTTTGGCACACAGATAGAATCCTTGTTCTATGTAATGAGTACTCGCTTTTAGTACTCATTATGTAATGAGTACATACGTTTTAGGTATGCTTTCTGAAAATGACATTTTGACCAACTTAAATCAGATTTTACATGTAATAAACCATTTTCTATTTATATGAATCAAATAAAGATCTTGTAAAGCAAACATGCCCCCATTTATTTCCCACTTTCTGCACAAAATTGGATTTTCATAGGTTTTCTTAATAGGATAAATGGTCACTGAAATTGGTCACTTTATATATTTGAGACTGACAACTATCTTCAAATTACAGTAATTTTATAGCAATACTGGAACTATAAGTCAAAGAAAACAATGTTTGCTGGATTCACTTGAAAATGAAACCAACTGGCCAGGTGCGATGGTTCGCACCCATAATCCCGGCACTTTGGGAGGCTAAGGCAGGTGGATCACCTGAGGTCAGAAGTTTGAGACCAGCCTGGCCAACATGGTAAAATGTCGCCTCTACTAAAAATACAAAAATTAGTTTGGTATGGTGGCAAGCGCCTGTAATCCCAACTACTCAGGAGGCTGAGGCAGGAGAATCCTTGAGCCTGGAAGGCCGAGGTTGCAGTGAGCCTGGATCACACCACTGCACCCCAGCCTGGGTGGCAGATCGAGACTCAAAAAAAAAAAAAAAAAAAAAAAAAAGAAGGTTGGGTACGGTGGCTCACGCCTGTAATCCCAGCACTTTGGGAGGCTGAGGTGGGTGGATCACCTGAGGTCAGGAGTTCGAGACCAGCCTGACCAATATGATGAAACCCCATCTCAAAAGAAAAAAAAAGAAACAACCTAAAAAAAAAGAAAATTATAATTCCAAATATTCTACCCTTTCTACCCTATAGGGAAAGGGGTTTTTCTTCCCTTTAAGTCCCTTTACACATTAGTTATCTTTCTTTTATCAAGTTTTAAAATATCCTCTAAAGCTTATTTTAAAATATACATGAGTCCGCAGGACTCTTCCTCACAGAAGGGATCTGTAATTTACAGGAAGACAATGCTGACACTAGCTTAACCACGCATTCAGCACAACACAGTTACAGTGAGTCACACAGGAATTCCACACACATTCCCTACCCACTGTCATTCTTAGTTTACATAGTGGCATCAATAGAGAAAAGCCAGTGATTCCTAAATGTCTTCTCAAATTGCCCAGTCTCCAGGTCCTTACTCATTTGGCTAAGACCAGATAAAGCAAACAAACACCATTCATTAAAACACATCCTGGACAGAGTAGACACAACAGAGTTTGTCCATAAAGATGACATTATCTGGTTAAAATTAAATTTAAACATATTTTCCTTTAGGAACTAAAATATACAATCAAGTAGAATGATCCTTCTTTGGCAAGTCCTAGATAACAGCCCAAAGGTGTTCTATAAAGTCATCTAGAGTCTGTAATTAAGAACAAATTTCTGTTTGTCTCAAGACCAATTTAAACTAGCTGAAAACAATAAGCTACATTTCATTACCAGTTATCGTCCTGAGGAATCACTAAAACCATATCTAAATAATTCTCTTTTTAAAAAACTAATTCATTTCCCCAGAGTACACACTGCAGTGGCACACATTTCAGGAGCAAACGTGACTTCAAGCAATTTAAACTAACACAATGTAAGAACTTGGCAAAATCACTTAGATAATACCTTCCTCTTTTAAAATGGCAGGAAAGTAACTAATAAGCAAATAAGCAACTAAAGAGAATCAAGTAAGCAGGAATGATAAGTAAAAATTTAAAAATTGATCCGTTTGTAAGCCACAATAATTGATGAGGTTTTCACATTTACATCAAGTATTGTGGTGATGCAGTCTTTCACTTACAGTTAACCAGAGAGATCCTTAATGTCTGTGTCTTATTGCTACATTTCTTAATCTCTTCAATTATGTTAACTGAATATAATTAAGCTGGAGTAGAATACATATATACTGTTTTAGTGCTAAGAGCTTTTTTATCTTAGAGAGAACATTTGGAAAATACAAGAAAACAAAGATGAAGGTAGAAACCAGCTGTAACCTCGCTTCCATTAACATTGATATGGTGGCATGTTTCCTTTCAGTATGGGTAGATGAAGGAATATCTTTATTCGCATTTTTCATGGGTTAACACAAACATTTTTGAAATCACAGCAAGTTACCGGGAGACAGAAAGTGAAGCGCTTGACAGATTCAGATCCTACTCAGTTCAAGGAGAAAATAAAAAAATAAAAGCTAAGCCATTAGCAGTGAGATCCTGGAAAATCGCTTTTTCCTTTTTAAAAAACGAATACAACTATTTTAGAGAAATTTTCAACATATGGAAACATTCAGTAGAAAGCACAGATTATAGGTCAATGGGACAAAGTTCAGAAATAAACAAGTGTCCAATTAATTCTCTACAAAGATGTTAACATCTTTAAACAAATGAAACAGAGAAAGGAGTCTTCTCAACAAACGGTACTGAAACAATCAGATATTCATGCGTTTAAAAAAATAAACTCTGACCCTTATCTTACACCCCGCACAAATGTGAAGTCAAAGTGGATTATAAACCTAATTTTGAAGCTAAAACTGTATGACATTGGCTGCAGGTTTAAAAACAGACAAACAAAAAAGCTGAAACTAAAACTCCTAAGAGAAAAAAAAGACAAAAATTTGTAACCCTAGGATAGCCAAGATTTCTTAAATAGGTCAAAAATACATGAATCAGAAAGAAAAAACTGATCAACTGGACTTCATCAAAATTAAAAACCTCTGCTCTTTTGAAAGTTGCCAGATGAAAATGAAAAGGAAGTCACAGGCTCAAAGAAAACACGTGCAAAACCTTTATCTGACAAAGCAATTACGTCCAGAGTACAGAAAGAAGCCTTACAATGCAACAGAAAAAGAGAGACCCACAAAAAAAGGCAAAAGACTTGAACAAACACCCCTTACTAAAGAAGATACACAAATATCACAACAATCTGTGAGTTGTGATAATAAAAAAAATACACGAATGGCTAATAAGCAGTTGAAGGAATGCTAAACATCATCAGTCCCTAGAGAAATGCGAATCAAAACCCCAATGAAAAACCATTACATTTCTACTAAAATTGCTACAATAGAAGGGCATGTTGGCAAGGACTTAAAGCAATTTGTACTGTCACACACGACTGACAGGAATGCAAAAATGGTACAACCACTTTGGAAAATCTTGACACTTTCTTATAAATTGGAACATAAACTTACCACACAACTCCTAGTATTTACTCAAGAGGAATGGGAACATATGACCACACAAAGTTCTCATTATGAACATTCATAATAATTTTGTTTGTAACAGCCAGAAACTGAAAATAACCCAAATGTGCAAACCAATAGTTGAATGGATAAAGAAACTGTGGTGTATAATGCAACAGAAATTATTCAGCTATAGAAAGAAATCAAATACTGACACTTAAGAAAAAGAATGAATGTTAGAAACACTATGCTGGCCGGGCGCAGTGGCTCACACCTGTAATCCCAGCACTTTGGGAGGCCGAGGTGGGCAGATCACCTGAGGTCCAGAGTTTGAGACCAGCCTGACCAACAGGGGGAAACCCCATCTCTACTAAAAATACAAAATTAGCCAAGCATGGTGGTGCATGCCTGTAATCCCAGCTACTTGGGAGGCTGAGGCAGGAGGCTGAGGTAGGAGAATCACTTACACCCGGAGGCAGAGGTTGCGGTGAGTGGAGACTGGCCATGTGGCCATGCCCTCCAGCCCAGGTAACAAGAGTGAGCCTCCATCTCAAAAAACAAACAAAAAAAAAAAACAAAGAAAAGAAAGAAAGAAACACTATGCCAAGTGAAATAAGTGCAAATATGAATTCATTTGTATAAAATTCCGGAAAAGGTAAAACTAATCTATAATGATAGAAAGCCAATAAGCAGCTGCCCAGGACTGGGAGACAGGGACTGACTCCAAAGGGGCATAAGGAACTTTCTAGGGGTGATAGAAGTGTTCTCTATCTTGACTGTGGTGGCAGTTAAAAGAGTCTATATATTTTTAAAACATACCAAACTCTAAACTTAAAATGAATGCATTTTTACTATAAGTAAACCCTACCTCAGTAAATCTGATTTATGAGGAAAGAGAATGGTTCCATCAGGCTGACCCACGTGACCCTCAGAGCCCCACACCGCTCACTTTCTTTTGATTTTAAAATGAATGACATTTTAAAAGACATCCATTTAATAATTTATCAGGAATGATACAGATTTAAGAAGAGAAGGCAGGAAGGTATAATCATAAGGTTTTGAGTTTTAACTTTTCAATCTTTTTCTATCTCTACTTGGTGAACACTTACTCATTCCTCAAGAACCAAATCAAATATTTTATTTCTATAAAGCCCTTTCAGAAGCTTCAGCAGATTAATGACTCTCTTTTATGTGCTCCTCTAGTACTATGTCCATATCTTAATAAAGCACTTATTACTTTTCACCATAACTACCGATTCATATTTCTTTTCTGCTCCCCACCCCACCCTGGCTGAGCTCACTGAAGACAGGGATGATGCCACTGTGCTTTACTCAACTTCTCTATCTCCAGCACCCAAACAATACTTTCCACATCATAGATGCTCAACAAATGCTCATTAAAACAACCAAAACTGGTACCCACAAATTACATGTGCATCTAGATACGCACATGAAGAAACAGGTGGAATGCAACTGAAATGTTATTGTCTCCACCAAAAAAAAGAGAAGGTTTTGAATAAATATTCATTATGCTGATATATAATAAGACTAATAAGAGTGATTTAAAAATAACTTGAGTTGTTTTTTTTTTGAGACATAGTCTTGCTCTGTCACCCACAGTGATGTGCAGTGGTATGATCTCAGCTCACTTCAACTTCCACCTCCCTGGTTTCTGCCTGGAGTACTGTGTTTAAAAGGACTCCTAGACCATATCTGGAGGCACTCAGGAAGAAAACAAAGAAGTGAGAAAGGTTAAGTGGAGAACCAGTAAAGTGCAATGCCACAGTAGCCTAGGGTTTCAAGGAAAGGAGATTATAATGTTAAGTCAGGGAGAGTACTAAGCCCTTGTTTTCAGTCTCAACAACTCCTCAAATTCATCAGAAGCTCTTACTCCATTCAGTATCATCCTGTCTCGGTTTCTCTCTTTATAGAATTGGCACACACACTGGCCAGGCACAGTGGCTCACACCTGTAATCCCAGAGCTTTGGGAAGCTGAGGCAGGTGGATGGCTTGAGCTCAGGAGTTTGAGACCAGCCTGGCCAACACAGCGAAACCTCTTTCTACTAAAAATACAAAAATTAGCAGGGTATGGTGGCATGCATCTGTAATCCTAGCTATTCGGGACGCTGAGCCTGGGAGGTGGAGGCTGCGACGAGCGGAAATCGCAACACTGCACTTCAGTCTGGGTGACAGAGTGAGACTGTTTCAAAAAAAAAAAAAAAAGAACTGGTACAAACAAACTTATTCACAAGAATGTTGAAAGAAATGCATATAAAGTATATTATATGTAAAACTGAGACTTTATACTTTGATCAAACAAAAATGGAAAAAAAGCTTTTGAATTCCATCTTCTCATTTTTATAATGCTAAACAAATTATTAAATATGTGCATATTTGAACTGCTTCATTTTCCTGTAAAATGAACCATATTAAACTCCTCAAGAATTTACTCTGAATAATTAAAGCAAATGCAAAACTTTCTGCAAAATTCATACAAAAGTTTGAATATGTGACGTGTTATGAAGTCATGAAATAAACAATATTCATGTATTTAATAACCGGTAGTCTCTTCTCAGCATTGAATCATTCCTTTCAAGGAAACTACTGCACTCCTGTTTCATTATGAGGCAATAAATATAGAGACACTAACGCAATTTAATTGAATCTATATTTTGTACTATAAGAATATGCTATCCCCTAAATTACTGTGTTCCCCAAGAATAGATTAATACAATTTGGGATGCAAAATTTTTTTTATGGTGGTCTTTACCCAACACAAAAAGAACTATACCAAAGCTATAAATACTACAAACTAAACATGTTCTAGAAGAGACTGCCCCCTTGTGTGTATCAATAACACCCAACAGATTCAGAAAACTAGTTCCACCACTGGAAGCACCCAGGCTTCTAAAAAGGTCTGGATCTTTCTGGGTTTTAATTTCAACAGCTTATATTTAAAGTGGTGACCTTTAAAGAAAAATAAATTGAACATTATGCTAAGCTTATAAAACATGACTAATTTATGGCATTCAGCAGCAAATATCAACATGATTCCTAACACTTAACTATCAGGAATACAAGCTGCTCAAGTGCTTATAGGCTAAGCCCGCAGAGATGAGTAATTTTCTGATCCTTAATTCTACAACACAATACAGAGCCAAGAACAAAGAAACCTGTACATTTCAGAGAAAATAGAAAAATAATGAAGCAGACTATGGTGGCTTGTTTTAAAATATATATATAGGGCCAGGCGCGGTGGCTCACGCCTGTAATCCTAGCATTCTGGGAGTTCGAGGCAGGTGGATCACGAGGTCAACAGATCGAGACCATCCTGGTCAACATGGTGAAACCCCATCTCTACTAAAAATACAAAAAATTAGCTGGGCATGGTGGCACGTGTCTGTAATCCCAGCTACTCAGGAGGCTGAGGCAGGAGAATTGCCTGAACCCAGGAGGCAGAGGTTGCAAGTGAGCCGAGACGGCGCCATTGCACTCCAATCTGGGTAACAAGAGCAAAACTCCGTCTCAAAAAAAAAAAAAAAAATTTATATATATATATACACACATACATATATAGTTCATCCAAGTATTTAGGTATTTTCTTCTGAAATCTTGGAAAATAAAAACTTTTAAAAATTTGATATATGGCCTAATGTCTCTTTATAAGAGACTGAAGTGCATTCTATTCATATATAAATAGAAACAGGCCATTCAAACACAGGTCATTATCAGCATTATTATTTTGACTAACAACCTGCAGTATTGAACAAAAGCTTTAGAGCAAGACTTGCTGAGGAAAAGAACACATTAAGGCAATAAAAAACATTAAGGTAACAAGTGATGTGAAATACTCAACAGCACAGATCTTCTCTAATTATGGTCAGAACAGCTGAAATTCCTTTCTATTGAAAAGCCATTAGGAGAATTAAATGAATTACCATGTGGTAAAGCACTTACCATAAGAAACATAAAATGTTTGTTACATAAGTAAAGAAATTAATGAACATAGGAAACCACATAGTGCACATACATTCAATAATACCTACTTTCGAAGGTGGTCATGTTCTTTCAAAAATAGCTCAGTTCTTCTGTTGTTTACTCCAGATCCACTTTTATATGACCTAAGACAAAAGAGAAAATTTAAAAACATTTTTGGCAGAGAATGCAAAATCAGATTAAGTGACTGACTCTAGTGATCTTGCAAGTAGAAAAACTGAGCCTCTTCCAAGTTTTGAATGAATAATGAAAATACATAATCCTTTTCATTTCCCTCTGAACAATGTTATTTATTATAACTAGATAAATATTAATGCCTCTGCCTCTCTAATTTAGGCCTAATAGTTTACTGTTTTTCACCAAAATAACTTAACATTCTGAAACAACCAACCAAAAAATCTTACTTTTCCTTTACTTGCTATCTCTGATATCTTCATTTTTCTCCAAGTGGAAGTAAAACTTAGGACTGATTTAGTATATAGCACACAGGGTGGGAAAGCTGTTGAAATGAAACGGTTTCCTTCACAATAATATATGCAATCCACCAACACCTAAGGAACACTGAAATCAAGCTAAAGATTTTCTCATTTTGGCACACTTATGGATAACTGCTTTGGTCCTTAGCGTATTGAAGTTGACAAAAAAACTATTCTTATTACTACTATCAAAAATTTAATTTTTCTGTTTTCCACTAATAAAGTATCAGGATCAATTGTTTTTGTTTTTGTTTTGAAACATTAGAGTCTCATTTTGTTACCTAGACTGGAGTGCAGTGGCACAATCTTGGCTCACTGCCGCCTACTCAACCTCTCAGGTTCAAGTGATCCTCCTGCCTCAGCCCTGCAAGTAGCTGGGAATACAGAAGCATGACATCATGCCTGGCTAATTTTTGCATTTATTTATTTTTGAGACAAATTTTCACTCTGTCACCCAGGCTGGAATGCAGTGGTGCCAACTCGGCTCACTGCAACCTCTGCCACTCGGGTTCAAGAGATTCTCGTGCTTCAGCCTCCCAAGTAGCTGGGATTACAGGTGCCTGCCACTATGCCAAGCTAAAATTTTTGTATTTTTAGTAGAGATGGGGTTTCACCCTATTGGCCAGGCTGGTCTCGAACTCCTGGACTCAAGTGATCCACCTGCCTCAGACTCCCAAAGTGCTGGGATTACAGGCGTGAGCAACTGTGCCTGGCCGCTCTTTTCACTTCTACCTTCTACTGTGATTAACTCAGAGTTGGTACTCAGGAGACAGTTTAATGAATATATGGAACATATCTTTTACGGCCATTTTTCAAAAAGCAAGTTATTACAATGGATTGCATTCTAGTGATCCCCACACATTGTGTCCCACAATGTCTACACATTAAAGGCCACCCCCTACACAGGTTCTCAATGCATTCCTCAAAATGTATATATAAATGGACTGTACGAAAATTGAATGAAAGACGTACATGTCCTGAAGGAATAAAAATCTTACAGCTGTGTTATTGTTACAACAAAATAAAGAATCTCCAGGAAAGTGCTTCTATAGTTCACAATAAATGTATATCATAATTTATGAAACTTATCACGTAATTTATCACAAATGAAATGATGGCAGGTATCATTAGATGCTCCAAATTGGAAAGTCTTCAGCTTCAATGAGATACCCTGGGACTTAACTTTGTCAGTAGTGTTCAGTTCTGACAAAATTTTCAAAAATGTATATGAAATGCTAGAACAGATCATTAATGGAGAAGTGAAGGCACAGAAGAAAAAAATATTTAAAATTATAGATTGAGATTGGTGTAAGAAGGTTAGATAATTTAACATAAGGCTATGAGTTTGTAGATATTACTGTTTGTAATATATAACTGTCGGGACAAGGGACAGGAATAGGAGATAATCAGGAAGAGAAACATGAAAAGCTTCAGTTACTGATAATGTTAATTATTAAAAATTTTATTTTCTCTAAGCCATCTGCAGAGGATCATAAAAGTAATGTTATAATTCTTAGAGTGGGTAGTGAGAGATCAGAGAACCATGAAGACATCACCTAAGCAGGACTTTGAATTAGGACAGGAAAGTCAAGGCTGGCAGGAGCCAATGATAAAGTAAGGGGAAGCATGAGATAAACATGGAAAAGTAGATTAGGATAACACTGCAGCAGCAGTCTTCAAAAGACAGTGAAATGAGAACTGGAAACCCTGAAATCTCAAGCATGGTTCTGAATATATCCTAAAGTCAACTCTGAATAAATATTCTACCAAATAATATAAAAGGCAACTTACTCAATATCTTTCCGTACTGATCCCATGAGATTCTCCCTTTCCCGTATTGCCGTAAAATTTGCTTTGGTTTTATGAAATTCATGTGTATAATCCTGTAATAAATAAATCAACATCCAGTCTCAACAAAAGCTAATTATGGATTTTCATCTCACTTAACCAGTTATGTACTGTTATCACACTGTAAATTTCTGTCCAGAAAACTGCTATTTAAGAAATCAAACTAACCAAAGGTAAAAATAACTTAATAATTACTTTCCTGAAGAGTGACCAATTTCTTTCAAATGAAAATAACTCAGTGCTAGGGAAACAGTGCCATTAAATTATTGTCCTTTGTACCTCCTGGTACTTTATGAGGTGGAATTAGGAAGAAAAAAATTCTGAGATAAAATAACTTATGGCGAAACCCCATCTCTACTGAAATTACAAAAATTAGCTGGGGTGGTGGCATGCACCTCTAGTCCCAGCCACTTCATTCAGGAGGCTGAGGCAGGAGAATCGCTTGAACCCGGGAGGCAGAGGTTGCAGTGAGTTTACACCACTGTACTACAGCCTGGGCAATAGGTCTCAAAAAAACAAGGATATTTAAAGAGTAAATGTCTATCAAGTTCAACAGAGCTTAAAAAAAATGGAGTAAATGCCTAGGAACAGAATAACTGGATCAAAGAATCTTACATTTAAATTTTGGTATTGCTAAACTGTCTTCTAGAAACATTACATCAATCTATATTCCCACAAGCAATATATGAGTGCCCTTTTTTTATTTTTCTCTTGCCCATAATGGGTTACAAATGTTTTAACACTTGCTAATCTGACAGGTGAAAAATCACCTCTTTCTGAGTTCTGTATTTTTATTTGGAAATATTACTGAAAATGTTTTTATAATTTTGGCCACTCATTTTTTTTGTAACCAAGTTTATATCCTTTGTCCATTTTCCTATTTTTTTTCTGATTTCTATTATTTCTCTGTGTAGTAAACAAATTAGTCATTTGTTACAGTTTCCAGTATCAAGTCTTATTTATAAAGTCCTTTCCACTCAAAAATTTATAAATTTCACCCATGCTTTATGATTTCTTTTTCGACTTACTTCTTGGATCCATTTGGAATTTATGCTGGATATGAGGATTGAGATATAATTTTTTTTCAGTCCTTCAATAATTAGCCAATGGTTATAGTTCCACTTGTTTTATAATTTCTCTTTGTCCCATTGATTTTAAACAATGTCTTTATCAGAAGCTAAAAATTTCCATACGTAATTGGGTCTACATATGAACTCTATTCTGTTTAATTATTTTTATTTTTTATTTTTTCTCTAGAATAAAATTGGCTTAACTATTCCAGTTTTTTTTTTTAACAGGTTTTAAGATCTGGTAGAACTAGGAACCCTCTACTGCTTATCTTCATTTTCAGGTTGTTTTTTCTTGATTGTTCTTGTATGTCTATGATTCCTAATGAACTTCAGTGTCATCCTGTCATTTTCTGTTTTTTTTTTTTTTTGAGACGGAGTTTCGCTCTTGTTACCCAGGCTGGAGTGCAATGGCGCGATCTCGGCTCACTACAACCTCCACCTCCTGGGTTCAGGCAATTCTCCTGTCTCAGCCTCCTGAGTAGCTGGGATTACAGGCACGCGCCACCATGCCCAACTAATTTTTTGTATTTTTAGTAGAGACGGGGTTTCACCATGTTGACCAGGATGGTCTCGATCTGTTGACCTCATGATCCACCCGCCTTGGCCTCCCAAAGTGCTGGGATTACAGGTGTGAGCCACTGCGCCCAGCCGTCATTTTCTATTTTGAATTAAACAAACAACAATACAAACCTGCTATTTCCATTGGGATGTTACTGAATTTAGAGAAAAGTCTTCCCATCTAAAAATGGAGTGATTCTTTCCTTTACTTAAATCTTATTCTCTATGTCCCTCAGCAGAATTTTGCACATACAAGTCCTATATATTTCTTATTTAATTTATACATACTTTATAGTTTCTTCCATTATATTTTCTAACAGGTTATCATTTGCATGTAGGAAAACTATTTGCTTTTATGTATTCATTTTGTAATCTACCATCTTACTGAACTTAATTGTTTCCAACTTTTTATCAGTTAATTTTGAGTGTACTAGACCTATCATTTTATCCTGCTACCTCATAGAAATTTTGCCTCTTCCTTTCCAATATTTACATCTTTTTTCTCTCTCTTTTTTTTTTTTGAGACAGTCTTACTCTGTCACCAAGATAGACTGCAGAGGCACAATCTCAGCTCACTGCAACCTCCACCTTCTGGGTTCAAGTGATTCTCCTGCCTCAGCCTCCCAAGTAGCTGGGATAACAGGCACCTACCACCACACCCAGCTAATTTTTGTATTTTTAGTAGAGATGGGGTTTCACCATGTTGGCCAGGCTGGTCTCAAACTCCTGATCTCAAATGATCTGCCCATCTGAGACTCCCAAAGTGCTAGAATCATAAGCAGGAGCCACCATGCCCTATCTATATCTCATTTATTTTTACTGTCTAATTGTACCATCAAGAACTTAAAAAACAATGTTATACATTTGCAGTGATCATGGGTATCCCTGTCTTGATTTTTTTCTTCAATGGGAATGTTTTTATTGCTTTACCTTTACAAACACAATGCTAGCTTTTAATCCAATATATACATTTTTGTATGTATTAGATAAAATATCTTTCTATTCCAATTTTTTTTTTTTTTGAGATGGAGTCTCTCTCTTGTTGCCCAGGCTGGAGTGCAGTGGCACAATCTTGGCTCACTGAAACCTCCACCTCCCGGGCTCAAGCTTCCTCTGCCTCTTGAGTACCTGGGATTACAGGCACACACTTCCACACCGAACTAATTTTTGTACTTTTAGTAGACACGGGGTTTTGCCACGTTGGCCAGGCTAGTCTTGAACTCCTGACTACAGGTGACCCACCTGCCTTGGCCTCCCAAAGTGATGGGATTACAGGTGTGAGGCCACCTATTCTTACTTTTAAAAAGAGTTTTAAAAATTAGAAATAGTTGTTGAATTTTCTCAATATTAAAAATATTTGCGGCTGGGCACAGTGGCTCATGCTTGTAATTCTAGCACTTTGGAAGGCCGTGGTAGGTGGATCGTCCATACACAGGAGTTAGAGAACAGCCTAGGCAACACAGCAAAACCTCGTGAACACAGGAGTTACAGATCAGCCTGGGCAACGTGGCAAGGCCCTATCTCTGCAAAAAACTTTTAAAAAATTAGCCAGGCATGGTGGCATGTGCTTGTGGTCCCAGCTGTTTGGGAGGCTGAAGTAGGAAGATTGCTTGAGCTTAGGAGCTTGAGGCTGCAGTGAGCTGTGATTGCACTACTGTGCTCCAGCATGGGTGACAGAGTAAGACCCTATTTGAAAAAAAAAAAAATTGGCCGGGCACGGTGGCTCAGGCCTGTAATCCCAGCACTTTGGGAGTCCGAGGCGGGTGGATCACGAGGTCAAGAGATCGAGACCATCCTGGTCAACATGGTGAAACCCCGTCTCTACTAAAAATACAAAAACTTAGCTGAGCATCGTGGCGTGTGCCTGTAATCCCAGCTACTCAGGAGGCTGAGGCAGGAGAATTGCCTGAACCCAGGAGGCAGAGGTTGCGGTGAGCCGAGATCGTGCCATTGCACTCCAGCCTGGGTAACAAGAGTGAAACTCCGTTTCAAAAACAAAAACAAAAACAAAAAAAAACTTGCCCTCCTGTTTGTACTACTATATTTTTAACATATCCTCCATTTCGATCTGTAAGAGTTTATTTCATTTTATTGGTACATATACATTTAATATTTTCTCAAATAATATACTAAATATAGAAAATCATTCCCCCTCCATATTATCTTCAAAGCCAGATGAAAGTATACTCTAATCCACCACGTTATTGTCTATACATGACCATTGGCTATTTCACTGTTATAGCTCGACAGCTAGGTCTCCCAGAGTGGAACTATATGTACCCAGTGATGAATATTACTCAACTTCACCAGGAAAAACCAAGAGCTATTAAATATTTTCTGAATTTTATAATACTGACCAAAAAATTTTTAAAAAGTAAAACAAGTCCCCATACCATGGCATTTATTTTCTCAGATTTTTCTCTTTGTCCTTTTAAATACATGTGCACATATCCTGACCTCGTGATCCACCCACCTCAGCCTCCCAAAGTGTTGGGATTACAGGCGTGAGCCACCATGGACATATCTTATGCAGGGATTAAAACAAAACAAAATAAAAAACACCAAACTCTGTGATAACAGAAAAGTCTTGAGCCCAATATATTACCTGCAGTATGTCTCTATGTCGTTGTAATGTATGCATCAGGGCCGTATTCAAGGAGGGGACACCTGTACTGTTGGTATATTCTGCCATTTTATCATTTACCCCTGTAAGCTAGAAAGAAAGGAGAAAAAAACAACCAAAATATTTAATGAAGCACTATAAAAAGCTACAAGCAAATTATTTGCCTATATGCCCTTCTGGCTGACGGCAAAACAAAATGAAACAAAAAACAAGATAGCAAGTAACAATTCAGCATTTCCTCCACATAATCCATAAAGACCAAAATAACACCATATGACCTGAGAATGGCTGTCATCAAAATTTGAGTGGCCTGGGGAGGCACACATCTTGAATGGAATGGATAATTTCAATAAGCATGTCTGTCTCAATATAATCTAGTACCCTATCTAACAAGTGCATGGTTATTTGCAAAAACAGCCATTTAACAGAAAGCACTTACCCTTGCCAAAAGTTGTTCAATCTCAATTGCCATTGTCTCAAACATTCTGTCTTGGCTTGATCCATTTAAAAGGGGTGTTGTATCAGAACTAAAAAGAAGTTCAGTTAAAGAGGATCCATTACTCAAATACAGTCCTTTAAAACATACTTAAAATAAGGTAGTTAATAGGAGCCATAAAAGGAATTATGCATTATGTTACAGGGTCTGTGAGAAACAATCTTTTACATTTTTACCCCAAAGGAATCACAGTTCCTTCAACCTTAAGTTCTCTCTTCTTTCCTTTACTGTTACCAAGAGGAAGTAAAATTGAGATTTAAATGATCCACAGATTGGATAACAAGCTATTGAATACTCAGAAACTGGCTTTAAATCCAATACATACAGCCATGTCCTGCATGCTTTGGTACTAATCTTCCACATTTCCGCTTATAATATGCAATCATCCTTTTGTTTTGTAAAATTGTGTTAAATTGCTTTTTCAAATCTGAATAGTCAAAAATTGATCTTTTTACAAGTGAAACTTATGTTTGACAGATTCAAATTCTAAACGCACCTGTCCTCAGTGTTTCTTTTGTCTTTTCTAAAACACCACTAACCTTCATTAGATTAGGTATGTATGAGCATATGAAGAGCAGCTCAATATAGACCTAAGTTATACTGGACACAGATAAATGCCCAGGTAATTGACTATGCTCTCCAATCTTACCAAAGACTTTGTCCTGCCCTGCAAATGAAAAAGATTAAATAAATGTTCTGTAGACTACTAGTATAAATCTTCCCTTACCAGATATATGAGAAAGAACAATAGGCCAATAGAATTAAAGCTTCATAAGGGGAGAAAAAATTGTCTCTGTCTTATTCATAGATATATGCCTAGCACCTAGTACAGAGCCTGGCACATAGTAGGTGCTCATTAAATGTTTGTTGAATGAATGAATGCGAGAGCAATCCCTACTACTGGTTATTCCATACTCATCATATTCATACATTCATCAGGACAGTATAAGAGTAAAGGGAAGATGGGCGCGGTGGCTCACGCCTATAACCCCAGCACTGTGGGAGGCTGAGGCGGGTGGATCACGAGGTCAAGAGATTAAGACCATCCTGGTCAACGAGGTGAAACCCCATCTCTACTAAAAATACAAAAATTAGCTGGGCATGGTGGTGCGCGCCTGTAGTCCCAGGTACTCGGGAGGCTGAGGCAGGAGAATTGCCTGAACCCAGGAGGTGGAGGTTGCGGTGAGCTGAGATCGTGCCATTGTACTCCAGCCTGGGTAACAAGAGCGAAACTCCGTCTCAAAAAAAAAAAGGAGTAAAGGGAAACGTCCAAAAACTAATTCTTCACAATACTAGAATTCAGTTAAATTGAATTCATCCTACAGGTCTATAGGTGGGTAATGATTCACAGACCTTGAAGTTCTGAAAATACAGAAAGTTAAAAAAAAGAAAAAGAAAAAGATTCCTGGAATAAAATTCTAGTTATTGCTTAGTTGACTCATTGTGACATGTTTCCAACCTGGGCATTAAACAAGAAACTTTACACATCAAATCTTCATCCTCATGGCCTTAGGTTTTTTAATGAAAGGGGAGTTAGGCTGAAGTAATTTTACAAAGCCAGTTCCAGTTTGTAGCAGAATTTCTTAGGAAATGTTTTCAAGATAGTTTTTCCTTTAGAGGAGTAACAAGAAAAAAGTATTAGTTCAGGAAGCACACAGAACATAGAAAATGCATAGAAAGAACATTCTTCATTCTCTTGACTTGCTAAATAAAGACAAGCCCAGAGCAATGCAATCTATTTAACGTGTTGGTAATTTATTTTTAGATTCTGGAGTCAATGTTGGCCCTGCTGCCTTCACAACCAATGAGCCCTTATGAAAAAGAAACAGTGCTTTGGCTATAGTATTGAATTCACTTTTTGTTCGAATGTACACAATATAGAAGGGTTTAGAGTGTGGGCTCTGGAGATAGACCTGGATTCAAATCCAAGCTCAGATTTTGTTGTTTTTATTAGCTGGCAAATATCCTGCTCACTTTTAAACTTTGAAAAAGTATGTAAAGTCAGTGTGGATTAACAACAATTCTTATACCAGCAATTTCACTGCTAGGTATATAGAAACATTCTGTGTAAAAATGTTCCCAGCAGCATTTATAGAAAGCTCTTACCTAACATATAATGAACATTCTATGTCAGCTATCAAAATTATTATTAATTAGCAAAAATTAGAAACAGTGTCCATCACCAAATGGTTAAAGTGTGATACAGTCATACAATACTACATATGAATTACAAATGAATATACCAGAATTAAATGAATCCATAGCTGAATCTCAAACTGTTAAAGGAAAAAAACAATTGCAAAATAAATATACTATATATATACCTATATTACTACATAACATAATAGGATACTATGAATTGTTCAGAAATACAAACATGCAGTAAGAATATATGTTGATTATGGTGTGGGAGAAAGTGGAGTGCCATAAGGGACTTCAATGGAATGATTGATCATTTTTTTAAAATGGGAGATTTGTAACTGTCTTAAATCTCTTTTTTTTTTAATTTGTTATTATTTTTTTTAATGGAGTTTTGCTATTGTTGCCCAGGCTGGAGTGCAATGGCACAATCTTGGCTCACTGCAACCTTTGCTCCCAGGTTCAAATGATTCTCCTGCCTTAGCCTCCTAAGTAGCTGGGATTATAGGCATGTACTGCCACGTCCAACTAATTTTTTGTATTTTTAGTTTCACTAGGCCAATCTCAAACTCCCAACTTCAGGTGATCTGCCCGCCTTAGCATCCCAAAAGCGCTGGGATTACAGGTGTGGGCTACTGCGTCCGGCATTTTTTGTTATTTCTATTTTTTTTAGAGACAGGGTTTCACCATGTTGCCCAGCCTAGTCTTGAACTCCTGGGCTCAACTGATTTACCTTTCTCAGCCTCCCAAAGTGCTGGGATTACAGGTGATCCACTGTGCCTGGCCACTCCTAATATTTTTTTGAAACAAGTGGATGACTTAAAGTGAGCATAAGCTTCAAAGATAAGAATGTATTTTCCAGGCCGGGCCCGGTGGCTCACGCTTGTAATCCCAGCACTTTGGGAGGCCGAGGCGGGTGGATCACGAGGTCAAGAGATCGAGACCAACCTGGTCAACATGGTGAAACCCCGTCTCTACTCAAAATACAAAAAATTAGCTGGGCATGGTGGCGCGTGGCTGTAATCCCAGCTACTCAGGAGGCTGAGGCAGGAGAATTGCCTGAACCTAGAGGCGGAGGTTGCAGTGAGCCGAGATCGTGCCATTGCACTCCAGCCTGGGTAACAAGAGCGAAACTCTGTCTCAAAAAAAAAAAAAAGAATGTATTTTCCATACATTCAATATAATAATATACTAGTTTCTCAAAAAAGTACCAAAATTAAAAATAGTTTTGATAATTAACAGCAAGGTACACACTACATTAGATACATTCTAATAGAATAAACACCAGAATAGCAATATGTATACTTGGCACCTGGGTGGATCCGCAGGTTCATTTAGCAACTGGAAAACACAAGAAATATATATCAAGCGTACAAATCAGCCACCTTTTCCTACACTGGCTGAACACTCATATTGTTGATATAAACTTATTCTCAAGTTCTAGGAAGATTCTCCTGAGACTGTAACAATCTTTGTCTAAGGATTTCAAATAAATGCTAGTCTCAAGAATTCAGAAGAATTTTAATAAGTCACTAAAAAATAAAACAATCAATGACCAAACAAAACACCAAAAATTCACCAATAGACCAACTTACAGAAATCATATATTTTAGTTTATTTTTTACTGCTTTAAACACATAGTTAAGGCATAAGAGACAGAATCTGGTAGTACCTATACCTGTCGCGTCTTCCATCTCGGGCACTGCTATGACTGTAACTTGTACATAGTTTGCTGAAGGAAACTAGTTTCAGGTCAAGTTCATTTTCCAGCTGTCGAGCCTGTTTCCTGAGATCTTTAACAAAATTATAACAGAAAATAATTAGACACAAAAAGTCCATCAACAAGACACAAAAATCACAAGACTATTTTGAAGAAAACAAACTATGAAAATGATCATATACTGATCTCGTTACCCCCATAAAAAAAAGTGTTAAAAGAAGGAAACCAATGACTTGCCCAGCAAAGCAAATCAGTCACTTATGAACTTCAGAGGGGGCAAGAAGGGAAGTAGCAATGGGAGATGCAACTCTGCAGCTTTACTCCAAAAATGGCTAGAAAACAAATGTTGTTCTACCCTTCCTGAAACTACTTGTATAGCAAAAACTTAACTGTATAGCAGTAACTAAAATTCCATAATTTATTCCATAATTCCAAAAACTTAACTGTATAGCAATAACTAAAATTCCATAATTCAGAGAAAACAAGAGAATACAAATCACAAAGGAACTAAAAATACGGTTTCTGACCATTGTATCAACTTACCAATTAATATTACAAGAAAAAAGCATTATTTTTTTGAAAGGAATTTTTCTTTTTATGTTCCAAAGCTTTATTAGACTTATTAACTTCTTTTCATAATAGCAAAATGACTTATCTTTTTTTTTGAGATGGAGTCTCCTTCTGTCACCCAGACTGGAGTAAAGTGGCATGATCTTGGCTCACAGCCGACTCCACCTCCTGGGTTCAAGCAATTCTTCTGCCTCAGCCTCCCAAGTAGCTGGGACTACAGGCAGACACCACCACACCTGGCTAATTTTTGTATTTTTAATAGAGACGGGGTTTCACCATGTTGGCCAGGATGGTATCAATCTCCTGACCTCAACTGATCTGTCCACCTTGAACTCCCAAAGTGTTGGGATTACAGGTATAAGCCACCATGCCTCGCCCAAAATGACTTTTCAATTGAACATAAAGAAAAAAAAGTTACACAAAAATTGTCTTTTTTTTGTTGTTGTTATTAGAAAAGAGATCTCACAATGTTGCCCAGACTGGTCTCAAACTCCCAACCTCAAGTGATCCTCCCATCTGGGCCTCCCAAAGTGATTTCAGGCATAAGCCACCGTGCCTGGCCAAAAACTGCCTTTAAAAAACTTACTGTTTACTCTTAAAAAAAAAAATAAAATAAAATAAAAAATAAAAAACTTACTGAAAGTAATCTGGAGGGCTAAAAGTAACAATAAACAATGTGCTACTAACAAGATCTAATATGAGTATGACAGAAATAAGTACGTAAGTTTTAATAGCAGAAGCAAACAAGGAAGCAAGCAGAAAAATTGGTTTAGCAGTCTGGCATTTAAGGGGTTGTGTGAGAGAAGCCACAGTCTGGACATCCACACAGAGATATAAGTGTCTCATTCATGGCAAAGTGAAGGTTAAAATAAAAGGGCAGAAGTACCAGAGATAACGGTATAAGAATCTCTCTTTCAGGGATAAAGAATACAGAACATTATTTCAACATACTTTTCAACCAGAAATAAAAAGTACAGTTAATATAGTGGAACATATTTGCCCAGAGACCAAATGCCAGTTTGAATCTCAGCACAGCCACTAACTGACTCTAAGATTTATCGACAATCTACTTAACCTATGAAATTCAGCTTCTTGTTTTTTAAACCCCTACCTTCAGTATTCAATATTAGTAATCATATGCTTAAAGCAGCTGGCACAGAGTAGGTTGTCAGTAATGAGCAGCTGTAATATTATAGCATGGTACTTCAAAAAAACCACCGTCTAATGACTAATAAAAGTATCAGTAGCCACTTCTACATAATTTTAAAATGTTTTCTAGCGGTCGGGCCCGGTAGCTCATGCCTGTAATCCCAACACTTTGGGAGTCCGAGGCAGGTGGATCACGAGGTTAGGAGATGGGGAACATACTGGCCAATATGGTGAAACCCCATCTCTACTAAAAATACAAAAATTAGCCAGGGGTGGTGGCGCATCCCTGTAGTCCCAGCTACTCAGGAGGCTGAGGCAGGAGAATCGCTTAAACGCAGGAGGCAGAGGCTGCAGTGAGCCGAGATCATGCCACTACACAGCAGCCTGGGGCGACAGAGCCAGACTTTGTCTCAAAAAAAAAAAAAAAAATGTTTTCTAGCTAGTACATACATTTCAAATGGGCAGTGAAACACATGTTCTAAACTATAAGCACACTTTTCTGTGATTGGAATACTTGTCTTGTTTAGTAGAAACATAAGTAAAAGCATATTGAAAGTATGACAGGCCAATCTGGATAAATTCAGAATGAAGTTTCTTAGACCAAGTAGCTGACAGTGACAATATTGTAATTTCTAGAGGCTTCCGTGGATACCAACAGGAACAGGGCAAATGAATTTGAAAAGTAGTTTCTATGCTGCAGTAAAGCAAAGAGATCATTGAGAGAAAAAGGCGAGCTTTCTCTGTTCTTGTTGATCATCAAGGTTCAGGAATGAGTTTTATGTAAGCTCACTTTATTGGACTGTATTTTCATGAATTAAATGAATGCATTTGTCAAATCAAAAAAAGGTTTTCTTGGTGGGAGAAGTATAGCAAATGTAACTGCAATCCACACAACTTTTTCAGTAAAACCAATTCTAGGCTCCAGAGCAGCAGAAGAAGTTATTTTCTCTCCCTTAAAACACCCAATCCTGGAAACCTCCAGACTGTAGTTGTCATAGGGACCCAATAGGAGACATTCTGTTCGTACTTCCTCCGACGGACCGGAATGTAAGTTCCTCCTTTCTCCTTTCCCACTCAGTTTTCCAACAGTGACCTCAACTCCAAGGCGCCGACTCCTCCAGTCTCCTGGGCTCTGAACCTTCTCCCTCAACATTCGTTTCCTCTCAGAGTTGGTACCCCAAGCCCCTTCGTCCGAGTTCCATTACTCCCTCAGTACAGTTCTACTAGGCGATTCAGGTCCCTCTTCCTCTACATCCCCTCCCTGTCCACTCTGTCCAACCCCCTGCCCCACGTCCCGCTCACACGGCCCGGCCAGGCCAGCGCTCCCGCCCCAGACCATTCAGGCTCCTCAGTCCCCAGGCCCCGGGGCTCCCACTTAGGCAAGCCAGGCTGCTGAGCTCGGCCACTCCTGGGGTCTGGTTCTTTCCTCTGCTGCTTTTCCCAAGATCCGTCCTCACTCAGCCCCTCTCACCCTCGTGGGACGCGCCCGGAGGCCTTCTCGTCCTCACCTTCCCAGTAATTGCTGGTTCCTGCCGCCATCTTTGTTGTCCAACGTCAGCCGGGATAGGGGAGCATAGGCGCCGCAGGCCAGAAAGTCACCACTGCGCCTGTTTCCGCCCCGAGCGCCAGGGCCGATGGGATGCGAGCCTCCGCGGACACTGCCACCTGCTGATCAATTCGTTATTTTACAGCTTTTAAGTAGCGAGAGATCAAAAACTTCAGCTTTGGCTCCTGACGCTCCCTGAATGTTTTTCATTCCCACTTTCTGCGCCCCAGTTCGCGGCTTATCCGTTCTCTCAGCAGGTGTCTACTTGACGGGGAGGAGAATCATCCTCAGGCAACTTTCTCAGTTTCCCTCACCTTATCTCTAATGTGTATCCTCAGGCAATTTCTTCCTTTCTCAGAGACAGAGACCCTCTTCCCAGAGTCATTTTCTTCTTCCTACCTCCCCGCCTGTGCTCCATCATCCAGGCTCTCCGGCATATGCACTCTTCTCGCTGCTTTGATTGTGTCTACAGTAGTTCCAGTTCCAGCCCTTTTTCCTTGCCAGCCACCACATCTAGAGAGAGTGAGCTAACTGCTTCCACATGCTCTCCACCTGAGAGGAGGTTGAGGGCTGTCCAAACCCATACTTTACAGATACAGAAATTATCGCAGTCTGCTGGTACTGACATTTTACCTTTTCTAGTGAAGTATAGAACCCTTAATTCCTGTAAAGTCCTTTTTCCTACTCATTTATAATATAGTTGTTTTTAAGTATTTCCTCTGCATTCATTGAGAGAACCACATCAGTCAATGTTATAATATTTGCTTCAACTGTCAGGCATAAGTTAGAGAATTCAAGGGAAGAGGAAAGCTTAGTTGATTTATGCATATTTTTACTCTTCTCCCTTCCTAGTGTCCCCAGATTCCTTTTTTGTTTTTTATCGTTTCCTTTCTGTTTCAAGAATTTCCCTCCGCCATTTTTTTTTTTTTAAAGAGTAGGTCAGCTGGTGACAAATTCTATTCGTTTTTTTTCCTTCATCTATGAATGTCTTGATTTCCCTTCATTCTTGGGGAACAGGATATTGCTGCCAGATACCGAATCTGGAGTGGACAATTTCTTTTTGCAACACTTGAAAAATGTGCCAATTCTGGCCTCCATAGTTTGAGGTAAGAAATTGACTACCATCTGAATTGTTTTCCCACAGTAGCTAAAGTATTTCTCTCGCACTGCTTTCAAGAACTTTACTTTTCAGAAGTTCTGATGTGCCTTGGCATAGATTTCTTTGGGTTTATCCTGTTTGGGATATCCTCAGCTTCTTGATTCCTAGATTTATGTCTTGTGCCAAATCTGGGGGATTCTCAGCCATTGTTTCTTCCAACACTTTTTCTATCTCATACTGTTTCTCTTCTTGTTCTGAGAGTCTGATGATGTGAATGTTAGATCTCATGTTAATGTCCCACATAGCTATGAGGCTATGCTAATTTGTTTTCAGTCTATTTTCCATCACTCAGATTTGGTAATAAATGCTATTCTGTATTTGCTGACAGTAAAGTATGTCTTTCCTCTGTTCCCTCCATTCTGCCGTTGAGCCCATTTCTTGAGTCCATGTCAATTACTGCATTTTTTATAACTAAAATTCCATTCAGTTCCCCATTATATCTTCTGTTTCTTTTCTGAGACTCTTTTTATCATTTGTTCTAAGTTTGTTTGTGATTGCTCACTAAAGTATTTTTATTATAGCTGCTTTAAAGTCCTTGTCAGATAATTCCAACATCTGTGTCATCTTGGTGTTGGGGTCTGTTGTCTTTTTTTCATGCAAGAAATTTTCTGGGCTATTGAAATGATTATTTTTAAAAATTGTATCCTGATGTTTTAGGTATTCGTTATGAGATTCTGGATCTTATGTAAGTCTTCTGTTTAAACAGACTTCCTCTGACACTATGCTGGTGGGGGACATAGGGGAATGCTTGCTACTTCCTGATGGAAGTTCAGGCTCTCCCTTGGCCTTCATTGATTCCCCAGGCAGGAGGTGCCTTGTTGCTGCTGCCCATGTGGTCCCCACTGCCACCACGGCAGGGAGCCTCATTACTGCTGTGCAATGGACAAGAAGTCCAAGTGGAGGGGTGGTGGGGGGGTGCTTTATTACAGCTGGTGAGTGTGGAAGCCTAGCCTCCTCGCTCAGCCTTTGCTGGCACGGAGTGAAGGTAGGCCTCAGTTTTTTTCTGTGGCATTTGCCTGGAGTGTTGAAATTATTATCTAAAAGTATTCAGTCTTGTTAGGACACCTGTTTCCTGGTCCCTTATCTAGAGAGAGAAGGCTTTCCATTTTCCTTTGGGCTTTTCTTGTCTGTACCCTTTGGCATTTCTGGGTTGCTAGCTTCTCCAGCACCCATTATAGGACATAGGAAACAAAAGGGAAACCCAACGAACTCATCTTCGTGTTGTTTGCATCCTAAGGTCCCTAGCTGGTCTAACTTCTTCTTTCCACCTTTTTGAGTCTTTTTAAAATTATATATAATGTATTATTATTTTTTTTTTTTGCTGTACTTAGTGGGAAGAATAGAAAGAAATACAGCTAATCCATATTGCCCAGAAGTGAAATTGTTCGTTTAATTTTTTTAATGTTTTAATTATCTGGCTGGATATGGTGGTTCTAATCCCAGCACTTTGGGAGGCTGAGGTGGTAGGATTGCTTGAGTCCAGGAGTTCGAGGCCAGCCTGGGCAACATAGTAGGACCTCATCTCTACAAAAAAATAAAACATTAGCCAGGCGGGGTGGTGTGCCCTGTAGTCCCAGCTACTCAGGAGGATGAAGTGGGAGGATTGCTGAGCCCTGGAGGTCAAGGCTGCAACATGACCATGGCACTGCACTCCAGCCTGGGTGACAAAGTAAGACCCTGTCTGAAGAAAAAAGAAAAAGGAAAAGAAAAAAAATCAGCTAAAATTCTTCATCTCGTCTTTTACTTTCTTGAATTTATTCATCATCATTTTTTTTTTTTTTTTGAGACAGAGTTTTGTTCTTGTTGCCCAGCCTGGAGTGCAGTGGTGCAATCTTGGCTCACCACAATCTCCACCTCCCGGGTTCAAGCGATTCTCCTGCCTCAGCCTCCTGAGTAGCTAGAATGACAGGCATTTTGTATTTTCAGTAGAGACGGGGTTTCTCCATGTTGGTCAGGCTGGTCTCGAACTTCTGACTTCAGATGATCCACCTGCCTCAGCCTCCTCCCAAAGTGCTGGGATTACAGGCGTGAGCCACCACACCCGGCCTGTCATCATTCTTTAAAAATTTCTGGTAACTGAGAAATCTGTACTTCCCATAGGATTGTTTCTATTTTTCTTGACCTTTCATAATTTAATCTTGTCTTTTGACAATAAGAACTTTTGATTGGATGATGATTATTATAGTTATAATTTTATATTAATCATTTGAGGATCTGGATGATGTTGTCTTTCTCCAGAAAGAATTTACTGTCTTTTCCTGCAGGCAGTTCAGGTAGGGCAGATCAGCTTAATCCAATACGGGGTGGAACTAATATCAGGAGGGATTCTGTGTTTGTTAAAATTGGTCTATTTCTGGTTAGCCCTTAATTCTAACATGTAGGCATTCAAGTTTTCTAACTGAAAGCCTGTTTACCAGTGCCCCTTCCTTGACAAGTGCTAACCTCATATATTTCCCCCACCCAGTGATATTGCCTGAAACTTCTGCTTGGGTTCTCTGCCTCTTTCCTGGCCTCTCTTCTGTCACCTACAAATTGACAAATGCCTGGAGGTGAAAGTTTTACTATCATGCTCACCTCTCAGCTCTTTTTGTTTCAGGATCTTGATCCTATAAGTCCTTCTTTCCTTAGTAGTTCATCCAATCCTTCCATTTTTTTTTTTTAATAAAATGCAGCTTTTCTGATTGCTCTTGATGAGAAGGTCTTTCCCTTTCAAGCCAATCCATCCATAGCTGGAAGTGGAACTAAATTTTTTTATTTCTAATTTATCTGTAGATTATTTTGTATTTTCCACATATATGATCACATCATCTAATAATGACAAATTCATTTCTTACCAATATTCATTCATATATGCTATTTGTATTTTCATGCTTCATGGCTGAGATCCATTCTGATATTAGAGCAAAGCTCAGGTATTAAATACTTTAGTAGGCATTTTTGTTGCCATGTTCAGGGAGGAGTTGTAAGTGCTCTGATTTTGCAGTTCTCATTTGACTGGCAGGACTCTAAATTTTCCTCCTTTTCTTTTCATCATCTAATTGTTTTTTGCTTCTTTTATTTTCATCACCTGATTATCAAAGGGTGCTTCCCCATTTTTCATTTTTTCCCTTCACTGGAAGCTCCTCTTTTCTTTTGAAACTATGTTTCAAAGACGGCCTCATTAAGTCACACCTGCTCCCTTTAGATTGTGGTCACTCTGAAGCCCCTTTCCTCTGGCTTGTGGTCAGATCTGCTTTGACATGCTTTTTAGATTGAGAGTTAGGTGGACCTAGTCTTTCTGGCAATAGTTTTAGACCAAGATTAGAACATATCTTCCTTTTTCTGGCATCTCTCGCTTGTCTTCCCTGCAGTTTATCTCCATGTGACTTCGTTCCACAGAGCCTGTGGGTTGCTGCTGGGGTGGGCCTGTGAGAATCCATGTTGAGATTTGCTGGTTTTCCTCATCTTACTCAGTTTGAAGTTTCAAAATTCTCTGACTTCAAATTATGCCGAGAGAGTGGTTTCTGTATGCTTTTTCCTTCTTGTGCTTGCATTATTTTGCAATGAAATATCAGGAGACAGGTAGCCAGGCTACCACTAATGTTTTAAACAATCTGGAAGTTTGCTTTCATTCTTGAAAGGTATGTTCAATACAGAATCCTATGTTGGAAGTTATTTAATGTTTTCCCTAGCATTTTAAAAGTATGATTTCAACGTACTTTGGTTTCCATTGTGGCGAGTGAGTCTAATTGCTAATCTCTTTTCTCTTTGTCTTTGTTGATCTGCAATTTCACTGATCTAAGTGTGGATGTTACTTTTTCTTGTTTGGATTGATTTTCTTTAATCTAGGGTTGCTATCTTTTTTTTTTTTTTTTATCAGTTTGGGGAAAATTCTGTCAGTGTCTCTGTTTCCTATGCTCCATTCTTTTTCTCTCCTCTAAAACTGGGGTTGTCAAACATATAGTATTAGTCATTTGTTAAATCCACATTTTAACCCTCTCCTTTCTGTTTCTACCTTTTTGTCTCTGTGCTACCTAATAATTTCTACAGATCTGTCAACTAATTACTTCTCTGTGCCCAGTCTGCCATTCCAACTGTCCATTTTAGTTTCTGTACTTTCATTTCCAGAAGCTCTACTATTATTTTAACGATTCTTGTGATAGTCTCAGATGTATCTTTTATTTGAAAACAATAATTATATTTTATAGTTTAATAATATAAACATCTGAAACCTGTATAAAACCTTTTCTGTGCTTTTTTCACTTGTGAAAAATTGTGAGGTCTTTTCCACCTCCAGGAGGGACCACCTTCCACTAGAGATTCCAGTTGAACTTGGTCACCTCGAAGCAGTGCCGCATAGCTTGACAGCCGGACCACCCAAGCTGTGTGCATAGCTGCCTAGGTTCTAGACATCCTATATCCTATGCCCAGCTCCTCTTTCCAATATGTTCCATTCACATTCTGCTAAATAGAAAACTGTATAATCCTTCCTCTTTTGCCCTCCCAAAACTCACATCTTCCAAATCAAAACCCAGGAGTCAACTCTGTATTATCTCTGCAACTTTTCCGTAAATCTAAAATTATTACTTTTTAAAATCTAGAAGTCCTGCATTTTAGCCATTACTATAGCTTTCCCAGTCCCTTTCTCTTCTGTTCCCTCTCTTTAGGATCAATGCTTTTGACACTAGATCAAAAGCCTGTTTAGTCTTGAAAAACTCTGCTAGGAACCATATGTACATAATTAATAATAATCATAAATACTAGAATAACCTCAAATATTTGAAATTAGCAATCTAGACTTTCCCATTACTCCCTCACTTGGGCTCAATCTCAATGGCAATCACGGAATATAATCCATGTTATCATAGCAATTTCTATTTAATCAGTACTCTATTTCCTTCATGTTCCATCTTGTTTCTCCACTTGCTGATTTTCCACCTACAGACTTTATCACTGCCTCTTCATATTGCTTCTAATTGAATCAATAAATTATCTTTGCTGAATTTGAGACATCCATCTCAATATACTTCCACTTCCAATTACCATACCTTCAATCTTATCAAGTAATTCTCATCCTTCTTTTCTTCAACCTTCCAGGTTGTCCTCTAAATTTCAACACCTTACTACCCCATATAGGCCAAACTGTCTCATTCTTGCTCACCTTGTCTACATTTGTTTACACACAGTAATTAGGGAGGAGGATTATTTGACCTCAACCAAAAGGCCAAAGAAATAGTATGTTTGCTTTTAATATTCTACTAATGTAGGTGAAAATGGTGATATTAAAGTTAAAATTGGGGGGCTGGGTGCTGTGGCTCACGCCTGTGCTCCCAGCAATTTGGGAGGCCGAGGTGGGAGGATCACTTGAGGTCAGGAGTTCCAGACCAGCCTGGCCAACATGGCAAAACACTGTCTCTACTAAAAATACAAAAATTAGTCAGGTGTGATGGTGAGCGCCTGTAATCCCAGCTACTTAGGAGGCTGAGGCAGGAGAATCGCTTGAACCTGGGAGATAGAGGTTGTCGTGAGCTGAGATCATGCCATTGTACTTCCAGCCTGGGAGACAGAGTAAGACTCTGTCTCAAAAATAAATAAATAAAATAAATTTATAAATAAAGTTAAAATTGGGCTTTATCTACTGATTGTATTGCTTTTAAGTTGTGAGTAATAATTAATGGTGTATTTATCTGAGGTCTGCAATAAATAGCATAGAATCAGTTGGCATTCTAAGTGACAGTAAGACATGAAGACTGACACAATGGCACTTATTCATAAGTGAGTACTATTAGCATTGACAGTCATGTTTACTTTGTTGAGAACAATCAGCTATTAGAAATCTGAAAAACTGAACATAATAACTAGATTACTGTTTATGAAACAAACCAAAAGGGTTCTTGATTCAGGTGTAAGAAAAGTAAGAAAATTCAGGAAAATATTTCAAACATTGAGAGAAAAAGAACCGTTATCACTATTCACACTTCCTGTAGCAGTTAAGCAAGGCTGTTTTCACTAACAAAGCATAAATACAACTTAATTTCATTTAAAAACAAATATGAAGCATTTTGGCATAAAACTTTACTGCCATGCTTTAGACAATCGATTGAACCACATAACAAATTTTTCTTTTTTCTTTGGAATTTGTGTCTCAGAATTTCTTCTAAATTAAAAGATCATCTATAAACGGAGCTTTGTTCATACATTTGATAAAGTAACTTTCTTTCAAAGGAGTAAGAAGACAGCATATGAAGGAAAATGATGCTGGTTATCATGGGCATTCAATTCCAAGCCAGATATTATGTTGGGCCCTTTGATAACATTATTTTGTTTAACTTTCCACTGCAATCCTATCAAGGATTATTCTTTAACCAGTAGAGAAACTGAGGCTCAGAGAATGTCAAGAAACTTGTACAAGCTTACATCAGAAGCAGTAGCAGAGCCAAGAATCAATCACAGATTGGTCCAACTCCAAAGTCCATGCTCAAACCTCTATGCTTTATTTCCTTTACAGCAGAGACTTTTAGATGAACCAATCACTATTGAAGTATAACTTATTTCCATTTCTGTTTCTCTGGTTTGGATTATGAGTTCTTTGTCAGCAGAGTCTGTTTTTTATATAACTTTGCTTTCCCAGTTCCTATTAGGGTAGCAGAAACACGTCGTTGCTGAATGAAAATGGGATACTGAATTCATCTTCACTGTGCCTAAAAGTGCCAGGACACATTATTCTAACTGGGCCTCACCTGGAAAAAGGACCACATTTTTAATGAACAAGTTTAAAATGGGTACATAAAATCTTTCAATGACCAGTTTTGTGTTGTTATTGTGAAATGATTGAACATATATAACAATCTAGCTGAACTACAAACAGAAAACTGTGGCTACTATATAATGTGATTTCAGAAATGAAGCCTTCTTTTGAGTCAATTCATAAATACAGAAACATTCCATAGGTGATACCCTGTATTCTGGTACACATTTTTCCCCTAGTATAGGTAGAAAACTATTTTTTTCTGTTTTCCCCCTAGTGTAGGTAGAAAAACTAAATAACTTTCAAACTGGACCTATAACTTTTTCTGGCTTATTGCATCTGAAAAAAAGATTATGAGACAAAACACAAAGGAAGACAAACATCATAAAATAACTTTTATACAGGATTAGTAGATCTGTTTACATATAAAAAACAGAAAGGACCTCATTACAGTTAGATTTCACATAAATTACACATTGACTTTTAAAAACTACTATGCAACTTCATTTAAAGTCCCTTTTAAAAATTTCATTTTGAAGGCACAGTGCATGACATAAACCAAAGACTGAAGCACTTGAGATGAATGCATGTTGGGCACTTCATATAAACAGCTGTAGATTGCTCTAGAACTGGGAGTATCACTTAGAAAAATTGGAGAGGCGAAAAGCTGATATTTAATCTGAGCATAAAAAAATACCATTATGTCATACCTCCAGAAAATCTGTAGCATGGCTGCATAGAAGGTAGTTAGTACACTCATGTTACGCCATTTATAAAAATCATAATCATACATATATATTTACATAATTTATATCCAACTGCCTCAAAATGGTAACCTATTTTCAAATTTCATAATATATTCTCTCAAATCAAAATCAACCAGGATAATATTCTGAAAATCAAGTGGAATAATTAATGAATTATTGCTAAAAACAGGAAAAATGGGTATTGGGAGAGATTTCTTCATGAACTAGAAATCCAAGTTCAGTTGACATTAACCAAAGACTCCAGTAATCCCTCCAAAATTTTAGTTAAAACAAATCAGAAACCTAAAGAGTTACTTAAAAAGTTGCTATGGAAAATCACTGAACATCAATTATAGTGGAATTCTTAGCAATAACAATAAAGCAAAAATATAGGGGAAATGCTGGGTTGTCACTGTTAAAACAATTCCACAAGAAAACCATAACGTAGGGCACTATTACAGCATTCACTACAAGAAGCTTTTCATAAAGCAGGGACAAAACCTGGCACAAGTGCATTTCTGGCAATAACAAGATGAAACTATTTTTAATGTTGAGAATAAATGGAAATGGAGGAGCAGGTCATGGCTACTGAGTAACCTGGTGTTAGCTCAGAAACACAATAGGCTCAGACATAAACACTACGTTTTATTTATTTGTCAACTCATAATTAGTTTTAAATTCAATAGTCATTAATTCAGCAAATCTCATTCAAGTAAAAGTTACCAAAGATTAAGCAATCAATCATACTGGGCCAAATATACAGTATGTTTCCTTTCTGGAAGATGACAAAGTCCCAAAGCAAATCCCTTCAATGAGCATTGCAAGCATTCCTCAACTGGATAGGGTCCCACTCACTACCCAAATGTTCAGCAAAATGCATCAAAACCAAAGGATTTTTCTTTCTGAAATGACTTGGGCACATCTTACTGAACTACATAATCAATACAAGTACATGTACACAGGTAGACCTGAACATTACCTACTCAATCACTTTGCTTTAATTAAGGAGCAGGGAAAGAAGAAGGCTTACAAACTGATCACCAGGACAAACCCATGCCTTGTGAGTAAAGAAAGGCACAACTTAGTTTTGGGCAAAGTTCTTAATACTATGATACTTACTTGCCTCCATAACTCCAAGTAAATGAAAAGTCTCTCTGAGAAACACTGAAGAAATGCATTCCCCATCTCATATGGCTTCAGTGAATGCCGTAAGCAGTTAATATGTTCTAATATTAGATTAGATCCACAAATAAAAGACAGGGCAGGGCTGAGAATATAGTCTTAGTAGTCAGGGATCCTATACATTCACGCTTCTAGGTAACACAAGCTAGGAAAGTCTTGTTTTCCAGCTAACTGCGTTATTTAAAAGTTCATTGAAGATCAAGATTTATCACAGAATTTGGTTTTTCTTTCAGGAAAATTTACTAAAATAACTACTTGTATGTTCATTTCTTTAAAAATTTTATACATGCTTAAAAGGCATGGCCTCAAGCCACTGAGATGTACAGTTAAAGACATATTTGATCCAAGAAAGAAGTAAATGTAAAAGGTATACTCTAGTGAAGACCAATGATAACAAAGTAAAGCCTGTCACATTAACTTTGCTTGATTTGCTGTAATGTCCCAAGCAGGGCCAGCCACTTTTAGGCCCCTTGTTGGTTTCCTGACTGTACTTTAAAAAATAAAGCTGAAAAAGAGCAATATACCACCATCCTTAAAGAAAACACAGAGACTATTAGAAGAAATTGATCATGTATATTCATTAACTATTAGCATCCCACAAGCTCTGTTCCATGTACGAGGTGGCAGAATTTATAGTTGCTAATACCAGAATTAATACCAGAATGGCTTAACCTTGAACCACTGATTTATCACAGATACTTATTAACAAATATCATGACCTCATTATTCTTGCTAAACAAAATCTTTTTTTTATAAAGCCACTTTGAATGCATTCCTCACAAAACCTGATTGAATGACCTCGGTAGGTAGTAAATCACTCCACATGAAGGCTTTGGGATAACTGATACATTAATAGATATAGAATACAATTTGAGAAGATGAGAGCAAGTTTTTTGATCCCCTGATTTAGTATAAGTTCAGCAGCAACTTGGTCATTAAACATTCAAAGGTATTAAACCATTAGATCATTGGTAAGATGCATACTTACAAAAAGCATCATTTCCATTGCATGATAAGACAGACACAATTAAATGCAAATCTTTCAGGTCTTTGCCTGATTGGCAGTGAAGATGACACTTTCACACCAGTGTTTTATCACTCAGCAGTCATGGTTTACATTTTTTTTCAATGGAGGGAGCTATACGTAAAAGCTTTTAGCTATATTGGTTGATCAAAAAGAGACTGTCAAATGAAACATTAGGACAAAGAACCAAATTACTCCCAGAGGCCTATGTGAACAAGACCGGCCAAGCGATTTCAATAATAGTATGCTAATACAGGGTATAGGCTTGGGCTGGAGCATGAAATATAGATATTTTGTGTTCAAATACAGGTTAAGAATGTGCAAGTAGGTCTCTTCCACATTTCTAGATATTTTCAATAGAATTCAGATCTTGTAGGTGGCTGAGTCATCTGAAATCCATGTGTGCAACCTAGAAAAGGTTCCAATTTAGGCAATATTAAAGAATCAGGCATTCCTAGAATAAGCTAGTGCTTCACAGATAAAAGCAGCAGCACCTGTGGGTTTTTACCAAGTTAAAAGATAGGCAACATGAGTTTTAGCTTTTGCTAGATCTATCTCTCAGCTTCATTGAAGTGGACATTTAGATCTTTCACAACAAAGTCAGTAAGCTCTCCCTTAAAATGGGCTATCCAGAAGTTTGCTAAACCTTAAAAGAGAGGTAGTGAAATCTTGCTTACAGCATAGTCTACCAGTTCCGATCTAGCCTTGGAACAGGTAGAAAGCTAAATGGAGAAGCCCATTTATTCATTTCCTACTGTTATATGTGTTTAAAAATCAATTCAACCTCCATTAAACCTGAATAAGAGAAACTCCAGCTATTTAACAACTAGAGAAAAGTACTCCTCAGTAGGTTGAAAAAACCTTGAGTTTTTAAAGCTTTATTTCGATTCTGACTGCTGTCCCTGCCTTAATGTTTCTGGATTCTTTTGGCCATTTAAAACAAAGAAAAATACTAAAGCCACTAGTAAACACCTGATGTGCAAAATACAACATCCCCTAGTTGGCTTTATGTCATTATTACATAAGCTCCAAATAGCTTATCTTAAATTAAAAAGAGAAACAAAGTGGCTGTTCCATCTCTGCTGCATAAATAGAAATCAGATTTTGTTTTTTAAGGTTAAGAGTACTTTAAGGAAGGGAAGTTCAAAACTGCCAGTGAAATTCACAGAGAATACAAATTTAGCAATTTAACTTCCCAAAGCTCTTTGAAGAAGCAAGAGAGTCTCTCTCCTTAATGGAGTGTTCACCCAAGAGGAACTTTAATTTTCCTTGGTACTTATGCTAGGAGATATACAAAATGTGTTTCAGTGTTTGCTAGAATATAATGTTTCCTCTTCAGTGTCTGTTTCATCCTGGAACTCATGGCTTAGGAGGGACTTCTTGGAGCCAGTTGACATCATACGAATTTCATCTTCATACTCATCATGATGCTGCCTGAGCCGATGAAAGCCATCCTTGTGTCTATTAGACTTGATTGAGCAGATGCACCAAATAATGCAAGCTGTTAGGATCAATGCTGACATAGTAGCACCTGACAAAGAAAAACCATCATGTGGGAAAAATTATACTTTAAGGATATGAACAAGCAGCTGCTTACAATGGAACTTTTAAGATTATACCCCTCATTTATTTCTATTTCATGCACTCACAAACACATTTTTATTATTATAGAAGTAGTACATGTACAATATACAAAATTTAAAAATACAGATAAGCAAAACTAATAAAAGCCAAAACCAAAAAACCTACTATTTTTACATTTCCATTGCCCATCATTTTTAATCACCAGATGTTTTGTGTGTGCGTGATCCTCCCACCTTGGCCTCCTGAGTAGTACCACAGGTGCACACCACCACACCTAATTTTTTCTATTTTTGGTAGAGATGGGGTTTCACCATGTCGCCCAGGCTAGTCTAGAATCCTTGACCTCAAGTGATCCACCTACCTCAGCCTCCCAAAGTACTGGGATTACAAGCAGGAGCTACCATGCCTGGCCCCAGATCTTTCTTTACGCATGTACATGTATTTTTTTCTTTTACCATAATGAATTTATACTGTGTCTACTGTTCTGCAACCTGGTTTTTATGACTTCTATTATACTTTCCAAGTAAATTTTCATTTCATCCAAATCTCCTCATATATTTTAAATTTGTATATAAGATTACCAAAATAAAAGTGTTAGAAACTAAAAATAATAAAATAATAAAAATTAAGTTCACAATAGCTAATGGGTGGCAGAGCCAGATTTAAACCATGGCTGAATTCTAGCTCCTGTGTTTTTAACCACTAAGTTATTCACACATTTATCTGAGACAAGCTAAGAACTCTTTAAACACATCACAGAGGATCTATGACTGGGCCATGTTTCCAATATACTACTTTCTCTCTGCTAAGGGACTCTCTCACAGGCACCCTATAATAAAACTTCTGCCCCACCCAGGTTGCCCTTAGAAATAAACTTAGGCTCTTTGTATCAAATAGATACAGTATAGCAGAGTATTCATTTTACCCCATATTTTTTCTTCCTAACCTTTCAGTAATCCAAGCAATGACATAAATGAGCTCCAGTGAAAACAAACATTTCCTCTTTCCTCTTTACTGATCTTGAAAAATCAGAACTAATATAAGTCAAAGTCTTAGGAACTTATGACTTTAATATAAAGCAAATCATTCATTCATTCAACAACTCTTCATTAAGTTCCACTGTGTGCTAACCATCGTTCTGGGCTCTGAGGATGCAGGCAGATTTCTCACTCTCTCAGAACTTATGTTTTAGTGGAAGAGATTGAATTTAGACAAATAAATGAACAAATATATGATATAATGTTAGTACAAGTGCTATAACGGAAAAAAGCAGGGTAGAGAGAGTGACAGGGGTAGCTAGAGTGATTAGGGAAGGCCTCTCTGTGGAGGTGACATTTGAGTATAGACCTGAAGAAAGAGAGGGGCAAGCCATGAGAACATGCGGGAGAGCAGAGGTCCAGGAAAATCACATTTAGATAAGAAGACATTAGAAGACAAGTGATTAGTTTCAGGATTATGGAGGTGATCCACTCTCAGATTGAAATGTCAAGATTGTTTTTAACTTTTACTGCTAAAAATCAAGATGTCTTTACCTGATACAGTTACCACAAGCTCCCTTGGCAAACCAAATATCCGGTTATCTGTGTCAAAGACTATCACCACAGAACTAGCTGCATCATGATGCACAAAGACCTAGAAGGGGAAAGTGTAAGAATCATGACAAAATCTGTTTAAGGTATACTGTATCCCTGCTACATTCTTAGGGCATGTATAGCAAACTAAGGAGATGATGCATTGCCATCTAAAGTACACAAAATGCTAGAAAATTGTCCCTTTTTGTTGACAAGGGGTATAAGGATAACAAGATATAATAACCAAGAGACAGTCACACTTTTAGTTTTTTTATTTCCCTCAAGATTTCTAACAAGATAAAATAGAAGTATTATTAAGAATAAAAAATTTACATGATAGTACTCAATTTGAGTTTCTTACCTGTGAATGTTGTTGCTGGTACCCATCAGCGATGGCATTGATGTTATGGACACCTGGTGCTAAGAGTACATGGAAATAACCTCCTTCTTTTATGTGCACCTTTATTCCTTCATTAAGTACAATGACTGCTTTAGAGACTGGCTTTCCAGTCTTATCTTTAACAAATCCATGAACTCCCTTGTGAACCTGAAAAAAATGTTTAAAATATAAATCTACGTTGTTATAATGCCAGACATTCTAAAGGCATAGCCTGAGGCATAACCAAACCAACCAACCAACCAACCAAACAAACAAACAAACAAACAAACAAAACCAAACAAAAACCACACACAAACAAACACTAAACTCTGTATGGCCTGCTTATTCTCTTCCCTTCCCACTGACTCTGACCTTGTTTGCCATTGACTCAGTGTTCAGGGTCACAGAGCTGGATACAAAAAAGAACTCTGACATGTCACAGCCTAAAGCATTAGAACTCAATCTTCTAATGCCTTGAATGATTCCCTTCCCACCATAGTATATTGACTCCAGTAACTCTCTAATATTCAAATGAAAGAACTTGTAGCATCTTGCAAGGTCAAATTACCTAAATTATAGCAGATTCCAGATATGTGAATAAATGGCATCTATGTAGGAAATATAAAATGACCAAAACTCTTTCTATATAAATTTCAAATAAATAATATTAATTTTTGGTAAAAGACAATGTTTTGATAAAGGTTTTCACTGAACATATTCTGGGGAGTTTGCCCCTAGTTAAAAGGAAAAGACTCACCTCCACTAACATACTAAGAAGAGATCTCTTATTGTCTGCCCACAAGGAAGGAAGTTGTGCAGCACTAGGAAAGTAGCAGCAGCTTGTGTATACTGTGATTTCTGGACAATGGCCATAGGTGACACTATAATCCTAGAATAAAAAGTTTAAAATCAAATGTGGGAAAATTAATAAGTAAAAGAAAGAATGAGGCTCTGTAATACAACAAATGGAATAAACGAAATAAAAAGAAAACCTAGGTGATGTAGACAAAGATCTGTAAAGCATTTTATGCCAAATTTAAATAAACCTCTCTGTATTATAATCAGTCACAAACTCTATGAGCACCCTTGAAGACAGGGGCTATGTCGAATTCACCTTCCTATCTTCAGTGCTTCCCACAGTGTCCGGTAGTGCCAGGTAGATGGGGTTTATTCGGGTTTGCTGAAGAAATGAATGAATGAGTACATGCAGAAGAGGGTCAGCTTCTCTCTAAACCCAGAAATGTCAAGTTGTTCTTGGAACTCTGGAGAGAATGATCATTAGCCTTCTGATACCCTCAACCTGGACCCCCGCTGTATCCATTCCCTGCAAATACAGCATTTTCAAGGCACAGGCAGTTCCTGTGCAGTCAGGTTTAAAAACCCAACTTACCACCTTTTCCCAAAATCTCTTCTTTTTCCTCAGTTAATGGTGTTAACTCATTTTCTCACATAGCCATGAAACCTCTTGTCTTTGACTTCTCTATCTCACTATCATCCATAATTTGCTGACTCTTGTTAATTCTACCTCCACGGAATTTCTAAAATGTCATATTTGACTCTACTCTCCTTGCCACTAGCATAATCTAGGCCCTCATTACTTTTTGTCTAGACAATTCGAAACCAGTCTCCCTGTACCAGTCTCTCCTTCCTCCAAACTATCTTAACTAATTATTTAGAGATTAGTTTTCCCATAGCATAGCTCAGATCATGCCAATATTGTTATTCCTGCTCAAAACTTCATAGCTTCCCATTTTTAAAACAAAACATTCAAAACAACAAGCACTCTTTCCATTCTTAACCTGCAGCTCTGCATTATACCCCATATTCTAACTAAATTAGACTGTAGCTAGGTACTGCTTCTTCTTTCTGGAATGTTCTGCTTCAGCATCTCTGCACCCTAAATGCTATCTCCTCTACAGAGAAAAGGCTGTGTCTCTGACTAGTTACAATGTTTTGTGTCTTTAATTTCTCATGGCTTGTTGAGAGTGGTTCTCTTCCAGATCAAATCAATTATGTAACACAGTTAATTTGTACAATAGGCCAGACAATATAGTTTATTTATTACTAATACAGCAAAGTGCCTCCCAGTAGTAAGTTCTTAGCAAATAAAGGAGGGAAAACAGGCAGAAATGGGAATGAAGTCAATTTTCTAGTTGCACATGTGAATAAAATGATCAGCCAACCACCCATCTGCTAACAACTTCTACCTCATTTGAAATGGATGGACAATGCTGTCAGAAATTAAAGAAGACCTAAATAAATGGAAAGGAGGACAATATTGTAGAGATGTCAATACTACCCTAAGTGAGCTATAGTTTCAACACAACCCCTAACAAAATTCCAACATCGCTTTTCTCAGAAAAAGAAAACCTAGTGCTCAAATGCAAATGGAATAACAAAGGGTCCTGAATAGCCAAAACCATCTTTAAATACAATAAAGCTGGAGGACTCACATGTTCCAATTGTACAACTTACTACAACAAACCTACATTAATCAAAACAGTGCTACCGGCATAAAGGCAAACATGTAGACAAATGGATAGAATTGTGAGTCCAGAAATAAACCCACACATCTAAGGTAAACTCATTTTTGACAAATGGTTTTGACCAAAACCATTCAATGGGGAAAGAATAGCCTTTCAACAAATAGTGCTGGGACAACTGAATTTCTACACACAAACAAATGAAGTTGAACTCCTACTTCATACCACACCAAAATAAACTGTATCAATGACTGAAATATGACAGCTAGATCCATTAAACTCTTCTTTTTTTAGGCAGGTCTCACTCTGTTGCCCAGACTGGAGTACAGTGGCGAGATCTTGGCTCAACACAACCTCCCCCTCCCAGGCTCAAGCGATTCTCCTGTCTCAGCCTCCAGAGTTGCTGGATTACAGGCACACACCACTACAGCCTGGCTAACATTTGTATTTTTAGTAGAGACAGGATTTCACCATGTTGGCCAGGCTGGTCTTGAACTCCTGATCTCAAATGATCCACCCACACTGGCCTCCCAAAGTGCTGGGATTACAGGCCTGAGCGACTGTGCCCAGCCTATAAAACTCTTCAAAGAAAACACAGAGATAGGCAGCAGGGAGCAGGGAAGGGGAGATGGCAGGGCCACGTACCCTGCCCCTCCCACTCACCCCCTATCTGCCCTCAAAAAAAAAAAAAAAGAAAACTTAGGGGAAAATCTTCATGACCTTGGATTTGGCAACAGATTCTTAGATAGGGCAACAACAACAAAAACAGATACATTGGATTTCATCAAAATTAAAAACATTGGATATCAAAGGATATAATCAAGAAATTTAAAAGGTAACCTACAGACTAGGAGAAAATGCTTGCAAATCATATATCTGGTAAGAATTTCATATCCAGATACAAAGTATCCAGAATTGTTTTTTGGTTTTTTTTTTGGAGACGGAATTTTGCTCCTGTTACCCAGGCTGGTGTGCAATGATGTGATCTCAGTTCACTGAAACTTCTGTCTCCCAAGTTCAAGTGATTCTCCTGCCTCAGCCTCCCAAGTAACTGGGATTACAGGTGCCTGCTACCACACCCAACTAATTTTTTTGTATTTTTAGTAGAGATGTGGTTTCACCATGTTGGCTAGGCTGATTTCTAACTCTTGGCCTCAGGTGATCTGCCCACCTCGGCCTTCCAAAGGGCTGAAATTACAGGTGTGCGCCACCATGCCTGGCCTTTCATATCAATATGTAAAGAACTCCAGCCTAGGCAACAGAGGGAGACCCTGCCTCTACAAAGACTTAAAAATAATTAGTCCAGCATGGTAGTGCATGCCAGTGGTCTTAGGCTACTCAGGAGGCTGAGGTTGGGGGATCACTTGGGCCTTGGAAATTGAGGCTGCAATAAACTGCGAAGGAGCCATAGCCATTGTACTCCAGCCTAAGCAACAAATTGAGACTCTGTTAAAAACAAACAAACAAACAAACAAACAAAAAACAGAAAATAAGCCTTGGTGAGGAGAGGATATGGAAAAATTAGAACCCTCAAACATTGCTGGAAAGGAATATAAAGTGATGCAGCTGCTGTGGAAAACAGTTTGGTAGTTTCTCAAAAAGTGAAAAAGAATTACAATATAACCAGGCCTAGGTATCCACCCCAAAGAAGTAACAAATACTTGTAACATCAATGATACTTGCAATATTGACGTTCATGGCAGCATCATTTGCAATAGCCCAAAGGTAGAAATACAAATGTCCACCAACACATGAATTCACAAAATGCGGTATAAACATAGGGTATTATTCAGCCATAAAAAGGAATGAAGTAAGGATACATGCTCCAAAATGGATGAATCCTAAAAACATTATGCTAAGTGAAAGGCTAAATATTGCATGATTCTATTTATGTGAAATATCTAGAATAGACAAATTCATAGAGACAGAAAGTAGACAGAGGTTCCAGGAGCCATGGGAGAGGGGAATAGGGAGTTACTGCTTAGTGGGTATAGAGTTTCTGTCTGGGGCAAATATGGTTTTTGGGGTATAACATTTAATTAATGTCACTAAACTGTACAATTAAAAATGGTTAAAATGACCAAAAAAAAAGTATTGTCAGGTAAGAGCTAAACATGTCAAGAAAGCCATGAGGCAGATGCCATTCACTTTACAATATCAGAAAAGTCATATATTCTTGCACTCAATGGTTGGTATTCATAAACTCCATTTGGTTTTTTTTTGTTTTTGTTTTTGAGAGGGAATATCACTCTGTGGACCAGGCTGGAGTGCAGTAGTGTGACCTCGGCTTGGCTCACTGCAACCTCCGCCTCCTGGGTTCAAGCAATTCTCCTGCCTCAGCTTCCCAAGTAGCTGAGATTACAGGTGTCTGCCACCACGCCCAGCTAATTTTTGTATTTTTTAGTAGAAACGAGGTTTCATCATATTGCCCAGGCTGGTCTCGAACTCCCAACTTCATATAATCTGCCTGCCTTGGCTTCCCAAAGTGCTGGGCTTATAGCCACAAGACATCACGCCCAGCATGTTCTAGAAAGCATACCTTCATGCTGCCCAGGTGACTATGCCATTCTGCTCCACGCATTACTCCTCCTGGAATATTCTCATCTATAAAAGCATTGAGAGATGTGGAATCAAGAAGGCCATGAGGTGAACTCCCTTCCCCACAAAAGTAACAATAACAACAGCAATAACAAAAAGTATGGAAAACACCTACCTGATTTATTTGGGCAACTGGGTTGACCCATGTGCATGGATGGATGATTATTTGCATAAAGAGATGCCAAATGCTTCAGAGTCTCTTTGTTTTCTACTATAGAAAGAAAAATAGAAGTCAATGGAGAAATCCAAACAATTTTTTTCCCCAAGTTAACCTTCATGGATACAAGTCATCTTTTTCTCCTAATAAATTTTGCATTCCACTTAAGTATACTGTTACTATAATTAACCCTAAAGGGTTTTGTTTAGCCCAAGATAATCACTCTAAGAAGACACATATCCTCCTAACTTTATTTCTTTTCTTTTTTTAAATTAATTTATTTTTTAAATTGCATTTTAGGTTTGGGGGTACATGTGAAGAACATGCAAGATAGTTGCATAGATACGCACATGGCAGTGTGATTTGCTGCCTTCCTCCTTTTCACCTATATCTGGCATTTCTCCCCATGCCATCTCTCCCCAACCTCTTAAAGGTACCATTAGTACCTTTTAAAGTTGATATGATAGACATAACAGACTATCACACTAAAATACTAACTTGTTTTGGTATGTCTTACTGTATTTGGGGACACGGTAGCCTAATAACAATATTCTTTGTAAGGTGCACTGAAAACCACCCAAACTATACTGCAACCTCACAGAGATTAAACAAGCAACTGTTTAACTCACCATAAGGTGCAACCACTTAATCAAAGTTTAAAGCAGGGGAAGACAAATCTGTACTGTTAGTATTTGGTTACATAGGAGTTTCATGAGGCAGAAACCGTGTCATTCTCATTTTTATATTCTCAATATTTACAGACATACGAATTGCTCAATAATTATTGAGCTCAGGCTCCCCATGCTTGTGGACTAAATGGAATAGATGGAACAAGATAGCTGGACTCAATGGAGCTGGGCTATCATTAGATCTGAGCTCTCTTCTCCAAGTAACTGAATTGCTGAATGTATGTACCATCTTCTTTGGTTGGTAATTTGCTCACAGAATGTGCTCAAATGCTCACCATTTACAAAAATGTGGAAGGGACATTACTTAATTGGAATTTTCTACCTAAGCTTAAATAGTATATATATGACATGACCTTCTACATACCTGTCTGTACTGGCTTGTCATAAGGGTATGTGACCAGCACAGAACCACCATCTAAGGCAACAGAAAGACTAAAGTCCTGTTTTTGAATCAAATTTTCAATGATGGCTTTAGTCTCAGGTTGGGAGGCATTATCTAAAAAACAGAAAAGTCAAATATAAAATATCAAATTTTAAATCTTAATATGAATATCTAAGAAAATATTCTCTACTTGAATACAATCAAAATGGTAACTTTAAAAATTTATAGACAAATATTTTATTTTTCCATAATCTACTATCTCAAGCAAGAAAAATACATTACAGAAGGTAGGTTAGTCTGTTTTATTATGTACTTCTGGATGTGTATATACTAATGACGCTAAGCAAGTTAAAGAAAAATCTTATTGGAAAAACCAAAAAGGATGCACATATCCTGCTTTACAAAATAATTTAGGGAATATATAAATAACCTACCTGATAGGTTATTTATATATCAATCTCAACTTGAACTGTATCAACAATTCAATCTCAATTTGAATTGTATCTCCCAGAATTCCCATGTGTTGTGAGATGGACCCAGTGGGGGGTAACAGAATCATGGGGATGAGTCTTTCCCATGCTATTCTTGTGACAGTAAGTCTCACAAGACCTGATGGGTTTATCAGGGGTTCCCACTTTTGCTTCCTTCTCATTCTGTCTTGCCATTGCCATGTAAGAAGTGCCTTTTGCTTTCTGCCATGATTGCGAAACCTCCCCAGCCATGTAGAGCTGTAAGTCAAATTAAAACTTGTTTTCTTCCCAGTCTCAGGTATGTCTTTATCAGCAGTGTGAAAATAGACAAATACACTATCATTGGAAGAAAATGAGAGTTTCAGAAAACAGGGTATTCTCTGCAGCATTGTTTACAAAAGCAAAAAATCAGAAATAAAGTAAATATCTATCAGTAGAAAATGGATAAATAAATTAGAGTACTGTAATAGATTAATGGCATTATAAATGCCATTAAAAAAGAATGTTGGGCCTGGCACAGTGGCTCATGCCTGTAATTCCAGCACTTTGGGAGGCTGAGGTGGATGGATCAGCTGAGATCAGGAGTTTAAGACCAGCCTGGCCAACACAGTTCAATTCCATCTCTATTAAAAACACAAAAATTAGCCAGGCATGGAGGTGGGTGCCTGTAATTCCATCAACTCAGGAGGCTGAGGCAGGAGAATCGCTTGAACCCAAGAGGTGGAGGTGAGCCAAGATTGTGCCACTGCACTCCAGCCTGGGCCACAGAGTGAGACTCTATCTCAAAAAAAAAAAAAAAAGAAAGAAAGAAAAGAAAAAAAAGGAATGTTAGGTTAGAGATCTATAAGTACTGAAATTGAAAGGTGTCAGTGATATATATTCAATGAAAAAGGTTACAGAATAATCCACACAGTTGGTGATCTCATTTAAGTAAATAAGAAACTGGGCCCTCTAAATCAATATGTGTGTGTATACACATAAATGGGAGAGGAGAGAGAATACACATCTCTTCACAACTAGTGAAGAAACATCCCAATATTACTGATTGAATTTCTGTGAAAAACTTTAATTATATTTGCAAATAATAAAGGAGAAAAATTTAAAAAGTTTTCTGCATGTCTGTATTCATTTATACCTTACATTCATAACCCAGACAAGAAAGCACTTCATTACTCACTGACATAAGATCAACCAATTACTCCATTGCTCACTGACAAAATAGGATCAACCAATCTTCTAGCAAACAGAAAATTATCTCCAAAGTACTTTAATGGCCTAAAAATTAGTCTTACTTGTGAAGTCTGTATCCAAATCTTTGCCACGAGCATTTGTTTGTCCTATTTTTGAAGTACAGTCTTTTTCTTGTGCTCTCTCTCGCCCGTCTGGATTTAGTAAAGGGACAATCACAATCCTAGTCCTGTCAACCAACTAAAGCAGAACCAGAAATTAATGAGTTACTAGCTGTATGTAGAATCAACAGGTACCCTCCCATGCTGCAAATGGAAAGTCTACTGTTTATTCTACACAGTTAATTTAAAAGGAAGAACTAAAATAAATGAATTAAAAATAAAATTTCCTTTTGTTTCAAATTAAAAATAAGGAAAAAACTACTGTACAGCTAATGCTCCCAGAGACCTCCCAGTGACTTAGAAAAGGGATCAGAAACCACTAACTGCACAAATCCAGTTGCTGCCTGCTCTTACATATAAAGTTTTATTGACACATAACCATGCCTATTCATTTATATATTGCTTTTGTGCTCTAATGACAGAGTTGAATAAGTTTCCAACACAGAGCATCTGTCCCACAAAGGAAGGTAATAAAAATAATTTTTGATCAGTGTGATTTAAGTTCATGTCACCTAATTACATAGGTCCCTTCTGATCAGAATCATGACATCGATTCTTTCCAAAATTGTTTTGGCAAGGCAGAGCTGCTCTGGGCTTTGGAGTAGACACAACTGGGTTTAAATTCTAGTTTTACCAGTTTCTAGTTGTGCGACTGCCTCAGTTTCTACATTTATAAAATGGAGATAATCAGTATCACAGGGTGGAGGATATAATGAGGTACATAAAGTACGTGGTATACTACCTGGCACATAGTATGTGTTCAATAAATACCAGTTCTTTTTCCCTTTCCTAAGTCCTCTATGGACAGTGCCAGTTAGTGAGTGTTTTAGAAGGCTCCACTCTTTCCTTCCCTTCTCTGAGACAACCTAGGATGCTTAATCATACATGACCAAGCATCTGGGTCAAAGTTTTGTTTTGTTTTTGAGATAAGGTCTCACTGTCACCCAGCCTGGAATGCAGTGGTGCAATCACAGCTTACTGCAGCCTTAACCTACTAGGCTCAAGTGATCCTTCCACTTTAGCCTCCGAAGTAGCTAAGATTACAGGTATGCACCACAATGCTCAGCTAATTTTTAAAATTTTTGTAGAGACAGGATATCACTCTGTTGCTCAGGCTGGTCTCAAACACCTGGCCTCAAGTGGTCCTCCCTCTTCAGTCCCGTGAATTGCTATGATTACAAGCATGAACCATCACACCCTAGTCAATGTTCTTTCTGTAATTACGGATGGCTAAAGTAGACAATACCATATTGTTTTTTCTAAAATCTCTTAGCAGCCAAGACGTCCAATAATTTTTTATGTATTTCATGAAAAGAAAAGCTATATTGAAAAACTAGTCTTTCACTAGATTTTTCAATATAGTGTCCTAATTATAAGTAACTTAGAATGGAAGTCCCTCAAATTAGAATGTAAAGAACTAGCCGGGTGCCATGGCCTAAGCATGTAATCCCAGCACTTTGAGAGGCTAAGACAGGTGGATTACAAGAGGTCAGGAGTTTGAGACCAGCATGGCCAACATGGCAAAACCCCATCTCTACTAAAAATATTAAAAAATTATCCAGGTGTGGTGGGGGGTACTTGTAGTCCCAGCTATTCAGGAGGCTGAGGTGGGAGAACCACTTGAACCCAGGAGGCGGAGGCTGCAGTGAGCTGATTCCAGGACGCAGAAGTTGCAGTGATTGTGCCACTGCACTCAAGCCTAGGTGATTGAGCAAGACTGTCTCCAAAACAAAACAAAAATTAAAGAATGATGAATAAAGACTGGAAGGGTAGCATGGCTATTAAATGAAAGAGTAGGAAATTGAATGTAAATTTTTAGTATTCTTTCCTGTATGCCTCTTAAGATATATAAGGAAATATAATAGAAAGACACTATTAAAAAAGAGTATATACTACAAAGATGGTTCCTTTTTGAAGAGTAAAGTTCATAATGTACTACAAGTAACTTGATAAAATCTAGCAAGAAATTAAAAACTTTAAAAATGGTGGCCTGATACTAATGTTGAGCTTTTTCCTTTTAAAGCGTGTCAACCCTGTCTATTCTCTTACTTGGGTAACAGCTGGGTTCTTTTTGTAGTTCAGGCAAAGAAATTCTGCCAGAGCCAAAAGCAGTTCAGTTCCAACTGGAGCATTTCCATGGATACCAGCAACAAAACGAATCTTTGGTTCTTCAGGCTCAGATACATTGGGCTTATTGGAGATTTCAAGAGACCAAATGTGACGATATTCAGCGCTCTGCCCCAAACTTTCAAAAACAAGAAACAAAAAATCAGCAAGTAATCAAGTATTATGTTAATGTTGACTTATGGACTTTAAAAATAGAAATGAAAATAAAACACAAGAAGTTTTTAAAGCGTGAATCACTGTATCAGAAAACCTTAAGAAAATTAGTTTTCCTTGACCAGAGAACGTCAAATAGAAGATATTATCAGATTTAGAAAAGTTTAGCAACCTCCCAAATGCAGTCGTTCTCATACGATCATCAAAATATTTGCCCTATCTTCTATAATCTATACTACTATTTAGTAAATATATATCTTTTGTACCAACTCACAAATTAAATTTTTATTACAGAAATATTTAAGAATGTATGAACATAGAGAACCTCCCTTATTTATTTATATTATTATTATATTTTTAAGAGACAGGGTCTCACTCACTATGTCACCCAAGCTGGAATGCAATGGCTTGCTCATAGCTCAGTGCAGCCTCAAATTCCAAGGCTCAGTCTCCCAAGCAGGTGGTACTACAAGTTTGAACTACCATGCCTGGCTAATTTTTTTTTTGAGACGGAGTCTTGCTCAGTCACCAGGCTGCAGTGCAGTGTCGCAATCTCAGCTCACTGTAACCTTCACTCCCTGGGTTAAAGCAATTCTTCCGCCTCGGCCTCCTGAGTAGCTGGGACCACAGGTGCGTGCCACCACGCCCGGCTAATTTTTTTGTATTTTTAGTAGAGACGGGGTTTCCCCGTGTTGGCCAGGATGGTCTCAATCTCTTGACCTCGTGATCTGCCCACCTTGGCCTCCCAAAGTGCTGGGATTACAGGTGTGATCCACCGTGCTTGGCTGCCTGGCTAATTTTTTAAAAAAAATTTTGTAGAGACAGGGTCTTGCTATATTGCTGAGGCTGGTTTCAAGCGCTTCTGCCCTCAAGTGATTCTCCCACCTCAGCCTCCCCAAGTGCGGGGATTATAGGCATGAGCCACCACCCTGGCCCTCCCTTTTTAAATCTAAATTAATTTATGTAAATAAGTCACTTTGTACTTTACTATAAATGCAACACCAGTTTCATAAAAATAAAAATAATTGAGTGGGGGAAAAAATAATGATTCAATGAAATTAAGCAATGGTCAAATACTCTGCTTGCCCAAGAGTTTAAGCTTATGGTCTGCTTTCTTTAGCATAAAAGGAGATTTACAAGAACTGGACAGAAAAAATATGATCATATTAAATTGAGACAAATTAATAGAAAACTTACTGCTTTCTCATGATGCTGTTAAATGGTACGTAGTGCCTACTGGTGTACCACCTAAAACTCTTGTGCCCCACCACTGGCATATTGAGAAAATATTTAACTAAAAAGTGTGTCTTAAATTCGAAGGTTAAAAAAATTAAACCAACTAAGTAAACAGCAAAATAATGTCCAATTTTTGTTTGTTTTAGAGACAGGATCTTACTCTGTCACTTAGGCTGGAGTACAGTGGTGTGATCATAGCTCACTGTAAACTGGAACTCCTGTCCTCAAGCGATCCTCCCACCCGGGCCTCCCAAAGTGCTGGAATTACAGGTGTGGGCCACTGTGCCCAGCCTGGTTTTATTTTAAAATAAAAAAGTATATGAACTCTATGGAACTAAGATTGTATGATATTAAAAGCTGAATAGCCAAAAATATTCAAGAATCAGTTAAGGAAAAAGGTAACTGGTATTGCCAAAGAAAGTAAGTAGCACTCTGTGCCTATGAACATTATAAATCAGAATTTGAGAAACTGAGTTTTCTGATGAAATTAAAAGGACCACTGAAGAAAGACAAAGTAAAAATAATGTTCATGAGGTTTGCAGCAGAAAACTATTAAGCTCAAGGCAAAATGTAAAGACTTTACCTATAATAGGCAAACCATAGGAATCAACAAATCATGGTAATAATTTTGGAGTAACTGTAACAAGATCTAAAATGAAACAGTGCAAGTAAGGCAGAACAACCGTCAGAAAGTGAAGGTAAAGGCAATCTCAGCTATCAGTTTTACATAAGCCAGGACTGCATATTTTCCCTGCGACCCTTGATCATACATGTTCCTAAAACTTCATGTAAGAGACTGTGAATAGAGACTAGAATTAGCACAGCAACTAGGTTTCACTTTCTAATTAAAAAAAAAAAAAGTTACACATAATTTCTAACAGGTGAGCTTATAGTTCGAAATTCCTCCCTTGCCCCAAGCAAAATAAACTAAATAATATTCAGTCAGAACATATTAATATATCTGTAGCTAAGTGATGAAAAAGGTTTCACAATCAGTCAAAATAATTATTAGGAAGAGTAATTTCACATTTCCTGGAGGAATAGGCTATCGACTTCTAATTCTCCTGAAAGTTTCCAAGATTCACTATTAAAAAGATTAAAAAGATCTCTAAGCAAACACCTGTTGCAAAATAAGTAAAGTCCAACTCTCTATCCATTTGGTTCCCAAATATTTCTACATAAATTACAACAACTATTCAACATGGCTAATGCTGATTTTACTCTCTTTAAAAGAAAAAAGACGGTAGAAAGTGACACTTACTTGGTAAGATTTGTAATATGTGGATAGTTCATTACAAGTCCTCTCAGAAACTCTGATAAATCTTTGTAGGAATGGTATCGATAAAGAGCCAGATTTGAGGAAGAGGGTAACATGAGGCTTTCCAAACCATTTTCAGCTGAAAGGTCTTTAATTAAAGTTTCAAACTCTTTAGTAGTTGGATCGCTGGCATCATCTGTGCTGGTGCTAGCCCCCTTTCCCTTCTTTGATTCATTGTTTGAATCTGTTGAGGATCGAACAAGTGTGAAGTTGACCTGAGTAGCACCTTCACTCTTGACAGTCACATTCTTGGTAACTGGATTATACCTATGATAAAGAAGACAGATCAGAACGACACTCCTCCTGCAGCTAGAGTACCCAAACCCTGGGAAAGCAGAGAACGTGTGAATCCTTGAGATAAATGTGATGCATCTTCCTAAAGAAGCAAAATTTTAATGCCGAGTAATTTATTATTTTTAATACATTAATAAAAAAGACATGGGTATACTACAACATGTAAATGGATTTTTTTCATATATAAATATATATTTTTAAGACGGAGTCTCGCTCTGTTACCCAGGCTGGAGTGCAGTGGTACCATCTAAGTCCACTGAAACCTTTGCCTCCTGGGTTCAAGTGATTCTCTTGCCTCAGCCCCCTGAGTAGCTGGGATTACAGGTGCCCACCACCACACCTGGCTAATTTTTGTATTTTTAGTAGAGATGGGGTTTCACCATGTTAGCCAGGCTGGTCTCAAACTTCTGACCTCAAGTGATGTGCCCGCCTCCACCTCCCAAAGTGCTGGGATTACAGGCGTGAGCCACCATGCCCGGCCTGGGTTTTTAAAATTAAATATATGACTTCAAAAGAAAGTTAATGTTTGTAGTGGATACTTCCATGTCTCCTGAAACTTGAATTCACTTGTCCTCTATCAGGGTATATGGGTGGAAAAGTTGGAGAGGTGCTAAGTTAGGACATTCTCTGCCAAACACATCCTTCTCACCTGTTTCTCAGATCCCCTGCTGCTTTAGTTAACACTCTTCCAAAATGGAAGAATCACAGAGAAGACCTCATTACTCGTTAGTGGGAGGTTCTAACCCATCCATTTATGGATCACTAGATATATATAAAAACCATTAAAAAACAAAGGCAACAACCAAAATGTGTTCATGTATTTACCTTTATTTCAATGGGTATTCAAACTAACTCTTTAAAAATAAGTGAGCTAGTAGGAAGAAGGGAAAATATCCTGTGGTAACATCTATACTTATCAACAGATAAAGAAAACTACAAGAAAAACCTTGTATCTACTAAAAATACAAAAATTAGCCAGGCATGGTTGCACATGCCTGCAATCTCAACTACTTGGGAGGCTGAGACGCAAGCATCCCTTGAACCCAGAAGGTGGAGGTTACAGTCAGCTGAGAGTGTTACTGCACTCCAACCTGGGTGACAGGGAGAGGCTCTGTCTCAACAACAACAAAAAAAAAGTTACTAGCATGTCAAATAGATTGCATTGCTTTGGGCTTGCCTTTGTTTAGCAAAAAAAGGGAATGAGAAACATTCCTTCTATGCATTTTCTATGTTCTTTGTGCTTCATCAACTAATACTTTTGTTACTCTTTTAAAGGAAAAACTATCTTGAAAACATTTCCTAGAAGTTCTACTACAAATTGGAACTGACTTTATAGAATTACTTTGGCCTAACTCTCCTTTTAAATAAAAAAACCTAAGGCCACAAGGACCAGCATTTGATATGTATTCTAAAGTGTCCTGTTTAATGTCCAGGTTGGAAGCATGTCGCAATGAGTAAATAACTAGAGTATTTTTCCCAGGAATCTTTTTATTTTTTTCATGTACTCTATCTGCCACTAAAAGAGAGTCAAAGGTGTAACAAGCCCTAAACTTCCCAACAATACATTAAAAGTTGCTTAACAGGCTCTCTAGGACACTCTGGTAATAATCTTCTAGACTGGAGCCATGTTTGTCTGTCCCCCAAGCACTCAATTTCAAAGCATTCAGTCACTTACCCTCGAGCAGATGCTGTGATTTTATAAGTTCCTGGAACCAAGAGACGCCAGTAATCTCCAGTTTTGTAAGTAGTCACTGGGTGATTAATTTCAGCAACACTAATGGTGGCATTTAATATACCCCTACCATCTGTGGCATCTAGAACAAATCCTTTGACACCCTGATGAACCTGGATTAAGTACAAGGACACCAGATTTCAATAGTAAACATCATCTAATTATCTTGTGAGGTCATATTCAAAATAACAGATTGTTAACACAAATAAATGGAACAAACAGGAGTTTAGGAGTTCAGAGTAAAGCTAAATGTAAATGTTCATTAATATATTTCTGAAGGCTAATTTTTCACAGGCTTTCTCTTTATCGTGAAGAATATAAGCAATACTGTTTAAAGTTTAGCACATTCTGATTTTTCAGAATATGACATTCTACAAGAAAACAGGCCTAGCCTTTTCAAAAGGAAATGGCAATTTTTTTAAAATGGAAGGACTCTTCTAGATCAAAGAATAGTAAAGAGATATAATAATTAAATGCAATGCATGAAACATGACTAGATCCTGGTCATAAAATACAGCTATATAAAAAAAATAGCTATGAAATTGCATTTGGTGGACAAGTATGGAAATTTAAATATAAACTAAGTATTAGGTAATATTAGAGAATTACTGTTAATTTTCTTGGGTAGGATAGTAGCATTTAGAGATAGTATGTAGGAGAATATCCTTATTTTTAGGAGATAGATGCTGAAATATTTAGGGGTAATATACCATATCTGCAATTTATATTAAAATAGTTCAGTCAAAAATATGTACTTATAAAATAAAATTTACATTAAAATAAAGCAAATACAACAAAATGTTAAAAATGATAAATCCTAAATATAGGAATAATTATTGGCTAGTCATAACTTTTTTGTGTATTTAAATTTTTTCAGAATAAAATGTCTATGAATATAGTAAACAAACTCACAGCCTTTATGTCATACCACGCAGGAAAAAGAAAAAAGCAGAAATGTACTGGCACAAAGTATTAGTCTGATTATCCTATTAACATCAGCACATTTCTTGTACTCTTTCCCTATTAGCCACCATACATATCCAAACAAAAGGAAATTAATCATTTCAGGGTAAATCATTGGCAATAAGAAAAAGAATAAAAACACTTATTCCACAGCCTATCTTTCTGTCACTTGGTAAATTATTAGGTGTGTATTCAATTTATGTTGGTCTTTTATAAACACAGAGTAAAAAGTGACCACTAACCTCTAAGAGCGAAACATCACTACCTTGTTTAATCATTTTCTTCAACTTTTCCTCATGCATACAAATATCCTCATTTCCATCCATGAATTTTCTAGATAAATATACTAAACCCCTTGGAATATACAAATTGGTTAAATATACTAAAACAAATTGAAATTTTAAAGCGTATATTCTAAAATCACTGCATAAAAACCATGTGTACACACAAAAATCTATTCACCCTAAGGAGAAATTTCATACTTCACTCCTGCATAGTCACCTGTTTCATAAACTGGATTAGAGATCTTCGATTCTGTTCCCAAAAATTTGGCAGCTCTTTCTCAAATGGGTATTTCACACAACCTAGTTCAATAGTCACTTCAAAGCAATTTGTCTGTAAATAGTTCCAGTCCTGCATACCTCCTAAGGGATAAAAATTAAAATTAATCACTCTGAAGAAGTTCTAAACAGCTCAGATTCCAAAAGGTAAGCAATATTCCTAGTAAAAAGCCAAATTCATTTCTTATTAGCATTGACTGAAAACAGTAATGCGTTCATGTGAGGGCACTTTGATGGTTATAATACAAGCAAAACACCTATACTTTCATGTTTAATTGTTCAAATATAGCTTATACTCTTACTATTAGCACATGTAAGATTCTTTGTAACAGCCAGAAGTAAAATGTAACACTTTGATGAAGTTTTAGTGATTAAAGTGTTACATTTTACTTCTAGCTATTACAAATAGCTATACCTTCATGCTTAATTGTTCAAATATAGCTTACACTCTTCCTATTAGCACAGTAATAGCCAGAAGCAAAATGTAACACTTTAATAAGATTTAGCGCATTATTCTTACTCAAACCTCAATGTACATAAAACATAAAAGTAGTTGAAAAGATTATTTAAATATTTTTAACTATTTAAACAATGTTTTAAAAATAATGATTATTTCTCAAAATTAAAAGATCAGCACCATCTAGGAAAGCAGAAAGGCCATCGAGTTTCTAAGGCCTTGATATAAAAGAACCTTTACCTGGGACATTATACCAATTAGCTCCATTTGTTATTCCATGAGGAAAATATTCATTAGGATACATATTCTTGCAAGGTCTACCTTGAAACATCTGGGAATTTTCCTGGAAAAACAAAAAGAATCTTTACTTATATTTGTTTGCATCTCCATCAAAAAATTCTGGGAAGATACAGGAAAATAATAAAACTAGCTTTCAACAGGGTGCGTGAGGGGTGGAGGTGGGAGTGAGGTGGGGATATGAGCAGTGAGACTTTTCAATGTATAGCTTTTTATGCCATTTTGATTTTTCACTATGTGAACTTATCTGTTTTTAAAAATCAAACTTAAATGTGCTCTGTAAGAAAATATTGACAACTTTGGCTGGACGTGGTGGCTCACGCCTATAATCCAAGCACTTTGGAGGCCAAGGCGGGCAGATCATCTGAGGTCGGGAGTTCAAGACCAGCCTGACGAACATGGTGAAACCCCGTCTTGGAAAAAAAAAAAAAAAAGAAAAGAAAAGAAAGAAAGAAAATATTGATGACTTCATTTATTACTTGCAATTAGACGTAATATAAAACCCAGGCAAACCCCTCTCTAAAAAAAACCTTCTGCTCATATTCATACTTTTGTTTCATGCTTTCAAGGAGCTTAAAGTCCAAAAAGATAGTATACATATAATGAGAGTAAGCAGCTCTTCCCGACTTCTAGTGGGAATAAGATGGCCCTTCTGTGCTCTGACTGCCCTCTGTACAATTATCTTATCCTATTACAACTAGTTGTATCTTTTTCTTCCCTAAAGACAATACACTATTCCTTGAAACAGTTTTGTGTCTCTGTGTCCTCAACATTTAGCATACAGGAGGCATGCAACTGATCACTCGATGAAGGCAAGAAAACTGCCATGGAGGCACAAATAAATGCCATTGAAAGAGGAAAGAAAGATTACATCTGATTAGAGTAGCAGCGGGAGTTTCCTAGAAGAAACTGAGCTTCGAAAGATGGTCAAAACTTCATTTATCTCTTTTTAAAACGGAAAAAAGTACTGAAAGTATAAAGAGAAAAATAATAATTTCCCATTTTTCTACCACAAAGAATCAACCATTTAACTCTAAAATACATGAACAAGGACAGGCAAGCTCCTGCCTATAATTCCAACACTTTGGGAGGCCAAGGTGGGAGAACTGCTTGAGCTCAGAAGTTCAAGACCAGCCTGGGCAACACAATGAGACCTTGTCTCTACAAAAACAAAACAAAACAAAACAAAACGTCAAGCATGGTGGTACGTGCCTGTAGTCCCAGCTCCTGGGGAGGCTGAGATGGGAAAATAGCTTGACCCCGTCAAGGAGGTCAAGGCTGCAGTAAGCCACAATTGCACCACTGAACTGCAGCCTGGGTGACAAAGCAAGACTCTGCCTTAATAAAAATAAAATAAAATAAACAATCCCCCTTTAGAAACTTAATATGCCAATTATGGGCTTATCATCCCATCACTCTCTTATCAAATAAAAAACTATAATTTTAGATTATGGTAATAATTATATGTATGCTCTTTTGCTTTTATTTTGTTTTGGTTTTGAATCTGGGTCTTGTTTTGTCACCCAGCCAAGAGTGCAGTGGTAGAAGCACAGCTCATTGCAGCCTCAATTTCCCCATGCTCAGGTGATCCTTCCACCTCAGCCTCCTGAGTAGCTGGGACTACAGGCATGCACCTCCACATCTGGCTAATTTTTATATTTTTTGTAGAGATGGGGTTTCACCATGTTTCCCAGGCTGGTCTTGAGCTTCTGCGGCTCAAGCGATCTGCCCACCTCAGCCTCCCAAAGTGTTGGGATTACAGGTGTGAGCCATCACACCAGGTCTGGTTATATAACTTTTTTTTTTTTTTTTTGAGATGGAGGTTTGCTCTCGCTGCCCAGGCTGAGTGCAGTGGCATGATCTTGGCTCACTACAACCTCTACCTCCCAGGTTCAAGTGATTTTCCTGCCTCAGCCTCCCAAGTAGCTGGGATTACAGGCATGCACCACCATGCCCAGCTAATTCTGTATTTTTAGTAGAGATGGGGTTTTGCCATGTTGGACAGGCTGGTTTCGAACTCCTGACCTCAAGTGATCTACCTGCCTTTGCCTCCCAAAGTGCTGGGATTACAGGTGTGAGCCACTACACCTGGCCATGTAACTTTTATATACTGATTTTTTTTTAACTTATATGTGAATAGAGAATGGATGATGCACCCCTCAGTCTTCTTTAGGTTTTCAAAATCCACTTTATTGAGATATAGTTTACATTCCACACAACTGACTAGGATGACATTCAAATTCCATTTAAAGTGTACAAATCAATGGTTTTTAGTATTCACAGAGTTGTATAACCACCCACCACAATAAATTTTAGGACATTTCATCACCCCAAAGAGAAACTCTACACCTATTGGCATTCTCCATTTATCCCCAATCTCCACTCCCCACCCCCACTGCAAATCCTAGGCAATCACCAATCTACTTTCTCTGTGCCTCTATGGGTTCGTCTATACATTACATATAAATTGAATCATACAATATGTAGTCTCTTGTGACTTATTTCACTTAGCATGTTTTCAAGGTTCATTCAAGTTGTACCATGTATCAGTACTTCATTATTTTTTATGGCTGAATAATATTCCACTGTATGATTTTTTTTTTTAAATGTCTACTTATCAGATTGTTTACCCATTCATCAGTAGTTGATAGACATTTGGGTTGTTTCCATTTGGGGCTATTATGAATAATGCTACTACAAATATTCATGTACAAGTTTTTGTGTGAATACATTTCCATTTCTCTTGTACTAGGGTATATACCTAGCAGTGGAATGCTGGTTCATACTATAATTCTATATTTAATGTTTTGAGGCACTACCAGACTGTTTTCCAAGGCAGTTATACCATTTTACATCCCACTAGCAATGTACGTACAAAGGTTCCAATTTCTCCATATCTTTGCCTATACATATTTTCCATTTTTTAAATTACAGCCATCCTAGTGGATAAGAAGGGGTATCTTACTGTGGTATTGATTTGCATTTCTCTGCTGCCTACTAATATTGAGCATCTTTTCATGTTCTTGTTGACCATTTCATCTTTTTTAGAGAAATGTCAGATCCTTTGCCCATTTTTCACTTGGATGTTTGTTGTTTTACTATTTAGCTGTAAGATTTATTTATATATTCTAGATCTAAGATGTTTATCAGATATATGATTTACAAAAATTTTCTCTTATTCTGTGGGTCATCTTTTTATTTACTTATTTTTTGAGGGGGCTGAGGTCTCTTTCTGTTGCCCAAGCTGGAGTGCAGTGGCATGATCATAGTTCATAATAGCCTCTACCGCCTGGGCTTAAGCAATTCTTCAGCCTCAGCCTCCCAAGTAACCGGGACTACAGGGAGTACCACCACACCCAGCTTCTGTGGGTTGTCTTTTTACTTCCTTGATGTTATCAGTTATGGATTGAGTTGTGTCTTCCAAAAATATGTTGAAGTCCTAACCCTCAGTACCTCAGAATGTGATCTTATTTGAAAATAAGTTCCTTAAAGAGGTAATCAAGTTAAAATAAGGTGATTGGCACAGGTCCTATTCCAATATGACAGTGTCCTCATACAAAGGGGAAACTGGGATACAAAGACACAGGGAGAATGCCATGTGATGATGAAGGGTTGGAGTGATGCAGCTAGAAGTGAAGGAATGCCAAAAGTTGCCAGCAAAGCACCAGAAACCAGTGAGAAACAAGGAAGGATTCTTCCAGTTTCAGAGGGAGCATGGCCCTGGCAACACTGTGATTTTGGACTTCTGGCCTCCATAACTGTGAGACAATAAATTTCTGTTGTCTTAGATGTATGGCCGATAGCCTTGCTAAGAGCCGGATGAACAACACCCACCCATCTCTATGCCTGATAACAGCTTATCAGGCAGAACACATTACTCAGCATCTGGCTCCTCCATGCGGGCTCCCCTCACCCATTTCTGCATTCTGCCCCCAGGTCTACATTTAGCACTAGACTATGCATTCTCAGTACCAAGCTATGCATTTGAACCTCAGCACTAAACTGTGCACTCTCAGCACTAAACTATACAGCTGAACCCACAAAAATTGAAGAAATCCCGCCAAGCCTTACCCAATGGCAGCCCACCCCATGTATCCTAGGCCACCCCCCCAACCCCCCATAAAACCCCCTGCCCTGAGAAGTCAAGCGTGACTTTTCTGGCCCCCCTTTTCCTTAGGACCAAAGAACTTCACCCGGGAGATAAATAAATTTGCAGCTGATTGTTCTTATACTGGCCTCAGGTTCCTCATTTTAAACTTGGCAGTAACCATTACATTAGACCACTCAGTTTGTGGAATTTTGTTACAGCAGAACTAAAAAACGAATAGTTTTCTTTGCAGTAAATAAGTTTTTAATCTTGATATCAAATGTATCAATCTTTTTTTGTCACTATGCGTTTGATGTCATATCTAGAGGAGAACCAAGGTCACAAAGATTTATTATTCCTTTTTTTTTTTTTAGTTTTATGGTTTTAGTTTTTATATTTAGGTTTATGACCTATTTTGAGCTAATTTTGGGGTGTGGTATGAGGAAAGTATCTAGTTTATTCTTTTGCATATAAATATCCAATTGTCACAGCACCACTTATTTTAAAAATCGAATCTTTGCCTATTGAATTGCCTTGGCATCCTTGTCTAAAAAAAAAAAACTGACCATCAACTAAGAATCTTTTCCTGGGCTTTCAGTTCTATTTCATTGATCTATGCGCCTGTCCTTATGCCAATACCACACTGTCTTAATTACTGTAGCTTTACAGTAAGTTTGGAATTGGATGTATGAGTTCCCTAACTTTTGTCATTTCTTCTTCATTTCAGAGATAATTTTGTCTTTTTCTTCCATTTTTTTCTGAGTCCTATAAACTTTATTTCTCCTTGGTTTTTGTTTCCTGGCTTCTGTTTTTATTTTTTGACTATCTGAGATGAGGTAGTTTCTCATATTGTCAATGTATGTTTGGGTATACTTAATCTGTTTAGAGTGCCAACTGAACAGTTTTCTTCTGCTTCTTATTTTTTGCTAATGGTGGGGTTTCCTTAGTTTCTATATGTGAAATTTCATTTCCTAATTTTCTGCAATCGTCTTCCATGGACTTTATTTTCCCCTTGTTCATTTTTATGAGATTGGGCATTTAATATAATTCCTACCTTAATGGTACGCTTTTCCGTCAGTCTAGCAAAATCCAGGTACCTCAGTGTGATTGTTTTATTTATTTGTCTTGGTGGTAAGGGTGGAGCTGGGAGTCTTCTGATTTTAAAGTTATTTTCTGTCTTGTAAAAACCTTACATTTTCCTCCACATTTTCTTTTTCTCATTCACCATCTAATTACCAAGGAGCACTTCTTCATTTCTTTTTTTGCCTTTTTTTTCCTCCTCCAGAAGCTATGAGTTTTGAAGATCTCCCTGTAACCATTCCCTCCTTTTAAATTGTGCTTATCCCATTAAATCTCACCGGATCCTTTAAGTTCTGTGCATTTTGAAATCTCTTCCCTGTATTCCAGAGCTCTCATCTGCTCAGTTACTCCTTTAGTATTTTCGGATTTAGTGCATATGTTATGTATGGCGGTCATTCCAAATCACCTTCACAGCTGCCCTTCACTGGTACCCACTTCTGTCTTCTCCATAAGTTTTCTCAGTCTGCTTTACCTCACCATGAAGCCTTGTAGTGGGGTGAAGGTGGGGTGGGTACATGATAGAGCATCCTGAAATTTCTTGATTTTTTAAAAAGATTTACAGTTGTTTTACAGTTTCAGGATCTTCTGTGATGCCAACAGTGTGGTTTTGTGTAAAATTTGGTAGTTATAAAGTTGTTTTATATTGTTTAAAGAAAAATTCTGGGAGGTTGGTTATCACATAGCCATCATTGTCTTTGGCTGCTCAGAAGTCTCCCAAGACTATTTACTTTTCAGAAGTTTTGAAGAGTAAATATAAAGAAACTTGGAATAGCAGTTTCATGTGGGCTTATTAAAGTTAGCAGAAGACATTGTTTTTAGAGGAGCTGCTTACTGACCAAGAAAAAGGAGGTTGTGAGTGAAGACTGTGGAGTTTATCACCTTTCCATTTATAAAATAAGATATGAAGACACAGTATTCCAGGAGGCAGAAGGCAGTGGGATCAAGAAATGGAGAATATTGTTAAGACACAGATGAATAACAATTGAGAAGACAGAATCTTAGTGAACTCACATCAGATTACTCAAAGTTCTACTTTAGTTCAATGCAAAGTGATCTACTAGGAATAAGAGGGATAGAGCTGGAATAGGAGGCTCAGATAGAGGACAAAGGCTCTGAATCACCACAGTGGGAAATGAGCCAGGGAGTCAAGTAGCTAAACAGGAAATACTGTCACGTAGGACTGAGGGTTCAGCTGAAGTTGGAGAGCATACATATGGACTATAGCAAATTGCTGTGACTGTGACTACTCTGGCCTGTACTTGTAATATTGGAATGGAGAAAAGAGATAATGGTAATTACTGAGGATTGGAGGGCAAAGCAGTTATGTCAAAAGGGTATATAAGATCCTTAGGAGAATCACTGAAAATGTATGTCCATGGGTCTAGGCTACATAGAAAGGTAAATCAAATCAAAAGGGTTAATGGTCTAAGAAAACAAAGAGAAGATAAAGAACTGGAAGCCATAATGAAGGCAAAAAGCAGAAATCATGAGAATGAGCATAGAACGTGATGGGAATATATACAAAATCTGACAATTTAATTTTTATTTTGAGGGTTGGGACACTATCCATTCTCCTCTTATTACTCCACACATGTACTTCAAAAAAATACTTATATCCAAACAGAAGGCAATAATTCTCTAAAGTGAAATGAACAGCTGTACTCCTCTAGTAGAAACTCTGAACAATCTCACAAGATTCATTTGTAGAGAATGAGGGAGTGGGAAAAGTAGAATGATTTACGGCTGCAACTAGAGAGCACAGAGTTACAGTAATAATACTCATTACCTATAACCAATAATAGTACCAATATAACCAACACTAATACTAATTCAGTTGTAACACCAAAAACTGAAACTAACAAGCCTAGTTTACACACCTCAACATTTAACATTTTTTCTAAGAACGATTTTTATTTTTTTGAGACAGGGTCTCAGCTTTGTCACGCAGGCTGAAGTACAGTGTCGTGATCAAGCTCACTTCAACCTCAATCTCCTGGGATCAAGCGATCCCCCCACCTCAGCCTCCTAAATAGGTGGAATAAAAAATGTATGTCACCATGACTGGCTAATTTTTTTTATTTTTAGTAGAGGCAAGCTCTTGCTATGTTGCCCAAGCTGGTCTCAAATTCCTGAGCTCAAGCAATCCTCCCGCCTTGCCCTATCAAAGTGCTGGGATTCCAGGTGTGAGCCACCATGCCCAGCCCTAAGAACGATTTTTAAATTAAATTTTCACACACACACATTTTAACGTTCCTGATTATAAGGGCAATCCATGTTCCTTATAGGAAGTTTGGAAAATACAGAAATTTTCTGCCTGCGTTTCTTTGTTATATGCAACTATGGGATCTTAGATTAAAGTTTGGCATTTTTTTTTCCTGTAAAGAACCGGACAGCAAATATTTTAGACTTTTTAGATCCAAAAGTCTTTTTTTTTTTTTTTTTGAGACGGAGTTTCGCTCTTGTTACCCAGGCTGGAGTGCAATGGCGCAATCTCACCACAACCTCCGCCTCCTGGGTTCAGGCAATTCTCCTGCCTCAGCCTCCCGAGTAGCTGGGATTACAGGCATGCACCACCATGCCCAGCTAATTTTTTTTGTATTTTTAGTAGAGACGGGGTTTCACCATGTTGACCAGGATGGTCTTGATCTCTTGACCTCGTGATCCACCCGCCTCGGCCTCCCAAAGTGCTGGGATTACAGGAGTCAGCCACCGCACCCGGCCCAAAAGTCTTTGTTGCAACTACTCAACTCTGCCCTTTGCATCTATTAAGATGATTACAGGATTTTTCTTCTTCAGTTTTTTAATATAGTAGATTATACTGACTTACTTTCGAATGTTGAAGGAGAAAGCAGACACACACAATATATAAAAATATAGTTGTAGCTGTGTGTCAATAGAATTTTATTTACAAAAACAGGTGGTAGACAAGACTTCTTGGCTCCAGAGCTATACTTCATTAAGCCCCTGTCTTGGTCTACTTTACTCGGCTTATAAGTTATTTGTCAAATGAAATAAACTGACATGCTATGTTTCAGGTACTATGCAAAAACCATAGGTAAAAGGCCAATGGAGAAAGATGTGTAGTATATTCAAAACTGAGGTAGGAAACAGGAGAAACAGCTGTTTTTCAGAAACAACTGAAAAAATCCTGCTTTCTTAACTAAGGAATCACTTCACCTGAGTGTTGCAGAACTTTAAAGCATATTTTTTGATGAAAGAATTAATTTCATGGCATCTTATATTCAAACACAAGCCTACCTTGGAATAAGAAAGTGCTATTTGTTGAAACACAGCATCATCTGGTGATTTACTATATGTGGCAACTCCTCGTTCATCATCATCAAAAGGGTAGTTAACCACTAAAGAACCTATAAGGGAAAAGAGGAAAATGTATCATGTTGTCTGTTTCAAAATGCATCACTAACATAAAACAAGCTTTTCAGAATACTGCCAGAGAAGGGAAAACAATAAAATTTGCCAAGCAGAATTAATTTCCTCAATAGAAATGAAAAATATACTAATTTCTTCAATAGAAAATCAAAGTGAATAGAGAAAATATCTTTTAAATGGCTAATTTTCTAAAGCCAAAAAAGGCATAAAAGATTTATAGTACTTCTACCAAACAGTCTACCTCAAAAAAATAATGGGCATCAATACAAAAAGAACTAGCAACAAAAGAAAAAAACAGATAAATTAAACTGCATTAAAATAAAAAACTTCTACACATGAAGGACATAAGAAAGAGAAAAGGGGAAAATATTTTGCAAGCCAGTTATCTGATAAGGGTCCAGCATCTAGAATATATTTTAAAACTCTTAAATAACAACGACTAAAACCTAATTAAAAATTGGGCAAAGGACTTGAAGAGGTATTTCTCCAAAGAAGATATATAAATGGCCAACAAGCTCATGAAAAGATGCTCAGCATCATTAGTTATCGGGGAAATGCACACTAAAACCAAAATGAGGTACCACTTCTCAACTACTAGGATGGCTATAATAATAAAAATAGAAAATAATAACTGTTGGCGAGTATACGAAGAAACTGGAATCTCAAACATTGCTGGCGGGAATGTAAAATAATCCAGCTGCTGTGGAAAACAGTCTGGCAATTCCTCAAAAAGCTTAACATGCAATTATCATATGTCAATTCCACTCCTAGGTGTATAAACAAAACAACTGAATACAGGGGCTGGGTACAGTGGCTCATGCCTATAATCTCAGCACTTCGTGGGAGGCCAAGGCGGGTGGATTGCTTGAGCCCAAGAGTTCAAGATCAGCCTTGGCAACACTGGGAGACCCTGTCTCTATAAAAAATTAAAAATAAGCCAGGTGTGATGGTGTATGCCTGCAGTTCCAGCTACTTGGGAGGCTGACATGGGAGGACTGCCTGACAGGAGTTTGAGGCTGCAGTGAGCCATGATCACACCACTTACACTCCAGCCTGGGTGACAGAGTAAGACTAGGTTTCAAAACAAGGGTTGGGGGGATGGGGAAAGGAAAACAGGAATTCAAATAGATATTTGAATGCCAATGGGCACAGAAGCATTTTTCATTGTAGTCAAAAAGTAGAAACAACTCAAATGTCTATTAGTAAGTAAATGGATAAAGAAAATGTGATACTGATATATGTACATGTATATACAATGTACTATTATTCAGCCATAGAAAGGAATGAAGTACTGATATATGCTACAACATGAATGAACCTAGAAAACACTATGTTAAATGAAAGAAGCCAGACACAAAAGGTCACATGTTATATGATTCCATATCTATGAAATATCCAGAATAGGTAAATCCCTAAAGACAGAACAAAGATTGGTGGTTACCAGGAGTTGAGGGAAGAAGGGGATGGGAAGTCACCGTTAAATGGGTATAGGGTATCCTTTTGGGGAGATAAAAATGTTTTGGAACAAGATAGAGGGGGCAGTTGCAAAACACTGTGAATGCACTAAATGCCACTGGAATTATGTAAACTTCACCTCAATAAAAAAACTAGTATCAAAATTTTTGAAAATTTATGAAAAATATTGTTTTCCCCTATAATCTTTCAAGATCCTTCTAAATTATAAAGTTGGCAGTGAAGGGAATCAGAATATGCTGCCCCAGAATATGACTCTTTAGCATATTAATTATTTAGAGCTGAAGGCAACTGAGAAACAGCATATGTAGGAAAGGCTATCTACCCTTCCCATTTCTGCCTAAAATTAGGGCATAAATTTCCTGTGAGAAAGTTACCTTCTTAGTACCATCAGAGATGGGATAGTCAATGCCAAGATGAGCTGACACAAACAAACCTTGGTAAAACAACCCTCATCGTGTAGTAGTTTCCCCCACAGATTTCCTAGTAACTTTCCTACAATTTACCACCCCTAAAAGTTTAAACCCCTTCCTTTGTGTAGTCACTTTTCCACAAGGTATCACCCTTTGTTCTAAGATCACTAAGTCCTCAACACTTACTGGCTTTTTGAGGGTTTCATGTCTTTCCTATGAACTCCCCCACCGCCTGTGGCTTGTGCCACATACAAATATTAATAGCAAATAAAATTTGTATGCTCTTTCCTTTTAATCTGCCTTTTGTTAGCTGAATTCTCAAGCTCTAGCTGCAGAATCTGTGAGGTTTTTTACTCCTGTAAAACAGCAAAGAAATTCTCCTTTAAACTGCTTTGCCAAGATTCTAAACTCCATTTAAATAAAGATTTTAAGATGAGAAAACAAAATATGTTATGGAAACAAAGATGTTTACATGACTGAAGATTCCCACCTCTCAGCATGCCAAGGTCTTGATACCACATCTGTACATCTGTGACTTATTTTCAAAGGAATGTAACCATTATTAACTTTTCAGATTTAGCCAACATGATGTGTGATTGATTCTGAGCACATTAAAGCTGTAAATAAAAAAGTGTCTTCTATCAAACATAACATTAAACACATAAAATATTTAAAAAAAAGCAAAAAATTTATTTTGCCAACCAGGGTATAACTTCCTAATTCTTATTTGGCTCCTTTTTATTTTCCATTTTTTATTGCATTTTAGGTTTTGGGGTACATGTGCAGAACATGCAAGATAGTTGCATAGGTACACACATGGCAGTGTGTTTTGCTGCCTTCCTCCCCTTCACCCACATTTGGCATTTCTCCCCAGGCTATCCCTCTCCAGCTCCCCACCGCCGCTGTCCCTCCCCTATTCCCCCCAACAGACCCCAGTGTTTAGTATTCCCTTCCCTGTGTCCATGTGTTCTCATTTTTCATCACCCGCCTATGAGTGAGAATATGCGGTATTTCATTTTCTGTTCTTGTGTCAGTTTGCTGAGCATGATGTTCTCCAGATTCATCCATGTCCCTACAAACGACACGAACTCATCATTTTTGATTGCTGCATAATATTCCAGGTGTATATGTGCCACATTTTCCCAGTCCAGTCTATCATCGATGGGCATTTGGGTTGCTTCCAGGTCTTTGCTATTGTGAACAGTGCTGCAATGAACATTCATGTGCATGTGTCCTTATAGTAGAACGATTTATAGTCCTTTGGATATATACCCAGTAATGAGATTGCTGGGTCACATGGAATTTCTATTTCTAAGGCCTTGAGGAATCACCACACTGTCTTCCACAATGGTTGAACTAATTTACACTCCCACCAACAGTGTAAAAGTGTTCCTATTTCTCCATATCCTCTGCAGCATCTGTTGTCTCCAGATTTTTTAATGATTGCCATTCTTACTGGCGTGAGATGGTATCTCAATGTGGCTTTGATTTGCATCTCTCTAATGTCCAGTGATGATAAGCATTTTTTCATATGTTTGTTGGCCTCATGTATGTCTTCTTTTGTAAAGTGTCTGTTCATATCCTTTGCCCATTTTTGAATGGGCTTGTTTTTTTCCTGTAAATCTGTTTGAGTTCTTTGTAAATTCTGGATATCAGCCCTTTGTCAGACGGGTAAACTGCAGAAATTTTTTCCCATTCTATTGGTTGCCGATTCACTCTAGTGACTGTTTCTTTTGCCGTGCAGAAGCTGTGGAGTTTCATTAGGTCCCATTTGTCTATTTTGGCTTTTGTTACCAATGCTTTTGGTGTTTTGGTCATGAAGTCCTTGCCTACTCCTATGTCCTGAATGGTTTTACCTACATTTTCTTCTAGGGTTTTTATGGTACCAGGTCTTATGTTTAAGTCTAATCCATCTGGAGTTGATTTTAGTGTAAGGTGTCAGGAAGGGGTCCAGTTTCTGCTTTCTGCACATGGCTAGCCAGTTTTCCCAACACCATTTATTAAACAGGGAATCCTTTCCCCATTGCTTGTTTTTGTCAGGTTTAACAAAGATTGAAAGGTTGTAGATATGTTGTGTTGCCTCCGATGCCTCTGTTCTGTTCCATTGGTCTATATCTCTGTTTTGGTACCAGTACCATGCTGTTTTGATTACTGTAGCCTTGTAGTATAGTTTGAAGTCCAGTAGTGTGATGCCTCCCGCTGTGTTCTTTTTGCTTAGAATTGACTTGGCTATGCTGTCTCTCATTTGGTTCCATATGAAGTTCATGGTGCTTTTTTCCAGTTCTGTGAAGAAAGTCAATGGTAGCTTGATGGGGATAGCGTTGAGTCTCTGTAAATTACTTTGGGCAGTATAGCCATTTTCACGATATTGATTCTTCCTAACCATGAACATGGAATGTTTCTCCATCTGTTTGTGTTCTCTCTTATTTTGTTGAGCATGGTTTGTAGTTTTCCTTGAAGAGGTCCCTTAGGTTCCTTGTAAGTTGTATTCCTAGGTATTTTATTCTTTTTGTAGCAATTGTGAATGGCAGTTCATTCTTGATTTGGCTCTCTTTAAGTCTGTTATTGCTGTATAGGAATGCTTGTGATTTTTGCACATAGATTTTATATCCTGAGACTTTGCTGAAGTTGCTTATCAGTTTCAGGAGATTTTGGGCTGAGACGATGGGGTCTTCTAGGTATACTATCATGTCGTCTGCAAATAGAGACAATTTGGCTTCCTCCTTTACTATTTGAATACCCTTTATTTCTTTTTCTTGCCTGATTGCTCTGGCTAGAACTTCCAGTACTATATTGAATAGGAGTGGTGAAAGAGGGCATCCCTGTCTAGTGCCGGATTTCAAAGGGAGTGCTTCCAGTTTTTGCCCATTCAGTATGATATTGGCTGTTGGTTTGTCGTAAATAGCTTTTATTACTTTGAGATACGTTCCGTCAATACAGAGTTTATTGAGGGTTTTTAGCATAAAGGGCTGTTGAATTTTGTCGAATGCCTTCTCTGCGTCAATTGAGATAATCATGTGGTTTTTGGTTTTGGTTCTGTTTATGTGGTGAATTACATTTATAGACTTGCGTATGTTGAACCAGCCTTGCGTCCCTGGGATGAATCCTACTTGATCATGATGGGTAAGTTTTTTGATGTGCTGTTGCAATCAGCTTGCCAGTATTTTATTGAAGATTTTTGCAATCTATACTCATCATGGATATTGGCCTGAAGTTTTCTTTTCTTGTTGAGTCTCTGCCAGGTTTTGGTATCAGGATGATGTTGGTCTCATAAAATGATTTGGGAAAGATTTTCTCTTTTTGGATTATTTGGAATAGTTTCAGAAGGAATGGTACCAGCTCCTCTTTGTATGTCTGGTAGAATTTGGCTGTGAACCCATCTGGACCTGGGCTTTTTTTGGGTGGTAGGCTCTTAATTGCTGCCTCGACTTCAGACCTTGTTATTGGTCTATTCATAGTTTCGGCTTCCTCCTGGTTTAGGCTTGGGAGGAAACAGGTGTCCAGGAATTTATCCATTTCTTCCAGGTTTACTAGTATATGTGCATAGAGTTGTTTGTAATATTCTCTAATGATGGTTTGAATTTCTGTGGAATCTGTGGTGATTTCCCCTTTATTGTTTTTTATTGCATCTATTTGGTTGTTCTCTTTTCTTTTTTTATCAGTCTGGCTAGTGGTCTGTCTATTTTGTTGATCTTTTCAAAAAACCAGCTCTTGGATTTATTGATTTTTTGAAGGGTTTTTCGTGTCTCTATCTCTTTCAGTTCTGCTCTAATCTTAGTTATTTCTTGTCTTCTGCTAGGTTTTAAGTTTTTTTGATCTTGCTCCTCTAGCTCTTTCAATTTTGACGATAGGGTGTCAATTTTGGATCTCTCCACTCTTCTCATATGGGCACTTATTGCTATATATTTTCCTCTGGAGACTGCTTTAAATATGTCCCAGAGATTCTGGTATGTTGTGTCTTCGTTCTCATTGGTTTCAAAGAACTTCTTTATTTCTGCCTTCATTTCATTGTTTATCCAGTCAACATTCAAGAGCCAGTTGTTCAGTTTCCATGAAGCTGTGCGGTTCTGGGTTAGTTTCTGAGTTCTGAGTTCTAACTTGATTGCACTATGGTCTGAGAGAGTGTTTGTTATGATTTCAGTTGTTTTGCATTTGCTGAGGAGTGCTTTACTTCCAATTATGTGGTCAATTTTAGAGTAGATGTGATGTGGTGCTGAGAAGATGTATATTCTGTGGATTTGGGGTGGAAAGTTCTGTAAATGTCTATCAGGTTTGCTTGTTCCAGGTCTGAGTTCAAGCCCTGGATATCCTTGTTAATTTTCTGTCTGGTTGATCTGTCTAATATTGACAGTGGAGTGTTAAAGTCTCCCACTATTATTGTGTGGGAGTCTAAGTCTCTTTGTAAGTCATTAAGAACTTGCCTTATATATCTAGGTGCTCCTGTGTTGGGTCCATATATATTTAGGGTCATTAGCTCTTCTTGTTGTAATGATCCTTTTACCATTATGTAATGACCTTCTTTGTCTCTTTTGATCTTTGTTGCTTTAAAGTCTATTTTATCAGAGATGAGAATTGCAACTCCTGCTTTTTTTGGCTCTCCATTTGCTTGGTAAATCTTCCTCCATCCCTTTATCTTGAGCCTTTGTGTAACCTTGCATGTGAGATTGGTTTCCTGGATACAGCACACCCATGGGTTTTGTTTTTTTATCCAATTTGCCAGTCTGTGTCTTTTGATTGGTGCATTTAGCCCATTTACATTTAGGGTTAATATTGTTATGTGTGAATTTGATACTGCCATTTGGATGCTAGCTGGCTGTTTTGCCCGTTAGTTGATGTAGATTATTCATTTTGCTGATACTCTTTAGCATTTAGTGTGTTTTTGGAATGGCTGGTACTGGTTGTTCCTTTCTATGTGTACTGCCTCTTTCAGGAGCTCTTGTAAAGCAGGCCTGGTGGTGACAAAATCTCTGAGTACTTGCTTGTTTGCAAATGATTTTATTTTTCCTTCACTTATGAAGCTCAGTTTGGCTGGATTTATTTGGCTCTTTGAGAACACTGTATGATTACCACCTGTAGAAGTACTGTTTTCTACTATTGGCAATCTTTCAAAGCATTTTTTGGAGAATCTCAATTAACTTCCTAAATCTAAATATCCATCAGTATGTACTATCATTCTAAAATGGCAGGCTACTGTAATGCCATGAAGTCTCAACTATGATACTTCTGTATGTTCCAATAAATGTTAACACTACATTTCTTCCCCACTGTCCCTGGTGCTAATATTTGTCACTTTTTTTTTTAGTAGTTTTACTGATATAATTCAAATACCATAAAATTCACTCATTTAAAGTTGTTTTTATTCATAGGGGTGTACAACCACTGCCACTATCTAGTTATAGAACATTTTCATAACTCCAAAAAGAAACCCGAAAATCCATCATTCTCTCATCACCTCTTACCACTATTCACTCCAGCCCAATCCAATCATTAATCTACTTTCTGTCTCTATGGATATGCCTATTCTGAACATTTCATAAGAATATAATTATTACCTTGATAAAGAGAAAAAGAAATAATAATCATATAATAGGTGGTCTCTTATGACTGGCTGTCACTTAGCATAGGTTTCAAGAATCTATGTCGTAGCACGTATCAGCACTTGATTCCTTTTCATGCCAAATAATATTCATTGTAAGGGTAGACCACATTTCATTATCCATTTATCAGATGATGGTTGTTCGGGTTGTTTCTGCTTTTTCATTATTGTAAGTAATCCTGAATGAACATTCGTGTACATTGAACATTCATATACATTAGCATTGCCCATTAAATGAACGAACATTTTGTTCAAGTGAGTTTATGTGTGGACACATTTTGGTTCTCTTGGGTACTGATACCTTCACTCTTATTCACAACCTTAGTTGGACATTGTGATGATTTTTAATCTTGACCTCTCATCCTATTGAACCGATCCATCCCTGCTAAATTATTTGGAGGTATATAAGCTCAGGTACTACACGAGAATGTGGTCATTCTGCTGCAGTTAAGCATATGCCAAGTAAAAGAGAGTATCAAAATCTAAATTTACATAAAAGAGTTTATTAACCTTCAGGGAGAAAACAGAACTAAACATTCGGATCAACTTTTACGAATGACAGAGAGCATGTTACCAAGTTCCTAATGTGAGGGATAAATACAGAACACCTGAAGAATTATGAGAAAAAGAGGAGAGGAGAAGGAAGAAGCAGAGTAAGGGGAGAGACAGGGAAGAGGGAGAGGAGAGGAGAAAAAAGAAAAGACAGAGAAGAAAGAGGAGAGAGAGAGGGAAGTAGTACGTGAGAAAAGAGAGGAGAAAGGGGTGGAGAGAGGAGATGGAGGTAGAAGGAGAAGAGAAGAGGAGGGAAAAAAAGGGAGCAAGAAGGAGGAAAGAAACAACCAGGACACTGGCTGAAAAAGTAATGAGAAAAGACCTTTAATGTTGTCTGCCATAAAAGCAGTAACAGGATACTCATTTTAAGAAAGCATAACACTACAAACTGATAAAATTCCACCAGGAAAGTTGCCATACCTCCATGCAGGTTTGCTGAAAGTACAAATGGATAGGACTTCATCCAGCTCATTACAGCAATAGTTTCTGGTTGGGTAGGATCTGTGATGTGAACAAACTGATCTGGGAAATTTCGGTTCAGGTCAAAGTTGTTGCTGTTGTTTCTGCCAATTACACTTATTGAATCTCCTGTATGAAATGATAAAGGATTTGAATTTAAGCCATGTTCGCTTATATTTTATTCCAACATGTACTACTTCAGATATTTTAACTCAAGGCAAATGTGAACATATCAGGCTTCACTATTATCAATCACCTAAGATTATGAAACTGTCTTTGCAAAATTAGTACAGTAAGAGAAATCTGACATAGTTTACTCTACCTTGATTCTTTTTTTTGAAACAGAGTCTCACTCAGCCACCCAGGCTGGAGTGAAGTGACATGATCTCAGCTCACTGCAACCACTGTCACCCAGGTTCAAGTGATTCTCCCATCTCAGCCTCCTGAGTAGCTGGGATTACAGGCACCTGCCATCATGCCCGGCTAATTTCTGTATTTTTTAGTAGAGACGGTGTTTCACCATGTTGGCCAGGCTTGTCTTGAACTCCTGACATCAGGTGATCCATCCCCCTTGGCCTCCCAAAGTGCTAGGATTATAGGATTGAGCCACCATGCCCAGACTCCACCTTGCTTCTAACCTCCAAGCTGTCCTTGGTCATTCCTGGGCATAGGCCAAGCTAACTTTGGGAGGAATTTAGCTTACAGTTTAATCTTAAAGCAAGAATGATAACAGCCTTTCCCAAAATGAAACTACCTTTGTAAAACTAATGAAAGGCAGATGGTTGGGACTATAAGAGGGCTGAAATTGGCTAACATGTATGTGTAATTAAAGTATAACCAGCCATTGTTTCAAAAGTTAGAAGATTTGTAATTCCCCCAATCGCTCCTGTAGATAACATCCCTATTGCAGAACCTAAGATTGGCCTTTTGAGATGTTTTTCAGACTTTTGCATTTCTGACAACCAGCTGATACCACCCAGACCAGCAACTTGTGACTCAGCTGGTCCTGTGGCTCCCAACCAGATGGTGACTCAGCACATGAGGACTGTTTTCCACATCCCTATGATTTCATCCCCAACCAAACATCTCATTCTCTAGCCCCTTGCCCATCAAACTGTCTTGGAAAAACCGTAACCTCTGAGCCTTTGGGGAGACTGACTTGAGTGATAACTCTAGTACTCCTGGGTGGCTGGCCTTGTGTTAATTAAACTCTTTACTGTGATACCATGGTCTTAGTGAACTGTTTTGCCTGTGCAACAGGCAGGAAGAATCTGTAAGGCATTAAAATTTTTTTTTTTTTTGAGATGAAGTCTCACCCTGTTGCCCAGGCTAGAGTGCAATGGCACGATCTTGGCTCACTGCAACCTCTACCTCCCAGGTTCAAGCAATTCTTGTGCCTCAGTCTCCCGAGTAGCTGGAATTACAGGTGTGTGCTACCATATCCAGCTAATTTTTTTTATTTTTAGTAGAAACAGGGTTTCACCATCTTGGCCAGGCTGGTCTTAAACTCCTGACCTCAAATGATCCACCCACCTCAGCTTACCAAAGTGCTGGGATTACAGTCATGAGACACTGCACCTGGCCAGGAACTCTACACTTCTCTCTGTACTTGTATAAGGCTCACTAAGACATTGTAAGAAATATACCAAATGAAAAGAAGAAACTTGTGATATGGTCACATTAAAGTGATCACAAAAAGGTAAAGTTAGCCAAGAACATAGTTGGAAGTTTAACTTGATGGAGGAAAAAGTTCAATTTAAGCTTAACTGTGCATATTCCATTTTAATAAGGAGTGGGAGCCTATCATTATAATGAGAAAAATTGCAAGAGATTGAAGAAAACTGGAGGACTCACTAGTGTAATTAGTTCCACCTTTCAGAAAGGTCTGGGGAGTGTGTAGGAGGGATTTGTGGCACTGATAAAGAATGAGGACCTTAGGGGGAAAAACCTGAAAAAAAAAAAAAAAAAGAAAAGAAACATATATATATATATGGAAGATCTTGTGCCTATTGTTCAAGAGCACTTCTGGGTACTAATGACCAACTGATCCTCCCAATGGTCAGGGCAGTGCTAGTAATAAGTCATGAGGCTCCATATCATACTGTGGTGCCTATTCTACTGATAGATATCATTGCCTAGAAAAAAATCACGGGCTGGGAAAAGATGAATTCTCACTCCCCTAGTGTTGTGCCTAAGGTGGCATGTATTGGTCTACTGTCCCAGCCCATACTATAACACCCCAGGAAAGATGATATTGCCCAGAGAAGTCAAAGAAACAGGAAGTCAATAAATTAGCAGGTCTGGAATATGCAAAGAGTAGAACTGAGAGTCAAAAAGAGTCACTGGCTTTGAGAGATATCTGGTTTGATTTTTCACTTATGAAATAAGATTCCCAAAATAATGATTTAATAAGAACTGTAAACCAAAAACAAAATTCTAAGGCCCTGTCCAACCATCTGAATAGATTCCCTCCTCTTGGCTAGGGGACTCCAAAGTTAGCCTGAAAGACTGGCTCAGGCCATGATGGGAAGTAGGGGTCAGACTTGTCCTATTATACCTCCTCCCTTCTGGAAATCAGGAAAAGCCAATCAGGATTTAATACCAACACAGACCTTAAGTCTGATAAGAAACATTTACAATCTATTCTCTCTCAAGCCTGCTACCTGGAGGCTTCATCTGCATGATAAAACTTCGGTAACTACAACCTGTTATCCTAACCCAGACATTCCTTTCAATTGATAGTAACTCTTTCAACCCTGGCCCTTTCTGGACCAAAACAAATGTATATCTTAAATGTATCTGACTGACATCTCACGTCTCCCTAAAATGTATAAAACCAAGCTGCACCCTGGCCACCCTGGGCAGATGTCCTAAAGATCTGAGAGCTGTGTCATGGGTCATGATCACTCATATTTGGCTCAGAATAAATCTCTCCAAACATTTTAGAGTTGACTCTGTTGACAGAACTATTGCTAAAATGAAACAATTTGTAAAAATCTTATACTCTATTTCTAGTAAATAAGAGCCATTACCAAGTGGAAAACTCCATTAAAAGTATAAATTTGATCACATAATTGAAGCTCCCTGGTGGTCTAGTGGTTAGGATTCGGTGCTCTCTCACATAATTGTTGAGGGGACCAGATCATCTCATAAGAATATAAGAGCTAAAATCAATCATAAATTATAAGGAAAAAAACAAGAAGAAATTCCAAAAGAACCAGTTCAAATTCTCTTCTACATCAAAATAATCATGCTATATGGTTATCAAAAGATTAAGCATTAACAGCCATTCTTTACCTTCCTGGGACTTTTCATACCCATCAGGATTCATGGATGGCATAAGGTGAATTCTAGTGCTACGAACTAAATCTGTGACTTCAGGGTCTGTTCCAAAGTTCTTACAAAGGTATTCGATGAGGTTCAACAGCAGTTCTTTTCCAACCACTTCATTTCCATGCATATTTCCAATGTACTTAAATTCCGGTTCACCTGAAAACAAATTACATGGAAGACTTTTTTCCTTTTTAATCATCATAGACTCTTTTTTTTTACCCCAGCATATATAAATCCTGGACTAAAAATTTTTTTAAACATGTATTTTTGGCAAAGGAGGCAGAAAAAAACCTTCAGAAACATCTTATAAAGCAGCTTCCTTACTAATACATATGTCTGAGCAGGCTCAAAGCATATATATGCCATATAATATGAATAAATAAAACACTATTAACAGAATAAATCTAACCTATGCATGTATTAAATATCATGCCTAATATGGGTTAGCAAAAGGATTTCCTTCTTTTCTGGGAAAAGATTGGTTACATTTTCTTTTTTTCTTTCTTCTAATTTTAGTTAGGTTTTCTTAATACCAGTTATACATACTATAGGTGACTTTTCTGGATGAAACATGGCAATATTGAACATGGCTTTGAGAGGCACTGCTGAAATTATGTGTAAGACCATACCAATTACCTGGTTCGTGGACACCTGGATTATCAGATATCTCCATCACATAAAGTTCTCTTGACTCTACTGATTTTCCCAATGAATAAAGCCGAGTAATGTTAGGATATTCATTGGCAAACCTTCTCAAGAAGATTTCCATATCAGGAAAATGGTGGTGGTGAAAGTCCTTTGGCTGAATTGGCTGATAGGAGGATAATGTTCCAGAAGGAATATTAGGTATAGCAACTGTGCTAGCAGTTGCTATAGCCTCAGTCGTGTCAGGGATTACTGAAGTTACAGATGGCCTAAGGGAAAAATCCACCTCTGTGGCTGGTCCTTCTTTCACCACTATATTGGTAACAGTCAATGGCATATACCTGAAAAAAAATTTGAAAAAGTAAATGGTTTACAGTTAAGACATACAATGCTTTAACATTATAAAAGCACAATAGCCTTTTCATCCTCTTACACTTAGCAATCTATCGAAATTCAAACTAGAGATGTGCAAATTTAAGAGTTTTAAGACATTATCTCACAAAGAACCCCAGATTGAAGAACTATTTCTCTTACCAAATCTTCTCAAATACCACGCACTAGAATGTATACAAAAAAATTACATTCAAAGGAAAGAGCATGTTGAAAGATGCTCTTTTGTTACCCCAACGTAACCACTGCTACAGTACTCAAAGAAGTCATAAATTATACAATTATTTGCAGTGGCTTATCAAACTGACATTCCAACTTCTTTTTCAAGTAGGAAAGTTCAAGATTAAAGGTTATCAATTAAATCCTTATCAGAGTGAGCTTCCAGAAAGCTTTCCGGGGGAGGTGGGAAACCACTCATTTAATATATTAGAAAGCTGATAAGACAGTTCTTCAAAATGTCATTTACAGAGCGCTGGGTTTCTTCTACTCTGGTATTCAGTTAGTTTTAACGTAATGCTTTACATAGCTGAATATCTTTTCAAGTTTTAAAAGTTGTCCTTCCTCTAATGCTACAACTATGCTTCATATCCCATTGTACTATCAGACTATGTGACAGAAAACTCCACAACAGTATTTTCTTATTATAAAAGGAGAAAAATCAGAAAATAAAGACACATAAAAGCCACAAAAAATAAATAACATACACTAGACTGTATTTCTGTCCTAGATATAAAACAGAGACTTGACATTTTAACTAAGAATCTACATAGTTTAAATTCTTACCCAGTTAAAACTACTGTAAGGTTGTAAGTTCCAGGAACAAGTAATCGGTGGAAATCACCAAATCTGCCTGTTGTGATATTATGGTTAATACCAGCCACTGAGATGGTTGCATTCTCCAAACCAGATCCTGTTACTGAATCTTTAACAAATCCTTTAACTCCAATGTGAACCTAAGAAGACAAGAATCCAAGCTCAGAGACCATGAATTTGGAAGGCAAGAGGGCATAACCTCTCTCTGCACTGATACTAGAATTTCTAAAAAATAAGGTTACTCTTCTCTCTCCCCAAAATATTTTCAATCCCTTAAGTTTAAATAAAATACAGATAGAAGTATTAAATCCTTGAACTTAAGTCATATGTGTCTGAACGCTACACTAGTAAGGTGCTTTTGAAATTCCCTCTCCTCAAAGCCAGATTTCTAATTTTCTCAACAAGGTGTAATTGCTGGTGTATCCAATTGCTCTATTAGTCTGTGTGATGTTTAAATTAAACTGATGTCCATGGTTCATATAGTAGTAAAGGCTCACTAGCAAATATGATCACATGACATTGTAAGAACTTAACAACACCAATTTGGCTAATTATTTCAGTTTGTGTAAGTGTCCCAAGACAAGCAAAGGAAGCCCTATGGAGCAGAGAGCTAGGGGTAAGGGGCAGGGGAAGCAGAGCTAGAACATGTTTTAATAGATTATAATCTTTAAAGATAATTTATAATCTTAAATAATAAAAACAGATAAAGGACATCTAATACTGTATAGACTGTCATTCACATGCATCCAAATTTCTCTCTTATTTAATCCTGTTTCTATACCCCAAACTTCCAATCATCTACTTTTACCTTTTCAATCAATGTGATCAAAGACTCACGATTGTTCTCCCATTCCTGTCGAAGCTGTGAAGCAGGTGGGTACTTGCAACAAGACAGTTCTAATGTGATCTCAAAACAGTTGGCCCATACATAATTGTAATCTTGCATACCACCTATAACATGGAAAAAAATCAGTTTACTCTCAGAAGGAAAAGAATTCTATCCTCCAAAAGGCTGAAGAAATTAAATCAGCCATCTCTGCATGTATAAATTTTATTTTCATTAAATTGTTTGAAATTGGAGAAGGCATCTGAATTATAGTGGAGGCTAAGAACGAAGGTTAAAAGGAATATACACTGAAAAAGAATATATAGTGAAAAAAATACATTTAATTGATAGGATGAGCAGTTATGAAAAGTATGACTATATCAGATAATACCAGTAACAATAATGATAATAGCTCTACATTTGAGTGTTTACTATATACCAGACCTGTTCTAAGAGCTTTATGTGTATTAGCATTTAATCTTTACAGCAATTATATGAGGCAGGTATTACTATTTCATCCATTTTACAGATATAAAAAGTGAGGCACAAAGAAGTTAAGATTTCTAACAGAATGATAATAAAGGGTACACATGTCAAAGTTGTGAAGGATATTCATATCGAAGCATTACTAAGTATCTACAATTCTAACTGTACTTCCCTTTATCAAGAAGGTGGCAAGAGCAAAAAGAAAGTCTTTATTTAGGGTGGCACAGCTACACAAATCAAGGGAAAATAAGACACAAAAAATTCTTTCAAAATGTGTAAATGAAAGATGGAACTTAAAAGGGAATAAGCATCCATGGTCTATCACCTTCATTATTTTTATACCTATATAAGCCCACAAACTAATTTTGTTGAAAACCTATTACCCTATCGTTCTTGTCACTTGATTTTCTCAAATCTTGTTTTTAGTGGATAAAGACTAAAAAGTGGAGACAGGAGGGGGTGTAACTTCTCTATGATCTCACCTTGCTCTTGCAAAGTACAAATGTGGATTTTGAGGGTCATCTTTCCTCAACCCCCAGTGCATTTCAGATGATGTGACACAGGATCCTTCAGATCAGGAGGGAGAATAACTTCCCTTTCATTGACAGCACCAACAGATATCCCTGCATCATAGATTCTTCTGCCACTTACTGGATGAGAACCCCTTGGCATTAACACAGGTATTTATTTATTTACATGCAAAGTGAATGTTAGATGATCACAAAAGAACCTTCCATCTCTCGCATTCTATGATGTTTAAAAATACATACTAGGAGAACGATCCATGATGGCCAATTGCTAACATCCTGGGATTGCAGCTCTCAGTGAAGGCGCGGAGAACTAGAGGACGCCACGCTTTCAGACAAATTCTGGTCGCTCACGGAGCAGAAGATCCCCAGTGGAGGAAACACACGGGTCGCCAGTGCGACTCTCGTGGCTGGCGCAGCGGTTCCGCCGACACCTTGGCGCGGCAGCTCTTGGAGCAGAGTAAACAGGTTTGGAGGACCTGCACCGGCCCCCAGCACAACACCAGAGCCCGGCGCAGCGGCTGTGACGGCACCTCAGCGCGGCAGCGCTTTGGCACAGAGTAAACGGAACGGGTTCCCCTTCTGACCGAGGTTTGGAGCCCTGGGAAGGCAGAGTCGCCTACTACGGACACAAGAAGGAAGCCCGACAGGAGAATCCTGGGACGAAAAGCACCATCAGTTTTAACGCCGCTGCTCTGGCCCTGGGAACTAACAACCTGGACGTCCACTCAAGAGACCTAATCTGAAAGTTGGTAAATTCAAAGACGACAGGAGGATAAATTTACAATGACGGAAAGAAGCCAGCGTAAAAAAGCTGAGAATACTCAAAGTCAGAACGCCTCTCACTCTAAAGATGATCACAGTTCCACATCGACAATGGAACAAGGCTTGATGGAGAATGAGCGCATCCCAATGACAGAAGTACTCTTCAAGGAATGGATAATAACAAACTTCCGTGAGTTAAAAGAACATGTTGTAGCCCAATGTAAAGAAACTAGGAACTTTGAAAAAAGGTTTGATGAAATCCTATTGAGAATAGACAACTTAGAAAGGGGTATGAGTGAATTAATGGAACTGAAGAATACAATACAGGAACTCCGAGAAGTATGCACAGGTTTAAACACTCGAATTGTTCAAGCAGAAGAAGGGATATCAGAGGTCAAAGTCCAACTTAATGAAATAAAACAAGAAGACAAGATTAGAGAAAAAAGGATAAAAAGGAATGAGCAAAGTCTCCAAGAAATGTGGGACTATGTGAAAAGACCAAATTTACGTTTGATAGGTGTACCTGAATGCGACGGAGAGAATGAATCCAAGCTGGATAATACCCTTCAGGATATTATTCAGGAAAATTTTCCTAAACTAGCAAAGCAGGTCAATATTCAACCCCAGGTAATACAGAGAACACCATAAAGATATTCCTCAAGAAGAGCCACCCCAAGGCACATAATCGTTAGATTCACCAGGGTTGAAATGAAGGAGAAAATACTAAGGGCAGCCAGCGAGAAAGGTCATGTTACCCACAAAGGGAAGCCTATCAGACTTACAGCAGATCTCTCAGCAGAAACTCCACAAGCCAGAAGAGAGTGGGGGCCAATATTCAACATCCTCAAAGAACAGAACCTTCAGCCCAGAATTTCATATCCAGCCAAACTAAACTTCACAACTGAAGGAAAATTAAAATCTTTTATGAACAAGCAAGAACTCAAGAGATTTTATTACCAACCAGCCTGCTTTACAAGAGCTTCTGAAAGAAGCATTACACACAGAAAGAAACAACCAGTATTAGCCTTTCTAAAAATATACCAAAAAGTAAAGAGCACCAACATAAAGAAGAATTTACACCAACGAATGGATAAAACAGCCAGTTAACATCAAATGGCAGTAACCCTAAATTTAAATCGACTAAATCCCCCAGTCAAAAGACACAGCCAAAACCCAACGGCATGTTACATCCAGACCTGTTTCACATGCAAGGATACACAAAGACTCAAAACAAAGGGATGGAGAAAGATTTACCAACCAAATGGAGAGCAAAAATAAATAATAAATAAATAAAAAGCAGGAGTTGCAAATCTCGTATCGGATAAAATAGATTTTAAAGCAACGAAGATACAGTGGTAAAAGGATCAATGTAACAACAAGAGCTAACGATCCTAACACCCAGATACATAAAGACTTAGACTCAATGAGACAGAAAATTAATAAGGATATCAAGGACTCGAACTCAGATCCGGAACAAGTAAACTTAATAAATATTTATAGAGTGCCCCACTTCAAATACACAAAATATACATTCTTGTCAATACCACATCACACCTATTCATAAGTTTAAATGAAACATTGATTGGCCATTATTAATACCCAATTTTTTCCAGAATAAAGCAATATTTCCGTTTACTCTCCCTCTTTCTTCCTCTCCGTTTTTTTTTTTTTTCTTTCCTTCTCTCAAAAAAAGAAATCAACTTGTAAACCTCTAGATCCAGGTCGGCAATGTCTCTCTCATTACTTGATTTCCTTCCTTCCCTTCCCTCCCTCCCTCCCCTCTTCTTCCCTTCCTTCCTTCCTTCATCCCTTCCTTCCTCCCTACCGTCCTCCTTCCCTCCCTTCCTGCCTTCCTCCCAAAAAAATAAAAAATAAAATAAAATTTAAAAATACATACTAATTTGGGTGGGGTGCAATGGCTCATGCTGTAATCCCAGCACTTTGTGAAGCAGAGGCAGGCGGATTGCCTGACCTCAGGAGTTCAAGACTACCCTGGGCAACATGGTGAAACCCTGTCTCTACTAAAAATACAAATAATTAGCTGGGTGTGGTGGCACGTGCCTGTAGTCCCAGCTACTCGGGAGACTGAGGCAGGAGAATTGCTTGAACCTGGGAGGCAGAGGTTGCAATGAACAGATAGTGCCGCTGCACTCCAGCCTGGGCAATAGATCGAGACTGTCTCCAAAACAAAAACAAAAACATGCTGATTTGATTCTAAGAGAAAAGGCAGGGAGAGAACATGAAAAAGACAATTCTGAAACCGGTTTTTGGAGAAAGGTCAATGTCATAGTTTAAAGCACAGCTTATTAGGAGTTCATAAAGGAACAGGGGCTTATAAAACATTGAAGAAGGGGGCTGGGGGGGGATAGCATGAGGTGGGGAGATTGGGGAGGCAGAACATTAGGAGAAATACCTAATATAGTTGGTGGGTGGATGGAGGCAGCAAACCACCATGGCATGTGTATACCTATGTAACAATCTTGCAAGATCCGCACATGTACCCCAGAACTTAAAATATAATAATAATAATAAAATAATAAATAAACATTGAAGAAAAACAAACAATATAGCAAAAATAACAACCTTACAGAAATAAAATTGCAGCAATATTATTACTGGAGACTGAATTCTTTACTTCATTTTTGCTGAAGTTTCATTATGTGCTTTGAAACACATGTAGTTCTTGAAATAAGCACACCTTACCTAATACAATATGCTCCATTTCACTGGCATATCTATAGAATACATATCAGTAAGACAAAAAAGCTAGGTTAAGTGTAAAGCATCAAAACTGGTAAAGAAATTGGGAAAAGAACCTTTAAAAATCCAGGACTCTGTGAACTCTAACCAATGCCATTTTGAATAAGAAGTACAAAGAAGAAAACGGAACACAATCCTAAAGTTACCCAAGCAGGATTACAAGGATGCTGGTGATGTGCCGTCTAATCTCAGGATACAAAAAGGAGATGATCTGATTCTATTCTTGTTCATCCATGTTAATTTGAGCACTTATAAATAATGCCAGGCGTTTGTTTCCAATCAGAGAAGGGGACAACTACATCCATAAATAATTAAATATGGTAGTAGAGGACAGTGGTGAATGTTGTAACAACAATGTAAATGTACTTAATGCCAGGGAATTGTGCAGTTAAAAACAGTTACAATGGTAAATTTTATATTATATATACTTTACCACAATTTAAAAAATAATAGGCTGGGTGAGGTGGCTCATGCCTGTAATCCTAGCACTTTGGGAGGCTGAGGTGGGTGGATTGCTTGAGCTCAGGAGTTCGAGACCAGCCTAGACAATGTGGTAGAACTGTCTCTATAAAAAACACACAAAAAATTAGCCAGGCATGGTGGCACACACCTGTAGTTATAGCTACTCAGGAGGCTGAAGTGGGAGGATTGCTTGAGCCCAGGAGGTCAAGGCTGCAGTGAGCCAAGATTGTACCACTGCATCCCAGCCTGGGTAACAAAGTAAGATCCTGTCTTGGAAAAAAAAAGAAAAAAAAATGTTATTAATAATAGAGCTATTATGGGTCTATGCCACTAATTTCAGTTATGGAGTTGAGGGAAGATCTATGAAGGCTTCTTGGGGGAGGCAGTTTTTTAGTTAGATCTTAAAACTATGAGTCAGCAAAAGAGATGTGGGGGTCCAGGAGCACTGCAGTTAGAGGAAATGGCTTTGTAAAGGTGGAGGCTGCTTGTGTATGCTGACCACCAGCTGTGAGACTGATAAGGCCACAGTATTAGAGCAGGAGCACAGAGCTTCAGGGGTGTCATGAAGGGTGAGGCTGGAAAGGTAAGTGGGGTCTAAAGGAGGCTGAGGATAAAGGTTTCCTTGGCTTTCCAAGGCATAAAAAATAGCATTTTATTTGTTAGTTTTGAACAGAAAAGTAGCAATATGAATAGAAGATAGATAGTACAGTCTGGAAAGGCATGGGAGATTGGAAGCAAAAAGCCCAGTTAGATGGTTTCTTACAATGATCCAAGTAAAAAGTAATTAGGCCTAAAATGATGTGGCGGCAACTGTGTGGAAGAGAAGGGAAAGATGGGAGATAGGATACTGACAGGATCTGATAGATGGTGGGAATTGAGAGAAAGAAAGGAATCAAAGAAGACCTCTGGCCTGATCAATTGGGCTAATAATGATGCCAATAACAGAGAAAAAATAAGATCTGGCAGAGTAACTGAGCGGAGAGGGGCATGTTGAATTTGAGGTATTTGCAGAATATTTAGATAGAAATACCCAAGAAGGAATCCAAAAAGACAGGTCTGGAGCTTGGGGAAAAGAGCAGTCCTTTTCAAGAAATAATCATTTAAAACTAGGAATTTCAGTTTTCATTCAGCAAATATTTACTGAGCACCTATTATATGCCAGGCACTATTCTAGGTGCTTGGAAATATGGTGATGAACAAAACAGACAAGGTCCCTGCTTTCTTTTAACATTTTTTTATGAGAATTTAAATTAAAAAAATTTAAATTCTAAAATTTTAAAAATGTACAAAATTCTTATATAGGGGAAGCAGACAGTAAATAAAGATAAATGAGAAAAATATCAGAGAGTAAGAAGTGCTAGGCAGAAAATTTAAGTAGAGTGATGTGATATAGCTAGTGACTGGTGGCAACCAGATAGTCATAAAAAGGCTTTGTGAGGGCCAGGCGTGGTGGCTCACGCCTGTAATCCCAGCACTTTGGGAGGCTGAGGTGGGCAGATCACGAGGTCAGGAATTCAAGACCAGCCTGACCAACATGGTGAAACCCTGGAACCCTGTCTCTACTAAAAATACAAAAATTAGCTAGGCACCACACCTTAATCCCAGCTACTCGGGAGGCTGAGGCAGGAGAATGGTTTGAATCCAGGAGGTGGAGGTTGTGGTAAGCCAAGATCACGCCATTGCACTCCAGCATGGGCAACAAGAGCAAAACTCCAACTCAAAAAAAAAAAAAAAAAAAAAAAAAAGGCTTTGTGAGGAGGTATGTTAAGTCAAGATCCAAAAAACAAGATGCAGCCAGCCTGGTAAAAGTCAGCAGGAAGAACATTTCAAAGGCAGAGGAAAAAGTTTGGTGAGTGTAAGGAATAGAAAGAAAGCTACTGTGGCTGGACAATAACAGACAAGGGAAGAATGGCCTAAGACGAGTTTGATGGATTCTGGAAAAACAAGATCATAAAGGGCTTTGGCAGCTAGGGTAAGGAGTTTGGGATTTTACTCCAAGTGCAGTAGGAACCACTGGAGGGATTTTGCTTTTGTTTTATGGCATTAAAGAACACAATGCAAAATTCACCATAGTAACCATTTTTGCATATACAGTACAATTGTGTTAACTATATTCACATTGTTGTGCAATAGAGCTCTAGAACATTTTCATCTTGCAAAAATGAACCTCCGTACCCATTGAACAACTTCCCTTTTCCCTCTCTTCTCAGCTCCTGGCAATTACCTTTCTACTTTCTGTTTGTAAGAGTTTGACTACTTCAGATACCTCATATAAGTGGAAATATGCAGTATTTCTTCTTTGCGGCTTATTTCACCTAGCATAATATCCTTAAGGTTCCTCTATGTTTTAGCATATGACAGGATTTCCTTCTTTTTTAAGGCTGAATAAGATTCCATTTTTTGTATATATAAACTTATCTTTATCCACTCATCTGTCAATTGACATTTAGTTGCTTCCAGCTCTTGGTAATTGTAGATAATGCTGCAATGAACATGTGTTGAGCATCTTTTCGATGTTTATTGGCCATTATTCTTTAGAGAAATGTCCATTTCAGTTCTTTGCCCATTTTTAAATTAGATTGTTTTTGTTGTTGAGTTGTAGGAGTTCTTTGTATATTCTAGATATTAACCCTTTTTAGGGGGTTAATATTTTATTAGGGTAAAAATATTTTTTCCCATTCTGTAGGCTGTCTTTTCACTCTCGTTTCATGTTTGACAATATTTCAGGCTGATTTGTGAGTCAGAATATTCATTCATAACGTTTGCTGTGCAGAACACCGGCAGGCTTTGCACAGAGGTGTGATACAGTTGGAATTACCTTCCTCCTGTTAAGATCATTCTGACTGCTGGATGCAGAATGACTGGTGGGGGCCAAAGTGGAAGCATGGAGATGAATTAGAAGATAACGGTGACTTGGACTAGATTGGTAGTAGTGGAGACAAAGAGGACAGATCTGGTTGTAGAAGGAAGTAATCAATGATGACTTCTAGATTTTAGGCTTGAGAAATCAGGGAGTTAGCGGTACTACTCACTGAAAAGATGAAAGAGAACAAAGGCAACAGATGTGGCATCCCTAAGGCTCTATCCTTGGTCCTCTTCTCTTACTACTTATTTCCTTGGTATAATGAAACTCATACAGTCCCATGGTTTTAAACATGATCTCAAATTTCTATCTCTAGCCTGGACTTCTTCTCAGACTCCAAACTTGTACATCCAACTGCCTAGTCAAAGTCTTCACTTGGTTATCACAGAGTTAACATATCCAAAACTCAACTACTCATCTTCTCCAAACCTGCTGCACCCAGTTTCTCCCACTGAAGTTAATGCCACTTCCGTCCTTCTATTAAATAGTTACTTAGGCAAAAAGCCTTGGATTTACATTTTACACCCAAAATGTCAGAAAACCATGCCAACTCTAATTTCAAAATATATTCAGAATCCAAAGATTTCTCCTCATCTCCATCGCTGTGGCCTTGTATAAGCCACTGTCATTTCTCTGCATGTATTTCTACAATCACCCTTAACAGGTTCCTGTTCCTGCCCTTGCCCTTCTATATTCTTTGCTCAACAGAGATGCCAGAGTAATTCTATTAAAATGCAAGTCAGATGTTTATTTCTCTGTTCAAAACAGTTCAGTGACTCCCTGTATTTCACTCAGACTAAAATTCAAAGTCTTTTCGGTGGCCCCAGACCCTATATGATTTGACCCCCATCACCCAGCCTTCCTTCCTAAACCTTCTTTTATACTCTCCCCATCACTGGCTCTGCACCAGACACATGGCCTCCTTGCTGTTCACTGGATACTCTAAGTACCTCCTGATTTTGCTCTACTTGTTCCGTTTGCCTGGAATGCTCTTCCCCCAGATAGTAGTAAGGACTACTTGACTAACTTCCTCAACTCCGGCGCTTTGCTCTAATTTCAATATGACAATGAAGTCGGGTCATTCTGACCTCCCCATTTGAAGTTGCTACTTAAATTCCTCCATCATTATTCCCAAGCCCATCTACCAGCACTCCCAGTTATTCTTACCTTTTTTCTTTTTTTGAAATGGCAAATAGATTTAATGCAGACTGTCAACTTCAATTGATTGATTGTGGCTGCCTAGAGTGCTGTGTTGAGTAGGATTCTGAGGATACACCCCGGCTTGAAGAGAAAGACTGGCAGGATTAACAATATCTGAAATCTCACTTGTAGGAGAAACCACAGGCACCAGAGTTGCTGCTGGTGCTGGCACCAGCTCCACTAAGGCCAGCGAAGAGCCCAAATGTGAGAGTGGCGGTCAGGCTGGTACCAGCACTGAAGCCACCACTGTTACTGTTACTGGCACCGGTGCTTTTTCTACCTTGTTCTTTTTTCTACAACACTTAACAATTTACCTATTATGTTTATTGTCTACTGTCTGTTTCTCTCTGCCGGATTATAACACAAGGGCAGAGATCTTTGTTATGCCCATTGATGGACATTCCAAGCACTATAACAGTACGTGGCACATAGTATCTCTTCAATAAATATATGTTGAATGAAAGGAGGTTGGAGCAGTGAAAAATTAAGATGTTTGTTTTTAATGCATTAAGTTTGAAATGCCCATTGAATATCCATGTGGGGATGTCAAATAGACTTTGTCTTCTCAGAATACATGCAGGTTTATGATCACCATAAGCCTAATAACTTGGTCTCAACCTTGTCTCCTAGGACAAGGCAATCTTTTAGCTTCCTCTTACTCTCTTGGGTCTGGCAGGAAATAGTTAAGATGCTGATTTTCCTATCCCTACCAAGCCATATTTAGTCATTAGGTGGTATTAGTCACCTTTAGTCATTGCTGACCAATAATCATCTGTGGTAACTTTCACTTGTACATATACACATAAACACACACATGCTATTCATTGTACATAATATTTATTAAAAATCTGTTCCAATTTTTACCACTACATTGGTCACAATGCAATGGTCAATGTGTGTAAGGCATTATACTAAGATTATTGGGAATTATAAACAAGATACATTTCCATCTAGAGTTTAGAGTCCTGGTGAGGAAACAAAACAGAGAACACATAAAAATAACAATTTCAGGACCATGTAAATGTAAACGAATCTAAGTTTTTTGCATATGTAAAATGTAATAGCTATCTTCATTATCTAAAATTATGTCATCTTGGTGAATCTACCCTTTTATCATTATGTAATGTCCCTCTTTATCTCTGGCATTTTTCCTCGCTCTGATGTCTGTTTTACCTGATATTCACATAGCCACTCCATTGTTCTTTTGGTTTGTGTGTGTGTATGGCGTATTTTTTTTCCATTCTTTTAACTTACTATATCATTATATTTAAAGTGAGTTTCTGGCTTGGTATGGTGGCTCACGCCTGTAATCCCAACGCAGTGGGCTGGTGCGGTTGGCTCATGCCAACGCAGGTGGATCATTTGAGGTCAGGAGTTCAAGACCAGCCTGGCCAACATGGGGAAACCCTGTCTCTACTAAAAATACAAAAATTAGCTGGGTGTGGTGGTGGACACCTACAGTCCTAGCTACTTGGGAGGCTGAGGCAGAAGAACACTTAGGAACCTGGAAGCAGAGGTTACAGTGAGCCAAGATCGTACCACTGCACTCCAAAATCTGGGTGACAGAGTAAGACTCCATCTCAAAAAAATAAACAAATAAAAATTAACTAAATAAAGTTACTTGTAGTTGCATAGATGGCATAGAGTTGGGTCTTGTTTTTAATTCAGGTTTACAATTCCTGTCTTTTGGTTGGTGTATTTGCACCATTTACACTGAATATAACTATTGATATGTTTGGATTTAGGTCTACTTCCTAATTATTTTTCTGTTTGCCCCTCTCATTGTAATCCCACTGCTTCCCTTTTCCTGCCTTCTATGGAATTGTGTTTTTAACTGTACTGGTTAGTTGCTCTAGTAAATGCAATTTACAAACTTAACTTTTCACAGTTCTACCTAAAATTAATATTTTACTTCCAAGAGGAATGTACAGACCTACATACCATACCCTTTATCCTCCCCTTTTATGTTGTACTTGACTTATAATACATGCTGTATTGAAAGCCCCACTAAACAATGTTATAGTTTTTACTTTCAACTGTCATACACATTCTAAGGGACTTAAGGGGAGAAAAACAGCTAATTATATTTACCATTTATGTTGCTTTTCCTTCATTCCTGAAGTTCTAAGTCTCTTTGTGGTATCATTTCTCTTCTGCCTGAAGAACTTTCTTTAGAATTTCTTTTAAAGCAAGTCTACTTATAATGGATTCTCTTAGTTTTCCATCTCTGAGAATGTGTATTTTGCCATCATTCTTGAAGGACGTTTTTATTGGATTTAAAACTCTGGGTTGTGGGTTGGTAGTTTGTTGTTTTTACTGTTTGTTTTTGAGCTGTTTTTTTTTCAGAGTGCTTTAACAATTTTGTGTCATTACCTTCCGCCTCTAATGGCTTTTGCTGAGAAATTCATCATTTGAATTTTTCTTCCCCTTTATATACACATCATTTTTCTATGGCCACTTTCAAGACTTTTAATTTTATTGCTGCAGCTGCTCCTTCTTCTTCTTTATTATTCTTGTTCTTATTTTGAGACAGGGTCTGGCTCTGTTGCCCAGGCTGGACCGATTGTGGCTCACTGCAATCTCTGCCTCCCAGGCTCCCTACTCTTCCCAAATGTGCCTCAGCATAAAAATCACTGACTTAGAGTATTTCTTCCACTCAAAGGGGAGAATTGACAAGAAGTCAAAAGGCATACAATTTGCTTATAAACCTACCTTTTAATGCACTTTTCTATGCTCTGAAAAAACTGAATACAATGTACAATGAAACCATTCCCGGCTGGGCACAGTGGCTCATGCCAATAATCCCAGCACTTTGGGAGGCTGAGATGGGCAGATCACTTGAGGTCAGGAGTTCGAGACCAGCCTGGCCAACATAGTGAAACCCTGTCTCTGCCAAAAAATACAAATAAAAATTAGCCAGACCTTGTGGCTCATGCCTGTAGTCCCAGGCACTCAGGAGGCTGAGGCAGGTGGATCACTTGAGCCCAGGAGTTTGAGACCATCCTGGGCAACATCGCAAAACTCTGTCTCAAAAAAAAAGAAGAAGAAGAAGAAGAAGAAAAAGAAAAAAGGAATGGAAAGGAAGAAAGAAACCTATCATTCATTGGTACCAGTATCAAAGAACAAGACTCAAAGTGTAATCACTAGGAATCTGTCTAGTACTACTGCAAATTCTCATCAATACCAATTCTAACTGTTATGGGTAGCCAAATCTTCTGATCAAGTGATCTACTCATTTCCATTAAACTCTTTGAATCAATTTGTCATGCAACTAATCTTCATATGTTTTAAGATACTCAATCTATCTTTATTAGGAAACAAGTCTCTTATCACTGTTTTCACTACAGAAAGATCTAGTGTTAAAGGGGAGGGGAGACTAATAAATTCAATCCTTCTTTCAAAGATACTAAAGAAAGATTCTTCTGTCAAACAGAAAGCCAAAAGAAAAAAACACAGTCAATACTTCAGTGTTAAGACTTAGACACAGCAGGTTTTTTCACTTTGTTTTTTTCACTTGCCTCTGCAGGCCAACTATAAAGTACCAAGCTGCACTACACAAGAACCCTATTAATCTTTTACAGGAAAACTATAATGTGTTTTCTTAAATGGGAAAAGCATTTTAAAGTCTTGGAAAATAGACAATTTCTACCCTATATTTCAATTTGGAGCTTAATGATATTACTTTATTAAAACTACTTCAAAGGATAGTGAGAAATTCTCTCACAATTTTGAATATTCTGAACAATTTTTTACAGACAATAAGTGAGTTATCAAGTGATAACTTTGTACTCTCTGAGGTATTTTAAAAAACTAATGAGCATAATGTTCATAAAAAATTTTAGGTGGAAAATCTGGGCCAAGTGAATGGGACAATCAGAGGTTGCGCTTAAAAAAAATTACCCAAATTCCTAATTTTAAAATTCAAGTTCATGTTGATCAAGTTCTTAGTAACTGAACCTGGTCTTTGTATTCTGAGCAACTTATCTTTTGAAAATCTATTTCCTTCACCACTCCCACTGAAGATATATTTGCTAATGATATGATTCTACAGAATTAAACTAAGTTACACAGTCCTGATTCTCTTTTTATTTTTGTAGAACTTGGTTAACACTGTCTCCCACACAGCTCTTTGAACTGTATTTTTTTTTTTAACTTTTTTTTTAAATTGTACTCTCCCATTCTCTACCACCTGAGTTAAACAGGAAAAAAGGAAAAAAAAAAAGTACATCCAATGTATATACATTAGATCTAAAGACTGGGGGGCCAAATCCTAAAGCAGTCGTAGGTTCTCAACCTTCATGTAGGCCTATTAACACGTTACAAAGTACACAACTGCACTGCTCCTAAAGGTCAGCCTTTATATTAGGTTATGTTTCAATTTACTAAAGTCAACTCATGACTCCAAGCAAATACTGTTTCAAGTATTGTTTTACCTTTTTGCTTTTCTTTTAAATTTGGTAGCACTCAGATTTTAAAAGAGAAAATAAAGGGAAGAAAAAGTGTGAACCAGCTCTTTACTGCGCAAGATCAGGTAAGACCAAAAGCACTTTACCAATGCATATTTGATTATCAACTGTACCTTCAAAATATGATCAGGCTGAGAATTAATATCTTAATTGTTGGCATTCCTTAAGGAAAACATCCCAGTACAAAATGCATACCATTTGGAGGTTAAAAAAAGCACCCATCCGTTCATTTATATATATGTTCTGGTTGAACTTCTAGCTCCGCGCAATTAAATTATGCCAGGAAACACTATCAATTCAATTTTTAAAATCACGTACACTGCCATATGCTTTCCAAATGTCTCAGAACTCCTAAATCTCTTTCTCATCTTGACCTCTCTCCCAAGCTCTAGAATCTATTTCCTAACTTCCCATTGGGTACTTGTGACTAGTAAATCAAGTACTATTAATATTTCCAGTTTCACTACTCTTTCACCTGAAGACACACACACACACACACACACACACACACACACACACACACACAGTCTCTCTCTCTCTTTCTCTCAATCCCCGCCATCCAATTAGTTATGTCCACTTCCATTTTTTCTTATCCAGATTCAAAATCCTCAAAGTCATATCTTTAACATCCTCTCCTTGACATTCTGTTCTACCATTTAAATGATGATCAATTCTGCAATTCTTTTTGCATACTTTCTTATATGTTTTATATTCCCTTTTCATTCCCCTACATGCCCTCTAGGTAAAGCCCTTATCTCCAAAGAGACCTCATTAAAGATGACTGTAAAAACCCCTCTAGCTTTCCCTCCTCTAGGACTCCTTCCTGCTAATACATTTTGCACAAAGATAACTCCAAAATGAATAGCCCTGCACTGTCCTTATCATCAAAGAATTCACACACTAAGAGGAAACACACCAAAAAAACTATTAACAACATAAGTGGGTAAGTATTATACTGATGATACTGTATAAACAATAAACTCTCGAAGGTAGGATAGTGATAGTTATTACAGGAGAGGTTTCAGAAGAGATTACAGCTAAGCTGGTAAAAATCATTGCAGACAGAGAATAACCTAACATGGGAAGAAGGTTCACATTTGGGAAGGACAAGTAGTCCAGTGGCAGAGGAGAGGTAGGAGCTAAGGCTAAAATTATAGGCTTGCGTCAGACTGTGGGATCTTTGTTGCCATGCTAAGAATTATTAGACTTGATCTATAAACCTTTGTTATAAGCTGTGTTTTTTTTTTTTTTTTGGATGTGGGGTTTCACCCTGTCCAAAAAAAAAGGGCTGGAGTGCAGTGGCATAATCATAGCTCACCGCAGCCTCACATTCCTGGGCTCAAACTATCTGCCTGCCTCAGCCTCCCAAGTAGCTGGGACTACAGGCATGTACCACCATACCCTGCTAATTTTTGTATTTTTTTAGGAAATGAGGTCTCACCACATTGCCCAGGCTGGCTTCAAGCAATCCTCCTACTTCAGCCTCCCAAAGTGTTGGAATTACAGGTGTGCTCTACTGCTCCTGGGCCTATTTTAAGCTGTGTATGTTTGTTGTTTGATTTTTAATATATAATCTTAAAAACAAAGTAACACAGCACTAATAGAACCAGATGCATCTTCACTAAGTGTGACAGCTGGTTTCTTAGTCAACTACACCTCAAATTAGTAAACAGATTCTGCAGGAAAATTAGATATAAGGACAGTATTCTGTACATTGTTCATTATGTCAGATTATTTATGTCATTTAAATCACTGTATCCTTATTCACATTTTTGTCTTTATGATATAACAATTACAGAAAGAGGCCTATTTTAAACTTCCTACTACATGTATGGATTTGTCTTTCTTTTTTTTGTATATATTTATTGCATATAACATGATGTTTTGAAATATGTATACATTGTAGGATAGCAGCTCCAACTTTCTGAAAGTTGTACTACTGTTAGTAGATTTTACCGAGTTTTTTTGTTTTTCTTTTTGAGACAGAGTCTCACTCCGTCACCAGGCGCCAGGCTGGAGTGCAGTGGCAGGATCTCAGTTCACTGCAACCTCCACCTCCCAGGTTCAAGCAATTCTCCTGCCTCAGCCTCCCGAGTAGCTGGGACTACAGGCGCTTACCACCACGCCCAGCTAATTTTTGTATTTTTAGTAGAGACGGGGTTTCACCATGTTGGCCAAGATGGTCTCAATCTCTTGACCTCGTGATCCGCCCACCTTGGCCTCCCAAAGTGCTAGGATTACAGGCGTGAACCACTGCACCCGGCCAAATTTGTCTATTTCTTAACATCAGATATTGTATTTTTACAGTTATACACTGTTCATTTGGTTCTTTTTTTGTTTTAGATTACAATTTTCTGGTGTTAAATGGGTTCATTCATGATACCCTATTTAATGACACAGAAAATATTCCTCGAAAATAAGCTTTCTGGTCCTTTTCTGGACCAAATCTAACCTTTCAACAGTGTTGTTGAAAACATGTGGGTAATTATTTTCCTCATGCTCTTCCTTTTCCATCAGTAATCTACTTCCAGCCAAACATACTTCAATATTTAAAACACATTGCTACTGCTCAGTCTGATCTCTACTTTGGGGAAAGAATAGTTGTCTGCATGATAAAAGGAGGTGATATTCACACACAAAAAAACTGAATTGGTTACATTATATGCTTTCTGGCCACATTTCATAACTGTGTCCAATTTATAAAAGGAGAGAGAAGAAAGTTTGATAAATCCACAGAACAGTTTCTTCTTCCAGAGAAGAAAACAATCATAATTACTAGCTCGAAAGGGCTCAGCCTCAAGTTTATAGTGGCTTAAGAAGACAAATATAAACCTTTATGGCAGCTGTCCTAACTAATCATAGACCCCATAGACTCATATGAGCAATACACAGGCCTGACAACTATATTTCTGATCAATTTCCTAACTCAACACTCATTTGTATTTCAGGGAAGGCAATCTAAAAGTAGAACATCTGACATAAATATTTGTGGTTCAGTCTCACTGGAAATAACTGAAACATATAGACAAGTCAGGAGGAAGCCAGGCGAGGTGGCTCACACCTGTAATCCCAGCACTTTGGGAGGGATCAAGAGGTCAAGAGATTGAGACCATCCTGGCCCACATGGTGAAACCCGTCTCTACTAAAATACAAAAATTAGCTGGGCATGGTGGCGTGCGCCTGTAGGCCCAGCTACTTAGGAGGCTGAGGCTGGAGAATTGCTTGAACTCAGGAGGCAGAGGGTGCAGTGAGCCGAGATGTGCCCCTGCACTCCAGCCTGGCGCCTGGCAACAGAGCAAGACTCTGTCTCAAAAAAAAAGTCAGAAAGAAAAATCCAAATAATAAGTTATGCACAACTTGTAAGGTGTTTTGTTCCTTCTTAGAATTTGAAAATAAATGAATTCTACCACAGGGTGACCAATAATAGTGTTTTTACAAACTGCAGGTCATCATCCATGGATTGTGAGATATATTAGTGGGTTCAGACACACTTTTAAAAGAATGATATAGAACAAACTAAAAGAAATAATACCAGAATGTATAGTAAAAGTATTGTTTCATGAATTTTTTATATACACATATATATATGAAATGTACATAAACAAATAAAAAGTATTTTATATTATAGCTTACAAGTAAGAAAAAAAGTTCAAATAATACTGATCTAGAATCTACCAGTAAGACAAGCTTAGTTTCTCAGAGTAGGAGCAAAACTAGGAAAAATATTTTTAGAAATTTTTATAAGACTACCTAAAGATCTAAGATTTTAAATAACCATATATTTAAATTTTGGATGGCAAAAATTCATTTATTAAAAAAAAACTACTGTTTATCTTCTATATACCAGGCATGGATCTGTGTGCTAGAAATAGAAAATGGAATAAAACAAAGTCCCTACCTTCAAGAGGTTTAAACTCTAGTAGAGGTAGGTAGTCATGGCACCAAATGCTAGGCTAAGGTGCTTTATACACATTCTCACTTGAGGCTCCTAATCTTGTGAGTAAATAGTATTTGTCTTAATTTTATATATGTGAGAATTGAGGTTTAGAGAAATTAATTAACTTGTCCTAGATTATTTCTCTCTCTTTCACCCACACCACACACACACACACACACACACACACACACACACACACACAGAGCTTAGGTTATGATTACAACCTAAGGCAATGGGATTCCAAAGCTCTCTTTCTGCCACTACACTGCACTGCCCTCTACTGTTCTTCTATCTGCAAGAAAATGAAATATAACAATGTTCTGCCCAAGAAAACTTCTAAAAGTTACAAAAAAAACCATGATCTTTGATCAAATAATTCCAATTATAAATTGCCTACCTTTCCTTAAATTATATGCTGAAAGAAGGCAATTCTTTTTCGTTTGTTGTCTTGGAGGCAGGGTCTCATTATTTTGCCCAGCCTGGGCTTGAACTCAAGATCCTCCCGCCTTGGCCTCCCAAGTATCTGGGATACAGGCACACAACATGGCTTAGAAGTTTACCTAAAACTACAGTTCAGTTTTTATTAAATCTGCTTTGGAATAAACATACTAAAACATAATATGATTTTTACAATGTCTTCAAAACTGTGAAGAAAGAATGGTAGGCAAATGGCATACAAATCAACACACTGTGATTAAAAAAAAAAAAAGGCAGCCAGGCGAGGTGGCTCAGGCCTGTAATCCCAGCACTTTGGTAGGCTGAGGCAGGTGGATCACCTGAGGTCAGGAGTTCAAGACCAGCCTGACCAACATGGTATAACCCTGTCTCTACTAAAAATACAAAAATAGCTGGGCGCGGTGGTGCATGCCTGTAATTCCAGCTACTTGGGAGGCTGAGGCACTAGAATCACTTGAACCCAGGAGGTGGAGATTGCAGTGAGCCAAGATCGCACCATTGCACTCCAGCCTGGGCAACAAGAGTGAAACTCCGTCTCAAAAAAAAAGGCATCCTGCTCCATGAACAAGTCCAGAGTAGGACTCACAATAACAAGGCTTTAGAAGGGGATGTGACTATTCATCAGCCTTATTAGGGTAGCCATTTCCTAAATGGATCTTGGAGGTTTGAGAGACATGTTGAGAGAAGCAAGGCTTACCCACATAGCTAGATAGGCGGGGTCAACCCTGGCAATGAAGGCAAAGGCACTAGGGACCAAATCACCCCACATTGCACACTACTAATACACTGTCTGATTCTTGAGAACAGGAGTTGTTTCTGTTTTGCTCTCACTGTATACCCATTACCTAATACAGTGTATGTGGCATGGCAGGAACTCAGTAAATATTTGCTATATGAATAAATTATATTGCACAAGTTAGTTCCTCTCTCAGGCCTTGATTTTCTCTAAAACAAAAAGGTTGGACTAAATCAATACATTCCCTTTCAGCTCTAAAGGTCTATACTTCTTGAAGCTAGAATTCCTAAATATATCACATAGCGCATCAGTAAAATTACTCAGCTGGGCATGTGGCTCATGCCTATAATCCCAGCACTTTGGGAAGCTGAGGGAGGCGGATTACTTGAGGCCAGGAATTCAAGACCAGTCTGGTCAACATGGCAAAACCCTGTCTGTACAAAAAACACAAAAAATCAGCCAGTGCGGTGGCTGCAATCCCAGCTACTTGGAGGCTGAGGCATGAGAATCATTTGAACTCAAGAGGTGGAGGTTGCAGTGAGCTGTGACCACACCACTGTACTCCAGCCTGGACAATAGAGCAAGACTCTGTCTCAAAAAAAAAAAAAAAAAATACTCCAGGACATCCGGGTTTTTTGAATACATGCCAAGTCACAAAGTTTCACAACATCTTACTCATTAAACACAATGAGTTCACCCTGTTGAAACTAAAACCATCACAGCTTCTTTTGAAGGGGAAACTGCTCAGTATTTGCTGAGGTAGGAAGAGAAACAAGCTATTTATTGTATAAATAATATCAGGCATATCTGACCATTCAGCTAAAACAAAAGAAAAGTTGATGCTTATAAAAAAAATAATAGTAGCATAATTTAGCTTCTTCAGATGTTTGAATAATCAGGAAAATGTGATGATAACCAGCTTACCAAATAATCTCTGGCATTAATACCAAAGTATACCTACTTTTGGTAGAGGGAGGATATTTATTTATTTATTCATTCATTCATTCATTCATTCAGAGACGGAGTTTTGCTCTTGTTACCCAGGCTGGAGTGCAATGGTGCGATCTCGGCTCACTGCAACCTCCGCCTCCTGGGTTCAGGCAATTCTCCTGCCTCAGCCTCCTAAGTAGCTGGGATTACAGGCACACACCACCGTGTCCAGCTAATTTTTTGTATTTTTAGTAGAGACGGGGTTTCACCATGTTGATCAGGATGGTCTCGATCTCTTGACCTTGTAATCCACCCGCCTCGGGCTCCCAAAGTGCTGAGATTACAGGCGTGAGCTACCATGCCTGGCCCAGGATATTTATTTTTTAAGTAGTATGAGATAGATTTACTTTCCTCAATTAATTGTCAATTAGAAATTACTTTCTAACCTTTTATAACTTTTTCCAAAAAGGCAAAGTTAATTATTTACCCCGTTATTTTCAGTAACATCATCTCAAATTAATGAAGCAACTTGACTGGATTATAAAACCACCAGTTCACAAAGTTAGGTTTTATTAAATATACTAAATAAAATGTAAAAAATATACATTAAAGTAAGTCCCTTATCCATAAAAAATTTTTAAATGATTTTCAAATCACCTCTAATTGTTATGCGGAGAAGGTTTGACTTCTAAATAGTATGTCAAACCTCTTTTTGAATGCTTCTTATGTACAAGAAACACTAGTAGAAACTATAGGAGGATCAGAAAACTCTAGAAAGTGATAGCAGCAGCAGGCCAGAGGGCGCAGGAAGGAGGCAGACAGCCACCCCCTTCTACCACCCCTCACAGCCTGCTGCCATGGGGGCTGCTGCAATGGGGTCAGGCCCGGAGCAGCACAGCAGGGGAGTATTGTAGTCAGACAGACAGGGTTCCTTTGTGGAGCTGGGGCCGTGGTTCAGGAGCAGGGTGGGAGGCAGGAGCGGCTCCAGCTTTGGGGACCTGGCCAGCAGCACAGTCACTGCGCCCACCCCACCAAGGGTGCTGGGTTCCTGGGCCTCAGGCGGAGGCTCTGCGTGGTCCACCTGGTGAGGTGACCTCCCAACCTGACACTTTTGATGGCCAGGCCTGGGGCCTGCAATCTGCTCTGGGCCACCCCTTAGCCTCTGGGCAATGGGGGAGCTTGGGGCAATGTCAGCCCTTCCCCAGATACTGGCCCAGGCACAGCGAGGATCAGGAGCCCCCACCCCAGGCTGCCAGGGGATGTGGCTGGAGGTGCATGTTCCACAGAATCGGCAGGAGCTGGGAGAAGGCAGCAGCTGCACTCCCCAACCTCCTAGGTCTCCCTTACCCTTGCAGGCTTGGAGGTGCCTGCTCCTGCTGCCTGGCCTCTCCCCATTCCTGCCTCTGTTCCTATCTCAGAGGGGGTTGGAGATGACCCAGCACACTGTCACAGTCGGGGGGTGAGTTGGGGGGTGGGGAAGCACATGATTGGGCAAACTGGGCACTGACAAGCATGGCGGATATAACCAAGGTTAGGGACTGACGGTGACTCAGCAATGGCCTGTAGATGCCCCTTGGCACAAGTAGCCTGGGCGCCATGAAAGGCAGAGGAGGCAGACTGGCTTCTAGGTAAAAGGGAGCAGGTCCCTGGCAAGGCCCCACCTTCAGGTCAGGGAGGGCATAAAGGCTGAAGGCTAGGCTGCAAGTCCCACAGACTGGAATGGGGATTTGTGGTACCTTTTACCAGGCCACCCATGAACCAATTGGCATACACTTCCTCCTCTCTGAGTTCTGTAAAAGCCCTGGGCTCAGCCAGAGCAAGGCAGAGGATGGAGAGATGATAGGACATTCAGCTGCAGAGTGGAGCTACCCTCTCTGCTAAAAGCTGAACACTCATCAGGATGACCTAACTGTAGAGAGGAGCCACCCACTCCAGGGCCTCCTTTGTGCTGAGAGCTGAACACTTGATGGGGCAACCTGCCTATAGAAAGGGAGATACCCACTGAGGGTCTCCTCTGAGCTGTTCTAACACTCAATAAAGCTCCTCGTTGTCTTGCTTACCCTCTACTTGTCTACATACCTCATTCTTCCTGGATGCAGGACAAGAACTTGGGCAAAGGCACCACCAGACACAGAGGTTTCCAGTCAGAAAAACAACACCCTAAAGATCCCATAACAAAGTATTAAGTTCTCAAACTTAGTGAACCATTTTGGGTAAACATGGCTTGATATAAAAAGTAAAAGAGTAATTCAAAGGTTTAAATACACATAAGAGACATGTCATAAGACACTTTATAATGTGACTGCCAATAAAAAGGTAAGGAAGACCTAAGGCATTTCACCATGGGCAGACTCTTGAGAAAACAAAAAATTTACACTGATGACATTTACATTGGTTGACTTGTTCCTTCTAAGTTCCCTCCACATCTACATCTGTGCATAAAAACAAAAACGTTATTATTCAAAGTATACCTAAAGTTTCAAAAGAGTAATAGCTATTGTCATAATATTTAAAGAGAAAAGGTAAACAATTCAAGCTTGCTTTAACAATTCTTGCCAGGCACAGTGGCTCACACTTGTAATCCCAGCATTCTGAGAGGCCGAGGCAGGTAGATTACCTGAGGTCAGGAGTTTGAGACTAGCCTGGGCAACATGATGAAACTCATCTCTACTAAAAATACAAAAAAATTAGCTGGGTGTGGTAGCAGGCACCTGTAATCCCAGCCACTCGGGAGGCTGAGGCAGGAGAATTGTTTGAACCCAGGAGGCAGAGGTTACAGTGAGCCAAGATCGTGCCACTGTACTCCAGCCTGGACAACAAGAGAGAAACTCCATCTCAAAAAAATTCTTTAAAAAACAACATTTCATCAGAAATTGGAAGACATATATTGCTGATGGGAATGTAAATGGTATATCCACAATGGAAAATAGTCTATCAAAGCTAAACATAGAATTACCATTTGACCCAGCTATTCTACTCCTGGTTATATATCCAGAAGAATTGAAATTAAGGACTCGTACAGATACTTGAACGTCAATGTTCATTATAGCATTATTCCCAGTAGCTGAGGTGGAAACAACCCAGTGATAGTCAATAGATGGATAAACAAAATGTATTATTAACATAGACATTCAAGGAATATTATTCAGCCACAAAAAGGAATGAAGTTCTGATACCTGCTACAAAATGGATCACCCTTAAGAACATTAAGAAAAATAAGCCAGATGCAAAAGGAAGAATATTGCATGACACCAGTTATATAAAATATCTAAAAAGTGCAAATTTACAGAGATAGAAAATAGATTAGAGGCTATCAATGGCTGGAGGTAAGGGATAGAGAAGGGAGTGGGAATTATTACCTAATGCTTATAGAGTTTCTGTTTGGGATGATGAACAAGTTTTAGAAATAGTGGTGATAGTTGCACAACATTGTAAAAATTAGTGCCAGAGAGCTCTATACTTAAAAATGTTTAAACAGTTAAACTGGCAAATTTATGTTTGTGTGTATATATATATATATATATATACACACACACACACACACATATACATATATATATGTTTTACCACAATAGAAAACAAAAACAGCATTCCATGATAACGTCACAGATTAAAATACAAAAGGAAAATGTGCCTTTATGTAAAATGGAGAGATCTGGGCTGGGTGAAATGGCTCATGCCTATAATCCCAGCACTTTGGCAGGCTGAGGCAGGAGGATCACTTGAGGTCAAAAGTTTGAGATCAGCCTCAACAACACAGCAATACCCCATCTCTAGAAAACATTTAAAAATTAGCTAGCATGGGGCTGGGTGCGGTCGCTCACACCTGTAATCCCAGCACTTTGGGAGGCCGAGGTGGGTGGATCACGAGGTCAAGAGATCGAGACCATCCTGGTCAACATAGTGAAACCCCATCTCTACTAAAAATACAAAAAATTAGCTGGGCATGGTGGCGCATGCCTGTAATCCCAGCTACTCGGGAGGCTGAGGCAGGAGAATTGCTTGAACCCAGGAGGCGGAGGTTGCGGTGAGCCGAGATCGCGCCATCGCACTCCAGCCTGGGTAACGAGAGCAAAACTCCGTCTCAAAAAAAAAAAAAAAAAAATTAGCTAGCATGGTGGCATGCACCTCAGGAGGATCTAGCTACTCAGGAGGTTGAGGCAGGAGTATCACTTGAGCCCAGGAGTTTGAGATTACAGTGAGCTATGATTGTACTACTGCACTGCAGCCTGGGTAAAAGAGTGAGACCCTTTCTCTTAAAAAAAAAAAAAAAAAAAGTATTTAAAAAATTTAAATGGAGAGACCTGGTTGGCGGTGGTCATCATATTAACCAAGCTATCCAACTTGGCCACTTGCAGCTGGACATTAGGTGTCTCCTGATATTATGTGCAACATGATCTATATAATAGCCTTGCTGGGAAATCTGATTTAATCTTATCATGAAGAAAGTGACAATCTAGATTATGGGATTTTTCCATAGGACTATTAGCATGGTCTCTTTACAAGAGCCAGATGCAATGCCTGAACCTTGATTGGATCCAAGATCTGGAGAAAAAGGGGCTACCGAGGATACTTTGGACATAATGGGGGAAAACTGAGTTACGGACAGCAAGTGGTATGACAGTATTGAATTACTGTTGATTTCTCAGTTATGGCAATAGTATAGTTGAACAGGAAAATGTTCCTGTACTTGGGAAATATATGCTAAGGAACTTATAGGTAAAGTGTTGTAAAATCTGCAACCTACTTTTGGATGGTTTGGCAAAAGATTGCGTGTATGTGTGTGTGCATGCACCTGCATGTAGAGAGAAACAGTGAAAGAAGGAGAGGCAAGGTATCTGGGGTAAGATAACAGTGGTGAATTTAAAGGAAGGACAGATAGGTGTTCATGTAGTCCTTCAATTTTGCTGTAGGTTTGAAATTTTGAAAGTAAAAAGAAATAATATTTTTTAAAAATTAGATTTCTACAAAGTTTCTTCTTTTCTGCTCAGAAAACACATAAGAAAACTCAACGAACAAGAGGGAAAATGTAGCAAATTCAATGCTTTGCATACCTTCCACATCATACCAATGTGCACCATTTGTGATTCCATCTTTGAAACTCTCGTCTTCATCTCCTGGACAATGAGGCTCACCAGTTTTCATTATGGGGTGGTTTGAAGCATAAGCTTTTGCCAAGTATTTAAAGACTTCATCATCTGAGGTTTTGCTATAGAATCCAGTAGCCTTATGTTCTGGAGAATCATCAAAAGGATAGCTTGCTACCACTGAGCCACCATGCAGATTTCCAGAAAGTACAAACCTTTGAAAATACAACCAAATCACGTATCACTAAAAAAGGACACAAAATACCATGCATTACACAAAATCTTTTAGAAATAAACTCCTATATCTCTCTTGACTTAGAAGACAACTCTATCAGCTGTTATCTGTTGTAAGGAGACTAACAACAACAACAAAAGAAAGTGGAAAGAAAGTATTACCAATTTATGATTTCAATTTAAGATTTCAAACAGCTTTAACGATTCAGGTTAACCCAAAGTAACTTTGAAGAGTTTTCCCTCGTTGAAAAAATAGCTGGATAACACAGTATAAATTAATATTTCAGGAAATGTCTTATTTAGGGAATTCCAAATTGATGTATTAGGTTGAACTACATGAGCTTCGAGCGTGCCAATATTCACCATTTTTTTTTGGTAGTGATGGGGTCTCACCATGTTTCCAGGCCTCCCAAAGTGCTGGGATTACAGGCATGAGCCACTGTGCCTGGCCCTCACCCATTTTTTGACCTGAAAAATGACAATTTCATATAGTTCAGCCTATAACTTGTGTATTTCATAATATGCAAATTTCATAGAAAACATGGCTGGTATATATAACTATCCATTGTATGTATGTTAGGTTAATAACTTTTATGCTTTTTACATTTATTGTCCAAAGAGAATTTTTAAGATAGGGAGTCTAATTTTAAAAATGATATTTTGTTTTTCACTCCAGTTTCACAATATACTAAATTCACATTTTCAAGAGAGAAGCCACAGCTGAGGAGATTCAGGAAAAAACAAACAAAGTAAACAACCTGATACAGTAAGCTGCTTACAGAGACAAACAATATGCCATATCAAAGACTAGCCCTCCATTGCATAACTGTAGAAGCAGCTCTCTTTCAAGGCCCAGTGTTTCTGATTGGGCCATTAAAAAATAAATTAACATGGAGACAAGGCTGCTCCTATAAAAGAAACATTTTTTTTAATGCTTCTACTTTTAAGTGAACCAATTTGCAATTTGGTCAAATTTATCTATCTAGAAATACTGAAGAATTCCTTTTACGGTAAAAGCTAAAGGCAAAAAAAATGCTTAAGTCCTATTTAAGCATCTTTCCCTTATATAACAGCTTAAACTATTACTATCAGTGGAGATTAAATACTTTTCTCTTTCCATTCTAAATTGGATTTTCTTGCTTCTGCCTTTCTGTTGTTGAAATTAACTGACCTACAGAAATTCTAAAGGGGGTTGATATATAACATTTCTCTATATGCTTGAAAGAAAAGTAAACCTATCATGTCTAATTTTAAAGATTATTTTAAGCATGATCAGTAGTACTATTCCAGAGAAGATCAAATAATGAAAATTACATGTAACACAAAATCTGTTCATCAGAAGGTAGATCTTGGCCAGTAAGGACAGTGATTAAACACTAGCATAGACTATGAAAAGAAACTAGCTAAAAACTAATATAATTATAATTAGCACCCTTCCAGACACCAGAGGAGAATGCCATTTGGTGTAGTGGCAATGGCACAGGCTTTGGTTTGAAAGCATATATATAAACTAATATAATTATAATTAGCACCCTTCCAGACACCAGAGAAGAATGCCATTTGGTGTAGTGGTAATGGCACAGGCTTTGGAGACAGACAAATATGGGCAAGAACATTCCATCTCCCAGATCTGTTGCTTACCATTAATATAATCAGGAGAAGTTACTGCCTCTAAATTCACTGAACCTCCGTTTTCCTCTCATTTGTAAAATGAGGATTAATGCTACCTGTTTCCCAGGGTTGTTAAGAAAATTAATTAAGAAAACACACATGAAACATAATCTGGCATAAAGACTGCTTTATACTCCTGTTCAACAAATGTTCATTTCTCTGGAGACACCTAGCATCCTGCTTAGGGAATCACTACCTTACAAACTGTCATTCTACTTCCCACTTCCACTGCCAGTCTTTGGGTAATAGAATGATACAGAAACAAGAACTAAGTAAATATTCTAACTTTCTAACTCCACCCTACCCACCTCTCCCCTATAGCTAAGCTGTTAACAGTTTACTTTCTGGTTTGTAATTCTAACATAATATATTTCTCCCCCACTGACTTTGGGAAAGTTGTAAGAAGGCTGGGGCAGCTCAGGTAATCCATTTGGCAACAAATATTTCTTGAGTGTCAACTATGCGCTACCTGAGGTTCTAGGTACCAGGGATAGAAACATCTGTGAACAAAACAAATAAACAAATGCTCTCTGGGCATTCATATTCTAGTAAAATAAAATGGATAACTAAATATTCTAAATAAGCAAAGCATGCTACTTTACATATTTTAATTAAAACTTGAAAATCCAAGATTCTCTACAAAATGCTGTTTTTCATTTTGTTCAACATTTCTTGCAACACTTCTCAGAAATATTGTCAAAATGGCCTAACCAAATACTTTTGAGCAATGAAATATTTGTAATCTACATGAGTAATAAAATTCACTTAAATTTTCCTTATTCTAATTACACAGTTTTGAAAGTACCAATGCCATTCTTACAATGAAGATTTCAAGAGAGAGTAACACCTACTACAATGGCTGTAAGATTATGCTTTGAGTCTTTGTCAAATCAGCTTTGCAAATCAGCTCCAATCTTATTTGAAGGTATTTTATGGTGTCCATTCAAATCAATTTGCTCAATTGTTTCTCATACTTGACTTCAGTATCACATATCATTCTTCGCATAAGATTTAAAGTAGCTGGTAAATATATCATAGATATTACAAACGAGTTTATAAATATTAAACAGTTGATCTCTAAATTGACTCTATTATGCTATCCAGATAACCCTGTAGATGGATAACTTTAAAAAAAATTAAGAGAACTTCATATTAGACAAATTAAATTTCAAAGATTCAAAGATTCAGATATGTATACTTAAGCCCCCTGAAAAAAAAATCTGCACCCACTCTCAACACTATGATAATGCTTCTCACAAACACATCTAAACATCATGTATATGCTAATCTCCTATGAAAATCTAAGCAGAAATATTCACTTAAAAAAGTATAGGGTGCCAAAAATATAGGGTCAACTATAAAATCTTTACTTGAATGATAGAGTTAATTTTTTTGACATTTTCTTATTGTCTCAACATCCACTGGATGAAGTATAAAGTGAAACAAGGAAAATAAACTTAATTTTCCTAAGCAGCAGGAAATAAAGCCTTAAAATTTTACATATTCAAGTAACAACAAAAATCTAACTGGAATATAGCTGGGTGAATAGGATATCAAGAAATTACGCAACTGCTTTATCTCACAAAATACACTGAAATGTTTGAGTTTTTAAAAACATCCTATCCATAAAGCTGATGCTATATTTAGGCATCAATATCCAATTGTGTGTGCTTGTGTTTTTAATTTTATTCATGTCAGTGCTATTGGTTAATGGCAAAGAATATGCATTTTGAGTGAATTCTTGAAGACTGAGTTAGAATAGATATACTCTTCACTATGTATAGTCACCTACTTTCCCTTTTTATTAGAGTTACATGTTTGAAGAACAGCCATGATTAGGGTAGTCCACAGCCACAGACCAAAATGACTACATAGCCTCAAGGTGACTTACACCAAGAGAAAGCTTATTTTCATATTTGGTAACAGCAGAACTAACAGTGAAAAGAAAAATCCAGGCACAGAATTTACATCCCTGCAAGGATCAAAGCATTTTGAAGGTGCAAGGACAGAGCATTTTAAACATTTAAGCAATGCAAACAGTGCATTTGATATATCACCTCGAAAAGCCCTGGCCATCACAGCTTCTGTCAATAAGTGTGTGTCAAAGTCATATTTCTTATGCAGATGTTCAGAGGTCATGACATGACTGTATCTAAAAGAAAAAACAAAATCCTTCCAGAAAGTCTATCAAGAGGACTTTATCAAGAGGAGTAAAGTAAAAGAAGATGAAAAGACTCAAGAACTGTCCTAACACCCACGAATTTTCTAGATCTTCTATATATGACTGAAATCTTGTAGAAGAAATGATTCCAAGTCCTACAGAGACACGTCTTTATCTTAGCTGTCCCTCAGAAATCTTCTTTTAATCAAGATGGAATGATTAGCTATTGCTTAAAAAGCCTTATGAAGACACAAAAATGAGGAAATAGTGGCAAAGCTGATGCTTGAAAAGGGGAAGCAATGCCTGCTCACTTCAGACACCATGCCTTCTGAAGTGAGTTCCGTCCCCTTTTATTCCTCTCCTCTTTTTTGCTGAAAATCCTACCCATCTCTGGAGACAGCGCAAGCTCTACCTCTTCCACAGAGATGGTCCATGTTACTGCAGCCCACATACATCTTGCCAGTGGGAACAATTCCTGTAAAGTTTAACTGGGTACACAAACATATAAATATTTATAACATTCTCTTGTTTTATACGAATTTCTTGAGGTCCTCATCTTCTACTTTTTAAGGTTTCACGCAATGCTTAGTGACACTCAAAGTGTGTATTAAAAGCGTGACAATTAGCCATTCTGCCCAGGCTAATAAGGTGCACAAATGGCATTGGAAACCCTTCAGAATCTAAAATGAACCGGCTCACAGATCTATGCAAGTTCTCCAGCTAAGTCCATATCTCCTTAACCTGAGTCAGAGGTAAAAATTGGAGAAAAACCAGTTTCTGTCAAATAGGCAAGAGGAAGATCTTGGAATATCATCTGCCATTTTTGGGCTCCAGTCTCCCTCCGTGGCTAAGAAGACTATCGGGAATCAGATTGCCTAATTCTAACTCCCAGTCACATTCCTATGCAAATCAGTTAACCAATCAATTTCCATGTATGCAAATTTCCCGGTATGCAAATGACCCTCAATTTCCCGGTATGCAAAACTGAGGGTGTCTATGACATCAGGTTGTGGCCAAGATACTGCAGTCACAGAAAGACTTAGAACAGTGCCTATAATATTAGGCACTTTTAATAGAAGATAACAACATTGACAGCTTATCTATAAAATGTGTGAGCTGACCTAGGTTATCCTTAAGATCTCTTCTCGCTCCTGTCCTACGGCCCTGTAAGAATAGGGACCATAGTATCAGAAAGAAGTGTCCCCTCCAGCATCCCTTGAACAAATAGCCTCTAGGAGGCAATCCTTTGATGATTAGCGGGACGGGAGGCTAGGCGGCCTTGGCTGTGTCCCCTTTACAGGGTGTCTCCCTTCACCTTCGCCACCGCCACCCCTTCTGCCAGCATTGTTTGAGCGCCTATTGGGTGCTGGAGCCAGCCTTGGCCCTTGGGGGCTCACACGGACGGCGAGAGGGGCGGGCAACACTCACTTGTTCCTGCGGATCCACTCGATGAGGGCGCGCACCTCTGGCACCTCGTCCAGGGCGGGGGGCTCGCCTGTGCTAAACTGATCGGGAAAGCTGCGGTTGAGGTCGCGGCCGCGGCTGTTGTCGCGGCCGCTGGCCCCTGGCGGGCCGCCGTCATCAAGGCCACAGTCGCCCTCGCGGGCGCGCTCGAAACCATCCGGGTTGAGGCTGGGCAGCAGGTACACGTCGGTGGTGTTGAGCAGGCGGACCAGGCGCGGGTCCCCGCGGCGGTAGCCGGCCGCCAGCTCGCGGGCCAGGTAGATCAGCACCTGGCGCGACACGGTCTCGTCGCCGTGCATGTTGCCCACCAGCTTCACCTGCGGCCGGCCCGGCACCAGCGGCCCCGCAGCGTCGGGCCCAGCAGGGTCGGGCCCCGCGTCGCTCTCAGGGATTAGCGACCCCAGGCCGGCCGTGAGGCGCAGCACCCACAGCGGCCGGCCCTCCACCGAGCGGCCGATGCTGAAGAGGCGGGCCAGGCCGGGGGGGCCCGCGGCCGCCGCCTCCCTCAGAGCCGAGCCCAACTCTTCTTCGTGGTAGTAGCGGTCGAACTGGCCCTCGGCCGCCTCGGCGCCCGCGTTCGTGGTTGTCGTCGCCTCCGCCTTCTTGATGTGAGCCGCCCGGGCCGAGCTCTTCAGCAGCAGCAGGCACAGGAGCAACGGGAGCCGCCCCAGCTGCCAGGGCAGCCGCGCGTCCCGACCGCTCGCCATCTTCCAGCAGCTCCGCTAACCCCGGCTCTGCTCCCACGGCTCCGCGCTCCGGGCGGCCGTGGCCCGCCGGATCCCCTCCGCGCCTAGCAACCCTATCCCGCCCTCCGGCCACAGCCAATCGCAGACGGGCCTGCTGGTGCGTCACCACCAGGGGGCGGGGATTCCCTTAAAGCAGCCGATTCCCTCTGGGCCTGCCTGCCCTCCTCCCGTCCCGGACGAGTTTGGTCAGCGTCTCCCTTCGCCAAGGTTTTTTTTTCCCTTCTCCACCTCCTTGTTTCCTCTTCTGCGTGTGCTCCGCTTCTCTTCTCGCTCAGTCTCTTCTTTATGGCTTCTCCCCTAAATTATCACCCATTTTTCTCTCAGAACTCCTGCTAGTTCCCTTCCCACCTTTGTTGCTGCCTTTCTCAGCTGCGCTTTAACGCTTAGAACCGAGAATGGAAAGAATCAAAAGGTTCGAAAGAACCAAAGAGCTCAAAAAAATCAATAGGTTCGAAAGAATCTACGTTCGGACAGTGAAAGCCTTAGCCCAGTCTCCTGGGCGCCTTCTCTCCGCATCCGCCCCACCTCGGCTGGAGCCCCTCTGTCCGCGCGGTTGCACGGGGCGCCTCGCGGGGAGGAAGGCTCGCACCTCACCGGGCGGCGCATTCCTTTTTAGAGTTCTGCTAGGAAAGAAGGTGTCTCTTTTATGTCTAGCGGAAATGTGCTACGCAGTAGGCTCCTTTTGTGTTAATGTTGTCTATTTCTTAGGCGTCACCCCACGTTGTTTTACTGCAAATAGGTCCGTATCTCTGCTGGCCTCGGCCTTCATTAGGCAGATTTAATTTCACAGCCCACCGGCCCACTTCTCACACCTCTCGGAGCAAGTTGTATATTTAACTATCGCCTTGGAATGACATAGTTTAAAACAGCAGGTTTGACATTTCTGGAAACACTTGCTTGGCATTCCTGAACTCCTCAGTGTTCAGCCAAAGATGGCAATTAGAGCGTTTCATCAAGTCTACAGAAGAGGTCTTTTAAATCAGCCTTGGTATACTTTAGTTTCTTTAGCTTTAAGAAACATAGAACTTTATCCCTTTATCAGCTGCGAAATTCTACCCATCTAACAACATAATCGCAATAACTGGTATTTCCTTCTTTCAGAGCCAGCTATTTCAGGGCCCCTTCCCTGAACTATGACTGAACCCTAATTTGACCAACAGAGTTCATTTATTCATCAAGTATTTATTGAGCAACTTTTATGTAAAAGCGAGTGCTGGGAAACAATTCATTCTTCTGCCCAGTCAAGAGATTCAGTGCAGTTTGTGATGAATGCCACAACAGAGGGGTGCAGGTAAGGGAAATCTCCGAACTTGAGGAGAAGGAGAGAAACCATGGAGGAAGGGAAGGATCCCAGGCAGGAGACGAAGCAAACAAAGAAGCCTGCGGGGTTTGAGAGCAAATGCCTTGTGTTCTGGGAATTGCATGCAGGGTCAGGATTACTGGTGTGAAGGGGCTCACAGGTGCAGAAGTGACAGAAGAGCCTCACAGGCCAGGCTCCGGAGAGCTACATTTGATCTGGAAGGCCATGGAGAACCACAGATGGGTTTTCAGCTAGTTTAGAAAAATCCCTCTGACAATAACACGGAAAATTGAATGGGAGGCCTAAGACTTAAGGTTGAGAGTCCTGGAAGGAAGCTGCAATCCAGAAAGACATGATGAGACTCTGAATGAGGGCAATGCCAGTGGAGGTGGAAAGACGGAAATGGATCTGAAAGACCTTTGGAAAGGAAAGTGGACAGGATCTGGAGACAGAGGATTGTAGGCTGATTTCAGTTACAGCCTAAGCAACTTGCAGGTACTCACTGAGGTACAGGCCAGGAGAAAGCACAGGTTTAGGTGAAGATGTTGAATTTAGTATTCTGCCATGGGAGCGAGCGCCATCACTCTGGTCCCATGAACGGCTCCTCTCCTCCATATCCCATTTGATCTAGTCTATGTTATGCACAGCAGCTGCAACTTATCAGAAACAAAGCCACAACTCTGTACAGAGACACCTCCCACCCCCTGGGGAGTGCTCAACTATTACACTCTGCACTTTTCCAGTAATCCAAGTCAAAGAAGCCCCAGAGGACAGGTTAATCTCTAATCAAATATTTCCTTTTCTACCACATTCACTCTCCTTTGAAACCTCTTCCAGCCCCTATACTCCTGCATCCTCCTCTAGTGAGGCAGGCTGAAATGTAAATAAACAAGCATGAGGGAAGTGAAATAATATGGGAATGTAACTTGAGCCAGTGCCCTCCCAGAAATCCTCAGTCCTTCCATGGTGCCTTTGAGGCCCCTTTCAGGTCTGCAGCCTCCTTCCTTAGCAGGTACACTGCTGTCTGTGGTTAGAAGTGAAACCCAGAGCTCTGGACCTCAGTCACTGCTCACCAGAAGGGCAAAAGAGGGCAGAGGGCAGGCTTTGTGTTTACCTGCAGCTGAATACCTCCAATTGTATCTGAGAAGTCTTGAACCTTGTGACAGGTGTTCCTTTCCTTTTTTGCTGTGATTACAGGCTTGAGCCACTGAGGGAGGTGATTCTTCCTTATAATGGCTTTTATGTGTGCGTTCCTAAAGCATGTTTTTGTTTTTTAAGCTCACTACATAGAAACAGTTTTATTACAGAAGTTAAGCACACATACTCTGAAGTCACACTCCCCAGGTTTGAGTCTTGGATCTGTGGCTTGCCAGCTGTGTGACCTCATGACTCCTCTCTTTATCTTCTAAATGAGAATGATAATAGCACCTGCCTCATAGGACTGTTGTGAAGACAAAATGAGTCAGCCAATGTAAAGGGTTTAGTATAGTGCCTGTTACGTAGCTCTTGTCCCGCAGACACATCCAGTCCTTTGTGGTGTCTGTCTTCTGTGTCCCTTCCTAGATTCTGTCCTCTGGGAGGGGAGACCTGCGTTCATCTTCCAATCCTCCTGTACCTGGCACAACAGACCTTTTACCAGATTGGATGCTTCACAAACATTTGTCATATTGAATTTGTAAATCTGCAGTGTTTGTGCTGGACAATGAGACATGTACAAGTTCCTAATCTATGCTGTGCTTTAATTACCTATGAATCTTGTAAGGAAAATGGTTCTTGAATCAGGCTGGTCATCTAAAAATGTCTTCCCTAAGACTATACTTTCAGGGATCATTTCTGTAGTTCGTTACTAAAAACTTCTGCCCTGTTTTAAAAAATCCAGATCAACTATTTGTCATTTCTTGGTGCTGGAAACATTTCAAATCTCTTCTAGTTAAATGTTTGAGGTGATGGCTATCTGGAATGCCCTGGTTTGATCATATATTATATGCCTGTATCAAAATATCACACGTATCCCATAAATATGTACAATGATCATGTATCAAATAAAAAAAATTTTTTTTTAATCACATCATTGCCAATCTGCTTCTGTGAACAGGGAGCCTTTTTACCTTCAGGCCTTTCCCAAGTTCCTTCCACTTGTAAGGCCACACCTTTTCCTTGGGGAAAAGATGCAAAACCTGTCCAAAGTTCCTGCCACCACACGCTGGGATTCAGTGCACTTAACTCACTCTGGTTGTATGTACGTTGTGTGCACATCTAACTAACAATGAGAAAAGGTGAGAGAATGAAAGTAGCAACCAAACTTAAAACAGATGTAGGTCCAGGCACTGTGGCTTACGCCTGTAATTCCAGCACTTTGGGAGGCCAAGATGGGTGGATCACCTGAGGTCAGGTGTTCAACACCAGCCTGGCCAACATGGTGAAACCCCATCTCTACTAAAAATACAAAAAAATTAGCCGGTGTGGTGGCGGGCACCTGTAATCCCAGCTACTTGGGAGGCTGAAGCAGGAGAATCACTTGAACCCAGGAGGCAGAGGTTGCAGTGAGTCCAGATCACGCCATTTCACTCCAGCCTAGGCGACAAGAGCAAAACTCCGGGGCGCGGTGGCTCACGCCTGTAATCCCAGCACTTTGGGAGGCCGAGGCGGGTAGATCACAAGGTCAAGAGATCGAGACCATCCTGGTCAACATGGTGAAACCCCATCTCTACTAATAATACAAAAAAATTAGCTGGGCGTGGTGGTGCATGCCTGTAATCCCAGCTATTCAGGAGGCTGAGGCAGGAGAATTGCCTGAACCCAGGAGGCGGAGGTTGCGGTGAGCCGAGATCACGCCATTGCACTCCAGGCTGGGTAACAAGAGGTTGTGGTGAGCTGAGATCGCGCCATTGCACTCCAGGCTGGGTAACTCCTCCTCAAAAATAAATAAATAACAAACAAACAAAAAAAGATGTACAGATTGGTTAACAACTGTGGAAAGAATGTGTGAGTAATTTTAAAAGTTTACTGACCATTAACAAAAATAAAATGCAATATGCTGGTGACCAGTAGTGTGGTTAGTACCTGCAGAGGAAGAAATTGAAGAATTAGTTTCTTCAATTAGGGCCATGGAGACACACTAACTTTTTTTTATTGAGACAGAGTCTTGCTCTGTCACCCAGGCTGGAGTACAGTGGTGTCATCTCGGCTCACTGCAACCTCTGCTTCCCAGTTTCAAGCAATTCTCCAACCTTAGCTTCCCAAGTAGCTGGGAATACAAGCACATGCCACCACACCCAGCTAATTTTTGTATTTTTTTGATAGAGACGTGATTTCGCTTTGTTGGCCAGGCTGGTCTTGAACTCCTGGCCTTAAGTATCTTCCTGTCTGAGCCACCACCCAGCCAGAGACTTAAAGGAGAATTAGAGGAACTGACAAGAAGCTGTCCATGGAAGGCAAGAATGATGGAAACATGAAATGGCATCCAATTAGAATTTTCATAAATTTGCTAATGTGTTACAAGCAGCAAAATAATAATAAGAATAAAAGAATGATTTTCTGAATGGGAATTTTTAAAATAAAGTCTGAAAATGGACAAATTAAGGGAATTTTCAAGAGAACCTTTGGCCACATCAGTTCTTAAGGTGCTGTTGGTTTTCTACCCGGATTCTCTCTACCAGGCTCGTGCACCCATCTCCTACCTGATGCTTACTTACATCTGCATCTTCTTGGGACGATTTCCCTTGGCTGGCAGGAGCTACTTTGTCCAGAAATGCTTAAGAAATTACACACACTGCCTGCACCCCCCGTCTTTCCAGGGTCATCCTACTCCTATATGGGTCCCCTTGCCTCTGTATGAGACAAACTTTGGAGCAATGTATGCTCCAGAAAGAGCTTTCTGCAGAATCAGGCTGAGGTAAGAGTTCTTTTTTCATTCTTGCTTAGCATCTTCTTCTGATCTGCTTCCCTTACTTACAGGTTTCTCCCAAGGGCACTCCTACAATAAATCACTTATGTAAGCATCCTTGTCTTAGGCTATGCTTTTAGGAACCTGCCTTAAGACAGCAAGGTAGGATGTCACTCCATAGTATTTCCCTCTATGGGGATAGATAGAATATATTTTGCTTTCCTTGCATTTTGTTTTGTTTTTTGTTGTTTAAATGTTGGGGTTATTATTTAGGGTGAGGGAGAATTTTTTTCTTTTTTTTGAGACAGTGTCTCACTCTGTCCCCCAGGCTGGAGTACAGTGGTGCTATCTCAGGTCACTGCAACCTCTGCCTCCCGGGTTCAAGCGATTCTCCTGCCTCAGCCTCCCGAGTAGCTGGGACTACAGGCACATACCACCATGCCTGGCTAATTTCTGGTATTTTCAGCAGGGATGGAGTTTTACCCTGTTAGCCAGGATGGTTTCAATCTCCTGACCTTATGATCTGCCCACCTTGGCCTCCCAAAGTGCTGGGGTTACAGATGTGAGCCACCGCACCCAGCCGAGAATTTTTTATTTTTGTATTTTTTATTTATGTATGTATTTATGTATTTATTTATTTATTTTTTGAGACGGAGTTTCACTCTTGTTACCCAGGCTGGAGTGCAATGGCACGATCTTGGCTCACTGCATCCTCCGCCTCCTGGGTTCAGGCAATTCTCCTGCCTTAGCCTCCTGAGTAGCTGGGATTACAGGCACATGCCACCATGCCCAGCTAGTTTTTTGTATTTTGAGTAGAGACGGGGTTTCACCATGTTGACCAGGATGGTCTCGATCTCTTGACCTCGTGATCCACCCGCCTCGGCCTCCCAAAGTGCTGGGATTACAGGCATGAGCCACCGCGCCCAGCCTATGTATTTATTTTTACCAGAGTCTCACTCTTATCACCCAGGCCAGAGCACAGTGGCATGAACACAACTCACTGTAACTTCGACCTCCTGAGCTCAAGCAATCCTCCTGCCTCTGCCTTCCTTGTAGATGGGACCACAGGCATGCATCACCATGCCTGGCTATTTATTTTTATCTTTTGTAGAGATGAGGTCTCACTTTGTTGCCCAAACTGGTCTCAAACTCCAGGGCTCACATAATCCTGTCTCAGCCTCCCAAAGTGATGGGATTACACGCATGTGCCACTGTGGTTGGCCTGGTGTAGTTTTTGGTTTTGTTTAATTTCGTTTGTTTAACAGAGTTTTCTCTTACTCTCTTGATGTCTTCATCTTTCTAAGCCAAAGAATAATAAAAGTTGTTTACTGAAATTTCTTTTAAAATTTGGCTGAGGTTAGGTAGGCCTATTCTATCTTAAATTTTAGTTAAGCCTGTTTCTAGGGCATAGATTATGCTGTTTCCCAACAGTCAGAGCATGATAGTAATTTTGATCTGTATTTCCAAAAGACTCACTCTGGCCAGCACTGAATAAACAGTAATTCTATTATCATGAGGCAGGGAAGGAGTAAAGCAGGTATCAGATACTTTCTGTTGTATGAATCAGAAAACCTGACTCATTCTAGCTTAAATAATAAATGGAATTTATTGGCTCATACAACTGAGAAGTCCAAAGGAGAAGTCTGGATTTGGGCATAGCTTTATCCTGTGGCTAAACAGGCACAAAACACCTGGTTTCTTTTTGTCCCATGGCCCTGCCTTCTACAATGTTCACTTTATTCTAAGTCTGACTCCCCTGGTGATTCTAAGAGGGCTGCCAGAAGCTCCCAGTGCTACATGCGTTCTCGTTCATAGTTCAGCAAGAAAAGAGAGGACGCTCTTGTCCTTGCAAAATTGCCAAGCATAACTCAGATTGGAACTGCACAGGTCACCTGTCTTCTCCTGAACCAGTTGCTATGGCCAGGGAGATGGAATATTCTGATCAACTTAGTTTAGGATATGAACCCTATTGCTGGTACTAGGAATGGAATCTGATTCCCATGAACTACATGGATCCCCACATGGAAATCAGGGCCTTTGGCAAGGGGGACAGACCAATAATAAACACCAACCTGCTTCATCAAACAAGCAAAGGCAGCAGAATATTGTATTCCCTCAACATTTATGAGCGTGCCCTGTTCTGGGCTGCGGGGCACATAACTGTGTATGAGACAGAAGGAAGAAGAGAGGGAGGAAAAAGAGGAAGTGCAGTGCGATACGTGACAGTGTGAACAAAGTGTTGATAACCAATGCCAACATGGCACTTTAGAGTTTATGCTTTTCATACAGTTTGCCTCACTAATCCCGATTGGAAAAGGAAAATTTGTCCTTATTTTTGAATGTCAAGTGTCTGAACTCCCTCCCTTCATTTGGGGAACCCTCCAGCTTAGGCGTGGCAGGGCCTTCTTCTACTCTGCAGGCTGTAAATGCTGGTTGCTTGCTCTCAGAGGACATGAGACACATAGACTAGTTTTAACCAAGCAGACAAATCTGTGGCAGGCTTTGAATTGGGAGCTAGAGACACAAAGAAGCAGAGGCTGTGGATAATTCATTCTAGCTGTGGTGGGGGAGATGGCAGCAATATAGAGCTTCAGGGCGACAGAGCAAACATAACACCCAACCCCCAGTGCCAGTGGTGTTGGCAGGACAAGCTGCAACAGCTGTACTTGGTGAGAGTAGAGCGGTCTCTGAGGTTCTGCTGCTTGCTTTGTGGCATTCTTCCCATCTATTTAAAACCCCTGATTTCCCAGCTCTCATAGCAATTCTGTGAACCAACAAATATCCTTTTAATAAATTCAACCAGACTCACTTCTATGGCTGCAACTTATGGAAATACAACCCTTTCAGATCAGTATTATCGTAATTTTATAGGTAAGAATACAGGCTCTGAGACATAACATTACTGGTACCCAGAACCACACTATTTTCCAACTTCAAACCCCATCCTTTATTCTGTATATGTCTCATTCTTAGGTGAAGAGCAACTGGAAAAGTTTCCTTCATTCCTAAAACATTTCCTTTCTCTTCCCATCTGTTTAGTGTCTAAGTGCACCATTAGAGAGGGGTTCTCTGAATCTGAAAGGCTTTTCCCTCAATTAAAAGGCAAACATCAAGGAATCTTGAGATCAGCTGACCCTTAAGGAATGGTAGAAAAGTGGGAATGCTTACCTTAGAGAGGATTTCTTTAACAGGCTTCTTGGAGAGCAAAGGCCCATGAGAAATGCAGATGAGAGAGAAAAATACCGAAAGAGGAGGAATCGGATTGCCAAAGCCAATGGTACTTGTATGACTGGGGCAAAAAAAAAAACAGAACTTACCCTCACATTTCTAAAGAGAATCCTTGATTTAGCTGCCTGGTCACCTGGATAAACAGTGGTGTTCTAAGTCAGGAGAGGCACAGGGGAAATGAGATTGCATGATGCTAATGGTTCTCAGCCCTGGCTACCTTTTTGTTTTTCTTGTTTTGTTTTTTGTTTTGAGATGGTGTCTCGCTCCATCATGCAGGCTGGAGTGCGGTGGCATGATCTTGGCTCACTGCAACCTCCGCCTCCCAGGTTCAAGCTGAGGGATCTGTGGGGATCACTCCCATGTGAGGCCCCTAGGAAATGGGCCTCGCCATACGGTGAGCTTGAGCCCGGACACAGATCCCCAGTTGGGGGAGTCGAGCTGAGGGAAAGCAGGAACTGAGAGAGGGACTATGTTATTCTAAATAATTAACAGACATTACTTTATGGATATGAGGGCTTGGGAGGCATTGCATCCACTTTCGGCTCCTTATGGTTTATTGCTTGATTGTGTTCATTTTGGACCCTTGTTACCTTCATTGTAAAATATTAACTTAAGTATTTACACTTGGTAACTAACTTACCGTAACTTACTGGGCGTAACTGTAACTTACTTACCATAACTTACCGGGCATAAGTGTAACTTACTTACCATAACTTACTGGGCATAACTGTAACTTGTTTACAATTGTTAAGTACTTACTGGGCGTAAATTACTTGCTGGGCATAACTTACTTACCGTAACTTACTGGGCATAACTGACTTAATGGGCTTAACTTACTTACTGGGCGTAACTTAGTGGGTGTAACTTGCTTACTGTAACTTAAGTATGTTGATCTGGAGTAAACAACATTAACTTCAGAAAAGTATATAATAGAACATATTGCAAAAATAAAATTGCTGCTTGGACATAGCCTAAGCCAGCCCTCCAGACTCCGCTTTTCTTTTTGCTTTCACTTCCGTGCACTCTCTCCCTCAGGTTGAACGAGACATCTACGTTGGCGGTCTCAGGGACTCCCGCAGATTGGTAGCCCCCCGGCAGACGTGCCGGACCCCAACATCTGGCGCTCGAACAGGGACCTGAGTACGAGAGGTACAGTGACACACCCCAAATCAGAGGAGACAAGGTAAAGCCGCGGTTCTTGTAGTTCTGGACTCAAAATTAATCTGGAGTAAAGATGGAGTAATGTGAGTCCAGAAATCAGTCTGTGTTTGTAATGTTGATGCATCAAATGTTAAGAAATAGAGGTGCTGATGTAAAAATGAAACGTGTTTCTAAGTTTTTAGAGATTGTCTACGTATTGTGTCTGTGGGTCCCTGAGGAGGGATAGTTAGATGAATCTACATGGCATAAAATAAGAACTAAGATTGAGGAATATGCTGCCACTCATCAATCTTCCCCGCAGGCAGAACTGTTACTTTCGGTTTGGCTGCAGCTGCGCCACGCTGTCTGCCTGCCTTTCTGCAACGCCAAAAGTGCTGGCACACACAGCTCCCCTGCTGCCTCTCTTGCTTATAATCCCTCTTCCTCTTACAAATCTAACCCTGATGATGGAGGGGGCGGCTGTAATTTACCACCTTGTGATCCTCGAAACGAGCCTGATTCCACACTCGGAGTCGGACCTGGAGCCGGAAATGGAGGAGCTCGGGATGAAGGGATCGGAACCGAAGTAAAAAACAGCACTTCGGAGAACACACAGGTCTTTTCTGGCAAAAGGGAATCTTAGAGTGGCTCTATTTGTCTGCCTGCTGGCCGAGCTCTCAAGTGATTTCACCAGACTCCCTGCTCCCGAGAATCCGATGTCTATGCCTACAGAGGATGACATCCCACCGTGCCCATCACCCACCCACGGCACCAGCCTACACCTCCTCAAGAAGTTCCAGTCCCAATCTGGACCCAGATGTGACGCCTAGTGGCTGACGTGTCACACATTGTTCGTCAGCAAGGACGTTCCTTTAAGCCAGTCTCTGTTCCTTTGGCATCAGAAACGTTTCCTTGATATAATCATTGCTGGAATTATAGCCATTGTGTCTGTGATAGCTTCTACAGCTACAGCTGCTGTTAGTCTTTCAAAATCCGTTAATACTGCTGTATATGTGAATCACTTGGCACAAAATGTTTCTATTGCTATGGGAACTCAAATGTCTATTGATGATAAATTAGAAGCTAAACGGAATGCCTTAGAACAAACTGTAACCATCTTAGGGGACAAAGTGTATAACTTACAAAATTGACTTTCACTTAGATGCCATGCTGATTATAAATATATTTGTGTTACTAATACTCCTTATAATGACACTAAATGGCAGTGGCCTCTTGTTAAGGCCCATTTACAAGGAATTTGGACTCATGACAATTTATCTCTAGATGTTTTCAAGCTTCAGCAGGAAATTCATGCCATTGATTTTTCTCATTGAAACCTGCCTGAGGATGACACAATCACCCGTGATATTGTGGACACCTTGTCTTCCTGGGTACGTGGAGTTCATCTCCCATCCTTTTCCTCTTTAACTGGTATTGGAGTGGTTTTACTCCTTCTTATAGTCCTTCTCCCGGTACTGTTTCGCCTTGTGTTCTCCTCCCTTCAACAATTGCGGCTCAAGCTTTTTGAATTGCATCTAAAAACAAAAGGGGGAACTGAGGGATCTGTGGGGATCACTCCTGTGTGAGGCCCCTAGGAAATGGGCCTCGCCATACAGTGAGCTTGAGCCTGGACACAGATCCCCGGTTGGGGGAGTCGAGCTGAGGGAAAGCAGGAACTGAGAGAGGGACTATGTTATTCTAAATAACTAACAGACATTACTTTATGGATATGAGGGCTTGGGAGGCATTGCGTCCACTTTTGGCTCCTTATGGTTTATTGCTTGATTGTGTTCATTTTGGACCCTTGTTACCTTCATTGTAAAATATTAACTTAAGTATTTACACTTGGTAACTAACTTACCGTAACTTACTGGGCGTAACTGTAACTTACTTACCATAACTTACTGGGCATAACTGTAACTTACTTACCATAACTTACTGGGCGTAACTGTAACTTGTTTACAATTGTTAAGTACTTACTGGGCATAAATTACTTGCTGGGCGTAACTTAGTTACCATAACTTACTGGGCGTAACTGACTTACTGGGCTTAACTTACTTACTAGGCATAACTTAGTGGGCATAACTTGCTTACTGTAACTTAAGTATGTTGATCTGGAGTAAACAACATTAACTTCAGAAAAGTATATAATAGAACATATTGCAAAAATAAAATTGCTGCTTGGACATAGCCTAAGCCAGCCCTCCAGACTCCGCTTTTCTTTTTTCTTTCACTTCCGTACACTCTCTCCCTCAGGTTGAACGAGACATCTACGTTGGCAGTCTTAGGGACTCCCGCAGGTCGATAGCCCCCCGGCAGACATGCCGGACCCCAACATCAAGGGATTCTCCTGCCTCAGCCTCCCAAGAAGCTGGGACTACAGGAGTGCACCTCCACACCCAGCTAATTTTTGTATTTTTAGTAGAGATGGGGTTTCACCATGTTGGCCAAGCTAGTCTTGAACCCCTGATCTTAGGTGATCTGCCCACCTCAGCCTCCCAAAGTGCTGCGATTACAGGCATGAGCTGTTGCACCTGACCCTGGCTACTCTTTTGAGCAGCTCAGGGGGCCTTTAAAATATACTGGAAGAGGGCCAAGGGAGGTGGCCCATGCCTGTGATCCTAGCACTTTGGAAGGCTGAGATGAAAGGATTGTTTGAGCTCAGGAGCTCCAGACTGGCCCAGGCAACATACTGAGACTGTCTCTGTTTTTGTTTTTGTTTTTTAAAAAAATATATGTTTAAAATAACATAAAATATACTGGTGCAGGAGGAAATGGGGGAATGGCTGCTTAATGGGTACAGGGTTTCCTTTTGGGTAATGACAATATTAGGGAACTAGATAGGGCCAATAGTTGTACAACCTTGTGAATGTACTAAATGCCACTGCATCCTTGACCTCCCTGACTGAAGCAGTCCTCCCACCTCAGCCTTCCAAGTAGTTGGGACTACAGGCACATGCCACCATGCTTGGCTAATTTTTGTATTTTTTGTAGAGATGGGTTTTCACTGTGTTGCCCATGGCTGTTCTTGAACTTCTGGGCTCAAGAGATCTGCCCACCTCAGCCTCCCAAAGTGCTGGGATTATATAGGCATGAGCCACTGTGCCTGGCCAATTGTGCACTTTAAAATGATTAATTTTATGTTATGTGAATTTCACCTCAATTAAAAAAAATATTAGTATCCCCTGAAAGGGAAGAGGGTAATAATGAGCTTATATGAGGATGGAAGCAGCTCTTGAGAAGTGTGTGACCTTAGCAGAGTGATGATATACTCTATAATGAGCTAGCAACTTTCTCCTGGATGCCCTCAAGATCACTTCAGGTGAATAATGAATGGTGAAGATTGACATACTTTACTTTTCAAGGCTTTTGTAGGAATTGGACTTTGATTTCTTTTGGATGTGAATCTGGGCTGAGACAAGGCAATATAGGTTAGTTTCACCAGGGTTCTACCTTATACATATTTTACAGGTTAGACGAAGGCTGGCCCTAGATCCCAGCAACAGATTTGATTAGGACCAAATACTCTCTTGCCCAGATGTAGTATGGTGTGCCAGATCTGAAGACATATTCCAGTAAAGACAGCACGAAATTGGGGTGGTGCACTCTCGCATAAAGGGCCTAGGGCATGACTCCCATCCCCAACCAGAAAAATGTTCAGTTACCAGGAATGTCCTGGTAGCCAGCAATTTCAGCCTCTAATTTTGATGAAAACACTTGCTGAGACTGAACTGGCACAAACAAAGCACATTTACACACAGTCAGCTGCATTCCATCTTAAGAGTACAAGCTGAAGCTCCAGAAGGTGATGAGATGGATGCTATTCACGGGAACAATCTGCAGGCATCTCTGTTATAGGTCTGGGTGAAAAAGTGGTACAAGGAAAATTATAGCGATGGAGAAAGCAGCTACCAAATACTGCAAGCCCACATAAGAGCCAAAGCTCTGGGGGCTGGGTACGGTGGCTCACACCTGTAATCCCAGCACTTTGGGAGGCCAAGGTGGGTGGATCACAAGATCAGGAGTTCGTGACCATTCTGGCCAACATTGTGAAACTCTGTCTCTACTAAATAAATAAATACAAAAGTCATCTGGGCGTGGTGGCACGTTTCTGTAATCCCAGCTATTTGGGAGGCTGAGGCAGGAGAATCGCTTGAAACCGGAAGGCAGAGGTTGCAGTGAGCTGAGATCACTACTGCATGATGCTAATGGTTCTCAGCCCTGGCTACCCTTTTGTTTTTTTTTCTTTCTTTTTTTTTTTTTTGAGACAGAGTTTCACTCTTGTTACCCAGGCTGGAGTGCAATAGCGCGATCTCGGCACACCACAACCTCCGCCTCCTGGGTTCAAGCAATTCTCCTGCCTCAGCCTCCTGAGTAGCTGGAATTATAGGCATGTGCCACCATGCCCAGCTAATTTTTTATATTTTTAGTAGAGACGGGGTTTCACCATATTGACCAGGATGGTCTCGATCTCTTGACCTCGTGATCCACCCACCTCGGCCTCCCAAAGTGCTGGGATTACAGGCTTGAGCCACCGCGCCTGGCCCATTTTGTTTTTATTGTTTTGTTTTTGTTTTGAGATGGAGTCTCCAGCCTGGGCAAAAGAGCAAAACTCTGTCTCAAAAAAAGAAGAGCCAAAGCTCCCTAGGAAACCCTAAGTGCAAGGGACACAGACAGGAGAGTGGGTCTGCAAAAGGGCCTTCATAAGAAAAAATTACTAGCTCAAGGGAAACACTCAAGGAAAGGAAAGAACAATGAAGCCACATAAAAGAGGATGAACTGATGTAACCAAAGATAAGATAGAACTGGTAGAAATTACAGCAAATCTGAAGCAGGTGATCCTGCTTAGATTAGTAAGTTCTCTAATGGTGCTTTCCAGCACACCTTGCTCCCCATTCCCTGTCTTTTTCCCTTTCCCAGCACTTGGTTCTGCTCTGCAAGGTCTTCTGTCCATTTATTGATTCATTCTACAGACCTTGATTAAACATGGTCTTTATGCCCATACAGGGCTGCTGGCACACAGAAGTGAAGAAAACACAATTAAGGCCGAATTAAGAAGAGCCTTGCCGGGCACTGTGGCTCATGCCTGTAATCCCAGCACTTTGGGAGGCTGAGGAAGGCAGATCACTTGAGGCCAAAAGTGCAAGATCAGCCTGGCCAACATGGAGAAACTCCATCTCTACTAAAAATACGAAACTTGGTCAGGCGTGGTGGCGGACACTTGTAATCCCAGCTACTTAGGACGCTGAGGCAGGACAATCACTTAAGCCTGGGAGGCGGAGGTGCAATGAGACGAAATCTCACCACTGCACTCCAGCCTGGGTGACAGAGCAAGACTCTGTCAAAAAAAAAAAAGGAGAGCCTTAGAGGTCTTAAGTACGAAAAAGGTGAAGGTCTCCCTGTCCCAAAAGAAAACTCAGAATTAAATTTGATTTTTCAAAATGACATAAACCTTGCATATATGCTAACATTAAAATAGCTTCTTTCTAGATTTGGGAATTACAAAATTCAGATGTCAAAATTAAAGATGAGTGTTTCTCTCACTCTCACTCTCACCCTGGTGTTCCTGCTTTGCTGATGCCTTCAGGGATGACCCAGCTATAAATGTTTACTACCTTTGAAAAGGCAAGGACAGTCGGGCGTGGTGGCACCTGTAATCCCAGCCTGTCGCCCAGGCTGGAGTGCAGTAGTGCGTCTTGGCTCACTGCAACCTCCGCACCCCAGGCTCAAGCAATTCTGATGCCTCAGCTCCTGGGTAGTGTATACCACCATGCCCAGCTAATTTTTGTATTTTCAGTAGAGATGGGGTTTCACCATGTTGGCCAGGCTGGTCTCGAACTCCTGATTCAAGTGATCCACCTGCCTCAGCCTCCCAAAAGTGCTAGGATTATAGGTGTAAGCCACTGCACCTGGCCCCCAAAGGGGAGACATTTTTGAGACTAATAATATAAGGACATAGTCTCAGGATAAAGAAGAGTTCTTTTGGCTGGGCACGGTGGCTCACACCTGTAATCACAGTATTTTAGAAGGCCAAGGGAAGCAGGCACATTGCTTGAACCCAGGAGCTCAAGACCAGCCTGGGCAAAATGGCAAAAATCCATCGGCATGGTGGCCTATGACTTCAGTCCCAGCCTCCTGGGAGGTTGAGGTAGAAGGATCACCTGAGCGCAGAAAGTAGAGGGTGCAGTGAGCCACGACTGTGCCACTGCACTGCAGCCTGGGCAACAAGAGTGAGACCCTGTCCCCCCGCCCAAAAAAAGATTTCTTTTTTTACCAAATGAAATTTAGATCTGTTCTCCCACACTATTCTTATTTTTAAGATTTTATGAGAGATTAAAAATAATTTAAAAAATTCTTTCCATATCATCACCAGTTTGGAGACCAGAATTTGGAACCACTACCAGTAGACAGTACAAAGTAAGTTGATAGGACGACCGAGGATAAAAACCCTGAGCCCATCAAAACATTATTCTGACCTATGACATTTCTTCTGTCCTGAAAACTTGGTTGCATTCAGACACAGATGAATAGCATGCGAAAATATTCTACAGACAGTTGTTGGAAGACTGAAGACCAGAGAGGCCTCTTCACCAGAGGATGATTGAGAGCCAAGAAACATAATGTTCTCACCCTGACACATTCAGAGAGTACACTTGTGGCTCCCTGCACCTATGTTCTTATTTGTGTGCTTTTAATGGGTCACCAGCTTCACCAGCAATAGCTCTTGCAATTGTGGCTTCCCAGGAGCCAGGAAGTGAAGCAACCCAAGCGCGATGCATATAGGAGGCTGAGTCTGTGTGGGTGGTGGCAAGGTGAGAAGAAAATGTGACAAGTGTGAAACCACAAGGAAATTCAGAGTTGGTTCCAAGGCTTAACCTTTGCATGAAGTTCCAGAAAGTTTCTGGAGTCTGCACGGTGACTAAGCTTCATGTGCCTTCTTAGCAGTGGTGAGGAAAGAGTTGAATGGGTGTTGCAAACTGAGGTGATGTAGGAGTTCTCAGGGTTTACATACAGTCTATCCACTTCCTTTTTTTTTTTTTTTTGAATTGAGAGAGAGACAGGAGAGACAAGGTATTGTCCTGTCACCCAGGCTGGAGTGTAGTGCTGAGATTATAGCTCACTGCAGCTTCAAACTCCTTGGCTCAAGTGATCCCGTCACCTCTCAAAGTGCTGGGATTATAGGGGTGAACCATCACACCCAGCCTCACACTTCATGTTTTTTAAGTATCATTAAAATGCTTTAATAAATCAGCATGAGAAAGTTTCTTAATGATCCGTCCAAAATTATTCATGCATTAGCAAAGCAAGATTGTTAAAAGGAATCAATGTCATGTGATTAATGTGATACTTCTAGTATCTGTAGACATGCACATCAAATAATACTTTAAATATATTTTCTATGTCATTTCCCCACAGGTAATATCAGTGAGGAAATCTAAGTTAGGGCACATTTTTAAAAAAATCACATACTTTCAGAAAAAGAGGCAAATAAGTTCATAAAACCTTTTTACTGCATGGGTAGTCCCTCTACATGCTGCTCACGGTTTTACCCTGTGCCAGCCTATGCTCCCATGTGGATGCCCCTCTCATCTTTCTTGAGCTCTGATACCATCACCAGGTCACCCTCATGCATGGATGCCTTCCTCATGTGGCTCAGACCCTGGCTGTCTGCACTGAGCCACAAGTACTACCTTACATGGACACCTGTCTCACCCTGCGTGGGCTCCCCCTCCTTGCACTCAAGCAGCCCTCCAACATAGGTACCCTGCTTAAACTCTGACACCCCTTGCTGGGCCACACTCCTGAGTGGATGATACCCTCTTAGGCTCTGACACCTGTACTGGGTCACATGACCACCTGGATGTCCTCCTCATTTTGCTTGGCAGCTCTACTTCTTGTTTTGCCTTATTTCTAGATTTACGTAGATTCAGACTTAATGATTAGCCTTATTAAATAGTTCCCATTTTCTTTCCTTCATTCGGAAATGTCTTCTTTTTGTTGCCCATGCTGGAGTGCAGTGGAGCAATCTCGGCTCACTGCAATCTCTACCTCCTGGGCTCAAGTGATTCCCCTGCCTCAGCCTCCTGAGTAGCTGGGATTACAGGCACATGCCACTTCACCTGGCTAAATTTTGTATTTTTAGTAGAGATGAGGTTTCACCTATGTTGGCCAGGCTGGTCACAAACTCTTGATCTCAGGTGATCTGCCCACCTCAGCAACCCAAAGTGCTAGGATTTCAGGCGTGAGCCACCATGCCCAGCCTGGAAATGTCTTAATTAGCTAGACTTTATCATCAGGAAGCTTTTTCTTTTTCCTTCTTAAATTTTTTTGAGATGGAGTCGTGCTCTGTTGTCCAGACTGGAGTGCAGTGGTATGATCTTGGCTCACTGCAACCTCCATCTCCCAGGTTCAAGCAATTCTCTTCTCTCAGCATCCTGAGTAGCTGGGACTACAGGTTCATGCCACCACACCCAGCTGATATTTGTATTTTTAGTAGAGTCAGGGTTTCACCATGTTGGCCAGGATGGTCTCAAACTCTTGACCTCATTTTCTGCCCACCTCAGCCTCCCAAAGTGCTGGGATTACAGATGTCAGCCATCGTGCTTGGCCAGTGCTAGTATTTTGATAGGAATTGCACAAAATATATAGAAATTTGAAACATTGCCATCTTACAATATCAAGTCTTCTGATCCATGAACATTGGATGTCTAGGTTTCCTTTAATTTCTTTCAATGGTGTTTTGTAGTTTTTTTTTTTTTCTGGGGTACATGTGCAGATCATGCAGGATTGTTGCATAGGTACATACATAGCAATGTGGTTTCCTGCCTCCATTCCCCCATCACCTATATCTGGGATTTCTCCACATGTTATCCCCCCCCAACCTCCCTACCCCTGCTGTCCTTCCCCTATTCCCCCGCAACAGACCCCAGTGTGTGATGCTTCCCTCCCTGTGCCATGTGTTCGACTATGAGTGAGGACATGTGGTGTTTGATTTTATGATCTGGTGTCAGTTTGCTGAGAATGATGGTTTCCAGATTCATCCATGTCCCTACAAAGGACACAAACTCATCATTTTTTATAGCTGCATAGCATTCCATGGTGTATATGTGCCACGTTTTCCTTATCCAGTCTATGATTGATGGGCATTTGGGTTGGTTCCAGGTCTTTGCTATTGTAAACAGTGCTGCAATGAACATACACGTGCATGTGTCTTTATAATGGAACAATTTATAATCCTTTGGATATATACCCAGTGATGGAATTGCTGGGTCAAATGGAATTTCTGTTTCTAGGTCCTTGAGGAATTGCCACACTGTCCTCCACAATGGTTGAACTAATTTACGCTCCCACCAGCAGTGTAAAAGTGTTCCTATTTCTCCACATCCTCTCCAGCATCTGTTGTCTCCATATTTTTTAATGATCACCATTCTAACTGGCATGAGATGGTATCTCAATGTGGTTTTGATTTGCATCTCTCTAATGACCAGTGATCATGAGCATTTTTTTCATATGTTTGTTGACCTCATATATGTCTTCTTTTGAAAAATATCTGTTCATGTCCTTTGCCCACTTTTGAATGGGTTGGTTGGTTTGTTTTTCTTATAAATCTGTTTTAGTTCTTTGTAGATCCTGGATATTAGCCCTTTGTCAGGTGGGTAGATTGCAAAAATTTTTTTCCATTCTCTTAGTTGCTGGTTCACTCTAATGATTGTTTCTTTTGCTGTACAGAAGCTCTGGAGTTTAATTAGATCTCATTTGTCTATTTTGGCTTTTGTTGCCAATGCTTTTGGTGTTTTAGTCATGAAGTCCTTGCCTATGCCTATGTCCTGAATGGTTTTGCCTAGGTTTTCTCCTAGGGTTTTTATGGTGTTAGGTTTTATGTTTAAGTCTTTAATCCATCAGTGCTCTACACGTTCCGAGAAACTTCTCTAGTAACAAACTATAGAAATGATCCCTGAAAGTATAGACTTTGTTTTGTAGTTTTAAGTGTACCAATCTTGCACTTCTTTGGTTAAATTGATTTCTAAGTATTTTATTCTTTTGGAAGCCATTATAAATGAAATTGTTTTCTTAATTTCATTTTTGGATTGTTCTTTGCTAGTGTATACAAATACAATACATTTTTGCATGTTGCTCTTGTAGCTGGCAACCTTGGTAAACTTGTTTATTAGGTCTAATAGGTTTATAATGGATTCCTTAAGATTTTCTATATATAAGAGTAAATCATGGCATCTACAAAAGAGATAGTCCTATTTCTTTCTTTCCTATTTGGATAACTTCATTTCTTTTTTTCTTATCTAATTGACCTGCCTGGAATATCCAGCACAATGTTGAATAAAAAGTGAATATTTTTGGCTTTTTCCTGATTTTAGGGGAGATCTCAATCTTTTGCCATTAAGTATTATATTAACTATGGGTTACATTAATATTTTAATGAGCTGCTTTTGAGCTACCAGTCCTTATAAACCCATCCAGGAAGACCATTACTGATGCACCACTAAATGCCACAGCTTGGAATGGGGTCCCCACATCACTGAATACTGCCCCATTACAGAAACTCAAGTTGCCCCTAGAAACAATGTTTCTGCCACCACTGCCACCACTAGGCACCATAACAAATTCCTGATTCTTTGTGTCACTTACTCTTAATTTGGAGTTGGAGGAATAAGAGTGCAGATGTACTTTCGCCCTTGTCTTTCTTACCTGTTGATCTTCCTAGTGATGAGAAGGTATAGAGATCCATCATTAAGAGCCCACCTTTGGAATAAGCCTAGGGAAGTTCAAGTATGCAGCAGTGTAGTTGAAAGGAGGTCTTGTGCTGAAGCTGTGTTTAAGAGTTAACACACACTGCTTTTCCTTAAATTGTGTATTTAGGGTGGCTGTGTTAATTTGTTTTTCAAGTTGCTGGTAAAGACATGCCCAAGACTGGGAATAAAAAGAGGTTTAATTAAACTTACAGTTCCACATAGCTGGAGAAGCCTCAGAATTATGGTGGGAGTTGAAAGGTACTTCTTACATGGTGGTGGCAAGAGAAAATGAGGAGGATGCAGAAGTGGAAACCCTGATAAACCCATCAGATCTGTGAGACTTATTCACCATCATGAGGATAGCACAGGAGAGACTGACCCCAATGATTCAATTACCTCCCTCTGTGTCCCTCCCACAACAAAGGGGAATTTTGGGAGATATAATTCAAGTTGAGATTTGGGTAGGGGCACAGCAAAACCATATCAGTGGCTTTGGACAAACTAATGGAAATTCTGTAGAGGCTGGTGCCTGTAGCACCTTTCCACACCAAGCATAATTCAGACCTTAGCCTCCTGTATAGCTGGAACTACAGGCATATGCCACCACACTCAGCTAATTTTTGTATTTTTTTTAGAGTTGGGGTCTTGACACGTTGCCTAGGCTGATCTCACCACAGAGCAAGACTCCATCTCAAAAGAAAAAAAAAAACAGCATCTTTTTTGCAGAAATTGATATGCTAATCTTTTTTTTTGAATTGTATTTTACTGCATTTTAGGTTTGGGGTACATGTGCAGAACATGCAAGATAGTTGCATAGGTACACACATGGCAGTGTGTTTTGCTGCCTTCCTCCCCTTCACCTACATTTGACATTTCTCTTCAGGCTATCCCTCCCCAGCCCCCCCCCACAGTCCCTCCCCTATGCCCCCAGTAGATCCCAGTGTCCATGTGTTCTCATTTTCATCACCCGCCTATGAGTGAGAATATGCGGTATTTCATTTTCTATTGTTGTGTCAGTTTGCTGAGAATGATGTTCTCCAGATTCATCCATGTCCCTACAAAGGACACGAACTCATCATTTTTAATTGCTGCATAATATTCCATGGTGTATATGTGCCACATTTTCCCAGTCCAGTCTATCATCGATGGGCATTTGGGTTGCTTCCAGGTCTTTGCTATTGTGAACAGTGCTGCAATGAACATTCATGTGCATGTGTCCTTATAGTAGAACGATTTATAGTCCTTTGCATATATACCCAGTAATGGGATTGCTGGGTCACATGGAATTTCTATTTCTAAGGCCTTGAGGAATCGCCACACTGTCTTCCACAATGGTTGAACTAATTTACACTCCCACCAACAGTGTAAAAGTGTTCCTATTTCTCCACATCCTCTCCTGCATCTGTTGTCTCCAGATTTTTTAATGATTGTCATTCTAACTGGCATGAGATGGTATCTCAATGTGGTTTTGATTTGCATCTCTCTAATGACCAGTGATGATGAGCATTTTTTCATATGTTTGTTGGCCTCATGCATGTCTTCTTTTGTTAAGTGTCTGGTCATATCCTTTGCCCATTTTTGAATGGGCTTGTTTGGTTTTTTCCTGTAAATCTGTTTGAGTTCTTTGTAAATTCTGGATATCAGCCCTTTGTCAGATGGGTAAACTGCAGAAATTTTTTTCCCATTCTGTTGGTTGCCGATTCACTTTAGTGACTGTTTCTTTTGCCGTGCAGAAGCTGTGGAGTTTGATTAGGTCCCATTTGTCTATTTTGGCTTTTGTTGCCAATGCTTTTGGTGTTTTGGTCATGAAGTCCTTGCCTACTGCTATGTCCTGAATGGTTTTGCCTACATTTTCTTCTAGGGTTTTTATGGTGCCAGGTCTTATGTTTAAGCCTTTAATCCATCTGGAGTTAATTTTAGTGTAAGGTGTCAGGAAGGGGTCCAGTTTCTGCTTTCTGCACATGGCTAGCCAGTTTTCCCAACACCATTTATTAAACAGGGAATCCTTTCCCCATTGCTTGTTTTTGTCAGATTTATCAAAGATTGAAAGGTTGTAGATATGTTGTGTTGCCTCCGATGCCTCTGTTCTGTTCCATTGGTCTATATCTCTGTTTTGGTACCAGTACCATGCTGTTTTGATTACTGTAGCCTTGTAGTATAGTTTGAAGTCCAGTAGTGTGATGCCTCCCGCTGTGTTCTTTTTGCTTAGAATTGACTTGGCTATGCAGTCTCTCTTTTGGTTTCATATGAAGTTCATGGTGCTTTTTTCCAGTTCTGTGAAGAAAGTCAATGGTAGCTTGATGGGGATAGCGTTGAGTCTGTAAATTACTTTGGGCAATATAGCCATTTTCATGATATTGATTCTTCCTAACCATGAACATGGAATGTTTCTCCATCTGTTTGTGTCCTCTCTTATTTCGTTGAGCATGGTTTGTAGTTTTCCTTGAAGAGGTCCCTTACGTTCCTTGTAAGTTGTATTCCTAGGTATTTTATTCTTTTTGTAGTAATTGTGAATGGCAGTTCATTCTTGATTTGGCTCTCTTTAAGTCTGTTATTGCTGTATAGGAATGCTTGTGATTTTTGCACATGGATTTTATATCCTGAGACTTTGCTGAAGTTGCTTACCAGTTTCAGGATATTTTGGGCTGAGACGATGGGGTCTTCTAGGTATACTATCATGTCGTCTGCAAATAGAGACAATTTGGCTTCCTCCTTTCCTATTTGAATACCCTTTATTTCTTTTTCTTGCCTGATTGCTCTGGCTAGAACTTCCAGTACTATATTGAATAGGAGTGGTGAAAGAGGGCATCCTTGTCTAGTGCCGATTTCAAAGGGAATGCTTCCAGTTTTTGCCCATTCAGTATGATATTGGCTGTTGGTTTGTCATAAATAGCTTTTATTACTTTGAGATACGTTCCGTCAATACAGAGTTTATTGAGGGTTTTTAGCATAAAGGGCTGTTGAATTTTGCCGAATGCCTTCTCTGCATCAATTGAGATAATCATGTGGTTTTTGTTTTTGGTTCTGTTTATGTGGTGAATTACGTTTATAGACTTGCGTATGTTGAACCAGCCTTGTGTCCCTGGGATGAATCCTACTTGATCATGATGGGTAAGTATTTTGATGTGATGTTGCAGTCGGCTTGCCAGTATTTTATTGAAGATTTTTGCATCTATGCTCATCATGGATATTGGCCTGAAGTTTTCTTTTCTTGTTGAGTCTCTGCCAGGTTTTGGTATCAGGATGATGTTGGTCTCATAAAATGATTTGGGAAAGATTTTCTCTTTTTGGATTATTTGGAATAGTTTCAGAAGGAATGGTACCAGCTCCTCTTTGTATGTCTGGTAGAATTTGGCTGTGAACCCATCTGGACCTGGGCTTTTTTTGGGTGGTAGGCTCTTAATTGCTGCCTCAACTTCAGACCTTGTTATTGGTCTATTCATAGTTTTGGCTTCCTCCTGGTTTAGGCTTGGGAGGACACAGGTGTCCAGGAATTTATCCATTTCTTCCAGGTTTACTAGTATATGTGCATAGAGTTGTTTGTAATATTCTCTGATGATGGTTTGAATTTCTGTGGAATCTGTGGTGATTTCCCCTTTATTGTTTTTTATTGCATCTGTTTGGTTGTTCTCTCTTTTCTTTTTTATCAGTCTGGCTAGTGGTCTGTCTATTTTGTTGATCTTTTCAAAAAACCAGCTCTTGGATTTATTGACTTTTTGAAGGGTTTTTCGTGTCTCTATCTCCTTCAGTTCTGCTCTGATCTTAGTTATTTCTTGTCTTCTGCTAGGTTTTGAGTTTTTTTGATCTTACTCCTCTAGCTCTTTCAATTTTGATGATAGGGTGTCAATTTTGGATCTCTTCACTCTTCTCATATGGGCACTTATTGCTATATATTTTCCTCTGGAGACTGCTTTAAATATGTCCCAGAGATTCTGGTATGCTGTGTCTTCGTTCTCATTGGTTTCGAAGAACTTCTTTATTTCTGCCTTCATTTCATTGTTTATCCAGTCAACATTCAAGAGCCAGTTGTTCAGTTTCCATGAAGCTGTGTGGTTCTGGATTGGTTTCTGAATTCTGAGTTCTAACTTGATTGCACTATGGTCTGAGAGAGTGTTTGTTATGATTTCAGTTGTTTTGCATTTGCTGAGGAGTGCTTTACTTCCAATTATGTGGTCAATTTTAGAGTAGGTGTGAAGTGGTGCTGAGAAGATGTATATTCTGTGGATTTGGGGTGGAAAGTTCTGTAAATGTCTATCAGGTTTGCTTGTTCCAGGTCTGAGTTCAAGCCCTGGATATCCTTGTTAATTTTCTGTCTGGTTGATCTGTCTAATATTGACAGTGGAGTGTTAAAGTCTCCCACTATTACTGTGTGGGAGTCTAAGTCTCTTTGTAAGTCATTAAGAACTTGCCTTATGTATCTGGGTGCTCCTGTGTTGGGTTCATATATATTTAGGGTCATTAGCTCTTCTTGTTGTAATGATCCTTTTACCATTATGTAATGACCTTCTTTGTCTCTTTTGATCTTTGTTGCTTTAAAGTCTATTTTATCAGAGATGAGAATTGCAACTCCTGCTTTTTTCTGCTCTCCATTTGCTTGGTAAATCTTCCTCCATCCATTTATCTTGAGCCTTTGTGTATCCTTGCATGTGAGATGGGTTTCCTGGATACAGCACACCCATGGGTTTCGTTTTTTTATCCAATTTGCCAGTCTGTGTCTTTTGATTGGTGCATTTAGTCCATTTACATTTAGGGTTAATATTGTATGTGTGAATTTGATACTGCCGTTTTGATGCTAGCTGGCTGTTTTGCCTGCTAGTTGATGCAGATTCTTCATTTTGTTAATGCTCTCTAGCATTTGGTATGTTTTTGGAATGGCTGGTACTGGTTGTTCCTTTCTATGTGTAGTGCCTCTTTCGGGAGCTCTTGTAAAGCAGGCCTAGTGGTGACAAAATCTCTGAGTACTTGCTTGTTTGCAAATGATTTTATTTTTCCTTCACTTATGAAGCTCAGTTTGGCTGGCTATGAAATTCTGGGTTGAAAGTTCTTTTCTTTAAGGATGTTAAATATTGGCCCCCACTCTCTTCTGGCTTGTAGAGTTTCTGCCAAGAGATCTGCTGTGAGCGTGATGCCCTTTGCGGGTGACCTGATCTTTCTCTCTGGTTGCCCTTAGCATTTTCTCCTGGTGAATCTGACGATTATGTACCTTGGGGTTGCTCTTCTTGTGCAATATCTTTGTGGTGTTCTCTGTATTTTCTGGACTTGAATATTGGCCTGCCTTGCTAGGTTGGGGAAATTTTCCTGGATAATATCCTGAAGAGTATTTTCCAGCTTGGATTCATTCTCTTCGTCACATTCTGGTACACCTATCAAACATAGGTTAGGTCTCTTCACATAGTCCCACATTTCTTGGAGACTTTGTTCATTCCTTTTTGCGCTTTTTTCTCGAATCTTGGTTTCTCGTTTTATTTCATTAAGTTGATCTTTGACTTCTGGTATTCTTTCTTCTGCTTGGTCAATTTGGCTGTTGAAACTTGTGCATCCTTCGTGAAGTTCTCATGTTGTGTTTTTCAACTCCTTCAATTCATTCATATTCCTCTTTAAGTTTTCCATTCTTGTTATCATTTCCTCGAATCTTTTTTCAAGGTTCTTAGTTTCTTTGCATTGATTTAGAACATGTTCTTTTAGCTCACGGAAGTTTCTCATTACCCACGTTCTGAAGTCTGATTCCGTCATTTCATCACACTCATTCTCTGTCCAGCTTTGTTGCCTTGCTGGTGAGGAGTTTTGGTCCTTTGTAGGAGGTGAGGTGTTTTGGTTTCAGGTGTTTTCCTCATTTTTGCACTGGTTTCTTCCCATCTTTGTGGGTTTATCCACCCGTCATCTGAGTGGTTGCTGACTTTTTGATTGGGTCTCTGAGTGGACGCCCAGATTGTTGATGATGAAGTATTTCTGTTACTTAGTTTTCCTTCTAACAGTCTAGCCCCTCTGCTGTATGACTGCTGAGGTCAACTCCAGGCCCTGCTTGTCTGGGGTACACCTGTAGCAGCTGTGGAACAGTGAGGGATGCTACCAGTTTCTTCTTCTGCTATCTTTGTCCCAGAATAATGTCCACCAAATGTCAGTCTGATCAGTCCTTTTTGAGGTGACTCTTTGGATATACTGGGGTCAGGGAGCCACTTGAGGAGGTGGTCTGTACTTTATGGGAGCTCAAATGCTGAGCTGCGAGCTCTGTTGATTATTCAGGGCTGTTAGGCAGGAACGTATAAGTCTGCTGCAGTAGAACTCATAAAACCCCTTTTTTTCCTCAGATGCTCTGTCTCGGGGAGTTAGGGCTTTCTTTATGAGTATCCGTTGCACTGTCCTGCCCAGCTAGGAGGCAGTCTAGTTGCTATTTGCCTGCCGAGGCTCTGCCCTGCTGCCGTGGGCTCCGCCCTGCTGCCATGGGCTCCGCCCTATTGGCAGAGTCTCTCTGTTATGGCGGGCTGCCTCGGCAACAGCAGGCTGCGTCAGCAATGGGAGTGTACCTCAGTAGGGGTGGAATGCCTCGGTAATGGCAGACGCCCCTCCCCCACCGAGCTGCACCATCCTGGGTTCAGCCGTGCCCGCAGTGAAACTCTCAACCCTGAGCGTTTCAAATCACCGTTTTTTTTGTCCCTGTGGGGGTGGGACCTGCTGAGCCTGACCACCTGGCTCCCTGCCTCAGAGCCCTTTTTTTTCTCTTTTTAAGTTGAACAGTTGACTCTCTTCCAGGCGTTTCAGTCACCTGCTGGTAGGGCACCGGGATCTGTGTGATTTCCTGTGCAGTGACCCACTGCGCCAGCTCAAACGTCACCTCCCAGGAATCTCCTGGTCTGGCTCACTGTCCAAGTCCCGTTCAGTCAGATGGATATGCTAATCTGCCCTCCCAAATCTCAGATTGCCAGTTTAACAGGGTACCCAGACCAGTGCATTTTGTGCAGAGTGCCGCTGTGCTGCGGCACCAGCCAAAACAGCCACACCGCTGAAGCAGCTGCACTGGCATGCCGTGTCTCTCCTACACCTGGGAACCTCCCCATTCTGTGGGCAACAAATATCCATCTGGAAATGCAGCCTGCACTCACCCTATGTGTCTTCACTGAGAGCTGCAATCCCAAGTTGCCCCTACCATGCCATCTTCCCAGGAATGATATGCTAATCTTAATACTCATATGGAAATGCAAGAGACTCAGACAAGCCAAAAACAATCTTGAAAAAGAAGAACAAAGTTGGATGATTCATGTTTCCTGATTTCAAAACCTAGTATAAAGTTACAGTAATCAAGAGAGTGTGCTAATAGCATAAAAATAGACATATAGATCAATGGAATGGAATTGAGCATTCAGAAATAAGTCCTACTATTTTTTCGTCAATTGATTTTCAGCAAGGGTGCCAAGACCACTGAATGGGGGACCCCCATCTCAACCAAAAAAAATTAAAAATTAGTTGGTCATGGTGGCACATGTCTGTGATCTCAGCTACAGGGATTAGGGGGTGGGTGGTGCTCTCAGAGGTGGGAGGGTCATTTGAACTCAGGAAGTCAAGGCTGCAGTGAGTCGTAATCACACCACTACACTCCAGCCTGGGCGATAGAGCAAGACCTGTTTCAAAGGACACTATCAAGAAAGTGAAAAGAAAAGACCACCCATAAAACGAGAGAAAACATTTGCAAGTCATATATCTGATAAGGGACTTGTATTTAAAATACATAAAGAGTCTTCCAACTCAACAATAAAAAAAAACTAAAAATGAACAAAAGATTTGAATGGACATTTTTCCAAAGAAGATATACAAATGGCCAATAAGCACATGAAAAGATATTCAATGTTATGACATATTAGGAAAATGCAAATGAAAACCCCAACGAGATTGCTAAAGGGTATGAGGGTTCTTTTGTGGATGATGAACATGTTCTAAAATTGATTGTGGTGATGTTGCACAACTGTGAATGTAATAAAAACCATTGCCTTGTATACTTTAAGTGGGTGAATTATATCTCAGTATGTAGGTAAATTATATCTCAGTAAAACTGTACCAAAAAAAAAATCTCTCAGAGATGACACTTTACACTTAACAAGGATGGCTAAAATAGGAAAGAGACAATAACAAGTGTTGATGAAAATGCAGAAAAACTGTAACCCTTGTACATTGCTGATGGAATTGTTAATGGTGCAGTCACTGTGGAAAACAAGTTAGGTGTTCTTCAAAATGTTAAATAGAGTTACTACATGACCCAGCAATTGCACTCATAGACATATACCCAAGAGAAATGAAAACACATGTCCACAAAAAACTTGTACAGGAATGTTCATAGCAGCATTATTCAAAATGGCCAAAACTGGAAGCAATACAAATATTCATGATGAACCAATTAACAAAACTGTGTAATATCCACACACTGAAAAATAATAGGCCATGAAAAGGAAGGAAGAAACATATTGCAAATAGATGAATTTTGAAATCACCATGTGAAGTTAAAGAGGTCAGATAGAAAAGACCACATATTGTGTGATTACATTTAAACAAAATGTTCAAAGTAAGCAAATCCATAGAAACAGAAAGTAGATTAGTAATTGCCAGGGACTGTAAGGCAGATTGGGGAATAGGGAGAGAATGCTTAGGGATGTGGAGTTTCTTTTCGTGGGGATGAAAATGTTCTAACACTAGTCAGGATGTCTGCACAATTCTGTGAATATACTAGAAACCACAGAATTGTACTCTTTTAAAGGGTAACTTTTATGTTAAATCTGTTAGTTTTTTAAAAAATCATGAACATAGAGATCGATCCAAGATGGCTGACCACTAACAGCTCAGGATTGTAGCTCCCAGTGAAAGCTCAGAGAACGAGACGACGCCACACTTTTAGAAGAATTTTCGTCACTCACCTATCAGCCGATTCACAGTGGAGGAGCCCCACGGGTCGCCAGTGCGACTCTTGTGGCCGCCGCAGCGGTTTTGCCGGTGTCTCGGCGCAGTAGCTCTTCATGCAGAGCCAACGGGACTGCTTCCCCTACTGACTGGAGTTTGGAGCTCAGGGAAGTCAGAGCCGCTTGTTGCGGACTCAAGAGGGAAGCCAGACTAGAGATTCCCGGGCAGAAGAGCACCATCAGTCTTATCGCTGCTATTTAGGCCGCCACAGTGGGTTGCTCGGATCCCAGCACTGGGAATCAATAAGTCAGACGTCGACTCAGAAACCTAATTAGAAAGGCGGGTCATCTACAATGAAGGGAAAAAAACAGCCTAAGAAGGCCGAGTATACCCAAAATCAGAACCCATCAGCAACGGAACAAGCCCTGATGGAAAACGACTCATCAGTAACGGAACAAGCCCTGATGGAAAAGGACTGTGTTCCATTATCTGAAGTAGGCTTTAAAAGGTGGATGATAAGAAACTTCTGGGAGTTAAAGGAACTTGTTCTAACCCAATGTAAAGAAACTAAGAACTTGGAAAAAAGGTTAGATGAAATGTTGAAAAGAATAGACAATATAGAGAGGAATACAAATGAACTTATGGAGTTGAAAAATACAACACAAGAACTTAGTGAAATATGTACAAGCTTAAACAGCCGAATGGATCAAGCAGAAGAAAGGGTATCAGAGGTCGAAGACCAACTTAATGAAACAAAACGACAAGACAAGAATAGAGAAAAAAGGATAAAAAGGAATGAGCAAAGTCTCCAAGCAATATGGGACTATGTGAAAAGACCTAATATACGCTTGATTGGTGTACCTGAATGTAACGGAGAGAATGAATTCAAGCTGGAAAATACTCTCCAGGACATTATCCAGGAAAATTTTCCTAATTTAGCAAAGCAGGACACTATTCAACCCCAGGCAATACAGAGAACACCACAAAGATATTCCTCAAAAAGACCAACCCCAAGGCACATAATCGTTAGATTCACCAAGATTGAAACAAAGGAGAAAATATTAAGGGCAGCCAGAGAGAAAGATCAAGTTACCCATAAAGGTAAGCCTGTTAGGCTTACAGCAGATCTCTCAACGGAAACCCTACAAGCTAGAAGAGAGTGGGGGCCAATATTCAATATACTTAATCAACAGAACTTTCAGCCCAGAATTTCATATCCTGCCAATTTAAGCTTTACATTTGAAGGAAAAATAAAATCTTTTAGGAACAAGCAAGTACTCAGAGATTTTATTACCACCAGGCCTGCTTTACAAGAACTTCTAACAGAAGCATTATACACAGAAAGGAACAACCAGTATGACCCTTTCTAAAAATACACCAAAAAGTAAAGAGCATTAACATAAAGAAGAATTTTTATCAACGAAAGGACAAAATAGCCAGTTAATATCAAATGGCAGCAACCCTAAATTTAAATCGACCAAATCTCCCAATCAAAAGATACAGACAAAATCTAACAGTATATCCAAAGATATACATAGACTCAAAATAAAGGATTGGAAAAAAAAAACGTACCAACCAAATGGAGAGCAAAAATAAATAAATAAAAAGCAGGAGTCGCAATTTTCACATTTGACAAAATAGATTTCAAAGCTACAAGGATACAAGGGTGAAAGGATTAATGTAATAATAAGAGATCTTAACACCCAGATACATAAGACCCATAATGAGATTTAGATTCAACGAGACAGAAAATTGATAACGATATCTGGGACTGGAACTAAGATCCAGAACAAATAAACTCAATAGAGCTCTCCATTTTAAACACACAAAATATACATTATCCACAAAAATCTAACGATATATCTAAAGATATACAAAGACTCAAAACAAGGGGATGGAAAAAAACTCACCAACCAAATGGAGAGCAAAAATAAATAAATAAAAAGCAGGAGTTGCAATTCTCACACTTAATAAAATAGATTTCAAAGCTACAAGGATGCAAGGGTAAAAGGATTAATGTAACAATAAGAGATCTTAACACCCAGATACATAAGACACATAATGAGATTTAGATGCAACGAGACAACAAATTGATAACGATATCCAGGACTTGAACTCAGATCCAGAACAAATAAACACAATAGAGGTCTCCATTTTAAACACATAAAATATGCATTAACCACTTTAAACACTCAAAATATTGATCGGCCATTATTGAAACCCATTTTAGGAATGAAGTAATATTCCTTTTTCCCTCTTTTTCTTTTTTTCCCCTTCTTTTTCTCAAAAAAAAAAAAAAACATGAACATAGAAATATAAATACCACAAATCATAAGAGCATTATCAAGTTAAATAGTGGCCAGGTGCAGTAGCTAACACTTGTAATCCCAAACTTTGGGAGGCCAAGGCAGGAGGATCCCTTGAGGCCAGGAGTCTGAGACTAGCCTGGGCAACACAGCAAGACTCCATCTTTAAAAAAAAAAATAGCTGGACATGGTGGTGCATGCCTGTTGTTCCACCTCCTCAGGAGGCTGAGGCAGGAGAATCCCTTGTGCCCAAGAGTTCCAGGCTGCACTGAGGTATGATCAAGCCACTGCACTCTAGTCTGGGCAATGGAGTGAGACTCTGTCTCAAAAAGGCAAAAGTTGGCCAGGCACAGTGGCTCACACCTATAATCTCAGCACTTTGGGAGGCCTAAGCGGCCAGATCACTTGAGGCCAGAAGTTCAAGATCAGCCTAACCAACATGGTGAAACTCTACCTTTACTAAAAATACATAAATTAGCCAGGTGCGATGGTGCTGTAATCCCAGCAACTCAGGGGCTGAGTCATGAGAAGCTCTTGAACCTGGAAGGCGGAGGTTGCAGTGAGCCAAGATGGTGCCATTGCACTCCAGCCTGGGCTACAGAGTGAGAGTGTGTCTCAAAAAAAAAAAAAAAAAAAAAAAAGGCAAATAGTGAACAGGACTCTAGTTAAAATATAGTGTGACCCTGTATGTGTTAGGAAGAGCCTCTGAAAATATGGTTATTTTACATAAGTAGTCCAAAAATAACAGTATAGCAGTAAAAGGGGTGATGAGTATCTAAAAACTGAATTTTACTGTGTGTGATGGTTAATTTTACATGTCAACTGGACTGGGCTAACAGAGGCTGGTAAAACAGGATTTCTGGGTGTGTCTGGGAGGTGTTTCTGAAAGAGATTAGCATTTCAATCAGTAGACTGAGTAAAGATCTGTCCTCACCAATTCAGTGGGTATCATCTAACCTAGAGAGAGCCGGACTAGAACAAAAAGGTGGAGGGAGGACAAATTCTCTGTTTGAGCTGGGACACACATCTCACCGCTTCTTGGACATCAGCACTCCTGGTTCTCAGGTCTTTGGACTCGGACCAGGACTTACACCATCAACTCCCTGGTTTTCAGGACTTCGGATTCCGGCTGAATTACACTACCAGCTTTCTTGGTTCTCCAACTTGGATCTCCAAATGACAGATCATGGAACTTTTTGGCCTCCCTCATCATGTGAACCAATTCCTTTAAGTCTCTTCATTCATAGGTATAGAGACAGAGAGAGAGAGAGAGAGAGAGAGAGAGAGAGAGAGAGAGAGAGAGAGAGAGAGAGAGATCCTATTCGTCCTCTTTCTCTGGAACCCTGACTGATACACTGGGCTAGCAATTTATTCATCTCTACTCCTCAGTGTATTCTTTGTTTGAGATGGAGTCTCATTCACTCTATCACCTAGGCTGAAGTGCAGTGGCGCGATATCAGCTTACTGCAACCTCCACCTCTCAGGTGGAAATTAATTCTCCTTCCTCAGCCTCCTGAGTGGCTGGGATCACAGGTGTGTGCCATCACACGTGGCTAATTTTTGCATTTGTAATAGAGGTGGGGTTTCACCATGTTAGGCAGGCTGGTCTCGAACTCCAGGCTTCAACTGATCTGCCTGCCTCGCCTCCAACAGGTGCGAGCCACCGCTCTTGGCTGCTCAGTGTACTGTTTATTATGAACTTGTTCATAAGCCACCCATGCTTTTTTAGTGTCATTTTCAAACAAAACACAGAGACCTCTCTGAAAAACAATGATTTTTTTCCCTAGAATAAGAACAAAATAATATTTTTCAAATTGAAAATTTTATGTCTAAAGGCAAAGACAAGACCAAAACTATAGCCACATCATCGATATCTATATTTCTTTAGCAAAACAAGGCTGTAAATCACTCTAATGCTAAAAAAGTATGAATCTATTTACAAAGCTAATGACTTATTTTATGCTTGAAGAGAAAGCAAACAGAAGTCCTTTATCTGGTGACAGTCTAGGCTGTTGCAAAAATTCAACAACCTACAATGTGAAAGAGTCTGAGAACATACAGGATAAAACCAAACTCCGTTTCGCCGTACTCTTACTCAGTAGTCAACACAGAAGACTTCTGTGACCAAATGTGGGAAGGGTTTCCCCGCTAATTAGCAGGCAATTCGTTCTGCAGCAGACACCAGCTGGGTGTCCTCTAATTCAATGAAAACCTGGAGAGATAGCATCAGATCCCATAGATTTAAGGCTCAGTCCCTAAGCCAGCCCCCCATTTCAGATGCCAACTGCAGGCCCCACACTGTTTTATCTGTGCTTCTGACAAACTGCCTATAAACCAGGATTTCCACAGTCTTCTCCTGGGGTTAGAATAATGTGTTAGAGTGGTTCACGGAATTCAGGGAAACACTCGAGTTTACTGGTTTCTATAAAGGATAGCACCTAGGATACCAATGAACACCAGATGAAGAGATGCATAGGGAAGGTTTTGGGGAGTGGGTACAAAGCTTCCATGCCCTTTCTGGGCACCATCCTCTAGGTACCTGCGTGTGTTTGGCTATCCAGAAGCCCTCCAAACCCTGTCCTTTGGTAGGCTTGATTAGATCATTGGCCATTATAATCAGCTTAACTTTCAACCCCATCTCCTCCCTGCAGGTTGCGAGGTGGGACTGAAAAGTCCCAAACCTCTAATCCTGCCTTGGTCTTTCTGGTGATCAGCCCCCAATCTGAATCTACCAAGGGGCTGCCAGCCACCAGTTATCTCATTAACATACAAGAAGATACATCACTTTGAAGAGTCAAGGATTGTAGGAGATGTATGCCCAGAAAGGGGACGACCATATAGTTCATAATATCACAAGGAGCAATTACTATCATGTGTTCATCCTAATAGATATTTCCCTTCACAAAGGAAGGAAACAGCTGATGTGCTAAGCATAAATCAGACTTTGGCATACACGTGTCACATATGTGAGAGAAAGGTACCCAATAACACTTCATTCTATTTATCATTATAGACTCATGGGAGAAGAGATTTTTCATCTATAACAACTATTGTATGAGTAAAATGTATGTTGGAGTCAGTATTGATGGAACTCTGGGCATATGTTTAGCAAAGAAGGGTGTTAGTAACCCTAACATTCCTAGTTCAGAATAAAAGTTTGCACCTGAATGCTAATCACACACTGCTTCACTCACTGAGAGCAATTAGCAGACAAGTGCCCTGACCTTGAACCAGGGTTGAAGTTTGCAAATCTGATCAGTACACAACCACTAAATGACTTTTCAGCATGTCATGAGTGGAAAAAGGCAGTGGGTGTAAAATTCTGCTTTTCCCTTTGGAGTCATGTTATTAGGACACTCTCACAAATTTTTCAATAAAGGAAGTGACTCAGGGTGTTTCTTTGTTGACACTTATAATGTTTGTAATGTTGTTCTCTATTTTCTTTTTTTTGAGACAAAGTCTCACTCTGTCCCCAGGCTGGAGTGCAGTGACGCGATCTCGGCTTACTGCTATCTCTGACTCTCAGTTCAAGAGATTCTCCTGCCTCAGCCTCCCAAGTAACTGGGATTACAGATGCCCACCACCTTGCCTGGCTAATTTTTGTATTTTTAGTAGAGATGGAGTTTCACCATCTTGGCCAGGCTGGTCTTGAACTCGTGACCTCGTGATCCACCCACCTCGGCCTCTCAGAGTGCTGGGATTACATGTGTGAGCCACCGTGCCCGGCCTTTATGATGTTTCTCTATTTTCAAGTGAGTTATCTCAGCTCTGTATTCACATTCCTGCATGACCCAAACCTATTACTTCAGGACTGATTTAGCAATAAATTTTAAAAGTTGAGAATGAGAATAAACCAGCAGAATTTTCTAAGAAGATACAAACCTGTATTAGTTATGTATTGCCACATAACAGATTATCCCAAAACTTAGCAGCTTAAAGCAAACATTTATCATCTCATGGTTTTTGTGGGTTTGGAATCTGGGTACAGGTTATTAGTTGGGTGACTCTGGCTCAGGGTCTCTCATGAGGTTGTGATCAGGGCATCAGCTGAAGCTGCATCACTTCACGTCTTGATGGAAGGAGGATCCATTTCCAAGCTCACTCATTTCCCATCTGCTCATCTGCTGTCATTCCTCACTGTTATCTGGAGAAGTCAGTTCCTTGCCAAGTGGGCCTCACAACATGGCAGTTGACTTCTCCCAGAGCAAGAGAGTCAGAGAGCAAGAGAAACCACGGTGTTTTTGTTACCTAATCTCAGAACTGATAGCCCATCACTTCTGCCCCATTCTATTTGTCAGAAATGGGTCACTAGGTCCAGTCAGCACATAAGGGGAGGAGTTTACCTCTAGGGCATGAATATCAGGAAGTGAGGGTCATTGGGGCTCTCTCAGAGTCTGCCTCACATAGTATCCATATACTTCTGTGAACCAGGTGCCACAAGATTCAACAGCTCTTAGTCACTGAAGCTCTCAAAGGCCCCTCCATCTGGCATGGCCTGCATCCTCAGTGTTCTGTGATCTGGTAGGCAGAACTTGACCAGCCATGTTAGATATAAAGTGATGAGTACAAGGACTGGGCATGGTGACTCATGCCTGTAATCCCAGCACTTTGAGAGGCTGAGGCAGGAGGATCACTTAAGCCCAGGACTTGAAGGCTGCAATTAGCTATGATCACACACTGCACTCCATCCTGGGTGACAGAGTGAGATCCTGTCTTTAAAAACTAAAAATTTTTTAAAAATAGGCTGAGCTCGGTGGAGGCTGAGGGTCCACCACCCTCAGAACTGGACCCTTTAAAAATAGGCTGAGCACTGTAGGAGGCTGAAATGGGCAGATCATGAGATCAGGAGTTCTAGACCAGCCTGGCTAATATGGTGAAACCCCGTCACTACTAACACACACACAAACAAACAAAAATTAGCTGAGTCTGGTGGCATGCACCTGTAGTCCCAGCTACTTGGGAGGCTGAGGCAGAAGACTCGCTTGAACCCAGGAGGCAGAGGTTGCATTGAGCTGAGATCACGCCACCACACTCCAGCCTGGGCGACCAAGCGAGACTCCATCTCAATAAATAAACAAGTAAATAAATAAATAAAAGAGATAGATACAAAGCCTAAGTAAGCTGGATTGTGACTTAAAAGTGTGATGTCCTCAGGTACATGTCTACAACAGAGCTGGTGGGTTCCCCCCAGCCTCCTTCAGCTGGCATGGCTATAAGCGTGTTCTTCCTTCCATGGTAGGGACAAATGTTGCCGTACCAGTCCTGGGCTATCTCTGGACTTCTTAAGTAAAAGAGAGAAAATATATTTTCATTTTTTTAAAGCCATTTCTCCATTTTTCTGTTATGCCTAACTGAACGTAATCCTAACTAATGATGTGGCTTTGTTCAAGTATCTAGTCTGGTTGTGGCCTGAGCTGCCCCACTTCTTCCTCCTAGATGATGCTTCTAGTAGAGGCGTACTGTTTCTAAGTGTAGGACAAAAGTTATGGCAAACATTGCCAGGTTTCCACTGTTAATGGGTAAGAATCAGGATGTGTTGATGGACTGTGTCCAGAGTATGTTGCAATTTGTAGACAGCTGTATGCTCCCACTGAACCATAGGGATGGCCCTGGAGCTGGGCAGGGGCTAGTCCTCTGGTTCCTCTTCAGATAACAGGATGAGCAAGAGGCTGTGGGGCCTGGATCTAAGTTCTCCTGTCATCTGCCCCGGGTGCCACCTAAGTCCAAAGGCCTGACAGGTACAAGACCTGTATATCAAGCCCCTGTCTAACTGAGATCCACAGAACTAGCAGGTAACTTTAAAAACAAGGAGTAGGAGTGGCTAGGGATAAGGAAGTACAGATAAAAGACAAATGAATTCTGAAAGTAGGCAGGGCATGGACACAAACAAAAAAAATCTATATAGGCTGGTGCAAGGGCAGTGGTGTTTACAACAAATCGATCACAACCAGTTACAGATTTCTTTGTTCCTTCTCTACTCCCCATTGATTCACTTGACTAGCCTTAAAAAAAATCTGTATAAAGCACCAACGTGGACAGTGTTTGCGTTGTGTGTGCAATGCCAGCCAGAGGCCCTGGGAAAACAAAGACCATGACTGTTTCCTTTCACTGCCTCTGCTCCACGGTGTCAGTGACTTTATCTAGTGAAACCCATACCCAGGCTTACGCCAGGGCTGTGTTCAGCTCCCACTCTCCTTTTCATAGCATGCCAAGAAAATCACTTGCCTCGGGGTACCCACAGGGGCATTTCTAAGGCATTTTGAGCCAATTATAGCAGTGGAGCACCGAGGGTATCCACCAATTTCTTAGACCCAAAGTATTCCTATTATAAAATGCATTCCCTGCCTTGTGGAAAGGGCAGGAATTCACCTTAGAGAACAAGAAATTGTCAGCAAAAAATCTGGACTGTGGACATTTTTTCAAATGCTTCTGAACTGACTTTAACTTTCGTTTGACAGACTAGCTAGGACTCACTCCACCAACTTCAGTCTAATCTCCTTTAGGAGATGCAGGCCCAAGAATGCTTCTAGTTTAAAATTCGTAATTCCCAAAATTAGGCAGAAGGGCACTCACTGGCCCAGAAACGGTCAGTGTGGGAGGCTCAGTATGGAGTGGAAGGGCATGGACCCTTAAGATAGACAGCCCTGCAATGAAGTCAAGACTCCAACACTAAAGTCCAAAGATATTATCTGTAGTTGTGGAACAGAAAACAAAGGTGTACATGCATTACAGTTATAGAGGTGTAGCTGAGGAATTGAAAATACTGATAAAACCTTAATGGAAGGCAGTTGGGGAGGTAAAAGGAAAATGTTAGGGTGCTAAATCCTCATCTTTCATAGCAGGAGGTCAATTAATAAATCAAGAAGGGATGGTATACAGGCCAGATGTGGTGGTTCACACCTATAATATGTGAGCCAGCCTCACCCAGCACTTTGGGAGGCTGAGGTGGGCAGATCACTTGGAGCCAGGAGTTTGACACCAGCCTGGCCAACATGGCCAACACGGCAAAAATCACATCTCTACTAAAAATACAAAAAGCTACTTGGGAGGCTGAGGCATAAGAATTGCTTAACCCAGAAGGTGGAAGTTTGCAGTAGCCAAAATTGTGCCATTGTACTCCAGCCTGGGTAACAGAGCAAGACTCTGTCTCAAAAAAAAAAAGAAAGAAAAGAAATGATGGGTTTCTTAAAAACAAATATTTATGATGTGCCAAACACTGTTCTAGGCATTGAGGATATAGCCATAAAATAAACAAAACAAAGTTGCTGCACTCCTTGTTCTAGTAATAAGCTGATTGGTGAAAGATAACACCGTTAAGGTGACTAACAGAAGAACTAGTTAAAAGTCTTACAATAATTGCTTTGGAGAGCAAACTTAGGGGAAAGAAGAGGGAGAGAGAAACAGGACAAAGAATTGTTTTTCCCAACAAGCCCTGTGATGCTATTTGATTTTTTAAAATTTGATTTAAATTATTAACAAGATGTTCTACTACCTACTAGCTGTGTATCCTTAAATAGATTATGGAAATTCCCTGGGCCTTAGTTATTTCATCTGGAAATTGGGGATAATAATGTCTCCCTCAAAGACCATTTACAGCCTGGGCACAGTGGCTCATACCTGTAATCCCAACACTTTGGGAGCCCGAGGCAGGAGGATCACTTGAGGTCTGGAGTTTGAGACCAGCCTGGCCAACTTGGTGAAACCCCATCTCTGCCAAAAATACAAAAATAAGCTGGGTGTGGTGGTGCGCTCCAGTAGTTGGGGAGGCTGAGGCAAGAGAATTGCTTAAAACCAGGAGGTGCAGGTTGCAGTGAGCCAGGATTGCACCACTGCACTCCAGCTTGGTGACAGAGCAAGACTCTGTCTCAAAAAGAAAAAAAAAAAATTGGTAGGGTGTGGTGGTATGCACCTGTAATCCCAGCTACTCAGGAGGCTGAGGTATCAGAATTGCTTGAACCTGGAGGTGGAGATTGCAGTGAGCCGAGATTGTGCCATTGCACTCCAGCCTAGGTGACAGAGTGAGACCCCATGTAAAAAAAAAAAAAAAAAAGACTAAAGTCTGAAGTAGGCACCCAAACGTCAGTCCATCCCTGATGTTTCTCATGTCATATTTTGCAGCTCAAGGATTTCAGGCTGAGAATCGACATCTATTGTTGGGTCTGGTCTCAGCAAGTCACATGACTTTTTTGGATCTGTTTCTGTCCATCTGACACAAAGATGCTCATCTCAAGTTTCTCCATATGCAGAGGAACAGGTGTAGGTTGGTGAAACTCAGGGAAGCCTTTGAGCTTCTTGAGAGAACACTGATCACATCTTAACCTGGTTTCCATTTGGATGAGACTGTGTAATTTTTATATTACTGTCTTTTCTGCTCACTTGGGGATTTATAGGTAATCTGCTGGCCTGACTCTATTATTACCTCAAAAGGTTTCACAGTTAGGTACTTAATCTCTGAAACACTGATGTTCTCATGATATAAGGGAAAGAACAATTATGAATTCAAAAAAAGAGAGAGATAACTGTCTGAGATCAGGATGTAAATAGCAGGAAAACACTGAAGCTGTCAGCATGACAGAGCAGGAAGTTCTGCTGAGATCCAAGCTGGCTATAAAGGGAAAGTGTACATATGTGATTCTTTTTGTGTTTATGCCCACACATAAATATGCAGGAGGAGTGCTTGCAGGTTCTGTGCTGTGTGTGTGTGTGGTGGGGTGAGGTTCAGGCAATGCTGTGCTGGTAAAGGGCTAACCAGTAGTGAAGAGAGCCCTGATTTTTAGCAATTGCCAATTTCAATGGTGTAAATACTCCCACTGTGGCTGATTTCAAGCTATCAAGTTGAAGTCACTGAGTGCAGAGCTGGGAAGAGACAGAGTCAGCTCTCACCAGTTGATGCCAGCCAATTCCAGAAGATTTCTGGTTGCAGGTTTCCAGTACTGCCCTCTTTCAGAAGCAGAAAACCTTCCAGTCCTTCCACACATCTGCTTCTAAAGTTGTGGATATTGCTTTTGCTTTTATTCCAAAATCCATTCATATCTCTCAAACAGAATTGTTATTTTCACTTGATTATTTACTCCTTTGTAAAGTTCATAGCTCATCACAACTCATAGAAAATCTGAAACTAGGCTGGGTGCAGTGTCTCACACCTGTAACCCTGGCACTTTGAGAGGTCAAGGCAGGCAGATCACCTGACGCCAGGAGTTCAAGAGAAGCCTGGGCAATATGGTGAAACCCCATCTTTACTAAAAATACAAAAATTAGCTGGGCATGGTGACATGTGCCTGTAATCCCAGCTACTCAGGAGGCTGAGGCACAAGAATAGCTTGAACCTGGGAGGTGGAGGCTGCAGTGAGCCAAGATCGCACCACAGCACTCCAGAGCAGACTCTGTCTCAAAAAAAAAAAAAAAAAAAAAATTCTGGAACTATAGTGTGGTTTCCCCCCCTCAAAATCTACACAATTGTTGGCAAGATCATTTGTTTATTCAGAAAGCAGTGAACAGGATGCTACAGAGCTGTCAGTGAACCACCCTGCTTCTAAAGATTTGGCAAACTCCTGCTGGCTCAGGAAAGCTCCCAGCAGGCAAGAAGAGGGGGCTCCTTCACGTCTGGTGCCCCAACAATACCAGCTCTTTGGAGTTCAAATGACTACCTGGTTCCTTGGCCCATGTATGGAACTCTTTCTTATCCCACAGGAAATCCTCTCTTAGTAGTTTCAAGGGGGGCTTCCCTTTGAAACTCTCCCCATTCTCTTTCCTCTTCCCTGAAATCCTGTAATCTAGAGCCAGATAGGGCTGGATCCAAGACCTGTGGGGCCTGGTGTTTTTATACTTGATGGTGGTGGTGGTGGTAGGGAGTTCCTTTAAGGAAAAAAATACAAAATTACAAATATAAAGTGACTAGGGTCAGAGCCTTTAGAAGAGGCCTATCCAAATGAGGGTCTGTAAAGGGGAAGCTTCATGAGCTTCCAGTAAATATGTCCCTGGAGCCAGACTATACTCCAAAGGAAATTGGATGTTTGCCTGAGGATGATGGGTGGTGGAATATCCTGTGTGTTTTTCCTTTTGGTTAAGGAGGAAGCTTTAGAACCCTGCTGTGTTCCCACTTGAAAGCCCTGTCTTCAAGACTGATCCTGGAGGACATTACCCACCTTCTTCTGAGGTAGCTATTTTATTCTATATTGCTTCTGCTGTGTCACGCAGCCACTCCTGAACTGCCTGGTATGAAATAGACCGGTTAAGTCTGTAACAGACAGAGCCCTCCTCCAAGGAAATATCTTCTCTAACCCCTAGCCGTCTAACTTCAAAATCACTATGTATGAAGAGGGACCTCTAGTGGTCAATTGCAAAGGTCACATCGCTGCTACCTTCTCCTACTATTATCTTACTGGTGTTCTGCTGTCAACTCTGGGTCGGTCCTAATAGGTGGAGGAAGCGGAGGAATTAAACACCAACAGTTTCCTGCTTGCTATCAATCTGGAGGCAGGAAGCTCTGGAGGAAAGGACACTAGTTTGGGGAGCATTCTCACTTGGGTTAATCTTTTATTAGTTTTGTCATCTTAACCCTGAGAGCTGGCTAGAACTTCGTTTTCTCACCTGTAAAATGGTGATCATCATAGGCACTTTATAGGTGGATGTGAGGATTGAAGGGCAGAACATATGTAAAGGGCTAAGTGTAAAATAGGTATCTGGTTAAAGTTAGTTCTCCTGGCAAGGCACAGTGGCTCATGCCTGTAATCTCAGCACTTTGGGAGGCCGAGGTGGGCGGATCACCTGAAGTCAGGAATTGGAGACCAGTCTGGCCAACATAGTGGAAATCCCATCTCTACTAAAAAAGCAAAAATTAGCCGGGTGTGGTGGCCCGTGCCTGTAATCCCAGCTACTCAGGAGGTTGAGGCAGGAGAATCGCTTGAACCCAGGAGGCAGAGGTTGCAGTGAGCCGAGATCGTGCCACTGCACTCCAGCCTGGGTGACAGAGTGAGACTCCATCTCAAAAAAATTAAAACTTAAAAAAAAATTGGTTCTCTTACTTCTCCCTTCAAATGAAAAATTCGTGGAGGGCAAAGAAGGAAGGAGAATATAGGATAGCTCAGAGGATTTTTTTGTTTTTGTTATAGGTGGGTGGCAGAGCATAGGATGATGTCTTAGTCCTCTCAGGCTAAGATGGGAGACCATCTCCCCAGAAAAATACACATATGCGCGCGCGTGCGCACGCACACACACACACACACACACACACACACACACACACACAGAGTTTTGCCTACAATTTCAGTTGTTTCATGCACACTCTAAAGCTCATCCATAGTGGTTCAAGAAGCCAGTTAAACTCTTAAAATTAGACACTTGGAAAAGGCTGCCATGTGGCAGCCAAGAGTCTTGAAAGAATTCCAATCCCTGCTCTGCCACTAAATAGCTGTGTTACTTTGGACAAGTCTCTTTACTTCCCTGAACTTCATTTCCTCATGTACTAAAAAAGGGAGAAGACAGATGGAGGATTGCCAGATAAAAAACGTGATGCCTCATTAAATTTTAATTCCAGAGAAACAATGATGTTTTAACATACAAGTATTAAAATATTGGCTTGCGATGAATTAGCACTTAGTAGTTACCTAGGTAGGACATACTTATACTAAAAAGATATTTGTTAGTTATTTACTTGAAATTTAATTTTAACTGAGTGCCCTGTATTTTTATTTGCTAAATCTGGCAACCCTATTCAGCCTTTCAGGTATTGCTTTAAGGTCAAAGATTTCTGGTGATGGAGGAATCCTCAGGGAATGAGAGGTTGAGAATCACTGAATGTTCTTCAAGCTATGACCAGACGAGGTGTGGTGGCTCATGCTTGTGATCCCAGCACTTTGGGAAGCTGAGGCAGGAGGATCACTTGAGATCAGGAATTCAAGACCAGCCTGGGCTAGAGAAATCCCATCTCAAAAATACAAAAATTAGCTGGGCATGGTGGTGCATGCTTGTAATCCCAGTTACTCAGGAGACTGAGGCAGGAGAATCACTTGACGTGGGAGGCAGAGGTTGCAATGGGCCGAGATCGCATCACTGCACTCCAGCCTCGGTGATGGAGTGAGACTCTATCTCAAAAAAAAAAAAAAAAAGAAGAAGAAGAAGAAAAAGAAGCTATGACCCATTTTAAGCAGTTTAGTGAATGCTGTATTGGATTCTGGATGGAAAAGACAACACACTGGGTCCCTGTGTTGCTAAAGAACCACTCTATCATTGCTAGGCTGTGCCGGCAGATTCCTAGCTTTTCTGTTACTTTAAACAGTGGCATTGCCAGTGACGTGGCCAGATGACCCTGCTGGCCTGGGGCCCTCTAGCCATTTCCTGAGTTGCTGTCTCTGTCACACCAAGTTTGGTCACAGCTCCAGCTGTGGGATGGCCGTGCTCAGCGGTCAGTGCACTGCCCTGCAGGCCTTCCCCACATTCTGGTTGTTTGTTTCTCCCTCCTATTCTTCTTCCTTCCCATAAAGAGAAAGTACTGTGAGGCCAGTGCACTCATGCAGCCAGCCCCCCACAAGGCAGCCCTGTCACTCATCCTCTTCCAGGGCAGAGCACCCAACTTGCACCTTGAATTTGACTCAGAATGGGCATGCTGCCCACCTCTCCCTGCCTTCCTCCTTCCTGAGGGCCCACTGTGCACTTGGCACTGTGCTGGATAATCTTCCTTAGCCAAGGACCTTTCGCCTTCTTCACTCTGGTCAATGACTTGTTCCATAGTCCATGGTTCTCAAAAGGAGATTCACAAACCACTGTGCAGAGTCCCTTGGAAGGCTCGTTAAAGATGAGATTCCTAAGACTCATCAGGACTGAAGAAGGAAAGGTACTGAAGCCTTCCCCTGGTGATTTTAATACTTGCCTTAATCAGAAAGTCATGGCGTCAGTTCCTGAAGTCCCTTCTCTGTTACCTTTCCAGAAGTACCTGGGCCTTGGGAATGGGAAGCAGATTGCTTTTTTGTTTGTTTGTTTTGAGACAGGGTCTCTCTCTTTCACCCAGGCTGGAGTGCAGTGGTGTGATTGCTCTCGCTGCAGCCTTAACCTCCTGGGCTCAATCCATTTTCCCACCTCAGCCTCACAAGTAGCTGGGACTATATGCCACTATGACTGGCTAATTTTTGTAATTTTTTTTTTTTTTTTTGCAGAGATGAGGTTTCATCATGTTGCCCAGGCTGATCTCAAACACCTAGGCTCGAGCAATCCACCCACCTCAGCTTTCAAAGTGTTGAGATTACAGGCATGAGCCACTGCACCCTGCCAGATGGGTCTTTATTCCCAGGAATATTCAGACTCAAGGCTGCTTTTCCTGTCTCTCTCTTGGTCTAAGCCACTTGTGGAAGCTGTGGAGTATTGTACTCTGTAAATACTCCAAGCAGCCAAACTACTTAGGCTTAATGGTTAACTACTGGGCTTAACTACTCACAGAAAAATGGTTTCTCCCTAGAAAAGAGGAATGTTCCAGGGATTTATATGACCTTGCACAGGTCACACGACTTCTTTGACTCTCCAGCAGGGGCACCGTGATACCGTTTTTCTTGTCTGAAATGCCTCCTCAGCACCTGAGGCCGCTCTGCATGGCTCCTGATCCTCATTAATGTCCAACTCTACAATGTAAGACCTTCAAAAGCCCAGAGCTTGTTTTACTCATCTATGTATCACCACTTAACGTTATGGAGAGCTGGAAGCACCATTCAACTTACAGACCTCATAGCTTTGTAGAATTAGTACAACAATTTTTCACAGATAGCAGTAGAGTAACTAGAGAAGCCGTCTTTCCCTAATTCATGACAAAGCCACCATATTGGCTTGCCTGCAGTTGGCATCCCCAATACTTAGAATACTTAGCACATGGTAGATACTCAACAAATATCTGCTAAATACATTTCCCCAACATTCTGGTCACAAAAATGTCATACAGAAAAGTTGAAACAAGAGTACGGTGAAGATCTGTAGACCCCTATTTAGATTGCATAGATGTTAACATTTGCTATATTTGCTTTGTGTGTGCATGTTTGCTCTTCTTGCTGAATCATTTGAAAGGTAGTTGCAATCATCACGATACTTGACCCATAACTATTTCAGCAGGCATCCCTTGAGAATTAGAACAGTCTATATATAACTGCAATACTATTATCACAACTAATAATAATTAACCATTATTTCCTAATATCCAGTTGTTGAAGTTGCTGGTAGTGCTCTACCCACATCCCCTGGACCTACCTAGAAGTTACCTCCAGCAAGTTCCTGTATAGCCAGTGACTTCCTGAGCATTTGCATGGACATCTTGGCCAGCCTGAGGGAGTATACTCTGCCCTCACAGGGCATGCTGAAAGTGCCAGAGATTCAACACTTTGAGAGTGTCCCTCAGCCAGAGATGGAGAGAAGTTGGTGATAAATACTGATGCTTCCTTCCCCATCAGGAGTTGATTCTAAGGTGTGTTCCACAGACCTTGTCCAAGGTTCCAGGGGGACAGTTGCTCACACCAGTAACCTGTTTATTAACACATTCTTTACTAGTTTCCTGCCTTTCCTATCTTACTTCCTTACTATGCGTCCTGAGATCACCTTTTGTTCTTTTTTGAGACAGGATCTCACTCTCGCCAAGGCTGGAATGCAGTGGCCCAATCTCGGCTCATCACAACCTCTGCCTCCCAAGCTCAAGGGATTCTCCCACCTAAGCCTCCCGAGTAGCTAGGATTACAGGCACACGCCACTACCGTGTGGCTAAAGTTTGTATTTTTAGTAGAGATGGGGTTTCACCATGTTGGCCAGGCTGGTCTCAAACTCTTAGCCTCAAATGATCTACCTACCTCACCTTGGCCTCTCAAAGTGTTGAGATTACAGGCATGAACCACCACCTGGCCAAGATCACCTTTATATAAACTACTTGCACTCAAAGCTCTGTCTCAGGGTCTGCTTTGGAGGGACTGAGAACCAAGACACCACTCCATTGCTAAATTCATTTTAAAATGACAGTATTGGATCCCTAGAGAAGCAAACTCAAGGGCTGGGTGCTATGGCTCATGCCTGTAATCCCAGCACTTTGGGAGGCGGGGGCAGGCAGATCACCTGAGGTCAGGAGTTCAAGACCAGCACCCCTTCTCTACTAAAAATACAAAATTACCTGGGCCTGGTGGTGCATGCCTGTAATCCCAGCTTCATGGGAGGCTGAAGCAGGAGAATCACTTGAAGAGGTGAAGGTTGTGGTAAGCCGAGATCATGCCATTGCACTCCAGCCTGGGTAAAAGGAGTGAAACTCCATCTCAAAAAAAAAAAGCAAACTCAGAGCTTGCTCAGGTGGTACTTGCATCCCAGCCAACAGGAGCTGCTCTTAGCTCTGATTTTTGCTTGAAGAATGCTATAGTGAGGTTACGTTGATTTAGGATGCCCTGCCTAGCCTATACTAATAATAATAGTGATAAGAGCTACTGTTTACTAAGAGCTTACTGTGTGGTAGCTTCACATGCTTCGTTTCATTTAATCCTCACAGTGACTCTGTAGAGAGGTTACTATTACTATTCCCATTGTATCGATGAAGACCCTGAGGCTCACGGAGGTAAAATAACTTTTCAAAGTAACACAACTAGAAGAGGCAGATTGCTGGTGTGCTTCAGCCGTGTATTAAAATGTGTGGATAACTAGCTGGGCATGGTGGTGCATGCCTGTAATCTCAGCTACTCGGGAGGCTGAGGCAGGAGAATCGCTTGAACTCAGGAAGCGGAGGTTGCGGTGAACCAAGATTGCACCATTGCACTCCAGCCTGGGCAACGAGAGTGAAACTCTGTCTCAAATTAAAAAAAAAAAAAAATCTGTGGATAACTATAAGTACTCTTTTGTTATATTTTTGTGTAAATAGGAACAATAGTACTTGGCAGATAAAATTTGCATTGTTAACAATACCATAAACATCGTATAATGTAAGGATCCCCCAGTCAGGTGATATCCTCAAGGGGATGAAACTGTTCCCTAGGCCAAGGTGGGTAGATTGCTTGCGGCCAGTTTGAAACCAGCCTAGGAAACGTGGTGAAATGTCATCTCTACCAAAAATATACATATAAACAAAGTTTAGCTGGGCATGGTGACACACACCGTAGTCCTAGCTCCTTGGGAGGCTGGGAGGCAGAGGTTGCAGTCAGCCTCAATTGTGCCATTGCACTCCAGCCTGGGTGACAGAGTGAAACCCTGCCTCAAAAAACAAAAAACTATTTCCTGCCATGCCTGGCTTGGTACAGCTTATGTGCAGGGTTTGGGTAACTAAGACTTTCCCAGCATTATTTAAGTTGTGTAGAATCTTCCAATGTTTTCACTGCTATGAAAGTCAAACTTCTCCTTGGATTTGTCCCATCATAATCCCCAGACTAGTAGATGATCAAAACGCAGTCATCTTACTTGAATATGACAATCAATATTCAGTGAGATGCGCTACAGATTTTTGTGCAAGTTCAGGCTTTCTTAGAACAAAACATCCCTGTTAGTAATATCTGGCCCCACCTAGTAACCTAGGTACATATAGAAAGTTAGATCTTAAGAAGGTGTCTTTCCCAATTACTGTCTTCTCCAGGACTCCATAAAGAGAAACAGACTTTGAACCCAAGTTATCGTATTTATTTGACCCTACTGTCATAAAGTGTTCAAATTCAAGTATTATAAAGGATTGTAACAGGGAAAGCGTTTAGGGTTTTCAGGCGGAGAAACAGTTGGCCAAGGAAGTCCACTTCTCGGAGCTCAAGAGGTAAGTGGTTAAGACTGTCTTATTTAGAAAGTAGACAGTCATACAGATTAAAAACAAGCCAAATGAGGGAAATACATTTTGAAAAAGTTGCTGGCTCAGTAGAGTGGAGGGAAAGACAATACACAGATTCGCCCCCCTTAATAGGGAGGGGTGAAGTCTGCCAAGAAGCCTGCACTTGCAGTTTTGATTGAGTACCTGTAGTGGAGCATGCTTGAGAAAATTCTACTAGTGATTACATTCTGAAATCATCACTGTTACAACACTGTGATAGATAGAAATCTTCTTGGCAAATATTTAAAATTACGAAAGAATCAATATTAGTAGTAATTGCATCTTACAAAAAGATTGATGCGGGCTTGTCTGCTGGAAAGGGTGGGCCTGGGATGAATGAAACTTACTCCTGTCAGGACACGCCTGGGACAGCGGAGGAGTAGAGCAGGTCCAGAGAAGTCATAGTTATGTTTTAGCTCTTGAAAGTTAAGGGGAGAGAACTCCAAGTGGCCAGCGAGTGGAAGGGATTAACAGTAGCTCCTTTTTTTTTTCCCTTTTTGAGACCGAGTCTTGCCCTGTCACCCAGGCTGGAGTGCAATGGCATGATCTCAGCTTACCACAACCTCCGCCTCCTGGGTTCAAGTGATTCTCCTGCCTTAGTCCCTGAGTAGCTGGGATTACAGGCACCTGCCACCATGCCTGGCTAATTTTTTTTTGCATTTTTAATAGCAATGTATTTTTGTATTTTTTATTTCTAGTAGAGATGGGGTTTCACCATGTTGGTCAGGATAGTCTCAAACGCCTGACCTCAGGTAATCCACCCGCCTCAGCCTCCCAGATCACACTGGGATTACAGGCGTGAGCCACCATGCCCAGCCTAACAGCAACTTCTTAAAGGAAAAGAATATTAATCTAGGCAGTAGATTGGGTAGGAGGGTGGTTAAGAGTAGGGTATAGGCTGGGCGCGGTGGCTCACGCCTGTAATCCCAGTACTTTGGGAGGCCGAGGCGGGTGGATCACGAGGTCAAGAGATCGAGACCATCCTGGTCAAAATGGTGAAAGCCCGTCTCTACTAGAAATACAAAAAATTAGCTGGGCATTGTGGCGCGTGCCTGTAATCCATGCTACTCGGGAGGCTGAGGCAGGAGAATTCCCTGAACCCAGGAGGCAGAGGTTGTGGTGAGCTGAGACTGCGCCATTGCACTCCAGCCTGGGTAACAAGAGCGAAACTCCGTCTCAAAAAAAAAAAAAAAAAAAGAGTAGGGTATAGTAAGCCGGGTGTGGCGGCTCATGCCTGTAATCCCAGCACTTTGCAAGGCTTGAGGTGGGCAGATCGCCTGAGGTCAGGAGTTCGAGACCAGCCTGACCAACATGGAGAAACCCTGTCTCCACTAAAAATACAAAATTAGCCGGGCGTGTGCTGCATGCCTGTAATCTCCCCAGCTACTCGGGAGGCTGAGGAAGGAGAATTGCTTGAACCTGGGAGGTGGAGGTTTCGGAGAGCGGAGATTGAGCCATTGCACTCCAGCCTGGGCGACAAGAGCAAAGCTCCAGCTCCAAAAAAAAAAAAAGAGTAGAATGGTAGTAGTGTAGTAAAGAGCATGGTCTTGGGAGCCCTGGGTTCAAATTCTGACCTTGACATTTACTATATATAGGATCTTGGGCAAATTACATAATCTTTTTAAATCTATAGAAACTACTTCAAGAGGGTTGTTGGGAGGCTTGTGACTGAAATAATGTATAAGGTGCTTAGCACAGTCCCTGTTGCACAGAAACTTTTCTATATGTGGTTCCACTACATTTATAGTAGCACTCTTGAAAGGAAGAAATCAATATGTTTTTTTCCCAGATGGAAGTGGAGAATATCTTAGGGAGAGTTGAAGCAAAAGCAAGAAAGGAGAAGTGACCCCTTTTTTATTTATGATTTTTAGTCCATATGAGTCAAGAGGGAGGGGGAGAGAGAGAAAGAGAGAGAGAGAGAGAGAGAGAGAGAGAGAGAGAGAGAGAGAGAGAGAGAGAGAGAGACAGAGAAGTGAGAGAAAGCCAAGATTAACATGGTTTAAAACTAGAAGCCACGTTTCAGTTGAGTCTTTTCTAAGTACACACTATTTGAATCTATGGGATTTGGAATATTCTCAAAAACTCTATTATCAGAGAAAAACTTTACAAAAATGACCCAAGAGAAGCTTTCAGAACAAGAATTATTTTGTTCAGTAGGGACTGTCTGAGAATGACACAAGTTTCATTCTGTTAGTTTCTCTAGGGAAGACTGGTTTTATCTTCCCCGGTGTGCCCTAACGCTGGTCTATCTGTCACAGCCTATTTCCTTGTGGTTTTCTTTGTTGCTTTAAAAAAAAATTTCTTACTACTAAATGTACTTTGAACTTAGACAGTGTTGTTTAATTAAAAGCTAGAAGTAGTACCGTTATAGTTGTGATGATTCATCTAGGACTTCACTTTAAATGCGAAATAGACAGAAGGAAGGTTCACAAACTCCTTGTAGACCAAAGTACAAAACCGACTGTGCTCTTTTTCCCTGAGTAGATCCGACGTTGACTCATTAAAGATGGCATGGAAGTGCAGTGTCATCATGCAAATGGGAAGATTTCTTCTCTTAGTAATTTTATTTCTGCCACGTGAGGTGACAAGTAAGTTAAAGTTCTTTTTGGCTTCTTTTTAGATAAAGAAAAATTTCTGATTAAGAAAAATGATCATTGGGCATTGGATATATCCTTAAATTCCAAACTGGAATGACTACACAGTTAGCATGGCTCACAGTATATGAGTCAGATAACAATAAGAAATCAAATGGAAAAATATTGTTTTCAGGGTTTTATTATTACAAGACAAGGTGAAATATTCTGTTCTCTCCAGAGCCACCACCAGAATCCTCCTCCATTTGAGTGCATTTTATTACTAATGTTACCCCAAATCATCTTCTGTTTATCCAAACATACTGTTTCACATGAAAATCTTTCCAGCATTTGCTCCCCCACCACTCTTTTCTGATTTTAAAAGTAATACATAGTCATTGTAAAATAAATTAGGCAGTCTATAAAAAAATAAAAAGTACAAATCCCCCCAAATATTTTCATCCAGAGATGACAATCACTCAATATTTTGATACATATTCTTCCATATTTAAAAAATATACTAGACAGCAATACCATTATCTTTACAAGTAGCTTAAGTTTTTTTGTTTGTTTTTGATTTTGAGATGGAGTCGCACTCATGTTGCCCAGGCTGGAATGCAGTGGCGAGATCTCTGCAAACTTCACCTCCTGGGTTGAAGTGATTCTCCTGCCTCAGCTGGGACTGAGTAGCTGGGACTACAGGCGTCCACCACCACACCTGGCTACTTTTTTTAAGTAGAGATGGGGTTTCACTACGTTGGCCAGGCTGGTCTCGAACTCCTGACCTCAGATGATCCACCCACCTCCGCCTCCCAAAGAGCTGGGATTACAGGCGTGAGCCACTGCGTCCAGCCAGCATAAGTTTTTTAAAAGGAAGATGAATGTGTTTATAGAATATATTAACAAATATTATCTGGGGTGCAGGTTTGTGACAGATAAAGTTCCTTTTTAGCGTTTGTTACTTAGTTTTAAACCAGGAAAATAAAAACCGAAATTCAGGTATATTACTATGCAATGAATAGATCTCTAAAAGTCAGAGCTGAAAAAAAAAACAAAACAAAACTATGTATCCTGATCACCCAACTCATGAAGACAAACCCTACAACTTAAACCTACCACACAAACCCCAGCTACTTAAACATCTTTTTATTTTTCTTCACTACCAAAACAATATTAAAACATTATAGATGCAAGACCCAATTTGTCCATAATCCTATCATTTAATCAGAAAAGTGTTTTCAAATCAGTTCTTACCCATAAGCATGTGCAATTTTGATAAGTTGTAGTAATTATTAGAGCTTTAACTTATATTCTTCCTTTTTGCCTAATGTTATGCCTTATTTTTCCATTTCATTCCCTTGTTTTCCTACTTTCAACCCCTTCAAGTAAACAAATTAAATATGGCATGTGTATATGTATATACGTATACATATGTATGTGTGTGTATTCAATATATATGAGATTTTTCCCCAAGTCTTTTTTCCATATTTACATACACACACAAACGCGTGCGCACACACACATGATCATTCTGTATATACTGGTTTCTAATTTGGTGGTTTTCAAACTTCACTGCATATTAGAATCACCTGGGGGCAGGTGGGTGGGGTGTTTTAAACAACACAATGCCCAGGTTGCACTCATGTCAACTAATCAGATGTCTGGGGATGAGAACCAGGCATCAGTACTTTGTTTTGGAGGCAGGGTCTTTATTTTGTTCTACTGATGTACATAACTTATTTAACCAATCCCCTGTTCATGGGCATTTAGGTTGTTTATCTGTATAGCTGTATATCTAAATAGTTTCTCCCTATACTCCCAGGTTCTGTTTTAACTGTGAATGGTAAAACTGAGAACTATATCCTGGATACTACACCTGGCTCCCAAGAATCTCTGATATGTGCTGTTCAAAACCACACCAGAGAGGAAGAACTGCTCTGGTACCGAGAAGCAGGGAGAGTGGATTTGAAATCTGGAAACAAAATCAATTCCAGCTCTGTCTGTGTCTCTTCCATCAGTGAAAATGACAACGGAATCAGCTTTACCTGCAGGCTGGGGAGGGATCAGTCCGTGTCCATTTCGGTGGTGCTGAATGTTACTTGTGAGTGAGGGGAAAAGAAACGGCTAGTGGGTCTTTCATGTCTGTAACACAGGAAGTGATCATTGAGATCTAGGTCTTGGTATTGCCAAATTGCCCAATTTATGCTCCCACCGCAAAGCATGAGAGTACCTATTTCCCCTCATCTTCACGAGCACTGAGTATCATCAAACTCTAAGAATTTCCCAGCCTCATTTGAAATTTTCTTTTCCTTTTTTTTTTTTTTTTTTTGAGACAGAGTCTCACTCTGTTGCCCAGGCTGGAGTGCAGTGGCGCGATCTCGGCTCACTGCAATCTCCGCCTCCCAGGTTCAAGCAATTCTCCTCCCTCAGCCCCCTGAGTAGCTGGGACTACAAGCACGTGCCACCACGCCCGGCTAATTTTTAATTCTTGTATTTTTAGTAGAGACAGGGGTTTCAGCATGTTGGCCAGGCTGGTCTCTAGCTCCTGACCTCAAGTGATCCGCCTACATCAGCCTCTCAAACTGCTGGGATTATAGGCATGAGCCACTGAGCCCAGCCTATTTTCATTATTTAAATTAAGAATGAGAGTGTTCACTTTTGCATAAATAGATTGGCCTTTTTAAAATGGAATGCCTGCTTGTATCCTTAACTCGTTTTTTTTTTCTGTTGGGTTTTACGCTTTTTCTCATTAATCTGTACGAGGGCTTTGTAGATGAAGGACGTTAGTCCTTTGTCATTTTGAATTGTAAGTATTTCTCCTATTTGTTTTCGAACATTTTTTAGTTCTTTTTTTGTCATATTGATTTTAAATGTTTGTATATTTAAAGCTACAAGTCTTTTCCTTTGTAGTGCCTAGCTTTTGTGTGCTGCTTCGATGGATTTTCATGGCGGGGCACAGTGGCTCACGCCTGTAATCCCACCACTTTGGAAGATCAGGAGTTCAAGACCAGTCTGACCAGCCCCTACAAGAAATACAAAAATTAGCCAGGCGCAGTGGTGGGCACCTGCAATCTCAGCTACTCAGGAGGCTGAGGCCAGAGAATTGCTTGAACCCAAGAAGCAGAGGTTGTAATGAGCTGAGATGCCACCACTGCACTCCAGCCTGGGCAACAGAGTGAGACCCTATCTCAAAAAAAAAAAAAAAAGAAAAAGAAAAAAAAAAGATTTTTATTAGGGAATCTTCAAACCTCACCTTAAAATAAAAAAAAAGTGAAGCTCTTCAATGCATGGGTTCCAGGTATTGGTAACCCACTAATGGGACTGTACAGGCTTAGGGGACTGTCAAGTGATACTATGTATGTGATCACATGGGTTGTTGGGTGAAAAGCTGGTTCTGCATGAGAATGGTGTGGATGGTATGGTGATGGGTGAGGTAGGATGGTGCAGTACGATTTGGTAGAAAGACCCTATCTCTGCAAACATAACATAGTGAGACCCTATTCCTACAAAAAAAAAAAGTTTGTTTTTAGTTAGCTGGGCATGGTGGTATACACCGGTAGCTGGTATACACCAGCTACGCGGAAGGCTGAGGCGAGAGGATCACCTGAGCCCAAAAGGTTGAGGCTTCAGTGAGGTGTGATTGTGCCAACCTGGGCAACAGAGTGAGACCCTGTCTCAAAAAAAAAAAAAGACAGCTAAGGAAACTAAGGCCCAGACTAGGGGCTCAAATCATAGCTGCAGCTGAGAACAAAACACTAATTCCCAAGCTTTTAATCTAGTGCTTAAGTGCTTACTCCATGAAACTTTTTATTTTATTTATTTTATTTTATTTTGAGACAGTGTCTCACTCTGTCAGTGAGGTGGCACAGTCTCAGCTCACTGTAACCTCTGCCTCCGAGGCTCAAGTGATCTGCACAGGAGTCTCAGCCTCCCAAGTAGCTGGGACTACAGGTGCACACCACTATGCTGAGCTGATTTTTGCATTTTTTTGTAGAGATGGGGTTTTGCTATGTTGCCCAGGCTGATGGAACCCTCTTAAAAGAGACAAGGCAGAAATGCCGACAATGTGATTTGATGACTTTAAGAAATTGTTTTTAGTCCAGGTGTGGTGCCTCATGCCTGTAATTCCAGCATTTTGGGAGGCCAAGGCAGGCAGATCACCTGAAGTCAGGAGTTCAAGACCAGCCTGGCCAACATGATGAAACCCTGTCTCTACTAAAAATACAAAAATTAGCGGGACATGGTGGTATTTGCCTCCGTAGTCCCAGCTAATTGGGAGGCTGAGGAAGGAGAATTGCTTGAACCTAAGAGGTGGAGGTTGCGGTGAACCGAGATCGCATCACTGCTCTCCAGCCTGGGTGACAGAGTGAGACTCCGTCTCAAATTTAAAAAAAAAATTGTTTTCAGTTTTCCAGCCTCAATCCATTTTTTAGATAGTCTTTATAACAATCTCCTAAATATCATTGTTGCTATGTGTGTGTGTATGTGTGTATAATAATTGCTCAGTAATCCATAATGACAACACTGACACAAACTCATCAACAAATAAATCAAAATGAGCTCATAAAATGTGACAATGATATTATGTACCATTCAAAGGCAGTACCATTATTGTTATAAATAGCAGATTAAGAACTAATTGGAAGCTTGATAACACACTGTGTGGGGGAGAAAGTGGAGAAACAGGTTCTGTTATACATCATTGCTGAAAGTTTAAATTGAGAACACCTCTTTCGTAATACCTATCAAAATTTAAAGTGTGCGTATCCTATGACACAGCATTTCTCCTTCTAGAGATTAACCTTGGAGAAATACATGCACATGAGCATAAAGAGATATGGACGAGGATGTTTATTGTAGCATTGTTTAACATTTTAACATGAAAACAACCTAATGCCCAACAAAACACAAATGATTAAAAAGGCGTACATTATATGATAGCACTCTAAAAGCAATAAGCTAGATCTCTGTGGTTCAATATGAGTATATCCAAAAAGCATGCAAGTTATTGAGAGAAATGAAGTATTTTATGTAAATCCTTCCTATGCTCCTAAAATAATACCATATATTTCCTAAGGGTACACTATGTGTAGAGAAAACTATTTAAGAGAAAAGAAATATAGGGAAAGATTTACACCAAACTCATAGCAGTGGGTATCTCTGGAGATTCAGGAAGTGACCAGGTTGGACCTTAGCTTTATCTGAATTGTACTAATTTTTAGAGAGGGGATATTCACATATACTGATATGCTTAAATTAATTTCAAATCATTACATAAAAAGAAATCACTAACAATCTGTCCACAACTGGAATTGTTCTATTTGGCAATTAGGTTCTCTATTCCAGCAGCTTCCTACATATCTGAATACCATATAACATCCTTGTTGGATGTGATACAGAATTCAAGCTCATTCCAAAGAGCAACAAAATGTCATTCTTCTGAGAGAGTTATTAATAGCACAGCCTACTCAGGGTCTAATTATTCAGTGTGCAGATTATACAAGCTCCTTTTCCCCCTTCTCCGCCTCTACCATTTCCCTAGTTCCACTCTCCAACCATTTTGTTACTATTCAGCACCTCTGTCAGAATCTGCAAGGTGATATACATTGTCTATGGGTCTACAACTGCCTTTATTGTAGAGGGAATAAGGAGTTGCTCACATGGAGCGATGAGAGGGGACTCACTTGCCTTCCACAGATGCCAGAGTTGCATGCTTAGAACACCTTCTGGGAGGAAGACATTATTGCTAGAGGATCACTGAGAAAACACAAAGATGCATTGGTAAATATGTTACCAAGGCAATGGTTAGAGAAAATGCAAAAACAGACAGTGAGAGTAGCCCTCAAAACCACCACCACCATAATAATTAGTAGCTGGCACTGTGGCAAATGTTTTACAGGGATTATTTAATCTTTACAGCAACTCATGAGATGTATGATTATCCCATTTTTTTTTTAATGTGAGAAAAAGAGGTCTTAGCAGTTACTTAACTGTCTCAAAGTCACAGTAAATGGTGTGGATGGAATGAGGTCTAATTGCAATGTATGTCTTCTTAATTTTGCAGCTTTTTTTTTTTTTTTTTTGAGACGGAGTTTCGCTCTTGTTACCCAGACTGGAGTGCATTGGCACAATCTCGGCTCACCGCAACCTCTGCCTTCTGGGTTCAAGCAATTCTTCTGCCTCAGCCTCCCGAGTAGCTGGGACTACAGGCGCGCACCACCATGGCCAGCTAATTTTTGTATTTTTAGTAGAGAAGGGGTTTCACCTCGTTGACCAGGATGGTCTCGATCTCTTGACCTCGTGATCCACCCGCCTCGGCCTCCCAAAGTGCTGGGATTACAGGCGTGAGCCACTGCGCCCAGCCAATTTTGTACTGTTTTGTGCAACACTAACACAGGTTGTTTTATTAATTCTCAGAGAACAAAGAATCAAAGCTTATACTCTTAGGTAGCGTTACAAATTGTCTGCTTGTCATAGATTCATTACGATATATATTATGTTCATAATCCTATGTTAATTCATGGTTTGTCTTCTTCATCACATTAAAAGTTGTATGAGATTTGGAACTGGAAGTATTATTTGCCCTTGTTACCCCAGTACTTGGCACACAGTACGTATTTAATAAATTTTTGTCAAATGAATAAATAACTAGATGAGATAGACTGAAGGAAGACCTTGATCTCTGACAGTGAACTATTGCTTATCTGCTAATTAAATCTAAATGCTTGAGTCTTGCAGTTCCTCCTCTTCTAAGTGGAAATGACTTCCAAATGGTTGAGGAAGGCAGTAATGTGAAGTTGGATTGCAATGTGAAAGCCAACCCCCAGGCTCAAATGATGTGGTACAAAAACAGTAGTCTCCTGGATTTAGAGAAAAGCCATCACCAAATCCAACAGACGAGTGAGTCTCTTCAGCTGTCAATCACCAAAGTCAAGAAATCTGACAATGGAACCTACAGCTGTATTGCAAAGTCACCTCTGAAAACGGAGAGCTTGGACTTTCACCTGATTGTTAAAGGTAACACTCTTTTTAAGTAATACCCAGCACAGTGCAAAACTCAGACTAGATGCTCAGTAAATATTTTTGGTGACAATAAATAATAATAACAGTTATGATTAGTAGCTAGGATTTTCTTTGGAGAATCATCCCCATCCAAGGATTTTTCCACTAAGAATCCTAGTCCATCCTTTTAGGGAAATCTTGCCCATTCCATATAGGACACTGTTTTTTGAGCAAAGATCCTTTCTTAAAACCAAATATAGAAAACAAATCTGCTTGGCTTTTAGGGAGGAGAATTTCCATGAATTCTGGGCAACAAGGTGTATAGCAACTAGACTTTGGAATTCACAGCCTTACAACAACAGAAGAGAAGTAAAAAGACACAGAGAGAACAAAAATTAGGACTAGATAAGAAAATAGATCTCTGCAATCACTCCTAACTCAAATTCTAACTTGTAGGCTAATCAGCAGAGAGAGTAGGAAAAAAATAAGAAGGAAGAAAGCCCTTTCTCTTGGATTCATGCTTCATCTACCCAGGGTTATCACCTCTACAATGACAGAACAAATGAAGCTCTGAGGGGTTTCCCCTACTCATATTTTTTGCTAATACAAAAAGAGAAAGGCAAAATACCTGGGGTAGCAGATGCCAAAAATGCTTATTCACACATTGTCTGGTCTCACGCCAGTATCCCAGGAGCAGCCCAACAAGCTGAGACTCCTGTATCTTGTTAGAACAGTATTCACTTTGTCATTTGTCTCCCTGTACCCCCTCATTGCCAGTCTTGCCAATCCCCAGGAAGCCAACTGAACCCCTGCCCGAAGTGTTGTGGTGATGTAACCATGGGATATCTTATTTCCTTCCCCATGAGGGGAAGGGTTATGGGATATGAACAGAGCGACTGGTGGGGAAGAAGAGTTGCTGGTGGTTGAATATCCATCACTGTGATTTGTGGCATGAGTAATTCATCCTGCAGAGCAGTAGCAATATGCCCAGGGGCTACTTGTTTTAAAAGCCAAACCCACCTGTAATTCCAGCACTTTGGGAGGTCGAGGCAGGTGGATCACTTGAGGTCAGGAGTTCAAGACCAACCTGATCAACATGGAGGAACCCTGTCTCTACTGAAAAAAAAAAAAAAAAATAGCCAGGCATGGTGGTGCATGCCTGTAATATCAGCTACTCAGAGGCTGAGGCTGAGGCTGGAGAATTGCTTGAACCCAGGAGGCGGAGGTTGCGGTGAGCTGAGATGGCGCCATTGCACACCAGCCTGGGCAACAAGAGCAAAACTCCGTCTCAAAAAACAAAACAAAACAAAAAAAACAAGCCCACAAATATCCTAAGTAACCATGGAATAGAAAAAGTTCTCTGGCTATTTACCTCCCCCAAGGACCACTAAAGCATGGAAAGGTGGGCCTCATGCCCTGCCATCCTAACTGACTACAAACACCACACTTAGAGACCGGGAAATTACATCCCTCCTGGTTAAGAAGAAATCATAATTGTTCTGTGTCACATTAAAAAAAATATACAGCATATGTGGCAAACAGGATGCCAGCTTAGTACATTGGCTTTCTGGTGGGCAGAAACTTGTTTTGGGTAGGGCTTTTCCAAACCAACTGGTTTTTCTTATTTCTTCTTGCTTAGCTACTTCCCTGGCTGGTGGCATAAGCGCTCTGCTGCTGGGGCACAGGCTAAATGCCAAGATGTTCATGAGCCCTCTCCTGGCTTCATGTCTCAGTGAGGAAGCTCCTAAATGAGGCTACAAATTACATCACAGATCTTTTCTTGAGCATAAGATTGAGCCCATGTGTTGGGATTATTTAACCATGATGCATAGGGGAGGAAAATATCAGGTCTGGTTACAAATGAGAGCATAAAACAGGACAAGGGGAGAGGCGTGGTTATGTAGTTACCCTTGCCAGTCTCTTTTCTTTCCTTTTTTTTTTGAGACAGGGTCTCACTCTGCCACCCAGGCTGGAGTGCAGTGGCATAATCATAGCTCACTGCAGCCTCATCCTCCTGGGCTCAAACAATCTTCCCACCTCAGGCTTCTGAATAGCTGGGACAGGTGCATGCCACCACAACCAGCTAATTAAAAAAATTTTTTTTTGTAGAGACGAGGTCTTGACATGTTGACCAGGCTGGTCTTGAACTCCTGGGCTCAAGCAATCTGCCAACTCTGCTTCCCAAAGTGCTGGGGTTACAGGCATGAGCCACCATGCCCAGACCAAAGTCATTTTCAACAGAAATTTGGAATCCAAAGCAAGCCAATGGGTAAGGTAGTTTACTTCAGTTTATAGAGTAAGAGCTGTTACATGTGGCTTCATTTTATCTGGCTTGATAAAAATATTCCAACCTGTGACTGAATTCTGATTTTTTTTTCTAATTGCCCTACCTTTACTTCCCCTTTGTTTTGACATCTTGCAAATGGAGGGGCTCCCCAGTAAGGTGAGGGCCCTTGGGTGTGTCCCAGAGCTGACTAGTACAGAACCAGGGCTTATCAGAAAAAGGCTTACTGAGCAGTTTCTCCATAGGAATGGTATGACCCATACCTTCAGGAGAATAATTTTTAGAAACAGCCAAGACAGGGAAAAAGTTTAATCCACGTAGTCCCCAAAATTATCCAGAGCAGGAAAATGATAAAAAGGTAATTACAGGCTGAGTGTGGTGATTCCTACCTGTAATCCCAGCTCTTTGGGAGGGCAAGACAAGAGGATTGCTTGAGCCCAGGAGTTCAAAAACAGCCTGGGCAACATAGTGGGACCCTGTCGCTACAAAAAATAGAAAAATTAGCAGGGTATGATGGTATGCACTGGTAGTCTCAACCACTCAGGAGGCTGAAGTAGGAGGATCTCTTAAGCCCTAGATGTCCGAGGCTGCAGTGAATCATGATCACACCACTGCACTCCAGCCTGGGTGATAGAATGAGACCCTGTCTCCAAAATAATAATAATAATAATAATAATAATAATAATAATAATAATAATTGGTTAGTGTGTTACACAGTTATGGGGACAGAAGAGATAAACCCTATTTCATAATCTTAAGGTATACAGGGACTGGGTTTTGAAATTAAATGTATCTAAAGTTGCTTCCTCCCCTCCTCCCTGGCTTTTGCCCTTCACTTGCTATCTCATGACCCTGTTTCCTGTCTAATACTTAATCTGTAATATCTGTTTGTTTAATGTCTGTCTCTCTCCTAGAATATGAGCTCCATGAAGGCAGAGGAGCCTTCCACATCTGTCCTATTTTCTGCAGAGCTGAACACAGTGCCTAACACACATTAGTCACTCAGTAAATATTCGTTGACTGTACCTCAATCCACAAACTCAATTGTACAATAAATAGCACATGCTCAATTTCCTTTAAATGCCTAAAATTTGATTTAAGCCATGACTGAAGCTCCTTCCCTCGTTGGGCAGCATCAGAATCCAGGGGCTTAGACAAGGTCACTTAAAAACCTTTGTTGACCTTAAGCATGTTCACTTTAAGAAACAGGATCCTGCCAGGCACACTGGGTCACGCCTGTAATTGCAACACTTTGGGAGGCCCAGGTGGGAGAATTGCTTGAGGTCCAGCGTTTGAGACCAGCCTGGGCAACATACCCAGACTTCATCTCTTAAAAAAAAAAAAAGTTGGCCAGGGGTAATGGCTCACACCTGTAATCCCAGCACATTGAGAGGCTGAGGCAGGCAGACCACTTGAGGTCAGGAGTTCAAGGCCAGACTGGCCAACATAAGGTGAAACCCTGTCTCTACCTAAAATACACAATTACCCAGGCATGATGGTGCACACCTGTAGTTCCAGCTACTTGGAAGGCTGAGGCAGGAGAATTGCTTGAACCCAGGAGGCAGAGGTTGCAGTGAGCCGAGATCAAGCCATTGCACTCCAGCCAGAGCAACAGAGTGAGATTCTGTCTCAAAAAAAAAAAAAAAAAAAAAGAATAGGGTCTCACTATGTTGCCCAGGGTAGAGAAGAGTGGCTATTCATAGGTGCAATCATAGGGTGTTATAGCCCTGAACTCCCGGGCTTGGGACCTATACTCCCAAGTAGCTGGGACTACAGGTGTGCCACCCTACCTGGCTTTTACTTTTACTTTTAAAAGTTTCATTCCATATCATAAATCAAATATATTTTTTTAAAAAACACATTGTATGTGCTTTCTGCTACAAAAGTTTTGAAAGAATCTTTATAACTTGTATAGATTTTGAATTTTGTTATAAATAAGTTGTTCATTTGGTTCTTGAGGGTTAAACTTTATTATTTAACAGTTGGGTTATAGTTGACACCAGGTTGCATTTTACAGATGCTTAAACGTTGATTAATTTTGCTATGTTCTTTTCATATCTTGGGGCCAATCATTTTTTTCTGGGTCTCAAATATTTTCATAATCTCTTAGAAAGCCTGCAAACACAGGCACTATGCCTGTAATGACTGATAAATAAAGTAGCTCTTAGCCAGGTGTGGTGGCTCACACTTGTAATCCCAGCACTTTGGGAGGCAGAGGCAAGCAGATCACCTGAGGTCAGGAGTTCGAGACCAGTCTGGCCAACATGGTGAAACCCTGTCTCTACTAAAAATATAAAAATTAGCTGGACATGGTAGCATGTACCTGTAATTCCAGCTACTTAGGAGGCTAAGGCAGGAGAATTACTTGAACCTAGAAGGCACAGGTTGCAGCAGTAAGCTGAGATCAAATCCCTGTACTCCAGCCTGGGCAACAAGAACAAAACTCCGTCTCAAACAAAAACAAAAAAACTAGCTCTTGGTTTGCCTGCTGTTCAGAAAATAGAAGAGTGGGCTTTCGCTTCCAGGTGGTCGTGGTTGCTGCTGATCTCTTCCTAGTCCAAGTTAGAAGTAGGCTCTCTGTCCTTGCATGACATTTAGAGAGACACAGAAACGGTTGCCAAGGTTAGGAAGGCTAATGCTTAGAGTCCTACTTCCCTAGAGGCACTTTGCAGCCACCTGCTATAATGTCTTGTCACCTGCTTGGGTACCATCACAGTACAGGTACAAGGCTCCCCACTGCTTTTGAGGCCCACAGACTTCTCTCCTTCTTAATCCAGAAAGCTCTCCATCCTTTCTCTTCTTGCTCTCAAAGCCTTCCTCCCTCTTTTCCCCACCCTCTGGAATACTTCCCAATATATTTTGAGCTTTTCAAAATGCAGGCAAAACCATTGACTTCAATCTGCTTCTGCTCTATGTGGGGCAAAAATTGTGGGTGAAGGAAGCCCAAAATGGTCTACTTGCTTTAGGGGAGTTACTCATTTTACATTATTATTCCACAAAGGAATGGATTCAAAACTTAATGTCTGCCATTTACTAGATCTGTGACTTTTTTTTTTCGAGGGAGAGAGAGTCTCTCTGTCACTCAGACTAGAGTGCAGTGGCATGACTCTGGCTCACTGCAACCTCTGTTTCCTGGGATCAAGCAATTTTCCTGCCACAGTCTCCCAAGTAGCTGGGACTACAAGCACTTGCCACCACACCCAGCTAATTTTTGCATATATCTTTTCAGTACAGATGATGGGGTTTCATCATGTTGAGCAGGCTGGTTTTGAACTCCTGACCTCAAGTGATCTGCCCACCTCAGCCCCCTAAAGTGCTGGAATTACAGGCATGAGCCACCTCACCCAGCCTAGTTCTGTGACTTTGGACAAGCACTCTAACCTCTTAAAGGCCCTGGTTCCTCACCTGTGAAATGAGGACAATAATACCTACCTTTCTAGATTGCTGGGAAGATTTAATTAAGGGGATGATATACGTAAAGTTCAAGGCACTATAGCTGGGACATAGTGGAAGTATATAAATGTTCATTCTTATTCCCTGTGTTTGTATTCCCAACAGATAAAACCATTCGTGTACCAGCAGAGCCCATTATTGCTGCATGTGTTGTGGTCTTTCTGACATTGTGCTTTGGACTGATTGCTAGAAGAAAGAAAATAATGAAGGTATCTAAGTATTCTGAGCTTTTTAGGTAAAAAGCCATCATCTGAATAAAGGCAGAAATCTAAAAATACAAGTGACTTCAGTTAGGAACCCTTCTTGGCAAAGTCGAATCTGGTCTTTCTACCACGTGTTCTAAAATACAGTTGTTCAAGGGAATAAAAATTATATGTATATTATGAGTACAGATTTACAAAGAAGAGAAGTGCACATGGGCAAAGCCTGAATTGAAAATAGCTGTGTTGTCAGGGTTAGGGAATTTGGGGCTGATTTTCCTTCCTATTAAATTTCCCTTTTTTGTTGCTATGGTATCTGTGGTATAATAAATAAATATAGGGAGGAACATCTGCTCTAGATTCAGAGAGCTGCATGAAAAAGACGGCATTGGCTGCTCACCTCTGGACGACGGCCACATGCCCTGGCTGCAGTGGGCTGGGGTTTGAATTATAAAGTGGTTATCCAAAGTGGAGATGTATACATTTGTTAATAATGCCATGAAAGCATTTTCTTTCTCCTGAGGAAAAGTGAATTTCTTATCAGAATATCTGGCTGGCCCTGTAATTTAAATTAAAATAAAACTTTGGAGAAACAGAAAAAATAAATAAATAAATAAATAAAGTGGTTATCCTCATTGGTTGGCATGATTCAGAATATATGCATGCATAGGTTAATGCCATGCATTTGACTCTGCCAGCTAATCCAGTGCCAAAGGAGAGAAAATATGGCAGAAAGCCCTAGGCTGAGTTCATCATTCAGCAAGGGGCATTATCCTTGGAACACATAGTAACTGGGCAGCCATGTCTCCCAAGAAGCAATTCAATCCACTCTCTATTCCAATCCAGAGCATTTTTTTTTTTTTTTTGGAGATAGAGTCTTACTCTGTTTCCCAGGCTGGAGTACTGTGCCATGATCACAGCTCACTGTAGCCTCAACTGCCTGGGTTCAAGTGATCCTCCCGCCTCAGCCTCCCAAGTAACTGGGACCACAAGCATACACCGCCACACCCAGCTAATTTTTGTATTTTTTGTAGAGACAGGGTTTTGCCATGTTGCCCAGGCTGGTCTTGAACTCCTGAGCTCAAGCCATCAGTCCACCTCAGCCTCCCAAAGTGCTAGGATTTGCAGTGATTGCATGCTCAGCCACAAAGCATTTTTTTCTTTTCTTTTTCTTTTTTTGAGACAGAGTCTCCCTCTGTCACCCGGGCTGGATTGCAATGGCACGCTCTCGGCTCACCACAACCTCCGCCTCTCGGGTTCAAGCAATTCTCCTGCCTCAGCCTCCCAAGTAGCTGAGATTACAGGTGTGCACCACCACACCCGGCTCATTTTTGTATTTTTACTAGAGACCGGGTTTCATCATGTTGGTCAGGCTGGTCTCGAACCCCTGACCTCGTGATCTGCCTGCCTCAGCCTCCCAAAGTGCTGGAATTGCAGGCGTGAACCACTGTGCCCGGTTTCTTTTTTCTTTTCCTTTTCTTTTCTTTTTTTTTTTTTTTTTGAGACAGTCTCACTCTTGTCACCAGGCTGGAGTGACAAGATTTCAGCTCACTGCAACCTCCACCTCCCGGGTTCAAGTGATTCTCCTGCCCCAGCCTCCCGAGTAGCTGGGACTGTAGGCATGAGCCACCATGCCCAGTTAATTTTTGTATTTTTAGTAGAGATGGGGTTTCATCACATTGGCCAGGATGGTCTCGATCTCTTGACCTCGTGATCTGCCCACTTCACCTTCCCAAAGTGCTGGGATTACAGGTGTGAGCCACTGTGCCCGGCCTAAGCATTTTTTTTTTCGGTAAAAAAATAAATACTCAGGTATCTAAGATCCTGGAAGCATCTTAACTAAGAGTTACATCTTCTCTGCATTTAATAAAAACTACTAGTATGGCCCCCAAAACGACACCAGAGCCATTGCAGAGGTGGCTATATTTCCATAGCACCTGTCCCTGAGCCGTCTTAATGCATTCAAAATATTTCTCCAGGGTCTTAAAAAGTAGGCTAATTTATTGCCATGTTTGCTTTTAGCTCTGCATGAAGGATAAAGACCCTCACAGGGAAACAGCTCTGTAAGTACTCTAGGCTAGGACCAATGCTTTTTTAATAAGCAGATGGATAGCAGTGATATGCATCACTCTAGACAAACTCCAGAGATGGGAGGTACTGGAGCGGAAGGGTTTCAGAGGAGAATAGAAGGTGAAGGAAAATCTACTCCACTTTAGAGGAAGACAGGTTGAAAAGTTCCCTAGAACAGAAAACACCTTCGGTTCTAAGCCTGGTCTCTCTTTAAGCAAGTTTGCCCAATGCTTGTGCAACTGCATTTTATTGCCACACAATGCAGATGCCGTGGCGGAAGCCACTGCTCCACACTCCTTTACAACAAGACCAGGAGCCACTTTCATCCTCATACTGCCTTCTCTTTGCAGCTTCATTTAGTGTTTCTAGCATACGTGGAGTGGGTAGTAGGTAACAAGAACAAAGGCATGTTTTCAGGGAGTATGGGTTTTGTTTTGAATTTTTGTTCTTATTGCTCTAAGCATCATTATAATTAATTTCTTCATTCATTTCAGATGAGAAAGATGAGATGCATTGACTGCAGAGAGAGAGTTTTGCATCAGGACCTCCACAATTTATGTAGTCCCATCTGTATTTATTGCTATTACTCAATTCACTCCTGTCACTTCTGTTTCATTAATCACTTAACAGTAGTTGTTATGAACAATTTGATATACTTGTGGAACACTTATATGGAGAAGAATGAAAGTATAAAACTTTAAGAATGAAAAGCAAGATTTTGTTAAGTCTTCTCCTTGAAGTATACATTAATTAACTGAGATTTGTTCTAAATAGGTTGTTAGTCATTTATAGTTTAGTGTGTTTTTTTCTAGGTGGGAGATACTTTGGTCTCACAAATCAGTGCAAAACCAAAAAAAAAAAAAAAAAAGGGAGGCAACAAACAGGGTAATCAATGTTTAAATTTCTCAGGAAACACATTAAAAATATCAGTTATGCCAGATGCCAGGTGTGTTAGCTCCTACAATCCCAGCGCTTGGGGAGGCTGAGGCAGGCAGATCACTTGAGGCCATGAATTCAAGACCGACCCGGCCAATATGGTGAAAACCATCTCTGCTAAAAAGGCAAACAGCCAGGCGCAGTGGCGTGCACCTGTAATCCCAGCTTTAGGAGGCTGAGGTAGGAGAATCACTTGAACCTGAGAGGTGGAGGTTGCAGTGAGCTGCGATGGCACCACTGCACACCAGCCTGGGTGACAGAGTGAGACGCTGTCTCAAAAATAGACAAAGAAACAAAAAAAAAACAATTATAATCTACCTTCACTGTTGTTTCATACAAAATGTTTTAGGACTAAAGAGAGAAAGGAGTCTATAATCTTGAAATATAAGATGCTCCTTTAAATGGAATAAATTTAGTGTTATGAAGAACTCAGCATACATCCTTATTTTTCTCATCTCATTATATTGACACGGTCACAAATTTTGTGTGCTGGATGTGGCAGTGAATGTTCAAAGAGCAATGAACATGGTCATTTGTGTTGAGATACCTGTACTAATTCTGAGTCAGCCTGTACTGTTCTTATACATTCCCAGTTTAAACTGCAGCTGTCTTATAATTTATCATCGACTTTCCCCACCTCCATTCTTTCTTCTTTTTTCCCCCATAAGTTTATGCTTCTCCTTCCCACACAACTGGGGGAGCTTGTACGGAAAGGTAGCCTTGGCCAGAATCATCTTCGATGTCTCTTCTGTGCTCCTCCTCTCTTAGAAAAACAAAACAAAACTGTTTTCATCTAATTTTGAAGTAGCTAAATGTGCCACAGTGCAAGAGAAATCTGCTGTCAGACAGGTGGTAAAAAGCCTTCTTGACATAGAAGCAAAAAGAAGAAATTAGCAGAATGTATGAAATCTCAGCAGACTTGTTTCTAAAAGGAACAGACATAATCCTCCTGTTAGTCTCTCTTTGCTTCCTTGGAAACTTCAGTATGAAATCGATGAGAGAGAGACTGCTACAGACTGTGAATTACAGATTTCTCTGTCTTCTTGGAGGATCCACAGGGTTTTGTGCAGAAGCCTCCGGATCACATTCCTCACTCAAGATTTCTCAAAGTAGAATCTGGATACCCTGGGAGAGTGCTACAGGGATAAAATTAGATTATGAAAAAAATCTGAATGTTTAGATGATTAAATAGAAGCCATGAGACTGTAAAGAAAAAAACAAATGTGAGGCAATGGTGGCTGGGATAGTTTAAACATGGGAAAGGGAACAGAAAACTTACAAGTCAAATTGGAACTGGAATCAGGAGACCAGAGTTCTAGTGTTGGCTCTGTTAACTTGGGCAGGAAAAACTCCCTTGGACCTTTGGGAAATGAGGTTAGATTAGGAGATCCTTAAAGTACATGTTAGCTTAAAAAGTCTATAATTCTCAAAAGATCCTACATAATTTAGTTAAATGCTGGAAAGAGTTGGCAAGAAACACTGAAAATGTAATCCCTTTGCCCCACCTAGTAGAATTATGAATCAGCTTTGTTCTAGGGCATACAGCAATCCTTGAGAATTACGAGTCATAAGAAAAGAGTTTCCTCACCCTTATAAAATATAATGACCTTGTATATTAGCACAGGTAAGAAACATTAACTAGTTTTACCAGAGCACAGCAATACTGTAAATGGTCATTGCATTTCATTTTGCCTTGCAGTTTGGAAAAAACAGAACCTGTATTAAAAACTATGTATATTATTAACACTGAAATCATAGTGAGCCTGCTTGAGAAGGACATGAAATTCCAGGCCTCAAAAGAGGACCCCGCTGCCTTTCCCCATATGTCTTTTACACTTACTATGAGATACCTGAAATTCCAACATTCATTCTTCTGGTTTTGACCCATAGGACTAAAAGTAGCAGCAGAGAAGTGACAATCCCAGTGTCTCCCTTCTCAACCTTTCCACCAGTAAGGATACCTCTTGTTATTATCACATTCTCCTTCTTGGGCCCCATTTTCCCAAGAACTAATCTATGAAGCAACCTTTATTTATTAAATAATAATAATTATTTGGCTGGGCGTGGTGGCTCATGCCTGTAATCCTAGCAGTTTGGGAGGCTGAGGTGGGTAGATCACTTGAGGTCAGGAGTTCAAGACCAGCCTGGCCAACATAATGAAACCCCATCTCTACTAAAAATACAAAAAAATTAGCCAGGCGTGGTGGCGAGCACGTGTAATACCAGCTACTAGGGAGGCTGAGGCAGGAGAATCGTTTGAATCCGGCAGGCAGAGGTTGCAGTGAGCCTCGAGCATGTCATTGCACTCCAGCCTGGGCGACAAGAGTGAAACTACATCTCAAAAAAAAAAAAAATTGGAAAAACAGATAATAATTTTTTTTTAGATGGAATTTTGCTCTTGTCACCCAGGCTGGAGTGCAATGAGGCGATCTCAGCTCACTGCAACCTCCGTCTCCCGAGTTCAAGTAATTCTTATGCCTCAGCCTCCCAAGAAGCTGGGATTACATGTGTGTGCCACCAATGCCCGGCTAACATATATTTTTAGTAGAGACAGAGTTTCACCGTGTTGGCCAGGCTGGTCTCAAACTCCTGGCCTCAAGTGATCCACCTACCTCGGCCTCCCAAAGTGCTAGGATTACAAGTGTGAGCCACTGCACCAGGTCAGATCTTCTGATTCTTTAAGAGAAGTCAGAGATTTGAATTTTTATGTGTAATTCCCCTAATTTAAAAATGTTTTTGTTTGTTTGTTTTAATCCTAAATATCTAGGAGTAGAAGAATCCTCTTACCCCATTATATGCCATCCTCCAGAAGGTAGGTTCTAACAGTCTTGACTTAGGCTTTCATTGTCTCATGGAGATTTTTGTGAAACTGCTCTTGGAATTCTCACTCATTGCTTCCCCAGAGATCAGGCATGATCATGAGGAGCTAAGTCAGGAAACAGTTAGCTATGCTTTGCTGAGGATTTACGCACAAGATTTTACCCTATAAACAATCCTATAAAATGGTCATGATTGTCGCAACTTTGGAGATGAGGACACTTGGGTTCAGAACGCATAATTAATGTATAGAGAATGACTAAGCTGAGATTCATACCCGGGCTGATCCAAAGCCTGGGACCGGAGTAGGAAGGAGGATATCACAGAAGGGGTAAAGGTTGAATAATAAAAACTTCACCTCTCTCATAATATGCTGAGAGTGATATCTGTATTAATCCTACTTCTAATGACTTGTAGAGAATTTATTTCCAGAAATAAAGGAAATTTATAATAATCATAGTTGGAGAGCTTTTTGGAAATGTTACAACACTCCTTGAGATAATTTGCAATACCCTGCCGTGTTGCAGGACTGGAGCTGAGAATTGCTGCCCTAAATATTTGCTTGTCCTCCTGATGATAATAATCAGCAAGTATTACTCTTTATCAAGGGGTGGTTTGCATAGTTCATTTCTGATCTTTGTAACAACCCCTGAAAGGTAGGCGTTGGAGCCTCCATTTTATTGGTAGGGAAAGGGAAGAGCTGAGAAACTAAATAACTTTGGTTGAAGTTATAAAACTAGCATGAGATCCAGTTGAAATTCAAACTTAGGGCAGTCTGACCCCAGAGGCTATGCTCTTTTCCCTACACTACATGGTCCTAAGGCAAAGGTATGAGGATAAAGACGCTTGAATGTGATTGAGAGCATCTTGCTGTGTTAAGGTTCTGGGAATTGCAGCAGAGGTATTTATCATTCACCGAATATCCTTGAGCTCTTCACGTTCCCCTGCCCGCTTGCCATTAGGTAGTCCGAGTGACTAGTTCTGGCAGAGAGACTATGAACAGAGTTATGGTGCCACTTCTGGGCAAAGTAGGATGGGTGCATGTTCTTTAGGTTCTTTCTTTGCCTGACATGGCAGCTGGCAAGGTGGAGAGATGTTGGAGATGTCAGAGCATCTGTCAGCCTGGGGTTCTGAGTAACTATGAGGAGCAGAGCTCCCTGCTCACATATAAGTAATGAACATGAATACAATACTTCCTGTATTCTTCCTATATTCTTGTTTAAGCCACTAGATTTTAGGCTTAATTTGCTACTGCAGCCTACCTTAGCAGGCTTATTCTGACTGATGCAAATATTTTCATTATAGTAAGAATGCAAGAGAAAGTTGCATTTAGTCCGGTACATACAACAATCCTTGAGAATTACGGGCCATAAGTAATGAGTTTCCTAACCCTTAATTTCAGGGGCAAACTCCTTAATAACCCCTATTCCTCCTACTGTGGACCGTGAATCATATATAATACTGAATAACTTGCAACAAAAACATGCTTTTCTCTTTGAATAGACTTAACGTTTTTTTTTTTAATTATTTTTTTCTAGAAAGACCCAGATCAGAGCTAGGCTTAACAACCCACTGATGACACATCTTTGAGGAGATAGGGCAACAGGAGTGTGAACCAGAATAAAATTTGTCTTTTTATTTAAAAAAATCTATTCATACTTAATCTCATACCAGAGACTATAGGAAATAAAATTGACCCATTAATCACAAATTTCCTAATACTCAGGTAGTCTTTTCCCAAGATCCTATCTCTGCAACTTCAAGGTTGCTATTTAGCAAACAACTTACATCATAGGTTGTTTACATACACGTGCTGGTGAAAACTATGGGAACACTGTTGTAAACACAAAAAAACTGAGTTCTCAGAAAATTGTATATATATATATATAATATATATACACATATATATACACACACCCACATATATGTACATCTACAGATATATATAATGGAAGAATTTCAGATCTTCCATTTGTTCTTTGTGTGTATATACACACACACACATATATGCATATTTTTATATATACATATACATAAAAATGGAGATCTGGAGTTCCTGCCAACATATCCCTACAATAAAGTGTTGCTGTGGAAACTAATGAATTCATGAATTATTTGTCCTTATTTCTTCTGACACTCCTGATAGCAGCACTAGTGCTAGACTCTGCTTAAATTGTAGTTAGTAATAATCTCATATTTTCATACCTTATACATGAAATGCCTCATGTAAACATTACACGTTTACAAAACATTTTTTTTAAAAAAAGGCATTTATTCAGTGTCACGATCAGACTATTACATTTAGCAATCAACAGCATGGGTGCAAAAAAAAAAAAGAAAAAGAAAAAATCTACATTAAAACCCTTTGTTGGAATGCTTTACACTTTCCACAGAACAGAAACTAAAATAACCTGTTATACAATTAGTCACAAATACAGTCCTCGAGTTTTTTGCCCATACACATGAGTATTTGTCTAAATCATGTCTTCTTTGTAGCAGCTCGGCCCTGCCACCACTGTGCTTGGCTGAGTTCACAAATCTGTTGTAACCTGTAGCTTCCCTGTCACTTCTCTGGCTCTCCTCTCCTGCTAAGCTTTGTTTCCTAATTAAAATCTTCTGCCACTGCCATAGCTACTGCTGCTACTGGAACCGCCATAGCCACCTTGGTTTCGTGGTTTGGCAAAGTATTGGCTGCCACGACCATAGGGGCCAGAGCTTCTGCCTCCAAAGTTTCCTCCCTTCATGGGTCCAAAATTTGAAGACTGATTGTTGTAACTGCCAAAATCATTGTAGCTTCCACCACCTCCAAAATTGCCTCCATCATTACCAAATCCATTATAGCCATACCCACTGCCACCATATCCACCACCACCACGGCTGCCACCAAAGCCACCACGACCACTGAAATTTCCTCCACGACCAAAGTTGTCATTCCCACCGAAACCACCTCCACGACCACCACCAAAGTTTCCAGAACCACTTCGACCTCTTTGGCTGGATGAAGCACTAGCCATCTCTTGCTTTGACAGGGCTTTCCTAACTTCACAGTTGTGGCCATTCACAGTATGGTATTTCTGAATGACAGTCTTATTCACGGAGTCATGGTCGTCAAAGGTTACAAAGGCAAAGCCCCTTTTCTTGCCACTGCCTCTGTCCATCATGATTTCAATCACTTCAATTTTTCCATACTGTTCAAAATAATCTCTTAGGTGATGTTCTTCAGTGTCTTCTTTAATGCCACCAACGAATATTTTTTTCACAGTTAAGTGGGCACCTGGTCTTTGAGAATCTTCTCTTGAGACAGCTCTCTTTGGTTCCACAACTCTTCCATCCACTTTGTGTGGCCTTGCATTCATGGCTGCATCCACCTCCTCCACAGTTGCATACGTGACGAACCCAAAGCCCCTGGAGCGCTTGGTGTTTGGATCTCTCATGACCACACAGTCTGTGAGCATTCCCCATTGCTCAAAATGGCTCCTGAGGCTCTCATCGGTTGTTTCAAAGCTCAACCCTCCAATGAAGAGCTTCCTCAGCTGTTCCGGCTCTTTAGGAGACTCTGACTTAGACATGATCGCGGGGAGAAGAGAGACTTTAACGATGCTGCTTCGGCAGCGTCCACGGGCAGAAAAAGCTTACAAAACATTTTTCCAGATATTTTGTTTGATTCTCACAGCCACTCTGTGAGACAGGTAATGCTATCATTATTTATGATTTGCAACTATGTGATGTTAAAATTCAGAAAGTTTAAGTGATCTGTCCGAGGTCACAGAGCTAGTAAGAAGAGTCTTTTCTCCCATTACTCTGCCTTTTGGTTCTAAGTAAATAATACAGTTGTTCTTGGTTTTGTAGAGGACAGTCATTCGGCCCTTTTGCCTTATAGGTGATTACTGTATGACAGGAAAAGTGACAACAATGGATGAAAAAATAAATGATCTCACACAATATAATTGTTTCCATTGGGTATTGTTAGGAATTGTCAAAATTGAGTCCTCTGCATTACCTGAGGTATAGAGGCATCACCTAACAGAAGTTACACCCTTATGAGCACTCACCTTGTACTGTTCTGAGCACTTTTAATATATTATAACTCAGTCTTTTTAACAATCACAGAACAAGGGTCCTATTTTTAAGTCATAATCTTTTTACAGGGGAGGTAACCGAGGCACAGAGGATGTAAGTCATGGGCCCTGGGTCACACAGCTTGTTGGTGGCTGAACCAGGATTTGGACCAATATTTAGATGATTAGGTAGAAGCCATGAGACTGTAAAGAAAAAAACAAATCTCAGGCAATGGTGGCTGGGATAGTTTAAACATGGAAAAGGAAACAGAAAACTTACATATTAAATTGGACCTGGAATCAGGGGACCAGAATTCTAGTGTTGGTTCTGTTAACTTGAGCAGGAAAAACTCTCTCGGACCTTTGGGAAATGAAGAGGTTAGGTTAGGAGAACCTTATCCTTAAAGTGTATGTTAGCACCGGGCGCGATGGCTCAAGCCTGTAATCCCAGCACTTTGGGAGGCCGAGGCGGGTGGATCACGAGGTCAAGAGATCGAGACCATCCTGGTCAACATGGTGAAACCCCATCTCCACTAAAAATACAAAAAATTAGCTGGGCATGGTGGCACATGCCTGTAATCCCAGCTACTCAGGAGGCTGAGGCAGGAGAATTGCCTGAACCCAGGAGGCGGAGGTTGCAGTGAGCCGAGATCATGCCATTGCACTCCAGCCTGGGTAACAAGAGCGAAACTCCGTCTCAAAAAAAAAAAAAAAAAGTCTCTACTGTGCTTACGAAGAGAAGATATTTGAGTCTCTGATGATGCTTTCCCAAAGAATTTGCAAAGATAATTTTGACTACAATCAATTTTTGTTTGGCTTTGGAACCTCATCCTTGAGTAAGCTGCAATTCCACTTGTGTCTTTGAACATGGTCAGTGCTGAAGGGAGTAGTTAGATTCCTGTAGTTAGTCATGTAACTGAGCTGTATATATTCAACCTTGCTCATGGAAAAGTTGTAGCTACCAGACATACGTGAAGCTACCAGATGCATGAACAGTTGCTTTGAAAACCCGGCTACTCATCCTGGCTCAGCTACTAATGAACTGCTCAACTCAAGGAAATGATGTAACCTTTTACAGGTTCAAAACCTAAGGGACTAGACCTGTAAAATCTCTAAGATCCAGTGAGGCCTCATATTATATGATTGATTTTTTTTTAATTTAACAATAGATGGGACATGGTGGCTCACGTCTGTTAACTGAGACTGGTGGATTGCTTGAGCCCAAGAGTTCGAGACCAGACTGGGCAACATGGTGAAACCCTTCTCTATAAAAAATACAAAAATTAGTTGGGCCTGGTGGCGTGGTCCTGTGGTCCCATCTACTCTAGAGGCTGAGGTGGGAGGATCGCTTGAGTCAGGCAGGTTAAGACTGCAGTGAGCCATGTTCTCACCACTGCACTCCAGCCTGGGTGACAGTGCAATAATCTGTCTCAAAAAGAAAAAAAAAAAAACCCCAAACAACAATGAAATAACTCTTAGGAGGCCTCACCACTTCTTAGGCAGCTCAAGGGCATCATTAAACAATTCCACCAAAGAGGATATAAACTTTGTTGCACTCAAGAATCATAAGCCTTGAATTCCTGAAATGATTTTATAGCTATGGTACTTCATAAAAGTGTTTAATAACAAACTTGACTCACTTGGAAATCACCAGTCAAAAGGACTTTGCTCCAATTTGAGATGTGAGTTATACTGGTTTTTAAGACAATATTTAATGATTTATTAACAAGTTCATATTTCTGCTAAAGAGTCACAATTTTTTTTTTTTTTTTGAGAGAGTCTTGTTCTGTTGCCCAGGCTGGAATGCAGTGGTGGGATCTCAGCTCACTGCAACCTCCACCTCCCAGGTTCAAGTGATTCTCCCGCCTCAGCTTCCCGAGTAGCTGGGATTACAGGCATGCGCCACCACGCCCAGTTAATATTTTCATAATTTTAGTAGAGACGGACTTTCACCATGTTGCCCAGCCTGGTCTCCAACTCCTGGCCTCAAGAGATCTGTCTGCCTTGGCCTCCCAAAGTGCTGGGATTACAGGCGTGGGCCACCATGCCTAGCCTAAGATCCACAATTTCTAAATCACTCTAAATGTAGGGATAATGCTTTTATGATTCCACAATGCTGTTAGTCATATAACAAAGGCTTCTATCAAGTGTTCCTTGTTTGTCATGTTGAGTGGTCATCATTATTTTCTACCTCTATCAGACAAATTAAAATGGGCTAATGTGAAAACTTAACAGCTGCAAACTTATGTGCCTAAGAAAAACTTCATGATTATGTTCCATTAACTATCCACAAATGGTTGCTTTGCGACAATTAGAAAAATGAGATACGAAAACACTCAAGCCATTTATACATCTGCAGGTGTATTATATAGACTAGTATGTCTAAAATGCTTGAGCTTCAAAGTGCTTTCACTTACATTGTATCTTCTGATCCTTAGGCTTAGAGAGCTTAAGTCCTTTCCTTCCTTCCTTCCTTCCTTCCTTCCTTCCTTCCTTCCTTCCTTCCTTCCTTCCTTCCTTCCTTCCTTCCTTCTTCTTTCAGTCTTGCTCTGTCACCCAGGCTAGAGTGCAGTGGCATAATCACAACTCATTCATTGCAGCCTTCAACTCCCAAGCTCAGGTGATCCTCCCACCTCAGCCTCCCAAGTAGCTGCCAACAGATACATGCCATCGTGCCCAGCTTATTTGTGTGTGTTTTATTTATTTATTTATTTTTTTGGTAGAGATGGGGTTTTGCCTTGTTGCCCAGGCTAGTCTTGTGCTCTTAGGCTCAAGTGATCCACCCGCCTCAGCCTCTCAAAGTGCTGTAATTCCAGGTGTGAGCCACCATGCCCAGCTGAGAGTTTAAATTTTTAATCTCTGGAATCAGACTATTTGGATATGTATTTTGACTCTACCACTTTATTAGTTGTATAATTATGTGCAAATCACCTAGCCTTTCTGTTCTTGTGTTTTCTCAACTATAAAATGGGAATGGCAACAGAACCTACCTCCTGACTTAGGGTTATTGTGAAGATTAAATGGGCTAAAGCTTGTACAGAAAGCAGAACAATGCCTATGGCACAGGAAGTACTCAATAAATTTAGCTACTACAACTAGTATTATTATTCACACCACTTTTCAGAAGATGAAACAGAGATTAAATGAATGCATATACCTGTAAATACTAAAACTATTAAATACTAAAGCTATTAAAATATTAAAGCTATTAAAACTAGGTATATAGACTTAAAACTTTGGCCTCTTAACTCCATGCCGCCTTTCTTATTTAATTTAAGAAATTAAGAGTTCTAATTGAGTACTTTTAGGGAAGAATTATCTTTTTCTCTTGCCTCCCTTTTTTTTTTTTTTTTTTTTTTTGAGTCTTGCTGTTTGTCACCCAGGCTGGGGTGAAGTGGAGTGATCTTGGCTCACTGTAACCTCTGCTTCCCAGGTTCTAGCAATTCTCCTGCCTCGCCCTCCCAAGTAGCTGAGATTATAGGCACCTGACACCATACTCGGCTAATTTTTGTATTTTTAGTAGAGACGGGGTTTCACCATGTTGGCTAGGCTGGTCTCGAACTCCTGATCTCAGGTGATCCACCCACCTCGGCCTCCCAAAGTGCTAGGATTACAGGTGTGAGCCACCGTGCCCTGCTTGCTTTCTTTCTCTCTCTTTTTTCTTTCTTTCTTTCAGGGTAAGATGCATGTTTATCTTTTGTTTTTAGTTTTCACTTGCATTGTGAATGTATTCAGTTTTACTTATATCTGCTGAATCGTTCTTATTGGAACAAGGAAGAAATAAAATTAAATGAAAGAAATATAAGGTGAGAACCAAAAAGTGGAAATTGAATAAGAAAACATTACAAAGGATATACATTAGAAAAGGTGGAACTGAGTTACCAAATCCTGCATATTAACTTTGTTTTGTGATTTTTATGCTTTGTTTTATTTCTAAAAAAAAAAAAAAAAACTAGCCAGGTGTGGTGGCTCACATCTGTAATCCCAGCACTTTGGGAGGCCAGGACGGGCAGATCACTTGAGGTCAGTAGCTCGAGACCAGCCTGGCTAACACAGTGAAACCCTGTCTCTACCACAAATACAAAAATTAGCCAGGCATGGTGGTGCACACCTGTAATTCCAGCTACTCAGGAGGCTGAGGCAGGAGAATCACTTGAATCTGGGATGTGGAAATTGCAGTGAGCCGAGATCATGTCACTGGACTTTAGTTTGAGCGACAGAGCGAGATCTTGTCTTTTTTTTAAAAAAAAAAAAGATAACATCATAATTATTATACTTAAATATTTGTTTCAGATAGTAAAGAATGTAATTCATAAACAGAGGAAGAATTAAAGAAAGCTCTGGTTTTGCAGTTTTAAGTAATGCCAATCTAACAGCATTCCCAAAAGGAAACTGAAGTCTAAGGTCTCCAATGGTATTTAATTGTGATTTTCCCTCAAGTCCAATGTCTCCTGTCTCACCTCTGTCGCTTTCTCTTCCATTTGCCCTTCTTTTCCTTTTATCTTTGTTCCAATCTTTCTGTACGTCAATAAAATTTAGCTTTTGGTGATTGTGGAAGTCATTTTTTAAGAATGAGTAATGTAAAGAAGTATTTTTAGGGTAACCCAACCAGGACTTCCTTCTAGCTAGATCCTCACAGCACTCAGGATCAGCGCCTTATTTTGTTGATCTTCACAAGGATCTTCCTTTCTCCCTAACAGAAGAAAAGAAAAGCAGAGGCAGTTTCCCTGCATCTTCCAGGATAAGGTCTTAACTCCTCAGTGAGCACTGTTGGCTGTCCATGTTTGGCTCCTCCCCTCTCTCTTGTTAGTTCAGATGTGCTCAGTTTCCAAACAGATTTTACTGGTTTTTCTTTTTTTTGAGAAGGAGTTTCACTCTTGTCGCCCAGGCTGGAGTGCAATGGTGTGATCTCGGCTCACCGAAACCTCCGCCTCCTGGATTCAAGTGATTCTCCTGTCTCAGCCTCCTGAGTAGCTGGGATTACAGGCATCCGCCACCATGACCGGCTAATTTTGTATTTTTTAGTAGAGACTGGGTTTCTCCATGTTGGCCGGCTGGACTCGAACTCCCGACCTCAGGTGATCCGCCCGCCTCGGCCTCCCAAAGTGTTGGGATTACAGGTGTGAGCCATGGCGCCCGGCCCAGATTTTGCTGTTTTAAGATTTTTGCATATTTCGTTTAACTGGAATTCCTTTTCTCGAGCTATTTTCACTTGGTGAACTCCTAACTGGGCAAAACTCAGATGATCTGTCATCTCTTTCAGGAAACTTTCACTAAAGCTCCCAGGGAGTTTTATTTAGATATTTCCCCTCTGCAATCCACATCACACCACGCAAATCTCTACGACAGCACATGGTTAGGGTTAGGGTTAAGGTGATCCACCTCCAAAATGTGTTCCATATTCATCTGTTTCTTTTCATTTCCACCGCTGACTTTTTTTTTTTAATTGAGATGGAGTCTTGCTCTGTCACCCAGACTGGAGTGCAGTGGTGCCATATCAGATCACTGCAACCTCTGGGTTCAAGCAATTCTCCTGCCTCAGCTTCCTGAATAACTGGGACTACAGGTGCTCACTCCACCATGCCCAGCTAATTTTTAGTTTTCATATTTTTAGTAGAGATGGGGTTTCACTATGTTGGCCAGGCTGGTCTTGAACTCCTGACCTCAAGTGATCCTCCCACCTTAGCCTCCCAAAGTGCTAGGATTACAGGCGTGAGCCACTGGGCTAGGCTCCACCACTGCCTTCTTTATCCAGGTCACCATTCACCTCTTGCCTGGACAAATTATAGCCTCCTAACAAGTCTTTGGCCGGCCTTCCTTCCTTCCTTCCTTCCTTCCTTCCTTCCTCCCTCCCTCCCTCCCTCCCTTCCTTCCTTTTGATGGAGTCTCGCTCTGTCACACATGCTAGAGTGTAGTGACACGAACTCGGCTCTTTGCAACCTCTGCCTCTCAGGTTCAAGTGATTCTCCTGCCTCAGCATCCCAAGTAGCTGAGATTACAAGCACCTGCCACCATGCCTAGCTAATTTTCGTATTTTAGTAGAGTCAGAGTTTCACCATGTTGGCCAGGCTGGTCTTGAACTCCTGGTCTCAAACTGCCCGCCTTTGTCTCCCAAAGTGCTGGGATTATAGGCGTGAGCCACTGCACCTGGCCTTCCTTTCTTTTTTTAGTCCATCATTTATATTGCAGTCACAATGATCTTTTAAAGAAGAAATATTTCATACATACAAATACATAGATAATGTATAAAATTAGCTATAACAAATACTGTAGAATGAATGCCTATGTACCCAACACCAGCTTAAGAAACAGGAAACTAGGCTGGGTACGGTGGCTCACACCTGTAATCTCAGCAGTCTGGGAGGCCGAGGTGGGCGGATCACCTGAGGTCAGGAGGTCAAGACCAGCCTGGCCAACATGGTGAAACCACATTTCTACTACAAATACAAAATTAGCAGGGCATGGTGGCAGGTGCCTGTAATTCCAGCTACTTGGGAGGCTGAATCAGGAGAATCACTTGATCTCAGTAGGCAGAGTTTGCAGCGAGCCAAGATCACATCATTGTACTTCAGCCTGGGCGACAGAATGAGACTCAATCTCAAACTAAATAAATAAATAAATAAATAAGAAGCTCAGTGTTTCCTCCCCAAAGATAAATACTATCTTGAATTTGGTGTTTAACATTCTCTTGTTAAAAAAAAAAAATCTTTTACCATCTACATATGTATTTCTAAGTAATACATTATTTAACTTTGCTTGTTTTTGAACTTTTGAAAACAGACTGCATGCCACTTGATTGGCAATATGATTTTTGGACTCAACATTGCTTCTGAAACTCATCCATGTAGATTTTTACTTCTGTGTAATAATATTCCATTATACGCCGGCACGGTGGCTCAAGCCTGTAATCCCAGCAATTTGGGAGGCCAAGGCGGGTGGATCACGAGGTCAACAGATCGAGACTATCCTGGTCAACATGGTGAACCCCGTCTCTACTAAAAATACAAAAAACTAGCTGGGCACGGTGGCGCGTGCCTGAAATCCCAGCTACTCAGGAGGGTGAGGCAGGAGAATTGTCTGAACCCAGGAGGCGGAGGTTGCGGTGAGTCGAGATCGTGCCATTGCACTCCAGCCTGGGTAACAAGAGCGAAACTCCGTCTCAAAAAATAAATAAATAGATAAAAATAATAATAATAATATTCCATTATATGACTGTGTCGCAATTTATACAAATTCCTGTTGATGAATTATTGGACTTTTTTTTTGGCTTTTATGCAATCGCTGGCAAAGCTAGTACATGCATGAGAGAATTTCTCTAGGGAAAGAGAAATTACTGTGATAATGAAAATGTTCTATATCTATGCTGTCCGTCTAATAAGGAGGCCTTCAGCCATGTGTGACTATTGAGCACATGGAATATAAGTACTATAACTGAAAAACTAAAGTTTTTATTTTAATTAATTTAAACAGCCACAAGCATCTAGTGGCTACCATACTGGACAGAATAGCTCAAGAAAATATATCCAAGAATAGAGTTGCTAGATTATAGAGTATGCGTGTCTTCAACTTTACAAAATATTGACAAATGCTTTCTAAAGTGGTAATGCTAATTTATACTTCTATCAGCTGTATAAAAAAATTGTCAACATATTTTTAATGCTTGCCATTAACATTTTTGCTTAGGTATAAACTGGGAATAGTCAGGTGTTTGAATCAGAGCAATACCATCCTGAATTGGGGCTGGATAAAATAAGGCTGAGACCTACGGGGCGGCATTCCCAGGAGGTTAGGCACTTAGTCACAGGATGAGATGGGTCGTTGGCACAAGATACTGGTCACAAAGATTTTGCTGATAAAACGATGTGGTGAAGAAGCCAGCCAAATCCCACCAAATCAAGACGGCGATGAAAGCTACCTCCGGTCATCCTCACTCCTCATTATACACTACTTATAATACATTAGCATACTAAAAGACATTCCCACTGGAACCATGACATTTTACCAATGCCATGGCAATGTCAAGAAGTTACCCTACATGCTCTAAAAGGGGGAGGAACCCTCAGTTCCAAGAATTGTCCACTCCTTTCCCAGAAAAACTAATGAATAATCCATCCCTTGCTTAGCGTATAATTAAGAAATAACTATAAGTAGTTGAGCAGCCCAAACTGATGCTCTGCCTATGGAGTAGCCATTTTTGTTTCTTTACTTTCTTTTTTTGAGATGGACTTTTGCTCTTGTTACCCAGGCTGGAGTGCAATGGCACAATCTTGGCTCACCGCAACGTCCGCCTTCTGGGTTCAAGCAATTCTCCTGCCTCAGCCTCCCAAGCAGCTGGGACTACAGGTGCGCACTACCATGTCCAGCTAATTTTTGTATTTTTAGTAGAGACGGAGTTTCGCCTCATTGACCAGGATGGTCTCGATCTCTTGACCTCGTGATTCACCTGCCTTGGCTTCCCAAAGTGCTGGGATTATAGGTGTGAGCCACTGCGCCCGGCCTCTTTACTTTTTTAATAAACTTGCTTTCACTTTATGGACTCACCCTGAATTCTTTCTTGTGCGAGGTCCAAGCACCCTCTCGTTGGGCCTGGATCAGGACCCCTTTCCAGTAACAGCATCTTATTTCCGTTTTAGTTTGTATTTCCATTGTCATTGTTTATTTGCCATTTATGGTTTTTCTTTTTTGTAAAATGTCTGTTTAGGTCTTTTGTCTCCTTTTCTGTTGGGTTGTTTGTCTTTTCCTATTGATATTTTGGAGTTCTTTATATATATTTGTGTTTGTTTGATGTTTACATATTTTAATATTATATTTTTCAATTAAATGTGTTACAATTATCTGCAAAGTTACCCCTAGAAACACAAATCAAATCCTGTCTCTTCATTTCTTAAAACTCTCATTGCACTTGGAATAAAACCTGAACTTCTTATTATGATGCAGTGAACATTATGACTAACTCTCAACACCCATCCGTCTCTGCAGCACTGAGGAGAAGCAACACAATTTGAGGAATTGACCATTGCACTAGGGACAGGCTTCATTGATGTAAGGGTAAGCTCGTCTCCTAACCAATGATTGGTTCAGGAAAAGGCATGTGATCTCATTTTGGACAACAACATTCAGGGAGAGATTTGCTGAAAGCTTCTGGGGAAATTGGCCTTAGGAGGGTGTAAGAAAGAGCCAGACTTTTTTCCACTGGACTTGAAAGAGGTAGTGAAACTGCCTTTGCAAAAATTGTAACAGTGAGAAAATTATGACAATGAAAAAGATCTGATCTAACAACCCGCGTATTGCCTCTAACCTCCAAACTGTCCTTGTTCATTCCTGGGCTTAGGCCAAGTTAACTTTGGGAGAAATTTAGTTTATAGCTTAAACGATAATAGCCTTTCTCCAAATTAAACTGCCTTTGTAAAACTAATGAATGATCACCAACTTAGGAGGATGAGAGGAGCCTGGATTCTGCTAAGATGTAGATGTGTACAATGCCCAGCCATTATTATAGAGATCACAAAATTTGCATCTTCCCCGGTTACTCCTGCAGCTAACATCACTATTGCAGAACCTAAAATTGGCCTTTTGAGATGTCTTTTCAGGCTTTTGTGTTTCTGACAATCGGAGAGCCCACCCAGACATATGACTCTGAACTCAACTGGTAAGTGGCCCTCACCCAGAAGTAGACTTAGCACACAAGGACTGGAGTTTCCACACCCCTATGATTGCATCCCCAGCCAATCAGTTGAACCCATTCCCTTTCCTGCTGAACTGTCCTTGAAAAACCCTGGCCTCTGCGTTTTCAGGGAGGCTGATTTGAGTAATAATGAAGCTCTGTTCTCCCAATTAGCTGGTTCTGTGTGTATTAAACCCTTTTTCTATTGCAATTCCCCTGTTTTGATAAATTAGCTTTATCTGGGCAACAGGCAAAATGAACCCAATGTCCTTGCTGAGTGCTGCTTGTTTCTCTCTTAAGGCCCTTGCACCTGCTTTTTTCACTTCTTGCAACTTTCTCCCACAGATCCTCCAAAAGCCAAATTTTTACCACCATTCAGTTTCAGGACAAATAGTCACCTCCTTAAAGGGGCCTTTAATGCCACTATTCCCCCTGGCCAGTCACTATTACATTATTGTGTTTTATTTTCTTCATATCACTATTTGAAATTATCTGCATATATTTGTTTATTGTCTTACTCCCCCTCTAGAATGTAAGCACCAGAAGGGAAAGACCTTGTCCACCTGGTTTTCCTGTGTATTTCTGTATCTAATACAGTGCCTGAGACATAGTAATGCTCAATGATTTTTTTTTTTTCTTTTTTTGAGATGGGGCTTCACCATGTTGGCTAGGAGAGTCTTGAACTCCTGGCCTCAAGTGATCCACCCGCCTTGACCTCCCAAAGTACGGGGATTACAGGTGTGAGCCACTGCACCCAGCCAAATATTTTTTGTATTAATCAAAATATAATGATTAATTTTGTTGGTCATTGTCCCTACTAGATTGAAGCTTCTTTAGGTCAACGACGAGTCTCCTTCATTTTTTATATTTTAGGTGCCTAGTACAGTTGCTGCCAACCAGTAGATGTTCAACAAACAGTTGAATAAATGAATGAAAGACAAAAATTTAGGTGAAATATAATGTCAACCTATTCCCTTTATGGAAATATAATTTGAAGTTGATTCTCTTTCATTTTTTTTAATGATATAGGAGAATTTTGTGAGTATAGTTATATCCCCATGAGTAAAAGATGCAAACCTTTTAAAGGGCTTCATGATTTGACTGTAAACCATTTTTTCAACCTCATTTTTTATTTCCTGTATACATTTTTCCCCCGCCATTTACTGTATGTTACTGGCACACCAAATTCTAGAACAGCCACATTTTAAGAAAGGAATACATTCCTGAAACCTTCACACAAAATTTAAAACTTCCAAAATCCAAGACTATTTTTCTCATAGCAATAAATGTGAATTTATTGAAGGAAAGATACTATTTTTTCAGCTCAAATGGCTCCGCCATGTGGCAATAGCATTAACAGTTTCTAATTTACCACCACCGGATTTGAAAGTATGCAATTCCTGACAAATATTAAATATTACAAAGGTTTCATACCACTTCAAATTTTGTATTAATGGTTTATAATGAATGATTTCAAATTTGCATAATTAAAATACTCATAAAACTCGACCAAACTTTCTCGTTGTTTCTGAATCAGACTCAAGGCCATTCATGCCTCTACGTTTGCTTATGCTGTTTCCTCTGCCTAGAATGCTCTGTGAAGTGCTAGCACCTAGAACAGTGACTGGCAGAAATGTTATATCCCGAGGCAAGAATAACATGGGTATAAATAACAACATTCAAGAACGTTGGCTAATGTTTAAAAAAAAAAACCCAGACATAATCTACAACTAATGTTGAATATGCTGAAACACTTAAAATATGAATCTACAGTTCTTTGGGCCAAAGGAGGGGTGATACGGTTGGTTTAAGCCCCCATGAAATTTAGGAGTGGCAGGGAAGGTGGAAGTCAGAAAGTTGCCAGTTCTCCTAGACTCAGATGGGTGCACGCCACATTCTGGAGAAAAATTACAGTGAAGGGATATAGGTTCCTTTAGGCCCAGAAAGCCCCAGGATTCAGTATGTCAAAGATTTAGCACAGTCAGCACCTGCTGGTTTCGCTCATCTCAGGGAGGTGGGAATTATGAGGATGAGAGTGGGGACGAGAGTGGAAGGGGAGAAATAATTTTCCCAAACTGCACCCAGGTCATTCTTAATCAGGGGTTGAAAAATCCCTGATTTTTATAGGCAATAAGTCCTATGGATAAAAAATATCCATAGGCAGTAAGTGTAAGACTTCTTTTCCTCCTTTGATGCATAAATGACTATCATGGGAAAACAACAATATTTTTGTTTTTTTGTTTTTGAGACAGGGTTTGGCTCTGTTGCCCAGGCTGTAGCGCAGTGGAGCAATCTCTGCTCACTACAACCTCTCCTTCCCAGGCTCAAACCATCCTCCCACTTCAACCTTCCAAGTAGCTGGGACTGTAGACACACAACACCACACCTGGCTAATGTCTGTATTTTTGGAAGAGATGGGGTTTTGACATAGGATTTTTCTTGGCCACTTTGCCAGCCAGAGACCTCTGGCCAGTGTTGCCCCTGCCCAGGACTTGCTTGGCCCCAAGTTTGGTGCAGGAGGCATCCCGCCTGCTCGGTGTGCCTGGTTTGTGCTCTGGCGCAGATCTCACAGGCACCAGAGCTGCACACTCAGCCCCTAGTGGGAAGAGGTGCGTGGGTGAGCAACTGCAGGGTCTGGCCAGCCTCTCCAAGTGCTGGCATAGGAGCAGGCTCCATGTGGGGCTTGTGGTTGGACCAGATGTGTCTCAAGAGACTCCTGTGGTGGACTCTGGCATCCAGATAAGGGGAACGTAGTGGCACCCAAACAGGGATGCCTGTGACCCTGAATCCCCAGAAGGGGTGTTACAGCATGATAAAAGCTCTTTTAGTCCCATTGTCCACAGCCCAAAAAACAGGAGTGTATTAACAGTTCCGTCAGTCCCATTGCCCTCCTCTGGCCCATGGCTCCAGGTCTGGCCCAGCCCTGCTACAGCGTGGGGCAGTTGCCAAATGCCAATGGGGATGGGGGATAGAGGGCTACAGTGTTACTGTCTTTTTGTACTTACCTTCAGTCAGGTCCTGAGTTCTTGTCCAACATCCAAGAAGAATGAGACCACGCTGAAAATCAAAGGGTGAAGAGGGTGGAGAAGAGTTTTATTGAGTGATGAAATACCTCTCAGTGGAGAGGGAATGAGAGGATGATTCCCCACCTGAAGGTGGTGTCTGTCCCATTGTGGCTGAGTCTGGGGTTTTAATGGGCTCAGAATGGGGCAGTGTGTGCTGATTGATTTATGGGTATGGCGAAACAGGCTAAAACAAGGCATCACTCAAAGGTGGGCACGACAGTGTAAAGGGAAGGGTAGGTATATATAAATTAGGTAAAGGATGGGGCTCAAACAGAGGAAAGCATGCCAAACAGGAAGAGGGGTTCTCAATCCAGTCCATGGATTTATCCAAGACTTGTAACTTGGCTCTCAGGCTTTAAAGTATCTTTGGCTTGAAGATGGGAGTTCACCAGGGACCCTCCCCTATCTGCCTAGGCATTTGACTGCCTTCTGTCACTATCAGTTTCACCACATTGCCCAGTCTGGTCTTGAACTCTTGGATTAAAGTGATCTGCCTACTCAACCTCCTAAAGTGCTAGGATTACAGGCATAAGCCACTGCACCCAGCCAAAAGAGAAAACAGCTACCCAGACTTGTATTCAAAACTTCCTAATTCTAAATATTGTCTCAAAAAAAAAAATTCTTTTGAGACAGGGTCTTGCTCTGTCACCCAGGCTGGAGGGCAGCCTCAACCTCTCAAACTCAAGCAGCCTCCCAAACTCAAGCAGCCTCCCAAGCAAGTCCTGGGCAGGGGCAACACTGGCCAGAGGTCTCTGGCCTGATCACAACTCACTGCAGCCTCAACCTCCCAAACTCAAGCAACCCTCCCACCTCAGATTCCCAAGTAGCTAGGACTAAGGTGCACACCATTACACTGGCTAATTTTTGTATTTTGTATGGACACAGGTTTCTGCCATGTTGTTCAGGCTGGTCTCCAACTCCTGGGCATCCTGCCTGCCTCAGCCTCCCAAAGTGCTGAGATTCCAGGCATGAACCACTTCCCCTGGCCAGCTCAAAAATTTTAAATTACCATGCAGACCAAACAAAACATCCTGAAGCTGAATTTGTTCCAATAGGCTACCAATACATGAACTCTGAAGTTGACTATCAGATCTGGTGAAATATAAGGAGGTTTCCTGACCTTCAAGGCAAATCTTGAAGTTAGTGGGACACTTAAATATGAATGAGTTGCATAGAATTGGAGTACATTTGTGTTAGATTCTAGTCTAGATTGTATTCAACATAAAATCCTGGTTTTTTCTATCAAAATAGAAGTAGTTGACAAACACATGTCAAAGACTGGTGAACAGCAAAGGGGGGCACAAGGGGTGAACAATTTGCCTTAAGACTGGACTTGTTTGCTTTAACTTGGTAGAGTTGCATGGAAGTGACAGGCAGAAGGCGTATCTGCAGTGGCAGATGGTGATGCTTCACAGGATTTTTAAAGATTTTCTTTCTTTTTAGAGACAGAGTCTCACTCTGTTGCCCAGGCTGGAGTAGAGCAGTGTGATCATAACTCACTGCAGCCTCAAACTGCTGGGTTCAAGTGATCCTCCCGTGTCAGCCTCCTGAGTAGCTAGGTTTAAAAGCGTCTGCCACCACATTCAGCTAATTTTTAAGAATATTTCTTTCTTTCTTTTTTTTTTTTTTGTAGTGGTGAGGTTTTATTATGTTGCCCAGACTGGTCTTCAACTCCTGGCCTTTAACTTGAGGCAGCAATCCTTCCACCCCAGCCTCCCAAACTGCTGGGATTACAGGCAATATTTTCCTTTCAAATATTATGGAATTCATACTAGAATTCTGTTTTTGGTTGCTTTGTCTCACAAGGTGCTACTGGGCTATACAACATCTCTTCTGGCTGGAATAAGAGGGATAGAGCATAATAATTCTCTTCTTGAAGAAATGTCTTCCTGGGTGGGTCATTTGGGGGCAACCTACTAGGAAAACCAGTTTTGTTCTATACTTCCTCACCATGCCCATATGGGGGCTGAGTACCTGTGTGTAAATTGCTGGGTGGAAAGCTAGTAATATGGGTGCCACCCTGATGATGGGGCCAGAGCAGGAGGCTGGCAAAGAGATGATAGGAATCTATGGGCATGGGGTGGAGAAATGTAATCACCAGCATGGAAAGGGTGGCAACAGCTGTAAAACTGGTCCCCTTTACCTTCCCCAGTGATTCCATCTCCTCCTGAGCGCTTACTCTTGCAATTATATCCTCTTGACACATATTTAATCTTTCATCTGTACTGGTTCCTTCCTCTCATCCTCCAGTAGACATAAATTTACCCTTTCTCCCCAAAGAGCTTCCCTAATATTTACCTCCCACTCTGCCCTTCCACTAACACTGCCCTCTCTAAGGTTGCCTCTAACCCAGTTGCCAAAACCAATCTTACTTGATTTTCTGCAGCTTTTAGTTCAATTCACTGTCCTCTTCCTGCCTTCCTGGGATTCCAGGACATAACTCCCCAGCTCTCCTACTTCTCTGACTGCTCTTTATATTTCTGCTGGCTCCTCTGTCTTTATCCATACTTTGAACATTATCATTTTCAGAGATAATGCTACCCCCATATGGCATCCTTATAAGAAGTAGTGAAAGAAGCCAGGTACAGTAGCTCACACCTGTAGCACCTTGAGAGGCCAGCATGGGCAGATCATGTCAGGAGCTCGAGACCAGCCTGGCTAACATAGTGAAACCTCGTTTCTATCAAAAATATAAAAATTAGTCAGGCATGGTGGTGCATGCCTGTAATCCCAGCTACTCAGGAGGCTGAGGCAAGAAAATTGCTTGAACCCATGAGGTGGGGGTTGCAGTGAGCTGAGATCATGCCACTGCACCCTAGCCTGGGCAACAGAGCGAGACTCCATCTCAAAAAAAAAAAAGAACTAGTGAAAGATACATCATCCTTTGGTGCATGGGTTGGCAAGCAGAGCTTGGACTGCATTTCAGTCCCTACTCGCCACACTCAGCCTGGTGCCCTTGTGCCATGAACACCTTGTGCAACTGCATATTGCAACCCAGGGCACTATCTGTGGTCATCATCTCTTTCTTGCTCTATCCTCTTTCCCTCTGTACCCTGTTGACTTTCATGGTTCCAATTTGAACCTACAGGTATCTTACTCAATCTCCAGACATCTATTCATCTACCTCCTGAACTTCTCTTCCTGGGTGTCCTGTGGGCATCCTAACTTTGCCATGGCCCAAACTCAGTTCAGATCTACGTGCTTGCATACTTATGCCTATCTTTCTGTATGCCCTCTCTTGGTTAATGACCCACCTTCCATCCTCTTATTCAGCTGACAGCTTCAAGATTATCGATGCCTCTTCCCTTTCCACAATTTAAGGCTTTTATCTTCTTCCAAGTTGACGACTAGAAGAACCTTCTAACCAGTTTCTCTATCTCCAGAGCCTCTGCCCTCCAAATCACTCTCCCCATTGCCACCAGATTTCTTCTTTTACACAGAAGTGAGCATATTTTTCCTTTGTCTCACAACCCATTTTGTCTTCTAATTAACCATAAGATAAAGTCCAGATGCTCAGGCATGGCATATAAAACTCTTTATATCTTGGCCCAAACCTATGAAACTTTTCCAGTCCTACACCTTGCCTCTGCTCCTGACACACTCCTTGCTCTTACCCACATCAGAATATGATGCACCCTTTCTTGAACATGATTTTATTCTCTGTGCCTTCGCTGGTGCCTTGGATGCCCTTCTCCTGTTCTTTGACTTGTAAAAATCTCATCCACTCCTCAAGATCATGCTCTCTTGTCACTTCTATTTTCAGGTACCCTCTGGTCCTCATTGACAGTGCTCTCTTCATTGCTTCTACAGACTACAGAACTATTGGTATGCTAGTACAGATAGTCTAAAAGTTGTTTTGCATCTCTTTCCTACTACACTGAGTTTCTTAAGGGCAAGATTAAGCTTTATTTGTCTCTATATCATCAGCAGCTTGTCCAGTGCCTAGTACATGGTAGATACTTAATAAAGATTTATGATTTGAATTGGGCAGGATGCTTGAACCTCATTTTGTGAAAGGACCAGTGATTCCTTTCTGTATAATTTTCAGCCCCTTCTTCAGATATTGAAAGAATAGATGGTAGATGGGCCCACTTAAAATAGTTGCTGTTATAACCCCAAGTTTTAGCTGAGTCTCTCTAGGGACATGGAAACTAATTTCTCAAATGACTGATTGGTGCCTGAGTATGGATTTTTCCAGATATCAGAGTTCCTGTGATGATTTTCAGTCTAAGAAGACCTAGATTCTAGGTTACACACACACTCATTGTTTTGAATAGCAGATACAGGGTTTCAGTGTTTTAGTTTTACCCTCTGTGGGTTCTAACCCAACATCTCACTAAGGGCTGAGATTTCAGGGCATGAAAAACAGAATCAACAAAAACAAGGTTTTTACAATCTCAAAACTTTGGAAAACTGCTGAGTTATCTTGAAAGCCTAGAGGTTTTGTAGAGAATCCGGTGAAACAATATTGATGCTTAAGGCTGACCACTGTCATTCTCTCCTGAGTTAAACCCAACAGGACATGCTGGACTACATAGGAGACATTCGTGGACTCCATGAAGACCAGATGGGTAGTGTTCTTGAAATGAGCACATGTCTATTTGCAGAACTCTGGTAGTAGCTTTGGAGTGGGTGGGAAAGAGCTTGGCTCCAATTTCTCCTCCAAGACAATTATTTGATTCTGATCCAATCAACAAGTGGCCATTGAAAATGCAGTGATTGGTCAGCAAACGAAGCCTACGGTAGGAAGAGCCTTCGGGTGCATGTATTGTGACAAATCAACCCGTCCTAAGCCCGACGCTTAATTACGGAACCTCTCAGCATCTCCCTCCCGCCTCGAGCCCGCTTTTGGCTTCTCACAAGGCTTCCTGGGGACAATTCCCCTATGCCAGAGTGAGTACTCGGGGTCTGGGCCCGTAGGGAACCCGTCAGCCTCCCTCCTGGAGCTGGCCTGATTGTAGCAAGGCGCCCGCGCAGCGCGGAGGCGGGAACCCATCGGGGTAGTGGGGGATCGCGCTCCGGCGCCGCCCAGGCGCGCAGGGCAATGGTGTGGTCGTGCGCGGCTGTGGGCGCGGGCCGACCTAGCGCGTCAGCCAGGCCGCCCCCGTCGGCCCTCCCCCGGGCGGGGCTAGCTCCGACGTCGCTGACTCAGCAACGCGAGGGGTAGTTTTGTCCCTCCGCGGACCCCGTTTCTCCCGACCTCAGACTCCTGGCCGCCGCAGCAGAGCCGGTTTCCTTCTTCCGGCGCTCCGGGTGTAAGAAGCCGGTCGGGCCACCTAGGCAGCGAGCCGCAGCGCAGTCCCGGAGCTCGCCCGAGGACCCTGGAAGCTACCGTTACCTCGCCGGGCACCGTGGGCGCCATGAGCAGCGCGGGTGAGGCGCCGCCGTGGTCCTCTCTGGAGGAGCTCCGCGGTCCTCGTGAGGCCCGGCGGCGGGGAAGGCTGGGGGCGATGGCGGGGAGGGAGCTTTCGGGGCAGGCTGGAGCGGCCTGGAGGGGCCCTGAAGGGAAACGGCGCCTTGGAGGTGGATGCTGCTCCTGGGTTTCCCCGCTGCAGCGGGCACCTCAGGATGCGCTTACCAAGTTAGATCCGGGATGCGGGAGCCCCAGATCAGCTCTTTCCCCCGGTCTTTTTGGCATTGAAATCCCGTTTGGTTTCCCAACAGGACTGAATTCGGAGAAGGTAGCTGCTCTAATACAGAAACTGAATTCCGACCCCCAGTTCGTACTTGCCCAGAATGTCGGGACCACCCACGACCTGCTGGACATCTGTCTGAAGCGGGCCACGGTGCAGCGCGCGCAGCATGTGTTCCAGCACGCCGTGCCCCAGGAAGGCAAGCCCGTCACCAACCAGAAGAGCTCAGGTATGGGCTTCCACTTCTCCCGTACTTTTCCTTGACCTTCCTGACAGCATCCCATTTTGGTGTCTTTACGAGTGGTCTTAAGTTCGTACTGAAAGAGCTGGTCGTAAATTCGTAGAGAATGAGGTACAGGTACAGGCAGGTCTAAGAACATTACCCATGTGGTTTGTTTTAGTGTACTGTGGCTTGTTAGCACATGCGGTTAGAGTACTAAAGTGACAAGTCCGTGAGCATACGTTTGAGTGTAATTCACTATATTATGTCCTGATGTTTACGTGGTTTGTAGCCCATGTCTTGCAGATCGATGGTCTTGGTCACAAAACAGAGCATTGCGGAAATGTTCATATTCTTGGAGGACTCTCCAGAAATGCCCTGAAGGCCCTATACAAATTTATGAAATAGGAAAGATACAATGTAATTACATTAAAATGCCATCAGGTGTTACTTTTAAAGCTGCTTCTTGGTTACAACTGAAGCTAATGTGTTGATGGGCTCAGTTCCCACCAGTAGATCAGTTTGTAACACTGGAGAAAGTTCTGTTCTCGTGTCTTACTGGTCAAGAAGTCTCGTTTTGCTCTCTACTTTCTTACACCACTCTCAGAAAAACAGCTACAGTGAAAGATTGGATTTCTAGGGATCTAATTAAGGAGCACATTCTCACCACAATATTGTAGTAAAAGGATTTTTAAAAAGTCTTTATCTACTTAAAAACGACTCCCAGTCTATCTGTATGAACAGGAAGCACATTAGTGCTTGTTTATAGTCAGTCAGAACTCACAAAGCACACGTTTCACGAATACATTTTATAGTATGTACGTTATACATCAATAAAGTTGATTTTTAAATGTTAAGGAAAAAGTCAAGACCTTACAATAATTAGTGTTTTGCTCTAGAAGAAAGTGCTTGGAGTGGTGTGAACTCTCAGGCTACAGATGATCCAGTTGGTAATGTTACAGTGGTCCTACATAGTTTAGATTGCAGTGATCTCTTAGGGAACAGGTCAGGTCTTACACATTTTGCAGTGTTACTTTAATATATACAAAAGATTCAAATAGCATGTGAGCTGTGTACTTTATTTTCATGCAGTTTTCACATCACCAGTGCATCCAGATCCCTTCTACTAGAAATATGTAGCATATAGAAGAGAGGTTGCATACAGATAAATCTAAGGAAAAGATGAACTATAGTAAGGCACTAGTGACTTTCAGAAAACACTATAGTTAACTGTAGAGTTTTTTTCTTGTTACAAAATTATTTTTGTTTAATGTACAATATTTACAAATACCAGGTGAATATTTTTGCTATATATTTGTCAGGTCTTTGTGTGTGTGTGTGTGTGTGTGTGTGTGTGTGTGTGTATGTGTGTTTAATGTGGGTTGATAGCCTATACATTGTTATGTAGTCTACCTACTTTTTTCACTTACCAATATATTATAAACATATTTTCATACCAGTAAAGTTATACCCAATACAACTCAAGGTTTTTCCTTCAGAATTTTCCTTCAGAGAAGAGAGAATTACCCTATATTTAAGACCTTGAAGACTTTTCTAATGGGCACTCTCAGTTAATTTATTTTGAAGTAGAGTACAATTTGGAGAAGACTTTATTCTGAAAAACCTCAGATGCATACATTTTTGCATGCTTACAGAGATCCTTTTATTGAATCAGCTTCTTTTAAAAGGTGACAAATTTGAATAAATTGATGTTGTAAATAGACCTTTTAAATGAAGACCACTTAAGTCAGAACAGGAAGTGGTGACGTGGAGTTTGTGATTATACACATACAGGACACATGAAGAATCTGATTGTGTAGTTGATGCTTGGTATAGAATTTTCAGGGACAGCATCATGCATGGATTCAAAACATTGCTGTGACTCAAACATTCTAGATGGAAGAAAGATGACGTGTGCCGATTGAAAGAATGGATCTAATGATGGCACAGATACTGACTGCTAGGTACATGTGAAGATTGAATCAGTGTGAAAATGACATGTAAAGTGGGAAACACAGTGCTTCTAAGTCCATTTATTATGTTAACATGATTTTAAATCTAAGATATATTTAAATTACTAAAGTATTGGCCAGATGCTGTGGCTCATGCCTATAATCCTAGAGCTCTGGGAGGCTGAGAATAGGCGGAGTAGATCACTTGAGGTCAGGAGTTTGAGACCAGCCTGGCTGACATGGCAAAAGCCTGGCTCTACTAAAAATACAGAAATTAGGTGGGCGTGGTGGCATGCACCTGTAATTCCAGCTACTCAGAAGGCTGAGGCACGAGAATCAGGAGGCAGAGGTTGCAGTGAGCTGAGATGGCACCACTGCACTCCATCCAGGGTGACAGAGTGCGACTCTGTCTCCAAAAATAAAAAACTAAAATATTATGGGTAGACAATTTGCTATTCGTATAATCTTTAAGTGTTGATAAAATCCAGTTAGGCAAATATCTGCCCTTTTTTTTTTGACTTATCAGTGGAACAATGGAGTATTGACTTATGTTAAGGTCAGCCTATATTGAAACATATTGAAATGCATATTCCAGATTAAAGGGTAGAGGCTTTTTTTTCTTTATTTTTTGAGACAGAGTCTTGCCCTGTTACCCAGGCTGGAGTACAATGGCGCAGTCTTGGCTCACTGCAACATCTGCTTCCTGGGTTCAAGCGATTGTCATGCCTCAGTCTCCTGAATGGCTGGGATTGCAGACACGTGCAACCATACCCGGCTAATTTTTGTATTTTTAGTAGAGATAAGGTTTCACTGTGTTGACCAGGCTGGTCTCAAACTCCTAACATCAGATGATCCACCCACCTTGGCCTCCCAAAATGCTGGGATTACAGGCATGAGCCACTGCACCCGGCTGGATGGGTAGGGCTTTTTAAAGCTTTTGCTAGATATTGCCAAATTGCATTCAGATACTTTGTACCTATTTAGATCCCTATCCAGATTGATAATGATGCTTATTTCCCCAAATAAATAAATGAAATGTTGTTTCCCCACTTAACAGATGTCTTATCATGAACTTTTAAAACTGCTTCTACAGTTTGTATCTTTTTTGGCCCCTGAATGATCTGTTTGTGATCTCTGTTCATGGTTTTCTAGCATGTTTCTTTTTCTAATGTGATTTTCTTGGGTGATTTGTAATGGATTCTTTATTTGATATTTAAAGAGTGTTTGTGTTATAGATATTAAACCTTTGCATATATATTGCTAAAAATACCACCTTTCTTTTTTTGTTTTGTTTTTAATTTTTCTGCTCTTACTGATTTACTCTTTCTGAATTGTCCAGATTGTGTCATGAGTTCGTGGTTGGAAAATAACAGTTGGAGCAATGCTATCTGTGTGAACCCTCATAATTTCTTGATGTGCTTTCTTGTTTCAGGGCGATGCTGGATCTTTTCTTGTCTGAATGTTATGAGGCTTCCATTCATGAAAAAATTAAATATTGAAGAATTTGAGTTTAGTCAATCTTACCTGTTTTTTTGGGACAAGGTATGGGACTGATCTTGCCAGATTCTTTTTGTATCGATATCAGCCTCCGTAGGGACTGCCTCTTCATTTGTTGCTTTTCCAGTTGCAGCCTGCCCTTTCATGATAGGTGAAACACCTTTCATTCTGACTTCCAGAGTATCAAAAGTTGACTCTTTCAAAGGCAGAACTATTTTTGGTTAAGTGTCTATTTTTTTGCAATGAAATAATAAACTTACTGACTTACCTTACTGCTTGTCTATTTGAAATTTTGAATTTTATAATCAATATTCAATTGAATATATCTCCCTTTTAAACATCTTTTTAGGTTATTTGTTCTTTTCTAGGACCTAATTTCCCTTCTTTAGTACTTGTCTGAAAAAGAGTAAAGAATTTTATTTATTTATTTATTTATTTTTGACACAGTCTCGACTCACTGTGACCTCTGCCTACCGGGTTTAAGCCTTCCTCCCAACTCAGCCTCCTACGTAGCTGGAATCACAGGCACATGCCAGCAAGCCCAATTAATTTTTGTATTTTCAGTAGAGACAGGGTGTTTGACCATCTTGGCCAGGCAGGTCTCAAACTCCTGACCTCAAGTGATCTGTCTGCCTCAGCCTCCCAAAGTGCTGGGATATCAGACGTGAGCCACTGTGCCTGACCATATTCCTTTTCCTAATCTTCAAAATGTATATTGCTAACCTGGTTTAATGGCTCATGCCTGTAAGCCTGTAATCCCAGCACTTGGGAACCTGAGGTGAGAGGATTGCTTCAGCCCAGGAATTCGAGACCAGTCTGGACATAGCAAAACCCTGTCTCTACAGAAAATAAGGGAATTAGCCAGATGTGGTGGTGCACACCTGTACTTCCAGCTACTCAGGAGGCTGAGGTGGGAGGATTGCTTGAGCCCGGGAGGTTAAGGCTGCAGTGAAATTGCACCACTGCCCTCCAGCCTAGGCAACAGAGCATGACCCTGTCTAAAAATAAGAAAATCTATATAATGTAAGTGTTCATTAAATGTTTATTGATTAAAGACTCTAAATACCAGGTTTTGTTTTAATATTGGAATATAAGCACTGTACACATATACACAATATATTGGGATACATACACAGGTATAAGAAGAAACTTCCAATATTCTGATGAAATCAGATACAATGTTTAATTACCAATTTTAGTTTAAAAGTACTTATTATGGTGCTTGTTTCAGCATCGCATATACCCAAACTAGGATGATACAGAGAAGATTAGCATGGCCTCTATAGCATGACATGCAAATTCATGAAATACTCATGTTTTTAAAAAGAAGAAAAAAAAAAACTATTGTGTTGGTTTCATGGTAATTACAAGACTCCCATTCTGTTGATAATGCCAATAAAATTATTGGCTCTTTTTTCTAATTTTATTTAACTTTCTTTACTCTTTAGGTTGAACGCTGTTATTTCTTCTTGAATGCTTTTGTGGACACAGCCCAGAGAAAGGAGCCTGAGGATGGGAGGCTGGTGCAGTATTTGCTTATGAACCCTGCAAATGATGGTGGCCAGTGGGATATGCTTGTCAATATTGTTGGTAAGAGTTCTTTCTTTAATGGAACTGAAACTCAGCATGATTAAGCCTCTGTAGGTAGGCACTGGCCATTTCTTTGGTGGTTACATACAGAGTGGAATCGGTCTCCACGAAGGATATATAGTTACTTCCAAGGACCTTTATTTCCCATTCTCACCTGTAGAGTGACTTTCTTAAGTGAGGGGTAAGCAGATAGCTACTGTGAAGGTTGGGCTGGAAAAGAAAAGGTAGTATTAAGTAGTACTAACTTTCCATGAAAAAACTGTTGTCCTTTCCATTGATAGAATCAAGAAACACATTAAAACTGCAGCTGTTTTAAAAATATCTTCAAAACATTATCTTTTGGGGAAATCTCATCATGCTGAGAACTTTACAGAAGTATGATAAATACACTTGATCTTGACCAAAAGGCTGAGAAGTGACAAGGTATCATAGATAAAAAGAATAGAATTAATTCTAGTTAGATAAATATGCACATTAAAAACCTGCTTAGGCTGCGTGAGGTGGCTCAGGCATCCTAGCACTTTGGGAGGCCGGGGCAGGAGGATTGCTCAAGCCCAGGAGTTTGATACCAGCCTGGGTAACATAGTGGGACCCTGTCTCTATAGAAAATAAAACAAAATTAGCTGGGCATGGTATCATGTACCATAGTTGCAGCTACTCAGGAGGCTGAGCCTGGGAGTTTAAGACTGCAGTGGGCCAGAATTGCGTCACAGCACTCTAGCCTGAGTGACAGAGTAAAACTCTGTCTTCAAACAAACAAACAAAAATCCCTGCTTAATGATATGAAGTATAGGATTTTCTGAATTAAGCCAGCAAAATATGGCCTAATTTTTAAAACAATCACTATTTTTGGCAGGGTTTCTAATCTTTTACCGTATTGAACACTGGAAATTTGTTTTCTTTCAGAAAAATATGGTGTTATTCCTAAGAAATGCTTCCCTGAGTCTTATACAACAGAGGCAACCAGAAGGATGAATGATATTCTGAATCACAAGGTACAGTGTTTGAAGCAGGGTTGTACTGAATACTTAAAGTACTTAGTAGTGTACTTTCCTTAAAACTTATTTTTTAAAGGGGGTTCCTGGGTATATAGTGTATATAGTTTGTATACAAGATAACTACTGATGTCAATGTCTGTCAAAAGCAATGTAGCTACATATTGTTTAAAAATAGTTAAAATTAGAGGGCTTTTCCTTATAAAAAAACTTCCACCTTTATTTCTATTGATTTTAATGTTTTCTTAGGGGAGTATTTAGGAAATAAAGACCTATGTCCAATTAATATTGGCCACAAGCACTTAGGGCGTTGTGTCTCTCACTTGGTTCTAGTGGAGGTGGGCTAGAACTCCTTTATATGATAGTAAAACAAAAAAGAACTATTTGCAAGATGCCTTTAAAGAGGGTGCTATGTTCTGAGACTTCCCCAGACCACATCAATGTGGTTTATCCACCCACTAAAGAGTTGATGCAGTTACTGAACTGCTTTTTATTTGCTTCAGTTTATCTTAATGAATCATTATGTCTTGTCTACATAACCAGTTTTCCCAAGGAGAATTACAATTCCTACAGGGATGCTGCTTTGCTAGCCAACCATCCTTTTTGAGAACTGGGAGTTGCCAGAATCTGCTGTCCTAATCCATGAGGCTAAAATGGGATTTTTCATCTTCCTGGGAGAAGATTATATTTTAAAATAAACTATAGATGTGTTTCCCTAACATTAGAAGTAGGTTATTTTCTACCCTGAAAACACTTTTCGCCTTTATCCAAAGGCTAAAAGATCATTAATAGTATGGCATTGATTTTATTTGAAGTGAGAGCAACATCTTCTTTAGCACTTGGTTAGATTTCCGTTTATCTTGGGCAGCTAAAAAAAAAAAGAAAATTTTACTGGAGGATGGCATAACCATGGTCATCGTCAGTTGGCAGAGAAGGTAAAATGGACAGCTGTTGAAATTCTAAGTAAAAAATCTACCAGAGTAACTTAGTGGCATAATTATCTTGTCTCCTGCTTTTTCTGAGTGATAGGAATTATGTAATCAGATGTTTTTCCCAAGCCCAGGCACATAAAACATCTTTACATGATATTTGCAGAGCAAGAGCAGTTCCATCTAGTACTTTGGAGGAATAATTTATACCTTTTCTCCTTATGGAAAGTATTTTTAGCTATGCGTTTAAATGGACAAGTTGAAGAAAAACATTTGCCTTTATGAACTTTGCATGAGTATGGTTTGAGCTATACATCGATTAAAATTAAATAGAACTAGCGTTGGTCTATGAGGCTCATTTACAATTGAATTTGGGTAACTATTGGAGTGCTGAATAAGTTTCTATCATAGATGAGAGAATTCTGTATACGACTACGGAACCTGGTACACAGTGGAGCAACCAAAGGAGAAATCTCGGCCACACAGGATGGCATGATGGAGGAGGTAATAACGAAATTTGGATTTTTTTTGTGACCCTTCTAAAGAACTCAGAATATTCCCATCTGTTAAATTAATGATTAGGAAGTATACATCATGAAAACAAATGTTTAATTGAATTTAAAATTACTTATTTTACAGCTGAAAAAACTGAGCTTAAAACTTACTTTGCCTTTTAGTATAGGACTTGGACTTAGGTTTTCTAATTCCTAGTTTAGTGGTTTGTATAATCATTCTTTTATCATTTCATAAATATTAAAAACATTTTATGAGTTTGGCACTGAGGAAACAGATGAGAAAGATATAGTCACTGCTCTTAAAGAGCTCAGTCTCTTGGGAAAAAGAAAACACATCTATAATTATAATAAATCCTATGCTAGATGTGTAAAAACTGATTTGGTGGTCATAGAGGAGGGAGTGACTAGCTCAGTGAACTGAAGGTTACATAGGGAAGATATTTGAACCACGTCTTGAAAGAGAAGTCAGAATTTACCAGGTAGATAACAAGGAAGACCATTCTAGGCAAAAGGAATTGTATGAATAGTGCCATGAACAAAGATAGAATCTTCAGGGAATAATGTGGCTGAAACATATAACTTGTGTCAGTATGATGGGTAGCAAATTAAGCTAGAAAGGCAGAGATGTAAGGGATGTTGCAGGTATGTCAGAACTTTTGGCTTTTTTCTGTGTAAATAAAGATGAGCTGTTGATGGTTATATTTGTTAAAATAATGTATGTAAAAACACTTTGGAAAATGTAAAAAAACACTAAACAAATAGGAGGTGGTAATATTATTTATGATCAAGACAGTTAAGAATTTTTATTACTAATACATCTATATCCAGAATAAATATACATAAAACTGAAATTGGTTTGAGGAAAGAATAAATGTTTCCCTTTGTCAGCCAGTGGGCCCTTTGTTAGGCTTCCTTTCAGGACTGTGTGGAATTAAAATGGCCTACTTTTTTTCACTGCAATGGAGAACACTAATGCTTCACTCATGTTATCCTTTAAATTTTAGAGAGGCAGCATAGTGGAGTAGTGGAGTGTGTTATCTCTGGAATCAGGCTGTCTGAGTTTTAGTCTTCTCATTACTTAGTAGACGTATATCCTGGGGCAAGTTCCTTAAGCTGCTCTAAAGACTCAGTTCATGTTTAACATGTCTAGCCTAGTGTTTTACACAATAGCTTTTTCTTAAATATTTGTTAAGTGGACGAATGCAGAAATTTCATTTACCAAATGCATTTAAATAACCTAATTTTTATCTCAAATTCTTACGGAAGAGAGGCATCTTAGTATAGTAGGAAAAAATAGGCTTTGAAGTCAGACATACATGGATTTAAATTCTGGCTCTTTTACTTAACAGTCTGTCATCCTAGATAAGTTAGTTAACCTGTCTGAGGTTCAGTTCAGGATCTAAAATACTTTCCTTATTGGATTTTTGGGGAATCAAATAAGGAATTAAACATAAGCATGCAGGCATAGTTCCTGGCACATAGCAGGAATTCTGTAAATGTTACTTCTCTTCCCTTCCTGCTTGGAATGATCTTGCAGAAGCTGTATCTCCTAAATAATTTGCCTTTATTTAGGATTAGGTTAAGATGGTGGGGGTATAGTAGGAATGAAGGTTCTGTGAACAGTTATGGAAAAGGGCCCAGACAATACTGCTATAGATTGTAAACATCCATTTGGCCTTTGATGTTTTCTTTAATGATCTTTGAGCTAATGGTTCATCTAAGATTCATGTCCTCATCATTGGTAGAGTATGATTATTGGCTGATAAGAATTAGGGCAGATATGTTTCACATATTTTTTTCCTCCCCTACTCTTGCCTCAGAGAAATAGTAAGATCCTACTTTACCCAGTCCTTCGTATGAATGTTTTATAGGATTATTTACTTAATGATGCTACCTAAACTATTTACTAAAGAATTTTGTGTGTAAGGGTTTTTTCCCCCTTAGAGACAGAGTCTCGCTTTGTTGCCCAGGCTGGAGTGCGGGGGTGCAGTCGTAGCTCCTGGACTCAAGTGAGCCTCCTGCTTCAGCCTCCCAAGTAGCTGGGACTACAGGTGCATGCCATCATGTCTAGTTAATTTTTTAAAAACACTTTTGTGGAGATTTAGTCTCATATGTTTCCTGGGCTGATCTCCACCACCTGGGCTCAAGCAATCCTCCCACCTCAGCCTCTCAAAGATTGTAGGTATTATAAGCATGAGCCACCATGCCTGGTCCTGTGTATAAGGTTTTAAAGTTTTTACAGTCCCCCAAATGACTCCTTTTTATTGAATCTGACTCTTTGGTAATGGAGAGTCTAGCTGCAGTTTTAAAGTCACAAATTAGTACCTATGATTTGCCTATAACCTAGTAGGCAAGTCAAAATAATGACTTAATTAACAGCCATGAAGCTCAGATGGCTTTGAATTTATTAAAACACATTTTAATATGTTTATGCTAAAGACATTTTTACTGAGAGAAGTGAGGTGCAGGCTGCTTGTTGAGATGACCGACAAGGCATATTTGTTTTAGAGCTGTGTAGTCACCTCTATTGCAATGTTATTTCAGTGTCCATTTTTGTAGCCTGCAGATCCTCTTAAGATTATTAATGTATTCTCGGTTGGGCACAGTGGCTCACGCCTATAATTCTAGCACTTTGGGAGGTTGAGGCAGGTGGATCGCTTGAGGCCAGGAGTTTAAGACCAGCCTGGCCAACATGGCAAAACCCTATCTCTACTAAAATACGAAAAAAAATAGCTGGGCGTGGTAGTGCACCCCTGTAATGACAGCTGCTTGAGTGGCTGAGACATGAGAATCACTGGAACCCTTCAGGTGGAGGAGGCCAAGATCGTGCCACTGAACTCCAGCCTGGGTGACAGAGTAAGGCTCTGTCTCAAAAAAAAAAAAAAAAAAAAAAAAAAAAAACCAGAACCCAAAATCTCTGTCTGTTAAAAAACAAAATGTAGCCAGGTATAGTGGTGACACTTGTAATGCCAGCTACTTGGGAGGCTAAGGCAGGAAGATCACTTGAGTCCAGAAGCCCAGGAGTTCAAGTGCTACCTGGGCAACATTGTGAGACCTCATCTCTAAAATCAGTCAAAGGCCCAAAACAATGTTTGTCAGTGCCACAAAAAGGGAAAAGAAGCCATTATGATTGACTTAAATTCTACAGCAGTGGCTCTTGCTATTAAAAACAATACGTAGTCCTAACTTGTCCCAAACCCACAAAGTCAATTTCCCTGAGAATAGAACCTAATTATCTGTATTTTTATTTTAAAGACAACTTTGATTAAAAAGTACATTTTTAACATCAAATATATAAAATGTTGGGGTTTGATGGCATATACTACACAGGAGGCTGAGGTGGGAGGATCACTTGTGCCCAGGAGTTCCAGGCTGCAGTGAGCTATGATTGTCACCATTTCACTCCAGCTTGAGTGACAGAGCAAGACACCATATCAGAAACAAAAGAAATTTCAGAGTGTATTTTGGAAGTGAAGCTGTCAGGACTTGCTAATTAATTGGATGTGGAGGACAAGGAAAAGGGAAGTATTGGGATAATGTCCTGGAATATTGAAGAGTGAATTTACAGATAGGAAAGAAGGCTTTTGGCAGTTATGACAGTGTGAGGGAACCAGTATGTAGAAAAGATTAGCAGGTGTGAATGAGAGAAACAATAATAAAGAAGCAAGGTTTTGAAAGAGGGAAAGAATAGATGTGGTCTAAAGTAGGGCTGTGAGACTTCAATGTGCACATGAATCACCTTGGGATCTTGTTAAAATGCAGATTGATTGAGTAGGTGTAGGGTGGGGCCAGATAGTCTGCATTTCTATTTCCTGATATAAACACCTCTAAAATAATCTCAAGATCATTATTTAACTGAGTTATCATCTATGTGAGTTCATTCTCTTTAACATCACAGAAGTGCATAGTTTTAAAGTGTACTTTTTTTTTTTGAGTTGGAGTTTCCCTTTTGTTACCCAGGCTGAGTGCAATGGCACGATCTCGGCTCACTGCAACCTCCGCCTCCTGGGTTCAAGCAATTCTCCTTCCTCAGCCTCTCGAGTAGCTGGAATTACAGGCACGTGCCACCACACCTGGCTAATTTTGTATTTTTAGTATAGACGGGGTTTCTCCATGTTGGTCAGGCTGGTCTCAAACTCCCAACCTCAGATGATCTGCCCGCCTTAGCCTCCCAAAGTGCTGGGATTACAGGTGTGAGCCACCACGCCTGGCCTAAAGTGTACATTTTTAGGTCTTTCTGTGCCTGAAAACACATTTAATGCCTCTAGAGGCATCTGCTTTTCTGCCTGCTTTTGCAGGCATAGGTGGTTTTAGTTTTTTTTTTTTTTTAAAGAAGCAGATCTTTGCCCTTCTTTCATTGCCTACCAGAAAGTAGTAGAGAATTGTCTTCCCTTCTCCCCTTCCTCTGTGAGTACACAGTCACTAAGGTAGGTTCCTTACTCCTCTCCTATAACTAGCTTATTTACCCACAGCACTGTACTTTCTTCAAAGTTGAGCTGTTTTCTGTGACTGCTTTAGTGTTCTTGTAACCATTCTATTCTTTGATCAATAGTCATTTTACCTTTGAGACTTTCTCCGTCAGTAAAACTAAAAAAGTTGGGGTAGACTGTGCACAGTGGCTCATGTCTCTAATCACATTGCCTTGGGTGGCCAAGGGAGGAGGATCACTTGAGCATAGGAACTTGAGACCAGTCTGAGCAGCAGAGACCCCATCTACAAGAAAATGAAAAAATTAGCTGGATGTGGTGGTCTGTGCCTGTAATCCTAGCTACATGGTAGGCTGAGGCTATAGGATCATTTGAGCCCAGGAATTCAAGGCTGCAATGAGCTATGATTATACCACTGCACTCCAGCTTGGGCAATAGAGTGACACCCTGTCTCTTAAAAAATTTTTTTAAAGTTGGGGCAAATGATTGTAGGGCTTTACATTTTTATACAGTAGAATTAATTAATATTTTTACAGTGCTTTAGACTTTACTATATTAGAGTTTCTCAGAAACCCAGTATTGCAAATACAAATGAAGACTAAGATTCTGTCTCTTCTGCAGTGGTTTCAAGCACTGAAATCTTTTAGCCATAACAGTGGAAAGGTAGAATTAGACATAGATGATAAGAACTTAGAATACTAACATGAGAGTTTGCCGCAATTGAACAGGCACTGAGAAATCAGGAAGATTTTTGAGCAGAAGAATAAATAATAGAAGTTTTGCTCTCTTTCAAGTAGTTTGGTTGTTATCTTTAGACTGCCTTACTGTTCTAACCTCTCCATTCTGTGTCTGCCTGTAGCTGCCTTAAACAACTGTTTAAGGTTCTTGCCCTTTTTTCTTTTTTTGACAGAGTCTTGCTCTGTCTCCCAGGCTGGAGTACAGTGGGCGATCTTGGCTTACTGCAGCCTCTGCCTCCCAGGTTCAGGTGATTCTCCTGCCTCAGCCTCCTGAGTAGCTGGGATTACAGGCATGCACCACCATGCCCAGCTAATTTTTGTATTTTTAGTAAAAACGGGGTTTCACCATGTTGGGCAGATGGTCTCGATCTCTTGACCTTGTGATCCACTTGCCTCAGCCTCCCAAAGTGCTGGGATTACAGGCATGAGCAATAGCGCCCAGCCAGGTTCTTGGCCCTTCTAAGACTTATGACTGACTCTCAACTGCTGCATCTTTTCCTCCTCCTTTGCACTTGATGTCTATCATGAGTATGGGAATTAATTCAATCCCATATAATTTGTCTTTAAATTGGGATCTACGCCTTTTTTCCCCTTATTTCATATCTCATTCTTTTGCCTTTCTCTCCTGATTCCATTTTTTTTAACCATGTTATACTTCAGCAAGTCATTTAAAATAAACAGGGAGTTTTTTGTTTGTTTGTTTGTTTTTTGAGATAGGTCTTGCTCTGTTGCCTAGGCTGGAGTGCAGTATCAGGATCACAGCTGCAGCACAGCTCACTGCAGCATCAATCTCCCAGGCTCAAGTTACCCTCCCACTTTAGCCTCCCAACATGCTGGTATTACAGGCATGAGCCACTATATCTTGCCTGAAAATATTTTTAGAAATCTGTTACAGTGGAGCTCCTTTATAAAATGAGACTTGAGAGGTAGGACCCTTCTTTATAATTTATCTTCTTACGAAATATGTTTAAACTGGAAATAGGGCTTGGTCCTTTCTGGCACCAGTTGCAGCTTTTCTAGTTACATGTTGCTAGAAAGGGACTATATAATCCACAGTGTTGTAGGTTAGTTTAAGTTCCCGATTTAATTAGCTAAAGATATAAAATCATAATCAGAAGACAAATGGCCCCAAGAGGCAAGTGCAGATGCATTCAGCATAGCTTCCCTTGACACCCACCCCCAGGGTACAAGTGAAGGGTCTCCATCAATCAAAAAATTGAGCTCAATTTTGGGCAGGCTGCCCTTTATACTTTGGTACTCATATCACAATTTTAGGGGACCTTTCTCAGTAATCCATATTTAAGGAAATAGTTAGAAACATTGGCTGCTTTTGTTCTTTTTAAACCAGACTCAGAATGAATAGGATCGCATCATTGTTCATTTGAGGAGTTGAGGAAAAGCAGAATCAGTTGCCAGGTGTCATTGAGCCATGTATATCTTTGCCTTCAGCTTTCTAGCATTTTGGAAAGCCCATATTCCGAGTCCACCCCCTTTATCAGGTTGGTTCTAAATTTGGTTTGAAATGACAAAAGTGCTCAGGGCTGGTTGCGGGCTGGACTTGGTGGCTCACACCCATATCCCAGCCCTTTGGGAGAGAGGAGAGTCATTTGAGGGTGAGTTCGAGACCAGCCTGGCCAATGTGACAAAACTCTGTCTCTACTGAAAATACAAAAAATTGGCCAGGCATGGTGGTTCATGTCTGTAATCCCAGCTACTTGGGAGGCTGAGGCATGAGAATGGCTTGAACCCTGGAGGCAGAGGTTGCAGTAAGCTGAGATCATGCCACCACACTCCAGCCTGGGTGACAGAGTGAGGCTCTGTCCCCACTCCCAAAGAAAGTCATGTGTTCGGTAAATATTTCTTTAACATATGTACCTGACACTGTTCGAGGCATTGGAGATTGAACAGTGAACAAAACAGAAAAGAATACCTTTGTGTAGTTTACGCTCTAGTAGGCAAAGCAAAGTGTACAAGAAGAAGAAGTACAATATGCCAGAAGATAAGTGCTGTGGAGAAAAATAAAGGAGAAAAGATAAGAAGTACTGGGATGGGAAGTGAGCGATTTTAATTAAAGTCACAAATACATTTCCCTAAATGGGCTAATTGTTTGTTTCAATATTAATTTAATGTGTAATTATATTCTTAGGAATATGGTTGTACTCATTAATTTCTATGTAATCTCTTGTGTTCAATGTCCAGTATCTTTTGTCCTGAATGCCAAGTAGATCTTTTGAGAATCAGGTGACACTCCTGTGTTGCCCACCAGAGAGCAGACTTGGATATCTAAAGCTCACTGCCCAGGGAATGATTTTTCAGAATTGCAGAGTCTCTTATCAAGGAAATAAAGTATCAGAGACCATGGAAGTTATTCTTTGGAGCATTTTTAAAAAATTAGAGCTCATTTAAGCCAGGTGTGGTGGCTCAACGCCTGTAATCCAAGCACTTTGGATTACTCCTGAGGTCGGGAGTTCAAGACCAGCCTGACCAACATGGTGAAACCCTGTCTTAAAAAAAAAAAAAAATTAGGCCGGGCGTTGTGGTTCATGCCTGTAATCCCAGCACTTTGGGAGGCTGAGGTGGGCGAATCACGAGGTCAGGAGATCAAGACCAGCCTGGCCAACATGATGAAACCCCGTCTCTACTAAAAAATTAGAAAAAAAAAAAAAAATTAGCTTGGCATGGTGATGCACACCTGTAGTCCCAGCTACTCGGGACGCTGAGGCAGGAGAACTGCTTGAACCCACGAGGCAGAGATTGCAGGAAGTCTAGGTCACGCCACTGCACTACAGCTTGGCAACAGTGCGAGACTCCATGTCAAAAAAAAAAAAAAAAAATTAAAGCTCATTTAATTAACTGTCGTTATTTGGTGCAGAGTCACATATTCCTTCTAAAATGTTACAGACTGAAATATTAATGACTTTGGATAATTTATAGTGATGGTAAACAAATAGTATAAAACAAAGCAACACATCTCAAGTTACAAAGCTTTTTTTTTTTTGAGATGGAGTTTCGCTCTTGTTACTCAGGCTGGAGTGTAATGGCGCGATCTCGGCTCACTGCAACCTCCACCTCCTGGGTTCAGGCAGTTCTCCTGCCTCAGCCTCCTAAGTAGCTGGGATTACAGGCACGCGCCACCACGCCCAGCTAATTTTTTGTATTTTTAGTAGAGACGGGGTTTCACCATTTTGACCAGGATGGTCTCGATCTCTTGACCTCGTGATCCACCCACCTCGGCCTCCCAAAGTGCTGGGATTACAGGCGTGAGCCACTGCGCCCGGCCACAAAGTTTTACTAGAATCTAAAGAGAAAGAAATATCACCCTTATCCTTATTTATGCCTTAGCTATATCTTTGATAAAATTCAGATTTATAAAACATAGGTGATAGGGCATAAGTATTGTCTTACAAAAGGACTCACTACAGAATTCATTTAGATAGCAGAAATGTGGATTTCCTCTAATGTATTTGGGAGAAGGAGGAATTTAACACTTTTTGTTTCAAATAGGGAGTCAAGTGCATAAGTTATTTTGCATATTCTAGTGTAAAACGTTTGTATTTATCTTTAGAATATGTTTAAAAGTAAACAGAAATTCACATAGTTATCTTTGTCTTAATTGGGCCTGGCCTTGCCTCCTTTTTTGGCCAGGGCCTGGCTGAGCTGGATTTACCACCCTTGGGTAACTGAGAAATGATCTAATTGTTTCCACTACTACATATAGATAAACATGTAACAATAGTTACTAGTTCAAAGTACTAGTCTTTAAAACCATTTAAGTCTTTAAAACCTTTCTAATCTAAACATATTCTGACTGTACACCTTCATTGTCATTGACTTGATCGTAGTTACCAGTGGCAGTGTCCTCCTCATAATGACAGATGCCTAAGTTGTCATTTGTAGCCTTGGCACTGAGCAAATGCAAAATGACTGTTCCATGTGAATCCCAAACAGAGCTCATTAATCCTTGGCTAGAGTAACTCAATTATAGTTGCTTATGTGATACCCTGCCTCTTCTTTTCTGTGGTAGAAACTAACTTGAGAGTGACACCGTGTTAAAGAGAGATTATTTAATGACCAGATGTTCAGGCTCATGACACATATAATAAACCTTAATAAAGGAACGTTCTTTCTTGGAAAACAGAACAAAACAAAACAACAAGCTTAACTTCTGTAAGATAACTTGCTTCTGTTAAGATAGTAGAATCACAGCAGTGAAGAACAAATTGCTCATATACATAGCAATATGTGTGAATTTCACAGGTATTATGTCCGCCAAAGGAAGCCACACACAAAAGATAATATGTTCTTTGAATACTTATATGTGAAGTTAAAGGACAGGCAAAACTAATCGATGGTTATAAAGTAAAAATAGTGGTTATCTGGTGGAAGTTATGAGTTATTTACAGCAAAGGAGCCAGAGAACTTCCAAAGCCCCGGAAATGTTCTGTATTTTGATGTGAATGATGGTTACATGGGTATATATGTATGTTTTTAATAAAAAAACGAAATTGAGCTGTATACTTAAGATTAGTGTGTTTTACACACTTAACATATGTTATGCTTGAGTTAAAAAGTAAGAACAAGAAATTAGGTCACGGAGTTTAGATTTGTTGTGGGAGGTAATAGGGAAACATTGGATCTTCAACAGGGAAGTGAGTTGACAAAAGTAGTGCTTTTTAACATTTCTTATCCTGTGGTGATATGGAGAAAGGAACAGTGTTCAGATTAACTGGTATACCTACCACATGTCCCCAGCCCTGCTAGATGCTATAAAGGACACAAAATATCCATGATCATGTTCTTTAAGAAGTTTATAATCTTTTATGGGAGACAAGTTATATGAACCCTACAAAGTTACAGTAAATGGTAGATAGATGGAGTTTTGGAAACAGCATTAAAGTCAGACCTGTGTTCAAATCCTAATTCTGCCATTTACTGGCTGTATAACTTTAGGCAAGTGATTTATTTCCCTGAACCATGATTTCTTTATCTGTAAGAGGGGGATAATATCTACCATCTTTGTTGAGAGGCTTAAGAGATATGATAGTGAAAGTACAGCACAGTAGATGGTCAGTAAATCTTCCCTTTTTAAATCCTGTAGCCAAGGGGCAATACTTTGTTGTTGTTGTTGTTGACAGCATGTGACCTCAGTTTAGATTGTGGTTTTCTGCTTGGGCTATATGACCTTAAGTAAATTACTTGGTTTCTTTGTGTCTCAATATCTGATTAAAAAAGAGCAAGAAGGAAAAAAACGGTGAGGGGGCAGTGGAGGGAATTATACCTTGAGAGGGTGTTATGAGAATTAAGTGGACCTAGCCAGATACATAGTATCTAGCACAAAATAGGCACACTTGGTAAATATGAAATTTGTTTCTCTTGAACTTGATAGCAGATACAAATGTGTGGTATAAATAATGCAGGTAATAGGTGATTGGATCAGGGTGGTGACTGTAGGTGTAGAAGGGAGAGGCAGATCATAGTGTTACATTTTTAAAAAGACAAGGACATCTGATATAGAAGAGTAAGTACTTGTGCCTCTGCACAGTGGCTCACGCCTGTAATCCCAGCACTTTGGGAGGCCGAGGTGGGCAGATCACAAGGTCAAGAGATCAAGACCATCCTGGCCAACATGGTAAAACCCCATCTCTACTAAAAATACAAAAAACTTAGCTGAGCATGGTGGTGTGTGCCTGTAGTCCCAGTTACTTGGGAGGCTGAGGCAGGAGAATTGCTTAAAACCAGAAAATGGAAGTTGGAATGAGCCAGGATCACTACCACTGCACTCCAGCCTGGCAACAGAGCAAGACTCTGTCAAAAAAAAAAAAGGAAGAGGAAGAATACTTTCTATATTCTGTCCTTGTGCAAGGTATGTCTCTTTTTCTACTTTTTTTGGAGATGGCGTGTCACTCTGTCACCCAGGCTGGAGTGCAATGGCACAATCTCGGCTCACTGCAACCTTTGCCTCCCGGGTTCAAGCAATTCTCTTGCCTCAGCCTCTGAGTAGCTGAGATTATAGGTGTGTGCCACCAGGCTCAGCTAATTTTTTTGGATCTGTAGTAGAGACGGGGTTTCACCATGTTGGCCAGGCTGGTCTCAAACTCCTGATCTCTCCTGGCCTTATCTTTGCATTCCTATAAAATGAAAACAATATAAAATACATCCTTGGATTGTAATGATGTTAACTTGAAGGTATTGTGACATCATTAGAAAATATGTTGTCTCACAACCCAAAAAATTATACCTTATTACTAAAAGTTACTCGTCTTATTTTTGAGACAGGGTCCTTGCTCTGTCACCCAGGCTGGAGTGCAGTGGTGTAATCTCACCTCACTGCAACCTCTGCCTCCTGGGCTCAAGTGGTCACCCTATCTCAGCCTCCCGAGTAGCTGGGACCACCCACAGGTGCAGGCTACCCTGCCTGGCTAATTTTTATACCTTTTTTTTTTTAATTTAACCATGAAATAGCTCTCAGGAGATCCTGAGAACATGTACCCCTACTTTTTGTATTTTTTGAGATAGGATCTTGCTCTGTCACCCAGGCTGGAGTGTAGTGACACAATCATGGCTCACTGCAGCCTCTGCCTCCTGGGCTCAAGTGATTCTCACACCTCAGCCTCCTGAGCAGCTGGGACTGCAGGCATGAGCCACCATACCTGGCTCATTTTTTCTTTTTTAAGATGTGGTTTCACTATGTTGTCCAGGCTGGTCTTGAACTCCTGTGTTCAAGTGATCCTCCTGCCTCACCCTCCCAAAGTGCTGGGATTACAGGCATGAGCCACCTCACCTGGCTCTTCTCTTCTAATAATACTTTTAATAGGCATTGTCATCCAACTCCAGCTGAAAACTAGTTTCTTTCCTATGAGTAGAGACCTGTGTTGTAATATAAGAAAAACATCAATGCATAAAGGGAAGGAAATCCATTTATAAAATTTGTCATTATTTGTTACTTGAAAAATAATCAGCAGAGCAGCAACTCAGATCTTGTTAGTATCAATGGTAGGCAGATCTTGGCCAAGGAAGTTTAATAAATATTAACATTCAGAATTGCATTGTTCACAATATTTATTTGAGAACTCACAAGTTGACTGATAGCAAATCCCAGACATCAGCTTTCCGATTTTTGACATGGTATAAGATTTCTTGTGAAATTTCTGGTTTGAATTTAACCACTAACTTCTTGTGTTACCTAAGCTTAAGGAAAGTGAAGAGGTGAAAAAAATAACATGTCCCCCTAGCCATTGCTCGTCTGTCCTCTTTCTCTCTTCCAGATATTCCGAGTGGTGTGCATCTGTTTGGGTAATCCACCAGAGACATTCACCTGGGAGTATCGAGACAAAGATAAAAATTATCAGAAGATTGGCCCCGTAACACCCTTGGAGTTTTACAGGGAACATGTCAAGCCACTCTTCAATATGGAAGCTAAGGTTGGAGAACGGCGCTGGTAGTCCCTGGCTGTTTACTTTCAAACAGCTGTTAACCACAGGGAGTGGTGTAAGATGATGGGTTAGCATGCATGATTATCAAACTAGACAATAAACATTTTTCCCCACTTCTTCTGAAATATTTTATGCACCTAATGAAGTTGCTGGTGCCAGGATTTATCATACTTTCCCCAATGTTCCTCTTCAGAGACTTTTTAAACTGTATGCCAGCAGTCATTTTAATTCCCACATGCGCCCCTGTTTAGGACCAGAATCATTCTCAAGTGCAAAGACGATGGAGGTGTATTAGGTGTTTCTTACCGTGGATTCAGAGCACTTCTGTACTGAGGTCCCCTCTGGGACCTCTCTTGTTGAAGGGACCAATCATAGTTTTTTCTATTCCCTTTAGGTAGGTCTTCCTCACCTGCCTAGCAGGATGATTCCTTTTATTGGCTTCTTGTTCCTGTTTAAAGCAGATGCCTATTTTGTAACTTGAGAGCAGGAGCCTTGTGATGAGCTCTCCAATTTTCCTTACTCAGTGCATGTAATTTTTCAGTTCTGGGTCCCAGGTGTGGTGGCTCACACCTGTAATCCCAGCACTTTGGGAGGCTGAGGCAGTGGATCACCGGAGGTTGGGAGTTTGAGAACATCCTGGCCAACATGGTGAAACCCCATCTCTACTAAAAATACAAAAATTATTTGGGCATGGTGGCGTACGCCTGTAATCCCAGCTATTTGGGAGGCTGAGGCAAGAGAATCACTTGAACCCAGGAGGTGGAGGTTGTAGTGAGCCAAGATCATGCCATTGCACTCCAGCCTGGGTGACAGAGCGAGACTCTGTCTCAAAAAGAAAAAAAAGAATTGGTTTTGGAGCAGTTTCTGCTGGCAGAAAAACAGATGTACCTCCTAAGTTGTCTCTTACATGAATTAGAATAAGCAGGGAGGGGCCTCTCTCACACGTATTTTGCCACCTTTTGTTTCTTGGTTAAATAACAAAGAAATTGTTAAATAATGTGGCTGTAGTGCTTAGCTTCTAGGCAGAGATGATGACCTTGATGCAAACATGAACCTAGAGAACTATGTCTTGCTTGACATTCCTGGTTTTGTGCTCTAATCAATATGTTCTTGATCTCAATAGATTTGTTTAGTGAATGACCCTAGGCCCCAGCACAAGTACAACAAACTTTACACCGTGGAATACTTAAGCAATATGGTTGGAGGGAGAAAAACTCTATACAACAACCAGCCCATTGACTTCCTGAAAAAGATGGTTGCTGCCTCCATCAAAGACGGAGAGGTTGGTATTGTTTTTGTATCTTTGGGGTTCAAACATCTTTTACTTCCTCGGTGTAATAGGAAGACAGGGTTTATGTTGACTTTCTTTCATCCTCTTTCTTCTATTTCTAGGCTGTCTGGTTTGGCTGTGATGTTGGAAAACACTTCAATGGCAAGCTGGGCCTCAGTGACATGAATGTGTGAGTGTAGGAAATTTAAAATAGAAAGTCATTTGTGGGTTGTTGCTGTTGGAGTGTGCTCCTGGTACAAAATGACTCTGCTGAGGTTCATCTGAAGGTTAAGGTTGGCCTACGGGCATGTCTCTTTCTTTGCATCCTATAGAGTTTGAGGATTCATAGCAGAAACTCCACATACTTAAATACTCTAACCCAGGACATCAAGATCACACTTTGTATCTGAGTGGAAATTGTTGGGTTTTCCTAAAAAGCCATCCTCTATGAGAAAGACACTTTTAAAAAAATAATTGACTACTGTGTGAATGTGTTCACTGCATTTGGAAATGCAATGAAAGATTTTCCAGAGCTCCTGTTTGCTCTCTTACTTTGGTAACTTTGTATTCTATCTTTTTGACTAGTGGGACTAATTTGCATGCATATTTTAAAGCATTCCTCCTGGTCATTTATGACAATGAGGGTTCATTTGTGAACTATATAGGATTCCTTGACTGTTAAAATTCACCATTTTGGGGTTACTTATAAGTAGTTGTTACTTGTAGGAAGTTGAATATCTTGATAGAGAAATCTGCTAAAAGAGAATTAATGAGGTTTAAAAACTTTTTGAAAACAGATCAAACTCCTAAGTGTGTCTCTCACACCGGTTAGAACAAGCAAGGACTTCTCTTACTTGTACTTTGCCTTTTTTTATTTAACAATGCGAGTGTAGTGCTTATGCAAAAATATCCCCAGTATTTTGGGCATTATTTATTTAAATTTTAATCATCAATGATGTAAAAGTATTCTTGTGTAAATGACAATGTAAACGTGTCAGCTTCTGATGTGGAGAATATATGTTTAATCATCTCCTCCCCCCCCATACTCTTGTGACAGAGAATAGACTCCCACTGAGAGACTAAATTCTGCAAGTTCCATATTCTTTCAGAAGAGCTACAGCTAGAGGCTTATTTATTTGGAGCTCTTGAGCCCCTTCAGTTTCTTCTGAATTCCTTTTACAACCAAAAGCCAGTTTTCCCTATGATGGTACTCCCTTTATTTTGTACTGTCATTCTTTTTACAGCTATGACCATGAGTTAGTGTTTGGTGTCTCCTTGAAGAACATGAATAAAGCAGAGAGGCTGACTTTTGGTGAGTCACTTATGACCCACGCCATGACCTTCACTGCTGTCTCAGAGAAGGTATGACCCTCAGCATGCCTGCTGGAGTGTTTGCACAGATGGATCTACATTCTTCTGCAGACTGTTTACCCAACAGAGCTTCATTCATAGTGTATATGATTTCTGTTCCAGGAGGTGGAGGTTGCAGTGAGCTGAGATCATGCCACTGTACTCCAACCTGGGTGATGGAGTGAGATTCTGTTTCAAAATGAATGAATGAATGAATAAATAAATAAGTAATATTAAAAAGGTTTTTAGCTAAACTCTGTGGCTCATTCTTGTAATCCCAGCACTTTGGGAAGCCAAGGTGGGCGGATCACAGCCTGGCCAACATGGTGAAACCTTGTCTCTACTGAAAATACAAAATTAGCCAGGCTTGGTGTTGTGCACTTGTAATTACAGCTACTCAGGAGGCTGAGTCAGGAGAATCACTTGAACCTGGGAAGCAGAGGTTGCAGTGAGCCAAGATTGTGCCTGGGTGACAGAGTGACACTCTGTCTCAAAATAAAAATAAACAAATAAATAAAAAAGATTTTTCAAATAAGGATGCCTTATAACTAAAGCTCTTTAAATAAAATGTTTTAACTATATAGAGAGGTTTTTTTTTTTTAGGCTGAGTCTCGCTCTGTTGCCCAGGTTGGAGTGCAGTGGCACAATATCGGCTGACTGCAACCTTCTTCTCCCAGGTTCAAGCTATTCTTCTCCCTGATTCTCCTAAGTAGCTAGTACTACAGGTGTGTGCCACAACGCCAGGCTGATTTTTTTGTTGTTGTTTTGTATTTTTAGTGGTTACCGGGTTTTACCATGTTGGCCAGGCTGGTCTCGAACTACTGACTTCAAGCAATTTACCTGCCTCAGCCCTCCCAAAGTGCTGTGATTACAGGCATCAGCCACCATGCGTGGCTGAGAGTTCTTTTTGAAAAAAGAAAAGCCGCTTGTAATTTCCAAAAGAAATTCAGCTTTTTATCATTTCCATCTCATAGAATATTCGTATTTTTCAGAAATAAAAATAAATACTTCACTGTCATTTTCTTGGGAACTTTCATTCTTTGATTAGCATGGTTTATTTCCTTAGGAAAATGGAGCTACCTTATATGCTAATAGTATAAAGCAGAATTTATATTATTATAACTGGAATTTTATATTGAACATTTTTCTCTTCATTCCACTAGAGTTTTTGATCACTAAAACAAGTTAGAACTACACTTGAGTAATAGTACAGAGATAAATGCATACTAGTGGTTATATTGCCACAATTTTCTCTCTTTTGTTGCTGATATCATGGAATCCGTATAAGGGAGTTCCAGGTATTATTATTTTGTAATTTTAGATGACCCAGAGAACATTTTGATCTAGGTCACTGCATTGGCCAAAATTCATTGGCCAAGGGGAAAACATCGGAAACATTTTCAGACCTACAGTAACAAGTAACTATATCACTTTAGGTGACATCGACTCTAACAGTGATATTTAAGAAGGAAAGTAAAGTTGGACTACAGTGGGGAGAATAGAAAACCAAAACACATATAATATGCCACCCGTTATATACTATGTATATAGTATATAACGATATGTTTTAAAGGATTTGGTGACAAAGAGTCAGGATTAGTACAGGTAAGGGTGTTTGCAACTTTTGAGTTTGTTGTTTGTTGGCACTATTTGTGAGACAGAAAATTACTGAGATCCAAGAAAACTGCCAAGAGTGGAGTGTTTAGGTTAGCAGAGCCAAAGAGAACCAAATCCCATATAGTCAAGATTCATCATAAAGTTATTTGCAAGGGGGAGTTGACAGATGAAATCATTAGACGATAATACAGGGGTCAGTGCTCTTCTCATGCTACAAAGATTTAAGTTGCTTTGACATCAGTAAATGTCCTGGGTAAACATGGAAGAGAAAAGTCTATTCCCAAATGGAGCCTTCCTCTTGTCCCTCTGTGTGTCGCTGTAGTAAACGCTGTAAATGAAGGTTGTCATGATAAGTATCACTGTCTCTTTAAGAAGATGAAACTTGAGCTTATTTTAATAATGAAGATGGAAAAAGGAGAACAGTAGAACTGCCTGGCTTTTGTTTATGAAAATAGTCTTTTTACTTCTGCTTTGCCATTCAGTCTCTTCTGTGAAATTCAGTATTTGTGTAACTGCATCAGTAAAAGAACACATTTGGAGAGTGTCAGTATTTGGTTTCCCCAAGTAGAAAATTGGGCAGTATGATGAGTTTGTTTTGTTTTGTTTAAGAAAGACTCTGACAATGTTTTAGAATTATTCCTAAAATAAAGTAGGATGCATTTGCTTTAATCAGTATTAAAAGCAAAAATCCCCAGCTTCAAATGGTGTTTACTGCTTTTAGTAACTTAATATATTTTTCTTAGTCAAGTAGCGCTTTTACATGCTTATTTTATGTATAGAATAGAAAGGATAAAATAGTATTTATTATTTTGTTAGTTTATTATGTTTTTGCCCCAAGAGATTCAAATTTCATTTCTGTTGGCGTATCCCTTTGGTGATAATAGGAAATATATGGCCCTGACCAAGTATGTCCTGCCTGTATAGAGCAGGCTACAGAAGAGTTAAAATTATGTGACACCTCAGCAGGGAGAATCTGGCTTCAGACTACTTACCATCTTCTACTTTTTTGCAGGATGATCAGGATGGTGCTTTCACAAAATGGAGAGTAGAGAATTCATGGGGTGAGGACCATGGCCACAAAGGTGAGCTCAGTTGGATAATACTAACTCCAAGTGACTGGGTCTGCTGTACTCTGCTTCTCTGGGTGTCAGGCTGCTCTAGTACTGAGGATTTCTCAGTAATTGGCTCCACTGACTAGACTATTCTACAGAAAAATTTGAGGATCTGATTTGACCCCAGGATTCCTCTGACCAGTATGGGATGCCTAAACTCCTTGACTCTGAGACTTCTATGTGCTACATTTGTTGCAAACTATGCTGACCCTCCCCTCTTTGTAGACCCTTGGCTAGTGAGGAGATAGAGTGCCATTGCCAGGATACTTGCTGTATGGTATTTGATGCATTGTCATCTATTACATCGGTACTCTAGAAAGTCAGAAGCCTTCTGCATGGGAGAATGGGACTGGCAAGAAGCTTTCTTTAGGCATTTATTAGAGACTCTTTAGAAGTTATCATGCCTAAAGTGGAAAAGAATGCTTTGCTTACTACTTAGAACTTTTTTATACTGACAAATCAAAATCTAGGGAAAAGTCATAACTTATGCTAACTAGACTAAACAAAATAACCCAGGTAATATGTGAGTTGTAGAAAAAGTTTAAAATATAGATTTAAAAAAATCTCTAATAATCCAACCACCTAGAGATCACCATTGATTAACACTTCAGGGTATATTATTATGAAATTTTGAGACCATGTTTTTAAAGACTGTCTTTAGTAATTGATCAAAGCCTTTTGAAGGAGATTTTACACTTTAATTTTTAGGGTTCCAAACCAAAAGTGGCAACTACCATGGCATATGTGTACATGTGAGCATGTAGATGCATGTGTGCTGGTGGCATTTTGTAGCCAGCTCTTTCCCAGAGTCCCTTTTTCTTCTAGCCAATGGATTCTGTCTGGGAAGAACATTAACTGCAGCTTAGTAGACTAGTTAGAAGACTGAGAGGAAACAGGTAGGAAAGCCAGAGAAGATTGACATTCAGAGCTTTTTGGAAACAAACTTTAGCGTACATTTTACCCAACAGGAATTAGCCAGGCATTTTATTTTATTTTATTTTATTTTTAATTTTTTCAAGACGGAGTGCAATGGCGTGTAAGTTTCGCTGTTGTTACCCGGACTGGAGTGCAATGGCGTGATCTCGGCTCACCGCAACCTCCGCCTCCTCGGTTCAAGCAATTCTCCTGCCTCAGCCTCCCGAGTAGCTGGGACTACAGGCGCGCACCACCATGCCCAGCTAATTTTTGTATTTTTAGTAGAGACGGGGTTTCACCTTGTTGACCAGGATGGTCTGGATCTCTTGACCTCGTGATCCACCCACCTCGGCCTCCAAAAGTGCTGGGATTATAGGCGTGAGCCACCGCACCCGGCCCAGGCATTTTATTTTTAAAAAAGGAAAGAAAAAGAGATTTTAGTAGCTCTTGTTGTTGCCCCACTCTGTAATTAGAATAGTGATTTTCCAGCTATGTTCCTCCCTAGGATTTACAAGGATAAAGGAAGAGGAGGAGGTGTGGAGGTTTGGACATGAGCATATGGGACTTCCTTAGCTCATATTTGAAAATTGCTGGTTAGAAGAGCCTGCTAAGCTGAGTTTTGAACCTGACAGCACTCTAGTATGTTGACTGGGCAGCACAGGCTTGTATATGATAGCCAAAATCTGAAGACCATTTATTTGTCATTCTGAGGCTTTTCGTCTCCCTATGAAAATAATCACTGGTGGATTTTGGCTGACTGCTCCTGGGATCTGCTGTGAAACTCAGCAGCCCAGCGTTTATATGTAAACAAATACAAGTGTTGTTACTGCATTTCTCTTCATCATCAGATAGTTGCATGTTCACCTTCTGTGATTTCTGTAATTGTTCTGTGATTTCAGAGGTGCCTGTTAAATTAACTATTATGAATTAGAATACAACATTTTAAAATTGGTGGTTTCTTGTAAGGTGAATTTTAAGACGAATACACATTAGGATCAAGTACAGAAGGGTTTAAATCTCAGCAAAGCTAGCAGACAGTAAAAATAACTCACAGTTTTCTTATATCTGTAAGTTGGTGATAGTTAAGAGATGGATACTTGTCTTAAATTTGAAAGAATAGATTATTTGTAGCAAACATAAGATACTGAGTTAAAGTTTTCTGTTGCTTCCAATGAACCCACTGTAGCTTCAGTTTTATTTCTGGTCTAATTTGGTTCCTGTAATTGGGTTTGTTATTGTATAGGTTAGCACCTAGGAAAAGAAGTAACGTTACATTTGTTTAGATGAGCCTGGATCCATCAGCTTGCCGTGATAATTTTTTTTGTCTGTAATAGTCAGTGAGGTTGAAGATAGTAGTGTTTTCTGTTTAAGAGAGGATAGACACTTGTTAAATCTGGAAAATGTGGTTTTTTGTAGTGTGAGGTATTGTTTTTATTATTTTGAACCTAAATATTTACTCTTAAAGATAATTTTAGGTCTCTTTACTGTATATAATTTTTCCATTTAGCTTTACCTCTTTATTTGTACTCAAAGTTTTGCTTCTGCTAACTGACTCATTTCATTATTATACTGAGAGAACTTCAGAATACAGGGTCTTTATATCCCCATAACTTGTCTGTATTCCTTCTTAGTGAAATCTGCAGCTATCTAGTAAAGATTAACTTTTTTGTTGATCTCAAATAACTGAAATGCCTGTGATTATGTAGAGCAAAGCATTTCAGAGGACAGCCAAAAGATAAGAAATAGAACTAGAGTGGGGGTAGGGAGTTGTTCATTTAAAGCCAAAATAAATTATTCTGATGTATTTCTTGGTAATGTTCTTTCTGACTTAACAGGAAGGAAGGAAAGAAAACATGATCTAATTTAATTGGCACACTTGGTCTGACCTTAGGAGAGCGCATAGTATGTTATTATGTTGGCAATGTGTGTTTACCCCAGCAGAGCCTTCTTGTCTGTCATCCTAGTGGACATTGGCTGGCACGTCCAAGGCTGGACCTCTTTTTGTGCCCTCTTGGGAGACATGACAACCTTAAGAAGCATTGCTGGGATTTTGTTTCTGTAGATAACATTGTTAACAGTTTGTTGCTATTCTCTTTGGGATTTCTGACTATTAAGATGGATGTTTCTGAAAAAGTGATGTTGATAATACATGCTGGAGATAACAGAGCAAAGATACCTGGGCAAGCTGCCCTTCCCCTCTGCCCATCCCTGGCTTTGGTTCTCCCCATTGGTTATGTTCATGGCCCTCTTGCTCAGAAACTGTTTTGTAACAGATGAACTATTTTGCAAAATGGACAGAAGGTTTTGTCTGACCAGGAGAGACATAAAGGAGAAATTAGTTTGTGCCTTACTGTACCAGTTGGGTTACTTCAAGTTGATTAATTCTAGTATTCATAGTCAGTTATACTGAAAATTGGATGCATATCTAACACATAATACCAACATGGGTTTCTTTTCTCTCCTGCTTTTTAAAATACTTGACTATGCATTTTGTACCTTGTTAATGGATCATATTAGAAATGGATTTCACAGTTAGATGAGGAACAGACTTTGGGATTTGATATATTATCTTTTATTTTGAAAAGCTGATAAAAATGTTTTGTAAAATAAGAATTTAAAATCTAGAAAGTCATCTTTGATTCCTCTCATTCTTAGAAATTCATCTGAGAAGAGCCAAATCTTTAAGTCACAGTAACCTGCAGATCCCCTAGCTAGTAAATGTTAGAGCCAGAATTATAACCCAGATGGTCCTACAGTAGAGCCAGTATTCTTTTTATTTTTTTAATTGCATTTTAGGTTTTGGGGTACATGTGCAGAACATGCAAGATAGTTGCATAGGTACACACGTGGCAGTGTGTTTTGCTGCCTTCCTCCCCTTCACCCACATTTGGCATTTGTCCCCATGCTATCCCTCCCCAGCTCCCCCGCCCCCGCTGTCCTTCCCCTATTCCCCCCAATAGACCCCAGTGTGTAGTGCTCCCTTCCTGTGTCCATGTGTTCTCATTGTTCATCACCCGCCTATGAGTGAGAATATGCGGTATTTCATTTTCTGTTCTTGTGTCAGTTTGCTGAGAATGATGTTCTCCAGATTCATCCATGTCCCTACAAAGGACATGAACTCATCATTTTTGATTGCTGCATAATATTCCATGGTGTGTATGTGCCACATTTTCCCAGTCCACTCTGTCATCGATGGGCATTTGGGTTGGTTCCAGGTCTTTGCTATTGTAAACAGTGCTGCAATGAACATTCGTGTGCATGTGTCCTTATGGTAGACCGATTTATGGTCCTTTGGATATATACCCAGTAATGGGATTGCTGGGTCAAATGGAATTTCTATTTCTAGGTCCTTGAGGAATCGTCACACTGTTTGCCACAATGGTTGAACTAATTTACACTCCCACCAACAGTGTAAAAGTGTTCCTATTTCTCCACATCCTCACCAGCATCTGTTGTCTCTGGATTTTTTAATGATCGCCATTCTAACTGGCATGAGATGATATCTCAATGTGGTTTTGATTTGCATCTCTCTAATGACCAGTGATGATGAGCATTTTTTCATATGTTTGTTGGCCTCATGTATGTCTTCTTTTGTAAAGTGTCTGTTCTTAACCACTAAACTGTGCTTTCTCTCAGCTTCTCTGTTCTCATAGCATGTTGTCTACTCATGAAATAACAGGTCAATTCATGGTCATTGGTGAGCAGAAACAGTGAGGGGATAGAAAACTGTATAAAGGACCTGGAGATGTTGTGTAAATGTCTGGTGTCAGGACAAAAGGCCCCTAGAGCGTCATTTTTGGCTGGGAATTTGAGTACAGAGTGGAGAATGGGGCATTTTGTGAAGGTTTATGTCCTGTGAGGGTTTGTGTCCCACGTTAGCATGCTGTGACTTAGGCAAATAAGAAACTGCAGCCACTCAAAATTTTTCTGAATTTTGTCCATGCTGCTTTTATAATAAGGTTATTTAGTTCTTAACTTTTTATCTTGGACAATTTTAAACATATGTAAAGTAAACAGGATTGTATTAAGGAGCTCGGCATATGCCTGTCACCCGGCTTCATTAGTTACCAGCATTTTGTCATGCAAATAACAGTGTATTTGATAGTCAAGCAATTCCTAGGTGGTCTTTCTAATGAACCAGCCTTAAGATGAAACTTGACTTCTTTGTGATTGGTTCACTTAGTCATGAGATTGTATTCCATTTCTAGAGCCTGACACAGCAGAGCTCTGAATGTGGAATTATCATAAGATAGTTCTTAATGCTTATTTGGTCTAGTTTCTCAATATGATAAGTAACAACTTTTAAGTAAAGATATGGGGGGATATTATCTAATTCTTCACTGTTCACTGAAGGAAAATACTTATGTTTTAAAAATTTTGTCTCTCCTGGTTTTCATTTTGAACCAAGGTTGAGTTTTCCATTTTTCACATTGCTTTTGTTCCTTTCGGATACATGAACATTTGAAATTGTTTCTAACTCACTGTCTTTTCTTACAAATGAGACTCTCTGTTCTTGATTTCTTTCATTTAAGTAAAATTTCCAGACTTCCTTCTAGAAAGGAGCCTTCTTAATGATTTCAGTTAAAGAGACTTTAGCATGTTAGAGATTAGAAAGAAACATGTGACCAATTCAGATTATATCTAGATTTCTGCTGCTTTCTAAAAACCAATGTTATGACCTATAATTGTCTCACCAGCCAAACTGCCACATGTTATTTTGGAGATGGTATGTTCAAAGCTAGGCACAAAACTCAACACATTATTTATATAATACTATGTTGTAGAACTAGGTGAGTTGTGGAGAGACAGTGTTACTAATAATTCTTGATTTTAGATGCCGGGCAGTAATTTAACTCTTCGTAGTGTCACATTTCTGTATCAGTAACATGGACAATTATTTTGTTTCTTTTTATTGATTTATTTGAGACAAAGTCTCACTCTTTCACCAGGCTCGAGTGCAGTGGCATGATCTCGGCTCATTGCAACCTCCACCCCCAGGTTCAAGCGATTCTTCTGCCTTGGCCTCCTGAGTAGCTGGGACTACAGGCATGTGCCACCACGCCTGGCTAATTTTTGTATTTTTAGTAGAGACAGGGTTTCACCATATTGGCCAGGCTGGTCTCGAACTCCAGACCTTGTGATCCGCCCACCTCAGCCTCCCAAAATGCTGGGATTACAGGAATGAGCCACTGTGCCCTGCTTACTTTGTTTCTTTTTTTTTTAGACGGAGTTTCGCTCTTGTTACCCAGGCTGGAGTGCAATGGTGCTAACTTGGCTCACTGCAACCTCTGCCTCCTGGGTTCAGGCAATTCTCTTGCCTCAGCCTCCTGAGTAGCTGGGATTACAGGCACGCGCCACCGTGCCCAGCTAATTTTTTGTATTTTTAGTAGAGACGGGGTTTTACCATGTTGACCAGGATGGTCTCGATCTCTTGACCTCGTGATCCGCCCCCCTCAGCCTCCCAAAGTGCTGGGATTACAGGCGTGAGCCACCACGCCCGGCCCTACTTTGTTTCTTTATAGCTCCTACAGTTTGTATGGAGCCATCAAATGAAATAATGTATGCAAGCATTTTTCAAACTGTATAGTGTTATATAAATCTAAGGAGTTATGATTAGCCCATATTTCTGTCAGAGATACTCAGGACATAAAGCTACAGGGCATCTTGCTTCATGCAAATTCGTGGTTTGCTAATGTATTCGTACTTATTTCTCCTCATGACATCAGATTAGAGTAACTCAGGATGTGAACGTGGGTGATTATACCCAGGTTTTATGTGAAGAAACTGAAACTTATTGACAGTTGTGTCTTATTCAGGTTGTACAGAATCAGAGATAGAATTGGAATTCAAATCTCTTAATTTGACATACACAGCTTCCTTAAAAGTATATATTACTTACAAAAGACATTATTTGCAGGTCTGTTTGAGGTTCAGTTCTGGATCTCTAGTTACAAGTAATGGAAATTATAGGCAATGTTGGGCCAAACTTGCTGAAACAAAAGTGAATTGTAGAACTTAAAAGCAGAGGTTTCTGGTTTCCGGGAAAAGGGCAAGATGCAAATTTATTTTGTCACCTCAGAGGGCTTCATGTCTCTCCAGGCTTGGGGAAAGTGTTGCTATCATCGAATCTGGATATCTGGGTTCTTTCAGAAGGACTTTTTTGTTGATGTTGTTGTTGAGACAAAGTCTCGCTCTGTCCCTTTTTTGTTGTTGTTGAGATGGAATCTTGCTTTGTCCACCCAAGCTGGGGTGCAGTGGTGTGATCTCAGCTCACTGCAACCTCTGCCTCCCAGGTTCAAGTGATTCTTGTGTCTCAGCCTCCTGAGTAGCTGGGATTACAGGCGCCTGCCACCACACCCAGCTATTTTTTTTTTTTTTTTTTAGTTTTAGTAAAGACGGGATTTCACCTATTGGCCAATCTGGTCTTGAACTCCTGACCTCAAGTGATCTGCCTGCCTTGGCCTCCCAAAGTGCTGGGATTACAGGCATGAGCCACCACACCCAGCCCTCTCGGAAGGGCTTTTCATCATCCATCTTTATTAACCAAAGAGCCTGCATGACTTCAGCTGAGAAATAGTATATGTAGATGGAATAGAGGAAGCATGTGTTCTCCAGTTCACTGGTGCTTCCTTATCAGTGTGACTAAGAGGGGGCTACCATTATGTGGGCAAGGACAGACTATGTGACAGAGGCTCCTAACCTGCAATGAGGTGTCTGCTTCCGGGAGAAATCTCCTCATATCTAATGTAGAATTTTGTGTATAGATGTGCTGTCACCTGTAGAGAGAACCTGTAATTTTCACCAGATTGTCTCCAGGGTGTGTTTGCAATGGTTTAAGAAGGACGGAGGTTAAGGACAGAATCTGGAGCCAGACTGCCTGGGTATGCATCCTGGCTAACCCATCCGTTGGCTGTGTAACAGTAGTCATTGACATTTAACCTATCTGAGCCTCAACTTTCTCATCTGTAAAATAGGGATACTAATTGGACCTATCTCATAGGGTTTTGTGAGAACCATGCCAGGTGCATAAGTGCTTAGAAATATTAGCTTCCATTGCTGCCGTTGTTAGTGTTATCTATAGACTAATGAGAGCAAGATAACTGGAACATGAAGCTCCCTAACCTTTCCCTTCTAGAGGAGAGCTGTCTAAACTGTTCCATGGTTCCAGCTTCAGATCTCTAAAAGTTCAGTGCCCTAGCGTGATCATTATGCTACATCACCAGTGTACCAGGCAGATGACCCATAGTGTAGACTTAGTGTCGTGAGAGAAAGCAGTGGAGGTGAATAAACTAGTGCTGAGGAAAAACCATTAGCCGTAGCATCAGCTCACATTTATTGATGGGATGCAAGGAACCATGCATCGGCCGTGGTGGAATGAATGTCTCTGACCCTCAGGGGAATTTATACTTATTCACCTGTGACACAGGAAGGGGATTTGAAGAGGGCTGTGATGTGACAGAAGTGGCATTCATGGTGTGCTCCTCAGACTGTAAGATACAAGATAAATAGACCGCGAAAAGCAGAGAAGGGATGATTTTTTCCAAGAAGGCAGTTGACAGGAATTAGGGAGGACCTTCCCTCAGTGAGGAGACAGTAGGAAGACCTAGAAGCTGAGGTTGTTGAAAAGGGGGAGGGGGTTGGAGAGAGCACCTTGGAAGCCCAGGGACTAGAGGGTGTCAGAAAGAACCTGGTGGTAAATAGTGAACAACAGAGCAGACAGAAGATGGGTCAAGGAGAAAGGCTGTTGGGTTGGACTTAAGGTAGTTTTTGGAAACTAGGAGGGGTGAGGGTCCATGCCCAGCTGTCCTATTATGCTCTATCAGCAGCATGTTAGTACTTTGCTCCTTCAAAGGCTGGGTACAGTGGGGTTGCAAGGAATAGAAGCTGGGACAATTAAGGCTGTAAATCTTGGCTCCATATGGTGTTTGTAATCTATTATAAGAACAAATATGTAAAACATAAACTCAGGAATAAGTGCAGAGTCACACAGGGGATAAACTGCAAGGGAGATGGTGAGTGACTTGAACTGTGAGACCTCCTTAGGGATTCTTCAAGGGCGAGTAGAGTTTTAGGGAGGATATTAGGGCTGTGGCTTTTTTCTGAAAAGAGAAAGGGAGCCCAGCCAGAGAAATGGTGGCTGAGAATGGCAGCTCTTGGCATTTGGAGCATGAGTTGAACAGATCAGAGGAGTGAAGCCAAGAAATAATGTGACTTGCCATCCACAGAGCTTTTGAGGAATGACCATCAAGCAGACTTTGTCTGAAACAAATAGGAATAGCGATAGTTTGGGGTTAGAGAAGAGTCATTGAGTTTCAGTGGGAAAACAAGGCCCTTGGATGACATCTAAATTTGTGCTTTCCTCTCCTGGTCCACCCTCAGAGCTCCTGGAGAGCTGCGAGTGCTCTCAGGACTGCCTGGCTTGTGCTCACTGGTCTACAGAAAGGAGAAGACAGGAAGTGAACAGGCTTCTTTTGGGCTCCTTAGTAGAGGGCACTTCTCGGTCTGTGGACACTTCTGCTGACTCAACTTTGTGGTGGTTTAATGGTTTAAAAAATACAAACCACAAGCCAAAACAACCCCTTTTCTCTACCACATTTTCCACCCTGTATTTTTCCTAATGTATTTACCAGGGAAACGGTACCTTCTAACCTTTGTTTCTGAAAGAGGCCACAAGTAATATCCGGCTATAAGAGTATCTCTTCTTTTATCAGCAAATGGTTTATGAATGAAAATGTGTCGTCACCACACAACCAGACTTTTATGTTTCCTCTGGAGGAAAAAGAAGCCTCTTTTCAGATCACCATTTGAAATGGCAGTCATATTATAAGTGGTGGTTTTGGTTCTCTTCCTCTGGCTTTTTTTTTTTTACATTCAACCTATCCTGTTATGCCTTTCTAAATACATGCACTTAGAACACATGGCGTCTCTTTTGTTTAAAAAGACAAAATAGCCAGCCAAACATGGTAGTATGCACCTGTAGTCCCAGCTACCCAGCAGGCTGAAGCAGGAGGATTGCTTGAGCCCAGGAGTTCAAGTCCAGCCTGGGCAACATAGTGAGACCCTGGCTCTAAAAAATAAATAAATAAAAGATACAAATGACCTCATAAATAGACCCAACAAAAACTGGGTTCCTGTTTGTTGATATGGTATTTGTGAGCAAATGGAGTTGGTTTCAAAGTTATGTACCTGAGCTAAATTAAATGCTGTCTGTTGCTGAAGCCATCACTACCTCTCAAGTCTCTCTGCCCACTGAGTGCTCAACTGAAGGAAGCTGAGCCCTATGAGAAGGACGAAATTTGAATGTAAGACCTGGGTTTGATGTCAGCTTTGCTTACTGCCCTCCTGCCTCACAGTATTGTTGTGAGGTTCAAAATCAAAACAAGGATAGTGATGTGAAATTGCATTGTGAAGTATGAGCTCCTCACAGGGTTTTGAGGGTATGTGTAAGTACAGTTTTTGTTTTATTTTCTAAAGTGTAATTCTTTTAATAGATAATGACATTACATTGTTCCAAAATCAAAATAGAAAAAGATAGATGAAGAAGAATTTTGTTTTCATCTCTGTCACTCTTCACTCCATTCCCCTGCCTCTCTCTCAGGTTATTATTTCTGTTAGCTTCTGGTGTGTCTTTCCCTGTTTTTTTTAGTACAAACATACATGTATATATATATATAAGTATATTATTGCCTCCTTTTCTTACATTAGTAATAGCACACCAGGTCTCCTGCTCTGCATCTTGTTCTCATGTCACTTACAGCATATCTTGGGGACATTTCCTTATCAGTACATCAGTACAGCTTCATTATCCTCTATTGTCTGCATCTACCACAGTTTATTTAACAATTTCCCTTACTATTGGAACGTGGGTTGTTTCAGTCTTTTGCTATTGCAAACAGTATTGCAGTGGGTTACTATATATATGTACAGTGCTTAGTAGAGTGCTTGGCACATAGTAAGTACTGAGTAAATATTAACTTTGTTTCACAAAAATTCATATTGTATGCATGTAGGTACTATTATCTGTAGGATAAAGTCCCAGAGATGGCATTGCTTAATGAAGAGGGTAAATGCATTTGTAATTTTTCTAGATACTGAGAAGGACAGATCCAACACCTATAAACACCATTCCATAGGCATTGTGTCATTTTGCACATTTGCAACATACCCTGTACAAATTCAAAGAGGTATTAGGGCATGCTTCACCCAGTGGGTACCTAACAGAAGTGGTTGACAAATTTTCACTACTTAGTTACCTGTTGAAATTGTCTATGTTCATAGTTGGGGACTATGCCAAAACCTTAGTGAGTAATGGATTTTTCATTGAGACTCTTTGTTTCTGATGTTTTCTTATGACTTATCCTACTTTTTTTCTTATAATTCTTTTTCATTATAGTAGCAGAAAAATGTAAGCATAATACCAGTTAGAAACCAAAAAGAAAAAGATTGATAAATTTGACTTAATGAAAACAAAAAATGTGCCGGGTTCGATGGCTCACGTCTGTAATCCCAACACTTTGGGAGGCCAAGGCAGGTGGATCACCTGAGGTCAGGAGTTCGAGACCAGCCTGGCCAATGTGTCGAAACCTCGTCTCTACTAAAAATACGAAAAATTAGCCAGGTGTGGTGGTGGGCACCTGTAATCCCAGCCACTCAGGAGGCTGAGGCAGGAGAATCACCTGAACCCGGGAGGCAGAGGTTGTAGTGAATTGAGATAGCGCCACTACACTCCAGCTTGGGCTACAGAGCGAGACTCTGCCTCAGAACAACAACAACAAAAAATGTTGGGCTAGAAAATATAAACTAAATTAGAAGGCAGATTACATAATAGGAAAAAAGTGTTTGCAACCAATATAAATATAGAATGTACTATTACTGGTCACTATGAAAAATAATAAAGCTCCAATTAAAAATGTCCAGAGGGCTAGGTGCAGTGGTTCACACCTGTAATCCTGGAGCTTTGGGAGGCTGAAACAGAAGGATTTCTTGAGACCAGGAGCTCGAGACCAGCCTGGGTGACATGGCAAGACCCCCATCTCTACAAAAAAAATAAGAAAATTAACTGGCTGAGGAGGCACACGCCTGTAGTCCCAGGGAAGCTGAGGGGGGATCGCATATCCCCAGGAGTTCGAGGCTGCAGTGAGCTATGATTGTGTCACTCAGCCTAGGTAGCAACAGAGTGAGACCTTGTTTCTCTCTCTCTCTCTTTTCTTTTTTTTTGAGATAGTCTTGCTCTGTCACCCAGGCTGGAGTGCAGTGGTGCGATCTCGGCTCACTGTATCCTCTGCCTGCCTCGTTCAAGCGATTTTCCTGCCCAACCTTCTGAGTAGCTAGCACTACAGGTGCGTGCCACCATGCCTGGTTAATTTTTTGTATTTTTAGTAGGGATGGGATTTCACTATTCTGGCCAGGCTGGTCTTGAACTCCTGACCTTGTGATCTGCCCACTCTGGCTTCCCAAAGTGCTGGCATTACAGTCTCAAGCCACTGCACTCAGCGAGACCTTGTCTCTTAAAAAGAAAAAAAAAGAACAATTCTCAAGCAGACACTTTACAAAAGAAACTGTCAATAGCAAGCAAACACATAAAAGGAGAAAAGGCTCAAATTGGATCCAAGAAGAAAGTTGATAATTATGTATATCAAATATTGGTTAGGATATAAGGAAATTTAGTACAATGAAGCATTGCTTAAGACAGGGATCTTTTCTGAGAAATACATCATTAGGTGATTTTGTAATTGTGTAGACATCATGGAATGTACTCACACAAACCTAGATGGTATAGCCCATTGCTCCTAAGCTACAAACCTGTACAGCATGTTACTATACTGAATACTGTAGGCAGTTCTAACACAGTGTTATTTGGGTATCTAAACATAGCAAAGGTACAGCAAAAATACCGTATTATAATCTTAATGGAACCACTATCATATATTTGGTTTATTCACCAAAATGTCATTGCATGGAGCATGCATGTAGATGATTAAATGTGTGCACAAAGATTTACTTACAGAAATGTTTACAACAGTATTGTTTCTAAGCATGGAAAAACAATTGGGATTCCAACAGTAAGGGACTGATTAAATATGTTTTGATTTAATCATGTAGATTCAGTACTTAAAAATTATGATGTAGATAGATATATTTCCTTATCAATAAGGAAAGAGATTAATTGGAAAACAGCATGTGTATTACTTTGTAATACACTTTGTAATACAAGACCACCATGCGTGATATCTCATTTTTAGGAAATTTGTAGCATCTAGTACATGTAGATACTTTATCAAGGATACATGTAAAATTTGACAGAACTTGAACATGTGTTCCAAGGTGGTGGGATTGTAGGCAGTTTAAAAGTTTATATTTGACCAGGTGTGTTGGTTCACACCTGTAATCTCAGCACTTTGGGAGGCTGAGTTGGGTGGATCACCTGAAGTGAGGAGTTGGAGACCAGCCTGACCAACATGGCAAAACCCCGTCTTTACTAAAAATACAAAAATTAGCTGGGTGTGGTGGTGAGCGCTTGTAATCCCAACTACTCAAGAAGCTCAGGCAGGAGATTCCCTTGAACCCAGGAGGTGGAAGTTAAAGTGAGCTAAGATGGCGCCATTGCACTCCAGCATGGGTGACAGAGTGAGACTCCATCTCAAAACAAAACAAAAATTATATTCGTCTTCTCTTTCTCCTCCTTTCATGTTGCCAAATTTTTTTATGATGAGTCTTTGGGTAATTTTTAAGAAGTTAAAAAGCAGTATAACATTTCAGAAATTTTGGAGAGAAACTCATCTATCCCATGGTATAAAATTCTCATTTGTTACTGCTTTTCATGTTTTTTTTTCATGATCATCTATATTTCTAACATAGTTGTAATTAACAGGATATGCCACTTTAATCTTTTTATCACCTAAACATTTTCTCATGTTGCTACACAGTCTTTGCACCTTTATTATAAAATGATTCCTGTTCTGTGAGGTGGTTGCTCCCTGGTGATTAGCAAGCTTGAAATATAAGACAAATGCCAGTGAGACTTCTGCTTTCCTTTCTGGGAGTCTTTCATCAACCTTGAGTTATGGCTGCCAGGTGAAAGATTGGCAGTGACTGGATGAGGTCCTGGTAGTCCAGCTTCTTAGTTTCATGCTGCCAAGCAGACGGTCAGAGCAGAACACATACCTTCATTTTGTCATAACTTTTTTAAAAATGACAAAAAGTAATAGCCACATATAGTTTGTTAGTGAGGTGAAATACCTCATAGAACAAAGACAAGGAATATAAAAATTTCTAATATGTTAGAATATATTTTATATTCTTTTTACTCTTTAGTCTGAAAAGCGTAAATTTTACATCTCTGGTGGGATATCAGAAAAAAAATGTTTTCTTGGGTAAAGCATCTTCTTTTTCCTTAAACTAGCCCACTGGAAGCTCTTCTGTTTCTGAATGAATTTCACCTAGCCTGTCTACAGCTGTATTCACAGACAGTGTTTTTCCCTTTATAGTCCGACCCTACCCTTTGTGTCACAAAATACAGAAACAGTGCTGGTGTTTTTTGTGTGGTTGGTTGGTTTGGGGTGTTTTGTTTTGAGGACTGTTCACTTTTCTTTCTTTCTCATTGCATGTAAACAAGACATTAAAGTTAAACAAAATTTAATTTCACCTTAGTTCCTAAAGCTGACTTCAGTTTATCTATTTGTTTCCCTCAGTGTAACCTTGGGATCCCTGGAGGAGATTTTATTTTGTTTTATTTTCCTCTTTCCTTGGGGAATGCTTGTTTCTAATGGCCAGTGTGCCTAAATCAAAAGGCCACCAGAATTCTGCCTGAGCAGGTGCTTTGCTGCTTCCTACACAGGTTTCAGACATACTGATCCTAATCTTCTCAGTCAAACTCCAAGACACATGGTGTCAACAGTTAAGGCAGCCAAAAGTTCATTATCTACATAGGGCACAATTATTTGGCAGCCACCTAGACTGTGAGGTTTTTGTGGGTCCCCAGAGAACTCATATCCTGAAGAGAGAGACTAATCAAGGCGGGTCCTCTTGGCAGGGACATTGAAAGGATGGGTTACAATTGATAGGAATTTTAATTTGTGAGGACTTAATCTGATATGCTTTTGGAACAAGATAGTGTAGATGTACTTATTGTCCATTTTCTTGGAGCATTCTTTGAAGATTCATTTGATTATGTGGTGATAGTATTGTTGAAAGGACACAGAATTTTATTACATGAATCTGCTTCTATCCTTCACCTGCCTCACTGCCCAGGGCTACTGCAAGGATTTATTCAGCCTGCATTGTGGTAAGGGAAAGGATGACTAATGTCTCAAACAGTGTGGTGTTCCCTAGTCTGCTCTCCTGCTGCTGAAAGCTCCTTTTTGGGAAGGCAGATGCTGAGTTTTTCAGGAAGCACTCAGTTAGGATGCAGTGTTTTAGTTTTAAGTATATGCACTGGTTGACCCTTTACCGGACAGAACTTTTGTTGCCAGAACCTGGTGGCACTGGTGTGGGTGATCTTAAGGGCCAGGTCCTGACACCAGCAAAGCCAGGAAGTTTGGGATATATAATCAAGACAAGCCAGCAGTAGCACAGGCTACAGAATGGGCCTGTACTCTCTTTCCATCTCTCGTCCATTGAAAGTAGGGTCAGTAGGAGGCCAGCTCATCAGGAGACAAGGATGCATTCCTTTACCTGCCTTGGTCAGAGCACTTGAACACTTTTCCAGAGTACTCCGAACCCCTTCAATCCCCATGACAGGGTCTTGCTCTGTTTAGACTGGAGTACAGTGGTGCAATCTTGGATCACTGCAACCTCCACCACCCAAGCTCAAGCGATCCTCCCACCTCAGCCTCCAGAGTAGCTGGGACCACAGGCTCAGGCCACCACACTGGCTAATTTTTTTTTTGGTATTTTTTGTAGGGACAGGATTTTGCCATGTTGCCCAGGCTGGTCTTAAACTCCTGGGCTCAAGCAGTCCGCCCACCTCGACTTCCTAAAGTGCTGGGATTATAGGTGTGAGCCACTGCACCTGGCCTCCAGAGCGTTTTTGAGGGTAAACATATACTGTGCCACATCAGGATGATCTGTCTTTGACTTCTGTCAGAGTCGAAAAACAGGATTGGGCATAGATGACTTCACCAAATCCATTGTGTTTTCAGGTTAAATAATGCCCTTCGTCACACCCTTTAGCATACAAAATTAGACTTACCACCATTGTTGCCTTTTAATTATTTAAACCCGTCTTGCCCCAAGAGCAGCAGTTCTCAAAGTGTGATCTGTGGGTCCCTAGGATGCTTTGAGGGGTGTGCAAGCTCTGCCCTTCAACAACATACCTGTGTGAGACTGGATTTACTTCATCTGCTTCAACCAGAACGACATACTGCAACGATTAAACACAGATGCAGATACAGGAATTCAGCTGTCTTCTGCAAATCCAAACATTAAAATGTAAAACAGTGCCACTTTCCTAACTAAAAATGTTTTTTTACAGAATATAATTTTTTTTCCTTGAAATATATTGTTTATATTCATTTTTTATACTTATTTCTAAATAAATTAATATGTTTAACTTTCGGTTTTAGTTTTTGGCATAGTAAATAATGATAGCTGTTAGGTCTAAATTATTAAGGACCTAAAACAATAAATATTAATGTCTTAGGTGCTTAATAATTTTAAGAATGTCAAGGGCAGGGCTTGAGGCCAAGAGGTTTGAGAACTGCACTAGGGGACCCTCTTGGTGGAAATGCCTACTTCTCCTTTCTCTTGGTCCCATGTAGTGGGAAATGGTATAGCACAGGCCTAGATGTATACAAACACTTTCAGAGAAAAATGGCTCCAGTGTTTACTATAAGACAAGTATCAGACACAGTCAGATGACAGTCATCTGATGACAGATGACAGACAATGATGGTCATTGCTAGTCTGGGGAGCCCTTGGATGTGGGTGCCCACATTTCTCTTGATTCAGTACACATCGTTTCCTCTGTGTTCCTTCTGTGACCCAACAACCCATTCTTGTTTGAAATATACGGACTTCAGTATCTCACTTTAATTTTGCTCTTCTTATTAGCAGTGGTTTGGGTAAAGCTTTTTTTTCCCATTTAAAAATGTTTTTTGGAGATCTTGGGGAATTTTGGAGATCTTTGGGGAATTTGTTTTTGTTTATTTAAATTTCAGTAGTTTTAGGGTACAGGTGGGTTTGGGTTCATGGATAAGTTCTTTAATGGTGATTTCTGGGATGTTGGTATACGTGGCACCTGAGCAGTGTACACTGGCATGTTGTCTTTTATCCCTCAGCCCCTCCCACTCTTCCACCCTTAGTGCCCAAAGTCCATTATATCATTCTTATGCCTTTGTATCCTCATAGCTTAGCTCCAACTTATATAAGTGGGAACATATGATAATTTGTTTTTTCATTTCTAAGTTGCTTCATTTAGAATAATAGCCTCCAGCTTCATCCAGGTTACTACAAAATACATTATTTTGTTTCTTTTTATGGCTAATATTCCATGGTGTATAAATATCACGTTTTCTTTATCTACTCGTTGGTTGCTGGGCACTTAGGTTGGTTCCACGTTTTTGCAGTTGTGAATTGTGCAGCTATAAACATGCATGTGTCTGTGTCTTTTTCATTTAGTGACCTATTTTCCTTTGTGTAGATACCCAGCAGAGGAATTGCTGATGGAATGGTAAATCGTTAGTTCTTGAGGGAATCTCCATACTGTTTTCCTTAGTTGTTATACTAGCTTACATTTCCACCAGCAGTGTTTCCTTTTTACCACATCCACGCCAACGTTTGTTATTCTTTTGCTTTTTAATTATGGTCATTCTTGCAGGAGTAAGGTGGTATCACATTGTGGTTTTAATTTGTATTTCTCTGATAATTAGTGATATTGAGCATTTTGTTATATGCTTGTTGGCTGTTTGTATATCTTCTTTTTCAGAATTGTCTATTCACGTCCTTTGCCCATTTTTTGATGGGATTTTTTTTTTCTTGTCAATTTGTTTGAGTTCCTCATAGACTCTGGGTGTTAGTCCTTTGTCGGATGCATAGTTTGCGAAGATTTTCTACCACTGTGTGGGTGTTCTTGTTTACAGTGCTGATTATTTCTCTTGCTGTGCAGAAGCTTTTTAGTTTAATTAGGTTCCATTTATTTATTTTTGTTTTTGTTGTATATGCTTTTGGGGTCTTAGTCATGAATTATATTTGCCTAAGCCAATGTCTAGAAGAGTTTTTCCGATGTAATCTTCTAGAATTTGTCTGGTTTCAGGTTTTAGATTTTAGTCTTTTTGACCATCTTGAGTTGATTTTTGTGTAAGGTGAGAGATGAGGATCCAGTTTCTGAAGGGGAATTTGTGTTGACCTAGTGGAGCCTGAGATGCAGGTTAACCCTCCTCATGGAAGACGACAGATTACTAGAATGGGTACCTGATGACACCGCACTTTTCCTCTCAGCTGAGTTCTCAACCTTAAATGGGGCATTAGTGCCAGGGCATCTCTATATAGTCCTAACCCACTGGAGAGGCCTTCCTAAGGACAACAGGGTAAGCAGATGTCTCAGTCTTACAGTTCTGCCTGATCCTCATCAGAGGTTTCCTCCTAGGAAAGAAAGGACTGTTTGATCATTTGACTCCCAGAGTATCATATGCAAATTCCCTACCAGGGAATGATGACATGGCCCATCAGACTGCCCGCAGCAGCTTACCTGGTTGTTGCAGGAGTGTGTGATAGAAACGAATCAGGGAGAACAGCCATTGACACTGGTAGGGTAAGAAGGGAACTGGTGCGCTTGCCCTTCTTACCCAAGAGATTTATGTCCTAGTATGGCTGTATGAATGAGAAGTTTTTCTACCTCCCTACTAGTACACAGGTCATCACTCACCATCAGCAAGGCAGCTGAGGGAGAAAGCAGCAGCACAGGATCTGATGTTAGCCTTAGGTCCAAGGCCCAGCTTCAAACCTCACCGTGTGACCTCGGCACATCACCTAGTTACTTCAAGACCCAGTTTTCTAATTGGTAAAAATAGAGCCATGCCTGTCCTATCTGTCCGACAGAATTGCTAGTAAGATTTAGATTAAGTGAAATTACAGATAGAAAAGCTGAAAAATATGTATGAATATTAGTTTTGTAAAAGGTTTATCCTACCAAAAGGGTTTCTGCACTTTGCCTCTTGCCCTCTGGACTCATAAGCCTTCTGTTTTTTTCTCCAGGTTACCTCTGCATGACAGATGAGTGGTTCTCTGAGTATGTCTACGAGGTGGTGGTGGACAGGAAGCATGTCCCTGAAGAGGTGCTAGCTGTGTTGGAGCAGGAACCCATTGTCCTGCCAGCATGGGACCCCATGGGAGCTTTGGCCAAGTGATACTGCCTCTTGCTCTTTCCTCCTCCCATGGAACCTGATGTAGCTGCAAAGGACAGATCCAGGGACTGAAGCCAAAGTTATGCAAGGGGCTATGTGTTGCCACAGGACACGGTCAGATTTCCAGCCTCCTCCAGGAACCTCTTCAGGAAGTGTGCTTTTTGCTGAAATAGAATATTCTTAAAGAAAATAAAAAGGGAAAGATCAGGTCATACTATCTACTCTCCTCATCTCTAACAGCTCAGGATCTCTTATAGCATTTTAACCAGATGTAATTGTTTGTCTTTAACTCTGTCAAAAAGTTTAGTTCTGTGTCTGTGTTTTAATAAGACAAGAGAGGACGAGCGATTGAGGTGTATGGGGAGCAAACAGACCTAATGCTCCTTGTTCCTAGAGTAGAGTGGAGGGGAGAGTGGCCTGAGAATTGAGCTCTCGCAACTGCATGCTGCCAGACAGCATCACTGTCTTTCCTCGATGGCAGTCACTGAATTCCATTTTTTCAAGGTAATTTCTTGTGCCTGTAATAGCCCAAGAATGGGAGGTTGATCAGGTCTGACATGATTCCTTCCCATTCTGAACTGTGGTGAGCACAGCTCTGCTTGAGTCGGGTTTGAGTAGAGGCTTAGAGACAGTTGGATGAGAACAACCAAAATCTTATTATGGTCTCAGTTATAATCATTAGGGGGAGCTCTAGCCAAATGGTTTAACGTCTGCCTTTTGGAATGGGGGGGTTGGGTGGGCAGGAAAAGGTGATATCCATTCTTTCTGATAAACTAGATGGTGCTGAGAAGCTTTTGAATAAAAACTTTGCTAAATGAGAATAAGCTGATTTATGTAATCTGTCTAAGAAGTGTTAGTTTAACTACAAAAGAAGGCAGCCAGGTGGCTCATGTTCTTGAAAGTGAAAAAACAGGAAGAGGGCAGGATATGCTCTTTCCCAGACTCTGCTGATTATCACCGGCTTCTGCAAAGGGCCTCCAAGCACCTATTTAAGAACTGTTCCCCTGCCATGTAAACGTTCCTCCACCTAGATCCGGGGTCCCTCCAAGGGTAGGGAGTGAGGCTGTTGGGCCCACTCTTAGAATGGGTCAACAAGTATCTTACTGAGATTGGCCCAGCCTTTTAAGAACAGGATGAAATAGAAGACAGTTTCCAGTATGGAAGGTTTGAAATGTGTTGAGGAATGTAGAACAAAGAACATGATAGATATGTGGATTAGCTACACAAAATGCAACTGTAGATGAGTCTTACAGGCTTCAAAAAAAAAGGTAAAACTAAAATCCATGAAAGTAGCTGGTAACTAGGGAGGGAGGTAATTGCAATTAACATACTCTTAAGATCCTTGTATCATTCAGGAAGAAGATTCTTTAGACTTTGGTATGTAAACATGTATGCCAAAAACTTCCATAGTATCTACTAAAAATAAACAAGGAGCCAGTTTCCAGTCTAGAATAAATAGAATTCAATCAAGAATAAATAGAAACGAGGCTTGGTGGCTCACACCTGTAATCCCAGGAGGCTGAGGTGGGCGGATTACCTGAGGTTGGGAGTTCGAGACCAGCCTGACCAACATGGAGAAGTTCCACCTCTCTTAAAAATACAAAAATAGTTGGGCATGGTGGCACACATCTGGTAATCCCAGCTACTTGAGAGGCTGAGACAGGAGAGTCACTTGAACCCAGGAGGCGGAGGTTGCAGTAAGCTGAGATCGTGCCATCGCACTCCAGCCTAAGCAAAAGAGCAAAACTCTGTCTCAAGGAAAAAAAAAAGGAATAAATAGAATGGGAAAATGCAGTCAATCCATAAGAAGACAAGATAGGGGAGAGAAAGAAAAGGCAGAACAAATAGAGCATCCAAAATAAGATAGTAGAGAGAAATCTAAATATGTCAATAATTACATGTAAATGGATTAAATGTTCCAGAAAAGAAAAAAATGCCAAACTGGATTTTAAAAGAAATCCAGTCATAGGTGATGACAAGAGAGAGACATTGTCAGCCTAGAATATAAGAAAGGATGGAAAAGATACATTGGGCAGATACTAACCAAAATAAAACTGAGAAGTTATAACCCACAAAACTAAGGCCTCTCTGAATAACCAAACACACTAATTCCAGGGTATGCTATTCCTGTAAACTGTAATGTGAATGCCCTCCCTGGAGCTGTGGAACACCGCAGCCCTGGAAATAGGCTTTAAGACAAAAAGCATTACTACAGATAGAATCACTATATAATGATAACGCTTACTCGATTCCTCAGAAAAACAAAGATTCTAAGTTATGTACCCAATAACATAGCCTCAAAACATGTAAAACAAAAACAGCTACATAGGAAAATAGGTAATCCAACATCATAATGGGAGACTTTAATATACTTCACAGTTATTAATAGATCAAGCAACAAAAAATTCAGATAAGCAATTTAAGCATTTAGTAATTTTGGTAAAATGGACATGTGTAATAACACCGCATCTTCATCCTGAAAGCACAGATGTGTGGAAACCAATGACTGAGTATAAACCTGTTAAATAAAAAAACTGCATCTAACAACTACACATTCTTTTTGATCACATATGGAACTTTTTCAAAAATTGATCACATAGTGGACAGTAGAGTCAACCTTAACAGATTTCGAAAGGTGGTTGCCACATAGACCACACTCCAGCCACAGTGCCATTAACTCAGAAACTAAAATTAAAAGATTACAAGAAGACCTCTGTACATGGGTCCAAGAAGAAATCACGAAGGAAATTTAACCTGAACAATAATAAAAATAATGTATGTCAAACGAGGGAGGGATGCAGCTACATTTTAAAAAATTTAAAATGTTTATAGCATTAAATTATTAGATTACATTAAAATAATGCAATTATATTAATGTAATTATTACACTAAAATCATGTAATATTAAGATTACAGAATTTTAATTCTAGTTCTGAATAATAGAATAAATTATTCTAATCTACAAAAATTAGAATGTAATAAAGGCTGAAAATTGAGCTAAACATCTGATTCAAGAAATTACAACAGCAAAATAAACCCAAAGAAAGTAGAAAGATATGCACGGAAGTTAAGCATAGCATCAACAAAGCCAGAAGTCGGTTCTTAAAAAAAAAAATTGACCAACATTAATTTTTTTAAAGCACCAAAGGAATTAAAAGGATATGCTGCCAATATTAGAAAAATAGAAGATACTCTTCACTTTCTCAAAAGCAACAGTAAAGGGATTTGTTTAGAAGACAAATCCACAAGCTCGGGAAGACCAGGAGAGGAGTCAATGAAATATTTGAAGCCAGAAAGCAGATGGAGATGTTGGAAGATTTAGCAGAGCTGAAAAAGTTGAACATCACTGAGCCAATCGTGGAGAAAGTCATTGATAAGCAAATCAATTTACAATGCATAATCCCCCGAAAAGTGTAGATACGGTAGCAATAGAGAAGGCATGACTTCTGGAATTGGGCATGAAGGGAGGGTTACCGAAAAGTTGAATGTCTGTTGGGTCCCCTACCTATGTCCACCAGCCTGGGGACTGCCCTTTCTCCACTCAGCCCATTAGAGATTTCTTTTCTGGAGAGAGAACAAGTGTATGGTCTAGGTGTCAGGTGAGTCCTGAAGGGGATTAAGTGAGCATTTACATTCTGAATGTCCTTGCCATCCCGTAGCCAGGAAACTGGAAGTCTTATCAGAACATCTTGATTAGGCGATGGGAGAGATGTAAGAAACGACTTTATGGCCTAAAGAATGATTTTATGAGGCTAGCATAATCCTGATAAGGATAGTGAAAAAAATACATTTAAACCCCCATAAACATAGATGCAAAGTCCTAAACCAAATCCAGCAATATGTAAGAAAGATAATCTTCATTACCAAATAATAAAAGCTATTTTTCAAATAAAATTAGGATCCAGAGGGGAGAAATGAAGCATGGTGGGTTTATCTTCTCTGCTAAAGATCAGGGAAATGGGCTGAAGTTGTGGACGGAGGTCTCAGTTGGAAGAAATCGCTAACACTTGGGTGATGAATGAGGAAGGAAATGGGAGGACATGGAGTTGTCTTTTGCTTTAACTCCGAATCATACAGTGTCACCAGAGGAGATCTTGATGACTCTGGCCTCTGGGAAGTCCTGGCCTGAGTAATGGTGACCCAATACTTCCAAAAGCCAAGATAATGAGACATGCCTGCAGGATGTGGTGTGGCCCCATCTGCTTGCTTTGGCTTGTCCCTAAAGAGCAACTGAATTCTAATTTGCTGTTGGCGGCACAAAGCCACTTGCACTTGAACCCCCATTCCTCTACTGCAGTGTGGGTGAGCACCGTTGCCAACCATGGCTCTAGTTAGTCATTTGTTAAGTTAGATACTTTTTAAAAGTAATTCCAGATGAGCATGGTCATATTTAGGACAGCTTGTTCAGAACGATTATTGAGACTCATGAAGCCAATGCTTCCTTCTTGAGGTCTGTGACACAAATGGGTTGGAAACTAGGAAAGAACTGGCCAGAGTTTTTCTGTTTTTCAAACTCTTAAGTCCTTTACACATTACTGCAGAGGGAAAGGAAATAGGGAGGGAATGTTCAATTCACACCAGTTGCAGCTGTTTGGTTTTTTGTTTGTTTTAATTTTTTTTTTCTTTTTTAAGATGGGGTTTTACCATGTTGATCAGGCTGGTCTTGAACTCCCGATCTCAGGTGATCTGCCCGTCTTGGCCTCCAAAGTGCTTGTATTACAGGCGTGAGCTACCACGCCCAGCCATGTTTTTTTTTTTTTTTTTTTTGAGACGGAGTTTCGCTCTTGTTACCCAGGCTGGAGTGCAATGGTGCGATCTCGGCTCACCGCAACCTCCACCTCCTGGATTCAGGCAATTCTCCTGCCTCAGCCTCCCGAGTAGCTGGGATTACAGGCGTGTGCCACCATGCCCAGCTAATTTTTTGTATTTTGAGTAGAGACGGGGTTTCACCATGTTGACCAGGATGGTCTCGATCTCTTGACCTCGTGATCCACCCCCCTCAGCCTCCCAAAGTGCTGGGATTACAGGTGTAAGCCACCGCGTTGGCTAGCTGCAGCTAATTGGGAAGAGGATTTGTGTGCAGATGGGAAGCCCTCCACATAATCTTTCCTGGATATTGTTTGAATACTCGGTGCTTTTCCCTCTGCCTCTGGCTGACTCTTCTAGAAAAACTAGTTGGGTAGCACATCTTGAAGTGGACAGAATGAGTTCTGCAGCCATCTTTCAGGCTACCCCATGACAGCCGTTCGTTTTTTTTTTTTTAGACAGAGTTTCGCTCTTGTTACCCAGGCTGGAGTGCAATGGCGCGATCTTGGCTCACCACAACCTCCACCTCCTGGGTTCAGGCAATTCTCCTGCCTCAGCCTCCTGAGTAGCTGTGATTACAGGCATGCGCCACCATGCCCAGCTAATTTTTTGTATTTTTAGTAGAGACGGGGTTTCACCATGTTGACCAGGATGGTCTCGATCTCTTGACCTCGTGATCCACCCGCCTCGGCCTCCCAAAGTGCCGGGATTACAGGTGTGAGCCACCGCGCCCGGCCCCAGCCGTTCGTTTTTTAAAAATCAGCTGCTGTGCAGAAGGCTAGAGGCAGGGTGGCTATTTGGTGGAGAGTATGGGAGGGTGCTTGACTTAGAATTGCAGCATCCCTGCATCTCACCTGGCAGAGACCTTATGGGTTAACCTAGTCCAAATTCTCCAAAACGAGTGAGTCTTTTAAGTTCTACTTGCACACATTCAATGACAGGAACACAGCCTCTCACAGTGGCCCTGCCCATCTCTCCAGACTCGACTTACTCCTCTTATATACTCTGCTTCAGCCAATCACTGACCACTTCCCACCCCGTCTTCACTTTGTCCCTCAGACACACCAAGCTCATCTGCCTCCTGCTGTTCCTTCTACCTCAAGCTCTTCCCTCGGGTGTGCACAGCTGGCTTCTCATTTGGGTCACGCCTTCAGTGTCAAGGCCATCTCTGAGCATCTTATCTAGGGAGCCAACTTCCTCCTCCCACTGCCTGTGCCACCTCCATGCCTGTCACTCTCTGTGCTCTTACGGGGTCTATCTTATTCACAGCACTTGACCACTTTCTGAAGGTAATAATGTATGTGTATTGTCTGTTTTCCCCAAAGTCAGTTACTCCCTGTCAGCTCCCGGGGGCGGGAACTTTGTCCTGCCTGTATTCTCAGTGCCTGGCTCCTAGGAAATACAGGATAGGCTAACACTTCGCACATTCTCCATTCTGACAGCTATAATTAATGAACAGTTTTTACACAGACCTGAAGTCAGCTTTGCTGTAACTTGCTCAGTAGGGACAAGTAGAACAAGAACAAAGTCCTGGGGATCTTTAGATTTCAACATTTAACATTAAGGTCCCGATTTCATTTCATGCAGGTGCCCAGCAGTGGGGAGAAGAGTCGGTAGGGAGAGAACCACGAGGCTCACCTGGCTTCCGCACTGCTTAAACCTTCTTTGTTTCAAATCTGCCCAACACAACGGGAAGAGCAGGGTTTGGACTCAGGTATGCTGGCCTTGCCACTCGGCAAGCATATGCGCTTACACCTGGCAAGTCTATAAATGTGGAGAAGCTACTCAACCTCCCCAAGCCTCAGTTTCCATTCAGATGATACTAAAATGTATTAAATATGAGAACTCACAGCCTGATAAGGAGGAAAACTAATTTAGTTTTTGGTAACATTTATAGTTATCCAAAAATAATACCAGTTTATATTGCATTATTTCCCACATGGCAGAAAAAGGACAAAAGATAATGCGTATAATGTGCCTAGGAGATGCTGAATAAATGGCAGCTTTTATTAAAAACCAGCTCTCATGGAGCTTCTTCAATGTGTCATGTGGTAGGCCCTCTGGGGGTTAAAATAATTCCCTTCTCTCCAACCAAATGTGTCATTTAGTTGGGAAAATAACATGTTTCTGCATGAACCAGTTGAAAAAGAAGGTGACTTGATATGAGATAGATCTGTCAGTAAACTCCATAGTACTTGTGAAGGGGCTTGAAGTTGGAGAAGGAAACCTGCTGACTGGTTTTAAAGTAACTTTTAACCACAGTGACCATAGACGTCAAGGGTGAGGGTGATCAGCTCACCAAGAAGAAGCTAAGGGAAGCCCTTCCTAGAGGCAGAGGCGCACGTTATCCTGGAGTTTGCTGAGGGGACAAAGAGCCACAGAGAGAGTGCGTGTCTTATAAACTTGAGCAGGAGGAAGGAAAATGGACACGGGATACAGAAGAGAGGATTGGCTTCCGAGCTGGGAGCAGAGAGCTTGAGTTCTAGACGGAGCTCTGGCTCTTTGATCAGATCCTGAGCAGAGCGTTGGACTTCACCTCTTGCCTCACAGCATCTTTACTAATAAATAAGAAAGTAAAACGTCCTCCTTCAGTGAACAGCAATGGTGATGTGTGATGTGGCTGCATTTGGGGAGGTAGCGCATCTGTTGTAACGTGGAGCTGAGCTCCTTCCAACTCTCTAGGGCTCCTCCCTCCTTTGTGAGAAGCTTGAGGCCCCTTAGAATATTTTTTTCCTTCCCTTCTCTTTTGTTTTCCCTCCCTCCCACCCTTACCCCTTTCTTTCTTTGTCTTTTATAATTCAATGCTTTTCTTAAAAAGTTTCATAAAAATACCACCTGGACATGGCAAATGTCTGAATAGTAAAGTAGGCTAGCAGGCTACACAGTGGAGGGAAGTGGGTTTCCCTCCACCCTAGTGTCCTCTCCCTCCAAGGTACCTACTGTTCCCAGTTTCTTGTGTGCGCTCACAGATTTCAATACACATATCAGTCCCCACGCCTTGCCCCCAACACATTGGAGAAGCGCCTGTTCTATGCATCTTTCCTCCATTTACAATAAATCTTGAGAACTTCCCCAGATCAGCCCATAGACAACTGCCTTACTCTTTTTACCTGCTACATGGTACTCCATTGGTGGATACGCCACTGGGTCCCTGGTGTTACGGCACTAAATCTGGTAAGACTCAGAGGCATTTCCTAACCATTCAATGCCCGTGTGTACATTTATGGAGTCTGCTGTTAGCCCACAGAGTGGTAGGTGTTGAGGCGTGGAGAGAGGAAGCACCCTGTCCCTTGGGAACCCAGAGCCTGGGAAATTCAGAGAGGGACCAATGTGCTCCAACAGCTCTGTGTGTGTCCAGGGCCATGGGGCCCTCCCTGGTTCTCTGTGCTTCTGGTGTCAACATCTCCACCAAGGTGGAAGGGTGCCCTCCAGAGCATGGCCCTGGCTGATGGAGTCAGGGAAGGGAGTCCCCTAGGGAGGAAGGAGAAATCATAAATCCTGGCTCACAGAGATCGCAGATAGAGTGTGGGGTAGTCACAATATCTGTAAAGTCTGGGGTGTCCCCTACACCCTGATTTCTCCTCATGTGTGAGTATCCTTCAAACTGGGCCTTTCCATATCAGCCACTCCCACCTTTTCCCCTCTTTTAGAAAAAATTATCCATGAAGTCTGAATACACAGTGAGGTAAACAAGGGTAGCAACCAAAACTGACATTGATGGTCCATGGTGGAAGCAAATCCTGCCTTGGAGGTGCCACTGAACATGAACACAGAGTCACCAAAACCATGCCAGGTCCCACGACAAACCGGGGTGTCCGGGAAGCGCTGCTGGGGATGGAGCAAGACGACACTCTAAGGACTGAATACTGTCAGCATTTTCCTGGGCCTGAGGAAAAGCCCACAAGGAGGGTTGGGCCTCCTTCTTCCGGTATTGTATAAACAGGGCAGAGGCTGGACAGACAGATGGCACCGAGGGCTTCCGGAGGGAGAGCCTGGGATTCCATGGCTTGTCCTGGCTGGCTCCAGAGGGGACTCATTGCTGGCCTTTGAGACTTCCCGGAAGTGGGTTTTCTGGGTGGTATTTGGGGCAGGTGTAAATATTTACATGCTCCTTACCCTTCAAAGCGAAAGCCTGTGTTTATTCTGAGCTCCAGAGCAGGTTCTAAGCCCCATTATATTTGGGCTCAAGCAGGTGAACAAAAAAAAAGTATTGCTCTGCGGTGATTCCTTGGCAGCTTCTTCCCAGCTGCCCAGGACCTGTTGCTCTTGCCATCTCCATGGCTGTCCCCATACACCACCAGCACCAAGCTTTGCGGTGCCGCTGGGTTTCCGGCTCACCTTCCTTCCCTGCGGCCACCTGCTGACACCTGCATTCACATTCTAAGGAACTCCTCAGTCCCCAACCACCTGACACTCCCCCACTGTTACCTGCAGCCCATGCTGGTCACAGCCTTTAGATCCTCTCCCACTCCCCACCCCCAAACTCTTGCTTCCTTCCTGCCATGCCCAGGGCTCCCTCCTGCCTTCCATGCCCAGGACAGCACCTCCCAGCCTCCCCAGGTCTCTGGGGCAGAGGCTGTGCCTTCTTATGCGGTCAGGCTCATGTCACAAAGGAGTGGCCCAGAGGGAGGGCAGGCACAGGTGCGGGGCTTCTCCTTCCTGGTGGTAGACACTGAAGCCTGTCCACCTGAACTGAAGGTCGGGAGGGGCAGTTGAGTGACCCCCAGGCCCAGGCAGGGGAACAGGGCACAGGGTCAGAGGATCCTCCCAAGAGAGGGAGTGGGAGGCCAGGGAATGACAGGGCACTGGAGGCGAAGAGTGTCAGAAGCAGGACACAGTGGGGCTGCTGGAGGTCAGGGGAAGAGGGGCTGGTTCTGTGGAGGTGAGGACCTGCAGGTGGACCTGTCCTCTCTGTGGGATGGTGCTCAGGGCAGGAGGAAGAGAAACATCTCTTTAGAGAGAGGGGGACAGTCTGGACCAGTTGTGTTCCGACTCTGCCAGGGAGGCAGGGGAAACCAGGGGGAATGGGGGAACCAGGGAGGCAGGGGAATGGGGGCGGGGTGGGGGGGGAACCAGAGGGAGGCTGTCTGTGTAATTCTAATGTCTCTTGCTAATAGTGCCAAGAGGGGAGGAGACGGAACCACCCGGCCAGAGAGATGGATCTCCCCTTGGGGGAAGGGCCTGCAAGGAGTTGGCCCCTTCACCACCCACAGCTGAGCAGTGCCCACTGAGATCATCCTCCCTACTTCACAGACAGAGGCACAAAGACCAGACAGCTTGAGGTTAAGGAGCTCAGCCAAGCCCACACGACAATACAGGGTGGGAGCTGTGATTTAACTCAGGTCCACAGGGGGCCCACTCTCTAGGCAGCGCCCAGCCTGGAGCAGGCAGTGCCATATTGAGGGGCTGGGCGCTGGGCAGGAATGGATGTTCAGCTAGAACGAGTCTAAAAGAAAGGCCAGGAGTGGTGAGGTCACGTTCATGAGACTGCACGGTTAGGAAGTGTTAAGAAGTCACACTGGATGGACCGGGTGGAGACGAGGGCCTTGGTGGCCAAGCGCTGAAGTCACCCCTGCTGCCATCCTCCACTTTGATGCCTCTGCCCAGCACCTCTGCCCCGCTCCTCTGCTCTCCTGGAAAGGGAACCTTATGTTTTTTGTTGCCCTTGCCTATACAGCACAAACATGTTCACTTAAGTGGAACATTGGAGGCAGCAGACAACCGTGTTCATCTGAAAGGAGGAGCCCCCACCCCCATGCAGTCGCTGCCCCCAGAATAAAATTCCCAAGCTTGTTGGGGAATCCCCACTAGGCATTGCTACTCTGAATGCCAGCAGCACCTAACCCTCCTAACGTCCCTGCTGCACTCTTCCCTTCACCCCCCACCCCCCGCACCCTCCCAGCATACCCCCTGCAACTCTCCCATCATTCCCTCTGCACCCCTCCCAGCATTCCCCCTGCACCCTCCCAGCATCCCTCCTCCCCTCTGCACCCCTCCCAGCATTCGCCCTGCACCCTCCCAGCATCCCCCTTCACCCCTCCCTTCGTCCCCCCTGCATCCTCCCAGCATCCCCCTGCACCCCTCCCAGCATCCCCCCTGCATCCTCCCACCCCTCTGCACCCCTCCCAGCATCCCCCCTGCACCCTCCCAGCAACCTCCCTCCCCCCGGAACCCCTCCCAGCATTCCCCTGCACCCCTCCAGCATCTCCCTTGCCCCAGACGTCGCCCCTGCACCCCTCCAGCATTCCCCTTGTGCCCCCCAGAATCTCCCTTATACCTCTCCCAGCATCCCCCCCGTAACCCCTCCCAGCATCCCCCTGCACCCCTCCAGCATCTCCCTTGCCCCTAGACGTCACCCCTGCACCCGTCCAGCATTCCCCTTGTGCCCCCCAGATCTCCCCTATACCTCTCCCAGCATCCCCTTGCACCCTCTCAACATCCACCTGCCAGTGGATGTTGATACTGGGGTGCACCCTCCCAGTATCCCCACTGCACCCCTGGCATCCCCCCCGCACCCCTCCAGCATTCCCCTCGCACCCTCCCAGTATCCCCCTGCATCCCAGGCTCCAAGCCTCCCGCCCACCTTGCGGTCCCCGCCCTGGCGTCTAGGTGGCACTAGAATCCCGTGCTGACTCCTCCCGCTGGGAGCCGCCCTCGCCTGCCCATGGTTGTCCAGCTCCGTCCCTCTATATGCTGAGCCCAACCGGCTGCACAGTTTTCAGGGGTCAGTTCCTCCAAGTAAAAGGGGCTGTGGCTTCCCTGGAGCTGCAGACTTGTCATTGCTTTTTTCTTTCTGTCTTCTACTTCCTATGGTTCTTGGCCTCCTCTTGGGGAGAGGTAGAGGAGCCCTCTCCTCTCCGCCTCAGGGACAACCCAAAGCAAGTACTGCATGTGCTCTTTTAAAAGTTTTAAATAATTTTAGCAAAAGGATATTAACATTAAATCAATTTTTAAACTTTTTGAAAAAAGTATCAAAACAACATGCACGTGGTTCAAAACAGTAGGCTCCTCTTGGGCCCTTTCAGATAATTCAAACTGTCACTCAGGCTGGAGTGCCACGGCTCACTGCAGCTTCGACCTCCCGGGCTCAGCTGATCCTCCCACCTCAGCCTCCTGAGTAGTAGCTGGGACTACAGCGCGGGCAACCACACCCAGCTAATTAAAAAAAAATTCTAAGAGATGGGGTCTTGCTGTGTTGCCCAGGCTGGTCTTGAACTCCTGGGCTCAAGCGATCCTCTCGCCTCAGCCTCCCAAAGCACTGTGCTCTGTTTTGACGCTGCTTTGAACTGTAGCTGGTTAAAAAATGAGAACCAGTTCTTCATTCCTTCATTCTGCAAGTATTTATTGTGAGGCTCTGGGGACGGAGAGGAATTACACAAGGGCCTCTACGCCGAGCTCACATCCCAGCGGGGCAGTCAGAGAAACCCGTGGGTACCACGTGTTGTTACGTCCCAGGAAGAAAGGGAGAGCAGGTTTCAGGATGGGGCCATGGGGAGGTGTCAGGGGTCAAGAGAGATGGCTGGGAGGAAGCTCCACAAGCAGAACCCTACACGCGGTCCAAGAAGGGTGCCGGCAGGGGAGGCGCATACCCGCCCCTTTGTGTAGCCTCCCCCTTCCCTCAAAGTTAAAGAGCAGGAAAGTCAGGATTCCTCGCTGGCCCTGCCCTGCCGAATGCTCCGCGCTCCGCTCCTGCCTGCGAGCTTGTGTGTATCGGGGGTCCCTCCCCTCCCCGCGCTGGGATCCGGCGCGCACCCCGCCCCGCAGCGCGGCCCCTCCCGGGCGAGCGCACCCCCATCCATTCAGCTGGAGCGCCGAGCCGCGGCCGCGGGGAAGCATTAAGTTTACTCGCCTCAAAGTGACGCAAAAATTCTTCAAGAGCTCTTTGGCGGCGGCTATCTAAAGATCGGACCATGTGAGGGGCCGCGGGTACAAATACCGCCGCGCCGGCGCCCCTCCGCACAGCCAGCGCCGCCCGGTGCCTCGAGGGTGCGAGGCCTGACCACCTCCCCAGCCCGGGACCAGCCTCCGCCTGGCAGTCCGGCAGGTGGGTCCGCTTTTCCTCTCCGCCTCGAACCCACGCTTCTTCCAGAACTTCTTCCCTGTCTTGGGAAGGGGGAGAGAGCCACTGCGCCCCACTGCCCGGCGAGGAGGCGAGGAGGCGAGGACGAGCGTGCATCCCAGGGGTGGGCGCCGGATCCTACCCCATACGACCTCCACGCTCAGCAAGAGCCAGAGCTGAAGCGGACGGGCCAGGGTGGGGCGGGGGACAAGGAGCGTGGAATGCACGAGGGGGCCTTGGGGGGCGGGCGTGGGGGGCTCCTTTGTCTGTTGTTAGAGGGGCTTTGCAACCTCTTGAGGACCCGCGAAAGAGGTCTTAAACAGGGTATTGAGCAAAATGCTGTCCTGCACTTTGGGAAGAGTTGCTTTCGTTTCAACCCTTGGTTTATGTTTAATCTTTACTTTGCTGACATCGCGTGCCTGTGGCTTTATGCAAAGGGAGAGTTCTGGTTGACACAAATGCCCAGATAGCTAGAGAAATCAATGAGTGGCGCTTAAGTGGGCCAAGTCTCTGTGGCTTGGGTGGTTTCACTGTCAGAGCAGAGGAGCGCTCAGACACCACGGGCCATTCAGAATTTATGTGAAACTCCAACTCCAGCGACTGTGCTCCGTGGTTGAAGGCTTTGATCATCATTTGCTTGAAAATTGTGTACATTCAGATTTATTTTTGAACAAAAAAAAAAAATGCTCTCTGGAGCTCAAGACTGGATTTGGGTCTTGGGCTAAGGAGTAAATTTTCTTTTGAACTGGGGCTTTTCCATGTTGAATTGTACCTTTTCCGTTTGGGACTCTAAAGAATTTGAAAAGGGGTAGAATTTCTGAATCAGACATTATAAAGACTTTGTGTATATGTTTTTACGATCAATTTTGTCCAGAAAAGTGAACCAGGTCAATGGATTATTTATGAACCTGCTAGCTAACTCTCATCATAGGAAGATGAGATCAAATATTTAATGTGTTTTGCCTTCAGTGACATAGGAAAACTGTCTTAAGAAGGAGTCATTGGGACTTGTGTTTAATGAAACAGAACTGTGGGCAGCGTCAGTGTTGGGTTTTTAGGAGCATAGGGAGCACACAGCTTTGACTCTGTCCCGTGACTTGCTTCTGTGTGGAGCCATTGAGACCCGAAGGTTTGGGTTTTCCTGCCACACACTCTGGGGTGGCGGTGACCTATCCAGCATGGATGAGAGGCAGGTTCTTACTAGGTTTGTGCAAACTGAGCAAGCCATTTGGGGCATGGGTTTTTCTCTTTTCTTTCTTTCTTTTTCCCACTATAGAACAGATTGAAACTGCTTCACAATTAATAAAAAGTCCTCTCAACACTCTGGTGATCCATCTAAGACCTTTCAGAGATGTAACCACCAGCACAGATAATCAAATCCATTTGTTTTCGATCTTGTTGTTTGAGAAATAGATATACTAGGAGTGGGGTAGAGGGAATAATGTTGATGTTTTAATGGAATCCGAAAGACCTCAGAAATTCCTCTTGGGGGATGTGTAGAGTCGTCTGAGCATTTTGATGAAACTCGGAGAGGCATGTTGAAGAGTGTCGCAAATGGGTGAGGTGCCAGAGGAATGGGGATGCCTGGCTGGAGAGGGGCGTAGGAGCCTGGAGCAGGCTCTTTTCTATAGCACGTTTGCTTCACAGACACCCTGGATGTCCCCTGCCAAACAGAAACACAGGTAACTCCAGAAATTAAGCCTGTACATGGCAGCTCCTTCTCCTTCCTACTTGTTAATGAATGGTGTAATTGGAGAGAACATAGAAGCCAGGGCTTCCTGAAGAAGATTAATTTTAACTTGGCTTCATGAATCAACAGGATATGGTCATGACTTGACTTTTTCTGAAGATGCCCAGACAGCCAGAGCAAAAACTGTACAGTTATTTTTGGTTGTTGTTGAGAAGGTAACTCAATACCTTAGTTATTCCCAGTAACACGTCAGCTCCTCGCGGTTGTCAGCTCTAAATCAGGGGCTGTGGGGAGGCCTGCCTAACACGATGTCCACGTCCCCTCCAACTCACCCTGCAACTGTGACCCTAACCTCTCCGCTTTAAGAAAGCAGGAGTTGAAATGATGGTGCAAAAATGCCTGAGAGCTGGTACTCTCTACCCAGATATCACCTTCAAAGCAGGGTCTCCTGGGGGTCTCCTCGGGTTTCACTCTAAGGCAGAGGCTTGGCACACTCTGGAAGCTTTGCACACATGTAAATTAAGCCTGCAGATTAACCCCACCCAACCAACAGGGGCCCAATAACCCCATTCCCAGCTGCCCAAATGCCCTTTGCAAGACGCCCTGGGTGTGGTGCGGTAGAAATGGCCCCAGGCAGCCCAAATTTGGGCTGCACCGATTTCCCGGTCCAGTCCCTGGGCTGCCGACAGCCGCCTCTACTCCCCTGAGGTTTGTGGTGTTCCAAGGAACAGATCTGGGTGTGGAGCGAAACATCTCATAAAAGCGCCCGTTTCTCCGCACTTGGGGCAAGGGAGGCAGACTCCCCTGATCTTACAGGGGCTTCGTTTCTGGGCTTACCTGGGCAAATGACATTCCAAGGAAGGAAAACTGCCATCTTTCTAGGAGGGACCCAGGTGGAAAACAGATGAAGCTAGCCTGTCACAGAAACCTGGCATCAATGATCTTCCCTGAGCAGAGAGGCAAATTGCTCTTCTAGGGTGAGCATGGCTCCACTGTCGGCCAACACAGCCCCGAATTTCCAGGTGGAGCTCACTGTGCTGACTTGGGCCCACATTCAGAAATGTTGGTCTGTGGCACCGTCTCTGCAGGAGCTGTCTCCTTCAACCTGACTTTTGGTCGCTCTGGGTGACTGGGAAGATGAATGCTCATTTATTGAATGTCAGCAACACGCTTTTAAATGGGAGCGAGTGTTTTCCCAGCCCTGTGTCTAATGAGGTGACAAACTGAGTAGTGATAAAGCGGGTGTAAGGCAGTCTGACTGCCTTATTATTATTTCCTCTTTCCTTTGGCCCCCGTGGAACCTGGCAGCAGCTCCCTGCTTCCATCCCAAACCTGAAGCAAGGGTATTTGTGAATGGGATTTAAGCCTCAGGCTCTTTAGCACCCAGGACTGGACGGACCTCCATTAACCCCAGAAGCCCCTGGACTGCAAAAGGAGAGAAGCACCCCAGTGATGTGAGACACAGAGGCAGTGTCCCAGGGCCTTCAGGCACTGACAGATGCAGTAGTGGGGTCTCCTGGGATGGTGAGGTCCAGTCTTTCAGTCATTCTTTAAGGTAGGGAGGGTAGAGGTGACAGGAGGGGATGTGACCAGGCCAGGTGGTGATCTGGGCAAGTGCTTCTCAGCCAAGTTGGGGACACGGCAAGCCTGTTGTGTGCTTCGGGAGAGCCCAGAGCCCTAGGCTGGGTGAGCAGCCGGTGGGAGGCCGGGAGGGAGCAAGTGTGTGGGCCTTTGCCATCTTGGGTTTTGGTGTGATCTTTCTGTGTATATCCCAGGAAAAAAGAGCATTTCATTTCCTTTGTTACTGAACTGTTGAATAAAATAAGCTGATTTGTTTTCTTTAAGGGAACTTTTTATTCTAACTAAGGGGCCAAGAATTAGAGAGAGGGAGACCCAGAAGGACAGGGGCACGTCCTGAGGACAAAGCCAGGCCTAGAACATAAGTCTCTTGTACTTTTGCTCTCTTCTCCTCTCTCCCTAATGGTGGGCACGTCATCTTTTTTTTTTTTTTTGTGAGATGGAGTCTTGCTCTGCTGCCCAGGCAGGAGTGCATGCAGTGGCACGATCTCGGCTCACTGCAACCTCCACCTCACAGGTTCAAGCAATTCTCCTGCCTCAGCCTCCCAAGTAGCTGGGATTACAGGCATGCACCACCACACCCAGCTAATTTTTGTATTTTTAGTAGAGACGGGATTTCACTGTGTTAGCCAGGCTGGTCTCGAACTTCTGACCTAATGATCCACCTGCCTCAGCCTCCCAAAGTGCTGGGATTACAGGCTCAAGCCACCGTGGCTGGCCAGCATGTCGTCTTTAAAAGGCAAATTCAATTAGCTGGACCTTTCCTTTGTTTCAGAGGAGAGGAGCTGGCGGAGGAACAGGGAGGGAGGAGCCTGGAGGGGAGAGGGGAGAGAGGCTCTTCTGGCCGGCAGGGAGCTTTGGCTGACTGGAAGTTTCCCAGCTCTGGCTGAGGGCTAGAATTATTTTTTCTTTTGAAAAATTTCAACTGAAAAATCAGAGATGTGGTCCATTTTCACCAGTTAACATTTTGCCAATTTGTGTACAAAGCCACTCTAATAATGCATTTATCTAATTTTGCATATGCAGTATATATATAATTAGATATGTATAACACATAAGATCATTAATATAATTATCCCGTACATATATATTCATATATATATAGTTGAACCTTTGAGAGTTTGCAGACTTCTAGATACTTCTTCCTTAAATACTTCAACATACATTTCCAACAAACAAGGACCTTCTTGTACATAACTGCAGCCCCATTTTCACCCTGGGGAAGCTGAACATGGCTACAATACCATTATTGCATCTACAGCTCATATTCCAATTTCCCCACTGTCTCAAGGATGCCCTTTTTAGCCTACAGGGTTACTTTGTGAGACTGTAAACTCCTCAAGTCAGAAGTTTTTTCTTTTTCTTTTCTTTTTTTTTTTTTTTGAGACGGAGTTTCGCTCTTGTTACCCCAGCTGGAGTGCAATGGTGCGATCTCGGCTCACCGCAACCTCCGCCTCCTGGGTTCAGGCAATTCTCCTGCCTCAGCCTGCCGAGTAGCGGGGATTACAGGCGCGCGCCACCATGCCCAGCTAATTTTTTGTATTTTGAGTAGAGACGGGGTTTCACCATGTTGACCAGGATGGTCTCGATCTCTTGACCTCGTGATCCACCCGCCTTGGCCTCCCAAAGTGCTGGGATTACAGGCTTGAGCCACCGCGTCCAGCCCAGAATTTTTTTCTTGCTATCATCTCTGTGCATATCTGAGAACTAGACTGGTACAATGATGTGTAAGGATGAACTGATTTTTCACGAATGTCCTCAACTGTATGACTCATGGTAAAGCACATCTCAGAAATTTTTAACCTAAGAGTATAGGCACCTTTGATCAGCAACACCCAAACTGCAAACACCTCGCAGCTGAAGAGGGGTTCCCACATGGTGGCCTCTGCACCTCCCTCTCCACCTGGATGCTCCCCCTCCTCCAGCAGCCTCACAGCTGACCTTGCCTCTCCTCACCCTCCTTGCCCCACCGAGATAAATGGCCAGTTCCCGCCTCCTTTCCCTTCTCCACTCCCATCTTATCTTGTCGTTCCACTTCAGACCCCTTTCTCCCCACTTCCCTCATCCACCTTGCCCAGCTGCCACAGGGAAATCCACCCTTACTCCATAGCACCCTGTCCCTGGGGCTGTTTGCCGTTTTTCCCGCTTCTCCCTGTCTTGGGTCCCTCTGTGGGCCCAATCATGTCTGTTTTACACAAAGGTAATCTTAGTAATATACGCATATAAAGGAAAAAGAAAAGCTGTGTTTGGACATGTTCCCACGTGTTTTATCTTGATTTCTATTTATTGCACAATTTGCATTTATTGCACCAGTAAAGAAGTGTTTAGAAGATGTAAGTGACTCTCCTAATCCTGCTGAATCGAACACATCACCTGCTTTGAGTTTCTCGAGTCCCTTTCCCAGACTCATCCAGATTTAGACACACTACGGTAACAACGCAAAAGCAGTTTTGTTTTCTGCAGAAACTTATAGGCTGTGAAATTAAGTGGCACAAGCAATTCATGTCATCAACTTCTAAAAAACTTGGGCCTGGCACAGTGGCTCATGCCTGTAATCCCAGCACTTTGGGAGGCTGAGGCAGGAGGATTTCTGGAGTCCAGGAGTTCGAGACCAGCCTGGGCAACATAGCGAGACCTCGTCTCTACTATATATTTTAAAATTGAACAACAAACAAACAAAACTAAAGACCTTAAAAGTGCCTAAAAAACACCTCAATGGAATCTGTACAAGAATCTCCCTGTTCCTTGTTCTTCTTTTTTTTTTTTGTATTTACACTATTTTTTTTTTAGTGTCATTTTTATTATAAAGTTGGGGGTTACATGTGCAGGTTTATTACTGGGTGTATTGTGGGACACTGAGGTTTGGTCTTGTTTTGATTCCATCACCCAGATAGTGAACATGGAGCCCAATAGGAAGTTTTCAGCCACCCCGTCCTCCTCTGGAGTCTTCACTGTGTATTGTTCCTATCTTTATGTCTGTGTGAACCCAAGATTTAGCTCCCACTTATAAGTGTTTCCTTTCCTTAAATTTAGTTTTTCTTAAGAACCAAAAAGAAGGGTAAAATAAAGAACTTCAGATCAGTCTCATTGTGAACCCACTCCTCACCCCACGCTGTCGGGTAGCACTTAACACTGTGTGCTACAGCTTTCATTTCAGAAGTTTTCATTTATCACATTTATTTCTGTGGGTAGGAAATATATGCCAAGTTCCAAACCACCAGCTCACAGATGAACATTGGAGCCCAGGCCACTGATGGGCGTGCCTGCTGGTGCTTGTCTCAAAGTCTGAAAGCCCAACCTGGGCTCTGTAATCCTCGGCATCAGTCTCTTCCAGTCCATAGTCCATGAAAATGATTATTAAGGCAGCCATCCTCCTCTTCCCCAAGATGCACAGCCCATCTTCATGATGGGTGTGGCAGGGAGGGGCGGGGCCCTTTAGAAGAGAACCTGATCCCATTTGACTTAACTCCAGGGAGGAGAGAAAGAGCAGGACCTCACATGGGACTCATATCTGTTGGCACCTTTGCTCGCCCAGGAGAGCTGAAACCAGCCCTGTGTGCTGACAGCTGTACAGGGCATGCTCCAGTCTGCAAGTATTTTTTTTTTTCTTTTTCTCTTTTCTGAGACAGAGTCTTGCTCTGTTGCTGAGGCTGGAGTGCAATGGTGTGCTCTTGGCTCACCCCAACCTCTGCCTCCTGGGTTCAGGCAATTCTCTTGCCCCAGCCTCCCGAGTAGCTGGGACTACAGGCTCATGCCACCACATCCAGCTAATTTTTGTATTTTTAGTAAAGGCAGGGTTTCACCATGTTGGTCAGGCTGGTCTCAAACTCCTGACCTCGTGATCCATCTGCCTCGGCCTCCCAAAGTGCTGGGATTACAGGCGTTAGCCACCACGCCTGGCCCAGTCTGCAAGTATCTGGACACAGGGACATGTAGCCACGGCCCTGCTTCCAGGGGCACATGAAGCAAATGTACATAAAAGGATAACCAATGATGCCTGGTAATCAATGGTGAGTGACAAATGAGAATTGAGTAGAAAGAGCGCATCTTGGGCTGGGGTGGTGAGAGGAGGTGGATAGAAGCTTATGCTAGGCCGTGGAGGGTGCAGGATGATTAGAGGAAGGGAAGGTACAGGGTGGGGTTGCACATGGCACTGTCTGTGCCTGCTGGCCCCTGAGTAACCTGTGGTGCTTGTTGAAAATGCAGATCCCTGAGCACCCACGTGGATCTCTTGAATTAAAATCTCTGGGAGAGCAGCCCACATGTCTGTTTCCCAGGTGACCCTAAGCCACTGACTGAGGTCACTGAGAGGACCAACCATGACCCAGTGAGGCCTGTGCTGGGAGCCAGAGATCACTTAGGTCCTGAGTCTTGTGGGCCTCAGTTTCCCTGACTAGAATGTGAAGTAGAAAGGCAGAATGGGCTGCGATGTGTGGTGGTGCTAGTGACATCAACTCACTGCCATTTATTGATGCTTTCCCTGTGCTAGACGCTGAGTTAAGCATTTGTCATACTTTAATTCCCACGACAGCCTTCAGGAAGCAGTGATTTTAACACACTGCTCTTACACAAAGGGAAATGGAAGCTAAGAGAGGTTAAGTGACCTACTCAAAGTCACACAGCCAGTCAGCGGTGGATCAGGGATTCCAGTGCAGATCTGAGGCAGAAAGGAGAGGTGTGTGTGGGTTGTGAACACAAGACCTGTTGGGCTTGGCTGTTTACGTTCACTGGGTGTGGGGGGGCTGTTCATGTCTGTCTATGCCAAATTCATTTCCTTCTAGTAAAGTCAAAATAAATGATCCAGTGTTCTTTTTGCCAGCCTCTGGGGGGATTTTAACTCCATCACAAGGGGCAAATCCTCTAGATTTTATAGTCTGTGTAGAGAGAAGCCCAGGGCTATCTTCTGTCAGGCAGGGAAAGTTCTGGATGGAGATTCTTTTCCTTTCTCGTGGTAACTGGCCCAAATGGCCCTGAGGATTTTATCCTATTTAATTCATCTCCAAAAACTTAAACCAGGCCGGGTGCAGTGGATCAGGCCTGTAATCCCAGCACTTTGGGAGGCCGAGGCAGGAGGATCGCTTGTAGGCCAGGAGTTCAAGACCAGCCTGGGAAACGTGGTGAAACCCCATCTCTGCAAAAATTTAGCTGTGTGTGGTGGCACATGGCTGTAAGCTCAGCTACTTGGGAGGCTGAGGTGGGAGGATCCCTTGAGCCCGGGAGGTTGAGGCTGCAGAGAGCTCTGATGGTGCCACTGCATTCCAGCCTGGATGACAGAGAAAGACCCTGTCTCTTTAAAAAACAAAACAGCAAAACAAAACAAAACAAAAAACAACTAAATTGTCTGACTCTCATATAAGGAATCCTTAGGATAAGGAGATGGCTGTGATAGTGGAGTACATTTCTACCCTTTTTGTCCAAAAAACAAGCAGATTTTCTCTACCCTCTTCATTTCTATCATGGAATCTCTTTACTTTATTGGAAAGGCAAGCCAGGAGTGCCTATGGCTTCTGACCTGTACCCCCATGACCCTGCACACTCTGAGAACACAGCAGTGCCCTCAGCAGATGTAAATGTGAGCTCCCATTTTACACTGTGGAGCCTGCAAGGAAGGATCAGCTAACAGCCAAGGTCCTGTGACAGAAGCTGTGCAATAGCAGCAAAAGAAGACTTAAAGCCTGGGGGCAGCTGTGGCGCAAAACCCGTGAGCCATCTCAACACGCCGCGGAAGCCAGCGGCAACCTCTGTTACCTCGTCTCCAGAAGCATCGTGTTTTTCCTAGCAGTAGTCGGTCTTCCTTTTCAGATTTTGGGCTTGGCCTGTGGACTCCATGCAGGCAGGACTGTGCTCACCTTGTTTCTTCCTTTCTTTTCTTTTTTGAGACAGAGTCTTACCCATAGACCAGGCTGGAGTGCAGTTCCGCTCACTGCAACCTCTGCCTTCTGGGTTCAGGCAATTCTCGTGCATCACGCTTCTGAGTAGCTGGGAGGACAGACATGCACCACCACGCCCAGCTAACCTTTGTATTTATTTATTTATTTTGAGACAGTTTCCCCCTTGTCGCCCAGACTGGAGTGCAGTGGCTCAATTTTGGCTCACTGCAACCTCTACCTTCTGGGTTCAGGCAGTTCTCCTGCCTCAGCCTCCCGAGTAGCTGGGATTTCAGGCATGCGCCACCACACCCAGCTAATTTTTACATTTTCAGTAGAGATGATGTTTCACCATGTTGGCCAGACTGGTCTCAAACTCCTAACCTCAAGTGATCTGTCCGCCTCAGCTTCCCAGAGTGCTGGTATTACAGGCGTGAGTCACCTGGCCTGGCCTGCCTGCCTTGTTTCTGAGGAGACAGGATGTCTTTGCTGAAGGAGCGTTCTCCATGGAGAGGGCCAGATTCCATGCTCACTGATTTGGGTGGCACCAGCGTTCAGTAATTCCCATCACCACTGGTAGACGCCCTGGGAACTTTATCCTCCTTCTGAATAGAGACTGCAAACTGCCCCTCGGCTATATGACCTGTAATTAATTCTATCTCTGCGTTAAACCCACAATTCATTTGTTTTTGTTTGTTTTCTTTTCTTTTCTTTTTTGAGACGGAGTTTCGCTCTTGTTACCCAGGCTGGAGTGCAATGGTGCGATCTCGGCTCACCGCAACCTCCGTCTCCTGGGTTCAGACAATTCTCCTGCCTCAGCCTCCTGAGTAGCTGGGATTCCAGGCACGCGCCACCATGCCCAGCTAATTTTTTGTATTTTTTGTAAAGACGGGGTTTCACCATGTTGACTAGGATGGTCTTGATCTCTTGACCTCGTGATCCACCCGCCTCGGCCTCCCAAAGTGCTGGAATTACAGGCGTGAGCCACCGCGCCCGGCCTGTTTTTGTTTGTTTTGAAAAAGAAAATTGAGTTTCCTGAGAAATGAACTCACTTTGATCTTGACACACAAAATCAAAGTTCACCATTTCTGTAATGTCTTTCTGCTTAGAATGCACTGATGGACATCAAGTAGATGAAGAGTCACAGCTATCGCCAAAGGGCTGGGTCTTTGTGACTAATCATCATAATTACATGCTTGGTCAGGTACGGGTTGCTCCTGGCGATAGAGACAGAGGGTGTGGAAAGAGGATTGGCAATTTGATCAGGAGAAGTTTAAACAGAAGCAGACCTTTTTCACTTGGGGTCAGGGATTGGGGGAATGGAGTGAATTAGCTCTGGGAGAGTGAAAAGAAAGTCAACCAGGCCCATCAGCTGGTCAACTGCACCCCTCATGTGCAGAGACCTGGGGGGACGAGCTGTCATCCCACAACAGAGATGGGGTCCGTGGCACCACCCTCAGCCTGTCACCGGCTCAGCCTGGAACAACAGCACACATCCAAGGTGCAGAGGAAGGCTTCCTTCCGGGGCTTTTTCTGGCCATGGAGAAGCTCAAAGGCTTCCTGGAGAAGGTCACAGCTGTAATATTGACCTCGTTTGCAATTTTTCCAACCAGCAGGATAAAAATATCTTTTAAAAAAGAAAGCTTAGAAGAGGGCATTATCAGAAACCAGCCTTCTTAACAGCTCACACTTCTCTATTCTTGGACCGGCTTGTTTTCAGACATTGTTATGTCCAAGTCTCGGTAGAAAAAGCCAGCCAGGGCTCTGCAGAATCAGAAAGATGGGAAGAGAGTCTGGGGCTCCACAGGCAGGAGCTTGAAGGCAGAAAGGGCCCCAGGCACTTGGCATCTGCTCCTGGCAGACCCGATTAGTCACCAGGAGGAGTTTTCCTCTACCTGACAGAGGCAGAGGAGTGGGTTAAGGAAAGGAGACGTGCGTCTCCTGTCTTTTGGTAGCTTGAGTGGCTGTAATTTTCTGTTTGCACCCCAGATTCTATTATGAGGGGTGGGGCTCAGTAGGAGAACCCCAGGGAGCACAGCTGGACAGAGAGAGACAGTCTCTGTGGAGAGGCAGCCCGGTCATGAGTTGCCTGAGGGATACTCTGCGTTTTCTCGCACTGGGGCCATTTCAGCCTGTTGATATAAAATTTATAAATTAAAAAATTAAAAAGAGCTAGGGGATATTTCCAGAAACAAGACCTCTGTAATGGCCCAGAACACAAATAGAAACAGTGTATTATTATTCCAGGAGCTGCTCACCATAGTTGCCAGGAATCTAAGATTGGATGCCTTTGGGGCTGAACCCCTGAGGACTCCGGAGAACACACATTGCCCCCCAAAAATCTACCTACCCGCACACATTTTCCACCCTCTCTGCAGGATGCCTCAAGGGAGAAAGTAAATGAAATCCAGAACAAATCACTTGGCCCCTGAGGCAGGAGGGTAACTGCTCACTGCTGTAGCTAAGTGTTTATTTCCTCTCCCCAAAGTATTGCTTCTGAGGTGGACATTTCCCTGCTGCAGACCCTCTGGGCGTGGGCAGAGAGGCCAGGGAAAGGTTAGGTGATGCAACTAGAGCATCTATTTAAATGAGAGGAAAGTGGCAGTACTGAAAATAGAAGAGGTTCAGAAAATTGTGGAGTCAGGCTGGGCTCGGTGGCTCATACGTGTAATCCCAGCACTTTGGGAGGCTGAGGTAGGTGGATCACATGAGGTCAAGAGTTCAAAACCAGCCTGGCCAACACAGTGAAACCCCATCTCTACTGAAAATATAAAAATTAGCCAGGCGTGGTGGAGCACGCCTGTAGTCCCAGCTACTCAGAGGCTAAGGCACGAGAATCACTTGAATCCGGAAGGCGGAGGTTGCAGTGAGCCAAAATGGTGCCACTGCCCTCCAGACTGGGAGACAGAGCAAGACTCTGTCACAAAAAAAAAAAAAAAAAAATGTGGGGCTAGTGGGAGGAAGAGCAGCTCTGTGAGCTCGGTGCCCTCCGGCCACACATGGAAAATCTCTTCATTCCTGCCATTTGGCCTTCATATTCACCAACATTTAATGTAAAAAAACATGTCATCGATATAGGCCAGAGGGAAGTACAGAGGCCTTCTTAAATACCACCACCAGAGACCACCAAGTTCAAGTTTAATTTAGCTGAATATTTAAATATGTTGACATCTCATCATGTAATAAAATAATAATAATATCCCTGGCCTGGTAAATGGTTACTATGGTGAACGAGAGGAGTGTGGTTATTTTAAAAGTCTATCAAGCCTATTATGAGGACCCAAGGCAGGGGGAAGTGCGGGGATGCCAAGGCCGGACAGTAGTGTCAATGGTGAGCAGGATGAGGTTCTGGAGCTCGCTCTTGTGAGAAATGCACATCCTCCTGAGTGGTGTCTGCACCCTTGAACCTGGGGTGGGTGGCCTGGGGCCCAAACAGTGGGGGACAGCCCATGACATCTGCCTCCCCTTATACACAAACCCCTTAGCTACATGAAGCTGATTTCTCTCTTGTCGCTGTAGATATTTTTGGCAACAATCAATCCCTTTAAAATTTTTATTTTCCACTTTACAGAAAAAAATGCAGCAAACAGAAGACCCTAGTGACTGACAGTCCCTGGTGTTCATGTCTAATCCTGCTCATATTTAGAGACATAGTCATCAGCGTGAAGCTACTATTTTGTGTCCTGATTTTTCACATACCATGTTTTTGTCTTCTTCATATGTGTAGATAGTTCAGTTGCAGTCACCGAAAACCCTAAGTAGGTAGGAGACATCTTTGTGCCATTTCAATTAGCCAGTTCCCAGCCATCCTCTTAACTGTTGATCTAGAAGGTTAGCCCCAGATCAGTGCAGTTATAAATAGTCCATCCCCGGCTATCTTTTCCTAGAAGAATCCAATGTCATCTCAGCTAGGCAGAAACATATTTCAACTCCCAAACTGTTTCAAGAGTTTGAAAAGCTCAGGCCCAGAAGAAACAGACTGAACAGCTAACAGTCTTCTCTGCGTACAACTTTATAACAGGCCATGGGTTTAAAGTCCAAAAGGGCTCAAATTTCTACCCCACGTTTGACGACTCAGACCTCAATCCAGAGCTGAGCTGACTTTTCTGCGCCCAGGCCATGGCGGTGAAATGAAGGTGCAGCAGCCCCAGCCGGGCCCTCCTGATGGAGGTGTGTGGGGACGGCGCCACCCGCCACCCCGGCATCTGTAACCTGCATGCTCTTCTCCCTGGGTCTCCTGGAGGCAAAGCAACCTTGCTTGCCCGCTGTTGCAGAATAACAAGGGTCTTAGCCACAGGAGTTGCTGGCAAGTGGCAAGAACGAATGGTGAGCAGCAGTGTCGTTTAAGGTCTGGTCAGATTTGCAGATGCATAATGGGAATGCAGAAAGGCCATGTGCAGACAGACTGGACACAGTCGGAGGCAGCTCAAATCTGCCCCAGCCTTTCCAGGTGCTAAAGGATGAGTGACAGAGTCTATAGCTAAGGAGCTGGGGTGCCCCACAAAGGGTGGCCTTTTTACCTTTGTCCTTTGATTTTTTTCCTTTTAAAATCATATCTGTCTTCCTGTAGGTAAGCAAGAAAAAAAAGAAAAAGAAGATGAAATAAAATCGTATCTGTAGTTGACATAAAGTGTAACTTTGGGTGTGCAGCTTAAATGATGGTGAGGACTCTCCTGCCTACTGAAGGGCAGAAACGCCTTTGCTTGTCATTGTTTCCCCATGGCATCCAAGACAAAGTGGGTGCTCTGTGACGCTCTGGAGCCCCTCTCACGTTCTTCAGAGCTGCTAGAAAACCACGGGTGAGAGTCCAGTGGCTCCCAGGGAAGTGAGTGCTTTGCTCTCTGGTCTGGCCTCTGTAAAACCTGGGTGACTTGCTATCTATTTTTGTTGGTTTTGCTGTTTCCTTTTCAGATTACTTGATTGTAATTTGATGCCCTGTATAGGTTGAGAAATTTAGTTGATTTCATGGACTGTCATGTCGCAAATAGGACATTTCACATTTAACAGGTGCATTTGGAATCCCCTTAACTAATGTAGTTTAAGATGTACAATGAGTTAATACCAATGACTAGTAAAACGTGTAATCGTATTCTCCTTCCTCTGTGTGTCTTTCTGACAGAGCCCTCAGTCCCGACAATAGGAAGCTGAGAGGTGATCCACATATCCACGCACCCAGAGTTCAGGGGATCCTTGGCAGATGGGCATCGGTGTCATTTACTAACCAGCAGGATGGAGACCACGCCCTTAAATTCTCAGAAGCAGCTATCAGCGTGTAAGGATGGAGAAGACTGTCAGGAAAACGGAGTTCTGCAGAAGGGTGTCTCCACCCCAGGGGACAAATTGGAGTCCGGGCAAATATCTAATGGATACTCAGGGGTTCCAAGCCCCGGTGCGGGAGACGACATGAGGCACCCTATCCAGGCGGCTACCACCACCCTAGTGGCTGAGCTTCATCAAGGGGAACGGGAGACCTGGGGCAAGAAGGTGGATTTCCTCCTCTCAGTCATTGGCTATGCGGTGGACCTGGGCAACGTCTGGCGCTTCCCCTACATATGTTACCAGAATGGAGGGGGTCAGTATCATGGGCTTTGAGTAGAGGCTGTGACCCAGGGTGGGCGGTAGGTTCTCTTGAGAGGCTAGAAAACAGAGTATGTCTTTTCGGTCTTCATTGGTGTAAGTCTGGGAATATGATGGCTTAGATTTCAAGCTGGTTGAAAAGTCAAATCTTGTTGGGCACAGTGGCTTACGCCTGTAATCCCAGCACTTTGGGAAGCTGAGGCGGGCAGATCGCCTGAGGTCAGGAGTTTGAGACCAGCCTGGCCAACATAGCAAAGCCCTGTCTCTACTAAAAATATAAAAATTAGCTGGGTGTGGTGGCAGGCGCCTATAGTCCCAGCTACTTGGGAGGCTGAGGCAGGAGAATTGCCCAAACCTGGGAGGTGGTATCTGCAGTGAGCCGAGATCGCACCACTGCACTCCATCTGGGGCGACAGATCGAGACTCTGTCTCAAAAAAAAAGAAAAGGTCAAGGTTGGGCGCGGTGGCTCATGCCTGTAATCCTAGCACTTTGGGAGGCCAAGGCGGGTGGATCACAAGGTCAGGAGTTCATGTGCAGCCTGGCCAACATGGTGAATCCCTATCTCTACTAAAAATTACAAAAATCAGCTGGGCGAGGTGGCAGGCACTGTAATCCCAGCTATTTGGGAGGCTTAGGCAGGAGAATCACTTGAACCCAGTGGGCAAAAGTTGCAGTGAGCCAAGATCACGTCACTGCACTCCAGCCTGGGCGACAAAGTGAGACTTTGTCTCAGAAAAACAAAAGAAAGGAAAAGTCAAATCTCCAGTAAGCCAAATGCGGAAGGCAGCGTGTCGGAGGCTCTCCAGGTTGTGAAGCTGGGTGAAGCCCACCCAAGCCTGACCTCACAGACCTCAACATTGTTAGCACTCCATTTATTAAAGGGTCTCCTCCTCATCCTGCATTCTCCAGGCCAGAAGTGAGGGAATGGCTGTCAGCCTTGTGCTAAGTTCCTTCACTCCTGCTGGCAGGTTCTGCTGGGAAGAGTCCAGAAGGCTAGGCTTGCGTAAGGGAAAATTTGGAGGCGGCTTCAGAGTCCCAGATGCTTCTGGACCTTTAAACCTGTGTGAGGTCAGAGAAGGGCATCGATGTAGGTCCAGAGTCTTAAACCAGGCTGGGCAGACTCTAAAGCTGGATTAGATTCACAGCATGACATTAAAAGCCAACCTCAAACCAGGCATGGCTGTCCCTCCTATCTCCTCCTTGGAGGTTAGATTTTTGAGGCCAGAGGCCCTATCTTGTTCCTTCTACCCCTAAAGCCTCTCAAGTAGTTAATTTGTAGATTATCAAAAATAGTAGCTGATTGTGGGCATGACGATGGGAACCTGAGAGAGAGCAGAGCAGTGGGGAAAGTGCATGCGTTGGGGCCTCTCACTTGGGCTGGTTATCAGCACAGGAAGATAACAAGAAGTGGGGCTCCAGTGAGTCCATCTTGATTTTGATGGGAGCTCTGATGACAGATTTGGGAGGGCAGCTAAAAGAGGTTTGGGAATCATCCATTTGTGTCACCCTCACTTCCCCCTTGACCTAACACAGAGTGGCCTGGATTTGCTGTTTTTTGAGAGCATTTCTGTCCATGCAGATGCAAAGGTAGTGCCAGGGGCCCCTCGGAAGCTCTGCGCTTCCCACCGAGGAGGAGCAAAAGTCATAATCACCTTATCTCCTGCTCCAGAGGGCTCACCTTTAGCCTGAGCATTATGTAAGGGGCTGGGTCACTGGTGACGTTTCTGCTACACTCATTCCCCAGCATAAAGCCGATCAAGCAAACCCTTTGGAGGAAGGCCACCACAAGAACACGTGGTTTTTATTCTCAAGCCGGATTTACCTAGTGTGATTGTAAATTATGTGGACCTTTCTGACTTGCACAGACCTCAGGTTTCCTGGGTTCAGAGTATTTTACAGCAGGGAAAGTTATCAGGGAAAATTGCAGCTGACCCACCCTTTTGGCATTTTTATTTTTTTATTATTTATTTATTTAGAGGCGGAATTTTGCTCTTGTTGCCCAGGCTGGAATGCAATGGCGCGATCTCAGCTCACTGCAACCTCCGCCTCCCGAGTTCAAGTGATTCTCCTACCTCAGCCTCCTGAGTAGCTGGGACTACAAGGCACCTGCCACGATGCCCAGCTAATTTTATATTTTTGGTAGAGACAAGGTTTCTTCATGTTGGTCAGGCTGGTCTCGAACTCCCGACCTCAGGTGATCCACCTGCCTCAGCCTCCCGAAGTGCTGGGATTACGGGCGTGAGCCACCGCTCTGGGCCCCCAACTTGGTATTCTTAAATTCAGCCTCAGCCACAAGTCCAGGAAACACCAGCATCTCCACTTATGTAGCAGCTCTTGCTTTCTTGTTCTGTGAAAAACTACCCTGTCCAGCCACTCCTGCAAATGGGGCTTGTCAGGGAGCATTCTGGCTCAATGGAATTATAGAAGTGTAGCCAAATATCAATGATCATGTGTCTGGAGCCATAGATAATACCGATGAACAAAGGTATTGATTCAGTGACTCACAGATGGTGGCAGCTGTTGCTATACATCGTCACAGGTGATCTATTCCAAGGGTCCCAGGTACTGGTTCCATCAGAGTCACCTACGGAACTTGAACACAATTTTTGTGTTGTACCCGTGCTTGGAGATTCGGCTTCAGGAGGTCTGGGGTAGACCCAGGAATCTAGGTGATTATGAGGTGTGGCTACATCTGGGAAACTCAGCTCTCCTCAACTGTGTTCCTTTATAGGGAGGAAATTGGGGCTCAGAGAGGGGAAGCAGCCCAGGGTTCTCCAGGCAGTCAGAGTGGACGTGGTCCTGCCTGTCTGCTGACTCCCAAACCTGGCTTTCTTCCCAATCTCTCTCTTGCCCTCCTCTGAAACTTCATTTTAGTCATGGTGCTTCCCCTACAACTGCTTCTGGCAGAGCACTAAGACCAGGGGAACACAGCGTAAGGCCACTCAGCCTAGGGTGGCTCCGGGACACTCAAATCATGCCGTGACTGTGACTCGGGGTCACAGATCAGTTGGGCTATCCTAGGACAGATGTGGGCAGGGAGTGAAATTGTCTTTCATCTGCCTCAGGGGCATTCCTCCTCCCCTACACCATCATGGCCATTTTTGGGGGAATCCCACTCTTTTACATGGAGCTCGCACTGGGACAGTACCACCGAAATGGATGCATTTCCATATGGAGGAAAATCTGCCCGATTTTCAAAGGTAACTGAAGGGTTCTGTGGGGTGGGTAAGTGGAGCCTCCGAGGAAGCGATTTCCATCAGTGGGTGGGAGCTGGGAGCCTTCTTCTGGAATCAGTTAGGCCTGAGGCATCCCTGGCTTGAGCAATAAAGGTTCTGACTGCGCACGTGGCATGCAATTGTTAAAGAGAAACAGAATAAATGGCAATTCGAAGTAAACAAACGTAAACATTTTAAAGCATTAACAGGACATGTACACATTTTCTAAAACATGTTACCTTGCTAATACATACGAGTGACTCCCTGCAGGCCACTCTCCCCGCTGAGGCCTGGAGTCCTTGGAATGGAATGGAGGGCGGCACCACCCTGTCCCCCTCTGCTGGGCTGCGGGCCTCTCCGGCGGGCGCCGTGTCAGCCTTCTGTCGTTGGGCCACCCTTAAACCCGGCCTCTCTCCCATCGCCCTGCCCAGGGATTGGTTACGCCATCTGCATCATCGCCTTCTACATCGCCTCCTACTACAACACCATCATGGCCTGGGCGCTCTACTACCTCATCTCCTCCTTCACGGACCAGCTGCCCTGGACCAGCTGCAGGAACTCCTGGAACACTGGCAACTGCACCAACTACTTCTCTGAGGGCAACATCACCTGGACCCTCCATTCCACATCCCCTGCTGAAGAATTTTACACGTAAGTGCATGTAAGTGAGGGGTTGGCCTGTTAGGGGCAGGCCACACCCCTGGGGTTTGGCTTCTCAGGAAGAAGGCTGGGGCCAAGCGCAGATTTCTGAGAGATGAAGTTATCCAGGGGTGGGAGGAGCAGAATTCGGAGTTGGGAAACTACCTCGCCTGCCCCACGGGCTGGCCCTGCTGTGCCTCCCTGAACTTTCTCAAGCGCCAAGCGAGCTTGCTCCAGCGTGCCCATGCTGGTGCCTGCCTTCACATTCCAGAATCACTCCCCTGCAGCTGCCCTGCTTCCAGGCTCCTCCTCTCAGCCAAATGTCTTGGAGATAAAGCATCCTACTGCTTTGATAGTTCAAAACTATTCAAATGCTGTAATGTGTTGACTTCATAAGTGGGGTCTACCTTTGGAAGAAGATTCTGGGAAAGGTCGTTTTCTTTAATGCTGGAATTCTAGGCAATGGCAGCCCAAAGAGAGACCTACTTCAGGGGAGGGAAGGGAGTCCACTCCCCACACTGACACATCCCTCAGGTTCCCAGAAGCCAGTTGCGTTGCTCCAAGGAGTTCAGGTCCCAGCCAGCAGAGGAGAGTCGAGGAAGTCTGCGTTTGGGTTGAACACTCTTCCCAGGGTGTTGGCCGAATGTGCTGTGTGGTTCTTCTGGACGGGCAGGGCCAATCCCAGCTCATCCTGGGCCTCAGGCAGCACAGTGGCCATTTGTCCTGGGCACCCTCAAAGGAACAGCATAGATGTGTGCCCAGGTCACTCTCCAGAGCCCTCAGGAGCTTTTCTTTCTCCTTCACCCCAGGCGCCACGTTCTGCAGATCCACCGGTCTAAGGGGCTCCAGGACCTGGGGGGCATCAGCTGGCAGCTGGCCCTTTGCATCATGCTGATCTTCACTGTTATCTACTTCAGCATCTGGAAAGGCGTCAAGACCTCTGGCAAGGTGAGGAGGGCTCTGGCGGCTGACCCAGGCCTGCCCCCCGGCGCACAGGCTCTCAAACTCAGAACCCAGTAGCCTGGATGGCTCCTGCTCAGGGCATAGCCATTGTTTCCTTCCACACCAAACACATTCCTGATGCACCCTCCCTCTCTTCACCATATTTGTTAGAAAATTCTATAAGTGGATTGGACATGGTGGCTCACACCTCTAATCCCAGCACTTTGGGAAGCTGAGGTGGATGGATCACTTGAAGCCAGGAGTTCAAGACCAGCCTGGCCAGCACGGCGAAACCTGCTCTCTACTTAAAAAAAAAAAAAAAGCCAGGTGTGGTGGCAGGTGCCTGTAATCCCAGCTACTCAGGAGGCTGAGGCAAGAGAATCACTTGAATCCAGGAGGCCGAGGTTTCGGTGAGCCAAGATCGCACTGTTACACTCCTGGGCAACAGAGTGAGATTTTGTCTCACATAGAAAAAAAAAAAAAAAAAAAGGAAAAGAAGAAAGAAAAATTTCTAGAAATGGGCCAATGCCAAGAATCATTACATGATTTTTTCCCCCAAATTCCTTTAACCTACAATTAATGATAGTATCATAATTAATAATCGTGGTGATAATTTACTGGAAACCCATGATGGACCATGTTCAGTGCTTTTTATATGCTGGCCAGCTCGAGATACTCCCCCAGCCTTACAGATGGATAGTGGGCTCTGAGGCGGTTCTACTGGCCAAGCGGAATTTGATCCCTGTCTGTGTGATTCCAAAGGCTGTGAGGTTTCTGCCATACCCCCTCACCCTCCTTTCTCAAAGTCTTCGAGAATAAAAGACACCGACACCCACCCAGCTCCCTCCCTCCCGCTCCCTTCCCTAGAACAGTAGATGATAACGCAGGCTTTGGCCCTCCTTCCTTACAGGTGGTGTGGGTGACAGCCACCTTCCCTTATATCATCCTTTCTGTCCTGCTGGTGAGGGGTGCCACCCTCCCTGGAGCCTGGAGGGGTGTTCTCTTCTACTTGAAACCTAACTGGCAGAAGCTCCTGGAGACAGGGGTAAGAAATACGCACACCTGTCTGTCATTTTACTAAATGAAGCCGGTCCTCCTCCAAATAGGACAGAAGGGACAACTGAAATTTGGTTTCAGTGTGCAAGTCTGCAGTGATACTTTAACTCAGAAATACAAGCATTAAAGTACAGTTGAGGCCACTGGGTGGGTTTATGCCTAAATGATAGAAAGAGAAATCACATTTGTTTGCACTTGATTTATGGCTACGCCTGGAATGAGCCTTACTTAAAAGCTGGGTTTCTGCCTCTGCACTTGGCCACATGGAGGCAGGAGAGGTGAGCCTGCCGGTGCCCAGGGTCAGCCTGCGCCTCCCCTACCCCCTGCCCTTCCCCGCGCTGTGTTCCAGGTGTGGATAGATGCTGCCGCTCAGATCTTCTTCTCTCTTGGTCCGGGCTTTGGGGTCCTTCTGGCTTTCGCCAGCTACAACAAATTCAGCAACAACTGCTACCAGTGAGTACCGGGCGAGCAGAGCTTGAGAGCGGGGCGCTGAACGTCAGCTAGTGTGGGGGAGGATGATGGGACTGACGGCCTTGATGCCATCGCCCCTCGGGGCAATGTTGCAGGCCCCTGACCAGTTCACTCATGGTCAGAGCACTCATTGAGGCTGTGGCTTCACCTGGGCCACTCAGAGGTTGAGAGGGGCCCCAGGCCCTTCGGTTTTGTCAAAGCTCCTGTATATAAAAATAATAAGAGGCTGGACATGGTAGCTCACCATGTCCTGTAATCCCAGCACTTTGAGAGGCTGAGGCGGGCAGATCACCTGAGGTCAGGAGTTCCAGACCAACCTGGCTAACATGGCAAAACCCATTTCTACTAAGAATACAAAGATTAGCCAGGCTTGGTGGTGCACACCTGTAATCTCAGCCACCTGGGAGGCTGAGGCACGAGAGTTGCTTGAACCACCGTACTGCAGCCTGAGCAACAGAGCAAGACTCTGTCTCAAAAAAATAGAAAGAGAAAGGAAGGAAGGAAGAAAGAAGAAAGAAAGGAGGGAGGGAGGGAGGAAGAAGGAAGGAAGGAGGGAGGAAGAAGGAAGGAAGGAAAGAAAGAAGAAGGAAGGAAGGAAGGAAGGAAAGGAGAAATTACAAAACAAGTTTACAAAAAGTTGCAACATACAATTATGTAGCTAGGTTGAATTAGTTAATGTGTTCTTTTTTCTTTCTTTTTTTTTTTTTTTCCTTTTTTTTTTTTTTTGAGGGAAAAAGAGAAGAAGGGGAAAAAAAGAAAAAGGGAAAAAGGAATATTACTTCACTCCTAAAATGGGTTTCAATAATGGCCGATCAATATTTTGAGTTTTTAAAGTGGTTAATGCATATTTTATGTGTTTAAAATGGAGACCTCTATTGTGTTTATTTGTTCTGGCTCTGAGTTCAAGTCCTGGATATCATTATCAATTTGTTGTCTCGTTGAATCTAAATCTCATTATGTGTCTTATGTATCTGGGTGTTAAGATCTCTTATTGTTACATTAATCCTTTTACCCTTGCATCCTTGTAGCTTTGAAATCTATTTTATTAAGTGTGAGAATTGCAACTCCTGCTTTTTATTTATTTATTTTTGCTCTCCATTTGGTTAGTGAGTTTTTTTCCATCCCCTTGTTTTGAGTCTTTGTATATCTTTAGATATATCATTAGATTTTGTGGATAATGTATATTTTGTGTGTTTAAAATGGAGAGCTCTATTGAGTTTATTTGTTCTGGATCTTAGTTCCAGTCCTGGATATCGTTATCAATTTTCTGTCTCGTTGAATCTAAATCTCATTATGGGTCTTATGTATCTGGGTGTTAAGATCTCTTATTATTACATTAATCCTTTTATCCTTGTAGCTTTGAAATCTATTTTGTCAAATGTGAAAATTGCAACTCCTGCTTTTTATTTATTTATTTTTGCTCTCCATTTGGTTGGTACTTTTTTTTCCAACGCTTTATTTGGAGTCTATGTATATCTTTGGATATACCGTTAGATTTTGTCTGTATCTTTTGATTGGGAGATTTGGTCGATTTAAATTTAGGGTTGCTGCCGTTTGATATTAACTGGCTATTTTGTCCTTTTGTTGATAAAAATTCTTCTTTATGTTAATGCTCTTTACTTTTTGGTGTATTTTTAGAAAGGGTCATACTGGTTGTTCCTTTCTGTGTATAATGCTTCTTTTAGAAGTTCTTGTAAAGCAGGCCTGGTGGTAATAAAATCTCTGAGTACTTGCTTGTTCCTAAAAAATTTTTATTTTTCCTTCAAATGTAAAGCTTAAATTGGCAGGATATGAAATTCTGGGCTGAAAGTTCTGTTGATTAAGTATATTGAATATTGGCACCCACTCTCTTCTAGCTTGTAGGGTTTCCGTTGAGAGATCTGCTGTAAGCCTAATAGGCTTACCTTTATGGGTAACTTGATCTTTCTCTCTGGCTGCCCTTAATATTTTCTCCTTCGTTTCGATCTTGGTGAATCTAACGATTATGTGCCTTGGGGTTGGTCTTCTTGAGGAATATCTTTGTGGTGTTCTCTGTATTTCCTGGGGTTGAATAGTGTCCTGCTTTGCTAAATTAGGAAAATTTTCCTGGATAATGTCCTGGAGAGTATTTTCCAGCTTGAATTCATTCTCTCCGTCACATTCAGGTATACCAATCAAGCGTATATTAGTTCTTTTCACATAATCCCATATTGCTTGGAGACTTTGCTCATTCCTTTTTATCCTTTTTTCTCTATTCTTGTCTTGTTGTTTTGTTTCATTAAGTTGATCTTCGACCTCTGATACCCTTTCTTCTGCTTGATCCATTCGGAGTTAATGTGTTTAACAACCAAAATTGTAATGTGATTATTTATTTGTATGATGTATAAATGAAAAGTATGATGACCATATTATTTTGACTAACACAAAATGCCATAATTTTTTCAACAAAATTCTACTTCAGAAATGTTAACAAAACAGGGAGTGTTACACCAATTATGGTTTAAACATCACCCCTGGGCTGGGTATGGTGGCTCACACCTGCAATCCTAGCCCTTTGGGAGGCTGAGGCAGGAGGATCACTTGAGCCCAAGAGTTTGAGTCCAGCCTGGGCAACATGATGAGACCCAGTGTCTACAAACATTTAAAAATTAGCTGAGTGTGGTGGTGCATGCCTATGGTCCCAGCTCTTCCGGAGGCTGACGCAAGAAGATTGCTTGAGCCCAGGAGGTTAAAGCTACAGTGAGCTGTGTTCATGCCACTGCACTTCAGCCTGTGCAACAGGGGAGACCCTGTCTCAAAAATAGATATCACCATCATCTTTAGACTTAATTCTGTTCAATCACAGATGACAGCATCCAGCAATCTCCTTGTGCTATGCATAAGGTAACTGCAGAATAGATTTTTTTTTAAACGTGGGAGGGAAATTCACTTGTACACTAAGTAATGTGGCCTTGCACTGGGACACCACCCTGAATTTGTATGATAAGGTTGTCTTTTAAAAGTGTGAGGGTGGGAGTTTGAGACCAGCCTGGCCAATATGGGGAAACCCCATCTCTACTACAAATACGAAAATTAGCCAGGTGTGGTGGCAGGCACCTGTAGTCCCAGCTACTCTGGAGGCTGAGGCAGAAGAATCACCTGAACCTGGGAGGCGGAGGTTGCAGTGAGCCGAGATAGAGCCACTGCACTCCAACCTGGCTACAGAGAGAGGCTCTGTCTCACACACAAAAAAGTGTGAGGATATCTCGGTGGCTGGCAGTCTTGTGACTTCATGTGAGATGATGTCAAGGTCTAAATCTGAGGCTCTCACAAACGGGAGGCCCAAGGCCTGTCCTGGCTCCACTCTAACCCGGGCCCTGCTCGGGAACAAGGCTGGTTTGAAATGGAGTGGCCTGTGCTGTGCTCGTTTACCGCAGATGGCCTCTGAAAGCGCCCTCACTGCTGTCCCTGCACCATGTGTGGTGGTCATGGCAGCTGGAGCTTCAGGCCTCGGCAGGGGACTCCGGGACAGGCCTGAGGTCCCTGAAGTTCAGCCTGCTTGTCCTTGCTGTGGCCAGCCTGTCTCAGGCAGGACAGACACACAGACAGATGCTCCTTAGACCCCCAATCTTGGAACCGTCTCAAGCAGCCCCTTGGGTTTTTCACTGCAGAGATGCTCTGGTGACCAGCGTGGTGAACTGCATGACGAGCTTTGTTTCGGGATTTGTCATCTTCACGGTGCTCGGCTACATGGCTGAGATGAGGAATGAAGATGTGTCTGAGGTGGCCAAAGACGCAGGTAGGACCTCAGGTTCTGTGCAGGTCCCTTGCTCCTACCGAGATGCTTTGCTTTGAATCTTTATAAATATCTAACTTTTGATTTATTTCTAAATGTTCCCGAAATTTTCCAAAGAACTCTAGGCATGGTGGAGTTGAAGACCAGCCTGGACAACATAGTGAGACCCTGCCTCTATAAAAAATAAATTCACTGGGCGTGGTAGTGCACACCTGTAGTCCCAGCTACTCAGGAGGCTGAGGTGGGAGGACTGCTTGAGCCTGGGAGGTCAAGGTGCAGTGAGCCATGATCACACCACTGTACTTCAGCCTGGGCGACACAGCAAGACCTTGTCTCCAAAATAAGAACTTTTTTTATTCAAAGATTTGAGAGAAGCCCGATGCCTTGGAGATTTTTCCGTGTGTTCAGGCTGTGCAAGGACAGTACCCCTCCCTTGGCACCCAGCACTGGGGCCTTCAAAACCTTTGGGCTTGAAATTATGACTCTGATGATGGCTTTATAGCCGTGGGGTTGCTTTCTGCGATAAGTCTTATGTTGGATCAAAGTCTAGTAAGCTAATCATCATTTATCCTTAGAACTGCCCCTGTAGAAAAAGAAAATCTAGCCAATATGACCACTCTATTTTACTGAGCAGTTCTCATGGAAAAGGCAAGCGACAGAGATGAAAACACAGATGATGGCATCTAGTGGATGAGGTCCTGGGCCTTCTTGCTAACACGCTTGTATCTTTGGCCGATTCGGTGCTTTGACCAACCCCATACCCCAAATGAGGGCACCCTTAGCTAGCCCAGGAGAGGCTGAAGACACGTCCCTCACACTATCAAAAGGGACTTTAAAATAGAAAGAGGTCTTTATTCCAAGGCCTCCGTGACTCTACGGAAATCAACTGAACATTTCCTACTGTTCTGGAGCTAAAGACATCAGAGGGGGTAACTGCCATGGAGCTCAGAAATCTCAATCCTAGCCCTGAAAAACCCCATGGCATTGCGATAGGGTGGAAACTCTGATTCTTGTGTGCAGCTTTGCCAGTCTTTGGGTCTTAGATCTGTTACTACCACCCCTGTGTTAATGGAGGGCACATAGTCTTCAAGATGGAGGCTCCACCCTTCCTGCCTCCCAGGAACTGGGTGGCCAGGTCAGATGGAATAGAGCGTGAGGAAGTGCTTGGTGTGTGTCAGAACCTGATTCATGAGTCAGGGCTTGTGATGAGAAGTGTAACCCCTGGCTGAGTTTCCTCTGTGACGTCCTTGTAGGACAGGTCTTGTCACCCCCGCCTCCTCTCTGCCCTCTGTCTCAGGACCCAGCCTCCTCTTCATCACCTATGCAGAAGCGATCGCCAATATGCCAGCGTCCACTTTCTTTGCCATCATCTTCTTTCTGATGCTGATCACGCTGGGCTTGGACAGCACAGTGAGTAAATGGGAAGGGGACATGGGCTCTGGAGGATGAGAGGAGGACACAGCTGTACTCAATTCCCTCCCGTCCCGGCCATCCCCGGCAGCGCTGACTGCTCCCTCCTGGTGCTCCAGATCCCCAGCTTCCTCCTCGGCATTTACCACTAGTACATTTGAGTTGTTACTGGGATAATGTGGGTCAAGTACCTGGCACAGGCCCAAGGCTCACTCATGTGAACTGTTACTGAGCCCTGCCCCTTGGCCTGATTACGGCGCCTACAGGCCAGGGCGAGGTCTCTCCTGGGTCTCTGCCTTGCCGAGCACTCAGTTCAGGTCCTGGCATGAGTGAAGTGAGTCTCAGCTTTGAGTTGGCTTTTCTGGAGCAAACAAAGTCTCCCCAAGAGACCTCACATATCGAAGTTCTGTCCACGTGTTCTATTTTCTTTCCGGGCTGTCCTTAGTGATGGGCTTTAAATGACAGTGTCAAACAGGGAAATACTCTTTGCGATGCTTTCCTGGGCCAGTGAGTCGGGAAACTGGTGATGATCAGCTTGACCGGTCTCTCAGCAACCTTACCCCTCCCTCCCGTTCACGGTCCTGAAGGCCACGGCCTTGTCCCAAAGCCTCCACCATGACTGCTTGCCTGAACCTCTCAGTTTGCAGGCTTGGAGGGAGTGATCACAGCTGTGCTGGATGAGTTCCCACACATCTGGGCCAAGCGCCGGGAGCAGTTCGTGCTTGCCGTGGTCATCACCTGCTTCTTCGGATCCCTGGTCACCCTGACATTTGTGAGTGCCACGCCCCTCAGTTTTGAGTTGGCCTCCCCTAGGGCAACAGAACTATACAGGAAGCTGTTCCTCTCCTTCCATCCCACACAGTGCCCTGGATTTGGGACCAACGGGGAGGGGGTTGCTACTCACATTTAAGTTTGCCATCGGTTGGGCTCACCCCTGTAATCCCAGCACTTTGAGAGGCCGAGGAGAGTGGGTCATTTGAGGTCAGGAGTTCAAGATCAGCCTGGCCAGCATAGTGAAACCCTGCTTCTACTAAAAATTAAAAAATGGTCAGGTGTGGTGGCAGGTGCCTGTAGTCCCAGCTATTTGGGAGGCTGAGGCAGGAGAATCACTTGAACCCAGGAGGTGGAGGTTGCAGTGAGCCGAGATTGTGCCACTGCACTCCAGCCTGGGTGACAAAGTGAGACTCCATCCAAAAAAAAAAAAAAACTGTTGTCCAGGAGAAGAAGAAAAGTTGTTTCTGGCACATCCATTTGTAGACTCTGTGCACAGCATCCAGGGGCTCTCAGCATTTCACAGTAGACACAACTAGATTTCAGAAAACAAAACTGTGACCAAGGCCCTCAATGTGTCTGGTATCCTGGGCCCTTCTGGATTCAGTCTTTAGAGGCAGGGATCCTCAGGGTCATGTCCACAGCAAGTGTTTAATAAGTTGAAGAAAGTTTAAAATAGATCCCATGGTCCTTTGGAGTATGTCTCTTAAAATTTGGCAAAGAGAGGAAACAAGAAGAATGAACTACATAGGATGGGAAGAGGTATCTGAGTGGGTAAAACCTGCCCACACTGCAAAGACAGTTTCTTTTTTTCGTTTTCTTTCTTTTTTTGAGACCGAGTCTCACACTATCCCTAGGCTGGAGTGCAGTGCTGAGTTCTTAGCTCACTGCAACCTCCACCTGCCAGGTTCAAGCAATTCTTCTGCCTCAGCAATTCACCTGACCTCACGTGATCCACCCATCTCAGCCTCCTAAAGTGCTGGGATTACAGGCGTGAGCCACCATGCCCATTCTGAGGCAGTTTCTGGGGTACTCATGTTCGGTCCCAGGTGGGATTTTTCCAGAATGATTCTAAGTTAGGAAGCCCTTGCAGGTCTCTGTAGTTGGGAGGGGCAGCACCTCGGAGGGTCCTCACCCAGGCTCTGCTCTCCCCTCCAGGGAGGGGCCTACGTGGTGAAGCTGCTGGAGGAGTATGCCACGGGGCCCGCAGTGCTCACTGTGGTGCTGATTGAGGCAGTTGCTGTGTCTTGGTTCTACGGTAAGATGCTTCCTTCAGCCCGCTGTGTCCCTTCTACACCATCAGCCAGCACAACACAAAGGGCTGATTTAACCCGAAAAGGCGGGGAGGGGCAATTTACAAGAGGTGACATCCTGACAATGGGTCTGTAAAAGAGTCTTGGCCAGGCGAGATGGCTCACCCCTGTAATCCCAACACCTGAGGTCAGGAGTTTGAGACCAGCTTGGCTAACATGATGAAACCCTGTCTCTACTAGAAATACAAAAAAAAAAAAAAATGCTGGGCATGGTGGTGCATGCCTGTAATTTCAGCTACTTGGGAGGCTGAGGCAGATTGCCTTAAATACCGGAGGCAGAGACTGAAGTGAGCGAAGACTGCACCACTGCACTTCAGCCTGGGTAACAGAGTGAGAGTCTGTCTCAAAACAAACAAAAAACCCGAAAACAAACAAAAACAAACCACTTTTGCCTGGTATTTGCTACACATATTAAGGAGGTAGGGGGCATATTTTGGGTTGCACGTGGGCTTGGATTTTTTTAAAGAAGAAATCTTCCCACCTCCCTGGCGATCCAGAGGACCAAGTTCAAGTGTGTGATCTCTACAGACCTGCCCAAGGAACTGCTGGGACCTCTGGGGGAAGCAACCACAGAGCACCTTTCCCTTCTCAATTGCTCACCCTTCTTTGGGAGTTTTCAGTTCTCAGTTCTGCACCAGTTACTTTAGATAGAAGAACCTTGATCTTGATCTGGCGTATGAATGGGCAATATTGGGGTTAAAAATGTCCCTTGAAGGTTTCCAGTGTAATGATCAAAGTGACTGTCAGGCGGGTTCACCATTCCTAGACAAAGTTCAACTTTCTTTTCCACAATAACATTGATATCAGTTACGCACGCAGCTCTTAGGAAGGCAGTGTGGTGCCCAAAAGGACGTGTCAGTCTCCTCCCAGATGCCCACCCATCCTCCCTCCCTATGTAGAAAGAGTCTTGCTTGCTATAAAAATGCAGTTTTGTGACAAGTCCCCCAGTCCTACTTTTAGACCAGATTGCTGTGGCTGTGCTCCTCCTACAGAGAAATTCCAGAGCTGCTCTGTGTGTCCTGGGTAGGAATTCCGGTTCCCATTCCCCTTGTCATTCCCAGTGCTGATCCTGTGACTCTGCCTCTCCCGGAGAATAAGGGCACAGCAGCACAGCCCGTGTCCTCTCTCAGTCTCTGCCTCTCTTCCCCTTGGCTGGTTCCAGGCATCACTCAGTTCTGCAGGGATGTGAAGGAAATGCTCGGCTTCAGCCCGGGGTGGTTCTGGAGGATCTGCTGGGTGGCCATCAGCCCTCTGTTTCTCCTGGTGAGTTGCCATTTCCCTTTTCCTCTTCGCCCTGGCGAAAGACTCCCTGCCAGACACATAAAAAATGAATTGCAATGGCTGGGCGCTATGGCTCATACCTGTAATCCCAACACTTTGGGAGCCTGAAGCAGGTGGCCAACATGGTGAAACCCCATCTCTACTTAAAAAAAATACAAAACTTAGATGGGCGTGGTGATGGGCACCTGTAATCCCAGCTACCTGGGAGGCTGAGGCAGGAGAATAGCTTGAACCCAGGAAGTGGAGGTTTCAGTGAGCTGAGATCACACCACTGACTCCAGCCTGGGCAACCGAGCAAGATTCCATCTCAGAAAATAAATAAATAAACAAACAAATAATAGTATTGAAGAATAACATATACAGAAAAGTATTAATACACAGATCATAAGTGTACATCTCAAAGAAATGTTATAAATTGAGCACACCTATGTAACCAAAACCATACCAGGAGACAAAAACATGACCAGCTGCACTTCAGAGCCCCTCTTGTGCCCCTCCCAGCCACTGTGCCCACCATGGTTCCCCACGTTTCTGACTTGTAACACCGTGGAGTAGTCTGGGCTCCAGTCACTCCAGCACGTCGCACCTCTGCTCAGTAATAATGATGCATAACATTTATTGAGCACTAAATGCCAGGCCAGACTTCATGCTCAGTTTGTACTCACTGCTCTATAAATCCTCACAATAGTTCTATGAAGTGATTATAGTTCTGGCACTCTGGGATTACAGGTGTGAGCCACCACGCTTGTTTTTTGTCTTTTAGAGACAGAAGTGTTATTAGATTGATCCTTCAGTCCACCGCCAGCTTATTAGGAGCATGTGGGCGATGCCATTGTGTTTTAGGACATCTTTTTGTCATCCAGCTATTCTGTGTCCCCTTTCAAAATAGCCCTTTTGGTTGTTCGAAATCACCTAGCCCATCCTTACCAGAAGCAGAAGTCCTGACATAAATGGGTTATTAATTTATATTATTACCAGTACGTCTCAACAATCTACTTAAACATTTTTGTTTTCAAAGGCAGAAAAGTCCCTGGATTAATTCCTTGAGGGCAGAAAGATGTTTGTTTGTTTGTTTCTTTCTTTCCTATTATCCCCGCACAGTGAGGAAGTGCTGTCCACGGAGACTTGAAGGCAAGTGAGATATTCACCGTGGGCGTAAAGTTTAAGAAGGCACCAAACAACTCAGTACTCAAGATAAATATTATTCTTGGGCAATGCTTTTCAAAAATAAAAATTGCCAGGTGCGGTGGCTCATGCCTGTAATCCCAGTGCTTTGGGAGGCTGAGGCGGGTGGATCATGAGTTCAAGAGATCAAAGTCATCCTGGTCAACATGGTGAAACCCCAACTCTACTAAAAATACAAAATATTAGCCGGGTATGGTGGCGCGCACCTGTAGTCCCAGCTACTCTGGAGGCTGAGGCAGGAGAATCACTTAAACCCAGGAAGCAGAAGTTGCAGGAGCTGAGATCGTGCCACTGCACTATGGCCTGGTGACAGAGTGAGACTCCATCTCACACAAAAAAATAAAAAGTTAATAAATAAAAATTAATGCAAAAAGATTCATGATTAACAAAATATCAACATTTTAAATAAACACAGGAGCCAGCCCGTACTTGTACATCTTACCTCACTCGCCTTACCCTAATCTGGTCCTGTTAGATCCTTTCTTTTAAAAATTGTCGTAAAATATTATTTATTTTGATTTTGGCTCCCGCTTAACTGTTGTGCCTGAGGTGAGTGTCTCCATGTACCCTGGGGCTTGGGTCTGTTCATTTCTGTCCGTTTTTGGCTGTCAGGCTGGGTAAGCTCTTGGTACACAGTCAATGAGTTTCTTTGCCCAGTAAAACCCACGTGCAGCTTTGGATGTGGGCCCATTACCCGTAATTCCCGTGATGTTTGCCGTACTCACCCCCTCTACCGGCAAGAGCCCTAGTGCCTAATTGAGAGAGGCAAATCTGCCTTCCACTTCTACGTTTACTTAACAGATCCCCTGCCTGCGCTTTTTAAGGCTGCTTTAGGTAAACAACAAGTAGCTTACTAAAAATAATTCTTTTTCACCGCAGCCAAGTTACAAAAAAAGAAAATATTGTGTATGAGTAGAAGCCAGGATGTGTGATGGGGTTTCTGAAGTAGCACTTGCCCCAACCAGAGGCTGAGCCCCCTGACGACCGAGTGGGATTTCACACACCTGACATGAAGAGACACGTGGCTGGGATGATTCCTAACCAGATCCTCTATCCCTGTTCCCAAATAGCTCCCTTAGTAGCTGGGTCTGCAGATGAGGAGCGTGGGTTAGGAGAAAGGTTTGCAATTGACCCGGCTCATGTTTTGAAGGCTTCCTTGTGGTCTTAGGATAGCACTGCTCAGAAGATGGATGTGTGTTTAACAATTTCCCGTTTTATTACCTGCAGACAAAGAAGAAAAAGATATAAATAGATGTTTAACCACACAAATAATTTACATTACTGTCTTCTTTATGACTATGAAATAATAAAATAAAATTAAATCAAGAACAATGATGATTTCGACACAGTGGTTACTAGGCAAAAACTGATATTTACACTCTCTGGAAACCAAACTGAAATAAGAAAACTCAAAAACTGGGTGTTGGGAGCACACTGTGGACTTTTTCTTGGTCAGTATTCTCACAGAATATTCAAGTGAAAAGTGTATTAAGGTGCTTTTTTTCCTTCCGTAATTCCTTTTGTGATGAGGACCGGTGGCAGGCGGTCGGTCATTGTTGAGAGGCCTAGTGGCAGAGCCAACCTCGTTGAAACCCCAGTCAATGGAGCTTAATGCGGAAGGCAGAGAGCTCAAGAAAGCGAGAGGAGCACACCCCCAGGAGCCTGAGTCCCCTCCGGGTCTTGAGAACCTTCTTATCTTTCTTGGACATCAGGCACCTTCCATCTGACCAAAGACAACCATAGCCAGAAACACAGTGAAAGGCAATTAAAACAAAGCAGAGAGAATATGAAGCCTGGTGCTGGCAGGGGCTGCCGAGAGGTCACCCAGTTTATTCCTCTGCCTTCTGGCAAGACAAGGCCCAAACAACTCTCACCAAAGGTTGCCAGTCTCTTTGCCTGGGCAGAGGCCAGTGCTGAAGCGGGAGCTACAAGCTCCCGGACTGCAGGGGCAGCTGGAGGGATGCTGCAACATCCCCCGATAGGAAGTGCAGGCTGGGGAGGAAAATCAGGGAAAGCACCTGGCTGGTTTAGTCTTGCCGCTTGGGTACGGAAGTTGGTAGTTCTGTGTGTCAGAGTTCAGGATATATCACGTCTTGGGAATTTGCTGGAAGTATTTTAGCTTTAGCGATTGGTATTTGCGGTATCAGAAATGTCTCTGTCTGCGTGGATATTGTTAAGACTTTTAATGTTTCTTGGAATTTCTGTTTTAGTTCATCATTTGCAGTTTTCTGATGAGCCCACCACAGCTACGACTTTTCCAATATAATTATCCCCACTGGAGTGTCATCTTGGGTTACTGCATAGGAACTTCATCTTTCATCTGCATCCCCACATACATTGCTTATCGGCTGATCATCACGCCAGGGACATTTAAGGAGGTACGTGCTAGTTAGTGTGTATATGTGTGTTCAGACTACCAACTGTTGGGAGAAAAGGATTCTCTTGTGCTCTATTCAAAAGAGAGAAGTCTACTACATGAGTTTCATCAGGAGGCATGCAACCTTACATATGTCTGTACCTGCATCATGGTGTAGACCACTAATGGCTGTCATCTTAAGGGATCTCCCAGAGCCTCAGATGCAATGGCAAAAGATCATCTCACTCGTGTAAATTTTGCTGTAACATCTCAAATTAACTTATCTCCCTTCTCGGGCTATCATAGATGATGGTTCCTTCTGCCTCTCCCCAAATATCACCCCTCACCAAAGAGTGAGATGATCATTTGAGTGCACTGGAACATTCAGCTTGGGCTGTGTATAGCTTTTCTTTTTTTTTTTTTTGAGACCGAGTTTCACTCTTGTTACCCAGGCTGGAGGGCAATGGCGCAATCTCTGCTCACCGCAACCTCCACCTCCTGAGTTCAGGCAATTCTCCTGCCTCAGCCTCCTGAGTAGCTGGGATTATAGGCACATGCCACCATGCCCAGCTAATTTTTTTGTATTTTTAGTAGAGATGGGGTTTCACCATGTTGACCAGGATGGTCTTGATCTCTTGACCTCATGATCCACCCGCCTCGGCCTCCCAAAGTGCTGGGATTACAGGCTTGAGCCACCGCACCCAGCCCCGGGCTGTGTATAGCTTTTCAAACTGATCAGACAACTATCCTGCCTCCTGCTTGCCACTGGACATGATAATCAGATCTGTGATGTCTAGAGCAATACACGAATTTTAAGTGGTGATTATGGTGGGAAACGTCCATGGTCACTTTCTTTTCTTTCTTTCTTTTCTGTCTTTGTTTCTTTCTTTTTCTTTTTTCTCTTTCTCTCTTTCTTCTTTTTTTCTTTCTTTCTTTCTTTTTTTTTTGACAGAGTTTTGCTCTTGTTGCCCAGGCTGGAATGCAGTGGTGCAATCTCGGCTCACCACAAGCTCCACCTCCTGGATTCAAGCAATTCTCCTGCCTCAGCCTCCTGAGTAGCTGGGACTACAGGTGTGCGCCACCATGCCCAGATGATTTTTTTGTGTTTTTAGTAGAGATGGGGGTTTCTCCATGTTGGTCAGGCTGGTCTCAAACTCCTGACCTCAGGTAATTCACTTGCCTCAGCCTCCCAAAGTGCTGGATTACCACTGCGTGAGCCACTGCATCCAGCCCATGGTTGCTTTTCTAACAGCAGTGTGACAAGTACTATTTTGAAAAATGATCACAAAATAGGGATTTTGCAACTATATCATAGTGTCAGCTCAAAATTGTTAGCTGTCCAACAATAGCATAGTTTTAGCTCAAGCCATTGGAGTAAAAATGTTTTGCCAGGATAGCAAGATTCATTTAAATAATGAGTGCACTGTGGAAATGTTGATAACAGTACCTTACAAGATGTATGAGCGCCACACTTTTCAAAGCATCTGCATGTTGATTATCCTATTCCGTTGTCAAAATACCTTGGGAGGTAAATGGGCAGGCATTATTAGCCGACAAGAATACTGAGGTGGGGAATAATCCTGCTCGAAATTTCCTGATTTCAGTCAGGGTGTGGTGGCTCACGCCTGTAATCCCAGCATTTTGGGAGGCTGAGGTGGGTAGATCACTTGAGGTCAGGAGTTCAAGACCAGCCTGGTCAACATGGTGAAACCCTGTCTCTACTAAAATTACAAAAATTAGCCAGGTGTGGTGGCCCACACCTGTAATCTCAGCTACTTGGGAGGCTGAGGCAGGAGAATCACTTGAACCCAGGAGGCAGAAGTTGCAGTGAGCCGAGATTGTGACTGGACTCCAGGTTGGGCAACAGAGACTGTGTCTCAGAAAAACAAAAAAAAACACAAAGTTTCCTGTTTCAGTGAGCTGCCCACGGACACACAGCACAGAGTGGCTCGGAATTCAGGTCTTCTCACTCCAGCGCTCTTTTAACTTTGAGATGCAGCTTCCCCCTTGTCCTCAGGGAGAGATGAGTAGCCAGTTTTTCATCCTGTGCTGACAGCTTGCAGTTCAGCCACCAGGATTCCCAGCAGACACTTCAAATACCAGACTTTAAAACCCTTCAGTTGCTACTTTTTTGATTGTGCTTCTAGCTGCAGTAAGAAGGGTGCAAGGGCAGAAGAGCCTACAGAAGTAGCCACTTACAGGTCCACAGTTGGGTGCATTTGCAGGGGCCGAGCTCAAAGGTGAGAGGTGATATTTGGGGAGAGGCAGAAGGAACCATCATCTATCATAGCCTGAGAACCAAGGTGGGCTAATTTGAGATCTTACAGCAAACTTTATACCTGGGACCATCACAGTAGTCACCCTAAAACATTTCATAAGAAACGGGAAGCAAGAGAAAATAGGCAATCAAGCATCGGCTCTTCCTTCTTTTCAGACGAGGCCTCGCTCTGTACCCCAGGCTGGAGTGCAGCGGTATAATCATGGCTCACTGCAGCCTCAAACTCCTGGACTCAGGTGGTCCTTTCACCTCAGCCTCCCAGTAGCTGGGACTATAGGCACCTGGCTAATTTTTACAATTTTTAATAGTGACAAGGTCTCACTATGCTGCCCAGGCCGGTCTCAAACTCCTGAGCTCAATCCTCCTGCCTCTGCCTCCCAAACTGCTGGGATTGCAGGCATGAGCCACCGCCCCCAGCCACACATCATTCTGAGAACAACTGGGTTCGTTTCTTTTTCCAAACAGGAAAACTGAATTCTGGGTGAACAGAACACTGAACTCTGTAGTTACTAACTTCCTACAACCAAACCAGCCCTCCCGTGACTGCACTCCTCCCAAAGAGCCGTGAGCTCTGCGCTGCTTCCCCCACGTTCTCATACCCAGTCATTGAACGCTTTCCTTCTGGTCGTCCTTCACGGCAGTTGTGAGGACCCATGAGCTCTGTTGCTTCAAATCCAGAGGCCAAGGTCAGAGTTGGGAACTGTGTTAGGTTAATAAATGTCAGTATTCTTCAGTCACAGGCTGCACCTCAGATCCTGGCCATCTTTCTCACAAATTTCCCCAGTTGGTCACAAGGGAATGCCACCCAAAAGTCGCTAACAGCTCAGATTCGTTAGCAGTAGAGGTAAGACTAATTGTAGGTAGGGCCGTCTTCACCAGGGGCCACCAGATGGGGAGTACTGGGTTACCCAGAAGCAGTGTAGACCATGGAAACGGCCCTAGTCAGCTATGACAGACACTCACCTTATCTGGGCCTCAGTTTCCTCATCTTTAAAATGTGCTCGTCCGATATAGTAACACTTCCCAAAGGGTCTTCCAGGGGCGGTCATAGGTGTTAGTGCTGGAGAAAAAGTTTATGAAGTCAGGTAATTTGTGGAGAATGCTGAACTAAGGCAAGTTAAACACGTTTCTTGGCCGGCAAAGTGGCTCACACCTGTAATCAATCCCAGGTGTGATTTGGGAGGTCAAGGTGGGCAGATCACCTTAGGTCAGGAGTTGAAGACCAGCCTGGCCAACATGGTGAAATCCCATCTCTACTAAAAATACAAAAATTAGCTGGGTGTGATGGCAGGTGCTTGTAATCCCAGCTACTTGGGAGGCTGAGGCAGGAGAATCGCTTGAACCCAGGAGGTGGAGGTTGCAGTGAGCCGAGATCACACCACTGCACTCCAGGCTGGCAACAGAGCAAGACTCTCAAATAAATAAATAAATAAACAAACAAACAGGTTTGTTTACCTCAGGACTTCTCAAAAAAACTTTAATATGCTCGTGTGCATGTTTAATCTCAGAAGAATAAAGCATGCTGTGCTTTTTGCCTAAGGTCTAGAATTCTTTATGATTCTTTGTGAATACCAGACTTGATAGTCTGTAACTTTCTGTCTATGAGGGAGGGAAGCCTCATATGAAATCCTTTTGTGCCCTGGCCATATGCAAGGTTGGAGTTTGTGGAGTGAGCAGCCGCTTACGGCTGTAATTTGAAGGATATCACATACACTCAACAGCCTGGAAGTCTCGCGGTTGGAATCATCCACGGGCTTAGGTCATTTTTGCAGAAACTGCTAATAACCCACCCAAAGATACTGGTCCCTAATGAGTACACATTTATAAAGTTATCAAGAGCAACCCGTTTCTTAGATTAGCTTGTTATCATCTTGCAGAAGGCCAGGGCCTGGCAATTTTTGAAAGCCACAGTAGCCTGGCAACTAGAATGCTGGCAAAGCACAGATAACAAACGTGGGCTTGGCATCCTGGGTGGTCAGTCACCAACAGGGCAGCAGACCATGTGAGTAGGTTAGGGCACAAAAGCCGAGTCTTTGACTTGATGACATCGTTCATCGCTGGCCTTGCCCCACCCTCAGTGATCTCTTCTCTCTCATCCGCCATAGCTCCACTTAAGACAAGTTGTAGTAGTTGAGCATGGTACCGAGCACCGGCAGCTACTTGGGAGGCTGAGGCAGGAGGATCCCTTGAGCCCAGGGGTTTAAGACTGCAGTGAGCCAAGATTGTGCCACTGCACTCCAGCCTAGGCAACAGAGAAAGACCCTGACTCTTTCTTTCTTTTTTCTTTTTCTTTTTTTGAGATGGAGTTTTGCTTTTGTTGCCCAGGCTGGAGTGCAATGGTGTAATCTCAGCTCACTGCAACCTCTGCCTCCTGGGTTCAAGTGATTTCCCTGCCTCAGCCTCTAGAGTAGCTGGGATTACAGGCATGTGCCACCACACCCAGTTAATTTTGTATTTTTAGTAGAGATGGAATTTCTCCATGTTGGTCAGGCTGGTCTCGAACTCCCAACCACAGGTGATCCACCCACCTAGGCCTCCCAGAGTACTGGGATTACAGGCGTGAGCCACCACATCCAGCTGACCCTGACTCTTAAAAAAAAAAGGACTCATTATAGTGATCCCTGTCTAGTTCTCAACTAACAAGATGTAATTCTGTTTAATCAGGTATAGTTTACATGTTCATCTGTGGGAATGTGTGGTTTCTGAAAGGTTGCTTTCCATGACTTGGCAGCTCTGGTAGCTCCTGAGCCCCACAACAATTCCTTTTTAGATGGATTTCTAGTGTGAGAGTTCAGTAGGCAGATACTAAGGCCATGAGGAGCACAAAATCTACAATTTTGTGCATTTTGTCCTATAGTACATTTCATCAACTGTAGGGCTGGAACTTTTTGAATTCCATAGGCCCTATTCCTTAAAGAACAAACTCCCCGAATGAGAAAATAGAAAACCTTGAAGGTGACTCCACACATTTTCAGTCCAAAATAAAAAGGACAGGAGCAGAGCTTCGCCTAAAGATCATCAAAGGATGCTTTCAGATCCAATTTTGTCTGCTTATGATATATACAGGCTTTTGGCCAACAAAGATTTTATTAAGAAACTTAATGAAGATTTTTCTAAGCCTCTGCAGTGCTGCTGTTTTTTTCTTCTCTATATCCTTGAGCTGCTTTTTTGTCACTCTGATGCTAAGTTTTACAAGGCAGGTTGTAGATTTCATACCCAAGCCCAAGTATATTTCAGATCCATCTTAAAGCTTCTGTGAACCTCAGCTGTTTCTATAGCAGACATTCTCAGCCACGTCTCTGTGATGAGTACTACAGCAACACAAGGTTACATTAGAAGTGATGGTTTCGGCCGGGCGCGGTGGCTCAAGCCTGTAATCGCAGCACTTTGGGAGGCTGAGGCGGGTGGATCACGAGGTCAAGAGATCGAGACCATCCTGGTCAACATGGTGAAACCCCGTCTCTACTAAAAATACAAAAAATTAGCTGGGCATGGTGGCGCGTGCCTGTAATCCCAGCTACTCAGGAGGCTGAGGCAGGAGAATTGCCTGAACCCAGGAGGTGGAGGTTGTGGTGAGCCGAGATCGCGCCATTGCCCTCCAGCCTGGGTAACAAGAGCGAAACTCCGTCTCAAAAAAAAAAAAAGAAGTGATGGTTTCAATAATCGCATCTTTTACAATTTGTGTGATGATTTATACTCTTGTATGAACTAATAGTACTGCTTTACAGGTGAATTCATTAAATTAGTGACATCCTGGCTGTTACAGTGGCTGATAATACTGGGCACTATGGCTACAGTGTGTCTGCAGGGGACAAGGAGCCCGGGTGAGGGGATGGGGGCCAAAATCCAGCAATTACTCTGCTCCCCAAGCCCTGTGTGGCTGTAGAAGCCTCCTCTGTCCAGAGAAAAGGGTACCCTTTCCCAAGTCATTCAAAAGCATGTTATTGGCCAGCAGAGATTCTAATGAAGGCTTGTCTTTAGAACTTTCTTCCATTAGTGTTATAATGATTTTCTTAGTTTATAGATGCGTATAGTTCCTGAATATACCATTTTAATTCATATTTGAAAATAAATTGGGAATTCTTTCTCTAAGGAAAGTCAATGAGGCTATTCTGACTCACTGTTAGATGTTATCAAAGTGCTATTTAAGCTTTGTTTTAATATTAATGTTGAATACTTTTGCAAGTTTAAAAAATGACAAGAATGTTTATAACATTGTTTTTTCTTCCCAATAGCGTATTATTAAAAGTATCACCCCAGAAACGCCAACAGAAATTCCTTGTGGGGACATCCGCTTGAATGCTGTGTAACACTCCGTGAGAGGAGAAAGGCTTCCCCACAACCTCTTCCTCCAGTTCTGACGAGCCACACCTGCCTTCTCCCTCCAACTGAATGAGTTTCCAACCAAGCCTGATGATGGAAGGGCCTTCTCCACAGGGACACAGTCCCAAGAGACGATGGTGCCCAGATTCAAGGCCTCCAGCCACTTAATTCCTGGACTCCCCTGGACTTATTCCCACAGTAGACGGTGACGCAGCTGAGCTGGCCTATTTTGGATGTGTGAGGATGTGAATGGAGGTGATGAAAACCACCCTATCATCAGTTAGGATTAGATTTAGAAGCAAGTCTGTGAAAGTCTCCTGTATCATGTCTTGGTCTGATCATTGGTATCTGATATCCACTTCTAAAGGTTTCTCTGTTCATGAATACGTAAACTGCGTAGGAGAGAACAAGGCTGCTGTCTCGCTAGCCATATATTTTCTGAGTAGCATAGCATTTTATTGCTGGAATCTTCTAGAACCTTCTAATCCATGTGCTGCTGTGGCATCAGGAAAGGAAGATATAAGAAGCTAAAATGAAAAATAATGTATACATGTAAGCATGTGAGTCTGTGTATGTTGTTGTTTCAGTATATTCTTATCTGTGGTCCCATACTTTGGGCCCATTACCAATACATGAATTTCCGTGAATTTTTCTTACTTTAACAAATTCTACCAACTCAAATGTGTATGGAGGTTATTATTTGAAGGGTACAATCACTACGACATGCTCTGCCACCCACTCCTTTTCCAGTGACACTGCGTGAGCCTGCATACGTTCCTTCTCGGGCCAGCCTCTGGTGTTTGCTGCTCTTCACTGTCACCTTCCTGTCTCTCTTGCTAAACATGCAGGACAGTGTCCACAGGCAGATCTGGCCTATTTCGTTAGTCACCCTGGCTTGGCTGTGAAGTACTTTGAGGGTGGATCTTGACGCATGCCCCTTCAGTGTTTAGCTGGCCATCTTGTTAAGCTCTGTCTGCCTGACATGACTGAGTTAGACTGTCCACGTTGCTTTGCTATGTGAAGAGAGGAGGGCAAATCGGTTCTTGATTAGCCCTGGGGTATCTAGATCTGGCACCCTAACCTAAACCAAGGGCGTCTTCGCTCCAAGAGCAATTGGAGTCTGGGTTAGCCTTACAGGGACCTCACCACTTGCTGGCAGTCACGATTGTGAGCCCTCCAGATAACGTTTAAGACTGAGTCTAAGTAAGGCTCCTTGGGAAATGGTCAGCTACGTAAATCACCTTTCATTTCACATAAAGCCCTTAATATAGATAAGTAAATTTGGCCTTTGGTGGCTGGTGACTCTCAGAGGCATAGGTAGAGGAGCAAATTAATATTTGTAGCATGGGAATTCCTAATCAGAATTTCGAGGGAAATAAATTCTCATCAGTGACAAAGGGACTTAATCATCTGGCCGCTTATCACTTCAGTTATCTGTATAAATGAAATTTAAATCTAACAGCCTCATAAAAAGGTCCAAACAGCAGAGGAAAGGTCCTGTCCAATCCCAGGTCTTCCTCCCTTGGCCTCCTTTCCTAGCACTGCCTACCTGGACACCTTCCCGCACTCTCCCCATGCCCTGCTAGTTCTGATTCTTTACTTCTCCTGCAAGATATTTACCTTATATGATAGCTGCTGAGAAGTTTCCCAGAATGCTAGAGGAAAAGAAGAGGGGAATTTAGAAATGTCTCTCACTGGCCTAGCTCCATTATCTTCACTGTTTCATTCTTTCTGCGGCCTCGTTTCCATTCTCTTTACTGTCTAGCATGCTGAAAAGAAGTGATCTAAATGCCTTCGTGTTCAGTGGTGAATATTGGGTTGGTGCAAAAGCAAAAACTGTGATTACTTTTTTTACCAACCTAATAGCTTTGCAAATTTTAAGAACCTGCTTTATGAAGATATTTGGATATGGATTCTCCGCATCCCACATTCTTAGACATTGTTCAAACATATTACTTAAAAAAAAAAAACACCTTTTCAAACAGAATTAGTTTTGCCAAGTTTGGTATTAAGGGAATTGTACAGGAGCTTTGAAAGTTTTCAAACTTTATTAAGCTAAAAAAAAGAAAATCCCAAATATCTGTCTGTTCTGCATAGTTTGCATTTATTTGACCCCTATTTACCAATACTACTATGGGGATTTTTTTAAAGAAAATTTAAGAGTAGGTAGTTGGATTTAAAAATAATATTTTAAGACCATTTTACATCTATATATAGCATTTACAGAAAAGCAAAAACTAAAAATATAATTTAATTGTAACATTATTTAAGGACTGAAGTTAATTTTTTTCTTGTAATTTTATCTTTTATCTTATAAGAAATACCTAAGCAGCCAGGTGTAGTGGCTCACACCTGTAATCCCAGCACTTTGGGAAGCTGAGGCAGGTGGATCACCTGAAGTCAGGAAGACCATCAGGACAAAACCCCATCTTTACCAAAAATCAAAAATTACCCATAATCCCAGCTACTGGGAAGGCAGATGCAGGAGAATCGCTTGAACGCGGGAGGTTGCAGTGAGCCGAGACAGCGACACTGCACTCCAGCCTGGGTGACAGAGCGAGACTCCATCTAAAAAATAAAAGGAATACCCAAGAAATGGGCAAGATACAAGACAAAGCCATGGAAGCGATTCAATGATTAGTTGTTCCCTATACCGATATGCAATGAAGTCCAAAGATTTCTCCCAACTGTAAACTTACAAATTGTTTTAAGCTTATTCTATTTGTTGGCTAGAATGTATATAACTGGTAACCTAAATTCACCACTCTGGCTGCCCCATCTGGAAATGGATGCAAAGACCCTATCAAATCCAAAGTCAGTGCAGTAGCTCTTAAACCAAATAGGGAAAATCAAATCAAATAATGAAATCACGAAATAAGGCAGAAAGTTATTCTGCGGGATGTCACTTCCTTGCCATCCTCTTTTTGCTAAGATTGTTAATGTGTTGCTACCAATCTCAAAACTAAAATTAAGTATGAATTTCCATTTAACTCACCGCTGCTCCCTTAAAAGAGAGAATATTCTCCTGGAATTAAAATCGTATTCTTGCCAGGCGCGGTGGTTCAAGCCTGTAATCCCAGCACTTTGGGAGGCCGAGGCGGGTGGATCACGAGGTCAAGAGATCGAGACCATCCTGGTCAACATGGTGAAACCCCGTCTCTACTAAAAATACAAAAAATTAGCTGGGCATGGTGGCGCATGCCTGTAATCCCAGCTACTCAGGAGGCTGAGGCGGGAGAATTGCTTGAACCCAGGAGGCGGAGGTTTCGGTGAGCCGAGATCGTGCCATTGCACTCCAGCCTGGGTAACAAGAGCGAAACGCCGTCTCAAAAATAAAAAATAAAATTAAAAAAATAAAATAAAATAAATAAAATAAAATAAAATCGTATTCTTTCTGATAAGTTGGAAAGACTGACCTGATAGGTTTTATCTGTTATGTAATTGATTTGGAATTCACTGTCAAAACAAAGCTTAATGGTGTGGAATGCAGTGGTTTAACTGTGCTGTTCTTACACATATGTTAGCTATTGCTTAGCCATCGATGGTACAACCCAAGCCAAATTCTTTCCTTAGCATGTTCCTTTACTCATAAATCAACACCTAGTACATAAATATCAGAATTGTCCAGGATGGTGGTCTTCATTGAACACAGTGGTAAGCCATTTCTTACCCCACCTCCACTTTTTTTTTATGTTTTGTCAGGGAAAGGTAGGGAAGAGAAGCAGTAGATTCCCCCAGAAAGATTATGTCACTGCCTGTCATTACACTACATAAGTAATGGAATAAAAGCAAACTAGTTCTACGCTAAGTGGGAAGAAGTTACATATTTCAAAGTAGTCATGGAGTTCACATCTTGTAAAATTTGAGCTGAGTCATACAAAGGGTTCTCACTAGGAAGATGAGCTTAGAACATGTTTGCTCAAGAAGCATGTTAAAGAATAAAATAAATCCAAATATGGAAACACAAAGGTTAAGACAGGTAATACCCCCATACTGCAGAAAGCTTTTATGGTCCACTTGAAATATTCTGGTTTCTGAATTTTTTCAAAATGGAAATGAGTCAGTGATATTAAAATTTGTTGCCAGACATGGTTGCTCATGCCTGAAATCCCAGCACTTTGGGAGGCCAAGGTGGGCAGATTGCCTGAGGTCAGGAGTTTGAGACCAGCTTGGGCAATGTGGTGAAACACCATCTCTACTAAAAATACAAAATATTAGCTGGGTGCCATGGTAGGCACCAGTAATTCCAGCTACTCAGGAGACTGAGGTAGGAGAATCACTTGAGCCCGGAGGTGGAGGTTGCAGTGAGCTGAGATCACTCCATTGCATTTCAGCCGGGATGACAAGAGTGAAACTCCACCTCAAAAAAAAAAAAAAATTGTTGTTTAGTTCCATGGTTCTATGGAAAGAATATTCTAAAGCTTTAAGTGTTCTTTTTCTATTTTCTGTACTATTGCCCTTATCCCACTCATTGTTTAACTATCTCTAAATTTTAATTACAGAATTTTTTTTTTTTTTGAGACGGAGTCTCACTCTGTCACCAGGCTGGAGTGCAGTGGCGCCATCTCACTCACTGCAACCTCCGCCTCCCAGATTGAAGTGATTCTCCTGTCTTAGCCTCCCAAGTAACTGGGGCTACAGGCATGTGCCACCACACCCAGCTAATTTTTGTAGTTTTAGTAGAGACAGGGTTGCACAATGTTGGCCAGGATGGTCTCAATCTCTTGACCTCGTGATCCACCTGCCTCGGCCTCCCAAAGTGCAGGAATTACAGGCGTGAGCCACTGCGCCCGGCCCAATAGAGTAATATTTTTAAGGTCAGATAATGCCATTAGAGGCAGGGGCAAACCTGGGGACCAAGCTAATTTCTCTGTTCTTGGGAGCTCTAAAGAAATGTGAACGTGAGTTTTATTTTCTCTGCTAGAAAGAAATAACACCCTCTCCACCAGGCACGATGGCTCACACCTGTAATCCCAGTACTTTGGGAGCCAAGGCGGGTGGATCACTTGAGTTCAGGAGTTGGAGACCAGCCTGGCCAACATAGTAAAACCCTATCTCTACTAAAAATATATAAATTAGCTGGCCATGGTGGCATGCTCCTGTAATCCCAGCTACTCAGGAGACTGAGGTGGGATAATCACTTGAACCCGGGAGGCAGAGATTGCAGTGAGCTGAGATTGTGCCACTACACTCCAGCCTGGGTGACAGAGTGAGACTCCATGGCAAAAAACAAACAAAAAAAACCCCTCTCAACTGGTTTAATACCACAATAGAAAAGATAAATATTTTAGGATGGAATATTAAATATGTCTGTCTTTTTGTTTCATATAGTTGAAATCAATTCAGTATTGGTTCTATATTAGGTGTTTCAAAAACAGTCACCTTTGCAACAAAAGAGCTCTTTTGTTGAAAATGATTTACGATACATTTCAGTTGGAATGTCAGGTGGTATTTCTCTTACCAACACCTCACAGAATTCATGCCAAGCTGCTCTACCACCAATGCAAGTATTCTTTTAAAACTACCAAAATAAACTTTCTTCACCAGCCAACTCTGATTTGGAGACAGGGTGCATTGGCGAAGGACCTCATCAGAATAAGTTTGAATGTCTACTGAACTAAGAAGAACTTTGCCATTTGGGGGAGAGAATAGATGATATCAGTCCTTCGATTCTGTAATTGAAGACTCCAATTATAGTAGATAAGAGTTGTGTCTAGCAATTTTTAAACACTGACAATCCAAACAAAAATATTTGGTGAGGAAGGATATCCCATTTTTTTGCTTGAATATCATAAAGATGAGCATTTACTAATTTTTAAAAAGGTATTTTGAAAGATTACTCTTATTTATATTCTAAAATTAAAGGCATACTTTATCTTAAGAAAATGATATATGAGGCCGGGCATGGTGGCTCATGCCTGTAATCCCAGCACTTTGGGAGGCCAAGGTGGGTGGATCACGAGGTCTAGAGATCGAGACCATCCTGGCCAACATGGTGAAACCCCATCTCTACTAAAAAATACAAAAATTAGCTGGGTGTGGCGGTGCACGCCTGTAGTCCCAGCTATTCAGGAGGCTGAGGCAGGAGAATTGCTTGAACCCGGGAGGCAGAGGTTGCAGTGAGCCGAGATCGCGCCACTGCACTCCAGCCTGGTGCCTGGCGACAGAGCAAGACTCTGTCTCGAAAAAAAAGATATATGAAAAATGCATATTTCAAAAGATAAAATTGGAGACTTTACAGTTATTTTGTGAATAGCATTTAAACTATGATTTGATTTATATGCAACTTTTCAGAATACTTTTGATTGTGTGTTGAACATATTTAAAGTTAATTTTATCTGGCAGAATTAAACCTAAATTTATTTGTATAAGAGAATCCCCTCTCTAAAATTCATACAATGCCCTCGTATTCATTTATGCAGTGTTTATAAATATTTCAAGTTAGATGGTGAGATATTAATAAATGATTTATGCTGTGAACTGTTACTGTAATAACTCTTAATATCAGCTGGGTGCAGTGGCTCACGCCTGTAATCCTAACTCTTTGGGAGGCTGAGGCGGGTGGATCACGAGGTCAGGAGATCGAGACCATCCTGGCTAACATGGTGAAACCCTGTCTCTACTAAAAATAGAGAAAAATTAGCTAGGTGTGGTAGCATGTGCCTGTAGTCCTAGCTACTTGGGAGTCTAAGGCAGGAAAATCATTTGAACCCGGGAGGCAGAGGTTGCAGCAAACCAAGATCACACCACTACACTCCAGCCTGGGTGACAAAGCGAGACTCTGTATCAAAAAACAAACAAATAAAAATACCCTTAATATTATGATAGATTTGTTGTATCACTAAAAAGCACAAAATTCTAAACTCTTAAGGTTAAAATAAAAATCTTAACTGTATAGCCAAAATGTTTAAACGTCTCCCAAAACATCACTGCACAGCATTCACAAAAACTACATTGAATTAGATGTATTGAATTTCAGTAGTTAAATAAGTCAATATAATTCTCTGTAATTTGTGAAGAGCTTTAGTTTATAATATGCTTCCCCATATATTTCATGGGCTCACCAGAGGTCTGGGTGACAGATGTATTTTCCCAGGTGGGGGTGGGGGTGGGATGAGGAGCCTGAGGCTCAAAGAGGTTGATTTATTGCCGGAGTTCATACACCTGGAATGTTCCAGGACCGGCCTTATGCCTAGGTTTTCTACTTCCAGCCCAAAGGTTATTTACATGTTTAGCTTTAAAATTAGCATCCAGAGACGCTTGAGAAATCCAAAGAGTATTCAACTGCAGAATGGATTTTTTCTAAACTGCATAGACGTTCTATCTCATTTTAGAGTGTGATATGGAAGAATAGTTAATGTAGGGGAAGAACCTGTTACTGATACATCCAGTCCCCAGCCTTTTTGACACCAGGGAGCGGATTCATGGAAGATAATTTTTCCATGGATGGTGGGGAGCAGAGGGGTGTTTAAGGATGAAACTGTTCCACCTCAGTTCATTAGACATTAGATTCTTATAAGAAGCACAAACCCTAGCTCCCCTCGCATGCATAGTTCACGACAGTGTTCGCAGTCCTGCAGGAATCTAATGCTGCTGCTGACTGGCCAGGAAGTGAAGTTCAGGTGGTAATGAGCTGCGTGGCCCGGTTCCTAACAGACCCCCTGCCCTACAGTTGAAGACTCTCCAGTTAACATCACCACAATAAATCTAATCCTTGTATTAGATTCAAATTGATTCACACTGACTTATTTAAAGAGGTATTAAAAGGATAACATAAGCCAAAGACAGATGAAAAAAAGAAATAAAAACAAGGGCAGGAAAATAAAATGGGACCAGAAATGAGGCTAAATGTCACACCAGAATGATTTTCACACGTGCTATTGGTGTGCCACAGATCTGATCCTAAGCTTTGTTAGAGATAACTGTTTCATCCAGATATGTCATTTATTATTACAAATGCTTAGTGGTCACTCTGGGTGCTGCTGCTTTTCTGGGGCTATTGTTATTATTTAAAATAAATGCTAATGTCGTCAGTGCTTTATAGAGAGTTGGGGCAACTCCAGCATCAAGTGTAATATTTCAATTACAGGATTCTCTTTGGAGCCTCAGCTCCAGTTTTGGAACATATCACTAATAACTAAAGATCTCAAAATGATTACCAGTATATTTTTTACACACTTTATTTTTTTGAGACAAGGTGTCAATCCCATCACCCAGGCTGGAGTGCAGTGACGTGTTCTTGGCTTACTATAGCCTTGACTTCCTGGGCTCAAGTAATCCTCTCACCTCAGCCTCCTGAGTAGCTGGGACTACAGGCATGCGCCATGATGCCCAGCTAATTTTTTGTACTTTTGGTAGAGACCGAGTTTTACCATGTTGCCCAGGCTGGTCTTGAAATCCTGGGCTCAAGTAATCTGCCTGCCATGGCCTCCCAAAGTACTGGGATTACAAGCATAAGCCACTGCCCCCAGCAACATGGTTTTTATAAACTAAAACATTCAATATGTAAAATGATGGAGAGGATAGTTAATGCTGAGATCTGAATAAACAGACTTGAATAAAAAGTAGAATATATCTTACAGATTCTAATTACCAAAATTAAAATGAGAGATGTGTTTCTGACAAATGAAGACATTCTCCTACATAACCACAATAAAACTATCATAGTTAGGAAAGTAACACTGCGACATTACTGCCAACTCTTCGACTCATCTTCAGATCTTCAGACCCCCACTGATTTTTTTCTTTTTTTTGAGATGGAGTCTTGCTCTGTCACCCAGGCTGGATGGCAATGGCGCAATCTCGGCTCACTGCAACCTCTGCTTCCTGGGTTCAAGGGATTCTCCTGCCTCAGCCTCTGAAGTAGCTGGGACTACAGGCACGTGCCACCATGCCTGATTATTATTATTATTATTGTATTTTTAGTAGAGATGGGGTTTCACCATGTTAGCCAGGATGGTCTTGAACTCCAGGATGGTCTTGAACTCCTGACCTTGTGATCTACCCGCCTCAGCCTCGCAAAGTGCTGGGATTACAGGTGTGAGCCAACGTGCCCAGCCCATTCAGTGGTCTTTAAGAAAAAGGATCTAGTTCAAAATCATTTTCATTTAGTTTCATATCTCCTTTGTTTTCTTCAGTCTGGAACAGTTTTCCAGTCTTTCCTTGACTTTCACAACCTTGAAGCCTTTGAAGTGAATAGGCCAGTTATTCTGTAGAATGTCCCTCCATTTGATTTGTTTGAAGATTGATTCCTCCTGCTTAAATCCAGGCTATGTATTTTTGGCAGGAATATCACTGGAAGGGTGCTGTGTTGTTTTCCCTGCCTCCTACCGGATGAAGCATGATTTTGATTTGTCTCCTCACTGGTGATGTTAACTTCAACCACTTGGTTAAGGTGGTGTCAACCAGCCTTTCCACTGTAAAGTTCCTTTTCTGTCATTAATATTTTGAGGGATGAAGTTATTCTGACACTGTGAAAATATCCTGTCCTCATCAAGCTTTCATTTATTTTTTAAAATGGATGCCTGTTTTATCCAATGGATGATAATCTATTCACTTATTCATTTGAGACAGAATCTTGTTGTGTCGCTCAGGCTGGAGTGCAGTGGTGCAGTCACAGCTTACTGAAGGCTCGACCTCTTGGGCTCAAGTGATTCTCCTGCCTCAGCGTCCTGAGTATCTGGGACCACAGGCATGCACCACCATGTCTGGTTAACTTCGTATTGTGTGTAGAGGCTGGGTTTCACCATGTTGCCCAGACAGGTCTCCTGTGCTCAAGCAATCCTCCCAAAGTGCTGGGACTACAGGTGTGAACCACAGCAGTTGCCTCCATTACTTATTTTGATGCTCTATTTGTTCCATATTTAGCCAGTGAGAGAGTCTCTTCAAGCTGGTGTCTGTGTGCTTTTGACATGTCCCTATCATTCTTGGAACACTTTTTCCAGAGTGAGATGTTTCAGGACCAGCTTGTACTTTCTCTGCCACAGCTCTGAAATCAGCTTTATCTCCAGGAAGCCCTGGTTCCTTTCAGTCAAGAGCATATTTAGAAATCTCAATCTAGGTATTAGGCATTCTCATGGCTACTAAGTAGTCACTGATCCCCAGTTCCCTCACTGGACAGAAGTGTGTGTATATATAATTTGCATTTAACAGTTATTTCTCTATCTTGAAAATCATGAACTCACACTAGTATCTCCAATTCCAACCCAGTACTACAAAGTTCATTCTAATTTGCTCCCTTTCCATATTTACAACCCCTTTTACCACCTACCCATGTATTTTTAATATAGTTTTGCCTTTTATCCCCCTATATATACTTCTCACAAGGCTGTGAAATTCATCCAAGTTGGGTATAGCTCTAGTGTGTTCATCTGCTGTATTGCCTGTGTGTGAATAACTATACATATGTATTGATTATATACATATTATATATATAATTTTGGGACAGTTTTGCTCTGTTGCCCAGGCTGGAGTGCAATGGCGTGATCTTGGCTCACTGCAACCTCCGCCTCCTGGGTTCAAGCAACTCTCGTGTCTCCCGAGTAGCTAGGATTACAGGCATGCATCACCACATCCAGCTAATTTCCTGTATTTTTAGTAGAGACTGGATTTCGCTATGTTGGGCAGGCTGATCTCAAACTCCTGAGCTGAGGCAATCTGCCCATCTCAGCCTCTCAAAGTGCTAGGATTATAGGTGTGAGCCACCATGCCCGGCTATATATTCTTTACTACTAACGGACATTTAGGTTGTCATTTATGAAAAACGTATTATAGATATTACTGGTGCATCTGTGGAACATGAGTTACAGGCAACATGCAGTGTCAGTTACTAGGTAAAGCCAAACTTTTCCCAAAAAGGTTGTACCAGTTCACCTATTACCAGTAGCACACAAAAATTATTGTTGCTGCTGGGTGCAGTGGCTCACACCTGTAATCCCAGCGCTTTGAGAGGCTGAGGCAGGCAGATCATATGAGGCCAGGAGTTCGAAATCAGCTTGACCAATGGGGCAAAACCCCATTTATACTAAAAATACAAAAATTGGCCAGGCGTGGTGGTGCACATCTGTAATCCCAGCTACTTGGGAGGCTGAGGCAGGAGAATTGCTTGAGCCCAGGAGGCAAAAGTTGCAGTGAGCTAAGATCACATCACTGAACTCCAGCCTGGTGACAGAACAAGACTGTCTTAAAAAAAAAAAAAAATTACGGTTGCTCCACATCCTCAACACTTCGTATTATAAGACTCTTAAAATTTTGCCTTCCTTGTGGATGTGTAATGGTATTCACTGTGATTTTAATCTGAACAAATTTTCATTAACTGCTGAGTCTGATATCCATATGGAAAAAATTAAATCTTAATCCCTTACACGACACACAAATATTAATTCCAAGTGCACTGCAGATCTAAATGGGAAATGTAGGCAATAATGCTTCTAGAAGAGTGTTGTCTATATAACTTTCTGCAATAGAAATGTTCTGTAAACCTGCACTGTCCTATGTGGCAGCTAGCTACTAGCCACATGTTGAACATTTGAAATGTCTAATGCAACTGAGGAACTATTTTTAAATTTTATTAATTTTAATTAACTTTGTAAAATTAGAGATATCTGTTCATTAAAAATTCCATTAAGAGAGTGAAAAGGTAAAGCCACAGAGGGGAGGGAGAAGTTCCTGACAAAGACAACTCATATCTAGAATATATGAAGAACCTGTACTGGGGCCGGGTGAGGTGGCTCATGCCTGTAATCCCAGCACTCTGGGAAGCCAAGGCAGGCGGATTACTTGAGATTGGGAGTTTGAAACTAGCCTGACCAACACGGAGAAACCTCGTGTCTATTAAAAATACAAAATCAGCCAGGCGTGGAGCCGCATGCCAGTAATCCCAGCTACTCGGGAGGCTGAGGCAGGAGAATTGCTTGAACCTGGGAGGCAGGGGTTGCAGTGAGTTGAGATTGTGCCATTGCACTCCAGCCTGGGCAACAAGAGTGAAACTCTCAAAACAAACAAACAAAACTTGTACCAGATTAAGAAAAAGGCAGATAGTTCCCCTCCACCAAACAAACAAAACAAAAACAAAACAAACAAACAAAAAAAAAAAGGAGGGAGCAGAGACACTAAAGAATCAGATCATTGAAAACAGGATAAACACACTGGTCACACAGTTCATGCCTGTAATCCTAGCGCTTTGAAAATCCGAGGCAGGCGAATCACTTGAGCCTAGAAGTTCGAAACCAACCTAGACAACATAGCAAAATCCCATCTCTACAAAAATTGCAAAACAATTATCCAGGCATCGTGGCATGCAGCTGTAGTCCCAGCTACTTGGGAGTCTGAGGTGGGAGGATGGCTTTAGCCTGGGAGGTCAAGGCTGCACTGAGCCATCACTGCACTCTAGCCTGGGTGACAGAGGAAGACCCTGTCTCAAAAACAACCCCCCCTGCCAAGATACCCAAATGTTAATAGCCATCAGAGAACCACAAAATACAACCATGAGTTACAACACCCACCAGAGTAGCTAAAAGACAAATACCAAGTTTAAGATGCGGGGCAACCGAGCTCTCATACGTTGATGAAAGGAGTGTATTTTAGTTCCAGTATTTTGGAAAACCGATTGGTAGTTAACTAGTAAAGCTGAACATGTGCACAGACTATGAATCAGCAACTCCATTCCTAGGAATTACCCCACCAAAACATACATGAATGTACCTAGAATATACATTATTACCTAGAAGATATTACTATTCATAACCCCAAAAAGAAATAGCCCAATGTCCATTAATAGATGGTAGCAAAGAATGGATTAGTAAAGAATATAGAAAACAAGCAAAATTACTCTATGGTGCTAAAAGTCAGAAGGAATAGGGTGGGGAAATGTTTAAGGGGAGCTTCTATGACACAGATAATGTCTTTCTAAACCAGGTGTACTGTGTGAATCCATTATGCTGTAAACTCCATGTGCACTTTACATGTTATAATAAAAAAGTTTACTAAAAGTGTTCTGATAACTTTTGGCATACAGCTATCATAAATGGAAACTTCTATCAGAAAGGACTTTTTGGGTTGTGATGGCAGAAATCCAATTCAAACTAGCCTACCAGAAAAAGGGAAAAGTATTGGTTTAAATACCTTAAAGAAAAAAAAAAAAAAAAAAAAAAAAAAAAGCTACACTAGAGCCAGAGATGCAAAAGCAATCTTTTTTTTTTTTTTCCTTCTGTTTGGCTTTCTTTTCTGTGAGCCTTTTTCTGCCAGGCAGCAAGGCACTCTCCCATGAAACTCCAGACTTACCTCACCGCCATAATCAGTAATGACAGCAGAAAACATCTGTAAATTCCGACAATAGGACCACATCAGCCTAGCTTGGGTGACATATCCTTCCTGTAGGCTATTCTGCCCCATTTGAACCTGCCGACTACGAGTAGTAAAGGTGTGTTTTCTCAAGGGCAAATCAAGATGCTGTTACCAGAAAAGGGGGAATGAATGCCAGAGAGGCAAAATCAACATTCTATTTGGAGAAGGTGACAGAAGAAAACTCTTAATTTGCAGCCTCTCATACTGATTTGTAAAATTAAAAAAAAAAAAAAAAAAAAAAAAAAAAAAAAAAAAGGCAGCCAGGGCGGCGGGGGGCGGACTCGTGGTCCTGGCCCGGGCTGGGGGCGGGGCCTCCAGGTGTGAGGCTTTATCAGCGCTGAGGCGCAGGCATGCCTGGGCTTGGTTTTGCTTGTGAGGGTCATAAGATGGGAACGCTCCCGGAACGTAGAAATATCCCGCCGTGGGTTAAAGTTCCCGAAGACCTGAAAGATCCAGAAGTGTTCCACGTCCAGACGCGGCTGCTGGAAGCCATGTTCGGCCGGGACGGATGTCGAATCCCTTACATCGAGCAGGTGAGCAAGGCTATGCTCGAGCTGAAGGCTCTGGAGTCTCCAGACTGCACTGAGATCGTGGTTTACGGCTCCTGTATATACAAGCTCCGAGCCAAGTGGATGCTCCAGTCTATGGCTGAGTGGCACCGCCAGCGCCAGGAGCGAGGGATGCTCAAACTTGAGGAAGCCATGAATGCCCTCGAACTAAGCCCTTGGATGAAGTGAACCAGCTTCCAACCAGGATGAAGGCCAGGATGTAGAGATTAGTTAGTGGCCAGCGTTGGAGTGATTTCTCCAGCTTGGTTTAAAATCTGTTCCAGCCTGAGGAGTTGAGGGAAAATCATGTTTAGGGGTCTCTACCTTGGGTCTGAGTCTTGTTGTGAATATCTTTGATGGTTGCCAATAAAAAGTTTTTCTTCCCCATTTTAAAAATTAACAATAAAGTTTTAAATCAGTAAAAAAAAAAAAAAAGGCTAAATCTTCGATACATTATTGAATTCTTTAATATCTTGATGGCAAGCAGATTGATGGCTGCACATTTGGCATCCTTTGTTTTATGGATTTTATTTTTAATTGCAGATTTTATTTGGCAATCTACAGTAAATTCTGTAAACTTGCATAAAGTTTATGAATAAAGAACTATTAAAAAAAAAACAACTACTACTACTACGAGTAGTAAAGGTGTGTTTTCTCAAGGGCAAATCAAGATGCTGTTACCAGAAAAGGGGGAATGAATGCCAGAGAGGCAAAATCAACATTCTATTTGGAGGAGACAGAAGAAAACTCTTAATTTGCAGCCTCTCATACTGATTTATGTCAAATTAAGTTGGTTAAATGGAAGTAATTTATAGCTTTTCTAAGGATCCAAGCTCCTTTGTAAAAGATTCTGAGCTTTTCCCTCTGGGAGATGAAAACTCAGTTTATCATCAGATGTCTCTGACATCAGTCTCTCCCTCCTAGACTACCTTGCACACTATGATCAAATTAATCTTCCCAATGCATGGCTCTAGTTATAAAACAATCCTAACAAAGAAACCATATCCCCACCAAAGTTAAAGATTTTCTCTGTCACTCAAGGTCCTTCCATGATGTCACCTAACTTACCTTTCCAGACTTATATGATGTTGCTCCCTTTGTGTACACCAAGTCAGTGATTTTGGGAGTCTGTTACTGTGACTGATTGACTCTAGAGTATTCTGATATAACTGACATTTAATGTATCAGTCAGAGATTTGGGCGTTAACTTTCCTGTTACTTTTCCTTTCTGGTTTTAAAGGTACAACAAAACGATTTATGAATGTGAAATCTGACCCTTAATATACAATGTTTTTAATCTAGTCAGCAATCGTATTAAACTAAGTTTATCCTTCTAAAAATAAGAAAATGTGCTAACTCTTTATGATAAAGTACTGTGAGAGATATAAATAGCACTTTCTTAATGGGAAAACCTATTAGAGAATTATTTTCTCCACAGCATTCATCCTTTTCCCATAAATAAAATATTTACAGTATATAATTATATCTCCTGAATATCAAAGACTCAGGAGAAAGATACTAGTTTTATTTTTAAACACAAGTGGAACTTGTAGTAAACTGCACTACCTTTTTCAGAATACATAAAACAAGACATGTTTAGAAATAGGTCACCTGGATCTTTAGCTATTTCATTTAGGCTAAATGTCTACACATTTTCACCTTTAGCTAAAAGTAATTTACATGCACAACCAATTTACTAACTACAAATTAATTTATACTAAAAGCAAATAGATGAATTGTGACATGAGTGAAATTACTTTTAAATACATTAATAAAATGTATAAGCATATCATTATTTTCATTTAAGCCAACTATGCTGTAAGCTACCTAGACAAGATGATTCACATTTTACACTTTAATACAAATTTCAGAACATAAAAGTATATTTTCTATTGTTCCAATGCATATTTTATCGAAATACAATATTTATAAAACAAACAGCTCCTGCAACAAAGCCAACATTATTAAAAGAGTTAAATTATTTATTAAAAAAATTTTTTTTAGAAACAGGGTCCTGCTCTGTTGCCCAGGTTGGAGTGCAGTGGTATGATCATAGCTCACTGTAACGTCAAATTCTTAGGCTCAAGTGATCCTCCTGCCTCAGTCTCTCAAACACAGCTGGGACTACTGGCATGTACACCATGCCAGGCTTGTTTTTTTTTTTTGAGACGGAGTTTCGCTCTTGTTATCCAGGCTGGAGGGCAATGGCGCAATCTCGGCTCACCGCAACCTCCGCCTCCTGGGTTCAGGCAATTCTTCTGCCTCAGCCTCCCGAGTAGCTGGGATTCCAGGCACGCGCCACCATGCCCAGCTGATTTTTTGTATTTTTAGTAGAGATGGTGTTTTACCATGTTGACCAGGATGGTCTCGATCTCTTGACCTCGTGATCCACCCGCCTCGGCCTCCCAAAGTGCTGGGATTACAGGCTTGAACCACCATACCCCGCCCAGGCTTGTTTTTTAAATAGAGACAAGGCGTCATTATCCTGCCCAGGCTGGTCTTGAATGCCTGGCCTCAAGTGATCCTTCTGCCTCAGCCTCCCAAAATGTTGGTATTACAGTCATGAGCTACCACGTCTGGCCAAAATTAATTTTAATGGCTGTAGTGGAGCCAATTTTCCTCATTATGTAACTACAGGGAATTAGCACACTTATGGTTCTTGAATACAACAAAGAATGTGGTATTGTAAGTACATACTGTATATAAATTTAGCCAAACATCCATATCCAGACTTCCAAACATTCAAGATGTTAGATTGACTTTTGATTTTAACCTACAGTTTTTGAAAATAAATTTAAAAATTCCCTCCAAACTACTGGTAACACATTCCTTTATGGTTTGACACAGCAGATTCGAGGAATTAAGAGTTTTCTGTGTTTCCTCAAATCTTTCTCTCGGGGTAGCCATCAATCATCTTCTTTCTCAATATAGGTCTTTGCATTAACCCGTGCCATCTGCCTGGCTAAATACCTGTCTCTAGCTGACATTACAGTTTCTTCGTTGTTCCGCTTTGCAAACTTGCTTACTGCCTCAGGTGGTCTCTCTTGTTCTTTATCCTTCTCTTGCCTTTCTTCTGTGAGTCTGTGTTTTGCTCCCAGTGATAGTTCAGAATTAGAGAGTTTCTCCTGGTTTCTTTCTTTGTCCTTTGCCATGTTTCTCATTTTGTTGGATCTTTCTTGGTCAAGAAATTTATCCTTTGCCCTGGAACTTGGGCTGCTTTCCTTTCTGTCTCGATGTCTTTCTGAAGACTGAACACTTACTTCTCCTTTTTCTCTATCTCTGTATTTATCATTATTTTCATATCTTTCCCTCCTTCCTTTCATATGTTCTTCCTTAGCTTTGGTTTTCTCTTCCTTCTCTCCTTTCTCACGGTGTCGGTTCTGATCATTTTGCTGTCTGTCCATTTCTTGTTCTCTTTGGGAATATCTCTCCCTGTCTTTCTCCCTTTTCCATTCTCTGTCACTTCTTTCTCTTAGGTCCCTCGTCCTTGGTTTATCTTCCTGTTCATGCCTCTTCCAATGGGAATCTCTATGACTGGCATCTCTGTGCCTATGAGAATCTCTTTCTTTCCGGTAATCACGGTCAGTGTCATGGTTCTCCTGGTCTCTGGATTGCTTCTGCTGGTGCTGATCTTCTCTTTTCTCATGTCCTCTCGATGTTCGTGATCCTTTTGTGTGGTGTCTGGCACCATGCCCTCTTTCTTCACTAGGCGACTGAGAGTCGTTTTGATTCCTGTGGTGCTTGGAGTCATTCTCAGGGGTCTCAATGACCTTTTTTCTTCTGCAATTCACTGTAGTTTCTTCTTTTTCATCATCCTCGCTGCTGTTAGCAACAAAGTCACTGTCTGCATCTGGGTTTTCCTCTACTTTCACATCAGCTTGAAGAATGTATTTCTCTTGTGGTATTCTGTTTTCTACTTCATCGGAGTAACCCCTTGATTTCTCTTTCTTTACACCAGATCTTAAGGAAAACAAAAAGGGCGGGAAAAAAGCCACATTATCAGTTGTAATAAGCAGATAAAGGGTTCATGTAATTTTTCTCAATACTTAAACCAATCCATCTATAGTGATATATACCATCTGATTATACAAATACAAAAAGGTGCTGATGTCTCTGCAAACTAGTATTTTCAAATTTAAACCATTCCAAATATTTTCAATATTTGTAGAAGTGAAAAGAAAAAATTAGCTCTTGTCTGCTAGAACCTACAGGCAAGAGGTCTGTACAGGTCTTTACTTTTTTGGTAAGCCTAAGACAAAGAATAATTGGGAAAAGCAAGATATGTTTTGGATCTAAGTTCTGTTTTCCCAATATGAAGGTTAAGTTGTAACTCTTGGATTTTCGTTTCCTTTCTTATTTATTTATTTAGATACAGGGTCTCACTCCGTCACCCAGGCTGGAGTGTAGCGGCACAATCTCGGTTCACTGCAACCTTTGCCTCCCAGGCTCAAGTAATCCTCCCACCTTAACCTCCTGAGTAGCTGGGATTATAGGCATAGGCCTGTACTACTACACCTGGCTAACTTTTGTATTTTTAGTAGAGACTGGATTTTGCCATGTTGGCCAGGCTGGTCTCAAACTCTTGACCTCAGGTGATCCACCCAACTCAGCCTCCCAAAGTGCTGGGATTACAGGACTGAGCCCACACCCAGCCTCTTTATTTAAAAAAAAAAATTATAAAAATAGTCCTAGAAATACATGAAGGTAATCTATGCACAGCAAAATAGTGGCAAGTATAATCCTAAATATTTACTCTCTCTCATGATGAAAAAGCACTAGTATCCTGATACACTCCTTGGCACCTATCACAACAAAATTAAAATATATTAATTTGTCCATTAGAAGCAATAACACTAAAATTATATTACCTACATGGTTCCATCTGGCAAGTACAGTTAACTTTATTTATACTACTAACACAGTGACTATAATGTAAATAAGAATCATTCAGTGATTCTTACTAATCACACTAACAGCACAACAACTTCGGTTCTCCAGGAATTACTAGCAGAACTATCTTGGCTAAAGGACATACTAACAGTTAGGATTTCGATTATTCGACTCTGAGAAGTACAACTACATCAACAACATTACAGAGTTTCATGGTAGCCTCATAAACATTCCAGATGAAACTCAAACACAAAGCCATAATGTATTATAGTTTCCATTCAAAACCTGAATCTTCAAATACAGTTTCTTAGGTTCAAACTTCTCACCAATTTTGTAATCAAAACGTAGCAGTGTAGGGAGGGAGTGGGGCATAAATTTAACTTCCTCTCTTCACCTTAATTCTATTCTCCTACCTCTTCCCTTCCTTAGCAACACAGACCCAGATCTACTCAGAACATTTGTTAAATTTTTTTTTGCTTAGGACAAGACTCTTTTACCTTCAGCTACATACTTATGACATACTCATCTCACCATTCCTATAATACCTTATAACTTTATTCAAAAATAAAGTTATCTCTAATCATTTACCTTCTAGACCAGCACTAATAGAAATGCCTCAAGAAATAGTAATGTTTATATCTGAGATGTCCAGTATGGCAACCACAAGCCAAATATGGCAACTGAGTATTTGAAATGTGGCCACTGTGATCAAAATTTTCTATCTTATTTACTTTAAACTAATTTAAGTAGCTACACATGACTAGTGGCTACATATTGAACAGTGCAGTTCTAGCCCTTGATATGTAAAGTCTTACATTTTATGAAGGCTGTGTCCTATTTATGGAAAATAAACCACTTTCCTTTTTATATACTATCTGAACATGCATATAAGATTTATATTGTAGACACCTAATTCTTTCCAAATTTCTTAATTCTGCTAGCAATCATTTTAAGGTACTAGGCACCATCGTTTTAAGGACCATGAGGAATACCTACATTTTTAGTTTAAAAAAAAAAGGTGGCTAGGTGCAGGGGCTCATACCTGTAATCCCAGCACTTTGGGAGGCTGAGTGGATCACTCAAAACCAGGAGTTCGAGACCAGCCTGGGCAACATGAAACCCCATCTCTACAACAAAAATACAAAAAGAGGCTGGGCGAGGTAGCTCAGGTCTGTAATCCCAGCACTATGGGAGGCAGAGGTGGGCGGATCACCTGAGGTCAGGAATTCATCAGTCTGGCCAACATGGTAAAACCCCATCTCTACTAAAAATGCAAATATTAGCTGGGTGTAGTGGCATGTGGCTGTAGTCCCAGTTACTCAGAAGGCTGAGATAGGAGAATCGCTTGAACCTGGTAGGCAGAGATTGCAGTGAGCAAAATCGCTCCATTGCACTCCAGCCTGGGCAACAGAGCGAGGCTCCATCTCACCAAAAAAAAAAAAAAAATTACAAAAAGAAAATTGGCTAGATGTGGTGGCATGTGCTTGTAGCCCCAGCTACTTGGGAGGCTGGAGTGGGACGATCACTTGAGCCCATGAGGTAAAGGTTGCAGTGAGCTATGATTGAACCACTATACTCATTCATCCACCAGGCAACAGAGTAAGACTCTGTCTCAGAAAAAAACACATTTTGATTTTGCTCTCCCTTGAAGATTGTGCTCTCCGTTGAGAAGACCCCTAAGTCACTTAAAAATCCAGAAACTTCATACATTAAAAGTCTGTCTTTGGTTTTACAAATAATATTAAACTCAATCACTGTGTTTCAATGTAACAATTTCTGAGAACTGCAGAATAAAAATGGTCTTAAACTAAATCTGTAGGTTTTAAAATCAAGAAACTGCAAATTTCTAGCCATTCATTTAATTAGGTAATGCTGGCTGACAACACAATATGCAATGCTGTAATCTTCCATCTTTCAGAGGATTAAAATGACCCCACAAACAGATTATTAACAATATCTTTCTTCAAAATATTTCATATACCACATCTCCTCACCTGGCTTCACGAAAGCTGCATTTAGGTATTTCCTCTTCACCAACTGCTTGATTTAATAGGTGCCTATAAAATCCACTGAGATCTTTCTGCTTAGTTACATCTAAACATGCTAAGAGAGAGAAAGTAAAAATTAGAATATATTTATCAAGCCATAGCACAGTTTCTTTTTATAGATGCAGAGTATATAACATGCAGTGTATAAACTATTCTCTGCATCAGGAATTGGCAAACTATATCCTAAAGGCCAAATTTGGCCTGTTGCCTGTTTTTATAAGTAAATTTTTATTGAAACAAAGCCTTGTTCATTTGTTTATGCATTGTCCAAAGCTGCTTTTGTACTACAAAGGCACAGCTGAGTAACTGTGACAGAGATCATATATACAAAAAGCCCTGGCCAGGTGCCATGGCTCAAGCCTGTAGTCCCAGCACTTTGGGAGGTCGAGGCAGTTGGATAACCTGAGGTCAGGAGTTCAAGACCACCCTGGCCATCAGGGTGAAACCCCGTCTCTACTAAAAACACAAGAATTAGCCGGGCATGGTGGCAGGTGCCTGTAATCCCAGCTACTAGGGAGGCTGAGGTAGGAGAATGCTTGAACCCGGGAGGCGGAGGTTGCAGTGAATTGAGATGGCACCACTGCACTCTAGCCTGGGCAATAACAGCAAGACTCCCAAAAAAAGCCCTGAAGTATAAATAATATCTGGCATTTATAAATACAAATTTATAAAGTCTTAAAATATGAATACTAAAATACTATCTGGTTCCTTACAGAAAGTTTTCCGACTGGCACTCTAAACACAGTATATGCTTAGACAGAATGTTACAGACTTGGTTTTCTTCTACTTAAAAACTGAAGAGACCAGGGGCACAGTGGCTCATGCCTATAATCCCAGAATTTTGGGAGGCTGAGGTGGGCGGATCACCTGAGGTCAGGAGTTGGAGACCAACCTACCCAACAAGGTAAAACTCCACCTCTACTAAAAATATAAAAATTATCCAGTGGTGGTAGTACACACCTGTAATCCCACCTACTTGGGAGGCTGAGGCATTAGAATCACTTGAACCTGGGAGGCAGAAGTTGCAGTGAGCCATGATCGCACAACTGCACTCCAGCCTGGGCGACAGAGTAAGACTCTGTCTCAAAAAAAAGCTGAGAGTTTGTCAAAGTATTTGTAGAACATGGTGGCTCACACCTAGAATGCTGAGCACTCCCAAAGCACTTTGGGAGGCTGAGGCAGGAGGACTGCTTGAGCCCAGAGTTCAAGACCAGTCCTGACAACATACTGAGACCCCATCTCTACAAAAAATACAAGACTTAACCGGGCATGCTGGTATGTTCCTGTAGTCCCAGCTACTCAAGAGGCTGAGGTGGGAGGATCATTAGAGCCTGGGAGGTCAAGGCCACAGTGAGTCATAGCTGAGCCACTGCACTCCAGCCTGCGTGACAAAGACCCAGTCTCAAAAAAAAAAAAAAAAAAAAAAAAAAAAAAAAAAAAAAAAAAAAGGATTTTATAAATACATATTCTACTTAGATCTTGATAAATAATCATGAGCACTAATGCATTAAGATATTCTTAATTCATCCCATTTTTATTCTTTCTTCAGTTAATATTATTCTTTTTCTAATTGTCCTGTTGATGCTCGAGTGGTGTTACTCTATTGTTTTCTCATCCCAGAAAAATATGAACTAGGGTTTAAAATTATATTTATATTGTTTCTGACAAATGTTATGGTGTTATATTTTGTAATAAATGTTTTTACATTTCAAATCATGTTGTAAGGCAAAAGCCACAAAATGAGAACTAAGGGAAAAGTCTAGTAGAATTAATAGTTACTGAAGAGTTCAACTGTGTTTTTAGTTAAACGTCCCTCTCTGTTTTATACTACTATATAATACCATATATTTTGAGTCTTGGATTCCTATATATAAATTATGATCGCAAACTTATAACCCAAAAGTTCAGCGACAGAGTAAACAGCTAACCACAGGGTAGAGATTTCATGACTGTCTCCTTGTGCCTTTCCCCCTCTTTCATTTTACCTTCCAGTGCAGCAGCCCTTTTTTCTCTTTCTTCTTCTTCAGCTCTCTCTTGCAGTTTTTTCTTATATGCAGATGTCACAAATGCCTCTTTATCATCAAACTCTCCCTTTTCCATTTCTCGTTCTCTCTGTATTTTCTTCTCCATTCTTTTTTCCTGTTCCTTTTTTCTGATCTCAACTGCTTTTAGCAAGTTGTGAATATACTTGGGCTAAGGAAATAAAAAAGATTTAGGAAAAGAGTAAAAAAAAATTGTAATTGTTATTACTGTTATAATTTTATAATGAATTCATTAAGAGATGATCAGCCCAAATAAGATTGTCTTCCCTACATTATAAACTTACTAGCAAAATTAATATTGAAACTGTTTTCAATTAAAATTTAGGTGTAGCAGAGAAGTAATTATTTATAATGCAATTTAACTTTTAAAAAAATTAAACTAAATATAATTTTTTTCTCATTCTTTTTTCTGGTATTCTCTTAATTTAAAAAAATCAGAAAAGTTCCTATTAGTTTTTCACATTTAGTAGAAATATGATTTAAAGGCCAGGCGCGGTGGCTCATGCCTATAATCCCAGCACTTTGGGAGGAGGCGGGTGGATCATGAGTTCAAGAGATCGAGACCATCCTGGTCAACAAGGTGAAACCCCATCTCTACTAAAAATACAAAAATTAGCTGGGCATGGTGGTGCGCACCTGTAGTCCCAGCTACTCGGGCGCTGAGGCAGGAGAATTGCTTGAACCCAGGAGGCGGAGGTTGCGTTGGGCCGAGATTGCGCCATTGCACTCCAGTCTGGGTAACAATAGCAAAATTCCGTCTCGGAAAAAAAGAAAAAAAAAGAAATATGATTTAAAATAGTAGCTTTAATGTAATTTTGTATCATCACTCTACTGATAGATAACTGTCAGATGCAAATACCCTTAAAAATCAGCCTGTGCTTGTGAAAGAACAAGAGGTAATAGAAAGAAAATCTGAACTTATTTCAATTTTTTCCACTCCCAAATTTTTTTCTCACTGAAAATAAAATCATGATAGGTGTAGGCAGATGATTCAGTTACCAGTTAGGAAGAAATAAAAAATGAGAGGATAATAAAACACAAATAAACATACACAGGGCAGGAGCAGTACAAATTTGGTACATCAGAATTTCTAAGAAAAAATTTTCAAAAAACTATTTGCAAAGGTTTCAAAGCAAAAAACAAAACTGTTAGATAATTCACTTGGCCTATTAGCATAATATATATAGTGCTTCTTGAGTCCTAAGATCAAATCTATAATATCTGGAACTAGGTAGTCTTCACACTTCACGTATCTAAAAGCTTTTTCTCAGATCATTCTCATGTTAAAATAAGATTAAGACACAAAATGTAGGTCAAAGTCAAAGAAAGTTTGTTATTTCAGCTTACAAACCTTTCGGTCTTTCCCCAAAAGCAATTTGGGATTATTTTCTTCCTTTTGTTTCTGCATTTCATCATAAATACTGTCATATTCATATACAGTAGAATCTTCTGCAAGGGCCTTCTGGATTTCCAGTTTGGTCTTTAAAAAAAAAATTAAATATGTTTCAAAAATATGAGCTAGTCAATAGATACCACAAAGTCTATGTTTTTTGAGAATGGTTAAAAATTAAAAATATATCACAAAAATTACAATCATATTTTAGATAGGAAATAGGAATGTAAATTATGGAGCCAAGCAGCTGGGTGTGAATCCTAGCTCTACACTTACTAATTAGTCTGGACAAGTTTGTTTATAATCTTTTTGTCCCTTAATTTTCCTCATCTAGAAGAGAAAGAATAATGATTTTATTTATATTCTAAGCTATTATAATTAAATGATTAAACTTACAATACGTAGAATAGACACTGATAGAGAATAAATATTCAATAAACATCAACTATTATTATAATCGATTCATTTGTATATAAATATCAACATCAAAAGGTCAAAAGGTCCAAGGTACCACAGACACACCTAACCCTGGTTTTAAAAGGCCTGTATTATGTATTAAGCTTTCAGTATCATTTTTAGAGTTGTCAGACTTATATAAACCCTCTGACTTTATCATGTATGTTCCTTCTATCTTAAATGATGTTTTTTCTTCCTCTTTCAAGCTATCAAAATCTTATCCAGTGTTTCAGGGCCAGCCCTACTTCTCGTATGAGCCCATTTCTGAGGCCTCTAATCCCCAATGATCTTTCTTCTAAACTCTGAGGAACATTCTATTCTGCAAAATTGAACCCTTAATTAATACACTAGACTTTTTTTTTTTTTTTTTTTAAACAGATGGAGTCTCGCTCTGTCACCAGGCAGGAGTGCACGACATGATCTTGGCTCACTGCAACCTCTGCCTCCCAGGCTTCAAGCGATCCTCCCATTTCAGCTGCCCAAGTAGCCGGGACTACAGGCATATGCCACCATGCCTGGCTAATTTTTATGTTTTGTAGAGACAGAGTTTCACCATGTTGCTGAGGCTGGTCTTGAACTCCTGGGCTCAAATGATCCTCCCACCTCAGCCTTCCAAAATGCTGGGATGACATGCCTGAGCCACCATGCCAAGCATGGATGTTTTTACTTTCTAATTGTTTTGCAAATCTTAGCCTCTTGCCCCAGTTTGTAAATTCCTGAGGTACAGAGTCTACACACTTTAACTTCTTTCTGAATTGCTACATTGTCTAACACAGAACCCAAGAGGGATCCTTTTTAAGTGATCCAAAATTATTCAAAAGAATCTATCTGATAGACTTGGGTTTTTACATACCAACATTTAAACTCTGAATGATGCACATGCTAACTGAAAAACTTCTTTTTCTAGAATATTGATATTAAGAAATTCATTATTTTCGCTTCTCCACCTTTAGAAAAAGATTCTCCTGCGCAGATATTATGAATTGGCACTCCTGCTCCCTCCCCAAAACCAGCCTGGATGACACAAAGAGGGAAACATGGAATCTAAGAAATAATCACCACTACAATAACAAAAAGCAAGGGAAAAGGGAGACTAAGGGCTGTTTTAAACTGTTTAAGCTGTTACTACAGGTGCGCACCACCATGCCGGGCTAATTTTTATATCAATACAGAACATTTTCAAACACAGAGAAAATATTTATAAAAACTGACTGTAAACTGGACCATAAAGTAAACCTCTACATCTTTTAAAGGCATGAAACAATACAGCGCAATGTTTTGGTATCCAAAGTAACCATGTTAGGGGCCAAGTATGGTGGCTCACATCTGTATTTCCAGCACTTTGGGAGGCTGAGGCAGGCGGATCATCTGAGGTCAGAAGTTTGAGACTAGCCTGGCCAACATAGTCAAACCCTGTCTCGATTAAAAATATTAAAATTAGCTGGGCATGGTGGTGTACTCCTGTAAACACAGCTATCAGGAGGCTGAGGCAGAAGAACTGCTTAAACTCAGGAGGCAGAGGTCACAGTGAGCCGAGATCGTGCTGTATTCCAGCCTAGGTGACAGAGTGAGACTCCAACTCAAAAACAAAACACCCCCCAAAAATCAAAGTTATCATGTTAGGAATAAGTAACAAAAAGGTAATCAAAAACCTCCATATGTTCAGAAATTAATAGTACATGGGTCAAGCAAGTAATCATAATGCAAATCAGAAAACATTTTGCATCAAACAATGAAAATACTGCCTATCAAAATCTGTAAGATCCAGCTACAGAAGTACTTAGAGGGGAACATACAGCCTTAAATGCATATATCAGAAAAGAGAAAGAATAGAAAACAGAGAGCTATGCACCCATCTCAAAAAGTTAGAAAAATAACAAAATAAACCCAAAGAAAATAGAATGAAGAAAACACGAATCTGTCAGGACAGAAAATGAACTAGAAAAAAGCAACATGTACATAGTATTATATTAGCTCATTGTATAAGGCTAGCCAAACCTTGGTATTATCAGACTTTTTCAATCTGGATAATTACAGTGAAAGAAAAGGAAAAGTACCCTATTTTGTCGAATCTCACTTATGATGTAAAAATCCTCAATACTTAAAAACTCCTAATAAAACTTTAGTAAGCCATATGCAACAATGTATAAGAAGGATAACATTTTATGCTTATATTAGGTTTATACCACTTCTGTGAAGTTACAATGATTGATTTTCTAATGTTAAGCTGACCTTTCATTACTGGTATAAAATCAACATGGTCATGAAGTAATATCCTTTCGGTATATAGCTCACCATTGAAACAAACAAAACCCTCAAACTAAGAAAAGAATTTCCTTAGATTAGCAACAAGAGACCTACAGCAAATATTATATTTACTGATGACATGCTAAAAATTTTCCCAGTGAAACAGGGAATATGACAGTAATGTTGCCATCGTCACTTCTGTACACTTGAGGTCCAGATAAAAGAAGAAAATAGTAGTTTAAAGTACCCCATTTCAAAGAGCACTTTCTTTAAGATTTAGTAAATGCAATCAAGCTAGTATTCTTCATAGTAAAATGAATAGTTTCAATTAGTATGAATGAAGGCATTTGACGAGTTGAATCAACCAAGTGGGGAACAAAGGGAAGAGTATGAAATATAGGTGCAAGAAAAAAGCAGCAGAAGGCAGGTGAAAGGTATGAGTTGTAGCAGCATTTCCAATTTCCAAGCAAACTATGAAAAAGTCTTACTAAACAGATAAAGTGGCTTTGAACAAGATAGAGTTAAAAATAAAAGTAGATTTGGGATTCATGCGTTAAATGAAGAAGAAAAGGCAGCACAAAAATATTAAATTAACCCTGGAAAACAAGATACCTGTATTACCTTGGAAAAAAGTCACCTAACTCTACAGAACTAAGTCTCCCATTTATAAGGTGATGAAGCTGAACTTGATCGTCTTTTCAAAATTCTGATTCAAAGCACTCCAGTATTTACGTTAAATAATCACTTTTTTCATGTTCTGTATATTAAATGTATATTAAATCATTCTGAGGCTGCTGAGTTATACATTGCATTTCACTGTGAAACTATGACATTATCTTAAAATGACTATATACTTCTGTGACAATTCCTCAGGGAAGGAGTAAAACACAGTGGTTAAAAGCTTAGACTCTGAGATTTCACTGTCTAGTTTTGAACATAACCCTACCATTTATTAACCATGTGATCTCATGAAAGTCACATAAATTCTTGCCTTCATTTCCTTAACTATTAAATAAGAATTATAAAAGCATATATCTCATAGAATTATTGTAAAAATTAAAAATCATTCTTAAAACGTAATTGTCATAATGCCTGGCACACAGAAAGTGCTTAATAAACTTATCTTTATGCAGGTTTCCAGTTAGACATAAAGGAAATAGGACCAAAAATGGTAAAGCTAATGTGAAGAATTTAAAATGAAAAAGAAAAGCACCTTGTTATTGTTTAATTTCATTACATTCTACAGCAGAAAATCTAAGATACACTAGTGGAGAAGCAGAACAATTAGTAAACCTTCAGGCCTACTTCTATAATTGGTAGTATTATCATAAGGAGCACTTTAGCCTTTTTGAGTTTCAGATTTCTTAATTAGGACTATGGGCAAATTTATGAGAACTGTAAAAGACAAATGTATGTAAAAAGTACTTGGAAACACTAAGGTACTAGCACGTCTATTAAAATTATCAGGCTAGGTGCAGTGGCTCATGCCTGTAATCCCAGCACTTTGGGAGGCTTAGGTGGGCAGTTCACCCAAAGTCAGGAGTTTGAGACCAGCCTGGCTAATATGGAGAAAACCCATCTCTACTAAAAATGCAAAAATTAGTGGGGTATAGTGGTGTGTGCCTGTAGTCCCAGCTACTAGGGAGGCGGAGACAGGAGAATTGTTTGAACCAGGGAGGCGGAGATTACAGTGAGCCAAGAGTGCGCCACTGCACTCCAGCCTGGGAAAGAGAGCCAGTCTCTGTCTCAAAAAATAAATATAAAAAAATAAAATTATCTGATATTCCTCTTTCTTGGTAGATGAATTTCAAATAATTATAAGTTTGTGAAATCACCTTGGTTGTGAAAAGGTTTTTTTTTCCAAGTAAGCTCACTAGCAACAATTTAATAATAAATAACAAGTTAAACAATCCATTATTAGACTAATCTGTAAATAGAACTAGTTTATTCTATAGCACAGCAATGAGAAGCTAATTCTTCACTGTGTTTTTCCTTAAACCTACTGTTTTAGTCTCAGCACTTAGATACCAAAACTGATACTTAAAAATGAGTCAAAATGCTTCACTCAGTGCACTTAGCCCAGTCTTCTACCTTACCTGTTTCATGGCCTGCTTCTTAGCAGCTTCCCTCTGAAGGCTTTCACTCACGGAGGTCTATAAAATAGAAATACATTGTCACTTTTTAAACATTAAATTTAAAATTTCTTTTCCAGTAAAGTTGAGTGTCCCTTATCTAAAACATGTGGGACCAGAAGTGTTTTGGATTTCAGATTTTTAAAATACTTATTAGTTCGGCATCCCAAACCTGAAAATCTGGTACCTGAAATGTTCCAGGGAGCATTCCCTTTGACCTTCACATTAATGCTCAAAAAGTTTTATATTTAGGGCATTTAGAATTTTAGATTTTCAGATTTGGATACTTAACCTGTATTCTGGTTGGCAATGGTGCCTTACTTATAGTTAAAAGGATAACAATACAAATTAAACTAACATTTTCAGAGTTTTTTTTTCCCCCCTTAAACTTTAGGAAATTAATGAATTTACACTGTAAATCCTCAGAATAGACTATAAGGTGTCAGAGAAAACAGAATGGTACAGGAAAAAAATGAGGAAATATGAATTTTTAGTTCTAACTTCACTACTGTCACCCAACCTTTATGGATTTCAATTTGCTTCATGTGAACATGTGAGAGTATATATAAATATGCGTGTGTGCGTGTGTGTGTGTGTTAAATGGGGAAAGACTGGACTAGATAATACTTCAGGTACCTTCTAACACAAAAATGGTATGATTCCCAGCTTACAAAAAGCAAATTATTTTAATATTCACCACTCAATATAGTATACCAAGCTCTCGGTTTATGCTTAAGGCTTAAAGACAGCAGTAACTATCTGTGGCTATAATCATTCAAAAACTATGTACCAAAAAGCCTTCCATACCAGGCATGTTCTAGGTCCTAAGGATAGTAAAAAGCAAGAACAGTCCTAGGACAGAGACTGAAACAAGATCTTGTTTCAGATAAATGGTCTGAAAGGGAAGACAAAGAGATACATGGTTGGGCTCGGTGGCTCATGTCTGTAATACCAGCACTTTGGGAAGCTGAAACAGGAGGATCACTTAAGGCCAGGAGTTTGAGATCAGCTTGGCCAACAAGGTGAAACTCAGTCTCTACTAAAAATACAAAAATGAGCCGGGAGTGTTGGCGCACACTTGTAATCCCAGCTACTTGGGAGGCTGAGACACGAGAATCACTTGAACCTGGGAGGCAAGACGCTGGAGTAAGCTCAGACTGTGCCACTGCACTCCAGCCTGGGCAACAGAACCATACTCTGTCTCCAACAACAACAAAAAAAGAGACAATTACAATATAAATGTGATAAGCAACGTAGTAATGGAATAAACAAACAACTGTGGGAGCCCAGAGCAGAGAAGGAAACTAATGTATGAGGAATCAGGAATATCTTCCCAAAAGAGATATGACATTAGACCAGAATCAAAGAGAATAAATAAATTTATTTATTTATTTTTGAGATGGAGTTTCCCCTCGTTACCCAGGCTGGAGTGCAATGGCGCGATCTCAGCTCACCACAACCTCTGCCTCCTGGGTTCAGGTAATTCTCCTGCCTCAGCCTTCTGAGTAGCTGGGATTACAGGCACGCACCACCATGCCCAGCTAATTTTCTGTATTTTTAGTAGAGATGGGTTTTCACCATGTTAACCAGGATGGTCTTGATCTCCTGACCTCTTGATCCACCCGCCTCGGCCTCCTTGCTGGGATTACAGGCGTGAGCCACTGCGCCCGGCCGAGAATAAAAATTTTAAACAATGCAAGAGGGCCAGGAGTGGTGGTTCATGCCTGTAATTCCAGCACTTTGGGAGGTCAAGGCGGGTGGTTCATGAGGTCAGGAGATGGAGACCATCCTAGCCAACATGGTAAAACCCGTCTCTACTAAATACAAAAAACTAGCCGGATGTGGTGTCCTGCACTTGTAGTCCCAGCTACTCAGGAGGCTGAGGCAGACGAATTGCTTGAACCCAGGAGCCGGAGGTTGCAGTGAGCCAAGACTGCGCCACTGCACTCCATCCTGGTGACAGAACAAGATGCCGTCTTAAAAAAAAAAAAAAAAAAAGAATGCAAGAGGAAGATAGGAAGTAGTCATCACATGGGCAAAAGTAAAGACTTACAAACAGCTAAGAAAAAAATACTTAAGAAAAAATGTAAAAGAATAAAAAAAAAAAAGAAAAAATGTTTCCTTAAAAGTGTATTAGGCGGCCCGGCGCGGTGGCTCAAACATGTAATCCCAGCACTTTGGGAGGCCGAGGCGGTTGGATCACAAGGTCAAGAGATTGACACCATCCTGGTCAACATGGTGAAACCCCATCTCTAATTAAAAAAATACAAAAGATTAGCTGGCATAGTGGCACGTGCCTGTAATCCCAGCTACTCCAGAGACTGAGGCAGGAGAATTGCCTGAACCCAGGAGGCGGAGGTTGCGGTGAGCCGAGATCACGCCATTGCACTCCAGCCTGGGTAACAAGAGCGTAAGTCTGTCTCAAAAAAAAAAGTGTATTAGCCTTTAATCACCAGAGAAATGCAAATCAGAACCACTATGAGGTACCAACACACACCTGTTAGAATGGCTATGATGAAAAAGTAAAAAAAATAGCAAAGGTTAACAAAGGTGTTGGAAAAGGGAATTCTTGTATACTGCTGGTGCAGATGTAGACTAGACAGTCACTGTGGAAAACAGTATGGAGATTTATAAACAAATTAAAAATAGAACTACCATACGGGCTAGCAATCCCTCTTGGCATATAGCCAAAGGAAATGAAGTCACCGCCTGGTAAAGGTATCTTTACTCCCATGTTCACTGCAGCATTATTCGCAATAGCCAGATATGGAAACAACTTTAAGTACTCATTGACGAATGGTTAAAGAAATTGTGGTACATATCTACGATGGAGGATTATTCAGTCTTTAAAAATGAGATCCTGCCATTTGCCACAACATGAATGACCCTGGAGGACACTGTGCTATGTGATAAGCCAGACACAGAAAGAGAAACAGTTTATGACATCACTTGTAAGTGAAATCTCTCACAGAGATAAAGAACTTAAAAACAGTGGTTAATAGGGGTAGGGTGGGAGGAAATGGAGAGAGATGGGTCAGAGGATAGAAGGTAGCAGATATGTAAGATGAACAAGTCTAGAGATCTAAGGTACCACGTGAGGACAATAGGCAATAAAATTGTACTGTATACGGTATTCATGCTAAATGAGTAAATTGTAGCTGCTCTTGCCACAGAAACAAACAAAAAAAACTATGTAAGATAATGGATATGCTAATTTGTAGCAACCTTTTTACCATCTATAGGTATCCCATAACATCATATTATATACCTTAAATATGCACAATAACTTTTTTTTAAAAAAAGTTATCAGGATTTACAAATATACTGACACTGAACTGTATAAAAGGGTGAATTTTATGCTATGAAAATTACATCTTTTTAAAAAGCCAAAATAAAGCTACTGACAAATTTTTAAAAAATTTTCTTGCATTTGTGGGGGCCAGGGCTACATGAGCTACTTCTGTCCCTTCCTCTCAATTTTGCTGTCAGTCTAAAACTGCTGTTAAAAAAAAAATGAAGTCTTAAATATAAAAACATATGTGTCAATTTTAAATACATATATGTACATAAAATCCTCAGCCCTAGAATTAAGGTAGTCTAGCCTATTGACACTTGCTATCTTCAGCTGTAAGTATCAGCATTGTTTTTTTTCTTTTCACGGTAACAACGAGAACAAAATAGTTTTCTACAATGAGACAAATTTAATACGCAAAAGTGATACGATGTTAGACATATATCAAAACTCAAAGTAAATATTTCCAATGTATTTTCATGTCTGTACTTCTTTTTTTTTTTTTCCAAACAGGGTCTTACTCTGTCACCCAGGCTGCAGTGCAGTGTGGCAATCTCAGCTCACTGCAACCCCCGCCTCCTGGGCTGACGCGATTCTACTGCCTCAGCCTCCCCAGTAACTGGGACTACAGGCGCCTACCACCACACCTGGCTAATTTTTCTATTTTTAGTAGAGGCGGGGTTTCACCATATTGGCCAGGCTGGTCTTGAACTCCTGACCTTGTGACTTGCCCACCTTGGCCTCCCAAGATGCTGGAATTACAGGTGTGAGTCACCGTGCCCAGCCTCATGTCTGTATTTCTAATTAGTATGACTGAAAAATATTTTTCTTGATCACTGAGTTAATGTCTTCAGGATTGACTGAAAAGAATATCTCCAAAATGCTGTATGTTTTCCTTTTTTACTCATTTTTATTATTTTTTCCTATCTCCTCCTTCAGTCTGTCACCTTCAGGCTGTCAGTTTACCTGCTGCCTTTCAAACTGAATGCTTCAGTCTAAACAAGTTAACTTGGTTGTTATGGAGGACACTCAGAAATAAAATAACTTTTAAAAAGAAAACTTCGGAAAGAAAAACACAAGGCTAAAACATTTTAGACTTTGATAAAGTATAGAGTAAGTAGACTGGGAAAGAGGCCTTTCCAATGTAAACTGTATCTATTTTGAGACACCTCAAAAGATTTTGTTTCTATGTTTAAGCTGTTTAGAAGAAGGAAGTATGACCCTTGAAAAAATAAGATAATACTATTTACACAAAAAGGTAACATAATAGAAGGAGTGTAGTAGTTTTACATATTTTGTTCACAAACTTATATCCCTAGAATTCAACAGTATTAGTGGATAACTCTGAACCTAAGCTGAAAAAGTCAGGAAGGACTGATGATCTCCTTTTGAAGCTCATTGATTCTAAATAAAGGTACTTTAGCAATGACTACTAAGGATGGTGATCAAAATGGCAACAACCTGATTAACAAATTCAAAAAGTTAAAAAGAGTAGCAGTAAAACTTTTACTTTTTTCTATAATGGTAACCCTATATAAAAATAAATACATGACTTTCTATATAACAACTCACCTAGATTCAGATTAGACAGAAAAATAACTAGAACAATTAAAAGCAGAAACAGTAAGATCTCTTTTTTTTTGAGACAGAGTTTTGATCTGTTGCCTAGAATGGAGTGCAGTTGTGTGATCTCGGCTCACTGAAACCTCTGCCTCAATCAATTAATTGATTTTTTTTGTAGAGACAGGGTCTTACTTTCTTGCCCAGGCTGGTCTCAAACCCCTGGGCTCAAGCAGTTTTCCTGTTTTTGCCTCCTAAAATGCTGAGATTATAGGCATAAGCCACCGTGCTCAGCCAATGGTACCTTCTACTAAAATCATTAGGTTTAAATTTAGGGAGACAAAATTTACTTCCTATAAGGGCCTTTATCTCAAAGGAAAAAAAAATCAACTTATAAACAGGTTCAAATGCAGACAGAACTGTTTTAAAAGTACAAAAAACACAGTAATATTTCAAAATAGGTTCTCTATCAAAATCTCAGGAAAATACCTTTTCAAAAACCTGATGTAGTAGCTCCTTGCAAATGTTTTAACTTAATTCAGTAAACATGCTGAGAGTCTAATATGTCTACAGCACTTGGACTAGGTGCTACAAAAAGTTTATAATCTAGTGGGAAAGAAGCCATGTGTGGCCAACATTTAAATTTATGTCTAAGAATTAGTACGTTCCAGTTAGTTTTCATTACAAATAAGAAAGGAACTCACAGAAAAAAGGGAAGAAAGTGGCTGGTCTATTTTACATACACAAATAACATATAACAATACTACACATACATGCGCATGCACGCACACACACATACAAATTATAAGGGTTAAAGATGTGGTTGCCAATTATAGGCACCATGAACTGCAGAATTACGAAAAACACTGCAACTAGGTTTTCTTAGTTTTTCTCTCTCCAGTGTTCTGTGTAGAGAATAAAAATTATTTAATCAATCTAGCATTTGCTTCATTTTGAAGTGCAGTCAGATATGACCTAAAAGGGAGACTTACAAAAGAATAAAAAAACCTTTACAGTTAGTTCAGATAAATCAAAGACAAAAACTGTGTACCTTTGTTGCGTCACTATACAAGTTTATTCTCCTGGGTGGTCATAACTATCAGAAAAGAATTAGGGCTGGGCATGGTGGCTCACGCCTGTCATCCCAGCACTTTGGGAGGCCAAGGCAGGCAGATTACTCAGGAGTTCGAGACCAGCCTGGCCAACATGGTGAAGCTGTCTCTACTAAAAATACAAAAAAAAAAAAAAAAAAAGCCAGGTGTGGTGGCACGTGCCTATAATCCCAGTAATCCCAGAATTTGGGAGGCTGAGGTGGGTGGGTCACTTGAGCTCAGGAGTTTGAGACCAGCCTAGCCAACATGGCGAAATCCCATCTTTACTAAAAATACAAAAAAAATTAGCTGGGTATGGTGGCACATGCCTGTAATCCCTGCTACTCAGGAGGTTGAGGCAGGAGAATCACTTGAACCCGGGTGATGGGGGTTGTGGTGAGGTGAGATCGTGCCACTGCACTCCAGTCTGGGTGACAGAGTGAGAGAGAGACTGTTTCAAAAAAAAAAAGAAAGAAAGAAAGAATTAGACCTTTATTACTGGAACTCCTTTACCAGGAAACAGAATATAGTCTAATGACATTGAAAAAATTGTAGATCCTAGACAACACAAAAACTTAAAGGGTTCTGAATTTTTTCTTTTTGCAAAAATAATCTATTATTCTGTAACTAATAAAGCACAATGGGACATATGACCTTCTTTCTTTTTCTTTTTGGACAGAGTCTTGCTCTGCCGCCCAGGCTGGAGTGCAGTGGTGTGATCTGGACTCACTGCAACCTGCGTCTCCCAGACTCAAGCAATTCGCCTGTCTCAACCTCCCAAATAGCTGGGATTACAGAGGTGCACCACCATGCCTGGGTTATTTTTGTATTTTTAGTAGAGATGGGGTTTCACCATGCTGGCCAGGCCGGTCTCCAACTCCTGACCTCATGATCCACCCACCTTGGCCTCCCAAAGTGCTGGGATTACAGGTGTGAGCCACCACACCCAGCAAGCCTCTTTCTTAAATTTTCTGTCATGCTCTGAGAACTTCCTATTCTTTTCTTTTTTTTTTAAACTTAGCAACAGATAATTCATTAAAGGTCTTACAACTCAGCAATCTCTATTAGAGGCCTTATTTTTCCACATTCACACAACTCTTGTAAGTACAAAGCTTAAGAGCTGTGATGAGTATGTAACATTTTCATTATATAAGCTCAGACCTAAGACAAACACTACAACAGAAAAAAATAGACATAGCTATGAGAAAATTTAGAAAAGAGAAAATATACATTGACTCTTAACTATATTAAAAATGTTGTCTTAGCAATAACTAAAGAGATGAAAATAAAAGTATTAACTTTTATCACCTATCATGTTAGTAAAGATTTTTAAAATGATATAGTAATATCATTTTACTGGCAAGATACTGGCAAGCAAAGATATACTCTTACAACATAAAAATGTGACACAGAAAATGTTACAGAGAGAGATCATTTCATCCATAGCAGTGATTTTAGAATGGTTCTAAATATGAAAAGAAAAATTATATTTCCTATCCACAAAGATCTGAACATACCATTTTTGACAAGTCTTATCTCAATAGTTCACCACTGATGACTCAAATCCCATACACAGGACAAGATCCTCATAATCTAACCATCTTACAATACTGTATCTCATTATAAAAGGAAAATTTTGTTTTTGACATTTTTCTTTAATATTCAAACATTTAGGTTTTGAAGAATATGCAAATAAACTAACAATGTGTTATCTGAAACAATTCCATAGGAAAGCAGCAGGGTAATGATTTTCCCCAAATATGCAACAGGATATATAACAAAGCCACAGAAATTAACAGTATATATAATAGTAGTGCTAATACAGTACAACAAAGTGGATCCATAGACAAGAGACAAAAATGGACACAAGTATATACAGAAAACTAGTATAAGAAAGAAGTGACATTTCTAATAATTACAAAAATTACTATTTAAACAGACACCTTACGTGACCCAGCCATTCCATGCATAGATATTTACCTAAGAGAAATGAAAGCATATACCCACATAAAGAATTGCATACAAATGTTTAACCAGTTCACTTGTAATAGGTAAAACCCAGAAACATATATACTTTGTATGAGGGGCTACTTCTTTCAGCTTATTTTGAGATTAATTCATATTGTGTATCAAGTGTGTTCTTTCCTGCCAAGTAGTGTTTCCACTGTATAAATGTGGCACAATTTGTTTATCCATTCACCTGTTCATGGTCTTCTCCAAGTAAGGCTGTCTTTTATTTCTGGTTATGCAATGAGAGAAGGCCCTAATCCTAACAAAGCCCCTTAGTAGCTTCTGAAATTTTAGCTTCTCTCAGAACTGAAAATATTTTAGTTTTAACTTGAATATCTATAAACTGATATTCATTATGTATAATAAATCTCCTTGAGAGCAGAGATCTGTTTTATTCAGCCTTCTGCTTACTACCAGTAGTATCCAGTACAGTGTCTTGTACACATCAGCTGCTCAATAATGATGATTCAAGTGTTTAACAAGAAAACCGTTCAAAAAAATTATGTTTCTAGACCAACCAAACACTCAAACACAGTAAGAAATGAAAAAGGAGACATTACAACTGATACTACAAAAATATAAAAGATCATCAGAGACTACTATGTCTCTGTACACCAACAAACTGGAAAACCTAAAGAAAATGAACAAATTCTTGGACACATATAACCTACCAAGATTAAAACAGAAAGAAACCCTGTAATCCCAGCACTTTGGGAGGCCGAGGTGGGTGGATCACGAGGTCAAGAGATTGAGACCATCCTGGTCAAACAAGGTGAAACCCCATCTCTACTAAAAATACAAAAATTAGCTGGGCATGGTGGTGCATGCCTGTAGTCCCAGCTACTCGGGAGGCTGAGGCAGGAGAATTGCTTGAACCTAGGAGGCGGAGGTTGCGGTGAGCCGAGATCGCGCCACTGCACTCCAGCCTGGGTAACAAGAGCGAAACTCCGTCTCAAAAAAAAAAAGCCCAGGATCTGATGGCTTCACTGCCAAAGTCTACCAAATTTAGAAAGAATACCAATTCTCTCAAACTATTCTAAAAAATAAAAGAGGAGGGAATTCTTCCTAACTCATTCTATGAAGCCCTGAAACCAAAACCAGACAAGGACACATATTAAAAAACAAAACAAACTACAGGCCATAGGTGAACACAGATGCAAAAGTCTTCAACAAAATACTATCAAACCAAATCCAACAGTACATCAAAAAGACATTATATCACAATTGAGTAGGATATATCCCAGAGTTGTAAAGATAATTTACTATATGCAAATCAATAAACATGATAATCACATCAACATAATGAAAGACAAAAACCATATGGGGAGAAAAAGCATTTGATAAAACTCAACATCCCTTCATGATAAAAATGCTCAACAAACTAGGCAGAGAGAGCTTATCTCACCGGGTGCAATGGCTCACACATATAATCCCAACACTTTGGGATGCCAAAGCAGGCAGATTTCTTGAGGTCAGGAGTCTGAGACTAGCCTGGCCAACATGGTGAAGCCTGTCTCTACTAAAAATATAAAAAATATTAACTGGACATGGTGGCACGTGCCCGTAGTCCCAGCTACTCAGGAGGCTGAGGCAGGGGAATCACTTGAACCCCAGAGGGGGGATGCTGCAGTGAGCTGAGGTCCCACTGCACTCCAGCCTGGGCAACATGTAATTCATAAATAGAACATACTTCAACATAATAAAGGCCATATATAACAAACTCATAGCTAACATTATACTGAATGGAGAAAAGCTGAAAGCCTTTCTTCTAAGAACTGGAAGTAGACAAGGATGCCCACTTTCGCCACTCTTACTCAATATAATACTGGAAGTCTTAGCCAGAGCAATCAGGTAAGAGGAGGAAATTAAAAGCATCCAAACTGGAATAGAGCAAGTCAAATTGTCCCTCTCTGCAGATGACATGGTATTATATTTAGAAAAACCAAAAGACTCCACTAAAAAAAAAAAACCTTTTAAAACTAATAAACAAATTAAGCAAAGTTACAGGACATGAAATCAACACAAAAAATCAGCATAGTGGCCAGGCGCGGTGGCTCACGAGGTCAAGAGATCGAGACCATCCTGGTCAACATGGTGAAACCCCGTCTCTACTAAAAATACAAAAAATTAGCTGGGCATGGTGGCGCGTGCCTGTAATCCAGCTACTCAAGAGACTGAGGCAGGAGAATTGCCTGAACTCAGGAGGTGGAGGTTGCAGTGAGCCGAGATCACGCCATTGCACTCCAGCCTGGGTAACAAGAGTGAAACTCCGCCTCAAAAAAAAAAAATCAGCATAGCATTTCAATATTCCAGCAACAAACTAGATGAAAAAGAAATACAGAAAGCAACCGTATTTCCAAAAACTAAAAACAAAAACCCTAGGAATAAATTTTACCAAGACTTCTACAAGGAAAACTACAGAACATTGATGAAAGAAATTAAAGAGAATGGCCCAGTCCCCTTGCCGAGTCCCTCCGCCGCGCAGCCGGCCACCGCCGAGACCCAGAACATTGCCGACCAGGTGAGGTCCCAGCTTGATGAAAAAGAAAACAAGAAGTTCCCCGTGTTTAAGGCTGTGTCCTTCAGGAGCCAGGTGGTTGCGGGGATTAACTACTTCATCAAGGTGCATGTCGGTAACAAGGAATTTGTCCACTTGCAAGTATTCCAAAGTCTCCCTCACGAAAACAAGCCCTTGACCTTGTCTAACTACCAGACCAACAAAGCCAAGCACGATGAGCTGTCCTATTTCTGACCCTGACTTTGGGCAGGGTCCTTCCACCAGAAGGCTGGTAATTAAGTGATTCTGCGTGGACCACAGCATGCACTTGGGATCATAAAATGAGCATCTCCTGGCTGCGCCCCTTGGGTGGAAGGGGCTGGATGCAGCAGCTGCTCTTGCATTTCTGTTCCTAAATTTCACTGTGTTGATTTTTTTTCCCCCTTCCAATCAGGGATCTTAATTACTTTCAAAATATTTTCAAAAAATAAAATATATATTTTAAAAAGCAAAAAAAAAAAAAAAAAAAAAAAAAAGCAAAAAAAGAAATTAAAGAGAATGACCAAAAAAAAAAAGACACGCCCAAAACAAAAGACATTAGACATCCCATGTTCATGGATTGGAAGAATTAATATGGTAAAATGACCATACCACCAAAAGCAATCTACAGATTCAATGCAATCTCTACCAAAATACCAATAATATTTTTCATAGAAATAGAAGAAACAATTCTAAAATTTGCATGAAACCACAAAGAGCTTGAATAACCAAAGCAATCCTGAGCAAAAAGAACAGCTGGAGACATCATAATACCTGACTTCAAAATATACCACAAGGCTATGATAATCAAAATAGCATAGTATTAGAATAGAAACATACACATAGACCAAAATAGAACAGAATAGAGAACCCACAAATAAATGCAAATATTTATATCTAACTGATTTTCAACAAAGGTGCTAAGAACATACATTGGGGAAAGGACACCCTCTTCCATAAATGGTGCTGGGAGAACTAAATATCTGCATGGAGAAGAATAAAAGTAGACCCCTCTCACCATATACAAAAATCAAAACAAAATGGATTACAGACTTAACAGTAAGGTCCCAAACTACAGAACTACTAGAAGAAAACATAGAAGAAATGCTCCAGGGACACTGGCTGAGGCAAAGATTTTATGGCCAAGATCCCAAAAGCACAGGAAACAAAAACAGATAGATAAATGGGACTATATTAAACTAAAACAATCTGTACAGCAAAGAAAATACTTAGCAGAAAGGACAACCTGATGAATGGGAGAAAATGTTTTCAAAATATTCATCTGATGAGCAACGAATATCCAGAATATAGAAGGAACTCAAACAACTCAATAGCAAAAAAAAACAATGCCAGTAAAAACTGGGTAAAGGATATAAATAGACATTTCTCAAAAGACATGCAAATGGCCAACAGGGATGTGAAAAAACGCTCATCACTAATCATCAGTGAAATGCAAATCCAAACCATACTGAGATATCTTACCCCAGCTAGAAACTCTATTATTAAAAAGACAGAAAATAACAGATGCTGGTGAGAAAAGGAAACTCTTACACACTGCTGGTGGGAATGTAAATTAGTAATAATAACCCTAAAGAAACCAGCATGGAGATTTCTCAAAAAGTAAAACTAGAACTACCATTAAGACCCAGCAATCTCACTATTGGGTATCTATCCAAAGAAGAATACAGTGTATCAAAAGGATACCCTCACTCATATGGATAAAGTGTATTATACATAAACAATAGAATACTATCTGGCCATAAAAAGAATGAAATAATGTCATGTGCAGCAACATGGACAGAAATGGAGATCATTATTTTAAGTGAAATAGGCCAGGCATAGAAAGACAAATAGTGCATGTCCTCACTACTATGTGGGAACTAAATAGCTTGATCTCATGGACATAGAGCATAGAAATAATAGGTAACAGAGACTGGCAAGTGGGGGAGGGTAAACAGGAGAAGGGGATAAAGACTGTAAGAAGTAAAGTCACCTAGTCTGCTATCAAACACTGGAACTTATTTCTTATGGACCCAAACATACAGTTAGATAGAAGAAATAAATTCCAATGTTTGATAGCAGACTAAGGTGACCATACTTAGCAACACTATTTTGTAGATTTCAAAGTAATTAGAAGAGAGGACTTGACGGGGTCCAAAGTGGCTCCCGCCGGAGGTCATGGCACTCACGAAGGCGAGGTCATCAGTTCAAGGCTAACCTGAGCAACCTCATAAGCTCAAACTGATTGGCAAAAAAAAAAAAAAAAAAAAAAAAAAGAAGAGAGGACTTGAAATGATATCAACATATAAAAATGATAAACATTCTAGATGATGGATACCCCAATTACCCTGACTTGATCATTACATTTTCTTTGCATGTAACACTCACATGTACACTATAAATATGTATATTATTATCTATCAATAAAAGAGGGAAAAAGTGGTCAACAGCGATTTCTCAAATACATATGAGTAGCCAATAGGTATATAAAAATATGCCCAAAGCCACTAATTATCAGGGAAATGCAAATTAAAACCACAATAATGTCATCTTACCCAGTCAGAATAGCTATTAACAAAAAGACAAAAACAGATTCTGGCAAGGATGCAGAGTAAAAGGAACTCTCATACACTGTTGGTGGAAATGTAACTTAGTATAGCCATTATGGAAAATTTTTCAAAAAACTTAACACAGAACTACCATTAAGATCCAGCAATATCACTACTGTGTATTTATTCAAAGGATAGAAAATCAGTATCAAAGGGATACACGTGCCTTCATGTTTACTGCAGCACTATTCACAATAGCCAAACTATGGAATCAACCTAAGTCCCTACCACATATGAACTGCCGAAGAAAATGTGGTATATTTACATAGTGGAGTACTATTTGGCCATGAAAAACAATGAAATCATATCACTTAACAGCAACATGGATGAAACTGAAGGTCATTATTTTAAGTAACATAAGCTAGATACAGAAGAAAAATATCTCATGTACTCACCCATATGGATGAACTAAAAAAATTTATTTCATAGAGGTGGAGAGTAGAATGATAGCTAACAGGCTGGGAAGGACTTGGGGGAGTGGGGAGATGGAGAGAGGTAAGTTAATGTGTACTAATGGGTACGAACATACAATCAGAGGAATAAATTCTAATGTCTGACAGTAGAGTGACTGTAGCTAACAACAATGTACTGTATACTTCAAAATAGCTACAAGTGAGGAACTGAAATGTTCTCAACACACAGAAATAATAAATGCTAGCGATAATAGCCTAAATACCTTGACTTGATCATTACATATTCTATGCATATAACATCATATCTATCCCATAAATACGTACAAATAGTACATATCAATAAGAAAATTTAATTGTTTACTGAAACCCAAATTCTCCACTTTTTGAATTATCACAATACTTCTAGACCAGTTTACTTCCATTGCCCAGGGTCTCTCTTGTGTTCCTCTCTCACTAATGAGAGAACATGTGATGACGAAATATAAAACAACTAGTATAAGATTAAATATAATTAGTAAATTTGTGGAAAAAAATCTTATGTACTCAAAGACCAAATAAATATAATTGTAAAAATTAGTTATACTCAGCTTCCAATTCCTCTTAAATCAGGCTCCCTCCCTCTGAAGATGTTCTACGAGTCAGGGAGGTTGGATCTGAGAAGTAAACATAAAATTGTAAAAACCCCCGGGGAGGCAGAAGTTTACTGGTGTAAATGGAAGGAGGGCAGTATGGCAACCCAGGATGGAAAAGGACAGAGCACACCATTTGAGGTGGGGGTGGGGTGGGTAGGATGAAAGAGAGCTTTTCAGAAATGTTCTGGTCTCTCTCCTCAGTCTCCTCTGAGGCAAAGCAGCAACACCAACCTAGTGCTGAAGGTAATGTCAAAGCAGCAGACTGGCCAGGTTGAGGTGGCAGCCCTGATCTGTTTGCTCAATGAACTTCCATGAGAGTCTGTGCTTGGTAAACAGCAACTTCCTGATGGATTTCCTACAAGATGTCCTGAGAGACAATGTAAATAGAAACTATTTGAAATAATGTACATGGAAAATATAGTCGAAATAAAAATATTAAGAGATGGGCTGGACATGGTGGCTCACACCTGTAATCCCAGCACTTTGGGAGGGTAAGCAGGCAGATCACTTGAGGTCAGGAGTTCAAGTCCAGGCTGGTTAACAAGGTGAAACCCCGTCTCTACTAAAAATATAAAAATTAGCCGGGCGTGGTGGTGGGCACCTGTAATCCCAGCTACTTGGGAGACTGAGGCATGAAAATCACTTGAACCGGGAGACAAAGGTTGCCATGAGCTGAGACTGTGCCACTACACTCCAGCCTGGGTGACAGACTGAGACACTGTCTCAGGAAAAAAAAAAAAAAATTAAGAGATGGGTAAATGAATGAATGAATATAGCTGAAAAATGTTTTAGTAAGTTAGAATATTAGGCTAAGAAACTCCTAAAACACACAAGGAAAGGGTAAAAAACTTTAAAAAAAGAAAAAAGAGCCAGCACAGTGGTGTAGGTCTATAGTCCTAGCTAAAGCCAGGAGGCTGAGGCAAGAGGATCACTTGGGCCAAGCAGTTTGAGGCAAAGTGCACTATGATCACACCTGTGCACAGCCACTGTATTTCAGCCTGGGCAATATAATGAGACCATGTCTCTTAAAAAAAAAAAAAGTATAGTGATACTTATAACTATATAATATATATAATTATATAACTATATATATAACTATTTATATAACAGAAGACCCAAAGAAAGATATATAAACTAACCAGATTCAAAGAAATATTTGAATGACTGGTAATTTTCCAGAATTAGAGAAAAATATCATATTGAACAAATTCTAAATGCAAAAGAGGACAGAGAATAAAACACACCCATGTGCATAAGCAACAAATAGATACATTATAATGAAATTTAAGAAAATCAAAGACAAAAAGAAAATTCTAAGAGTTTCCAACAAGGAAGAGTAGATCACCTATAAAGGAGTATGATCAGAATGTCATCAGATACCTTATCAGCAACATGGGATTTACGAACAAGTAATCCATATTATGCACTGCATGTCTGTACCAAAATATCTCACATATTCCATAAATATATACATCTACGTCACACTCAAAAATTAAAAAGAAAAAAAAAAAGATAGTAAATCTTAGTTAACATTACCCAGACGGAATCATTTTAAAGTGCTGATGCAAAGCACTTTGAACTAAAAGTATATATTCAGAAAAACTATCATCAAAAGTAAAGATGTTTTAAGCACATAAAATCTCAGAAGGTCTTTCTTATAAAAGCCCTCTTTGAACATAAATGAGGTACATGTTGAATATCCCTAATCCAACAATTCCAAATCTAAAACTTTTCTAGTGCCAACAGTATGTTCAAAGAAGCATTTTGGATTTTCAGATTAGGGATATTCAGCTGGTAAGTATAATACAAATATTCCAAAATCTGAAAAAAATCTGAAATCTCAAACACTTCTGGGCCCAAGCATTCACTTCTTTCTTTTTCTTTTCTGTTGATTGATTAATTGAGACAGGGTCTCACTCTGTTGTCCAAGCTACAATTCAGTGGCACAATCACGGTTCACCAGAACCTTGACTTCCCAGGCTCAACTGATCCTCCTGCCTTGGCCTCCCGAGCAGCTGGGACTAGGTGGTATGTACCACTACACACAGCTAATTTTATAGTTTTTTTTTTTTGTAGAGACAAAGTATTACTATGTTGCCCAGCTGTTCTTGAACTCCCCTCAGCCTCCAAAAGTGCTAGGATTACAAATGCCAGCCATCATGCCTGGCCCCAAGCATTTCGGAAAGGGATTCTCAACCAGTACTCCCAATAATAACATTATGAGATACACAAAAGGTAAATATATTACTTAGTAAAACTTAATATATCTTTATATATTTTTTTGAGACAGCTTCTCACTATGTTGCCCAGGCTGGAGTGCAGTGGTGCAACCACGGCTGAATGCAGCCTCAGGCTCCCAGGCTCAAGCGATCCTCCTGACTCAGCCTCCTGAGTAGCTGAAACCACAGGCACCTGCCACCATGCCAGCTTATTTTTTATAGAGATGGGGGTCTCACTATATTACCCAGGCATGTCTTGAACTCCCTCCTGGGTTCAAGCAATGCTCCTGCCTTGGCCTCCCAAAGTGCTGAGATTACAGCAAACACGAGAGCCACCATACCTGGCCCTAATACTATCTTTAAAAATGACACAAAAAACAACCATGACAATCCAGAACCAAATCTAGAGCAGGGCTATACAACTTTCTGAAATGACTAAAATATTTCTTACCTATTTTGTCCAGTATGTTAGCCACCGGTCACATGTGGCTATAGAGCACATGAAATGTGGCTAACGTAACTAAGGAACGAATTTTTTAATTTTACTTAAGCTAAAACAGTCTCTACAACTGCTGGCTATCATATTAGCACAGATCCAGAGCAGGAGTCAGCAAATTTCCTCAAGGGACAAATGGTGAATACACAGGCTGGTGGACCATGTGGACTGTTGCATCTACTCATGTAGCACAAAAGTAGCCACAGACAGACAAATGGCAAGGCTGTGTTCCAATAAAACTTTACTTAAAAACAGTATGCCAACATGAGACACAGTATGCCAACATGAGACGCAGTATGCCAACACCTCACCTAGATGATACAAACACAATGGCAAGGCAAGCAGCAGATGGAATAGAGGGAGAGAAGGCAACCAGAAGATAGCTAGAGTGTGCCATGGTACTAATGTTGAAGGCAGTGGGTGATACAAAGATACTTATAACAACAACAAAAGAAACCAAACATATAAATCTAAGCACACACTGGTTTGGGACAATGACCAAAATTTTAACTAAACACAATGAAATGTTTAAATTTCAAACAATGACTAGAAAATTCAATCTATTAAATGAGAGAGAGAAAAAAAGATGGTAAACTCTGGGATTGGATTTTTAAAAGATCCAGAAATAGGAGGTCTATAAAAAACAGCCTAAATACAAAAGGATATAAAAATACTGAAAACAGGCCAGGTACAGTGGCTCATGCCTATAAAACCAGCACTTTGAGAAGGTTAGGCAGGTAGATCACTTGACGTCAGGAGTTTGAGACCAGCCTGGCCAACATGGCAAAACTCCGTCTCTACTAAAAAATACAAAAATTAGCAGAGTGTGGTGGCGCACACCTGCAATCCCAGCTACTCAGCAGAAATAAGGCATGAGAATCACTTGAACCTGGGAAGTGAAGGTTGCAGTGAGCTGAGATCATGCCACTGTACTTCAGCTTGGGCAACAGAGCAAGGCTCTGTCTCAAAAAAAAAAATGCTGAAAATAAATGAGTGGGGAAAAATACAAAAAGTAATTATTAATCAAAAGCTTGATAGTAATTATAAAACCAGAAAAAAATAGAATTAAAGACAGAAACATATGTAAAGAACAAAGTAGGGTGCTAGAAACTGAGAAACAGATCAAGAAGAAATAGCAATCATCAACATTTATACTTTTAACAATGTTATCTTTCAAGTAAATACAGCAACATCAAGACAACTCAATGGTGAAAGAACAGTCTATTCAATAAATGGTGCTGGTACAACTTAAAACGGAGTTAATCTAAATGCTTACATTTAGCTAAAACTATAAAACTCATAGAATAAAACACATAAGTAAGTCTTTGTGACCTTGAATTAGACACATGACAAAATTTGTGTAGCTAAAACCAAAAGTCCAAATAATTTAAAAAAATTAAGGTAATTTTTTTGATCGAATTGGGTAAGGGCCCAGTTTCATTCATTTGCATATGCACTGGGCCCTTACCTTATCCCCTTTGCAAAAAATAACTTAAAATGAAGTTAATCTAAATGCTTACACTTAACTATAAAACTCACAGAAGAAAACACATTAAGCAAATCTTTGTGACCTTGAATTAGATGACAATTTTGTGTAACTAAAACCAAAGGTCCAACTGATTAAAAAAATATACTATTAGGCCAGGCATGGTAGCTCATGTCTATAATTCCAGCACTTTTGGAGGCCAAGACCAGTTTGTCCAACATGGCGAAACCCCATCTCAACTAAAAATACAAAAATTAGCCAGGGACGGTGGTGTGCACCTATAGTCCCAGCTTCTCGGGAGGCTGAGGCAGGAGAATTGCTTGAACCCAGGAGGCAGAGGTTGTGGTGAGCCAAAATCGCATCACTGCACTCAGCCTGGGCAACAGAGATTCCATTCACAAAAAAAAAATTATTTAAAATCTCATCAAAATGGGGCCAGGCGCAGTGGCTCATGCCTGTAATCCCAGCATTTTGGGAGGCCAAGCTGGGTGGATCACCTGAGGCTGGGCCTGATCAACACGGAAGAAACTCCGTCTCTACTAAAAACACAAAATTAGCCAGGCATCGCTGTGGGCTCGGTCATCTCAGCTACTGGGGCGGGGGCTGAGGCAGGAGAATCAATTGAACCCAGGAGGCAGAGCTTTCGGTGAGCCGAGATGGCACCATTGCACTCCAGCCTTGGCAACAAGAGCGATATTCTGTCTCAAAAAACAAAACGAAACAAAAAACCCTCACCAAAATAAATTGTCTTCTCAAAAGCCATAAAGAAAGTGACAACCCACAAAATGGGAAAAATACAGTTGACTCTTGAAAAACACAGGTTCTGAAGTGCACAGGTACACCTATATGTAGATTTTTTTAAGTAAAAGTTACACCCAGTGTGCCTGCCTCACCTTTCATCTCCTCCACCTCTTCTGTCTCTGTCACTTAGAAACACTAAGACCAATCCCTCCTTCTTTTCCTCAGCCAGCTCAATGTGAAGACGATGATGAAGAGGAAGATCTTTATGATGACCCACTTAATGAATAGGAAATATATTTTATTATATATTTTCCTAATAACATTTTCTTTTCTCTAGCTTAACTGTAGGAATACAGTATATAATACATATAAAAATGCTAACTGTTTATCATGAGGCTTCTGGTCAACAATAGGTTACTGTAGTTAATTTTTGGGGTAGTCAAAAGCTTTCAGCTGCACAGGTGTTGGCATCTCTAACCCCTGTATTGTTCAAGGATCAATTGTATTTGCAATCATATATGTTGTAGAACTGTAGCCCATAAAGAATTCTTACAATTCAACAATAAAGACAAACTAAAAAATGAACAAAAGAACATTTTTTCAAAGAAACACAAATTTACTTCAAAGAAGATACACAAATGACCAAAAAGCACATGAAAAGGTACTCAACATCATTAGCCACTGGGGAAAAGCATCAAAACTACAGTGAAATATCATTTCATACCCAACAGGATGACTAAAATAAAAAAGAGTCACAAATGCTAATAAGGATATGGAAATGTACAAGTGCGGTGGCTCACACCTATAATCAAGACCAGCCTGGCCAATGTGGCAAAACCTCGTCTCTACTAAAAATACAAAAATTAGCCGGGCATGGTGGCAGGTGCCTATAATCCTAGTTACTCCAGAGGCTGAGGCAAGATAATCGACTGAACCTGGGAGGTGGAGGTTGCAGTGAGCCAAGATTGTCCAGACTGGGTGAGAGAATAAGACTCAGTCTCTCAAAACAAACAAACAAACAAACAAACAAACAAACAAACAAACAAACAAAAAACCACCAGGATGTGGAAAAACTAGAGCTCTTGTACCCTGCTGGTGGATTTGTAAAATGGTACAGCCACTTTGGAAAACATTCTATCAATTTCTCAAAAGGTTAAATGGAGAGTTACCATACTACATAGTAATTCCACTCATAGGTATGCACTCAAGATAAGTGAAACATATACCCACACACAAATTTGTACACCAGGGTTCACAGTAGCCTTACTCATGAGTAATAATCAGAAAGTAAAACCAACAAATATGACATGTATATTGATACAATGGAATACTATTCAGTCTCAAAAAGGAATGAAGTACTGATTAATGCTATACTAGAATTAATGACATGTCTTCCAATTACTGCTTAATTAACCAATAAAAGAAAAACTCAAAGTTTGTTCCAGTTAGAAATGTAAACTTATTTTCAAAAGGAACATCATTAACCATGCTGGTAACAACCAGCACACTTATAATGAACAGTCAAAGGTCTTATAATCTTTTCTACACAGGCCAAATTTTAATGAAAAACACTTGGTAATGTATTTTTTTCAAAAGACAAGCAATAGTTTGGCACCTAATATATAATCACAATGACCAAGTCAGGTGTGCAGTGCCCCCAGTGCAGACTTTATTAGAGTTCAGTTATAAATACACAATCTCTTGACACTAAAGATGTAGTTATTGAAGATAAAGCCCAAAGGCAGGAAATGAATCTCCTTCCAAATGCTGCTTCTTATCTTTAAAGTAACCTCAAATTATTACTAAACTAATAAAGTAATTTTGTTTCAGAAAGTGATCTGATCTATTTTATTTTCAGCTTTTGATAAATTCAAGAGTGAGATGAGGGATTATTGCTTTCTGTCTGACAACACACACTGAAATACAACATGAAAAAAAAAGAAAAACTTTTTTTTAATGACTTTTATGGTAAAGATGGAATAGGCAATATCAAAGCCTGTCAGTACATGGAAGAGGATGTGTATGGTTTTGGAGAAACAGAAAGCTAATTTTGTTATTTAACTTCATAAATTTGGAAGTAAAGCATTTATTATCTTCTAATTAGAAATTACCAGTTAAACAGGTTGAGTAAAAATAGTGCAATGAGACTGTACACAAACCAAATAAAACAATAACTCAAAAATGTAATTATGGCCATTACTGCCTTATTTATGGAATTTTTCTAATAAAATGGCACACAGTCAATGGCCACAAATCCAAACTGGTGATCAAGATTCCATTAAAAGGTAACAAAAAAAAACCAGGCTACCAAATATGACTGTCAAACACAAAGTAGGATGGAGACAGCACAGGAAACATTCAGACCACTAATGATTAATAATAATTACTGCACAGATTTATTAAATAATTAATTAATTACGGTATTAATATGGTAGCAATATAGCTACCACTTATTGGAATGCTGTGTCATGCACTATACTAAACACTTAAGATAACACTATTACTAATACTTAGTTCAGGTGAGGTCTCAGCACTTTGGAATACTGAAGTGGAAGGATCATTTGAGGACAGCAGTTCCAAACCAGCCTGAGCAGCATAGCAAGACTTCATTTCTACAGAAATTTAAAAAAAAATTAGCCAGGTGTGGGAGTGCATGCCTACATTCCAAACTACTCTGGAGGCTGAGGTGGGAGAATCACTTAAGTGCAGGAGTTTGAGACTGCAGTGAGCTATAACAGAGCCACTGCACTACTTTCTAGGCAACAAAGCAAGAACCGCCCAACTCTGTCTCTAAAAAAAATATATATATATATATATATACACATTTTTAAAAAAGTAATGAGTCTTTACCTATCTAACATAGTTTCAAAATATACAAACATAAAACTTATTTCAAAAGAGAGATAATTAAAACACTATAATCATAGAGGAAAACGATCATGCCACACTCATAAGGAACATCCTGCAGACCAGTGAGAAAGGATATAGATGTGAGTAACAGAAGTAAGGTTGGACAAGAGATACAAACTCAAATTGCTTGCAAAGTACAGAGATACAGCCTCGTGTAATACAGTATGGAGTAGAAGAAACTACAGCTAATCAAAGAAAGCAAGCCCCACCTAAAGATATTCACATTTTTAAATTTTCTTGAGACAGTCTCACTCTGTTGCCCAGGCTGGAGTGCACTGGCATGACCTCGGCTCACTGCAACCTCCACCTCCTGGGCTCAAGTGCTCCTCCCAACGCAGCTTTCCAGGTAGCTGGGACTACAAGTGAGGGCCACCATGTCCAGCTAATTCTTTGCATTTTTAGTAGAGACAGGGTTTTGCCATATTGCCCAGGCTGGTCTTGAACTCTTGGGTTTAATCAATACGGCCTCCCACAGTGCTGAGACTACCAGCATGAGCCACTGTGCCTGGCTGATATTCACATTCTTAAAGTTATAAAAATTGTCGCGACAACCAATTTGCTTGTGACTAATTATTAAACAAAGCAAAAATACACAAATAGATATTGAAATGTACATTATGTATGTAAATGCATATAGTACTTTAAAGAAAACAGGAAAACATTCATTTCAAATATATATAGATTGTCACAAAATTAAGATACTAAGAAAATGTAAAAACTTAAAAGAAAGAAGTCACATGGGCCATGGACATGTTTATGGACAAAATGCATTAGGATCAACAGCAAAAAGTGGAAGAAAAAGGACAAATATTTGAAAATTAGAAGCATAATTATAAATGTGCTGTATTGGGCCAGGCGCAGTGGCTCACGCCTGTAATCCCAGCACTTTGAGAGGCCGAGGTGGGTGGATCACGAGGTCAAGAGATCGAGACCATCTCTTGGTCAACATGGTGAAACCCTGTCACTACTGAAAATACAAAAAATTACCTGGACATGCTGGCGCACACCTGTAATCCCAGCTACTTGGGAGGCTGAGGCAGGAGAATTGCCTGAACTCAGGAGGAGGAGGAGGTTTCGGTGAGCCGAGATAGCGCCATTGCACTCCAGCCTGGGTAACAAGAGCGAAACTCCGTCTCAAAAAAATAAATAAATAAAATAAATAAATGTGCTGTATTAAAAACAAAATCAAAACAAAAATTACAAATTATGCCTAAAAAATACACAATGTGAAAAAAAAATACACAATGTGGTCACTAATAAAAGCCTGTGTATGGCACACACTCAATGCAGCACTGAAGAAAAATTTAGTTATTAATAAAGTTCTTAGAAAAAAATTAATTCAATAGTTTAAAAGAGAATAATATCAAAGAAAAGTTATACAGAGATAATAAAGACAAAAGAAAAAACAAAATAGAAAACTAAAAGACAGTGGACAATCAATAATCAAAAAGCTGATTCTAGCCAGGTGTGGTGGCTCATGCCTATAATCCCTATGGGAAGCCAAAGCAGGAAAACTGCTTGAGCCCAGGAGTTTAAGACCAGCCTGAGCAACATAGCAAGAACTCATCTCTACAAAACACACTTTTTAAAAACTTAGCCAGACGTGGTCTCACATTGCTATAACCTCAGCTACTTAAGGGGGTGAGGTGGGAGAATTACATGAGCCCAGTAGGTCATGGCTCCAATGAGCTGTGATCATCCCACTGCACTCCAGCCTGGGCAACACAATGAGACCCTAGCTGAAAAAGTAAAATCTGAATAATTAAAAAAAATAAGAAACAGAAATAGTGAAGGTCCAATTCCAAATATAGTACCTTGCATTTTAACAACATTTCTGTTAACTGTCCTAGAACAGAGGTTCACAAATATTTTGGTCTCTTTCCTACTCTCTAACATTACTGAGGGCCCCAACAGCTTTTATTTATACAGATGGGTTTAGCTGTCAATATTTACCATAGTAGAAACTAAAAGAAAAAATTTTAAGCTATTAATTCACTATAAATAGTTATTTTAGTTATTTAGTTATGAAAACTAGTTTCAAAAAATTAGAAAAGTGCAAGTATTTTGTATTTTTGCAAATCTGTTAATAAATGACTGCTGGATTCTCATATGTGCTCTATGTTCAATTATAATATCACATGTTAACAGCCTCTGGAAAACACCAAATACTTGTGAGACTATGAAAATAAAAAGCAAATAATCTCTTAGCATCCCTGTGAAAAAGTTTTGTTTTTGCATGTATCATAAGTAACTCCCAAGGGTTACCCCCATTTCACACCTGGAGAGCCACTGTTCTAGAGGAAAAAGAAAAAGGGAAAGCAAAATCAACAGCAGATTAGAACAGCACAAGAAAACTCTAGGCCAGTGTGACTTAATAGCAAACATAGTGTACACAAAAATTTTGCATCAAAATGGATTAAAGACCTAACCATAAGGGCTAAAACTACTCTGAATGAAAATGGAAAAGTTTCATGAAACTGAATCTAGTAATGATTTCTTAGATATGACAAGAAAAGCAGAGGCAACAAAAAAATAGATAAACTGGATCAGCATAACTAAAAACTTGTGCAACAGAGTGAAAAGGCAACCCATGGAAAGGAGAAAATACTTGCATATCATGTATCTGAAAGGGACTGATATCCAGAATACATACAGAACTCCAACAACAACAACAACAACAACAACAACAACGACGACGATGACAACAACAACGACGACGACAAACCACCACCACCTGATTAAAAAATGGCCAAAGACTTGAGATACCACTTCACACCCCTTAGGGACAGCTATTATCAAATTAAAACAGTCATACCAAGTGTGAAGGGATGTAGAGAAACTGAAACCGTTGTGTATTGGTGGAATGTAAAATGATAAAGCCACTGTGGTAGCTCCTCAAGACTGAAACAGTCCTCAAAAAATTAAGCACAGAATTACCATATGATCCAACAATTCCTCCACCACCCCCCAAGTACACAGTTGGCTCTCCTTATCTATGGGTTCCACATATGTGGATCCAACCAACCATGGTTTGAAAATACTTGGGAAAAAAAAAACTGTGCCTGTACTGAAGATGTACAGGCTTTTTTTCCTTATTATTCACTGAACAATAGTGTATAACTATTTACACAGCATTTACATTGTATTAGATATTACAAGTAATCCAGAGATGATTGAAAGTATATGGGAGAACATACACTGGTTATGTGCAAATACTATGCCATTTATATCAGGGATCTGGGCATCCATAGATTTTCGTATCCATGGGAGGACCTCAAACCAGTCCCCCACGGGCACAAAGAAACAAATGTACACTCAATAGAACTGAAGGCAGGAAATGAAACGGAGATTTGTATACCCCTGTTCATAGCAGCATTATTCACAACAGCAAAAAGGTCCAGGCATGGATGAACAAACAAAATGTGATACACATATAGAATGGAGAAGGAAATTCTGCCACATGTTATACTATGGATGAACCCTATGGACATTATGCTAAGTGAAATAAGCCAGTCACAAAAAGACAATACTATATGATTCCACATACATGAAGCATCTGGAATGGTCAAATTTATAGACAGAAAGTAGAAAGGTTGTTGCTGGGGACTGGACAGGGCATGGGAGAAGGGGAGTTATTGTTTACAATAAAACTTCAGTTATCTTCAGTTTGGGAAGATAAAAAAGTTCTCAAAATGGACCATGGTAATAGTTGAACAACAGTGTGAATGCATTTAATGCTACTGAACTACACACTTAAAAATGCTTGAGGCTGGGCGCGGTGGCTCACGCCTGTAATCCCAGCACTTTGGGAGGCCGAGGAGGGTGGATCACGAGGTGAAGAGATCGAGACCATCCTGGTCAACATGGTGAAACCCTGTCTCTACTAAAAACACAAAAATTAGCTGGGCATGGTGGTGTGCACCTGTAGTCCCAGCTACTCGAGAGGCTGAGGCAGAATTGCTTGAACCCAGAAGGCGGAGGTTGCGGCGAGCCGAGATCATGCCATTGCACTCCAGTCTGGGTAATAACAGTGAAACTCCATCTCAAAAAAAAAAAAAAAAGCTTGAATGGTAAATTTTATGTTGTGTATATTTTACAACTTAAAAAAGAGCAAATAAAATTCAGTTGCACATATAAAAGAATAATATACGAAGGCTAAGCACAGTTTATCCCAGTATTTTAAAGAGTAGTTTCACTCTTCAAAAAAAAAAAAGTTTATCAACATAATTCACAATAGTAACAAATGCTGAAAAAAGAGCTGATAAAATTCAGTATCTAATTAAAATGTTTAGCAACTAAAGTTATTGGTCAATTTTGATAATTGATCCTATGTTAACAAACACCACCAAAATCTCAAAACTTATAAAGGTTTACTACTTCTTGCTCATGCTACATGTCCACTGTGGATGGCTGTAGCTCCTCACTGTCTTCATTCTAGGACCAAAGCTGAAGGCACAGTCCCTATATGTAACATGTTGTTCATATGGCAGAGGCGTGGAAAGCAATGACTTAATCAGGCAATGACTCCTGAAGTTTTGCTCAGCTACAGCATCCATCATTTCCACTGGCTAAAGCAAGTCTCATGGTTAAACCTGGTATCCGGAAGTATCTTCTCTCTCAGGGAGGGGCACCTGATAGCACGACTCTAGAGACAGACTCGGTAGAGAGGATTGCCCAATAGTTATAAACAGGATTTGGGAATGACAAATCCATAATACAGGGAAACTCACTTAATTTGAAAAAGGGTATCTACCATGAACCTGGGTGTGAATAGCATACTTAATGGTGAAACATTAAAAATATTTTCGTAAGGTCAGAAACAAGAAAAGGATGCCTGCTATTACCACTATATTTCAACAATATTCTTGAGGTTCTACCAAATGCAATTAGACCAAACAAAAAATCAATATTTAAATTATTTTCAAGTTAATATGATTACCTACCCAGAAAATCCAAAGGGATTTTAACCTATTATTACAGTAAGAGTTTAGCAAGGTGCTCATATACTATATCCACATACCAAAAAACCCCTTAGATATATACATAAAATATGTACACACATGTACAAATGTGTGTATATATATTACTGCTGTGTATCACAATAAATACTTAGAAAACGTAGCAACTTTAAAAGATCCCAATCAACCATGAGTTAAGTTATTAAGTCAATTAGCTATGTAATCTCAGGCAAGTTATTTAAACTTTCTGCCTGTTTCCTCAACTATAAAATGAGAATAATGACATCTTATTTCACTGATTCTAAAACACAGACTCTTCATATTTTAGTATCTCAGAAATCAGTAACTTCTTAAAAAAGTGCCGTCACCCAAGAAGAAATAATGATGTTCTGTCTGAAAACTTTTCATTGACACTTTCTGGTAACACCAAGAAAACATCAATATCAAAGCATCTTAGATTTGATAAAATATGGTAAACCAAATAACGTGATTACATTAGATAATTCATATCAAACATGTAGAGCCATGCCTAAGATATACAAAGTGCTCAATAAATTTTAGCTTTTCTTATTTTTTGTCCTATCATATAGCAAAAGATTATAATGTTAGAGTAATTGAAATAATATGGTATTGAAGCAGAATAGGAGAAATAAATCAATGAAAAAGAATAGTCCGAAGAAACAAACCTACACATTTATGTGAATTTAATATATAATAAATGAGCCATTTTATGTCTGTGGGGAAAGCCCAGACTGGTAGTTCTCCATCTTATCATATCCAATACTCTTTTTGTTTTTTGTTCTAATTCTGAGATGGAGTGTTGCTCTGTTCCCCAGGCTGGAGAGCAGTGACACAATCTCCACTCATTGCAACCTCCGCCTCCCAGGTTCAAGCAATTCTCCTGCCTCAGCCTCCTGAGTAGATGGGACTATAGATGTGCACCACCACACCCATGTAATTTCTGTATTTTTAGCAGAGACCGGGTTTTGCAATGTTGGCCAGGCTGGTCTTGAACTCCTGACCTCAGGTGATCCACCTGCCCTGGCCTCCCAAAGTGGTAGGTCTACAGGCATGAACCACTGCACCCAGCCTAATAATCATTTTATGTGAAGTATTTGTTAATACTTCTTACTATTTACAGAACTAAAATGTGTATATAATATAAATCTACATATAATTTTAAAAAAATTGCATATGCAGTTATTTCTAGTTCAGTTCTGGATACGCATACACATACACATACTTACAGAACCAAAGAGAACAAAAAGAATGAAATTTATGATAGAATAATATATACTATATTTAAGTATATAAATGCACAAAACTAGAAGACCGTTAAGTTGTTGAATGTTTCTACCTTTATGCAGTCAAGATAATCACCAGCAACGAATGCTACAGATACAAATGCTCACTGCAGAATTGATGACTCAAATGCCACAAGTGACACTGGTGACAGTGACCTGGAATTTTCTTAAATTGTGAACTCTTGGTAAAATTCTGAAGAAAATGCAGTAGTCCCTAAATTAAGGTAGTCAAATTAGGGGAAAATTTACCATGAAAAAAAAAATTTTTTTTTTGAGATGGAGTCTTGCTGTGTGGCTCAGGCTGGAGCGCAGTGGCACGATTTCAACTCACTGCAATCACTGCCTCCCAGGTTCAAGCGATTCTCCTGCCTCAGCTTCCCGAGTAGCTGGGATTACAGGTGCCCATCACCATGCTCAACTAATTTTTTGTATTTTTAGTACAGACTAAAAATATTAAATGTTGTATTTTTGTATTTTTACCATGTTGGCCAGGCTGGTCTTAAACTCCTGACCTCAAATGATCCACCCACCTCAGTTTCCCAAAGTGCTGGGATTACAGGCAAGAGCCATCATGCCTGGCTGAAAATACTTTTTTAAAAGTATTTTTAAATTTCTTTTAAAAAAATTTAATAAAACATACAAAATATACTTTGTGGTTATATGTAAAAAAGAACTTGGCTCATAAAACTATAAGCAGGACTGGGCACTCACACCTGTAATCCCAACACTCTGGGAGGCCAAGACCCAGGAGGTCAAGGCTGCTATGAGCTGTGATCATGCCACAGCACCCCAGCCTGAGTGACAGAGTGAGACCCTGTCTCCAAACAAAAACAAAAAAATACAAACATGGTGGTGTGCACTTGTAGTCCCAGCTACTTGGGAGGATGAGGTGAGAGGACTACTTGAGCCTGGGACATCAAGGCTACAGTGAGCCATGATCACAATAATAAAATAAAATAGTTTTTCATCTATATGCATGTTGAGAGGGATTTCACCTATATGAGCATGAGATGTAGAGTAGCTATCACCCCTGGCCCTCATCAAAAACTGGTGCCAACAACATCCTAACCTTAATAATTGTGATAAGTGGCCAGGCATGGTGGCTCACACCTATAGTCCCAGCACTTTGGGAGGCTGAAGCTGGTGGATCACTTAAGCCCCAGGAGTTTGAGACCAGCCTGGGCCAACATGGTGAAACCCTGTCTCTACAAAAAAATACAAAAATTAGCTGGGTGTGGTGGCATGTGCCTATAGTCCCAGCTACTCAGCAGGCTGAAATGGGAGGATTGCTTGAGTCTGGGACGCAGAAGTTGCAGTGAGCTGTGACTGCACCACTGCACTCCAGCCTGGGAAACAGAGTAAGACCCTGCCTCAAAAAAATAAATAAGTATAAATAAATACAATAATGGTGATAAGCAAAAGCCACTCCACAAATTTTTGAGTGTCCTCTTGAAAGTGGTAACATACCCATTGAAAACCCTTGGAACAGACTGTTCAAAAAAAAAAAAACTTATCTGGACAATAGGATATCCATTTTGTTGAAAATTAAATAGCCTCATCTCTTCAAAATATTCGTGGTCACTGGAAGGCAAAGTTGTGTGATTTCACATGATAAAAAGCACATCTGAACACAACTTCTATTTGTGTTCCCTTTCCAAATAATAAACAAGATTGACCCTTTGAAGTCAATCTGATCTTTGTCAGTCCCCTACTAATCATTTTTCTATTGTTTTTGAAATCGGAAATTCCATTATGAACAAACTAACTCTCAGAAGGAGTACATTACATTGTTTAAAAGCATGGACTTGGGGCTGGGAGTGGTGGCTCACACCTGTAATCCCACATCATTCGGGGTCAGGAGTTCGAGACCAGCTTGATCTACATATAGTGAAACTCCGTCTCTACTAAAATACAAAACTTAGCCAGATATGGTAATGGGCACCTGTAAGCCCAGTACTCAGGAGGCTGAGGCAGGAGAATTGCTTGAACCCAGGAGGCAGAGCTGCAGTGAGCCAAGATCGTTCCACTGAACTTCAGCCTGGGTGACAGAGCAAGATTCCCTCAGTTAAAAAAACAAAACAAACAAACAAACAAACAAAAATACCCCATGGACTTGAATCAGACCTGGTATCAAATTTAGCTCTATTATCTAAGTACTCAGTGTGTGCTATGGAACAATTAACTTCTTGATACCCTATTTTCTTTAGCTGTAAAATCTCTCATTTTTCCTTAGCTGCTTCTCCTTTAGCCGAAACCTGCACAAATCATCTCTACCCTAAAACAACAAAAACGAAAATTACATCAACTATATCATTAGAGGTATTCCTCGTTTTATTGTGCTTCACAGATAATACGTTTTATTACAAATTGAAGATATGGGGCAACCCAGCACTAAGTAAGTCTATTAGTGCCATTTTTTCAATAGCATATGTTCACTTCATGTCACTGTGTCACATTTTGGTAATTCTCACAATATTTCAAACATTTTCATTATCACATGTTATGATGATGTTTAATCAATGATCTTTGGTGTTATAATTATATCTGTTTTGGGAACACTTATATCATGCCCACATAAAATGGATAACTTAACTGATAAATGTTGTGTGTGTTCTGATTGCTCCACCAACCAGTGTTCTCTCCCCTTCTCTCTCCCCTACCTCAGGCCTTCCCATTTCCTGAGACACAACAATACTGAAATCAGGTTAACTAATAACCCTACAATGGCCTTTAAGTGTTCAAGTGAAAGGAAAAGTAGCAGGTTTCTTACTTTACATCAAAAGCTGGAAGGCAAGAGAGGCCGAAAGCTAGGCTTCTTGCAGCCAAAGAGCCAAGTTGTAAATGCAAAAGAAAATTTAATGAAGGAAATTAATAGTCCTACTCCAGCGAACACATGAATGATAAAAAGGCAAACAGCTTTATTGCTGATATGGAGAGAATTTTAGTAGTCTGAAGAGAAGGTCAAATTAGCCACAACGTTCCCTTAAGCCAATTTAGAAGCTACAGTAAATTATGCAGAAAATCTAACCAGGACCATCAATGAAAGCGGCTACACTAACAGATTTTCAATGTAGACAAAATAGCCTTCTATTGGAAAAATATGCATCTAGGACTTTCAAAGCCGAAGAGAAGTCAATGCTTGGCTTCAAAGCTTTAAAGGGTGACTCTCATTGACCATTTGAAAAATGTTAGGGCCCTCAAGAATTATGCTAAATCTGCTCACCTATGCTCTATATGTGAAACAACAAATCCTAGATAACAGCACATCTCTTTACAGCTTGGTTTACTGAATATTTTAATACCATCATGGAGACACTGCTCGAAAAAAAAGATTCCTTTCAAAATACTCCTCACTGACAACGCATCTGATTACCAAGATCTCTGACAGACATGTTCAAGGAGACAAATGTTGTTTTCAGGCCTATTAACACACTATCCATTCTGAAGCACACAGTTCAAGGAGTAATTCTGACCTTCAAGTCTTATTTAAGAAATATTTCAAGGCCAGGTGTGGTACTTCGTACCTGTAAACCAGCACTTTGGGAAGTCAAGGCAGGTGGACTGCTTGAGCTCAGGAGTTCAAGACCATTTTGGGCAACATGGTGAGACCCATCTTTACAAAAATACAAAACAAAACAAAACAAAAAAACAGCTGGGTGTGGTAGTGAGTGCCTGTGGCCCCCTGCTACTTGGGAGGCTGAGATGGGAGGATCGCTTGAGTTCAGGGGACAGAGGTTGCAGTGAGCCAAGATTGTACTACTATAGTACAGTCAGAGTGACAAGGCACGACCTTGTCTCCAAAAAAAAGGAAAAAGAAATAGAAATACATTTCTTAAACTCTATAGCTTCCATAGACAGTGATTCCTCTGATGGATCGAGGCAAGTAAACTGAAAACCTTCTGGAAACAATGCACCATTGCTGGAAGCCATTAAGAACACTTGTGACTCACGGGAGGAGGCCAAACAACATTAACATGAATTTTGAAGAAGTTGATTCTAACCCTCACGAATGACTTTGAGGGCTTTAAGACTTCAGTAGGTTAAGTGGTTGCAGATCTAGTAGAAATAGCAAGAGAACTAGAATTACAAATGGAGCCTGAAGATATGACTGAACTGTTCATGATAAAAGTTGAACTGATTACAATCTCACAATAAAACTTGATGGAAAATTTCTTCGAATGCATGAGCAAAGAAATTTTTTTTTTTTTTTAAGATGGAGTCTCGCTCTGCTGCCCAGGCTGGAGTGCAGTGTCACGATCTCAACTCACTGCAATCTCCACTCCCAGCTTCAAGCAATTCTCCTGCCTTAGCCTTCCAAGTAGCTGGGATAACAGGTGCACACCACTACGCCTGGCTAATTTTTGTATTTTTAGTAGAGATGCGGTTTCACCATGTTGGCCTGGCTGGTCTTGAATTGCTGACCTCAGGTGATTCACCCACCTCAGTCTCCTAAAATGCTAGGATTATAGGTGTGAGCCACTGCACTGGATTCTTGATATGGAATCTACTCCTAGTGAAGACCGTGAGCATTGTTGAAATGACAACAAATAATTTCGATAAACTTAGTTGATAAAACAGCAGCAGGATTTGAGTTGTACTCTGGGTAAAATGCTATCAAACAGCATCACATGCCACTGAGAAATCGTTTGTTAAAGAGTCAATCGATGCAGCGAACTTCATTTCTGTCTTAAGAAATTGCTAGGCCGGGCTCGGTGGCTCACGCCTATAATCCCAGCACTTTGGGAGGCTGAGGCGGGTGGATCATGAGCTCAAGAGATCGAGACCATCCTGGTTAACATGGTGAAACCCCGTCTCTACTACAAACACAAAAATTAGCTGGGCATGGTGGTGCGTGCCTGTAGTCCCAGCTACTTGGGAGGCTGAGGCAGGAGAATTGCTTGAACCCAGAAGGCGGAGGTTGCAGTGAGCCGAGATCACGCCACTGCACTCCAGTCTGGGTAACAACAGCGAAACTCCGTCTCAAAAAAAAAAAAAAAAAAAGAAAAGAAAAGAAAAGAAAAGAAATTGCTACAGCCACCCAGCCTTCAGCAAACACCACCTGATCAATCACTAGCATTGAGACAAAACCTCCACCAGCAAAAAGATTATGGCTGGCTCAGATAATCATTAGCATTTTTTAGCAAAAGTATTTAAAAATTTTGGTATATGCTTGGTTTTTTAGCCATAATGCTATTACACACTTTAAAAACTACAACACAGCATAAACATAACTTTTATATACATTAGGAAACAAAAAATTTATGTGACTTGCTTTACTGAGTTATTTACTTTATTGCAGTGGTCTGGAACCATATCCGCAAAATCACTGAGGTATACCTGTATTTCTTCGAACTATCATTTCCATCTCTTCCTCTCTCTCTTTCCTGTCAAACTCTTTCAAAATAAGATCACTATTAAATTTAAAAAGTTGGTAATCAGATGAGAAGACAATAAAAAACAGAAAAGGAAAACTGTAGAGCTAGAGAAAACATACTGAAGACTAAGTTAACACCAATAGAGCTAATAAATAAATTAGAAACAGTAAGAAACAGAAAAGATCTGACTGAAATACTGACAAAAGTTTAATCTTAGTAGAGAGAAAAAGACATATACTAATTTCCCCAAGTATGTGTTTAACTCTCCTTACCCTGCTATATTTTTTCACAGCTGGTGTACTCTTCTTAATTCATATACAACTTACTTATCTGTTATGTTAATTACTTATTCCCACAAGTAAGTGCCACAAAGGCAGTGGCTTTTGTTGTTTCACTGGCACAGGGCAAGTGATCAATAAATATCTGTCGAATACATGAATAAATGCATGCTGATGATATGAAAGACAAAAGATGATCCTCCAAATGATAACCTAGTATATGGAGGACAGTAAATATTTAGAGAAAGAGCAACAATGTATTCCTGGAAAAAACAATTCAAAATATTTGCAGCCAGACACATTGAATGAAAAAGGCTATAAAGAATATACTCACCAGTAGTCCAAGCCAATTAAAAAAAGTCTAGAAGTAGGGATAAAATAAACTATAGTTTCTTTTAAGTCAATTAAAAAAAGTCTAGAAGTAGGGATAAAATAAACTATAGTTTCTTTTAAGTCAATTAAAAAAAGTCTAGAAGTAGGGATAAAATAAACTATAGTGTTGTACTTCTGGATAAGTGCCAGAAAAAAATGACTGTAAGAGTTTAAAACAAATTGTTATTCTAGCTAGAAATATTACGCCCAATCAAGTAGATATTTAAGTGACAAAAGCAACAGACAAGCATTCTTTAACAATCACAAACTTAAATAATGCCCCAATAAGCTCATGGTGAAAAACTATTAAATTAAGTCAAAGACCTAAGAAATGGACAACAATGGTTAAAAGACTAGTGGAGGATGGACGTGGTGGCTCACACTTCTAATCCCCATATTTTGGGAGGCTGAGGCAGGAAGATGATTTGAAGCCAGGAGCTCCAGAACAGCGAGACTCTGTCTCAACAAAAATATAAAAAAAAATTAGCCAGGCATGGTAGTGCATAACTGTAGTCTCACCTACTTGGGAGGCTGAGGTGGGAGAACTGCTTGAGCCCAGGAGATCGAGGCTACAGTGAGCTGTTATTGAGCCACTGCACTCTAGCCTGGGTAACAGTGAGACCCTGTCTCAAAATGAAATAAAATACTTTTAAAAATAAAAATAAAAAGAACAGAATTCTCTCCATCTCCCTACTTCTAACAATTCTATTTTAGTTCCATTTTTTTTCCTTTTCTCTTCTCGTTTTTTTTTACTCTTAGATAGCAGGTTAAGGATGAAATTTTAGTAAACTGAACAATTACTTTAAATCCCTCACTGTTTATACTGCTACTTAGACATATTCAGTATCATGAATTTACTAGTAATTCAGTTTAACAGCATATGAGAAGTTCACAAATTCTTAGCCATCAATAAAATAATCTAAACTTCCTAATATTTTCACAATATGCTTTGTCTTATCTATGTACAATTGTCTTTCTATTTGAACTATCCCAGACTATATCTAGAGAAGCAGGAAATTATCAGATTAAAACCAATGAAAAACTACAATTAAAACATTTTATTGATTTTGATGTACTATAATGTTCAGATAGATTAAAATTTTAACTTCTTCTTACCATTAGTAAGCCAAACAGACTTTCAGCTAAAACAAGATTAGTTTTTCATTAGAAAAACCAAACCTTCCACTTACTTTTTCAAGAAAAATTTTTAAAAAGATTAAAGGGGAAAAATATTAAGAAACAGTGAAAGCAGGGCCGGGCGCGGTGGCTCACGCCTGTAATCCCAGCACTATGGGAGGCCAAGGCAGGTGGATCACTTGAGGTCAGGAGTTCGAGACCAGCCTGACCAACGTGGTGAAACCCAATCTCAAAAAAACAAATAGTGAAAGCAATGAAAGTATGTTATGTAATCCAGTAACTTGCTAATGCTTCTTACTTTGGGAATATACAATTATTCCCAAATTGTATTAGGGTTATCTTTTTTATAAGCATACACCTCATTGTATTCTTCAAAATTATAACAAAATATTATTATTTTGAAACAAACCTCAAACTACCTACCATGCTAAAAAGTAACCATTTTCATTTATTATTTTCTATTTATCTGTGTACCTATAGCACTGTACAACCATAAGTATTCAATTTTGTATCCTGCTTATTTCATCTTACTTCTTGCTTTTAAAACATCCTAATATTCTCTCTCCTAGCCTTCCATCATATAAAATGTGTATCTCTTGTTACATTTTAATATGATTTGGAAACTAAATATACTAGGGAAATCCTTAAAATTCACCACAATTTTTCTTAAAAAAAATTGAAAATACCATCAGAGATTACTACAAACAATTCTATGCACACAAACCAGTAAACCTGAAAGAAATGGATGAATTCCTGAACACTTACACCCTCCCAAGTCTAAACCAGGAAGAAGCTGAAACCCTGAATAGACCAATAACAAGGGCTACAGTTGAGGCAGCAATTACTAGCTTACCAACCAAAAAAAAGCCCAAGTCCAGATGGGTTCACAGCTAAATTCTACAAGACATACAAAGAGAAGCTGGTACCACTCCTTCTGAAACTATTCCAAACAATTCAAAAAGAGGGAACCCTCCCCAAATCATTTTATGAGACCAACATCATCCTGATACCAAAACCCAGCAGAGACTCAACAAGAAAAGAAAACTTCAGGCCAATATCCATGATGAACACAGATGAAAAATCTTCAATAAAATACTGGCAGACCGATTGCAACAGCACATCAAAAAGCTTATCCATCACGATCAAGTAAGATTCATTCCAGGGATGCAAGGCTGGTTCAACATACGCAAGTCTGTAAACGTAATTCACCACATAAACAGAACCAAAGACAAAAACCACATGATTATCTCAACAGATGCAGAGAAGGCCTTTGACAAAATACAACAGCCCTTTATGCTAAAAACTCAATAAACTAGGTATCGATAGAACGTATCTCTAATAAAAGCTATTTATGACAAACCCACAGCCAATATCATACTGAATGGGCAAAAACTGGAAGCATTCCCTTTGAAATCTGGCACTAGGCCGGGCGCGGTGGCTCAAGCCTGTAATCCCAGCACTTTGGGAGGCCGAGACGGGTGGATCACGAGGTCGAGAGATCAAGACCATCCTGGTCAATGTGGTGAAACCCCGTCTCTACTAAAAATACAAACAATTAGCTGGGCATGGTGGCGCATGCCTGTAATCCCAGCTACTCGGGAGGCTGAGGCAGAAGAATTGCTTGAACCCAGGAGGTGGAGGTTGCGGTGAGCCGAGATCACGCCATTGCACTCCAGCTGGGGTAACAAAAGCGAAACTCCGTCTCAAAAAAAAAAATAAATAAATAAAAAATAGAAATCTGGCACTAGACAAGGATGCCCTCTCTCACCACTCCTATTCAATACTGTATTGTAAGTTCTAGCCAGAGCAATCAGGCAAGAAAAAGAAATAAAGGGTATCCAATTAGGAAATGAGGAAGTCAAATTGTTTCTATTTGCAGATGACATGATTGTATATTTAGAAGACCCTATTGTCTCAGCCCAAAATCTCCTTAAACTGATAAGCAACTTCAGCAAAGTCTCAGTATACAAAATCAATGTGCAAAAGTCAAAAGCATTCCTATACACCAATAACAGACTTAAAGAGAGCCAAATCAAGAACGAACAGCCATTCACAATTGCTACAAAGAGAACAAAATACCTAGGAATACAACTAACAAAGGATGTAAAGGACCTCTTCAAGGAGAACTACAAACCACTGCTCAACGAAATAAGAGAGGACACAAACAGATGGGAGAAATATTCCACACTCATGGTTAGGAAGAATCAGTATCGTGAAAATGGCCATACTGCCCAAAGTAATTAAGAATCAGTATCGTGAAAATGGCCATACTGCCCAAAGTAATTTACAGATTCAATGCTATCCCCATCAAGCTACCAATGACCTTCTTAACAGAACTGGAAAAAACCACCTTAAACTTCATATGGATCCAAAAAAGAGCCACATAGCCAAGTAAATTCTAAGCAAAAAGAATAAAGCCAGAGGCATCATGGTTACCTAACTTCAAACTATACTACAAGGCTATAGTAATGAAAACAACATGGCACTGGTACCAAAACAGAGATATAGACCAATGGAACAGAATAGAGGCCTCAGAGGCAATGCCACACATCTACAACCATCTCATCTTTGATAAACCTGACGAAAACAAGCAATGGGGAAAGGATGCCCTGTTTAATAAATGGTGTTGGGAAAACTGGCTAGCCATGTGCCAAAAGCAGAAACTGGACCCTTTCCTGACACCTTATACTAAAATTATCTCCAGATGGATTAAAGACTTAAACATTAAGACCTAACATCATAAAAACCTTAGAAGAAAACTTAGGCAAAACCATTCAGGACACAGGCATAGGCAAGGACTTCATGACTAAAACACCAAAAGTATTGGCAACAAAAGCTAAAATAGACAAATGGGATCTAATTAAACTCCAGAGCTTCTATATAGCAAAAGAAACAATCATTAGAGTGAACTGGCAACCAACTGAATGGGAAAAAGTTTTTGCAATCTACCCACCTGACAAAGGACTTATATCCAAAATCTGCAAAGAACTAAAACAGATTTACAAAAAAAAAGTGGGTGAAGGATATGAACAGACACTTTTCAAAAGAAGACATGAAAAAATGTTCATCATCAATGGTCATTAGAGAAATACAAATCAAAACTACACTGAGATACCATCTCATGCCAGTTAGAATGGTGATCATTAAAAAATCTGGAGACAACATATGCTGGAGAGGGTGTGGAGAAATAGGAACACTTTCACACTGTTGGTGGGAATGTAAGCTAGTTCAACCATTGTGGAAGACCGTGTGGTGATTCCTCAAGGATCTAGAAATAGAAAATTCCATTTGACCCAGCAATCCCATTACTGGGTATATATCCAAAGGATTATAAATCGTTCTATTATAAGGACACATGCACATGTATGTTCATTGCGGCACTGTTCATAATAGCAAAGACTTGGAAACAACCCAAATGCCCATCAATGATAGACTGGACAGGGAAAATGTAGCACATATACACCATGGGATACTATACAGCCATAAAAAACAATCAGTTCATGTCCTTTGTAGGGATGTGGATGAACCTGGAAACCATCATTCTCAGCAAACTGACACGAGAACAGAAAATCAAACACCACGTTTCACTCACAGGCAGGTGTTGAACAATGAGAACACACAGACATAGGGAGGGGAGCACTGCACACTGAGGTCTGTGAGGGGGGACCACTAGAGGAGGGACGGGGGGGTAGGGAGTTGGGGAGGGATAACATGGGGAGAAATGCCAGATATAGGTGGTGGAGATGGAGGCAACAAACCACACTGCCATGTATGAACCTATGCAACAATCCTGCATATTCTTTACATGTACCCCAGAACCTAAAATGCAATTATATGTGTGTGTGTGTGTGTGTGTGTGTGTGTGTATAAAATAATGGAAAATATGAAAAAGTATAAAAAACAAAATAACCAGCTCAGGTACATTGGCTCACACCTGTAATCCCAGCACTTTGGGAGACCAAGGCAGGAGGATCACTTGAGGCCTGGAGTTCAAAACCAGCCTGGGCACTATAGCAAGACCCCATCTCTAAAATTAAAAAAATAAATAACCACTCATAGTCTGCCACACAAAGATAACTGCCATTAATATTCTGAAAGGTGCCGGGCGCGGTGGCAAGTGCCTGTAGTCCCACCTACTCAGGAGACTGAGATGGGAGGATCGCTTGAGCCCAGGAGTTCTCGGCTGTAGTACGCTATGCTGATCAGGTGTCTGCACTAAGTTTGGCATCAATATGGTGACCTCCCGGGAGCGGCGGACCACCAGGTTGCCTAAGGAGGGGTGAACTGGTCCAGTTTGGGAATGGAGCAGGTCAAAACTCCTGTGCTGATCAGTAGTAGGATTGCGCCTGTGAATAGCCACTGCACTCCAGCCTGGGCAACATAGCGAGACCTCGTCTCTTAAAAAAAAAAAAAAAATTCTGAAATGCTTTCTTCTTGTTTTTCCTTTTATTTTATCTATAACAAATTTGTATACTTTTTCACTAAATGTTATTTCGTGATGAATTTAATAGCTGTAGTACTGCACACACTTTACTTACTCACGCTTTCACTGTTAAAAGCTGGCCTAGTCTTAAGTTCTTGCGATCGTAAAGAGCCCCAAGATAAATGCTTTTGAATACCTACAAATATTTTATATCAATTTCTGACAATTCCAAGACAAAATTTTGGAAAGGAAAATACTGGCAAGGTTTCTGTCTCCTGACTGATAATACTGGGTAAAAAATGCTCAACTTTGAAAACATTTATACTCATTTTTGGAATTGCTTTTCAGAGGCGGCACAACTGCTTCCAAAAATGTGCATCAATTTATGATAACAAAAATTTGAGTGTCATTTCACAAAAATCTTGCCATTTCATATTTAAAAAGTATTTGGCTAATATGATTGTAAAAATGGTAGCTTACTATTGTCCTACGTTTACATTTCTTAAATATTAAAATTGAATTTTTTAAATATTCACTAGATATTTCTATTTTTTCTACATTTGTCTCTAAATGTGTCTTCCTCTTTTTTTCTCCTAGGGTTTTAGTGTTTCCCTTATAATTTCTATAAATCCTTAACCTATAAAAGGACTTGGCTTCTAAGTAATTTTTTATACATATGCATATATATAAACCAAGTTCACAGCCAGGTGCAGTGGCTCACACCTGTAACTCCAACACTTTGGGAGGCCATAGCGGGTGGATCACTTGAGCCCAGGAGTTCAAGAGCAGCCTGGTCAATGTAGTGAGACTCTGTCTCTACAAAAAATAAATTTAAATTAAAAAATTAGCCAGGCATGGTGGTGTGTGCCTGTGGTCCCAGCTACTTGGGAGGCTGAGGTGGGAGGAGTGCTTTGGCCTGGGAAATTGTGGCTGCCATGAGCTGTGACTGCACAACTATACTCCAGCCCAGGTGAGAGAGCAAGATCCTATCTCAAAAGAAAGAAAGAAAAAAAAGTAATGTAAATTAAATAAAGTTTAAAACTAAGTTCATAAATTTTAGCTAGGTAAACTTAACACTCTCTTTTTAAGTGGTTAAAAAGTTTGTCTCTCTATCCAAAAGCAACAACTAGGCCAGTTACAGTAGTTCACACCTACAATCCCTACACTTTGGGAAGCTGAGGCAGGAGGATCACTTGAGGCCAGGAGCTTGAGACCAGCCTGGGCAACAGAGGGAAACTCTGTCTCTACAAAAATAAACAAATTAGCTGGACATGGTGGCATATGCCACTAGAGAGCTGAAGTGAGAAGATCACTTGAACCCAGAAGGGTGAGGTTGCAGTGAGCCCTGATGATATCACTGCACTGCTGCTTGAGCAGCAGAGCAAAACCTTGTCTCCAAAAAAGCACAACAATTTTCACACTGTATGCATGGTATCTCTTAACAGCACACAAATTATGTTACAAAAGTAGATCTCACAAGTATATTATTGTTTAGAAATAAACGATTCAATTGACAACATTAAAAGGAAAATTCATTATGCTCTGCAAAACAGGCAGGCATTTATCATAGATAAACACCTAAAAAGGAGTTCAATGTTTAATCTGTCATGCAACATCTAACCATTTTCGTCACTTACAACACTGATGAAATATTTATTACAAATACTTTCCAGAACAATCATACAGACCGGTGGTCAGCAAGTTATAAGCTATGGGTCAAATATAGCCTACCTCCATTTTTATAAACATAATTTTATTAAAACATTTATTACTCATGCTCATAATTTACATATTGCCTAATGTGGCTGCTTTCACACTGAGACTGAAGTTGTACAGTTGCCCTGCAAGGCCTAAGACATTTACTACCTGGCTCTTTATAATACAGACAACTAAACACCTGAATAAATAATCTTACTGATTTTTAGAGGCTAGCCTAGGCCAGACATGGTGGCTCATGCTTGTAATCCTAGCACTTTAGGAGACCAAGGTGAGCATTTCGCTTTGAACTTAGGAGTTTGAGACCTGCCTGGGCAACACGGCGAAACATCATCTCTACAAAAAAAAAATACAAAAATGAGCCACGCGTGGTGTCTCACACCAGTGGTTCCAGCTACTCTGGAGGCCAAAGCTAAAAGATCACTCGAGCTGGGAAGCTCGAGCTGGGAAGCAGAGGTTGCAGTGAGCTGAAATCGCGCCACTGCACTCTAGCCTGGGCAACAGAGCAAGACTATTTCAAAAAATAAAAACGAACCTAGGCTAGATGGCCAGGTCCTAACTCATAGAGCTCATATTCTACCTAGTACAGTGACAATGCGTATATGTAAACAACTTAAAATGCAAGATTTTAAAAGCTAAGTACTATAAGAAAGGTAAAGAGTATCAGAAAAAGGAAGAGATTCTTTCCAGTGAGGAAAATCAAAGAAGGTATTTTGAAAGAAGTAGCTTTGCACTGGATTTTGAAGAATGGCTATAATTTGGACATTAAAAAAAAAAAGCGGGGAGAAGAATTCCAGTGTAAAGAAAAACAGAGCTGTGAAAATCTGCGAACATGACAGTGTACTCTGTGTGGAGAAACAGGAGAAAATACTAATAAGCATATTAGGGGCAAAGCATAGAGAAGGTTTTCAAAGTCAACATTAGCAGTTTAGATTTTAAATATAATTATGTTCAGGACTAACTGAGCAACAGTGATTATAACGGTGCTTTAGGAAGATCAATCTGGCAACAATATCTGAAATAATTTGAGGAGATAGGTAATAAGGAATCTAGTTACGAAACAATTAAAATAATCCAAGAGAGACCAGGCATGGTGGCTCACGCCTGTAATCCTAGCACTTTGGGAGGCCAAGGTGGGTGGATCATGAAGTCAGGAGATCAACACCATCCTGGCTAACATGGTGAAACCCCATCTCTACTAAAACTACAAAAAATTAGCCGGGCATGGTGGTACATGCCTGTAGTCCTAGCTACTCAGGAGGGTGAGGCAGGAGAATCACTTGAACCCAGGAGGCAGAGGTTACAGTGAGCCAAGATCACACCACTGCACTCCAGCCTGGGCGACAGAGTGAGACTCAGTCTCAAAAAAAACAAAAATAATAATAATCCAAGAGAAAAGAATGAACATGGTGACAGTGAGACCAGAAAAGAGAGGATGGATTGGAAAATAAACAGATTAAATACATTACTATGACAGCAAAACCACTAACTTATGAATAGAGCGCAACATCAGAATATGCTTTCTTATTCATATGGTGTAAAAACTTTCACCCCCGTACCATCTCTCCCAGCTTGAAAAACAAAATGGTAATTATTTCTAATATGTTCTGATAATCTAAAAAAGAGGATCTACTAGGCCTGGCGTGGTGGCTCACACCTGCAATCCCAGCACTTTGGGAGGGAGGCAGGCAAATCCCTTGAGGCCAGGAGTTCAAGACCAGCCTAACATGGCAAAACCCCATTTCTACAAAAAATATTGGCCTGGTGGCACATGCCTGTGAGCTCAGCTACTTGGGAGGCTAAGGCACGAGAACTGCTTGAACCTGGGAGGTGGAGGTTGCAGTGAACTGAGATCATGCCACTGCACTTGAGCATGGGTGACAGAGCCAGACTCTGTCTCAAAAAAAATAATTAATGATAATTATCTTATGCTTAAATTATAATTGAAAGGGATGGACTACCACTTTCCCACTAAACCAACCCTGGATACAAGCACAAAACAAAAACAATTCATGTGCTAAGGCTCCCTCTGCTGGACCACTAAAGAGAAAATCTGATCTTAAATTTTGGGATCTTAAATGCTTTGGCTGAATTGATGAAAAGGATAGGTTGGCTTCATAGCAGCTCCTTTCCAGGTGTATCAAATACTCTACTCAGAGAATAAGAAATTATCTTTCTTCTATACTTTCCACAGCACTAATAACTGTTGCTTAAATTGTTGACTAATTATGAGAGATATTTTTATAGTCAAATCCCACAAATTTTTTTTTTTTTTTTGTGACGGAGTCCCGCTGTCACCCAGGCTGGAGTGCAGTGGCACGATCTCAGCTCACTGCAACCTCCACCTCCAGGGTTCAAACAATTCTCCTGCCTCGGTCTCCTGAGTAGCTGGGATAACAGGAGCCTGCCACTACGTGCAGCTAATTTTTGTATTTTTAGTACAGATGGAGTTTCACCATGTTGACCAGGCTGGTCTTGAACTCCAGACCTCAAGTGATCTGCCCGCCCCAGCCTCCCAAAGTGCTGGGATTATAGGCCTGAGCCACTGTGCCCGGCCCAATCTCACAAATATTTAAATATACTTAACTAAGAAATTTACTACTCAGTAAAAAAACAAGCTGGAATTAATCGGACTGATTTTTTATAGGTAAGGAAATTTTTCTAAAGAATAGTTTTATACTCTGTTCACTAAGATGTAGCTCCCTTGTCCATTGGCTTTGACTGGGCTCCACCAATGTAAGGCAGAGACGGTATACTGGAAGGTTGGAGAACCTTTCTCTCTACCTAAGACTGAATCTCATAAATGTTTCTGCTCCTTCTAGTTAAGTCCAGTTCCCACCAGGTCACTCTGTTCCCTAGTTTCTAATACCCACCTCCTACTTGTATCCCTCTATATATCACTGTTTGCTTCTTACTGCTAATCTCTGGATTGCCTTTTCATCTCCTTTTTGGCATCTCAAGTCTTCCACCACCTATGAAACCAATTCTCTGTATTAAAGTCCCACTACAGGAAGGAGGAAAAGAGGAAGAGCAGGCAGGAAGGAAAAAGCTACTGCAAAATGGCCCAGACCTATCTTTGCTTACTCTAGTGTACCCACTGTCTAGCTACCACCAGCCTCATTTCACAATGGAAAAGAAACAGCAGTAACATCAATAAACTCTCTAGATTACTTGTGTAAACCCATCCTTCTCAAACTGTGGCATACTGTGGTCATTTCATCTTGCTTTGTTTCTCTTTTAGAATCAGGATCTCCTTCTGTTGTCCAGGCTGGAAGTCCTAGCTCACTGCAGCCTCAAACCTGGGCTAAAGCAATTTTCCTCATCTCAGCTTTCTGAGGACCTAAGATTACCAGTGTGTGCCACCACACCTTTTTTTTTTTTTTTTGAGACGGAGTTTCGCTCTTGTTACCCCGGCTGGAGTGCAATGGCGCAATCTCGGCTCACCGCAACCTCCGCCTCCTGGGTTCAGGCAATTCTCCTGCCTCAGCCTCATGAGTAGCTGGGATTACAGGCACGCGCCACCATGCCCAGTTAATTTTTTGTATTTTTAGTAGAGACGGGGTTTCACCATTTTGACCAGGGTGGTCTCGATCTCTTGACTTCGTGATCCACCCGCCTCGGCCTCCCAAAGTGCTGGGATTACAGGTGTGAGCCACCACGCCCGGCCTTTTTTTTTTTTTTTTTTTTTTTTTTAAATAGAGACAGTCTCACTGTTGCCCAGGCTTGACTTGAACTCCCTAGCCTCAAGCTTCTCCCACCTCAGCCTCCCAAAGTGCTTGAGGGTACAGGTCTGAGTAAGCATGCCTGGCCATGATGCTTTGTATTATACAGTATGCCAGGATACTTTAAGGTGAAATGCAAAATAAGCATGTCCAATCTTTCTGTTGTATCCATAGTAAGTGATTTTTATAATTATTTGTGTATTAAACCACAAGGGTGCTAGAAAATTTAACAGCAAATGGACAATGGACGATTTAATGGTAAACAGTCTTCAACAAAATGTGTGGGACAACTGGATAATCACATGCAAAAGAATGAAGCTGAACCCCCTACCTCTTATTATAAAAAAAAAAATTCAAAATGTATGAAAGACCTAAACTTAAGAACTAAAACAACAAAATTCTTAGAAGAAAACAGTGTAAATCGGCCGGGCATGGTGGCTCACGCCTATAATCCCAGCACTTTGGGAGGCCGAGGCTGGTGGATCATGAGGTCAAGAGATGGAGACCATCCTGGTCAACAAGGTGAAACCCCGTCTCTACTAAAACAAAATACAAAAATTAGCTGGGCATGGTGGTGCGAGCCTGTGGTCCCAGCTACTCGGGAGGCTGAGGCAGGAGAATTGCTTGAACCCAGGAGGCGGAGGTTGCGGTGAGCCGAGATCGTGCCATTGCAGTCCAGTCTGGGTAACAACAGTGAAACTCCGTCTCAAAAAAAAAAGAAAGAAAGAAAACTGTAAACCTTGCAACCTTGGATTAAGCAATGGTTTATTCAGTATGACACTAAAGCACTAGCAACAGCAGCAAAAAAATGGACTTTCTCAAAACAAGTTTTGTGCTTCAAAAGATATTAAGTGAAAAGACAACCCACAGAACAGGAGAATATACTTATAAACCACATATCTAATAAGATACTAAAGGAACTCTTACAATCCATAATGACAATCCAATTTTAAAAGAGGTAAAGCTGGGCATGGTGGCTCACACCTGTAATCCCAGCACTTTGGGAGGCTGAGGAAGGCAGAACACGAGGTCAGAAGTTCGAGACCAGCCCAGCCAACACAGTGAAACCCCGTCTATACAGAAAATACAAGAATTACCCGGAAGTGGTGGCAGACACCTGTAGTCCTAGCTACTCAGGAGGCTGAGGCAGGGGAACTGCTTGAACCGGGGAGGCAGAGTGTGCAGTCAGCTGAGTTCAAGTCACTGCACTCCAGCCTGGGCTACAGAGAGAGACTCCGTCTCAAAATAAACAAATTAATTAAATTAAATTAAAAGAGATAAATGTGGCTGGGAAGAGTGGGTTGCACCTGTAGTCCCAGCACTTTGGGAAGCTGAGGCGGGAAATCACTTGAGGCCAGGTGTTCAAGACCAGCCTGGCCTATAGTGAGACCCCATTTCAATTAAAAAAAATTTTTAAAGAAAGGTATATGACATGAATATACATTTCTCCAAAAACTGAAAAATGTCCAACATCACTGGCCATAAGAGAAGTGCAAATCAAGTCCACAACTAGATACCACTATATATCTTCTATATAGCTACAATAAAAAGTAAGTGTTGGAGACGATGTGGAAGTGTCAAAACCCTCATATACTGCAGACAAGAATGCAAAACGATGAAAACGTTTGAAAACAATCTGACAGTTCCTTAAAAAATAAAACAAGGCCAGGTGCGGTGGCTCATATCTGTTATCCTAGCACTTTGGGAGGCGGAGGCAGGCAAATTGCCTGAGGTCAGGAGTTTGAACTAGCCTGGCCAACAAAGTGAAACCCCATTTCTACTAAAAATACAAAATTAACCAGGCATGGTGGCACATGCCTGTAATCCCAGTTAGGAGGCTGAGGAGGAAGAATTACTTGAAACAGGGAGTCAGAGGTTGCAGTGAGCCGAGATCACACCATTGCACTCCAGCCTGGGTGACAAGAACAAAACTCCATCTCAAAAAATATATATAAATAAAACCAGAGTTATCAGAGGAACCAGAAATTCTATTCTAGGTATATATCCAACAGAAATGAAAACAGGTCCATACAGAAAACCTACACACAAATATTTATACCACTATTATCTATAATTGCCAGAAACTGGGAAAAACCCAACTGCCTACCACTAATAAATAGTTAAATAATACAATGGAATATTACTCAGTAATAAAAAAGAGAACACATTACAAACTGAGAACATCATGCTAAGTGAAAGAAGTCAGACACAAAAGAAAGCCTATTGCATGATTGTATTTATATGAAATGTGCAGAATAGGCAAACCTACAGCAACAGAAAGATTAGTGGTTGCCAGGGTTTAGGGGTGAGGAAAATGGGGAGTGACTGTAACAGGTACACAGTTTCTTTCTGGGTGAGGAAAATGTTCTGAATAGTAGTGATGCCTGCACAACTCTGAAGAACCAGTGAACTGGGCCAGGCGCAGTAGCTCACACCTATAATCCCAGCACTTTGGGAGGCGGTGGCAGGCAGATCACTTGAGTCAGGAGTTCAAGACCAGACTGGCCAACATGGTGAAACCCCATCTATACTAAAAAATACAAAAATTAGCTGGGCAGGGTGGCTCATGCCTGTAATCCAGCTACTTGGGAGGCTGAGGTAGGAGACCTGCTTGAACCAGAACCTGGGAGGCGGAGGTTGCAGTGAGCCAAGATCACGCCACTGCACTCCAGTCTGGGCTACAGAGCGAGACTCCATCTCGGGGAGAAATAAAAAAGTGAACTGTACACCCTAAGAGTATATAGTATGTGAATTATATTGCAATATTTTTGTTTTAATAAGGGAAAATGACCAAAAAAAAAAAAAAAAGATCTTGCATAAGAATTCGTCTCTTTACCTTCCCAGATATTTGATGTGGCTTCCAGGTCCTATTTATTTCTGTGCTCTCTCTCTCATTTATTCTCACTGACCTCAACCTAGGTTGAGGTCTCTCACCTGAAAAAGGCTTCTAACAAGTATTTTGAACCTTATCATTCATTTCTACCATTCTTTGCTTTACAATTCAAGAGTTATCTTCCCAAGATAAAAGTGTGATATCACTGAATTACTCAAAAACTACCTAAAAATATAAAGTTGAAATTTTATATAAAAAATGTAAGGTACTCCACAATCTGGACCAATCCTGTTACAACCTCATTTGCAATATTTTTTCCTATACACCCTCTTCTCCAGCCACATTATTCCACAAAAATGCTTTGTACTTGTATGCCATTCTGTATTTTTTTGCTGTTCTCTCCCAACTGAAATTATTTCCACCTCTATATTTTTTTTCTGAGACAGAGTTTTGCTCTTGTTGCCCAAGGTGGCATTCAATGGTGCAATATTGGCTCATAGCAACCTGTGCCTCCTAGGTTCAAGTGATTCTCCTGTCTCAGCCTCCTGAGTAGCTGAGATTACAGGCATGCGCCACCATGCCCAGCTAATTTTGTATTTTTAGTAGAGACGGGGTTTCTCCATGTTGGTCAGGCTGGTCTCAAACTCGCGACCTCAGGTGATCGGCCTGTCTGGGCCTCCCTAAGTGTTGGGATTACAAGTGTGAGCCACCACACCCGGCCTCCACCTCTATTTTTGCCTATTGAAATCTAAACCAGCCTTGAAGGCTATTTAAATGTTTATTTCTGCCTTGATTTTCCTGCCACAGAGTGAATTATTTCATTCTCTACATTTCATTAACATTCGGTAACTCTATTATTAAAACAAGGCAAGACAGAAGAAAGAAGAGTACAGGTTTGGGGACCAGATAGGCCTGTGTTCAAATCCCAACCGTGCCACTTATTTTTCAACCACATGGCCTTGAACAAATTACTAACCCTGAGCTTCAATTTTCTGACATGTAAAATGAGAATAACAATACATCACAGAGTGATCCAGAAGAGCAAATAAAGTTTAATGAGCACATAGGAATCCTCACTATTTTAGTTTCCTTTTCAAATTTCAGTCTGCTTTATATTCTTGTTTACATGTCTGTCTTCCTCACTAAACTAGACACTGGTTGAAAGCAACACTATATATGGTCCCCCAAAAAACAGTTTAAAGGGTACAACATAATAAAAGCTCCCGCCGGAGGTCATGGCGCTCGCGAAGGCGAGGTCATCAGTTCAAGGCTAACCTGAGCAACCTCATAAGCTCAAACTGATTGGCAATAAATAAATAAATAAATAAAATAAAATAAAAAGCACATAGGCTACAGATGCAAAACTCATTAACTCTTAACCTATAGTAGGTATTAAATATTTATTAATGAAACAACATAATTAAATCAAAATTTGTAATTAGTAACTTCCTCAATATTCTATTTGAAAATATTGTAGTTGGCTACACAGAAATGGAGATTTAACTAGTAACCTTGATTCATTTCTTATGGTCCATTATTCGAAAATTTTATGAAGAAATTTTTAAAAAATGGAAGAAAAGTCACTGTTAAGGAGGAAAAATCCATTTTAAGAAAAATGTGATTCTACAACTACAAGATGGATCTGGCAATATAGTGAGTGGAGTAAGTTAGATATAAAAGTACATACTGTATCATTTCTTTTATATGAAACTTTGTAACAGGCAAAACTAATTTAGCAATAGAAATACCAGCACTTGTCTGGGGCAGCAGGTGGGGAGGTAGACTGACTCCAGGAGGGTATGGAAGACTTTTTGGGAGAGAGGGAAATGTTTAAATCTTGATTGAGGCATATACATTTCTCAAAAATCATCAACCTATATACTTAAAATATGAGAATTTTATATGTAAATTATACCTCAATTTTTAAAAAGCATGAGCCATACAGAGCCAACGTCTTCAAAAGTAGCAAAGAAATACCAAATATGTTCAATTATCTACCCATGCTATTATATAATAAAAACTGAAAAACAGCCAGGCGCAGTGGCTCATGCCTGTAATCCCAGCACTTTGGGAGGTAAAGTGGGTGGGTGAATCACCTGAGGTCAGGAGTTGGGAGACACACCTGGCCAACACAGTGAAACCCTATCTCTACAAAAAATACAAAACATTAGCCAGGTGTGGTGGCAGGAATCCCAGCTACTTGGGAGGCTGAGGCATGAGAATCGCTTGAACCCAGGAGACGGAGGTTCCAGTGAGCTGAGATTGCACCACTGCACTCCAGCCTGGGCAACAAGAACAAAACTCTGTCTCAAAACAAAACAAAACAAAACAAAAAAAAAACCCTGAAAAACAAGCTATTCTTCTGCCAGACCAAACAAAGTACCAGCTTAACTGATGGAAAGTTCTTTGTTTTAAGAAACATGCTGGGTGAAGTGGCTCAGGCCTGTAATCTCAGCACTTTGGGAGGCCAAAGTCAGTGGATCACCTGAGGTCAGAAGTTCAAGACCAGCCTGGCCAACACAGTGAAATCCCACTTCTACTGAAACTACCAAAAATTAGCCAGGTATGGTGGTGCATGCTTATAAGCCCAGCTACTCGGCAGGCTGAGGCAGGAGAATCGCTTGAACCCTCGAGGCAGAGACTGCAGTGAGCTGAGTTTGCACTGCTGTACTTCAACCTGGGTGACAGAGGGAGACTGCATCTCAAAAAACGAAAAAAAAAGTGGGGGCTGAGCGTGGTGGCTCATGCCTGTAATCCCAGCACTTTGGGAGGCCAAAGCTGGTGAATCACCTGAGGACAGGTTCAAGACCAGCCTGGCCAACAGGGTGAAACTCCGTCTCTGCTAAAAATACAAAAAATTAGCCAGGTGTGGTGGCAGGTGCTACTGGAGAGGCTGAAGCAGGAGACTCACTTAAACCTAGGAGGCAGAGGTTGCAGTGAGCCAAGACTGCGCCACTGCACTCCAGCCTAGGTAACAAGAGCGAAATTCGGAAGAAAGAAAAAAAAAGAAAAGAAGAAAGAAAGAAAGATTTAAAACACGGAGTATTAGAAAAGCACACATTTGCTGGGCACGGTGGCTCACGCCTATAATCCCAGCACTTTTGGGAGGCTGAGGCGGGCAGATCACCTGAGGTCAGGAATTCGAGACCAGCCTGGCCAAAAAGTAGCCAGGCATGATGGCAGGTGCCTGTAATCCCAGCTACTCCGGAGGCTGAGACAGAATTGCTTGAACCTGGGAGGCTGAGGTTGCAGTGAGTCGAAACTGCGACACTGCACTGCAGCCTGGGCGACTGAGCAAGACTCCATCTCAAGCTCTTTTTTAGAGCACACATTTGGGGTTGTTTCTGATATATAACCGTGGGTTTCACAGAAAAACACTGTTTTAGCCAGGCGTGGTGGCTCATGCCTGTAATCTTAGCACTTTGGGAGGCTGACCTGAGGTCAGGAGTTCAAAACCAGCCTGGCCATCATGGTGAAACCCCATCTTACAAAAAAAAAAAAAGAAAAACACTGTTTTGGCTGCTAAAATAGAAAATTTTTTGATGTTATTATAATACTATCAAGGGTAACTATTCACTACAATGATTATAACTGAGAAATTACATTTAGCAGACACTGAATTAAAAAAAAGTAGTGTCGTTAGGAACTGTTACATAGTGATCTTAGATCATGGTTAACAAATAAAAAACTGCTTTGCTAATAAAAATCTGTGGGAAATTGGTGACATCTTACTAACTCATAACTAAGGATCTTTACACCAACAATTTTGTTAAATCAATTTCAGTAGTCTGAAAAGACTGTTTGTTTAAAGATAAAGTTCACAGCTTTTAGAGGAAAAAAAATCTTTAAAAAATCGGTGGAGCTGCTTTCTTTAAACATTCCTTTTGATAATTCCGTAAATTATACTTCACTGTATTGACAAATAAAGGCAACGATATCAGTTACAAGTTCAATTTTTAAAAAATTTACATTTCCAACAATGCATGAGTAAAACAGGTTTCCTTACCTCATCATCATCATCAGAATCATTCCCAAACACTGAAGGTTTTTGCAAAACAGGGTGCAACTGCTGTGTTTTCTTTGGCAAAATAAGCCCATACCTGCATATATTTTTTTTGAAATAGAAATTAAACCGTTATGTTTAAATATTAACAAATAATACATCTACTATCTCTTCCACGTGAAGCTACCAAATCAGAACATATCATAAGCTTTATGAACACATTAACAGACTGCTTCTGCTTCTCAGTGATCTCAAAACTCTAACATGCCATAAGATTCTATAATTATTACTCTAAGCGATCATTTGTGGACACAGGCCAAACTCAAATACCATTTTTATCAATGAAGAGAGGTAAATAAAAAGTTTAGAAATGTTTAAGATGGCGAAGTGACAATAACATTTTTAAAAAAAGTGTAGAGGAAAGCTTAGTTCATGTCCACTAAAGATTTTTAAATACTTTAAATTATCCTTGTGGTCTAACTAGTCAAGAAAATGGCTAGGGTTTTTTTTTTTCCTACTGTGTACTTCAACAGTTTCTAAGAACTGACTGAATAGTGTAACTCACGAAAATTTTTAAAAGATTAACTGAGAACCCCAAGTAGCCATAGAGGCAAGTTCGCATTACACTTTATTAAGATCACGTGCTTGGCCTCGGGGCAGCTGAGAGAACCAACCCATCAGATTCAACTTGTTTAGTTTCTCACGTTTTGGCCTTTAAGATGCGGAGATCACGGGAGGCCGCATCAAAAGGGTTACACATCAAAAGTAAAACTTTCAGGTACGTACAGTATTTGTCTCTTTTGCGGCAACGTATACCCCAATTTCCTACATGCCTACCCTTTTTCTGTGGCTTCTCAGAACAATATTCCTAAAACGAGAAGGAAGGGCGGGAATCAGGACTTGAGCTTCTGCCAAGGAGAACAAGGCCCTCTAAGGAAGCCAGGAACTGTCTCTCTTCACACTGCCCCTGAGAGCATCCAAGCGGGGAGAAACTCAAGCGCGGGGTAGGAAGCAAGACTGAGGGGCCTCAGACCGAGCTTTTGGAAAATAGAAAAGTCTCGCTCTCTGCCCCTCAGCCTAACTTCCTTTATTTCCTCACAAGTTTCTCCCTCAAACTTCGGGCTTCCATCCTGGAAAATGTACGGGGGAGGGGATTCTATGTTCCTCAGGACTTCTCGTTTTTTCCCGTCTCTACCCCTGACGACACAGCCCCTTCACTTCCAGAGCATTTAAAACTCCTTGGCCAAAGAAACAGTCGCCGTAGTTTCTCATCTCCCAGCCTGACCCTAACTCCCGGATCACTCACTGCCTGCCCGGAATCGCCATCTTGCTCCCGTGTCCGCTGAACGTGGCCGACGCCGCCGTGACGCTAACGCCGACGACGTCACATAAACTCTCGCGCGGCTTTAGGTGGCCCGGATCCTGCTTATCGGTTGGATCTAGGTAGTTTGAGTCACTTCAGCGCTACGGGGAATCAGATCCTGCGGCCTCTGTTTTGTTTCTGAGCCCACTGGCTGCCTTAAAATCTGTAGGAGAAAGGAATGACCACGTTCTAGGCCAGTTGTTTGCAGAGTGTGATTCTGGGACCAGCGGCATCAGCATCACGGGAAATATTGTTAAAATGGCAAATTCTTGGGCCCCACCCTAAACCTGCCGAATCAGAAACTTTGGAGTGGGGCGAGCTATCTGAATTTTAACCAGTGGGTAATTTCTGATACTCAAGAACCACTGCCTTGGCTATCGATATCCGCCCCCCGCCCCCTTTTCCCAAGTGTTCAGTTTAACTGGTTCAGGATAATTAGGCGAAAAATGAAAATCCATGTGTTAATAATACCTTACGGAGGACCAAAATTAATAATACTGTTTGCAGTCCCACCGGGTAGAGGAATCAAGATCATATATGATACCTTTTTTTTCTTTTTTTCTGAGACAGAGTCTCACTTTTGTCTCCCACGCTGGAAAGTGCAATGGCACGATTTGGACCCACTGCAACCTCTGCCTCCCAGGGTTCAAGCGATTCTCCTGCCTCAGCGTTTCCAGTACCTGGGATTACAGCCGCCCGCCACCATGCTTGACTAATTTTTGTATTTTTTAGTAGCAGTAGGGTTTCATCATGTTGGCCAGGCTGGTCTTGAACTCCTGACCTTGGGTGATCCACCCGCCTCAGCCTCCCAAAGTTCTGGGATTACAGACGTGAGCCACCGTGCCCAGCCCATATGTGATATCTTTTAAAAACTCTGACCTCATCTGTGCACTCATTCACTCTTGGTTCATTGCAGACTAGTCTCAGAGCAGCCAAAGAGATCAATTACTGAGAGAAGGATGTTGAAATCTCCTACTATAATTGTGAATTTACTTCTGCTTTCAATTCCATCAGTGTGTGTCATGCATTTTGAAGTTAGGCATGTAAACATTTAGGATTGTTATGTTCTCTTCCATTAACCTCTATAGCATTACGATAAGAAGTGGCCCTCCTTATTCCTCTTTGTCTACTTCGTCTGCTATCAATATAACTAGCTTTCTTTTGTTTAATGCTAGCATAGTATATCTTTTTCAACCCATTTTAATCTATTTGTGTATTTATATTCAAATTGGATCACTTGTTGACAGCATATAGTTGGGTCTTGCTTTTTTATCTAGTCTGCCTGTCTCTTCCTTTTAATTTGGATGTTTAAAACATTTTTACGGCTAGGCACAGTGGCTCACACCTATAATCCCAGCACTTTGGGAGGCTGAGGCGGGTGGATCCTGAGGTCAAGAGATCGAGACCATCCTGGTCAATAAGGTGAAACCCTGTCTCTACTAAAAATACAAAAATTAGCCAGGCATGGTGGTACGTGCCTGTAGTCCCAGCTACTCGGGAGGCCAAGGCAGGAGAATTGCTTGAACCCAGGAGGCGGAGGTTGTGGTGAGCCGAGATTGTGCCATTGCACTCCAGCCTGGGTAACAAGAGCGAAACTCCATCTCAAAAAAAACAAAAAACAAAAAACATTTTCATTAAAGTGATTATGATTGCAGGCTGGATGGGGTGGCTCAGGCCTGTAGTCCCAGCACTTTGGGTGGTTGAGGCCAGCACACACAACGTAGCCAGACCCCCATCTCAAAAAAAAAAAAAAAAAAGTATGATTGGTATTTTTTTTTCTATTTTTCCAAACTGTGATTCAGCCTCCTTTGTTGGCTTATTGACCATACTTCTTTGCTTGTTATTTTTTTAAGCTGTTGCTTTAGGGTTTCTAATATATGTCTTTAACTTATCACCCTAAAGTCTACCTTAAAGTAAGAATCTACCACTTTGTGTATAGTATAAGAAGCTTACAAAAGTATACTTCCATTTTATCTTCTAGTTTTGTGTTGTTACCACAAATTTTACTTCTACCTATGTCATAAATGCACAATAAATTATTTTTGCTATAAAAAGTTGATTTGGGCCAGGCGTGGTGGCTCACGCCTATAATCCCAGAACTTTGGGAGGCCAAGGCAGGTGGATCACAAGGTCAAGAGATTGAGACCATCCTGGTCAACGTGGTGAAACCCCGTCTCTACTAAAAATACAAAAATTAGCTGGGCATGGTGGTGCACGCCTGTAGTCCCAGCTACTCGGGAGGCTGAGGCAGGAGAATTGCTTGAACCCAGGAGGTGGAGGTTCTGGTGAGCCGAGATCGTGCCATTGCACTCCAGTCTGGGTAGCAACAGCGAAACTCCATCTCAAAAAAAAAAAAAGTCAATTCATTTTAAAAAATATTTTCTTGAATGGGAAAAATATGTTTACCCACATATTTATCATTTCTGGTGTTTCCATGTCTGTGTAGATTCAGATTTCTATCTAGTATGATATCTTTTAAAATCTTTTTTTAAAAAGTTTGATTTAGCTCAGTCACCGCTGCCAGGTCGCATATGGTGTTCTCTTACCGCTCCGCTCCCCTGCTCCTCTGCTGGTCGCAATGGAAGAAGAAATTGCTGCGCTCGTCATTGACAATGGTTCTGGCATGTGCAAAGCTGGCTTTGCTGGGGACGACGCCCCCCGAGCCGTGTTTCCCTCCATTGTCGGGCGCCCTCGGCACCAGGGCGTGATGGTCGGCATGGGCCAGAAGGACTCCTATGTGGGCGACGAGGCCCAGAGCAAGCGCGGCATCCTGACCCTGAAGTACCCTATCGAGCACGGCATCGTCACCAATTGGGATGATATGGAGAAAATCTGGCATCACACTTTTTACAACGAGTTGCGTGTGGCCCCGGAGGAGCACCCCGTGCTGCTGACCGAGGCCCCCCTGAACCCCAAGGCCAACAGAGAGAAGATGACTCAGATCATGTTTGAGCTTCAACACCCCAGCCATGTACGTGGCTATCCAGGCCGTGCTGTCCCTCTACGCCTCTGGGCGCACCACTGGTATTGTCATGGACTCTGGAGACGGGGTAACCCACATGGTGCCCATTTACGAGGGCTATGCCCTTCCACACGCTATCCTGCATCTGGACCTGGCTGGCCGGGACCTGACCGACTACCTCATGAAGATCCTCACGGAGTGTGGCTACAGCTTCACCACCACGGCCGAGCGGGAGATCGTACGCGACATCAAGGAGAAGCTGTGCTATGTCGCCCTGGACTTCGAGCAGGAGATGGCCACAGCTGCATCCTCCTCCTCTCTGGAGAAGAGCTATGAGCTGCCTGACGGCCAGGTCATCACCATTGGTGACGAGCGGTTCCGGTGTCCGGAGGCGCTGTTCCAGCCTTCCTTTCTTGGCATGGAATCTTGTGGCATCCATGAGACCACCTTCAACTCCATCATGAAGTGTGACGTGGACATCCGCAAAGACCTGTACACCAACACTGTGCTGTCTGGCGGCACCACCATGTACCCAGGCATCGCCGACAGGATGCAGAAGGAGATCACTGCTCTTGCGCCCAGCACCATGAAGATCAAGATCATTGCACCCCCAGAGCGTAAGTACTCCGTGTGGATCGGCGGCTCCATCCTGGCCTCACTGTCCACCTTCCAACAGATGTGGATTAGCAAGCAGGAGTACGATGAGTCTGGCCCCTCCATCGTCCACCGCAAATGCTTCTAAATGGACTGCGAGCAGATGCGTTAGCATTTGCTGCATGGGTTAATTCGGAAGTATAAATTTGCCCCTGGCAAATGCATACACCTCATGCTAGCCTCATGAAACTGGAATAAGCCTTTGAAAAGAAATTGTCCTTGAAGCTTGTATCTGATACCAGCACTGGATTGTAGAACTTGTTGCTGATTTTGACCTTGTATTCAAGTTAATTGTTCCCCTTATTTGTTTAATACCCTGTACATATCTCTGATTTCAACTTTTAGTACATGTGGCTTGGTCACTTCGTGGCTGAGGTAAAAATGTGCTTGGGGGCAGACAAGTCTGCCTTGGTGAGTGCATGGCCAGCAGTCTCTGAGCTGTGCAGGGTATTCATGTGTCAGGGCTTAGTGTTCTGGGATTGCTCTAGAGGTCGGCAAGGGCTGCCAGTCTGTCAGGGTGGGAAAGTCCAAGCCATAGGACCCGGTTTCCTTTCTTACCTGATGTTTTCCTGCCAGAGCACCATGGGCTGTTACTTGCCTTGAGTTGGAAGCGGTTTTCATTTACACCTGTAAATGTATTCATCCTTTTAATTTATGTAAGGTTTTTTTTTGTACACAACTGTCAATTCTTGAAAGAGATAACAAATTTTGGTTTTCTACTGTTATGTGAGAACATTAGGCCCCAGCAACATGTCATTGTGTGAAGAAAAATAAAAGTGCTGCCGTAAAAAAAAAAAAAAAAAAAAAAGTTTGATTTAGCTATAATTCACATATTTATTCATTCACAATTCATTCATTTAAAATGTACAATTCAGTGGTGTTTAATATAGTCAATGAGTTGTACTACGCTCACCATAATCAATTTTAGATTTTTTTTTTTTTAGACAGAGCATTGCTCTGTCGCCCAGGCTGGAGTGCAGTGGTACATCTTGGCTCACTGCAACCTCCTGGGTTCAAGCGATTCTCCTGCCTCAGCCTCCCAGATAGCTGGGATTACAGGCATGCACCACCATGCTTAGCTAATTTTTGTACTTTTAATAGAGATAGGGTTTCGCCATGTTGGCCAGGGTTGTCTCAGGTGATCCACCCACCTCAGCCTGCCAAAGTGTTGGGATTACAGGCATGAGCCACTGTGCCCAGCCAATTTTAGATTATTTTTAATAACCAACAAAGAAACCATGTGCCTATTAGTCACTCCTATTTTCCTCCAAATCCCCCAGTTCTAGGTAACCATTTTATGTCTGTGGACTTGAAGTTCTATCAGTTTTACTTTCATGTATTTTGCAGCTCCATTATTAGGTGTATAAATGTTTAAGATTATAATTTTCTTAATCAACTTTTCATTATGAAATAACCATTATTATTATAATATTCTTTGCTCTGAAATCTACTTGTGTAATATTGTAGCCATTCCAGTTTTCTTTTGACATTAACTTTAGGGAAAGAAAAAGAATGTACAGGAATGGAAAATAATTATAATTTACAACATAGGTAAGCTCTAAGTAGCATACATAATCTTGATAATAGAAACACTGAATATTGATCTATTCTAATTTAAATTACCATGTAATAATATTGGGAAGAATGGATGGGAAGTGTGTGTGTATGTTTGCTGAGGAAGGAGCTAAACCTTTGTACTGTATACTGGGAGATTGATAGTGCCTAAACCAGAAAAGCAAAAGTAACCACACATGAGTGTTATTTAACAATCTAGGGGTAAATGTCAAAACCACAGCTAAAATAGGGGTTGGCAAACTTTTTCTGCAGTCAGATAGCAAATAGTTTAGCCTATGTGGCCCATATGGTTTTTGTGGCAACTACTCAACTCCCAACACTTTGGGAGGCCAAGGTGGATAGATCACATGTTCAGGAGTTCGAGACCAGCCTAATCAACATGGTGAAACCCCATCCCTACTAAAATACAAAAAAAAAAAAAAAAAATTAGCTGGGCGTGGTGGTGTGTGCCTTTAATCCCAGCTACCCAGGAGACCAAGAGAGGAGAATTGCTTGAACCCCGGAGTCAGAGGTTGCAGTGAACCAAGATCACACCACTGCACTCCAGCCTGGGTGACAGAGCAATACTCTTTCACCAAAAAAAAAAAAAAAAAAGGGGGAAGAAAGTAGTTGACTCAGAAGCAAGGTAAATAGAGGTAAGGTAGGCTGGGAAATGCTGTGGTCTCAACAGATCTTGTATAACAAATGACTCTATGTAAGTATGTGTTACTTTGCTTAAAATAAAGAGTAAAAAATAAAGCCCCTTGCTTGAAGAGACTGAATGGGGAATTCATTACCCATAATTACCCAGGGGAAAACTCAATATCCTAGATAATTTGAGTTTTTGAATTGGTATATTCTGTATTCTTCCATTGCCTTTGGGACATACTGATGGAATCATGAGATTTTCCCAAGGCTAGAAGGGACCGTTTCTCAGATGCAGTGTTGTAGAGTCTGCAGCAATGGTGGTAATGCAGCAGTGAATAAGGGCACAGAGAAGCCTCCTAACATTTTAGAACCCAACTTTTGAAACTTTAACTGGAAATGCTGTAAGAACAAGCTGGGTGAACCAGTAAAAGATACCATCATCAATACTACTATCCTTGTGGTTGTTATACAACAGAAAATTCCGATTATCTTAAACTTACAGAAGAGTTGACTAAATTGGATCCATTTCTGAAACTTGTGGATCTTCCATTTAATCTTTTGACACTAGTGTTACTAATATTGACTTCACTACTTTCAATCTCTGCTTCTCTTTGCATTCTTTTCCCCAAGCAACTACTCACACCTTTTCTCAACCTACAGTTTCTGCTAACTTGTAGTGTCATGAAGGCAGTATGCAGCAACTTCCTTTAAGGCCTGTCATGACACCTTTGCCTCTCTAAACACTTAATTTCCTTTTAGACACTGCTCCCATTGCTGTTTCCCAGTTTGGCTTGTCCATGATTTGGGTGCTTTTTATATTAGGCCGTTTCACAAATTGGTCTCACTTTGGTAAGGTGCCTAATTCAAACAGCTGTGGCTAGTGAGGCAATCATGTAATGGCCATCTAGAGTTGCCTCATCACTTGATGTCTGTGGGCAGGACAATCTAAGCTCAGACAGTAGATGGAGGAGAGGTTAAATATGGTTAATGACAAGGAGATGGTACACCTACTGAGGGTAATAACCAAGCTTAAGGGTAGAGAAATTAGGCAATATTTATTTATTTATACATTTAACAAATTTGACCAAGAAAAAGGTTATGGAACTGGGCAGCATTCTAGACCAAAGGTGCTTTACAATGCCCCCACCTCCAAAGTGGTGCTATGTTTATAACCAGAAAACAGGCAAAATAGGCAACATTTAATTCATTGATCTTGTCGGTTGAAAGAGGTCTTTTATTAAATGTGTATTGATTGTTACTTTAATTTTTTTTTTTTTAACTTCTAGGTTCGGGTACATGTGCAGATTTGTTATATAGGTAAACTTGTGTCATGGGGGTTCACTGTACAGATTATTTCATCACCCAGGTACTAAGTCTAGTACCCAATAGTTATTTTTTCTGATCCTGAGGGAGGTCTTTGTAACAAGACTATGTGGGAGAGTAAGAGTATGGTGTTAATGATGTAGGGTGGAGTTTTGTGGGAGTGGTATTGCATAAAACCTCATATATGAGAGTAATGCACAATTTTTAAATTACCTTCAAATGTTCTTCTGAGTTAGAGGATTGAGAATGTCAAGAAATTCAGGGCACTTTTAAATTAAGAAGAAATTGGCTAGGTGTGGTGGCTCACTCATGCCTGTAATCCCAGCACTTTGGGACGCTGAAGGGGCGAATCACTTGAGGCCAGGAGTTCGAGGCCAGGATTTCAAGATCAGCCTTGTCAACGTGGTGAGATGTCTCTACGAAAAGCACAAAAATTAGCCAGGCGTGGTGGTGCACGCCTGTTATGCCAGTTACTTAGGAGGCTGACACACGAGAATCACTTGAATCTGGCTGCAGATTTTAAAGTAGTTTTCAAAAGAATGACAGCATGATCATTAGCTTAGTAAGAAAGTTGGAAAGTGTCAGTGAGATTTCTAGGGTGCTGGCAAGGGCAATAAACCAGAAATTGGGTGCTAGGTCCACTCTCTCTGCCTCTTACACCTGTTGTGAACTGGGCGACTCATTTATAAAATAAAATAGATAATCTCAGGACTACCTACTTTATAGATTATTGGAAGAATCAAATAAGCTAGTATGTGAAACAAATTAAAGTCCTATGCAAATGTATGATATTTATTATCATGTTGGAAGCCATTTAACTTAATTTCCACGATAATGGTTAAAAACATAGCATTCTGCAAAATCTTTCCTTCCTTTTTGCCTAAAATGCCATTTATATTCATAGTGAACTCTGTAAACTTGTTCTGAAGCTATCAGGATATGTGGTTATCTGTTTAATATCTTCAAGAACATTGTTCCTAGCAATGTTGCTGTGAATGCCCTGAAAAGCCCTCTTCCAAATATGAAACAGGCATATAGGTTAAAACTGGGCATGTGATCATCCAAGAGACAACAACTGGTAATAACACTGCCCTCTTATCAGAAAAGGTTAAAAAGGGATGGCCAATCTCAAATTATAAGATATTTGGAACACATCACATTTTGTCAGTCAATCTAATAAAGAAAATAAAGTTTAATTTCCCAAAATTTTATTAAAACTGGACTCTGTCATCAGATATCTTATTGCCAAGATGAAATCTCACCACAGAGCAGGAAAGTTTGTCGTAATAACAAGTTTTAAACAAATATAAATTCTTTTTGTAGTTCTTGAACTCAAGAGGTTTTTATCATTAAAAAAGTGTTTTCTATTTTCCGTGAGTTGTGGACATTTTCCCATAGGAATTTCTGTTCATTAAAATGACTTTTCAGTACCCCATAAATATGTACGCCTACTCTGTACTGACAGAAATTAAAAAGTTAAAAAACAAAAATGACTTGGGGCGGGGAGAGGGAATAGGCAATGTTTAGATCAGTCTTTGAAAAATTAGAAAAACAATTCCCAGTCGGTTTCTTAAAAATCTTTATTACTTGGTATTCTTTTGATATATCTTTATTATTTGATATTCTTTTTTTCTAAATCCTCAGTTGTTACTTTGAACCTTATAAGAATGAAAAATAAAGGACCCAATCAACCACAACAGTTCCACAGCTGATACAAAGCTCAAAGTGAAAGGAAACATATTCTGTAACATACTTAAATACATTTGGCTATGGCTACCTTCGCTGGATATTTTTTGGCTAAAGTTCTCCTTTAGTAGCACTTTTGGGTTTAGAAAGTGCTGAGGTAAATGTTAGGAGCAGAAGACGTTTATGGGTACTTCTTTCGAATGGAAAATATTGTTAACAAACAAAACTGAACACAAACAAAGGATTCTAAGTACAGAACGTATTCCATTATCATCCATTATCACTTCTCTTGCAAACCTTCCCCTGGCATTTTTGCATACATATAATTGTCAGTCTTGGAGGGCAATGGAGGTGTAATAGCACTATTTAGTTTTCTGGTTATCTTGGTGAGAGCTGAACAGATGTGTATCCAGTGGTATAGATGTTCAATGACAACATTACCAAATTTCCAGACTTCAGTTCGGGAATGACCTGCATCAAGAAAAAAAGTAAGGGTGGGTAGTTTTGCACTTTACTATTAAAATTATGAGTTCCAATATTATGATTAAGATTCATTAGATATGTTTTGAGTTGAAACCAAGCAGAATCTTGTGTAAATATGTAATTACAGGAATGTGGATAAATTTTGGTATAGTCATACAATGGAATACTTAACAGCAGTTAAAGAATTAGAGCTATTTGTATTCATGAATAAATCTCAAAATATTCAATACACAAAGTAAGTTATAGAATAATATGTACTTTGGGGCACAAACAGTTTTAAAACCTGAAAGATAGTGTTATATTATTTATGGATTCATTAGCATATAGTAAAAATAAGAAATCATGCATGAAACTAATACCAAATTTCTGATAGTATTATCTCTAGGGAAAGAAGAGAAGACAGTGGGATCAAGGAGGGATAGAAATCCTCAGCTGTTCCTATAACGTTTTATTCTTTAAAAAGTCTAACTCAAACATGACAGAATACATATAGAAACATGGCTATAGAATATAGCTTCTTAATGACTACACATGTGTTATTCTCTATACTTGTATGTTTGAAATATTTCTTAATTAAAAATTATTAAAACTAGTAACAGCACACCATTATATGTTTTAAGTTTTTTAAATTGAAGACTGTTAAACTGTCATTCATAAAAGTTGCTTTTTCCCAGAAGTCAGTGACTAATATTCAGATAGAATGGTCCAATGGAAAGACTATAAAGAGTTGAACAAATGTGGGTTCCAATCTTGGCTCTACACCAATGAGTTTTGTCACTTAATTGCTCTGAGCCTCAGTTTCTTCTTCCATAAAACAAAATTGTAAGAATTGTTTTTGTCTTTGGAGAAATTAAAAAACGATCATGGCTCACTGCATCCTTGACCTACCAGGTTCAGGTGATCCTCCCACTTCAGCCTTCCAAGTAGCTGGGACCACAGGCTGAGAAAATACATGTGAAGATCTGTCACAGAGGTAGTTGCTCAAAAATCTTAACTACCGGCTGGGTGTGGTGTCTCACACCTATAATCCCAGCACTGTGGGAGGCAGAGGCTGACAGATCACTTGAGGTCAGGAATTCAAGACCAGCCTGGCCAACATGGTGAAACCCCATCTCTACTAAAACTACAAAAATTAGCTAGGCATGGTAGCAGGTACCTGAAATCCCAGTTACTCAGGAGCCTGAGGCAGGCAGGAGAATCTGCTTGAACCTGGAGGTAGAGATTGCAGTGAACTGAGATCATGCCACTGCACTCCAGCCTGGGCGATAGAGGAAGACTGTCTCAAAAATAAGTAAATAAATAACTACCCCCTTTTTCTTCAGATGCCTCTCACCCACAGGTCTGTTTTACTCATTTTTGTTATTCCTAGTGACTGAGTGTCTAACCCAATAAATGTTTGCTGATTTGAATTGAATAAACCATTTAGTTATATAATTGAGTTAAAGATTTATTTATTTTAAATAATAGAGACAGGGTTTTGTTTTTCTTGTTGTTTGTTTTGTCTTGTTTTGAGTCTTGCTCTGTCACAAACTGTAGTTCAGTGGTGCGATCTCAGCTCACCGAAACCTCCACCTCCCGGGTTCAAGCAATTCTCCTGCCTCAGCCTCCCCAGTAGCTGGGACTACAGGCGCAGGCCACCACGCCTGGCTAAATTTTGTATTTTTAGTAAAGACGGGATTTCACTATGTTGGCCAGGCTGGTCTCAAACTCTGGACCTCGTGATACATCCTGGCTAACACAGTGAAACCCCATCTCTACTAAAATTACAAAAAATTAGCAAGGCATGATAGCAGGAGCCCGGAGTCCCAGCTACTCGGGAGGCTTAGGCAGGAGAATCACTTGAACCCAGGAGGTGGAGGTTGCAGTGAGCCGAGATTATGCCATTGCACTCCAGCCTGGGCGAGAGACTCTGTCTCAAAAAAAGTGGATACAATTTTCTAGAATTCTCGGTTTGAACACACACACGCACAGGCACACACAAGTGAACATGCATACACGCACGCACAAAGGCACACCACCTTGGCATTACCTTTTCTCAGTCAATTGTAAATGTTCGATAAATGTTAATTTGAAACATTAAGGAATAATGAATTAGGTTTTTAAAATACTAAAAGTCTTTCCAGATTATAGCTCAGTAACATTAGTGAGAATTACGAATATAAAAAAAACAGATGCTGGTCATGAGATCACATTCAAAATACCTGATTCATCTCATTTTATGGGCAATACTAGGCCAATCGACATACATTCTTAAAATATTGAAGGTGCATTTGTTATAATTCATCTCTCCTGTTAATTAGTTTTACCTGCAAGGTAAAGCTACAAGTTTCCAAAGATTAATTTATCTTAATGTCTCAATGTTATGAAGCTAAATAAAATAAAATTTACGCTAGGACACTCTTTTTTTTTTTAAAAATAAAGAAAATAAAGACGGGGTTACACCATGTTTGTCAGGCTGGTCTTGAACTCCCGACCTCAGGTGATCCGCCCGCCTTGGCCTCCAAAGTGCTTGGATTACAGGCGTGAACCACCGCGCCTGGCCCCTAGGACACTCTTAAAGTCCTAATTATCGGAGACAAGACAGCTTTGCTGCTCCCCTCAGCTTTTCTTCTGTCCTTCCCTAATCCCCATGAAGAGCTCTATTCCTTTGACGCCTGCCACTGTGTTCTTATCTGAACATCCACAGGAGCAGACGCCCATCTGCAGCCTTTATTAAGCCAGTCGCCATTTCCATGGTGATGGTGATTCAATGACACGAGGATGGTAGGCGAGGTCGCTCTCTTTCACAGGACCCTGTTGCTTATTTCCTGTCTCATTGTTACCCAGATAGAAGCCCCGAAAGTGTCTGGGCGGTGGTTCCTGTTTCCCTGTCCTTTCCAGAAACTGCTGCGTTAACCACCGGTTCTAAAGATTACTCTAATGAGCCTCCAGCGCTCTGCTGGGTTCCCTATTAACAGTTGAGCGTTACTGCCCTCTTGTGGTAGATACGTGCCGGATCTTTGCAGCTTTGCCCACGAGAGACCCCGTTCACACAGACTTAGTAGTTTTTTCAAGCAGATATATACTTCTTTTATAACCATAGAAATTATGCTTTTTTTGCTTTGCCTTGCAGAAGTGTATAGTAAATTATCTGAATACATCTTAGCTATAGAGAGTACTGGGTCAACCTTTGAATCTATTTATGGACATTAGTTCAGAAACATGGTATTTGGTAGGTTCTAGTTTAATCAAACTTTTAATTATATAGTGAATTCATTATGCTAGAAACACTGGGCTATAGTAGGGTATTTCTGAATTAAAGCTCCATTTATGGATCCCTGCTTTTAGCAATGGATTAATAAACTAAATATTTTGGGAATGATGGATAATTGGTATAGACAGGCAAAGCAAAAAGAATGAAGTAAGCTTCAAGTACAAAAACTAAAATGTAACTGCTCTTTTCAGCAACGAACTCAAGATCAGCTGCATTTTTTGACGTTCCTCTCCTTCATTAGTTGTCTTAGTTTGAGTTCTCTTATTTCTATTGCTTCACATACACCAAGTCATTCCTTAACATGACAGCCACACACAATGAACTGAAGGTGCTGCAGGATTAGAAGGGTGTGTGGATGAAATTTTTCTTTTCTTTTTTTTTGGAGATAGAGTTAACTCTTGTCACCCAGGCTGGAGCGCAATGGCACAATCTCGACTCACTGCAACCTCTGCTGGATTCAAGCCATTTTCCTGCCTCATCCTCTTGAGTAGTTGGGATTACAGGCGCCTGCCACCACACTCTGCTAATTTTTTTGTATTATTAGTAGAGATGGAGTTTTACCATGTTGGTCAGGCTGGTCTCCTGACCTCAGGTGAACCACTCCCCTCAGCCTCCCAAAGTGCTGGGATTATGGGCGTGAGCCACTGTGCCAGTCGTGCATGCAAATTTCAATCAATTTTCTGTAGGCAGGAGAAATATATTTGCTATGGCAATCAGGCACTTAATATGTCATTGTTAATTTAACGTGGTCCAAAGGCACTGTAGAGTACTGCCTCCCAGATTTATCAGGAAAAATATCACTGTTATATGGGGAGTTAAAAACACATTTTTCTTGAGTTATCAAAGTTTGGGAGGAAGTTTGTTCCAGGAGGAATGCTGAGTTCTTGCAGGTATATTAATTTTATTCCCATTGCAAGCATAATTTCTGTATAATATCACATGTAGTGACTTTTTAAATAATGTAGCTATAAATCAAATCATGTGTATATTGAAATCAATACAAATTATCTTTACAAAATTTATAGTTTAATGTAGTGGTCTTCAAACTCTTCCGATCATGTACCTCTATCAGTAACAAACATTGAGCATGAGCCCCAACATATGCATATTTATTTATAGATTATTTATTTTAAAACCTTTATTTATTTAAATATGGGGTTTCTCCATGATGGCCAGGCTGGTCTTGAACTCCTGACCTCAGGTGATCCACCCACCTCGGCCTCCCAAAGTGCTAGGATTACAGGTGTGAGCCACTGCACCCGGCTAAAACTTTTTAATGGAGTTTCGCTCTGTTGCCAGATTGGAGTGCAGTGGCGAGATCTCAGCTCATTGCAACTTCAGCCTCCCAGGTTCAAGCAATTCTCCTGCCTCAGCCTCCCGAGTAGCTGGGACTACAGGTATGTACCACCACACTCAGCTAATTTTTGTATTTTTAGTAGAGACAGGGTTTCACCTATTTTTAATTGTTTTAAACAAAAAAATAGAAGTTAATAATGAGTTTAAACCATTATAAAGAAAAGTCCTAAGAATAAGGAAAAAAAAAGTCCTTTGGCCGGGTGCAGTAGCTCACGCCTGTAATCCCAACACTTGGGAGGCTGAGGCAGGTGGATCGCTTGAGTCCTAGAGTTCAAGACCAGTTTGAGCAACATGGTGAAACTCTGTCTCTACAAAAAATACAAAAATGAGCCAGGCGTGGTAGTGTGGGCCTCTAGTCTCAGCTACTAGGGAGGCTCAGGTGGGAGGAGGGATGATCAATTCACCCAAGCCTGAGATGGAGAGGTTGCAGTAAGCCAAGATCATGCCATGGTACTTCAGCCTGGGTGAGAATGAGACCCTGTCAAAAACAAAAGAGAAAGAAAGAAAGAGAGAGAGAAAGAGTCCTTTGGTATTTTCTTTCTTTTTTTTTTTTTTTTTTTTTTTTTTGTCTTTCAGTGTCTCAACAGAATCATCTTTGATATTTTTCTTGCATCCTAGAGATAGTTTCTTTTTTTTTTTAACCTTCTGGGGTGCTTGTACTTAACTTTGGAGATCACTAAGTTAAAATATGAAAATTTAACAGATAATGCTTTTCTAGATGGTTACATGCATTCAATATTGCTACATCTGAAATTCCTACTAAGACTAATATAAAGGAAAAGAAAGAAGAAAAGAAAAAGACATAAGGGCTAGGCATGGTGGCTCATGCCTGTAATCCCAGCTTACTCAGGAGGTTGAGATGTAAACTCCGGAGTTCGAGGCTACAGTAAGCCATGATTACACCACTGCACTCCACCCTGGGTGACAGAGGGAGACCCTGCCTCTCTAATTGATTAAGAAGACATAAAACACAACAATAGAAAGATCAGGAATAAAAGAAACACCAATATTTCATTCCTACTGCTGTCTCTTCAAAGTCCCAACAACTTCCTTTCCCAACTTCCTCTCCCATTCTTACTCTGGCTGATAACTCTGCTTTCAGCTTCGCTGTAAGATTAAAGCAATCAGAAGGCAACTTCCTTAGACTCCCACCAGCACACCCACCCACTAACTCTCATATGCACCCACGTCCTCTGTCCTCCTGCTGTCTTAAGCCAATTCCTCCCTTGGTGCGGTAGATCCAGGGTAGGCACATAATTCACTGTTCAAATTGGTACACCTGAGTGAGAAAGAGGACGCTCACTGGGCAAGTCACCAGGACAACAAGCAAAGACTTGGGCTGTTCCAAGGTAAATATAGGATGTATGGTTACTCTAACATCAGCCCATTCTCTCTCAGTGTTTGAGGACATTGCTTCAGGAATTCTTCTCTATCTTCAACATTGTCAGCTTGTTGCTTTCTGCAGGATTTCCCATCAGAATCAAACCTATTGTTACCTCTCCCATCTCAGAAATGAAATGAAACTTTTACCCCATTTCCTCCTCCGGTTACCACACCATTGCTTTTCTCCCCTTTGTGGCAAAACATTCAGAATTGTCTACTTAGTCTTCCCACCCAGGAGACTTTCCTCCCTTTTCCAATCATCTATTCACCAATGAATCCCAATTTTATGGCCGGGCGCGGTGGCTCACACCTGTAATCCCAGCACTTTGGGAGGCCAAGGCAGGTGGGTCACAAGGTCAGGAGATTGAGACCATCCTGGCCAACATGGTAAAACCCCGTCTCTATTATTTAAAAAAAATATATATAGCCGGGTGCAGTGGCTCACGCCTATAATCCCAGCACTTTGGGAGGCCAAGGCGGGTGGATCACGAGGTCAAGAGATCGAGACCATCCTGGTCAACAAGGTGAAACCCCGTCTCTACTAAAAATACAAAAATTAGCTGGGCATGGTGGTGCGGGCCTGTAGTCCCAGCTACTCGGGAGGCTGAGGCAGGAGAATTGCTTGAACCCAGAAGGCAGAGGTTGCGGTGAGCCGAGATCGCGCCATTGCACTCCAGCCTGGGTAACAACAGCGAAACTCCGTCTCAAAACAAAACAAACAAACAAACAAACAAAATATATATATATTTTGAGAAAGAAAAAAGAAAAAAATCTCAATTTTATGTCTCCAGCTTAGACCTTTCTCCAAACTCCAGATTTATTTAACCACCTACATATTCACATCTCTACTTCAGTACATCAAAATCTGAAACTTCATCTCCCTCCCAACCAAAGCCTGCTCCACCTACGGTGTTCTCCATCTCAGCTGATGGTAACTCCATCCTTCCAAACCATGGAGTCAACCTTGGCTCCTGTGTTTCTTTCTCATTCCACCCTCAAACTCTCAGGATATATTTTGGTTCTGCCTCTCAAATATATGTAACATGACCACTTTTCACCATTTCCACTGGTTCCATCCTCATCTCTCATCTGGATTCCTGCAATAGCTCCTCTAGTTGGTCTCTCTGCGTCTCTTCTTGACCTCCAAAGTGTCTTCTCATGACAGCAGCAGGGCGATCCTTTTAAAACATGGGTCATATCATTCCTCTGCTTAAAACCTTACAATGGCTGTACTTCACTGGGCATTGTGGCTCATGCCTGTAATCCCAGCACTTTGGAGGACAAGGCAGGAGGTTCGCCATAAGCCATAAAAGTCAAGACATTATGATGGACTTGAAGACCCTAGTTGAGTCAGTCCTCCATTACCTCCTGAACTCATCTCCTTACTTATCTCCTATTCTGTGACCCTGCTTCTGACACACTGACTCCTTTGTTGCTATTTGAACAACTGGTTGTTCCTGCCTTAGGGCCTTCACATTGGCTGTTTTATCTGCCTGGAATAATCTTTTTCTTTTCATTCTTTTTTATTTTCTTATAATACAATATCCTCAAGCAACACCTGGAATACTCCTTCTACAGTCATTCATATGGCTGATTCCTCTGCTTCCTTCAAGTCTTTGCTTAAGTCTCACCTTCCTGATGAGGTCTACCTGACTACTCTATTTAAATTTGCAGCCTGTGCCTCCTCCCTGTCTCCCATCCGTGCATCCACTGCCTTATTCTGCTTTGCATTTTTCCACCATAGCACTTATTTTCTACCATAGTATATAATTTATTATGTTTATTGCTTATTCTCTGCTCTCCCCTTTAGAATGTAAGCTTCTTGAGGGCAGGGGTCTCAGTCTATGTGGTTCACTGTTGTACCCTAGGAACCTAGAACAGGACCTGGCACATGGATAGCACTGAGGTAATTTTAGTTGACTGAAAGACAAAAACAACAAAATTTGAGAAGTATAATGCAGATGAAGAAGTGGTAGCAGACAGGAGAAAAGTGGAATCCTAAATCGGTAGTGGAGAAAGCCTAGAACCAACCTTCTGTATATCTCAGAATCCTCAAAGGATTCAGAAAGGTTTGTTGAAACTGTTTAGGAAAGAGTTAGGAGAAAACACATAGGGATTTTGAAGACTGAATCTAGAAGATCCAATGTCTGTATAATAGGAATTCCAAAGACAGAATACAGAAAAAGGAGGGCAGGGCCACCACCAGCCTTATAGGTCACCTTTGTGAAAGATGAGAAAAACACACCTACTGTGAGTGAATGTGCTCTGTCGGCACACAGCTTGGTGAATGAGAAAGATGCTCCTTCTCCAAGCAGATGTAGCTTCAGGTTAAGGCACACAGTCTAGTAAATGGAGTCTGGAATACATTTTGGTCCCCACCCACCTCCGCAGCAGAGCACCTTTGTGCAGTGTACGAACTGCACAGCCATAAGTAGCAACCTTGATGCCATGGAGGAAATCATCCAGCACTTAAGATCTACATTTCACAACTGAAAAAGCCAGCCCAGCCAGTACCCAGATCAATGGATGAAAACAGACCCATAAAAAGGCATGTTATTATAACATTTGACAGCTTTAGGGATGAAGGGATGATTCTACAGCTTCTGGAGAGAGATAAACCAAAGAAAGGTCACAGCAATTTAGAAAGGCTTCAGACTTCTTCTTTTTTTTTTAGAGAGAGATGGGGTTTCACCATGTTGGCCAGGCTGGTCTTAAACTCCTGACCTCAGGTGTTCCACCCGCCTCGGCCTCCCAGAGTGCTGGGACTACAGGCATGAGGCACCACGTGAAGCTGGCTTCAGACTTCTTAACAGCAATCTTTACCTTTTTTTTTTTTTTTTTTAACAGATTGAGTGTTACTTTGTTGCCCAGGCTGGAGTGCAGTGGCATAATCATGGCCCACTGCAGCCTCAACCTCCTGGGCTCAGCTTCTTGAGTAACTCGGACTACAGGAATGTGCTACTACACCTGGCTAAGTTTTTCATTCTTGTGTGGGGACAGGGTCTCACTATGTTGCCCAGGCTGTCAACAGCAATCTTTAAAGTTGTATGACAATGAAGTCTTTTCCACAAAAATTAAACATAGAGTTAGCATATGCCTGCACTCCAAAAGTATATACACAAGAGAAACGAAAATATGTTTACACAAAAATTTGTAAACAAATGTTAGTGGAGGCATAATTACAGTAGCCAAAAAGTGGAAACAACCTACAGGTGCATCAATTGATAGATGAACGAACCAGAATGTGGTCTATCATGGAATATTTTTCAGCCACACACAAAAAATGAAGTACTGATACAAGCTAGAACACAGATGGACCTTGAAAACATTACACTGAGTGAAAAAAGCCAGATACAAAAGGCTACCTATTTTTTGATTCCATTTATATGAAATGTCCAGAGTAGGTAAATCCACAGAGACAGAAGGTAGATGAGTGGCTCCCAGGGGCTAGAGGGAGAGGAGAGGAAGAATGACTACTAATGGGCACAGGGTTTCTATTCGGGGGGATGAAAATATTCTAAAATTAGATAGTGGTGATAATTGCACAATCTGGGATATATATTCAAAGCCACTAAATTGTACACCTTAAAATGTACAAATGGTGAAATTTATAGTATGTGAATTATGTCTCAGTTTTTGAAAAAGACAATGGAAAGCCAGGTGCGGTGGCAGCACTCCTGTGGTACCTACTTGGGAGGCTGAGGTGGAAGGACATCTTGAGCCCAGGAGCATTTTTTTTTTTCCTATAGACAGGGTCTTGCTCCATGGCCCAGGCTGGAGTGCAGTGGTGTAAACATGGCTCCCTGCAGCCTCAGCCTCCTGGGTTCAAGCAATCCTCCCACCTCAGTGTCCTGCATAGCTGGAACTACAGGCACGTACCACTACTCCCAGCTATTTTTTTTTTTTTAAGTTTTTTTGTAGAGACAGGGTCTCACTATGTTGCCAAGGCGGGTCTTGAACTCCTGGGCTCAAGTGATTGGCCTGCCTCAACCTCCCAAAGTGCTTACAGGCATGAGCCACTGTGCCTGGCAAGCCCAAGAGTTTTTAGTCCAGCCTGGGCAATACAGCAAGACCCTTTCTGTTAAAAATATATAAAATTTGGCAGGGTGCAGAGGTTCACACCTGTAATCCCAGCATTTTGGAAGGCTAAGGTGGGTGGATCACTTGAAGTCAACAGTTCTGGACCAGCCTGGCCAACATGTCAAAACCCCGTCTCTACTACAAATCCAAAGAAATTATCCAGGTGTGGGGCAGGCATTTATAATCCCAGCTACTCGGGAGGCTGAGATAAGAGAATTGCTAGAACCTTAGGGGCGGAGGTTGCAGTGAGCTGAGATTGCACCCCTGCACTCCAGCCTAGGCAACAGAGTGAGATTCATCTCTCACTCTCTACGTGTATGTGTGCGTGCGCGTGTGTGTGTGTGTGTACTTTAAATAAAAATAAAAAAGTACAATAGAGCAACGTCTTCAAAATTATATTCCACAGCAAATTAGAAACCAAATATGAGGACTGAATAAAAACATCTTCAGAAATGAAAGGTCTCAGAACATTTACCATGTATACAACATTTTCTCAGAAAACTACTGAAGGTATGTCAGCTGAAAACAAGGGACTAGACCAAGAATAAACCAAGAGAATGCCAAATTAAATTTCTTCAATAGCGGCGAAGTGAATCTCAGGAAGGCAGCTGAGTAGCAGATCCTGGGGACGGGCAAAGACTTCAGATAGAGAAAGAATTGAGGGCTGGGTATGGGTGGTTTACATCTGTAATACCAGCACTTTGGGAGGCTGAGGCAGGAGAATCCCAGGAAGTCAGGAGTTCAGGACTAGTCTGGGTAATACAGTGAGACCCCACCTCTGCAAAAAATAAAACAATTAGTTGGACATGATGGCATGTGCCTATAGTCCAAGCTACTTGGAAATCTGAGCCAGGAGGATTGCTTGGGTCAAGGTGGGCAAGGTTGCAGTGAGCTGTATTATGCCATTGTATTCCAACCTGGGTGATAGAGTGAGGCTGTCTCTTTAAAAAAGAAAAAAGAAAAGCAAAAAAAAAAAGCAGAGGAATCAAGATCTCTAGAAGAGATGGCTTTGGGAAAAGAAAATAAATTGAAACTAATAAATTACTTGATAGAACTGTCTTATGGGAGAGGCAAATGGACAGGTTGGGAATTACCAAGAAGTACAAATATAACTAAGAAAGTTTAAAAATAAAGAACAATTATTTACTTCAGAAAAAAAAGATGAGGAATAAAAAAATGCTGCAATGCTCAGCTGTGTATGATATTTTCATAGGCAAAATCATGTAAACATTGCTTTTTTATTTAACCCCAAATTATAAATATAGCTACATTGGGAGGATGGGGTAAGAGAATGGTAGTATAACAGAGCTAAATCTTCATTTATAACAAGAGGAAATTTATTGATAAGATTTAAAATTGATGAATCAAAAGACAGCAATATGTGCACAATAGAAATAGATGTGCAAATGCCAAGAAGAAACAGTGAAAGAACAAAAATCGTTGCCTCTGGCAGGGTGAACTGAAGAAAATGCAAGAGAAGATATGGGCTAGTGACTCTTTTTAGGCATTTAGTTCTATGTGACCTTTTCAAGTACTTTAATAAAAAACATAAGACTGGGCTCAGTGGCTCATGCCTGTAATCCTAGCACTTTGGGAGGCTGAGGCAGGGGGATCACCTGAGGTCAGGAGTTTGAGACCAGTCTGACCAATATGGAGAAACCCTGTCTCTACTAAAAATACAAACTTAGCCAGGCGTGGTGGTGCTGCCTGTAATCCCAGCTACTCAGGAGGCTGAGGCAGGAGAATCTCATGAACTGGGGAGATGGAGGTTGCAGTGAGCCATGACTGGGCCAATGCACTCCAGCCTGGGTGACAGAGCAAGACTCCATCTCAAAAAAAAAAAAAAAAAAAAAAAAATACTGTTTCAGGATAAAAGACAGTTTTAACATCCACTAAAATTAAAAAAAAAAAAAATAGAGTGTCAAGTTAAATAGAAAAATGTTCTTTTTTTTTTTTTTTCTTTTTCAAATGAAGTCTTGCTTTGTTGGCCAGGCTGGAGTGCAGTGGTGCAATCTCGGCTCACTGCAACCTCAGGCTCCTGGGTTCAATCAAGCCATCCTCCTACCTCAGCCTCCTGAGTACCTGGGATTACAGGCGTATACCACAATGCCGGGCTCATTTTTTTTTTTTTTTTTGTATTTTTAGCAGAGATAGGGTTTCACCGTGTTGGCCAGCTGGTCTTGAATTTCTGACCTCAAGTGATCCACCCACCTTGGCCTCCCAAAGTGCTGGAATTACAGGTGTGAGCCACTGTGCCCGGCTAGAAAAATGTTCTTATTGAACTGATTTTTTTTTCTAGAGACAATGTCCACTATGTTGCCCAGGCTGGAGTGCAGTGCTATTCACAGGCACCATCACTGTGCACTACAGCCTTGAACTTCTGGTCCCAAGAAATCCTTGTGCCTCAGCTTCCCAAGTAGCTGGGACCACAGGTGCATGCCACCATGTTCCACTTCTCATCAAGCTCATTTTTAAACGTCTTTAATCAGATATCAAAGTAGCAGTGGTGTTATCTATGCATGTAAAACTGTGTTTAGTTGTTTCTCTTAATAATTACTGTTAGAAAACTTCAAAATTTAAATCACAAGAAGTGACAAGGAACATAAAGAGAATGGCTGGTTTGATTTTCTTTTTCCCTCTGAATAACTTGGAACCCAAAAGGCAGGGATTTTGCATGCATGGGAAATAGGTCTAGCATCCAAGCCCAAGAGTTTTACCCAGAACAGAGTGTTATACCCTTCTCCTGTGCATTGTGTGAGTACTTGTTTGATATCATAACTCGTAACTAAAAGGGCTTTTTAAGGGGCTCTTGCCAGTACAAATGAAATCTGTTCGCAAGATGAAATGATATTTCCTCCTCCACGGCCTAAAATCTGTCAGCAACTTGTAAATAAATGGCGCACTCTTAGCTCTCCGTTAAACCCAAGTCTAGCTAAGATGGCAAGTTGTTTCCTATAAGGAGCCAACAATTCCCATTCAAGATGACTAAGTCCAAAAAGACAGCAGAGAACTCTAATTGAATCCAAACCAATGTTAGCATATGGAAGGTTTACATGAATAAGACGGAACAGTGTTCTTGGCGTCTTGTTGTCCATTTTGGCTTGACCCATTTAAAAGAAACAGACTCATCCTCAGAGTTGCAGATTCAGTGCTGTATTCCTAATTGCTATTTCTGGATGGTTGGTAGAATCATTACACCAAGGTTCCTGTCAGGTCCTTAGCTGGGCAGTGGGGAGTTAAGGAATGAGTCATATCCCATTTCTGTAATGGAGTTGGGGGAGCATGGCACTCATGAGAGCCACCATGGTGGTGGCAGTAGCAATTAGGGAAGGATCTCCCAGGGAAGGTGAATTTTGAAGATAGAAGATAAAAGTTAATCAGGACTGTGAGTCCAGCAGTCCTCCCCTGCTGATGGGAAGGCACCTTCCTTCATTTTCACCCTTAGAGGATCATGGTGTGATTTTATTTAGGAAGCTGGTTTCTTAACAGATGGTGACAGTACTGAGGCTCTGGCTGCTTTGGCAGAGTTGGAGGTCTAGGACCCGTGTAGGAGAAGTGGAGGGCCTGGGACACTCCTGCTAAGACCAATGTCTGTGGACTTGTAAACACTTGGATTTAGAGGAGGAGGTATGGTCACTTGGCAGAGACACAGGTTCTAGACAGAAAAGTGATTCTGGTTACACTTGCAATGAGGGACAGCTCTTCTTGCCTCTGGGTCTAAGAACGTTTCCAAGCAGGCAACATCTGTCTAAAACTCCTGGGAGGGAGATATGGAACAGATATGGGGCACCCTGAACGACCAGGTAAGGCTGGCAACAGCAGTCCAAGGTGGAATGGGGAGAACAGGTCCTTGAGGAGGTGGTCAAGTCATGAATCTCCAAGTAGAAGAGACCAACTACTAGGGGTATCTTGGCAAAGTGACAGAGAATAGCAGGCTACTGATGTACTACTGCATACACAGCTATCTGTGAGTGCTCACTGGAGTCACAGGGTCTTCCACAGGGAGTATGTCAGCAGCACTCACCTGCAATGGCATAGTCTTAGGAGTTCAGGCCTGCTCAACAAAGCTACCCAATGTTTCTTCATAGTAAGTAACTCAATCAAAAGGCGGGACACAGCTGCTTAGAGTTCCGTCAGTATAATGATAACAACAATAATAAAACCTCCTTTTCTTTGTTGCTGTTTTTGAGACAGGGTTTCATTCTGTTGCCCAGGATGGAGTGCAATGGTATGATCACATTTCATAGCAGCCTCAACCTCCCGGGCTCAAGTGATCTCCCACCTCAGTCTCCTGAGTAGCTGGGATTATAGACATGCACCACTACACACAGTTAGTTTCCGTTTTTGTTTTTGTTTGAGACAGACACTCTGTCCCTCAGGCTGGAGTGCAGTGACACAATCTTGGCTCACTGCAACCTCCAGCTCTCAGGTTAAGCGATTCTCCTGTCTCAGCCTTAGGAGTAACTGGGACTACAGGTACGTACCACCACACCCAGCTAATTTTTGTACTTTTAGTAGAGTTGGGGTTTCACCATATTGGCCAGGCTGGTCTCAAACTCCTGACTCGTGATCCACCTGCCTTGGCCTCTCAAAGTGCTGGGATTACAGGCGTGAGCCACCGCGCCCGGCCAGTTTTTGTATTTTTTTTTTTTGTAGAGACAAGATTTTGCCATATTGTCCATGCTAGTCTCCAACTTCTGGGCTCAAGCAATCTGCCCACCTTGGCCTCCCAAAGTGTCGGGATTACAGGTGTGAGCCACAGTGCCTGGCCAAAAATATCCTTTTCTTGAACTAGGATGAAGTGGGAGTGAGAATATTGGCAGCAGAAGCCCTAAGAAAGTATGGGCACATTACCAGCCCTAATTCTACCCTTTCAGTAAAATCAATAGTTTGGAAGGCTAGGTGTGTTAAGAGCTATGCTATATGGTCTAGCAGTCTCTGCCTGTCACAGGCTGAATCTACAGATATTATTAATGACATTTATTTCTGGGTAGATTCATGGAGTAGTGCCCTTAGTTAAAGCTGCTGGACCAGGTAAACTCCAAGCAGCAGATTGCCCTGGCAGAAGACTCCTCTCCTTCTGGCAAGCATAAGGCACCCCAAAGAATTGATCTCCCTTTCCCTACGCAGGAAGCTTAGAATGTCCTGATATAATTCCATCTGAAGGAGAGAGGGTTGGTATCTGGGTGACCTACGAACTTTTTTGATTGCTGCGAAGACTGGTAACACTACAGGCTCAGCGGTGGTGACTGGGGGCTATTTTTCTGGCTGAGTCCTGCTCCGTTAACTGCAGTTAGTATTTATTCCACCAGAGGGCATTGTTGGAAAGCAGAAAGTGATGGGGAGCGTTGGTGGTCAAGGCTGCTCAGGAATCAGCTAGGATAGTTCCCTGTGAATCCAGAAACCCTTCCGCCTTGCTCTGGAGCCTCCACAGATAGTAGGAGAGCGGGAAGAGGAGGAAAGAGATAGGTTTAGTGAGCAATTTCTACAGAGCCACTTTCCCAGTTACAATTATTTTGCATAAGTAGCAAAGAAGAAACAGAATTTAAATGAATTCCTCATCATAGCTGAGGCCTCTGGTGGGAGAATAGGGTCAGCGGAGGACCTTGGGCCTCTGTTTGTGTATTTTCTCTCATATGTGGCCTATTCCCTGTGGCCAAAGAGCTAATCGCCTTCTTCAACCTGAGAGCCTCACTGCGCTCCATTCTTGGTGATTCTCCTCCTTGAAAAAGTCTTTTATTTTCCTTGGTTATTTATTGAAGCTAAAGATAGCCTTTTTGCTTAACATTTCTATTCTCATTGCTTAACATTTCTATTCTCATTTGTTTAACATTTCTATTCTCATTTGGTATTTGCATTAAAAAAATAAATAATGCACATGTAGTCAATGAGTGATAGATAGATGTGCTTTTGAATTCTCGTGTGTGGCACAGACAGTGACTTCGGAGAATGATGCAATAGATTTATAGCGTCCCTCCCCTTAGAAGAATTACAACTATTTTCTCCTAAAAACTGAATTTGTGAGCTACTTCCTTTATCCTAATAAAAATCTCTTAATCACAACCGTGTTTTATTGCTGTTGGTATAGATTTAGGCTGTAATTAAGTGGAAATTTACCTCTGACATATTCATCGATAAGCTGTACATTAACTTCCACATACTTGGCAGTTGGATCAAAGGCACAAATATTGTCGACTAAATATTTGTTAACATACTGTGAACAAAGAACAAAAGAAAATTTATGGGCTCACCAGCAAGCAGAAATACAGTTCGACAGCTTACATAATTCCATTTATATAGATTTTAAAACAGGCAAAACCAACAGATGGTGTTAGAAGTCAAGATGATGGTTACCCGCGGGTAGGGCACGGTAACTCACATGCCTGTAATCCCAGCACTTTGGGAGGCCGAGGTGGGTGGATCTCCTGAGATCAGGAGTTTGGAGACCAGCCTGGCCAACATGGTGTAACCCTGTTTCAACTAAAAATACAAAAAATTAGCCGGGCATGGTGGCACATGCCTGTAATCCCAGCTACTCGGGAGGCTGAGGCAGGAGAATCGCTTGAACCCAGGAGGCGGAGGTTGCAGTGAGCCGAGATCGCACCATTGCACTGCAGCCTCGGCAACAAGAGCGAAACTCCATCAAACAAACAAATCAACAAAAAAAGATGATGGTTACTCTTTGGGTGGGTAGGGTGAAGGGATGATGAGGAAGGGTACAAAGGAGAGCTTTTGGGATTTCACAGGTGTTCTATTTCTTGATCTAGGTCTGGTTACATGAATGTGTTCCACTCTGTGAAAATTCTTGCATTTATATTCTTATGATTTATGCAACCATAATTTGCACAGCTAAATTTGTGTAGGCGATTCTTCAATTTAAAAGGTTTTTTTTTTAAAAAAAAAACTTACAAATTTACATTTATCCCAACTTCCAAGGTCACTTGAAAATTCCAACTCTGGATGAAAGAACAAGATAACCGCCTTCAGGATGTCAGGCACTAGTTCCATGTTGGCTTCCAACTCCGTGGACTTGCTGTCTTGAGAATTTGGCTTTGCTAGAGGAGTAATGTCATAGAGCAACAGTGACACAAATTCCATGGGATTGAGTAGCTGGATGCTTTCCTGTAGCTCAAGCAGCATGATTCGGAAGAAGAGAATTCCTGCTCGCTGGACTTCCCCAACATTTTCAATCTCTGGAATAGCAAAATGACAGCTCACATTGCTGTTCAGTCATATGCATTACCTTTTTCATAGGATTCTGAACATATTAAACTTTTTTTTCAAGAGAAGAAGACAATATCCTTTGGTTTTAAACAATCTTAGTTTCTCTAGCCATGAAATCAAAAGAAAGAAATGAAATCACTGCTGGTGAAGCTCACAGGAAGAGGCTTTGAGAAAAGGCAAACACTTGGGTTTTAGAGTTAGACCCTGATTTGAACACATGCTGGCCCCCTTATTAGTCTATTGTCTCTCTGAATATCCTTTTCCTCTTCCGTGAGAATGGGCTCAATCCCTACTTCCTTAGCTGTGAGAATTGGATAAGATGATATGTAAAAGTGCTTAGTTGCAGGCATTACACATAGCGAACACTCAAGAGACATGAATTTTCTCCTTTCTTCTTATTCCACTCTGTAACAGTTTCAAATCTTTTGGCTTAATCCCACAGAGTGTTACTCTTCTAATTCTATTCACTCCATCATAGGAAGCCAAAGGTTTCCATGCCTTCTTCTTCCCTCCCTCTCTCCAAGCTGGCATTGCACTGAAAGTAGCCTAGTGGATGTGGAATCACAAAAACTGGAGTCTAGTCTTGGCTCTGCCACCAGCTTGCTATTGGACCTTAGATAATCCGCTTTATCTGTAAAACGAGATGTTCTGTTCAGTTGTGTGTAACATAGTGGGAAGAGCACCTAAACCTGGGTTCAAATCCAGCCCTCACCATTTCTTAACTGTGTGATGTGGGGCAAGTTGCTTACTTTCCTAACCTGTAAATGGGGTATCACTATTAACCTCATAGGGTTATGGTAAGGATTAAATAAAATAATATCTGAGACACATAATGGGGGCATTTAATAATTGCTAGTTCTAGCTTGCCTTTATGAGCCCTTCCAGTTCTAAAACTACATGGTTCTAATGAAGAGAATGTGATTCCAGGCTCTTTGCTTGAATTTGTAGATGTTACTCATCAGCACAAGACTGCATAAGGGAATTCCTTTTACATGGAAAGATCTGTATATTGTAATAATTCATTTTAGAAAATGCATATTTCATTGCACTGCCCGTGATTTCCCCAAAGCCTATTTATTAAACCTGTGAATTTAGACTGATGCCACATGAACAATACCTAAGATATGTTTTTTCTCTCTCTCTCCAGAGAATTCGCCAAGTATTTCATAGCAAGCCATTTGAACCACTTTCATCATTTTCTGCAGATCTTTATACTCTTGATACAACAACATCCTATTTCGGCCAATGTTAAAATCGAGGACTCCCAGAGCCTCTCCTGTTCTCTCACGAAGTGGAACTACTATGTGGGTTTCTCCACAAGCAGAGGCCAGTACAACTTCTGAACTGTCTGTACATTTGAAGAGGAAATCTCTGAAACCAGAACCAAATAAGCACAAGGATATTAAACATCTGCCTGTTCATATAGTTCCACCCAAACATACTGAATTACTCCCTTTTGTGCCTGCCTCATTTCCACCACACCAGCCCTTCTTGCTGTTTTATCTGCCTGAGAAGAACTCTAGCCCTTGATTTCCTGTGCTTGTCAGTCTGCTCACTCACGTCTCTGCTCAAACATCCCTCAGCAGAGAAGCCTTCCCTGACCACCCAATCTCAAGTAGCAGGCAGAGCCCAAGCCACTCTCCATCATGATACTCTGCTTCGTTGTCTTTACTTATCTGAAGGTGTTCATGTTTTTGTTTACTTATTGTCCATTATACTTTGGTTGAATGCCAGCAGAAATGATGAGTGTGTTAGGTCGGGTTCCCTAGAAGCAGAGCCTGAGACAGGGATGCTTACGCAGGTGATTTATTGAGCGAGTGTTCGCTGGAGAAATCTGTGAGAGGGACTGAGGGAAACAGGATAGAGAAGGGAGAGAAGCTAAGTAAGAATGTAATTTCACGTGAAGTCTAGCCTCCGCCTCATTCCAAGGGGAGCTCTGGAAGGTCAATTGTACCAAAGAATCTGTCCCACCTTGAGGCAAAGGGAGGGGTCTTTTGTGTCCTAGCACTAGTCAGTCATTGGCTCTAAGCTGCCCTGGGTGTGTATGGGCAGTTTGGGTTGGGGAGTGTTTACACATCTCTTAGGTGAAGGGCTCTAATAGCTCAAGGGCACTCCTCCAGAGAAAGTTATGGTGTGAGCCATTACTTGCAGCAGTGCCTACAGCAGCTGGTAAAAAGCATTTTGGGGATCTGGGTAGAGCATCTACAGCATCTGCCTCAGTGAAAGACTTGAGATTTTCATGGAAATGTAGTGGCTGCTTCTTTCTCTTGGTGAGGCACAGACACACCTCTTTTTCTTTCTTTTCGCTTTCCCCATCTACATTAATTCTGATATGGCATTTCTTTAAGGTATTTGTAAAAAATTGGTACTTTGCATAGCCTCAAAAACACATCTATAGTTTGTAATATCAATCCTACAGCAACAGTTAAGATTATGTCCTTCTTCTGCCATTCCCGCCCCTTGCTGCTGTTGATCCACCACTTTGTGTTGTGTTTTGATGATTGCCATAGTAATAATGCATCATACTAAGCTTTCCAGGCATAACAATAGAGGCTGATTGTCAACTGACTTCCTCTAAAGACATCTGCTGTAAGTTACACACAAGAATCCAGGGCTATGGGTATTACAAGGACTTCTATAAAACTCTTGACCAGCACAAGGAATAACTATGTGGAAAAGAGCTTGAGATTGAATGAACGTTCTGGTATGAGGCCAAACTAAAATTTAATTAACATATGTAATTAAATGTTGAATTAGCCTACTAGTCTGAGATTACTGGGTTACTGCCTTCTCGGCAACACTGACCCCCGAAAAAGCAGTCATTCCCTTTTGCAATAGGTGTGTTCTCAGTTAAGACGTTTTACATTTGTACACAGTTCAGTAGTGTTCCTTGCATTTGACAGGTGAGAGTCATTCTAAGTAATTTAGAATTGACTACTTATTAAATACAACATGCTCTGCCTTCTCTCCAACTCTGCCCCTGCATGTCTTCTTTAAATAGAAAATACACATTTACAGACTTGCTAACATTAAGAAATGAGCTCCGATGAGTGATATGAATGTATTATTCATAATTATGGTGGTTTTTTGTTGAATTCCATATTTACCAGGAAATTCATGGAAAATAAAACAATTTCATGCTTTAATACATGCAATTTTAAAATAAAATGCCAATGAAATCTGTTTTAAAAAGGACTTGGGGAAGGCTGGGCACCATAAAGAGACTCTGTCTCTAAAAAAAAAAAAATTAAATTAAATTAGCTACTCTTAGCATCTGCTTGTGTCCCAGCTATTTGGGAAGCTGAGGCAGGAGGTTAGCTTGAGTCTGGGAGTTTGAGACTGCTGTGAGCTATGATCACAGCACTGCACTCCAGCCTGGGTGACACACTGAGACCCCATCTCTCAAAAAAAAAAAAAAAAAAGGACTTGGGGGAAAAAAGAGCCAGTATGTCCCATGCAGACAACATTCTGCAGAAATTTTTCTTTAAAAGCCCATCAGAATAAAATTCAGTGTGATCATTAGAGAAATGCAAACCAAGGCAGGCCACAGTGGCTCACACCTGTAATCCCAGCACTTTGGGAGGCTGAGGCAGGTGGATCACAAGGTCAATGGTTTGAGACCAGCCTGACCCAACATGGTGAACCCCATCTCTACCAAAAATACAAAAATTAGCCAGGTGGGGTGGTGCGTACCTGTAATCCCAGCCCCAGCTACTTGGGAGGCTGAAGCAGGAGTATCACTTGAACCCAGGAGGCAGAGGTTATAGTGAGCTGAGATCATGCCACTACACTCCAGCCTGGGTGACAGAGCAAGAACCCATCTCAAAAAAAAAAAAAAAAAAAAGAGAGAGAGAGAGAAATGAAAATCAAAACTGCAATGAGATATCATCTCATGCCAGTCAGAATAGTGATTTTTAATTCAAGCAACAACAGATGCTGGCAAGAGTGTGGAAAAATAGGAATGCTTTTACACTGTTGGTAAGAATGTAAATTACTTTAACCATTGTGGAAGACAGTGTGGTGATGCCTCAAAGGCTTAGAACCAGAAATACCATTTGACCCCACAATTCCATTATTGGGTATATACCCAAAGGAATATAAATAATTCTGTTTTAAAGATACATGCATATGTATATTCATTGCAGCACTATTCACAGTAGCAAAGACATGGAATCAACCCAAATACCCATCAATCATAGATTGGATGAAGAAAATGTTGCACTGCATATGTATGTTCATTGTGGCACTGTTTACAATAGTAAAGACTTGGAACCCAACCCAAATGCCTATCAAAGATAGACAGGACAAAGAAAATGTGGCACATATACACTATGGAATACTACACGGCCATAAAAAAGGATGAGTTTTTGTCTTTTGCAGGGATAGGGATGAATCTGGAAAACATCATTCTCAGCAAACTGATCCAAGAACAGAAAACCAAACACTGCATGTTCTCTCTCATAAGTGGGTGTTGAACAATGAGAACACTTGGACACAGGGAGGGGAACATCACACACTGGGGTCTGTTGTGGGTGAGGAGCTAGGGTAGGGATCGCAGGGGGTAGGGAGATTGGGGAGGGATAATATTAGGAGAAATACTTAATGTAGGTGACAGGGTGGGGATGGAGGCAGAAAATCAACATGGCATGTGTATACCTATGTAAAAATCCTGCAAGATCAGCACATGTACCCCAGAACTTAAAGTAAAATAAAAAAAAGAAAGTATTGTACATATACACCATGGAATACTATGCAGCCATAAAAAGGAATGAGATAATGTCCTTTGCAGGGGCATGGGTGGAGCTGGAAGTCATTATCTTCAGCAAACTAACACAGGAACAGAAAACCAAACACTACATGTTCTCACTTATAAGTGACAGCTAAACAATAAGAACACCTGGACATGGGGAAGGGAACACACTGGGGCCTGTCATGGGGGAAAGGGGAGGGAGAGCATTAGGAAAAATAGTGAATGCATGTGGGGCTTAACATCTAGGTGATGGGTTGATAGGTGCAACAAACCACCATGGTGCAAGTTTACCTATGTAACAAACCTGCACATCCTGCACATGTATCCCAGAACTTAAAATACAATTAAATTAAAAAGAAAGAATAAAAGTCAGTGTGTATGAGCAGAGCCAGAAACTGTGTCTTTCAGATCTACTACTGTACCACAAGGATGTATTCTGGCAAACAAAACGGACATGTCTCATACCTGAAGATGCATGACTTCCTGTTGATGGTAGGAGGATTTTTGTGGATTTCTGTTAGACCCCGCTGCCCTGTAACCATCATGCTGCGTAAAACATAGTCTGAATCCTTGAAAAGAGGAAGACATTTCATTAGAAAGGAGTAATTAGACCTCATACTTCCATTACAGCTTTTGGGGACAGATAAAGAGAAAAAAATAGGAAAGCTTAGATGACCTCTGGTTTTAAGGACAGTGACATTTTACTTAGTATCATTAAAGAACAGGATAAATGTTTTTTAATGGACAAACTTATTTTACATAATTATGATAAAACTGTGTGTTTATTGTTTTCCTGATGTTAAAAGTGCATTGTAAAACACTTGCAAAATACAGAAAAACCCAAAGAAAGTAAATACGCCAAACACATTCTCTAAGGATGTCTTTGTCCTCACTACTTCACCAAAACTCTTCTGGTCAAGGTTACCAGTGGCTCTCTCATTTCAAATCCATTGGTAAATCCCCAGTCCTCTTGGAAGCACTTGATTCAGTGAACAATTCCCTTCTTGCTTTACTTTCTTTTTCCTTCCTTTTTTTTTTTTTTTTTTTTTTTGAGATGGAATTTTGCCCTGTAGCCCAGGCAATGGCATGGTCTCAGCTCACTGCAACCCCTGCCTCCCGGGTTCAAGCAATTCTCCTGCCTCAGCCTCCCGAGTAGCTGGGATTGCAGGTGTGCACTACCACACCCAGCTAATTTTTCTTTTCATTTTTCTTTCTTTCTTTCTCCTTTTTTTTTTTTTGAGACGGAATCTTGCTCTGTTGCCAAACTGGAGCACAGTGGCACAATCTCAGCTCACTGTAACCTCCTCCTCCCGCGTTCAAGCAATTCTTCTGCCTCAGCCTCCCAAGTAGCTGGGACTACAGGCATGTGCCCACCACACCCGGCTGATTTTTTTATTTTTAGTAGAGATGGAATTTCACCATGTTGGCCAGGATGGTCTTGATCTCTTGACCTCATGATCTGCCTGCCTCGGCCTCCCAAAGTGATGGGATTATAGGCGTGAGCCACCAAAACCCAACAATTTTTGTACTTTTAGTAGAAACAGAATTTCATTATGTCGGCCAGGCTAGTCTTGATCTCTTGACCTCATGATCTGCCTGCCTCGGCCTCCCAAAGTGATGGGATTATAGGCATGATCCACCAAAACCCAACAATTTTTGTACTTTTAGTAGAAACAGAATTTCACTATGTCGGCCAGGCTAGTCTTGAACTCCTGATCTCATGATCTGCCCATCTCGGCCTCCCAAAGTGCTGGGATTACACGCGTGAGCCACTGTGCTTGGATGATTTACTTTCTTCACTTCACTACTGGGGACACTCTCTCCTGGTTCTCCTCCTAACTCAGTAAACAATTCTCATTCTCCTTGCTTCTTTATCTCCCTTACTTCTAAGAAGTTTTCAAACTGTAGGTCAACCTGCAACTTACATGTGGATTGTGAAAATATTTTAATGAGTCTTGATCAATATTTTTTCATAGAAACTAGTTTATTTATAAGAAAGTATATTAACATAATCTGTAAATATATCAACTTAGGAAACACAAATTCAATCAAGAGAAGTAAAGAGGGGTTTTTATGAATCATTCCTTAAGGAAAATAATTCTTAGGGCATGCCTATAGTCTTAGCTACTTCGGAGGCTGAGGCAGGAGGATCGCTTGAGTCTAGGAGTTCAAGGTTACAGTGAGCTCTGATAGTGTCACAGCACTTCAGCCTGGGCAACAGAATGAGACCGGGTCTCTAAAAAAAATGAAAATAAAGATAAATAATTATTGAAATAAAGAGGAAATATGATAAGAGGATCCATAGGGGATCTGCATGCTGAATGGTGCTTAGAAGAGGAACAGCTGCTTTGTAATGTAAAACTTCCTTTTGCCTCTATACTTCATGACTTCAAGGGTTCTTTCGTACAATTTAGAAGGGAAATGTTGTCAACTTTATCTGTGGAAAATTGTTAAGATTATCCCACATTGACGACTGGGCATCTAGCTTCTTTCTAAATGTATTTCTTTCATGGTTTGTTATTTAGTGTTACACACTATTAGACTGAAAAAATATATTTTTTAAATCTCACCCTGTGTATCTAGGTTTAAATGGTTAGCCAAAACTTTACTGTGTTTTTCTCCAAAATTGTATAAATTGACCACTCCTGCTGTTGGATCAGAAGCATAATACAGAATATGCCTGAAAATAAGCTTACTTTTTATTGGATTTTAGTTTGAACCAAAAACTATAAAGTCGGCGAGCCCCTCAGCAATTACTCAGTAGTGAGAAAAACACTCCTAGTTAAAATTTCCCTGGAAACCTTTTGGGAAAAGGCTGCAATTTTCCCCTCCTTTTCTTTCTTCTGGTTCTGGCTTGTTATTTTTTTCCTCTTCCTTTCCAATATCTATGCATTCTCACCTTTCCCATTACACATCGTTTATCTCCTTTGCTTTAATATTTATCCTCTTTTGCTTTTTTCTTGTTTGACAAACACTTAAAAAATGATATAAAAGAGAATATCAGAAAATATAACATGTACGGCAAGTAGGTATTCTTTTGTGAAATTTCTGTTTCATGTGCATGCCCGCATGATCACGTAAAGAGTCAGAATATAAAATGTTTTTTGTACTATGAGTCACAGTAAATACAATTTTCTGAGCCACAGTGATTCTAAACACTTGGAGCACCTCAAGACTCAGTCCTTAGACTTTTTTTTTTCTTTTCTCACTCATTCCTTTGGTCATCCCTTCCGGGCACATGGTTTTGTGCTGTGTTTTGTTTATTGTGGTAAAATATACATAGCATATTTACCATTTTAACCATTGTTTAAGTGTACAGTTCAGTGGCACTGAATACCTTCACATTTGTGTAACCCAGTCTCATGGCTTTAAATGCCATTTATTCATTAGCCTGGAACACTGGGAGCCTATACCTAACTGCCTATTCAATAACTCCTTTGAGATGTCTAACAGATATTTCAAATTGTAGTTAAAAACTTTTTTTTGGCCAGATGTAGTGGCTCACACCTGAAATCCCAACACTTTAGGAGGCTGAGGTGGGACAACTGCTTGAGTCCAGGAGTTCCAGACCAGCCTGGACAACATAGGAAGGCCCCCACCTCTAAAAAAAGAAAGTTTCAATTTAATAGGTAAAAAATTATCTTTTACTTAACTTTGTATTTATTTCATTGAGAATAATTGATTTTTTTTTTACGTGTTTATAAACCATTTGCATAACTTTTTTTTTTTCCCAAGTGTACTTGCCCTTTGCTTGTTTCTCTTTTGGATTTTTTAAAAAATATCATTGATTTGTGTAAAATAGTGTTAACCCTTTGCCAGATACGTGGCAACTTCCCCCAATTTGTCATATGAAATTTAATTTTATTTGTAAGTTTGGTGCAAGAAAGGTTTGCATTTCTACCTGGTCAATATATCAACCTTCCCTTAATTGTTCCAGCCTTTGGTGTAAGTAGCAATCCTTCTCCAGACCAGGATTGCAAGTCTCTCAACGCTCATATTCTTAGTTATCCCATGAAAATTAAAATCATTTGTCAAGTTTTTAAAAAATCATGTTGAGATTTTTCTTGGAATTTTGTTAAATTTATAAACAATTCTTGGGATAAACTATATCTTTTTTTTTTTTTTTAGATGTTGCCCGGGCTGGAGTGCAATGGTGCAATCTCGGCTCACCCTAACCTCCGCTTCCTGGGTTCAAGTGATTCTCCTCCCTTAGCCTCCCAAGTAACTGGGATTACAGGCATGCACCACCATGCCTGGCTAATTTTGTATTTTTAGTAGAGATGGGGGTTTCTTCATGTTGGTCAGGCTGGTCTCCAACTCCCGACCTCAGGTGATCTACCCGTCTTGGCCTCCCAAAGTGCTGGGATTACAGGCGTGAGCCACTGCGCCTGGCAGAAATTATATCTTTAAAAAATGATCTTCTTGTGGGGAAAAAAATAACAGCTTTCTACTTTATCAAAACAAGTTATGTCCCTTGACTTAAATTATAATTTGTTTCATATAGGGCCTAAGGGTGATGGGATGAGGTGGGGAAAATGTTCCTGACAGAGTAACATTTTTGAAATCCCTGAGGTAAAAGAAAATTTGCTTTCTATTATGAATTGTGGAATGTGAAACATTAATTGTAGTATTACGTTTTTCTCCTCCTGAGAATCCCTCTTCTCCTGAGAGTTCTTCTGTCTCATTCAAGCAGAAAGTCTATCTGTTCACTGCCTTAGAAAAGGAATGTGATGAGGTAGAAAGCAGAAATCACTGGCTAGTCTGACTTTCAAATTTTTCCAAAAGCCTACATTGTCATGACTTAAGATAGCTAACCAGGCGCATGTGTTAGCCACTTGTCTCTCTTGAGACCCCAGGGAAATAAAAGACTGAGAAACTGATTTCTTTGCTGGCTGTCAGCTGGGGGCTGCCCTTAGTGCCCTGGGTCTTTCTACATAGCCCTGTGTATCTCGGGACCTGCAGTGGAATGTCATAACACCATCTTTCTGACTCTTTTCCATCCTCCTGTCTTTCACAACCAGAAAGAGTTCTCTGTTTTGTTTTGTTTTGTTTTTTTGAGACAGAATCTTGCTCTGTCATCAGGATAGAGTGCAATGGTGCGATCTTGGCTCACTGCAACCTCCACCTCCCCTCCCCGTTCAAGCAATTCTTCTGCCTCAGCCTCCCACGTAGCTGGGACTATAGGCTCACACCACCACTCCCAGCTAATTTTTGTACTCTTAGTAGAGATGGGGTTTCACCATATTGGCCAGGCTGGTCTCAACCTCCTGACCTCATGATCCACCCTCCTCAGCCTCCCAAAGTGCTGGAATTATGGGCGTGAGCCACCACATCCGGCCGGGTTCTCTGTTTTTAAGGACTCGTATGATCCAGGCCCCGCCTGGACAATCCAAGATAATCTCCCCATTTCAAATTCCTTAATCTTAATCACACCTGCAAAATCCTTTCTGACATGTAAAGTGACATATTCACAGGTTTCAGGAATTTGGACATGGACATCTTGAAGGGGAGGCATTATTCTACTTGCTGCAGTTACCTATTTAATAAATTTGGTACTCCAAAGAAATAGACAGAAGTGCTTTGGGGTGATAGACTAAAATACCCTGAATTTCATACCTAAGAGAATTTGAATCTGTTTTTTCTCCTCTATGGTTACTGTTAACAGAGCAGTAATTTTTCCCCCTCTATGACTCTGTACCTTGCAGGAACATGGGCATGAGGTAAGGGGGAGTATCTCAGAATTTATTTTATATTTCATATCAGTCAGGGTATCACAAGGAAACAGATAGCCAGAACTGGGTAATTTAAGGGGAGTTTAATAAAAGGATTATTTATGAAGGCAGTGTTTAGAATCCTGACCTAGTAATAAGGAAAAGCTGTTAACACTCTTAGCCTGAAGAGGCTGGAAGATGCGGTGGAGGGGCGTGGTGGAGCAACGACCAGAACCTACAAAGGACAGCGGTATGGAGAGGACTGCCTGATGAAAGGTGAAGTGGCCTTTAGGAGAGAAAAACAGCCAACTCACAGCAACCTGGCAGAGAGGGAGACGGAAGCATCAACGCCCTAGCTGCACTCTACTTCTGCCCTCCAGTGTTCTGTTGGCAGCTCTCATTGGACAAACTCAAGCAGAAGCCAAAGGGCCAAAGAGCCCATTGATACTGTTTATTTTTTGAGACATAAAGTAGGCTGGAGAAGAGAGAAAAGTGAATCTGGATGGGGCTGCAGAAGGGAAAGAGGAAGGCTTAGGAAGATATGATCATTGAGTGCTTGAAAAGAGCTTAGACAGGCTATTCTGGTCTCTGTCCCATCATGATCTCACTCACAACCTGGCTGCTGAGTGATCCTTCTCTCCCTTCACCTTTGGCAGGATTTTCTTCACCACCATAAGATGGCCCAGGTCAGATGGGATGTGACCCTGGTGGCTTTGTCTGTGGACTCTAGATTCTGAACCTACAGATGCTGAAGTCATGCTTCTTGCTGACTGCTTTGGGCTATTTTTGGCCTTTTCCATGATGCCCTGTGTGTTGTTTGTCTTAAGGGCCTGACCATACTCTTTGGAATCTTCCCTGGGGTCCCATGTGCTTTGAAGGGCCACTGTGGCTGGGCCCCTTCAAACAGGGTGCTCTGCCCCAGTCCTAAGTGCCCTGAAGGCTCCCATCCTCACCCTCAATAGCAGTGCCAATTACAAGGCATTCTCTGCCTCCATGGTCTGGCCCCCCACCAGAGAGCTCCATGATTCTGCCTTATGACCAAGGCCTCATCAGGTTGACCCAGCCACTGAGGGAGGGATGTAGGGACCTGGTGGGAAGAAAGGAAGGAATCAGCCTGGCGGGAAGTGCACACATGCTTGCCTTGGGCCAGCCAAGGGAGGAGGGGGAGACCAGGTGACACCACCACCTGACCAAGCACCTCCCAGAGTCATTCAGCCTTTCTGAAAGGAAAAACCTTTCTATCCACTCGAATCATATGCAAAATCCTAACACAAAGTATGAAGAAGCAAAGCAAACATTCAGCAAGAAATCATGACATTATAGATAGGATGGCTTGCCAGGCGCGGTGGCACAAGCCTGTAATCCCAGCACTTTGGGAGGCCGAGGCGGGTGGATCATGAGGACAAGAGATCGAGACCATCCTGGTCAACATGGTGAAACCCCGTCTCTACTAAAAATACAAAAAAAAAAAAAAAAAATTAGCTGGGCATGGTGGCACATGCCTGTAATCCCAGCTACTCAGGAGGCTGAGGCAGGAGAATTGCCTGAACCCAGGAGGCGGAGGTTGTGGTGAGCCGAGATCGCACCATTGCACTCCAGCCTGGGCAACAAGAGTGAAACTCCATCTCAAAAAAAAATAAAAATAAAAAGAGGGCTTAAAAAAATTGGTGTTATATAACCGAGCCCTTCCAAAACAGCAGCTCCTTGTCCCTTCCCACTCTACCCATATGATTGTGATGAGTGTTGTCCATCACTGTAAACTCCCCAGTCTGGCCAGTGGGAACGTATCTCAGGATGAGTCAAAAAGAGTTTTCTGGCCGGGCATGGTGGCTCAATTCCAGCACTTTGGGAGGTTGAGGCGAGCGGATCACCTGAGGTCAGGAGTTTGAGACCAGTCTGACCAATATGGAGAAACCCCTTCTCTACTAAAAATACAAAATTATCCAGGCATGGTGGGTCATGCCTGTAATCTCAGCTACTCCAGAGGTTGATGCAGGAGAATCGCTTGAACCCAGGAGACAGAAGTTGCAGTGAACCAAGATCGTGCCATTGCATTCCAGCCTGGGCAACAAGAGTGAGACTCCATCTAAAAACAGAAAGAAAAAAAAGAAATTTTCTCTCTTGGATTTTCCAAATTGCAACTTTTTACTGGACTTTCAGTAAGCACTGGACTTGCCCTGCGGAAAAAGCCCATCTTTAGCCGGAAGAACAAAGCCAACATACAGAGAGAAACAAACATGAGAGTGGAGAGATGAACACAGAGATCCCTGATGGTTTCAAATCCCTGTGACCATCCTGAAAGGTAGCTTGATTCCTGCCCTGTCTTCATTTTGGTCACATAAGTCAGTTAATTCTCACTTTTGCCTAAGGCAATTTGAGATGGATTCTTGTCACTCACAACCAAGGGTCTTGTGTTGGGAAATCTGTCTTTAGTTAGACTAATAGCTGATTAATATGGTTCAAATATTAGCAAGAAATAATGTCTGGATACTCGGCTACCTTGGAGAGATCTATCACGACTGGGCCTGGCTTACCTGGGCTGGGCTAGGCTCTACAAAGTATGCAGTGATGGAGGTAATGCTGGATGTGACGTCATAGAGCCAGCCAATGCCAGTGATCACAATATGCAGAATGTGCTCCCGGCTGTGGACGTAGTGATAGGCAGTGCTAAAGACATTGGCAACACCCTGTAGAGACAGAATATTCAAGTAGCCTTTTCTTTTTAAAATAGCAAAATAATTAGTAATATAGTAAATTGGATCACTTTTACCAGTAATGTAATTACTTCATGATAATCTACTTCCTACAAATTATTCAGCAGTCCTCAAAGGGCAGTGTTCCAGATTCTACTATAAAAAAAGGATCTGGCATTTCTCCCAATGCTATCTCTCCCCAACTCCCCACCCCCCGCTGTGCCTCCCCTATTTCCCTCAGACAGACCCCAGTGTGTGATACTCCCCTCCCTGTGAGAAATGCCAAATATAGGTGATGGGGAGGAAGGCAGCAAATCACATTGCCATGTGTGTACCTATGCAACAATCTTGCATGTGCTTCACATGTACCCCAAAACCTAAAATGCAATAAAAAAATAAAAATAAAAACAATTAAGAATACACACAAATAGAGAGTGATAAAGTTTTCATTGTTATTTATAACAGGAAGAAAATTGAAAACAAAATGTAGGTTTAATAATGGGGGTTGCTGGCCGGGCACAGTGGCTCACGCTTATAATCCCAGCACTTTGGGAGGCCGAGGCGGGTGGATCACAAGGTCAAGAGATCGAGACCATCCTGGTCAACATGGTGAAACCCCGTCTCTACTAAAAATACAAAAATTAGCTGGGCATGGTGGCATGTGCCTGTAATCCCAGCTACTCAGGAGGCTGAGGCAGGAGAATCGCTTGAACCCAGGAGGCGGAGGTTGCAGTGAGCCAAGATTGCGCCGTCGCACTCCAGCCTGGGTAACAAAAGTGAAACTCCATCTCAAAAAAAAAAAAGGGAGGGGGTTGCTTAGTTAATAGAATGGAATATTTTGCCACCATTTATTTACATATAAAGAAGTTTACAATATACTGTAATTTAAAATTAAAAAGTAGTTGCGAAATAATGTGACGATTATGTGATTCATTAACATGATGTGTATGTGGATAAATATAGGAAAGGGTCTAAAATAAATATCCTAAAATGTAAAAAAAAAAGGATCATCAAGGAATCAAAGGTATAGGTCAGGTGTGGTGGGTCACGCCTGTAATCCCAACGCTTTGGGAAGCCAAGGCAGGGTGGATCACTTGAGGTCAGGAGTTTGAGACCAGCCTGGCCAACATAGTGAAACTGTCTCTACTAAAAATATAAATATTAGCTGGGCATGGTGGTATGTACCTGTAATCCCAGCTACTCGGGAGGCTGAGGCATGAGTATTCCTTGAACTTAGGAGGCGGAGGTTGCAGTGAGCTGAGATCGCACCACTGCACTCCAGCCTGGGCAATAGAGCAAGTCTCAAAAAAAATAAAAAATAATCAAAGGTGTAAAGAGAAGAGAGATCCACATAAGTTTTTATGCTTTTGATAATCATCCAGTGAAATTTGTGATATGTGCTATTAGAGAATAGTATCAAAGGAACAAGATAAACTTTGAAATGAGAAAAAAAAATGTTAAAAAGCCAGCCTGGGCAGATGGGTAAGAGCTGCCCTGATCTGCCTGATCTGATGCCAGTGTTAATGCCTGCATCTGTGCAGGGATGGCCATTATCATCAGATCAGAAGTATAGGGAATGTTTGGTTCCAAGACCCACAATGTGCTAGATTACATACTCCTCTTATAGGTATAAGGAGACCCTGTTTCACAGAGAAGGGATGGGAAATCCTTGGAACCCATATGTGGGCTTGTTGTCAAGAAGCTCTAGGAACCACAGACTGTTCAAAATTACATGCCTTTTATATTAGGACTCAAGGCATCTAAGGGTAACCCAGGAGCCTTTAACTCTAAGGGCTAGAGTACCAATGTATAATTAATTTTGAAATGCTCTCTAACAAGACTATATATACTTCACCTACTGATAACTCCATACTCCTCCATTTTAATATCTTCACATCATTCTTGTGTCAGATGACAATGAATTTTATTAAAAATATGTCCAGAGAAAGAGATTTTACCACTTTCCTCAGTTATCCACCCAATAAATGGGAAGAGAAAGTGGAAAATAATGGTAAATAAACATAAAGAACCAGAGGCTTACAGGGCAAATGATGAGGGCATAGCAAGTTCAAGTTCCTAACTTGCTGCTATACTCCACAGTTCATTGCCTCTATAAAGGCTTTTCATTTTCCTCTATTGCAAGTTCTATCTACAGATTAAATAAAAATGCTTGTAGAAATGGTCTAGCTATTCCATGATCTTAAAAGTGCTATTATTCTGTGATTGAATTTAAAAACATGAATACTTAAGAAACATTTAGGCCTTTTTCTTTATTTTTCATCCTCAAAATTATAACACTGAAATCAAGACCTATGGGATGCATATCAGTTAGTATAATTTGTGGAAAGTACAAAGAATTTCTAGGTAGATAACACCATTAGGAAAACACAAGTATGTCCCTTCTAAAAATTCATTCCCACTTTGTGGGTCTTAGTGGTCTAATGGTTGGATTTCTGTTCTGTAGCATAAAATTCTATTTCTGTGATTAATGCTATGGGACACATGAGGGTGAGGCATGGGTATACAACTGAGGCTAAGAGTCCTTCCATAAGTAATGGGGAACTTCTCAAAAGATTGAAACATACATGCAGGAAACAGGAGCAAGTATGATGATGTTGTCTATATACACAGCTTTACTCTCACAGGATTTCAGGTTTCACTCTTTAAAAAGTATAGGAGAGGCCATCCTACCATTGCTCTTGAAAACTTCTATGACTTACCTGATAGAATCTAATCTCATGAGGTAGAAAGATGTTTATTTCATGGGGATCTCTAAGGGTGTCAACAGCCAAGACCCCAAAGATCCTCATATATGCATCTTGAAGTGGCAGAGCCAGGAATGACCCATTATAATCATTCTTATTACGGAAATGGTTCCAGAAGAAGATGTTCCCATGGTACTGAACTTGGGGAACGTGGATTGGCTTCCCTTCATCCACTACTGTAAAGCTGAGGAAAAAGAGTATGAGGATGGAAGAAAGGCACAGGGAGAGATTTAGATCAAACCATGGAGGAAATTAGATCGATTCTCCATTCACAATCTGTGGCTTTATTATCACAGAATAGTGGACTCAGATAAGATGACCAGTTTGAAGATCTGACTTAAAGATTTTTAAAAAACAAGCTTAGATGTGAACATAGGAAACAAATATAAACAGGACTCAGTAGATGTAACTTATGGAACAGGTAGAAATAATTGAGCTGATATTGTGAAGTAGAGTCCCTGTATGGCGAATCATTGCCAAAGAGAGAGCTCTAGAAATAATCAAGTGAAGTTATCCAGGACTGGAAGCCACTGGCTCCTACTCCAGAAGCACTGGTGACTTGAGGCATTTCCCTTTGAGCAGCTAGCTGGGATCTTGATGCCAGTTTACCCAAAAAGGGAATTATTTTTTGACAAGGGTAAAACCAGTCTCTTTAAGTTCTTACCTGATTCCTTTCATGTCCCTGTAGAGCACTTTGTTCAGTACAAATGGAGCATCATCTAAAGTGCAAGCTACATTCCTCAATAGAACATTCCCTTTCTCAGGCAGTAGCACGTTTTCTTCTAAGAGGGAAATGTGAGCACTGATCTTCTTATTTCCATGGGCTTCAGCATCCTACAGCAAAACATTTCTGACCATATGTTTGCCAACAGCCAAAGAACTCCCCTAATCATGCCTTCTCTCACTAGCTAATTTATGCAACTGGCCCCAGTAGTTTCTTTTTTTTTGAATAAAAAATGCTGATATTACTATTCATGGGCAGTGGGGAAAAGGTTGATACCACAGCTGTCCCCTAAATCTGAGTTTTAGTGAGTATAATGGATTTCCTCTATGCCAACTGGACTAGTTTACCGGCAAAGAAAAATAAAACCAAAAAACTTTCAAGTCTACTCAAATTTAGAGGTTTAAAACTTGGATTCCTTTGACCTATAGTAAAATTGTCTGCATTTCTGTTAAAAGTGTTAATTTTAGAGAGATGGACCAAGAAGATGTCTTCACTTCACTAATATTTCTTGACCATCTACTGTGATGTGAATGTGAAAAAAAAAATGCTCTCAAGGAACTCTTAACACACTTTGTATATTTGATCTGTGTAATTTCAGGAAGTATTTTTGGGGGCACAAGATTACAGACTTTCTGCAACTACAAATTCTTTGCACCTAAAATATTATTATGTTATTAACAATATGTGTCATCACATATATTAAACATATCCATAAACTGGGGACATGTGAGACACTTTGATATTTTTTTCTCCGCTTTCTATATATTTGGGTTTGCTTTCCATGCCCTTTTCTTTTGCCTTTATTTCTTCTTTCCACATACAAGATCTATGGAGTCATTAGCAAAATATGTAGTGAGATTTCTCTTAGGATACCACAGATCTCTGAAGCAAGGTAGTACAATGCCTCTTTTTCTTGAGTGGTCTTTTGGTCCTGGTGCCCCATTTCCAATGACACTGGAAAATACAGCCATTCAGGAGATGATTCTATTGAGCAAGTGTCGTTATTTAGCTGAGATGACTGGCACAGGTTTTCTGGATCAGTGGAGTCTATGATACATGTAGAACGCAGCTGTGCTGTTTCTGCCTATGAACAGCAGCAACCTGGGAGTCTCTGAGGAGGTGGCAAGGCTACAGGTAGTGGCGTCTCAGGGCCATGTGTTCTAAGTGGCACGATTCTGCAATAGTTTCAGCTTGCTTCTAGGCAATGCTTTGAAATATTGTGTGGTGTCAGACTCTATAATGAGTTTATGATTTAAATAGTTCCTTTTAAAACTGACTCCCAAAATATCATGCAAGGGAAATGGAGCTTGAACTGCTTGTACAACTCCTTACTGATATTTTTCATAATCTGTCTATTGTCCATTCTAGGCTTATTTGACTCTCCCTAGAAATGAAATGAGAAATCCCAAGACTTCTTTTCTGTATCTGTCTTTTCTACCTTTCTTCTCTGCTTCTATCTTGGCAACCAGCAGTCACTCCAGTTGCATCTCTCCTAGGCATTGGGTCATTTGTAATGTACCGGGATGAATAAAACATCTATAGCAGCACCCAGTGATTTTTAAAGAGAATTCAGGTTCAGGATGCTCCTCTTTTGCAACCATTGAACATCACCTACTTTGAGGAAATGTTTTCTCTTACATATCACTTTAGAAGACATACCTGGGTGAGGGCCTTAAAGGTCTCACTATACACTGGCTCCAGGGATACCCCACTTGTCTTTGCAGCATGTTGGATTTTGTGCAGCCACTTCCGCCTGGCACAATTCCTCAGATTCTCAATGTGGCTCTTCTCCAAAGTATTCATCAGAAATTCCACAATGCTTTCCAGAACTTGGTCTTCATTGCCCCTGAGTTCAGATACAATCAATTCTATGTAATTCTGAAATTGTTTTGAAGACAACCTCACTTCGTGACCAGGGTGTGGTTTTGGAAATTGGATGTGTAGTTTAGCTAAAAGACACAAACACAAAACCAAGAACTAACCAAAAGTTCATTCATCGGTGGGGGACATTTTCATTCTCCTCTTATGATGAACTGAAGCCCTCAATAATTGCTTTCCTGGAAAACCAAGTATATCAAAGTCATCTCTGAGCCCAGTGAAATATTTTACAGTGAATTTCTATGCTGAACTCAATATGACTCCTGTGTCAACTTATTTTTGTATTGTTTTGTTTTAATTTTACCACCTAGCCCAGTGAAACCTCAAGGTCTGATTTGACTCCTTCCCTACCTTTTGCCTTTCATATCCAATAAGCCATTAAATTCTATCCTGTTACTCTTTGGCAATGTGGCCACTCCTCTCCTTTCATACTTTCGTAACCCCAAAGCCAGCTTTTATCACTTTGTAATTGATTTAACAATAGCAAGTGCTCAATACATGTTTGTAAAATTAAATTAAAACACATTATGCACTTCCCTGGTTCAAAGTCTTACCATATTTGGATACAGTCTTTCTTTTTTTTTTTTGAGATGGGGTTTCACCGTTGTTACCCAGACTGGAGTGCGATGGCACGATCTCGGCTCACCACAACCTCCGCCTTCTGGGTTCAAGCAATTCTCCTGCCTCAGCCTCCTGAGTAGCTGGGACTACAGGCGTGCACCACCATGCCCAGCTAATTTTTGTATTTTTAGTAGAGATGGGGTTTCACCTTGTTGACCAGGATGTTCTCGATCTCTTGACCTTGTGATCCACCCACCTTGGCCTCCCAAAGTGTTGGGATTATAGGCGTGAGCCACCGCGCCCAGCCGGATACAGTCTATTTTCAATCACATCTGCCCCTAATACCATCTAGGGATTATTTGCTGCAGGGCTCCCATTCTACTCATGGTCCCTGACCATGTCTTGCACACTTCTGTATTCACAACTGTCTTTTATTTTTTTAGTTGTATAATCATGAACCTACTACCAAACTTGAACATTACCAGTAAGATATATTATTCTGTGATATGTCTCCCATACCTCTCACTGATATCCTGAATTTGGCTTTATCTTTACCTTCCTTTTAATTTTCCCAATGTTATTATAGTTACATAACAATATATGTGTTCTACACACACAGGCACACCCACACTTCTAAACAATGTGTAGTTGGTTTTGCATGTTTTTCTTTTGTTTTTTTGTTTTTGAGACAGAGTCTCACTCTGTCACCAGGCTGGAGTGTACTGGCACAATCTTGGCTCATTGCAACATCCGCCTGCCAGATTCAAGCGATTCTCCTGCCTCAGCCTCCTGAGTACCTGAGATTACAGATGTGCACCACCATACTTGGCTAATTTTTATATTTTTAGTAGAGATGGTGTTTCACCATGTTGGCCACGCTGGTCTTGAACTCCTGACCTCAGATCATCTACCCACTTTGGCATCCCAAAGTGCTGAGATTACTGGTGTAGCCACTGGGCCCAGCCAGTTATGCATATTTATAAACTTTAGAAAAAGATTATCAAACTATGTGTAGTTTTCTGTGACATGCTTTTTTATTCAACATTATCCTACATATCTTCCATGTTGTTTATATCTTTCCAACATATCTTTCCATGTTGTTACTGTAGCTATGGATTCATTCATTTTCACCAGGGTATGTTACTATGTGAGTATATCATTACTAATTTATTCTCCTGTCAGTGGGTGTTTAGGTTATTCCCAATACTTTACTCATATGAACAGTGGTATGAGCATTTTGTAAATGTCTGCTGGTGCAAATGTGCAAGATTCTTGGACAGTTGTCATAAATTAATAAGTCATAGGGTATGTACCCTTCCCCTTTAAAGTATAGTTCAAAGTTCCTCCTCCCTCAAGAAGGCTTCTGTTGTGATTTCTCCTTCTCTTGAAAGACAATAGCATCTATTCGACACCATTTATTTGACAATTAACAAATACTAGCTGGCACTTGCCGACATCATATCATGTGTGAGCTTCTCATTTCTGTAGTTGAATATTTATTGATTTTTTGCTCCTTAGCATCCACTCACCTTTCTCTTAGTAATTGTATCTCTAATTTTGCTTTGGCGAAGGTACTTCATTCCCATCTCTGGTCATGTGTTTGGGTGGGGTTCCCCTCATAGTTCTAGAGATGGAGCACATGCCTCAGGCTTAAGCCAGTCACAACATTCTAATCCTTTAGCAAGAGTGGTTGATTTAGTACAAACTAATGTCGGACTGTCTGATTGAATGATTAGGAAGGGGACACTTTCTTTTTTATTTCCACTGGACTTGAATGAAACTGTAAGCATGTGAAACTGGACCTGGCTACCATAAGGGTAGAGGTTGTATGATAGTGCAGCGAACACAGAAGACAGCAAAAGAAAGAAAAAAACAGACAGCTGCCCTAATGTCATCATTTGGACTCCTAAATCTAGTTATGTTCTAAACTAGTACTGGACTTTTTCATCGTATAAACTAATAAATTCCTCTTATGTGTAACCACTTTAGGTTGGGTTCTCTATTACTTGAGCCAAAAGGATCTTAACTAGAACAATCCTCAATTAGTTTAAAAGTGCCTTGTGGGTTCTTCCATTTCTTCTTCTTTTTTCCCTTTCATTCTTTTGCCTCCTTGAACAATTTGATTCTAAAGCCATTAGGTGGGGCAGAGCAAGATAAGCATCTGTTCCTGGTCAGGTGAAGCCAATGTAGCACCAAGCAGGGTATCAGAGTCCAAATTTGTGCAAGGTTAGCTGGGCATGGGTTGTCCAAGCCTGAGCAGGGTGAGGAGGGTATCTATGTGATAGGGCAATCTTCAGTCTATTTGGATAAAGAAGATGGCCTTACAGAGAGGTGGTTTAGCTTGGGTGTCAGATTCTAAGCAGGTTGAACAGGATGTCCTTCTGAGATGGATGCCCAACATGGGGTGTTTAATCTTGAGCAGGGTGGGGAGGGCATCCAAACTGAGGGGTAGCCTGGCCTGGGAAGTCAGAACCTAAACAGGGTGAGGAGGGTGTCTATGTGGAAGGGCCATCCAGCATAAGGAAACAGAGCCAAGCAAAGTGAGGAGGACTTCAGGTTGGGGGTCAGCTCAGCATAAGGAGTCAGAGTCTGAGTGGATTAATGAGGGCATCCACATGAAAATGTGCCTTGGCATAAAGCATCAGAGCCTAAGGCATATGTAAAGGGCATCCATTTGGAGGGGTGATCTGTTGTGGGATGTTAGAACCTAAGCAGGGTGAGAAGCATAGCCATGTGGGAAGGGCAGATTAGTGCAAGATGCTAGAACTTAAATGTAGTAAGAAGGAAATCACTGTGGAAGAAAGGACAGCAACAGTGATGGAAGATTAGTTCCATGTAGAACGAATGGACTGATTGGGGGATTGATCAAATAAATAAATAAAATTAGGATAATACAAGTCAGAGAAAAGGGAACTACAAAAGGGAATGGGAAAAAACTAGAATGAACCCTGTTGTGTTGGATTGGACTTGGAATTACTAGTATGAACTCGTGGTTTTTAATATTAGTAGACAGAAAGGTATGTACAGATACAAATGTGTACATACATGTACCCACACAGGCGTGCACAAGTGCACACACAGACATACACACAGTTTCTACATCTGTCCACTGAGAAATCTGAGAGAAGAGACTTATGAGCAATGACACATGTAGAACCCAGATGCTGGCTTTGGGAAATGGACAATTCCAGGGTGAAAGCAGGAAAATAGAAGATCAACCTGGAAGATCTCATTGTGCCAGAAAGCAAAGACATGCTCAAAGAATGAGGTATACATGTTAAAAGGATGCAGAAAATTGGCAGTTTTTTAATAAAGTTAAACATATATAGACCTTGTGGCCTAGAAATTACACATCTAAGTATTTATTAATAAGAAATAAAAACATATTCACAAGAAGATTTATATAAGATTGTTCAGAGTAGCTTTGTTTATAATAGCCAAGAACTGGAAACAGTCCAAGTGTCCGTAAATTGGAAAATGGATAAACAAACCACAGTATATTCATACAATAGAATACTACTCAGCAATAAAAAGAAGCAAATTGCTGATACATGTAGCAACATATTAAGACTCTCAAGAAAAATTATGCTGAGTTGACTGGACCCAGTGGCTTACGACTGTAATCCAGAGCTTTGGGAGGCTGAGGAGAATCACTTGAGGCCAGGAGTTAGTGCCCAGCCTGGGCAACATGGTGAGATCTTGTCTCTTCAAAAAGTTTGCAAACTAGCCAGGCATGGTGGTGTGCACCTGTAGTCTCCCAGCTACTTGGGAGGCTGTGATGGGAGGATTGCTTGAGCCTAGGAGTTCAAGGCTGCAGTGAGTTCTGATCACATGCCATTACATTCCAGCCTGGGCAAGAGAATGAGATTCTGTCTCCCTAAAAGGATTAAAATTTAAAAAAAATTATGCTGAGTGAAAGAAGGCTTACACAAAAGAGTACAAGGAGTTTAAACTCTGTAAAAAAAAAAAGGTACATACTGTATAATTTCATTTTTATGAAATTTCAGAATTTATAATAGAAAACAACTAGAAAAGTGGTTGCTTTGGAGATTGGAGGGTGAGTGACTTGAATGGGAAAGGGGTGTGAGGACTATTTTTTGTTCTATATCTTTTTTTTTTTTTTTAATGAGATGGGTTTTGCAATGTTACCCAAGCTGGTCTTGAACTCCTGGGCTCAAGCAATTTTCTTGCCTCTGCCTCTCGAGTAGCTGGGACTACAGGTGAGTGTCACTGTGCTTTTTGTTCTATATCTTGATAGGAGCATGGGGTGCACAGGGCATGCATTTGCCATTATTAGCAAATATACACTTTAAATTTGTGCATCTCATTTTATGAAAATTTGTTCTCAAGAGGAAAAAACTTCCTTCTTTCCCTGTGTGCAAAAAGAAAGGAAAAAAACTGTTAACAAATATTGAACCCTAATTAATGATATGTATGCTGAGGTATTTAGGGAGAAGTGTATTGATTTGTATAATTTACTTAAAATGCATAAAAAATAAGAGAGATGGAAGGATATAGGGATAGAGAGATTAATAGATTAAAAAGTGTGGTAAAATACTAATGGCAGAATTTGTGTGGTGAGCACATAGGTACTCACTGTAAAATTCTTTCAGCTTTGCCATATTTTACAGTTTTCATAATGAAATGCTGAGGTCGGGCACAGTGGCTCACACCTATAATCCCAGAACTTCAGATGAATGAGATGAGAGGATTGCTTGAGGTCAGGAGCTTGTGACCAACAAGGACAACACAGAGAGACCCCATCCATACCAAAACTTAAAAAAATTAGCCAGGCATGGTGGTGCACACCTGTATGTAGTCCAAGTTGCGCAGGAGTCTGTGGTGGGATGATAGCTTGAGTCCAGGAGTTGGAGGCTGCAGTCAGCTACAATTGCGCCACTGCACTCTGGTCTGGGCGACAGAGTGAGACCTGGTCTCAAAAAAAGAAAAAGAAGAAGAAGAAAAGAAAAAAGAAAAAAGTTGGGAGTGGGGAGGGGAGGACACAGGAGCCAGAGTGAAAGAACTCCCATGGTCTAAAACTGGGATAAGATGAGTATCAAAACAATTACTGATAGTATTGGATTACAACACACTGAATAAAAAAAGGAAACCGTAAATACTTACTGCTATAAATATAAAGGAAGAAATAAAAAGCTGACAAAAAGGAAGAATCGTTTATGTAGTTTCAGCGAACACCCATGTAATATTTATTAATTACAAAGTGGGGAAAAGTAGCTTTAAAGTGGAGGGGCCTGACAGATATCATCTTAATCAACTGGTCAAAGTTATTACTATAGGACTTCTGATAAGATACAATGAGAATAACACAGCATTGCTTCTGTGATATATTTCTGACAAAGATGAATAGCCTGAATTTAATCATGGGGAAACAGTAGATATATCTAAATAAAGGACATACTGCAACGAACTTATAATCTGCAAAAGTGTCAAGGTTATGAAAATCAAAGAATGACGGAGGAGTTTTTTAGAGATTCTTTATTCGAGTTCCAGAGCAAAGGCATAGCAGGAATTTTATGCTAGCTACTTGTCCAGTTTTCAGTTTCTTTAAAAAACTCTTTGTGTGCTTCACAAATGTTCATTGCAGCACAGTTTACAATAGCAAAGACCTGGAACCAACCCAAATGCCCATCGATGATAAACTGGACAGGGAAAATGTGGCACATACACACCATGGAATATTATGCAGCCATCAAAAACGATGAGTTTGTGTCCTTTGAAGGGATATGGATGAACCTGGAAACTATCATTCTCAGCAAACTGACACAAGAACAGAAAAGCAAACACCGCATGTTCTCACTCATAGGCGGGTGTTGAACAACGAGAACACATGGACACAGGGAGGGAAGCAGCACAAACTGGGGTCTGTTGGGGGGGAATAGGGGAGGGACAGCGGCGGGTGGGGAGTTGGGGAGAGATAGCATGGGGAGAAATGCCAGATATAGCTGAAGGGGAGGAAGGCAGCAAATCACGCTGCTGTGTGTGTACCTATGCAACAATCTTGCATGTTCTTCACATGTACCCCACAATCTAAAATGCAATAAAAAAAAGAAAATCATAACATGATTTCAAAGCAAACAACAACAACAACAAAAAAAAACTCTTTGTGTGCTTTTCAATGAGACTTTTAAATAAATATGGTTCTTAATTTTCATGGTTTCTGTAACTTTGGTGACAAAAAGTATTACCAAAATGTTTTTTGATGTTTTGTTTTAAAATAAATGTTTTATTATTTCCAGCTGTATTTTTGCTTTTATTATTTTTAATTGATGCATAATTATACATGTTTATGGGGTACAGAGTGATATTTTAATACATGTACACATAATGAAATAAACAAATCAGCATAATGAGCATAATCATCACCTCCAACATTTATCACTTCTTTGTATTGGGAACATTCAAAATGTGCTCTTCTAGCTGTTTGAAAATATACAACAAATTGCTGTTAATTATATTCACTCTGCAGTAGTATAGAATACTGTAACTCATGCCTCATATCTAGCTATACTTTTGTATCCATTAGCCAACCTTTGGATATCCCCTCTACCCTTAACCTTCCCTGTCTCTAGTAACCACTATTCTACTTTCCACTTAAATAAGTTCAACTTTTTTAGCTTCAATATATGAGCAAGAACATGTGATATTTCTTTTTGTGCCTGGCTTATTTCATTTAACAGAATGCCCTCCAAACTCATCTGTGTTTCTGGGAATGACAGAATTTTTTTCTTTTTGGTGGCTAAACAGTATTTCATCGTGTATATAGACCAAATTTTCTTTAGCCATTCATCTGTTGATAGACACTTAGGCTGATCTCATATCTCAGCTATTGTGAGTAATGCAGCAATAAACATGGGAATGTAGAAATGTCTTTGACATACTCATTTCCTTTCTTTTGGATATACTTAGGGTGGGATTACTAGATCATATGGTATTTCTGTTTTTAGTGTTTTGAGGGACTTCCATACAGTTTTCAGTAGTGGCTGTACTCGTTTACATCCCACCAACTATCTATAAGAGTTTCCCTTTGTCTGCATCCTTGCCAGCATTTGTTATTTCTTCTTTTTAATTATAGCCATTCTAGCCAGGGTGAGATAATACCTCATTGTGGTTTTGATTTGTATTTCCCTGATTAGTGATGTTAAGCATTTTTTCATATACCTGCTGGCCATTTTTATTTTCTTTTGAGAGATATCTATTCAGAAATTTATCCTGAGTAACTAGGATTACAGGGGTGCGCCACAACCCCTGTCTAATTTTTTTGTATTTTTAGTAAAGACAGGGTTTCACCATGTTGGCCAGGCTGGTCTTGAGTACCTAACCTTGTGATCCACCTTACTTGGCCTCCCAAAGTGCTGGGATTACAGGTGTGAGCCACCATGCGCAGCTAGGGTATTGGTTTTCTTTGGTGATAAGATTTGATTATTTTCTTTCTCCTTTGTGTATATGCCCTACCAGTGAGTTTCATACTTTTGCATGTTTTCATGATAGTGATTACGATCTTTTCACTTCCAGATATAGGGCTCCCTTGAGCATTTCTTGTAAGGCCAGTTTAATGGTGATAATTTCCCTCAGTTTTTGCTTATCTGTAAAAGACTTTATTGCGCTCTCATTTCTGAAGGGCAGTTTTTCTGGGTATACTATTCTTGGTTGGCAATTTTTTTTTTTCTTTCAGCACTTTGAATATATCTTCCCATTCTCTTCTGGCTTATGAGATTTCTGGAACAAAATCTGTTGCTATTCTAATGGGGACTCCAATGTTACTCTAATGGTGATTTCCTTATATGTGACTTGACACTTCTATCTGGCTGTTTTTAGAATTCTCTCTTTGTCTTTGACTTTTCACAATTTGACTTTTATTTGCCTTGGGGAGGAACTTTTTGGGCTGTTTCTATTTGGGAAATTTTGAGCTTCCTCGATCTGGATGTCCATATGTCTTCCAAGACTTGGGAATTTTCCAGCTATTATTTTGTTAAATAGGTTTTCAATGTCTTTTCCCTTCTCTTCTCCTTCTGGAAGTCCCATAATACAAACATTTGTTTACTAAATTGTGATAATTGTAGGCTTTCTTCACTCTTTTTAATTCTTATTTCTTTTTTTAATTTCTCTGACTGAGTAATTTCAAATGGCCTAACTTCAAGTTCAGAGGTTCATTCTTCTGCTTGATTAATAAGTCTGCTGGTAAAGCTCTCTATTGTATTTTTTATTTCATTCATTGAATTCTTCAGTTGCAGATATCCTGCTTGCTTCTTTTTTTTTTTTTTTAGTGATTTCTATCTCTTTGCTGAATTTCTCATTCATATGGGGACTTGTTTTCCTGATTTTATTGAACTGTCAGTCTGAATTTGCTTATCTTATTGAGTTTTCTTAAAATCATTATTTTAGATTCCTTTCCTGGCAATTAATTAATTTCCTTTTCATCAGTGTCTGCTACTAGAGAGTTATATTGTTTTGGTAGTGCCATATTTCCTTGATTTATCATGTTTCTTGTGTCCCTGTCTATGTATTTGGTGGAACAACTGCCTCTCCCAAACTTTCTATAGTGGCTCTTATAGAGGAAGATTTTCACCTGTAGTTAAGATTTTGTGTGCTACTTGAGATGGACATAGTGACATTGTTTCCAGATAGATGAAGTGGTATAGTCTCTGTGCAGTTTCTTCAGCTGTGTTCAACATCAGCAATACCTGTGGGAACCTCAGTGGCCTAGGCTGTAGAAAGTTTGTGGCAGCAGCAGCAGCAGTGGCATATGTTATTAATGTCCTTGATGTTGAGGGCTTTTGGAGTCCTCCTACTCTTGTTTTCCCCACAATGGGGAAACTTAGCTGAGGGGGATCCCTCTTGGTGTCAGGTCTGATATGACTTATAAGCAGTAGCAATGGGACTGGGTTCCAGGTGCAGGTGCTCAGAGAAGCTGTGGGGTTAGGTCCTAAGCATAGGATCTCCCAAATTTATTGTGACTTCTGAGTCTTGGGTGCAAGTTTGCATTCTGTGGCAGGGTTGAGTGTAGGTTGCCCATAGAGATAGGATCTGTAATTCTGAGGCACTCCCCAGCAGCTTGAGCACAGGAGGCTGGGCTGTAGTTGTGATTCCCCACCGGGGGAGCAGGGCACAGCATTGGCCTGACTCCAGAGAGGAAGCTTGCTCTGGAGGTTTGGGCCTAGGAGAAGGATATGGTTGCAGTATGGGAACCTAAGCAAATAAAACTCAAAGGCAACTCAGCTCCCAGGGCATGAGGCACTGTGTAGTAGTGACACAAGACCATGGAATGGTGGGGCTCAGCATTATCCTAGACACTGTAAGACCAGGTACAGTGGCAGCAAGTAACCCAGAAAGGCAGAGCACAGCTGTTGTTTGGGCCTTAGGTAGTACAAGGAAAAGAATAGCAGTAACTCCACTTCCCAGGGAGAGGGGTATCTCAGCTACTCAGACTCTAGGGGTCTAGTCCAGTTCCAGAGAAGCCAGGTACTAGAGGTGTTTGGCCTGTAGGGCAGAATTCCTTAGCTCAGCCAATGCTCTGTTTCCTTGGGACACAGGTTACTGCATCAACTCAGCACTGGGATGTGTAGAAGCCCAGCTTGGTCAGGGTATCAGTTCCTAGAGGGGAATGTGCTGAAGCACCAGCTCAGAGCTGGAGGTGTGACTGTTCTGAGTGGTCAAGGCACCACTTCTTGGGATGCAGGGAGCTTCTTCAACTTAGGCATTGAGGACGAATGAGTGCTCTGAGTGAGCAAGGAATTGTTTTTCTAGGAGGCAGAGTACTGCCTCACCTTTGGCCCAAGGGAATGAGGGCAGAGGTAGATAGAGTGACTCCACCTCCACTTGGCCTCATGTGGAAGAGTGCTTGTAGTTCCACTTGGGGATATTTGGCCACTGGCCTGGGGTGGTTAAGTGGTGGCATAGCCCCAGGGATGAAGAGGTGTTGTGACTACTCACCCCTGAGGAAGATATAGTCCAGCCATAGTTCCAATCCCAAGATGGTGTAGTGCAGTAACCACATGGGCCCACAAGGATCAGGGCACTGTATCAGCTTCTTCTCTGGGGAGAGCACAGGTCTACAGGCAGCTCCCTCAGCTGGGTTTAATGCCTGTGAGGACTGCAGCAGACCCTAGTAGTGAGGTGTGTAGGTGTTCCAGGTGTTGATGGGGGTTGTTGGGATCTCTTGCTTACTTCCACTTCATAGGTAGAAGTTCTTCCCAGTTTCCACCTGATCTTGGCTGGGGAATGGGGTAGTAGAGGCCTGGCATTGCCTTCTCTTCTCTATGTGGCCATCTGGAGTTTCTGTGCTTACCAGGATTTCTGCTACTCCTCTGATGCAAGATGGTACTCTTCCTCAGTTATTTTTCTTAAATGTAGTTGTTCTGGCTTGTCTTTGTGAGGGAAAGAGGCCCTAAGGGCTTCTAGGTGGCCATCTTGCTGATGTCACCAAAATAAATGTTTCCAAAATGTTTTGTTGTTGTTTTCTGGAGACAGAGTTTTGCTCTTGCTGTCCAGGCTGAAGTGCAATGATGTGATCTTGGCTCACTGCAACCTCTGTCCCCTGGGTTCAAGGGTTCAAGTGATTCTCCTGCCTCAGCCTCCCAAGTAGCTGAGATTACAGGCATGCACCATCATGCCTGGCTAATTTTTGTATTTTTAATAGAGACAGGGTTTCTCCATATTGGTCAGGCTAATCTTGAATTCCCAACCTCAGGTGATCCACCCCTTGGCCTCCAAAAGTGCTGGAATTACAGGCGTGAACCACCGCACCCGACCCCCCAATTTTTTTTTCTTTTATTTATTTTTTCTTTTTTATTTTATATCCAACTCCCACTCAGATCCCAAAATGTTTTAATTATAAAAGTGTTAAATTTCCTACCGAAATAGAAACACATTAAAGCAAAGTTTAGTCATTTAAATAGAAAATTAAAAGGCATAGCCAATAATGCTAATAGTTATTCTATGAGAAATAATGAGGAAAAAAATGACTTATTCCATTAAATTCTACAATGCAGACAGGTCACATGTTCTATAGCCTTTTTTTTTTTTTGAGACGGAGTTTTGCTCTTGTTGCCCAGGCTGGAGTGCAATGGCGCGATCTCGGCTCACCGCAACCTCCACCTCCTGGGTTCAAGCAATTCTCTGCCTTAGACTCCTGAGTAGCTGGGATTACAGGCACATGCCACCATGCCCAGCTAATTTTTTGTATTTTTAGTAGAGACAGGGTTTCACCATGTTGACCAGGATGGTCTCTATCTCTTGACCTCGTGATCCACCTGCCTCGGCCTCCCAAAGTTCTATAGCCTTTTATTTGTGATGTTTCTGCCCAAAAGATTAGGCTGTATTAAACAGGAATAAAAAGGGAAAATGAAGCTGAGCATGGTGGTTCACGCCTGTAGTCCCAGAACTTTGGAAGAAAGAGGCAGGAGGATCACTTCAGCCCAGGAGTTCCAGACCAGCCTGTGCAACATAGTGAGACCCTGTCTCTAAAAAAAAAAAAAAAAAAATTAGCCAGGCATGGTGGCACATGATGCCTGTAGTTTTAGCTACTTGGGAGGCTGAGATGGGAGGATCATTTGAGCCTGTGATTAGAGGAGATAGAGGCTAGAGTGAGCCATAATTATGCCACCGCACTCCAGCCTTGGTAACAGAGTGAGATCTTGTCTCTAAAAAAAGGTGGGGGAGGTGACAAACTAAGAGTTTCCTCTTCCACATAGAAATCTTCCATTTTGAGGACACCAGCAGAAACCTTTCTAAAAACTTCTAAGCCTATGATTTTATGCTATTTAAATCCCAATTTTAAATCTTGGACACAGAAGCAATAAGAGTAGAGCTAAACAATAAGCCAAAAAACAAAAGAGCTGTTTGAAGATTTGCCAATCAGTGATTAGCAATGCTTGAAATTTAGAATATTCTTCCTTTTTAAAGAGGCTAAATCTGCTTTTCTTCTTCCATATTGCCATCAAATCAGCAATCATCTCCTCAGACCAGTGGCTACCAACATGTGTTTAATGAGAGTCATTTTGGATAATATAAGCCTGCTCTTGGAGACAATAATTGTTCTTGTTTGCAGATATCTGGCAGTAGATTCTGCTTCCTCATTGCTGTCCTTGTTCTCATTTGCTGGGCTTGATCCTTCACATTTTATGCTATCTATCTGTCCCTATTGCTGTACCTTACCCATATAATTCCACATAATTAGATTCCATATCATCTAATATATGGGACTTCCTGATAACATTACCTTAGGTTTCTTAAATTCTAGGATTCATCATATTTAATGCTTTCATTTTACAAACAAGGAGAACTGGGTCTATGGAGGTTAAGAACTTGCCAAAGATCACATGATCATTTGGTGAAGACCCAGTATTGGAACCCAGCTGCTCTAACTATTGTCTAGTGTTCTCTGTAGGATGTGGTTCTGTGTTACAAATTTACCCATATTGTAAGTGAAAATCACATCATTATGCCTTTTGGAATTTCATTAAGTAAATTATCTGGATGTATTCTAAGACAAGCCAGGTAGTATAAGGTAAAGTTTGTAGAGGACATAGTTACTGAAGAGAACATGACAATCGATAAACTTAGGTACATTCGAAGCTTGACCAATACAATAATTTTTTAGAGGGCTGAAGAACTTAACAAACCTTGACAATTCTTTCCCTTGTACACTACATACTTTAAAAATTAAAAATCTGGTATACCAAAGTTAACCAGATAAATCTTTAAACCCAGTGAAAAGAAAAATAATTTAAACTAAGATCTGATAAAGTGAAGAAAGGAATTCATTATACTGGAATGAGAATTTTAGTAGCTTTTGACTGGTAAATATTGGTCATAAGAGAAAAATATAGTACATGAAAAGTCACTAAGGAGAATAAGAAGTTAGTAAATTGAAGAGAAATTTGCAAGCCAGTGAAGACAAAGAGATAAAACAAGAAGAGAGAACAAGCAGAACTGTGGACTGGCTTGGATTCTTTTAACGTAAAAGTGAAGGTAGCCAAGTATATAGAAGGAATCTACAGATTTAAGATTTTGGACAAAGGATTCTGTAACATATTCCACTTCTGATTGTGTTGACAAATGCACAAGTCTTCTAATATTTTCACCCCCTTGCCAACACTTGTTATTTTCAACTTAAAAGAATATAGCCAGAGTTGGGTACAGTAGCAGGTGCCTGTAGTCACAGCTGCTCAGGGGGCTGAGGCAGGAGGATGACTGGAGCCCAGGAATTAGAGTCCAGCCTGGGCAGCACAGTGAGATCCCCATCTCTATTTTCAAAAATTAAAAATAAATAACATAAATTTATAGCTATACTAGTAGACATGAAGGGTTATCTTGCGGTTTTAGCATAACCAGTGTTTTAACTGTGTATGTGTACTGGGACGCTTGAAGTCAAGTTATTACCACAGTTTAAATTATTATATTATTATATTTTACCTTTCTTCATAGATTCTTTTTCCATTCCCTCCTTGTACGTGTACAAGAGTTCATCAACTTCCTTCAGATCCAGGAAGCCTGAGGCATCACTGTCCCACTTCTGAAAGATGGCGTCTAGGAGAAGTCTCCGTCGGACTTGGAGAGCATTTTGTCTAAACTAGGATACAAACAGAATAATAAAGCACAGAAGACACATGTTCATTGTGCTAGCTAGCATCCTGTGTTCATTCCAAAAAAGGTCCGTCATCTTTTATTAAAACAGGTTTACTTTGGGGCTAAGCATGATATTAATGGAAAATGCAATGATTCAGCAGTGGCACATGCCTGTAAAGCCAGCTACTCAGGAGGCTGAGGCAGGAGTGTCGCTTGAGGCCGGGAGTTGGAGACAAGCCTGGGCAGCATAATGAGACCTTTGTCTTTAAAAAAAAAATTTTTAAATTTGTTTAGAAAAGAAGATACAGTGATTAATTTTAATCCCTTAAATAGCATTTCTGTTTTACCTCTAAGCTAAACAAAACAAAACAGGCATTCTTGGTTATCAGAATTTATTAACATTAGTGTCACTAAAGTTGGTAAACAACCTTCCACTACTAAACTTGACTGGCTTTGAAGAATTTAACAGGCATTCTCTGCATTAGTATTCCTTAAGAATCTTTTTTTTTTTTTTGCAAATTCCTTCTACAAACCTTAAGAATCTTTTACCATTCTTTTCTACTCCTTCTCTAGTTCTTCAGGAATGTGATAAATACATAGAGTGCTCTGCCTGACTTCTTAGTGAGATTTTAAAATTATTATTATTTTTATTAAGAGACAGAGTTTTGCTCTGTCACTCAGGATGGAAGAGTGGCATAATTACGGTTCACTGTAACTTTAAATTCCTGAGCCCAAGGGATTTTCCCTCCTTAGCCTCCCAAAGCACTGGAATTACAAGCATGAGCCACTGCACCCTGCACCCATATGTTTTGGGTGAAGGGGAATGAATGATAGTGTTTAAATAAGGAAAACGGCTGTGTCTTAAAAATTATTTTTTTAGGTTTACGACTGACTAAATTTGACATTAATTTTATTTACCTTTTAGAGTTTTCACTAGGTTAATTATATTAGTGAGATAGTAATTGAATTAATATCTAGATAGATTTAATTGCAAAAATAAAATGAATATATACCATTTGATTAAGTAGGAGGAACTGAAATTGAGAAAATAAAAGGGAATTGTCTAGAATTAGGTTGAGAAGACTCATAAAGCTGATGATTACTGAATAAGCTTAGTGAAACTAACTTACATATTGCATATAAGAGAATATATTGTTTATATAAGCTAATGTGTATGTACTTACCTGTCACCCAAGTAAGTAGTAAGTTCTTAGGAAATATATACTACCTGGGTGCTTATGAGTCAAAATATATGCTCAGGCCATTATCATACCTCAGGTATGGTTGTACCTATAAAGGGTACGACCCACTCACACACAGGCAAATAATGCACACACACACGTCTTTGCACATATCCGTATCTGCTTCTCAACCTTCAGAGAAAGAAGAAAGCTGTAAAATAAACCATATCCTGCCAGGAGCAATCATGTTATTATCAGGGGAATGAGTTCTCTGGAGTGTGATCTTAGAACATTTGATGATAAAATAGAATATTTAATGGCCATGCTTGTTGAAATAAAGTGGTAAGTTTGGTTGTAAATTTTTTACATGAGTCACATCAGGAGCAACTGAGGTTGAGAGATTTACGTATATTACCCACCTTTTCTAAGGCATTCATTTTCTCTTGTTCTGTTTCAACATAGCCCGCCTTAAAAAAGGAGGTGAGAGTCTCACTGATACTCAAGGGAGCATCTTCACCAACAAATGTCTCCAGGAGTTGCACAAACTGGAGCAGATTGAATGAAACTCCATTGAAGGCAGTTCGGCCTTTTACCTTCTTGAAAGACTGAATATTTCTGATAATTGAGTGTAAATCTGTTAAGCAGGAAACATATACCAAGCAGAAAAGTGAACAATTCTTTCCGTTAGGGAAAATACATGAGTGCCTATTATAATGAATATCTGCTAATTTTGCCTGTCAGGAATCCATGCTCCCTTCATAAGGACAACATCCTCCTTTTTTCTTTGGAAAAATATCTTTCCATTGTCAGTTCAGATGAGTCAGGTCATATCAAGCCCCCCTCGACTTTTGTGCCATGGATGGTCATGTGATATAGGTCTGGCTAACGATTCACATATAATGGCAATGTAATCTACTATAGGCCAATGAGAATTAGTCTCAGAACTTTTGGAAGAACTATTAGGGATGAATCATTCTTTTTGTACTCTTATTGCTGAACTAATAGAATATAAGCTTAGAGATGCTTTAATGACCATTTTTGTCACAACGTGGAGAGAACTGTCTCAAGTTGAAAGTGACACAGAAAAACAGGGCTCAGAGGCAGACAGACAGTATCCTGCTGCTATTGTTGAGCCTTTGAATCTGGTTGTGCCTGAAAAAAGCTGCACTCTGAACTTTCTTTCTTTATTTCTTTTTTTTTTTTTTTTTGAGACGGAGTTTCACTCTTGTTACCCAGGCTGGAGTGCAATGGCGCGATCTCGGCTCACGGCAACCTCCGCCTCCTGGGTTCAGGCAATTCTCCTGCCTCAGCCTCCCGAGTAGCTGGGATTACAGGCACGCGCCACTGTACCCAGCTAACTTTTTTGTATTTTTAGTAGAGACCGGGTTTCACCGAGTTTACCAGGATGGTCTCTATCTCTTGACCTCGTGATCTACCCGCCTCGGCCTCCCAAAGTGCTGGGATTACAGGCTTGAGCCACCGCGGCCCGGCCGCACTCTGAACTTTCTAGTTAAATAAATTACTAAATACCACCACCACACCCCCTCCCTCCAAGAATCTTGACTAATATATTTACCTTTTAGCTCAATATCATAATATAAAATATATTTCATAAAATGACAGCAAAGTGACTTCCATTTGATTTATTCATTGATTCAAACATTTATGCCCTTATACCTTCTATATGAGATTTGATGTGACTTAAAAAAATGATTACTCAAATAATTTTTATGTACATTAGTAAAGCAAAATTGACATAAAGATGGCTAAGAAGATGAACATGAACTAGCAGGCCACAAGAACTTGACCAATGCCATGCATTTTCACCAGAAATTTTGAGGATAGAAAGTTTGTTATTTGAGGCTTACATGAGATAAAAACTTGCAGGTAGGAAGAAAACAATCTTGATCTAACTAGTTCTACAACTGGATGTGAAAGGCAAAACAATATAATAGCTTTTTAGTGAAATATGGGTATTTTTTGGAACAATCATTGTTAAAGACATGGTTTGCCTGAAAGCCAAAAACTACTCTACTCTGTTGAATAGATCTTTCTTTGCAAGTCCTCAAAAACAAGATATATTATCACTTGTCTCAAATGCTTAGATGTGGCACTACCAGGAAAAGGAATAGCTGAAATGATTTCTACTGAGTTTTAGTATCTAATGTCTGATTCCTTCTGTATGCTTAGATCATAGTTTTAAAGCAGCTGCAGGGCCATATCATGGCTAAAAACTATATACTAATTCCATAAGTTTTAAAGCAGAAGAGCATTCATCAATAGCACATGCCACCATCAATAGTACACCACCACCTATCTATTTGGTATATATTTAGATTCTTCAGCTCAAGACAAAATAGTGCAAGGAACACCTTCCCATTCTGTCTTAGCTAAATTATGTCTTTATCGTTGAGTACCACAGTAAATTAAATCCAGCTATTGAACTTCCGTACTTTGATTTTTAACGTATACCTGTGAACCTGGAGTTACCATAGATTAAGTTTGCCTGTTCCTCATCTTCAAATTTTACATACTTCGTTTTCCAGTTACAAGTAAAAAATTCACCTGTAAAAACACATTCCATAATATAGCCAATCAAACTTCACTTTCACGATATTTTTGTTCTAGGGTATAAATGAAAGGAAGATTAAATGAGGAGTTACCTGACCATAACTTTCCTTCTATGTTTTGGGACTTGGGTTCACAGGACTTGTCTTTCTGAACTTCCTTTTTTGAAGTTTCTAAAAGGTACAAATGAAAATGCTTATGAATTAGACATTACACATTCCATTAGCTATTCTAATGTTAATAAGTGGTAGAAATGCCTGCATATAGAACACCAAAAACTGTAAGTACTTTCCCATATATGCTGTGTCATAATCAACTACAGTGAAATCACTTAATAACTTGAATTGTTGAAAGCACCTCTGCAGCAAAAGCTATTTATTGTATCCAATTTGGCCATACAAAATGAGGGCTACACTTCCCTGCCTCCCTCACAGCTAGTTATTACTATACAGTAGTCTTCTTTTTATCCTTGGGGGGATATATTCCAAGATCCCTAATGAATGTCTGAAACTGCAGAGAGTACATATACTTTTGCAGTTTGAAGTATGACAGAAAAACTAGCCATTAATTTCTTTTTCCTTCTGCATGATTTAATGAGTAAAAGATTTGGTCTTACTGTAAATCTTAACAACCTCAGCATACAATTTTCTTTCTTTCCTTACTAAGTTGAGAACTTTTATCTTTTATTCCCTCCCTCCCTCCCTCCCTCCCTCCCTCCCTCCCTCCCTTCCTTCCCTCCTTCCTTCCTTCCTTCCTTCCTTCCTTCCTTCCTTCCTTCCTTCCTTCCTTCCTTCCTTCCTTCCTTCCAAATAGAGTCTCACTTTGTTGATTAGGCTGAATGGAGTGCAGTGGTGTGATCTTGGCTTATTGCAGGATCAACTTCCTGAGGTTCAGGTGGCCCTCCTACCTCAGCCTCCTGGGTAGCTGAGACTACAGGTGTATGCTACCATGCCCAGCTTTTTTTTTGAGACAGCATTTCACCACGTTCCCCAGGCTGGTTTTGAACTTCTGGGCACAAGCCATCCACCTGCCTTGGCCTCTCAAAGTTCTGGGATTACAGGCATGAGCCACTGTGTCCAGCCGAGAACGCTCACCTTTTCACTTCAAAGGTAGCACTTTACAGCTTCTCTTTGGCATATCCAAATTGTCGGCATTATTACTCTTATGACTGGAGCCATTATTAGGTAGAATAAGGGTTACTTGAACAAGAATACTGTGGTATCATGACAATCTATGTTACCTGCTCATTAGTCACGTAATCTAGCAGCTATTAAGTGACTAATTAGCAGGTAACATAGACAACATGGATATACTGAACAAAAGGTGCAAGATTTCATTACATTACTCAGAATGATGCACAATTAAAAATGTATAAATTGTTTATTTCCGGAATTTTCCACATAATACTTTCTGACCGTGGTTGATTGTGGTTAACGGAAACTGGAAAGCAAAACCATGGATGAGGGGGCGCTACTCTATGCCTAAATTCTGGCCAAAGACGTGATAATAAATATTTGAAATGCAGGATGCATTCTATCTTAAATATGACTTTCAGAAACTCCTCTAGAACATATATTTTATATTTAACTGAAAAAAGCAAGACCCATTTTACAGCTGAAATAAAAGAAAAATTTAAAAGTGGTTTCTTATATCAGACACCATATTTAAAACAAAAGGTCTTCTACTACCTTTTCAGAAACCCAATTAAAACACTTCTTCTATAATCTAGTGCAATGGAAGTTATACATAAATTGACAGTAGAGACATTCTGGTTTGCATTTCACTGGTGAATGTAATTAACTTACTTGATTTCTGTTCAAGGTCTAGACTCAGGTTGAGCAGCAAAATATGCTTGAGGTTTGCATGACCTGACTGCCAGAAATAAAATCTGACTTAAATGAGAATTTTCTGAAAATACTTTAAAAACCATTCCACAAAACAGGGAGCTGATGTAGAAGAACTGCATTACTACCTGAAAAGTGATCTTTCCTACTTGATGTTGGAACTTCCTCTTGCAGTTCAGAACTCAGGAATATTTGCTCTTCATGTATTTGTTCCCAAGACCTCATTTCCTTCAGAGGGACTTCAATGTACTCAGAGGGTATGGGCTCCCCAGATTTTGTACTTTTTAACATACTATCTTTTCTTGATTGTGAAGTTGAGCCTATGTCTTCTTGCTCTTCTGAAATTATCTCTCCATAGGGTTCTCGTTCTGATTTTTGGTATGGTTCTTCTATTATTGACTCTCTGAGTGATTCCTGTTCTGCAGTTGGCATTCTGCGTGATCCCTGTTCTGCTACTGATCCTTTGCGTTGACCGTGTTCTGCAATAGACTCTCTGTGTGACCCCTGTTCTGCAATTGATCCTCTGCGTAACCCTTGTTCTGCAGTTGACTCTCTGCTTGGTCTTTGTTCTGAAACTGAAACTCTGTGTGGTCCTTGTCCTACTATTGACCCTTTGTGCTGTCCTTGTTCTGTAGATGGCACTCTGTGTGTTTCTTGTTCTATTATTAACTCTCTACTTGACCCTTGTTCTAGAGTTGACTCTGTGTGGGTTCCTGGTTGTATTACTGATTCTATGTACAGTTCTTGTTCTGCAGTTGGCTTTTTGCCTTGTTCTTGCTCTTCAGTTGAAATTCTTTGTGGTCCTTGTTCTGCAGTTACTCCTCTCTGCTCTTCTGGCAGGTTTGCAGGTAGTGTTGATGTTCTCTGTTCATTGAGTTTAGGTTGATCTGGACTTTCTAATAATTTACTCTGGGTTTTGCTAGAATGTTTTGCAGAAAGTAATGTATTCATCTCTAAGAGCACTTCATCAAAGCCTTCGTAAATGTGTTTCTGATTATCCATGTCTCCCCACAACTCAGATAAGTTCATCTCTTCAAATTCAATGAATGGCCCTAATACAGAAAACAAAACATTCACCTAAACTATTGATCTTATAATGCCGAATTAGAGCTATTAAATTAACGCAAAGAAAAGCATTGAGCACAGTGATTGTAATATAGGCCTATTGCTCTAAACAAATATAAGTTACCTTTAGTTGCAACACAATAAAAAGTAAAAAGGTACCTAAAAGAACATTAAAAATGCTTACTACTCTAAGGTAGAAATCATCCCTTCCTAAAAGGTGTGATTTTGGAAATAAATAGGATCTCCTTTTGCTTTGCTACTTGGAGTGTTGCTTAGACTACCAAGGCAAATAGAATTTGTCCTCTACCTTTGTGGTCTTCCCACAATAAGTATCACATGGGGATGGGAAAGGGGACACACCTTTCATCTCAAATACCTTTTCAATATCTCCAATATAAAAAGCAAATCTTTATCCATGACAATCTTTCACTGAGGCTATGTTTTTCCAACATTCATTTTTTCCCCTTTTCTCTTGCCCTCTTCTTTGTTTTTCATTTCTCAATTATTTTCCTCTACAACTTATGTGGACACCTGGAACAGAATACTAGGAAAAGACTGGATAGTATTCACAGAATCCCACTGTTAAACAACAACAGTAAAACCTTGGTGTCTGTACTATAAAGAGTGAAACTCATGCCACAAGACTGTCCCCATTTCCCCCAAAACAGTACTGGTAAGCTATAAAATTGTGATTCTCACAATTTTTAGAAATACTCCAAGTATATATCACTCACAGATTTGTAAGTATCCAAGTAATAAATCTTCATGCAGAAATAAAGTATTGACATTCTTGGCCAGGTGTGGTGGCTCACGCCTGTAATCTCAGCACTTTGGGAGGCCAAGGCGGGCAAATCGCCTGAGATCAGGAGTTTGAGACCAGGATGGCCAACATGGCGAAACCTCATCTCTACTAAAAATACAAAAAATTAGCTGGGTATAGTGGTGAGTGCCTGTAATCCCAGCTACTTGAGAGGCTGAGGTAGGGAGAATAGCTTGAACCTGGGAGGTGGAGGTTGCAGTGAGTTGAGATCGTACCATTGCACTCCAGCCTGGGCAAGAGTGAGATCCCATCTCAAAAAAAAAAAAAATTGACATTCTTTGGAAAACTCAGCCAGTAAAATACCTTCTCTTTAGAAAAATGAAAATTAAGCTAAGCACAGTGGCACGTGCCTGTAGTCCTGGCTTACGCAGGAGGCCGAGGCAGGAGGATTGCTGAATCCCAGGAGTTTGAGGCCAGCCTGGGCAACACAGCAAGACCCCATCTCTGAAAAAGTAAAATAAAATGAAAATAAACCCCAAAATTCTATTTGTTTTGAAAATAACATCAAATGGATATTTTACTGTATAAGTAAAGATGTACAAGTAAAATGCTTGGGAAAGGGAAATACTGTTCATATAAATCTTATAATTTTAAGCTGCACATTAAAATGGAATTACCAGGCCGGGTGCAGTGGCTTATACCTATAATCCCAGGCATTTGAGACTACCCTGGGCAACATGGTGAAACACTCTCTCGATTAAAAAATACACAAAATTAGCTGGGCATGATGGTGCACACCTGTAGTCCCAGCTACTCAGGTGGCTGAGGTGGGAGAATCATCTCCTATCTGGGAGGTTGAGGCTACAGTGAGTCATAATCATGCTACTGCACTCCAGCCTGGGCAAGAAGAGTAAGACTCTATCTCAAATAAAAATTTTTAAATAAATAAAATGGAATTACCATTACTAACTTAATTTCCAAAACATTCAGACTGTCACTAAAGCAACTGTTCATTTCAATGAATTTAAAATTGAGTTCTAGCTAAGTTCTGACATAACATTTTTGAGTATTGCACTATGGGGAAAAATACATCTAGTTGCGATGAAGAGTGAATTTTGTGGGGGGAATAAACACCTAGATATCGTTATCATGATTTAAGAGAGCTATTATGTGAAGGGATTCCATGGTGGTAGAATGGTCTTGTGTTATCATATCAGTACATATCAGTGTACTGAGACACTCCAGCTTGAATATACTCCGAATGGCACTTACATTGTCGTGGGTTTCGAAGTAAACTCCTAAGCATTTGTGAACTATGGTCATAGAATGATTCCAGCAGGGCCAATGTTCTCTGCCGATCCAAAAACCCTACCTAAACAAAGGAGAAAGTTTGTGATTAGTTGTTGCAGGAGATTTTTTTTCTCTTTTTCCTTTTTTTAAAATATATTTTATTGCATTTTAGGTTTTGGGGTACATGTGAAGAACATGCAGGATTGTTGCATAGGTACATACATGGCAATGTGGTTTGCTGCCTTCCTTTCCATCACCTATATCTGGCATTTCTCCCCATGTTATCCCTCCCCAACTCCCAATCCCACGCTGTCCCTCCCCTAGTTCCCCCCCAACAGACCTCAGTGTGTGATGCTTCCCTCCCTGTGTCCATGTGTTCTCATTGCTCAACACCTGCCTATGAGTAAGAACACGTGGTGTTTGATTTTCTGTTCTTGTGTCAGTTTGCTGAGAATGATGGTTTCCAGGTTCATCCACGTCCCTACAAAGGACACGAACTCATCGTTTTTTATGGCTGCATAGTATTCTATGGTGTATATGTGTCACATTTTCCCTGTCCAGACTATCATCGATGGGCATTTGGGTTGGTTCCAAGTCCTTGAAAAAGTTTTGCAATTTACCCATCTGACAAAGGGCTAATATCCAGAATCTACAAAGAACTAAAACAGATTTACAAGAAAAAAAAAAAAAAACCCATTCAAAAGTGGGGGAAGGATATGAACAGACACTTTTCAAAATAAGACATATATGAGGCCAACAAACATATGAAAAAATGCTCATCATCACTGGTCATTAGAGAAACGCAAATCAAAACTACATTGAGATACCATCTCACACCAGTTAGAATGGCGATCATTAAAAAATCCGGAGACAACAGATGCTGGAGAGGATGTGGAGAAATAGGAACACTTTTATACTGTTGGTGGGAGTATAAGTTAGTTCAACCGTTGTGGAAGACAATGTGGCAATTCCTCAAGGACTTAGAAATAGAAATTCTATTTGACCCAGCAATCACATTACTGGGTATATATGGTACTATTATATATATATATGATTATAAATCGTACTATTATAAGGACCCATGCACACGAATGTTCATTGCAACACTGTTACAGGAGATTTAAGATTTTTATGCAGTTGGAATGTGGCTTATTGAAGCTTTTGTCATTACTACCACCACAACAATCATTATTATGCAAATAAAAGCTGCAGCATCAAAATCAGGAAAGTTATATCTTGCCTTTAGGCTTATTTTCTACTTTCCCATTCTGCGACATGTCAAAATGACCTCTGCTTAGTAAATGTTTAAGAATTTTTTGTGACTCAATATTGATGGCTAAATCCAATGTATAATGTTCAGTTCTTATATTACCTGACCTGAGTATGTCATTTGAAACAATTAAATGCTCCCTACTTGTTCTTTTTCAATTGTTATTTTTGAGAAGAATTCTAATTACAGAAAAATAGAGAAAATGGTAAAATTAACATCTGTGTTCCCAACACCCAGAAATAATGATTGTTAACATTTTGTGAATGTGCTTTAAAAAGCCTGATATAGCAACACAGTGAGACCCCATTGCTTCAAAAAATAAAAAATTAGCTGGGCATGGTGGTGCACACCTGTAGTCCTAGCTACTCCAGAGGCTGAGGCCGGAGGATCACTTGATTTGCAGTGAGCTATGATCATGCCACTGCACTCCAGCCTGGCTGACAGAGCAAGACCTTGTCTAAAAATAAAAAACAAAAATACCTGATATAGTACGTATGTCTTCCTTCAAATTGATTATATTTACTCAAAATTGAGATTCAATTCATATATGTAAAGAAATATGTATTTATTCATTTTAACTGCAATAAGGCATTCTGTAATATGAAAACACCATAATTAAAAAAAAAACTCCTCAAAAAAAAAACCTCCTCTATTGATGGGCAGTTCGATTATTTTTAGCATTTTGATATCAACATAATGCTGCAATGGATATCTTTATGCACATCTCCTTGTGTACATGTGTAAACATTTCTCTCTAGGGTAAATAACTAGAAGTAGAATTACTGGATTATATAATATATACATTTTTAACTTTATTAGTTATAACCAAATTGTGTCACAAAATGTTTATACCAATTTACATACTCGCCAGCATTGAATGAGAGTATTATTTCTCCATATCTACACCAATACTTGATATTGTTAGAGTTTATTATTTTTTCTAATCTGACAAAAATGGTATCATTATTTTAATTTGCATTTCCCTGATTACTAGTGAGATTTAATATATTTTCATACACCTACATATTTGAGTTTTTCCTCTTCTACAAATGGGTTTTTCATATCCTTTTCCCGTTTTTCAGTTGGGACCAGTTGTCTATTTCTTTTTTTTTTTCTTTTTTGAGATGGAGTCTCGGTCTGTCTCCCGCGCTGGAGTGCAGTGGCATGATCGTGGCTCACTGCAACCTCCACCTCCCAGGTTCAAGCAATTTGCCTGCCTCAGCCTCCCAACTAGCTGGGACTACAGGTGCCCACCACCACGCCTGGCTAATTTTTTGTGTTTTTAGTAGAGACGGGGTTTCACCATGTTAGCTAGGATGGTCTCAATCTCCTGACCTCATGATCCACCTGCCTCAGCCTCCCAAAGTGCTGGGATTACAGGTGTGAGCCACTGCGCTTGGCCCAGTTGTTTATTTCCTACAAATGTGTAAAATTTTGAGAATGACCATTCTTTTATTTACATAGCACATATTTTTCCCCAGTCTATCTCTTATCTTTCAATTTAACTTCTGGTGATTTTAGCCATATCAATGTTATCCATTAATTTTGAGAATATATATTAATTTTGAGGTAGTCAAATATATAAATCATTTCCTTTTGATGTACAGTGACTAACCAATAAATGATACTGAAACAATTATTTTTTATATTGGGAAAAACATAAAAGTAGATCCCACCCTCATAATGAGGAAAAGTGGATTCTATCTGATCAGAAATCTAGATGTGGAAAACAAAATTTTAAATATTTTAGAAGCAGCCAGGTGTGAGTCACCATGCCTGTCTGCTTCTAAAACTTTTTTAGACAGGGTCTTACTAAGGAATATTCCTAAGGAATACTCCAAATAAGCACAAACCATTTTGAGTTCAAAATATATGCTCTAAATTTGCTTCTTCTTTTTTTTTTTTTTTTTTTGAGACTGGGTCTCACTCTGTCACCCGAACTGGAGTGCAGTGGCATGATCATAGCTCATTGCATCCTTGAATTCTTGGACTCAAGCCATCCTCCTGCCTCAGCCTCCCGAGTCACTGGGATTACAGGTATGAGCCACCACACCCGGCTGCTTCTAAAATTTTTTAAATTTTGTTTTCCACATCTAGATTTATAATGAGAACTCCCTTTTCCTCATTAATGAGAGTGGAATCTACTTTTATAATTTTCCCAATATGGAAAATTAATTGTCCTAGTATAATTGTCCTAGTATAACTACTCCTTTTCCCAATGATTTATATTGCCACCTGTGTTATGTACTAAATTCTCACATGCTCTTGCATCTGATGCCAAATCTAATATTCTGTTCCACTGATTTGTCTATTCCAGTACCAAAGCCAACCTATTTTAATTAATATAACTTTATTTTAAAAATAAGCTCTTTGGGAGGCCGAGGCGGGTCGATCACCTGAGGTAGGGAGTTCAAGACCAGCCTGATCAACATGGTGAAACCCCTTCTTGAAATAATAATTATAATAAGCTCCTGCAGAGCAAAATAAACTATCTCTCATTCTGTAGTTTGTCTGTTTACTCTGTTTACACCCAACCTGAATATATACTTTTAATAATAAAGACATACACGGCCAGGTATGGTGACTCACACCTGTAATCACTGCACTTTGGGAGGCCTGGCAGATCGCTTGAGCGCAAGAATTCCAGACTAGCTTGGACAACATGGTGAAACCCCATCTCTACAAAAATTATCTGGGCCTGGTGGCATGGCTTATAGTCCCACCTATTTGGGAGGTTGAGATAAGAGGATCACTCAAACCCTCAGGAGGCTGAGGCTGCAATGAACCGTGATGTTGCTACTGCACTCCAGCCTGAATGACAGAATGAGATCTTTCCTCAGAAAAAAAGGAAGAAGACATACGCGCAGCCAACAAACATATAGCAAAATGTTCAAAATCGCTAATCATTAGAGAAATGCAAATCAAAACCACAGTGAGATACAGCTCACACCAGTCAGAATGGCTATTACTAAAAAGTCAAAAAATAACAGATGCTGGCAAGGTTGCAGAGAAAAGGGAATGCTTATACACAGTTGGTAGAATGTAAATTAGTTCAGCCATTGTGAAAGCTGTTTGGTGATTTCTCAAAGAACCCAAAGCAGAATTACCATTTGGCCCAGCAATCCTATTATTATTGGGTATATATCCAAGGGAATAGAAATTGTTCTACCATAAAGGCACATGCACGCATATGTTCATTGCAGCGCTATTCACAATAGCAAAGATATAGAACCAACCTAAATGTGAATTAATGGTAGACTGTATAAAGAAAATGTGGTACAAGCCAAACATAGTGGTTCATCCTGTTATTCCCACACTTTGGGAGGCCGAGGAGGGAGAATCACTTGAGCTGAAGAGTTCAAGAGCAGCCTGGGTAACGCAGTGAGTTACTGTCTCTACAAAAAAATAAAAAATTAGACTGGCATGGTGGTATGTACCTGTAGTCCTAGCTACAGGTAGAAATCCCGTTTCTACTAAAAATACAAAAATTAGCTGGGGCGGTGCCTCACACCTGTAACACCAGTCACTTGGGAGGCTGAGGCAGGAGAATCGCTTGAACTTGGGAGGTAGAGGTTGCAGTGAGCTGAGAGCTGAAATGGTGCCATTGCACTGCAACCTGAGTGACAGAGTGAGACTTTGTCTCCAAAAAAAAAAAAAGGCTACATGATATCTCAAGATATTGATGTACTATTATTTTTAAAGCATTCCCCTATATAGTATTTCATTAAACTCTCTCTTTTTTCATTTATAAACAATGCAACAAGAATTTTCTTTGTATGTATACTTTTAAACTTACTGGTGCTTTTATTTCTTTTTTTATGTTTAATATTAGTTATTAAGAAAATGCAAATTTAAAAGATTGGCAATATGAAGGGGTGGAGAGGATACAGAGCAACATAGTGCTGAACAGAATGAAAAAAAAAACTATAAGCACTTTGACAGTTTGGCAATGTCTTTTTTTTCTAATTTTTTATTGCATTTTAGGTTTTGGGGTACATGTGCAGAACGTGCAAGACAGTTGCATAGGTACACACATGGCAGTGTGTTTTGCTTCCTTTCTCCCCTTCACCCACATTTGGCATTTCTCCCCAGGCTATCCCTCCCCTGGTGCTTTTATTTCTATGGAATAACAATTTTAGGAATGGCTTGCCTGGCTGAAGCATGTATGTATTTTTTATTTAAGCAGATATATCCAGAATGATTTGCAAAAATACAACTATTACATTTTCACCAGGAATGTTTGAGAAACTTTTTTCCTCTATTTGTATCAACGATAGGTATTACCATTAAAAACTATTTTTGGTCATCTATTGAATATATAATGATTCCATGAATGGGGTATTCATATCTTTTGCCCACATTTTGGGGAGTGGTGTTGCTTATATAGAGTCCTGCCATCAGAGAAAGGAGAGTCTAGCTCAGTGCCACAGTACTTGTTGACTTTGTGGTGTATATAGTTCATCTCATTGAGTCATCTGGAAGTTTTATTTTGGTATTTGCTATTTATGTCCTGAATTCTCCTTGTTCTAACCCAGGTGTCTTCCTGGGGGTACTATCAGAACTTTCATAGTCCTCATCTCTGCACATGCACTGTCCTTTATACACAGGTATTTAGGAATACTCATCACCTTTCCTCTGGCCACAGAAGTGAAAGGGAGTACCATCAGGCCCATCTACCTAGACCCTGCCTTCTACAGCTACTACTCTTCCTCTTCAGTGCCATGTAGGACTTCTCTATGAAGCTTATAGTCTCTGAGCTATACCTAGAAAATGAAATGCAAGTGCCTGCTGTTCTTAAATTTCCTCTCAATCTACCTGGGATTTCAAGGGGTGTCAATACTGTTGCCCTCAATCTTCAACCATGATTGGAGCTCAGGAATGGGAGATCAGGTGCTAACCTTGACTTAGGGACCCAGACAACCTCTAAACTCTAGTCACATGTGCTCCAACCTCCTTCTCTCATCAGCTGGTCACAATTTCCCATTGACAGAATAACTGCTTTGATGCCATATTTTGCATTCTTTCTTACTTTATAATTCTCCATTTTTTCTTAAGGGCCCAGCATTTTCAATTTAAAGTCTGGGCTTCTAGAACTTTTATTTCGGCTACTGGTTAAAAATATACAATCACGACTGGATGTGGTGGCTCACGCTTGTAATCCCAGGGCTTTGGGAGGCCAAGGTGGGAAGATCTCTTGCACCAGGATTTCAAGAACAGCCTGGGCAACATAGTGAGACTCTGTTTCTACAAAAGTTTAAAAATTAGCCAGGCATGGTGGTGCATGCCTGTAGTCCTAACTATTCAGGAGCCTGAGGTGGGAGGATCACTTGAACCCAGAAGGTAGAGGCTGTAGTGAGCTATGATCATGCTGCTTCATTCTAGCCTGGGTGATACAGTGAGGTTCTCTCTCTCTCTCATAAATGTCATTATGTTATACATTTTTGAGCTTTGTTCCCAGATATATATTCCATTCAGAAACACATCTAACTTCTTTTTTCCAGACTCTATCTTCCCTCTGAAGGTGTTAAAATATGCTATTCTGACATATTGACTATTTAAGTTAAAGACACTTGAAAAACAACAGATATGAGAAAATCACTTGACCTTCGTGCTGTTTCTTCAAAGCAGAAGATGAAATTCCCATGTGAAATTAACTCTTCCTATACTATAAGGAAAGGCATAATTGTTATCTTAAAGGATGAGAAGTTGAGACCAACAGAATACTGTACAGACCTTGTTAGAATAACTCTTATCTTTTAAGACTCCTGACATAATTTAGTCACATTTTCACATTTTGGTATTCTTTGTCCAATCCAGTACATAAGTAACTGATTCTTTGGGTCTTCATTCCCTTAAGAGGACTCCTGTGCCATATAAAACTTGTAACTAAATTTGTATGCTTTTCTCCTGTTATTCTATCTTACGTCAGATTAATGCTCAGACCCAGCAGGAATCCTATGAGGAAGGAGGTGTAGTTTTTCCACCCCTGCACTTTCAATATCAGCACATAACTATTGCTTGAATGATGGGAAGAAAAGCAAAGAATGAAAGCAAACCTCAGCTAATTTCTCAAAATATTATCTCACTATGTTTGTTACTGCACATGAATTGGTGTTAAATTGGCCAACAGAGAATAGTTGTCCTTCAGGCATTTTACCCAAGGGTAAAATTTTGACACCTATGTCACCTAGTGTTTACTACAAGCTCTGTTAAAAGAAGCAATATTCAATAAGGATTGACTGAAAGACACACAGACATTTCAGGTTTTACAAAATATATTCCTGACTTCATTCAAATTAGCATAGATCTGAGAACGTAGATTGCAACATACTGGTTCTTTTAAGAATTGCTTTTTCTGAATTGCAGTCCAGTGTGGCATTGTTTGCCTACATTTAAAATAGCTATAAAAAACTGCCCTAATAAAGTTGTCACTGTTTAATCTATTACAAGCCCATCATAAAAGATTTTCACTTCAGCACAAAAGGGCCCCTTTAATAAAGAGACACTCCTAATTAATTTGAACCCCAAATTTCTGTACTTCTTAACACTAGTTTGTAATTATCTTGTAAACATTGTTGATAATGTGTTTGGTCGTGTTTCCCTTTTCACATTAGATCCTACTAGGAAACTTAGATCCAAACTTGTAAACAACCCACAACAAATATTTAGGTCATTATGCTATGTATTTTGGGGCTTTGTTTCAAGCTTCATTTACTATCCCCTCTCTTATATTTTTCTTCTTTCACCCTACTTTTGGTTTACATTTTGTTGTTGCATTTTATCTATTCTGTGAGCTTCCTTAAATCCTTTCTGGACATGGAGACACAAACAAGTAAGTATAAGGTTCATAAACAAATATATTTCAGTAAAGTTTGTATCTGTTTTGTAGAGATAGGCTTTCACCATGTTGTCCAGGCTGGTCTCAAACTCCTGGGCTCAAGCAATCCACCAGCCTCAGCCTCCTAAAGTGCTGGGATTACAAGCGTGAGCCACAGCATCCAGCCAAGAAGCAATTCTTTAAATGTCTTAACCCACCTTCCCGTGGTCACAATGTAGGAAAAGTTCAGCAAACATCTGCCTCTGCATGTCAGCTTTTATGATCTCCCGGAATTCATCTGCAGAGTGGCAAAGGTGCTTAAGGAGTTCCTCAAACATTTCACTCTTCAAGTCTTTAATATGTGAAGAGATGTACTACAGAGAAAAAAAAGAGGGTAAATGATTGACTTAAAACCATGCTCTACTTGGATTTTCCCCAGGATTCAATGTGCATGAAATACATTGGCTGTAAAATATTTCCATATGATTTGCTTATCACTTAGATGAAGCATTTTCATGTTAGCTGCTCTAAAAGCTGTCATGCAGAGAGAGGTAACTAATGCAATCCCCAATACCACACATCAGTGACTCTAGATATTTTTGGAGCAATTTCCCTCTATGTCACATCAACATTATATAGGGCAGACTTTCCTTACAGCATGAAACAGCAGCAGTCACCTATAAAATGCTACTTGCAAATTAAAAGTTCTAAAAATTGAATGGAGTTTTTCTATGGTATATGGTATATAAGAGCACATGTGTTGCAAGACTGGCTATATTTAATTAATGGAGTGTAAGGGACAAGAATCACGGGTGGCTTTTTGTTTTTTGATAATGCAATAAGGTATCATTATTTGTCTATAATTTTCTTTTAAAAGTATAGGGACTGAAAACAACTATACTCCTTGGCCATTTCTCTTGATTCCTGTTGAGTAGATTCCAAGAAGTGGAATTTCTAGCTTAGAGGATTAATGCACCTGAATATTTTGTAGGTTTGACATGGTGCTTGTACCTTTGGCACTCCTGTCACTGATGCATGAGTGACTATTTCTTCTCAGCCTCACCGTCAGTGTGTATTGGCATCTGGGTTTTTGCCAATTTGATAGGTCAGGAACAAATTATGTTCTTGATCTCTGCACTTTACTGTAAGAGATAGAAGGTATCCTGTGATAGAGAGAAGTGATCAAGCACTGCAAGAGTTTGAGTGGACTCCTTTCAAAGTGTGAGCTCAGCTCACAGCCAATGATTTCCTCCCTTGCCTCACGCACAGAAGTAGCCAGAGTTATACCGGATGACCCCACTTTTGTAGCCATAAATGACTGAACCGGGGGAACACTTAACTTCAGGCCATTCAGATTCTCTCCACTAGGAATTAGGGATTAGAACTGAATAACAGCCAGTTAATTTGAGTGGGCCCGAATTTGTGAATGTGTAGTGGAGGCAAAACTTTCCCTTTACTCTCTTATGGTCTTTGGCTGGGCCTGAGAATTAAATTGACATAAGATAGGTTAGTTAGAGAAAGGCATAAAATTTTAATATAAATTTTATATGAAATAGGAACTGTCATAAAGAAATGAAGACCCAAAGAAATGGCAAAAACTACATGCTTTTATTAATACATTGGGTTGAACAAAGAGAGGCAATTGTGGAAAATTATGTTGGGAAGCTAAATTATGTTGGAAAGCTAAAATGAAGATAATAATTATTTTAACAAGGTCTGTTTGTACAGAATTCTCTCAGCTAAGACTCCCAATTGAATAATGTTTCCTTTCTCCTAATACAGGGAGGACATCTTTCACATGGGAGATTTTAATTTTCTATTTTCAGGAAGAAAAAGGGAGATTAGAATGCATTTCTTGTATCTGCTATTTTTCAAGTGCCTTTAGCTGAAAGTAGTCCTTATGCCAAAGTGGAATGTTTCAGGTGGCATATTTTGCCACCCTTCAAATGTAAATTTAAGAGTTTTGGGTTGGCCAGATTCCTCCATGTGAACTGAGACTCCAGGGGAAGTCTGTCTGTGGAAAGAAACAGATGAAATGGAAAGCAGAGAGAAACAGTCTTAACACTTTCCAAGTCCCTGTTCTAGTCTCTTCCTGAAGCCCTTGGATTGTGCACATTTCATATTCAGCTAGATAGCTAAGGTTGGTTTCTGGTTCTTGCAATTACCATGTAGTTAACACGGTTTGTAAAAATCATGCTCTACTTTAGTAATTTGTTTAAAATGGAACGAATGTTTTTGGCATATTTCATTGACATATGATTTTTTTATTTTATTGTTTTTAGAGACAGGGGCTCACTCTCTTGCCCAAGCTGGAGTGCAGTGGTGCAGTAGCACAATCATGACTCACTGCAACCCTGACCACCAGATTCAAGTGATCCTTCCACCTCAGCCTCCTGAGTTGCTGGGAATACAGGTATGAACCACCACACCTGGTTAATTAAAAAATATTTTTGTGTGTATAGAGATAGGGTATCACTGTATTGCCCAAACTGGTCTCAAACTCCTGGGCTCAGGTGATCTTCATGCTTCAGCCTCCCAAAGTACTGAAATTATAGGCATGTCACTGTACCCAGCTTCACTGTCATTATTTTTGATGGATCAGTGCACATAGTTAAGTTCTTATCTGTTACCATGAGAAGCAGAGTAGTGGAAGTGGTTAAGAACTCACTCTGAAGTCTGAGTTCAACTCCCTAGCCTCATGTTCCTTCATTTGTGAAATGGGTATCACAGTAGTAGTTACCTCACTGGGTCATGATATGTACAATCTGGGTGTTTCACATAGTAAGTTCTCTTCAGCCATTGTGCTCGTCTACTCTTGAGGTAGGTAAGAAATTGGCCAAGAACATCTTCATTAAATAAACAGTCCTCTTAGCTATTAAACAACTTTGGAAGGAGAAAACCCAACAAGATCAGCGGTTCTCAAAGTGCGATTCCCTAGACCAACAGCATCAGCATCATCTAAGAATTTGTCAGAAATGCAAATTTTTGAGCCCTACCCCAGATTTGCTGAATCAGAAATTCTGAGGATAGGGCCCAACAATCTATAGTTTAACAAGTCCCCCTCCCCCGGTGATTCTGACTCTCATTAAAGTTTGAGAACCACTGAACTACATGATCTGGAGTAGCTAGTCCTAATTAGCCCCATATCCTAAGATCCTGTTGTTTGATCCTTAATGACTTTTTACTTGACTACTGGGTATTCTTCTATATTACTCATAAGTTAGAATTATTGAATAATTGATATTTTCTGGCAACATCGTAGCTCAGTCCTCTAATGCTGAAAAAAAATATTGGTATTTGGAAGAATCATCCTGTTTTAAATTAAGTTTTTGGGAATTGACTTCAAAGCCATATGAGTTTTCTGGCTGTAGGAATGCTATTGAATCACTAATTAGTTTTAAGAGGTTGAGGCAGGAGGATCACTTGAGGCCAAGAGCTTGAGGCCAGCCACAGCAACATAGCAAGACTTCATCTCTATAAAAAATTTAAAAATTTAGCCAAGCATGGCAATGCATGCTTGTAGTCCCACTCAGGAGGCTGAGGTGAGAGGATCACCTGAACCCAGCAGTTCAAGGTTTCAGTGAGCTATGATCACATCACTCCTGCCTGGGTGACACAGCAGGACGCTGTTTCCAAAAAGAAAAACCAAGAAGAATTAGTTAAAAAAAACCAAAAAAACAAAAAACTTTCTCTGGACCAGCAGCAGTGGTTCACACCTGTGATCTCAACACTTTGGGAGGCAGAGGTGGGCGGATCACCCAGGTCAGGAGTTAGAGACCATCCTGGCCAACATGATGAAACCCCATCTCTACAAAAATACAAAAATTAACCAGACATAACGGCAGGTGCCTGTAATCCCAGCTACTTGGGAGGCCGAGGCAGGAGAATTACTTGAACCTGGAAGGCAGAGGTTACAGTGAGCCAAGACTGTGCCATTGCACTCCAGCCTGGGCGACAGAGTGAGCAAGACTCCGTCTCAAAACAAACAAATAAAACTTTCTGAGAGACACTTCTGGATTTTTTCATCCCTGAAAATTCTGAGGGAAAAAAATTCTGGAGCTATAGTCTGTGGGTTTTCTGAGTCAGCATATTCTGATTGTTCTGTAAGTATAGGCTTGCTGGCATAAAGACTAGCAGTTGCCAATATCAACTACAAATCAAATTCAAAATATAAGAATTATAGAAGTTTGCCAATGTCTCTTGTAAAAACAGGAAAAGGTGAAAATAGATGGGAGCCTCTGTGTTTTCATACCCTTCCAAGGAATGATTGCTTAATTTAAAAATATAATTACCGATATCCTTCAGTTATATCTCTGTGAGCTGTTAAACATTCAAACTATACTTAGTCAAGTTATCTCTATGTGCTAAGTCCCAATGTAATGAATTCTGGGATTTTCCTTTCTGACTTAATGCTGAGAATGTGGTAAATATCACATTTAATAGCTACTGTAAGATTCTATACCTCTGAGCCAATGGGATTCATACTTATTTAATTGTAGACATATTGAAGAGTTGATGAACTGGGTGATATAAGAGCAATAGGAAGAAAACTATGTTTGGAAACTATCTATCTTAGGTATTCCAAATGGTATTTGTAAGCCTTGGTAGTATACTAGGAGTGCAAACAAGGAGTACAGAATATTGAAGTACACAGGTTATATATATCTATCATTGAAGAAATGGTGTATTCAAACAGCCTGTGGGCAGAAAATTAGCTTTCCAGTTTTAGGGAGGAAACTTTAAGAAAAAAAATTGCTGGGTGTGGTGGCTCATGCCTGTAATCCCAGTACTTTGGGAAGCTGAGGCAGGCAGATCACAAGGTCAGATGTGATCTGTCTGCAACATAGTGAAACCCTGTCCATCTCTACTACAAATACAAAAAAATAGCTGGAAGTGGTGGCACATGCCTGTAATCCCAGCTACTCAGGAGGTTGAGGCAGGAGAATCGTTTGAACCTGGGAGGTGGTGGTTGCAGTGAGTCAAGATTGTGTCACCACACTCCAGCCTGGGTGACAGAGTGAAACTCTGTCTCAAAATAATAATAATAATAATAACAATTATAATAGTTTGTGTAATTTAAAAAATTTATTCCAATGATGTTATTTTGGCAATTTATGAGTAAAATAAGACTCTGGAATAAATTTATTCCCAATTGAACAAGAATAAGAAGTCATACTAGGATTTATCTTTTCATTTCAGTCTGGCAGATTAAATCGCCTTTCTCAATAAATACGAAAAGATAATGGAGAGATGACAGCTTCATCAACAGCAGACAAAGTAAAAAGAGACCACATGCAGGTAGGGTTTTCTTACCACTTCTAATTTATCCACTGCTTGTCTACCCATTCCTTCCTCTAATAAATCTTGAGATGACTGAAAAAATTCTACCTAATATTATGTATGCTATTTGTAGCTGAGTTTATTAAAAGCAAAAAATAAACAAACAAAAAGACTGTTTTCCATCCTTCTGATTTTGATTTTTCTTATAGCAATAGCACAACAGGTAGTGTATTAAAATATACACATTCTTGAAAAAATTCATGCTATACTTTTCTTTCTGTAAAAATTGAATTTACATGGGCACTAAAAAAATCTCTCATTCAGCCGGGCACAGTAGCTCACACCTGTAATCCCAGCACTTTGGGAGGCATAGGTAGAAGGATCACTTGAATCCAGGAGTTTGAGACCAGCCCGGGCAACATAGGGAGATTCATGCCCACAAAAATGAACAAAATTAGCCAGGCAAAGTGTCACATGCCTGCAGTCCCCCTCTACTTGGGAGGCTGATGTGGGAGGATCATCTGAGACCAGGATGTTGAGGCTGCAGTGAGCTGAAATTGTGCCAATGCACTCCATCCTGAGTGACTCTGTCTCACAAAAATAAAGATAAAATCTCAGTAATTCAAATTTTGTAAGATGTTCTACTTTTATTTTCCATTGGAAAGAAGGAAAGTAGTAATGTAGAAAAATTTTATTTGGAAGATTAGCTACTTATAAAGGAAAGATTTGTTTAATAACCATAGTGATATGCTTTGCTAGCCATTTTAGGGAAAAAGAAAAAATAGGTGAATATTTACCTGATTTGGGGAAGAACAGAACGTTCTAAGCATAGGAGCAATAAAAAAAGACCTCCAGGCCAGAGGCAGTGGCTCACACTTGTAATCCCAGCACTTTGGGAGGCACAGATGGGCTGATCACCTGAGGGTGGAAGTTTGAGACCACTCTGACCAACATGGAGAAACCCCATCTCTAGTAAAAATACAAAAAATTAGCCAGGCTTGGTGGTGCATGCCTGTAATCCCAGCTACTTGGGAGGTTGAGAGAGGAGAATCACTTGAACCTGGGAGGCAGAGTTTGCAGTGAGCCGAGAATGTGCCATTAGCCTGGGCAACAAGAAAGAAACTCCAACTCAAAAAAAAAAAACCCTCCAAAAATAATCCATAGATTTGTTTGCATAAGATTTTCTATAAATTAGAAACCACCAAAATTTTTAAACAATTGAGAAAAGTTGAAAAATATGTTAACAGAAAAACCACTCTGTAAAATATTTTAATGAAGTTTATTCTGAGATAATATGAGTGACCACAGTCTGAGGAAAATACAAACCCAAGAAGCCTTAAGTGGTCCTAAGGCAGTCAGATTAGTTTGTTTTTTTATATTTTAGGGAGGCAGAATTTACACGCAAAGACATAAATCAATACATGGAAGGTATACATTGGTTAGGCCTCAAAAGATGGGATATCTTGAAGCAGGGGTTTGCAGGTTATAGGTGGATTCAGATATTATTTAATTTGCAATTGTTTAAAGGAGTAAGGCTCTGTCTAAAACTTGGAGTCAGCAGAAATGAATGTTTTAAGTTAAGGATGCTATGTGGCAAGACTGGTGGCCTACAAGTTTGACTTAACTCTTACCTGGCACGACCTTAGGTCTTGTTTATAACTTGGCATCTTACTGGCAAAGAGTCTGTTTTGTCAGTCTTAGGATCTGTATTTTAACATTAACGAAGGTCAGTTATTGTGCCTAAACTCCAAAGGGGAAGGGATATAATGAGGCATGTCTGACCTCCCTTCCCGTCATGGCAGGGAATTCAGTTTTTTAAGGTTTTTTTAGGGTTCCCTTGGCTAAGACAGGGTCTGTTCAGTCATCAGAAGGCTTAGGATTTTATTTTTAGTTTAAAAATATATGCAATTTGTGATCATAAATGATAATGTCTTTAATATATAATGAACATTTACAACTCCATAAGAAAAAATAAACATCAGGTAAGATGACGAAAGGATCTGAATGGATGATTTACATAAGAATAAATTTTAAAATAATCTTTAATCTCACCAGAAATCACAAAGATAAGAGTTAAAAAAACAAAATGCCATCGAATTACATTTATTTATTTTTTTTTGAGATGGGGTCTTGCTCTGTCAGCCAGGTGGAGTGCAGTGGTGTGATTATAGCTCACTGTAGCCTTGAACTCCTGGTCTCATGCAATCCTGCCTCGGCCTCAGAACACAGATTTCTTTTTTTTTTTTTTTAGAACACAGATTTCTTATATTCTATTGAGTATAACTTACTGTTAGTGATAATATGGTGCTTTGAGAGCCATCATGCGTTGCTGAGGAGAATGTATCAGTATAACCAAGAGCACAATTTGACAAATAGATGCTAAAACCTCAAATATTTATTCTTTGACATACTTCTTCCACTTCTGGGAATCTAAGGAAATTACTGAAACTGTCTTAGCTCAGGCTTACGTATAACAAAATACCATAGACTGGGTGAGTTAAACAACAGAGATTTATTTTCTTACAGTTCTGCAGGCTGGAAAGTCCAAATCAAGGTGCCCACAGAGTTAGCATCTGGTGAAGGTTGTTGAATAAAAATTATAGAAGGCAATTGTTTTGGACTAAGCTCCTGAACCAGGCCCAGCAGACCAGACTAAACATCAAAATGGAGTAACTCAGGCTGAGGTTCCATATCACTAAACTAAAACTAAGTTGTTATTTAACCTTCTGAGAAATCAGAAACTTTCATGTCCACTGAGCAGTAACAAGGCACCTTGCCCCTGCCTCCAAAGTGTCAAATTAGATTGAATGCGGAACTTGGATCTTTATGCCCACCTGGCAGTAAAGAGGTGGCACTCCCCTTCTTGCACCAGCATGGTATCAGAGGAAGCTTTTTAAAACAAGAGCAGGAGCAGATAAGGAAACCTTGCACAGAGTCTTGCCTGGGCATGTCTGCAACAGACTGCGGGCCCACATGCACATTGAAAGAATGGGGCAGAGCCACCAGGAATTCATGCCTTATGCAGCGGGAGGAGCTGGACCTCTTCAGCTCCTGTGTACTGACCTGGCATTCAGTCTGTGAGGTCAGAATCTGTTGATGGACCCTCTCTTTCTTTACGGAGAGGTTTCTTTTCACCTAATAAATATATCTTCACCCTTCAATGTGTCCGCGTGCCTAATTTTTCCCAGTTGTCAGACAAGAACCTGGTGTTTAGCTTAACTAAGGAACAAAAAATTCTACATCAATAATGTCATACCCAAAATGTCCAAGACAAAATAGAAGATCACATATTGTATGAGGAACTAGGAAAATCTCAACTTGAATGAAAAAATTCAATCAGCAGATGCCAACATTGAAATGACGCAGCTGTTGGAATTATCCGAGAAGGATTTTAAAGCAGCCACTATAAAAATAATTCGACAAGCAATTATGAACATGCTTAAAATAAATTAAAAACTTAAAAGTCTAGCAAAGACATAAAAGACATTTAAAAAATGAAAATTTTGAAAAATGCAACTCAGGCTGGCCGGGCGTGGTGGCTCACGCCTGTAATCCAAGCACTTTGGAGGCCAAGGCGGGCGGATCACCTGAGGTCGGGAGTTCAAGAAAAATGCAAGTCAGAAGGCGAAAGTGGGAGGATCACGTCTCTTTTTTTCTTCTTTTCTTTTTCTCCCCTCTCCAAGACACTATTTCTTAAAAAACAACAAGGCTGGACATAGTGGTTCATGCCTGTAATCCTAGCACTTTGGGAGGCTGAGGTGGGAGAATCTCTTGAGCTGGCTATCCTGGGCAACACAAAGAGAGCCTGTTTCTACAAAAATAAAATTTATCCCCATATGGTGTGGTGCATGACTGTGGTCCCAGCTACTTGGGAAGCTAAAGTGGGAGGATGGCTTGGGCCTGGGAGGTTGAAGCTGCAGTGAGCTGTGATCATGCCATTGCACTCCAGCCTGAGTAACAGAGTAAGACCCTGTTTCAGAAAGAACCACAACAAAAACTACTGAAATAAAAAGCTCAATGTATGGGCTTAGCATCAGAGTGGAGGTGACAGAGGAAGGAGTCAATGACTTGAAGACAGAACAGTAGAATTTATCCAGTCTGAACAACAGAGGAAAAAACAGACTGAATTCTAAATTATAGAATTTACCCAGTCTGAACAACAGAGAAAAAAACAGACTGAAAAAAAAAGAAGAAAAAAGAAATAATAGTTTCAGAGTCTCAGCAATCTGTAGGACTATAATAAAAGATCTAACATTCATGTCTTTCAGAGTTCAGAACGCTAAATACAAACCAACAAGAGAAAAACAACACCTTATCTATTGAGGAAAATTAATTTGAATGAAGTGAATTTTTTATCATCAATCATGGAGGTCAGAAGGAAGTGAAAGAATATTTTCAACAGCTAAAATAAAAAACCTTTTAATCAAGAATTCTATATCCAGTGAAATTATCATTCAGGAATAAAGGGAAAATAAAGATAGTCTCAGACAATGTAAAACTGATAGAATTTGTCATCTCTAGATCTGTTCTAAAAGAATGGCTAGAGGAAATTCTCTAAATAGAATGCATAAAAGAAGGAATCTTGAAATATCAGGAAGGAAGGACAATGAAAAAAGCAAAAAACATAGGTAAATACAACAGACTTTTCTTCTCCTCTTGAGTTTTCTAAATTATGTTTAACAGTTGAAGTTAAATTATGTTTAACAGTACCTGATGTGATGTATGTATGGGAAATACTTCAGACATTGATGTTGTAAGTGGCAAAGTGGAAAACAACTTAAAGGAAGGTAAGGTTTCTACATTTCCCCTGAACTGGCAAAATGTCATTACCAGTAGACCTAGTAGACTTTTGTGGTACTGAAATAGATTTGTACATTAATTTTGGTGGTGGTAACAGATATCTACATGTGCTAAAATAACATAATACTATATACATACATTATATCCATGTTAATTTTCTGGTTTTAATCTTATGCTAAAGTCATGCAAAATATAACCTTTAGGGAAACTGGATAAAGGGCATGTGGGACCTCTCTGTACTACGTTTGCAACTTCTTGTAAATCTATAATTATTTCAAAATGAAAAAAATTTAGAATATGTTTTAAAGAATATTTATTGACATAGAGAAATGATCAAGGATGATATTAAGTGAAAAAAGTAGGATATACAGTATATTAGGTATAACCAAAAATATATATGAAAAAACCCACAAAATTAAAACTAAAACCTTACATGTCTCACTATAAATATAACAGACACTATCAAGCACAAGGGTCAAGACCACGATAAGCTTTGAAGTCAGGGTGACCTGGGTCTAGTCTTGCTTTGTCACATATGTGCTGTGTGATCTCAAGGAAAGTGTTCATCTTTTTAGGTCTCATTTGCAGAATGAAGATAATAATAACTGAGTTGTGAGGATTGCACAAGAAAGTACATCTAATAACCTTAGTGCACAATATGTCACATAAAAAGTGGTAAAAAGCATTAGCTATTATTATTATACAATAGCTCTTACTGGTAGTAAATTGTGGATTAAAAATTTTTTTACTTCTTTACATTTTTATGTCTTTAAATTTCTATAATGAACATATATTACGTTTTATGGCACTATAATTCACATATCATAAAATTAATATATTTTATAATTGTTTTCAGAGATGAGGGTCTTGCAATTTTGCCCAGTTTGGTCCCAAACTCCTGGCCTCATGCAATCCTTTTGCCCCAGCCTCCCTAGTCGTTGGTATGAGCCACCATACCTGGCCTACTTTTATAATTAAAAAAAAAAAAGAAAAATATTCTAACTTGTCCACTTTAAGGGAAACTAACATAAGACAAATAGGCAAGTGCACTGAACATCAGTGCCTTGCAAAGAAATGTTAAGTTGTGCTTATTACTATATTAAAGAGGTAAAGCTTTGACTTTTCATGAACCATTTTAATACTATCATCTGTTCCTCTATGTATTTTTCTTCCAGTAGCTTGTCTCATTTGTATCCATGGAATTTTAATTTTAATTTATGATAATATGGAGTGGCTAATGCCACTGAAAGAAGGTTTTTATTATTTAAGACTTCCAAATGAAGAAAGCATGCCACACCATTCAGGGCCACAGGGGAAGCACCAGGTTTGGGTCAGGAGGCAGAACTGAAAGGAGCAAAGGGATAGCCTAAGCCAGAATGCTTCCTGGGATTTCCACAGGAAATGCAAGCCAGGACAGGTTAAACAGTTAAGGATTGGCTGGTTTGAATAATTCTGGCAGACCCTGAGGCACAAGGGCTATTTCTGGTTGTCTGGTACTTGTCCTGGGTTGATTTAGAGCAGTAGAAATATTAGCTCAGTGTGTGAGAATTAGTAAGGATGTGGTTCACACTATGGGTTGTCAATCACAGGGGAGATATAAACAACTCTGGCCACTAGTTTGGCCTTGTGAGTAATGGATGACAAATAGAAAAACATACAATCTAATAAAACACAGTTAGAATATAACTGAAGTAGAATTTGTCAAATTCTTATCTATACAATAATCATTTTGAAAAGAATTCCAGAAATCCTTCATACAGAACTTTGAAACTGTATATAGTGCATAATCACCTTCAATGGTGCAAAGGTGTATGAAAAAAGAAACAAAGTTATCTTGACTCTGGAACTCATCAGAGAAAAACAAGGGGAAATGGAGAAACATGAAAAAATATTAAAGCAGGCTGTGGAAGACTTAGGACTCTGGTACCATTAAACTGCTTATTTCACAAACAAAGTTTGTTACAATGGAATCATTTCATATGCAATATCATGTAGACTTTGAAACCAACTGACTGAATACAAATTTCCCTGGGTTTACTAATTGTGAAACAGTGCGCAAGTTATTTGACCTTTCTACATCTTGGTGTCTCCATCTGTAAAAGTGGAGGAACTGAGAGGGTTGCTGAGAGGGTTACTCAAGTTCATATATGATGCCTGGCCCATAGGAAAGTTTGTAAGTTTTAGATCTTATTGTTTGAATAACCAGATTTCACTGAATATAAGAGGCTGTTTTTTCTTGATCTTACCAGAAGGTGTCAGTGGAAGTTTTTTATACTTTCACATCATGAGTGATACTGATTGAAAGAAATTGTAAGATGTAACCTAATTTCAGAGGAGATGAAATATTTTGAAGTATATATTTTAGAATGTATAAAATAAGTTTTGTGCTTTCATTTAATACTAATTTAATGATGTGTGACAGCCACCAACAGACAATTTAAACTGGCAAAATAATTCATTTCAAATACTAAATAATATAACTTCTTACTTCTGTAAATTCCATTTTGTTCAATCTTGGTTCTGTTGAGTCAGTAATATCCAATTGTTTGCAGTGTGATTCTATTTATGGAATGAAGATTATTTGCTAGTTAGTTTGGTTGTAATACATATTTGATATTTATACTATAGTGCTTTAAAAGAATATAAAATTATTTATAAGCTAATGTCTACTCATAATTACAATAAAGTGAACGACATATAGTTGGGTAACATACCAAATACTACAAAATTATTACTTTTCCTGGCTTAGCACACAAACCAAATCCTAAAAAACAAGCCTATATTTTCAATGTCTAGATTGGGATAAAGCAGAAATAAATATGCACATCAATAGTATAAAAGACTACAAAAACATCTGTTTTGGTTTATACCAGCATTTATGGTAGCAGGTCTGAAAACATTTCTGCACACTTTCTTTTTAGAAACTTTATTTTGTCTTTAATGTTTCTTAAATACTACATTAAAATGTTCTTTTAGTTAACAAATTCAAATAATACAAAAATATAAGCAACAAAACATGAATGTCTTCTTTTTTCCCTACCTCTCATTAGCACTCTCATTCCTCTCTGCCCCAGATGAAACCACTGTCAACAGTTTATCATCCTTCCAGCAACCTTTCTATGCATTTCCATATGTATATAAATATGTATATATACATGTACCTTTTGTTTTTCTCTATGTAAATATGATCATTTTGATGTACAACTTACTTTTTCATTTGCCACTCATAGTAGCTTTTTTTCAAATAGGACCTGGGGCTCAGGGAAATTTTGTAATGTGTATATAGATTGGGAGTCATCAACTGCAGTCATGAACTTGAATAAGAAAGTTCATAGTGTGTATAGTGATAAGAAAGCTTAAAAGGAAACTCTGGAAAACAAAATTTAAGGTGTAAGCAAAAGAAGAGTAAAGAAACAAAAACACTAAAAGGTGATCAAAAATAGAAGAAAAAAAATCGAGAGAATGATATCACAAAAACCAAGAAGAGTTTTATAAATTAGAGTGATCAATAATGATGAATGTGACAGTTAAAGATTTTTAAACTTTCATTTGATACACAATTTATGTAATCCTTACAGATCTTGCCAAGAGAAAAATACATGAAAGCTCATGATGAAAGAACTACACACTGGTTTCCTCTCCTACTTCTAACAGTAACTCTTCCTGTCTATCATTGGCTGGCACAAGAGCATAGAAAAGACTTTTCGATCACTCTTGAATTTTGTAAGTGCTAATTATGAGATATCAGTTATTGTGGCCATAGGAGGACTATATAAATTTTCACATAAGCTTATGCATTAGATGCTGACATTTCCATCCCAGACCTTCCCCCAAGCGTCAGATGACCATGCAAACCAGACTGGTTTCTAGCAGTAATAGTTGCTATTAAATATATGTGTCTGTCTCTGACTGGAGTTTAAGCAACTTAAGGGCAGGAAACACGTCTTGTCAGTCCTCTTTGTATTCTCTACCTCATTATAGTATCTTCAACTAGGTGAGGGCTCAATGATTATTGACCAAATGAATGGTACAAAAATAAATACTGTAGTATAGGAGGTGAGAGAAGAAACAGTCACTGTCAGTTGGAACGCTCTGTAATTTCACTAATTTTATTAGGATCCTAAACTGAGCTCTCTTAACTCACTCCTTCTGTACCTTCATTTGAAAATACATAAAGTTATTTCAGTGATTTTTTGAAACAAGAGTGAAGGGCGAGCTGACCGAAGACTTACAGGTTTTGGATAATGTGAGACCAAGTAGAAGGAGAAAAAGTTGTCAGTAAAGCCCAAATCATGTTTGGAGATCAGTGATCAGGAAGATGGGAAGCGTATTTTATTTTTAAAAGTGACAACAGACTTCAGACAATGTATCATTGTCAGTGTAACAAAAGTAGTCAAAAAATTAAATGGAAAAAAAATCTATTGGATATAAATTATGTAAATTTCAGGACCCAAACTCTAGTTCCTATGGGAAAAGAGAGGTTTTTTGTTGTTGTTGTTGTTTGTTTGTTTGTTTGTTTGTTTTGCCTAATTTCATATAGGGAAATCTTTCTGAAAACAAAAGCATCAAAATCTGCGAATCTCCATAGGAGTGGTACTGTCCTCCTTTCCTCCCAGGGAGCATGATGGAAATTTGTGGGTGAGTTTTTATTACCACAGTGATGAGGAATAGGAGCAGAGGCAGAACTCCTATAATTCCTGCACAATAAAGACTTTCCCCCTTCTGCAGGACATTCAAGTAGATGAAGAACCTGCTTATAATAATTTTGAACCTAGAACCCAACTCTATTTTACATATAAATGCAGAATATAATTTTGCTGTGGAATTTTCCAAGAATGCAACTTCCATGAAAATTTGAGGGAGAATTATACTTTGTTTAATTCTACAACTTTATCAAGAGTTGTTCACCATTTCAGAAATTGTGTAGTAGGAAGTAATATAAATTGTATCTGAATCCTAATACAAGACACCTGTGTCAGTCTGCATTTCTTGAAATTCTATGTATATATATTCATTTTGCCCCCTTCCATAATGTCAAATACAAATAAAATAGTCAATTGTACACAGTTTTACTTTTCTTAAATCTAAAAGTTCATTATAATTAGGTAGAAATGTCTGACTATTCCATTATGTCTTCTAGTGAAGTTGTAACAAAGCATTTATATATTGAAATACAGTGCATATAATTTTCTTTATTTTTTAGAGGGAATCTCCCTCTGTCACCAGGCAGGAGTGCAGTGGCATGATCTAGGCTCACTGCAACCTCCACCTCCTGGATGCAAGCAATTCTCCTGCCTCAGCCTTCAGAGTAGCTGAGATTATAGGCACCTGCCACCATCCCGGCTAATTTTTGTACTGTAGTAGAGTCTGGGCTTTCACTTTGTTGGCCAGGCTGGTCTCAAACTCCTAATCTCAAATGATTTGCCTACTTCCCAAAGTGCTGGGATTACAGGCGTGAGCCACTACACCTTACCTCTGAAGAAGTCTTAAGCCTAATATCTATAGTAACAGAACTGGATGAGATTACCCAGGGAAATTTATGTAACATGAAAAGAGAACTCAAGGAACAACATTTGAGAAACAGAGAATGACCCCAGGAGGGTTATAGCTAAGTATAGCTTATAAGAGTGGGTAGAGTCAAGGAAATTCAAGGAATTTAGGGAGGCAGTGTTCAACTCTGGTGAATCTTAGCATGAGTCACCGTGCCTGACCAGTGCCTATCATTTTCTTATGCTTTTCTTTATATTTCTCCTTTATATCACAGTTATTACATCATATTTTTCTTGAAAAATTGTGTGTATGTAAGAAATATTTTCTAGGAATATCATAGTATAATAAGAGTATGGAGAGAACTGGTAATAAAATGGACACCAGACTAAAAGGATTGAGAATCACAGATTGCTTTTCTCCTTTTATACATTCTCTATCTGGAAAGCATGGAAGAGCCTAATTGCATTGACTCTTCATCTGAATTCAGTGTCCCCCACCCAAAAAAGAGATAAAAATAAAAATATCAGAGTAATAAGCAGACTTACCAAGCTTGAAATCTGGATTTTGAAAGAATTCATGAAGAGCATTCTGAATCTGCAAATCAAAAGAGAAAAAAAAAATAACGAAACCATATGCTACTCCTTAGTTACCACATATTTGTTATTTTAGACTAAAAGCCATCTATAGTCTTTCTATTTTAGTATTGGGTGATCTTTCCAACTCAAAAACAGAAATAGCAATAAGTCACATGTAATTTCTACAAGGGGTCTTCAAAAAGTTCACAGAAAATGTGTATTATGAAAAAACTATGCATGGATTTCAAAATTTTGCACCAAAATAAACTTGTAGTAACTTGTTATGTCTAAACAAGATCTAGCTTGAATAACTAAAAAGGATAAGACATCAGTCTGAAGAAAGCCCCTATCAGAGCAACACGAATTCTGCTTAAGTTGAAGTAAAAACATTAAATTTATGGTGAAGCTTGGTTGAAAGGATTGTGAAATCACTGGTTTTTTATAAAGTGTTTAGGAGGACAATGCTCCAAAGAAATCAGCAGTTTACAAATGGATAATTCATGTTAAGAAAGGATGAAATGCTGCTGAAGATAAAGCCCATGGCGCAGACCATCCACACCAATTTTCAAGGAAATAAAATCATCTTGCTCATGCCCTTATTGAAGAGGACTAAAAATTAACAGCAGAAGCAATAGGCAACACATAGACATCTCAACTGGCTCTGTTTACACAATTCTGACTGAAAAATTAAAGTTGAAAAAATTTCTAGTCAAGGGTGCCAAAACTATTGCACCCAGATCAGGTGCAGATAAAAGCAGAGCTTCAGATGGAAATTTTAAACAAGTGGATCAAGACCCTGAAGCATTTCTTCAAAGAATTGTAACAGGAGATGAAACATGGCTTTACCCATGTGATCCTGAAGACAAAGCACAATCAAAACAATGACTGGTTACCAAGAGGTGGAAGTGGTCCTCTCAAAGCAAAAGCAGACTGATCAACAGAAGGTCAAAGCAACAGTTTTGGGGATGCTTAAGGCATTTTGCTTATTAACTTTAACATCCGTTTACTATGAGAATGTTCAGAGAAACACTAGCTAAAGCTTTAGCAAAAAAAATGTCTGGGAAAGCTTCATCAGAGAGTCCTCCTCCACATGATGTTGCTCATTCTTCTCATCAAACAAGGGCAAGCTGGGCACAGTGGCACACACTTGTAATCCCAGCTACTCAGGAGGCTGAGGCAGAAGAACTATGAGTTTGTGCGAGCCTGGACAAAATGGCAACACCTGTCTCCACTAACAAAACAAGAACAATTTTGTGAGAGTTTCAATGAGAAATCATTAGGAATCCACCTTACAGTCCTGATTTAGCCCCTTCTGACTCTTTATTTTCTAATCTTAAAAAAATCATTAAAGGACTCCTATTTTTCTTCAGTTAATAATACAAAAAAAGACTGCATTGAAATGGTTAAACTCCCAGGACCTCAGTTCTCTAGCGATGGACTAAATGGCTGGTATTATCACTTACAAGTGTCTGGAACTTGATGGAGACCCTTTTTATTTATTTATTTGCCATTTAAAAAGTAATGGCAAAAACCACAATTACTTTTGCACCAACCTAACATTTGAGATGGGGTTTTGCCATGTTGGCCAGGCTGGTCTCGCACTCCTGGGCAAAAGTGATCCTCCTGCCTCAGCCTCCTAAAGTGCTGGGATTACAGGCCTGAGCCACAGCACCCAGCCTGATGGAGCTTATGTTGACATATAGAGTTTATATTTTTTATTATCTTTTAATTCAATTTTTCCACAGTTTTCGAAGTCTCCTCTTAAGGGTATAAAAAGTTATTTTACATATATATTCTCAATGATTCCCAACCTTTTTGTGTGATTAGGACTGAGGTGCTGACAGTGACCCCATTTTGCCTCCTACAGGGGATATTTCTAGCAACTCTCAGACCTGGCATGATGGAGCTAAGGCACTTTTGGCAAGCACTTTGGCCACCCAAAGAATTCTCTATACTTCTTCATTCTTCAATTACTGAAGATAAAACTTCAGAGTTCTTCCTGGTCCATTTTTAAAACCATTTTGTTTGTTAGAGAAGTTTTAAGTGCACAGGAAAACTGAGCAGAAAGTACAAAGAGCTCCCCCACTGTGTGTGCGCGTGCACATGCGTGCACACACACACACTCTATGCACATGCACAGCTGTATACTATTATTAATATCCTGCACCAGAGTGACACATTGTTACAGCCAATAAAGTCTACACTGATATGTCATTATCACCCAAAGTCCGTAGTTTATATTAGGGGTCTCTGAACTATAGCTTCGACCTCCTGGACTTGAGTAATCCTCCCACCTCAGCCACCCGAGAAGCTGGAACCACAGCCTGGCTAATTTTTAAATGTTTTGTAAAAACAGGGTCTCCCTATGGAAAGGCTGGTCTTCCGAAGGCTGGTCTTGAATTCCTAGCCTCAAGCAATCTTCCTACCTTGGCCTCCAAAAGTACTGGGATTATAGGTGTGAGCCACCACACCCAAAGAGATATGTCTTCTGTGAATATTTTCTCCCAGTCTGTGGCTTGTCTTCCCTGGTCTCTTTTTAATCATTCACTTTAAACTGAAAATATGCTTAGCATTGTATCTAATGAAAAAGTATTTCCAAATCCATATATACCGAAGAAAACCATTTAACTCTCAGAGTACAGTTGTTCTCTAGAGCTAAGTGACAGTCTCACAGGTCTCACAGAAGTAGTCACACATACATACATACACACACACACACACACAACAAACACACAAATGAAATATATGTCTGTTTATAATGATGAGTTTGGGAACCTTAGCTGGAGTCAAGATTTTAGAAATCTAGCTAGAATTTTTTTTTTTTAATGCTCAAGAGAAATTGAAGGAATCAACACTCATGGATCAGACAAGTCAAGACTTACCTCAGCAGTACTGAAAATTTCAAAGGAGGCTTCTAGTATGCTACTCAGTATTCTGGCAACTGTTCTCTTACCACTTACCCCACCTACCTTTCACATAAACCCCCCATTTGCTTACCACTGACACTGGAATCATTCCTTTAGGGTCTAGAATCCACTCATCGAATTGCTCCTGCAGAGCCTGTTTCCGTGTGTTGGCCACCTTGACTTTGATTTTGCCTATGCTTTCTCTTTGTTTTCTATTCTGTTTGACATTCTCTTTCAGCCTGGATACTCTGCAGGATGTAGATATAGAAAACATGTTGCGTTGATACCCTTGGATTTAGTTCAGATTAGAATACAGGAATTCAGACTCTCTTTCAAACTGCTTGCCTGTTTTTTCTCCATGAAATCTTTGTTTCAAGTCTGTAGTGAACCCTTCTTTCCCCAAGCACTTATTGAATTTGGCATCAATCATAGGGTGCTTTCTACTGTTTGACTTTTTCTAGAGGTAGGCCTTATTTTACCCAACTAAGTACTAGACTTAAGAAGTATTGATAGGAATGTAAATTAGTACAAACATTATGGAAAATGGTAGGGACATTCCTCAAAAAACTAAAAACAGAATTACTATATGATCCAGCAATCTCATTTCTGGGTATTTACCCAAAAGATCTGAAATCAGTTTGTCAAAGAGATGGCTGCACGCCCATGTTCACTGCAGCACTATTTACAATAGCCAAGTTATAGAACCAACCTAAATATCTACCAACAGACAAATGGATAGAGGAAATGTGGTTTATAAATACAATGGAATACTATACAGAAGGATAGTATAGTAAAATATACTAAAAAAGAAGGAAATTCTGTCATTTCTGATAGCAGGAATGAATTGGAGAACATTATGCTAAGTGAAAAAAGTCAGACACAGGAAGACAAATACCACAAGTTCTCTCTTATTTGTGCAATATAAAACAAACGAACACATAGAAGCAGAGAGTAGAATGGTGGTTACAGAGGCTGGGAATGAAGGAAATGGAGAGGGGATGGTCAAAGGGTATAAAATCTCAGACAAGATGAATACTTTTTTTTTGAGATCTATTGTATTGTACATTACACAATTGCTGACAGTAAATTTCTAATGTTCTCACCACAAAAAAAATATGTATTTGAGGTGATAGATATACTAATTTGTTTGATTTTATTATTTCACATTGTATTCAAAAATTAGAACATCACTTTGACCTCACAAATGTATATAAGTTATTGATTTACAACTTAAAAAACAGGTAGTAAAAATAGCTCTAGAAGCTGCTATATATACTGAAAAGGCAAGATTGGATGCACTAAGGCCTTAGGGTACTGAGCTTCTCTCTTCCCTGGACACAGATATCATCTGAAAAGATTGATTTCAGGTCTAGGGTGGAAGCCTAGAAGATGCATTTATACAAGCATCCCAGGTCATTCTGATGCCTTGGGTCAGACTTTTGAGAAATCTGTCTAGCAGTATATCTTGGCTAATTGCCTTTATCTAGGCAAAGTCACATGCTTTGCCAGTCACTGCTGAGATCCTGAGCATAAAAGTTACCCTTGCAGCTACAACCGTGTCACTCAGGTTAAAAATGGGGGAAAACCTGTGTTTTTCATTGTACCTATGTGCATCACTCCTATTAGGACTCCAAAAGTCCCAAACTGGTTTTGATCAAGATTAAATAGATTGGCTCAGAATAATAAAAATAGTCGCTGGTTTCAAGTGCAATTTTTTCCCAACAATGTTTCAGGCAGGTCTTCATCTTTCGTAGAAGAAAGACTAAGGCGATCTGACATGTTTTAAAATGCAGAAATATTTTCAGTGGGAACTGGTCAACTGGATACCTCTGATAACACAAAGATTACTAAAAATCTAAGTCATTACCTTATGTCCATATAAGGTCTTCAAAATTCTCTAGAAAAACAAGCATTCAAAAATTAATTTTGAAGTTTAAAAATTAAAGCAGACAGGCAGCTGTGTCTGAACTGCTGGAGGATTAGTAAGTATTTTTTAAATTTTTATTTATTTTTAGTTTTTTTGAAATGGAGTTTTGCTGTTGTTGCCGAGGCTAGAGTGCTGTGGCGCGATCTTGCCTCACTGCAACCTCTGCCTTCCAGTTTCAAGTGATTCTCCTGCCTCAGTCTCCCAAGGAGGTGGGACTACAGACACCTGCCACCACGCCTGGCTAATTTTTTGTATTTTTAGTAGAGATGGGGTTTGACCATGTTAGGCAGGCTGGTCTCAAACTCCTGACCTCGTGATCTGCCCGCCTTGACCTCCCAAAGTGTTGGGATTACAGGCGTTAGCCACCGCACCTGGCCTTAATAAGCATTTTAAAGGAGTGCTAAATTTCTCTGATGCAGTTGCTAACCAGCCAAATCTCTGATTACCACTTAGCTCTCAGAGCTCCCAGTCTCTTCTGCTTATCTCCCCTTCTGCTGTTTATTTGTTTCATCCTCTGCTGCTTTTTTCTCTCCCCGTCATCTCTAGCAAGGATTCTTCTCAATTTCTGTCTTCATTCCTCTGTAGTTCTCTCTTCTGTATCTGTGTTTTCACCCAGCTATTTTGCATTATTCATTCATGCACTCACTCACTAAGCCAGTCACTCACTTATTCATTACACAAATTTTATTCAGCGCCTACTATGGATTCTGCCATTGTAAAGCTTAGGGTCCAATCGCAGAACAGAGAGGTAAACGATATTTTATAGTAAGTACTGAGTGCCTCCAGATTCCCATGTGACATAAAAATGAATTCATAAAATTGATTTTCTGTCATTTTCCCATCTGCTTGAAATATTTTTCTCCCTCTATTTGCCTGCCTAGATCCTCCACAGGCTTTAGGTCTCAACTCAGACATCATTTCCTCCCATTTATTGATGTCCATATTTAGAAACAAAATCTAGTTTTGTGCTTCTGGGCCTCTGTACATGAGACTCAAAATATAATCCAAATGGATTCTAAATTGATTGTGCCACTCATTCAGGGAATGAATAAAATTTGTCTTTTTTATTATTTTTTTTATTGCATTTTAGGTTTTGGGGTACATGTGCAGAACATGCAAGATAGTTGCACAGGTACACACGTGGCAGTGTGTTTTGCTGCCTTCCTCCCCTTCACCCACATTTGGCATTTCTCCCCATGCTATCCCTCCCCAGCTACCCCTCCCACTGTCCCTCCCCTATTCCCCCCAATAGACCCCAATGTGTAGTGCCCCCTTCCCTGTGTCCATGTGTTCCCATTGTTCATCACCCGCCTATGAGTGAGAATATGCGGTATTTCATTTTCTGTTCTTGTGTCAGTTTGCTGAGAATGATGTTCTCCAGATTCATCCATGTCCCTACAAAGGAAACGAACTCATCATTTTTTATTGCTGCATAATATTCCACATGTATATGTTCCACATTTTCCCAGCCCAGTCTATCATCAATGGGCATTTGGGTTGGTTCCAGGTCTTTGCTATTGTAAACAGTGCTGCAATGAACATTCATGTGCATGTGTCCTTATGGTAGACCAATTTATAGTCCTTTGGATATGTACGCAGTAATGGGATTGCTGGGTCAAATGGAATTTCTATTTCTAGGTCCTTGAGGAATCGCCACACTGTCTTCCACATGGTTGAACTAATTTACATTCCCACCAACAGTGTAAAAGTGTTCCTATTTCTCCACATCCTCTACAGCATCTGTTGTCTCCAGATTTTTTAATGATCGCCATTCTAACAGGCGTGAGATGGTATCTCAATGTGGTTTTGATTTGCATCTCTCTAATGACCAGTGATGATGAGCATTTTTTCATGTTTGTTGACCTCATGTATGTCTTCTTTTGTAAAGTGCCTGTTCATATCCTTTGCCCATTTTTGAATGGGCTTGTTTGTTTTTTTCCTGTAAATCTGTTTGAGTTCTTTGTAAATTCTGGATATCATCCCTTTGTCAGATGGGTAAACTGCAAAAATTTTTTCCCATTCTGTTGGTTGCCGATTCACTCTAGCGACTGTTTCTTTTGCCGTGCAGAAGCTGTGGAGTTTGATTAGGTCCCATTTGTCTATTTTGGCTTCTGTTGCCAATGCTTTTGGTGTTTTGGTCATGAATTCCTTGCCTACTCCTATGTCCTGAATGGTTTTGCCTAGATTTTCTTCTAGGGATTTTATGGTGCCAGGTCTTATGTTTAAGTCTTTAATCCATCTGGAGTTAATTTTAGTGTAAGGTGTCAGGAAGGGGTCCAGTTTCTGCTTTCTGCACATGGCTAGCCAGTTTTCCCAACACCATTTATTAAACAGGGAATCCTTTCCCCGTTGCTTGTTTTTGTCAGGTTTATCAAAGATTGTATGGTTGTAGATATGTTGTGTTGCCTCCAATGCCTCTGTTCTGTTCCATTGGTCTGTCTATATCTCTGTTTTGGTACCAGTACCATGCTGTTTTGATTACTGTAGCCTTGTAGTATAGTTTGAGTCTCTGAGTAGATGTCCAGATTGTTGATGACGAAGTATTTCTGTTTCTTAGTTTTCCTTCTAACAGTCTGGCCCCACTGCTGTAGGACTGCCGAGATTCACTCCAGGCTCTGCTTGCCTGGGGAACTCCTGTAGCAGCTGCGGAACCATGAGGGTTGCTACCAGATTCTTCTTCTGCTGTCTTTGTCCCTGAATGATGCCCACCAAATGTCAGTCTGATCAGTCCTTTTTGAGGTGACTCTTTGGATATACAGGGGTCAGGGAGCTGCTTGAGGAGACAGACTGTACTTTATAGGAGCTCTAATGCTGAGCTGTGAGCTCCGTTTTTCATTCAGGGCTGCCAGGCAGGTATGTTTAAGTCTGCTGCAGCAGAATTCATAAAGCCCCTTTTTTTTCCTCAGGTGCTCTGTCTCAGGGAGTTATGGCTTTATTTATGAGTATCTGTTGCGCTTTCCTGCCCAGCTAGGAGGCAGTCTAGGCACTGCCTGCCTGTAGTGGCTATGATGAGCTGCTGTGGGCTCCGCCCTGTTGCCGTGGGCTCCGCCCTGCTGTTGTGGGCTCTGCCCTGCTGCCGTGTGTAAAATTCCCTGTAGTCCTGTTTATATGGGTGTGGTTAGAACTGCAGTGGTGATGGTGGCCCACCTCTGTAGTGGCGGACTCTCTCTGTTATGGCGGGTTGCCTCGGCAACAGCAGGCTGCGTCAGCAATGGCAGAGTACCTCCATAGGGGTCGCGAGCCTCAGTAGTGGCGGACGCCCCTCCCTCACCGAGCTGCAGTGTCCTGGGTTCAGCTGTACTTGCCGTGAAACTCTCAACCCTGAGCATTTCCAATTGCTGTTTTGTTTGTTTTTGTGGGGGTGGGACCCGCCGAGCCTGATCACCTGGCTCCCTGCCTCAGAGCCCTTTTTTTTAAGTTGAATGGTTGACTCTCTCCCTGGTGTTCCAGTCACCTTCTGCAAGGGTGCCAGGATCTGTGTGGTTTCTCGTGCAGTGACCCACTGCGTCAGCTCAAACCATGTTGCTGCCCGGGAATCTCCTGGCCTGGCTTTCTGTTAAAGTCCCATTTAATCAGATGAATGTGCTAATCTGCCTTCTGCAATCTTGAATTGCCGGTTTAACAGGGCAACCAAACCAGTGTATTTTGTACGGAGTGTCACTGTGCTGCGGCCTCGGCCCAAACAGCCGTGCTGGCCCAAACAGCCGCGCCGGCCCAAACTGCCGCACTGGCAGCCTATGGGGCTCTTACACCTGGGAATCTCCTGGTCTGTGGGGAATAAAGATCCATATGGAAATGTGGCATCCACTCACCCTCTGCAGATTCACTGGGAGCTGCAATACTGAGTTGATCCTACAGCGCCATCTTCCAAAATTTGTCTTCAATAGCCTGCATTATCTCATGAACATGTTTACTTTACATTAATCCAGAGAATTCTAAAGCATCCAAAACTCTTAATTTGGGCAGTACAGGGTAGACATAGCCTATAAGCAGATTCATACTAAGTATAAGGGGACTGGAAGGGAAGAAAAACTACAGTATGGAAAATTGCAAAAATAGTCATAAATTCTTCCCATTCCTGTATGAATGTCTGTATGTATGCAACATAACTTTGCAGCTCCTCCCATGAAGAGGTGGAGTCTATTCCTGTACTCCTTGTATCTGCCTCTGGCCATGTGACAGATGGTCAATGGACCATCAGAAAACCAAATGTAAGCAGAAAGTTGAAAAGTGCTTGAACACTGGGGCTTGCCCTCTTTTACTGAACTTGGGAATCCTTCCACTATAATACCATCTTGGAAATGAGCATAGATTCACCTGCTGGATGATGATCCAGTTACCTCTATTGTTTTTGCAAAGAGTCTGACAACCACTACAAAAGTAATTAAGGCCACCACTTTTGGTTGTTATTCTGAGAGTAAAGGGGGTATGTTGAAAGGTTTCACCTTACTGCATTGCATGAGTGAGTACAGTTGATACAATGAGGAACAGAGATGAGCCATGACCCCAGCCCAAAGTTACCAATCTACAAAATCATGAGCAAATAAATGCTATTGCTTTAAGCTATGAAGTTTTGGAGTATTTTGTTATGCAGCAAAAGCTAACTAATAAAAGTTTTCCTATATGAATGAGTGTTTCAAGATCTTTTAAAGAAAAGCATAGTATAAATCTGATTAAAGAGTAGAAGCAAAAATGCTTCCCCACTCTGGTTGTGACAATCCAAATTCTATCCATCAATTCAAGCTGTATAAGGAATATCTTTTATTTACAGAAATATTTGCCTATAGATTATATCAAAAGTGAATGCTGATTTTGTCAAAACTGGTTCTAATCAGCTTAAGTGGATAATTGACCATGAACTTTGAGTGACCTCAGTATATCAGACTATTGCTGCACTTAACTGAAGACTCTTTCTTGACCACTAAAAACTGGGACTTGTTTTAATCAATCATGTACAGACCTATGGACTCACTCTGTCCTATACAATGTGATAAATTTTTAATTCTTATAAGTATAGCTATTATAAAACAATTAAAAGCCCCCGAATTTTCCCCTTCCACAAACCATTCAGTGGAGTCTTCACTGGTGTACTGGCAAGTTAATAAGCTCAGTGTTTGTCTGTTTTTAAGCTTTGGTGGTCTTAGTTTCACAAAGCTAAACTGAATTTCTTGCATTCCTGGAGTATGTCCATATTATTCCTGTGATGAGTATTCTATCCTATTAAAAATCCATATGACATATGTGCCTACTTATACTAACTTCTGATTTTATCTTTGTTTATTCAATATATATATTATTACATAAATGAAGATCCTGATATAATGTAATGACTTAAGAAAAATCTATGTAATTTGTTAATCAATGATTTTTAAGCAGATGAATAATTAGGCCTCTTTGTAATTTTCTAAAATGATAAAGAACATTTATTATAGCATCCTCATTAATTATTAATCACTAATTCCAGATATTTCAAAGTTAAACATTCAATTACTCTAAATTAAGAGATGTGTGAAAATGAGGTGATGCTCATAGTTATTGAGCACTAAGACTATCTCATAATAATCTTATGTATTTAAAAACAAAAAAGCAAAAATAAAATAAAATCAAAAGAAAACTTTCATTATGAAAGCAGACTGGAATAGGTTAATTAATTAACAAACATTATTGAGCATTACTCATAAGACACAGTGTTAGATATTGAGAATTCAATGGTGAATAAGACAGACATAGTTCCTGCTTATATTATAGCAGAGGAAACCACCATCACAATTGTGGTAAGTGCGATGAAGGAGAAACACAGGAAGCTACGAGCACTCATAAGGGAAGACCCCAATTCAATTTCATGATGAAGTGGTATCTGAGCCTGAACTGTAAAGGATTGGTAGGATTAGATAAAGAGGAAGAAAAGTGGTATAGGCAGAGGGAATGGCATATGTGAAGACCCTGAGGTAGGGAGAAGCACAGAATGTTTAAGAGGGAAAGAAATATTGTGTGCCTGGAGTATACCGTGGGGAGAGAGGCAGGAGCCAGGGCTGGAAAGGAAGGCAAGGACAAGGCCATCCAAAGAAGGTCTCAAAGGCTTAGCTAAGAATTTTGTTTTTGGCCAGGCACCGTGGCTTATACCTGTAATGCCAGCACTTTGGGAGGCCGAGGTGGGTGAATCACGAGGTCAAGAGATTGAGACCATCCTGGCCAACATGGTGAAACCCCATCTCTACTAAAAATATAAAAATTGCCTGGGCATAGTGGTGGGCACCTGTAGTCCCAGCTACTTGGGAGGCTGAGGCAGGAGAATCTCTTGAACGTGGGAGAAGGAGGTTGTAATGAGCTGAGATTGTGCCACTGCACTCCAGCCTGGATGACAGAGTGCAACTCCATCTCAAGAAAAAAATATTTGTTCTTTATTCAGAGAGTAAAAGGTTTCACCTTGGGGAACAACATGGTAAGATTAGTCTTTAAAAAATCACTTCAGTTATGGATGAAGAATAGACTGGAAGAGGGCAATTGGATGTAAACATACCAATTAGGAAACTATTGCAATAGGGGAGGTGACAGATAATGGTAGCTCAGACTAGGATGAAAGCAGTGGGGGATGGTCAGAAATGAACAAATTTGAGAAAAGAAGGTAAAATCACCAGGATTTAATGACTTACTAGAAATGAACAGGGAGAGAGCATTAGAAGGTGTCCAGGTTAATACCCTACTTTTTGGCTTGAGGACAATGACTTCTTGAAACTGAGGTGTTTAAGTGCAGATATTGAATAAATAGTTAGATGTACTGGGATAGAGCTCAAAGAAGGTGTTTGAACCAAAGGTATAGATCTAAAAGTCATGAACGTTATAGATGGTAACTAACCTAAGTCATGTTGGAATGAGAGCACTCAGGGATGGAATATAGAGTGACAGGTTAAAGGACTTTAATATTTGAAGATCAAGTAGCAGAGAATGAGCCAGAAAAGGACACTGAGAAAGACAGAGAAATAGAAGGAAAGCTAGAAAAGTATGATATCATGGAAGAGAAGGGAAAAAGCATTTCAAGATGAAAATAATGCAAAGAGGTCAAGTAAGATTAAAATGGCAAACTTTCTACTGGGTCTAGAAGCGTGGAGAATATTGTGATCTTGGCAAGTGCCATTTATTAGAAAGAGCCTGGCACAAGAGTCAGAAGTAACAGGTTAAAAAATGTGTGGGAAGTGGGGAGAGTATATAGGACAACTGCTTTTGATAAATTTGGTTGTTTTAGTTATATTTCCTCAAATAGACTGTTTAAGTTCTTCATGACAAAAATCAAATTTTGTATTTTTCCCTATAAGCTAGAACTCACTGCGGAACACTCAGTAGCTAAGCAATAAATACTAATTGAGTAAAGGTTCCTTAGTAAGTTTAAGTTACTAATTCATTCATCTAACATTTCTTGAGCCCCAGCTCATGCCAAGCATTGTGCTTAGTGTTAAATAGGTATGATAGAAGATAGCCCTTACCTTCAAAGAGACTATGGGAAGGTAAATAACAATTACATTATAGTGTGCTAAGGGGGCCGACCTGAGCCTACAGTTGTTTCAAAAATGTAACAAAAGTGGTGCTGGAGCTGACTATTGAAGGACATGGAGAACTTAGCCAGCTAAAGAAACAAGGGGAAGGATGTTTTAGACAGAGAAAGCTGACACTCTGGATTCCAAAACAGGACACTTGGCTGGTGGTTTTGATTAGTTAATATGTATGGTAGTAAAAGTGATATGTATAAATAATGCAACCTATCTGGCCAGGATGGACTAAGACACGGCTTAGTGGTCATTGTCACTACGTGCTGGGTGTCTCTGATATAGTGCCTCCAAGCTTTAAAACTGGCCTCGATGATGAGGATTTCCTATTTCTTTTTCTTTTTTTTTTTTTTTGAGACAGAGTCTCACTCTGTCACCCAGGCTGGAGTGCAATGGCCTGGTCTTGGCTCACAGCAACCTCTGCCTCCCCGGTTCTAGCAATTCTCCTGTCTCAGCCTCCTGAGTAGCTGGGACTACAGGCATCTGCCACCTCACCCTACTAATTTTTGTATTTTTAGTAGAGACAGGGTTTCACTATGTTGGCCAGGCTGGTCTCAAACTCCTGACCTTGTGATCTGCCCACCTCTGCTTCCCAAAGTGCTGGGATTACAGGCGTGAGCCACCAGCCCAGCCAGGATTTTTTATTTCTAAATTAGGTGAGCTGAGTTCCAATTGAGCTACCTTTTGGAAAAGTAAGAGTATGGCAGGGGACAACAAGTAAGCATATTCTGCCCCCTCCTCACTGCCCCTCCGGGAAGCTGGGAAGCATCTGTTTCAATAATGAAAGACTGAGCAAGGACAGAGGATGTAAAAACCAAGGCAATTGCATATAAGGTCTTCAGCCATTAGAAGGCCAGAACCTCCTCTATGAACAGACAAATTATCTCTTTTGAGGCTCTCTGTCACTGGATAGTTTTAAATGAATAAATGAAATTGTATGGAAAATCCTAAAAATTTCTGGACACCCTGGATATTTTAGGTGTTTCTACTTCATGACCACTACACCTTGTCAGGCATTGTACCAGATACCCAGCCCTAGCTGGAAAGAACTTGACTCAGGGACTCTACCCCAGTCTCTAACATTAGGAATATTCTATGTCATTGAAGCAAACCAAAGACTCATTTAATATTAAGTTGCAGAGTAGGGTATAGAATACAAGGATATCATCTAGGGAGACCATGATCTTGCAGTCCATAAGCGGTTGAATTTCTAAGTATTTAATAATGGGCTATATACATACACAACAGAGTATGGTTTAGAGATGGACATGAAACCAGTCAGTGTACGTAAATTATCGTTATGCTTCAGGTTGAACAAAAGTAGAACCTATCTGGATAAAATCCTACCACCATTCCCTTGGATATAACAGTCATTTGAATACCATAAAAACTACTTTCCTTGTTCATTCACTAACATGATTCATAATCTGTTTTACTGGATTGATAAGATTTGACATTCAGTACAAATCGAAGATGATTAATATTACTAGTATCACCTGTGCAGAAGCACCTGTGGGATTTCTCAGCACAATATAAGCACAAAGGTTTGGCTCAGTAAAGGCGTGGCAGCTGGTGTAGAGTATAAGTAGACAGCTGTCTAGGAAGCCACTGTCTCCTGGCAACTGAGGAAGACCCATATCAAGGATGAAACATTCCCTCTGTCTTGCCAAGTCCTAGTACTGGCATTTTGTAAGGATGAGTAAGATATTTTGAAGCTTTTTTTTTAAAATACAGAAAGTACTTTGAAGTAGATCTTAGCACTCTTTGCAGATAACACGTTCCAATAGAAACATGCACAATAGATTTTTGTCACATAGTTTACATAAATCCCTTGAACACTACATGGGTTAATCTGTAAGAAATGAGTAAAATAAAGGCCTGTATCTCTCACTCTGAAATTTTACTTGGTTGGTGTATGTATCCTTAAGTCTTGAGTCTATACCAACTTGTTCTCTTCTATGTAGCTGTGGTAGAGAAAGTAATTCTTTGAAACACCTCCGCGTTTTTCTCTCTCTTTATGGATTAAATGTTTCATTATTGGCTGGGTGTGGCAGCTCACGCCTGTAATTTCAGCACTTTGGGAGGCTGAGGCAGGCGGATCAAGAGATTGAGACCATCCTGGCAAACATGGTGAAACGCCATCTCTACTAAAAATATAAAAATTAGCTGGACATGGTAACACATGCCTGTAGTCCCAGCCACTCAGGAGGCTGAGGCAGGAGACTAGCTTGAACCCGGGAGGCGGAGGTTGCAGTGAGCTGAGATGGTGCCACTGCACTTCAGCCTAGGGACAGAGCAAGACGCTGTCGGAAAAAAAAAAAAGTTCCATTATTAATGCATAAGGCTAATAAAGAGGAGTCACAGGAAAAATGCCCAAAAGATATCTCAAAGTACAACACAGACCCCATAGTGAATATGCAATGATAAGAGATCACTACCAAGAAAAAACTGGGTATGCATTATACAGGAAAAGATACAAGCTTCTGTTTTGGGTCTCTTAGATCTACTTTCTGGTTCATTTGAACTCATTCTAAGATATTATGTACCAAGACTAGTGGAGAAAAGAGAGCCAATTTGTAGTATAATAGAATAGTCTGAAATTCTAACATTAACAGTTTTCATATTTTTTACTGCTTAAAAGTTTTACATTAAAAAACATACAGTAAAATTTACCTTTTTTGGCACATAGTTTTATGAATTTTAACATATATGAATATGTGTAATCACCATCATAATTAGGCTATTAAAAATTTGTAATCCTATTTTAGGAGCAAATATTTTTCATTATCAATTCATAAGGTGGTATTAACCTTCAAATATGTAATCCTAAACATTGGAGGAATCAAGAGTCAGAGGAAAAAGATACTTTTAAAAAAGGATAATAAAAGAAAAGAAAATATGAAGAAAAACAAATGATACAAACCTAACCTACTTTACAGTTGTCCAAAATTGCATGTAAGAATTAAAGTCTACTTCAATTTTATATTTATGTCTTTCAAGAACCCCAATGAAAAGTAGTAAATTACGTTGCACATATAAAACCTACAAATAGCAGTGATACTGTATTTTTCAGATATAGTGGCTACCACTATGAAAATTATTCCCAATAAGTAAGGAGTGCCTTCTCTATCTGTTGTTTTTAGACACCTAAGAGAGATGAATCCCTTTGTCCTAGAAAGTAGACAGACAAAAGCTTTTTGGATCAAGCTGAAGCAAATAAACACTTAAACATTATCACAAGAAGATAAAGTCTCAATAAACCAAATAAATTTTCCTTGACATTTTTCCTTGGCTCTAAGTAAGGAAAATGTTCATTCCTAAAGTGAATGGACTTTTCTAAAGCTTTGCAATGGATTGAAGGCAACACAAACAATGATACAGTTCTGAGAATTTCAAAGCAGGACTGTTTTTACTAAGATTGCTGGGTATATAAGCTTTAAGTCGATAGCATTGGGAACAGAACACAGTGTTGTAAAACATCCTTAGGATTTCTGAATATTCTGCAAATGCCAGACACCATCATCTGTTGACATACAGATTTTGGATTTTTGCCAGAAAAAAATAAAGCCCTGATCTTAACAATCTAGGCACAAAGCATTGTTGATTAACTATTTCATGAAATTTCTGCAACAGTGTTGCTTCCATAGAGCATCTATTAACTAAAACTTTTACCAAGCCTAGAATGACCCTAAGAAGTCAAACTCCCAGTTCAAGAAGCATCAGTGAAACAACCTAAATCTCCTGTGTCATGGCATTGGTTGGCAATGGAACCAAAGCCCTATTGTGTTCATTACTATCTTATTATAGCCACTGATAAATGTCTAGGGTTTTATGTACCCACTGAGATTTACATATTTGTAACAAGAGGAAGGATTTGTCAATATATCCATTTACAGACTTGACATCGGTTCACAGATTGTAAGTATTTTTAATGGAAATAGATTTAAATACAGTCTAATTTATTGCACTGCAAGAACAGATGGTGAGCGGAAATGTTCCTTAAGCTATTTATTAAATTTAATGAAACTGCTTCCTGAATGCTATTGGAAGTTTTCACTAGTACTAAAACTCTCTTAATTTGGTTTCTCTTTAATTTGATCTTGAATCTTTAGTGTGCAAATATAACCTCTTATGGAACTTGTTTTAAATGCATTCCTAAAGTTTCTGATTCAGAAGATCTGAGGAAGGATCTAGGAATCTGTACTTTTAACCAAGCACCCCAGGTGATTCTGGTGTCATTGATAGACAACCATGATCTTAGAAAGCCTGTTTCTACTGAAAATAAAAATTTCATAGCCACACATAAAACAGGAGTTCTACATATACCTCTTAACTTTATTCCAGAGGGATATCTGTGCCTAATTCCAAAAGAACTACATTCTAAATCTCTAATTAGTTATTTACCCTATAGGAAGGGCACTAAAACAAGTCAAAAAGAATTGTAAATTTTAGTGTAGGTCTGTATGTCAGAAAATATTAAAAAGAAAAGATGGAGATTTGGGAAGATGTTCAGAAATTCAAAGGTATTGTTTTTGTTTTAGACCTGGAAGAAACCTAATAGATATCATTTAGAAAAAAGTTTAGCAAACTACAACCTGGGGGCCAAATCTGGCTCACTGATTGGTTTTGTAGGGTTCAAAAGCTGAGTGGTTGTTATATTTTTAAATAGTTTATTTTTTGTTTTTAAATTTTTATTTTATTTATTTATTTTTAGAGATAGGGTCTCGCTGTGTTGCTCAGGTGGTCTCAAACTTGTGGGCTCAAGTAATTCTGCCATCCTCACCTTCTAAAAGTGCTGGGATTACAGGTATGAGCCACTGTATTCAGCCTAATTTTTTTACATTAAAAAGGAATAATATTTTGTGGCATGTGAAGATTATACAAAATTCAAATTTCAGTATCCATGAATAAAGTTTCATTGGAACACAGCCATGCTCACTCACTTACATATTTACTCTGGCTGCTTTTGCACTACAACAACAGATCTGAGAAGTTGTGACTCAATTTACCAGGCAAAAAGCTTTTAATTTCTATGTAATTAAAATTTTCAAAATTCTCATGATCTTGAGTCATAGTTAAAAAGGATTTCCTCCAGCATAAAGGGATTTAACCCCTGTTTTTTTTTTCTAGTTTTTTTGCATGGCTCTATTTTTTACATATACATACTTAGTGAGACTTTTTTTTTTTTTTTTTTTTTTTTGTGAGACAGGGTCTTGCTCTGTCACCCAGGTAGAGTGCAGTTGCACGACCCAACTCACTACAGTCTTGATCTTTCAATCTCAAATAATCCTCCCATCTCAGCCTCTGGAGTAGCTGGGAGTAGTAGGCACCTGCCACCATGCCAAGCTAATTATTTTTTATTATTTGTAGAGACAAGGTCTTGCTATGTTCCCCAGGCTGGTCTCAAACTCCTGGGCTCAAAAGATCCTTCCATCTTGGCTTCCCAAAGTGCTGGAATTACAGGTATGAGCCACTGCACCTGGAAGGGATATAATCTAAGGACAAAAAAGCTGCAAATAAATGTGAAGCCTTATGTAATATTTTTATAAGTAGTAAGCTTGTTGGTATAATTATTTTGAAGCTTTTTATTTTTTGAGACAGAGTCTCATTCTGTCACCTAGGCTGGGGTGCAGTGGTGCAATTTTGGTTCATTGCAACCTCTGCCTTCTGGGTTCAAGCAATTCTTGTGCCTCAGCCTCCTGAGTAGCTGGGATTACAGGCGCATGCCACCACACCCAGCTAATTTTTGTATTTTTAGTAAGAGGGGGTTTCATTATGTTGGCCAGGCTGATCTCAAACTCCTCACCTCAGGTGATCCACCCACCTCAGCCTCCCAAAGTGTTGGGATTACAGGCACGAGCCACCGCACTGAGCCAATTTGAAGCTTTTACATAAACTGTAGGATAAAACAAATCAGTAGTTATGTCAATGTCATTAGGAACCAAGATTTTCTGTATAAGAAAAAGGGAAATACAGGTTGGGCGTGGTGGCTGAGGCCTGTAATCCCAGCATTTTGGGAGGCCGAGGCAGGCGGATCATGAGGTCAGGAGATCGAGACCATCCTGGCCAGCATGGTGAAACCCTGTCTCTACTAAAAAAAAAAAAAAAAAATTAGCTGGGCGTGGTGGCGCACACCTGTAACCCCAGCTACTCAGGAGGCTGAGGTAGAAGAATTGCTTGAACCCAGGAGGCAGAGATTGCAGTAAGCCAAGATCACACCACTGTACTACAGCCTGGGCAACAGTGCGAGACTCAGTCTCAAAAAAAAAAAAAAAAAAGGAAAAGGAAATACAAATATCAAAGAACTTAGGTTAAAACCCTGACACATTATATTTAATATGCAACTGTCAATATTAACTGATTTTTAGAATTATATTTTTCTTTTCTCAGCACAGTGAATTTTAATGTCTCCCTTTTGCGGGAGGAGGTTTCACTACCCACTTTTGAAGACTCCCCAAAGGTTGTTTGGTAATTTGTTGCAGAAAGGATTTGGCCCAATCTTGTGCTGGCTGGGATATAGAAAGGCACATAAAGTTTGTGGCTCAAAGTCCTCCAGGCTGGGGTGGGGCAGAATGTGCACAGGAAAGTGGTTTGGGGAAAGACTTGAAGGAGTGTGGGCTTCCTGTGACTGAGGTAGTTGGTCTTGGTGGACCAAAGCTGGGGTGGCCCAGGGCAGCCTGAACCCTCAGGCTGGGAAGATGCTGCTGTGGTGGCCCCTGTCTAGAGGAGCTAGTTCGCCAGCTCACTGCTTTCAAACCCAGAGCTGGATCTCTCTCTGGCCCTGATATCCTGAATAGCTGGTGTGGACGTTCCTGCTGATGTGGATGTTGCTGAAGTCTCCCCACATGGTCACAGAGTCAGCCTCAGCCCTGTCAGTGTATTTTATCATGGTCCTCAAGGTGTGGACCACATTGTACCCTTCCCAGACCATGGCCATCAACAAGCCTTGAGCTCACGTAGCTAAGAAGGACTGGGTAGAAGGGCTTCCTCAGCAGGTCCTGGTAGTGTTCACAAGGACGTTCTCTGGCCGACTGCAGGATCTTCATCCCCACCAGCTTGAAACCCTGCCTCCAAAGCACTGGATCACGTGTCTAACAGGCCGCTGCAAGACTCCCTCTGGCTTCAATGAGACCAGGGTCCCCTTCTGGATCAAGAAGGGTCCTCCTGAACTGGGGTCCAGAGCCTGCAGGTTGTACAGGAGGCCTGCCAGCCACTGCAGCCAAGAGGCAGCAGGTGATGTCTGGCCACAGGTCATTGGCTCTAAAAATTATGTTTTAGTCCTGAAGGGCCTAGAAACAATGACTATACAATATTTATGAGCACTCCTAGCTCACAGATGAGTGATCCACATTAAAAGGAGCCAGGAATCCATTTTAAAAATGCATGAAGTTTTCAAAGACTAAAGCGGTAATGTCAGAACACAGAAGCCAAAGTTGGTGCAATTTGAACATCTAAAATACAAAAAAAATGACTACAATTAATTAAAATATATTGAATATATATTAAAATCCATGCATCCATGATGACACTGAAAAAGGAACCCTCTCCCAAAAGGGGAAAACATTTTTCATTTGCTGCCATTGGAGGTGACTACTGATAGGTAGATAGAAATAAAATATATAGAATTCTGAAAATCTGTAATTAAAAGGAAAGAACTATTTATTGTCTTACTAGTAGGAAGCATATTTGTCTTACTAGTAGGAAGCATATTTCAGTGTACTAATATACATAGCAACCAAGTAGGATTTATTTAAGAAATTCTAAGATAGTTAAATATTAGGAAACCTATTAATAAAATTCATCATTAAGGAAACTAAGGCGAGAATCAAATTATCACTTCCGTAGGTGTTGAAAAGCATTTGATAAAATCGTCTTAATTTTTAAAAATCACTCTGAAAGGTAGAAATTAGATATATTTTCCCATTGAGATAAAAATGTTTTTCATATCCAAATGGAATAGAACTAATAATATAAAAACTGCCCATAGGCTGGGTAATCCCAGAACTTGGGGAGGCCGAGGTGGGCGGATCACGAGGTTAGGAGTTCGAGAACAGCCTGGCCAACATGGTGAAACCCCGTCTCTACTAAAAATACAAAACTTAGCTGGGCATAGTGGCAAGCACCTATAATCCCAGCTACTCAGGAGGCTGAGGCAAGAGAATCGCTTGAACCTGGGAGACAAGAGGTTGCTATGAGCTGGGATCGTATCATCACACTCCAGCCTGGGCAAGAGCGATACTGTCTCAAAAAAACTAAAACAAAACTCTGCCCATAATGAAGCAGTAACAGAAGCAGCACTTCTACTACAGTTGTAAAAATACAAAGATGCCCATATCACCACTATTATTTAATATTGTATTCGAGGTAGTAGGAAGATGTTAGTATAAAAATTGAAAAGGAAGAAAGAAAACTACTATTGTTGGCAGACAATGGTTACCTCCCTAGAAAACCCAATAAATCAACTGAAGTTTTACTGTAAGAGAACTCAGTAAGGTAGCAGGGCACAAAAATATACAGAAATTAGTAGGTTTAATGTCTTCAGACTATATGCAGATAGAAAATGTAGTAAGAGAAGAAATTCCTGCTTAAAATAGCAACAAAGAATGATAAAAAGAACTAGTAATGAATCTAATAAGAGAGATACAAAACCTATGCAAAATAAAAAAACAACTTTTTTTCCAAGACAGAGTCTCACTCTGTTACCCAGGCTGGAGTGTAGTGGTACATCTCAGCTCACTTCAGCCTCCGCCTCCCAGGTTCAAGCTATTCTCCCACCTCAGCCTTCCGAGTAGCTGGGATTAGAGGTGTGCACCACCATGCTGGGCTAATTTTTGTATTTTTGGTAGAGACAGCATTTTGCCATGTTGGCCAGGCTGGTCTCAAACTTCTGACCTCAGGTAATCCACCTGCCTTGGCCTCCCAAAGTGCTGGGATTACAGGCATGAGCCACCACACCCAGCCATGAAAAAACTTTAAGACAACACTAATTCATACAAAATAAGATGAGCAAATTGAAAGACACTGGAAACACTCATCATTATTAAAGATGTTGGTTTTCTGGTGTGTGTGTGTGTGTGTGTGTGTGTGTGTGTGTGTATGGCTGCTTTTTTATTTTTCTTTTTTTCTTTTTGAGATTGGGTCTTACTCTGGCGCCCAGGCTGGAGTGCAGTGGTATAATCTTGGCTAATTGCAGCCTTGAAGATTTTGGTTTTCTAAGAGTATTAATACAAGTAATCAGATTTCAATAAAAATTCCTGTAAGGTTTTTTTTTGTTTTCTCTCCCCATTTTTTTTTCGAGTAGAGAAGTTATTCCCATAATTCATGTGAAAAAAAGTAAACAAACAAGATAGCTAGGAGACATCAGAAAGGAAGAGCAAACAGTGGGGACCAGCACTGTCAGATCTGTGGAATATATTTAAAAGTTTCACTTATTAAAGAGTGTGGTACTAATGCATGAAAGGAAGACTGACCAATGGAATAGGATAGAAAAATCCAGAAATATACTAAAAAATATATATGAATTTATTAATAAAGGCTCAATCCTAGTGGGGCAAAGATAGATACTTAGCTTTTACTGAGACCACTAAGTAGACTTTTGAAAAAGGATAAAGTCGAATCCTTACATGTTACACTAGGATAAATTCCAAATGAGTCAATATTTAAAATGAAAATTAAAATCATAATAATTTTGGAAGAGAACATGGAAGAATTATTTTAATATTTTGAAATGTAACAGTGCCTCAAAATCCTGATGCCATAAAAGTTAAATTTGACTATATCGAATTAAAAAATCTTCTATATGACAAAAGATAAATGCAAGGTAAAAATGGGTATTTATAACTCATATCACATGCTTTTGTGTAAAAGAAAGAAAATTAAGAATCCATGTTTTCATTTTCTTATGTATGCATAAAGAAATTCTGTAAGGATCTATAGAAAATTAGTAATAGTAGTTATTTATGGTGGAGGTGGAGTACTGGGTAGATGGAAGATAAGAATGGGAGGGAAACTTTTCACCGTATAACTTTTTTTTACATATTGGCCTTTAAATCAGGTGAATATATTGCCTATATGGAAAGTTAAATTTTTTAAAAGTCCTTACTTTCCAGTGCAGGGAAATTAAAAAAACAATCAATATACACTTGGAGTCATAGTGAGATAATTAAATCTATGAATACAAGAAACTTACTTATTTTGTTAGTATTCACAGTGCCTCAAAAGGAGTGAAGCACATACTAGTAGCTCAATAAATACTTTTTGAATAACTGTAGAGTCACTTCTTTTAAGTCCTGTCTGTACAATTATGTTATTTTTCTATTAGTTTTTCAATGTAAGGAGACATATCATGAACTGAAACTATAACAGACTGTACCTGTTGCAGATAGTGTCAGGAACATATATCTTCAGGTCTTCTGTGACTTCTTTCATCACTCTCTGGTAACCAGACATTCCTGGGTCTTTGATAGAATAAGGATTGTTTCTCATTAAATATTCCCCCAAATAATTAATTGGGTCAAACTTGCTTGGAGTATCAACTTCTGTCAAAACCTTCTTCTTTTCTACTTGAGTTAACATATTTTCTATTCCAGGAATTAAGGTGGGTAGAAGTTTGTCAAGCAAATATACACGATTATTCAGGGTCATGCTTTCAGTATTAAACCACTCTTTGGCCAAATTATCCCTAGGGAGTTTTTTTTCAGCCTTTTTTTCTAGTTCCTTCTTCAGATTTTCCTTATCTATTATTTTCTGCTGCATTGCTTGGGCTCTTGCCTCCATCCTTTCAAAGAGATTTTTCTTCCATGGTTGCTCTAGCTTTGATTCCAGTTCAGTTTCATCTAAAGCAAAAATCACTTTTGCAGGTTTTCTAACTGCAATATTACCTAAGGCTTCAGTTTTAGAGTCTTTTATTGAATCAGGTGAAATCTTTTGCTGCCCCTCCAAGTTTAATTCTGAGGGAGGAAAAAAAAGTGAAATGTAAGAAATGTTAGAAGTAAATTTTAATCTACATGACTTTAGAATAATATCTGAAAAATTTTTCATATGTATTTACACAGTGGATTGGAACAATGTCAGCTGAAAGTAACAGAAAATCAGACAAAGTGACTTTAACCATAAAGATAGTTATTGTTGACTGTCATTCAGCAGCTCAGTAATTTCATTAAGTACCTAGGCCGTTTATGTTAATTTTTTTTTTTTTTTTTTTTTTTTTGAGACAGAGTCCCTCTCTGTCACCCAGGCTGGAGTGCAATGGTGCAATCTTGGCTCACTGCAACCTCCACCTCCTGGGTTCAAGCAATTCTCCTGCCTCAGCCTCCCGAGTAGCTGAGATCACAGGTGCATGCCACCACGCCCAGCTAATTTTTGTATTTGTAGTTGAGATGGGGTTTCAGCATGTTTGTCAGGCTGGTCTTGAACTCCTGACCTCGTGATCTACCTGCCTCGGCCTCCCAAAGTGCTGGGATTACAGATGTGAGCTACCTCGCTTGGCCGTTTCTATTGATTTTTGTTCATTTTTTGTGCTTGTACCTCATGATCACATGATGACCATGACAGCTCTAGCCATAACTTCCTCACAACAAAAAAACCCCTTTGAAAACAAAGGGTTTTTCTCCTCTTGAGGCTCTGTTTTATTATCCGGGAGAAGATTCCAGACTCCCCACTCTAAGACTTCCCTTTACATTTCTTCGGCCCTAACTAGGATACATGCCCAGACCAATCACTAGTAAAGGGAAATGGGATTACTATGAATAGTATAGACCAATTATCATTTATTTCTTGATGTCAGGGTTTGCATCAGGTTCTCTGATATCAAGTGATTTTCATTTGCTACACATTGAGGTTCAGTTGGCAGGCAAAAAGGTAGGGAAAGCTGGGCACAGTGGCTCACATTTGTAATCCCAACATTTTGAGAGGCCGAGGCGGGAGGACTGCTTAAGCCCAGGAGTTCAAGATCAGCCTAGGCAACATTAGGAAGATCCTGTCTCTACAAACAATAAAAAAATTATCCAGGCATGGTGGTGCACACCTGTGGTCCCAGCTACTCAGGAGGCTGAGGTGGAAGAATCATTTAAGCCCTGGAGGTCGAGGCTGCAGTAAGCCATGATCACACCACTGCACTCCAGTGAAACCTTGTCTAAAAAAAAAAAAAAAACAGGTGAGGAAATGTGTGCTGAGTAAGCAAAGAGTCTACCACACATGTATATGTAAATATATTTCCCTTCATCATTTTATTTCCAGCTTCCTTTATATGTTCATTTTTTAAATGTAGGATGGAGATATTAGACCAAGATGGTGGACTGAGTATAGGCACCTACAGCCCCTCCCTACCAAAATCTCTAGCAATGACAGGAAAAGTTGTATGTAGGTTTTTAAAATAAAAAATTGCGTAAGAATACTGCAATCACGAAGGGGGCGTTCAGTAGTCAGGAATTTCGAAGATCTCTGAAAAGTGTAAGGCAGGGGAATTCAGCTAATTGAAGAAACTATAGGACTAAAAAGATATGGTGGAGACCACTGTAAAATTTGGGAGCAGATTTGAGGCACCCCAAGTTTACAGGATGTAGATATGGACCATAGGGGAAAGACTGACCTTTTTGTATATCTTCATCCCTATTTGAGCTAATCATCAGGCACTAGAGGTGTTTTCCCCTGCACTGAGTTTAGGTGTATAGATGTTTAGGCTAGAGAAGCAGGATTTCCATACACATAGAAAATGAAGTATTAACAGATTTCACTATCTGCACATCTTGTCCTTCCCCCACAATTATTGGCATCAAACTATAGAAAACAGTAACTCTATAGGAAAGCAAATAGAGAATCTCAAATTAAAATGTAAGCACATTCATGGAATGTTTAAAAAAAATAACCCTCATAACTAAATTCAACAAACAGAATAACTAATACCACCCAAGGAAATATCATTAAATAAAATAAATGTAAGGAGTCTTTAAAAGAATGAATACCCTCAAAGCAGAGAAATTAGAAGAAATTAAAAGCTATTAAAAAGAACACTTACAAGAATATAGAACATCTGATGCTTGCATCTTGGTTTCTAAGATCACTCTCCAATTAAAAAAAAGTCAGAGAGATATAGCTGATTATCGGATTGGGCCGATCTTGTATATAGGAGGTATATACAAGAGTATCTTGTAGTGTCTGGAGTATCTCGTAGTATCAGAAAGTAAGGAAGTGTTAAAAAAAAAAAACTATAACTATAGTAAATAAGTAAAAAGACAAATTTCCTGTGCAGAAATATTCCAAATAATTTATGTAGATACTCCATGCTCAAGGATGTAGAGCATAACTACCTCTCCTTAAGTGTGGACTGCATAGAGTGACTTCCCCTCAAAGAGTACAATATGGAAATGAGAGAGGGAAAGTAACTTTTCAGTAGAGAAACCTGACAAATACTATCTCAGCCTAATGATCAATATTAACATCAATAGTAATATGTCATGTTGGTAGCATATACCCTTATGTATATGTATATGAGTATATGACAGCATATACTCAGCCTCCTGAGTAGCTGGGACTATAGGTGCACATGACCATGCCTGGCTAATTTTTGTATTTTTTTTCTTTTTTTGTTAAAGACAAAGTCTCGCTATATTGCTCAGGCTGGTCTCGAACTTCTGGCTTCAAGTGTTCTACCCACCTTGGCCTCCCAAAGTGCTAAGATTATAAGCATGAACCACTATGCCCAACCAATCCAGAACATTTAACATTAATCTTATAAAAGTGTCAGAAGGGGTAAACCAAGAGTTAACACGATGAAATATTCGAATAAATAACGTAAGAAATCTCTCAGAACTGAAGACACAAGTCTTTAACTTTGAAAGGCTTTCCAAATGGAGTTTCCATTTGTAATGATAAAAATATTCTGGAACTAGACAGTGGTAACAGTTGCATAACATTGTGAATTTACTTAATGGCTCTGAATTGTACACTTTAACATAGTTTAAATGGTAAATTTTGTGGTATATGTATTTGCCACAAATTTTTTATATGCCTACCAAATAAACACAGGATACAAGATTAAAATACAAAAGTAAATTGATTTCCTAGGAACTACCTATCAATACTATCAATAACTAATTTTAAATATTTAATATTTTTGGTTATCAATGAAAATACAATTTTATAAAGCTTCATCTCATTATAGCAACAAAAATTTAAAATATCTAGAAATAAACCAAACAGAAATGTGTCAGACCAATATGAAGAAAGCTATAAAACTTTACTGAAGTAGTAAAGCCGTAAGGATTGACATATAGATCAATGGAATAAAATTGAGAGTCCAGAAATAAACCCATACATCTATGACCACTTGATTATTTTTAAAAGTCCCTCTTCTACTCTGAAACCAACTGATTTTTGACAAGGATGCCAAGACAATTTCACGGAAAAAGCAGTCTCCTCAACAAATGGTACCATGACAACTGATATCTACATGTAAAGGGATGAATCTGGATGCCTACATTATACCACATGTGAAAATTACAATTAGTCCTAACAGTCATATATACAATAGTCTACCCAGTATAACAGCAGAATACACATTTTTCTCAAGTACACATGGCACATTCTCCAGGATAGAACATATGGTAAGCCACAAAACAAGTCTCAATAGATTTTTAAAAATAGATACCATAAAGTATCTGTCTGTTCTTTAATGAAGAATGCAAAACTTTATGAAGTTAGAAATCAATAAAGGAAAACTAGAAAATGTACAAAGCTAGAGAAAATAAACAATTCATTCTTTTTTTTCTTTTTTGAGATGGAGTTTCACTCTTGTAGTCCAGACTGGAGTACAATGGTGCAATCTCGGCTCACTGCAACCTCCATCTCCCAAGTTCAAGCAATTCTCCCGTCTCAGCCTCCTGAGTAGCTGGGATTACAGGCACCCACCACTTCATCCAGCTAATGTTTGGTATTTTTACTAGGGACAGGGTTGCACCATGTTGGCCAAGCTGATCTTGAACTCCTGATCTCAGGTGATCCACCCATCTTGGCCTCCCAAAGCACTGGGATTACAGACATGAGCCACCACGCCTGGCCTTAAACAACTAATGGGTCAAAAAAAAATCATCAGGGATATTAGAAAACAATAAGAGACAAATGAAAATGAATACACAACATACCAAAATTCATAGGATGCAGTGAGAAAAAGGGCTCAGAGGGAAAGTCATAGCTGTAGTGACTACATTAAAAAAATGTCAGCTGGGTGCAGTGTCTCATGCCTGTAATCCCAGCACTTTGTGAGGCCGAGGCAAGCAGATCACAAGATCAAGAGATTGAGACCATCCTAGCCAACATGGTGAAACCCCGTCTCTACTAAAAATACAAAAATTAGCCAGGCGTGGTGGCACGTACCTGTAGTCCCAGCTACTCGGAAGACTGAGGCAGGAGAATTGCTTAAACGTGGGAGGCAGAGGTTGCAGTGAGCCAAGATTGTGCCACTGAATTCCAGCATGGCAACAGAGCAAGACTCGGTCTCAAAAAAAAACAAAAAGAAAGTCAAATCAATAACCTAACTTTACACATTAAGAAACTAGAAAGAGTAGTGCAAACTAAACTCAAAACCAAAAAAAGAAAGAAAATAATAAAGATTAAAGTAGAGATAAACAAAAGAGAGAACAGAAAAATAGCAGAGAAAAACACTCTAACCAAAAATTGGTTCTTTGAAAAGATCAGCAGAATGAATATACCTTGAAGTAGACTGACAAAAACATTAGCAAAGATACATAAATAACCAAAATCAGAAATGAAAGTGAGGCCATTACCACCAACCTTGCAGAGATTTTAAAAAACAATTGTAAGAGAATACTATGAACAATTGTATGCCAGCATATTGGATAACCTAGAAGAAATGAACCAATTCTGTGAAATTACCTAAACTGACTCAAGAAGAAATAGAAAGTCTCAACAGATACTGTGTTAGTTTATTTTGCGTTGCTATAAAGGAATACCTGGAGAAAAAAAAAAAAGAAATCCTTGAGACTGGGTAATTTACAAAGAGAAGAGGTTTATTTGGCTCATGGTTCTGCAGGCTATATGTGAAACAGTGCCAGCATCTGTTCCCAGTGAGGCCTCAAGAAGCTTATAATCATGGTAGAAGGCAGAGGGGAGCTGGCATACCACATGGTGAGAGAGGGAGAAAGAGAGAGAGAAAAGGGGTTATCAGGCTCTTTTAAACAACCAGATCTCACATGAACTGATAGAATGAGAACGCACTGATGACTGCAAGAACAGCAATGAACCATGCATGAGAGATCCACCCATAACCCAAAAACTTCCCACTAGCCCCACTACCAACATCACAGGTCATGTTTCAACATGAGATTTGGAAGGAACACACATTCAAACCATATTAGACCTCTAACAAATAAAGAGATCAAATCAGTGATCAGAAACTTCCTAACAAAGAAAAGTCTTGGGTCAGATGGCTTCACTAGTGAATGCTATCAAATATTTAAAGAAGAATTAAAATGAATTCTTACCAAATACTTCCAAAAAATTAAAGAGGAGGGAACACTTCCTCATTCATTCTATGATGATAGAATTACTCTGATATTAAAGCTAGATAGACGTCACAAGAAAATTATAGACCAATATTCCTTATGAATATAGATGCAAAAATCCTCAACAAAATATTAACTAATCAAATCCAAGACCATAATAAATGCCTTTTCAACATGAAATCTTTCTAGATTTATCTCAGGAATGCAAAGGTGGCTCAACATAAGAAAATCAAGAAATGTAACCCATCATATTCAAAAAATGAAGGGGGAAAAGCCACATAATTATCTCAATGCATATGGAGATAACATTCCTCAAAATAATAAAGGGTAGTTATTTAAAAATCTACAATTGGCAAGGTGTGGTGGCTCATGCCTGTAATCCCAGCCCCTTAGGAGGCTGAGGTGGGAGGACTGCTTGAGTCCAGGAGTTTGAAACCAACCTGAGTAATGTACTGAGGCCCTGTCTCTACAAAAAATTTAAAAATTAGCTGGGTATGGTGGTAGCACATGCCTATAGCCCCAGCTACTTGGTGGGCTAAGGTGGAAGGATCATTTGAACCCTGGAGTCTGAGGCTTCAGTGAGCCATGATTATGCCACTCATTCCAGTCTTGGTGACAGAGAGTGAACCTGTCTCAAAAAAAAAAAAAAAATCCACAGTTAACATGATACTCAGTAATGGAACATGGAAAGCTTTCTCCCTAAAAATCAGGAAGAAGAAAAGAATGCCTACTTCCACCATTGCTGTTCAACAACATACCAGAAGTTCTAGCCAGAGCTATATGACCAGACAGACAAAAGGCATCCAAATTGGAAAGAAAGAGGTAAAACTGTCTCTATTCACAGATCCTAAATATGGAAATAATCCACAAAAAAACTACTAAAGCTATTGAACAAATTCAATAGTGAAACATACTGAGACCCTGTCTGTACAGAAAAAAAAAAAAAAAAAAAAAGCCAGGCATGGTGGCACATAGCTATAGTCCCAGCTATTGGAAGGCTGAGGTGGGGAAAACTGCTTAAGCCCAGGAGTTCAAGGATGCAATGAGCTATGATTATATCACTGCACTCCAGTCTGGGCAACAGAGGGAGACCCTGTCTCTAAAAAATAACAGAGAGAAAAAAGAAAAGCAATTCCATTTATAGAAGCAGCTAAAAGAATAAAATACTTAGAAATAAATCTAACCAAGGAAGTGAAAAATATATGCTGAAAACTATAAAACATTGCTGAAAGAAATTAAAGAAGACAGAAATAAATGAAAAGAGGTCCCTATTCATAGATAGGAATACTTCACATTAAGATATCAATTCTACCCAAAGTGATCTACAGATTCAATGTAATCAAAATTCCAACAGTCTTTTTCAGAAATAGAAAAAGTGATCCTCAGATTAATATGAAACTGCAGGGGCCCTTGAATAGCCAAAATAAATCTTGAAAGCAAGGAATAAACTTGGAGGATTCACAATACCCAACTTTGAGACTTACTACGAAGAAACAGCAAATAAAACAGTACTGTCATAAGGACAGACATATAGATCAATAAAATAGGATAGAGAGGCCAGAAATAAAGTCTCATATATATATCGTCAATTGATTTGTGACTAGGATTTCAAGACCATTTGGTAGGGAAAGAATAATCTTTTCAACAAATGGTGCTGAGATGACCTGACATATCATGTAAAAGAATTAAGTTGGTCCTTTACCTTATATCATATACAAAAATGAACTCAAAACTAATAAAAGATCTAAACTGAAGAGAGAAACCTATACAACTCTCCCAGCTTGGGCAACATAGCGAGACTCTGTCTCTGCAAAAAATTAAAAAAACAAATTAGCCAGGCTTGGTGATGTGCACCTATAGTCCCAGCTACTTGGGAGGCAAAGGTGGGAGGATCACTTGAGCCAGGAGGTCAAGGCTGCAGTGAGCCATGATTATGCCACTGCACTCCACCTTTGGTAACAGAGTGAGACCCTGTCTCTAAAAACAAACAAACAAGCAAACAAAACCATACAACTCTTAGATGAAAAATGAAAACTTGTGGAAGATCTTCATGACAATAGCTTTAACAATGACTTCATAGATACAACACCAAGAGCACAGAAAACAAAAAAAAAGATAAACTTCAAAATTAAAAACTTTTGTACATCAAAGAATTATGTAAAAATTGAAAAGATGATGTAGTAAATGAGAGAAAATATTTATAAAGCATATAACTGATAAGGAATTAATATTTAGAATACATAAAGAACTTCTAAAACTTGGGGGGGACTGCCAAGATGGCATGGTAGGAGCAAATCAGGATTGCAGCTCTCAGTGAAGACAGAGAGGGTGAGTTCAATCTGCATTTCCAGACAGATCTTTGTTGCCCATAGAATGGGGAAATTCCCAGGTATAGGAGAGACACGGGACGCCAGCGCAGCTGTTTTGGCTCATGCGGCTGTTTTGGTCGGCGCTGCAATGCAGCGGCACTCCGCACAGAATGCACTGGTCTGGGTGCCCTGTTAAACCGGCAATCTGAGATTTGGGAGGGCAAATTAGCATATCCATCTGATTAAATGGGACTTGGACAGTGAGCCAAACCAGGAGATTCCTGGGAAGAGACGTTCGAGCCAGCACAGTGGGTCGCTGCATGGGAAATCACACAGATCCCAGTGCCCTAACAGCAGCTGACTGAAACATCTGGGAGAGAGTCAACTGTTCAACTTAAAAAAACAAAAAGGGGCTATGAGGCATGGAGCCAGGTGATCAGGCTTGGCGGGTCCCACCCCCACAGGGACAAACAAAACAGTGATTCGAAATGCATGAGGTTGAGAGTTTCACTGTGGGCACAACTGAACCCAGGATGGCGCAGCTCTGTGGGGGAGGGGCGTCCGCCATTATCGAGGCATACCGCCCCTACTAAGGTACACTCCCATTGCTGATGCAGCTTGCCATTGCCGAGGCAACCCGCCATAACAGAGAGACTGTGCCAATAGGGCGAAGCCCGCAACAGAAGGACGGAGCCCACGGCAACAGGGCAGAGCCCACGGAAGCAGGGCAGAGCCCACCGCAACAGGGTGGACCCCATGGCAGCAGGGCGGAGCCTCGGCAGGCAAATAGTGACTAGACTGCCTCCAAGCTGGGCAGGAAGGTGCAACAGATACTCAGAAAGAAAGCTCTAACTCCCAGAGACAGAGCATCTGAGGAAAAAAAGGGGTTTTATGAGTTCTGCTGCAGCAGACTTAAACGTACTGGCCTAACAGCCCTGAATGATCAATGGAGCTCACAGCTCAGCACTTGAACTCCTATAAAGTACAGACCGCCTCCTCAAGCAGCTCCCTGATCCCTGTATATCCAAAGAGTCACCTCAAAAAGGACTGATCAGACTGACATTTGGCGGGCATCATTCTGAAACAAAGATAGCAGAAGAAGAAACTGGTAGCACCCCTCACTGTTCCGCACCTACTACAGGTGTACCCAAGACAAGCAGGGCCTGGAGTGGACCTCAGCAGTCCTACAGCAGAGGGGCCAGACTGTTAGAAGGAAAACTAAGAAACAGAAATACTTTATCATCAAAAATCTGGGCACCCACTCAGAGACCCAATCGAAAAGTCAGCAACTACTCAGACGACAGGTGGATAAACCCGCAAAGATGGAAAGAAATCAGCTGCAAAAAGGAGGAAAACACCCGAAACCAGAACACCTCGCCTCCTACAAAGGACCAAAACTCCTCACCAACAAGGGAACGAAGCTGGACGGAGAATGAGTGTGATGAAATGACGGAATCAGACTTCAGAAGGTGGGTAATGAGAAACTTCCGTGAGCTAAAAGAACATGTTGTAAATCAATGCAAAGAAACTAAGAACCTTGAAAAAAGATTTGAGGAAATGATAACAAGAATGGACAACTTAGAGAGGAATATGAATGAATTAAAGGAGCTGAAAAACACAACACGGGAACTTCGCAAAGCATGCACAAGTTTCGACAGCAGAATTGACAAAGCAGAAGAAAGGATATCAGAAGTCGAAGATCAACTCAATGAAATAAAACAAGAAACCAAGATTAGAGAAAAAAGCACAGAAAGGAATGAACAAAGTCTCCAAGAAATGTGGGACTATGTGAAGGGACCTAATCTATGTTTGATAGGTGTACCAGAATGTGACGAAGAGAATGATTCCAAGCAGGAAAATACTCTTCAGTATATTATTCAGGAAACTTTCCCCAACCTAGCAAGGCAAGCCAATATTCAAGTCCAGGAAATACAGAGAACACCTCAAAGATATTCCACAAGAAGAGCAACCCCAAGGCACATAATCGTCAGATTCACCAGGGTTGAAATGAAGGAGAAAATACTAAGGGAAGCCAGAGACAAAGGTCGGGTCACCCACAAAGAAAAGCCCATCAGACTCACAGCAGATCTCTCAGCAGAAACGCTACAAGCCAGAAGAGAGTGGGGGCCAATATTCAACATCCTTAAAGAAAAGAACTTTCAACCCAGAATTTCATAGCCACCCAAACTGAGCTTCATAAGTGAAGGAAAAATAAAATCCTTTGCAAACAAGCAAGTACTCAGAGATTTTGTCACCACCAGGCCTGCTTTACAAGAGCTCCTGAAAGAGGTACTACACATAGAAAGAAAGAACCAGTACCAGCCATTCCAAAAACATACCAAATGCTACAGAGCATCAACAAAATGAAGAATCTGCATCAACTAACGGGCAAAACAGCCAGCTAGCATCAAAATGGCAGTAGCAAATTTACACATAACAACATTAACCTTAAATGTAAATGGGCTAAATGCACCAATCAAAAGACACAGACTGGCAAATAGGATAAAAAACCAAAACCCATCAGTGTGCTGTGTCCAGGAAACCCATCTCACAGGCAAGGATACACAAAGGCTCAAAATAAAGGGATGGAGGAAGATTTACCAAGCAAACAGACAGCAAAAAAAAGCAGAAGTTGCAATTCTCGTCTCTGATAAAATAGACTTTAAAGCAACAAAGATCAAAAGAGACAAAGAAGGTCATTACATAATGGTAAAAGGATCGATACAACAAGAAGAGCTGACGATCCTAAATATATATGGACCCAATACAGGAGCACCCAGATATATAAGGCAAGTTCTTAATGACTTACAAAAAGACTTAGACTCCCACACAATAATAGTGGGAGACTTTAACACTCCACTGTCAATATTAGACAGATCAACCAGACAGAAAATTAACAAGGATATCCAGGGCTTGAACTCAGACCTGGAACAAGCAAACCTGATAGACATTTACAGGACTCTCCACCCCAAATCCACAGAATATGCATTCTTCTCAGCACCACATCACACCTACTCTAAAATTGACCACATAATTGGAAGTAAAGCACTCCTCAGCAAATGCAAAACAACTGACATAATAACAAACAGTCTCTCAGACCATAGTGCAATACAGCTAGAACTCAGAATTCAGAAACTAACTCAGAACCACACAACTTCATGGAAACTGAACAACTGGCTCTTGAATGTTGACTGGATAAACAATGAAATGAAGGCAGAAATAAAGAAGTTCTTCGAAACCAACAAGAATGAAGACACAACATACCAGAATCTCTGGGATACATTTAAAGCAGTCTCTAGAGGAAAATATATAGCAATAAGTGCCCATATGAGAAGACTGGAGAGATCCAAAATTGACACCCTATTGTCAAAACTGAAAGAGCTAGAGGAGCAAGATCAAAAAAACTCAAAACCTAGCAGAAGACAAGAAATAACTAAGATCAGAGCAGAACAGAAGGAGATAGAGACATGAAAAACCCTTCAAAAAAAATCAATAAATCCAAGAGCTGGTTTTTTGAAAAGATCAACAAAATAGACAGACCACTAGCCAGACTGATAAAAAAGAAAAGAGAGAACAACCAAATAGATGCAATAATAAACGATAAAGGGGAAATCACCACAGATTCCACAGAAATTCAAACCATCATCAGAGAATATTACAAACAACTTTATGCACATAAACTAGTAAACCTGGAAGAAATGGATAAATTCCTGGACACCCGTGTCCTCCCAAGCCTAAACCAGGAGGAAGCTGAAACTATGAATAGACCAATAACTAGGTCTGAAGTCAGGGCAGCAATTAAGAGCCTACCACTCAAAAAAAGCCGAGGTCCAGATGGGTTCACAGCTGAATTCTACCAGACATACAAAGAGGAGCTGGTACCATTCCTTCTGAAACTATTCCAAATAATCCAAAAAGTGGGAATCCTTCCCAAATCATTTTATGAGACCAACATCATCCTGATGCCAAAACCTGGCGGAGACTCAACAAGAAAAGAAAACTTCAGGGTAATATCCATGATGAATATAGATGCAAAAATCTTCAATAAAATACTGACAAACCATTGCAACAGCACATCAAAAAACTTATCCATCATAATCAAGTAGGATTCATCCCAGGGATGCAAGGCTGGTTCAACATATGCAAGTCTATAAACAAAATTCACCACATAAACAGAACCAAAAACAAAAACCACATGATTATCTCAATAGATGCAGAGAAGGCCTTTGACAAAATTCAACAGCGCTTTATGCTAAAAACCCTCAATAAACTCGGTATTGATGGAACGTATCTCAAAGTAATAAAAGCTGTTTACGACAAACCAACAGCCAATATTGTACTGAATGGGCAAAAACTGAAAGCATTCCCTTTGAAATCCAGCACTAGATAAGGAGGCCCTCTTTCACCACTCCTGTTCAATATAGTACTGGAAGTTCTAGCCAGAGCAATCAGGCAAGAAAAAGAAATAAAGGGTATTCAAATAGGAAAGGTGGAAGCCAAATTGTCTCTACTTGCAGACGACATGATAGTATACCTCGAAGACCCCATCGTCTCAGCCCAAAAACTCCTGAAACTGATAAGCAACTTCAGCAAAGTCTCAGGATATAAAATCAATGTGCAAAAATCACAAGCATTCCTATACACCAATAACAGACTTAAAGAGAGCCAAATCAAGGACAAACTGCCATTCACAATTGCTACAAAGAGAATAAAATACCTAGGAATACAACTCACAAGAAACGTAAGGGACCTCTTCAAGGAAAACTACAAACCACTGCTCAACGAAATAAGACAGGACACACACAGATGGAGAAACATTCCATGTTCATGGTTAGGAAGAATCAATATCATGAAAATGGCTATACGGCCCAAAGTAATTTACAGAATCAACGCTATCCCCAGCAAGCTACCATCGACTTTCTTCACAGAACTGGAAAAACCACCATGAACTTCATATGGAACCAAAAGAGAGCCCGCATAGCCAAGTCAATTCTAAGTAAAAAGAACACAGTGGGAGGCATCACACTACTGGACTTCAAACTATACTACAAGGCTACAGTAATCAAAACAGCATGGCACTGGTACCAATACAGAGATATAGATCAATGGAACAGAACAGAGGCATCGGAGGCAACACAACATATCTACAACCATATGATTTTTGATAAACCTGACAAAAACAAGCAATGGGGAAAGAACTCCTTGTTTAATAAATGGTGTTGGGAAAACTGGCTAGCCATGTGCAGAAAGCAGAAACTGGACCCCTTCCTGACACCTTACACTAAAATTAACTCCAGATGGATTAAAGACTTAAACATAAGACCTGGCACCATAAAAACCCTAGAAGAAAATCTAGGCAAAACCATTCAGGACATAGGCGTAGGCAAGGACTTCATGACCAAAACACCAAAAGCATTGGCAACAAAAGCCAAAATAGACAAATGGGACCTAATCAAACTCCACAGCTTCTGCACGGCAAAAGAAACAGTCACTAGAGTGAATCGGCAACCAATAGAATGGGAAAAAATTTTTGCAGTTTACCCATCTGACAAAGGGCTGATATCCAGAATATACAAAGAACTCAAACAGATTTACAGGAAAAAAACAAACAAGCACATTAAAAAATGGGCAAAGGATATGAACAGACACTTTACAAAAGAAGACATACATGAGGCCAACAAACATATGAAAAAATGCTCATCATCACTGGTCATTAGAGAGATGCAAATCAAAACCACATTGAGATACCATCTCACGCCAGTTAGAATGGCGATCATTAAAAAATCTGGAGACAACAGATGCTGTAGAGGATGTGGAGAAATAGGAACACTTTTACACTGTTGGTGGGAGTGTAAATTAGTTCAACCATTGTGGAAGACAGTGTGGCGATTCCTCAAGGCCTTAGAAATAGAAATTCCATTTGACCCAGCAATCCCATTACTGGGTATATATCCAAAGGACTATAAATCATTCTACTATAAGGACACATGCACACGAATGTTCATTGCAGCACTGTTTACAATAGCAAAGACCTGGAACCAACCCAAATGCCCATCGATGAAAGACTGGACAGGGAAAATGTGGCACATATACACCATGGAATATTATGCAGTAATCAAAAATGATGAGTTCGTGTCCTTTGTAGGGACATGGATGAATCTGGAGAACATCATTCTCAGCAAACTGACACAAGAACAGAAAATGAAATACTGCATATTCTCACTCATAGGCGGGTGATGAAAAATGAGAACACATGGACACAGGGAAGGGTACAGTACTACACAATGGGGTCTATTTGGGGGAATAGGGGTGGGACAGTAGGGGGGGGGAGCTGGGGAGAGATAGCCTGGGGAGAAATGCCAAATGTGTGTGAAGGGGAGGAAGGCAGCAGAACACACTGCCACATGTGTACCACTGCAACTATCTTGCATGTTCTGCACATGTACCCCAAAACCTAATATGCAATTAAAAAAAAAAAGAACTTCTAAAACTCAATAACAATAAAACAATCTAATTCAAAAATGGGCAAAGGATTTGAACAGAGATTTCTCCTAAGAAAATATACAAATGGCCAATAAGAACATGAAAAGATGTTCAACATTATGAGTTATTAGGAAATGCAAATCATAACTACAATGAGATACCACTTCACACTTACTAAGATGGTTATAAGAAAATCAAAACAAACAAACAAAAACTAGAAAATAACAGGGTTGGTAAGAATATACAAAAATTGGAACTCTTGTATATTGCTGGTGGGAATGCAAAGTGGTACAGCCATTGTGGAAAATTGTTGTGAATTCTCAAAATATTAAACATAGAGCTGGGCATAGTGGCATGTGCCTGTAGTCCCAGATACTTGGCAGGCTGAGGTGAGAGGATTGCTTGAGCCCAAGAGTTCAATTACAGCCTAGGTAGCATACCAAGACCCTGTCTCTTACAAAAATCAATAATAATGATCAATAATAGTAATATAGTTTAATTTTTTAAGGTAAACCTAGAACTACATATGACCCAGCAGTCCCGCTCCTATGTATATATCCAAAAATGTTGAAAGCAGGGACTCAGATAACTTGCACATCAATGTTCATAGCAGCATTATATGCAATCAGTAAAAGGTGGAAACAACTCAAGCATCCATCCACAGATGAATGGATAAACAAAATGAGGTATATATGTACAATAAAATATTCACCCATTGAAAAAATAAAATTTTGGGGGTGGAGGAAGGAGAACACCAAGATAAATAGCTAATGCATGTGGGGCTTAATACCTAGGTGTTGGGTTGATAGGTGCCGCAAAGCACCGTGTCACATGCTTACCTATGTAACAAACCTGCACATCCTGCACATGTATCACAAAACTTAAAATAAAATAATTTTTTTAAAAAAATGAAATTTTGAGAGAGGCAGAGCAAGATGGCCTAACAGAACCCTCCAGTGATCATCTTCCCCACAGGAACACCACATTGAACAACTATCCACACAAGAAAGCACCTTCATAAGAACCAAAAATCAGGTGAGTGATCACAATACCTGCTTTTAATACCATATCAAGGAAAGAGGCACTGAAGAGAATAGGAAAGACAGTCTTTTTTTTTTTTTTTTTTTTAATTTTTTATTGGATTATAGGTTTTGGGGTACATGAGCAGAGCATGCAAGACAGTTGCGTAGGTACACACATGGCAGTGTGCTTTGCTTTTCTTCTCCCCTTCACCCACATTTGGCATTTCTCCCCAGGCTATCCCTCCCCACCTCCCCCTCCCACTGGCCCTCCCCTTTTCCCCCCAATAGACCCCAGTGTTTAGTACTCCCCTTTCTGTGTCCATGTGTTCTCATTTTTCAGTGTGGCGATTCCTCAAGGCCTTAGAAATAGAAATTCCATTTGACCCAGCAATCCCATTACTGGGTATATATCGGAAAGACAGTCTTAAATTGTCTATACCACCCTTCCTCCATCTCGTAGCTGTGGCCTCTTAGTACAGAAAGAGAATATGATGGTTGGGGCAGGGAGAGCACAGTGACTATGGGACTTTGCATTGTAACGCAGTGCTGTCCTGTCACAGTGGAAAGCAACATGGGGCAGAATTCAGCTGGTGCCCATAGAGAAAGCATTTAGATCAGCCCTGGCCAGAGGGGAATTGTCCATCCCAGCAGTCAGAACCTGAGAGTTCCAGCTAGCCCACCACTGAGATCTAAAGTGCTCTGGGGTTCTAAATAAACTTGAAAGGCAATTTAGGCTACAAGGACTGTAATTCCTGGGCAAGTCCTGATGCTGGTACTGGGCTCAAAGCCAGTGGACTTGGAGTGTACATGACCTAGTGAGACACCAGCTGGGGCAGCTAAGGGAGTGGTTGTGTCACCCCTCCTCCAACTCCAGACAGTACTTTGGCAGAGACTCCTTCCAATTGAGGAAAGGAGAAGAGGAGAGTAAAGAGGGCTTTGTCTTGCAATTTGGATACCAGCTCAGCTACAGTAAAATGAAGCACCAAGCAGAGTCCTGGAGTCCCCATGCTAGGCCCTACCTCCCAGATGACAATTTTAGACACACCCTGGGCTAGAAGGGAATCTACTGTCTTGAGGGGAAGAACCCAGTCCTGGTAGGATTCTTCACCTGATGACTAAAGAGCCCCTGGGCTTTGAATGAACATCAGTGGTAGCCAGGCAGTACTCACTGCCTTGGGTGAGACCTAGTGCCATGCAGGATTCAGGTATGACCCAGTGCATTCCCAGCTGTGGTGGTCATGGGAAAGACTCCATCTGATTGAGGAAGAAAGAGGCAAGAGTACAAAGGATATTTTCTTGCAACTTGGGTGCCTGCTAAGCCACAGTAGATTTCTAAAGTTACCAACTCTAGGCCCTAATTACCAGACAACATTTCTAGAACCACCCTGGGCTAGAAGAGAACTTGTTGCCCTGAAGGAAAAGAAACAAGCCAGGCTGGATCCTCTACCTGCTGACTAAAGAGCCCTTGGGCCTTGAATAAACATCAGCAGTAGCCAGACAATAGTTGCCAGAGGCCTTGGGTGAGACCCAGTACTGTACTGGCTTCAGGTTGGACCTCGCATAGTCCCAGTGGTGGTGGCCATGGTGGGGCTTATGTCACTCCTTTCACAAGTCCAGGCAGCTCAGCACAGAGAGAGACTCAGGGGTTGGGGGAGATGTAAGGGAAGAGGACAAGGATATCTACCTGGTAATCCCAAGAATTCTCCTGGATCTTACCCAGGACAATCAAGGCAGTACCTCTACAAAGCTTCAAGAGTCACAGTGTTAGTGGGTTTGGGGTGCCCTCTAATGCAGATATAGCTGCAGTGACTGAAGACTTAGATTACAACACTCAATTCCCTTTGAATACTTAGAAAGCATTCCCAAGAAGGATGGGTACAAACAAGCCCAGACTGTGAAGACTATAGTAAGTACCTAACTCTTCAATGCCCAGACATCAATGAACATCCACAAACATCATGACCTTACCAAAAAAGGTAAGGGAACACTGACCAATCCCAGAGTCACAGAGACATTTGATTTTTCAGACAGAGAATTCAAAACAGCTGTTTTGAGGAAGCTAATGAAATTCAAGAGAACACAGAGAAGGAATTCAGAATCTTACCAGATAAATTTAACAAAGAAATTAAAATATTTTTAAAAAAATCAAGCAAAAATTCTGGAGCTGAAAAATTCAATTGACATATTGAAGAATGCATCATGGTCCCTCAATTGCAGTACTGATCAAGCAGAAGAAAGAATAAGTGAGTTTAAAGACAGGCTATTTGAAAATACAGCCAGATGAGGCAAAACTATGAAAAAGGATGAAGCATGCCTACAGTATCTAGAAAATAGCCTTAAAAGGACAAAGTTAAGAGTTAGTGACCTTAATGAGAAGGTAGAAAGAGAGATTTGTGTAGAAAGTTTATTTAAAAGGATAAAAACAGAAAACTTTCCAAACCCAGAAAAAGATAACAATATTCAGCTACAATATAATTTTTCTTAATAAAAGAAAATTATAGGCCAATATTTCTGATGAACATTGAAGCAAAATCCTCCACAAAATACTAGCAAACCAAATTCAACAACACATCAAAAAGATAATTCATTGGCAATTATTAAAAAGTAAAGACACAACAAATGCTGTAAGGCTTTGGAGAAATAGGAATGCTTTTACAACATTGGTAGGAATGTAAATTAGTTCAACCATTGTGGAAGACAGTGTGGTGATTCCGCAAAGACCTAGAATCAGAAATACCATTTGACCCAGCAATCCCATTACTGGGTATACACTCCTCAAAATATAAATCATTCTACTATAAAGATACATGCACATGTATGTTCATTGTAGCACTATTTACAATAGCAAAGACATGAAGTCAACCCAAATACCCATCAATGATAGAATGGATAAAGAAAATGTGGTATATATACACCATTGAATACTATGCAACCATAAAAAAGAATGAAACCATGTCCTTTGCAGGGACATGGATGAAGATGTAAGTCATTATCTTCAGCAAACTAACACAGGAACAAAAAAAACCAAACACTGCATGTTTTCACTTATAAGTGGGAGCTGAAGAAAGAGAATGCATGGACACAGGGAGGGAAACAACACACACTGGGACCTGTTGGAGGGGTGCGGGGTGAGGTAGAGCATCAGCTATAAATAGCTAATACATGTGGGGCTTAATACCTAGGTGATGGGTTGATAGGTGCAGCAAACAACCTTGGCACATGTTTAACTATGTGACAAACCTGTACATCCTGCACATGTATCCTGGAACTTAAAATAAAATAACAATTTTTATAAATCCTTCATTAATTGGGATTCATCGCAGGGATGCAAGGATGGTTCAACATATGTAAATTAATCACTGTGACATGCCATATCAACAGAATGAAGGACAAACACCATATGATCATTTCAACTGATGCTGAAAAAGCATTTGATGAAATTCAACAGCTCTTCATAATAAAATCCCTCAAAAAACTGGGTATGGAATGAATATACCTCAACAGAATAAAAGCCATATATGACAGACCCACAGCTAGTATCATACTGAATGGGAAAAAAATGGACAGCCTTTCTTCTAAGATCTGGAACAAGATAAGGATGCCCATTTTTTAACCACTGTTACTCAACATAGTACTGGAGGTCCTAGCTAGAGTAATCAGACAAGAGAAAGAAATAAAAGGCATCCAAAATGGAAGAAAGAATCCAAATTATCCTTATTTGCAGATTATATTACCTCATATTTGAAAAATCCTGAAGACTCCATCAGAATAATATTAAAACTAATAAATTCATTAAAGTAGCAGGATACAAAAATCAACATATGAAAACCAGAAGCATTTCTAGATGCCAACAGCAAATAATCTGAAAAAGAAATTAAGAAAGTAATCCCATTTGCAATAGCTACCCATAAAATAAAAAATTTAGGAGTTAACCAAAGAAGTGAAAGATCTCTACAATGAAAACTATAAAACACTGATGCAAGAAATTGATTGAAGAGAGCACACACAAAATGGAAAGATATCCCATGTTCATGGATTGAAAGAATAAATATTGTCAAAATGTCCATACTATCCAAAGCAATCTACAGATTCAGTGAAATCTCTATTAAAATACCAATGACATTCTTCACTGAGATAGAAAAAATAATCCTAAAATTTATATGGAACGATAAAAACCTAGAATAACCAAAGCCATCCTGAGTAAAAAGAACAAAACTGAAGGAATGCGACTCACATGAGCTGACTTCAAATTATACTACAGAGCTATAGTAACCAAAACAGCATGGTACCAGCATAAAAGCAGTACCATGACATATAGACCAATAGGATAGAATATAGCAGACATATAGACCAATGGGATAGAATACAGAACCCAGAAATAAATGCATACATCTACAGTGAACTCATTTTTAACAAAGGTGCTAAGAACAAACATTGGGGGAAGGACAGTCTCTTCAATAAATAGGAAAACTCTATATTCATATGCAGAAGAATAATACTAGAACCCATCTCTCACCATAAACACAAACCAAATGAAAATGGATTAAAAACCTAAATCTATGACTTCAAACTATGAAACTACTGAAAGAAAACACTGGGGAAACTCTCCAGGACATTGGACTGAGCAAAGATTTCTTGAGCAAAACACAGGCAACCAAAGCAAAAGTGAACAAATGGGATCACACCAAGTTAAACAGCTTCTGCACAGCAAAGGAAATATCAACAAGATGAAGAGATAATCCACAGAATGGGAGAAAATATTTGCAAACTATCCATCTGGCATGGGATTAATAACTGGAATATATAAGGAGCTCACAACTAAATAGGAAAAAATATAACAATCTGATTTAAAATGGACAAAAGATCTGAATAGCTATTTCTCAAAAGAAGACATACAAAATTGCAAATAGGTATATGAAAAGGTGCTTAACATCATTGATCATCAGATAAATCCAAATCAAAAGTACAATGAGGTATCATCTTACCCTGGTTAAAATGGCTTTTATCCAAAAGACAGACAATAACGAATGCTGGCAAGGATGTGGAGAAAGGAGAACCCTTACATACTCTTGGTGGGAATGTAAATTAGTACAACCACTATGAAGAATGGTATGAGGGTTCCATAAAAAAACTAAAAATAGAGCTATTATATGATCCAGCAATCCCACTGCTAGGTATATAACCCAAATAAACGAAATCAGTATATCATGAGATAGCTGCGCTCCGATGTTTACTGCAGCACAATTCACAATAACCAAGATTTGGAAACAACCTAACTGTCCAACAAATGAATGGATAAACAAAATGTGGCACATGTACACAGTGGAATAGTACTTATTCCATGATGATTCCAGCCATAAAAAAGAATAAGATCCTGTCATCTGCAACAACATGGATGGAACTAAAGGATGTTATGTTAAGTGAAATAAGCCAGACTCAGAAGGAAAAATATTGCAAATGATTAAAATAATAAATGTCATATATATTTTTCCACAGAAAATATAAAGATCATCTCTAGGGTCTGGAATCCCTTCTTGTCACCTCTCTAGTCACAACCTCTCTCCAAAAGTAACACTATCTTTTTTCCCCTTCCCTCCCTCCCTCCCTCCCTCTCTTCCTTCCTTCCTTCTCCATCTTTTTTCTTTCTTTTCCTCTCTTCCTCCCTCTCTCCCTCCTGTCTTCCTCCTCTTCTCCTCCCATGACCCTCTTATCTCTTATTCCCTCTCCCTTGCCTTCTTCCTTCTTTTTCTTTTTCTGTCTTCCCAGCCCATCTCTCTCTCTCTTTCTCTTTCTCCCTCCCTCTCCCCTTTCTTTCTTTCAGTCTAACTGAAACTCTATGACACAACATTTATACTCCAGGATACATGCAAAGAGAAATGAATCTTTATGTCTACCAAAGACATGTAGAGAAATGTTTATGGCAGTTTTTTGGGTAATAACCAAATCTGGAAACTTGACTTCTAACACTACAGATTTAGCTTGCTTTTGATCTTTATATTAACGGAATTAGAATATGTGCTCTTTTGCATCTGTTGTAACTCAACAATATAATCACTTAGGATCATGTTGCATGGTATTAGTTGTGTTAAATCAAGTTTGGTCAAAACCTGCCTCCAAATTTTCAGTTGGGCTAAAGGTTTCTCCATACATAGTGAAATGTAACCAAACTTGATATGTAAAAAGCCCACAACCTACTGTTGTAACAAGTAGCTGAGTGTGAGCCAATCACAGTCACCAAACTTCAGTCAACCAGTCAGCTGTTCAAACCAATTTTAAATAAGGCAAGTGCCCAGCTGTAACCAATCCATTTGTTTCTGCACCTCACTTCTGTTTTCTGTATATCGTTTCCCTTTTTCTGTCCATAAATGATATCCAACCCTGTGGCAGCCCTGGAGTTGCTCTGATCCTGTTCTGGTTCTGGAGGCTACATGATTCCTGAATTGTTTTTTGTTCAATTAAACTCTGTTTAATTTGTTTAAAGTTTTTCTTTTAACAGTTGTTATTCATTCCTACATGGTATATTATTGTATAACTATATTAAAATTCATTCCTTTAGTCTACTGTTGACAGACAATTTAGTAGTTTCCAGATTTGGTTATTACCCAAAAAACTGCCTTAAACATTTCTCTACATGTCTTTGGTAGACATAAAGATTCATTTCTCTTTGCATGTATCCGGGAGTATAAATGTTGTGTCATAGAGTTCAGCTTTATTAAATAGTGCCAAGCCATTTTCCAAAGTGGTTGTACCAATTGACATTCCCACCAGCAATGTATCAGAATTCCTGTATTCCACTATAGGTATGAGTTGACAGATGTATAAAGAAAAAAGAAACAAGAAATAAATAGAATTCTTGTATTCCATAGCCTTGCCAACATTTGGTATTATCTGATTTTGTTGTTGTTGTTTTTAGTTATTTTAATGGGTATGTGGTGGTATCTCATTGTGATTTTAATTTGCATTTTCCATTGATCAACTTGACCACATTTTTTTCTCTGTCTACGAGCTATTTGAGTATTCTCTTTGATAGAGTGTCCGCTCAAGCCTTGTCCATTTTTCTACTGGTTTGTTTGTCTTTTCTTATTGATTTGTAGGCATTCTCTGTATAGTCAGATAAAAGCCTTTGATGAACATAGGCATTATAAATGTCTTTTCTCATACCTTGCTTGCCTTTTCTGTCACCCAGGCTGGAATGCAATGACATGATCATGGCTCAGTGCAGCCTCAAACTTCTCAGCTCAAGCAATCCTCCTACCTAAAGCTCCTGAGTAACTGGGACTACAGGTGTACACCATCCTGGTTGGCTAATTAAAAAAAAATTTTGTTTTGTAGAAATGAGGTCTTTTTATGTTGCTCTGGTGGATCTCAAACTCCTAAACTCAAACAATCTGTCCACTTCTCCCTCCCAAAGTGTTAAGATTACAGGCCTGAGCCACCACACCTGGCTCCTTTTCATTCTTTTAGTGGTGTTTTCTGGTGAACAGATGTTCTTAATTTTGTCCACTTCTCAAAATGTTTTCTTTTATGGTTAGCACTTTTTATGTTTTAAGAGATCTTTTTCTACCCCCAAATCAGGATATTCTGTTTTCTTCCAAAGATTCTCATGCCTCAGCCTCACAAGTAGCTGGGATTACAGGTGCCTGCCACCATGCCCCAGTTAATTTTTGTACTTTTAGAAGAGACAGGGTTTCACCATGTTGGCCAGGGTGGTCTTGAACTCCTGACCTCAGGTGATCTGCCAGCGTCAGTCTCCCAAAGTGCTGGGATTACAGGCATGAGCTACCATGCCAGGCCTCAGTGTGGGTCTTTCAACCAGACTATTCTGTTTCATTGCTTTATTTATCTATTCTTATGACAATATCACAGTGTCCTAATTTCTGTAACTTTGCTATAGTGTTATAATTCGTGATATCTGGAAGTGTAAGTCTTCTAGCTTTTTTGCTGTTCTTCAACAATTTTTTTGGCTTTTCTAGGTCATTTGCATTTCTATATACATTTTAGAATCAACTTGCTAATTTCTTTTTTTTTTTTTTTTGCTAATCTTCTCTGTATCGTTCCAATTTTAGTATATGTGCTGCTGAAGCAAGCACATCAACTTGCTAATTTCTATAGACATTCAACTCTGCTGAAATTTTTATTAGAATTATGTTGAATCTAGAGGTGAACTGAGGGACAACTACTATGTTAACAATATTAAGTCTTCTAATTCATGAATCAGGTATATCCCTTTCCTTCATTTATATAGGTTTTCTTTAATTTATTTCAACAATGATTTATATTTTCAGTGTAGAGATTTTGTTCTTTAGTTAGATTTGTTTCTAGATATTTAATGTTTTGATACTATTAAAATTGTATTTCAAAATTTCATTTTTGAATTGTTTTTGCTACTATATAGGAATATAATTGGTTTTTGTATATTGACTTTGTGTCTAGAAACCTTGATACATTTATATCAATTGCTATGTTCATAATCATGTCATCTGCAAAAAAATGACAATTTTTCTTTTTCCTTTACAATATTTATAAACTGTATTTGCTTTATTGCTGTGGCTAAAACAATGCATTTCTTTTTAGTAGGAATAATCTGTCTTCCACCCATCTTTAGAAAGTAAGACACATTAATGCAGGGACTTTTGTCTGCCTTGGTTACTACTGAATTCCCTGTGGTTGAAAGAGTATCAGCAATATAGTAGGCACTCAAATACTTGATGAATGAATAAATGCTGTATTTAAACATATTATGGGCACTGACATCAGAGATAACATGGTTCAAATTCTAGCTCTAACACTTACTAGCTGTGTGACTTAGAGCAACTTGCTTAACTTCCCAAATTCAGTTTCTCCTTCTATAAAGTATAAAAAATAATTATGACTTGTAGGATGGTCATAATGAGAAAATTATATATCTAAATCTATCTAGATACTAAAAATGTGAAGTTATGATTATTACACGGTGAACTTAGAGAGAGTGAGAAGAGGATGAAGAAACAAATCTCATGGAATATCTTTAAGAAATAGGCAGAAAAAGGATACTTACACAAGAGTCAAGAGAGTGATTGGGAGTTGGGAGAAAAATAGGATAAATGGTCACAAAAACCACAAGAAGAGTTTCAAGAAGGATGTATTATTAAAGATCACTCAGTTTTGAGCAATATAAATTCATCTCACATAGCTTAACTGAAAAAATGGAATGTATTAGCTCAGGTAGCTAGAAATCTAGCGATATAATGGTTTTTAGGCACAGCTGAAATGTACCTTAGTCTCTGCTTTGTTCCACTGAATTTTTAGGCAGGTTGTCTTTACATGTTGATAAAATGGTCATCAATAGCTTTAGATTTACATAATCCTCATAACATTGACATTTTAAAACGATTTGCTATTAAATTCCAGTTTTTAAAATCTGGGAAAGGTTTTAATTGGCTTGGCATAAGTTATATGCCTATTTCTGACCCGTGCACTGTGTTGAAGGTTGATGAGTACTCTGATTGGTCAGGTTTGTATCACAACCTATCTGGAGAGCTGGGGTCAGCCCCACCTGTACCAAATGGATTAAAGAGAGAAGAGTGATTCCCCAAAGAAATGTTGAGCAGACAAATATATATATATATGAAACTACAAAAGAATTGGTCAGCAGTGTCAAATGCTTTAGAGAAGTCAAATGATATAAGAAGTAGAAAGTATGCATGGATTTAGCATCCAGTTGTTCTTTCTGTGATTTAGAATGGAACCTAGACTACAGTAGATTGAAGAGGAATTTGGAGATAAAGTCCAGAGGTCAATGGAGGGGACAATGATTACAAGGAATGTGACTATAAAAGGAACGATTTTATCTTTTTTTTTTAAGTGGTGAAGAATTTTTCTTAAAGGTGGGATAGGCTTGATTTTATTTAGAGACTGAGTGGCAGGAGCTGAAGTAGAGAGAAAAATAGAAGATATAGCTGAGAGATTAGATGATGGTCCTCAGGGTCTGAGGTAATATAAAGGAGTAAGATCAAGAATGTATATTTAATAATAGTCTTAGACAAGAGAAGATATTTCTTACACTAAACTGGGAGGGCACAGTAAATTGAGGGCATTTCTCCAACAGCCTTTATGTTTTGTGGAATAAAATAAATATTGCTAAAACCCAAGAAAGGTGGGATCATGAGCTTTGCTTGATATGAATGATAAATATTTGAAAGAACTGTTAAAGGGATGGAGAGGAGCAGATAACAAATGAGTAGCTTTCCAAGCAATATTGAAGGTCTTGGCATCAGCACATAGAATTGCATGGCTTTTTTCTAGCGGAATTGGTTAACTTGGACCTGGCTTCCCAGGACATGGTTAGTTCAATAGAACTATCAGATTTTTATTTTTCATGACCATAAGTGCTGAGGTGATTGGAATGGAAGAAATAATGAGAATATTAAGGCTTTTTCCTCACACGACCATGGAGATGAAGTCGTTTGAGGTCTTTTCAAATATTATTCACTGAAAAAAATAATCAGTGCCCAGTTCAATCAACTCCAATAGGATCAGAGCTGTGTGTTGTTAAAAGCTTTTGCTTCTTTTACTTTGTGGATACAGGCAAAAAAAGGAAATATATCTGAAAATTATTTCTAAACTCATTTTTTCTCAACAAATGTTAGCTATTATTACTGCTGTTATTTTCTTAACTTTTAAGCTCAGAGTACCTGTGCAGGATTGTTATATAGGTAAACTTGTGTCATGGGGGTTTGTTGAACAGATTATTTTGTTACCCAGGTACTAAGCCTAGTACCCATTAATGATTTTCCTTGATCCTCTCCCTCTTCCCAGCCTCCATTTTCTGATAGGCCCCAGTGTGTGTTGTTCCTTCTATGTGTCCATTCATTCTTATCATTTAGCTCACACTTGTAAGTGAGAATATGTGGCATTTGGTTTTCTGTTCCTGTGTTAGTCTGCTAAGGATAATACCCTCCAGCTCCACCCATATTCCTGCAAAGAACATGATCTCATTCTTTTATATTGCTGCACAGTATTCCATGATGTATATTTACTACATTTTCTTTATCCAGTCTACCACTGATGGACATTTAGGTTGATTCCAAACATATGTGTGCATGTCTTTAATAGAACAATTTATATTCCTTTAGGTATACAGCCAGTAATGGGATTGCTGGGTTGAGTGGTATTTCTGTTTTTAGGTCTTTGAAGAATTAACATCCTGTCTTCCACAATGGTTGAAATAATTTACACTCCCATCAACAGTGTAAAAGCATCCCTTTTTCTCCACAGCCTCACCAGCATTTTTTGACTTTTTAATAATAGCCATTCCGATTGGTATAAAATGGTATCTCATTGTGGTTTTGATTTGCATTTTTTGAATGATCATGATGTTGACCTTTTTTTTTTTCATATGATTGTTGGCCCCACATATTCTTCTTATGAAAAGTGTTTGTTTATGTCCCTTGCCCACTTTTTAATGGGGTTGGTTTTTTCTTGGAAATTCATTTAAGTTCCTCATAGATGCTGGATATTAAACCTTTGTCAGATGCATAGTTTGCATAAATCTTCTCCCATTCTGTAGGTTGTCTGTTCACCCTGTTGATAGTTTCTTTTGCTGTGTAGAAATTCTTCAGTTTAATTAGATTCCATTTATCAATTTTTTTCTTTTGTTGCAATTGCTTTTGTCATTTTTGTCATAAAATCTTTGCCTGTTCCTATGTCCAGAATGTTATTGCTGAAATTGCCTTCCAGGGCTTTTATTGTTTTGGGTTTTACATTTAAGTCTTTAATCCATCTTAAGTTAATTTGTGTATACAGTGTAAGGAAGGGGTCCAGTTTCAAATTTTTGCATATGGCTAGCCAGTTATCCCAGCACCATTTATTGAATAGGAAGCTTTGCCCATTGCTTTTTTTTGTCAGCTTTGTCAAAGATCAGATAGTTGTAGATGTGTGGCATTATTTCTGGGTTCTTTGTTCTGTTCCATTGGTCTATGTGTCTGTTTTTGTACAGTACCATGCTGCTTGGATTATTGTAGCCCTGTAGTATAGTTTGAAGTCGGGTAGCATGATGCCTTCAGGTTTTTTCTTTTTGCTTAGGATTGCTTAGCTACTTGGGCTCTTTTTTGGTTCCATATGAATTTTAGAATAGTTTTATTTTCTAGTTCTGTGAAGAATGTCATTGGTAGTTTAATAGGAATAGTGTTGAATCAATAAATTGCTTTGGGCAGTATGGCCATTTTAACAATATTAATTCTTCCTATCCATAAGCATAAAATGCTTTTCCATTTGAGTCATCTCTGATTCCTTTGAGCAGTGTTTTGTAGTTCTCCTTGTAGAGATATTTCACTTTTTCGATGTATTCGTCTGTTCTCATGCTGCTAATAAAGGCGTACCCCAGACTGGGTAATTTATAAAGAAAAAAGTTTAAGGCATTCACAGTTCCATGTGGCTGGGGAGGTCTTACAATCACGGTGGAAGGCAAAGGAGGAGCAAAGTCACATCTTACATGGTGGCAGGCAAGAGAGAAAGCATGCACAGGGGAACTCCCCTTTATAGAACCATCAGATCTTGTGAGATTTATTCACTATCATGACACCAGCATGGAGAAGACCCACTCCCATCATTCAGTTAACTCCCACCAGGTCCCTCCCATGACACGTGGGAATTATGGGAGCCATAGTTCAAGGTTTGGCTAAGGATACAGCCAAACTGTATTATTCTGCCCCAGCCCCTCCAAAATCTCACGTTCTCACATTTCAAAACCAGTCATGACTTTCCAACAGTCCCCTAAATTCTTAGCTCATTTCAGTATTAACTCAAAAGTCCACAGTCCAAAGTCTCATCTGAGACAAGGCAAGTCTCTTCTGCCTATGAGCCTGTAAAATAAAAAACAAGTTAGTTACTTCCTAGATACAATGCAGGTACAGGCATTGCATAAATACAGCTGTTCCAAATATCAGGTAGCATGATGCCTGGGAGAAATTGGCCAAAACAAAAGGACTATAGGCTCTATGCAAGTTCAAAATACAACAGGGCAGTCAAACTTTAAAGCTCCAAAATTATCTCATTTAACGCTATGTCTCACATCCAGGTCACAATGATGCAAGAGGTGGGCTCCCATGGCCTTGGGCAGCTCTGCCCCTGTGGCTTTGCAGTTTACAGCTCCCCTCCTGGCTGCTTTCACAGGCTGGTGTTGAATATCTCTGGCTTTTCCAGGTGCATGGTGCAAGCTGTTGGTGAATCTGTCATTCTGGGGTTTGGGGAACAGTGGCCATCTTTTCACAGCTCCACTAGTTGGTGCCCCAGGGAGCACCAACCCCACATTTCCCTTTCGCACTGCCCTAGCAGAGGTTCTCCATGAGAGTTCTGTCCCGGCAGTGAACTTCTGCCTGGACATTCAGGAGTTTCCATACATCCTCTGAAATCTAGGTGGAGGTTCCCAAACCTCAAGCAACCCCTCATTTCCCTTTCACACTGCCCTAGCAGAGGTTCTCCATGAGAGTTCTGTCCCGGCAGTGAACTTCTGCCTAGACATTCAGGAGTTTCCATACATCCTCTGAAATCTAGGTGGAGGTTCCTAAACCTCAATTCTTGACTTCTGTGCACCCACAGGCCCAAAATCATGTGGAAGCTGCTAAGGTTTGGGGCTTGCGCCTTCTGAAGCAATGGCCTGAGCTGTACATTGGCCCCTTAGCCACAGCTGGGGTGGCTGGGATGCAGGGCATCAAGTCCCAAGGCTGCACACAGCAAGGAGGGCCCTGGGCCTGACCTATGAAACCATTTTTCCCTCCTAGACCTCTGGACCTGTGATGGGAGGGGCTGCTGTGAAGGTCTCTGGCATGCCCCAGAGACATTTTCTGCATTGTCTTAGTGATTAGCATTTGGCTCCTTGTTACTTATGCAAATTTCTGCAGCTGGCTTGAATTTCTCCCCAGAAAATGAGGTTTTCTTTTCTATTGCATAGTACTACACATAGTACAATTGCGTAGCAGACAGGCTGCAAAATTTTCAAACTTTTATGCTCTGCGTCTTCTTGAACCCTTCACTGCTTAGAAATTTCTTCCCCCAAATTCCCCTAAACATCTCTCTCAATTTCAAAGTTCCACAGATCTCTAGGGCTGGGGGCAAAATGCTACCAGTTTCCTTGTTAAAACATAGCAAGAGTCACCTTTGCTCCAGTTCCCAGCAGGTTTCTCATCTCCATCTGAGACCAACTCAGCCTGAACTTTATTGTCCACATCACTATCAGCATTTGGCCAAAGTCATTCAACAAGTCTCCAGGAAGTTCCAAACTTTCCCACATCTTCCTGACTTCTTCTGAGCTCTAGAAACTGTTCCAACCTCTTCTTATTACCCAGTTCCAAAGTTGCTTCCACATTTTTGGATATCTTTACAGTAGAACCCTACTTCTGGTACCAATTTACTGTATTAGTCTGTTCTCATGCTGCTAATAAAGACATATCTGAGACTGGGTAATTTATAAAGCAGAAAAGTTTAATGGAACTCACAGTTTCATGTGGCTGGGGAGGCTTCACAATCATGGCAAAAGGCAAAGGAGAAGCAAAGTCAGGTATTATGTGGCAGCAGGCAAGAGAGAGCATGTGCAGGAGAACTCCCCTTTAAAGACCATCAGATCTTGTGAGACTTACTATCACAAGAACATCATGGGAAAGATCTCCTCCCCACTATTCAATTACCTCCCACTGGGTCCCTCTCATGATCCAGGGGAATCATGAGAGCTACAATTCAACATTTGGGTTGGGACACAGCCAAACCATATCACTTGGATAGTTGCATTTTATTTTATTTTATTCTTTTTGTGGCCATTGTGAATGGGACTGTGTTCTTGATTTGGTTCTTGGCTTGACTGTTGTTGGTGTATAGGAATGCTAGTGATTTTTGCACATTGATTTTGTATCCTGAGACTTTGCTGAAGTTGTATATCACCTTAAGGAACTTTTGGGCTGAATATGGCTTTTCTAAATATATGATCATGTCGTGTGCAAAAAGGGATAGTTTGACTTCCTTTCTTCCTATTTGGATTCCCCTTGTTTCTTTCTCTCCCCTGATTGCTCTAGCCAGGTAAACTCATTATTTTTCTTTTCTTTTCAGACAGAGTTTTGCTCTGTCACCTAGGCTGGAGTGCAGTGGCACGATCTCAGCTCACTGCAACTTCTACCTCCCTGGTTCAAGCGATTCTCCTGCCTCAGCCTCCCTAGCAGCTGAGACTACAGGGTGTACCACCACACCAGCTAATTTTTTGTATTTTTAGTAGAGGCAGAGTTTCACCATGTTAGCCAGGATGGTCTCAATCTCCTGACCTTGTGATCCACCTCAGCCTCCCAAAATGCTGGGATTACAGGCATGAGCCAACTCGTTATTTTTAACATTAACTGGAAAGTAGTTATTGAGATGTACTTCAATCATTAATAACTCTCAATAAATAACATTATGTAATAAAAGAGCAAGAGGCCAGAATCCTTATAACTCTAGAGCAGTGTTTTTCAACCTTACTTATTACAAAATATTAAAGACTGGCAAGTATAATGATAGAATAATAAGTAGCATGTATCTACTCTTAGCTTGAGAAAAAAATTACCTCCCATAGACTGCTACTTTAAGAGATAGACTATTCTGAATTTTATGTTTATCATTTCCATACACTTATTTTTTATTAAATCTAAGCAATATAATATTGTTCTTTTTTTAATTTCATAAAAATTATTTCATACTATATATTCTATAGTCTTTTTATACTTAATATTTGGAAAATTCATCTATGTTGAAAGGTATAGGTGTAGTTCATTCGTTTTCACTGCTGCATAATATTTCATGATATAACTGTATTATAATGTGTTTATTCATTCTTTTTCTGACAGACTGGGTTATTTCCAATTTTTTTTTTTACTATAACAGACAATCCTACTATGAAAATTATTGTATATGTCTCTTTGTGTCCACATGTGAGGATTTCTCTGGTATATATTACAAGAATTTTAATTGTAGGTGATATTGTTTGAATGTAGGTGATAATGAACTATCCTTCTTAGGGTTCTGAGAAGGAGTTTCAAAGGCCATAGGACTCTAAGCCCCTTGTACTGTTTGTGACTGGAGCAGCTATGCTTCAATTTGTTTTACATAATTGTAGAGCATAGGAAATTTCATTTGAAAAAAAGGTTTTCCTGATTTAAGAAAAGTTTAAAAGCCAATATCCTGAAGAATACTTTTAAATCCTATTTAGAGAGTATCCATCTTTCTGTCCGGGAGAAAAATTAGTCTGTAAAGAAACCCTTGAAAAGATAACATTTCATCTACAGAATGTCTTACATCTAATAGTGGATAGTATTTATCTATCTCTCTCCCAAGTTTTGAATTCTTCCTTGGCCTATTCTCTTATTCCAATATGGGAAAAGTGAAGAGCGTAGTATAATGTTTCTCCTCACATCTCATTTGGATTTGCAAACATATTAACTACTTTGGGTGGAGGAAGAGGAAAAGGCGTGTTTCTCTTCTGTTTTGTCACAATGCTCATAAATATACAATGCTTTCATTTTTATTTTTAAATAAGTGTGAAAAGAAAGGAATTCATTCTATAAGTTCTAATGTACAGTTGACCTTTGAACAATGTAGGGGTTAGAGGAACCAATATCTGCACAGTCAAAAACCCATGAATAACTTTCAACTCCCCCAAAACTTGACTGATAGTAGCCTACTGTTGACCAGAAACCTCACTGAAAACATAAACAGTTGATTAACACACATTTTGTATGTTACATATATTATATACTGTATTCTTACAGTAAAGTAGTCTAGAGAAAAGAAAATGTTATTAAGAATTGAAAGCAGTTGACTCGGTGAGGTGCGGTGGCTCACATCTGTAATCCCTGCACTTTGGGAGGCTGAGGCAGGTGAATCATGAGGTCAGGAGATCAAGACCATCCTGGCCAACATGGTGAAACCCCATCTCTACTAAAACTACAAAAATTAGCTGGGCATGGTGGCATGTGCCTGTAGTCATAGCTACTTGGGAGGTTGAAGAAGGAGAATTACTTGAATCCGGGAGGCTTGATCAATTGCAGTGAGCCAAGATCACGTCATTGCACTCCAGCCTGGTGACAGAGCGAGACTCTGTCTAAAAAAAAAAGAAAGAAAAGAAAAGAAAATTGTAAGATGCTAGGTGCAGTGGCTCACATCTGTAATCCCAGCACTTTGAGAGGCTGAGGCAGGATGATCACTTGAGGCCAGGAGTTCAAGACCACTCTGGGCAACATAGCAAGACCCAGTCTCTGCAAAAAAATTTTAAAAATTAGTTTTGTGTGGTGGTACACACCTGTAGTCCCAGCTACTCAGGAGGCTGAGGCAGGAGCATCACTTGAGTCCAGGAGGGAGAGAATGCAGTAAGCTATGATTGCACCAGCCTAAGCAACTATGCTCCAGCCTAAGCAACAGAGAGAGACCTTGTTTCTATAGTTTTTTAGGAAAGAAAGAGAGAGAGAGAGAGAGAAGAGAGAAAGAAGGAAAAAGAAAGGAAGGAAGGAGAGAGAGAAAGAGGGAAGGAAAGGAAGGAGGGAAGGAAAGAAGGGAGGTAGGGATGGAGGGAAAAAGGGGGGAAAATCATAAGGAAGAGAAAATATATTTACTATTCATTAAGTGGAAGTGGATCATCATAAATGTTTTCATTCTCATTGTCCTCATGTTCAATAGACTGAGGAGAGGAGGAAGAGGAAGGGTTGGTCTTGCTGTTTTGGAGTGGCAGAGGTGGAAGAAAATCTGTGTTTAAGTGGACCCATGCAATTCAAACTATGTTGTCCAAGAGTCAACTGTACTCTTTCCTTTTAATCTGTCTCCCTTAACCCAAAGCAGACAATTACTCCTGCTGTATTAAGGATATATGGCAACTTAATATCTACCCATCTGCCATGGCTCATTAGTAAACTCACACATGAACTAGGGCATTCTCTATCTTCACTGCAGCCTGTTAGTGCTCTTCTAGTGTACTTGGCCATTATAGGTTGCCAAGCAATAATCCTAGTGCTCTCATTGTCCCCATTGATGTACAAAATAGAAGTAGATATGTTTGGTTACAACTGTAGTCAAACACTTCTTTCTTCGAAACATAAAAACAAGAAAAAGAGGCACAGCAACAGCAGGATCAATAAATCAGGATTCTGAACAAGCCTATCTGAAGCTGTCTTTTAACTGAGTGACCTCTGAATTCATGGATCACAAATTACAGCACTACCCCAAGGACAATTTAATTCAGAGGTTTCATTGAATAGTTTCAAAGAGGTACTGGATTTTTTTAGCAGGTCTCTGGTTGGACATCCTAAACCTTTTAAGATTGATTCATTCATTTATTTACATACTCATTCAATAAATAACTATTAATTTCCAGTGCCAGGCACTGGAATTCTTTTTCAGAATCATCTTCCTAAACTTTTCTAAGAATCAAGAGCCTTTTAAGCTCTGCCCTCAATATGTATATCTTCACCACTCTAGTGGTCTACCTTCTAATATAAAAATAACTATCCAGGCACTATGGGTATAAATGCTTTCAACTAAGTAAGTAAGGACACAAAAGAATTCCTTACACATATTTTGAAAAGTCTAGCCTTATAAGTGACTTTTATCATTTTCTGCTCTCAGTGTATGGCCCACTGCTGGGCAGAGCCTCAGTACAAAGCCTATTTAAGGATATAAATAGGAATAAATTATAATTCATATTGTAATAATCCTTAGCAGGCTTTTTCTTCACAAGGAGGCATATAACATGAATAGGCCTGGCTGCTGATTAAACTGGTGAAAATTGACCCAGCAGGGCTACTTAAGCTGTATGATATTCTCTTTAAACACAGGCTCTGTTTGAAACTCAGCTGCCTTGTCCTTATTATCAGGATTTCTTAACACTTGTACATGATGTACATTTGTACTGCTGTAAAGGAAGGAGGAAAAGAAGTACTACTAAACATCACCAGAATTAAAATTCAATAGATACAGGAAAAGGCAGTTTCCTACAAAACTTTGTTAATCTTAGGGCTGTGTAATAAAAATAGAACTGAGAAAACTGATAGTTAAAAAAAATTCTCAAAATGCAAGTTAAGCTCAGCCTCAAAAGTAGAAAAACAAGGGTAAAGAAATGAGGAATTGACACAATACATTTAACCACAGTATTTTCTTTTATGCAAAGATATGGATTTTGGGAGCTGCTTGTCAAGATAACGTGACTTAAATTTTGACAAGTATATAACAAGGATGAAGACACTTCCTTTGACATGTTGAAATTGCAATAACAGACCAGGCACAGTGGCTCATGCCCATAATCCCAGCATTTTGGGAGGCCAAGGCGGGCAGATCACCTGAGGTCAGGAGTTTGAGACCAGCCTGACCAACATGGAGAAACCTTGTCTCTACTAAGAACACAAAATTAGCTGGGCATGGTGGTGCATGCCTGTAATCCCAGCTACTTGGGAGGCTGAGGCAGGAGAATCACTTGAACCTGGGAGGCAGATGTTGCAGTGAGTCAAGATCATACCATTGCACTCAAGCCTGGGCAACAAGAGTGAAACTCCATCTCAAAAAAAAAAAGAAAAGAAATTGCAATAATAGTTCCTTTTCCTATTTTGTATATACCCAGATGTGCACACACATTCACAAAGGAAGGCTTTAGAATAAAAGGTTTAATAGTGACTGTTCATTTAATTAATAATTACGGTGCATTGTGTTTGATATCAGAATAAGCAACTGCAGTGTTTTCAGTACATATCATATATTGAAATAAACAGATTTAAACAAAACACATTTCTCTCTAACATACATCGAAAAGCAATAAGAGAATCTGAAAGTACAAGAAGAGGAAAGACCACAAACTCTTGCTTGATATGTTTTCTGGGGAGGTGATAGATTAATTGGTGAAATACATACATACATACAATTTTGTAGGTGCAAATTTGGCCACAAACTGATTAAAGTGAACACCTAATTAAATATATAATAATTACCTAGATCAAAATTCTGTTTGGCATCTTTAAATGAATTAGTTAATTTAGGCCAGGCACAGAGGCTCAAGCCTGTAATCCCGACACTTTGGGAGGCCAAGGTGGGTGGATCAGTTGAGGTCAGGAGTTCGAGACCAGCCTGGACAACAGGATGAAACCCCATCTCTACTAAAAATACAAAAATTAGTTGGGTACTTGGGAGGCTGAGGCATGAAAATGGCTTGAACTTGGGAGGCAGAAGTTGCAGTGAGCTGAGATCGCGCCACTGCACCCACCTGGACGACTCCATCTCAAAAAATAAAATGAATGAGTTAATATATAAACCTGGCCCAAGTGATTAAGATAAAGGCAAAGTATATGTATGTGGTATTCATGGTAGATGTTTGGCATAAGGAAGTAAAATCAGAAAAACAGGAGATGGAGACAGGTAGAAGAGGACAAGTAAAGACTTGTCAGGAAGAAAATGTTTAGAAGTTAGTGAATCTGTGAAAACTGTACTAAGGTTATAAGAAAGAGAAAAAGTGTTGAAAAGTTTGGTTCTTAAAAATTTTTTTTTTTAATTTTAATAACTTTGGGGGTACAAGTGATATTTGGTTACATGGATGAATTGTATAGTGGTGAAGCCTGAGATTTTACTGTACCTGTCATCTGAGTAGTGTACACTGTACCCAATATGCAGTTTTTTTTTAATCCCTTGCCCCTCCTTCTACCCTTCCCCTTCTTTTTTTTTTTTTTGAGACGGAGTTTTGCTCTTTTCACCCGGGCTGGAGTGCAATGGCGCGATCTGGGCTCACCGCAACCTCCGCCTCCTGGGTTCAGGCAATTCTCCTGCCTCAGCCTCCTGAGTAGCTGGGATTACAGGCACGCGCCACCATGCCCAGCTAATTTTTTGTATTTTTAGTAGACACGGGGTTTCACCATGTTGACCAGAATGGTCTCGATCTCTTGACCTCGTGATCCACCCGCCTCGGCCTCCCAAAGTGCTGGGATTACAGGCTTGAGCCACCGCGCCCGGCCCCCCAAAGTGCTGGGATTACAGGCTTGAGCCACCGCGCCGGGCCCCCTTCCTCTTCCAAGTCTTCATAGTCTATTATATTATTCTTCATGCCTTTGCAATACCCGTGGTTTAGCTCCCCACTTCTAAATGAAAATATACAGTATTTGGCTTTCCATTCTTGAGTTACTTCACTTAGAATAATGGTCTTCAGCTCCATCCAGGTTGCTGTAAAAGACATCATTTCATTCTTTTTTATGGCTGAGTAGTATTCCATGGTGTATATATACCATATTTTCTTTACCCACTCATTGGTTGATGGGCACTTAGGTTGGTTCCATATCTTTGCAATTGTGAATTATGTTGCAATAAACATACACATGCAGGTGTCTTTTTAATATAATGACTTTTTTTCTTTTGGGTAGATACCCATTAGGTAGGGCTGCTGGACTGAATGGTAGATATACTTTAGGTTCTTTAAGAAATTTCCATACTCTTTTCCATAGAGGTTATACTAATTTACATTCCCACCAGCAGCGTACAAGCATTCCCTTTTCACCATATCCACACCAACATCTATTTTTTTAAACTTTTTAATAATGGTCATTCTTACGGGAGTAAGGTAGTATTTCATTGTGGTTTTAATTTTCAGCTCCCTGATGATTAGTGATGTTTAGCATTTTTTCGTATGTTCATTGGCCATTTGTATATTTTCTTTTGAGAAATGTCTGCTCACGTCATTTGCCCACTTTTTAACGGGATTTTTTTTTTCTTGGTGAACAAGGAGTTCCTTATAGTTTCTGGATATTAGTTCTTTGTTGGATGCATAGTTTGCAAATATTTTCTTGCATTCTATGGGTTGTCTGTTTAGTCTGATGATTATTTCTTTTGCCGTACAGAAGCCTTTAGTTTAATTATGTCCCATTTATTTATATTTTTGTTTTGTTGCATTTGCTTTTGTGGTCTTAATTATAAATTCTTTGCCTAGGCCAATGTCCAGAAGAATTTTTCCTAGGTTATTTTCTAGAATTTTTATGGTTTCAGGTCTTAAATTTAATTTATTGATCCATCTTGAGTTGGTTTTTGCATAAGGTGAGAGATAGGGATCCAGTTTCATTCTTCTACATGTAGCTAGCCAATTTCCCCAGCAACACTTATTAAATAGCGTATCCTTTCCCCAGTTTATGTTTTCATATGCTTTGTCAAAGATCAGTTGGTTGTAGGTATTTGGCTTTATTTCTGGGATCTCTATTCTGCTCCATTAGTTTGTGTGACTTCTTCTATACCAGTACTATCCTATTTCAAGAACTATAGCCTTGTAGTATAATTTGAAGGAAAGTTTGGTTCTTTTTTTTTTCTTTCAAAAAAATTTGTTCTTTAGAAATGGGATCTGGCTGTGTTGCCCAGGCTGGTCTCAAACTCCTGACCTCAAGTGATCCTCCCATCTCAGCCTGCCAAAGTGCTGGGATTACAGGCATGAGCCACCACACCAAGTGAAAGTTTGGGTTTTAATGAATATATATTATAATGTGTATTACTAAGAAGAAATAGTAAATAATTACTCTTAATTGGCTTAAAAGAGAAAAAAACCCTTCGGGAAAAAAAAATCCAGCACCTAACAATTATAACTAGCATCTATATATCAATTTATAGTTTAGAAATCACTTCAATAATTATTATTATACTTCAGCCATAGCTCCGCCTAGCATATACTAAACACTCAATACTTGTAAATTGAAGGAAATTTATAGTGAAATTGTTAAATTTTAGATATTGTAAAGAATTTCTGGTTGTATGGCATTTCACTAAGTATTTGGAGTTAAAAGAGCTATAATGAAAGAGATTCATGTTTTGTCTACTTATTTGAAGGCTTTTTAATCCTACAAATTTTCAATCTGCATAATTATGTGGAATATGGGTTAAGAATGGGGCTAGGAGTCAAGCTTTGAATCAAATGGAATAAATATGTGGTCAAGCACAAGAGTAAAAACAATAAACAGAGCCAAGGACAATAAGCAGCCCAAATCACCGGAGTTCTTCATTTTACTATTGTATTAGTGGGTTGTCTGCTAGATGTCAGTCAGCTTTCTTAAATTTTCTCTTTAAATACAAGATAATCATAACTTGCCTCAAAAGCATTAATAGACGGTGAATGAAATATATTTTAAATTACTCCCAAATTGCATTTAAAATACCCTCTGGCCTATAATCTCAGTGACTCTGGAGGCTGAGGCAGGAGGATCACCTGAGGCCAGGAGATCGAGACCAGCCCAGGCAACACAGCAAGACCCTGTCTTTATAAAAATGAAATATAAAAAACTAGCCAGGTGAGGTAGTGTATGCCCATAGTCCCAGCAACTCTGGAGGCTGAGGCAGGAGGATTACTTGAACCTAGGACTTTGAGGCAGCGGTGAACTGTGATCGTGTCACTACACTTCAGTCTGGGTGACAGAGCAAGACCCATCTCTAAAAAATAAAAATAAAATATCCCCTAAAATTATATCTTTAAAATGCAAAATCTTGAAGAATGCATCCCCAATAAAATTCTTATGATAGTTTTAGATTCTTTTTTTTTTTTTTAAAGACAAGAGTCTCACTCTGTTGCCCAGGCTAGAGTGCAGTGGCACAATCTTGGCTCACTACAACCCCCACCTCCCGGGTTTCACATGATTCTCCTGCCTGAGCCTCCAGAGTAGCTGGGATTACAGGTGCCCACCACCATGCCCAGCGAATTTTTTGTATTTTTAATAGAGATGGGGTTTCACCATATTGGCCTGGCTGCTCTCAAACTCCTGACCTCAGGTGATCCACCTGCCTCAGGCTCCCAAAGGGCTGGGATTATAAGTGTCAGGCACCGTGCCCGCCCAGTTTTAGATTCTATTGTATAAGAGAAAGGCTAGTTCTCTACCTTGGGATTTGATTTCATCCATTGCTTCTTCTACCACATCGTTGCTGGCCTCTTTTACAGGAACATCTGGTACACTCTGTAAAGTCTTTGAAAAGAGAAAAAAAGTCACCAATTTCAATGTGACTTGATTTTCCACAGAGTTGTATCAATTCTCCCAATTAAAGGAAAGTGAATTGTTTTGTAAGAGTTAACCAAACATTCCTAGTTAATTCTAGTTAATTTTTCTGGGATCTAATGCTGTGTATTAGAAGCAAAGAGGTAATCACAGTCTGTTTACTGCATTTACAAGATAAAATATATTGGTTCAAAATGTCATCACATCTTCCTATCACTAACAAAGTAATGTGCTAGGAATATCATTTTAGATGTACATTAATTCTTGAATTATGCAATACTTTATAAAAACATAATTTGAGACCATAACATAGAGAAATAAGACATTTGGAAATGCTGCTGTTTTACTGCTAGAATCACTTTCTGTATTTGTGGCAAAAAGAAAAAGCATTTCATCTAAGTTGAGGAAATTAAAGATTAATTTTATGAATAGCAACAAAATAGTGTTTGTATACATGCTGATGTACTTTAAAATTTTGACAACAGGATTTTTTTTTTTTTTGAGACGCAGTTTCACTCTGTCACCCAGACTGAAGTGCAGTGGCACGATATCAGCTCACTGCAACCTCCACCTCCTGGGTTCAAGTGATTCTCATGTCTTGGCCTCCCAAGTAGCTAGGATTACAGGCGTGTGCCATTATGCCTAGATAATTTTTGTATTATTAGTAGAGACAGGGTTTCGCCATGTTGGCCAGTCTGGTCTCAAACTCCTGACCTTGAGTAATCTGCCTGCCCTGGTCTCCCAAAGTGCTAGGATTACAGGTGTGAGCCATTGATAATAGGATATTTTAAAAGCTCACTTGTGAATCTGTAGGACTCACTTGTCACTCTATAGGACTATTTTCAATTGCCTCCCCTTTTCTGTGAAATGTTCTTCCTTATTGTAGCCTTGTATTTATTTAAACACAAAGTTACTTAAATGATTAACCTAGAAATTACATTTTCAGCATGATAGTAAAGTGACCCTAAAAGCTGGTGGTTACAATTTTTAGGGTAACTTTAGAAAGCAGTCTTTATTTATCTGTGATTAATAACAGCTCTTCACAAATAACTTGCTTGTCTTTGGAAGTTTCCTGCAACTTACTCAAATGAATCAGCTTAATAATCAACATGAATTTTTCCTTTTGCAATTTTACTTATCTTTTTGAATATCTACATCTTTTCTTTTTTCATAAGAAAATTGATTTATCTAGTTTATTCTTCAGTATTAAGATCTGATTTATTCATGCCAACTCTACCTCATGAAGCTCTTTCACTTCAGTAGAGTCCCATTTCCTCTCTTTGTCTTCTTTTCCATTTTCCTGAAATGGAAACAGTGTTAGTAAGTGATATTCAAAAGGAGCTCCAGATTAAACTACTGTCTTATACTTTAATACAGTAAGCTTTTTTTAAAAATTTCACATAATGAGTAAATATGTCAAATAAAATTATACAAAGTAGTTGTATCATCAAATTCAAACAGTAACAGACTTTTATATATAATCAAGGAATGCCAACATCTAGAAACAGGTCTCTGTGACTCAGCTACTATTTTGACCCCCTCTTCAGGATTTCTGTCAAAACCTGATGCAGAATATTTCAACTAAAAAGAGAAATCATTAAATGATAGACTATGATATTACATCTCACTTTTTGCAAGAATATTGAATCTCAAATCTTCTCATAAATGTAAGAAACCTGTGTAGGACAAGAACCTGAGCATGTTTGACTTCCTCTTGAGATGCTGACTTATTCATCTGGACTCCAAAAGATATCCTAAATGGTATAGAAGAGTATTACTAGACCAGTATGAATAACAAAAAGAAATAAAGTATTAATAAACAACACAAAGTACTCCAGAAGATCAAAAATCTCCCTCACTGCTACCCTCACCTCGCCCCACAATTCTATCGAATGATAAATTCTCAACTGCTGAACTTTTCCAACTGTACTACTGTTATGACTGTTGGCTACTGACCAACGCTAGATCAGCGCTCAGGGAGACAAGGAAACGCACCATAGTAATCATCACTATTATCATTAAAAAAAAAAGACAGCAACAGTAATGTAACTGCATTTTTTAACATGATTGCCACCCTCATTAATTTTTGAGATAACAAAGTGAGGTAAAGTGAAACTTTTATGGCTACCTAATTCATGCAAGAAAGGTAGACAGAGAATAGAATAATGGTATCTCTTAAAAAGCATTTTTTGGCAAGGGAGAATTCAAGAAGAATATGACTTAACTGGTTTATTTATTCATTGTGAGGTATTAAAATAAATAATTACCAGATCCCCACTTTACTGCAAATGACTGTAGATTTCACAGATTATCAAATCACTGCCATGCCAAAAATCATCTAAGAGTTTGCATATATATGAGCCAGGTGTTATGTAAAGAGTAAATTATATTCACACAGTCTCTGCCTAGGACAGTTACAGTCTAGAGAGACTGTAATTTGAAATAGTATGTATCTAATGCTCTAGCTTTTTTTTTTTTTTTTTTTGAGACAGAGTCTCACTCTGTCACCCAGGCTGGAGTGCAGTGGCGCAATCTCAGCTCACTGCAAGTTCCATCTCCTGGGTTCAAGCGATCCTCCTGCCTCAGCCTCTGGAGTAGCTGGGACTACAAGAGCCCACCACCACACCTGGCTAATTTTTGTATGTTTAATAGAGACGGGGTTTCACCATGTTGGCCAGGCTGGTCTCAAACTTCTGACCTCAAGTGATCTGCCCACCTCAGCCTTCCAAAGTGCTGGGATTACAGGCATGAGCCGTCGCACCCAGCCATTCCCTTTTCTTTTTATCAACATAACACATCTTCTAGCTAAATAAACCAAAAGTACTGCCTTTGGAGACAACAGTTTCCAACATTTAAAAATGACTGGCTCAAAACTTCTTTGAAGTGCTTACTCAATAATAAATAATAGAAAATAAATTTATGTGATAGATCCTAACTGTATATTCTCACAACCTCATTTCTTTGCTTATGGCGTCCATCTCCTGAAATTGCTGAGAAGCTTTCTTCCATTCCTTTAAAATCTCTTTAGTTTGGATGCACTCAGATAAATTCAACTCAATAAGCCTTTATTGGGTGCTTTCTATATGCAGGCAAATGTTGGGGCTTAAAAGGATTAATAAGACCTGCCGTAAAGAGTTCCCAGTTAAGTGAGGGAAAGATAGGCAATTCAATCTGCCAAGCACGAGAATAGAGGTGCACACAAAATGTTAAGGAACAGAGGAATAAGCAATTAATTTTCCCAGTTAGGGAAGTTTTTGCAGATAGTAAAACACTAGTAAGAAATCTTTTGTGTAAACGAAGAAGGGTATTTGAGGCAGAAGGAACAAAGGAACAAGGATATTTGAAGCAGAAGGGACAAACACTCAAGGTTCAAAAAGTGTTTGAAGCATTCATGTAGCAGATATGCGGATATTGGAGAACTCCCTTAAACCAAAGCCCAATCCAGAGCAAGGCCCTAACTCTCTTCAATTCCGTGAAGGCTGAGAGAGGGGAGAAAACTGCAGAGGAAAAGCTAGAAACTAGCAGAGATTGGTTCATGGAGTTTAGGGAAAGAATTCATGACTTAAAAGTGCAATGTGAAGCTGCAAGTGCTGATGTAGAAGCTACAGCAAGTTTTCCAAAAGATCTAGGATCATCAATGAAGGTAACTACATTAAACAATGAATTTTCCATGCAGACAAAACAGCCTTCTATTGGAAGAAGATGCTATCTAGGATTTTCATAGCTGGAGAGAAGTCAATGTCTGGCTTCAAAGGTTCAAAGGACAGGCTTACTCTCTTGTTTGGTGCTAACGCAGCTGGTGACTTTAAGGTGAAACCAACGCTCATTTATCATTTCAAAAATCCTAGCCTTTAAGAATTATGCTGGGCCGGGCGCGGTGGCTCACACCTGTAATACCAGCACTTTGGGAGGCCGAGGCGGGTGGATCACGAGGTCAAGAGATCGAGACCATCCTGGTCAACATGGTGAAACCCCGCCTCTACTAAAAATACAAAAAAAATTAGCTGGGCGTGGTGGCGCATGCCTGTAATCCCAACTACTCGGGAGGCTGAGGCAGGAGAATTGCCTGAACTCAGGAGGCGGAGGTTGCCGTGAGCCGAGATCGTGCCACTGCACTCCAGCCTGGGTAACAAGAGCGAAACTCCGTCTCAAAAAAAAAAAAAAAAAAGAATTATGCTAAATCTATTGTGTCTCTACCCTATAAATGCAACAGCCAAGTCTGGATGACAGCACATCTGTTTACAGTATCGTTTACAGAATATTTTAAATACACCATTGAGATCTACTGTTCAGGAAAATAGATTCCTTTCAAAATATTACTACTCATTGACAGTGCACCTGGTCACCTAAGCACGCTGATGGAAATGTACAAGCTGATTAATGTTGTTCCTATGCCTGCTAACACAGAATCCATTCTGCAGCCCATGGATCAAAGACCAATTTCAATTTTCAAGTCTTATTTGAGAAATACATTTCATAAGGCTATAGCTTCCATAGATAGTGATTATTCTGATGGATTTGAGCAAAGTAAAGTGAAAACCTTCTGGAAAGTATTCACCATTCTAGTTGTCATTAAGAACATTTGTGATTCATGGGAGGAAGTCAAAATATCAGCATTAACAGAGTTTGGAAGAAGTTGATTCCAACCCTCATTGATGACTTTGAGGGCTCCAGGACTTCAGTGGAGGAAGTAACTGCAGATGTAATGGAAATAGCAAGAGAACTAGAATTAGAAGTGAGGCCTGAAGATTCGAGTGAACTGCTGCAATCTCATGATAAAACTTGAATGAATAAGGAGTGTCATCTTCTAGATGGGCAAAGAAAGTAGTTTCTTAAGAAGGAATCACTCCTGGTGAAGACATTGTGAACATCGTTGAAATGGCAACAAACTTAGAATAGTATGTAAATTTAGTTGATGAAGCAGTGGTAGGGTTTGACAGGACTGACTCTAATTTTGAAAGTAGTTCCACTGTGGGAAAAAGTTATCAAACAGCATCAAATGTTACAGAGAAATCATTCATGACAGGAAGAGTCAATCAGTGTGGCAAACTCAGTTGTCTTATTTATTTATTTATTTTTGAGATGAAGTCTCCTCTGTCGCCCAGGCTGGAGTGCGGTGGCATGACCTTGGCTCACTGAAACCTCTGCCTCCTGAGTCCAAGCGATTCTCCTGCTCTAGCCTCCTGACTCAGTTGTCTTTTTTTTTTTTTTTGGAGACACAGTTTTGATCTTGTTGCCCAGGCCGGCATGCAATGGCATGATCTTGGCTCATTGCAACCTCCACCTCCCAGGTTCAAGCGATTCTCCTACCTCAGCCTCCCGAGTAGCTGGGATTACAGGCATACATCCCCGCACCTGCTAATTTTCATACTTTTAATAGAGATGGGGTTTCCCCATGTTGGTCAGGCTGGTCTCGAACTCCTGACCTCATGATCCACCCACCTTGTCCTCCCAAAGTGCTTGGATTACAGGCGTGAGTTACCGCGCCCAGCCTCAGTTGTCTTATTTTTAAGATCTTGCCACAGCCAGCCCAAACTTCAGCAACCACTACTCTTTTCAGTCAGCATTTATCAACACTGATGCAAGACCTTCCATCAGAAAAAAGATTTTGACTGGCTAAAGCCTCATATGATTGTTAGCATTTCTTAGCAAAAAAAAGTATTTTTAAATTAAGGTATGCACATCGTTTTTTTAGACATAATGCTACTTCATACTTAATAGACTATAGTATAAACATAACTTTTATATGTGCATTGGGAAACCAAAAATTCATGTGACTCACTTTATTGTGATGTTCCCTTTATTGTAGTGGTCTGGAACCAAACCCCAAATATCTCCAAGGTCTGCCTATATGAGGGCCAAAAATATAATTTTAGTCACCACAATAGGGAGTTCCAACCTCTTACCCAGTTCCTTAATTGAAAGGAAAGGTGCGTCCCTTTGAGAAAGAGCTCTCTAGCATTGCCAGTAGTATATACTGAAAAATCTTTCTCTAAGTCTTCTCCACAGAGATTGGTGGCCATTTCCTAAAATGATTTTGTGCTAGGGAAAAGGAATATCCAGATTTTTCAGAGATATCTGAACACTGATTCTAAATTGATATTAATCCTGGGGATACAAAATACCACTTCAGTTCATAAGGTTAAGTGGGGACTTGTGGTGTCCAGCTGCCAGATGGAGTCTTAACTGAAGTTTGAATCACACTGTTTTAGTAGGGCCATAGAATCACCCTGTGGTGACATTAGTTCCTGAATATATAATTAGAACAGAGAAACTAGTAACTGGTAGAATCTCTATGTTGGTTCTCTGATTCTGGAATAAGGACTATTATAGTATGAAGGGCCTCCTCTTGCACCTCCTCTTCCATATGTAGTATCTTTATTGGAGCAAATCAACATAGCCCTTGGCACCTGCTATGTAGCTATTGTTCTAGAAAATGCTTATTTTTCCATATAAATTGGCAAGAAACATCTGAAGCAATATGGTTTTACTTGGCAGGGCCAACAATATCCATTCACAGTCTTTTTTCAGGGCTGCATCCTTTCTCTCGCTTTCTGCCATAATATAGCCCACAGAGATATTGAGCATCTTGACTTCCCAGTCAGCATCACATTGATGAAAGTATGCAGATTGTATCCAAGAAACAGGAAGTAGCAAGGTCTTTAACTGTCTTTAAGAGATATATGCAAACCAGAGGACGGGAGATAAATTCCATTCTGGCATCAATTTTCATATCCATCAAGTGCCAGTTATTAAATTATTGTCTCATCAGTTATTAAATTATTGTCAATTCATCCATTTTTACTCTTCTTTGTTGCTGAAGTTGAGATCCCAAAAATCACATTTCTTTGCCTTACCAGCTGGCTTTGTTATACTATGCTAACTGGGGCACCAGAGGGACAACCCATATCAAAGGGAAAACAAGAGACTTGTCCTTCTTGTTTACCTCCTGACTACTTCTTGTGGCCTTTTGGTTCCTGTGTGCTTCACCTAGTGATGCTTCTTCATCCTGGTAGCAGCATTTCTTTTTTTGGAGCAACAGCTGAATCCAGTTTGCAGTTTTTCTATAGTTGTATAATTTTCATTACTCTAAAGCAACACTATCAGCCATGCAGTGCTCCTGTTTCAGAAATCTGTGTCCCAGACCCCTGGTTGCCATAAAATCCCCTCTCTAAGCTCAGAGGCACTAACACTAGCTGAGCAGCACTTTCTTCTCAGAGACCTTAGATTTAGCTCTGTGGGGCAACTCTTCTAAATTTTTCCCTTTGCTTCTTTTTTTTCTTCCTAGCCCTTAAGATGGGAGGAATTACCTCTGTGATACCTTAGATTTCTCTTTTTACTCTTTTGGTTATCTACTTTATAACTTTATATCTAGTTATTAATTCTTTGATAAAATTTCTTGGCAAATAACTGGTAGGGTTTCTTTCTTTTTTTTTTTTTTTTGAGACAAGTTCTTGCTCTTTTTTTTTTTTTAGTATAATGGGGCAATCACAGTTCACCTCAGCCTCCTGAGTAGCTAGGACTGCAGGTGTGTACCCCCCCTCCTGGCTAATTTTTGTATATTTTGGAGAGATGAGGTCTCACTATGTTGCCCAGGCTGCTCTCAAATTACTGGCCTCATGCAATCTTCCTGCCTCAGCCTCTGAAAGTGCTGGGATTAAACGCATGAGCCACCACACCCGACCCAAGCTGGTGTGGTTTCTATCTCCTGTCTGGACACAGTTAAATAAAGTTAGTAAAGGTTAAAGATTTTATAAAACTTCAGAGAAAATCTAACCAAGTGAAGGCAACACATGACTCAATAATACTGAAGTCACTCTCAGCTCTTATATATTCTATCTGTGCTATATTAATTTATACTGATAACTATGCCCAAGTTGTTTCAAATATAAGGGATTGGATTATCAAAGATAGGATCATAATTTCTTGTCTCTTTTGACTCACTTTTTTTTTTGCTCTCTCTTAAGGGTAGCTATATAAGCTATAATTTTTTAAGTGAAATACTTCATTTGGTATGCAATGAATGAGTTACAGATACATTGCAAGATTGGGATCTATTCAGCCTGAGGAGTTACCTAAAATAACTGGAGTGGTTGATATATCTAGGTAATCTCTAGATCACACTGGCCTGAAGCAGCCCCCCAAAATCAGGGTGTGATAACTTGCCCTGACATACCCATAGTCCTGCTGGTGGACAGCACAATGAAGTTCTTGCCGAGCAAAGGAGTATTATACCACCAGGTAATCACTTTCACAAGACAATTATAGTACACATTGTTACCTATCATAAACTCTCAGCTTTGAAGCATGTTCCAGGTGCCAAAGGAGCAGGACTCACAATTTCAGATAAGGCCAGGAAAGGCAGGGAGGCCTGCTTAATACTACAAATGAACTCAGCTCCCAATCTCTCTTCATATGTATAGAATTCTTCCTTTTGTTTATATCTGATATGCCCTTTTAGTTATGTTCAAGTTAGGTTCAAAATTATTGCTCTAATAACACAATCATACTCTGCAAATTAGACCTTTATCAATATTTTGCAATATATGCTTGACATGAAAAGTGTCTGGATAGATTCTAAATCTAGTCACATTATCACAGAATATTTCCTCATCACATTTGCCAGTTGGGAAATTGGGATCTACAGACAAAGCCAATTGATAAATGTAATGAGGAAGTATCCTGTGATAATGTGGATATATTATCAATTATAATTTATACTCATAAATTTTGAATTGTTATGAAAATTGTTTACATTTTTTATCACCTACTCGAACTGTGAACTAAGTTCTCATCAGTAATGACCACCAAGAATTTGAAGAGATCACTGTTAAACTGTCTCATTCAAGAACTGCATGCAGTCATTTCAATAATAAAATCCTCTATAAAAAAAGTCATGTTTACAGAAGCAATCTCAGGTTTTACATTAAATTTTGAGACAACTTTATTGGGAAACTTATGCAAATTCTATATTTAGTGTCATCCTTAATATGTCTATTTTAGTTTTCTCATTAAAAGTAAGTAATATAAAGAAAACAATTTTTTTCACCAAGCCCCATGTAGTTAGTTGCCTCCAAATCCCCTCTAATTTATCCCACTGCGCTGTACAAATATTATTTCTATGGATGTCATGATGTGAAGAAAAAGGTTGAGGGCCACTGCTTTAACATTTAGATAAGAATTCTTAACCTGGGGTTCCTCGATAGGTGTTAGTAGGAATGAGAAATATGCAAGTACATCTTTCTGGAGAGAAGGTCAATAGTTTTCATCGGGTTCTCAAAGCTTAAGAACCAGATAATCTCAGAGATTTCAAGCTCCGCTATAATTTCACCCTGGAAAAAGTATTGATACAAGTTAAGGGTTAAATGGACTCCAGTGGTACAACCAGAACTCCAGTATCATAGGTGGGAAGAGTGAAAGTGCTGTAAATAGAACTAGGAGGACTTTTGTCTCTTTGGCTCCCTCTTTTGGGACTCCTGCTCTTGGCCTCTCTCTCCACAAACTCAGCTAGAATAGTAAGAGGATTCTAGGATCTTCACTCTATTACAAGGTATCTCCTATCTCAGGTCACCAGAAGACCTAGCAGGAACCAGGGTGAAACCTAGGGAAGAATAGGTATAAGTGGGGCACAGAGCATAGATTTCATCAAATGCTCACTGTGGTCCAGCTCCGTTCACAAAGTGACTGTATTGGGATCTGCAGACAAAGCCTGAAAGCCAAAATCATAAAGAGGGCATTTGCCCAGACCTTCCCTTCTTTGTTTCTACAGAACTTTGTACATATATAAACTTCTCTTGTATTTCTACATATCTCCTTTGGCTCCTAGTAGAGGTAACAGAAGCCATGGTACCCCTAAACTATGCTCTAATTATTTGTTGATGTGTTTTTCCCTGCTAATTGGATTTGAGCCTCTAAGAGGTAGATAAACATTTGTCTTGTTCTTAAAGCAGTGTAGTATATGATACACGTTCAATAAATATTTTCTCAATTATTAGTAAATAAATTAATGAACATGCACCAATAGTTTCCAAATCTTCATTTCCTTAAAAGGTACCAAGAAGATATATTTTCCCTGAAAATTAATAAATTAACTTCCTGATGCAAACCATGTGAATTTGTAACTTCCTGATACAAACCATGTGAATTCAATTTTGATCAGAAATTTATCTCCTTAGATGTGTGGAACAAAAATGTTCTACACTTACCTACAGATGAAACATGTCTTGATCACTAATCTTCTCCTACAATTTTTTTTTTTTTTTTTTTAGATGGAGTCTAGCTCTGTTGCCAGGCTGGAGGGCAGTGGAGTGATCTTGGCTCACTGCAACCTCCGCCTCCTGGGTTCAAGGGATTCTCCTGCCTCAGCCTCCCGAGTAGCTGGGATTACAGATGTGCAACACCACGCCTGGCTAATTTTTGTATTTTTAGTAGAGACGGGGTTTACCATGTTGTCTAGGATGGTCTCCATCTCTTGGTCTTGTGATCCACCCACCTCGGCCTCCCAAAGTGCTGGAATTACAGATGTGAGCCACCATGTCTGACCTACTTCTTTTATTTCACTGGCCATCATTCTTTGTCTTAATAGTAAGCGAAGTAGGCCGGGCTTAGTGGCTCACAGCAGTAATCCCAGCACTTTGGGAGGCGGAGGCGGGTGGATCACCTGAGGTAGGAGTTCAAGACCAGCCTGACCAAAATGGAGAAACCCTGTCTCTACTAAAAATACAAACGTGGTGGTGTATGTCTACTCGGGAGTCTGAGGCAAGAAAATCACTTGAACTTGGAGGTGAAGGTTGTGGTGAGCAGAGATCACGCTATCGCACTCCAGCCTGGGCAAGAAGAGCGAACTTCCGTCTCAAAAAAATACTTAGCTGGGCGTGGTGGTTCACGTCTGTAATCCCAGCTACTTGGGAGGCTGAGACAGGAGAATCGCTTTAACCCGGGAGGCGGAGGTTGCAGTAAGCCGAGATCGCGCCATTGCACTCCAGCTTGGGTAAGAAGAGCGAAACTCCGCCTCAAAAAAAAAGTTATCTTAATTACATAGAAGGCTTTACAGTTTATACTGCACTTTACCATACATTATCTCAAGAATCCTGTGAGTTAGGGTTCCATTGTAGAGATAAAGGAATTAAAGCTCAAAAAGTTCAAGCCATTTGCATACGGTTTTAGAGCTGGGACTAGAAACCAGGTCTTCTGATTCCCACGGTAGTGCTCTTTCTCACTACAAGGTTAATGGGCTTAAGCCTTTCATCTTCCAAAAGAATTTCTTAAGAGAATGTTACCATGAATAAGTAGATAATCAGTGCTGTCGTCCCTGAGTCAGTAAGAAAACCTACGGATTTGAATATTACGTTTTCTAGAATGATATTTTGGTTCATAAACCAAATATAGTTCATTTATTTGAGTTCATTCAGCTTCCAGCTCTGTGTATTTCTTGGCTATGTGTTTAGTTTCCTGTTTTGTCTCCCATGCATTGGTTCAAAGTTCTTACTTCTGAACCTTGCCTTCTCTTTTCCTGTTTACTACGGAGCTCTGGAAAAAACACAGTCAGATTGTTTAATCTGAACCATCCATCTTTGTTTAATTTTGTCTCACAGGCACCCCTGATCACCACCAGGGGGCGAAAGCCTACCAGCTGGCTTCTCTGCACTACACTCTATATAGGACTGTACAGTACAGGGACCCTCAGTGTCTGATTCTTGATGGAATCTCCCTGCTAATTATTTCAACCACAGGGCCCCAGGGAGAGAACAAAGGCTCAGCACAGAGGACTCTTGTGGCATTTAACCGTACAGCAGCCAGAAAGAGCTCATGACAGCCCTGTCAGTTTAAAAGGAGCAACGAGATCCAAGAGTGTTTGAGTGATAAACAGGAGGGGGTGGGTTTTAATAACTGCAAACTCCCGAGTGTGTGTGTTTTCTACAGCTTTAATATGTACGGTGGTATTTACCAGCTCATCCACTCAAACTGAGAAAGCTTTGTCAACCCTCTTTCTTTGTGTAAGTAATCAGTGGTATTTGCATTGTGCGATTTTTTTTTCCTTTTGAGTCTTGATTTTCCATTACATTCTTGGCTTATGTTCTGCTGACAGTTTACCTCTCAGAAAATCATTCCCTTAAAATATCTTTTAATCTAAATTTTTACATAGGTCTATGAAATAATGACATTAGACACGAAGGAGAAGAAAACTTAACGAGCAAATCCTGTTTAATTAAGAGACTGTCTTCACAGCAGGAGGCAAGTGGGAGGTCAATAGAAGGCTGGACCCTCACAACTCAGCGAGCCCGGCTTCCTCGGACTCCCAGGCGCACTCAGCTTCTCTTTCCTCAGGAATAATGAATGAGTCTTTAGACAGGCAATAGAAAGAAGAAGCATGAGGGTACCACCAACCTTTCCAGGATATCAAACGGAAAATGGTTTTCTTTCCAGAAGTCTCATCATAAAACATGGACGGAAGGGTGGTAAAGTTCAGAAAAAGCCCCCGATAACCGGGGCGAAGGGGGTAAACTGGTTTACCCCAGGCCTGTCCGCGCCCAGTGAGAGGGTTTGAAACCCCGCGGAGCCCGTTCCCACCAGTTTGCTTCAGGATTTTCACCTCAGCTGCTTTTTTCTAAGGTTGGTTAAGCTGTGCGCCGCCCCACCCCAGAAAATGGTTGTCTCTCAGGAGTGAGGACTCCAGCGGCCCCCGGCCCTGGGACCCCTCACCCGGCTGGCTCCCCTTGGCCCCTTCCTCCACCCCACTCCACAGCACCCCGCGCGGGCAAACCGCGCGTTTCCAGAGCGAAGGAGGTAACCCAGGAGGGGGCGGCGGCCCGAGGCGCACGCACTCCACCGGCTTCCGGCAACTCAAGGGTTACAACGAGGCGGCGGCGCGCGCTGAGGGGAGAGGCGGTAGCTGACAGGTGGCGCCTGCGCACTGGGAGCGCTCATTGTGCCCCGCAGCTGCCGAACCGCCCGCCCGCCCGCCGCCCGTTCCGCGCGTCAGTTGGCGAGAGTCTGGTGGTGGGTGCGGAGTCTGCAGCCGTTCCCGCGGCCTCCTCCTCCTCCCCGTTCCCTTCACCCCCACCCCGCACCCCTTTCCCCATCCCGGCTCCGTCACCCTCCCGCCCCCCACACTCAGGACAAGAATGCCCTGCCCGGAACAACCCAGCAGCGCCTAGATGGCTTTGGTCACAGTCCAGCGGTCACCTACCCCCAGCACCACCTCCAGCCCCTGCGCCTCGGTGAGTCCTTCCTGGCGGCCGCTCCGCTTGCTTCTGTCACTGCGGCTCCGCTTTGCCTCAGCGGGTCCCGCCGAACCCCACTGCGCACGCGCTGCGCCGCTTCCCAGGCCTTGGCACTCGGCTGCCGCGAATCCCCCACACCCCCATCTTAAAGACGAGCAGCAGAAACTACGAGACGTTGATTTTTGCCCCCATCACCCTGAGCACCTAGCTCCTCACAATCCTCGCCCTGAAATCCCCTGCGGCATGCCTCCCTATGGCTTGAGCACTTCCTTCTGGTAATGAGTCATTCTTGCTTTTCACCCTCCCCCTTCTTTTACCCTCTGTTGCTTTGCTGCAGGGAGGGGACCGGAGCCTCCTGCGTTGCCCCTTACCCACACCCACATCTCTTACCCATACCATTTCATGGACCCGTTCAGTATTTGCACACTGCACACCCTTCTTCGGACTCGCCAGGGTGTGCGCCTTCCCCTAGTCACTTGCTGGCTTTCTTGTGCTCCGTACTGTTCAGGCTTTGAACTGCCCAACCGTAGTTACTCCTTGGTTTCTCCCTCCTCCCCCTCACACCAAAGGGTGGCATTGATTTCTGTTTCTTGGATCTCTTACCTTTCCTCTGTGAGGTCCCGAAGCATCTGGTACTGCTTGGTGATCAATGCCAAAATATTTTCGTCTTACAGATATTTATGCTTTACATTCATTGCTCATGATCGTTCTTGTTCTTAGTCGTGTTTGTATGGCTCGTTACCTCAGATGCCTATGCCAATAAAGCATGCTCCCAGAAGGAAAATACATAGTAGCCAGCCTTTCCCCGCTGGGCCCGTCTTTGCCTTCTCTCCTCGCCCCACCCCCACTCTTTTACACTCCATTCTCTTAGGCTTCGTTTTTGAAAATATTTATTTTTAAAAACAATGTATTGCACCAGTGGGGCAAATGGGCTTTGACAAACAAACATCCAGATGTTTTAGCGAGAAATAGACTGAATGAAAATGCAAGCAACTGGGAAACCCACCTTGAACTTCCTACAGAACTGTAATTTTAAAAAATGTATTGATGGATTTAGTAGTATCAAGTTGCAAAAAAAGGTATTTAATAAACACTGTACCAGTTTCCACGTTAAAAAAAAATCAGTTTACTCTTAATATTTGTATGTTAACTGAGGTGTGAGCTTTGATATCCTGAAATTTGCTGGCTTGTGATTTCAGTATAGTTTCCTGAATTTCAGAATTTTGTTGTGTATGGTTGTGGTTTCTTCTTTTCTGCGCTTTTATTGCATTTTGTGTGAACAAACTGACAACTATATCTTAATTCAATAAGTGATTATATTTCAAAGGTTAAGATATCTTGTGTTGTTTCAGAGAATAGAACTGAGATCCTTGGTTGAGAGAGGCAGATTTCCAGCGATTGTAAGGAAGAATTTCTAACAGTGGAGTGCACTGCCTTGCAAAATAGTGAGTGCACATTGCTGGAAATATTCAAGCAAAGGCTGGAGAACATTTTGCCTGGGAAGCGGTATAAAGAATTCCTGCAGTGGGGGACTATTTCTAAGTCCAAGATTTTGTGCTTCAAAGCTGGTAAAACATTTTAGAGTCCTCCGAAGATAAGTATCATAGGGATAAGAATTTAATATAATTTAGTCTTATGTTTAGTACTTAATGCTAGTTTTTGGAAAGTCATTAACATACCATCAAATCTTCTTAAGTCACTCCACTAGTAAACTCTTTGGTTTGTGCTTACTAGGCCTAATTTTGAAGAAATCGATTGAAAGTAAAGTCATGGAAATAAACTAGAAATCAGTACTATAGTAACATTATTTTTCTTGGGCATTTCTGAAAACAGTTTATGCTTTGATAATAACATGTATATCAAGTTGTCATCATACTAATTTACTTGAAGTGAATGATTAGTATACAATAAGACGTTGTACACTTGATATGACTCATTAGCCAAAACTTGAGTTACTTTAGATCTTGAGGTATCTTAATAGTCACTTTTGACATAGGTAATTAAATTGATTGTGTAATAAGCTCAGTTGTTGAGCAAAATGACTAATATTTCTATATCAACTACACTGGTTATTTCAGTTGTTTCTACTTGGCCCCGTGCAAAGGAATCTGAAGGTTGGTGTACCAATCAACATCGTTAGCATAACTGATAAGCCATTTACCTTTCCCTTCAAATTGTCTTCCTATTGGACTTCATCCAGAGTTGTGTTCAGCTGAGTTGTCTTGAGGTCCTTGTACTCTAGTATTTGGCTGCTGTCCGACCTCCATATATTTTGCTGTTGCATCTCTCACTGCATAAATACGTTGGGTTGTTTGTTTTAAAATAGAGAGCAAAAAGAACCTAGAGAACCATGAAAGAAGAGCTTTAATTTTGTGAGGCTGGAAATATACATTTTTAAATTAATCACTTTAAGCATACTGTTAATACATTTTCACTATAGGACACAGGGCATTTTAATACTGCCAGCTCTTTAGTGTTGTTTCATTAGGCATTAAACAATATGCTAGGTATGAGTGACCATTGTAGATACTAAGATGTATAAGAAATTGACCTGTTCATCAGGATCATGCAATCTGGGGGGCTGAAGCATTGGAGGAAGCACAAACATGAGGTAAGAGGGTGGAAAAGAAGAATGAGGGGAATGATACTGTAGGTATGTGAAGAGTTTGTGATGGCCATAAGTATTATCTGAATTCAGATTAAGATAAGTTCCCTAATGGCAATGTTAATAATAAGAGTAATAACAATATCTAACATTTCTTGGGTCCTCATCTATGCCAGGCATCATGTTAAGTGCTTTACATGAATTAATTCATTTGCTTTTTTCACAATATGCCTCAAGGAAGTTGCTCTTATCCCCATCTTATAGATGAAGAAGCTGAGGCAAAGAGTTATTAAGGAATATGCCCAGTGTCACTCAGCCAGTAGGTGATTGGAGTTGTAATTCAAACCCAGATGTGTCTAACTAGAATCTGCCATCTTTTTCTCATGGGTGATCAAGGAAAAGTATGCCTACTAGGTGGTTCTCAAACTAGTTCTTGAAGAATGGGTTGAATTTCAATAGGCCAAGATAGAAGCTGTGAAGAAGAGAGTATTGCAGGTCAGGAGAAATTGTGTACTTCAAAACTTAGAGGCAAAAGAGTACAGGGCATATCTGAAGGAATTAAATGGACCAGTTTGAGGAAGGATTTGCTAGGGAGAATAGTAAGAGATAAAGGTGAGGAGGCAGCTAGGGCTGCACAGAGACTACCGAGCTTGGGAGTTTGGAGTTTGAACTTGATGGAGAAGGTAATGGAGAGTCTGCTGAGGTTTTGAGTAGATGTGATCACAGTGGCATTTTAAGAATTTTTTTTATTATTTTTTATTTTAGATAGGGTCTCACTCTGTCACTTAGGCTGGAGTGCAGTAGCACAATCTTGGCTCACTGTAGCCTCTGTCTTTCAGGCTCAAGTGATCCTCCCCCCTCAGCCTCCCCAGTATCCGGGACTATAGGCATCAAGCCTGGTAATTTTTGTATTTTTTGGTAGAGATGGGGTTTTACCATGTTGCCCAGGCTAGTCTCAAATTCCTGGCCTTCTAAAGTGCTGGGACTACAGGGATGAGCCATCACACTTGGCCTATTTTAAGAAAATTGATCTAGTAGATATCAGAGATATCAGGGAGCTTTGAAAAAGAGAGGCTGTGAGTGGAGCCAGTGAGAGGTTGTTCTAGAAGCCCAAGTGTGAGGTAATAAATGCCCAAACTGGGATTTTGAAGTGGTAATGGAAAGAAAGAGACAGATGTGAGGGGTTGTGGAAAAGACTTGGGCACTGATTAGATTTAGGAGGTGAGGGATCAGAGATGTCAACTCTTAGGATAGATATTGTTCTTCCGGTGTTTTCTGATTAATAGAGGGCAATGTAAGAATCATCTCTGTCTCTTTCTATTCTTTCTGGTATGAATTTTCTTTTTTAAAACTTCTTTTTTATTTAAAAAATTGTATCGTTAATGGACAACACATATTTATGGTATACAACCTGATGCTTTGATACATGTGTACTACATTATGAAATAATTAAGTCAGGCTAATTAACATATCACTTCACCTAGTTAGCTTTTTTTGTGGTGAAAGCATTTAAAATCTACTCTTAGTAGTTTTCTTCCTTTTTCCTTTCCTTTCCTTCTCTTTCCCTTTTCCCTTCCCTTCCCCTTCCCTCTATCCTTTCCCCTTCCCTTCCCCTTCCCTCTATCCTTTCCCCTTCCCTTCCCCTTCCCTCTATCCTTTCCCCTTCCCTCTATCCTTTCCCCTTCCCTTCCCCTTCCCTCTATCCTTTCCCCTTCCCTTCCCCCTTCCCTTCCCTTCTCTTCCCTTCTCTTCCCTTCTACCGAGTCTCTCTCTGTTGCCAGGCTGGAGTGCAGTGGTGCCATCTTGGCTCACTGCAATCGCTGCCTCTTGGGTTTAAAGGATTCTACTGCCTCAGCCTCCCAAGTAGCTGGGACTACAGGCACGTGCCATCACGCCCAGCTAATTTTTGTACTTTTTAGTAGAGACGAGGTTTCACCATGTTGGCCAGGATGGTCATGATCTCTTGACCTCGTGATCTGCCTGCCTCAGCTTCCCAAAGTGCTGGGATTACAGGCATGAGCCACCGTGCCTGGCCCTTTCTTTTTTAAGATGGGGGTCTCACTATAGCACAGGCCGGAGTGAGTGGCACAATCATAGTTCACTGCAGCCTCAAGTGATCCTCCTACCTCAGCCTCCTGAGTAGCTGGGACTAGCCAGCTAATTTTAATTTTTTTTCTTTGTAGAGATGAGGACTTACTTGGGGACTTGCTGCCCAGGCTGGCCTTGAACCCCTGGCTTCAAGGGATCCTCTTGTTTCGGCCTCCTAAAGAATTGGGATTATAGGCAAGAGCCACCGTGACCGTCCACAAAGTGTACAATACATTATTATTGACTATAGAAACCATATTGTACGACAACTCTTCATTACTTACTCCTCCTGTCTAATGGAAACTTTGTACCCTTTGACCATCATCTCCTCCCTATTCTCCCACCAACCCTCAGTCTGCTGTGAATTTTCTGAATTGATACCTGTATTGGTCCAGGGTTAAATAAACACAGTATAATACATACAATAATAATATTTTAGTTTTCTGTAGTGCCCTATGCTTTTCAGAGTGGTTTTTGGTGTGTGTATGTGTGTTTGTGATCTAATTTAATTCTCAAGCAACCCCAAAAGTTATGCAGGACAGGTACCACAGTTTAAAGACTTGGCTGAAAGCAACAAAATGTGGGTGTAATAACTGCATAGAACTAAGTTCCTTGGCTGCTGGTTTGTATCTCTCTCCATGGTGTGATAAGAGAAACAGCATATGCAGTTTCGGATCCTCAGACTTGACTGCCAGTTGAGTAAAGGTGCAAGACATGAGGCACAATCAAGAACTCACTCTTTCTGGAGCTCATTTATATTGCAACCTTGACTACCTAAAACAGAATCATCTAAGTTTGTGCAAATCATTTTAGGTGATAGCTTTGTTTGAAGTCTATCAACTCTTCATGTATACATAAATCTTATAAATGTGGATATTTAGGTTCCTTATTCTTAGATTACCAACAGCAAAATAGGAATGGAAAATTCCAGGTGCTGCTAAAGGCAGGCTCCCTATGGTGCTGGGAAGGGATGGCTGTTGGTTTCACCACAAGGGAAGAGGAAAAAAAAAAACCACAAATAGCTGGCATAAGAAAAAAATTGAGCAATTCTTTCCTACTTAATATAGGGACAGATAGCCCTCTAGGACCCAGTAGTTCCTGAGAGCTACTATTATATGTTCCTAATGATGATTCTGAATTATCATAAGAAGGCTTACTCTTGTTTTAAATCTTGATTTAAGCAATCCGAATTGAGTGTGGTGTATTTTTAGATGCCCTTCTAAGTTTCACCAAAATTTTGACATTTAAGATGCATATTATAATTAATTGGTAAATCCGTTTACATATATATCTTTATTTCTTGAAGCTAAATAAATATTATTGAGTTATATGTACATGTGTATTAATTATGGCACATCTCTCTCCCTCAGTTGAGAAAATAAAGCCAAGGCAGATATGAAATTGATTTCTATTAAGTATAAACACAAGTAATGCTTTTCCTGATTTATGTACTAGTGACACAGAAAAAAAAGTGATGCTTTTGAATTTTCGAAGACAGTTTTAGAAATTTGCATAAACTCTAGAAATGACTATTATAGAAAATCCAGAAATACAGAGAAGTACAGAAAAGACAAAAATATGTGCCATTTATTTTATAAAGCTGAAGGGCTGCTATATATATAATTTTATATCTTTTTTTAAGAAATTTGGTATATATCACAGATATATTGCCGTATCATTTAAATGACTGTATTCAGTAGTTTTTGTTTGTTTGCTTGTTTGTTATGTTTTTTGAGTCAAAGTCGCAGTCTGTTGTCCAGACTGGGGGGTAGTGGCACAATCTCAGTTCACTGCAACCTTCGCCTCCTGGGTTCAAGCCATTCTCCCTTCTCAGCCTGCCAAGTAGCTGGGATTACAGGCATGCACCACCATGCCTGACTGAGATTATAGGCATGAGCCACCGCACCCTGCTGCATTCAGTAGTTTTAACTCATTCTAATCGTTCTATTATTGGTTGGCATTTGTTTTTTCTAACCACCACCCCACCCCCGTTTTTTTTATTGTTGTTGTTTGTTTGTTTGTTTGTTTTGAGACAGGGTCTCACTCTGTTGCCCAGGCTTGAGTGTAGTGGTGCAATCACAGCTTACTGAAGCCTTGACTTCCTAGGCTTGAGTGATCTTTCCATCTCAGCTTCCCAAAAGGCTAGGACCATAGACACACACCACCATGCCCAGCTAATTATTTTATATTTTGGAGAAATGGAGTCTCATCCTGTTGCCCAGGCTGATCTCAAACTCCTGGGTTCAAGCAATCCTTTTACCACGGCCTCCCAACATCCTGGGATTACAGATGTAAGTCACCATATCCAGCACTTTCCTTTCTATTATGAATTACATTATAATAAACATCACTGGCTATAAATATTTGACTCAGTTGGTAACATTTATTATGATTTCAAGAAATTCAATTACTAGATTATACTGAATAAATAATTTTAAGGCTTGTGTTATATATTTATACTTTCTAGAAAGATTATTCCAATTAATGTTTATTCCAACTAGCATAGTATAAGAATGCTCATTTTTCCTAACCTAATCTACAGTGAATATTCTCATTTCATTTTTATTTTTGAGTTTGTGTCTTGTTATTTCCCAGGCTAGTCTTGAACTCCTGGCTTAAGCAGTCCTCCCACTTCAGCCTTCTGAGTAGCTGAGATTATAAGCGTATGCCAATGTGTCCAGCCTCATTTTGTTTTAATCACTACAAATATTTTAGGATAAACAGTAGTATTTAGTTGGTTTGATTTGTATTTTATTGTTAGGTCAGGTATTTTTTCAAATGCTTATTAGGCATTTACATTAAAGTTTTTGAAAAGATATATTTTTTGATGTATAATCTACAAACTCTGAAATGTACCTGTTTTAGCAAGTATACAATCCAATTATTTTTAGTTAACTTACAGAGTTGTGCAACCCTCACTTCAATCATATTTCCTTTTTATGAGCTATTTTTCTTTTCAGTTTGTGTACCCTTTTGATGTATTATGAATATTAACACTTTATGATATTTATTACAAACTATTTTCTTTTTAATTCAGTTTGTATTATTCTTAGAATAAAGTCTACAATTCAAATTGCTAGTGAGACCTTAAATAAGCCAACCTTGCATTCCTCTTCAGCCCTGTCTCTTCCCAAGTCCCTGCCTTGCACACTGCTCACAGTTAAGCTGACATGCCCATGCTCCCTTTGGTTTTTAGGCTTTTGCACATGCTGTTTCCTTTACCTGGAACACCTTTTCTTCATCTTTCTACCTAATTCCTACTCATTCTTCAGGTCTCAGCTTAAATGTCACTTCTGGGAAGCTTCCCTGACTCCACCCCCTCAGACCATGGTAGGTGCTCCTTCCACGCATACCATAGCACCCTATACTTACCCATGGTGGCTCTTATCTTTTTACTGTACTTGTTTTATTACTTATCTCCCCCACTAACCTCTAAGTCAGATACTGGGTCATTTGCATATTTTTGTATTATCAGAGCTCAAAAGTATTTGACACATGGAGCCAGGCGCAGTGGCTCACGCCTGTAATTCTAACACTTTGGGAGGTCGAGGCGGGTGGATCACCTAAGGTCAGGAGTTGGAAACCAGGCCAACATGGTGAAACCCTGTCTCTCCTAAATATATAAAAATTAGTTGGGTTTGGTGGCAGGTGCCTGTACTCCCAGCTACTCAGGAGGCTGAGGCAGGAGAATCACTTGAACCTGGGAAGCAGAGGTTGCAATGAGCCGAGATCATGCCATAGCACTCCAGCCTGGGCAACAAGAGTGAAACTCCCTCTCAAAAAAACTAAAGGATTTGGCACATCAATCAATGGATGATCAATGGATATAGTCATATTTAGCAGTCTTTTCTATTTTGAGTTCTTCTGCTGTTTTTAAGCAGATATAGGCGGATATCCTGAGAAGCCCAAAGGATTTGATCACTTTTAAGACTTTTGGTACATGTTGCCAAATTATCCTGCAGAAAGGTTGAATTAATCTTTGTTTACAAGCAGTGTATAACAATGTTTCATTGTACGCTCACAGTCTTAAGTATCATCATTGTCATAGGGATATTTATTGAACACTTACTGTATACTAGCCACTGTGTTAAGTACCTTATGTGCATCATGTTGCTTAATTTTCACATCACTCTTGTGGGGTATTACTATTCTCTCGATTTTACCAAGAAAATTCAGAATCAGATAAGTGAAGTGAATTGTCCATGGTTATAGGTCTGATGTTTGGCATCAGAACCCCTTCTCTTAATCACTAGTATTTTATTGTTGTTTTAATTTACATTTTAAAAAATCAGAGGCTAAACATTTTTTCAAATATTTGCTATTATGTGTTTTATTATCTATTACTTGTTTTGTAAATCGTTCATGTTCTTTGCCCAGCTTTCTTCATGTCTGTTTATTTTTTCCATATTGATGTGTAAGTATTCTTTTTTTTTTTTTTGTATTTTTTTTTTTTTCCTTTTTGTGGAGAATGGGGGTTCCGCTATATTGCCCAAGCAGGTCTTGAACTCCTGGGCTCAAGCTGTCCTCCCGCCTCTGCCTCCCTAAGAGCTGGGATTACAGGCATGAGCCACAGCGCCCGGCCAGTATTCTTCATATACTAAGAATATTAACGATTTTCTGTTATGTTGCAAATTTTCCCCTAAATTTTCATTTGCCATTTTGTTTTGTTTATTTTATTCATTTGTATATACAGACATTTAAAACATTTTAATGCCATCAATCCAGTTTTGCATGTGAGTTTGTTTTCCATTATTTTTCTCAGTAAGTATAGAAATATTCTACTTATTGAAAAAGTTTAGAACTGTATGTTTTAAAGCTATTTATGGTATTATTTTTATATTTTACTTTTAATTGTCTGAAATTAATTTTACTACATGATATGAAGTAAGGATTATGTTTGTTTTGTTCCAGATAGTTAACGGCTTGTCCCAGTTCATTTTATGAAACAGTCACTCCTTTTTTCCAATGGTATGGAACTCCTTCTTGGGAAATACTAAATTCCCCAATACTTAGTTCAAGTATAAGCTGAAGTATGTTCCATTGAAGTTCCATTGCAAGTTTCACAGGAATTTAGTTAGGTTAGCATATATTACTTAGTATTTATTGAATTGCATGCATAGAAAATAATCTTTAAACTAGCTTACATTTTAAATTTTCACTCAAGTATCTGGGGAGTCCAGAGAAAGAGAAGGCCTTTGGTACTCAAAAAGTATCTTCAGGTTTCTCATCTTTTCCATCTGGCTTTAAGTGAGAGGGAGCAGTTTCTGGATTACGCTCATGCTAAAAACGATACTGTGCAGTATGGCCTTCTTATGTAGTGCCATTAAATATCACTCCTGGTTTCAGTGGCTTAAGACTTACTGTTTTTCCATTAAATGCCTGCTGTAGATCTATAGCAGTGCCTAGCCTTTTGAAAACATTCACATGTCCATGTTTTACATTTATTTGTTAATCCATTTTTAAAAAGCAAGAACACCTAGCTGTAGTTTTTCCATTCAGTAAACCTAGTAGTAGGGAAACTGTTCCCAATTTAAATAAAAAAGGGTAATTCTTGATGAGCTCCTTTACCCTACATAAAATATCCCAGAGGCTGGGTATACATGAGTAATACCCTAAGAATCTTGTTAATCAGAAGTATTTAATGAGTGCTATTTTGTGTAGGTAATCTCATCCATTCCCTTCGTTTCTGAGCACTGAATTCTTTTTAAATATGTTTAGAAACTGCCCTGCATTGTCTTGCCCATCTGAGCAGCACAGCTGCTGATCACAGTGCCCCTCATTTTCCTGTGAAGGGAAAGCCTGGTGAGGTACTCTTGGCTATGAAATGTAATGGAAGGTCCCAGGGTTCCCTAGACTTCCTGAAAGATAGAGGGAAGTACTTCATTTATTGAGTGGAAAGAATGTCCTTAGAAACAGATGGGGAGAAGTAATATTCTGTTCCAGCTTAGATTTTATGGAACTGTTTGATTCAATTTTCTGAAAAACTTGATTAGTATCTTTATATGTCTGATACATATTTATTTACTAATTTATACCACTGCTGGGGATCCAGCAGCCACTTATTCTCTGGCCTCAGGAAGCTTAGAGAAGTAGAAAGACTGATGTTAAATAGGTGAGTAGATTACAGTATAGTAGTCACAAATACATATGCCTTGAGAAAGAGGAAGAAGGCCAGCAAGGACTTCTTGAGCCTTGAAGAGTGAGTGGGAATTGGTCAGCAAACAGAGGGTTATGGGGGTGAGTAGCAGGAGGGAAAGAAGCATTCTTTTTTTTTTTTTTTTTTGAGAGTCTTGCTCTGTCACTCAGGCTGGAGGGCAGTGGCACAATCTTGGCTCATTGCAACCTCCATCTCCTGGGTTTGAGCAATTCTCATGCCTCAGCCTCCTGAGTAGCTGGGATTACAGGCATGCGCCACCACACCTGGCTAATTTTTGTATTTTTAGTAGAGACAGGGTTTTGCCATGTTGGCCAGGGTGGTCTTGGACTCCTGACCTCAAGCGAGCTGCCTGCCTCAGCCTCCCAAAGTGTTGGGGTTACAGGCATGAGCCACGGCACCTGGACGAAAGAAGCATTCTTAAGCATGAACTTAAGGTACAGGACTACAAATAGCATGATATATGCTGGGAACCAGAGGCAGTACAGTGCTGATGCCATGTAAAGTGCAGAAAATAAGGGTGGAGAAGTAAAGATAATTTCTTCTGAATTTTAACATCTGCACCCTTACTTTTACCTTGAATACAATTGGCTTTTTTTCTAAGTGACTGCAAATTTGTGATTGTAGACACTGGGTTCAGCACTAAATAGGCATCACAATAACCATTGGAAGTAGTACTGTTATTGTTTTCAATTTGCAGATGAAGAAACTGAGTCTCATGGAGGTGTCTAGATTCCCTGGCTAGAAATGGCAGAGCTGGGATTTGAACTTTATTACAGTCAGAAAGCAACTACTATACTAAATCCCCCTACCCTTGGTGTTACCATCTCAATGTCAATCAAAGTGCTGTTTGTTTGTTTGTTTGTTTGTTTGATTGATTGATTATTTGAGACAGGATCTCCATCTGTCACCCAGCCTAGAGTGCAGTGGTGTAAACATGGCTCACTGCAGCCTCAACCTCCTGGGCTCAAGTGGGATTCTTCTGCCTCAGCCTCCTATGTACCTGGGACCACAGCTGCACACACGACCATACCCAGCTAATTTTTAAAATTTTTTGTAGAGATGGGGTCTCACTTTGTTGCCTAGGGTGGTCTCAAACTCATGGGCTCAAGCAGTCCTCCCACCTCGGTCTCCCAAAGTGCTGCCAGGATTACAGGCATGAGCCATGTGTAACCTGGCTTGATTTACTCTATTTTTTAATCATTTAGCTTTATGTTTGACCTGCCATAGTTTGAATCATTGCAATTTGTGTCCTTTTGCTGCTTCTGCTTTAGTACTTAATACTAAGGCACTTCAGCAGAAGTTTGTTGAGATCCTTCTCAAGCACTGAGGGATGATATAAGGCATTATCTTTGCCTTCAAATTTACAAGTCTAGTGGGGAAGGCAGCTATAAACTAAGCATGTATAATTACTTCATATGGTGAGCAGTAGGAAAGGCACAAACCAAATGTGTACAGGTGAAGAAGACATCAGTACTAAAGGGGATAATGGTCAGGGAATTCGGAACAAACTAAATTGGAAAAGATGGAGGAGCAAAATACCTTTGCAGCTAGCAAAATGAGATACATTTTTTCCTTCTAGATATTAATCCCTTTCAGTTTCATTTACAAGTAGAAGCCAGTTGTTTTTTTTTTTTTTCTCTACAGAGTGATTTTTGTATTGCATTTTAGGTTTTGGGGTACATGTGAAGAACATGCAAGATTGTTGCATAGGTACACACATGGCAGTGTGATTTGCTGCCTTCCTCCCCTTCACCTATATCAGGCATTTCTCCCCATGCTATCTCTCCCCAACTCCCCACCCCCTGCTGTCCCTCCCCTATTTCCCCACAACAGACCCCAGTGTGTAGGGCTCCCCTCCCTGTGTCCATGTGTTCTCGTTGTTCAACACCCGCCTATGAGTGAGAACACGTGGTGTTTGATTTTCTGTTCTTGTGTCAGTTTGCTGAGAATGATGGTTTCCAGGTTCATCCATGTCCCTACAAAGGACACCAACTCATCGTTTTTATGGCTGTATAATATTCCATGGTATATATGTGCCACATTTTCCCTGTCCAGTCTACCATTGATGGGCATTTGGGTTGGTTCCAGGTCTTTGCTATTGTAAACTGTGCTTCAGTGAACATTCGTGTGCATGTGTCCTTATAGTAGAACGATTTATAATCCTTTGGATATATACCCAGTAATGGGATTGCTGGGTCAAATGGAATTTCTATTTCTAGGTCCTTGAGGAATCGCCACACTGTCTTCCACAATGGTTGAACTAATTTACACTCTGCCAAAAAAGTGTTCCTATTTCTCCACATCTTCTCCAGCATCTGTTGTCTCCAGATTTTTTAATGATCGCCATTCTAACTGGCGTGAGGTGGTATCTCAATGTGGTTTTGATTTGCATCTCTCTAATGACCAGTGATGATGAGCATTTTTTCATATGTTTGTTGGCCTCATGTATGTCTTCTTTTGTAAAGTGTCTGTTCATATCCTTTGCCCACTTATAAATGGGCTTGTTTGTTTTGTTCTTGTAAATCTGTTTGAGTTCTTTGTAAATTCTGGATATCAGCCCTTTGTCAGATGGGTAAACTGCAAAAATCTTTTCCCATTCTATTGGTTGCCGATTCACTCTAATGACTGTTTCTTTTGCCGTGCAGAAGCTGTAGAGTTTGATTAGGTCCTATTTGTCTGTGTTGGCTTTTGTTGCCAATGCTTTTGGTGTTTTGGTCATAAAGTCCTTGCCCACATCTATGTCCTGAATGGTTTTGCCTAGATTTTCTTCTAGGGTTTTTATGGTGTTAGGTCTTATGTTTAAGTCTTTAATCCATCTGGAGTTAATTTTAGTGTAAGGTGTCAGGAAGGGGTCTGGTTTCTGCTTTCTGCACATGTTTTCCCAACACCATTTATTAAACAGGGAATCCTTTACCCATTGCTTGTTTTTGTCAGGTTTGTCAAAGATTGGATGGTTGTAGATATGTTGTGTTGCCTCTGAGGCCTCTGTTCTGTTCCATTGGTCTATATCTCTGTTTTGGTACCAGTACCTTGCTGTTTTGATCACCGTAGCTTTGTAGTATAGTTTGAAGTCTGGCAGTGTGATGCCTCCCGCTTTGTTCTTTTTGCTTAGAATTGATTTGGTTATGCAGGCTCTCTTTTGGTTCCATATGAAGTTTAAGGTGGTTTTTTCCAGTTCTGTGAAGAAGGTCATTGGTAGCTTGATGGGGATAGCATTGAATCTGTAAATTACTTAGGGCAGTATGGCCATTTTTATGATATTGATTCTTCCTAATTGTGAACATGGAATGTTTCTCCATCTGTTTGTGTCCTCTCTTATTTGGTTGAGCTGTGGTTTGTAGTTCTCCTTGAAGAGGTCCTTTATGTTCCATGTTAGTTGTATTCCTAGGTATTTTATTCTCTTTGTAGCAACTGTGAATGGCAGTTCGTTCTTGATTTGGCTCTCTTTAAGTCTGTTATTGGTGTATAGGAATGCTTGTGATTTTTGCACATTGATTTTGTATCCTGAGACTTTGCTGAAGTTGCTTATCAGTTTCAGGAGATTTTGGGCTGAGATGATGGGGTCTTCTAGATATACAATCATGTCATCTGCAAATAGAGACAATTTGACTTCCTCCTTTCCTATTTGAATATCCTTTATTTCTTTTTCTTGCCTGATTGCTCTGGCTCAGAGTGATTATTATAAGATCAGTTATCTAAGACATGGGAGCCAGATTTGAAACTTCTATGTTTGGAAAGTTTGGAAATCACCAATGATGGTGATTTAGGGTTGTTATTTGGTGTTTGTGGGTCTTTGCCCCTTGCCCATTCATGCTCTCCCATCTCTGTACTTTTCCTCACTTAAAGAAAAGGGAAATAAGCTGACAAACCTTTTTTTTTTTTAACTGCTGCAGACAGATCAGGAATTGTAAGAAATTATATTTATTGAAGTTAAAGAAGACACCTCCAGGCAGATTGCTGATTAGAGCAGTGATTCTCCTATTGTTGTATCAGACACATATAGAAACAGTAGGAATTTGAGATAGCCCTTTCTTCATAATTACAATATTTAGCATGTCTCAGGCAAGTATTAGGATAAACCACATGTTAGCATCTTGTAACATATCTTAATCTTATTAAGGAAGCTCATTTATTCTTTGGGGTTTGATAAAGTGATTGTAATTTAGAATAAAAATGTTATCTGACAATTATCCTAACTTAAGCTTTATGCCGGGTTGGAGGGTGGGGCAAGCCCTAAAAGTACTTTTACTTCTCTCTTTAGGCCTTCAAAAATACTGTAACATTAGCAGGGCATGGTGGTGCATGCCTGTAATCCCAGCTACTCCAGAGACTGAGGCAAGAGAATTGATTGAGCCTGGGAGGCCATGGTTGCAATGAGTCACACAACTACACTCCAGCCTGGGTGACAGAGCAAGACTCTGTCTCAAAACAACAACAACAACACAAAACAAACAAACAAAAGAAAAAACCTTTAACATGATGCAGTTCAGGGTCTGGAAAACCGTCTACTTAAATTTGAATCCTGAATTTATAATTTACTAGACTTAGACAAGTCACTTAACTGCTCTGTGCTTTGGTTTACCCACCTATAAAATAGGGCAATATGGTACTTCTTTCACAAAAATATTGTAAGCGTTAAGCCAGGGAGTGCATTAGCACCATGCCTGGCACCAAATAAACATGTATTCACAAAGTATTAATCATTTTTATAATAATGGTGATTTAAGGTTGTTATTTGGTTTTAAGCACTTTTTTCATTATAACAAATTTGGTGGGGAAGTTATTTGCTTTATGACACTCTAATTCACATGGATAGCCTATTTCAGAGTTTAATTTCTCTTTATCACTTTTTAAATTTTTGTTACTCCATAATGGCTTCATTTTTTTAAATTAGAAAATCTTTGTTTTAGTTGCCAATTTTCACAGCAAAGTACTTTGTGTTTGATTTTGTAATGACTCTAGAGCAGCATACCGAATGATTAATGCAACTGTAATCTTTAAAAATCTTCTTCCCTTGAGAGTTTATCAATTTAATAGACTATGCTTAGTAGCATATTAATCTGTTGAATGTTTTTTATCTGGTAGGACAGATTGTTGCCAAGTGGTCACCTTAGTTTGTATATATATTCAAATCGTAAACTGAATATGTTGGTATTTTTAGTGATTGAGACTATAAATCATGTGACAAAATAGAAATTGCCAGATATCTTTTTTTAATATGGAGAATCCAAAGACACTGAGTGTATTCATGGATTTAAATATATTAATAAAGGGAAACAATAGGTGAGAAGAATGATCTGTCTAATCCAGCTATTACGAGCAGTTGGCAGTTGAAATTGAATGCTGCTCTCAGATGCATTTCCAGAGCAACTGAATGTGCTTTTTCTATAAGTGTCTGAAGCAACAATAGGAGAACATGTGAATGAACTCACATATGATATAACAAGAGGTCTTTGGTTCAGGCTTTGGTTGCATTTAGATTAGTTTTTATTATTGAATCCTATCAAAAAATAGAAACATTTCTTCTTTGAGTACTGAAAAAAATTACACTAAATTTTCTGTGAACATATGTTGATTTGTCTTTGATCTGTCTATACAAAATGAAACGCTGAGCATTTTTATGCTGATTCCATGTTTTTTATTAAACTTTAAAGGAAACTGTATTGACTGTAAAGGACGTCTGGTTAGGCGAGGTACAATTGAAAAATCCAGGAACTACTCCCATACTTGCCTACTAAACATTTACATAACATGTGTGATATAGAATCTTGACAATTAAATCTTAGGCTTTTAGGAGAAATAAAATATTTTTAGGACATTTTCATTTAAGCACCATTTTGTGTGATTTTAATCTATAGGATTAAAAAATTAAGATACCTTTATTAAAAAACAAAACAAAACAGGAGGCTGGATATGGTGGCTCATGCCTGTAATCCCGGCACTTTGGGAGGCCAAGGTGGGCGGATCACTTGAGCCCAGGAGTTCAGACCAGCCTGGGCAACTTAGCAAGACTCCATTTCTACCAAAAAAACAACAAAAAAAACCCCCACAAGTAGTGTTCTTAATATTCTTGAAATTGTCTTATAGAAAATTGTAGTTGTGGCTCAAAAATGAAAATATTTCAAGGCACAAAGCTGATTTGGACCTCTGTATTGATCAGCTTATTAAAAATGTCAGTCTGCGGAAAATTAGAAATAGAGATGTTGGTTGCCAAATTAGTCTTCAGTTTGTTTCCAAGTGTCCTTTTGGGTAATTCAAGAAGACACTTTGAAGAAGACTATCTTAACAGATCTCAGCTTATTTTTTTTCATAGATTTTTTTTCTCACTTTATTAGATTGAATTCATTGGCAAACACTTATAAGTTACTACTGTATATAAGACTTTGTATCGTTTAAGCTGCTGGTATAGCCTACTCTTTAAAGTAAGTTGCCTTATTTTGAACATGTGATTTAGAATATTTTATGGTTGAGGTTCTTTGTTTTATTTACTCTGTCTTCATTCTAATGATATACTGAAATCTCCCGTTTGATTTTGTGCTTTTTTTTTTTTTTTTTGAGACAGAGTCTCACTCTGTCACCCATGCTGGGGTACAGTGGCGTGATCTCAGCTCACTGCAACCTCTACCTCCTGGGTTCAAGTGATGCTCCTGCCTCAGCCTCCTGAGTAGCTGGGACTACAGGTGCGTGCCACCATGCTGACTAATTTTTAATTTTTAATAGAGATGGGGTTTCACCATGTTGGCCAGGCTGGTCTGGAACTCCTGACCTCAGGTGATCTGCCTGCCTCAGCCTCCCAAAGTGCTGGGATTACGAGTGAGCCACCGTACCTGGCCTGTACTTTTTTATTCTGTATTTTACTTGTGGCTCACATTTCTGAAATAATTGTAATAGTGATTTTCTAATTAGAAATAACTTTTCTGCAATAGTTGACTCGAAAGTAAAACCTTTTTTCTAAAAAATGAATCTTATTGTGTATACAATATGATATTATGGGATACCTATTATAGTAAAATAGTTACTGTAACCAAAGTGAAACCTTTCACTTTGAAATTCCTAATTCACTATGAATTAGATTACATATGGCTCTAAAGTCAAAGGAAAAAATTACTGACTAGACAGTTGTCTTCGGAAATTATTTGAATATACAAAATGCTATTTCAAAGGGTCAGTAGTTGAGAAAATGCCTTGTAGCATTGTTATTTCTAAACCCCTAAAATTAGAAAAGTTATCTTTCCTTATTTTGCTTTTTGCCTGCTACACTTGATTTATTACTGACTTTCTGAAATACCATTTTGGACATAGAGAGTAGAATTTCTTCAGGATCCATAGGCAATGTGACAGTGAGTTGATATAATGGAGGTTTCTTTTTCAATGCTGCTAAATTTTTCTTGATTATATTAATTTAAAGAATAAAGTATTTTATACACTGGCCATCAGTATGCTTTTCTACCCTGCCAAATCCAGACCCAAAAGGACAGTTTCCCACTCTGGCCAAATTAGCAATGCTTGTATGACTTAAGTACTTGTTCTCTAGGAAACAGGCTGCATTATATTGTAGTGGTTAAGTTGGCTTTAGTTTCTTATGCCATGTTCAACACTTACTAGGTGTGTGACTTTGTACAAATTAACTTTTCTAAGCCTCAGTTTTTTTATCTGTAAAGTACAGATAATTCTAATACATATCTTATAGGATTATTGTTGGCTTTCATGAAATAAGTAAATGAATGCTTAGCACAATATTTGATACTATTGCTGTTTAGTGACTGCTAGTGATTGCTAATGTTAAGTAGATTTAATTTTTTGCTTTCTGTACAATATTATATACAGTACCTAATTTTTAAAAAAATTATAACTTTGCTTCCAATACATATTTATTATAGGTGATATATTTTGTTCTTTATTGAATTGTGTCAAATATATATTTCTCTCAGATATGTTATTTTATGAGAAGTCGTATACAGTACATCTTGGATTGAAACTGGCATGACCATCTTGGTAATGGTAATGAAGTCATATGTAATGAAGTATATTTGCAGATAGTGAGAAGTGTTGTTTGTGGTTATCTACATCTACCATTAAAGCTATTAAAATTCTTTTTACATAGAGATGCAATGAACTTTTGCATTGGACATTTGTGTCCTCATTTAATGCTTATTGGGCACAGTCGAGTGATTTTTAAAATGATTGGCTCTTCATTTATATTATTAATATTTTTCTGAAGAACTGACAAGAAATAGTCTGGGTTTTTAAAAATTTATTTTTATTTTTTCAGTCAGGGTCTCTGTCACGTAGGCTGGAGTGCAGTGGTACAATTATAGCTCACCTCAACCCCCTGGGCTCAAGCCATCCTCCCACCTCAGCCTGCCAAGTAGCTGAAACTACAGGTGTGTACCACCACACCTGGCTACTTTATTTATTTATTTTTTTTTTGTAGAGACATGGACTCGTTGTGTTGCCCAGGTTGGTCTCAAAGTCCTGGGCTTAAGCAATTCTCCTGCCTTGTACTCCCAAAGTGTTGGGATTATAGGTGTGAGCCACCACACCTGGCCAGAAATGGTCTTTTGGCTGTTGAGATAGGTGTGTCATTTCTTGAAATTGCTTGTAATGAAAGTCTGTATGGTTTAACTATCCTAAATGACAGTCTCCTTGAAATGTCTCAAAACATCATCACAACTGTGACTTGTAAGATCTGACTTGATAGCTTTGGATACTAGAATCCTAAACCCTTCACTAGGACTGTGCGGTGGTGGTACAAGCTTACTTTGCTGCTGAGACTACCAAATGACAACCTTATTTTCTTGCTTGGGGGATTTTAGATGCCCTGGTTTTATATTTCCTTGCCACTTCTATGTAAGAAATATAGGAAGCTGGCCGGGAGTGGTGGCTCACACCTGTAATACCAGCACTTTTGGGAGGCCAAGGCAGGCACATCACCTGAGGTCAGAAGTTTGAGACCAGCCTGACCAACATGGAGAAACCCCATCTCTACTAAAAATATAAAATTAGCCTAGTGTGGTGGCTCTGTAATCCCAGCTTCCTGGGAGGCTGAGGCAGGAGAATCACTTGAACACAGGAGGCAGATGTTGTAGTGAGCGAGATCACACCATTGCACTCCAGCCTGGGTAACAAGAGTAAAACTCCATATAAAACACACACACACACACACACACACACACACACACACACACACACACGAAGTTTCTTGGACTCTTGATTATTATTGGAATCTTGGGATTTATTCATAAATATCGCTTCCTAGGGTTTCACAGAATTTCATAACTGGAAAATTGACTACTCTAATTGCCCATTTTACTGTTAAATAATTGCCAGAGTTTGGCTCCAAGAATAGATGTCAGAATAGCTTATCTCTTGGGCAGTTTCAGGAGAGTTTTTGCTAGTGTAAAAGCTATTTACTACATCTTTAGTAGAAATTGGAGATTTTTTTTTTTTTTTTAATGCTAGGTATTCAGATGGAGACTTAGATTGAGTTACAGGAGGTCACACATTTAAGTGTGGCTATAAGATTTGGCAGATGACCTACATTAGTGAAGCTGGCCAAATAGGATCTGTGGTAAGTAGGAGACTCTGAGCTCTATCCTCGGAGGCTGCCAGTGTGACTCAGTGTAGATCCAGTATTGCCAGAAACTCTTATATCTCAAGAAACATTAGTAATGCGGATTATATGAAATCTTTTTATTTTCTTGGGTGAGGCATACTTTAGAGACAGGATCTCACTCTGTCACCCAGGCTGGAGTGTAGTGGCAAGATCGTTGCTCACTACAGTCTTGAACTCCTGGGCTCGAGCAATCCTCCCACCTCAGCCTCCTGTGTAGTTAGGACTATAGGTGCATACCATCATACCCAGCTAAGTTTTCTTAGTTTTTGTAGAGATGAGGGTCTCACTATGTTGTCCAGGCTGGTCTCAAACTCCAGGCTTAAAGCGATTCTCCCACCTTGTCCCCTCAAAGTGCTGGAATTATAGGTGTGAGCCACTCTGCCTATCTGAAATCCTCTGATTTTTAAATGTTGGCAACCAAATTGGCTGGAAATTGATTGAAATAACAGAAGACCAAGTTTATGGTTTATGTAGCAAGAAATCTGAAGATATACTTAGTCCAGGACTAACTTAGCAGCTCAGCAATACCATAAAGATCTAAATTATTTATATCTTTCTGTTTTGCCATTAATAGTGTATTTGATTCCCATCTTTATGCTTTTTTTCCACATAAAAGATGGCTATTGTAGCTCTGGCAGTACATCCATATTTGTTGCAGAAAGGGGTAAAAGGTACAGTGCCAGCAGTGGCTGTACCATTCATTAGGAAGCAAAAAATTTTCCCAGAAACCAACTATGCATTCTCAGTAGATTTCTCTTTAAGTCTCCTGCTAGAACTAGGTTACATGGCCTACTCTAGTTGCAAGAGAGCCTGGGAAAGCAAGTGTATGGCTTTCCACTTCAATCATTGAGTGATAGCAAGGGAGAAGAATGTTTGGAATAGCTATTGTCAAACTTTGTGTAACAACTAATGCAGATTTAAAGAACTGTATCTGGAGGGCTAAACGGAACATATCTGAGGCCTAGATTTAGCTAGTGTGTAATCAATGTGTGGACCCTATAAACAATATATTTTCCTTCCATTTCAGTACTCTACTACTGATTCCTAGCTTCTGTCAGTCATTTTATTAGATTGCCAAGGAACTTGAAATTAGAAAGCTTGAGTTGTCCTGGTATGGAGACTTGTTAGCAGTATTTTTTGGGGGTAAGTTTGATTAACCTTTCTGAGCCTCCCATTCCTTATCTGGAAAATTGATATATAACATTGCAATATAGCATAGCAATTAAGTGCAGAGGTTTTGGAATCAGGACCACCTAAGTTGGAATCCTGTCTCTGCCAAGCAAGGTGCGTAACCTCTTTTGGTGTTTCCTTCTCTGTAGAATGGGGCTTATATTTGTATACTAACTCACATAGTCTTTATGACTGCCAAGTGTGATACAGTGAAGTCAGTTACACCTTAAGGTTCTAAAGTGAGCATATAGGGCAAAAATCACATATAGTAAAAATTATCCTTGGCTGGGCACTGTGGCTCACACCTGTAGTCCCAGCACTTTGGGAGGCCGAGGCAGGTGGATCACAAGGTCAGGAGTTTGAGACCAGCCTGGCCAACATAGTAAAATGCCATCTCTACTAAAAATACAAAAAATGGCTGGGCATGGTGGCACACGCCTGTAATCTCAGCTACTTAGGAGGCTGAGGCAGGAGAATAGCTTGAACCCAGGAGGTGGAGGTTGCAGTGAACTGAGATTGCACCACTGCACTCCAGCCTGGGTGACAGTATGAGACTCCATCTGAAAAAAAAATTATCCTAAAAAAAAAAATCTCTTAAATCTCTCACAAAAAAACAAAATAAATGGTTTTGGGCATACAACTCTGTAACTGAGACTGTCTGAGGGGACACAGTTTCTTCCATCTCATGCTTACTTTGTTGCCTGCACTTGTTGAGTGGAATGTGCACTAAAATATAACTTACATTTTTATTTTCTACCCAGTGCATACCCAGTTTAACATAGAACCCAGCCCTTTTAAGCCTTGAGTAAATGGTAACTGGTGCTGTTACCATAGGTGCAGCATGTGATTTTTGAGGATGAAGAAATGGAGTTTGTCCAGGGCTTAACAGCATGGACCAATGATGATTTTTTTTCTGCCACATCAGCCAATATTTGTAAAAGATGAATATGGCCAAAGGAATAATGTCACCATTTTAGAAATAAGGATATAGAATTATTAATTGTATTTCAAGGGAATATGCTAACATAACTGCTTCCAAATTTGTGGGACAAAATTAACACAATTACAAATAATAGCCAAATTTTATTATATTTTTTCAGTTTGAATTGTGAAGTATATCATTCACACAAATGAATATTTTGATTTCAACAGCAAAAAAATGTTTTCTTTTAAAGTGATGATGTAAAGATTTCAAAAGATAAAGTGATATTAAGTAGAATGCAAGATGTCTGGGCACAGTGGCTCAGGCCTATAATCCTGACACTTTGGGAGGCGGAGGCGGGTGAATCACGAGGTCAGGAGACCATCCTGGCCAACATGGTGAAACCCTGTCTCTACTAAAAATACAAAAAATTAGCCAGACGTGGTGGCACATGCCTGTAATCCCAGCTACTTGGGAGGCTGAAGCAGGAGAATCGCTTGAACCCAGGAGGTGGAGGTTGCGGTGAGCCAAGAATGCGCCATTGCACTCCAGCCTGGGCAACGAGCGAAACTCCGTCTCAAAAAAAAAAAAAGTAGAATGCAAGATGTCAGAAAACCTTTAAGATAAAATTCATCTGGGAGTCTTTTATCAAGGATGCTAACCATTTTCATCCAAAGCTTATGCAGCCATAAACAGTTACAAATGATCTGTTTTACAGTGTTGACACATATGTCTAATAAGATCTTATAGTATTGACAAAAAATATTTATTATGCATATAATGATATAATCTTTGTACACTTGCTTTCTGAATAACATGTATTTGTTATTTTGGGAATTCAGTTGCTTCGGTTGGATTGTGGTACTCAGGTATAGTGAATCATATGTAGAATAAGGCATAAATATTGCCTAGATGTCTCCAGCATTGCCACACAGGAAGTCAAATAGGGTCTTCCTTTTCTTAGAGGAAATGTTTGTTTTACAGGTTACAATGGGCAGGGGTACACCCTTTGAACATTTTTCTTGAGGATCGCACATTTATAAGTAAGAGTAACAGTGAGCTGGGCGTAATGGCTCAAACCTGTAATCCCAGCACTTTGGAAGGCCACGGTGGGAGGATGGCTTCAGGCCAGGAGGTTTGAAACCAGCCTGGACAACACACAGCAAGACTTTGTCTCTACAAAAAATAAAAAAATTAGCCAGTTGTGGTGGCACACACCTGTAGTCTCAGCTACTGGGGAGGCTGAAGCAGGAGGATCACTTGAGTCCAAGAAGTTGAGGCTGCAGTTAGCCATGATCATGCCAGTGCACTCCAGCCTAAGTGACAGAGAAAGACCCCATTTCTAAAAATAGCAATAATAACAACAATAACAAAAACAACAGTGATAGTATGAAACTCTAAGAACAGTAATATGCTTTTGTTCAAGTGCCATCAGGTGTTTTCTACTGAAAGTAAAGTCGTCTAAACTTATACCTTATCACCTGTTGCTTGGTATGAGACTGCCTTGTTTTTAAACAAAGGAGGAAAATCTTGTTTTAAGGTGACTCTTGTAGTGATGTGGTAGGTTAGTAATGGGGTGGGTTTTTTTTTTTGCTCAGTGTGAGCATTGGAAATAACAGATACTGGTAACTTTCTCATAGAATTTAACTCTTATATTTGGGAATTCCTAAGAATCTGTGTGTACAACCTGGTTCTGTGACAATCTTAATAGTAAGAACAGCTAAATTTCACTACTATGTGATCATGGGAATTTAAGGTATGACATTTTATAACATCTGAGTTATAATTAGCTTATACTTTTTAAAGTCTTTAAATATTGAGCAGTCTCCCTTACCTGTGATTATTTTTCTTCTCCTACTGCCCCTTGAGACTCATTCATCTGTGATTGGATGATTTATTCATTTAAAGTTAATTAAGTTCAGCTACTGAGCCTTATTTATTTATTTATTGCATTGGGTTTTGGGGTACATGTGCAGAACATGCAAGACATTTGCATAGGTACACACATGGCAGTGTGTTTTGCTGCCTTCCTCCCCTTCACCCACATTTGGCATTTCTCCCCAGGCTATCCCTCTCCAGCTCCCGCCCCCGCTGTCCCTCCCCTCTTCCCCCCAATAGACCCCAGTGTTTGGTACTCCCTTCCCTGTGTCCATGTGTTCTCATTTTTCATCACCCACCTATGAGTGATGAATATGCGGTATTTTGTTTTCTGTTCTTGTGTCAGTTTGCTGAGAATGATGTTCTCCAGATTCATCCATGTCCCTACAAATGACACGAACTCATCATTTTTGATTGCTGCATAATATTCCATGGTGTATATGTGCCACATTTTCCCTGTCCAGTTTATCATCGATGGGCATTTGGGTTGGTTCCAGGTCTTTGCTACTGTATACAGTGCTGCAATGAACATTCGTGTGCATGTTTCCTTATAGTAGAACGATTTATAGTCCTTTGGATATATACCCAGTAATGAGATTGCTGGGTCAAATGGAATTTCTATTTCTAAGGCCTTGAGGAATCGCCACACTGTTTTCCACAATGGTTGAACTAGTTTACACTCCCACCAACCGTGTAAAAGTGTTCCTATTTCTCCACATCTTCTCCAGCATCTGTTGTCTCCAGATTTTTTAATGATCGCCATTCTAACTGGCATGAGATGGTATCTCAATGTGGTTTTGATTTGCATCTCTCTAATGACCAGTGATGATAAGAATTTTTTCATATGTTTGTTGGCCTCATGTATGTCTTCTTTTGTAAAGTGTCTGTTCATATCCTTTGCCCATTTTTGAATGGGCTTGTTTGTTTTTTTTCCTGTAAATCTGTTTGAGTTCTTTGTATATTCTGGATATCAGCCCTTTGTCAGATGGGTAGACTGCAAAAATTTTTTCCCATTCTATTGGTTGCCGATTCACTCTAGTGACTGTTTCTTTTGCCGTGCAGAAGCTGTAGAGTTTGATTAGGTCCCATTTGTCTATTTTGGCTTCTGTTGCCAATGCTTTTGGTGTTTTGGTCATGAAGTCCTTGCCTACTCCTATGTCCTGAATGGTTTTGCCTAGATTTTCTTCTAGGGTTTTTATGGTGTTAGGTCTTATGTTTAAGTCTTTAATCCATCTGGAGTTAATTTTAGTGTAAGGTGTCAGGAAGGGGTCCAGTTTCTGCTTTCTGCACATGGCTAGCCAGTTTTCCCAACACCATTTATTAAACAGGGAATCCTTTCCCCATTGCTTGTTTTTGTCAGGTTTATCAAAGATTGTATGATTGTAGATATGTTGTGTTGCCTCCAATGCCTCTGTTTTGTTCCATTGGTCTATATCTCTGTTTTGGTATCAGTACCTTGCTGTTTTGATTACTGTAGCCTTGTAGTGTAGTTTGAAATCCGGTAGTGTGATGCCCCCCGCTGTGTTCTTTTTACTTAGAATTGACTTGGCTATGCGGGCTCTCTTTTGGTTCCATATGAAGTTCATGGTGGTTTTTTCCAGTTCTGTGAAGAAAGTCGATGGTAGCTTGATGGGGATAGCGTTGATTCTGTAAATTACTTTGGGCAGTATAGCCATTTTCACGATACTAATTCTTCCTAACCATGAACATGGAATGTTTCTCCATCTGTTTGTGTCCTCTCTTATTTCGTTGAGCAGTGGTTTGTAGTTTTCCTTGAAGAGGTCCCTTACGTTCCTTGTGAGTTGTATTCCAAGGTATTTTATCCTTTTTGTAGCAATTGTGAATGGCAGTTCGTTCTTGATTTGGCTTTCTTTAAGTCTATTATTGGTGTATAGGAATGCTAGTGATTTTTGCACATTGATTTTATATCCTGAGACTTTGCTGAAGTTGCTTATCAGTTTCAGGAGTTTTTGGGCTGAGGCGAAAACTTCTAGGTATACCATTATGTCGTCTGCAAATAGAGACAATTTGGCTTCCACCTTTCCTATTTGAATACCCTTTATTTCTTTTTCTTGCCTGATTGCTCTGGCTAGAACTTCCAGTACTATACTGAATAGGAGTGGTGAAAGAGAGCCTCCTTGTCTAGTGCTGGATTTCAAAGGGAATGCTTCCAGTTTTTGCCCATTCAGTATGATATTGGCTGTTGGTTTGTCGTAAATAGCTTTTATTACTTTGAGATACGTTCCACTGATACCGAGTTTATTGAGGGTTTTTAGCATAAAGGGCTGTTGAATTTTGTCAAATGCCTTCTCTGCGTCAATTGAGATAATCATGTGGTTTTTGTTTTTGGTTCTGTTTATGTGGTGAATTACGTTTATAGACTTGTGTATGTTCAACCAGCCTTGTATCCCTGGGATGAATCCTACTTGATCATGATGGATAAGTTTTTTGATGTGCTGTTGCAATCGGCTTGCCAGTATTTTATTGAAGATTTTTGCATCTATGTTCATCATGGATATTGGCCTGAAGTTTTCTTTTCTTGTTGGGTCTCTGCTGGGTTTTGGTAACAGGATGATGTTGGTCTCATAAAATGATTTGGGAAGGATTCCCTCTTTTTGGATTATTTGGAATCGTTTCAGAAGGAATGGTACCAGCTCCTCTTTGTGTGTCTTGTAGAATTCGGCTATGAGCCCATCTGGACCTGGACTTTTTTTGTGTGGTAGGCTCTTAATTGCTGCCTCGACTTCAGACCTTGTTATTGGTGTATTCACAGTTTCGGCTTCCTCCTGGTTTAGGCTTGGGAGGACACAAGTGTCCAGGAATTTATCCATTTCTTCCAGGTTTACTAGTTTATGTGCATAGAGTTGTTTGTAATATTCTCTGATGATGGTTTGAATTTCTGTGGAATCTGTGGTGATTTCCCCTTTATCGTTTTTTACTGCATCTATTTGGTTGTTCTCTCTTTTCTATCATTCTGGCTAGTGGTCTGTCTATTTTGTTGATCTTTTCAAAAAACCAGCTCTTGGATTTATTGATTTTTTGAAGGGTTTTTCGTGTCTCTATCTCCTTCAGTTCTGCTCTGATCTTAGTTATTTCTTGTCTTCTTACTCTGGTAATAGAACTAGGTCTCATGGAAACTTGATTTTGGCATTTTTATAGCTATACAGATATTGTCATGATACCTGGAAATATTGTTTGTCTTAAAAAAAAAGGGGGTTTTGTCTAAAGAAAAAAAGTGTTTTGACACTGATCGATTGGCAGTTTTATCTTGGAGAGAAGAATTCAAGAGTCTTTAAAGGTAACAACACTTTTAAGGCCAGATATTGATGAAGGGTAACCAGTTTGACTCTGGACTGAGTTTTTTCTTTCTTTATTTGGAAGATTTTAGTTAAGAGCTCTAGGCTATTGGGCATTAAGACGAGTTCTTTTAACAAACATAACAGAACTTATGTATTTGAAAGACTGCTCTCTAGTCCCTAAGGAAAATAGACAATGTATTTTTTTTCTCTTTTTCTCTTTTCTCTTCAACTTTTAAGTTCAGTGGTACATGTGCAGGAATGTGCAGTTTTGTTACATAGATAAATATATACCATGGTGGTTTGCCACACAGATCATCCCATCACCTCGGTATTAAGCCCAGCATACATTAGCTATTCTTCCTGATGCTCTCCCTTCCCACACCCGACCCCTGACAGGTCCCAGTATGTGTTGTTCCCACCATGTATCCATGTGTTGTCATTACTCAGCTCCCATTTATAAGTGAGAACATGCAGTGTTTTGTTTTCTGTTCCTGCATGAGTTTGATGAAGATAATGGCTTCCAATTCCATCCATGTTCCTGCAAAAGACATGATCTCATTCCTTTTTATGACTGCATAGTATTCCATGGTATGTATGTACCACATTTTTTTTATCTGGGCAATCATTGATGGGCGTTTAGATGGATTCCATGTCTTTGTTACGGTGAATAGTGCTGCAGTCAACATACATGTCCATGTGTCTTTATAATAGAATGACATATTCCTCTGGGTATATACCCAGTAATGGGATTGCCGGGTTAAATTTTATTTATTTTAAATTTTATTTCTGCCTCTAGGTCTTTGAGGAATTGCCACACTGTCTTCCACAGTGATTGAACTAATTTGTACTCCCACCAACAGTGTAAAAACGTTCCTTTTTCTCCACAACCTCACCAGCATGTGTTTTTTGACGTTTTAGTAATAGCCATTCTGACTGGCATCCAATTGCTTCTCATTGTGGTTTTGATTTGCATTTCTTTAATAATCAGTGATGTTGAGCTTTTTTTCATATGTTTGTTGGCCACATATATGTCATCTTTTGAGAATTGTCTGTTTATGTCCTTTGCCCACTTTTTAAATGGGATTTTTTTTCTTTTAAATTTGTTTTAATTTCTTGTAGACTCTGGATATTAACTACAGTTATATTAATCAGATGGATAGATTGCAAAATTTTTCTCCAATTGTATAGGTTGTCTGTTCACTCTGATTATAGTTTATTTTGACGTACAGAAGCTTTTTAGTTAAATCTCATTCATCAGTTTTTGTTTGGGTTGCACTTGCTTTTGGTGTTTTCGTCATGAAATCTTTGCTCATACCTATATCCTGAATGTTACTGCCTAGATTTTCTTCTAGGGTGTTTATAGTTTTGGGTTTTATATTTAAGTCTTTAATCTATCTTAAGTTAATTTCTTTATGTGATGTAAGGAAGGGGTCCAATTTCAATTTCCTGCATATGACTGGCCAGTTCTTCCAGCACCATTTATTAAATAGGAAGTCCTTTTCTCATTGCTTGTTTTTGTCAGGTTTGTTGAAGTTCAGATGGTTGTGTTATGGGATCTTTGGGGTTTCAATTTTTGGACACCTCTGTGGCCAGTGTTCCCTTTGCCTGAGTTCTTGTCCTGCATGCAGGAAGAATGAGGTAGAATGAGGTATGCAGAAAAATGAAGGGTGAAGAAGATGAACAGGAGCTTTATTTAGTGTCAGAACCACTCAGAGGAGACCTGTACGTGTAGCTCCCCTCTGTAGGCAGGCAGGCCATCCATTGAGTGTTCATCTGTTATCAGAGAGGAGGCCCTGGAGAGGGTAGTTCCTCTTTGCAGGTAGGTCATTTGGGGGTCTCTGCAGGTCTCTGAAACTCTCAGCAGAGAGGGTAGGTCCTCTCTGCAGTTGGCCATCCTGTTCGGTTGTCTGCTCAGCTCTGGCTGACTCTGGGGCTTTTATGTGTCTCAGAGGGGAGGAAGTGGGTGCAGATTGGCCCATGGGCGGGCCTGGAAAAGGTACCAGTTTCCACTCAGGTCTGTGGGACTGGCAGCCCAGCCCCCAGCCCACAGGCCCTCGTTGGCCTGAAGGAGGGAACTTAACAGGGATCCACCTCCTTCCACCTGGGACTCTGTCTGCCTCCTGCTGCTGTTCATGGCACTCAGGCTCCGCCAGACTTTGCTCTATGATTTTAGGGGTTGCAGACAGCAGGGAGAAGCCAGGCAGTAGGGGCAGGCACATCCTGGTTGGTATGGTGTGGCTCCTGCCTGCTCCCAGCTCCCCAAGAGCACAGGGAGGCTCTACTTGGATGGCTGCAGCCCCACCCAGGAGGGCAGGGTTCCTGCCTGCTCCTTGGAGCATACAGCCCCAGCCACACCTCCCCACTGCACAAGTGATGTCAGGCCAACTGATGCAGCTGCCACCATCAATTATAGGTGTGTGGTCTTATTTCTGAGTTCTCTATTCTGTTCCATTGGACTATGTGTCTGTTCTTGTACCAGTGTTGTGCTCTTTTGGTTATGCTAGCCTTGTAGTATAGTTTGAAGTTGGGTAGCGTAATGTCTCAGCTTTGTTCTTTTTGCTTAAGATTGTCACACTTACTGATTTGCCTATGTTGAACCAACCTTGCATCCCAGGGATGAAACCAACTTGATCATGGTGGATAAGCTTTCTGATTGTGCTGCTGGATTTGGTTTGCCAGCATTTTATTGAGGATTTTTGCATCAATGTTCATCAAGGATATTGGCCTGAAGTTTTCTTTTTTTGTTATATCTCTGCAAGGTTTAGGTATCAGGATGATGCTGGCCTCATAGAATGAGTTAGCGAGGAGTCCTTCAGTTTCAGTATTTTAGAATAGTTTCAGTAGGAATAGTATCAGCTCTTCTTTGTACCGCTGGTAGAATTCAGCTGTGAATCCATCTGGTCCTGAGCTTTTTTTGGTGGGTAGGCTATTTATTACTGCCTCAATTTCAGAACTCATTATTGGTCTATTCAGTGATTCAGTTTCTTCCTGGTTCAGTCTCAGGAGGGTGTATGTTTGACCATGTATTTATGCAAATGATACAACATTTGTTTAGCATCTTTGGAGCTCCTTTTTCTAACATTGCCTTCAGTTCTTTTAAATATTTCCAAGGGTAGCAAATCTTCCTTTGAAGGTGAATTTGATTTTTGAAAATAGCCAAAAATAATTTGTATCCATAGTCACTGAATATTAATTAATCAATCCCAAACATCTTGATTGAGTGTCTTTTATGTCTCAACCCCTAAGGAAAAAAGAATGAAATAATCAGTTTCTGCTTTCAGAGTGTGGGGGAATGGTTGATACACAAAACTGGTGCAGATGGCACATCAAAAGTCTAAGGGATTTATCAGGGAGATGTAGAACAGAGCAGGGGCTCTCAGCCATGGAGAATCATTCACAAAATTAATAATTTTAGTAAAGGAAAGGCAGTAAAAATAAGCTTGTCTATAAGTTAGTGAAATGACTTTCTTTTTATAAATTGTGAACTGGCTTAAACACGATTTCAAAGCAGATATTCTGAAAATGCTATAAGTTGTGGGGTATCATAGAACTTCTCTCAAGATGACTATTTGAAGAGAACACAGTTAAAAATATATATTCTGGGTTACAGAGTGGAGAGAATGAGGAGGCTGCGTCTGGCTCCCGCTCTCACAGCCATTGCAGTACATTGAGCTCCATAGAGACAGCGCCGGGGCAAATGAGAGCCGGATGGGCACTGGGCGACTCTGTGCCTCGCTGAGGAAAAATAACTAAACATGGGCAAAGGAGATCCTAAGAAGCCGAGAGGCAAAATGTCATCATATGCATTTTTTGTGCAAACTTGTCGGGAGGAGCATAAGAAGAAGCACCCAGATGCTTCAGTCAACTTCTCAGAGTTTTCCAAGAAGTGCTCAGAGAGGTGGAAGACCATGTCTGCTAAAGAGAAAGGAAAATTTGAAGATATGGCAAAGGCGGATAAGGCCCGTTATAAGAAGGAAATGAAAACCTATATTCCTCCTAAAGGGGAGACAAAAAAGAAGTTCAAGGATCCCAATGCACCCAAGAGGCCTCCTTCGGCCTTTTTCCTGTTCTGCTCTGAGTATCGCCCAAAAATTAAAGGAGAACATCCTGGCCTGTCCATTGGTGATGTTGCGAAGAAACTGGGAGAGATATGGAATAACACTGCTGCAGATGACAAGCAGCATTATGAAAAGAAGGCTGCGAAGCTGAAGGAAAAATATGAAAAGGATATTGCTGCATATCGAGCTAAAGGAAAGCCTGATGCAGCCAAAAAGGGAGTTGTCAAGGCTGAAAAAAGCAAGAAAAAGAAGGAAGAGGAGGAAGATGAGGAAGATGAAGAGGATGAGGAGGAAGAGGAAGATGAAAAAGATGAAGATGAAGAAGATGATGATGATGAATAAGTTGGTTCTAGCGCAGTTTTGTTTTCTTGTCTATAAAGCATTTAACCCCCCTGTACACAACTCACTCCTTTAAAGAAAAAAATTGAAATGTAAGGCTGTGTAAGATTTGTTTTTAAACTGTACAGTGTCTTTTTTTGTATAGTTAACACACTACCGAATGTGTCTTTAGATAGCCCTGTCCTGGTGGTATTTTCAATAGCCACTAACCTTGCCTGGTACAGTATGGGGGTTGTAAATTGGCATGGAAATTTAAAGCAGGTTCTTGTTGGTGCACAGCACAAATTAGTTATATATAGGGATGGTAGTTTTTTCATCTTCAGTTGTCTCTGATGCAGTTTATACGAAATAATTGTTGTTCTGTTAACTGAATACCACTCTGTAATTGCAAAAAAAAAAAAAGTTGCAGCTGTTTTGTTGACATTCTGAATGCTTCTAAGTAAATACAATTTTTTTTATTAGTATTGTTGTCCTTTTCATAGGTCTGAAATTTTTCTTCTTGAGGGGAAGCTAGTCTTTTTGCTTTTGCCCATTTTGAATCACATGAATTATTACAGTGTTTATCCTTTCATATAGTTAGCTAATAAAAAGCTTTTGTCTGCACACCCTGCATATCATAATGGGGGTAAAGAAGTTGAGATAGTTTTCATCCATAATTAAAAATCCAAAATCTTGATCAGTTAAGAAATTTCACATAGCCCACTTATATTTACAAACTGAAGAGTAATTGATCTACTCACAGCATGGGACTATTAGAATCAAACATTTTGAAAGTCTGTCCTTGAAGGACTAATAGAAAAGTATGTTCTAACTTTTACATGAGGACTCTATTCTTTAACTCCCATTACCATGTAATGGCAGTTATATTTTGCAGTTCCCATGTTAAAGAAGACCTGAGAATGTATCCCCCAAAGCGTGAGCTTAAAATACAAGACTGCCATATTAAATTTTTTGTTGATGTTAGTCTCGGTGAAGACTATGAAAATGCTGGCTATAGATGTGTTTTCCCATTAAATATGGACTGCTCAGGAAACGAGACTTTCCATTACAAGATTTTTAATTCATTGGGCCAGCTTTTAAAATGAAGATACCACATTCAGAATAGGGTATATTTTCCTATATTATGGTTTGCCCCCTTAAATCCAAGTAGATAGGAGGAAAGAAGACAAACTTTACCTCTGAGTATGAATTATTCAATTTATTCGGATGATTTTTCTTTAAAACCCAAATTCATTCATTAGTCATGTTTATCTGCTTACCAGTTTAGGGAACAATTTGGCAATTTTGCGGTTTTTGAGATTATCGTTTTCTTACAGTACCAGTATTTTAAAATAGCGTTCTTGTAATTTTACACACTTTTGTGATGGAGTGCTGTTTTGTTATATAATTTTGACTTAAATTATTTACATTTGCATCTGTTTATGTAATTTCAGGAGGAATACTGAACATCTGAGTCCTGGATGATACTAATAAACTAATAATTGCAGAGGTTTAAAATATATATATATATATATATTCTGTTGTGTTGGCCAAAAAAGAAATACTTTTATTAGCTTATTTATTTTTAATTTTATTATACCTATATGTACATATATGTATTTATATATGTTTCTGAGATGGAGTCTTGCTCTGTTGCCCAGGCTGGAATGCAGTGGCACCATCTTGGCTCACTGCAGCCTCTACTTCCTGGGCTCAAGCAATTCTCCTGTCTCAGCCTCCTGAGTAGCTGAGACTACGGGTGCCCGCCACCCCGCCTGGCTAATTTTCACATTTTTAATAGAGACAGGGTTTCACCATGTTGGCCAGGCTGGTCTTGAACTCCCGACCTCAAGTGATCCAACTGCCTCGGCTTCTCAAAGTGTTGGTATTACAGGCATGAGCCACTTCATCCAGTTTATTTTATAGACTTAAATTGAATTCTCTATTTTTACCTTTAGATATTCTCAGAAAGTATTCACCATGGAAAATTAATATAGATTTTGTTCATTTTTTCCTACTTCTCCTAGATGCCTCTATAATCTCCTTTAAAGAAAAATCTGGGCTAAAGAAGGCAAGGGTGTCCTCTCACACAAATATGAGGGTGGGGGGGAAGAGGTATTAATAGTAAAATTGAAGAATATGTTGAGCTGATTGCTCTCAGAGACTGAGTAGGTAAAACTAGATAACTTCTTTTCCTAGAGGTATTAAAGATGTTAAATGATAGAAACTGACCTCCAGAATGAAAAGACAAATTATTGAGGATTTTTTTAAGGGCAGCAGAAAGTAGATGATAGATAGGGTGAACTCATAATTTGCTATTTAAACCAGGATAATAATGAATAAAAGGAGCGCTAGTGATCATTTCACCGTAAAACAAGTGTTTACTAGGATGGGCAGACTGGTGAAGATAGGTACCATAGGGATGGGGATTCTAGAAAACAATCTAAGGCGCACATTCACAGGGGTTGCTGTTTTAAAGTAGTTGTGGCACACTCATAACAAAGGCTACTTTTATGCATCCATATGAGTTTGTATTTTACTTTGCAACTGAGCAGAGACCTTACAGCATATTAAATGTGAATTTTGGAAATTGATTTTTAAGTTTCATGTATCATATCTTTCAGAAAGTAGTGTATATTCATTGCCATTTCTACCTTGTTGGTTAAGGAATAGGCCAAGCTGCTGTAAAAACAAAGAGCCCTGCTGGGCGCAGTGGCTCATGCCACTGATAGGAGACTCTGTCTCTACAAAAATAAAAATAAAAATTAGCCAAGCATGGTGGTATGTGCCTATAGTCTTAGCTACTTGGGAGGCTGAGGTGGGAGGAACACTTGAGCCCAGGAGTTTGAGGCTGCATTGAGCTATGATCACATGCCATTGCATTCCAGCCTAGGTGATACAGCAAGACACTGTCTCTTAACAAGGAAGGGAGGGACGGAGGGAGGGACCTCAACACATTGGGACAAATTAGTAAGATTAAAGTTCATTTCTCTCTTGTGTAGCAGTTTAGAGGAAGAACCATTTCTTGTTAATCAGGGGTCAAAGAACATCTGTGAATTGGAATGGTTAGACTCACCAAACCTATAGTGTATTCATGAGCATATATTGCTGGATTTTCCTGAAAATTCTAATGTTTGCCTTTTTGACTACTTAGAATTTTTACTTAAAAGCATATCTACATTCTGTTATACTGTGAGGCTTTGCAACAGAGAAATACAAAAACTTGTTACTTTGTTTAGAAATAGGAACTTATCTTGATATTGACTGAGTTTTAATCTAATTCTAAGTAAAAAATGTCATCTTACTGAGGGAGAAAACATTTTATTTAGAGTTTGTTCTAATTCTTTTGTAACTACTTAACATATGTGAATTATTTATTCCTCTTTGTTCTCATTGAAATTAAATAAATATGGCTGGGCGCAGTGGCTCACACCTGTAATCCTAGCACTTTGGGAAGCCAAGGTGGGTGGATCACCTGAGGTTAGAAGTTCAAGACCAGCCTGGCCATCACGGTGAAACCCCATCTTTAAAAAAAAGAAATTATATAAATAAATATATACACATACGTATATATCTTTATGACATTATATTAATATTTTGTCACCCTATCCCATTAGATTGAAGTCAGGAACCCTTCTTGTTATTTTTGAAACCACTTTAGTATCTGGAATATGATAAATAGGTAATAAATAGATGTCAGTGAAGAACTGTTAATCTCATTTAATTATATTCCTTACTAAAATAAGACAGTTCTGGAGTTTATAATTTTACCTAAGTGTAGTGGATGAATTGCTTGTATTTTGTAATATTAAATAGGTTGAGTATGAATATTTAAATGTATAGGGTGCTTATTACATATAATACATAGAAAATTTAAAGGATAGGATTAGAATATCATGTAATTAAACTCATGAAAAAGATCAGTGGGAACTAGCCAGCAATAAGGTGGGTGGGAGTGGGATTAAATGGACCATACAGATAGAAGAATAGAATGTACAAAAACATGACAGTATGGCCATTTGTAGAAATACATATGATTTTTTTGTGGTTGGAGTGGAGAGTGTATGTCAGAGTAGGGGCATTATAGGAGATGAGGTTAAAGAGCCTAGATCACGAAGAGCCTTATGTGATACCAGTTTGAATTTTGTCCTGAAAACCATGAGGAATATTGAAGATTTGTCCTGAAAACCATGAAGAATATTGAAGATTTGCACATCTGAAGCTGTATTGAAGGGTGCGGGGTAGGGAGGTGGGGAGCAGAGCTGGATATTCTTAGTTGCTTAATTAGGGGAAGTGGGAAGGATGGTAATTGAGAAGGAAGGGTCTAGAATATGGCTTCAGAGTTACGAATTTAGGCATCTGGGTGGATAGTGGTTCCCATACCCTGAGATAAAGAATACTAGGACCAGTTTAAGTGGTGGGAGTGGGTGGTGAACATCTTGAGTTTGAGGAAAATAATCACCCCTTTGTATCTGGAAGTTCTGCATCTGCAGATTCAACCAACTCTGGATTGAAAATATCTGGAAAAACCCCAATAAAAATAATAATATTGTAATAAAAAATAGTGACTGGGCACAGTGGCTCACGCCTCTAATCCCAGCACTTTGGGAGTCCGAGGCAGGCCGATCACCTGAGGTCGAGAATTCGAGACCAGCCTGACCAACATGGAGAAACCCTGTCTCTACTAAAAATGAAAAATTAGCCGGGCATGGTGGTGTATGCCTGTAATCCCAGCTACTTGGGAGTCTGAAGCAGGAGAATCACTTGAACCTGGGAGGCAGAGGTTGCCGTGAGCCATGATCATGCCATTGCACTCCAGTCTGGGCAACAAGATCGAAACTCTGTCTCAAAAAAAAAAAAAATAGTATAACAGCAATTAGTAGGTATTCCAAGTAATCTAAAGATGATTTAAAGTATATGGGAGTATGCACATAGCTTATATGCAAACAGTATGCCATGTTATAACAGGGACTTGGGCATCTGTGGATTTTGGTTTCTGTAGGGGTCCTGGAATCAATCCCCGGTGGATACCAAGAGATGACTATATATAAAACAAACAAAGGAAAGTCCCAAGATGAATAGATACATGTGTTACTCAGCAAGGAGATCGAGGCTGGAGAAAGAAAAAAATGATAGTGACCATTTATTGAGACTTTGCTTAAATACATCAGGTTCTGTGGCAGAAACTTTATATATGTCATTTAGTACTTATGAATTATTATTATTCTCATTTTATAGATTAAGAAACCAATCCAAGATTACACAGTTAGTAAGTAGCAGAGTCACTTGTAGTCTCTAAAGCTGTATTGAAGCCATGAGGATATGAATGAGATCACTTATGGAGAATGTAACATGAGACAAGTGGGAGAACTAAAAGGTGGCTAAGGTATGAAATGGGAGAGGCCTAAAGATGGACTTTTGGGGAATGGGACATTTGGGAGGCTAATGAAGGAAAATACTGCAAAATAAGACCGAAAAAGAACATCAAGAACAATGTTAACTCAAAATGTGTCTCCCAACTCAATTTGTCATGCAAGATAGTTCTTTAAAAGGAATGGAAGGGTTCTGTGAACCGCATCTTGTAGAGTCACAATACACCTCAGTATACTGAAGATCTGAGAAATCTGTAGTAAAGAAAAATACTTAACTTTAATACTACAGTTCCCAGAACTATTTGATCATGAACTCTTGTCACAGTCTCATTCCTGCTATAACAAAATACCACAGAATGGATAATTTAGAAATAATGGAAATTTATTTCTCACAGTTCTGGAGGCTGGGAAGTCCAAGACAAGGTGCCAGCAGATTTGGTGTCTGGTGAAAGCCTTCTTGTTACATCCTCATGTAGCAGAAGGAACAAATGAGGTGTCCTCAAATAGCAAAAGGGAAAAAAGGGTGAACAGTTATCTGGCACTTCCTTTTTTTTTGAGATGGAGTTTTGCTCTCATTGCCCGGGCTGGAGTGCAGTGGTGCAGCCTTGGCTCACTGCAACCTCCGCCTCCCAGGTTCAAGCAATTCTCCTGCCTCAGCCTCCTGAGTAATTGGGATTATAGGCATGTGCCACCATGCCTGGCTAGTTTTGTATTTTTAGCAGAGAGGGGGTTTCTCCATGTTGGTCAATCTGGGTCTCAAACTCCCAACCTCAGATGATCTGCCTGCCTTGGCCTCCCAAAGTGCTGGGATTTCAGGAGTGAGCCACCACACCCGGCTATCTGGCACTTCTTGTATAAGGCCATTAATTACATTCATGAGGGCTCTGGCCTCTGACTTAATCACTTCTTGAAGGCCCCACCTCTTAATACTATCATGTTAGTGATTAAGTTTCAGCATATGAATTTTAGGGGGATGCATTCAGCCTATAGCAATTCTCCCCCACCTTTTTTTTGGCCTAAATTCCATTGACATTGACATTCCAGGACTAGATACTCTAGTTGGGATGAAATTCAGGTGAGTGTAGCATCACAGACTCTAAGCAAAGAGGGAGTTTCAGGAAGGAAGTGTGCACTGTTGGGTCAGATATATTGGGAAGGTCAAGAGAAGGAAGAGTAGAAACTCCATTGACTTTGGCAATTAGGAGGATATTAGTGATTTTTGTAAGATCAGCTTTAGTGGAGTGGGTGGTTAGAAGACCAGTAGCAGCAGGTTAGAAGGTAAATGAGTGGTAAGGAAAGGAAGGTAGCAAGTAGAGACTTCTTTTAAAACCTTGTCTCAGAAGGAAAGGAGAAGTAGCTAGAGGGAAACTTAAGGTGAGAGAAGGGCTGTTTTGGGTTATTTGGAAGATACTTTAGAGTATTTTTCTGCTGAGGGGAAGGATCATTAGGAAAGAAACGGGTACAGGAAGAGGGAGTGATTCATGGAGAAAGATTGTGGAGAAAATGGGAGGGGAGAGGTTCCAGAGGGCAGAGAGATTTGAAAGGTTGAATAGTATTCATTGAGCTCTAGTACAGAAATGCCCTTAGGAACTTCTTTTCCTAGTAGAATTGTTATGTTTTTTGTTTTCATGTTTAGGTCTACTTTTTATTTTATTTTAATTTACAAAAAAATTTTTAAGCTAGTCAGTCATGGTCATTGGGGGAGACAATGTTAATAAGCTTAACAGTGACCCACAAACTTCAGACCAACTTGGATCTACTTTGTATAGCTTTACTGAATCTTCCTCTTCATTTTCAGTGGTGGCTGTTCACATTCTGTACTGCCATTGTGCCTTCCTGTAGCAGCTCTTTACTTTTACTTTTACTTTACTGCTTCATATCTGTTTCCAACTAGAAAACCAGACTTTTCAGGAATTAAGAGTAAATAACCTGAAAGTCTAAAAACACCACCTTCATCTACACCAGGGAAGCAGTTTACAAATTTTGGGGTATCTTTTCTGTACTTAGAATTCCTTTTATAGGTGAGGTGGGGGTAGGGGCTGCTTTGGAAACTTTTAGATGTTTTAAATTTATATGTATTTACTATTTAAAATGTCTGCTATTTGCTAGGTGCTGTGGCACATTCTGTAGGTCTGTAGTCCCTAGCTACTTGGGAGACTAAGGCAGGAGGATTGTTGGAGCCCAAGGAGGTCAAGGCCAACTTGGGCAACAGAACAAGACCTTATCTCTCTTTTTTTTTTTTGAGATGGAGTTTCGCTCTTGTTACCCAGGCCGGAGTGCAATGGCGCAGTCTCGGCTGACTGCAACCTCCACCCCCTGAGTTCAAGCAGTTCTCCTACCTCAGCCTCCCGAGTAGCTGGGACTATAGGCACGCGCCACCGTGCCCAGCTAATTTTTGTATTTTTAGTAGAGACGGGGTTTCACCTTGTTGACCAGGATGGTCTCGATCTCTTGACCTCGTGATCCACCCACCTCGGCCTCCCAAAGTGCTGGGATTATAGGTGTGAGCCACTGCGCCCAGCCCAACCTTATCTCTTTAAAAAAAAAAAAAAAAGAAAGAAAAGAAAAGTTTACTGTTACTTCATTTGTGTACTTTTTAAATTCTAAAAGCCATTTTCCTAATTTTATAAAACTTCTTAGTGGTAGATATCTTCAGCTATATATTGTTCATACAAAATCTCTTCAGTTTGAAGATGGATTTTAACTAGAATCTATAAAGTTAATGGGCTGGTCAGAACATAAGATTCTGAATTATAACCATAAAATGTGTAAGATTAACTATTCTTAGTGGTACCAGGTATTCATGGTGTGGTCTGTTGGTAGACTTTTGATTTATAGTGGGTCACTATATAATGATACAGTTCTGCTCTGTAATTTTAGCTAATTATGTTTCTTTTGTCTATAATTGAATAGCCCTTATGGTTAAATGAGAAGTCTGGACATTCTGCACTTACCTTTGGTCTGCTCTTCACAAGTCAGAAGTTTGAAGGCTATTTTGTTTTCTTTTTTTATTACTAGGACATAATGTTCAACATTTTAGAATTTAGAATTTATTTAGGGCTCTTGAGCTGCTTACTCAAGCCTGCTTTCACTCTGTGGAGTGTACTTTCATTTCAATAAATCTGTGCTTTTGTTGTTTCATTCTTTCATTGCTTCAAAAAAAAGAATTTATTTAGAAGTGAAGGCTAAATCTGGTTGGTTTTGTCTAGATAACATTGCAGAGAAATATTTGTATTAAATGTGGTTGCTAATTGCCTGTACTAGATTGATGTGGGAACTTAAGCAGAGCAGATATGTGGGTTTCATCTCTGTCCCACTCAATTTCTGTTGATATAGTTAGGATTGTGTGTTTTTAACAGGCTCTTGGGTGATTCTGGTAAGCACTAACATATGAAAAGTACTGGTGCAGGGATTCCAGCCTATGATTAGGCCTGATCCAGGCTGGTCCTTACACTGACAATAGCAAAAGTGTCCATAGTTAGAACCTATATCAGAGGAGTATATGTCCAGGTGCTTCTCAGAAGATGATCTTTTAAAGATTTTTTTAGACTTCTTATTTTTTAACAGCTTTAGTGAAATATAATTCAAATACTATACAGTGAAAACACTGGTTTTGGTATATTCACAGATATATGCACCCATCATCACAATCAATTTTTGAATATTTTCATCACCTCAGAAAGAAACCCCTTTATCTATAACCACTCTATCTCCCCCAAACTTCTGCCCAGTCCTAAACAAACACTAATCTCTATCTCTATATAAATTACCTATTCTAGACTTGCCTATGAATGGGATCATATGTGGTCTTTGTGATTGGCTTCTTTCAGTTAGCATATGTTTTCAAGGCTTATCTATGCCATAGCCTGTGTTAGCACTTCATTCCTTTTTATGGCCAAATAATAATAGTGTTTTATCCTTTCATCCACTGAAGACATTTAGGTTGTTTCCATCTTTTGGCTATTATCAATGATGCTGTACACATCTGTGTACAAATTTCTGTATGGACATATGTTTTCATTTCTCTTGGGTATGTACCTAGGAGTGGGATTGCTAGAGCATATGATAACTATGTTGATTGGAGAACTGTCAGATTGTTTTCCAAAGCAGCTGCACCATTTTACATTCCCACCAGCAGTATATGAGGGCTCTGATTGCTCCACATCCTCATCAATACTTGTTGTTACCTGACTTCTGATTCTTGCCATTCTTATGAATGTGAAGTATTATCTCATTGCAGTTTGCGTTTGCATTTACCTGATGGCTAATGATGTTGAACATCTTTTCATGTGCTTACTGGCCACTTGTATATCTTCCTCACATGAGAAATATCTATTCAGATCCTTTGCCCATTTTTTTTTTTTAATTTTAAGAATTTTTTAGAGACCGAGGGTCTTGCTGTGTTGCCCAGCTGGGGTGTAGTGAAACAACCGCAGCTCACTGCAACCTGACACTCCAGGGCTCAAGCCATCCTCCTGCCTCAGTACTGGTGTCTGATCTCATACCTGGCTGATTTTTTTTTTTTGGTAGAGATGGGGCCTCACTGTGTTGCCCAGGCTGGCCTTTGCTGATTTTTATTTATTTATTTATTTATTTATTTATTTATTTATTTATTTATTTATTTATTTTTGAGACGGAGTTTCGCACTTGTTACCCAGGCTGGAGTGCAATGGCGCGATCTCGGCTCACAGCAACCTCAGCCTCCTGGGTTCAGGCAATTCTCTTGCCTCAGCCTCCCAAGTAGCTGGGATTACAGGCATGCGCCATCATGCCCAGCTAATTTTTTGTATTTTTAGTAGAGATGGGGTTTCTCCATGTTGACCAGAGTGGTCTCGATCTCTTGACCTTGTGATCCACCCGCCTCGGCCTCCCAAAGTGCTGGGATTACAGGCGTGAGCCACCGCACCCGGCCCCTTTGCTGATTTTTAAATTAGGCTTTTGTCTTTTTATTATTGAGTTGTAAGAGTTCTTTATATATTCCAGATATAAGTCCCATGTCAGACATGTGATTTGAAAATATTTTATTTATCCCATTCTGTGGATTGTCTTTTTACTTTCTTTATGCTGTCCTTTGAAGCACAAAAGCTTTAAATTTGATGAAGTTCAGTGTACCTATTTTTTTGTTGTTGTTCATGCTTTTGTTGTCATATCTAAGAATTCTTTGGCAAATCCTACATCATGAAGATTTACCTCTATGTTCTCTTCTTCTTTACTCATATGTTTGTTTGTTTTGAGACAGTCTCTCTCTTGTCATCCAGGCTGGAGTGCAGTGGTACGATCTCTCAGCTCCCTGCCACCTCCGCCTCCCAGGTTTAAGCAATTCTTCTGCCTCAGCCTCCTGAGTAGCTAGGATTACAGGCATGTGTCACTATGCCCAGCTAATTTTTGTATTTTAGTAGAGATGGCGTTTTACCATGTTGGCCAGGCTGGTCTCGAACTACTGACCTCAAATGATCCGCCTGCCTTGGCCTCTCAAAGTGCTGGGATTACAGGAGTAAGCCACCTTGGTCAGACTCTTCTGACAGTTTTATGGTTTTTCTCTTACAGGGTCTTACTCAGTCCCCAAGGCCGGAACACAGTGGCATTGATCACGGCTCACTGCAGCCTCGACCTCCTGGGCTCAGCCTCCTGAGTAGCTGGGACTACAGGCATGAGCAACTATGCCTGGTTAATTTTTAAATTTTTTTGTAAAAATGGGGTCTCACTACATTGTCCACTACTTTGGGGCCACCTATTTTACTTAATAATACCCCTATAGAGGATATTTTGTCTCAAACTCCTGGGCTTAAGTGATCCTCTTGTCTTGACCTCTCAAAATGCTGGGATTGCAGTCATGAGTCACCACACCTGGCCTCAGCATAGTTTCTTTCATGATCTTCACATAATACTAATCTGTAAAAATGATACTGTGTTTTGTAAGGTCATCTTATTTTTTATAAAAGATAAGGAAATGTTTCCTTTACATTAAATTACATTAAAAAGAGGCTGAAAGCACTTATTTCTTTTCTAAAATTAGCATTTAATAATAGTATTTCCTAACCTGAACTGCAGAAGACCATTTAAAAGTAGGTCTATTCCCTGTGCTTTGATGACCAGAGGTTTCTTCTCTTCAAAGAGAAAGAGGTAAGAACAACCAACATTGGCTTACTCTATACCAGGCACTGTTCTGAGCTCTTTACTGATATGATCTGATTGAGTCCTGGCAACTACCCTCTGAAGATGTATACTATTACCATCCCCATTTTACAGATGAGGAAATTGAGGCACACATAAGGGGTAGGACAGATTAGAACCCAGGCAATCCAACTTCAGAGCCCATTGTCTTAACAGCACATACCAAAGATTGGCCTGTCTTATTCTTCTTTGTCTTAAACATCAGTTTTGAATTCCATGTTATTTTTGGTGGGTCTAGGAAATAGGACCTAGGAAATACACCTAAAGTACTCTGTTTTGTTTTTGTTTATTCCTGAGCTTTAGCTCAAGTTTATCCTCTATTAATCATGAAATAATTTTATAATTACAATATCTAAGATGTACAAAACTTTCCATGCCTTCTCCAAGTTTTTTTTAATTGTGTTTTATGCTAATAGCTTGCTTTTATAACACTAATTAATTGCTGATCCCAGGTATTTTTTTTTTCTTTAAATGGAGTCTCACTCTGTCGCCCAGACTGGAGTGCAGTGGTGCAATCATGGCTCACTGCAACCTCCACCCCTTGAGTTCAGAGATGCTCCTGCCTCAGCCTCCCCAGTAGCTGAGATTGCAGGCACCTGCCGCCATGCCTGGCTAATTATTTTGTATTTTTAGCAGAGATGGGGTTTCAACATCTTGGCCAGGCTGATCTTGAACTCCTGACCTCATGATCCACCCGCCTCATCCTCCCAAAGTGCTGGGATTACAGGCGTGAGCCATCGTGCCTGGATGATCCCAGGTATTGTTAACAAAATATCCTCTATAGGGATATTATTAAGTAAAATAGGTGGCCCCAAAGTAGTATAAGCTGCATGATGTTGAAGAAATTACATTGGCTGGAAAGGAAAGTCATTCATCTGGCTTTGCTACCACTTAACTCTGGCTCTGGTGAATCTTTTCATCTCTCTAGTCTGGTTTTCTTATCTGAGAAAAAAAAATCTTTAATCTCTAAGGTCCTGTCCAGCTTTAGCACTTAAAGATACTATATACTCTTGGTAAAATGTCTTCAGAACTGTGTAATAGAGGTCAAAGGAGTACTATAATTGGTGATTAACATTCAGCTCCTTGTTACTTATGCAACTTTCTGTAGCAGGCTTGAATTTCTCCCCCCAAAATGGGTTTTCTATTACATCATCAGGCTGCAAATTTTCTAAACTTTTGTGCTCTGCTTCTTCTTGAACACTTTGCCACCTAGAAATTTCTTCCACCAGATACCCTGAATCACCTCTCTCAAGTTCAAAGTTCCACATACCTTTAGGGCAGGAGCAAAATGCCACCAGTCTCTTTGCTAAAACATAGCAAGAGTCACCTTTGCCCCAGTTCCCAAGTTCCTCATCTCCATCTGAGAATACCTCAGCCTGGACCTTATTGTCTTATCACTATCAGCATTTTGGTCAAAGCCATTCAACAAGTCTCTATGAAGTTACAAACTTTCCCACATTTTTCTGTCTTCTGAGCCCTCCAAGTCTCTAGGAAGTTCCACATTTTCCTGTCTTCTTTTGGGTCCTCCAAACTGTTCCAACCTCTGCCTGTTACTCAGTTCCAAAGTTGCTTTCACATTTTCAGGTATCTTTATAGCAGTGTCCCAATACCTGGTACCAATTTACTGTATTAGTTTGTTCTCGCATTGCTACTAAAAACATACTCAAGGGTAATTTATAAAGGAAAGAGTTTTAATAGACTCACAGTTCCACATGGCTGTGGAGGTCTCACAATCATGGTGGAAGAAGAAGGAACAGCAGAGGGACATCTTACATGGGGGCAGGCAAGAGAGCATGTGCAGGAAACTCCCCTTTATGAAACCATCAGCTCTCGTGAGACTTACTATCAAGAGAACAGCACGGGAAAAACCCACCTCCGTGATTCAGTCACCTCCCACTGCAACTGATTCTATCTCCACTCCTTCCTTGGTTAGATAGTGGAGCTGAAACTTCCAAGCTTCTAATCAAGAATTGGTGTTTGTGGTGACTAGCTCCCATCCTAAAGCTATCTAGGGACCAACCAACAGTCACTTCTAGGGACCAACCAAGAGTCACTTCCTTAGAACCAAAGATGCTACTATCACTCTTATCACTCAGGAAATTCCAAGGGTTTTATGAGCTCTGTGTCAGGAACTGGGGAAAAAGACCTGATTTTTTTTATTTTTTATTTTATGATACTACAGCAAGAAGCCCCGTCTTTGGTTAATAAGAGTTAAAGGTTAGTACCTGCTTGATATAAAAAAAGCATAATATTCAATAGGTTACATAAGACTTGGTAAAGTGAAGAAAGAGCAAAAGCATGGAAGTTAATGACACTTGGATAAGTGTAGATGAATTCAGTACTCTAGATAATAAAGCATGTGGTGGAAGAAAAAGGGAATTGCTAGATTAGAGAAATAAATAGGCAAGAGCCAAGACCTGGGAGACATTTTATGCCTTGGTAAGAAATTTAAACTTAAACTTCAGCCTGTGCTCCAGCTTTACATTGCATCAGAATAAGTTGAAAAATATGTAAAAATGCAGATTGACCCAGGAATATACATGTTTACAAGCATCCACAAGTAACTCTAACACAAGAAATACTGCTTTTAGCACTTAGGAACATAAAAGTTTTATGAGAGATGTAAGGTCAGAGTTACACTTTAGAGTGGATTGTTGCAGTTGCCAAGTCCTAGAATTAACATAGGCTCAAACTAAGGCAATTGTGGTTGGGATAGACAGGATGAGATAGATTGGAGAAATACATTAAAAGTAAAGTGGTAGGGGTCTGATGATGGATTATGAGGTGAGATAGAGAGAGAAGACTGGTTAACCCTTGAAGAGTTTGAGCTTGGTTGGGTTGAGCAGATGGCAGATGATATTAACAAATATATAAGAAGTAATTTGTATCAATTAGCACAGAATAATTGTGCTTTGGTGGGAAGATGAGTTCAGTTATGGACCAGCTGAGGTATATAATCCTGTGGAATATGTTAGCAAACATGTTCCAGTTAGGCAGTAAGATATCTGGGAAGACCAGTGATGAAAATATTCTAAAGTAATGTTTGTAGGCTCTTGAAGCTCTGAGATAGATGACATCACTCAAGGAATGCCCATGGAAATAGATACCAAGGACAGAACCCTGAGAGCCCCCATATTTAAAGGTAAAAGTAGAAAAGGAGAATTTGAGAGACTGAAAGGAGCAATCAGAAAGCAATTTGTGGAAGACCAGTAGAAAATCGTGTACCAAAAGTTTTAGGAAGAAATGAATGGTCCAATTCTGTAAAATGCAACTGAGAAATTCAATAATAAAAGAAAAGTGTTATGAATTGGTAGTGTGGAAGCCACCTGTGACTTTGGCTAGAGTAGTTTCAGTAGAGAGGGGACAGAGAAACCTGATTGAGGTAGGTTGAAAATTGATCAAACAGAAATAGTGAATATAGGCCAGGTGCGGTGGTTCACACCTGTAACCCCAGCACTTTTGGAGGCCAAGTTGGGAGGATTGCTTGAGCCCAGGAGAGTTTGCGACCAGCCTGGGCAACATAGCAAGAACCTGTCTGTCCGTCTGTCTCTCTCTTCATATATATATTTAAATATATATTTCTTTATATATATAAAGAAACAGTGAAAATAGAATATTCATTTTCAGAAGAGTTCTCATGAATAGAAGGAGAAAAAGGATTATATCTAGATGGAGGAATGCAAGGTCAAATAAATATTTTTCTTGTTTTTAAAGTATGTAGTAGACTTGAAAAAGGTTTCTGTGCTAAAGGAAATGAACCTAAGTAATGGTGGTGGGGAAAGAGATAGAAGATAAAACTGAGACTGGAGATAATTGATAGGAACAGGTCTCAGGGAGTGGTCTAAACACTAAATAAGGAGTTAGTCTGGAAGAGAAGTTAGGCTGGCTAGGAAGAGAGTTAACTCATCCTTTGTGACTTAAATGTCCATTTCCTGTTATGATTTAACCTTACTAAAGGATGACATTCCCATTCTTTATTCCAGGAGAACTTAAAGTATATCCAATGTGCAGTTTTATCAATTTGTCATGCATAGATAAAAATTTCTATTTATATACAGTATAATTTATATTTGGATATTATAATTGTCATGTATATTTAGATAAGACTAATCTGCTTGCCCTGACTGCTACAGAGACTAGCAAAAACCTTTCCGAAATATGATAGGATACTGTGTCTTCCGTTTCTTTTAAAATCGTTTCTTCTTTTTACAGCTGTTAAGCACATAGTGGGCACTCAATAAATTTACAACTAACATAGGATTTGGAAAATGTGTGAATTACAAAGATATAGCCCAAAATATAAAAGGTACTCATTATTCAGAGTTTAAATTCTTTAAACTTATTAACTCTAAAAATTAATACCAGTTTTTAATAGGTACCTTTTACTGTACCAAAATCCAACTTGTTACTAAGCATAGGAGTTTTTTTTTTTCCTTTTTTCTTTTCTATTTTCTTTCTTTTCACATCAGACAATGTACCGATGTTGTAACTAAGTTAAGGGAGTCACATCTTACACAATAGCATAAAAACCCAGACATCATGCTTTTGAAAAGGATTCTGGGCGTAAGAATATCATTTGGCCATTAAGAAAAAAATTGGGCTGAGCTCAGTGGCTCATGCCTGTAATCCCAGCACTTTGGGAGGCTGAGGTGGGCAGATCACCTGAGGCCAGGAGTTCAAAACCAGCCCGGCCAACATGGCGAAACCCTGTCTGTACTAAAAATGTAAAAGTTAGCAAGGTATGATGGCAGGCACCTGTAATCCCAGCTGTTTGGGAGGCTGAGGCAGGAGAATCGCTTAAACCCAGGAGGCGGAGGTTGCAGTGAGCTGAGATTGCACCATTGCACTCCTGGGGCACAAGAGTGAGACTTTGTCTCAAAAAAAAAAAAAAAATGGGCTGGGTGTGGTGGCTCATGCCTTTAATAAAAAAACTTTGAGAGGCTGGGGTGAGAGGATTGCTTGAGCCCAGGAGTTGAAGACCAGCCTGAGTAACATAGTGACACCCCATCTCTACAAAAAAAATTTTTTTAATAAGAAATTGGCTGGGCACAGTGGCTCACACCTGTAATCCTAGCACTTTGGGAGGCTGAGGTGGACAGATCACCTGAGGTCGGAAGTTTGAGACCAGCCTGACCAACATGGAGAAACCCCATCTCTACTAAAAATACATAATTAGCCAGGCATGGTGGCCCATGCCTGTAATCCCAGCTACTTGGGAGGCTGAGGCAGGAGAATCACTTGGACCCAGGAGCCGGAGGTTGCAGTGAGCCAAGATCACACCATTGCACTCCAGCCTGGGCGACAAGAGCAAAACTCTGTCTCAAAAAAAAAAAAATTGTCGTTGATGATAACTTGGTAGACTTCCAGCTGGAAGCATCTTTATTTTATTTTTTTGAGATGGAGTCTTGCTGTGTCACCCAGGCTAGAGTGCAGTGGCTTGATCTTGACATCTTGACTCACTACAACCTCTACCTCCCAGGTTCAAGCAATTCTCCTGCCTAAGCCTCCTGAGTAGCTGGGATTATAGGCACCTGCCACCATACCCAGCTAATCTTTGTATTTTTGGTAGAGACAGTGTTTCACCATGTTGGCCAAACTGGTCTCAAACTCCTGACCTGTGATACACCTGCCCTGGCCTCCCAAAGTGCTGGGATTACAGGTGTGAGTCACCATGCCTGGCCGGAGCATATTTATTTAAAAGCATGTATTGTAAAGTGCCATGTGAGAATAGAATGCTACCTTGAGTATATAATGAGGTGTGGGGAAAAGTCCAGGCTACTATCTTAAGGCCAGTTACAAATCCTTGGTGATTTCAAATTTGTTGGATTCATTTGATGGTAATGATAGTAGGAGAAAGAAATTGTGCACATGAAAAGGGATTTACTAGAGAAAAACGTGTGAACTTTTGAAAGGTTTTTGGTAAGTGTGCCAAATTACTTTCTAAAACAGTTATATTAGTTTACACTTCCATCAGTAATAGCAGTGAGTATGCTCCAGACATCATTTTCCAAATATTAATAATTACATTCTAATTTTAGAAGAAGTTAAAACTGGCATTGTATAGCTATTCAGGTAATAGGACAGCTATGTATCAACGGTTGAAACCAAGTTTTCAGCCATTGAGTTCTGTAACCAAATGACTTCCTATACATCTTAAGAAGCAAATAATGTGGTTTTTTTCTCAATGAAAATGTTTGGAGATGTTTGTTTGTTTGTTTTTCTCCTTGAAGCCTGTAAAAGTTTGAGTTCATTTAAAAGTTTTGGGGGAATTTTCAAGTTCTAATTTCATCTGCCAAGTATACTTTTCATGATTATTTCAGTTTATTAATAAGGTAATAGGGAAAATAGGCATTACAGATGGTTCACAATTCCCTAACTCCATTTAATATAAGGAGTTTAATAAAGGAGTTTTATTTCTCCTTTTCACTGTAAAACTATCCTACTATTCTTTGGTGGCCAACTGACAATAAACTTATAGCTACTGTAACTGGGGTTTGGGAAATCGTCAATACTTCATATATGTACAGATGCTGGCAGTGTATCAAATTCTAGTTTCTAGTCTTTGTGTCTTTAAAAAATCTTTATTCATTAACACTTTGTTATTCGTACATTCCATTTGTGATAACTGGTTACATGTTTATATTTGAAGACAATCACAATTTGGAATATATAATGGGCACACAGATACTACTCTGTATCTTTTAGATTTCCTTATACCTATGAAAGATGTTATTCAAAACTCAATATGTTCATTTTACTTTGATATAAATATTTTTCTGAAAACAAATAATTGAGCCCTAAATGAATTGTTGTGAGATATGTGTTTGATCCTTTGGGCTCAAGGCTTAATATTAATAAAAAGACTCCCGAACTGAGTCAGGAATCCTGAGGCCTAGCCCTAATTAGCTTCATAACCATGAGCACATTCACTTATCTTTATATCTTCATAAAATGTCCTACACAAAGAATGTTATTTTTATGAAAGTATTACTCAAATATGAGGTAGTATTTCTTAGGGAAAAGAAAAAACCTTTTGCCTTTGAGATTTGGGATGGGAGGGAAGTAACTTTCTTAATTAAATTCACATGTATTATTAGACAAGACGGCACAGTGTAAAGCAAGAGTCAGAACTAATTTGCTTACCAAAGCCAGGCAGGCAGCATGAATATATGAATTGGGCCTATATAAGATTTAGGGAATTGTTGGAGTCTCTGTGTATCTCTTGTCTAAAAATCAGATTAATTAAAAATATATACCATGAGAGTTATACAGAACAGTTCTACAGGGAGGTTTCAGTTTCAACCTCTGGTTTAAAGAAAAAAATTGGCTCACCTATAATCCCAGCACTTTGGGAGGCCAAGGTGGATTGGTGGAGCCCAGGAGTTTGAGACCAGCCTAGGCAACATAGTGAGACCCCGTCTCTACAAAAAATAGAAAAATTAGCTGGTTTTGGTGGTGCACACCTGTAGTCCTAGCTACATGGCAGACTGAGGTGGCTCACTTGAGCCTAGGGGAGTCAAGCCTGCAGCTGTCTCTATCCTTGGTGACAGAATGAGACCCTGTCTGGAAAAAAAAAAAAAGAGGAAAGGAAAGAAAAGAGAGAAAGAAAGAGAAAGAGAATGAAAGAAGGAAAAGAGAAAGACAGAAAAAGACACTGGACCAGAAATGAAAGCCCCAAGTCTGCCATTAATTGGCTGGGCAATCTCAGGCAGATCACTGCCTGTCTTCCTGTCTCCTCTGTGTGAGGTAAATCCATATAACACCCCTTCCAGTTTCTGAGAATTACTTTTTACGTTAATAATTAACTTATATTCTTGGTGGCAGCAAACAATTCACCTGAGTGTGTTTTCTGTCTTCCTGTTTCATCTCGCAGGTAGCTGCTGTGTCTCATATCTGTTGTTAACTCAATAAGGTTAGGACACAGATGAGGAGGCCAAAGAATTTTATGATACTTGGAGGAATTATCTTATTTACTTTTCATATTGGCTAGAGAAAGTACTATGACTCATGCAAAATTTATTAAGGAGAGACTAGGAATGAGACTAGAATGTGTAAAATTCTTTTCCACCTTTTAAAATTCAGGAAGAAAATCTTCTTCTGGTTGTATTATTCATTGTAAATAAATAAATAAAATTCCTCACAAAATCCCAGTAAGGGAGGAGAGTAGTATTAGCTCAATTTTATAGTTTACAAGTAGGAAGTATCCCAGTGTTTATGATATAAATGGGCTGAATTAATAGCAGAATCCTAGACTCCCAAAGTGAAACTTAGATTGTATTTAGCCTCTCTACAGAATTCAACTCACTGCCTATACTCAGAACGCACAAGTACACTCTCCTCAGATTTCTATATGTCTGCATCTTCTAGGTGTGTCAGTGCCCAGTTCAAGCATCTCTTCTTCACAAAGCCCTCCCTAATCCTTGAGCACAATGTAACTTCTTTCTACCTTGTGATTATATTTTACTTCCAGTACTAAACTGAAGGTAACCTTAGAGTGAAGACTACGTTATCCGTTTTGTATACTGTTCAGCAGAGTGCCCAACATTTAGTAGGCACTCAGTGATGTCTGATGGCCGGCTAGCTAGACGGATAATAGGTGGATGGATGGATGGATGATTGGTTTGAATGAATGACTAGAAGGCTCTTCATCCTAGCAGAATGTGTATACAGTATATTGAGTTGTCTTTGCAACTTATTTTTGCTTTTATTTTTATTTGAGTCTCATGAACCAATTGTTTTGTAACAATAAATTTTTGAAAACATATTTTATCTTTTTAACATTCCAGTCTCTTTCATCTTTAGGTGTCAAAATTTAGTATGCCCAACATTACATTTGTGGCATTGCTTTCACCAGCTTAATTTTCATGAGCCTTGGCTGGGATTTGGAAACATTGCATCTTGTTTTGATGATTTTCTGATTGGCTGGAGGCCTCAGATCAATGTCACATGCTGTTAGAGCAGACTTCACAAAGAAAAAGACAGTTGATCTTCTTTGTTTCAGGTGGTCTGTTCTCTCTCAGGTTAGGTTTTGATTCTGGGAGTATTTATTAACTTTAAGGATGAGTTGTATTTTCTTTCTAATGTCCAATTGTTCACAATAACACCTAGTAGGTATGCAGTTCATCTTGGAGTGAATGAGAAAATGAGCAGCATGTCAGTTGTAACAAATGTACCACTCTGGTAAAAGATGTTGAAAATGGGGGAGGGTATATAGGTGTGTGGAGGCAGGGAGTATATAGGAAATCTGTGTACCTTCTGTTCAGTTTTGCTGTGAATCTAAAGCTGATCTAAAAAATAAAATTTATTTAAAAAAAAAGCAGAAGCACTGTAGAAAAGTGGAAACATCATGAGCCTCTGAGTAAGAAAAACCTGTTTGAATACTGATTCTACCTCTTACACTTATCACTCATTCTAGATAGATTACATGGCTGAGTCTGTGTATATCTGTAATATGGAATGATAATACTTTGTTTATATTCAGATTTTTAATATTCTTAGGTTAAATTTATGTCAACATTCTGATATTTTTGTTTGGAAAACATGGTAATTATATTTTAGCTCTTAGATTTTTTACCATGGAATTTTAAAACTGCTTCTGGACACATTTTTTAAAAATGTACAGATATGAGATGTGGGGGGAAATAATGAAATTTAGCCAATTTGTATATTTTGTATAATTATGACAAAGAGCACAATACTGTATTTGTTTTCCTGTGATTGACTTCAGAATATTAATAAATCTTGAGCCAGACTTCTGTTATTCACTTGCTGCTTTGTTTTTCTGCCTATCCATTTTTTATATAGCTCAGAAAATTAAGCAATCGAGATCTTGAGTTTCATATTACACCATTAATTTGCTTATTAGTTACAATCATAGCATGTATATTTAGTAGGACACAGCTGGATTTTCTTTTTTTGCACATGCCTTATGCTAATACTATGACTAGTAACTCATTATTTAATATGGAATATCTATTATAGTAGAAATCCAGAAGAAATATGAATGCTAAATAAGATAGTAAGGGAGATTCATAGTCGATACTTTTTAAAATCTTTGTTTCTATTTCTCCAATTGTTTTTTTTAAATCTTCATCCATTGATTTATTTATTCTAAACATATATTTTGAGCATCAACTGTGTGTCACACACTATACTAGGCAGTAAGTATGTACTGATGAACAAAGCAGGCATAATTTCCTCATGAAGCTTTCTTTATCTATAGTAGTAGTAAAGATAGAATTAAGCACGCATACAAATTTGGGATTTTTCTCTCTTTTTAATTTTTGTGGGTACATTGTTCATATATATATTTATGGGGTATGTGAGATTTTTTGATACAGGCATATAGTGTGTAAAAATCACATCATGGAAAATGGGGTATCCCTCCCTCGAGCAGTTATCCTTTGTATTATAATCCAATTATACTGTTGTTCTTTTAAAATGTACAATTATTACTGTAGTCACCCTGTCGTGTTGTCTTCCAGACAGGGTCTTGCTCTGTCACCTAGACTGGAGTGCAGTGGCATGATCTTGACTTACTGCAGCCTTGACCTCCTGGACCAAGGCAATCCTCCCACCTCAGTCTCCCGAGTAGCTGGGACTACAGGCACAAGCTACCATGTCTGGCTAATTTTTAAATTTTTTGTAGAGACAGGATCTCACTATGTTGCCCAGGCTGGTCTTAAACTGCTAGACTCAAGCAATCTGGCAAACTCCTAAAGTGCTAGGATTACACGTGTGAGCCACTCTGCTGAGCCAAATACTAGGTTTTATTCATTCTATTTTTTTTTTTTTTTTTGGTACCCATTAACCATTCTTACCTCCCTCTTATCCCTCTGCTACTCTTCCTAGCCTCTGGTAACCATCCTTCTCTATCTCCATGAGTTCCATTGTTTTGATTTTTAGACCTGTAAATAAATGAGAATACAAGATGTTTGTCTTTCTGTGCCTGGCCATTTCACTTAAAGTAATGACCTCCAGTTTCATCCATGTTGTTGCAAATGACAGGATCTCATTTTTTAAATGACTGAATCTCCATTGTATATAAGGGCCACATTTTCTTTATCCATTCATCTGTTGATAGACACTAAGGTTGCTTCCAGATCTTGGCTATTGTAGACAGTGCTGCAATAAACATAGGAGTACATATACCTCTTTGATATACTGATTTCTTTTCTTTCAGGAATATGCCCAGCAGTGGGATTGCTAGATCATATGGTAGCTCTATTTTTAGTTTTTTGAGGAACCTCCAAACTATTCTCCACAGTGGTTGTATTAGTTTACATTCCCATCAACAGTTTACAAGGGTTCCCTTTTCTCCACATCCTCACCAGCATTCATCATTGTCTGTCTTTTGGATAAAAGCCATTTTATCCGGGGTGAGATGATATCTCATTGTAGTTTTGATTTGCATTTCTCTGATAATCAGTGATGTTGAGTACCTTTTCATATGCCTATTTGCCGTTTGTATGTCTTCTTTTGAGAAATGTTTATTCAAGTCTTTTGCCCATTTTTTAATTGGATTATTAGATTTTTTTTCCTATAGAGTTTTTTGGAGCCCCTTATGAATTCTGGTTATTAATCCCTCATTAGATTGCTAGTTTGCAGATGTTTTCTTCCATTCTGTGGGTTGTCTCTTCACTTTGTTGACTATTTTCTTTGCTGTGCAAAAGCTTTTTACCTTGATATGATCCCATTTTTCCATTTTTGCTTAAGTTGTCTGTGCTTATGGGATATTACTGAAGAAATCTTTGCCCAGTCCAAGATCCTGGAGAGTTCCCCCAGTGTTTTCTTATAGTGGTTTCATAGTTTGAGGTCTTATATTCAATTTTTTAATCAATTTATATTTGATTTTTGTATGTGGTGAGAGATAGAGGTCTAATTTTATTCTTCTGCATATAGATATTCAGTTTTTCAGCACCATTTGTTGAAGAGACTATCTCTTCCCCAGTGTGTATGTTCTTGACACTGTTCCTGAAGACGAGTTCACTGTAGATGTGTGGATTTCTTTCTGGGTTCTCTTTTCTGTTCCATTGGTTTGTGTGTCTGTTTTCATGCTGTTTTGGTTACCGTTGCTTTGTAGTATAATTGGAAGTCAGGTAATATGATTCCTCCAGTTTTTGTTGTTGTTGTTTTTTACTTAGGATAGCTTTGGCTGTTCTGGGTCTTTAATGGTTCCACATAAATTTTAGGGTTGTTTTTCCTATTTCTGTGAATGTCATTGGTATTTTGATATAAATTACATCGAATCTGTAGATTGCTTTGTGTATGTACTATGAACATTTTCACAGTATTGATTCTTCCAATCCATGAACATGGAATATCTTTCCATTTTTTGGTGTCTCCTTCAACTTTTTTCATCAGTTGTTTATAGTTTTCATTATAAATATGTATAAAAATTTGTAATTACACATTGTGATAATTTTATGACTGAAATAAACAGGGAGCAGTACATAGATTGGATGTTAGGCAAGGCCTCCATTATGGAGTTATACTGAGTGAAGTTTGGAGAATAAGGAGGAGCCAGCCATAGGGTAAAGGAAAGGAGTCATTTAAACAAAAGGCATATTCAAAGCCTCAAAGTGGGAGAGAGTTTGGCATGTTTGAGGAACTTGAAGAGAGGACAGTGTGGCTGGATCATAATGTAGTGGAGCTCAATGAGGAAACTATAGAGAAGTAGGCAAGGATGAAATCATATGAGGCTTTACCGACTGTAATGAGAAATTTGAATTTTTTTTCCCCAAGAACTATGGGAATACCACTGAAAGGTTTTCAACGTGAGAGTGACCATGTTTGTGCTTTCAAAAGATGGCTTTGGATGCTCTGTGGAGAAGACACTATAGGACTTAAGGGTGGAAAGAAGGAGGCCAGTAGGGAGGCAACTGCAGGTAAGAGGTGATACTCAGAGACAACAAGAGTTAAATAAATTTAAGACATATTTTGGATATAGAACCTGCAGGGCTTACTGATAAGTTGAACAGAAGGCTTGAGACAAAGGGTCAAGGATTACTCCAGATTTCTGATTAGAGCAACCGAGGTATATGTTTGCATTGTTTTCTGAGTTAAGGAATACTAGTCCTGGACAGGCTTGTGGGGAGAGAATGGAAGTTGAAATGGGGTGTATAGTTCTAACATGATAAGTTTCAGATGACTGTGAGACTGTCAGTGGTGATGACACATAGTTGATTATATGAGTTCAGAGTTTAGAGAGAGTGATATACAGTCTCCAACTTACCTTAGTTTGACTTAATGATTTTGTGACTCTATGATTGTTTTAACTTTATCAGAATTTAGCCTCCTAAATTGAGAAGCAGCTGCACATTTGGGAGTCATTAGCAAATAGTTGATATTAGAAGTCCTGGGACTAATGGGATCACTTAAGGGAGAGTTACAGGGAGAGAAAAGAGGGCTCAGGACCAACTCAATTTTTGAAAATCTGTAGCGTTATAATTAACTTAATTTTCTGACTGAGTTAGATGTTATCTAACGGAGGCCTTGCCTAACAGTCACAGAGAATTCTGCATCTCTATGTTCTTTTCACAGCTCATAAAGGCAATTTAATTATTTATTCATAAATAATTAAAGTGTTAGTCTGTTCTAATGCTGCTGTAAGGTCATACCCTAGACTAGGTAATTTATAAAGAGGTTTAATCAACTCACAATTCAGCATGGCTGGGAGGCCTCAGGAAACTTACAAGCATGGTGGAAGGTGAAGGGGAACCAAAGCATCTTCTTTACCAGGCAGCAGGAAGGAGAAGTGCCAAGCAAAGCAGGGAAGAATCCCTTTTAAAACCATCAGATCTCATGAGAACTCACTCACTATCATGAGAACAGCATGGAGAAAACTGCCCATGATTCAATTAAGTCCACCTGGTCTCTCCCTTATGGGGTTATAGGGAGTTCAGTTCAAGATGAGATTTGGGTGGGGACACAAAGCCTAACCTTATCAAAATATTTATTTATAAAACAAACCAATTTTTTTTTTTTTTTTTTTTTTGAGACAGAGTTTCGCTCTTGTTACCCAGGCTGGAGTGCAATGGCGCGATCTTGGCTCACCGCAACCTCCGCCTCCTGGGTTCAGGCAATTCTCCTGCCTCAGCCTCCTGAGTAGCTGGGATTACAGGCACGCGCCACCGTACCCAGCTAATTTTTTTTTATTTTTTATTTTTAGTAGAGACGGGGTTTCACCATGTTGACCAGGATGGTCTTGATCTCTTGACCTCGTGATCCACCCTCCTCAGCCTCTCAAAGTGCTGGGATTACAGGCGTGAGCCACCACGCCCGGCCCAAATTTATTTTTTAAGTTAAACATGTCACTCTGAAACCCACCCACAACCTCCTCATTTTTTTGAGACAGAGTCTTGCTCTGTCACCCAGGCTAGAGTGCAGTGACACAATCTAGGCTCACTGCAACCTCTGCCTCCCAGGCTCAAGCGATCCTCACACCTTGGCCTCTTGAGTAGCTGGGACTACAGGCATGCACCACCATGCTCAGCTAATTTTTTTATTTTCTGTACAGATGGGATTTGCCATGTTGCCCAGGCTAGTCTCAAATTGAGCTCATGTGAGTCACCCGCCTCAGCCTCCCAAAGTGCTGGGATTACAGGCATGAGCTGTTGTGCCTAGCCTGAAAACCCCTTTTAATAAAATATCTTTCTTTAGCCTATTAATAAATTTTTCTGGAAACCAATCATTATTTTGAATATTTTCCTCTTAAGGGAAAAAAATGTAGAAAGTGTAGGAAACTGGACCATATATCAAATTTGCCAAGAACTTTCCCTAGAAGCTTGTTTAAGTAAGTCGATCAGTCACTGATAGTAATTTCTGTACTTGTCTATAACGTCTTCTAAAAACAGAATGGAAGATGGAAGGAAACTTTTTCTTGGATGGGGGTTTTCAATTAATTTAAATTTGCTGTATTCAGTTCCAATGTCCTATACCAATAGTAAAAGTTGATTGCTGTTTGCCTTGGAAGTTGATGATGCTACAGTTCAACCTTTTTTCTGGATTTGTGGCTTTGTTTTTTATATTTCTTGTCTCCATGTTTGTTCTGTGTGTTTCTTTGGAGATTTTTTTTTTTTTTTATCAAAATGGAGTCTGGCTCTGTCGCCCAGGCTGGAGTGCAGGGGCACAAACTCGGCTCATTGCAATCTCTGCCTCCCAGGTTCAAGTGATTCTCCTGCCTTAGCCTCCTGAGCAGCTGGGATTACAGGCATGTGCCACCATGCCCAGCTAATTTTTTGTATTTTTAGTAGAGACGGGGTTTCACCATATTGACCGGGATGGTCTCGATCTCTTGACCTTGTGATCCACCCACCTTGGTCTCCCAAAGTGCTGGGATTACAGGTGTGAGCTACCGCGCCCGGCTTTTTTTTTTTTTTTTTTTTTTTTTTTGAGATGGAGTCTCACTCTGTCTCCCAGGCTGGAGTGCAGTGGCGCCATCTCAGCTCACTGCAACCTCTGTCTTCCGGGTTTAAGAAATTCTCCTGCCCCACCCTCCCAAGTAGCTGGGACTACAGGCATGTACCACCACACCTGGCTAATTTTTTTGTATTTTTAGTAAGATGGCGTTTCACTATGTTGGCCAGGCTGGTCTCGAACTCCTGACCTCAAATGATCTGCCTGCTTCAGCCTCTCAAAATGCTGGGAATTACAGGCGTGAGCCACTGTACCTGGCCATACTCTGCCTTCTTTAGTTATTGTTCCTGTACCCATTTAACCTTTTGTAGATATCATTAATCTCTTTTGGGAGGGAGGGAGATTTCTTTCTTTTTTGAGGTAGTCTCTAGGAATAGAGATACACACTCTTTTAAATATTACTGTTGTATTTTGTTTCTTGAATGGGAGCCAAGAGTTCATGCTGATGTTATGGCCACTGGATACTAGTAATATTAGTTACCAATTCCATAAGATGCTAAAACAAACTGAAAGCTGTAAACTTTTAATTTTCAAGAATTGGAGCTGGAATTAGTCTAAAAACAAACATGTTCATGATACAAAAGAAATAATTTTACCTTTTAATAACTTTGAAAACCAAAGAGCAAGCATAATGTCTAATAGACCACTGCTTTAATCAGTGTTTTTTCATTTAACAGAGTCAATCTGGCTTATTAAAGGATTTGGCTGAAATAAGAGTTCTCTATGTTGTACTAAGGACAGTAACTCATTTCAATATGTTACAATTTAATTACTCACCTGTTGTGGAACATTTGGGCTGATGTATGTAATATAAGAAAAAAATTAGGGAATATTTTTTGTATAAATATTTATACACCTCTCTATTTCTCTAAAATAAACTCTGTAATCAACTAATACTAAGGGTAATGAATATCTTTAAGATTTCTGACACAATATCATATTACTTTCAGAAAAATTTTACCATTTTACACTCCCAACCATTAGTATGTGAGAGTTCCTCTTTCTCTTTTCCTAGCTTTGGAAATATTTATAGTCTCTTATTTTTGCCACTCTGAAAGATGAAAATTGTAGCTTGTTTTATTTTGTATTTTTGATTAAGAAGGGCATATTTGTTTTTCTGATTTATTTCAAAAATCAAATGAATCAGAAAGCACTAATGTAAATAGAACAATATATCTTTATTCCACACTTACCTGAAAAGGAATTGCCTACAAATGGCTGCAAGAGGTATATATATATATATATATATTTTTTTTTTTTTTTTTTGAGACGGGGTTTCACTCTTGTTACCCAGGCTGGAGTGCAATGGCTCAATCTTGGCTCACCGCAACCTCCGCCTCCTGGGTTCAGGCAATTCTCCTGCCTCAGCCTCCTGAGTAGCTGGGATTACAGGCACATGCCACCATGCCCAGCTAATTTTTTGTATTTTTAGTAGAGACGGGGTATCACCATGTTGAACAGGATGGTCTCGATCTCTTGACCTCGTGATCCACCCACCTCGGCCTCCCAAAGTGCTGGGATTACAGGCATGAGCCACCGCACCCAGCCAAGAGAGTATATTTTCAAATTTTGTTGCCTTGAGAGATTAGATGTAAACTTTCAATTCTGCTATGAATATCTCAATCTCTAACCAGTATTCAGTAGGATGTTAACATTCTGAGTCCAATGTTCCAGAACATAAATTTGCCAGTTCTCTGAAAACACTAGAACACAGATGGAAAATTCAATAGCTCCACTTCAGTGACTTGCTTATAATCCACCAATGGGCAAAATGCAGGCAAGACTGCCAGCTGCTCTGCATCCGCAAACATTTGTGCAGAACTAATTTTAAGAGCAGATGTTGGAAATAAAGGGGGAAAAAAAAACAATTGCATCCTCCCCTCTGAGAAAGTTAGACCTATCCCGTGACTTCTCAGATGCCCCATAACCCTGTTAGCCAGAATTTCATTCCTAAAATACCATATTTTGCTTTCTTACTTTCTCATGTGAAAAGTTTTAGAAATGCTTAAGGAAATCTAACAACTTCAAAAAGTCTTAGTAATGCTTCAGTTGACCCTGTATGATGTTGTCATATAGAAGATTCTTTGTCTGCAACTAGAGTTTACTCATGAAAGATTCCATTCTGACCTTTGGGGTGTGCAGACTTCAGTTGTATCGTATCCATGTAAAAGAAAGCCTGTTTGTTTTGTATTGAGGTAAAAGTTACAGATTATGAAGAGGAAAACTCTAAGAGAAAACTCTTATTTTTCATCAACTAGAAAATGAAGTCATGGTAGTTCAATAGAAATTTGCTAAATCAGTGTCTGAATGATTTCATGTACAGATTTTAGATTTATGATATCAGTATTCCAGATCTCCAAAGAAGTTCACATAGACCCCAGTAGATGCCTGTGTGACATTTGAGTCAATATCCTCACTCACGTGTCAGAGTTTAATTAAATCTGGTTCTTTCTGGGATTTGGTTACTGCTAAAAGGCTAAAGAAGTTCTTTTGTTATTATTTGATTTTTAAGTTTATTTTTTGTTTACTTTTTTAAACTAGGTAATACATTCACAAAGTTTAAAAGTCAAAACCTTATAAAGGGTATATAGTGAAGTCATCCTCTACTTTTGTACACTCACCATCTAGTTCTCCTCTTCACAAACAATATTAATAGTTTTCTTTGTCTCTTTGTAGAAGCACTATGCACAGACATGCAAACACACGCACACATATACACACACATTCTTCTCTTTTACACTAATGGTGACATACTATATACAATATTGCATACCTTGTTTTTTTTTTTTTACCTAGTCTGACCTAGAAATATTTCTATATTAGTACATCAAAAACTTCCTTGTTTTTATTTCAGATAGTATTCCATTATATAGATATACCATAATGTATTTAACCAGTCTCCAGGATATCATTATTATAATAAATGCTGCAGTGAGTAACATTGGGAAAATATCATTTAACATAATTATAATCAATTCCTAGAAACAGACTTGCTGGCCCAAAGGGAATAGTTTTATTTTTAGTAGACATAAAGCTACACACCAGTAGACATTTTTAATAGACATAAAACCCAAGGTCCTATCCTAAAATCAAACCTGAAAAAATAGTACTGACCAGTATCCCATGCAAGAAGTCCATGCCTAAGCTCCAGGTTTTTCTCTAGGATCAGGTCAGTGACTATCATAGACATGTTTTAGTATCTATACCTACTGCTTATAAAGAGAGTTCTGGTTTCAACTGGGCCTGTACTCTGTGCAGGGATTGACACAGACTTTACTTCATCTGTGAAGTACCTTCCTGTACTTCATCTTGTTTCTGAGAAAAAGCTGTTGTCAAAAACAGCTTATCCTTTTCTGCAATTTTCTTTTCAGAAGAACTCTTTTCTTTGGCAATAATTAAGGGGTCTTATTCACAAGGTTCTCTGCTAATCCCTTGCCCTGGGCAGGGTAACTCTTCCCTATGACTTGGCAGTTCCCTATCTTTCATCTCTTCCTTGATACTCTCCTATTTTGAGTCTCTAGTCTCTTGCTTTTGTTAGTTAGGGCTAAATTCTTGTCCTGAATCTTCCCATTGGCCTAAAGCTTAGGGACCCAAGGTGTTTCTCTTTGGCCTCCATAAAGACACAAAGCATCCCAAGCAAGGGACACTATAAGGGGACAGCCCTGTGGCTATCTCTGGAGCCCTACTTCAAACTTGAGCTTCTACTCACCAGCAAGCTGCTCTTTAAGGTGTATGGTTGGCTTGGATTTTGAGCAACCAACACTCTTGATTGTAGGAGGCATTCCTTGATCACTGAAGCCCTAGGTTGCTAAGATTCCCCCTTTAACTTTTGAGTTTCTCACCCCAGTGGCTCTTATGACACCTCCCAATTATGGTTTAGTAGGTAAGATCCCTTGTATTGCTCATCTCTCTGGAATCTCTGTCCTTTGAAACAATTTCTGAGTTCATCTCCAAAATTCTTTTCCTAAGATGGAAACTAGCTTAGAGAAATGTTCATTTCTTTGACAAACATCTTTTCTTTAGACACTGTCACTCTGTTCTCTGGCTCTGGGCGTTGCGATTTTGTGGCTAGAACCTTTGGAACACGTCTACTCTCATCCCTTTACTTATTTCCTGACATTGCTCAACCTGTAGTCAGCCCTGAACTATCTCTATTAGCACTCCATAAAGTCCCACTTTTCTAGTGGGTGAGATGCTGGATGAGAGGGCTGAAAAGTCTGCCTGTTTTTCTCCCCATCCATGGGAATGGGGAGGATTCTGCAGGCCTAATATTTGACAGGGCTTCTTCTAAAAACTCTCTGGTGGGAACTGAATCTATTTATTTATTTGGAGCTGGAGTCTTGCTCTGTTGTTCAAGCTGCAGTGGAGCGGCATGATCTTTCCTCACTGCAACCTCCGCCTCCCAGGTTCAAGCAATTCTCCTGCCTCAGCCTCCCAGTTAGCTGGGACGATAAGCAGGCACATGCTGCCATGCTTGGCTAATTTTTTGTATTTTTAGTAGAGATGGGTTTCACCATGTTGTTCAGGCTGGTCTCGAACTCCTGAGTTCAGGTAATCCACCCGCATTGGCCTCCCAAAGTCCTAGGATTACCAGCATGAGCCACCGTGTCTATACGGGAACTGAATTTTATGTGAGCACCTTTTCTGCCTCCATGAGGGTTTCCCCCAAGGCGCTTGGCAACCTCACTATGGTGTTGGCTACTGAAATGTGGTGACAGGCACGGGGTGGCTCACTTCTGTAATCCTAGCACTTCGAAAGGTCGAGGCAGGAGGATCATCTGAGGTCAGGAGTTCAAGGCCACCGTGACCAACAGGGTGAAACCGCATTGCTAAAAAGACAAAAAATTAGCAGTGTGGTGATGCACACCTGTAATCCTAGATACTTGGGAGGCTGAGACAGGAGAATAATAGCTTTAATCCAGGAGGTGGAGGTTTCAGTGAGCTGAGATCACATCATTGCACTCCAGCCTGGGCAACAAGAACAAAACTCCATCTAAAAAAAGAGAAAAGGAAATGTGGGTGACTGAGAAGAAAGGCAGACTAGGAAAAAATGTGTAATTGGGCTTTTCTCATCTTTAACAATTTTATGGATTCAAGGATTTTGAGGAATAGGTATTACCTCTGCTGTACCCAAAATTGACTATGAGTTTTTAGTACATGTCAAGGGTTTAGATCAGGGAATAAGAGCCCTAGAGAGTTAGTCAGGTGATGTTCTCCTTAGATAGTTTTAATCATTAGTATAACTATTTCTCCAAGGAATAGGGAATGAATCTCTTTGAAAGATTATACCTGAGGTTTACAAGCTTTCACTTAGCTCCTTCTAAGCAGCTTCTCCATCATAGTGCATAGTTAGAAGACAAAAATGACCTTGCTACAGTGTGAGGACATCTTGTGGTCAGAATGCTATGTAGGAAATTAATTACAAATATAAGGCCACCACTCACTTTACTCCCAGTTCAGCCTGGTAGTCCTTAACTTTAGGTATCTCTAGCCTTCCTTGATATCAATCTAGGTTCCTCCTCTAATACTAGAGCTAAATCCTTCAGCTCTCTTATTTATTAAAGAAGGAATAAAGCTCTTGTGAGGAAATAGGCTCTTTTCACAATCATCTGACACCTAACTTGGTAATGTCTCACAGTTCTATCTAAGTAACAGTGATCTTTCTGCACTTATCTTTCTTTCCTGGCATACATGCCCAGACAAATGTTCAAGGGAGGCTTTTCTCTCCTTTCTTACTCAGTGTCTTCTTTTCTTCAAATGCCTTTCTGAAGTTCCTTAGTTTTTCTAAAATAGCAGTCTTTTTGCTGTTCAAACTTTCATTCTGTAAAGAAACACAGAACTCTACCTTTTTGCACACATACAGCGATCATATTACATGATACACACATTAGCATCTCTAAAACCTAATTGACTTTCATAGCCCAGGTCCCAAATCAAGCTACACAAATTTTTTTGTTAAGTGCTTGTGTGGCAGGGGCTGGGGGAAGTTGGTGGTTGTGTTTAAACCACAGACAGCTCTCATATATTGGTCTGAAAAGGGAAATAAAAAACTAGAAGGCTGCAGTTTTAAAGACTGCAAAAATAATATGTAAGGTGATTTCCAAGTGAATTGAGGTCAAAAGAATTGCATGTTTTTAGCACACATAGAGTTAACCTTGCAATATCTCCTTGGTTTGCTAGCCCGCTGTCACCTCATGAAGTTGACAGGTCTGATCTTTTAAAAACTCCTACACAGGGCTGGATGTGGTGGCTCATGTCTGTAATCCCAGCACTTTGGGAGGCGGCAGGAAGATCACTTGAGCCAATGAATTTGAAACCAGCCTGGGCAATAGGGAGACCCCATTTCTACAAAAAAAAAATCAAAAAGATTAGCTGGGCATGGTGGCACATGGCCTATAGTTTCAGCTACTCAGGAGACTGAGGTGGAAGTATCGTGTGAGCCCTGGAGGTGGAGGTTGCAGTGAGCCAATATGGCGCCACTGCACTCCATCCTGGGCAACAGAGCAAGACCCTGTCTCTAAAATAAATAAATAAAACTCCTACACAGAACAGGAGGGAAATAAGCAGCTAACATGTTAATATCAGAAGCCTAACCCAAAATGGAAAATAATAGAATATTTTGTTTGCCTAAGCAGAGACAAACCAGCCTCTTTATGGATTACATTTCACTGCTCCTCAGCCACTTAATTAGCAGCTGACACATAACTCCAAGAATTTTTATTTTGTGTCTCAAGATTCCAGGTCTAGAAGTTCTGAGATGCTGTTGCCATTTTTTGCTCATTGTTCTTTTCATGGGTTTTCAGACAGGACTGAACATCTACCACTGGCTTCTTGGCTTTTCCCTGTCTTTATAAACTTGTTTATTAACTTGTTTTTTTGTGTGTGTGTGGATGATTAGTTTTCACAATCTGTCATAGTACTAACTTAGTTTGCCTTTTACACTATATAGGTGTTTATCAAATACAAGTAGCAGCCCTCTATGTAAACTTAATAACCTGTACCTATGAATGACTGCTTTTGCATTTCACTAGAGATAACCCCACTTTCCTTTTGTTAGTTTTGCTGTAGTTGCTAGTTTAGGAATCCAAGCATTAGTTAGGAATGTTTCTGTGAGAAAACGTAATTCAATATCTACACATAAATTTCTGAATAATTTTTGTACTGCTGGTTTCCAATTAATTGATTTTTCTACACTGGTTTCAAATTCTTCCAGCATAGTCAGTCTCTTTGCTTGCTTGCTCCCCTTCCCTCCTTCCTTCCTTCCTTCCTTCCTTCCTTCCTTCCTTCCTTCCTTCCTTCCTTCCTTCCTTCCTTCCTTCCCCCTCCCCTCCTCTCCCCTCCCCTCCCCTCCCCTCCCCTTTTTTCTGAGACAGAGTTTCACTCTGCCACCTAGGCTGGAGTATAGTAGCACAATCTCAGCTCACGGAAGCCTCTGCCTCCTGGGTTCAAGTGATTCTCCTGCCTCAACTTCCTGAGTAGCTGGGACTACAGGCTCCCGCCACTATGCTTGGCTAATTTTTTGTATTTTTAATAGATATAGGGTTTCACCATGTTGACCATACTGGTCTTGAACTCCTGATCTCAGGTGATCTGCCCACCTCAGCCTCCCAAAGTGCTGAGATTACAGGCATGAGCTTCCATGCCTGGCCTGTTCCCTTATTTCTGATCTTTGTAAATTTATTGTTCTTCATCTTCTGTTAGTCTTTAGAAGACACTAATTTTTAATTAATCACAATTAGACTTTGTTCCAGGTCCCACTGCTATTTTCTCTTCAGCTTCAACCATTTCTGTCTTTTATAGGTTAAATTATGAAACCAAACCCCACTTGGGTTCAGTGAAATCTGTGATAGGAATTAAGGTCAGCAAAGTCTTCTTCCCCTTCAAGGAATGATTTTTTAGAGTAATTCTGATTTCTTCTTGGTATCCATGATTCTTCCTTAAACTAGGGTTAGAAGTTCCTTAGAGCCCTAATGATACAGTGCATTTTTACTCTCAGCAAATTATCTACCAGGGAGAGGTTGAATCCCAAGTCCTCCCTGTTTATTTTATAGACTGGATAGGAAACTGGGTTGTAAAGCTTTCCTACTGGGGATCTCTAATTTCCAAATTGAATTTAAACTGCTGATTCTTTTTCTTCCCTCCAAGCTCTGATGTTAAAATAATAAATGTTATCTCTCAGCACAGCAGCAGTGATTTAATTGTGGTGCTGTATCAATCTTAAGTTGCAGAAATTACTTCATACTTCTTTTAATTGTAGACTTACCATTTAAAATTTTAAGTCTGTTTCTGTATCTGAGTCAAATATCTGTGATAGAGAAGACATTTCTGTCTTATCTCAATTTGGTTGTAGAGAAACTGTTTCTTCAATGACTGGAGAAGTCATTGAAATTTGGAGACCCACTGCTTAACAGTTTTCATAGGAGTGATATGATTCCACCATTGTGGTTTTAATGCAGTGATTTAAGTGCTATGTACTGAAGGAAATACTTTGGACCAGTGCTTCTGAAACTTTAATGTATATCTGAATTACCTGGAGGGCTTGTGAAAAACACGTTTCTGGGCTCTACACCAGATTTTTATTTGGCAGATCAGGGGTGGGTCCCAAGAGTTTGCATTTCTATCAAGTTATCAGGTGATGCTGTTGATCTAGAGACCACACTGAGAATCACTACTTAGAGGATTTTTTTCTCTTATTTCAGAAACATGCACTTTTAGGGAAGCTGATTATATCAGAAAAAGAGACGGGAAAAAATACGAAAAACAAAACTACCTCAAGGAGATGACAGGGTTTAGTGTTTGTTTGTTTGTTTTTAGGTAAATATTCAGATTATTTCTGTGTGAGGTTATGAATTTGCTACTACAAGTAATGTGGCAAGTATGGGATCTGAAATGTAATCAAGTGAATGTTCAACGAATGATAAGTAAAACTTTTAAATCTTATCACTGTTAGTTGCAATAGAAGACTGAGAAGGACAAGGAGAGACATTGTGAAAGAGTATGAATACATCTAAGAGACCTGAATTAAATTCTCTACTGTGCCACTTAGACTTCATTCATATTAATCTGCAGTATGTAACCTAACTGGGTTGTTTTAGTATTATTATTTATTTATTGAGACAGAGTTTTGGTCTTGTTGCCCAGGCTGGAGTGCAGTGGTGTGATCTCCGCTCACTGCAACCTCTGCCTCCCGGGTTCAAGCGACTCTACTGACTCAGCCTCCTGAATAGCTGGGATTACAGACACACACCACCACACCCAGCTAATTTTTTATATTTTTAGTAGAGTTGGTGTTTCATCATGTTGGCTAGGCTGGTCTTGAACTCCTGACCTCAGGTGATCCACTTGCCTTGGCCTCCTGAAGTGCAGGGATTACAGGCTTGAGCCACTGCACCCGGCCTAGTATTGAATGAGATAATAAATCTGAAATGCTTTGCTTATGGTAGCTGTCTATCAAAGTTACTTTCATAGACACTAGCCTCCTCAGTTGCTTTTGTACACCTAGGAATCTTTTCAAAGTCTAAGGGTGATAAATTTTATTCAAAGTAATTACTCATAAAATAATTGGATCCCAATGATTACACCCCTGTGCATACTGTAGAAGTGCAGACATAGAAAATGTTGACCTTATTCTCCAAGCACACAAAATCTATTTATAGAGTTAGAAATTTTTCCTTCGAAAGTACCAGAATACCATATTAAAAGTGGGATAATTTTTAAGATGAGAAGGCCAGGAGCAAGGCAGTTATATTATAGACTTGATATAGTGATCAATGCAGTTGTCAAAGTTCTGGGTTCTGTCTGTCTGCTCTACCATCTTTAACATGCTGCCTTTTGCTCTTGGGCCTCTCCTTTTGAGGTCAAAAAATGGCTGTCACAGCTCTAGATATCAAATCTGGATAACTGTATCCAAAGGCATAGAAAGGGCAGTTTTTTCCCTTCAAATCTCCTTTGTCAAGATGGAAAACTTTTCCCACAAGCCCATGGCAGACTTGCCCTCAAGTCTTTGAGACCAGGATTAGGATTTATGACTGTGCTGGGCTTCAGGGAGGCTAAGCTGAAAAGGCAGGTACTTGGAATTGTCAGCCCAAGTACTGGCACTGGTAGGTAAGAGAGGTGAGAGATGACTGTTGGGTAGACAACAGAAACTACCACAGGGAGACAAGACTATGCACAGATTAGAGACCAGTTCTGGGCAATTTATCATTAGGCTGCATTATGTGCTCTAGGCTAGGAGTTAGGAATCTTTTTCTTGTTGTTAAGGGCCAGTTAGTAAATATTTCAGGCTTCACTTAAAGATGCCAAAAGCCACATATGGTCTCTGTTGCACATTCATTGCCTTTTTTTTTTTTTTTTTTTTTAATGCAAAAGCCATTCTTAGCTTGCTGGCCATATAAAAACCAGGCTGTGGGCCACATTTGGCCCAAAGGCTATAGTTTGCCAACTCCTGCCTAGGCAAGGAGGGTTCAGAAGGGAGCTCCTATTTCAGTGAGACTGAAGTCATCATTTTGAAGCTTCCTGAAATTCTGGGATTTGAGTGGTGCTTTGAAGGATGGGTGAGATTTGAACTGAGAGATGTGTTCCTTCTGAAGAGCACAGTGAGTGGAGAAACAAGCCTATGATGCTTACCATAACACAGTTGTGTGTTACATGCAATGAGTGAACACCAGCAATACCTTTGCAAATGAAATAGGCTAATTGCAGGCCAGAGTTAGGGAGTAATGTGGCATGAATATCTTGATTGTCTTGGCCACTGACAGGCCAAGCTGCTAAGAGGCTCTGAGAAATGAATATGCTCTTTTGGCTTAAAGCCTCCATGTTGATCTGGAGCCCAAGGGAGGCAGTGTTTCATTTAACAATTGGCTCTTCTAATGGGAGCTGTTGCTACTACTACTAATTAAGGAACAAATATCATGTGTTCAGGGGAATGAAGACTGTTGGCCTCTAAATTATACCTATATACAAAGATTATAACTTATCTTCAATTTTTGTTATTTTTATGGCAACAAAGAAGAATTGCAGCAACTAATACTAAGTCACTTATTCATTGAATGAACATGTATTGAATGCTTACTGTATGTCAGGCCCTGGCGATACAAATCAAGAAGCTCATAGTCCAGAGGGGGATAAAGAATTACAGTAGTGAGTTAAGGGAGTTAGAAAATGTGTGTGCAAGGAACTGTGGATGCCTGGAAGAAGGAACCACTCAATTTATCCTGATTTAAAATTTCAAATTGCCTCGGTTCAATTCAGTAACCACAGATTATATCCTTAATACTAGACAATTTGCAAATCTGTACCGTTTATCACAAAAAAAGCCTATGAAAAATACTATGAGTGGATTAAATCCAAATCATCACCTCTCCAGAAAAAGCTATTTCAAACATTCTGTGGCTGATACTAAGTTTTTATGATCCTCTTTATGTGCAAAGTATATAACTACAATTTTGTATTTCCCATTGCACTTAATTTTTTGCATCTCAGTTTATTGGTATAAATATTGGATTCCAGAAAACGATTCTTTTCCCCCCACAGTAAAGCCTTTAAAGAAGAAGATTATGGGCCAGGTGTGGTGGCTCGTGCCTGTAATCCCAGCACTTTGGGAGGTCAAGGTGGGCAGACCACGAGGTCAGGAGTTTAAGACCAGCCTGGCCAACATAGTGAAACACCCCATCTCTATTAAAAATACAAAACATAGCCGAGCATGGTGGCAGGTGCCTGTCGTCCCAGCTACTGGGAGGCTGAGGCAGGAGAATCACTTGAACCCAGGAGTCAGAGGTTGCCCTGGGTGACACAGCAAGACTATTTCTGGAAAAAAAAAATATTATGGTGGGGGGCAGAATAATGGCCCCAGTAGAGTCCTCATCCTAATCAGCTGAGAACCTGTGAATATATTATCTTACATAGTAAAGGAGGAATTAGGTTGCTAATCATATGTAACTTTAAAATAGGAAGATTACCCCGGATTATTGGGACAGGATGCAACATAATCAGTCACAAAGGCTGTTAAAGTAGAAGAGGGACACCCAAAACTATAAAAAGGCTGGAAGACAACCTAGGCAGTACCATTCTGGACATAGGAACAGGCAAAGATTTTATGATAAAGATGCCAAAAGCAATTGCAAAAAGCAAAAATTGACTCTAATTAAACTAAAGAGCTTCTGCACAGCAAAAGAAACTATCAACGGAGTGAACAGACAACCTACAGAATGAGAGAAAATTTTTACAAACTATGCATCTGACAAAAGTATGATATCCAGCATCTATAAGGAACTTAAATATACAAGAAAAGTAACAAAAAACTCCATTTAAAAGTGGGCCAAAGGACTGGGCAGGTGGCTCACACCTGTAATCCCAGCACTTTGGGAGGCCAAGGTGGGAGGATCACTCGAGGGCAGAAGTTTAAGACCAGCCTGGCCAACATGTAAAACTCATCTCTACTAAAAATAAAAAAATTAGCTGGGCATCATGGTACACACCTGTAATCCCAGCTACCCAGTAGGCTAAAGCATGAGAATTGCTTGAACCTGGGAGGCAGAGGTTGCAGTGAGCTGAGATCATGCCGCTGTACTCCAGCCTGAGCGAAAGAGCGAGATTCTGTCTCAAAAAAAAAAAAAGGCAAAGGACATGAAGAGACACTTTTCAAAAGAAGAAAGACAGGAGCAGATCCAAGATGGCCGACCACTAACAGCTCAGGATTGTAGCTCCCAGTGAAAGCTCAGAGAACGAGACGACGCCACATCTTTAGACGAATTTTCATCACTCACTGATTAGCCGATTCCCAGTGGAGGAGCCCCACGGGTCGCCAGCGCGACACTTGTGGCCGCCGCAGCAGTTTTGCCGGCGTCTCGGAGCAGCAGCTCTGCATGCAGAGCCAACGGGACTGCTTCCCCTACTGACCGGAGTATGGAGCTCCGGGAAGTCAGAGCCGCTTGTTGCGGACTCAAGAGGGAAGCCAGACCAGAGATTCCCGGGCAGAAGAGCACCATCAGTCTTATCGCTGCTATTTACGCTGCCACAGTGGGTTGCTCGGATCCCAGCACTGGGAATCAGTAAGTCGGACGTCGACTCAGAAACCTAATTAGAAAGGCGGTTCATCGCGCCGGGCGCGGTGGCTCACGCCTGTAATCCCAGCACTTTGGGAGGCCGAGGCGGGTGGATCACGAGGTCAAGAGATGGAGACCATCCTGGTCAACATGGTGAAACCCCGTCTCTACTAGTAATACAAAAAATTAGCTGGGCGTGGTAGCGCATGCCTGTAATCCCAGCTACTCGGGAGGCTGAGGCAGGAGAATTGCCTGAACCCAGGAGGCGGAGGTTGCAGTGAGCCGAGATTGCGCCATTGCACTCCAGCCTGGGTAACAAGAGCAAAACTCCGTCTCAAAAAAAAAAAAAAAAAAAAGGCGGTTCATCTACAATGAAGGGAAAAAAACAGCCTAAGAAGGCCGAGTATACTCAAAACCAGAACCCATCAGCAACGAAACAAGCCCTGACGGAAAAGGACTGTTCCATTATCTGAAGTAGGCTTTAAAAGGTGGATGATAAGAAACTTATGGGAGTTAAAGGAACTTGTTCTAACCCAATGTAAAGAAACTAAGAACTTGGAAAAAAGGTTAGATGAAATGTTGAAAAGAATAGACAATACAGAGAGGAATACAAATGAACTTATGGAGTTGAAAAATACAACACGAGAACTTAGTGAAATATGTACAAGCTTAAACAGCCGAATGGATCAAGCAGAAGAAAGGGTATCAGAGGTCGAAGACTAACTTAATGAAACAAAATGACAAGACAAGAATAGAGAAAAAAGGATAAAAAGGAATGAGCAAAGTCTCCAAGCAATATGGGACTATGTGAAAAGACCTAATATACGCTTGATTGGTGTACCTGAATGTGACGGAGAGAATGAATTCAAGCTGGAAAATACTCTCCAGGACATTATCCAGGAAAATTTTCCTAATTTAGCAAAGCAGGACACTATTCAACCCCAGGCAATACAGAGAACACCACAAAGATATTCCTCAAGAAGACCAACCCCAAGGCACATAATCGTTAGATTCACCAAGATCAAAACGAAGGAGAAAATATTAAGGGCAGCCAGAGAGAAAGATCAAGTTACCCATAAAGGTAAGCCGTTAGGCTTACAGCAGATCTCTCAACGGAAACCCTATAAGCTAGAAGAGAGTGGGGGCCAATATTCAATATACTTAATCAACAGAACTTTCAGCCCAGAATTTCATATCCTGCCAATTTAAGCTTTACATTTGAAGGAAAAATAAAATCTTTTAGGAACAAGCAAGTACTCAGAGATTTTATTACCACCAGGCCTGCTTTACAAGAACTTCTAAAAGAAGCATTATACACAGAAAGGAACAACCAGTATGACCCTTTCTAAAAATACACCAAAAAGTAAAGAGCGTTAACATAAAGAAGAATTTTTATCAACGAAAGGACAAAATAGCCAGTTAATATCAAATGGCAGCAACCCTAAATTTAAATCAACCAAATCTCCCAATCAAAAGATACAGACAAAATCTAATGGTATATCCAAAGATATACATAGACTCAAAATAAAGGGTTGGAAAAAAAAAAACGTACCAACCAAATGGAGAGCAAAAATAAATAAATAAAAAGCAGGAGTCGCAATTTTCACATTTGACAAAATAGATTTCAAAGCTACAAGGATACAAGGGTAAAAGGATTAATGTAATAATAAGAGATCTTAACACCCAGATACATGAGACCCATAATGAGATTTAGATTCAACGAGACAGAAAATTGATAATGATATCCAGGACTGGAACTAAGATCCAGAACAAATAAACTCAATAGAGCTCTCCATTTTAAACACACAAAATATACATTATCCACAAAATCTAACGATATATCTAAAGATATACAAAGACTCAAAACAAGGGGATGGAAAAAAACTCACCAACCAAATGGAGAGCAAAAATAAATAAATAAAAAGCAGGAGTTGCAATTCTCACACTTAATAAAATAGATTTCAAAGCTACAAGGATGCAAGGGTAAAAGGATTAATGTAACAATAAGAGATCTTAACACCCAGATACATAAGACACATAATGAGATTTAGATTCAACGAGACAACAAATTGATAATGATATCCAGGACTTGAACTCAGAGCCAGAACAAATAAACACAATAGAGGTCTCCATTTTAAACACATAAAATATGCATTAACCACTTTAAACACTCAAAATATTGATCGGCCATTATTGAAACCCATTTTAGGAATGAAGGAATATTCCTTTTTCCCTCTTTTTCTTTTTTTCCCCTGCTTTTTCTCTTTTTCAAAAAAAAAAAAAAAAAGACGACATACATTTTGCCAACAATCATATGAAAAGAAGCTCAACATCACTGATCATTAGAGAAATGCAAATCAAAACTGTGATGAGATACCATCTCATCTCACAGCAGTCAGAGTGGCTATTATTTAAAAGTCAAAAAATAACAAATGCTGAGGAGGTTGCCGTGGAAATGGAATGCTTATACACTGTTAGTGGGAGTGTAAATTAGTTTAACCATTGTGGAAAGCAGTGTGGCAGTTCCTCAAAGAGCTAAAAACAGAGCTACTGCTGGCGTGGTGGCTCACACCTGTAATCCCAGCACTTTGGGAGGCCATGGCTGGTGGATCACCTGAAGTCAGGAGTTCAAGACCAGCCTGTCCAACATGGTGAACCCCATCTCTACTAAAAATACAAGAAATTAGCCGGGCATGGTAGCAGGTGCCTATAATCCCAGCTACTTGGGAGGTTGAGGCAGGACAATTGCTTGAACCCAGGAGGTGGAGGTTGCAGTGAGCCAAGGTTACACCATTGCACTCCAGCCTGTGCAATAAGAGCAAAACTCTGTCTCAAAAAATAAAATAAAAATAAAACAGAGCTACCATTTGACCCAGCAATCCCATTACTGGGTATATACCCAAAGGAATATAAATCATTCCATCATAATGACACATGCATGCATATGTTCATTGCAGCCCTGTTTACAACAACAAAGAATGGAATCAACCTAAATGCCCATCAGTGATAGACTGGATAAAGAAAATGTGGTACACATACACCAAGAAATGCTATGCAGCCATTAAAAAAGAACAAGCTCATGTCCTTTGCAGGAACATGATAGAGCTGGAGGCCATTATCCTTAGCAAACTAATGCAGGAACAGAAAACCAAATATCACGTGTTCTTATAAGTGGGAGCTAAATGATGAGATCACATGGACACATAGAGGGGAAAAACAGATACTGGGGCCTACCAGAGAGTGGAGGGTGCAAAGAAGGAGAGGATCAGGAAAAATAACTAATGGGTCCTAGGCTTAATGTGTGGATAATGAAATAATCTGTGACATGAATTTATTCATATAATAAACCTGCACATGTACCCGGGAAGTTAAAAGTTAAAAAAAAAAAAAAGAAAGAAAAAATGTGGAAAGGGGCCACTGGAGAGGAGGTCAAATTGATGTGATAAGAGAACTCAATCTACCTTGGCTGATATTGAAGATAGAGGAAAGGGGCCTTGAGCCAAATAATGCAGGTAGCCACTCGATGCTAGAAAAGACACAGAAATTGATTCTCCTAAAAATAGTTAGGGCTACCATAACAAGTATAAGCCATTTAAACAGACTGATTGCTTAAATAACAAATATTTATATTCTCATAGTTCTGGAGGCTAAAAGTCAAAGATCAATGTGTTGGCAAGGGTTGATTTCTTCTGAGGCTGCCTTTCTTTGCTTGTAAAGGGGTATCCTCTCCCTCTGTCTTCACATGGTCTTTCCTCTGGATGCATCTGTGTTATAATCTCTTCTCTTTTTTCATTTTTTATTTTTATTTTTTAGAGACAGGGTCTTGCTCTGCCATCTAGACTAAAGTGCAGCTCACTGTAAACTTGAACTGCTGGGCTTAAGCAATCCTTCTGCCTCAGCCTCCCAAGTAGGTAGGACTACAGGCAGTCCCAGCTATTTTGTTTTTATTTTTTTGTAGAGCTAGGGTCTTGCTATGTTGCCTAGGCTGGTCTTGATCTCCTGGCTTCAAGTGATTCTCTTGCCTTGGCCTCTCATAGTGCTGAAATTATAAGTATGAGCCACTACATGTGGCCCTAATCTCTTTTTATGAGAATACTAGTAATACTGGATTAGGACAAACCCATATTGGAACCACCCCTAGGTTACTAAATGTCATTTTAACTTGATTACTCTTTAAAGACCCTGTCTCCAAATACAACCACATCCCGAGGTACAGGGGATTGAAACTTAAACATGTGAATTTTGGGGGACACAGTTTAGCCAATAACACTCCCCTAGATCCTACAGAAGTAACACAGTTACTTCTAAAATCTATGTTTGATTTTAGAACTTCTTGACTCTACTATAAAATAACAAGTGTATGTTTAAGCCACCAAGTTTTTGGTAATTTGTTACAGCATATTAGAAAATGAATTTAATTGTAAGTAACTTGAATCTATTAGTAGGAGACTGATTAACTGAATTGTGGAACATCTCTACAATGAAATACTATACAGCAATCAGAAATGATGAAATGAATGTCTATTAATAGATGGATAGATAAACAAAATGTCATATATGCATGCAATGGAATATTATTCAGGCTTAAAAAGGAGGGAAATTCTGACACATGCTACAACATGAATGTATCTTGAGGACCTTATGCTAAGTAAGATAACTCAGTCAAAAAAAGACAAATACTGTGTGATTCCACTTACATGAATTATCTAGGGCAATCAAAGCTCATAGAAACAAAGTGAATGGTAGTAGCTAAGGGTTGAATTGGGGTTGAAGAGTTGTTTGATGGCTATAGATTCAGTTCTTTGAGATGAAAAAGCTTTAGAGATTGACTGTACAATAACTTGAATATATGAACTGTACAGTTAACAATAGTTAAGATGGGGCCGAGTGTGATGGCTCATGCCAACAGTTTGGAAGGCCAAGGCAGGAGGAGGCTTGAGCCCAGGAATTTGAAACTTGCCTGGGAAACATAGTGAGACCCCATCTCTACCAAAAATTTAAAAAATTACCTGAGTGTGATGGCATGCTCTTATAAGTCCCAGCAACTAGGGAGGCTGAGGTGGGAGGATTGCTTGGCTGAGAGGTCCAGTCTTCAGTGAGCCATGATCACACTACTGTACTTCAGCCTGGGTGACAGCAGGACTCTGTCTCAAAAATATCGGTTACGATGGTTGATATGGTTTGGCTGTGTCCCCATCCAAATATCATCTTGAATTTCCATGTGTTGTGTGAGGGACCTGGTGGGAGGTAATTGAATCATGGGGGCAAATCTTTTCTGTGCTGTTCTTGTGATCGTGGCTAAGTCACATAAGATCTGATGGTTTTAAAGAGAGGAGTTCCCCTGCACAAGCTCTCTCTCTTTACCTGCTGCCATCCATGTAAGATGTGACTTGTTCCTCCTTGCCTTCTGCCATGATTGTGAGGCTTCCCCAGCCATGTGGAACTGTAAGTCCAATTAAACCTCTTTCTTTTGTAAATTGCCCAGTTGCAGTGTGAAAACCAACTAATACAGTAAATTGGTACCAGTAGAATGCTGAAATGAGTTAAGACTTTGGGGGACTGCTGGGAAAACTTGATTGGTTTTGAAATGTGAGGACATGCGATTTAGGAGGAGTCGGGGTGGAATGATATGGTTTGGCTGTGTCCCTACCCAAATCTTGAATTTCCACATTATGGGAGGGACCCAGTGGGAGGTAATTGAATCATGGATAAATGTTATGCTATTTTTCATGTTATGTAGTTTTTAAAAAATAGTGAAACAAAGATAAGTTGAAAAGGCAAGGGCAGAAAAATTGGTGCAGTGTACTTTCATTTGTGTATTTTGGGAAAGAACATTTACACACAGAATACTTGTATGTACACAGAATAATTCTGAAAGGATTCTTAAGGAACTGGGATAGTGATTCTTCTAGGAATGGGGTTGTGAGAAGTGGAAGGACTGGGATGGTGGAAGACTTAAAAATACTCTTTGACACCTTCTTAGTTGTTTTTACCACATACATACGTTACATACTAAAATATTTGTTTTGGGGAGTTTTTGCTTGTTTGTTTTTGGTTTTTGAGACAGTGTCTCACTTTGTCACCAAGCTGGACTGCAGTGGTGGGATTATGCTTCATTGCAGCCTCAACCTCCTGGGCTCAAACAATCCTCCTGCCTCAGCCTCTTGAGTAGGTGGGACTATAGGCATGCACCATCAAGCCCAGCTATGATAGAGGTCTTTTATTGCATCATTAAAATATCACAAATAGGAGTTAGCAATCATACAGTATCTTGTTATATCTTATTTATTAGACTGCTAAACTTCCTTTTCCAGTGACATATAGATCATCTGAAAGTAGTGTTATCCTTGTTTTTAACTGTTGTGGATTGCTAAATCAAAGCAGATGAATTTGAAACAAGCTCAGTATCATTTCCTCCAAGGATTAATACATTTTTGGGGACTTGAGGTAACTGAATAAGCAACACCTGGCCTCATCTAAACCCTGCAGATGTATTTTTCACCCAGGAAATTTTGGATTTCGGCAAGAGACCCATGCTCCTGGACAACTAAGCTGATGGAGAAAGGAGCATGCACAGACTTCATCTTCTAATGGAAACCCAGTGTAACACCCTTGATCATGTTCTGTGCACAATTGCAAATAGTGCAAGCAGTAGCCACTTCCTTTCTATTTCCCAATCATTTGTCAACCTAGTGCCTCCTCTTTTCCAAGGAGAATGCATTCTACATTAATGTAATTGAAATCCCTCCCTAACTTTCTCTGGGGCTCTTCAAAATAACTGTGTATCCTTTCAGAGTGATGTCTACATTTTCTGGAATGTCAGTAGTCTCATTGCTGAGAATGGCCTTCCTTCTCTCAGGAGATGCAGCAAAGAAGTGAAATAATTATTTTTTAATTTATAATTTAAGCAGGGACTTTAGAGAATTTTCTTAGTTGGATCAGAGTCAGGCTATGAAATTGCTTTTTCAATCCAGTTATACCTAAGTGCCAGGGTATATCCTGGCTTTTAGAGGATTAAAAGCTCTTACTCCCAAAGTTGCTAGGCTTTGGGGTATAAATATATTTTATTGTTTGATGTCTGATAGTATATTTTTCTTTTTATTTTTTGAGGCAGGGTCTTACTCTGTCACGCAGGCTGGAGTACAGTGGTATGATCTCAGCTCACTGCAGCCTCAACTTCCTGAGCTCAGGTGATCCTCCGACCTCAGACCCCTAAGTAGGTGGGACTACAGGTGCACACTATCATGCCTGGCTAATTTTTTGTATTTTTGTTAGAGAACAGAGTTTTGCCAGTGTTGCGCAGGCTGGTCTCAAACTCCTGGGCTCAGATGATTTGTCTGCCTTGGCCTCCCAAATTGTTGGGCTTACAGGCATGGGCTACCGTGCCCAGCCTATGTCTGAGAGTACATTTTCTAAGTCCCTAGTTTAAATACAGCTGCAATGTATTCACTTAGAACCACAAAAACAAAACAAAAAACAAACAAACAACAACAAAAAAAAAAAAACAAGGAAAGGAAGAAAGATGGAAAGAGGAAAGAAATAGTAAATGTTTTCTGCCTCTTAAAACCATACAATTTTTAACAAGAACAGAGTAAAAGAGACTGAACAATAACAACAGGGCAAGAGGTTTTGACTCTTGTGAGATTATTTCTTAAGACTTCTGCTTGTAAATTGTTAGGTAACTGCACAAGTTAGATTTAAACACTCTTGAAAACTTCCTTCTTAGTACATGAGTTCTTTCATCATATAGTCCACATAAAAATTGCAACATTTTATTACTATAATTGTTCCTTAGAAACTGTTATGGGTTGAAACTTCCTGTTATATGTGGATGTTTTTCTTACTAACAATCTTACCCATTTTTCTCCACACAGTACTTAGCCAAAGGGACATGTTTCCACAAAGTTATATCCTATCTTTGTGGTTTTTGCATCCCCATAAAAAGCAAAAAACTGTTTTTTTTAACCGGTTCAGTTACCTTTCCCTTTTTGTTTGGTGTTTTACATTAGCTATTAATAATTCAGTACCCAGAAAAGTGCTTAATACACAGTAGGAGTACAAATGAATGGCAAAGAATGACTCATTGTGAGCTCAGTGCTTCCAGGTTATATAAGGAATATGATTTTGTCTTTTTTTTTGAGGCAAAGTCTCACTTTGTCACCAGACTGGAGTGCAGTGGGGTAATCTCGGCTCACTGCAACCTCCGCCTCCTAGGTTCAATTGATTCTCCTGCCTCAGCCTCCCAAGTAGCTGGGACTACAGGTACACACCACTACTCCTGGCTAATTTTTGTATTTTTAGTAGAGATGGGGTTTCACCATGTTGGCAAGGATGGTCTCAATTTCCTGGCCTTGTGATCCCTCGGCCTCCCAAAGTGCTGGGATTACAGGCATAAAATTTTTCTTAAATAAAGAAAATATTCTTTAAGAATGAAAAACACTTAATATTTGATATAAGCAAAATTTCCCTTGAAGACAAAAGTTTCTTTGAAATAAAATTATAACTCAAATGTATAAGCCTTTTAGATCTAGGAAGGAGATTAATTTTTATAGTAACATTTTTATTATTAGAAGAAGCAGTAATACAGCAACATCAGAAGCTAAGTTATTCAAAGTGCTTTTTCTTTATTTCTTTATTACTTTTTTTTTTTTTTTGTAGAGTCTTGCTATGTTGTGCAGGCTGGACCTAAATTCCCGGGTTCAAGTCCTCTCACCTCAGGCTCCAGAGTAGCTGAGTATCTAGAACTACAGGCACATGTTACCACACCTGGCTCTATGTCTCTAAATGTTTTTCTTATGTTATCTCTCATACAATCTTTACAACAACCTAATAAATAGATGTTATTATTGGGCCATTTTTATGGATGAGGAAATTGAGCTCAGAGAAATTAAGAAATGTGCTAAAAATCACACTGCTAGTAAGTGGCAGAACTAGGATGTGAACTCAATTTAGTTAAAATTTTGGCTTAATACTTTCAATACAAGAATATGAGTTTGACTTTGTCTCTTCAGAATTTTTGCCAAAGGGACATTCAAAAGAAGAAATTATCTGCACTACAAACTGGGGAAGATCACCACCCTCATGCTAGAAGAAACATTGAGGGAATTTTTACAATATGAAATTCAGGCAACAAGGTTGAGGTAAAGGTCTTCCACTGAGAGGCATTATATATGAAAGCCCACCTAGGCCCAGCATGGTGGCTCACGCCTGTAATCCCAACACTTCGGGAGGCTGAGGTGGGCAGATCACAAGGTCAGGAGATAGAGGCCATCCTGGCCAATATGGTGAAACCCTGTCTCTACTAAAAATATAAAAATTAGCTGGGCATGGTGGTGCATGCCTGTAGTCCTAGCTATTCAGAAGACTGAGGCAGGAGAATCGCTTGAACCCAGAAGGCAGAGGCTGCAGTGAGCTGAAATCGTGCCACTACGCTCCAGCCTGGGCAACAGAGAGAGAGACATCCTCTCAAAAAAATTTTAAAAATCCCATCTATGCAATGAATTAAGGCTGCATTTTGTATTCCTAGCTTACTAAAAATTGTTTGAAACCAGAAATGACTATTAATTTTATAAAATGCTTTTTAGCATATGTTTAAATATTGTGTAGTTTAATAGAGCTCCTAAATATTAATTTGTCCTTGCAATCTCGGAGTAAGTCATATAGTCATGAGAAAAACTGTTTACTCTGCAGAACCCAGAAACAATTCAGTAATTAGAGTTACCAGGTCTCAGAAGGAGGCAGAGAAGTGAACTTGACCTTTCTCCTTTGTCTTCCTTTAGGTTTCTCAGAATTTAACTTATAACTAGTATGTTAGTTGCAAGTAAACACTTGTTCCATGAACCAATTATGTTATAATGCTGTCAACCCACTTAATGGATACCTTGTATCCTACTGAATTGTTTCAGTTAATAAATATATATGTAAAGTCTTAAAATAACTTTAGGAATGCAAGTGTGGTTACAGGCCCACTTTCTTGAAAGGTCATTTTCTTTTTTCTTTTTTCCTGTGAGACAGAGTCTCACTCTGTCACCCAGTCATGGTGGTGTGATCTTGACTTACCGCAACCTCCCCCTCCCAGGTTCAAGTGATTCTCCTGTCTCAGCCTCCTCAGTAGCTGGGATTGCAGGTGAGCGCCACTATGCCTGGCTAATTTTTGTATTTTTATTAGAGATGGGTTTCACCATGTTGGCCAGGCTGGTCTCGAACTCCTGACCTCAGGTGGTCCACCTACCTTGGCCTCCCAAAGTGCTGGGATTACAGGCATGAGCCATGGATTACAGGCACGAGCCATGGATCCCAGCCGAAAGGTCATTTTGAAAGAGCTAGTGTGAAAATCTGAAATATTTGTAAGAATGAAAACTGCAACGTCTTAACTAGTGTAATTTGGTTTAATTTACACTTTTCTCTTTTCAGGTTTGTTTTGTTTTGTTTTGTTTTGTTTTGGAGACAGGATCTAGCTCTGTTGTCCAGGCTGGATTGCAGTGGCACAATTATGGCACACTTGAAACCTTGAACTCCTAAACTAAAATGATCCTCCCACCTCAGCTTTCTAACTAGCTGGGGTTACAGAGGAGTGCCACCACACGTAGCTAATTTTATTTTCTTTCATACATATGGAGTCTTACTATGTTGCCCAGACAGGTTTCAAACTCCTGGGCTCACGCTCTCTCCAGTTTTTGTTTTTATTGTTTATTTTATTTATTTATTTGTTTGTTTGTTTGTTTATTTATTTATTAGATGGAGTGTGGTGGCACTCCTCTGTGTTGCCCTGGTTGGAGTGCTCGTGGCGCGATCTCAGCTCACTGTAACCTCCACCTCCCAGGTTTAAGCAATTCTCCTACCTCAGCCTCCAGAGTAGCTGGGATTACAGGCACCCACCACCATGCCCAGATAATTTTTTGTATTTTTAGTAACAATGGGGTTTTACCATGTAGGCCAGGCTGATCTTGAACTCCTGACCTCAGCTGATCCACCCAAAGTGTTGGGATTACAGGCATGAGCCACTGCGCCTGGCATCTCTTCAGTTTTTATACTGTAACAGTGACAAGCCACTTATTTTTATTTTTTGAGACGGAGTTTTGCTCTTGTTACCCAGGCTGGAGTGCAATGGCACGATCTCGGCTCACCGCAACCTCCACCTCCTGGGTTCAAGCAATTCTCCTGCCTCAGCCTCCTGAATAGCTGGGACTACAGGCACGCGCCACCATGCCCAGCTAATTTTTGTATTTTTAGTAGAGACGGGGTTTCACCATGTTGACCAGGATGGTCTCCATCTCTTGACCTCGTGATCCACCCGCCTCGGCCTCCCAAAGTGCTGGGATTATAGGCATGAGCCACCGCGCCCGGCGACAAGCCACTTTTGATATACTTAATATTTATATTATTATCTATTGTAGTTTGAGAGCTTGGAAAGATTGAAAGCAGCTCTGATCTCTACCATTTTAATTCTTTCAAATATTAGTTAGCTTTTAGCTTTCCTAATATGAGTTCTAGAAGTCTTCAAATATTTTATATATTTTTTAAGCTAGATGGAGAGTAATTGTTCTTATTTTCCCCTCTCCAAAATATAAGAGAGCAATAAATAGAAGCTTGCATTTGTGGTATTTTTAACAGTGATTTTAAATATTTGGTTATTTATGATTATTTTCTAAAAGAAGAATAGAGAGGGATAATGCCAGATAAGACTTGGTTTTAAGACAGAAAACTAAAAGTAGGCAAAGGTTCGGAGTAGAAAAAAAAAATGAGAAGGAAGTAAGCCAGGAGCAGGTCAGTTTTCAGAAAGAGTAACTCTGAACTTTACTTTCTTATATTTAAGTTTATTTGCACTCTAAAACTCTTATCTCTGAGGGTATACTTCAGGTTAAAACACAGCCCTAGCTGTGAAAAATTAAAGTAGGAATCAACTAGGATAGCTATGGAGTAGTTACAAGTTTCAGCCACTGGTAGCCAGATGTTTTAATGACATAAGCATATACATCCATGATCCTTGTAGGGATAACTCAGTTTCCAGCTGCTCTTCACTAAAGAGCAAATATTTGAATACAGTCTAATGAGTCAGAGTTGGATCCTTTTCTGTTCCCTTTTTTTGTGTTGTTAATCATAGGAAAAAATACTCCTATGTTACCAGCTAATTATTTCACTCCCTTGCCTTATTTTCCTTATCTGTCTTTTAGACAGATTTTTAGAAAGAGACTAGAGAATATAAGAAAAGGTTTTTAAATTGTTTTCTGGCATCTGTTGGGGAACTTGGGTAGGGCATGTCTCTTGGCTCTTATAAACACTTGTTAGCAGAGGGCTAATGAGGCTAGGCTAAGAGTTTGATCCCCTAATCAGGCCCTATGCTATATTCTATAGCCTATCTCTAAACAAGTAAATGTGTATCTTTGGATGTGAAGATAAATGAACACAAATCTATCCCCAGTCTAAGAAGATTTCTGAGTACATACTATAAAGAATTAGCAGCACCATCTTTATAGAAAAAGATGTGCTGGATCTTTCCCCAAATCAGGAAACCATAGGAAATGCTTCCGTTGATCAAGCATTCCTCAATTAACTAACCAGTCACCTTGTTGTCTGTATTTTCTCAAAACAGCCATTACTAATCAGAATTGCAGCTTCTCATCTGTGAGCTAACACCACTGACTCAGTGATTTCAGCTTGCTTTTCCCCTCATGCTTATGGGCCCATTCATTTGGGTCTCTGAAATGATTTTGTTTGTATTACAGAGCTCTCATTTGGAAGACAGTGAATCAGCAGCATTACTTTGCTGTGAATGTGAAGAATCAGAAATCTTTAGTGATTCCAATGTACGTAGGTATATGTTTTTATACAGACTTTGGTGATTCAAGTAAAATCTTTTTTGGGTAAATTTGGCTATTAAATGCAACTGATATAGTGCCTATTATTTTATCTATTTGACCCCACTCAGCCAAATAGTCTGGGAAGGCAAATAGGTGGGTTGGAATGAGTGTATAAATAAATGGAATGGTACATTTATACGAATAATGTCATGGCAATGACCACTCAAAACGTATTTATCAAAGTAGAAAAATGTTGCATCTTAGAACCTTGAGTGAATCTCCTTCAATAAAGAATATGATTGTCTTTTTGGGATTTTTTTCCCCCTCATGTACACTTTTTTTAATGGTCAATAATATTCATTTCCCTGTGGCAACTGCTTGATATTGGTGCTGCCACACATTATTTATTGGAGGAATAAATATTGTACATTTATTCCTCATGTACATGGGCCTCACATGTCTTAGTATTGATAATGTTAAGCCAAATAGTGTTATAATCACTGGACTGGAAAGTAAACCTGATCCTCTTAAATGTGGAACTTTAAACTATCTTTACTACATTTCATGAGATGTTATAAATTTTTTTATCCCATCTGACCTCCAGCATACTTGTCCACTGAGTCAGGCTGAAGATAGAGAACAGCTTAAATTGACTATTTTTATGTGTTGCGATAAACAGTGAGATTAGTCTGGAAATTCTCAGTATATCCTGAGATATAAGTGAACTTCCCCTGAGTATTGAATGGCCTAGCAGTGATACAGGACAGGCAAGCCCCTAAACTGGGGGTTAGCCCAGGAGTTCTTAGTTTCACCAGGAAAGAAATCAAGGGCAAGCCAGTGGTGTTAGACAGCAATCTTTTATTGAACAGTACTGCTCCTTGTGGAACAGCGCTAACTCATAGGTAGTGTGCCCAGACTCTGCAATATATGGGCTCTTGGCAACTGTATTTATACAACTTATACCCACTTTCAGTTACATGTAAATTAAGGGGCAGTTTAACACAAATTGAGGTGTGGGTTATTTAGAACTTTCTAGGAAAGGGACAGTAACTTCAGGGTTATTGCCATGGCATGTGTAAACTGTCATGGTGCTGGTGGGAGTGTCCCATGCTAACGAGCAATGAGGGCAGCCAGGGATTGCCCTTGTCACAGTCTGCTGGTTTTGGCCAGTTTCTTCGCCTTATCTCATCTGGAGCAGATCTTACTTTGTTCAGCAGGGTTGTGACCAGAAAACAAGTCCTGCTGGACTCCTGCTTCATTAATTCATACACATTGTTCTACCTTAAAGGGATGCTGGAAATATTTTGGAGTGAAGTGAAGGGAAGAGTTGTGGGTAGGGAAAATAAATAAGCTATACAACTGTCATTTAGATAACTGTCTCCTATTGAGCCTCCCAAAAAAAGAAATCTAAGGGGGTCAGTTACAAAAATGCAGACACAGTCCCAGTTATATTAATGAAAATTAGAAATAGAGGGGACCAGCTCTTTGTGAGAGGCCCTGGTCTCTGCCCTCTGGTTCTCCTTTCAGCCCAGAAGCCTGACATCTATTTGCTTCTCACTGGCTCTAAGTTGAAGACTTGGTGACAGCCTGATTTTTTTTTTTTGAGGTGTGCTGCCCTTCACTGTGAAGCTTATGCAGGTTAGATATGGGACTGTGAGCAAAGACTTTATTCAAGCATATTTTTGGACTGTTATAGCCATAGGAGACTGGGCTGCTCTTGGAATTTTCCTCCCCCTATTTTATGAGAGGTTCAAAATGGCCTTGTATCAAACTGAAGTTTAGAAACATAGCAAACCTTTTTCCATTTGGACATTTTTTTTCTGTGTCTTCCTATAGAATGAATCCTATTTCACAAATTTTTAAAAGTATAGCTTATAGAAACTGAATTATAACACATTTCAAAACTGTATTTTTTTTTTACAGATTTGATTGTTTTCTATAATTTTACTTCACTTGATCTCTTCCAACAGGTAGCTGTGACTAAAACTAGGTTCTACAAACCTTGTCCATAAAAACCGAATTCTGTCTGTATCAGGATATTTACTGCTTATAGTAGCACTCAATATATAATGTTGAAATTTCACTAACAGAAACTATCTCTCAAAGTAAGATGTGTCTCAAGTACGTCACCATAGTACTACCTGCACTTAGGCTGGCTTCTTCATCTTCATGTCACAGTGAATGCAGTTACCATTTCAGGACCTCATTCACCTATTTATTTACCCAACTGCACTTCATTCAGTGTTGATGAATCTGGAACGGCATGAATTAAGTTATTGTAATTCATTAAGAGCTGGAGTGGTGCTTATTTCCCTAGTGCTTGCAAGCATTAACCGATGAATCTATATGAACACTCATTATCAGTATTTTGCAGATGACAAATGGAGGGTGAAAAAGTTATAATCTTTGCTCAGTGTTGTGTGATAAGCAGGAGCAATGCTGACGTCAGATCTCAGCTGACAGCCATCATGAGCTCATCACCAGTGGGCAGCATCATTGATGGAATATGTACCAGTCTCATTATATGGGATCCTATAAGATTTATTTTGGTCAGGCCAGGCACGGTGGCTCATGCCTATAATCCCAGCTCTTTGGGAGGCTAAGGGGCGCAGATCACTTGAGGTCAGGAGTTTGAGAAAGCCTGCCCAACATGGTGAAGCCCCGTCTCTACTAAAAATACAAAAGTTAACTAGGCGTGGTGGTACAGGCCTGTAGTCCCAGCTACTTGGGAGGCTGAGGCAGGAGAATCACTTGAACCCAGGAGGTGGAGCTGGCAGTGGTTGCAGTGAGCCAAGATCACACCACTGCACTCCAGCCTGGGTGACAGAGCAAGACTCTGTCTCAAAAAAAAAAAAAAAGTATTCAGTCAGCAGTTGAGTCCTCTGGACTTATTATACTGGCATGTTGTTTTGGCTGATTTTGTCTCAAAGAGACTAGTGCATAGGCATATCTACATGAATAATATTTTCATGAAGTTGGACACGTGGGGAAAGGGTAACTTTAGTTTTAATGATTTTTCTCTCTTAAAACAGTTAGTTGGGGCCAGGTGTGGTGGCTCATGGCTGTGATCCCAAAATTTTGGGAGACCAAGGCAAAAAGATCACTTGAGCCCAGAAGTTTGAGAGCTGACTGGGAAATATAGTGACATTCTGTCTCTACAAAAAATTTAAAAATTGGCTCGACATGATGGCACACACTTGTAGTCCTAGCTACTTGGGAGGCTGAGTCGGGAGGATATCTTGAGGCTGCAGTGAGCCATGTTCACGCCACTTCACTCCAGCCTGGGCAACAAAGCCAGACTCTGTCTCCAAAAAAGGAAGGAAACAATTAGTTGGGTATATGTATCTCCAGACTGCTCTGGGTTGCTTTATTTTATTGCCAAGCCTTTCATTCACTTAAATCAGGTTTGTTACTGTCTTTTCCTCAAGAGGCAAGAGTTGTTTCTTATACTTGGCTGATTTTTTAAAGGTATTGGATCCTCCTCCTGTTTTGTTTGTTCAGGGAGTATTTCCCATACTTTTTTCCCCCTTTTCTCACTTCCCTGTTCCCACCCTCATGTCAGATGGAATTGAAGAGCTTCATCCTAATCTGAAGGCTTAACCTTGGGGATGTGGTGGGGGGAATTTATTTGCAGAGTGAAATGACTGAAATCTCCATTACTTAATTTTCTGTAAAGGAAGTGGTATGGGATCTTGATAACTATTTGAAGTAAAAATACTGATGTAAAGAAGAGTAGAAGATAAAGTCAATCATTGAAGAGCTTTCTCTTCAATTTTGGGATAACAGAAGTATGAACTTGGTTAGTTGTATTCATTCATTTGCTTATGCATAATTCATTAATTCACCAAGTACTGATTGACTCATATGTACAAATCACTGGGCCCAGGGGAGTGGGGGCCCTTAGAGAAAGTATAATCTACACTTCACAAATCAGTTTTATGGCTATTTGTGGAAAGCCTTGAAAAGGAGAGGAGAAAATCATGACATGCAGTAAATGGGAAGAAGAGAAGAAATCTGGATAAGTGGAAACAAATTTGACTGGAGGCCAATTTGGCTGGAGGGCTGGCTGCCTTAGATCTCTTGGGGCTTTCCTGGAAGGGAAGGCAGGAGTTTAGAGAGGCCCCTGTCCCTTTTCTGATCCCACTCAGTCTCCAGGAAACCAGATAGCAGACAGAAGCAGCTACTTGCTCCCTCTGCTGTGCACAGGTTTCTTAGAGATCTCTGTAATAGGGAGAGGATCTGTCTGCCCCCAGAGAACAGTGACAGTGTGACTGGAAGAATTCACAGAGAAAGAAGATACTAGCTTTAGCTGCAGGAGTTTCACCTTGGCTTCAAGATAAGAAGGAATGTAGGTGACTAGATCAGTTGTGATGCTAGTGACTACAACAGCCACTGAGACTCCTAAGGCTTCTCTTCATTTCCCTCCTCTGTACCCACCTCTAACCTACCTAAAAGGAGGAAGAAGCTCTGGATGAGCTGGGATTCCAATTATTGTGCTTATGAGTGTTCACCTAGAAACGACGGGATTCATTTGCCATTGGAGGGCTATTTCTTCCTCAGCCTGATGATCAGGAAAATATTTGTTATATTAGTTTATTTCTTAAAATAAAACTTATTTATGTTGTTTCCCTGGTCTTCTCACCCTGACCCCTACCCAATCAAACAGGCAGAAGGTCATATATAGTCATACTATTGTTATGGTCTGTTTCATTCCTTTGCTTGGTTTATTATATTCTTGAAGGATATAATATTACCCTCTGCATTAAAAAAAAAAAAGCTTTTATGTTTGAATAGCCCAGTGAAAGGAAGAGATAAAGAAAAGAAAAAGCCACTACCTAGAACCAAATGTGGAAAGGGCAGATTAAAAGAAAGGAAACTCTAAAATGTAAGAATTATTTGGTTTAGAAGAGAATGCAAATCTATAGTCTAAAAATGTAAAAAATATTCTAAACCAAATATATCTCAGAATATAACACCCTTGTTGATATTAGCTTCTATGGGATTTTTAACATGGAGTCATTTTGGGAGTGGAAAAATGGTTTGAAAGAGATGCAAGATTTAGCCTGACTAATAATAGTAAGTTCAAGATGAAGGATTTAAGAATTTTTAAAGGTTATCAACATTAGGCTAAACCCTAATTCAAGGCCTTATGTAGAGTAGCCAGTCCTTATAGATTGAAGATAGAAAGGACTTTAATCCTCAGAATTCTTATGAAATATCCTGTTTTTTTATGTTTTAAGTCTTGGAATATAGTGTGTTGGAATGATCGAGACAATGAATGATTTGCTAGCTCAGAAAGGAAAACTACTCTTAGGAGAGGGAAACTGCAATAGTAGTTTCTTTTTTTTTGAGACGGAGTTTCGCTGTTGTTACCCAGACTGGAGTGCAATGGCACGATCTTGGCTCACCGCAACCTCTGCCTCCTGGGTTTAAGCAATTCTCCTGCCTCATCCTCCCGAGTAGCTGGGACTACAGGCGCGCACCACCATGCCCAGCTAATTTTTGTATTTTTAGTAGAGACAGGGTTTCACCTTGTTGACCAGAAGGGTCTCCATCTCTTGACCTTGTGATCCACCTGCCTTGGCCTCCCAAAGTGCTGGGATTATAGGTGTGAGCCACCGTGCCCGGCCTATAGTAGTTTCTTTTGTTGAGGGGTGGGTTTTTGAGACTGAGTCTCCCTCTGTCACTCAGGCTGGAGTGTAGTGGCACGATCTCAGTTCACTGCAACCTCTGCCTCCTGGGTTCAAGTGATTCTCATGCCTGTCACTCAGGTAGCTGTGACTCCAGGTATGCACCACCACTTCTGGCTAATTTTTATAGTGGAGACAGGGTTTCATCATGTTGGCCAGACTGGTCTCGAACTCCTGACCTCAAGTGGTCCGCCCACCTCAGCCTCCCAAATGGAATTACATGTGTAAGCCACTGTGCCCAGCCTACTATAGCAATTAAATTTACTTTTGTAAATGTCTCAAGATTATAAGCAAAAACAAGATAGTAGTGGATGAACATCCAGATAGAACAGCGAACTGTTTAGCTGGAAGGTAGGGATGGTGTCTAGGCCTACAGCAAGCACGTTCTGTCATTCCTGACGATTTGTATTTACCCTCTTCTGCTGTCTGTACCATATGTATTTTCTATTTCCTTTTTCAGACTCATTTGCAGAACACCTTTCAGAACCAACATACACAAATAGAAAAAAAGGGGATAAAAAGGGAAATTTGGTGCTAAGAAGATGAGTTTTGTTATGAGTTTCAAATGGCCAGTTGGCCAGTAGCAAACAGCTGCCCCACAGGAGTTCAGGATTACTTGAATTGTTTCTGCATCACCTCTGCTACAGAGTAGAGAGATTGTTTGTTAGGGCTCATGGTCAGAAAAAAACAGAAAAAAGTGTTGCTAGTGGCAAAACTATGTTTTGCCATGAACAATATTCCTATTTTTTACTTTGGGAGGGGTCTGATGCAAATTTACACTAATAAGAATGTGATGTTAAACTTACTTTATTTCAGAATAAGATGTAAGAAAGCATAGCTCAATAATTTTATCCAAGAATAATTATTATGAGAAATAGTTTTCTTTTAAAAATCTTATACTCTTGAGTGGCATTTGAGTAGAAATGATAATTTGCAGTAATCTTGGGCACAAAGGCTATTTTTGAAATTAGCCTTATTTAACTCAGTGATTCTCATTGTGGCTACCCATTAGAATCACCTGATAATTTTTTCAAGACTGAGTCTCACTCTGTCACCCAGGCTGGAGTGCAGTGGTGTGATCTTGGCTCACTGCAACTTCTGCCTCCTAGGTTCAAGTGATTTTCCTGCCTCAGCCTCCCAAGTAGCTGGGATTACAGGTGCTCCTATGACACCCGGATAATTTTTGTATTTTTAGTAGAGACAGGGTTTTGCCGTGTTGGCCAGACTGGTCTTGAACTCCTGACCTCAGGTGACCAAACTGCCTTAGCCTCCCAAAGTGTTGGGATTACAGGAGTGAGCCACTATGCCTGGCCCTGATGATCTTTTAAATTAATAATAGGGTCTCACCCCCATCCAGTTAAATCAAGATCTCTGTGAGTGGGGCCCAGGTATTAGCATTTTAAAAATGCTTTCAGGATTATTCTAATGTGAATCAAGGCTTAAGAACGCTGGTTTGGGTTGGGCACAGTGGCGCACACCTGTGATCCCAGCACTTTGGGAGGCTGAGGCAGGAGGATCACTTAAGCTCAAGAGTTCAAGACCGGCCTGGGCAACAAAGCAAATCTACAAAAAAAAAAAAAAAAAAAAAATTAGCCAAAAGAGGTGGTGTACTCCTATAGTCCCAGCTATTTGGGAGGCTGAGATGGGAGGATCACTTGACTCTGGAAGATTGAGGCTGTAGTGAGCCAGGATTGTGCTGCTGCACTTCAGCCTGGGTGACAGAATGAGACACTGTCTCAAGAAAAAAGAAAACAGAAAAAGAACGTGGGTTTAACTCTAGCTATGCGAATTTTTGCATCTACAAATTAGAAGTCTAAACTGAAACATTTGTAACATTATAACATCTGTTCCTTGAGCAGCAGGATGAAATGTGAGATTGACTAGAATTTTAAGAGTTGGCTGTATGCATTTGATTACTCAGGTTAATCAATTAACACAGTTAACTTTTATTCTTTCTATTCAGTGAAATTCCTTGACTAGGCTTCTGTTAAAAGAAAAGCAAGATTATTGAGGACTACATGATTAGGTACTGGAGCCTTCTGAAACTAAACCTTTATATAAACTTGAAAAGAAAGAGAAAAAGAAAGAAAAGCAAGATACTGAAATGAGATAATCCAAATCTACTATAAACTTAAGTCAATGAAGGGTAAAGTTTTCCATACCTTTTCCATAAGATATAAAGAGTATAAAGACTTATTCTTCCTGTGTCAACATTGCTAGGGAGCTAGAGTAAAGAAAAAATAATTAAAGATCACTTTATACTTTGCACATTATACTTTTACTGAAGTAAAATACACATATGGAAAAGTGTACTTATCTTGTGCTTTCATATATAACAATGAATTTTCACAAACTGATGCTTTCACAAACACAGATGAATCAAGAAGTATGTAACCTGGACCTAGATCAGGAAATGGAATATTACCACTCCCCAATACTATTTCCCCCTTTTGCCAATGCCCTTCTTGTTCCTTTCAGTCACTACTCATCCTCCCAGCCATCATCCACCAGGAATAACCACTCTCTTGACTTCTTGACTATGTAATTTTTATGTGGACATCAGGCTATGCTCTTTAGAAGGCTCTCTCTGACTTTCAGAATCAGACAGAGGGCTCTGCATCATGTAGTAGTTAAAGAGCTCAAGTTCAAGGTTCAGACAGCCTGAGTTGGAACCCAGCTTCACCACTTACTGCCTGTGTGTCTTCACTCTAAGCCTCATTTCCAGTATCTATAAAATGGGAATAATAATAGTACCTGTCCCATGGAGTTGTTAAAATTAAATGAAATAACTTATGTGAAGTGTTTATAGGGCCTGGCACATTATCTGTGCCAAGTAGAGAGCAGGGCAGATGCAGGATTCCCTCATGTCACCAGCTCTTCAACAGAGTCAAGGCAGTGCCACTGTTGTCTACAGACATAATGAAGTTCATACTTCAGCTCTGAAGAAAAAGAGGAAGGAAAAGTGGACATCCTGACCATCTTTCATTTTCTTCACCATCCCTAATTGGGCTTGTGGCTTGGCTAACTTGTGACAACTTCTAAAACATACTATTTAAATACATGAAATGGCTCCTGAAAGACCAGAAATATTCTCTTATATATCTTTATATTATCAATAACTCTTTCTTTGCACAGTGATTTAATTTGTAAATTGCACATAGTTGATGCCTTGGCTAAAGGAATCTAAAAATGATACTTGAGGCACACCATGCTTTCCTATGCTGGATTTGTATTGGTCTGGCTTCTGATCCCTCTTTTCACCAGTCATATTTTTGAAACATCTGGCATGTTTAAAAGAATGCAGAATGTGGCAGTGAAACAATCTGTAGGCAGAAACAAGGAGCCTTGGCCAGATTTGCAAAATTAACCAAATAAAAGCTCTAGTTGAGTTATCTTGCTTCCATAATCTGAGGCAGGTCCTGCTCAGGTATATCTTCCTCTTATTTTGGTTTGGGAGAGCAAGGAAAACAGGAGGAATTTTATCTTTTCTCAGATTTTTAAGATTACAGCTTGGAAAAAATTTACCCTTTGGAAAAGGTGGGGTGAGGGGAAACCCTTTACTCTGAGTATTTACCATGTGACAGCCATTGTGCTGAATGCTTTTTATACAGTTTAATGTTGAATCCAAGTCTTTGAGGCAAATACTTTTAGTAGTCCGTTTAAAGGTGAGGAACCAAGCATGCCTAAGGTATGTGACCATGCAGGTAGTGACAGCTAACTCTGCCTGACACTCCCTGCCTGAGCTCTTTAACTTATGCTGGCTTGCCTTTGCCCTTGAATGTAATGTTGTTACTCTGGTGCTAGGATGTCAGGGGCAAATGCAGTAGTGATCCTCAGCTCTAGTTTTATACAAGGATAATCTGTAAAGTTTGTTTTTAAAATATAGAAACTTAAGTCTCGCTGGGTGTGGTGGTTCACGCCTGTAATCCTAGCACTTTGAGAGGCCAAGGTGGGAAGATTACCTGAGGTCAGAAGTTTGAGACCAGCCTGACCAACATGGAGAAACTGTCTCTACTAAAAATACAAAATTACCGGGGCGTGGTGGCGCATGCCTGTAATCCCAGCTACTCAGGAGACTGAGGCAGGAAAATTGCTTGAACCCAGGAGGCAGAGGTTGTGGTGAGCTGAAATTGTGCCATTGCACTCCAGCCTGGGCGACAAGAGTGAAACTCCATCTCAAAAAAAAAAAAAAGAAAAGAAAAGAAAAGAAACTTAAGTCTCACTTTAGGAAATTTCTTGTTCAGTAGGTCTTGAATGAGACCTAACATATTTATTCTTTACAAAGATCCACAGGGGATTGTGTGCCAGAGTTGAAAAATCATGATTCTCAGAAGTTCCCTAGAGGAGAATTATAAGATTACAGATTTGGGGGGCATGTTAAGACTGAATTTGGAATATTGTAAAGATACACTGTTATTAGAAGTACAGGAAAGGAAGAGTTAGCTTAATAATCAAGTTTCATGTTTCAGGAGGTAATGTTATAGGATCCTTGGGGTATCGCTTTGCCAGCCAGAAACCTCTGTAGCCAGTGGCTGCCCAACTTTTTCTCTGGCCTGCTGGGCTTATTCCACCCATTCAGCCTGGCAGGCTACACCTGGCTCATGCTACTGGCCTGGATCCCACACCCTCCAAGGGCGACCCAGGCACGGAGTGGTGAGAGGTGTGTAAGTGAGCATAGGGTCCGGCCACTGTGCACAGCCAGGCACCTTGGCTGCAGTGGGGCAGGCAAGGTCTGATCTTTTGGCCTGGTATGACATTAGCCTCTGTTGCCATGGTAACAGAGACCTGGTATACCATAAGCAGCTTCCACAGCTGACACCAGGGAACACAATGGCACTTGGAAGCTTGGAGATGCCAGGAACCACAGACTCCTTATAGAGGATGTCACAGCCCTGGCTCATTGAGCTTCTAGGCCTGGGCTCCCCAAAGGGCCATAGCTTTTCTCTCCTTATTGTCTTCTTTCCTTATTGTCACCCACAACGTTGTGAGCAAGGGGTGTGTTTCAGCCCTGTTTTTGCTACACCTCTTTTGGCCCCACTGTTGGGCAGGTCCCAAATTCTTGTCCTGTGTTCAGGACACAGAGGGTAGCTCCTCTCTGCAGGCAGGTATCCCATCCTCTCTTCTGGTCTGGCTGAGACTGGGGCTTTTCAAGGGCCTTAGAGGGGAGGAAGTGCATGCCAGTTGGTTCATGGTGGCCACGGGCAGCCCAGAAAAAGCACCACAAATTCCCACTGCAATCTACAGGACCAGCAGCCTGGCCCCCATGGTGCAGGCCCTCCCTGGCTTGCAGGTGGGACTTCACTAGGGACCAACCCTCGTCCGCCTAGGAGCCTGCCTGCCTCCTGCTTCCATTCATGGTGCCCAGACTATTCATGCCAAGGGGTGCCTATAGGCCAACACCAAGCTGCCCTCAGTCTGCCCCCTCAGCCTCCATCTCATGCTTGTCAGTGCCCAAACCCAGTCTGGAGGGAGTCAAACTGGCAGGGAGCTGGCATGTCAGTGCTGCCTCAAGTGTGCACACACCCGGCCGGGTTGTGACAGTGTTCAGGCTCAGCCTCGGCTTTGTTCCATGATCAGAGTGGGCACCAACAGCCAGGAGAAGCCAGACAGTAGGAGCAGGCACTTCCAAGCCTATGGGGAAGGAGGGGCCTTCCTGGGCCCTCAAGAGTACAGAGAAGCCTGGGTCTGCAGCTGAGGCTGGGAGGGCAGGGCTCCTGCCTGCTCCAGGCTCCCAAGAGTGCAGAGGTGCCCAGGTCGCAGTCATGGCTTGGGCAGCTGCAGTTGTGCCTGGGGCGCTCCTACCCTGCCAACTTGGAAGGGGCAGGGCTCCCGCTTTTCCCCAACTCCCGCCAGCTCTGTGGAGCATGCAGCCCTGGCTGTGCCTCCTCCACGTTTTCCCCACAGTGGCAGTGAACAAGGTGCAGGTGTCACAGTGGCCCCAGTCAACCCCTGTACAAACAAACCCGATGCTCCTGGGGCCAGCCCTCCAAGTCCTGGCCGTGCCTTTGGGTAGGTTTTCACAGGCTCCTGGGATGTGGCAGAGACCACGATTGAGGCCACGGCAGAGGCTCTGGGCCATGAGTGTGGGTCCTACCCAGCTGTCTGAGGGTTGGGGTGGTGCAGTTGATTGCCTCAGAGACACAGACCACAGGGGTCCCACCGCCACTGCTGCTGCTATCACACATGCCTCCCCACTACAGCTGGCAGCTACAGTGGACGACCCGCTGCTGCCATCAATAAGATGGTATTTATCACTGCAAATTGGATATATTACTGAGGTATTTTATAGCCAGATTTTTTCCATCTTTCCATGAATTTCTAGAGTGCTGTCACTATTGTACTCAAGCACAATCTTTCTCAACCCTAGTTAGCTATCTAAGATGTCTGTTTTCTTTCTTTCTTTTTGGTGATGGAGTCTCACTCTGTCGTGTCGCCCAGGCTGGAGTGCAGTGGCACAATCTTAGCTCACTGCAACCTCCGCCTTCCAGGTTCAAGTGATTCTCCTGTCTCAGCCTCCTGAATAGCTGAGACTACCGGTGCGTGCTACCATACCAGGCTGTTTTTTGTATAGACTGGATTTTATCACGTTGGCTAGGCTGGGCCTGAACCCCCGACCTCAGGTGATCCACCCGCCTCAGCCTCCCAAAGTGCTGGGATTGCAGGCATGAGCCACTGCACCCAGCCTAAGATGTCTGTTTTCTTAGTGCTGAAGGTGAAGTCCTGGTAAAGCTGTAATTTCAAAGCTATTAGGCAAGAAGTGTTAACCTTGGAGAGAGCAGTGGATGACCCTAATTAAGAAAAATGTCATGAGAGTTGTAAATTTAACAAATTCTTAATCTCCTGTCTGCTGAGTCACTTCTAATGCCTTTTGTATATTTTCTGTAATCTCACCGTGTGCTTTGGCAGTAGGGAAGAGGTAGTAATTTTTCCTCTAATTTTATAGTTAGAAAAGCAAGGCCATGACTTGCTGTTAAAACTACATATAACTGAAAAGATAGCTAACATTTCCTGAACACTACTATGTGCCTGGTTAGTAAAAACAGATGTTTGTATGTGCATTATCTCACATTACATTTCTGCTGTTAGTATTTATCCCGTATTCTCGTTTTCTGAGTTTGAGAAAATTGAGCTTATTTATTCCACAATTATTTAAGTCTACTCTGTGGCAGGCACTACACTAGGCAATGGGTATCCAGTGATGAACAAAGCAAACTGCCCTTATGGAATTTACAGTCCACTGGGGAAGATACAATAAAAAACATAAATATTCAATTACAGAATATGGTAATGTTATGAAAAATTCAAGTGGAAACACAATGATGAAGAATAACAAGGCAAATAGCCATTTAGATAAAGGATGCTCAAGAAGGGCCTCTAACATGGTGATATATTTAAGGGATTTGCTTAGGATTACACGTCTATTAAGTGATGAAGTTCAAGTCTGATTTTTTTTTTTTTTGAGACGGAGTCTCACTGTCACCAGGCTGGAGTGCAGTGGCATGATCTCAACTCACTGCAACCTCTGCCTCCTGGGTTCAAGAAATTCTCCTGCCTCAGCCTCCAGAGTATCTGGGACTACAGGCGTGTGCCACCATGCCCAGCTAGTTTTTTGTATTTTAGTAGAGATGGGGTTTCACCATGTTGGCCAGGATGGTCTTGATCTCCTGACTTTGTGATCCGCCCACCTCGAACTCTCAAAGTGCTGGGATTACAGGTGTGAGCCACCGTGCCTGGCTCAAGTCTGATTTTTAAGGCTATGCTCATCATGCTATTTTGCCTGTCAGACATGTACTTGGAATCCACCCCACTCCAAGGTTGTGACTCACCTCTCTGGTCATATAAGCATTCATACCATGGCAATGTACCAGATTTTTAGAGGAGGCATTATAAAATTTATAAATAATAAATGATTAGTAATAAGATCATTCTTTCAAAAGAATCCTGTATCCTAAAATGCTTCTTTAAGGAGAGCCCAGGAGGCAGCAGGGACAAGGGAAAGAGAAGAAAGGACTATAAGCAGTATATGAATTTCAATAAATGAGAGAGAGAGAGAGAGAGACAGCTCCAAAGAAGCCGAAAATCTGCTCTAACTGCACTAGGCATATTTGCATGGGGAAGTGCCCTCCTGTCATGCATGAGCTAGGGCTGGAAATTCCACTTTGGATCAACATCTTATTTCCTGGTCTTACTTGAACTTACTTTGTAGGGCCTGATCCAGGGTAGAAGCTGACTATAAAGTGTTAGATGATGGTTAGAACCTTAAGATATCTGGAAGGAATTGTGGGCGAAAGGGAAACTGCTCTTGGGAAGGGAAAGGACCAAGGTGAATAGTTAAATACAACCTTGAAGTTGAATGCTATGTTCTTTTTTTTTAGAGTTTTCCCACAGAATTCTGAAATGCCCTTTGCTCCAAAAGAATCTGTCCACTTACTCTTTTTCCTCTAAGGAAATAACAGCAATTCTTAGGCTGGTCAGATTCTGTAGAAGTCTGATGCAGTTTTTCTGATTGTGGATTGTAAACCTGTTTAGATTTGAATAATGCCTACTGGGAATTTCTGTTTAGAAAGGATTCATATATCCATATATGCATCTTGATGATTGGATTGTGAAGATTATAAATTGATTTGATCCTGGCAATCTAATATTTTAGTCAAGAGTTATAATAATAATCAAATGCTTTGACCCAGAAATCTAACTCTTGAATATTTTCTCTGAGGAAATTATATATATATATATATATATATATTTTTTTTTTTTTTTTTTTTAATCTAAGAGTCTTGCTCTGTCGCCAGGCTGGAGTGCAGTGGCACAGTCTCGGCTCACTGCAACCTCCACCTCCCGGGTTCAAGTGATCCTTCCACCTCAGCCTCCTGAGTAGCTGGGACTACAGGCACGTGCCACCACGCCTGGCTAATTTTTGTATTTTTAGTAGAGATGGGGTTTCACGTTGTTGGCCAGGATGGTCTCCATCTCTTGACCTCGTGATCCGCCCGCCTCAGCCTCCCAAAGTGCTGGGATTACAGGCATGAGCCACCGTGCCCAGCCAGAAATTATATTTTTTAAAAAGCATATGTACTAAAATTTTAATGAATATGTTTAGTAATGAGGGGAGAGTATGGTTAAGTAAACTATAGTAATATAATAAAGACATTCAAATGAAAAACTTACTTAAAACTATATAGTTCCATGAGAAATTGTATAATTAGTATTAAGTGAATAAATAAATGGAAAAAATCAAGTTGCCTCTCTACTTCACTCTATCACAAAATAAAGATGGATCTAAGAATTAAATGTAAAAATTTGGATACCACAAGGAAGAACATTTAGGATAATTTGTTTTATAATCTTAGAGTAGGGAAGATCTTTTTATGACACAAAACCCAGAAACAATAAAAGAAAGTGTTGCTAAATTCAAGTACATAGAGTCAAAAAATCTACATTAAAAGATCTTATAAACAAAGTCCAAAATCACAGGTTGGGAAAAAGACTTTCAATACATATGACGGAGAGCTATTTTTTATAATACATAATGTGTTCTATAATATTTGTAAATTTTTAATATGTATGTGTACATAGTAGGTATATATATTTATGGAGTAAATGAGATATTTTGATTATGGCATACAGTGTGTAATAATCACACCTGGGTAAATGGGGTTTCTATCACCTCAAGAATTCATCATTTCTTTGTTACCTGCCAATGCAATGTGATATCAAACTTATTTTTATCTTTGCCAGTTTGAGAGCTAAAAACACTGTATTAGATATGAGAACTATTGAATATTTTTTTCAAATGTTGAGGAGATATTTGTATATCTTTTTCTTCTGTGAAAGTCAGTTGACTTCTTTTGTGTATTTTTCTATTGTGTTTCTGATATTTAAAAATATAATATCAAGTTAATTTGTCATCAGTTTAAAATAATGTGTACAACATGTTATTTGCAACCTTCATGGTAACCTCAAACCAAAAAACCTACAATAGATACACAGAAAACATAAAACAAGACATTAAAACATAACATCAGAGAAAATAACTTTCAAAAAAGGGAGGGAAGGAGGGGAGGGAGAGAGAAAGGGAAGAAGGAAGGAAAGGAGGAGGGAGGGACCAGAAAACAACCAGAAAATAAATAACAAAATGACAAGAGTAAGTCCTTACTTATCAGTAGTAATGTTGAATGTAAATGGACTAAACTCTGCAATCAAAAGACATAGAGTAACTGAATGGAGAAAAAAAAAACAAGATCTAATGATCTGTTGCCTGTAAGAAACACACTTCACCTAAAAAGACACACATAGACTAAAGATAAAGGAATGGAAAAAGATATTCCATCCCAATGGAAACCATAAAATAGCAAGAATAGCTATACTTACATCAGATAAAATAGGTTTCAAGACAAAAACTATAAAGAGAGACAAAGAAGATCATTATATAATGATAAAGAGATTAATTCAGCAAGAGGATGTAACAATTGTAAATATATGTGCACCCAGTATTGGAGCACTCAGATATATAAAGCAAATATTATTAGAGCAAAAGAGAGAGATAAACCCCAATACAATAATAGAGACTTCAACACTCCACTTTCAATATTGGAAAGATCATCTAGACAAAATCAAAGAAACAACAGACCTAATCTGCACTATAGACCAAATGGAACTAATAGTTCTTTACAGAACATTTCATCCAATGGCTGCAGAATACACATTTTTCTCAGCACATGGATCATTCTCAAGAACAGACCATATGTTAGACCACAAAGCAAGTCTTAACAAAACAATTAAAAAGAAATTGGTTGGGCACTATGGCTCACACTGTAATCCCAGCACTTTGAGAGGTCAAGGCAGGCAGATCGCTTGATGCCAGGAGTTCAGTACCAGCCTGGCCAACATGGTGAAACTCTGTCTCTACTAAAAACACAAAAATTAGCTGGGTATGATGGTGCACACCTGTGATCCTAGCTGCTCAGGAGACTGAGGCACAAGAATAGATTGAACCTGGGAGGTGGAAGTTGCAGTGAGCTGAGATCGCACTGCTGCTTTCCAGGCTAGGTTACAGGGTGAGACTGTCTCAAAAAAAAAAAAAAAAAAAAAAAACCTGGGAAAAAATTGAAATCAAGTATTTTCTGTAACCACAATGGAGTGAAACTAGAAATCAATAACCAGAGGAACTGTGGAAACTATACAAACACATGAAAATTAAACAGTATACTCCTGAATGACCAGTGGGTCAATGAAGCAGTTAAGAGAGAAATTTAAAATTTTCTTGAAACAAATGGGTAGAACAAAATTTTATAGCCATCATTCATTTATTCAACTATTACTTTAAAAGAAAAAGAGGGCCAGGCTCACGCCTGTAATCCCAGCACTTTGGGAGGCCAAGGCAAGAGGATCACTTGGGCACAGAACTTCAAGACCAGCCTGAGCAGCATAGGCAGACTCTATCTTTACCAAATATTAAAAAAATTAGCGAAGTATGGTGATTCCAACTATTCAGGAGGCTGAGGTGGGAGGATCCCTTGACCCCAGGAATTCGAGACTGCAGGTGAGCTGTGATAGCACCACTGTACTCTCACCTGGGCAACAGAGCAAGACCCCATCTCAAAAACAAAAAAAAAAAAGAAGATAGCTCTTATCCTCAAATGCCCAAAGCCTAGAAAGACAGATTTATAAGTAAGATGACTGAAATACAATGTGGTAAGTGCAGTAATAGAGAAAATGTGTATAATAGGTGCATTTGTGGGACAAGAAGAGAATAATCTTTTCCTTGCCAAATTTGAAAAATGAGCAAAATTTACATATATGCTCTGATTACAAATACGAAAAAACTATTTATAAATAAATAAATAAATAACAAAAGAAGAATGAAAACACACAAAAGAGGCCTTAAGTATAAGCAGTTGTGGCTGGGCACAGTGGCTCTCATGCCTGTAATCCCAGCACTTTGGGAGGCCAAGGCAGGTGGATCACTTGAGGTCAGGAGTTCAAGACTAGCGTGGCCAACATGGTGAAACCCCTATCTCTACAAAAAAAAAAAAAAGTTAGCTGGGCATGGTGGCAGGTGCCTGTAATCCCAGCTATTCAGGAGGCCTAGGCCGGAAAATCACTTGAACTCAGGAGGCAGAGGTTGCAGTGAGCCGAAATCGCACCATTACACTCCAACCTGGGCAACAAGAGCAAGACTTCATCTTAGAAAGAAAAAGTATAAACAGTTGCATTCAGGTGGTGAAGTGCCAGGAAGTAACAAAGTTGTCTTAGTGGTATCTTATAGTGAAAAATTTTTAAATTCACTTTTTAAAAATAAAGTAAACCGCTGGGCACAGTGGCTCACGCCTATGATCCCAACACTTTGGGAGGCTAAGTCGGGTGGAATCACCTGAGGTCAGGAGTTCGAGACCAGCCTGGCTAACATGGTGAAACCCTGTCTCTACTAAAAATACAAAAATTAGCTGAGCATGGTGGCAAATGCCTGTAATCCCAGCTATTTGGGAGGCTGAGGCTGGAGAATCACTTGAACCCAGGAAGCGGAGGTTGCAGTGAACCGAAATCGCCCCATTGCACTCCAGCCTGGGTGGCAGAGTAAGTTCTTCTAAAAAAAAAAAGTAAACCGGGATTCTTTGGAGTCTTACATCTAGAGTCTTTTATTTGTAATCTTAAAGATGAAAATATAGGAAATATTGTATTTGCCCTAAGTTAATACAGGAGAGAAAGAGGTTTTTATCACACACATCCTTTTACCTTTTCCTCCTCTATTTAAGTTTGGATCTCTGCAGGCTACTGTGAAGAGCCTTGGAACTGATTAGCAGACCCTCACCTGGGACTGCTGGATGCCTTAAAGGTGAGCGGCAACTCCAGCCTGGGCAAGAAGAGCGAAACTCCATCTCAAAAAAAAAAAAAGTGAGCCGCAAAGCAACCATGACTATATCAAACAAATTTTGGCACCCAGAATTTATGGCTCGTCCTGTTTGAGCTCCATATAACAAGTAAATAGCAATTAAAATCTGGTACATTAACCAAATGTAGTATTGCTGTGTAGTAATAATTTAAATTCTACCATGAAAAGTTATGCCCAGGGCTTATGATCAGCCTCCATCTCTCATTGTCATGCATTAAAGCACTAATGCTTCATTTCCTTCCCCATTTACGGTTTCCACTAGTCTGGTTCTACATCTCTATCTTAAACTAATTAAACTGGCTCAGACTAGAGCAGCTATATCAGGCATAATACCAAAAGGAGAGCAGAACTGGCCTGGGCACTTCCTTCACTGGCTGTATTTTCACTTCCTTGCCTGACTCCTATGTCTTAAGGCCATGACCTTAGCCTCCATTTCTTATGTATATGATTACCTTTCACTCATTTATTCTTTTAACGAATATGTGCAGAATACCTCCTATGTGCTAGACACTGCACTGGTTGCTGGGGATATAGTGGTGCATGTGATAAACCCTAAACGGGATTCTTCCGTTTGAAACTTACCCTCTAGTGGAGAAAGGTGGCATTAAACAGTTAATTATGCAGTGAAATTTTAAATTATGATAAATTCTGCAAATCAGAAAGTATACCATGCTATGAGAATATAGCACTCAGTGACCTAACTTGGCTTTGGGAAAAAAGGGATGTAAAGGTTGCTTTCTTGGGGAAATCGTGTTTTGAGTTATACTTCAATGATGAGTTGAAGTCAACCAGGGAAAAGTTGAGTGGGGAAGACACAAAGAAAAAACTTACAGATCAGGAAACTGGCACATTCAAGGAACTAAAAGAAGGTCAGGAAGGCTGGAACAAAGAAAATAAGGGAGAAAATAACTTAAGCTGGTGCTGATAAAGTCAGCAAAAGGCCAGATGCTGCAGCCTTATAAACGAAATAAAAAATCTTGTTCTTTATTCCTTAGACAACAAAAGCCACTGAAGAGTTTTAAGCTGGGGAGTGACCAGGTTGAGATTTTTTTTTTTTTTTTGAGATGGAGTTTTGCTCTTGTCGCCCAGGCTGGAGTGCAGTGGCACAATCTTGGCTCACTACAACCTCCGCCTCCCAGGTTCAAGCGATTCTCCTACCTCAGCCTCCCGAGTAGCTGGGATTACAGGCATGCACCACCATGCCTGGCTAATTTTGTATTTTTAGTAGAGACGGGGTTTTGCCATGTTGGACAGGCTGGTTTCGAACTCCTGACCTCAAGTGATCCACCCACCTCAGCCTCCCAAAGTGCTGGGATTACAGGTGTGAGCCACCACGCCTGGCCCAGGCTGAGATTTTTTAAATATTTGCCTGGCTTTGCTATGCAGAGTGGGCTTCTATATGAACACAGCTGTTTCCACAGCAATCAGTGAAATGTCTAGCACATAGGAGGTACTCTGTACATACTGGTTAAAAGAAGAATAAGTGAATGATAGGTAACATATACACAAGAAATGGAAGCTAAAGTCACACCCTTAAGACATAGAGGTCAGGGAAGGAAGGGTGAATACAGAAGTGAAGGAAGTAACCGGGCTCCCCTCTTCCTTCTCTTCTCTCCCCCCCCATATATGTACATACACACACACACACACACACACACGCCATAGATTGTTGGGGCTTCATGTCCCTGTGATTTGCTTTAGTTAACTCGCTTGTCAGGGAAAAGAGCCCTTAATAAAAGGGAAGTTGACAGAATGTCAGTACGGTGTTATGGTGTGGTGGTAAAGAATGTATACAACCCTGGTTAAGTTACTTTTCTTCTGTCTTAATTTCGTCATCTAAGGAATGGAAATGATAAATGGTATACCCACCTTGGAGGATTCTTGTGAAGATTAAATGAGATAATGGTTGCAAAGCACTTGGACTGGCACATTGTTAGCCTTTAATGAACAGCCACTGTTACAATATAACAATCTCATGAAGGGTTCATATGCCTGTCTGAGATCCATCCACTCTTTGTGGCTCATGGAATAGCACTCCATTTGTAGGTTACATGTGGACATGTCTAGCCTCCACTAATGGACTTTAGGACTCTAGTCTCAAATGGTAGAGAAACATGTATATATTTTAATTATACAAATGTCATTTGGAGATGGAAACGGAAGCAGAAGGGCTGCTTACTTTAACTCCACCGGGGTTGTGCTTTGAAGCTGGCTTTTCACAAAAACCAATGAGAGGGCTCTGTCACTTGCAGGAAATGACAGAATGTAGTTAGTTGCTTGGAAACGTCTGTGTCTCTTTGTTTCCCACAATACCAGGTAACGTCTGTAATTATACTGCTGAGCAAAGCTTCAGGTTGATCAAGGTTAATTGTTGACAGTATTTGAAATGTTAATAATGTCTTCCCAAAAACTGCTTTACCAAAATAGATTGTTCTAGCTTCACAAAAGATTTAAATACCATTGATTTATTTCATTCAGCAAGATGTAATTCTAGGCCTGGAAACAGGTATCTTCTGATTTTCTTCTAAGGAATTAGTACCCAGAAAATGTGTTTTCTCTTCTGCTTTAAAGTTTGCCAAATCACTTGCTTCCAGGGAATCTCACTTTTGTCCAGGCCTTACTTTTGTCTTTAGCCTGTTCTCTAAAACATAAATTTCTGCTTTTGATCTATTTTTGTGGAACTAGGAAAAGGGGTTAAAGCATGCCATCTTTCTGTATGAGTCCTAGGGAGTTTTGTTTTGGGCTTTTTTATCACTAACTTAGTATGTTCCAAGCACTGTTCTAGTTGCTTGAGTTACAAATACAAAAATTGCTGTCCTTATGAAGTTAGTAATCTGATTCCTGTTACCATTTCACCCTCTGCCTCTGTCAAGGAAAGAATCAAACCAAAATTTAAATCTTGGGACTACTACATGCTGTCTGTGACTTTGGGAAGTCATTTATCTTCTTCTTACCAGAAGCCTGGTAATCATGTTGTCATTTTATCATTTATATAAGCATCTCAAGAATAGTTTGTTAGCAATTCATTCTGCAAGAGGGAATTTCCTTGAAACTTGCTTGGATTTATACTCAGAAGTGCCTTATGCAAAATAGTTAAAAGAAATTTTGTCCCACCATTTACCCATATGTGTTCCCTAGGATGTGTTTTTATAGTTGATCTAGCTTAATATCGGCAACAATTTATAGTATGAAACCAAGACTACATGGGTTTATATTTACAGAATTTAGTCTCACACATGTTATCAGAGTTAAGGGGAATGATGAAGGAAATGAAAAACTCAAGCTCTCTGGGTAGATAGCTGCTACCCTTTGGTATGGTCTTCATCTTTTCCTTTTGGGAATTGTCTGCTTTACTCCATCTGATTCTGGTAGGGCTGAGAATCACTTGGCCTTGCTTTTCTGCTGCTGGATGATCATATGTCAATAGACCCATGTCAGGCTGGTCAATCAAAGCACTCCTCTTCTCTGGATATTATGGTGGCACATGACCCAAGCAAGGCCAATCAATCACAGTCATTTTGAGAGATGGATATAAGTCTCTCTGGAGGTAAAAAGGATTAATTTTTTTCTGGACTCTGATTAAAAGGATGATATATGCTTGGTGTGGTAGGTGGTCATCTTACTATCACACGGAGATAGTCTGCCTAAGAATAAGAAGAAAGCAAAGTCAAAGAGTGGAAAATAAAGACCTGATAACATCACTGCGTTTCTGAATTGTTGTTGAATTTGCCAGTTAAATGAACTACTACATTTTTTGTTTTTCTTGAGTCAGATTGCTTGCAACTGAAAGCATCTTGTGTAATATAATATACTTATCTATGATTGTAGTTGGCATTTGTGTTTGTCAATATTTTTGGTTCTCCTTCTCCATACTGTTAGGAGTATATTTCCTTGGGAATTGACACGGTCGTGTGACTGTTTTGGCAAACAAAATATAAGTGGTTTTTGTCACTTCTAGGTGGAAGCCTTTAAGTCTTAAGAGCTGATGCATAATTCATTGTATTCTTCTCCCTGTCACAGTGACCAGTCCAGATGAGAGAGAACAACATGTAATAGAATATCCACCAACCTAGGATGGACATGTAACATAAATGAGAAACTGTTGTTTTAAGTCACTGAGATTTTGATGGTGTATGTTTTTGCAGCCCTTCTGACTGATAAATGTATAGAATACATTTTTCTATATCAATTTTTCTAAATGTTTCAGGTCAAAAATTATTTTAGTATAACATATAAAAACACTAATATCTATAGGATGAAGTTATTAAACTATTTAATATATGTAGTTATTCTTGTTCAGAATTAAGCAGTAGGCTAGAGATAAACAGCAGTGTTTCCTGGTTTATCATACAGAAACTAAACCTGCTTTTAGGGCTGTGACCTCTGACCAAATTATAGTTGCCTTATTTCAGATCATGTGGCAGGACAAAGTCTATAATGATAGGGGTTTAAAACTCAGACACTATGTAAGCACTCTAGCCTTGCACATAACAATTCCTTTTATGTGGGCAGGACAATGATGGCATCTCCCAACCAGACCTTACTATCTGAAAATAGAGAAATGGTTCAAGGACAGATTGAACGTAAGCCTGATTTGCAGCCATGTTGTATCAGTATTGAGGCCTTGAAATTAACAGCCCTTCTCAAGGAAAGTGCCTCTAGTCTTCAAAGTAAGTATATACTACAGACAGTAGTAAGCTCTGTAAGCATGAACATCCTCTTTGAGCCATGTTAGAGTATTACGGGCAATGCCATTTGTTCATGCCACATAAAACATGTCATCTTTTCTCCCACTTCTGCAATCCTGGACTTCAAAGGCAATGTATTAAATTTTTTTTTACTGAAATGTTATGGAATAATCTTTGTGGTGGATTCTCCAGCTTACATGAAGCATGGCATATTCTCATGGGCAGAACATACTAATCTGTCATTTAACCTTTGGGTACTTTAATTTCTCTGCCTCTAAAAGTAAATAAACATTTTTCTTTCTCTCCTACCTCTCCTTGATTGTGCACATAGGAAAATGTGGCATATAATGTATTTGTCAGGACCCTTGATTGAGAGTAATAGAAACTGTCAGTAGAAAAATAAAGATTTGTTGGTTCGGATGGGCTCGGTGGCTCACGTCTGTAATCCTAGCACTTTGGGAGGCCGAGGCAGGTGGATCACAAGGTCAGAAGTTCAAGACCACCCAGGCCAAGATGGTGAAACCCCGTCTCCACAAAAAATACAAAAATTAGCCGGGCACGATGGTAGGTGCCTATAATCCCAGCTACTCAGGAGGCTGAGGCAGAAGAATTGTTTGAACCCAGGCAGCAGAGGTTGCAGTGAGCCGAGATCGTGCCACTGTATTCCAGCCTGGGTGATAGAGTGAGACCCTGTCTCAAAAAAAAAGATTTGTTGGTTCATGTAACTGGGAAGTACAAGGGACAAATTTAAGGTATGATTGGATTCAGGGCCTCAAACTATTTCGTCGAGGTAATCTCTCTTCACCACATACCTCTGCTTTTTTTCTATGCTGGTTTCATTCTTGTGGAGGCCCTCCCTATAAGGCAGTGAAAAAACAGCCATCTATAACTGTAGTTGCACATTTTTTTTAAGTCAGCTAAACCATCCTAATGAAAAGATATCTTTTTCTTCAGTAGTTCTAGCTGGAGAATAGCAAAGGATGCTTCCCTGCAAGAAAATAAGTTATTGTCTAATAATAACTTATCTTCTGATAATAAGAGGAATTGATGGGGCAGGCAAAAAAACCAGTTCAAAGTTGTAAAGTGTACAACTACACTACAGGCACAGTTGTCTATAGCAGACACAGCTGGTTAAATACCCTATATCCATTCTCTTTTGCCATTCCTAAAAACTCAGTTTTGTTCAGGTAGGTATCCATTTCCTCCATGTAGCCAAACACCTCAAGGGAAACTGGCCCAGCCATAGCCCATGAATCCTGATTAGACCCAGCCAGTCAGAGGGTGCCATCCCTTGCCAGAGGTTGGCTTAGGCATAAGCATGTGATCCACTTCAGGACAGTGAAATGAAAGGGGAACTTGGGAGCCTGGGAGACTTCTGGGACAATTTTCCTTGTACTTAAAAAGACACAGGGGAGGGGCTGTTTTCCTCAGGGGCTATTGGGGATGTATGTGATGAACCTTGACTGTGGCAGTCATTATTATGCCATATTAGTCTGAGCAATGCTGACACAATCAGGATGGCAGAGCACAAAGATAGGGAAACTACATCTTTGATAAAGTTCAGCCACCAAAGTAACCAACTGTGGTCCTTTTGTTATGTAAGATGCTAGTTTTCTTTAAGGCGTGTTCAGATAGATTTTTTTTATCACTTGTGACTGAAAATTATGAGTAATAAGTAGAGTGAGTTCCTCAGTCAGAAAAGAAGGTCTTAAAGGATTATATAGTTCCACTAGACCTAGAACAGTGTCTTGCACATAGTTGAAGCTCAGTCGTCTTTTATTTGTATTTGTAATTTAAGCACTAAAAAATAAACCGTTTCTTTTGTAACAATTCAGTATAAAAGCCTTTAGATGGGACTAAACAAACTCGATGTCTGTGGGTGGGCACCAGGGCCCAGTGTGAATTTTTTTTTTTCCAAGACAATCACACTGTTGCCCAGGCTGTAGTGCAATGGTACAGTCTTGGCTCACTGCAACCTCTGCCACCTGGATTCAAGCAATTCTCTTACCTCAGCCTCCCAAGTAGATGGGATTACAGGAATATACCACCACACTCAGCTAATGTTTATATTTTTAGTAGAGATGGAATTTCACCATGTTGGCCAGGCTGATCTGGAACCCCTAACCTCAAGTGATCTGCCCACTTAGCCTCCCAAAGTGCTGGGAATACAGGCATGAGCCACTGTACCCAACCCCAGTGTGGAATTTTGGAGCCCAAGTAGGTGAGGAGGGTATCCACATGGGGGAGGGACCCTGGAGCTGGATGTTGGAGCCTAGGCAGGGTGAGGGAGTTACTGCAGACAGAAGGGATTAAGGGTGGCCCAATGTGGGGTGTTAGAGCTGGAGGAATGTGAGGAAGGCATCATCCACACAGAGGAACATTGGCCCAGTGCAAGGGTCAGAGCCTGAGTTAGGTAAGGACAATACCTGCTTTATACTGTTCTGGAAATTCTTCTACAAGTTTGTTATCATATATGCCCAAATGTACCTGTATTTCATTTTGTAAACTGTCACTAAGTTAATACTTCCAATGTCTCATATTTCTTTAAAAAAATATGAAACTAAGTGTATTAGGTGAATGGAAGAAAAAAATATGAAACTATTCTTTATGTGAATATATATGAAACCCCTCAAAGACATTTCTGATTAAAGCAACTTTGCCATCACAGAAAGTCAGTTTATTTTCTAAAATGTATAAATTTCACTAATTATAATCTATTCTGCCTTTCATCTATATAGATGTTTTTCATTTTCATTTTCAGTGGATTAGAACTAAAGAATTTTATTTTTTTCACAACTGTTCTCTGGTACAGTTTTTTAGGTTTCAAAGGCAATCTGATAAAAATTGTCTTTTGAGGAAAAAATATTAGACACACTGGTATCCCTCCCAAACTCTTTGATTTTTGTAAACAAAATTTTCAGTTCACCACTGACATAACAGTACAGTTGCATTCACTTTGCAGATGTGATTAGAGAGTCAAGATTAGCCCTACTTTATTAGTGAGTAATATGGTCACTCTTAATTCCCATTGTGATATTTGGGTAGAATTAGACTCAGGCTGATTTTTTCCTAAGCCAAGAGCTGTGTACTATCCATTAAAGTTGCTTTTGTGGAAATAGGAATTGGAGGAAACTAGGACCAGAATAAAATAAAGTATGAATCCTTGGCTCAACTGGACGAGGTGGCTCACACTTGTAATCCCAGCACTTTGGGAGGCTGAGGTGGGAAGATCACTTGAGCTCAGGAGCTCGAGACCAGCCTGAGAAACATGACAAGATTCTGTCTCTACAAAAAATTTAAAAATTTGCCAGGCATAGTGATACACACCTGTAGTCCCAACTACTTGGGAGGCGGAGGTAGGAGGATACCTTGAGTCCAGGAATTCAAGCTATGATTGTACCACTGTACCCCAGCCTAGGTGACAGAGTGCAACCCCATCTCAGAAGAAAAAAAAGAGTCCCTGGCTCATATGAAGTTTTTTTTTTAATGATTATATGACATTAACAACAGATTCTCATATCTAGAAATATATTTTCATTATCTTAAAATTTGCTTAACTTAATGAAGCCAAGGAAGTGCAATACTCATTTACTTAATGCAGTCTCAGGTGACCTGGTTGTAAGCCACTTATTACCAGAGATGCTGAAGGGGGTGGGCTAGTGTAGACGGTGGTAGCAGCATCTTTGAATTCAGAAGACAAATGCATTGAATGATAAGACACTAATGACTCTGGTTCTATCTGTGATCAGATTAAGTGTGGCCTTTGCCCTTACTTAGCTACAAATTTGACACAGGTTACTTTTTAGCTCATGTTTCCAGTTTCTTATGATCATGAATTCCAAGGTTTATAGATATTCTTTTGATTCTTAAAATTGACTTGGCTTGGTGGCTCACCCCTGTAATCTCAGCACTTTGGGAGGCTGTGGCAGGTAGATCATAAGGTCAAGAGATTGGCCTTCCTGGCCAACATGGTGAAACCCTATCTCTACTAAAAATACAAAAAAATTTTGCTGGGTGTGCTGGCACGTGCCTGTAGTCCTACCTACTTGGGAGGCTGGGGCAGGAGAATCACTCAGACCAGGGAGGCAGAGGTTGTAGTGAGCTGAGATTGTGCTACTGCACTCCAGCCTGGCTACAGAGCAAGACTCCATCTTAAAAAAACAAAAAAATTGACTTGGTTATCTGGTTAGTTGATTGTTGGTTGGTTGTTTATTCCTTAAAAACTGTATACTGCATCAGAAATTTTCCTACTCAATGGTTTTTTATTATTTTTAAGTCCTTACTCATTTTTCTCTTTCCTTACCTAGAATTTTTTTTCGTAATTAATTGTTCCAATAACTAACTTGCTCAACAAATATTTGTTGAGAACCCACTAGATGCTTTACTGTTAGTAAATATGGAGCTGTGTGTGATGGCACATGCCTAGAGTCCCAGCTACTTGGAAGGCAGAGGCAGGAGAATCGACTGAGCCCAGGAGTTCTGAGCTATGATTGTACTACTGTACTCCAGCCTGGGGCAACAGAGTGAGACCCCCCCCCATAAATAAATAAATAGATAGATAAATAAATAAGATGTAAATGCATATAAGTTATAATACAAGGAAGAAGATAAATGTGAGAAGAAAGAACAGGACTTTAGGAAAGGAGGACTTTAACCCAGTTGAAGATCAGAGACTTTGAATTTTGCATTATTTTTCTGCCTGAAAAACAGTAGTCAAGTCTTTAATGAAAGAGGACCAAAGCAAAATATGTTTTTGTCTGAGTTATTTCCCTAGGATACAGTGCTAAGAATAACTTGATATGGTTTGAAATTCTGAATGGACTCTTCAGATGCTTTTAGAGAGCATATGAGAAAAGAAAAATTAAAGTGTCTGGAGTTCTCATGGTTGATTCCTCCCGGTGGGAAAGGCTGGAGGAGAGAATGGAGAGGACAGTGTGGAAGTTGGTAAAGAAAAACAATGGATATTCTTATAAATGTGTAGCTGAGAAGCTTCTGAGGTAGCTTGAGTGGTCTGTAAGTTGACAATGCATGATGCTGATTTTCAAAAAATTGCAGAGGAAATTCAGATGACTAAGTGCTTCTCAGGAGATTTTACTCTTCTCTATATAATATTTTGTATTCATGTAGTTTTAGATATATATTATTGAGGGACGTGCTTTCTTATGATACTTGAGTTGGTGGGTTGTCAAGGTTAATAGTTCTGTAAGTAAAATTAAAATCTTCCTGTATTAAGTTGCCAGTTAATTTTTTCTTCTGTCATTTTCATTAATAAAACCAGGAGGCCAGGCGCAGTGGCTCACACCTACAAACCCAGCACTTTGGGAGTCGAGACGGGTGGATCACGAGGTTAGGTGTTCAAGACCAACCTGGTGAAAACTTGTCTCTGCTAAAAATATAAAAACCAGCTGGGTATGGTGGTGCGTGCCTGTAATCCCAGCTACTTGGTGGCTGAGGCAGGGGAATCTCTTGAACCCAGGAGACAGAGGTTGCAGTGAGCCGATATCACGCCACTGTACTGCAGCCTGGTGACAGAGTGAGACTCCATCTCAAAAAATATATATATATTGGCCGGGTGTGGTGGCTCATGCCTGTAATCCCAGCACTTTGGGAGGCCGAGGTGGGCCAATCACAAGGTCAGGAGTTCGAGACCAGCCTGACCAACATGACGAAATCCTGTCTTTACTAAAAATATAAAAATTAGCCAGGCGTGGTAGCATGCACCTGCAATCCCATCTACTTGGGAGGCTGCGGCAGGAGATGGAAGTCTCAGTGAACTTGAACCCAGGAGGTGGAAGTTTCAGTGAGCTGAGATCACATCATTGCACTCCAGCCTGGGAATCATCAGCAAAACTCTATCTCAAAAAAAAAAAGAAAGGAAAGAAAAGGAACAGTAATTTATACATTTTCCCCATGTCCCTAATTCACTTTCCCATTATAATATATGATCATTATAGGAAATTTAGAAAATATGGATGATCATATATAAGAAAGAAATCACTTACAATTCACATACCAGAAGAAACTTGCTTCTTCCCCAGTAATTATTATTTTCTGCTCATGTTTTTATTTTAAATAAATAATATTTAGATAATATAAGCTAATGGCTTAATAATATGTGGCAGTTTCTTAATTTACTCAACTTCCCATTTTTGTACATTAAAATGGCTTACAATTTGTTTGCTATTATGAATAGTCTGCATAAATCTTTGAGGATATCTGACTTTTATTAGAATGCATTTTTCTAAGGTATCAAAACATGGTAAATACTAAAGCTGTTGATACAGATTGCCCATTTTTCCTGATCCTTTGACAGTATTGCATATTATTGTTTTATCTTAAATTATTTTCCTGGGGAAAATGTAGCACAGCATCTTTATTTGGTTTTTGTTCTGTAAATTTCTAGCTAAAGATATTTTCTCTTATTTTTCATTTGTATTTCTTTTGTGAATTAGCTGCTTCTAGTCTTTGCCTTTTTTTTTTTTTTTTTTTTTTTTTTGAGACGGAGTTTGGCTGTTGTTACCCAGGCTGGAGTGCAACGATCTCGGCTCACCGCAACCTCCGCCTTCTGGGTTCAAGCAATTCTCCTGCCTCAGCCTCCCGAGTAGCTGGGACTATAGGCGTGCACCACCATGCCCAGCTAATTTTTGTATTTTTAGTAGAGACGGGGTTTCACCTTGTTGACCAGGATGGTCTGGATCTCTTGACCTCGTGATCCACCCACCTCAGCCTCCCAAAGTGCTGGGATTATAGGCGTGAGCCACCGCACCTGGCTTCCTTTTTTTTTTTAAGACGGCGTTTCACTCTATCACCCAGGCTGGAGTGCAGTGGCAGAATCTCAGCTTACTGCAACCTCCGCCTCCAGGGCTCAAGTGATTCTCCTGCCTCAGCCTCCTGCGTAGCTGGGATTACAGGCACCCACCACTGTTCCTGGCTAATTTTTGTATTTTTAGTAGAGACTAGGTTTCACCATACTGACCAAGGTAGTCTTGAACTCTTGACCCCAAGTGATCCCCCCCACCTCGTCTTCCCAAAATGCTGGGATTACAAGCGTGAGCCACCGTGCCCAGCCCCCATTTTTTTTTACTGGTGTTTATCTTTTTCTAATTGGAATTCCTTGTTTGTTGAGACCATTAATTCATTCTTTTACATATGGAAAAAAAATCTTTTTGTTGGACTTTAAATTTTGTTTTTTATTTTTTCCTCTCCCTCTTTCTGTATACACTTTTAGTTTTGAATATATGGCATGGTTTTAAAATACGTAAGTAGGCCAGGGCAGTGGCTGACACCTATAATCTCAACACTTCAGGAAACCAAGGCAGAAGGATCGCTTGAACCCAGGAGTTCAAGACCAACCTGGGCAATAGAGTGAGACCTCACCTCTACAAAAAATTTAAAAGTTAGCCAAGCATGGTGGCATGTGCCTGTAGTCCCACCTACTCAGGAGGCTGAGGTGAGAGGATCACTTGAGCCTGAGAGGCAGAGGTTGCCGTGAGCCAATATCGTGCCATTGCACCCCAGCCTGGGCAACAGAACAAGACCCCATCTTTAAAAAAAAAAAAAAAGCAGAAATATATATTTTAAAAAAATAATTGTGTGAAGATACTAAAAAAATTGAATTGTGTACCTTTAATAGGTGACTTGTATGGCATATGAATTATATCTCAATAAAATAAAAGAACACATACTATGGCCACATATCAGGATATAAAGATAAGACATAGTCCTTGTTTCAAAAGGTTCACAGTTTAATGAATAGTTCTTTTATCTTTTTATTTTCCACGAGGATCAGAGATAGATATTACCACTTATTTCCTGACAACAGTTCTTATGTTATATAAATGTATTTTCCTCTTTTATATAAAAATCGTAAATATATTTAAATGTAAATTCAATAGTTGATAGAAAATCAAACTCTTTAGATATTTTTATACTTGAGATCCTTGGAGAATTAAGTTGTGAAGCTTGCATTAAATTATTTGGTTTATGCCTGTCCCAGCATTTTGGGAGGCGGAGGTGGGCAAATTACTTGAGCCTAGGAGTTCAAGACCAGGCTAGGTGAGACTCTATCTCTACAAAATATAAAAGAGTCTCTACATAGTGAGACTCTGCCTCTACAAAAAATAAAAATTAGCTGGGCATGGTGGTGCACACCTGTAGTCCCAGTAAACTGCGAGGCTGAGGCAGAAGGATCACTTGAGCCCAGGGGTTTGAGACTACAGTGAACTATGAGCATAACAGTGCACTGCAGCCCGGGCAGCAAAACTAGACTCTGCTCCCACCAAATAAATAAATAAATAAATAAATAAACCTGTGGTTCACATTTCATTTATAAGTATTTATATTTTATTTGTGAATGGTAGCACTTGTTTACCTAATTTCAGTGAATAACTTTTAACATTTTTACTGTTTGAAAAGTGATTATTAAATGAAAAAATATGTAAAAATTATTTTTAAAAATTTTAATAAACCAGTGAATATCAAAATAAATATATAGAAATGAATTGCTATTCTATATTGCCAGCAACAACCATTATATATTATGTAATATGTAATATCAAATGTAATATTAAAAAGTTCCTGGCCAGGCACAGTGGCTCACACCTGTAATCTCAGAACTTTGGGAGGCCAAGGCAAGTGGATCAGTTGAGGCCAGGAGTCAAGACCAGCCTGGCCAACATGGAGACATTCTATCTCTGCTAAAAATATAAAAATTAGCCAGGTGTGGTGGTGCACATCTATAGTCCCAGCTACTCGGGAGGCTGAAGCAGGAGAATCGCTTGAACCCAGGAAGCAGAGGTTGCAGTGAGCCAAGATACTGCGTGCCACTGTACTCCACCTTGTGCAACAGAGCGAGATTCTGTCTCCAAAAAACAAACAAAGAAGAATTTTTGGGGCCACACATAAACTACACTAATGATAGCTGATGAGCTGAGAAAAAACATTACCAAAAAAATCTCATAATGTTTTAAGAAAGTTTATGAATTTGTGTTGGGCCATATTCAGAGCCATTCTGGGCATGAGTTGGACAAGCTTGTTCTAAAGGAATTTTTCAGGTAGGGAAAACCTAACAAAGTCATTTGGAAGACTAAGTGGGTGAAATTGAGCACTTACTTAAAATTAAAAGATGATATTCTCACAGTCACATATTGAAAACAATTATAAGCCAATAATAGCATGGTATACTAGAAAGAAATAGATCAACATAGCAGATGTTGCCTAGAAGGCCCAGAAATAGGCCTTAGTACATAAAAATATTTAGTGTATGATTAAGGTAGAATTTCAAGTCAGCTGGGGAAAATTGATAAATAGCCAGATAGTGCTGTAATAGCAATTAATTATTTGGGGAGAAAATTAAGTTAGATAGCTCTATCTTCAACTGTATACCACAATAAATTATAGATGAATTAGTGAATTATTTTCTGGAAGACTAAATGCAATTTAAAAATAGAAGCTATAAAGATTGCTAGATATGACTATTTAAAATAAAATAAATAGAACCCACTTCTAAAAGCAGATGATGATGATTAGTTCACTAATTTATGATTATTGACAACATTGACCCATTCATCTGTGTTTCTTTAATTCTGTTGTGCAAATCTCTAAAATGATTGTGTATGTGAAAATGTGGGATGGCTATGGCTATGAATATTCTTATTTGAGGAATTACTATCCTTTTGTATTTTAAATCATAATGTTTGAAGACTTTCTACATTATAGAAAATGCGGCACCTAGGTTGGAGAATCTGTCCTACAATACTTGGAAGACTAAGTGGGTGAAATTGGGCACTCGTGACCAGCCTGGCCAACATGGAGAAATCACATTAGTCATTCTTTCAAAATATTTATTCAGCATTGCTAGGTGCTGAATATACAGCAGTGATCAAGAGGCAGTTCCTGCCTTCAAGCTTATAATATGGAGACCAACAAGTAAACAGGTGGTGTGAGAACTGCTACACTAGAGAACTGTAGAGGGAATATTGTTGTATTTGGAAAGAGCATGGAACCCAGTTTTAGAGGCATCAAGGAAGGCCTCTGGAGAAGGGGCCACCTAAGCAGCAATCTAAAAGATAAGCAGACCTGGTGGGACGGCTCATGCCCATAATCCCAGCACTTTGGGAGGCCGAGGTAGGAGGATTGCTTGAAGCCAGCAATGGCTTCCAAGGTGTTCAAAACCAGCCTGGGCAACCAAGTGAGACCCTTTCTCTAAAAAAAAAAATTTTTTTTTTAATTAGCCAGGCAAGGTGGTATGTGCCTATAGTCTCAATTAGTCAGGAGGCTGAGGTGGGGGAATCACTTGAACTTAGGAGTTCAAGGTTGCAGTGAGCTATAATCACACCACCACGCTGCAGTCTGAGCTACAGAGTTAGGTCTCATCTCTAATGAACAAGTGAATAAAGGATGAATAGAAGTAGGCAAGCCAAAGTGGGAATGAAGAGTGTTCTAGGCAGAGGGAACAAAGTCTGAGATAAGGCAGAGTGGTTTGTTAGAGATACTACATGACTTTAAGTACAGCAAAATTTGCCTGCAATTGTAGTGTACTTATATTTGAAACTAAATGGTATCCTTTTCTAACATATAGGTAAAAGAAAATGCTTGTAATACTAACATTGGTGAGGAGTATAGGAAAATTAACTTCCAGCTAATGGCAGAATATCAAGCTACTAAATGGGATTGCTCTTGCATATTTAATTTAATTTAATTAATTTATTTATTTTTGAGATAGACTCTCACTCTGTTGCCCAGGCTGGAGTGCAGTGGTGCAATATCGGCTCACTGCAACCTCTTCCTTCCAGGTTCAAATGATTCTCGTGCCTCAACCTCCTAAGTAGCTGGGAGTACAGGCACGTGCCACCACACATGGCTAATTTTTTTATTTTTAGTAGAGACAGGTTTTTGTCATGTTGGTCAGGCTGGTCTCGAACTCCTGACTTCAAGTCAGGAACTCCTGCCTCAGCCATCCAAAGTCCTGGGATTACAGGCATGAGCCACCATACCCAGCCTGCTCTTGCATCTTTTAATGACAAGAGATCAAAGCAGAAAAAGGAGTTGATACTACTTTACTAAATCTAGCCTTAACCTCTCAAAAGTTTGATGAAATTTGGCTGGGCATGGTGGCTCATGCCTTTAATCCCACCATTTTGGGAGGCCAAGGTGGGTGGATCACAAGGGCAGGAGTTCAAGACCAGACTGGCCAACATGGTGAAACCCCATCTCTACTGAAAAATACAAAAATTAGCTGGGCATGGTGGCTCATGCCTGTAATCCCAGCTACGCGGGAGGCTGGGGTAGGAGAACTGGTTGACCTGGGACCTGGGAGGCGGAGGTTGCAGTGAGCTGAGATCACGCCATTGCACTCCAGCCTGGGCTACAGAGCGAGACTCCACCTCAAAAAAAAAAAAAAAGTTTGATGAAATTCTCAGCCATTTTATTTAGTTGTTAAAACATTCACCCTGTGTTCTAGTTAGTTCGAATTGAAGACTCCTACCAACCCCCACCCCATCATATGACAGCTTCTCAGCCTGCTGTCAAATGCACATATTAGAGTCTCTGTCTAGTGGCCTCATCTTGCCTCTGACTTTAAAGGGATAAAGAATTTCCCCAGTTGACCAAAATGAAAAGGAGAACCTAGATTCAAATTATGGTCCAGATATTATACATATAGTTAGGTTTTGGCTTGGGTGGTGGTTAGGATGGGTGGGGAAGATTGAGGTAAGATACCCAGTGATGAGTGCTATTGTTGGCATTCTAGGTATGCCTACCACCTATAAGCACATGTGGCTGTCAGCTGAGCCAGATTCCCCAAGCATACCTTTTCCATTGGGCCATTTTGCAATTAAGAAGCATTTTAGGCTGGGCGTGGTGGCTCATGCCTGTAATACCAGCACTTTGGGAGGTGGGTAGATCACCTGATTATCAGGAGTTCGAGACCAGCCTGGCCAACATGGTGAAACCCTTTCTCTACTAAAAGTACAAAAATTAGCCAGTCGTGGTGGTGGGCACCTGTAGTCCCAGCTACTTGGGAAGCTGAGGCAGAAGAATTGTTTGAACCCAGGAGGCAGAGATTGCAGTAAACCAAGATCACACCACTGCACTCCAGTCTAGGCAACAAGAGGGAGACTCTGTCTCAAAAAAAAAAAAAAAGCATTTTATATCCCAGAAAGATTTTCTGTGAAAGACTGATCTGCTAGCTAAAGACTCTGTTCAAGTTTGAAAGCACCAAAAATGGTCTTTAAACAAAATAGTTTTCTCTTAGAATTTTCTATGAATGCACTGCTTTCTCCAGTTCAACCTCTGTGTAAGCTTTTACTCATCTGCCCTCTAGTGGAGGCTCTTAGTTAAATTACCCAGTGTTGCTGGCTTTAGAAAAACTACCTAACTTTTCTTGATTGGCTTTCCAAACTGTAATCTGTTTCCTTTAAAAAAAAAAATTCCATCAGAACAACATATTTTATAATTTTCTAAGATGCTAATAAATACTCTCCCTGGCTCCCTTATCAGGTTCACAGTCCTGTCTCCTGCAGCTTATCTTTGCAGCCTACTTTAAGGAAAGCTCAGGGTTTCAACTCAGCCAGTCAGTTCACTGCCACTCCAAGGTGTCAAATGTATTTCTGCTGTTCTTCCCTTTTCTTCATATCTCTTCTGAATTCCTGTGACATGTACTTCCTGTGCCATACATTTATACTGTATATTTTGGATCAACTTTTCAGATCTAACAGCCTTAACCCTTCAGGCGGATGAACTCCTTGAGTATGGTACTGTTTCACACTTTTCTGTGTCCCCTTTAGACTCCAGCAGTTCTCAGTAAGTATGTTAATTATTTGCTGTTCAGAGATATTCAATATTCTGACTCATTTCCTCTATTGATGGCTGAAAAGCTAATTGTCTAGATTTAAATATAAATATTAGGCCGGGCACAATGGCTCATGCTTGTAATCCCAGCACTTTCGGAGGCAGAGGCGGATGGATCACAAGGTCAGGCATTCGAGACCAGCCTGGCCAACATAGTGAAACCCCCGTCTCTACTAAAAATACAAAACATTAGCTGGACGTGGTGGCAGTTGCCTGTAATGCCAGCTACTCAGGAGGCTGAGACAGGAGAATCACTTGAACTTGGTAGGCGGAGGTTGCAGTGAGCCAAGATCATGCCACTACACTCTAGCCCGGGCAACAGTGCAAGATTTCGCCTCTAAATAAATAAAAATATTAAAATATTAACATAGTAACAGTTCATGACCCCCAATGGAAACTGTCTTAGCAGTAAACCTACATCTTAAATATTCTAATTTCTTTTTTACTTGGGCTACTAACTGTATTTCCCTACTTTGTAGTTTGAAAGTGATTTTACAAAGTTTGAGAAAATTATGCTGTCCATTTAGGAGTATTTGATAAGTAATCGGTGTTGCTTTATTATCCTTCTGTATGTGTTCTTCCTCTTTATTTCTACATAATGTTTCAGTTTGTAACTTTGGTTAGTCCTCTTGTTCTTTATATCCATGAATAATTAGAATGCTTAATGCTATAAGAAACGTAACAGAGGATTTTATTTTATTTCATTTTATTTATTTTTTGAGACGGAGTTTCGCTCTTGTTACCCAGGCTGGAGTGCAATGGCGCGATCTCGGCTCACCGCAACCTCCGCCTCCTGGGTTCAGGCAATTCTCCTGCCTCAGCCTCCCGAGTAGCTGGGATTACAGGAGCGCGCCACCATGCCCAGCTAATTTTTGTATTTTGAGTAGAGACGGGGTTTCACCGTGTTAACCAGGATGGTCTCGATTTCTTGACCTCGTGATCCACCCGCCTCGGCCTCCCAAAGTGCTGGGATTACAGGCTTGAGCCACCGCGCCCGGCCAACAGATGGATTTTATTTAGCCTCCTCCAGGTGATATGAGTGGCTCTTATTAAGTTTCTTGTGGAAGCATGGTAATCATGTGTAACAGAGGCCTGATGCTAAAACCAGAAGCCAGGCTAAGCAATTGGTATAGCTGGTAGGACAGACAAACAAGAAAACATATATGGGCAAAAGGGGCATATGGGTAGGATCCCCAAGGTGAAGCTGAGACCACAGTTAAGAGTTTTAAACGAAAGTTAGAGAACAGAGAGATGTAGCTATAAGTAGAGGAGGAGAAACTCAAAATATTTAACAACTAGTATGGTATAGCCATGAACCAATTAGAAAAGGTGGGAGCAAGACCTGGAAATCCCCTGCTGTACTAGGCATTTACCTGGTTGATCATGACACACTTAAAGGGGCTCCAGGCAGCCACTATTTCACTACTTTAACAGTACAGCTGTATCAGTATGTCTTAGCTGAACATAAGACTGTATGTCCATATTGAGGGCTCAGGCTACAATGAAGGAAATGGACCAAGTGTGGGGTCTTCAGAAAGTGGGATCTGGAATTTCACCTGAATAGAAGGGAGCAGAATCTGGAGCATTCATTTAATGCAAGAGGAGCAACCTGTTCTGGCAGAACGTGTATTTGACCTTTTCAGACAGAATCCTGACTTGGCTGTGTACTCTTGGGTTACTTTGAGCAAACTATCTCACTTCCATGACACAGATTCACCAACTGAAAAATAAGGCTATAATCATACCTACATGGCATTCATTCCAGGGTGGTTCAAATGAGACAATAATCATGAAAATACTGTGTTGACTTTTCTGGTTCTGGAGAACAAGAGAATGGCACAGAGGCAGAGTCTTCTTACTATCTTATGATGGGTGCCACATGCTGTATGCCCCACATTTAAGCGCTTGTCTTGGACTGGCAAACTGAGTATATCACTAATAACTTAATGGAGGAAAAGTACAAGATATAGTGAAATTAGCCTAAGTTTATTTCTGGTTTTGCCACTTACTGGTTGTGAAACCCGGGAGTATATTTATTTGACTAATATCTACTGAGCATCTTCTCTATGCTTAGCAATATAAAAACACAGTCCTGTTCTATAGAACTTACAGTCTAAAAGGTGAAATAATTTTTTCCAGAACTGAGTTTCTATGATCATACTACTCTCCTTGGTTACCTAGCACAGTTACCTTGAACCGGTAAAAGCTATGCATTCCCTAGGCTTTTTAATGTTGTTTCTCCAAACCTTTAACCCAAAGGTTCAGTCTTAACTGCTTATCAGTTATCTACAGAGCTTTTTTAATGTACAGATTCCTGGGCCCCACAACTTGTCTGATGATAAATGTTTTCTAAGCAGGGGCTGATGTGTAGCATTTGCTGATTTTGCTGATAAACACATCTGCCTTGGCTACCAATGTGAGTCTCACAAAGTTCCTAAAAATGTAACAATTGTTATCTAAAAACCTAGCTGGCTCCAGCACACCACTGGACCAAAATCAGAGCTAAAGAATAAGAATTCTTTATAGGCATAAGGCCTGGAGCTTTTTGTTACTAAAAAAGTTCTAAAAGGGACCCAGAGGTAACCAGTGACTTGTGAAGTTTCCATATCGCACGCCTGTCAGGTTCAGAACACTGTAAGACTTGTTGCCTTTTATGACCAGGTATGATAGCTCATACCTGTAACCCTAGCACTTTGGCAGGCCAAGGTGGGAGGATTACTTAAAGCCGAGAGTACAAGACTAGCATGGGCGACTTAGTGAGACCGCATCTCTTCTATTAAAAAAAAAAAAAAAGAAAGAAACCAGACGTGGTGGTATGCACCTATAGTCCCAGCTACTTGTGAACTCATGAAGGCCGAGGCTGGAGAACACTTGAACCCAGGAGTTTGAGGTTATGGTGAGCTAGATGGTGCCTTTGCATTCCAGCCTGAGCAACACAGAGCATGACCCTGGCTCAAAAAACAAAACAACAACAAAAAGACTTGTTGCTTTCTAAAACCAACAAATTTGATCTCTAGTGATAGAAAAGACTGTATAACAACTCTAAAATTATCACAAGTGGGTGAGTTAAGTTGCACACATTAAATAACTTTTTAAAAAGTGGAATAAGGATTGAAGACAAAAAACATTCAGTAACAGCTTCAAACCCAGAGCTCAGATTTTTCTATAGGGCATTGACTGGACTACGATGTCTCTTAAATCAGCTATTGTCCAAGGACTTTTTGTTCTTTAGAATCAAAGCTATTTCAGCAAAATTGTAATCAAGCTTGCTTTCCCATCACTGAGGAAGTAGCTCATTGACAATCCCAACTGTGATTCACATGTATTTGTATTTTAAAGGAGTTTGAAAGAAACGCTTGAGAAATAGTAGGTATCTCAGAGAGGTTTTCTATTGCTTGAAAATTAAAGGGAAGAAAGTTTGTTTATTTAAGGTTTCTTAAACCCTGTGATCATAGGAGCATAATGTGACTTTGATTTTAACTGTAAGTATTGTAGGATCCTCTGACTTTATTTTTACTTTAATGCATGCCATATCTCTATAAAATATGATTAAATTGAATCTGATTCCCGATTCCAGCCAATACTATATATTTTGATCTAAATTAGACTTTAAAACAAGGTCAGATTATATTGGAACTGCTGATTTGATCATGTCTGAGCCTCTTCCAAACCAGCTTTCTCAGGTTAGGAGTGCCTAGGTATTCACTCTGGCCCTGGACCATACTATGTGTCTTTACTGCCACACCTGCAGGTTCTTTCTTGTCCTTAGCCTCCCAAAGAAGGAGAATACTTCTATATAGACATTAACTTATAAAAATATCCATCTGACCTTGAGTCCACCTTGCAGTGACCTGAGAGTTAGCTCCTTTACCCTCCTAAATATCTCTATGGCCCTAGCCATTAGGAGCTCTACTTCATTCACTATCATTAACTACCTGTCCTGTTCATTCACTATCATTAACTACCTGTCCTGTTCATTTTTCCGTCCTGTTCATTTTGTCTTCGTATTCAGTTGGTCACCAGGGTTGGTAGGGTTGATTAAAGATGGCTGCAAATTCTGGCTACTTCTCCCATTGTGAGAGGGAATCTAATTCCTCTCACAAATTCCTTGAATTTGCGTTGGGCTTTTTTTTGATACACCAATAGTGTGTGGTAGCAGAAATGACACTATGCCAGCTCTGAGCCTAGCCTTTCAGGGGACTAGCCCTTTTGGAGCCCTGAACCATTATTCAAAAAGACCAACCCTAAGGATACCATGCTTTGAGGAAGCCCAAGATAAATTAGAAATCATATTTAGGCACTCAGTTGACATTTCCAATTGAGCCCAGCTTTCTACCCATCTAGGCTATGACATCAGACATGTGAATAAAGCTGCTTAGATCCTCCATACTATCATATGCTAACTAAATATCACCTGCATAGCATTGAATGACCCCTAGCAATACCATGTAGAACTGAGAATCACCCAGCTAAGTGCTGCTTGAATTTCTGACCCATAAAATCATGAAATATAATGAAGCAGTAATTTGATATAAAGCAATAGATAACACAAACAGCTGTTTTTTTCTGTTTCTAGCAGTGGATCTAAGCCTTCTCTTTCAAGTAGCCAAGTGTCAGGCCTGGTGCCTTTCTTTATTCCTCCTCAAGCCTGTGTGTTTTATAACTGCTTTTTTCAAAAGCCAGAAGCATGGCATTATCTCTTCCAGTTTCAAAGCACATATTGTCTCTTAGAAAGACTACTAGATTCCTAGGCCGGGCGTGGTGGCTTGCACCTGTAATCCCAGCACTTTGGGAAGCCAAGGTGGGTGAATCACCTGAGGTCAGTAGTTCGAGACCAGCTTGACCAACATGGAGAAAACCGATCTCTACTAAAAATACAAAATTAGCTGGGCGTAGTGCCACATACCTGTAATCCTAGCTACTTGGGAGGCTGAGGCAGGAGAATTGCTTTAACCCTGGAGGCAGAGGTTGTGGTGAGCCGAGATTGCTCCATTGCACTCCAGCCTGGGCAACAAGAGCAAGACAGACTCCATCTTAAAAAAAAAAAAAAGATTACTAGATTCCTTTTTCCTGTGTGATAGATACCTCCCACTATTCATTTATTTCCAAGGGCTGAGGTAACTGAGGGATAATCTGATATCCAGTGAATAGACAATTCACAAACATCTTTTCTGATCATAGAATTATTATATTGGAATTTGTCATTATAGACTCATAACAATCATATTACTTGATAGCCTTAACCCCCAATACCTGTACCTTTGCTTCAAAAATCCACAGCTGCTCACTCTTCCCCAAATTTATGAGACTCATTCTTCTACATTTTTCAGCTCTTTTGCCTATTCTGCCTGAAATATTGTTACTTACTTTTCTTACTTTTTTTTGGTAGAGACAGTCTTTCGCTATGTGGCCCAGACTGGCCTCAAACTCCTGCCTCAAGGGATTCTCCTACGTTGGCCTTCCAAAGTGCTGAGATAAAGGTGTGAGCCACCATGCCTGGCCAATACTCTTTATTTTCCATCTGACAAAAACCCACTAGGTCAAGCCCAGCCAAAAAAATTAACTTTTGTGAAGCATTTCCCAACACCACAGTTAGTCACTTCCTCCTCTGTTGCTTCTGTACCATTTTGTATGTCCTTCTACTGCAGGCCTAAATGATATATCGTTATAATTTCTGTTTTATGAAACTGTCTCTCCCACTGCAATATGAACTGTTTAAGGACAGTTGTGCTTACTTTGATTCCCTGGTGCCAAGAATCTAAAACATAATAGATAGTCAATGAATGTTGAATGAATTAATTAATGGGAATGAATGTAGAATTGAGAGTAGGTGGGCTGGGTACAGGGCTCACACCTGTAATCCCAGCACTTTGGGAGGCCAAAGTGGGAGGATTGCTTAAAGCCAGAAGTTCAAGACCAGGCTGGGCAACATAATGAGACCTCATCTTTTAAAAAAAAATCATATTTTTTTTTAATTGCAATCAAGTAAATGATTCTGTCCGCTTAACCAAAGGGAAAACCTTTATATAAGGTATTACTTCCAGATCTTAGCCACAGGCTACTCTGGAGTAACAAAAACCATTCTTTTAACCTGTTAAGGTTAAAATGTAACTGGCATAGAGTCCTTATTAGCTGAAAATATGCAGCTAGTTAGCTCCAAGTGTTCACATGGTATTAGTTAGCTGCTCCAGTGACTCATCAACTCTTTATTGAGTTCAATCTGCACATAGGACATTGTGCTAAACACAGAGTGAGATGCAAAGGGCAATGAGGCATTGTTCCTGCCCTTAAGGAGATTACAGTCTGATGATGAGAGATAAAAACAAGTACCCAGTTGTATCCCAGAAACAGAACTGGGAATGCCGCAAGAATGATGCACAGTAACCGTTAGGTTTGGAGGGAGACAGAACATCAGTTAGGTTATAAACGAAATGTCACTGCAAGCCTGTAATCCCAGCACTTTGGGAGGCTGAGGCGGGTGGATCACAAGGTCAAGAGATCGAGACCATCCTGGTCAACATGGTGAAACCCCGTCTCTACTAAAAATACAAAATATTAGCTGGGCGTGGTGGCACGTGCCTGTAATCCCAGCTACTCAGGAGGCTGAGGCAGGAGAATTGCCTGAACCCAGGAGGCAGAGGCTGCGGTGAGCCAAGATCATGCCATTGCATTCCAGCCTGGGTAACAAGAGCAAAACTCCGTCTCAAAAAAAAGAAAAAGAAAAAGAAATGTCACAAACTACTAGTGTTTGAAACTAGCTTTGAAGGCTGGAAAAGACTATAGGAGAGGGGAGAGGGGCTTTCTAGGTTGACACAACAGCATGAACAAAGGAAGTCAATAGGTACCTTTGGAGGATGATAAATGAGACCACTTGGATTGGAGCAAATAGAAAGTGTAAAGAATCTTAAATGATAAGATTTGGGAAAATATTGCTTAATACTCTGCTAGCCCAGTGTTCAAGGCTGGCAGCACCTCCCTCCCACAAGCCTACTTCTCAGCAAATATGACTTGGGTCCCTCTATATTTTCCAGACATATTTTATTTAGTAACCTGTTTTTGTGATCAGGTAGTAAACAGATTATTAAGAATGCATTAATCTTTCAATTAATTCATGCCTGTGACCCCAGCACTTTGGGAGGCTGAGGTAGGCAGATCACTTGAGGTCAGGAGTTTGAGACCAGCCTGGCCAACATGGAAAACCCTATCGCTAGTAAAAATACAAAAATTAGCCAGGCGTGGTGGCAGGCGCCTGTAATCCCAGCTACTTTGGAGGCTGAGGTAGGAGAATCGCTTGAACCCAGGAGGCAGAGGATGCAGTGAGCTGAGCTCACACCGCTGCACTCCAGCCTGGGTGACAGAGTGAGACTCTGTCTCAAAAAGCAAAAAACTTAATGGCTCTCGAACACCCTAAAATTAAATGTACATGTATCTAGGGTCTAATACTTTACCGTTTCTAGGTCAAATTTTTCTTAAGAACATAAGAAGTAATTATACTTTTTAAAAGTCATTTAACAATAGGGCTCTTGGAAATTAGACCATAAGAAAAGCCAGCAAGCATGTATTTAGTAATTTAATTAATTAGATATCCTCCTTACGAATCAGAAGTTATTCTCTTCACTAAGAAACTAAAAGCTGTCTCTACACTTTTCTCCTAGTAATTTCTAATGTTTTGAACAGGTTGACTATTTGGCATTTTTCAGTAACAATATATGAAGTTACTTGACAAGGAAAGTGGTTATATCTGGTTTCTGCACTTGTTAGAATAGAATGATAAGCATTCTACCTTCAGCTACCACTTGAATGCTACTGTTCAAGATAACTGCATTACCTGATGATTACTCTTATCAAATAAGAAATGTTGTATCTTTGCTTTTTTGGCAGTGAATTCTGCTGAAATTAACACAATAGAACATTTTGTTCATTCCTTTTAAATCCACTTTACTCTAAGAACTTTAATGCCTTGATATGCTGAGGGGTTTTTTTCCCCCTCAAGTTTTTTTTTTTTTTTTTCTGAAGTAAACAGAAGGAAAAACAAATTATTCATTTACCTGGCTATTGAAACATTAAGAAAGAAAGAAAAAATTATTTGTGGCTCTCATGTTAAAAACACTGTTCTGATTTGCTTTTTTTTTCATGGGCCAAAGGAATTTTCTACACTTTGGCACTACTTTAAAGTGTAGAAGTCATAGAGGAAAGATGCAAAGGATACTATTTTATTATAAGTCATGAAAAAATACATTCCTTCTTCATCTCCCTCCCAATTGCCATCTTGGGTTATAAATATCAAAGTAAGATTCTTAGTTTAGATGCAGCTGATTATAGCAGAAAGATAGACCCAAGTTCAAATCCTGACTTCACCATTTATGACCTTGGGGAAAAAAATGAAGGTAGAGGATTTATACTTCCTTCAAAAATTGTTATAAACTACAGTAGTCAATATGGTATTGTGGTACTAGTGTAAGGACTGACAAATAATCAATGGAACAGAATAGAGAACCCAGAGGTAGACCCTCACTTATACTGTAATTTGAATTTTTTATAGATTATTCAAATAATTTAATGGAGAAAGAATTAAAAGTCTTTTCAACAAATGGTGTTTGAAAACTAGATATTCATACAAAAAAAGTGAACCTCTACCCCTGCCTCACACTGTATAAAAATATTAATTCAAGATGGATTGTAGACCTTTTGTATAAAATAATAAAGCTTTTATAAGAAAATATGATAGGCCAGGCATGCTGGCTCTCAGCACTCTGGGAAGCTGAGGCAGGGGGATCACCTGAGGTCAGGAGTTCGAGACTGGTCTAGCCAACCTGGTGAAACCCTGTCTCTACTAAAAATACAAAAAATTAGCCAGGCGTCGTGGTACACACCTATAATATCAACTACTCAGGAGCCTGAGGCAGGAAAATTGTTTGAACCCAGGAGGCAGAGGTTGTAGTGAACCAAGATTGCACCACTGCACTCCAGCCTGGGCAACAGAACAAGACTCCATCTTAAAAAGAAAAAAGAAAGAAAATATGGTAGAATATGTTCATGACTAGAAGGTAAAGGTTTCTGAGAACCTAGAAAACAATAACCATAGGGGAAAAGAATTGCCAATTAGAGTTAAGTTATAACGCTCATGCATTGTGGATGAGGGCATAAAGTGGTGTAAATGCTTTGGGAGAAGACCTGGCAATTTTATATAAAACTACACATGCATCTGTCCTGTGACCCAAAAGAAATAAAAACATATATCAACCCCCCAAAAAAACTTCACAAAAGGATATTTACATAATAGCTTTATTTATTTATTTGTTTATTTATTTATTTATTTTAGAGTCTCACTCTGTCACCCAAGTTGGAATGCAGTGGCATGATCATAGCTCACTGCAGCCTCAAACTCCTGGGTTCAAGAGATCCTCCCACCTCAGCCGCCAAAGTAAGACCAAAGGTGCCATGTCTGACTAATTCTTTTACTTTTTTGGTAGAGACAATGTCTTGCTATTTTACCCAGGCTGGTCTCAAACTTCTGGCTTCAAGCGATCCTTCTGCCTCAGCATCCCAAAGTGGTGGGATGACAGACATGAACCACCATGTCTGGCTAATAACTTTGTTCATGATAGGCAAAAATTCAAATATCTCAAATGTATCCATCAATAAGAGAATGAATAAACAAACTAGTATATTCATATGATGGAATCCTCAGCGATAAAAAGGAATGAACTGCTATTTAATGCAAAACATGGGATGAATCTCAAAAACATTATGCTGAATGTTTTTCAGAAATCCTCCCATAAAATAGTACATAGTATATAATCCCATTTAATGAACAGTGGAATCATATCCTGTATACTAATTTTTGACGGAAAATATCTGTGGTGGAAAATCAGAACAGGGTTGCCTCAGGGGTGGATGGTGCCACATTTTGACTGGGAATGCCTATGAGAAAAATTTATGAGGTGATAGAAATGTTCCATTTCTTGACAGCAGTTTGAATTACATGGATACATACATTTATCAAAACTCATTGAATGGTGCACTTAAGATTTGTACATTTCATTGTATATAAATTTTACCTTAAAAAAAAAAAAAAAACAATTGGCCAGGTCCAGTGGCTCATACCTGTAATCCTAGCACTCTGAGAGGTCAAGGCAGGAAGATCGCTTGAGGCCAGAAGTTCGAGACCAACCTGAACAACATGGTGAGACCCTGTCTCTACAAAAATTTAAAAATAAAAAAAAATTAGCCAGGCATGGCAGTGTGCACCTGTAGTCCTAGCTACTCAGGAGGGTGAGGCAGGAGAATTGCTTGAACCCAGAAGTTTGAGGCTGCAGTGAGCTACGATAATACTACTGCACTCTAGTCCAAGTGACAGAGCAAGATTTTTAAACAAAAAAAAGTAAAAACTTTAAAGAAATATTGAATTCTAATTAATTATTATGCACTTAAAGGCAGATGTACTCATATCAGTAATTGACATCAAAATGCATCCAAAAAATAAGATGGACTTAGAGAGATTAATAGACATGATTTTCTAAAAAGTATAGAAAATATTGGCTGGGCATGGTTGCCCAGCCTGTAATACCAGGCCGTGGGAGACTGAGGTAGGCAGATCACCTGAGGTGAGACCAGCCTGGGCAAAATGACAAAACCCCATCTCTACTAAAAATACAAAATTAGCTGGGCATGGTGGCACATGCCTGTAATGCCAACTACTCAAGAGGCTGAGGCAGAAGAATTGCTTGAACCTGGGAGGTGGAGGTTGTAGTGAGCTGAGATTGTGCCACTGCACTCCAGACTGGGCAACAGAGTGAGACTCTGTCTCAAAAAAAAAAAAAGTATAGAAAATATTAATGATACAATCTAGATGGTAGATATACAAGTTCACTATAAGGTCTTTCAATTTTGTGTTTGAAATTCTTTTAAATAAAATGAGGTGAAAACAAAAAAAGTATACTTTGGAACTTTGGGATAGTAGTCACATAATGGAAAGAGGAATGGGAGATAAGAGGCAAACGGGTAGAAGCATCAGTATTGGTAGTATTATAGCTCTTAGGTGGAATGGTATTCATAGCTATTCATTTTGTACCTCATAACTCGTACGTTAAACATATTTTTATATTTAAGACAAGTAAAAAATAATGTGGCCGGGCACAGTGGCTCACGCTTGTAATCTCAGCACTTTGGGAGGCTGAGGTCAGGAGTTCGAGACCAGCCTGGCCAACATGGCGAAACCCCATCTCTACTAAAAAGTACAAAACTTAGCTGGGTGTGGTGGGGGGGTGCCTGTAGTCCCAGCTACTTGGGAGGCTGAGACTGAAGAATTGCTTGAACCTGGGAGGTGGAGGTTGCAGTGAGCTGAGATCGCATCACTACACTCCAGCCTGGGAGACAGAGCAAGACAATGTCTAAAAAAAAAAAAAAAGTGAGAAGATTACATTATAATTTGAGATCTATTAATAAAAACAATACCGAAGCACTGCTTGTTAAATGATATTCCAGGAAATCATTTCTATTTACTACAGTTCCTTTGAGCACAAAAATCTAACATTTACATTTGTTTATCTGAGCCTTTTCATTTTCATTCTTGCAAACTTTCCAGGTTCTGATAATTGAGTCAAGAGACAGTTCTTTCCCATTTTAAACCTTTCTTTTCAGTCTCTAAAGGGCATACTTTCTAACTTAAAACCTCTCTCCTATATGCAAAGAGTGTAATACACTATGACACTTTCTACCTGTGCTCCCTCTGGGAGCGGAATCTTTGTTTTATTATTCCTTTGTCAGGAGTGGGGGGGGGGCAGGGCGGGGAAGAGAGAGAGACATGTTTGAAATCAGTAATGAAAGTAACATGGGAATGAGTTATAGAGCTAGCCTTGGCTGCCCAGGAATGGAGACAGAATGATGTAAAGGTAGATGAGGATGGCTTCATAAACTAGAAAATGCAGGTGGCTCGTTGGCAGACAGTACACATATTCTCTGAGATTATTTTTCTCCTTCTACCTAATAGTTCTTTGTTTTCCAGATAGGGCAAAAGTGATGAGAGAAGAAATACAAATTGTCAGGGAACAAATTTAAAGAAAAAGTCTCTCCATCTTTCCTTACTTTTCCTTCATGTCAAAATTCTTACCTCTCTAAAGATCTGTATCATAACATGCACTAATTTTTAACCCAGGCCAGGGAGAGGTAAATGGTAAGTTTTTAAAGCTAGTTGGGAGTCAGTATTTTTTCGTTTTAATTCTTTACCACATGGGTCTCCTTGGACAACTTATTTCCCTTTTGTTTCTTCATCTGTAAAATATTCATTGAGTCTAAGTTGCCGTAAGTTGTAAGACTTTCTATTATTTTATGTGCCACACTAAGAATAAATAAATATTATAATTGAACTATAATTTAGTGCTTTTCGTTGTCATCGTTTGGCATCCCTGGGTGGGTCACTAACCAACAGTGCTTTTATACCACATTGATTTATCCTGTGTTATTGTGTGTACTAGAATTAATTTTAAAATATGGTACCATCAACTTTTGGGTTTATAAGGAATAAGTAGAGTAATGTACTTAAATTGAAGAATACAGCTGGGCAAGGTGGCTCACGCCTGTAATCCCAGCACTTTGGGAGGCTGAGGTGGGCAGATCATGAGGTCAGGGGTTCTAAACCAGCCTGGCAAACATGGTGAAATCTCATCTCTACTGAAAATACAAAAATTAGCTGGGTGTGGTGGCACAGGCCTGTAATCCCAGCTACTGGGGAGGCTAAGTCAGGAGAATCGCTTGAACCTGGGAGGCGGAGATTGCAGTGAGCCGAGATCATGTCACTGCACTCCATCCTGGGCAACAGAGTAAGACTCTGTCTCAGTAAATAAATAAATAAATAAAAATAAATAAAATAAACTGATGAACACAATGCCTAGCACATTGTAAGTACTCAGTAAGTGGTAGCCATTACGTTGATGATGATGGTGATTTGATCATGAGCACTCTCTTTTAAGTGGTGTTCTTTGTTTAGGTAGTTCTTTGGGGATCAGAATCATTACTAGGTTATCTTGATGAAATTTATTGGTGGTAGTCAGCATGTCCACTCATTTTGAAGCTGAAGTAGTGCAACAGTAAAATAACATGTTTAGTTGGTTTCAGAGGTAATTCTTTAAATGAATATCACTTCATTGTCAATGAAATTTGTTCATGGACTGTTGTTGAAGTTACCTCCAAGAATTAGTTCTATTGCCATCAACCTCCTGGGTTGGTTGAAGTCATTTTTTATGAAGAGAATTTAGTTCAAGTATACAACATGAGTAATGTAGTTCAAATATATATGTGAAACTTAGTAAAATTGTATTAGTGATACTATGATATGAAACCTCAGGTCTAAAAATTTTTTTTTCTTCATTTTCTGTCTATACAGGAGGCAGACAGTGGGGAGGAAGAATGCCGGTCACAGCCCAGGAGGTATGTTTGTTCATTATATCCTACTGCATTTTTGTTGTAGGATATTTTTGTTGTAGTTATTGTTTTTTCTCTAATTCTTTTTCAGTCTTATCAGATTAGCTTATCCTTGTCTTCCAAGATACTTCCTTGGTCTCTCAAAAACTGGGATTGCAGCTAGGCATGGTGGCTTGTGCCTATAATTCCAGCTACTTGAGATTGCTTAAGGCCAGGAGTTCAAGACCAGCCTGGACAACGCATCAGGACCCTCTTCTCTTAAAAAAAAAAAAAAACAAAAAAAACAAAAAAACGGAGTGGGAGTGATTGCCTTTAGGAATCCAATTACTGACTCAGAAAGATTTTTATTTTATTTATTTATTTATTTGAGACGGAGTTTCGCTGTTGTTACCCACACTGGAGTGCAATGGCACGATCTCGGCTCACGGCAACCTCCGCCTTCTGGGTTCAAGCAATTCTCCTGCCTCACCCTCCCGAGTAGCTGGGATTACAGGCATGCGCCACCATGCCCAGCTAATTTTTGTATTTTTAGTAGTGACGGGGTTTCACCTTGTTGGCCAGTTTGGTCTTCATCTCTTGACCTCGTGATCTGCCCACCTTGGCCTCTCAAAGTGCTGGAATTACTGGCATGAGCCACCATGCCCAGCTCTCCTTTAAGGGATTTTTAAAAGTGACTCCCTCTCACAAGAAACAAGCCTGATAAGTTCTTGATGGTCATTTCAGTTGAAATGACCAAACTTGTGTCCTCTGAACTCAAATGAGCCATTCTAGATGATACAGAGAAAGGACACAATAAGCATGTTCATTGTGAAGAAGCTGGCTAAAGGGAATGCTTCCTTAATAATTATCAGGCGTTTGTTGATATATGCCTCCCTCTTGTAAATTACAACTTGATATAAAAATAGTTCCTTTTAATCAGTAACTGAGATTATTGGCAGCATTTTTCCTGAGTTGGTTATCACATTAATTTTGGGCTTAACACTTAAATTCTAAGTGTCTGTTAGCAAAGAGAGTATCATTCTTTTGCATAAGGCTAAGGAGGTAGAAACCCGAAATAAATTTTAGCTGAATGTGTACCAGAGATATCATAACCTTATTTCCATTAGAATGAAAAAGAATTCTTAATTTTCTAGGAGATCTGATTTAAAGCTCTCTTAGTCAATTTCAAGCTTTACATATTGACTTGACATCCACTGGAATAATCGTTGTTCAAAATAATTACATAATGATGAGGCAATGGAAGTCTGTTCTCTTATTCATAGTACTGAATTTTCAAGCTGTTAAGAACTATAAAGGCCAGGTGTAGTTGCTCACGCCTGTAATCCCAGCACTTTGGGAGGCAAGGATTCTGAGAACAGCATGGCCAGCATGGTAAAACTTCATCTTTACTAAAAATACAAAAAAAAAAAAAATTAGCCAGGCATGGTGGCGCGTGCCTGTAATCCCAGCTACTTAGGAGACTGTGGCAGGAGAATCGCTTGAACCTGAGAGGAGGAGGTTGCAGTGAGCAGAGATCAAGCCAATGCACTCCAGCCTGGCTAACAGAGCAAGGCTTTGTCTTACAAAAAAAAGAAAAGAAAAAGAACTATAAAGATCTCTGTTTTTAAAGGTTTTGGCAATACTTCGTCACTTTGACCAGCAGAGGGTTTTTGCAGCCTTCTTCTATTCACAAGAAAAGGATCACTTATAGAAATAAGAAATGAAGAAAACCTAGTAGCTACCATTAAACAATCAAAATTTGCTAATCTGTTATAATGTCTTACATTTAGTGTGTTTGCCAGGCTATTTCTAAATCTATAAAAAACTTTAGGCTCACTTGAAGCAAAGAAACTTATCTTACCTGCTGATTGAATGCCCCTTGTAGCTATATGATATGTAGGAGATTGATTTTTTTATGTTTGACTGCTTCAGAATGTTCTGGAGTTCTCCATCACTTACCGCAGAATAAACCAGCATTGAATCATTTCATTGAGCATGCCTAAACTCATCTTGTCTATGGGTTCAAATGTAGCTTACCGTAGGGAATTAAATAGTAAATAGCATATCACTAAAACTAAAGGCCAGTTCCAGGTAATAAAGAAGACATTGCATTAATAACCTGTTATTTTGGCCAGGGGCAGTGGCTCCTGCCTGTAATCCCAGCATTTTGGGAGGCAGAGGTGGGCAGATCACATGAGGTCAGAAGTTTGAGACCAACCTTGCCAACATGGTGAAACCCTGTCTCTGCTAAAAATACAAAAAATATTAGTCAGATGTGGCGATGCACACCTGTAGTCCCAGCTACTCAGGAGGCTGAGTCAGGAGAATCACTTGAACCTGGGAAGTGGAGGTTGCAGTGGGCCAAGATTGAGCCACTTCACTCCAGCCTGGGCAACAGAGCAAGACTCTGTCTCAAAAATAATAATAACAAGGCTGAAGCAGGCGGATCACAAGGTCAGGAGATTCAGACCATCCTGACGAACATGGTGAAACCCCGTCTCTACTAAAAATACAAAAAAATTAGCTGGGCTTGGTGGCACACGCCTGTAGTCCCAGCTACTTGGGAGGGTAAGGCAGGAGAATTGCTTGAATCCAGGAGTCAGAGATTGCAGTGAACTGAGATCGCACCACTGCACTACAGCCTGGGCAACAGTGCGAGACTCTGTCTCAAAAATAATAATAATAATAATAATCTTATTTTAACCAAATGCCATTTATTGAGGAAGTCACAAATTAGAAATAATCTTTCAGGCCGGGCACAGTGGCTCACGCCTGTAATCCCAGGACTTTGGGAGGCCGAGGCAGGTGGATCACGAGGTCAGGAGTTCAAGACCAGCCTGACCAACATCGTGAAACCCTGTCTCTACTAAAAATACAAAAAATTAGCTGGGTGTGGTGGGACACACCTGTAATCCTAGCTACTCAGGAGGCTGAGGTAGAAGAATCACTTGAACTCGGGAGGCAGAGGTTGCAGTGAGCCAGGATCACACCACCACACTCCAGCCTGTGCAACAGAATGAGACTCCATCTCAAGAAAAGAAACAAACAAAACAAAAAAAACTCTGATCCTCAAGTTTTGAGGAAGTCTGATTTGAGTAATAATAAAACTCTAATCTCTCACACAAAATAGAAAAAAATAACAACGTGACTGCCAGAAAGAGTGTGGCAATATTATACAGCATGAAGGGAGGCAAGAAAACTATCAAGGAAGCTGTTATAGTAATTCAGCCGCATGGCTAGAGAGAGAGAGAGAACAGGATTGGGCTGGGTGCCATGGCGGTCACCTGTAATCCCAGCACTTTGGGAATCTGAGGCAGGTGGATCACAAGGTCAGGAGTTTGAGAGCAAGCTGGTCAACATAGTGAAACTCCATCTCTACTAAAAATACAAAAATTGGCTGGGCATGGTGGCATGCCTGCCTGTAGTCACAGCTACTTAGGAGGCTGAGGCAAGAGAATTGCTTGAACCCAGGAGTCAGAGGTTGTAGTGAGCCAAGACTGCACCATTACACTCCAGTGATTAAAAACAAAACAAAACATTGGATTAGGGCATGCCCTTATATAAGAGATGGTTTCTCAGTGGCACTGTTACTAATTTCCAGCTAAATCTTTCCTCCAGATTTCTGTCTGTGGTACCTTGTAATATTTTCTTTATCATGTATTTGCTGTTTATATTTTATCTTTGAGATATGACTTCATCTTTATTCAAACCTATTTGATAATTTTTCTATAGATTTAAATATCATCACAATAAAGTTACATTGTCCATCTTTCGCTGTGAAAAGAGGAGATGTATTTCTGTCTCCATATATGTTCCAGTTAAAGACTATATTAACCTAGAGAATATGAGTATTGTACTTAAATTTTTAAAAGGGAAACAAAGTGGGTCCATTGTAACTATGAACTGATCATTTAATCCTCATCTTTTTTATCTTTAAAAAAATTTTTAGGCCAGGCGCGGTGGCTCACGCCTGCAATCCCAGCACTTTGGGAGGCCAAGGCAGGCAGATCACGAAGTCAAGAGATCAAGACCATCCTGGCCAACATGGTGAAACCCCGTCTCTACTAAAAATACAAAAGTTAGCCAGGCATAGTGGCTGTAATCCCAGCCACTTGGGAGGCTGAGGCAGGAGAATCACTTGAACCCAGGAGGTGGAGAGGTTTCAGTGAGCCAAGATCATGCCACTGTACTCCAACCTGGCAACAGAGTGAGACTCTGACCAAAAAAAAAAAAAAAAAAAAAAAACAAGAGCAATCTCATACTTACAAAGAAATTACAAATAAAATACGAGGAATTCTTCTTCTGAACCATTTGGCAATAAAATGCTCTATCACCTCACTCTTCTACTTTAAAAAAATACAGTGATGGCCAGGCGAGGTGGCTCACACCTGTAATCCCAGCACTTTCAGAGGCCAAGGAAGGAAGGTGGATCACAAGGTCAAGAGATCAAGACCATTCTGGCCAACATGGTGAAATCCTGTCTCTACTAAAAATACAGAAAAATTAGCTGGGTGTGGTGGCACGTGCCTGTAATCGCAGCTACTCAGAAGGCTGAAGCAGGAGAATCACTTAAAGCTGGGAGGCAGAGGTTGCAGTCATCTGAGATTATGCCACCGCACTCTAGTGTGGTGACAGAATGAGACTCCATCTAAAAAAAAAAACAAAAAAAAGAAAGAAATAAGAGTGATGACGTTAACATTTAATGGAAAGACAGAATATTTATTGTACTTATGATGGGAAATATATATTAGAAAGAGAGAGTTTATTTTATTTTTTCCCAAGACAGAGTCTTGCTCTGACATCCAGGGTGCCATCACGCCCTGCTCATTTTTGTATGTTTAGTAGAGACAAAGTTTCACCATGTTGGCCAGGCTGGTCTCAAACTCCTGACCTCAGATGATCTGCCCTACGCGGACTCCCAAAGTACTGGGATTACAGGAGTGAGCCACCACGTTTTTTTGTTTGTTTGTTTTTGTTTTTGTTTTCAAAAGTAGAGCTTTCTATTTATCAGTGGCTGTACCTGATCATATTGAAGCTGTGTTCAACTTTTTTTTTTTTTCCTGAGACAGCGTCTTACCCTCGCCCAGGCTGGAGTGCAATGGTGCGATCTCAGCACACTCTACCTTCCGAGTTCAAGCAATTCTCCTGCCTCAGCCCCTCAAGTAGCTGAGATTACAGGGCCCGCCATCAGACCAGCTAATTTTTCGTATTTTTAGTAGAGATGGGGTTTTGCCATGTTGGTTAGGCTGGTCTCAAACTCCTGACCCCAAAGTGCTGGGATTACAGGCATAAACTACCGGGGTTCATCTTTTGCTATGGGCTTTTCTGCACCCTGACTGTGCACCTCCCACCGTGTGGGTTACACTTCCTGTCCAGAATCAGCTATTTATAAATGTTTGTGGGGTGGCCACCAGGGGGTGTAGAGAGCTGTCTTCTCGTTTTCTTCAATTTCTGCTATTGTACAGAGTAGCCTTTCTCGGATGGTAAATGTACACCTTTAAAGGATCTTTTCCTGGCTACTTAACAGCAGCAAGAATTTTCATTTCACTGAAGTATTCTTTGTTTCTGAAGAATGTATTCACAGACACGATTTTATATTTATCTGATGTGTACTGTACCTGGTGGCTGTGAAAGGCATACTTCTTAAATATGATTTGAAAAGCAAATCTGATTATCACAGCCATAATTAAATTTGGCCAGCCTTCCTTCCTCCCTCCCTCCTTCCTTTCCTTCCTTCCTTCCTTCCACTAGTTAAAAAAATAAGTTTATCTTTTAAATCTAGGTAAATAATTTTACTTTTTTTCCCTAAATGTTATTCTTTATGGTATAAGAAAAACAAAAGTAAAGTAAATGTCCCCTCAGTTCTTGACTTTGCCAGACTGACTTCTGGATGAGTTGTTTTTCTATATTATAAAAACCCAAAGGCTAATAAAAACTCAAGTGCCTATCAATGCTGATTAATAGTAACAAAATCAAAATTATCTTAGCTACATAACTTACTTTTTCTTTTCTTTTATTTATTTATTTATTTTTGAGATGGAGGCTCACTCTATCACCCAAGCAAGAGTGCAGTGATATGATCTCAGCTCACTGCAATCTCCGTCTCCAGCGTTCAAGCCATTCTCTTGCCTCAGCCTCCTGAGTAGCTGGGATTACAGGTTCCCTCTACCACACCTGGCTAATTTTTTTTTTTTTTGAGATGGAGTCTCACTCTTGTTGCCCAGGCTGGAGTGCAGTGGTGTGATCTCGGCTCACCACTACCTCCACCTCCCAGGTTCAAGTGATTCTCCTGCCTCAGCCTCCCAAGTACCTGGGATAACAGGCATATGCCACCATGCCCAGCTAATTTTTGTCTTTTCAGTAGGGATGGGGTTTCACCATGTTGACCAGGCAGGTCTCGAACTTCTGACATCAGGTGATCCACCCACCTCAGCCTCCCAATGTGCTGGGATTACAGGGTTGAGCCACCACGTCCAGCCAGGGTATGTGATTTATGACTATAGATTCTTACAGACTGCATCTTGGAGAAAAGAGAGCATGATACTTTCTTTTCATCTGGACTTTCTCCCTCATTACCAGGTTTAGCAGAAATTCCATATTCCAGAGGGAAAAGGTCTAAGGCAGAATTCCTTTACTAAAAGGAAAGTGGGATTTGGGTAGCTGTGAAATTGTGGCTTTTACCCTTTTTCCACTAAGCAAAACACTTATACATACCATAATTCAGTTCTCATTGAAAAACTGTAAAATATTAGAAGAAATATTCTCACATTCATTGTAGTACTTATTTTTTTTTCTAGTAGGGGAAAGGCAGCAGTATAATCATATCAGAAGAAGAGAGTTCCTTTCAAGGGAGGGGAAAGAGCTGACAGTTAAAGTTGAAGGATACTGTTTCTTTTTTTTTTTTTTTTTTTTTTGAGACGGAGTTTCGCTCTTGTTACCCAGGCTGGAGTGCAATAGCGTGATCTCCGCTCACCGCAACCCCCGCCTCCTGGGTTCAGGCAATTCTCCTGCCTCAGCCTCCTGAGTAGCTGGGATTACAGGCACATGCCACCATGCCCAGCTGATTTTTTTGTATTTTTAGTAGAGACAGGGTTTCACCATGTTGACCAGGGTGGTCTCGATCTCTTGACCTCGTGATCCACCCGCCTCGGCCTCCCAAAGTGCTGGGATTACAGGCGTGAGTCACCACGCCCGGTGTAGGATACTGTTTCTACCTGCTGTCCCCTCACTCCTGGCAGGCTGAAGAGACTGCAAGGCAGGAAGGGATGTGGCAACAGTGACTTCCATCTCAAACCCCTCCAGATCAAGTTTTGTTTGTTTTTTTCTAGTTTTGGGATAGTGCAGCATCAGAAACATGAATATACATTGGAAAGGGCTGACTCCAAGGTTTGTTAGAGCAACCCATAGTAGCAACAGGCTGCAAACACTACCAAGGAGGCTGCTATTTGCAGCCATTGCACACAAGTCAAATTTAAGGTCAACCTTTGGGAGGCCAAGGTGGGTGGATCACAAGGTCAGGAGATTGAGACCATCCTGGTTAACATGATGAAACCCCATCTCTACTAAAAAAAAATACACACAAAAAAAAATTAGCCGGATATGGTGGCATTCACCTGTAGTCCCGGCTACTCCAGAGGCTGAGGCAGGAGAATCACTTGAACCTGGGAGGCAGAGGTTGCAGTGAGCCGAGACTGCACCACTGCACTCCAGCCTAGGTGACAGAGTGAGACTCTGTCTCAAAAAAAAAAAAAAAATAGATCAACCAATAGCTAGTTGTAGAAAGAATCATTTGTAATGAAATTTCAATCTTCTAAAGACAAGGATTGGTGCTTGGAAGGTGTTTTTTCCATCCTTATTCTTTGTAGAATGAATATAGGTACCATGGAATTGTGCATTTTAATTATTTCAGTGCACCATACATTTTCTTATTAGGTTGTCCCTGAGTAATTCTTTATAAGTAAAGCATGAGTCCTTAAATGGGATGGACTCATGCTTTACTAATTAAAAGTATATGAGTTTGCCTCCAGCAAAATAATTCTCAATAATCCATAAATATGTATGTGTTAACTACAAGGAGGCTTTTCCAGTAAGAACTAGATAGATGCTGTAAGGTATAAGATTTAATGATTAAATATCTGATAATCATGATGAATTAAAAAAAATTTTTTTTTTGAGACAGAGTCTTGCTCTGTTGGATCTGTTGCTGAGGCTGAAGTACAGTGGTGAGATCTCGGCTCACTGCAACCTCAACCTTCCAGGTTCAAGCAATTCTCCTGCCTCAGCCTCCTGAGCAACTGAGATTAGAGATGTGCACCACCATGCCTAGCTGATTTTTATATTTTTAGTAGAGACACCTTTCACCATGTTGGCCAGGCTGGTCTTGAACTCCTGACAGGTGATCCACCCACTTCAGCCTTCCATAGTGCTGGGATTACAGGCATGAGCCACCACACCCAGCCATGAATTTTAAATTTTAGCCACAATCTAAAATGTGGTTTCTGTACCTTTTTGAATTAAAAAGTCTACTTTCAGTAATTGCAAAATGCTATACAAATATCCTTTTTTTAAGGAAAATTTGTATTGTTTTAATTATTTTTATGTACAGAAAACTCAACAGTGTACATTTAACCCAGGTTAGTGGCAAGTTCTTTAGCCTTTGCCCTTTCGAACTTGGCGATGCAAGCCACAAACTTGGGACGCAGGACATTGTCTCCCCAGTGATGGTGGATCTCATCATATCTGTCATTGTAATTGGTCGGGATTCCACCAGCTTAGCCAAAGCACCTTTGTCTTTCAAGTTAACCTGTGTGAAGGCGACAGTGGTGCAGGTCTTCCTGTGGACTAGACATCCCAGTCTTGCCTTCCCCTTGATAGTGCAGTAAGGGACTCCCATTTTACAACACAGGGCAGGCAAGAAGACAACCAGCTCAATGGGATCCACGTTGTGTGCAATCACCACCAGCTGAGATTTCTTGTTTTCCACCAAGGTGGTGACCGTGTTAACTCCTGCTCAAAAGACAGGTGGTCTCTTAGTGGGGATGTCCCCTTTGCCAGCAGTTTTCTTCTCAGCCCAGGCCAACAGCCTCTGCTTCTTCTCTTGCTTTGTCTCTATACTTGTGGGCCAGCTTAAGTAGCTGAGTAGCTGTTTGGTAGTCCAGGGCCTGGGTGAACTGGTTAATTGCAGGAGGCACTTTCAGGCGTTTATAGAGGATGGCTCTCTGCCGCCACAACCTGATATAGCGGGGCCATTTCACAAAGCAGGTGAGGTCTTTTTTGGGCTGGATGTGCTGTCCAAGGCCAAAATTCTTAGGCCTTTCCTCAAACAGGATTCACTACTTTCTTGGCCTCCTGCTTCTTCATGACAGCAGGGGCTGAAGCCACCTTCTTCCCCTTGGCCTTCTTTCCTTTCAGCATCTTGGGCAGTGGGAGGAGAGAGCACAAATATCCTTTTAAAAGTTAATCCATTTTAAAAGGCATTGTCAGGAGGACTGCAAGAGGGAGCTGAAGCCACAGCCATCACCATCATCTCCATGCTTCACTGATAGTACCCCTATAACTCCATGGCACCCACATGACAATCCAGATCCACTTTTTCAGTTCTGTAGGCTGCAACTTCTTGTGTTTGTCTGTTCACCACATCAAATTCCAAAAGATCCAGGCCAAAGACCATAATGCAGGCCTCAGAGAGTTTGAAGTCAACTTTACAAAGCTGGTGGTCAGAAAAACTAATGATTCTTGAATGAAAATAAACCAAACAAGAACAGCCTTTTATTATTAAGTAGACCTTTGTAGGTTGGGTCTATGGAACCCAACTGTAATGTCCACCACAGTGGTGGCTTTACTTGGAAACCTTTGCTTGCCTGTTTATGACCACAACCTTCTGCTGAAATAGTTTGGGATTGTTGGTAAGTTATGTGAGCTAAAGATGGTGTGTTGGGCACGTGCCTCATAGAAGTGGTAGAATAGAATATTTTTCTCACATCCTGAAGGAAGGTCTTGAGACCTATTCAGTTCACAGATCCTAAATAAATCAAAAGTGTTAGGGGAATAGCATGCTCCATAGGTGTATCACCTCAGATGGCTGACTAAATCACAGCACTCTCAAGGGGCATGCTCAACAAGTTCTTACTTTATTTACACGGATCACATGAAAGGAGGCAACCCTGAGGAGTCTGTGGGCTTTAGGCTATCACTTTTACAGCAGCGCTCCAGAGGACCATGGCAAGAATCATGCCAAGCTGCTACTAGAAGGACTCTACACAGACAGATAGGTGGATTCTACTAACCAGAGCCTGATTCTAGAAGCTGCTCATGATCCAAATTCCTGCTAGGCCTGATGTCTTCCCCTGAACACAGAGTATTTGAAGCATTTGAAGAATTTTTTTCAGATTATGTTTAAAATCAAAACCAACTCATGTGAAAAACTCAAGGGCATGGATAGAGTACTAATGACTTGTGATGGAATGGCTTTACTAACTTAGCAAGACCATTGTCTCAGGATAAATCCCTACCCTACAGACAAAATCAAACAGCCAAGGAAACCTGGGGGATAAGTTTGAATGCATACCTTCAGATCAGGAGAGGACTTTCTTTTCTATGAATAAAAAAACCCAGAACATACAAATAAAAGATAGCTATATATACTCAAAAAATGACATTCATACAGTAGTTTCCTCACTGATTAAAAAAAAGTTTTAGTGAATTTGTTCCTAATTTCTGTTCTAGAACTATGTTATTTTCAGTTATGTGGTATATTAATCTGGTGAATAAATTTAGCAATGAAAAGTTCATAATATGGGAGGCTGAGGCCAGAGGATCACTTGAGCCTAGGAGGCAGAGGTTGAGGTAAAATTGTGCCAGTGCACTTCAGCCTGGGTGCTAGAGCAAGACCCTGTCTCAAAAAAAAAAAGAAAAAAGAAAAGGACTTCATTTTTCACACTCCAGTTTGTCTCCCTTCTAGGCTACCAGATCTCATGCATTCTTCATTTTTTATCTCAAGGTCCAGTCTAAGCCCTTGGAATTAATAGGCATGAATTACGTAATTGTTAAATTACTGAGTAAATGAGTGATAAATGTATAAATTGAAACTAGGGAACTTGTATAGCAATAGGCACCTTACATTTTGTTTTGTATTTGGTTTTTGTTTCATAATCATAAACTTAACGCTGCAATCCAGCTAGGCATGGAAGGGAACAAGGAAAACATGGAACCCAAAGGGAACTGCAGTGAGAGCACAAAGATTCTAGGATACTGTGAGCAAATGGGGTGGAAGGCTGCTCTCCTGAGCAACAGAAGGAATGGTCTGGTGGTTAAAGTAAAATACAATTCAAACTTACTAGAGTTGTTGACAGTCAGCAATGGTGATCTTCTTGCTGGTCTTGCCACTCACACCTTACAATTTTAAATGTAATTCATGACCAGATAATTAACTTTGTATAGTAGTTACCCTCTCCCAGTATGATTTTCCCAGTTGAATAAAAACTTTATTTTATTTTTAGCTTTTTATTTTTTGAGGTGGAGTCTCACTCCGTCGCCCAGGCTGGAGTGCAGTGGTGCGATCTTGGCTCACTGCAACCTCCGCCTCCTGGGTTCAAGCGATTCTCCTGCCTCAGCCTCCTGAATAGCTGGGACTACAGGCATGTGCCACCACACCCGGCTAATTTTTTGTATTTTTAGTAGAGACGGGGTTTCACCGTGTTAGCCAGGACGATCTCGATCTCCTGACCTTGTGATCTGCCCGCCTCAGCCTCCTAAAGTGCTGGGATTAAAGGTGTGAGCCACCGCGCCCAGCCAAAAACTTCATTTTAAAAAAAGCAGCAGCATATATATAAGAACCAAAGTTTTGCCTGTCGTTCTTATCCACTTCCCTACTCTCCACTCCCAACCCCCAAAATTAGAATCTCACCTTCTTCCAAAAAGTATGCAGGGAACTTTTAAAAATTAAGTTAACAGGCCAGGCGTGGCTCACGCCTGTAATTCCAACACTTTGAGAGGTAGGTGGATCACCTGAGGTCAGGAGTTCAAGACCAGCTTGACCAATATGGTAATACCCTGTGTCTACTAAAAAATACAAAATTAGCCAGGCATGGTGGTAAATGGCTGTAATCCCAGCTAACTGAGAGACTGAGACAGGAGAATTCCTTGAACCAAGAAGGCGGAGGTTGCAGTGAGCTGAGATCACGCTGTTGCACTCCAGCCTGGGCAACAAGAGCAAAATTCCATCTCAAAAAAAAAAAATTAAGTTAACATACTTCCCTTCTTGTTCACTACAAGTTACTTGTTTTGGATGAAAAAGTAAAAGCCTATTAGGAAAGGTTTATTATGAACACTTAATTCAGAACTGCTGAGTTTAGTTTTTGTTTTTCATCTCTTCTGATATTATGTTTATGAGTTTAAACTTTAGGAACTCTATATACATAGTTTTTCTTTGAAAACATGTATGTATATGACCCTTATGCATATGTTTATGTCTTAAATATATTTTTAAAGGAAACAGACACTATGGAAAGATTCCTATTATAACCCAAATGATTTCTCAAATTGCCAGTGTCTTCACATCACTTTAACAAAATTCATATTTAATCATCTCAAAAGGTGATATGCAAACTATCTGATAGAGAAATCTTACAAAGTGAAATTAAAGAGCATTTAATAAAACTAAAATGTTGAATGTTAGTATTATTTGTAGAATATTGGTCTTCAGAAAAGAGAGTCAAAATGTTTGCTATCTTTTCATGGGGTGCTTAGAAAACAAGATTTCTGAAAAACAAAAGATTTCTCAGGTAAAAGTAAAATGTTTTTTTAAAATGTAATTAAACAAAAAATGTAAGTTTTAAGTATACATTTTCTATTCTGTGTAATGACAAGGAATAAGATCTGTTTTCTTTTCTTTTTTTTTTTTTTTTTTTTTTTGAGATGGAGTTTCACCGTTGTTACCCAGACTGGAGTGCAATGGCACAATCTCAGCTCATTGCAACCTCCGCCTTCTGGGTTCAAGCAATTCTCCTGCCTCAGCCTCCTGAGTAGCTGGGACTACAGGCGCGCACCACCATGCCCAGCTAATTTTTTGTATTTTTAGTAGACGGGGTTTCACCTCTTTGACCAGGATGGTCTCGATCTCTTGACCTCGTGATCCACCCGCCTCGGCCTCTCAAAGTGCTGGGATTATAGGTGTGAGCCACCGCGCCCCGCCCAAGATCTGTTTTCTTTTCTATCTTCATTGTAATATTATTTCTATGGATAGAAACTCACTTCTGATTTAGTCTTCCTGTTTAGTCAGATAAGATTCCAAGTCTACAGTGTTGGTTTTCTTTTTATATACAAAAGGGTCATCCGGGGAAGTCTGGACATCCAGCAGATTAATAGAGGATAGATTAGTCAGAGTTTTCCACAGAGAGAGAACCAATAGGATGGATGGGTGAATGATGGATGGATGGATGGATGGATGGATGGATGGATGGATGGATGGACGGATGGACAGATGGGGAATTGGCTCATGCAATTATGGAAGTGGTGAAGTCCCATGACTGTCCATCTGCAAGCTGGAGACACCAGGATACTGGTAGTGTGGCTCAGTCCAAGTCCAAAAGCCTCAGAACTAAGGAAGCCTTTAGGGTAATTCTCAGTCAAATGCCAAAGACTTGAGGAACTGGAGGGGTTCACTGGTATAAGTCCTGGAGTCCCAAGTCCAGAGAGCCTGAAGTTCTGATGTCTAAAAGCAGGAAGAGAAGAGTATCCTAGCCCCAGGAGGGAAGAGGAGAGCTTTTTTCTCCTTTTTTGTTCTATCTGGGCCCCCCAACCCAAGTAGATTGGTTGGTATCTGCCTCCATTGATAGCAGATCTTCTTCACTTAGTCCTTCAACTTACATGCCAGTCTTCTCTGGAAACAGCCTCAGAGACATACCCAGAAGTAACACTTTACCAGTTCTGTAGATATTGGGTAATCCAGTTAAATTGATACCTAAAATTAACCACCACAGAGAGAGAGGGCAATTAACTAAGAGTAAGACGAACTTATTTTAGTTCCATCTCACCATATACTATGCTAGCCCTCAATTTCCTCATTTGTAAAATGGGGATAACATCTGCCTGTCTATCCTTTTAGGTTGCTGTGAGGTGGACTGAATAGAATCTGGAAAAAAAAAAAAAAAACCTTATCTTTTCTCAGTTAGTTGATGTACTAGCTGAAGAATGTTAAATAGTGCCCATTTCTACTAAGGATTGAGGAGTATAATTTTTGCATACTTCTTGATTTTATCTAATAAGAGCGATAAAACAACTTCCAATGTTGTGGTAAATTCTTGAACATATTTGACATGGTTGTTGAAAAGTGTATAATTGTGTAAGTGTCTGATTTTGCATGTTCACCTGATTTCAGAGAAGAAAGACATGGAAAGTGAAATATGCCCAGGGAAACTGATACATGAAGGCTTAGAGAGATAATGACGCTGCTCTGCCAGAGCCTGGAAACTTGACCATTCTAAACAAACTGCATAGTACTAAATTGCTTGTGAAAGGGCTGAATCAATCCCGCTGTGATTTGAACTTTTGGCTCCTGAAAGTCTAGAGAAGGCTTGAAAATAAAAATAAAACCCTTACCTACTTACTAGGTTGTGTTTCAGGCCCTCTACTGAATTCTGTGTATGAAGGAGGTATCTATCCAAAGAACAAGAGGCAGCAAGAGCGAGATGAAAGGTAGTGAAAAGGAGTCTTAAGGGCTGTTCCTTATACCAGGTGTGAGGGAGTGCTCCCAGGGAAAAAAAACTTCCATCATTAATGTATTGATTCCTTAAGAAAACATTTATCTAGAGCATAATATATGGCCTTAAGAAAGCTAGAGAGTGATATAATGTAAAGGATCAGTCATCTAACTAGGATGTATTTAGTGCTTATGACTTGCGTAGCACTGTACTAAGCTATATAAAGTCCACAAAAGAGTTAGTGTCTGATTTGCTCCAGTAGAGAGATAAGTTATATAGGCAGCAATTAGAGGACAACAAATGTGCATTATGTGCCACAAAACAGAGGATAGAAAATAAGACTTTGAATAACATAATATAGGTTGTAAACTCTAGAGCACTTAGAAAAGTGTCATAGCATACTATAAACCAGGAATTGATCACTGGACTTAATCAGAAGATGTAGGTTTAAATCCTAGCTCTGACACTTACTATGTAAGCTTGGGCAGGTTCCCTTAATTTCAGAGCCTTAGTTTCCTCATTTGTAAAATAAAGCTGATAATCCAAGCTAGCTCTCCTTACCTACACAGGATTTTAATGAGAATCAAGCGAAGATGGATATAAAAACACAATAGAATTTCTGATTATTAAAAGAGCTGAGAATTAAAGTAGGTCTTGAAAAGTACGTTATACATAGAAAACCTGAAAGGCTAAATGAAAGTGGTCTCAGAAAGGGAACAGTTTGAACACAGGATAATGAGACTTGGGCTGGGTGCAGTGGCTCACACTTGTAATCCCAGCACTTTAGGAGGCTGAGGTGGATGGATCACCTGAGGTCAGGAGTTCAAGACCAGCCAGGCCAACACAGTGAAACCCTGTCTCTACTAAAAATACAAAAATTAGCTGGGCGTGATGCCATGCGCTTGTGGTCCCAGCTACTCGGGAGGCTGAGGCATGAGAATCACTTGAACCCAGGAGGCAGAGGTTGCAGTAAGCAAAAAGATCAGGCCATTGTACCCCAGCCTGGGTGACAGAGCAAGATTCCATCTCAGGGGGGAATAAAGTGACTTAATTATAAAAAAAAGAGAATGAGATTTGAATATAGAAGGATGGGATAGAAATAATCTGATTAAGCTGGGCACAGTGGTCCATGCCTGTAATCCCAGCGCTTTGGGAGGCCAAGGTGGGTGGATCACTTGAGGTCAGGAGTTCAAGACCAGCCTGGCCAAGATGGCAAAACTTCATCTCTACCAAAAATACAAAAATTAGCTGGGGGTGGTGGTGTAATTTCAGCTACTAGGGAGGCCGAGGCATGAGAATCACTGGAATCTCTTAACCCCAGGAGGCAGAGGTTGCAGTGAACAGAGATAGTGCCACTGCACTTCAGCCTGGTGATGGAGTGAGACTGTCTAAAATAAAAACTAAATATCTAAATATAGCAAAAATTTGTTTTGAAAGGTAGTAACACTGATTGTGTTAGAGAAAGAATGAAGTTGAGGATTACGTGCCATAATGACTGGATTATAGTAGGATTTAAATTCTGGTGGATCTGAAGGCTAGAAGGAAGAGTTCAGACTTGATCTGAAAGGAAATAGAGAACTATTTGGAGGTTTGAGGAGAGAATTAGTGTAAAAGTTATTTAACTCATTTGTTTTGATAATCAGCATGTAACATAGTGCCTCACATACAGGTATTCAAGATTAGTCAAACTGAATTTAATTAATCTGTCAATAATATGTAGAATGAATTGGACACATCCGATAAGCCTAGAATCTAGGCTTCTTATCAATTCAATGTCAGTCTGTTTCATCTTTTTTCTTTAACTGTAACAAGGAACGATAATACTGCCCAGCTAGTAGGTTTATTTTAAACATCAAATAAGATGATGCTGATGCCATCGTCATTCACAAATACATTAAATGCCTCCTTCATGTAGGATGTTGTGTAAAAACTACAGAAACAAAAATATCTTCAGATATAAGTGCTTTGGAAAATGTGATGAATATAGGTTTGAAATACAGAGTTCTAAAGGATCTGGTAGCAAGAGGATGGTATATAGCAGCCAAAAGATCATCTTACTGCTATATTTAGTACCAGGTTAGGTCCCTATTATTTATCAGAACCTGCTAGGCATTAGTTGGATCAAGCAGAGAAGAAAACACCAGGTGCAGTCAGGTAGGTATTTGAGGTCCCCAAGAGTTCTTCCTGTTGGCAATAGACCTTTTCAGTTTAAACCTGTAATGAACCTTCATCATCATGGAGACAATATAGAACACTGTTTAAGAAAGAAGGTTCTTTCTCCTGATTGTATTTTAAAAAGAAAGAAAGAAAGTTCTGGAGCCAGAGTAACTGGCTGGATTTGAAATACTGATGTATAAGTAATAAAAAAAATTAGGCAAATTATTTAACCTCTCTGAGCCTCATAGAGATAATAATAGAATCATAGGATTGTTTATAAGAATTAAGTGAGATAGTGCATACAAACTCTATTTTTTAATTTATTTTTTACAGATAGGGCCTCCCTATGTTGCCCAGGCTGGTCTCAAATTCCTGGGCTCAAAGGATCCTCCTGCCCCAGCCTCCCAAAGTGCTAGCATTACAGGTGTGAGCCACCACGCCTGGCCACGTAAACTCTTAATAGAGTATGTGGTGCACACTGAATGTCAGCTCAATAAATATCAGTTATTGGCCAGGCGCGATGGCTCACGCTTGTAACCCCAGCACTTTAGAAGGCCAAGGTGGGCAGATCACGAGGTCAAGAGATAGTAACCATCTCTTGGCCAACATAGTAAAACCCCGTCTCTACTAAAAATACAAACATTAGCTGGGCGTGGTAGTGCGAGACTGTAGTCCCAGCTACTTGAGAGGCTGAGGCACAAGAATCATTGAACCTGGGAGGCAGAGATTGCAGTGAGCCAAGATCGTGCCCTGGTGACAGAGTGAGACTTGTCTCAAAAAAAAACAGGTATTTTATTTTCAAAACCTTCTTGGCTCCTTTAGTCTCCATTCTTTGTTATTCCCCAAATCACTTCCCATTTTTCTATCTCTGTCTCACTACATTCTAGAACATAATATTAATATGTTCTACAGCGTTATCATTGAGCAGATCTCAAAATATCTTCTACATTTATTGAAAAACTTCAGTATATTTCTAAAATAGAAATAATTTTTAAATCTTCTGAATTTAAAATTATATTAACTTCAAAGTAGCTTAAAAATTACATTTACCGACCAGGCATGATGGCTTATGCCTGGAGTCTCCACACTTTGGGAGGCCAAGGCAGGAGGATCAGTTGAGCCCAGAAGTTTCAAACCAGCCTGGGCAACATGGCAAGACCTCATCTCAACAGGCGTGGTGGCACATGCCTGCAGTTCTAGCTGCTTGGAAGCTGAGCCAGGAGGATTGCTTGAGACCAGGCAGTTGAGGCTGCAGTGAGCTGTGACTGCACCACTGCACTCCAGTCTGGACGACAGAGTGAGAGCTTGTCTCAGAAAAAAATAATTTACATTTATCTTGTTATAGTCTAAGTAGTTCTTTGGAAACAATAATCCATAATTCCTCATAATATTTTTCTTTACAAATTTTCTAGTTTATTTCCATAAGCATATTTTACTTTTCTAATATGTATATATTTAGCTTTTAATGTAACATGTAAATGATGGGACACAGAAGAGCATCTTGGGCCCTGAGTTAATTTAATAGAGTGTGGAGTAGCAGGAGACACTAATAATGCAAGGGAAAATAAAAAACTAAACTCTTTAGGAGGACAATTTGATCATATCTACCAAGTCCTAAGATGTTTAAAATATTTCAAACTGCCTATTCTACCTCCAGGTATTTATCCAACAAGTATATTCACATGTATGCACAAATATTTTTCTTCAATGTCCCTGTCATGACATGAACAAAAATTATACAAACGCATGTTCATAGTAATATTGCATACAATAGTTAAGACTGGAAACAACTTAAATGTCCATAAGTAGAGGACTGTTTAAATAAATTATACATGATTGTACAATAAAATGCTTTACACTCCTTTAAAAGAATGAGGGAGATTTACAATAACATGGAAAAATGCCTAAGGTATAGTGATAAGTAGGGGGAAATGCAAGCAGAATAATATGTATAATTCTGTGTGTGTGTGTGTGTGTGTGCACGCGCACGCTTCTCAACAAGCAACTACAATATATTGCTGTATGCATATGCAAGGAAAATTTCTGGAAATATTAATAGCAATTATCTCTGGGAGTAAGACGATGATGAGAATGAGAATGGTGACTTTTATTTTGCCTTTCTGAATTCTAAAAAGTGATTTAAACATTCAGCATGTGTTAATGTTATTAAAAAAAAAAAACTAGTTTAAAAAAATGTTTCATCCCTGAGCGGTCTGAAAAAAAGAAAAAGAAAATATTTAAAGACATAAAGTGGAGACTAAATGGTTAAATGTTTTGTAAAGTATGTTTGATGTGAAAGTGATCTTTAAATGCCTATTATTTTTACTTAACAATAGAGTTTAGGGCTTTTGTAACCTGAAGAAAGCAGCATTTCAGCATCTCTTCCTACAGGAGCATATGGTATTTAAGTCCATGGTGGGGATGAATGCCTTAGAGATCACCTCTCCTGGAGTTGATAGGTAGATCTTTTCAGTGTTTTCCATTGCTCTTACAGAGCAAAAAATCCGTGGAAAAGACTATAAAGGCTCAGTGACATTGTTCAATCCAATGTTTAAAACTATGGTCAGATATTCTTTTTTAAAAAATAAGCCACATGGTGATTGCAAACCATGATTGTTTTTAAGAGTCTTTGTTTATAGAGTTTGGTTTATTGTGCTATATAAAGAATGCTATTGACTAAGTGTAGTAAGATACCTCTTGATAGAAATTCAGGTATTATCTTGAGAGTTTTGTCCTAGTGCTTTACAGATTAAGAGGAGACAGAATGTTGCATTACTCCAGGTTACAGGATTTTTGTTTTATAACTCTAAGTGTTGCTTTTCCTCCTTTTGATACTCAGAGGATTAACTTACTCTTTATGTTTCTAGATCAAGCCGTTAGAGAAAACATAAAAATACAAATAGTTCTTTGGTGTAATCACTTTTTCTTATGACTAGGTATTTTAAAACTAAAATTATTTAAGTTAAAGCTATTACATGAAAGCTTTAAAAATAGAAAAATTGAGTGAGCACTGTAGATCTCACATTACAACAGATTATAATACTGAGTTCATGTAAAACTACCTGGCAAACAATCATAGTAAAGACTTCCCGAATAAAGTGGTGGTACATAGGGGAAGTTTGTATGTATTTCTTTTTCTTTATTATTTTTATTGTTTTAATGAGACAGGGTCTTGCTATGTTGCCCAGGCTGGTCTCAAATTGCTGGGATCAAGCAATTCTCCTGCCTTGGCCTCCCAAAGTGCTGGGATTATAGGTGTGAGTCACCTATAAGTGACATGCCTGGCCAAGTATTTTAATTTTCATTCATTTGTCAACTTCAGGGTAACAAAAGAAAACAAATATGGGGGGGCATGGTAGCTCACACCTGTAATCCCAGCACTTTGGGAGGTCGAGGTAGGCGGATCACCTGAGGTTGGGAGTTCCAGACCAGCCTGACCAACATAGAGAAACCCTATCTCTTCTAAAAATACAAAATTAGCCAGCGTAATGTTGCATGCCTGTAATCCCAGCTACTTGGGAGGCCGAGGCAGGAGAATCACTTGACCTGGGAGGTCGAGCCATTGTACTCCAGCCTGGGCAACAAGACTGAAACTCTGTCTCAAAAAAAAACAACAACAACAACAAATACAACTAGCTTTCTATTATTGAAAGCTAATTGGCCAATTTGTGAATGATGATGATGATGATAATAATAAATTTGGTGTTGTTCACAAAGCCCTTTTGTCCCTGTATCTTTTTTTTTTTTTTTTTTTTGAGATCGAATCTCACTCTGTTGCCCAGGCTGTAGTGCAGCAGTGCAATCTCAGCTCACTGCAACCTCCACCTACTGAGTTCAAGTGATTCTCCTGCCTCAGCCTCCCCAGTAGCTGAGATTACGGGCACCTACCACTGTGCCTGGCTAATTTTTGTATTTTTAGTAGAAAAGGGGTTTCACCATGATGAACATCCTGGTCTCAAACTCCTGACCTCAAGTGATCCACCCACCTCAGCCTCCCAAAATGATGGGATTACAAGGCATGATCCATCACACCCGGCCTTTTGTCCTTGTATCTTAATTAGCTCTTGAGGTAAATATTACCTCAGTTTGATTACCCTAGTTTAAGATTAAAGAAAGTAGGGCTGGGATAGATTCAGGTTTACACATAGACAAAAAAGCTAGAACCCAGAACTTCTGATATCAGCATCACTGCCACTTTCTAATGTTGCCCACTTTAGCTATTTTTCATATTTGTGGAAAAGAGCATAGAAGATAATCTCTAACGTTTTCATTTTGTCAGTGAATAAACTAAGGTGCACAGTGGGCCTTACCTTCAAGTTGCCAGACATTAAAGCCAAACAGTACATTTTTGTGCCAGGCACTCTTTTAAGTACTTTATGTATATTAATTAATCCTCACAATAACTTCATAAATTAAGCGCCAAGTACTGAGCCCAAGATTAAGTAACTGAAATTCATAGCTAATGGTTGCAGTAGGATCCAAACCTAGCCTATTAATTCCAAAGTCAGAGTTTTTAACTACTGGGCTCTACTGCTTTGCACTAGGTGACTGTTTATCTTAATTGGATTAAATACATTGCTCAGGATTCTCCAGATAGGATGAGATTCCTTTCTCAAAGTTTCCCAACTCTCACACGAACAGATCTAGGGACTTTTCCTAGAGTTTTCTTATATCATTTTATAGATGAAGTGACTTGGCCAGTCTTAGTTTATTAAGTGACTATGTTAGAACTACAAATTAGGTCCTCTGGCTTATAGCACATTGCTTTTGGCATCAGTTCAAATGATCTACTCATGTTGAAATTTTGTCATAGCAGCAAGAGCATATCTACTATATCCTTCATTCACATTTCAGTCCACCTTCTGGTCTGTCCTGGAATATAGTTAGGTCAGCATGTAAGTCTCCACTGTTCACTTTTTTACAGTGATTATACCATAAGGGATACATGTATACATAGTAATGGAAATACCTTAAGCATTTTCTACTTAAGCATTTTTAATACTATTAATGTGTCATCCTACAAAAACTTTATTTGGTCATAGCTACTGTTGTCAAGAGCCAACGTTTTAGAATATTCACATTTTGAATCTTGAAATGGTCAAGCAAATGGCATGACAAAGCTATTTCAAATCCTCCAACTCAAGCAAGAATGTAAAGAAAGGCAGCAATTTTTCTTCAGGGCCTTTGTGCACATTTTTTTGTTTTTTAGAGAAAGCTCTTTCTGACTTCATGTAGAGTAGAAAAATAACTTAGTTTATTTCATGCTGCTCAATCTAATTTGAAATCATTTTTGAATTCCTAGATGCATGGGTACAGAAAGCTTGCTTCCTGGAGCCTTGTTTCCTGACAGTGGAGAGTAAAGAATTAAATTGAGCTGTAACTAAATTGATTAGCATTTTGACACTCTGCAGACTGTGAAAAGAAAAGGAATGGATTCAACTTTTAAAAACGGACAGTAGCAGAAAGAACTATTTTCTTAAATTCATCCCTGTTTGCAAACATGATTTAATTTTTTTCCTAAAAAAGCCAGAGACAGGCCGGAGCGGTGGCTCACGCCTGTAATCCCAGCACTTTGGGAGGCCAAGGCAGGTAGATCACCTGAGGTCGGGAGTTCCAGACCAGCCTGGCTAACATGGTGAAACCCTGTTTCTACTAAAATTACAAAAAATTAGCTGGGCATGGTGGCATGCACCTGTAATCCCAGCTACTCAGGAGGCTGAGGAAGGAGAATCACTTGAACCCAGGAGGCGGAGGTTGGAGTGAACTGAGATCGTGCCATTGCACTCCAGCTTGGGCAAGAAGAGTGAAATTCTGTCTCAAAAAAAAAAAAAAGAAAGAAAAGCAAGACATCTTCTAGCACTTTCTCAATTTCCTATATTACAATTCAATGTGAGAATTTAACTTTGAAGAGCTTTTGAAAAAGCCTGGATAGGGATGTTAACATAGACTCCTTAGCTGAACAGGCACTGACAGAGGTCTTTTGAGGAGAAAGGAAAGGACTAAACACTTCTGGGGTGTCGCTATAGGAACCTATTTATAAAGACAAGATACATATTTATGAAATCTTTATCTCTGGCATTTTTAAATGAAAGAGATATTAAGTATGAATTGAATAATACACATTTCCTTCTTCAGACAGATACAGATAATTACCATGCCATTATCTGTCCTAAATGGCATAATTTAATGTTGACTTCAATAAAATCCTCCCTCTGCTGTGTCATGAAAGGAACTGGACTCACTATTCTAAAGTGCCTCCTCCTTTTTTTTTTTTTTTAATCACAGCAGGAGGCTGTAATAAATTACAGCCTGGAAGAAATTTCAAACTGGCAAGTTTGCCAGATATTTTAAGCAATTTATTTTGGGGTGTATCAGCAGATTTTTTCTTACACTACCATTTGGGTGCCTGCTGACACAGCCTGAATAAATCTTTCAACATTTTCCTTCCTAGAGATGGATGAAGATGATGAACTCCAAGATCCAGACCTTCTATTAACTCTTCACTTACCACCTGGTGTTTTCCTATTACCAGCTATCTCAGAAACTTAGATAACTTTCCAGCATGAGTTTGTAGTATTTCAAGTTCCTCATGGTGCTTTGGCAACAGCCTAAATTTTATGGAAGAATCAACTGAGTCATTCTGGTTTTAGGCATAGAACTTCTAATTTTGATTGATGATTTCATTACTAGTATCTTGAAAATTGTGTGAATATTTATATAAAACAAACATTTTTTTCACATGTTGAGTCTTAAAGTGACTTCTTCCTATTTTAGTCTGTTTTCTAATTGGTTAAAGTTTTTAGAAATTATTAGTTTCTGACTCTAGAATTCTTAAGGTAGCTTCAGTGATACATATTTTAGTCTAGTAATAAAAAAAAACTGCTAAAAATACTGATACCTGAAAGTATTTGCTGTAGCATAATAAGACCTTAAAGCTAAAATAAAAGGAAGCTGACTTTTATCGAATGCCTGCACCATGCCAGACCCTTTTGTGACCACACCATGTAGGAGAGAGAGAGCAGTCATATTTTACAAAGAGCTGGTCCCTGGTCAGGTGAAAGGCACTGCTCAGTGAATTGGAAGGCACTGTAAAGGCATCAGGGAATACAGTTTGGTGGTAAAAGCTCTAGGTCAAGTGTCATAAAACCTGTGTTCCTGAGTGACATTATTTATAAACCAGGTCATCTGCTTAGAACTTAAATGTTACTGTATCTGTAAAGTGAAGATAAGATCTCTAGCCTGCCTTCTCAACCATGGCTGCACTTTGGAATCACTCGGGGAGTTTTCAAAAATATGTCTAAATCCCACCTTCAAGAGATTCTAATTTTATTAAGGTGCAGCCTGGGCATTGGGATTTTTTAAACCTTCCACAAGTAATTCCTATGTGCAGCTAAGGCTGTGAATCCTTGGATTGGGAGATGTCTAAGAAAGCGCTCTACAGATTTACTTACAAAGATTAGATGTTATCGAGCGTCTAAACTGTTTTTTGCTTGTTGCCCTGAACTTCAACTGTTAGTTAAAAAAAAGGGGGGGGGGGCCAGGCACGGTGGCTCACCCCTGTAATCCTAGCACTTTGAGAGGCCGACATAGGCGGATCACCGGAGATTGAGGGTTTGAGACCAGCCTGGCCAACATGGTGAAACCCCTTTCTATTAAAAATACAAAAATTAGCTGGGCATGGTGGCTGGTGCCTGTAATCCCAGCCTTCGGCTGAGGCTGAAGAATCACTTGAACCTGGGAGGCGGTGGAGGTTGCAGTGAGCTGAGATCGCACCATTGCTCTCCAGTCTGGGCGACAATAGCGAAACTCCGCTTTAAAAACATATATGTCTATATATCTATATATATCTATACATATGTATAGATATATATCTCTGAATTACATCACATAGGAAGTCTTTGATAAATATTTGTTGCACTTGTGAATTTATGGCCTTAAAATTTTTTTAAGATCTTTCAAAAACGGATTTGAGGTTCAATGTATGGAGCCAATTAAGAGGCATGATTGTTGAAACATCCTCCTTTAGAGAAATGCGAGCCTTCCTCACCGACCCCTAGCTTCGCTCCCTTCCTCACCAAGCAGCGGTGTCTTGGGGCCACCGGATGCCCCAAGGGCTGTAACGCGGGCTGCGGGATCTGCGCGGGCGTCCCGAGATCTGGGGCGGGGCACCGGCCGGGCCAACCCTCTCCGCTCTCAGGACTCGCCCACCCGGTCCCGCCCCGGACGCGGGTGGGGGCCGGCTGCTGGCGGCGCCTGTCAGTCCCGACTCGACTGCCGAGCCCCGGGGCTTCGGCTGCTGCCTCCGCGCGACCCGGTGGGCCCGCCTCCGCCGCCGGGTGCCCGCACCGCCTGCGCCTCGTGCCGGAGCAGGGCAGATGCCAGGATGCGGAGTTGTGTACTTTGAGCCGGCCTCATGACCCTAAGCACGTTAGCCCGCAAGAGAAAGGCTACCCTTGCCTGCACCTGCAGCTTCTGGGCCCCCGACATGATTCCTTACTTCTCCGCCAACGCGGTCATCTCGCAGAACGCCATCAACCAGCTGTGAGTCCGCCGCGCGCCCTCTGCCTCCGCTAACGCTCAGAAAGTTTGCCCTTTCAGCAGCCGCTTTCCCCAGCATCCTGGGAAGCAAACAAGCAAGCGAGGGCTAGCGCACATCCTGCGTGCCTGGAGGTCTGCGGGCGTCTGGAGAGAAGGATGGTGGGGTAGAAAGGTGGGGGGATTCGTGGAGGCGGAAAGTGTCCCGGGGTGTGAGTGGACGGAAAAAAATCCTGTGGGAGAATTTCCGGTAAACTTTGAGGGACTTTGAAAGCGCGGGTTGTCCCTGAGTTGTCAGTGGTGACCGAGTGACAGCTGAGCCGTTTGGCACTTGGAAGACTGGGTTGAAGGGCGGTCGACAGAATCGGAACAGCCTGTGGGAGTCCCTGTGGGTCCTTCTGGTGAGGAGCCTTCCGTGATTGTGGGTTTTGTTTGTTTTAAATAAGTTTCTGTTATTAGCCATTTACAAAAAGAAAGGCCGTTCTTCGCTCCTACTGGTTGTAGTCTGGAGTAATTCCAGAAAGCTTATTTCGGTAGTTTCGCTATTTTGTCTCCTCTTGTACAACTAGGACGGGTTCACAGCCCAAGCCTGCATGCACACCTTCATTCACCAAAGTGCAAGTGCGTCTTTAAATCGTCGCTGTTTTTAAAGTCTCTAGAGAGTTGTCATTCCATTGTGGTTTAGCTGTTTCTGAGAAGTGTGTGTGCTGAAGCTTGTGGTTAATCTCACCTCACAGTTATCAAGTAGAGGAACTTTTCCTATTCGGGTTGCACCCTTAAATCAATGCAGTGGTTTAAGATTACTTAGATAGCAGCAGTTTGGTCTGCGTTAGTGTATTAGCACTCACTCCAAGTGGCTTCAGAGGAGTCACCTGCTGAAGTTTTCCTAGACTCTTTGCCCTTAAGCAAAGCTACTGTCTCCCTCTTGGGTCAGCTTTTTAATGTCCAACAACAGAAACTTTATCCCTTATTAAAAGTCCAGAGAATCGCATATAAAGTGATTTCTAGATAATCTTACAACTAATTTATTATTTTCAGATATGATTTGCCCTCCTATCCTTCAATTCCTCCTATCCTTCCTATTTTTTTTCTTTTTTTTTGAGACGGAGTTTCGCTCTCGTTACCCAGGCTGGAGTGCAATGGCGCGATCTCGGCTCACCGCAACCTCCGCCTCCTGGGTTCAGGCAATTCTCCTGCCTCAGCCTCCTGAGTAGCTGGGATTACTACTACTGGGCACGCGCCACCATGCCCAGCTAATTTTTTGTATTTTTAGTAGAGACGGGGTTTCACCATGTTGACCAAGATGGTCTCGATCTCCTGACCTCGTGATCCACCCGCCTCGGCCTCCCAAAGTGCTGGGATTATAGGCTTGAGCCACCGCGCCCGGCCCCGCTTCCTATTCTTTAATTCCAAATTAAATTAAACTCATTTGAGTTTCTTTCCCGCCCCCCCCCCCACCCCGTGTGTTGATTCATGGTGGAGCTCCTAAAAAAATAGAAAAAAATCACAAAAGTTGTTTAACTGCTCTCTACTGTAAAAGCTCCACAGTTAAACTGACTGACTTGCATTTTCCCTCTGAAAGGGGGAGGGACATGCAGTGAAGGAGAAGTTAATGGGTGAGTAATCTGACACTGGATAACCAATATGAAAATAATAGTGTTAACAGTACTTTAAAAATGGAAGTGGAAGCAACCCAAGTGTCCATAGATGGATGAATGGATTAACAAAATGTGGTATGTACATATAGTAGAATATTATTTAGCCTTAAGGAAGAAATCTGATGTATGCTACAGTATGAATAACCTTGACAATACTATTCTAAGTCAAATAAGTGAGTCACAAAAGTATAAATACTCTATGAGGTACCTATCCATAGACATCAAATTCAGGTAGAAGTAAAGTAGAATGGTGGTTGCTAAGGGTTGAGGGAGAAGGGATGGGAAATTGGTATTTGAAGAGCACAAAGTTTCATTTGAGGAAGATTAAAAAATTCTGGGGTTGGATGGTGGTAGTTGCACAACGGTGTGAAAGTACTTAATGCCCTAGAACTGTACACTTAAAATGGTTAAAATGGTAAATTTTATGCTGTGTATATTTTTTGCCAGTAAAAATAATAGCAAAAACTGCATTTATTTTTGCACCAACCTAATAAGCACAATACAAAGAATTTAAATGGGCCTGGTGTGGTTGCTCACACTTACAGTTCCAGCACTTTGGGAGGCTGAGGCAGGCGGATCACTTGAGCTCAGGAATTGGAGACCAGCCTGGGCAACACAGTGAGACTCTGTCTTAAGAAAAATAGAAAAAATGAGTCAGGTATGGTGGTGCATGCCTATAGTCTCAGCTACTCGGGAGGCTGAGGTGGGAGACAAGCTTGAGCTCGGAAGTTTGAAGCTACAGTAAGCCGTGATCATGCCACTGCACTCCAGCCTGGGTGACAGAGCAAGACTCTGTCTCAAAAAAGAATAGAAATGTCCAGGCACAATGGCTTATACCTGTAATCCCAGCACTTTGGGAGGCAGGAGGATCACTTTAGGCCCAGGAGTTCAAGACCATTCTGGGCAACATACTGAGACTCTGTCTCTATGAAAACATTTAAAAATTAGTAGAGTGTGGTGGTACACACACCTGTAGTCCCAGCTGCTTAGGAGGCGGAGGTGGGAGGATTACTTGAGCCCAGGAGTTCAAGGCTTCAGTGAGCCATGATTGTGTCACTGCATGCCAGCCTGGGAGGCAGAGCAAGACACTGCCTCTTTAAATAATAAAATATTTTTTTAAAAGCAGGGATTCTAAGCTTTTTTGGCAAAAAGGAGTTGTGAATCATGTTTTCTGGTCAATCAAGTCCAAATTTATTTTCCTAATAATTAGCATCTTTGAGTAAATAATTTGACATCAGTTTCTTCCACTATAAAATGGGTATACAGTGGTTCTTACCCCATAAGATCATAAGAGATCATATATTTGGTAACACTTTGTGAACTGTAATTGTCTACACAAAAAGTTAGTTAATAGAAATTAATAACTAATAGCTGCCATTTATTGACCACTTTCACTGTGCTGAGTTTAATGTACATCTGTCTCATTTAATAATCATGGCAACCTTATGAACTGATTTGTTCTGTTTATGGATAATGAAACTGAGGCTTAGAGAAGCTAAGTAGTTACTCAAGGCCATATAGCTAGTAAGTGACAAAATTGTCCTTAGAATCCAGATCTATTTCCTAGGCCAGTGCCCTTAACCTATAAAAATGATATTTTGTCTTAGTAGTTGCAAGGTCACTTTTGAGACTTGGCAGTCTGACGAATTATCTTTGACTGCTGAAATCTTCAACTTCCTGAAAAATATATTTGCTATACTAATTTTTGCTACTAAGATGAACTTTTAAAGAATTTTATGAATATTTGTCTTTTATTTTTGTCTCTATTTTCCCACTTCTTTTTTCTTTGTTTCTTGTTTTGTTTTTTTGAGACAGGGCCTTGCTCTGTCATTCAGGCTGGAAGTGGCTTGAACACATCTTACTTGCAGTCTCGACCTCCTGGGCTCAAGCAGTCCTTTGACTTCAACTTCCTGTGTTGCTGGGACCACAGGCACATGCTACCACACCTGGCTTTTTTTTTGGAAACAAAGTCTTACTCTTTCACCCAGGCTGGAGTGAAGTGGCATGGGCTTTTTTTTTTGAAACAGAGTCTTACTCTTTCACCCAGGCCGGAGTGAAGTGGCATGATCTTGGCTCACTACAACCTCTGCCACCCCCCTGGGTTCAAGCAATTCTCTGGTTTTTTTTTGAGAGACAGCATCTCACTTTGTTGCCCAGGGTAGTCTCACACTCCTGTGCTCAAGTGATCTTCCTGCCTTCGCCTCCCAAAGTGAGCTACTATGCCTAACCACTCCTTTTTTCTTTAAAGAGACTTGCTATAATATTCACTTCTTGTAAACTATTTATTAGTATTGCTTTAGAGATTATGTTTATTTAGCATTTTTAGAGTTGCCTAGCTTATCATCATTAAAAAAATTATTAGGAATCATTCTGAGTAAACTACTAAACTTTAAGAACTTAAATTTACCCATTGTTAGCACCTAATGAAGAAGTTCTTAATTTGAGGTCCATGGTCACCTAGAGGTCTATGGATTGGCTTCAAAAAGTCAAACTCCTTGAGATTATATGAAAATGTTGAGTAAATATATTTTAAAATCAGATTTTCAACGTGATCTGTGATCTCAAAAAAGGTTTAGAACTTCTTTCCTAAAGGGAAGTGTTATTTCTAAAAACTGATACTATAACCTCAACTGCTGTGAGCATGTCCCTATGGTACCAATACGTATAGCAATAACTAGTAAGAGCAGCTAAACAATTCAGATTTAGGGTCCTAAATGAAGACTGACTCAAAACAATTTTGTATTTGGGGGAGGGGAGTATCTTGATACATGAGTACCCTTAGCTCAGTGGTTCTCTTGTCACTGCTAAGAACCCACTCAAAAGAGCTTTTTGCCCCTTCTCATTTACTGCCTTCAGGTTTGCTGTGGGTTTAGAAGCCAAGAAACAAATCCTGTGAGAACTGTGTCAAAGAGTAAATTGGAGCCAGGGGCAGTGGCTCACACCTGTAATCCCAGCACTTTGGGAAGACAGGAGTTTGAGACCAGCCCAGGCATTGTAGTGGGACCCTGTCTCTGATTGATTGATTAATTGGTAGGTAGGTAGGTAGGCAGGTAGGTAGGTAGATAGATAGATAGATAGAAGAGAGGATGGATGGATGGATGGGCAGATAGATAACTAGGCAGATTAGATAGATATAGATAGATAGATAGATAGATAGATAGATAGATAGATAGATGATAGATAGGAAGGTGTAGCAGTTCATGCCTGTAGTCCTAGCTACTCAAGAGACTGAGGCAAGAGGATCGCTTGAACCCAGGAATGTGAAGTTACAGTGAGCTATGATCTTGCCATTGCACTCCAGCGTGGGCAATAGAGGAAGACTATTTCTTTAAAAATAAAATAAAAAGTAAATAGGCCAAAGTAAGATCCTATGGACTCTCCTAGGGGGGAAAGTTGATGATTTCGGATTTATGGCTTTTGGACATCTATTTTGGTAATTTCATAGGCTCTTATTTTCAACTGTGTTATATATGATAGGTAAAATTATGGACTAGCTGGAGTATTACTTTATTTTAGTGGTAATTATGTCATCATTATTAGATTAAGGTATATGCTTGCTGCTGTATAAAACTCACCAAATATGGTATTATTTTTGACCTGTCAATGAAGAACATTAATAAATGATCAAAATCATTCCAGAAATAAACTATAGTTACTATTGTACTGTTCAGTGTTAATTATGCTAGAAAAAATACATATATGAGCAAACCAGAGAATCATGTGGTCAAACTTCAAGAGTCTTTGGATTAGACTGATGAGAATGATCATAAAAAGTTCATACCCTTTAAGAGTCTGGCCGGGCGCGGTGGCTGAAGCCTGTAATCCCAGCACTTTGGGAGGCCGAGGCAGGTGGATCACGAGATCAAGAGATCGAGACCATCCTGGTCAACATGGTGAAACCTCGTCTCTACAAAAAATTAGTTGGGCATGGTGGCGCATGCCTGTAATCCCAGCTACTCAGGAGGCTGAGGCAGGAGAATTGTCTGAACCAAGGAGGCGGAGGTTGCGGTGAGCCGAGATCGTGCCATTGCACTCCAGCCTGGGTAACAAGAGCGAAACTCCGTCTCAAAAAAAAGAAGAGTCTGTACATGCATTTTAGTAAAACAAAAATCTGAACTTCTGAAAAATATGGAAGCCTGTATTATTTTTAGAGAGCCATTACTGAGTCTCTGGGAAGTAGTCACTAAGCAAGGAGCCAAGGTGTTAGTGTTATTATATACTAAACAAGTGGCCATTTTTGTGTCCTGAAAAGCTCAGGGAAGAATTAAAAAATATTAGATAAAATGCTGGCAAAGACTACTCTTTAAAATATTCCCAGCTGGGCTCAGTGGCTCATGCCTGTAATCCCAGCTCTTTGGGAGGTCAAAGCAGATGGATCCCTTGAGCCCAGGAGTTTAGACCAGCCTGGGCAACACAGGGAGATTCTGTCTCTACAAAAAATTAGCCAGGCATGGTGGTGCGTGCCTGTAGTCCCAGGTACTTGGGAGGCTAAGGTGGGAGGATAGTGTGAGCCAGAGAGGCAGAGGTTATAGTGAGCCGAGATGGTGCCACTGCACCCCAGCCTGGGCAACAGAGGAAAACCCTATCTCATAAATAAATAAATAAAACTAAATAAAGTAAAATATCCCTGTTATGAAAACCTCTGATCAAAAAAGTCTTGTCTTGAAACTAAAGCACTGAAACATAGCTTGATTTGCTAATGAGGTTACCTTAAGCTTTTTATCCTTGACCTAAAAAATTTTTTTTAACTTGGTTCATATATGAACTTGACTTCCTAGAAACACATTAGTGCTTTTTAAGTCTCAACCTCAACAGTAGAGGAGCATATTGGATGTTCATTTACAGTGTACCTTTTCATGAAATCAAAAGGTAGAAAGTCTTATTTTGTGTATTAGTAATAGTACTAATGCTCTTTCAGTTCCACTATGTAGTTGTCCAAGGTGTTTTCACGTGAACTCATCTCCAAACTTAAGCTTGCATCAGAATCACCTGGAGGGCTTGTTAAAACACAAATTGCTACCCACAGTCCCCAGCGTTTCTGATTCTGTAAGTCTAGGATGTGGCTGGAGAATTTGTGCGTCTAACAGGTTCTTAGATGAAGCTGATGATGTTGACTGCTACCTTAAAGTATTCCTCTGAGTCAGATTGGGCAAGTCATTGTCCACATTTTATAGCATAAAAAAATAAAGAATCCAAATGCTGAAGTGATTTGCACAAGGCTACATGACTTGATAGTAGAACTGAAACTAGAACTAGCATTTCTTATTTCTGAATCCAGAGCTCCTAAAGTGCTGCACTCAAAATCCTGATACACACATCTTTATATACATATGTAAACATTTCCTTAAATTTCTAGCAGTGGAATTTCTGGACCTCATGTTATGTATATGTTAAAAATTTGATACATACAGCCAAATTGCTTTCTAAAAAGGCTTTACCAATTTGTTCTTAACCAGCTGTGTATAAGCATGTCTTTCCCTATATCTTCCCCAACCCTAATAATATTAATGACATTCATAGCAGATAAGCAGGGTGAGGTGGCTCACACCTGTAATCCCAGCACTTTGGGAGGCTAAGGCGGGTGGATTACCTGAGGTCAGGAGTTCTAGACCAGCCTGGCCAACATGGTGAAACCCCGTCTCCACAAAAATACAAAAATTAGCCAGGCATGATGACGGGTACCTGTAATCCCAGCTACTCAGGAGGCTGAGGCTGGACAATCGCTTGAACCCAGGAAGCAGAGGTTGCAGTGAGCCGAGATTGTGCAATTGCACTCCAGCAATTGAAACTCACGGCCGGGTGCTGGGGCTCACGCCTGTAATCCCAGCACTTTGGGAGGCCAAGGCGGGTGGATCACGAGGTCAAGAGATCAAGATCATCCTGGTCAACATGGTGAAACCCCGTCTCTACTAAAAATACAAAAAATTAGCTGGGCACGGTGGCGCGTGCCTGTAATCCCAGCTACTCAGGAGGCTGAGGCAGGAGAATTGCCTGAACCCAGGAGGCAGAGGTTGCGGTGAGCCGAGATCGCGCCATTGCACTCCAGCCTGGGTAACAAGAGCGAAACTCCGCTTTAAAAAAAAAGAAAAAGAAACTCCGTCTCAAAAAAAAAAAAGATAATTTTTTTACTGAGCATTTACTATCTGAGGGACACTGTTTTGAGCAGTAGATCATTTCATTCACTCTTCTTAACAATTTTACGTGTTAGATATTATCCTCAATTACAGAAGAGAGGCACAGAGAGGTTAACTTGTCAAGATTATCCAGCCAGGATGCATACACGGGTAGTCTGACTCTAGAGTCCCTGCTCTTCAATAGGTCTCTATTCAAAATTCCCTTATTACTATGGTGGTTTAGCATCTTTTTATATGTTACTGATTTTTTTCTGTGATTTGAATGTTTGTACTTCTGACCATTTTTCTTTGATTTTTTTTTTCTTTTTTATGTTCTCTATATATTCTGAGTATGTGGCAAAAATACTTTCTCCAAGCCTGTTGCTTTTGCCTTTTACCTTTGCATCCCATGTAAAAGTTTTCAATTTTTATATAGTCAAATGTTTGATCTTATGATTTCAAGATTTTGCATCTTGCTTTTTAAAAACCTCTTCCCATTCAGCCTCACGATTATCAAAGTATTTTATATTTTTTCTAGTATGTTTACATTTTTAAATATTTAAGTATTTAAAACATCTGGAATTTATTTATAGTTCAAGGTAAGAATCTAGCTTAACTTTTTTTCTAATTGGATAGTTATTCTAATACCATTATTTAATACATTCTTACTTCACTAATTTGAAATGCTACATATGTTTTTTTTTTCTGATCATATGCGGATACTCATTTTACTTATCATGGATTTACTGGACAAATATATGACAGTGCTTCTTACCTCCTTGTTAGTATTTTTCAGTGTCCTATTTTTGTTTATTTGATTTTCCAGATAAATCTTAGAATCAGCTTGTCAATTTTCACTTTTAAAAATTGTATTAGAATTTTGATTGAAATCTTACTGAATTAATTTTGAAGAAAATTAACAGTTTTACAAAATGAGCCTGCCTAATAAAGAATGTGATGTGTGGGTCTATTATTCACTGCTTTTTAAATGTTCTTCATTTAAATTGTACAGTTTTGCTGATATGGTAATTACACATTTCTTATTAGGTATATTCATGGGCATTTTATTAGGTTTTTGTTGCTCTTGTGAATGAGCTCCACTTTCCCATGACGTTTTCTAATTAGTTATAGCAGGTGGGTCATAAAACTATCACTTTTGATATTTGCTTTTATGTCAGACCACCTTGCTAAAACTCTTAACTTGGTTCTAATATCTAGTATATGTTTTTACTTGATTTTCTTGCTTTTCTTCACGGATGATTATATTATTTGTAAATGAGTTTTGTTTCTTTGAGTACAATTATGCACCACATAACAACATTTTGATCAATGACAGACCACATATATAGCAGTGGTACCATAATATTATAATGAAACTGAAAATTTCCTATCACCTAGTGGCTGTAGCTGTCATAATGTCATAGAATAACATATTATGCACGTGTTTGTGGTAATGCTGGTGCAAACAAACCTGCATTGTTAAATAAAAATATAGCACATACAGTTATGTACAATACATACTTGATCATAAGCAACTGTGATACTGTTTTATATAATTACTGTATTGAACATTTTATCATTATTTTAGAATGTACTCTCTTTCCTCTTTCTTTTTTTTTGAGACAGAGTTTCGCTCTTGTTGCCCAGGCTGCGGTGCAATGGCACGATCTCAGCTCACTGCACCCTTCACTTCCTGGGTTCAAGCGATTTTCCTGATTCAACCTCCAGAGTAGCTGGGATTACAGGGTGCACCACCACACCTAGCTACTTAGTATTTTTAGTAGAGACTGTGTTTCACCACGTTGGTCAGGCTGCTCAAAAACTCCTGACCTCAGGTGATCTGCCCACCTGGGCCTCCCAAAGTGCTGAGATTACAGGCACGAGCCAACACACCCCACCTAGAGTGTGCTCTCTTTCTACTTAGAAGAAAATAGTTAACTGTAAAGCTGCCCAGGCAGGTCCTTCAGGAGGTATTCTAAAAGAAGGCATTGTTATCATAGGAGATGACAGCCCCATATATGTATTGCCCCTGAAGACCTTCCAGTGGGACAAAATATGGAGATGAAAAACAATGATCTTAATAATCCTGACTCTTTAGGCCTAAACTAGGATGTGTGTGTTTGTATCTTTAACAAAAAAGTTTCAAGATTTTTTTAAAAAATACATTTTAAAAATAGAAAGGCTTATGGAATAAGTATATAGCCAGGCACAGTTGCTTGTGTCTATAATCTGGAAGCTAAGGCAGGAGGATCACTTGAACCCAGGAGTTTGAGGCTACAGTCAGCTATAATTATGCCACTGCAGCCTGGGCAACAGAGGAGACCCTGTCTCTTAAAAAAAACGGTGGGGAGGGGAACAGGAAGGGGGAGATAAAGAAAATATTTTTGTACATTTGTACAATTTTTGTTTTTCTGTTTTGTTTTTTTCCTGAGACAGAGTCTAAATCACCCAGGCTGGAGTGCAGTGGCCCAATTTCCGCTCACTGCAACCTCTCCTCCTGGGTTCAAGCGATTCTCCTGCCCCTGCCTTCTAAGTAGCTGAGATTACAGGCACACGCCACCACGCCCGGCTAATTTGTATATTTTTAGTTAAGACCGGGTTTCGTCATGTTGGCCAGGCTGGTCTTGAACTCTTGATCTCAAGTGATCCTCCTGCCTCAGCCTGCCAAAGTGCTGGGATTACAGACTTGAGCCACTGTGCCTGGCCAATCTTTCTGTGTTTTAAGCTGTTATTACAAAAGAACCAAAAAGTTAAAGTAATTAAAAAGTCTATAAAGTAAAAAAGTTACTGTAAGATAAAGTTAATTTATTATTGAAAAAAGAGAAATTTTGGCTGGGTGTAATGCTCAACACCTGTAATCCCAGCACTTTGGGATGCTGAGGCAGGCAGATCACTTGAGGTCAGGAGTTTGCGACTAGCCTGGCCAACATGATGAAACCTCATCTCTACTAAAAACACAAAAATTAGTCGGGCATGGTGGTAGGCGCCTGTAATCCCAGCTATTTAGGAGGCTGAGGCAGGAGAATCTCAAGTTCAGGAGGCAGAGGTTGCAGTGACTCAAGATCACGCCACTGCACTCCAGCCTGGGCAACAGAGCAAGACTCTATCTCAAAAAACAAACATGAAAAGATAAAAGTTTTTAAAATAAATTTAGTGTAGCCTAAGTGTATGGTGTTTATACAGTCAACAGTAGTTATGGTCATGTCGTAGGCCTTCACATTCACTCACCACTCCCTCACTGACTCACCCTGAGCAACTTCCAGTCCTGCAAACTCCATTGATGGTAAGTGCCCCTTACAGGTATACCATTTTTTATCTTTTAAACCACATTTTTACTGTGCCTTTTTTATGTGTAGATATGTTTAGAGTTACAAATATTTAACATTATATTACAGTTGCCTACAGTATTCAGTATAGTAGCATGTTGTACGGGTTTGTCACCTATATGATTATATCATATAACCAAGATGTGTAGTAGGCTGTAACATCTCAATTTATGTAAGTATACTCTATGAAGTTTGCACAATGACAAACTTGCCTAAAGATGAATTTCTCAGAATGTTTTCCTGTCATTAATGACACATGACTGTCCTTACAACTCTCATTGCTTTAGCTAGGCCTTATAATGTTAAATAATGTGATACTAGTGGGCTTTGTCTTGTTTTCCATTGTGAAAAGAAGGCTTCTTAGGTGTTGTAAGTGAGTATACTGTGTGCTGTAGGTTCTGGCATAGATCGTTTATGAAGCTGAGAGCATTTCTTCTTATTGCTAATTTGCAAAGATTTTTCAGTTAGGTATTGAATTTTATTGACTGCTTTTTTGTATCTATGGAATAATATTTTTTCCCTTTACTGGTAATGCAATGACATACTGAATTGTTGAAGTGAATCATCTTTACATAACTGAACTATACCCCCTTTTTGCATTATTCATTTAACCTTGCTGGGTTTGGTTTACAAATATTTAAGGTTTTGCATTTAGGGATCTAAATATTTGGTGAATCTTTGATGCTGTCTTTGTCCAGCTTATGTCTGATTTATAGAATGATTTAGGTAGTTTTTTTCATTTTTCTGTGCTCTGAAACAGCTCTTTTGTAAAATTATCTGTATTTTAAAGCTTGGAACCAAGCAGTTCTATTCCAAGTGTTTTTATTTTATGAAATTTTTTTTACCATTCAAATTTTTAAATTTTCATGTTCTCATTGAATAAATGTAATTATCATCTATAATGCTTTTAAAATCTAGATCTTGTCTTCTACAGAAATGGGCAAACATAACTAAATAATTGATAATGGAGTAATTGAAACCAGGTATTCATTTATGATTTAAGGGCTTTTTTTTCTCTCTCTTTGGTGGATAAAGAGACTAATATTAATATTTAAGAGAGGTATGAGATGCCTCTTTGATTTTAAATTAATACTGACTTTTTATGGCTATTTTTGATCCTCGAATAGAGAATATAGCCTTAAAATGGAATATTTTTAAGAAAATGATCAAATTAGTTTACATCTAGTGAATCTTCTGGGTGTTATGGCCTTCAAATGTGAAGGAACAGTTAATGATCCCCTGTCAAAGTATAAAGATGCATTTGTGTTTTTATTATTAGTGATAACTTTCTGTGGCTTTATCCATACTTGTGATTGTTTCAAATCAGTAGAGCAGTAATTAACATAGAACTGGGGGCATAAAAAAAGATCTCTCAGTCGGTGCAGTGGCTCACACCCCTAATCCCACCGCTTAGGGAGGCTGAGATGGGCAGATCACAGGAGGTTGGGAGTTCAAGACCAGCCTGACCAACCTGGAGAAACCCCGTCTCTACTAAAAAATACAAAATTAGCCGGGCATTGTGGCACATGCCTGTAATCCCAGTTATTCAGGAGGCTGAGGCAAGAGAATCGCTTGAACCCAGGAGGCAGAGGTTGCAGTGAGTCAAAATAGCACCATTGCACTCCAGCCTAGGCAACAAGTGTGAAACTCTGTCTCAAAAAAAAAAAAAAAAAACTCTCAACTTGGGCCTTTTTGGAATCATGCTTAGCCAAGTTAACTGGAAAGTAAATCTGCACAATGAAGATGAACAGGAATGGTAATGTAATGTGCTCAAGTCAAGATTTCTTTTTGATAAGTCTAGAATGGATTTTTTTTATTTCTAAATTACTACTGTTAGGCTTATGTGGTCACCTATATTTACTTCTGAAATTGGGAAATGTCTGTAGACTTAACACTGATCAACACTGCCCAAAGCCAAATAACTAAAGAAGTTGTCAGTCTCTGTTTCCAAGAGCTATTGGGTCTGGGAATAATAGAGAGACTTAAACTGCTATAGATCATCTTGCTCACATCTGTTCTTGGGTCTTTCCAGTTAATGTGAGTCCTCTTAATTTACTGTATGTTAAACTGCCTTTGGGCTAAAGAACAGTGATGGAGGTGTTATCAAACAATTTCTGAATCTTTCACATATTTTTTTAATTTCTTTTTTTTTTTTTTTTTTTTTAGACTGAGTCTTGCTCTGTCTCCAGGCTAGAGTGAAGTAGCATGATCTCAGCTGACTGCAATCTCTGCCTCCTGGGTTCAAGTAATTCCCCTGCCTCAGCCTCCTGAGTATCTGGAACTACAAGCGTACACAACCACAAGGGGCTAATTTTTTTGTATTTTAGTAGAGATGGGGTTTCACCATGTTGGCCAGGATGGTCTTGATCTCCTGACCTCTTGATCCACCTGCCTCGGCCTCCCAAAGTGCTAGGATTACAGCTGTGAGCCACTGCACCTGGCTACTTTTTCAATTTCTAAGGTGAAAGAAAAAAATAATCAGTATCCTATTTTTAGTTAGGGTTCGAGTTAGCTTTGCATTGTTGAAGGATACGGGATGGTTGCTAGATAACTAATATAATTAAGTTTATTTTAAAGAAATGTGCTACAAACATCAAGGCCTTTTTAGGTGTTCCTGTAATTTGGAAAGGATGTAGCCAGTAATTTATAAATAGATTGTTATTGTTGCACACCAAAGGGCAAATTTAGGCTCACCTTTTTTGCATGCTGTGTGAAGTTAACAACTTGTGTTTTCTGCATTAATCTATTTTTAGAGGGGTATGACCCTTCTTTTAGTAATTCAAGGATTTGGCTTAGTTACAGTTGGTAAAGCAACAAAATCCAGAGGTTTGAATCACTCTTAAATAAAGAGAAGCCTCAGTATTAGCCAATTATAAGCTTTCTTAAAAAGTTGTAACAGTTTAGGTTTCCAGGGTAGAAGTAGAATTATTTGATTTTTTTTTATAATGAAGTAATGAACTAACCTATTTAAATTGTTGTATATGTTTGTTTAAGGATGGTATCCGCCTCATTTCAGGGCATTTTGGATATCACCTGAGATAATTATTCACAAGAAAGAACAATAAAAATTCCAGTTATGTTTGTTACTTTTATCACCTGTACTTCATATTTATCCATCAAAATTTATATGGATATTCGTGTTCCATAAGAGTATTTCAAGTCCTGAGTATTCAAATTGTGGACTTTATATTGATTGTCTTCTGTGGTGACCCTGTAAAAGTTTATGCTACATATGGCTTTATCTGTTTGCAACTTAAGCAGTACTTCAAGCGTACTTCATCACCCCAGCAAAAAGCTGGTCAGGTTTGTGAGCTTAGCATCTTATCAGTGCATCTTATCTCTGCTGTTCTCTGAATTTTATGTCATAAAAACCAGTGTGTCTCCATGAGGGCTAAATTGAATGAGAGTATTTCTTCACTGATTTTAAATAAATATCATTTACAACAGAACATTTGAGAGATGGCATTTCTTCAGGATTCTCCTCTGTCCCATGTCCCTTTAAGTTAATCTTTCTCTTAATGCTAATATACACAGTTCTTATGAACATCAAAAATTTTAATTTCCCATAATTATATCATCTCTTTTTATTTCTTTATTTATCTATTTTTTTGAGACAGAGTCTTGCTCTGTTGCCCAGACTGGAGTGCAGTGGTGCGATCTTGGCTCACTGCAACCTCCACCTCCCAGGCTCAAGTGATTCTCCTGCCTCAGCCTCCCGAGGAGCTGGGATTACAGGTACCCACCACCATGCCCAGCTAATTTTTGTTTTTTTAGTAGAGACAACGTTTCACCATGTTGGCAAAGCTGGTCTTGAACTCCTGACCTCAGGTGACCCACCCACCTTGGCCTCCCAAAGTGCTAGCATTACAGGCATGAGCCACCACACCCGGCCTTATCTCTATTTTTAGGGGAAGCTTTAGTTGAGCATTTGGGGTTTCTGTGGGGGAATGTGAATTCTTAATGTAAATCTGTCTTCCTAAGAGATGAGTGAAATGAATTCAGACAACAAATAAAACTGAAGTCCCTTTGACCAAACTTGGTCTATCATTCTGTCAGTCCTACCTCTGTGATGGCCTTCCCTCCTCAATAAAATCTGACACTTAATTCTTGAAGTATCCCATTCCTTAAACATTCTCTTTAGAATTCTTAAAAGATTTCTTGGGTCACATATTCAGAATAACTACTTGCCATTTTTATTGTACCTAATAGTAATAGTGCAGTATTTGAAATGAAACAGACCTGAGTTCCAGAGTTCATCATTTATTATCTGTGTGACTTCAAACATATTATATAATCACCCTAATCCTTAGTTTCCTCATCAGTAAAATGGAACTTACAGTACCTATGAGGATTAAATGTGAGATTTGTGAAGTGCTGGTAATAGTAAGCACTCAGCAAACGGTAACTTCAATTTTTGCTCATTTTGCTCTTTTGATATGAGCCAAATTATAGTAGAAAGAATTAGAAGACAGAGTGGCACCCCAGCATGATGGTAAAAATCCTGTCATGTCCATCATTATCCTAAATTGCATCTATTTTGTGTAAGAAGTAAGAGATAAAAAAGAAATATAAGGCACGGTTCCTGCAGTCAGGATACTCAGTCTGTTGAGGAAATAAGATGTGAATGAAAGGATAAATAAGAGCACAATTTTATTTATTTTTACTTTTTTGAGATGAAGTCTCACTTTGTCACCCAAGCTGGAGTGCAGTGGTGCAATCTCCACTCACTGCAACCTCTGCCTCCCGGGTCCAAGCGATTCTCCTACCTCAGCCTCCCGAGTAGCTGGGACCACAGGTGCGTGCCACCATGCCCGGCTAATTTTTTTTTTTTTTTTTTTTTAGTAGAGGTGAGGTTTCACAGTGTTAGCCAGGATGGTCTCGATCTCCTGACCTCGTGATTCGCCTGCCTTGGCCTCCCAAAGTGCTTTAGGATTACAGGCATGAGCCACCACGCCTGGTCCCAAGAGCACAATTTAGGGACCGGGTGTGGTCCCTAAACTGCACTTAGCACTGCATGCTAAGTGTCAGATAAATAGTACAATTTGTGCTTTAGAAATCTTCACAGAACTGGAAAAAACCACCATAAACTTCATATGGAACCAAAAGAGAGCCCGCATAGCCAAGTCAATTCTAAGTAAAAAGAACACAGCAGGAGGCATCACACTACCAGACTCCAAACTATACTACAAGGCTACAGTATTCAAAACAGCATGGTACTGGTACCAAAACAGAGATATAGACCAATGGAACAGAACAGAGGCATCGGAGGCAACACAACATATCTACAACCTTTCAATCTTTGATAAACCTGACAAAAACAAGCAATGGGGAAAGGATTCCCTGTTTAATAAATGGTGTTGGGAAAACTGGCTAGCCATGTGCAGAAAGCAGAAACTAGACCCCTTCCTGACACTTACACTAAAATTAACTCCAGATGGATTAAAGACTTAAACATAAGACCCAACACCATAAAAACCCTAGAAGAAAATCTAGACAAACCCATTCAGGACATAGGAGTAGGCAAGGACTTCATGACCAAAATACCAAAAGCATTGGCAACAAAAGCCAAAATAGACAAATGGGACCTAATCAAACTCCACAGCTTCTGCACGGCAAAAGAAACAGTCATTAGAGTGAATCGGCAACCAACAGAATGGGAAAACATTTTTGCAGTTTACCCATCTGACAAAGGGCTGATATCCAGAATTTACAAAGAACTCAAACAGATTTACAAGAAAAAAACAAGCCCATTCAAAAATGGGCAAAGGATATGAACAAACACTTTACAAAAGAAGACATACAAGAGGCCAACAAACATATGGAAAAATGCTCATCATCACTAGCCATTAGAGAAATGCAAATCAAAACTACATTGAGATACCATCTCACACCAGTTAGAATGGCGATCATTAAAAAATCTGGAGACAGCAGATGCTGGAGAGGATGTGGAGAAATAGGAACACTTTTACAGTGCTGATGGGAGTGTAAATTAGTTCAACCATTCTGGAAGGCAGTGTGGCGACTTCTCAGCGACCTAGAAATAGAAATTCCATTTGACCCAGCAATCCCATTACTGGGTATATATCCAAAGGACTATAAATTGTTCTATAAGGACACATGCACATGAATGTTCATTGCAGCACTGTTTACAATAGCAAAGACCTGGAAGCAACCCAAATGCCCATTGATGATAGACTGGACAGGGAAAATGTGGCACATATACACCATGGAATATTATGCAGCCATCAAAAACGATGAGTTCGTGTCCTTTGTACGGACATGGATGAACCTGGAGAACATCATTCTCAGCAAACTGACACAAGAACAGAAAATGAAATACCGCATGTTCTCACTCATAGGCGGGTGATAAACAATGAGAACACATGGACACAGGGAGGGGAGCACTACACACTGGGGTCTATTGGGGGGAATAGGGGAGGGACAGCAGGGGGGGCGGGGGGGCGGGAGTTGGGGAGAGATAGCATGAGGAGAAATGCCAGATATAGTTGAAGGGGAGGAAGGCAGCAACTCACACTGCCATGTGTGTACCTATGCAACTATTTTGCATGTTCTTCACATGTACCCCAAAACCTAAAATGCAATTAAAAAAAAATTAAGAGAATTTCATTATCATTATAGCAAGTGCAATGGCTCACGCCTGTAATCCTAGCACTTTCGGAGGCCAAGGAAGGAGGGTGAGATCAAGAGTTTGAGACCAGCCTGACCAGCATGCTGAAACCCCATCTCTACTAAAAATACAAAAATTCTTCGGTGCAGTCGTCACTCGCGTCAGGCTACCGGCTCCTCGCTGCCCTGCGCTCGGCGGGCTGGCATCCGGCCCCGGGAAAAGCGGAGAAAGTCTAAGAAGCTAAGTGTCCCGGCGGCGGCGCACCTCGCGGCGAGAATCCGGAGGAGGAGAAGACTGCAAGGATAGGCCCAGGAGTAATGGAGTCCAAAGAGAAACGAGCGTTAAACAATCTCAGCGTGGAAAATGCCGACCAAGAAAATGAAGAAAAGGAAGAAAAGAAACAAGTTGCTAATAAAGGGGAGCCCTTGGCCCTCCCTTTGGATGCTGGTGAATACTATGTGCCTAGAGGAAATTGTAGGCGGTTCCGCGTTAGGCAGCCCATCCTGCAGTTATAGATGGGACATGGTGCATAGGCTTGGAGAACCACAGGTAAGGATGAGAGAGGAGAATATGGAAAGGCTTGGGGAGGAAGTGAGACAGCTGAGGGAAAAGCAGTTGAGTCATAGTCTGCGGGCTGTCAGCACTGACCCCCCTCACCATGACCATCACGATGAGTTTTGCCTTATGCCCTGAATCCTTATTAGGGAGGCAGACTCCTGCTTTCGAAATTTACATGTTCATTATCTGCCCTTGTTGTAAACCTTTACCTGTCACTTGTTTACGTGGGTCTCCTATTACCAGCTTCTTATTGAATATTGTGTTTCTGACCCAGTCTGTAAGATTTTTGTTAGCAGAAGAATTTTACCTATTGCATGGAAAGATGTTCATTATATATTGTGAAGTTAATAAAGCAGCTTTAAAAAGTAAAAAAAAAAAACAAAAAACAAAAATTAGCCCCGTGTGGTGGTGTGTGCCTATAATCCCAGCTACTCAGGAGGCTGAGGCATGAGAATAGCTTTAACCCAGGAGTTGGAGGTTGCAGTGAGCAAAGATTGCACCACTGCACTCTAGCCTGGGCAACAAACTGAGACTCCATCTCAAAAAATAAAAAATAAAAAGAAAGAAGGGTATCATTGTAATGAACCAATTAGAAAAGGCTTTATGAGGCTGGGTACCATGGCTCACGCCTGTAATCCCAACACTTTAGTAGATTGAGGCAGGCGGATCACCCAAGGTCAGCCTGGCCAATGTGGTAAAACCGTATCTCTACTAAAAATACAAAAATTAGGTGGGCATGGTGGTGCGTGCCTGGACTCCCAGCCACTTAGGAGGCTGAGGCAGGAGAATCACTTGAACCTGGGAGGAGGAGGTTGCAGTGAGCCAAGATCACGCCACAGCACTCCAGCCTGGCCTACAGAGTGAGACTTCATCTCAAAAAAAAAAAGACAATAGGATTTGAGCTGAGACTCTGACCTTTATTTCTGATCTTAAAATACCTTGATTTCTGTAAGTGGTTAAAGGATACTTGCATGCTGACAAGAAAGGAAGACTACTGTGGGGGATGTTATGGCCATATTACATACAAGTAAGATAGCTTTCAATGGATGACTGCTGTTAATCATTTGTGGTAAAATGAAGAATCCAGAAAGGTTTTTTGTATAGACTGATAATGTTCTTTAGGAAATTACTTTGAGCCGGACGTGGTGGCTTAGGCCTGTAATCCCAACACTTTGGGCGGCCAAGGTGGGCAGATAACTTGAGATCAGGAATTTGAGACCAGCCTGGCCAACATGGTGAAACCTTGTCTGTACTAAAAATACAAAAATTAGCTGGGCATGATGGCGAGTGCCTGTAATTCCAGCTATTTGGGAAGCTGACACATGAGAATTGCTTGAACCTGGGAAGCAGAGGTCAAAGTGAGCTGAGTTGGCACCACTGCACTCCAGCCTGGATGACAGAGAGAGAGAGACTCCGTCTCAAAAATAAAAGAAAGAAAGAAAGAAAAGAAAATTACTTTCAGCATATTTTGGGTATATCATATGGGCAGAGCATCCAGAGTACCTACTAGGCACACAGCAGAGTAACCAGTGTTTGCAGGTTTTACATAACTTATTTAGGAAGGTTGCCAATTTTACAAGGCCATTGTTATTGAATCAGTACCAGTGGCTGTGAGCACAATGTGAAATCCCCGCAGGCAACACAAGAACAGAAATCATTAAACTATCTGGTAGTGGCTTTATGGTTTATTTAAAGAAAAAAAAAGCACATTCAAGTATGCAAAGCAAAACTTATTGCTCTTCTTCCTCCAGGTGCTTAATTTTAGATGTTATTATTACATCGGCATCACATGGTAGGCAAGGTGGTTCCCATGACACAGAGGGCTTATAATATTTATAGTGGAGTAAGCCATAAGGGGAAAGGTGTGCTGATTGCTATTTTTTCTTGTTATTATTGACTTGGTTGCTAGTTTTTAATGGCCTGGTTGCTAATTAATGGCTTAATGTATTCGGTGTTCTATATAAGCAACGTACAACTCATTAGTTTCTAAGTCAACTACACATGAAAATCATTCTAGTGGATATGAGAATGTTTCATACAAATAGTAAGCCTGTGATTGTACATTAATCAATGAAGATCAAGAACTGTATAAATGCCATGTTACACTAAGCCCAAATGACAGTTTAATGATATTGAGTCAAAAAAGAGACACTGCAACTACTAAAAATTTAGAGATTATGCCCTAATAATGCCTGTGCCAAGAAAAATGGCATACTGAAACTAGGTAAGAGAAACTGTATATTTCATAACATTTAGTGATTCTAACCAAATGAATTTAAACCTAGTATAATTTTTTTTCAAAATTAAAAACTGAATAATGTAGTAGACTGGCTAGTTATCTATAATGTAAAGATTTAAACTGTTGGTTTAATCATACTTTTTTATTGTTTCCTCTTAGAATTGCTTGAGTACATCTGTTCAGAACAGGTTTTAATCCAGGCTATTAGTGTGCTGGGGCTTATTCCCCCCCGTACCTCTCCTATAGTCAATCTTAGTTATCGTGGTAGTCTATGCCCATGCTACTGGAATTTTCTCTTCTTCTTTTGTTGCTATTTTAGATGCTTGGAGAAATTCTCAGCAAGCCCATATGCCCTGTTTGTCAGAAAATAATAGTGTCATGAGAAAGTTTGTTATGCTTTAAAAAAACAAATCTAGGCCAGGCGCGGTGGCTCACTCCTATAATCTCAGAACTTTGGTAGGCTGAGGCAGGCAGATCACCAGGTCAGGAGATCGAGATCATCCTGGCCAACACTGTGAACCCATCTCTACTGAGGCTGTGGACTGAGGCAGGAGGATTGCTTGAGCTCAAGAGGTCAAGGCTGCAGTGAGCTATGATTATGACACTGCACTTCAGCCTGGGTGACAGAGTGAGACCCTGTCTCAAAAAAAAAAAAAACTTGTCCTGGGTGAGTGATTTTTTTTTTTTAATGGAACCAGTCTTATCAGTAAAGCAGAAAGCTTGGCTGTATTTTAATATTTGCAGATAATGCATGTTTATTATAGAAAAATAAAACATTGAGACATTTCTCCTCCCTCCAAAAACATTACTCTTATTTTTATTTCCCAAATAGATTTACTGTTAACACCATCCAGGTTAACACATATCTTTTACGTGTATGTGTATGCTTTTAAAAATGGGATGGTCCCATGTCTACTGCTTTGCAACCTCATTATTTTCACTTCAGCATATTGAGAACATCCTGCCTTGTCCCCAAATGCATTTTTTTCATATCCTTTTTACTGGTTGTTTGTTTTCCATAAAACTGATTCATATTCTGTCCGATTGTTGAGCATTTCAGTTGTGTCCAGTTTTTTGCAGTTATAAACAGAACCTCACTGAATGAACATCCTTATGCTTCAGTCTTTGCCCATGTCCCTAAAAGACATATTCTAAGGGTCAATTCTGGGATTGCTAGGACAAAGAACATATGTATTTCTAGGGCTTTTGATACAGGCTGCTGGTTTGCTCACCTGTTGGACCAGTCTACACTCCCATCAGCAGATGTAATTCATATTTCTGATGCTCCTGAAATGATAAATAAAAGTTTTTAAAAATACAATTCCATCTTTCAGTTCTTCTGAGCTACTTGGAGACCCAGAAAAATTGATTCTCACTTGTCTTTGCTATCAAGACCCTCTTTCATACCTAAGTACTGGCGAAAAATACATCAGTGAGTTGTTTGGGTAGAACTAATGGAAAGATGAAATAATACAACATCGATAGTCAAGATGAAGAAACTAATTATCCCAGGGTGTTTTTGGGCAGATAGGTAGTGCTTGTAAATTTAGGTTTGCTCCCCACATTGTCAGTTTATTCTAAAAGTATTACCATTTTAGACTTAAAGAATTGAAAGACAAAAGATAAGCAAACAGACTTGCTTAGGTTATGTAGCAAATTAATTCAGACCTTGAACAACATTTCATTGTGCTGTTTAGGAAGTGTTAAGCATGAGATTTCCCTTAGTGCTATCTTACTATGATACTTAAATTTTGCAAGATGATCAAATAGATTTTTATTATTATGCTTATGAAGTTAGAATTTTCTGCCCTTATTTATAGAAAGCACTTCACATATTTCACAAAGCTGAGGAGATTAACTTTTTTTTTGTAGGAGATTAACTTTTTAGGGAATTAGTCATTTAAATTCTTGAACCAAAGGCTATATGATTATTGAATATAGGAGAAAGGAGAAACGTATGCATGTTTCTCAAAGGCTCTTTCTTTAGATTTCACCAGCAGATCTAAACACTATCCATAGGGGCCTATGGCAAATTTACCAAAAAAGGGGGGAATAAAAGGAAAGAAAAAGAAAAGACAGGAAGGAGGTTTCTTTGTCTATTACTGCTGGCTTCAGTAGTGTTGGTTGCCTGCCTCTCTTTGACACTGTGACACTTCCTTAATGAAGGTGTGTGTTTAAATCACAGACAGGGAAAGTGCTTTCCGGTGAAGTTTCACTTTGTGTAGTGACAGCAGTTCTGGACATGGTGCTGGCACAGAGGGTGAGTTCAGCACCTTCTCTTCAGATCGGATCTCTGCCCACAGCTCATCTCTTTTACATAGCAAGCCTTTGTTCACTAAAGAGTAGACCTGTGGTTGGCCTGTCCACCTACTGTCAGAGACCAAAGGTGACTGATAAGGAGTCCAACGGTCAAAACAGATAGTGTGAGGTCAATCCAGCTTTAAGGAGAAAAGCCATTGTTTTGAAGTGCAGGCATCAAAAACTGAATTGCAGCCTGAGAGATGTTCAGTTCATCAGCTTTGGCCATTCAGCTCCCATCAAAGAAAAATCACTAGCTGTTTCTGTGGTCAGCAGGAGCAGAAAAGAAAGAAAACTTTTTAAAATGTGTGATTTAATTAAATTGTGTTGTATTGGAGATTTCTTTCCAGAAATGGTTTCTTTGTGAGTGTTGCTTTGCTTACTATGAGAATGCAAGTATTAAATTAAAAAACCAAAGGTAAACCACAATTACTAGGGCCTTTTATTGGGTTTTTTAATAGAAAGTCAATTAGATTAGATTCAGGTATTTCATATACTGACATTACCTTTTGACCTATTAGGGTCCGATGGAGCATTAGGAAAGGCAAGTGATATTTGCATTATTATTAAGGCTAACACTTTTTAATTAAATTGGCTTTTACTAAGTATTTAGCTAACTTCAGAATTGAGATACTACAAGTGTTTTCAACCTGATTCAAAGTTTCCATTTTAGGGAATGTCTAAGTTAGCAGTGGTCCTTACATATAGTCATTGAGAGACTGTAAGCTAAGCTATTGTCCTTATCCTCTAGTCTAGCAAAAGATTTTGTGCAGGACAGCCATATAATTTTCAGGGCCTGGTGCAAAGTGAAAAGGCAGGGCCTGTTGTTGTTCAGAAACAAGAATTTCAAGACAGCACCAGCAGAGCATTAAGCCAATTCCTTCAAGCACCAAACCCTGTACAGGCCACAAGTGCATCCCTGACGGGGAAGTGAAGTTAAATAGATGGTGGATTTGATTAGAACTCTGCTTCTTATTTATGTTATTTCTGAACCACTGTTTTCTCTATTTTTTATCTTTCTATAAAATTTTTCTTGTTCTATTCTCTTGCCAAACTTGGAGACCCTGAAGGAAGAATTGGGAGTATGTATACTTAAATTTCTTAGTCCATGTGAGAACTTCTGCAAGAACTTCTGTATTTTCTTGTGTTTGGCTGGTGTAGCAATTGAGATTAGAGTTTTGGTTTTAGGAAAGTGAGTAATTTATTTAATTAAAAATACATATACCACATTATAATTTTAAAAGCTCTTTCACAATTCATATAACATTTGATTCAAACAATTATGCTTTTGAGGCAGTTAGTATTTTTTCCTCTCATCTTATAGATAAGAAAATTAAGCCTCAGAGAGGTTGAGACTTTCTCAAAGTCAGCCAGCTGGTAAGTGAAGTTCAAGCCCGTAACTTTTCTCACTATTTAGTTCTGCCTTTATTGTTCTGCAAGATCAAAGGTAAGGTGGCAGAATATCTTGCTTTCTCAAGATCTACTTTATAAAATTTTTGCTAATGTTCTGAGAATAACTGCTAGGTTATAATAACAATGCAACTTTTCACTTCTTTTTTTTTTTTTTTTTTGAGACGGAGTTTCGCTCTTGTTACCCAGGCTGGAGTGCAATGGCGCAATGTCGGCTCACCGCAACCTCCATCCCCTGGGTTCAGGCAATTCTCCTGCCTCAGCCTCCAGAGTAGCTGGGATTACAGGCACGTGCCACTGTGCCCAGCTAATTTTTTTTTTTGTAATTTTAGTAGAGATGGGGTTTCACCATGTTGACCAGGATGGTCTTGATCTGTTGACCTCATGATCCACCCGCCTCGGCCTTCCAAAGTGCTGGGATTACAGGCTTGAGCCACCGCGCCTGGCCTCAACTTTTCACTTCTATTATTTGCAGTAACCCTTGGAATAACTCTGCGTCATAGTATTTCAGCATCATTTTAAAGGAACAAGACTGAGGTTCAAAGAGATTAAATGACTTGTTGAAGATGAAAGGGCAGTGACTGAAATCCAGGTCTTCCAACTTTATATCCCATGCTTTTGTACTGCGCCTTATTTGCCCATAGTTAATTTCATTTCCCTACTTAGTAAATGTTCATTTATTTATTGGTCACCTACCATGTTCAAGGCACTAGGAATGCATCAATGAACCAAAAAGACCAAGTCACAGCTCTCGGAACTTACATTACAGACTGTAAATAAATTACTGTAAATAAATAATTAGCTGATGATATAACTCTAAAGAAAAGATAATGCAGGACAGAAAGAAAGCTGGGAGGGAGAGACTATTTTAGAGAAAATGGTCAGAAGACTGTTAAACTGTTACTTAAACCACAAACCAAAGTGTAGACATTTTATGTAAATGCATAAGTCAATTTTTAGGTATATATAACAGATAATCTAAATAATATAAGGCCACTGCATTTATAGACGACAATAGATGAGGATTGTTAACTGTTACAAAAATTAGCCTTTGTAGTAACTGTTATACCTTAGGGTTAATCTCTTTTCCCATGTTGTGTGGATTGTAAAATCAAGATCAGTAAAGCCCTAAATCTAGTCCTTTTCTTTCATGCTGAATCACTTACTGCATAAAGTACTGTTTAATGTATTGGTGATCTTAGATTTCTCACATTGTTAGAGAATAAGTACTGTGATCAAATGGCATGCTCTGGGTAGCTGTTGACATTTCTAGAGTATCCAAGGGGTTCAGAGAAGTGTAAACTTAATTTGCTGGTCAGATTTAATTTTAATGAATTTCAAAATCTTAACTAAAATCCTTTATTATGCTAAAATCCTGTTATGTCTAGTACTGTTGGGAATCCCAAAGTACTGTAATCCCAAAGTGCTGGGATTACAGGCATCGGCCATTGCACCTGGCCCTGTAGGGTGCTTTAAAATGAGAGTCCACAGTATTAACAGAAGAACTTGTGAAACTCCCATTCATTGTGTTCCCTGTGGTTTCAAAATTAATGCCAAGCGTAAGTCATTCACTATTTGCCTCTTGTTAAAGGTCAGCTGTTACCTGCTAAAAAGTGAGGGGTAGTAGTGGGGAGGCTATTAATTCTCACCTACTCATAATTTCTTTAGGGCATTTATCAGGTTCCTTTAGTCTAGAGTTTTGGACCAGGAAATTCATAAATACACTGAAATAATATGAAAATGTGTGCCTATATAGAAGTAGAGCATTAAATTTTTCTGGAGGAAAAGGCCATAGCTTTCATCAGATTCTCAAAGGAATCTAATGATCTTCCCCCAGCATCCCCCCACCTCCAATTATGAACCTTGAATAGACTCCTTTGGGTATTTGATTTAGAAACCCAAGGAAACTCTTTTTAAGCTTTTTGAACTTACCGCTGAGATTTGTTTATCCAGTTTTAAACAATCACTCATGATTTCCCCAGGCTGAAAGAATTTGAGCTAATGTTTTCTCTCTATTGAGAAGGGTTATACAGCCTTTTGAATACCCTCTCCTTCTTAATAATCTTGGAGTAGATATTCCAAGAATTGTATTTGCTTAAAGAAAACTTGGAATATTACAATAAAGCCTGAATGTTTGTGTTTCTCAGCACAACCTATGTGGTAATAAAATGAAGCAATATTAGGATAAAATATTTCTAGTCTTGAACTATTCCAGGGAGCCAAAAAAATTTAAGGTGGTTTCTCTCAAGAAAAAAATTGAGAGGCAGTAGGAGAGTTTCTAATTGCTTTTAGTATAGGTATCTATTGAATTAATTATAAAGAGATTGTTAGGAGGTTTGGGGATGAAGACCACTGTCCTAGGCTTAGCTATTTAGTGGAATGAATGTGCTGTTTAACTGTTTGTGCATTGAGGGCCAAAAATTCAACCCATAAAGTCATTCTTTGCTACTAAGACTGATTTCTGCAGCCTGCCATGCATAGTTATGAATTTTTGGAAGTGTGCCATTTTTGCCTCCTTGCCATTTATTTGCCTATTTGTGCTTGGAAAAATTTCTGGGCTTTCTTAAGGCATAGAAAACCTTCAGATCAGTTTATCTCTTAGAAATTAAACACCCTAAGGCCGGGCACAGTGGCTGAAGCCTGTTATCCCAGCACTTTGGGAGGCCGAGGCGGGTGGATCACGAGGTCAAGACATCGAGACTATCCTGGTCAACATGGTGAAACCCCGTCTCTACTAAAAATACAAAAAATTAGCTGGGCGTGGTGGCGCGTGCGTTTAATCCCAGCTACTCAGGAGGCTGAGGCAGGAGAATTGCCGGAACCCAGGAGGCGGAGGTTGCGATGAGCCAAGATCGTGCCATTGCACTCTAGCCTGGGTAACAAGAGCGAAACTCTGTCTCAAAAAAAAAAAAAAGAAAAGAAAAAGAAATTAAACACCCTAGTGAAACCTCGTCTCTACTAAAAATACAAAAAATTAGTTGGGCTTGGTGGCGTGTGCCTGTAATCCCAGCTACTCGGGAGCTGAGGCAGGAGAATCGCTTGAACCCCGAAGGTGAAGGTTGCAGTGAACCGAGATGCACCATTGCACTCCAGCCTGGGCAACAGAGCAAGGCTCTATCTCAAAAAAAAGAAAGAAATTAAACACCCTATGAAGAAGAAATTTATATATCTTAGAATTTTTTCTTCCAAAGGGATTATTTCAGCTTTTCAGTATCAAATGAGAATATTTAGGTAGGCATCTTTTATTAGTGTTTTTGATACAGAAGAAACAATATGAGATTTTTCAAAATCCCTCCTTTTTAAAGTATTGAACTGTGAATTATTTATACAACTTTTGGTTTAGAAGTAAATATTGGAAAATGAATACCTAAATGTATATAAACTGTATGGTAAGTTTCTGTTCGGCAACTATTATTTAAATATGAAAATATGTGCCTATATAGAAGTAGAGCATTAATTTTTTTCTGGAGGAAAAGTCCATAGCTTTCATCAGATTCTCAACGGATCTAATCTAATTTAAATATTATTTTAGAAAGTATGTATTAGAAAGTAAGACATTCAAAATATTACCTTTTTAGCATTAACTGCTGATTTGAAAAAGAAATGTACAACAGATTCCATAATCCTCTTCAGTGACACTAGAAAAACTTTGGGGAAACATCTAACGTCTGCTTAACTTTACTGCGGTAGACATTTCATAATTGCAACATGCAGTTTCTTTGACTGAAGATAAACATTTCTATTTGTTATACTTACCTTTTAGAAGTATGTTTACTTCATTCTTTCAATGTATTTCAGTTTTTTTCCCTGACAAGTTGAGGAGGTTCCAAAAATATCTGGTTGTTACTGGGGTTTTCTTAGCTTCCTCTTAGGGGCAACTATTGTGCCTGACTCACTTCAACACAACCTTTATTAGAAAATCCATGTTGACAAGATTTGCTTTTGTTTTGTTTTTTATTTGTTTGCTTGTTTTTGATAGATCTATAAGTGAGCTCATCCCCATTTGGTTCTTCCTTTGCTGGATGCTGGATCCAGGAAACTGTCAACTAGAGGACTTCTGGAAGACTCTCTCCAGCTGGACCTTAGTGTTATTCATATAACAATGATTCCCAGGTTGAAAACCTATTTTTTCCAGTTCTCAGGAGACTAAACTGCTACACATTTTACCCCACTGACCTGGGCAGCTCTTGTCTCTGGCTAAGGTGTGGCAGGTAGTCCTGGCAAGTGAGTTACCTGAAAGATATTTGCTGCTTTGCTTTAGGCATGACTGTACCAGAGTTATGTGTGGTAGAGATTGCTCAGTACATATTAGAAATTATACATTTATCTATTCAGGATGAAATAAAATTGATCATTGGTTTTATTGTTGGTTTCTAAGGAACACATCAATACAGTTTTTCTGTTAGTGTCTTTCCACCTCAACTGAAATGACCCCACTGTTGTGAGCCTAAGCCTGAGTGTCCTTCTATCTTTAATGGGTGTGCATACCTTGCCTAAATATAGCGAGGTGTGAACTTGGCTGATATATAGAGAGAGACAGTAAAATGACCTTAGCCGGTCTCCATATCTACTGTTAGAATTATATTTAAATAATAGGATTACTGTTTTCGTTCTGCTTATAGGCTGTAATGCTGTTTCCAGCTGCTCTGTTTCCTTAGGTAAAAAATTTTTGCAGTAGACCAAAAAATTATTTTAAAAGCTGAAGTGAATTACTTCAGAAAGAAGGCAGAAGTTAATTCCACATGAAAACATGTCTGAAGGGTGGTTTCTGTTTCTGTTTCTTTGTCCAGAATTTAACATTTATTCCCAATGTGAAAGGTAAAAGCTTTTCATGTACCTGTGTTCTTCAGAATAATAATTTGCATTTATATTATCCTGGTGCTTGCTACTTTTTAGAACACTCCTGCAAACTTTTGCCTACTAAAAAGAAAGACAATATTTTATCCCCAGGTATGTAAGACAAGGTAGATATCATTAATTTAGTTTTACAAATGAAGAAACTCAGATATAGAGAGGTAAAATGACTTTTCTAGGGGACTAAGTGAATCAGGAATACAGCCAATGCAGGAGATATCACTTCACCACGCTTTAGCTTAGGCGGCTGCCTTTTACCATCTTTTGTGAGAGTAAAATCAGCCAAGAAGGCTCTCTTTTATGACAATTTCTGTGGAAGAAATTCTCTCTCCCATCCTTTTATTTTTTAATTGACCAATACTGGGGTTGTTCCGTGAGGGGGTTGGAGGATTCTATTTGCAGAAAAATTTTCCAGTGGAAGCAAGGATCCAGTAAATGAACAAATTAATCATTTGATTACTAAATAGGGTTTAGTACCCTGTGGGGTCTGAACAGTCACATTTGTAGAAAAGCCCAGCCCATTGTGACATAACCTTTTTTTTTTTTTTTTCTCGAGAAGGAGTTTTGCTCTGTCACCCAGGCTGGAGTGCAATGGCGCAATCTTGGCTCACTGCAACCTCCACCTCCCAGGTTCAAGCGATTCTTCTGCCTCAGCCCCCTGAGTGCTGGGATTACAGGCTTGCACCACCACGCCCAGCTAATTTTTTGTTTGTTTGTTTGTTTTTGTTTTTTTAGTAGAGACGGGGTTTCACCATGTTGGCCAGGCTGGTCTTGAACTCCTGACCTCATAATCTGCCTGCCTCGGTCTCTCAAAGTGCTGGGCTTACAGGTGTGAGCTATTGTGCCAAGCGTGACATAACCTTTAGAGGTATTCTTTAAGAATTACTTCTTCTGACCTGTAATCCCAGCACTTTGGGAGGCCCAGGTGGACAGATCACTTGGGACCAGGAGTTTGAGACCAGCCTGGCCAACATGGTGAAACCCCATCTCTTCTAAAAATACACAAATTAGCCAGTTGTGGTCGTGCATGCCTGTAATCCCAGCTACTCAGGAGGCTGAGGCACAAAAATTGCTTGAACCTGGGAGGCAGAGGTTGCAGTGAGATCATGCCACTGTACTCCAGCCTGGATGACAGAGTGAAACTCCATCTCAAAAAAAAAAAAAAAATTACTTCTGCTATGAAAAACCTAGTTGGTATTTTTGCTTATGCAATGCTGTAGAAATATGGTGATCTTATGTTTAATAGTGCTTTTAAGGTACCCAGTGATAATCTCCCAAAATCATTAACTTAAGGAATTGATAATATGAGGAAATGAGAGCTGGATTGTCTTATCCCATATTATATAATTCATTAGCGACAGAACAAGAACTCCAGGTCACCTATCAATTCCATGTTTTTCCTCTCTGCCTTTAAATGTTTCCCTGAAGCAGGTGAGATACTACCCTTATCTTGTGTAAATGGAGAAAATGCCTAAAATGCTAAAACTGACTCAAGTGAAATGTGATTAGCAAATCCTGCTCAGTGGCATCTTAGCCAGCCAAGTGTGTACCTACTGTTTACTGCCTCTACCAAGTCAATGAAAACATGATCTGAGCACTCTAAGTCCATTTATGGAAAAGTTAGATTTAGAGAGATTTTGAACTTGCAGTGATGAGCCCCTTTTCAAATGGCTGTATTCTGAATGTAACAGTCACCTTATTATATTTTTCATCATATTTTATTTTCATATCTTTTTAAAATCTTAAAAAACATTTGTGGGTACATAGTAGGTATATATATTTATGAGGTATAAGAGGTATAATCAGGCATGCAATGTGTAATAATCACATTAGGCTAGGTGCAGCAGCTCATGCCTGATTCCAGCACTTTGGGAGGCTGAGGCAGGCAGATCACTTGAGCCCAGCCTGGGCAACGTGGTGAAACACTTACCTCTACAAAAAATACCAAAAAAAATTAGCCAAGTATGGTGGCACACATCTGTAGTCCCAGTTACTTGGAAGACTGAAGTGAGATGATTACTGAGCCCTGGAGGTCAAGGCTACAGTGAGCCATGATCATGCTCCAGCCTGGGTGACGGAGTAAGACCTTGTCTCAAAAAAAAAAAAATTTACATCAGAGTAAATAGAGTATCTGTCACCTCCAGCATTTTCCCTTTCTTTGTGTTACAAATTTTTTTCTTTAATTTGAGACAGAGTCTTGCTTTGTCATCCAAGCTGGAGTAAACACAGCACACTGCAGCCTCAACCTCCTAGGTTCAAGCAATCATCCTGCCTCAGCCTCCCAAGTAGCTGGAACCACAGACACGTGCTACCACACCTGACTAACCTTTTGTATTTTTAGTAGAGATGGGCTTTTACCATGTTACCCAGACTGGTCTGGAACTCCTGAGCTCAAGCCCTCTGCCCACCTCGGCCTTGCCCAAAGTGCTGGGATTACAGTTGTCAGCCACTGTGCCTGGCCTCTTTTACTTATTTTAAATGTACAATAAATTATTGTTGACGTTAGTCACCCTGTTGTGCTATCAAATACTAGATCTTATTTGTTCTAACTATATTTTGGTACCCATTAGCCATCCCCACTTCCTCTCCACACCTACTAACCTTGCCTGTCTTTGGTAACCATCATTCTACTCCCTGTCTCCATAAGTTCAATTGTTTTAATTTTTAGCTCCTACAAATAAGTGAGAATATGTGAAGTTTGTCTTTCTGTGCCTGGCTTATTTCATTTGCCATAATGACCTCCTGTCCATCCATGTTGTTGCAAAAGACAGGATCTCATTTTTTTTATGGCTGAATATTAGTACTCCATTGCATAAATGTACCACATTTTCTTTATTCATTCACCTATTGATAGACAAGTTACTTCCAAATCTTGGCTATTGTGAATAGAGCTGCAATGAATATGGAAATACAGATATCTCTTTATATACTGATTTCCTTTCTTTTGGGTATATGCCCAGCAATGGGATTGGTGGATCAGATGGTAGTTCTATTTAGTTTTTTGAGATTTGTACTCCTTAGTGGTTGTACTAATTTACATACCTGCCAACAGCATATGAGGGTTCCCTTTTCTCCACATCCTCACCAGCATTTGTTATAGCCTGTTTTCTGGATTAAAGCCATTTCAACTGGAATAAGGTTATATTTTTATTGTAGTTTTGGTTTGCATTTCTCTGATGATCAGTGATGTTGAGTGCCTTTTTTCATATATCTGTTTGCCATTTGTACGTTGTCTTTTGAGAAATGTCTGTTCAGATCCTTTGCCCATTTTAAAATCAGATTATTAGATTTTTTTCTCTAGAGAGTTGTTTGAGCTTCTTATATCTGGTTAGCAATCCCTTGTCAGATGAGTAGTTTTTAGATTTTTTTTTTTTTTTTTGAGACGGAGTCTTGCTCTGTTGCTAGGCTGGAGTGCAGTGGTGCAATGTCGGCTCACTGCAACCTCCATCTTCCAGGTTCAAGCAATTCTACTGCCTCAGCCTCCCAAATAGCTGCGACTACAGGTGCGTGCCATCACACCCAGCTAATTTTTGCATTTTTAGTAGAGTTGGGGTTTTGTCATGTTGGTCAGGATCTCCTGAAGTGTTAGGATTCCCAAAGTGTTAGGATTATAGGCATGAGCCATCATGCCCAGCCTGTTTATAGATATTTTTTCCAATTCTGTGGGTTGTCTCTTTACTTTGTCATTTCCTTTACTGTGCAGCTTTTTAACTTGATGTTATACTGTGTGTCCATTTTTGCTTAGGTTATCTGTGTTTGTGGGGTATTCTTTGCCCAGTTCAATGTCCCAGAGAGTTTCCCCAATGTTTTCTTGGTGTGGTTTCATAGTTTGAGGTCTTAGATTTAAGTATTTAATCTCTTTTTATTTGACTTTGTATATGGTGAGTAATGGAGGCTACTTTCACTCTTCTACATATGGGCAGCCAATCTTTCCAGCATCATTTATTGAAGAGACTGTCCTTTCCCCAGTGGATGTTCTTGACACTTCTGTTGAAAATGAGTTCACTGTAGATGTATGGATTTGTTTCTGAATTCTCTGTTGTATTACATTGGTGTATGTGTCTCTTTTTATGCTATTATCATGCTGTTTTGATTACTATAGTTCTGTAATATAATTTGAAGTCAGATAATGTGATTCCTCCAGTTTTGTACCTTTTGCTTAGGATGGTTTAGGCTATTCTGGGTATGTTGTGGTTCCATATAAATTTTAGAATTCTTTATTTTTATTTCTGTGAAGAATGCCATTGGTATTTTGATAGGGAGTACATTGAATCTCTAGATTGCTTTGGTAGTATAGACATTTTCACAATATTGATTCTTTTAATTCATGACCATGGAATATCTTTTCATTTTTTGGTGTCCTCTTCAATTTCTTTCACTTGTGTTTTATAGTTTTCATTATAGAGATTGTTCACTTCTTTGGTTAATTCTGAGGTATTTAATTTTATGTATGACTACTGTAAATGGGATTGCTTTTTAAATTACTTTTTCAGATTGTTTGCTGTTGGGATATAGAAATGCTACTGATTTCTGTATGCTGATTTTATATCTCGCAATTTTACTGAATTTGTTTATCAGTTCTAATAGTTTTTTGGTGGAGTCTTTCGGTTTTTTTCTAATATAAGATTATATCATCTGACTGGGCACAGTGGCTCATGCCTGTAATCCCAGAACTTTGGGAGGCTGGGGTGAGTGAATCACATGAGGCTAGAAGTTCGAGACCATGCCCAGCTAATTTTTGTATTTTTAGTAGAGAAGGGGTTTCATGATGTTGGCCAGGCAAGTCTCAAACTGCTGGCCTCTTGTGATCTGCCCACCTTGGCTTCCCGAAGTGCTGGGATTTCAGGTGTGAACAATCATGCCCAGCCTACAAACAAGGATCATGTGACTTATTTCTTTCCGATTTGGATGCCCTTTGTTTCTTTTCTTGTCTGATTGCCCTGGCTAGGACTCCTAGCACTATGTTGAATAACAGTGGTAAAAGTGGGCATGCTTGTCATGTTCCAGATCTTAGAGGAAGGGTTTTCAGTTTTACCTCATTCAGTGACATAGTAGATGTGCGTTCTAACATCTTTTTAAGTGTTACAATCCCATTTATAGAAGAGAGGTAAGAAGTAAAGTCAATCACCTATAAAACATGACACCTTTTCTGTGGTTAAGATGTATATTGGATTGAAACTTATTCTCTGGACTTACTCCACCAGTTTTTTCCTTGGAATAATCTGTGGTTCATCTTTAATATAAACTCTGTTTTTATTCTCCAGCAGCTATACTTTATACAACTATTGATTTTAGAAGTGGGGAAATTCAAGTTCCTGAACACTGCCTTCTCATAGATACTCATTAACAATGAATTATACTTGGCCAGGCGAGGTAGCTCATGCCTATAATCCCAGCACTTTGGGAGGCCGAGGCAGGTGGATCACAAGGTCAAGAGATCAAGACCATCCTGGCCAACATGGTGAAACCCCATCTCTACTAAAAAATACAAAAATTAGCTAGGTGTGGTGGCGCGTGCCTGTAATCCCAGCTGCTTGGGAGGCTGAGGCAGGAGCATTGCTTGAACCCAGGAGGCAGAGGTTGCAGGTTGCAGTGAGCCGAGCTCACGCCACTGCCCTCCAGCCTGGCATCTGGTGACAGAGCGAGACTCTGTCTCAAATAATAATAATAATGAATTACTTAATTGAGCTGAGAGTCAAAGAAATTTATCATTATCTGCTTGCCAGTTCTTCACTAATATCCTATTATAAATGTAATACAGATGAATTTGTAAAATCCACTTGTCTTCTTTTGATCAAAGCTGGCTTTAGATTTCTGATTCGTCTTTTCCTTGTTACTGTGTTCAGGAAACTGAGCTTTCTTTGTCTGTTATTGGTTTAAAATGGTAGTTCCAGAACTTATCCGCATTATTGTTTATTTGACTAGAGCCCATCCGTATATTGTCATATCCGTTGAATGGGGGATAAGGAAGGAGGGAAGTCCTTTGTGTAAAAGCATTCTCTTCAGCTGTTCCTCCCTAATGCTGTAAGTTTGGTGCCTGGCAGGAAATCATACAGACGTGTGTGATAACAAAGTGACATGAGGAAGAATTGCCTGTAAGCTTCCCTGGCTTGTCCAGGATGATTGGCTGGCAGCTGGTAGATAGGTTAAGGGAGATTTGATATCTAAATCCGAGGATTCACAAGTATACCTTAAGAGATGAGTGAGATGATGGAAAAAAACCTATTTTGAGAGAAGTTGGGCAAAGGCAGATGGTATGAAAGGGAATGGCCAGTAAATAGACTTCTTGTTTGACCCTGCTGGGTGACTCTTAAAGCCTTGCAATCTTTTAAAGGCAAGGACCTGTCAGAAGAATCAAGAACTTCAAAGAAAAACGTTCTTTATGAATGCAAGGGATTTTCACATATCAAAACACTTCTCTGGTTTTTCTTATAATTTGAATTTCTTCATGGAGTAAGTTTACCATTACACTAAAAAATAAGCTAGACAAATAACCCCCATGGTATCTATCTTCTCTTTATTCTTATTAGCTCAGATCAGACCACCCTTGTTTCTTGCCTGGAATACCAAATTAACATCTCCCTTTTTTAAGTTTCACCCCTCTTCCAATCCATTCTTCATATTGTAGTTGGAGGAATCTTTCTAGAAATGCAAACTCTGGCTCTCTGGCTCTCTGTTCATTCTGGCCTCAGAATGAAGTCCAGATTCCTTAGCAAGCCACAGAAAACCCTTCTAAATCTGTGCCCTGCTTACCTCTCCCCATCTGTACTGAAGCCCTCTCTCCACTGTTTCACCATACAATAGGATTGAAATTGTTCTCTGTCTCTGACCAGATCTTGACACATGCTGCTCCCTCTGCATGAAACATCCTTTCAGGCAGTCTTGAACTCCTGACCTCCTGATCCACCCACCTCGGCCTCCCAAAGTGCTGGGATTACAGGTGTGAACCGCTGTGCTGAGCCGCATGTGTCTTTATAGTAGAATGATTTATAATCCTTTGAGTGTATACCCAGTAATGGGATTCCCTGGCTTTTATAAAAGTTCATCACTGTATTCCAGTGCCTTGAGTGGGACCTGCTACATAATAGGTGCTCAATAAATACCTGTTGAATGAAATCTATGATGTATTCTTGAAAAGTTTTCAAACCAAACAATTTCAGAATCAACTAGAGTACCTTTAAAAAAAATGACCAAATTCAGGTCCTTAGAATAGGTTTTTTTGTATGGTTTTTTTTTTTTTTGAGACGGAGTTTCGCTCTTCTTATCCAGACTAGAGTACAATGGTGTGATCTTGGCTGACTGCATCCTCCGCCTTCCGCGTCCAAGCGATTTTCCTGCCACAGCCTCCCAGGTAGCTGGGATTGCAGGCCTGTGCCACCATGCCCAGTTAATTTTTGCATGTATTACACCTTTGAGTTAAAATCTGTATCTGGTTGATTAAATTATAATTTGGTCTGTTGTAGCTTTCTGCTGTTACCAACAGGAAAATGTGGGTCCTGTGAACTATGTGGAATTAACTGAGTGATGAGAATTCACAGTTTAGGTAGCTTTAGCCTAACTAATTCATATAAACCTACAGATGATCAGCTCTGTCATCTAGTAGGAAGAGGAGCTTATATAGAACCTAGGAGAGGCTACTGTGCCTAAACAAGAGGTTTCCCAAGTCTTTTGTAGTCAGCTTGCCCAGAAGGTAGATGTATAGCAGTATCCCATACAACACACCCAACTTCTCAGAAAAGGGAAGTTTAAGACAGAATACCAGATAAAACTTTGCAAGCAAGTTGAAAGTTCTTTTTCAAGTGGAATAAGTTCCCCCAGCATGAAGCCTGATTGAAGGCTGCAAACAGGAACAAATAAGGCAGACTTTCCTGTGGTTTGTATGACAAATGTGGGCTTTCTCACCTGCCAGAAGAGCTGCCCTACTCCCCACCCCAGAACCACTTTGGTCCTTTATAAAAATTGAAAACACAGAATAATATCATTTAAAAATTTTTTCAAAAAGAGAAAATATTACCCACAATGTTAAGATCGTTACTAAGAGCGATTTCGATTCCTGCCATGTTGCCTTCCCATTCTTCACATGCACCAGAGAAAAGGTTTTGTAATATCTTTCATACTTTATTATCTTCCAAAGTGTGCTTGAGTCTTCAGCATCCCTATTACCATTTTCAGATTACATTCATTAAGCACTGTGTACATAGCATTACACCAGGCACTATATAAAGCAGTGTGAATGGCAATTTCCCTTGATTGTGTTACATGCAAGAGCAAACAATATAGGCCTAGAATTATTTATTTAACTAAATGGAAAGTTAAAAATATATCAAAGCAAGGCAGTAGAACAGGTGAACCACTGTATTATCTTTGCTTTTACGTGCGTTTTCTGTACATGATAAGCTTTTTTATTTGGAATTGGAAGATGAAGGGAGGATTGGGGCAATTTGTATCTCACTCAATTTTTATACAGTATATTATATCATATCTCATCTCCCACAGGGATGGGATACCTTGCATAGAGCGAAGTAGTGCTACTGACAGAGAACCTCAGTTACTTAAGTGGAGACGTAGGGGCAACTTAAGTTCTACTTATCTGAGTAATAGACATTGCCAATGGCAAAACGTTTTGGGCAGAGGGGTAGCTCATAAATGAGGAACTTAATCTAAGAAACTATTAGTTCTTCAGCCCTGCGGCTTCTAACTGTTGGTTTCTTCACAGTTCACTTTCTCTCAGGCTCCACCCCTTTCTCACTGCAGAGAAGAACTTGTTGACAGCAGCTCTGCTTTCTCAAGTCTTGCACAAAGGCAGATGTCTGAAAATTTAGCTTACGCAAAACATCTGTGTGCTTGACTCTGTTCTCACGGTGTGTTTTTCTGTACTGCCCCTCCCCATTTTTTGGTCTTTTTTAAAAACTGAAAATACAGTATAACAACATCATTTAAGAAAATTTCAAAAAGAAAAAAATTACCTACAATATTACTATCCTTATTGAGAGCTATTTTCATTCCTGCCATGTTATCTTCCCATACATAGCTTTTTGCCTAGTTATGTCCTTTGTCTTAAGCAGAAGTTCAGATACTTTGTCATATAGCCACTTCCCTGTTTTTTTCCTGGCATTATCTTTTGGTTTTTGGTCTTGAGTTACAGAAAGGGCATTGCAGCTTATCAGTCTCTGTCAATGAGTCCTTATTTTTATTTTCCTTTCTGACTTTTGGAACCTAAGTACTCTCATATTTAGAGTGTGGCTGAGATCCAACTTTTTAAAAGTAACATATGTGTATAGGATTTCTTAATATGTAAAAACTGCTGTTGTAAATAACTTATTTATTTATTTACTTACTTACTTATTTATTTTGAGACAGAGTCTCGTTCTGTCACCCAGGCTGGGGTGCACCATCTCAGCTCAGTCTTGGCTCACTGCAACCTCTGCCTCCTGGGTTCAAGCAGTTCTCTGCCTGAGCCTCCTGAGTAGCTGGGATTATAGGAGCCCACCACCATGCCCAGCTAATTTGGGGGGTTTTGTTTGTTTGTTTGTTTGTCTGAGATGGAGTCTCTCTCTGTCACCAGGCTGCAGTACTGGAATTCGGTGGCGCAATCTCAGCTCACTGCAACCTCCAATTCCCTGGTTCAAGCTATTCTGCTGCCTCAGCCTCCCGAGTGTACTGGGATTACAGGCACGTGTCACTATGCCCAGCTAATTTTTGTATTTTTAGTAGAGATGGGCTTTCACCATGTTAGCCAGGATGGTCTCAATCTCCTGACCTCATGATCCGACTGCCTTGGCCAGCCAAAGTACTGGGATTACAGGCATGAGCCACTGCGCCCAGCCTTACAAATTACATTGACTTTCAAGAAACATTACCATGCCCACTCAAGGACAGCCTCATTTAGAAAAAACATGTCTATACTTTTCTGCCCTTTGTTGAGTTGAAAGCCTCATTTCTCTCAATACCTGACTAATCTTGTTAGTAACAGTGTTTCACTTGTAACTGGTTGTCTCTCTTTTCAGAGCTTACCTTTTGTCTTCTTAAGGGTGAATAAGGACACATCCTTGTCTCCTCATTATTTTCCTTTTCTTGTTTGACAAAAAGAACAAAATGGCCCATGTTTCCTTATTTTGGTAGGAAGTTTGCTATTGAATATCTTCAGCCATCTTCCTTTCAGAAACCATAATCCCCTATATTTAGACATTTGAAGGGTGGACCTGTGGTGGTTAGGGTCCCCTGATGACTTAGGAAGTCTGCAGGACTTACATACAGCTTTGCTAGCTGTCTTACTCTGTGAGAAAACAAAAGACTCAGAATTGTAGCTTTCCTTCCAATCATTGCAGAGAAATTTTGCCTTTAGTAGTAAAACTGGTGGTTAAAAGTGTTTCCTTTTTCCCTTGTTTTCCTGGGTCCTAAGTTGCCATTGGGGTAAGTTATGGGACCTAGCTCAACCAAGACCTGGAAGCAATCCAGGAAGCAAGTATGGGATTGTACTGCAATGTCTGTTCCTACACTGGAGCAAATATATAATGAATCTTAACTTCTTTCCTCAGATACATTTAAAACACATATGAAAGTTAAATTTACTCTTGGATCATTTTGGTTAAGATAGTTTTCTCTTTTTCTAAAACCTAACTAAAATGTTTGGAATTACCATTATTTCACATTGCACGTAGAATACTGCAAAATACTACTGTGTGATCTCTTTATCCCCAGCTCTCCAAGAGCTGTGAATCATTGTGTCTTCATATTTACTTTAAAATGTGCATTTAGTGAATTTGAACTGTTAAACACTGGATTGGACATCAAGAAAGCTCAATAAATTAAATTTGCAAGAAACCGGTAGAGTGAATTTTTCATCTGTAACGGTGGTACAATTCTGTAGTGATTCAGTAAGGGGAAAAAAGTAGTAGGAAGCAGGGAACATTGGATTGGTGAAAAATTGTGAGGTAATTAAGGAACAGTGACTTCTACTTGCTTTCTCTTTTCTCTTTCCCTTGACAGCTCCTTACATTGTCCTTTGGACTTTGCGTTTTGCTATTTTTTTCTCCTCCTCCTATTCCTCTCCCTCCTGATCCTCCTCCTTCATCATCATTAATGTTGTTATTGTTATTATTTACAAAAGTTAACTGCTTTGGCAAGTGTCAGAACCTAAGCACTAGCAGCAGTGCCCTTCCTAGATTTCATTTGTGCATTAGTGGATGGCCCAAGGGATCTATAATATGGATTTAAACAGTTACAAAAAGAAGAATTTGCCCAGGGACTTTAAAAAGTCAGGCAGTCCAGTGATGGTAAAGAAAACCAGGCAGTAGATTTAAAAGAGATTCAACATACTTTGTCATGCCTTTCTCTATGCCCTTTAGTTTGATATTTGGGAACTAGTAACTTTGAGGAACTTTTAAGAGATCCTACTAGCAACGTATTTTTTGTGTTTAGCCTAGTAAGGTAGAAAACAACTATGGAAAAGATGGTTTGGTAAGGAAAATTGATAAACTGGTGTTTCGCAGTTCGAGTTCACTTTTTGTGGCCAGTGAATTTTGAGAATTACTTGTAAGGCTGCAATAAAGTAGCACTGAACTGACTCAATTGTTTAAATAACAACAACTACAACAACAAAAACTCCATGGTGTTCTAGTATTTGAGAATTCACTTTTAGAACCTTATTGGCACATGGGTAGATAAGCTACAATGCAACTGCATCGTATGCTGTAGAAGCCAGGGAGTGCTGTTTTAAACAAAAACAACAAAACTTGAAAATAAGCCTATAGGCCAGGCTTGGTGGCTTCCCAGCACTTTGAGAGGCGGGCGAATCACCCGAGGTCAGGAGTTTGAGACCAGCCTGGCTAAAGTGGTGAAACCCTGTCTCTATTTAAAAATTACAAAAATTAACTGGGTGCGGTGGCAGGCACCTGTAATCCCAGCTACTTGGGAGGCCAGGGCAGGAGAATTACTTGAACCCAGGAGGCGGAGGTTGCAGTGAGCCGAGACTGCACCATTGCACTCCAGCCTGGGTAAAAAAAGCAAAACTCTGTCTCAAAAAAAAAAAAGAAAAGAAAATAGAGCTACATTTTGACCCCTGCTCTGTCATTTACTAATTGTGTAATTGGTAAGCTCAAGCAAGTTCCTCTCAAAACCTTTGTTTTCTTACCTGTGAAATAGGAAGAAGGACTTCTGTTCATGGAGTTATTGTAGATAGTGGTTGTAAAGTACTAGGCATCATGCCTAACACAAGGTGGATACTCAATAAATGATAGTTACAAAGTCCTCTTTTTTTTTTTTTTAAAGACAGAGTCTTGCTCTGTTGGTTAGACTAGAGTGGCACGATCTTGGCTCACTGCAACCTCTTGCCCCTCGGGTTAAAGTGATTCTCCTGCCTCAGCCTCCCTAGTAGTTGGGATTACAGGCCTGTGCCACCACACCTGGTAGGGATGGGGTTTCAACATGTTGGCCAGGCTGGTCTCAAACTCCTGACCTCAGGTGATCCGCCTGCCTCAGCCTCCCAAAGTGCTGGGATTACAGGCATGAACCACTATGCCCAGCCCAAACTCCTCTTTAAGTGTTTTTTTGTTTTTGTTTTTGTTTTTTGAGACGGAGTCTCACTCTGGTGCCCAGGCTAGAGTGCAGTGGTGTGATCTCGGCTCACTGCAACCCCTGCCTCCCTGGTTCAAGCAATTCTCCTGCTTCAGCCTTCTGAGTAGCTGGGATTACAGGCGCGTGCCACCACTCCCGGCTGATTTTTGTTTTTTAGTAGAAATGGGGTTTAACTATGTTGGTCAGCCTGGTCTTGAATTCCTGACCTCGTGATCCTCCCGCCTCAGCCTCCCAAAGTGCTAGGATTACAGGCGTGAGCCACCATGTCCGGCCTCTTTAAGTTTATTTCACAGTGCTCCAAGCCAGCACCTAACTGCTACTACCACCATCACACAACTCCCAAGAGAACATTTTGATGGACATGCCATTGTAACAGATTCTAAGTTTTTACAAATGGAAGTTTGTGAAGTAATGATAAAATTCTTGCCATTATAAACAATATCTGTCCAGTAGGCAGTTGATTGTATAGGTCTGGGGCTCTGATGATAGATCTGATCTTTTAGAGAGCCAGTGGTTGTGGCAGCCAGCCTCCAGGGTGGTAAATAGTGGTTGTTGCCTCCCAATATTGCTATCTTTGTATTAGTCCCCTTATACACGAAATAGGGCTGAGCTATATTACCAGTATGATGTTGCAGAAATTATGGTGTGTGTCCTCCAAAATTAAATCACAAAAGTATTGTTCTGCTACCTTGTTCTCCCTGGGATCACTCATTCTGGGGAAAGCCAGCTGCCCTGTCATAAGGGCACTCAGGCAGCCCAGAGGAGAAATTTACGTGGCAAAGAACTGAGGTCTCCTATCAGCAGCCATGTAAATGAGCCACCTTGGAAACAGATCCTCCAGTCCCAGTCTAGGCTTCAGATGACTGTAGCTGCATAAGAGACCCTAAGCCAGAACCAGCCAGCTAAGCTGTTCCTAAATTCCTGATTCTCAAAAACTGTGTGAGATAATAAATATCTTTTTGTTGTCTTCAGCTTTTAAGTTTTAGGATAATTTGCTATGCATCACTAGATAACTAATCAGGAGTCATCAGCATATAGAATGATGATAGCCATAGTATGGATGAAGACATTCAGAAGAGTAATATAGAACAAGGAGAGGAGTGGTGATGAAATCATGGAAGACATCATATTAAAGAAGTTGGCAAAAGCATTGTAGCCCACAAATGAGAATGTGAAGGAATAATCAGAAACACAGAAAGAATGACAAGAAAATTTCAACAAGATGGATGGTTGTTAACAATATCAAATGATCAAGCATTTAATAAGGACTGAGAAAATGTTCATTGGATTTTACAAGCAAAAGAAAATCCCAATTACAGTGTATTGAAAAGTGAATTACAGACAAGGAAGTAGAAACGTTGAAATCCTACATCACTTGCCTTTCTCTACTTCTTTTCATTTTCTGCCACTCATTGTTGGCCCACTACATTGTTGGCCCAGCTAGCCAGTCACATTTCTGCCTCAGGGCCTTTGCATCTGCTGCTCCCACTACCTTTTTTCAGATGAGATCTTGCTATGTTGCCCAGGCTGGTTTTAAACTCCTGGGCCCAAATGATCCTTCCACCTCATTCTCCAGAGTAGCTGGGATTACAGGTGCATACCACCATGCCCAGCTCCTGCCACTGCCTTTAATGTTCTTTTTCCAAACAGCTGCATGGCTCCCTCCCTGATTCCTACAGATCTCTTGTTGAAATGTTACCTTAGTGAAGAGATTTTTTTTCTGCCATGTCTTATAACACAAGCAAGTATACACAACAGCACTCGCTGTTGCTCTTTCTTTACTTCATTTTTCTCCATAGCACTTACCACCAGCTCATGCCTAAAGTGGCAGCCACTGCTCATCTCTGTCCAGTTGTTGCTAGATGGACATATGTGTTCAAATTTTATGATTTTTCAAAAGAAGCTGGATTTTTAAGTACAATTAATTGTCAGTGGGCCGAGCGCAGTGGCTCACACCTATAATCTCAGTATTTTGGGAGACAAGGCAGGAGGATACTTGAGTCCAGAAGTTCTAGACCAGCTTGGACAACATAGTAAGACCTCATCTCTGCAAAATATTAAAAAATTAGCCAGGCATGGTAGCACACACCTAGTCCCAGCTGCTCAGGATGCTGAAGTGGCAGGGTCACTTGAGCCTTGAGATTGAGGCTGCAGTGAGCCATGAACACACCATTGTCCTCTAGCCTGGGTGAACAGAGAGACCCTACCTGAAAAAAATATTGTTAATAAATTTATGTTTCAAAGCACTGTGAAGGTTAAACAGACTCTTTGGTTTTTTTGTTTGTTCGTTTTTGAGACAGAGTCTCTCTCTACCACCAGGCTAGAGTGCAATGGCGCCGTCTCTACTCACTGCAACCTCTGACTCCCTGGTTCAGGCAATTCTCCTGCCTCAGCCTCCTGAGTAGCTGGGATTACAGGCACACACCACCACGCCCAGCTACTTTTTGTATTTTTAGTAGAGACAGGGTTTCACCATGTTGGCCAGGATAGTCCTGAACCCCTGACATCGTGATTTGCCTGCCTTGGCCTCCCAAAGTGGTGGGATTATAAGTGTGAGCCACCACACCCAGCCAACAGACTGTTTTAAGGGCAGTGGATAGGGTAAGGTTACTGACAAAAGATACGGAACTAGAATGGTCAGAGAGATACCACATGTAGTTAGTGTTTTAGAAACTAGGAGGAGAGCAGGGTCATGGTAGTCTCAAAAAGGAGAAAGTGATTTGCTGGTACACATCAGGTATTAAATGAAGAGCAGAAATTGATGCTAAGCTGAGTTTGTCCTTGGGATCTATCACTTGGGAAATTATTGGCAAACTTAGAGTGGGGAAGGAGTTTCAGAGGAATGGTGAGACAGAAGCAAGATGGCAGTGGGTAGAAAAAATGACTGGCAAGAAAAGAAAATGGTGACAGCAAGTATAGACTTTCTCCTTAATAAAGAGAACTTAGAAGAGAACACAGGGTCAAGTTAAGATTTAGGGGTATGGAGGTTGTTTTTCTTTTCTTTAAGGAAAACAGAGAAGACTTGAGCATGTTTCCAAGCTGAGGAGAAGTAGTCACTAGAGAGAGAGAACTAGGAGATGAGGGAATGGGACCAAGGACACAGGTGACAGCTGGATACATCATTCTCTCAGATTGGAGAAAGGAGATAAGTCTGCAGGTGAGAGAAAGTAATTGAGAAAAATCACACTAGCTAACCTCCATTTTCTTTGTGGTATAGAAGGCCAAGTTAACAGTGGAAAGGAATAGGAGAGGGAGCTGTCCAGAGCTGTTAAGTACCTGGCTGAGTCAAGTCAGTGTTGTTGCTGTCATCTCAGATATCCTTGCACTGAGCCTGTGAATGTGCTGTGGCATCCAGAGGCATGGTTTCTTACCTCCTTAAGTGTTCAGCTGCCTTTCTTTCATTTATTCCATGTATAATTACTAAACATTTAGTGTCAGGTACTGTGCTAAACATTAGAGAGATAGCATCAGACAAGAGTTAAAGCTCTCCAGGAGCTTACTGCTTAAACAGATAATAGTAACATCAAATAACCATATCATTTTAAGCAGTAGTGTTATGAAGGGAAATCAGGAGCAAAAACAGACTGTAGGGAAACCAGTTAAGAAATAGGACATGGGGTTGGATCCAAGATGACCGATTAGGAGCAGCTCAGGATTGCAGCTCCCAGTGAAAGCGCAGAGGCTGCTGCAGGTGATCCCCAGGCAAGCAGGGCCTGGAGTAGACCTCAGCAGTCCTATAGCAGAGAGGCCAGACTGTTAGAAGGAAAACTAAGAAACAGAAGGAAATAACTTCATCATCAACAAACTGGACATGCACTCAGAAACCCAATCTGAAAGTCAGCAACTACAAAGACGACAGGTGGATAAATCCACAAAGATGGGAAGAAACCAGCACCAAAAGGATGAAAACACCCGAAACCAGAACGCCTCTCCTCCTACAAGGGATCACAACTCCTCACCAGCAAGGGAACAAGGCTGGATGGAGAATGAGTGTGATAAATTGACAGAATCAGGCTTCAGAAGGTGGGTAATAAGAAATTTCTGTGAGCTAAAAGAACATGTTCTAACCCAATACAAAGAAACTAAGAACCTTGGTCCAGGCACAGTGGCTCATGTCTGTAATCCCAGCACTTCGGGAGGCCGAGGCGGGTGGATCACCAGGTCAAGAGATCAAGACCATCTTGGTCAACATGGTGAAACCCCATCTCTACTAAAAATACAAAAAATTAGCTGGGCATGGTGGCACGTGCCTATAATCCCAGCTACTCAGGAGGCTGAGGCAGGAGAATTGCCCGATCCCAGGAGGCGGAGGTTGCAGTAAGCCAAGATCGCGCCATTGCATGCCAGACTGGGTAACAAGAGCAAAACTCCATCTCAAAAATAAAAAAAATAAAAGAACCTTGAAAAAAGATTTGATGAAATGCTAACGAGAATAGACAACTTAGAGAGGAATATAAGTGAATTGATGGAGGTGAAAAACACAACACGAGAACTTCGCGAAGCATGCACAAGTTTCAACAGCCGAATTGACCAAGCAGAAGAAAGGATGTCAGAGGTCGAAGATCAACTCGAAATAAAATGAGAAGGCAAGATTAGAGGAAAAAGGGTAAAAAGGAATGAACAAAGTCTCCAAGAAATATGGGACTATGTGAAAAGACCTAATCTATGTTTGATAGGTGTACCTGAATGTGACGGAGAGAATGAATCCAAGCTGGAAAATACTCTTCAGGATATCATCCAGGAAAGCTTCCCCAACCTAGCAAGGCAGGCCAATATTCAAGTCCAGGAAATACAGAGAACCCCACAAAGATATTCCTCAAGAAGAGCAACCCCAAGGCACATAATCATCAGATTCACAAGGGTTGAAATGAAGGAGAAAATGCTAAGGGCAGCCAGAGAGAAAGGTTGGGTTACCCACAAAAGGAAGCCCATCAGACTCACAGCAGATCTCTCGGCAGAAACCCTACAAGCCAGAAGAGAGTGGGGGCTGATATTCAACATCCTTAAAGAAAAGAACTTTCAACCCAGAATTTCATATCCAGCCAAACTATGCTTCTTAAGTGAAGGAAAAATAAAATCCTTTGCAAACAAGCAAGTACTCAGAGATTTCATCACCATCAGTCCTGCTTTACAAGAGCTCCTGAAAGAGGTACTAAACATCGAAAGGAACAACCAGTACCAGCCACTCCAAAAAACATACCAAATGGTAAAGAGCAACTATGCAGTGAAGAAACTGCATCAACTAATGGGCAAAACAGCCAGCTAGCATCAACATGGCAGTATCAAATTCACACATAACAATATTAACCCTAAATGTAAATGGGCTAAATGCCCCAATCAAAAGACACAGACTGGCAAATTGGATAAAAAGCCAAACCCATTGGTGTGCTATATCCAGGAAACCCATCTCGCATGCAAGGATACATAAAGGCTCAAAATAAAGAGATGGAGGCAGCTTTACCAAGCAAATGGAGAGCAAAAAAAGCAGGAATTGCAATTCTCATCTCTGATAAAATAGACTTTAAACCAACAAAGATCAAAAGAGACAAAGAAGGACATTACATAATGGTAAAAAGATCAATGCAACAAGAAGAGCTAACAATCCTAAATATATATGCACCCAATACAGGAGCACCCAGATAAATAAAGCAAGTTCTTAATGACTTACAAAGAGACTTAGACATCAACACCCCATTGTCAATATTAGACAGATCAATGAGACAGAACATTAACAAGGATATCCAGGACTTGAACTCAGACCTGGACCAAGCAAACCTAATAGCCATTTACAGAACTCTCCACCCCAAATCCACAGAATATATATTCTTCTCAGCACCACATAGCACCTACTCTAAAATTGACCACATAATTGGAAGTAAATCACTCCTCAGCAAATGCAACAGAACGGAAATTGTAACAAACAGCCTCTCAGACCATAGTGCAATCAAGTTAGAACTCAGAATTCAGAAACTAACTCAGAACCGCACAGCTTCATGGAAACTGAACAACTGGCTCTTGAATGTTGACTGGATAAGCAATGAAAGGAAGGCCGAAATAAAGATGTTCTTCGAAACCAATGAGAACGAAGACACAACATGCCAGAATCTCTGGGACACATTTAAAGCAGTCTCTAGAGCAAAATATATAGCAATAAATGCCCACATGAGAAGCAAGAAGAGATGTAGTATTGACACCCTGCCATCAAAACTGAAAGAGCTAGAGGAGCAAGATCAAAAAAACTCAAAACCTAGCAGAAGACAAGAAATAACTAAGATCAGAGCAGAACTGAAGGAGATAGAGACACAAAAAACCCTTAAAAAAATCGATAAATCCAGGAGCTGGTTTTTCAAAAAGATCAACAAAATAGACCACTAGCCAGATTAATAAAAAAGAAAAGAGAATAATCAAATAGATGCAATAAAAAAATGATAAAGGGGATATCACCACAGATTCCACAGAAATTCAAACAATCATCAGAGATTATTACAAACAACTCTATGCACATAAACTAGTAAACCTGGAAGAAATGAATAAATCCCTGGACACTTGCATCCTCTCAAGCCTAAACCTTCCTGGTCTGAAGTTGAGGCAGCAATTAAGAGCCTACCACCCAAAAAAAGCCCAGGTCCAGATGGGTTCACAGCCGAATTCTACCAGACATACAAAGAGGAGCTGGTACCATTCCTTCTGAAACTATTCCAAACAATCCAAAAAGAGGGAATCCTTTCCAAATCATTTTATGAGACCAACGTCATCCTGATACCAAAACCCGGCAGAGACTCAGCAAGAAAAGAAAACTTCAGGCCAATATCCATGATGTACATAGATGCAAAAATCTTCAATAAAATACTGGCAAGCCGGTTGCAACAGCACATCAAAAAGCTTATCCATCATGATCAAGTAGGATTCATCCCAGGGATGCAAGGCTGGTTCAACATACGCAAATCTATAAATGTAATTTACCACATAAACAGATCCAAAGACAAAAACCACATGATTATCTCAATTGATGCAGAGAAGGCCTTTGACAAAATTCAACAGCCCTTTATGCTAAAAACCCTCAATAAACTAGGTATTGACGGAATGTATCTCAAAATAATAAAAGCTATTTATGACAAACCAACAGCCAATATCGTACTGAATGGGCCAAAACTGGAAGCATTCTCTTTGAAATCTGGCACTAAACAAGGATGCCCTCTCTCACCACTTCTATTCAGTATAGTACTGGAAGTTCTAGCCAGAGCAGTCAGGCAAGAAAAAGAAATAAAGGGTATTCAAATAGGAAAGGAGGAAGTCAAATTGTCTCTATTTGCAGACGACATGATAGTATATCTAGAAGACCCCATTGTCTCAGCCCAAAATCTCCTGAAACTGGTAAGCAATTGATAAGCAAAGTCTCAGGATACAAAATCAATGTGCAAAAATCACAAGCATTCCTATACACCAATAATAGACTGAAAGAGAGCCAAATCAAGAATGAACTGCCATTCACAATTGCTACAAAGAGAATGAAATACCTAGGAATACAACTAACAAGGGACGTAAAGGACCTCTTCAAGGAGAACTACAAGCCACTGTTCAATGAAATAAGAGAGGACACAAACAGATGGAGAAACATTCCATGTTCATGGTTAGGAAGAATCAATATCATGAAAATGGACATACTGCCCAAAGTAATTTACAGATTCAACGCTATCCCCATCAAGCTACCAATGACCTTCTTTACAGAACTGGAAAAAAAAATCTTAAACTTCATCTGGAACCAAAAGACAGCCCGCATAGCCAAGTCAATTCTAAGCAAAAAGAACAAAGCGGGAGGCATCATGCTACCGGTCTTCAAACTATACTACAGGGCCGGGCGCGATGGCTCAAGCCTGTAATCCCAGCACTTTGGGAGGCCAAGGCAGGTGGATCACGAGGTCAAGAGATCAAGACCATCCTGGTCAACATGGTGAAACCCCATCTCTACTAAAAATACAAAAAATTAGCTGGGCATGGTGGCACATGCCTGTAATCCTAGCTACTCGGGAGGCTGACGCAGGAGAATTGCCTGAGCCCAGGAGGCGGAGGTTGCGGTGAGCCAAGATCGCATCATTGCACTCCAGCCTGGGTAATAAGAGTGAAACTCTGTCTCAAAAAAAAAAAAAAACTATACTACAGGGCTACAGTAATCAAAACAGCATGGTACTGGTACCAAAACAGAGATATAGACCAATGGAACAGAACAGAGGCCTCAGAGGCAACGCAACATATCTACAACCATCCGATCTTTGACAAACCTGACAAAAACAAGCAATGGGGAAAGGATTCCCTGTTTAATAAATGGTGTTGGGAAAACTGGCTAGCCATGTGCAGAAAGCAGAAACTAGACCTGTTCCTGACACCTTACACTAAAATTAACTCCAGATAGATTAAATACTTAAACATAAGACCTAACACCATGAAAACTTTAGAAGAAAATCTAGGCAAAACCATTCAGGACATAGGCATAGGCAAGGACTTCATGACCAAAACACCAAAAGCATTGGCAATAAAAGCCAAAATAGAGAAATGGAGCCTAATCAAACTCCACAGCTTCTGCACGGCAAAAGAAACAAACAGTCATTAGAGTGAATCGGCAACCAACAGAATGGGAAAACATTTTTGCAGTCTACCCATCTGACAAAAGGCTGATATCCAGAATTTACAAAGAACTAAAACAGATTTACAAGAACAAAACAAACAAGCCCATTCAAAAGTGAGCAAAGGATATGAACAGACACTTTACCAAAGAAGACATACATGAGGCCAACAAACATATGAAAAAATGCTCATCATCACTGGTCATTAGAGAAATGCAAATCAAAACTACATTGAGATACCATCTCACGCTAGTTAGAATGGTGATCATTAAAAAATCTGGAGACAACAGATGCTGGAGAGGATGTGGAGAAATAGGAACACTTTTACACTGTTGGTGGGAGTATAAATTAGTTCAACCATTGTGGAAGACAGTGTGGCAATTCCTCAGGGACCTAGAAATAGAAATTCCATTTGACCCAGCAATCCCATTACTATATATCCAAAGGATTATAAATCGTTCTACTATAAGGACATATGCACACGAATGTTCATTGCAGCACAATTTACAATAACAGAGACCTGGAACCAACCCAAATGCCCATCGATGATAGACTGGACAGGGAAAATGTGGCACATATACACCATGGAATATTATGCAGCCATCAAAAACGATGAGTTCGTGTCCTTTTTAGGGACATAGATGAACCTGGAGACCATCATTCTCAGCAAACTGACACAAGAACAGAAAATGAAATACCGCATGTTCTCACTCATAGGCGGGTGTTGAACAATGAGAACACATGGACACTGGGAGGGCAGCATCACACACTGGGGTCTGTTGGGGGGAAATAGGGGAGGGACAGTGGGGGGTGGGGAGTAAGGGAGAGATAGCATGGGGAGAAATGCCAGATATAGGTTAGGGGAGGAAGGCAGCAAATCACACTGGCATGTGTGTACCCATGCAACAATCTTGCATGTTCTTCACATGTATCCCAAAACCTAAAATGCAATTAAATAAAAAAAAGAAATAGGACATGGGACTAGGTTGGTTAGGGAGGAAAGAAAAGCCAAAAGGAGGTTGATAGCCTAGAAAAAGTTGAGGAATCAGGATGAGGAGTCTCCCTTGTCTTGAAGAGGGAGTGAACACACAGGAATTACAAGGAGAAGGAGTTGTAATCAGAAAGTAAGAGTTTAGTTTCTGAAATTAAGACCATTAAGAACACATGCCTTCCAGAGGGACCCTGTGAATTCAAAGTTTAAAAGGAGAAAAGGTCTTTAAAGACTAAGAGGATGAGAAATTTTGAGACAAAGTTGTTGGATTTTCATCTGTATGAACACTGAAATATCTTTTTTTCCCTTTTATTTATTTATTTATTTATTTGAGACGAAGTTTCACTCTTGTTGCCCAGGCTGGAGTGCAACGGCACGATCTCAGCTCACTGCAACCTCCGCCTCCCAGGTTGAAGCAATTCTCCTGCCTCAGCCTCCCAAGTAGCTGGGATTGCAAGCATGCACCACCATGCCCAGCTAGTTTTGTATTTTTAGTAGAGATGGTGTTTCTCCATGTTGGCCAGGTTGGTCTCGAACTCATGACCTCAGGTGATCCGCTTGCCTCAGCTTCCCAAAGTACTGGGATTATAGACGTGAGCCACCATGCCTGGCCACACTGCAATATTTTAAGATTATAGTAGGATTAGGAAAAGAAGAGAAGATTGGACAAAATAAGGAGTAAATAAAAGAGTGACAAGGATATCAGAAGGTAACAGCACCAAAGAACAGAAGATGACCTTAGCCTCAAAGATGCATTGCTGAGCGTGAAAGACAAATGGTCTGAAAGCAGGGTTTGACACTTTGACCAATGCTTGAAAGCCTAATTTGCATTTCTTCTGCAGGTGTGTTTTTAAATACCTGGGAAGTCATTTGTTGAATCATGCAAATGAAATTATTTTTCAAATGCTGAACAGTTTTTCTGAGTTAATCTCCTTTTATTTTGTTTTTTTCCTAACTATTGGGTGCCATGTCTTGGTTACTAAGAGACATGACCAACATGTCTATAGTAACCAAGACATCCAGCATTTTAAATACTGAGAAAGAACTTTTCAGGTCATTTACTTTTGGGGCCAGATAGCTTTTAAATTTTCCATTTTGAAAAAGTATTTAAATCTAGAGTTTAGGGCTACAGAACCGGGAAGCTTTGTCGATTCAGTCTGTAAGGGAACTGGATTCCTTTGAGCTGAGGCAGTTTCTCCTGTCTTTGGAGGAGGACCTTCCCAAAATCAAAACTTCCCACCACTGTCAGTCACCAGAAGGACTAGGGTCAGTTGTGTATTGGGAAGTTGCTTGAGACCAGTTCCTTTCCTGGGCACCTAGGTTTTCTCTTTTCTGTTTTTGTTTGGGGGTAAGGGAGGTGACGGTTATTTTTGGATGGTGGCTGGAGGCAAGACTGAGGCTGAGCTTTGCTAAGGTGGCTGGCTGCACAGAGGGAGACAAGAAGAGAGCAGTGGTGTCATGAGAAGATCTGGGTCTTAGCTCAAACTCAGAGGTGTTTTTTAGCAATGCTGCTTGGTGTTAGCCAAGAATGGTGGCTACCTGGAGGAATGAGATAGTGTGTGTTATTTTCAAAGGTATTTAGAAGTCAAAATTATTTTAGATCTGTGTTTGGTCTCAAGACATGGTGAATTAAGTCCACCTGCTTCCATTTGGAGCCCTGCCTTAGACTCCCTAAAGGCCCTAAAGGCTCTGATCTGTCATGATTTCGTAGTACTTTAAAACTCAAACCAAAAGCTAAAAACATTAAATCCCTGAAAGGAGGTCAAGTGAGTGTGTGGCCAGACAGCACCTAAAAAGAAAAGTCTTTTGGTCTTAGAAAAGACTGAAGGGGAACCAAGGAGGGGGTAGGCATCCACTTCCTTTCCCATGTAAGCTTTTTGCCTTCCTTTCATGGTCTTCCTAACTTTTCATTTCTACACCTAGTTTTTGATATTATTAAAGCACATTTAAAATCCAAGAAATTTTACTAAAGGAAAAAGAAGTAATCTTAAGAGACAGCATGAAAGTATTTGCCTCACTGGAATAGTTTGCATTTTTCCCCACTAGACCTGAACTTTGTCTTCAGGATTCTCTGAAAAATAGAACAAATGGCCGGACACAGTGGCTTACGCCTGTAATCCAGGCACTTTGGGAGGCTGAGGTGGGTGGATCACCTGATGTCAGGAGTTCGAGCCCAGCCTGGCCAACATGGTGAAATCCTATCTTTACTAAAAATACAAAAAAATTAGCTAGGCATGGTGGTGGGCACCTGTAATTCCAGCTACTTGGAAGGCTGAGGCAGGAGAATCTTTTGAACCCAGGAGGCAGAGGTTGCAGTGAGCTGAGACCGCACCATTGCACTCCAGGCTGTGCAGCAGCACAGGACTCCATCTCAAAAAAAAAAAAAAGAAAGAAAGAAAAAGAAAAATAGAACAGACATCACACCAAGCTTTGCAGTGAAATCCTACCTTTGTTCTCTTCAGATGAACTGACCAGCAGTGTTTTTAACTGCTAGTTGTTTCATACTGTTATTTAGCAATATGTCCTGTTGTAGTAACATCTAACACGGAATAAAGGGTTAAAGTGCTGCCCAGAGTATCAGATGACATGGGGGCTTAAGCCTGGCCCTGCTGCTAACTAGCTATGTGATTTTAGGGTAAATCAGTAAATTCTCTGGGCTTCAGTTGATATATCAGATTCTCTCTTGCAAGCTAGGAAATGATTTTTTTTTTTTGAGATAAAGTCTCACTCTTGCCCAGGCTGGAGTGCAGTGACACGATCTCCACTCACTGCAACATCTGCCTCCCGGGTTCAAGCGATTCTCCTGCCTCAGCCTCCTGAGTAACTGGGACTACAGCCACCCACCACCACACCCAGCTAATTTTTTTATTTTTAGTAGAGATGGGGTTTCACCATGTTGGCCAGGCGGGTCTCAAACTCCTGACCTCAAGTAATCCACCCACCTATGCCTCCCAAAGTGCTGGAATTACAGGCATGAGCCACCGCACCCAGCCAGAAATGAATTTTAACTGTCATAAGTAAAATATTTATCAGAAAGCTGTCAGACATCCTAATGGATGGGAGGCTAGAGGACCAAACTTAGAGAACAGATGTATGAAAGGAAAATAAATCTCAAAATCATCCCCCAAATCATCACCAAGCCAAAGGGAAAAGTCAAGCTGGGAGGTGCTTAGGGCAAACCTGACTCCTATTCTATTCCTAAAAAAGATAGCTACCAAGATTTTTAAAAGCTACATAGCTCCCTCACAAGGAATTTCCTTGTGGACAAACGAGAGACAAAACTCAAAGATATCCCTCCTCTGCTCAGTGGCATAAATGCATACCTGATTGCCTTCTTTGGAAAGGTGAATCAGAAACTCAAAAGAATGCAACCATTTGTCTTTTATCTACCTGTGACCTGGAAGTCCCCTCCCTGCTTCAAGTTGTCTTGCCTTTCCTGACAGAACCAGTGTACATTTTTCATATGTTGATTGATGTCTCATGTCTCCATAAAATGTATAAAACCAAGCTGTGCCCCTACCACATTGGGCACATGTCGTCAGGACCCCTGAGGCTGTGTCACGGGGCATTTTTAACTTTGGCAAAATAAACTTCCTAAATATACTGAGACCTGTCTCAGATATTTGGGGTTCACAGGAAAGAGCTGGGGTCATTCAGGAAAGACCAGGGAGCAGGAGCAGACTGGCCCATACCTCAGCACTCTCCCCGTGTATCCAAAGCAGTAGGAATAATGGGATATGGTCCCAGGGGAGTTTCCACAGGAGATTTGGAGTCCAAGGGGAGAGTTTCCAACTGTCCAGATGCAAGCCACATTCCAGCTTCCTACAAACCCCCTTACAGTTCCAGAGTGGGAGGCCACCGAAACCATATTTGAATGGATTCCCCAAAAGGAGAGTAGGATGATGGTGAAAAAGAGAAATCTATTGCTGAACAGCCAAAAACAGCAAATGTCAAAGCAGATGTGCCCATCTGTAAAAACTGGAAAGTTGAATTGTATGACCAGTGGTAAAATTATTGATTTTAAATTATGTTTCTATCAGACATTTCTAAGATGCACAAGGTTAGGGAAAAAATAGAATAACAAGATCTTATCAGTAAGTGAAACATTCAAAATGAACAGAACGAGTAATTTTGGTTTTTTGTTTTGTTTTGGCCTTCCATTTAGGGTCGGTAGTGAAAAGACCACAAAGTTTCATCCTGATTGGAATTTGTCTCTCAGTCTTGAACAAACAGATTCTTTTCCCCCCTTCAGTTGTAGGAAAGGGGAAAAACAAATAGCTGCATCTGAGTATAGTTGTGCTGGGCATTGTGCAACAGAGTTCAAGTGGAAGATTAGGAGGAACTAAGTCTGATGGTTATTGTTAATGAGTAAGAACCAGAGTCCTAAGCTCTTCTCTGCTTTGGCCAGTAATTGGTCTACTCATGTGGTCCAGTCTCTGCTTGTCTGCTGATAAGGAGAGAAATAATCCTGACACTTGGATTCAGAGGCATGTGTCTGGGAAGTTAATGCCCTCAGGGAGAGAGTTCCAGGTATGGCTGAGCATTCTAATATTAAATGTTTGGTCATGTTGCAGGAGTAGGGTGAGAATATTTAATTACAGAAAACAGTATGATATTTGGGTTTGGATTTTCTCCTGTTGTATTCTAAATTCTTTAGTATTACAGAGTCACATTTTCTTCACTACCTAGAGGTGTAATTTTGATTTTTGCAGCCAGGTTGAGTACATCAAGGCACAATTACTTTTTCCTTCCTGTTTTGGGGGTTTGGCCAAATTTTTTCTATTAGGCATTAGTGTTGATAGTTGTGTAGTTCCTTGACCTCTGGTCTGATATTTAAAACTTTTTATTATGAAATTCTCTGTCTGTGTGATGTGGTCATATTAAGTGGGAACATGAATTCCTTTCCATGTAGTGGGGTTGACAGAAGCTGTCCTAGCACCTTGAATCTGAAAATTAAACAACTAAGCAGAAAAGCTTATCAGGAGGGGAAGAATATTGGGAGGGTACAATGTATTTGAACGATTCCACTAGATGAGTATTCAAGACAAAAGCATGAGTTCAGATTATGTGTATAGTACTTGAATTTAACGTAAATACCAACCGGCTCACCTTGTGCAGTAATATTGCATGCAGTCAATAATACACAATGATTTGCCTACAAATTTTGGCTTCAAGCAGAAATGCCAAACCTACTCCAGAGTTTTGCATTACAAACATTACGAACTTTTAAATCTGCTTCGTTCATTTTAGTATTAAGAGCATAACATCTACTTTCTGCAACTTGATTTCTCATAGTCAATGAGCCATTTCTTCTTATGTGTGTTGCATGTAAAACAGAAGAATTTCTGGCCAACTGACATTCAGCAGTTAGGCCAGGTGTGTTGTTGCTTTGTTTTGCTTCCTTGACCTTCCTGCTGGTCATGGATGATCACCCTGGTCACATTCCTCAAAGATTATTTCAACCTCAGAATAGTTAAATATTTTCTTCCCTTAGTTGACCTTTTCCTCCACACTTTGCCTGAGAAAAAAACTACCAGTTAACAAATGTCATACTTTAGGAAATGATTTTGATCAGAAGGGATTGGCACAGAATACTTCCCCAAATATATTTAAACCCAAATGCTCTTTCCTCCATTTTTTGAGACTGAGATGCCACTGTCATTTCCAACAGATACTACAATTTGCTCACTGTCCAGCCCAACTGAATTCATCTCTCAGACATGTTCTTTATCCCCCTCAGTATAGTCTTTCTGTTTGTGGCTTTGCTGGGAAGGTGGTGGGGAAAATAAGAGTTGGAATCTGAATGGATTTCAGTATTCTTCTCTTACTCCTATATTCTATTTAGTTGTTTGTTTGTTTGTTTGTTTGTTTGTTTGTTTTTAGAGACCCAGGCTGGAGTGCAATGGCCCCATCTGAGCTCACTGCAACCTCCGCCTACAGGATTCAAGCAATTCTCCTGCCTCAGCCTCCCAAGTAGCTGGAGCTACAGGCACCTGCGACCACTCCCAGCTAATTTTTTGTATTTTTAGTAGAATTTTTTCAATTTTTAGTTTCACCATGTTAGCCAGGATGGTCCTGATCTCCTGACCTCACGATCCATCTGCCTTGGCCTCCCAAAGTGCTGGGATTACAGACGTTAGCTACCGTGCCTGGCTTTTTTTTTTTTTTTTTTTAAATGAAGTTTTTACTCTGTTGCCCAGGCTGGAGTCCAATGGCATGATCTTAGCTCACAGCAAACTCCACCTCCCAAATTCAAGCAATTCTCTTGCCTCAGCCTCCCGAGTAGCTGGGATTACAAGTGTGTACCACCATACCTTGCTAATTTTTGTATTTTTAGTAGAGACGGGGTTTCGCCACGATGGTCAGGCTGGTCTCAAACTCCTGGCCTCAAGTAATCTGCCCTCCTTGGCCTCCCAAAGTGCTTGGATTACAGGCATGAGCCACCACACTCAGTCTCTGTACTCTACTTTTAAATTATATTCTGTTGAAAAGGTGTGTAGGGAAGACACCGTATTTCATTCATCAAAAACTATATCATAAAATGAAAACATGGTAGAGGATTCAGAGCATGAGCTTTCAAGTCAAATCTTGATTTGAATCCTTGCCCCAAGGCTTACTAGCTGTATGATTGATTTTAGACAAGTAACTTATGATTTCTGAGTCCCTCAGTCTCTTACATGTATTTTGGGGGTAAAAATAGTACCTACTTTGGGATAACACTGGGAGAAATGCCTGATGTAGGTGATGGGGGGATGGAGACAGCGAACTACTATGGCTTGTGTGTACCTATGCAACAATCCTGCAAGATCTGCACATGTACCTCAGAACTTAAAGTACAATAAATAAAATAGTACCTATTTCATAGAATTGTTAGGAAAGTTAAATGAAGTAATGTAAAGTGCACCTAGCATACAGTAGATACCTAGTTGAGTTAACTAATATTAGCTCATTTTATACATGTATATACACACACACACATTCATAACCAGGGATGACTTTCCCCTTGTTGATCAAGCAATCTTATGGCAAAGAGAAGCATAGATGTTCTTAAGTTATAAAGACTCTGGAGAACTTCACTGTCACGAGTACTCTATTAGAAAGGTGATCCTGTCATTTTTGTATCAAGCAGCTAATTGTTCTCTTTTTGATCTCAAGACAATAGTATTCTCTTTATCTCATTTATTCCTTATGTAGGGGTTTCTAAATCCTTTAGGGTTGTATTTAACTTAGGCATCAGTAATCACATACAAATGACTTCATAAAGTTTACTGCAGTTCTGTTTCTGGGCCACATTCTACAGAACTAGTCAATTCAGAAAATATGAAAAAGTTTTCACCTACCTTTCTAAAGAACAGATTTTTTTTTTTTTTTAAAGACAGAATCTCACTCTCTTGCCCAGGCTGGAGTGCAGTGGCACAGTCTTGGCTCACTGCAACCTCCAACTCTTGGGTTCAAGCAGTTCTCAAAGTGCTAGGAATACAGGCATGAGCCACTGTGCCCAGCAAGAACAGATTTTTTTTTTCTTTTTTGAGACAGAGTCTTGCTCTGTCACCCAGGCTGGAGTACAGTGGTGCAATCTCAGCTCACTGCAACCTCCACCTTCCGGGTTCAAGCAATTCTCCTGCCTCAGCCTCCGGAGTAGCTGTGATTACAGGTGCCTGCCACCACACCCAGCTAATTTAATAGAAATGGGGTTTCACCATGTTGCCCAGGCTGGTCTCCAACTCCTGAGCTCAAGCAATCCACCCACTTTGGCCTCCCAGAGTGCTAGGATTACAGGTGTGAGCCTGTGCGCCCAGCCAAGAACAGACTTTTAATTAGACGATTGACAACTCCAGTTGACAAATTCAACTTCAATTGAATTTTTAGGCAGCTGCTTCAGAAAGACATATTTACGTAATAAATCTCTTACTATTCTGGCAAGATATACCAACCTTTTACCTTACACAAAAGTATACATGATTAAATTTACATATAATTTTCTTCATATGTAAATAAAGCATTTAATTTTCAAGCAGAACTTTATCTACCTAAACTCTGGTGGTAGTTGTAAATTTTGTTTTATCACTTCCGTGCTATGAATTTTTTTCCCTTATAAGAGATTTTTGTAATCAGCCACACACTTATTTCTGGTCCCCTTGTGACCAACAGAATGTCACTTTTTTGATAACCCAGGAGTCGTAGCCTGGGGCCACAGAATAAAGAGGATTGATTGTACCATCCAGATTGTTTGCCATGACTCTCTGGGAGCCCATATCGCACCTATTATAATAGTATTAAATAGTAGTCTTGGGCCAGGTGCAGTGGCTCATGCCTGTATTCCCAGCACTTTGGGAGGCCAAGGCAGATGGATCCCTTGAGGTCAGGAGTTCAAGATCAGCCTGGGCAACATGGCGAAACCCCGTCTCTACTAAAAATACAAAAATTAGCTGGGTAGGGCCAGGCATGGTGGCTCACGCCTGTAATCCCAACACTTTGGGAGGCTGAGGCAGGCAGATCACAAGGACAGGAGTTCAAGTCCAACCTGGCCAACATGGTGAAACCCTCGTCTCTACTAAAAATACAAAAATTGGCCAGGTGTGGTGGGGAGTGCCTGCAGTGCCAGCTACTTGGGAGGTTGAGGCAGGAGAATCACTTGAACCCAGGAGGTGGAGGTTGCAGTGAGCCAAGATTGTGCCGTTACACTCCAGCCTGGGCGACAGAGGGAGACTCCATCTCAAAAAAAAAAAATTAGCTGAGTATGGTGGTGTATGCCCATAGTCCCAGCTACTGGAGAATCTGAGGCATGAGAATCATCTGAGTCTGGGAGGCAAAGATTGCAGTGAGCTGAGATCTCACCATTGCACTCCAGCATGGGTGACAGAGCAAGACTCCATCTCAAAAAAAAAATAGTAGTGTCCTGGCCTACCTCAGTCTGCTGTGCATTTGGTTCCATCAGAAAAGTTTGTTGACATTTGTGTTTCAAATTGGAAAGCCTCTTTTCCCTTATACTATATGTGAGTTTGACTCCTGGCATTTCTTTGATAATCAGGACTTTTTGGAGTCCAGGTGGCTTTAAATTAACCGATGGCCCTTGTCCAGTTCCTTAACCCTTACCTTGAGAAGCACTACATACATTTTAAAGAACACATTTAGGTATCCTTTAAAGGAGGAATGTACTTAGATATGTTTTAAAGCATAAGCAACAAATGTATCTATAAAGAACAGTATTACAGAACTCCAAACACCAGGAAGTTCTTAAAATAGTGTTTGTCAAAGAGAAACTACCTCTGTGTCACAAAAGGAATGACTGAAGTATGTTCAGTTGTTTTAAACTGTTCAACAAATATACACACTTCCTTTGTACATGTAGAGAACTGCTTTGTTTACTGGAAACCAGAGTGTCCAAAGCTGTTACTTTGCCTGGTGAATAGGTAGAATATTTAGCCTTTATTTTAAAAATATTTTCATTTAGTAAAGCAGCAGTTGCTGTGTTGGCAGAAGTGTGAATTTCATTTCCTGTCTGTGGTGTAGCCCACTCATCCTGTCACTCAGACATTTTGTTTTAAGTTGTTCCTGTAATGTGAGTGGAACAGTGTGACCCCACAGTAGGGTGGCATGTGAACACCACGGATGTGGTAACAAGAGACAAGGCTTGTGTAACAGACCACAAGAGAGCAATGCTTTATTTAAAAATGAAAACAAAACAAAATCAAGGCACCCTCACCCCCAGCCAGCATGCAAATTTTTAAAGTGACATCTGTGGATTCTTTTGTTTTTAGAAGACATGCTTCAGTCTATTTGGCAGATTAACTCAAAAGTTTTATTAGCTTTATGGACTTTATTAAATGATAAAATTGAATCAGTGTCTGATAACATTATAGAGGTGATTTAATTTCATTTGTTAATCTATTATCAGACATTTTAAAGTCCATTAATCTGCCACATACATTGAGTTCTATATTGATTATTTTTACATGTGAGACTTGTCCTAATTACAATTTTTGCTACAGTTGCAGGACAGTGTCATACAGTGTGGAAAAAACGTGGGATAAATTCATTCATCCATCACATATTGTTTAAGCAGCTAATATGCCTTACACTATTTCTAGTGCTGAAGCTACAGTGATGTGCAAAATTAAGTCCTTGTTCTCATGGAGCTTCTATTCTACTATAGGAAGGTAACCACAAGTATACATGTGAATAAATACAATTTTAGTTTATGATAAATATTCTGAAAAAAACAAAACAGAACAACAGGCTAGAGTATGATTGGAATTGGGGGAAGGAGCAGTGATATTGGAGCTGAGACTTACATAGTGACCAGCCACAAGAAAAGTATTCCAAGTAGAGAACAGAAGGCACAAAGGCCCCCAAACATTGAAGAAAGAGAAAGAAGGATCGTAGATCATGGTAAACAAAAGGGGAGAAGATGTAAGATCAGAGGAGCAGCTCCCTATAGGGTGTTACAGGGCCTTGAAGAGCAAGCTAAAAGACTGGTTTTTTATTTATAAGTACAAAAGGAAACCTTTGAGGAGTTTTAAGCAGGGAAGTGACACTGTATGATCTATCTATATGTTTTTTTGTTTGTTTGTTTGAGATGGAGTTTCGCTTTTGTTACCCAGGCTGGAGTACAATGGCGCGATCTCGGGTCACCGCAACCTCCGCCTCCTGGGTTCAGGCAATTCTCCTGCCTCAGCCTCCTGAGTAGCTGGGATTACAGGCATGCACCACCATGCCCAGCTAATTTTTTTGTATTTTTAGTAGAGACGGGGTTTCACCATGTTGACCAGGATGGTCTCGATCTCTTGACCTTGTGATCCACCCGCCTCAGCCTCCCAGAGTGCTGGGATTACAGGCGTGAGCCACCGCGCCCGACCGATCTATATGTTTTTTAAGTCACTCTAGTTGCTCTTTGGTGAGTAGGTAATGGAGGGCAGAAGTGATTGCAGATAGACCTGTTAAGTTTTTTGCTGATACAGCGCCTGGGGTTTGTTTCACTGTCGGGGGCAAGGTAGAATGGGTGAGGATATACAAAAGAAACAAAATTTGCCACAAATCAAAGCTCAAATATGATGGGAACATAGAGGTTTATTATAGTATTTCCTCTACTTTTGTATATGTTTGAAATTTTCTGTAATAAAAAGCTTTTTTAAGAAAAACTTTTTAAATAGTGGTCCAAGTAAGGAATTATAGTGCCATGGACCAATGTGATAGTGGTGATAGGGATAAGTGGGCAGATTCAAGATGTATTTGAAAGTAAAGCTCACAGGATTTGCTAATGGATTAGATATATATTATAGGAAGGAAAGACACTAAGAAAGACTATTAAGTGTTTTGCCTAAACAACTGGGAGAATAAGGCTGGAGAATGAGGCTAGAGATTGACTTGAGGGTAGAGGAGCTCAAGAATTTAGTTTTGGCAACATGAATTTAGCATGCCAATTAGATTTCTGAGTGGAAATATTGAGTAGACAATGTCATTTACAATCCGTTATAACCTTTAATAGCAGTACTGTACTCACAAGCAATTTGGAATCCTCTGTTATGTATTTCTAAACTTGGCCATTTGTGACTTAAGTTCTGTTCTTTTAGATTCTGTGAGAACCTTGATGGGTAACTTGAAAGACTTATTTAGTCTATTGATAAGGAATAATTTAGATTTATTTTCTGGTTGTTTGTGGATATCCACTCATTTTTGTGTTGGTCTTTTTTTTTTTTTTTTTTTTTTTGAGATGGAGTCTCACACTGTCGCCAAGCTGGAGTGCAGTGGTGCAATCTTGGCTCACTACAACCTCCGCCTCCCAGGTTCAGGGGATTCTCCTGCCTCGGCCTCCCAAGTAGCTGAGACTGCAGGTGCATGCCACCACACCAGGCTAATTTTTTGTATTTTTAGTAGAGATGGGGTTTCACCATCTTAGCCAGGATGGTCTCGATCTCCTGATCTTGTGATCAGCCCACGTCGGCCTCCCAAAGTGCTGGGATTACAAGTGTGAGCCACTGTGCCTGGCCTTTTTTTTTTTAAAGAGACAGAGGTTTGCTCTGTCACCCCAGCTGGAGTACAATGGTGCCATCATAACTTACTATAATCTCAAACTCCTAGGTTCAAGGGATCCTCCCACCTCACCCTCCTGAATAGCTAGGACTACAGGTGTGTGATACCACACCCAGCTAATTTTTATTTTATTTTATTTTATTTATTTATTTTTTTGAGAGAAGGAAAGAAAAAAAAATGAGTAATGGAGAGGAAGAAAGAGGAAGAGAAAGAGGGAGGGTGAACAGAAATATTGCTTTATTCTGAAAAAAAAATGGGTATTAATAATGGCCAATCAGTGTTTCATTTAAATCTATGAGTAGGTGTGATGTGGTATTGACAAGAATGTATATTTTGTGTATTTGAAGTGGAGAGCTCTATAAATATTTATTAAGTTTACTTGTTCCAGATCTGAGTTCGAGTCCTTGATATCCTTATTAATTTTCTGTCTTATTGAGTCTAAGTCTCTATGTATCTGGGTGTTAGGATCGCTAGCTCTTGTTGTTGCATTGATCCTTTTACCACTATATCTTTGTTGCTTTAAAATCTATTTTATCCGATACGAGAATTGCAACTCCTGCTTTTTATTTATTTATTTATTTTTGCTCTCCATTTGGTTGGTAAATCTTTCTCCATCCCTTTGTTTTGAGTCTTTGTGTATCCTTGCATGTGAAACAGGTCTGGATGTAACATGCCGTTGGGTTTTGGCTGTGTCTTTTGATTGGGGGATTTAGTCGATTTAAATTTAGGGTTACTGCCATTTGATGTTAACTGGCTGTTTTATCCATTCGTTGATGTAAATTCTTCTTTATGTTGGTGCTCTTTACTTTTTGGTATATTTTTAGAAAGGCTAATACTGGTTGTTTCTTTCTGTGTGTAATGCTTCTTTCAGAAGCTCTTGTAAAGCAGGCCTGGTGGTAATAAAATCTCTGAGTTCTTGCTTGTTCATAAAAGATTTTATTTTTCCTTCAGTTGTGAAGCTTAGTTTGGCTGGATATGAAATTCTGGGCTGAAGGTTCTGTTCTTTGAGGATGTTGAATATTGGCCCCCACTCTCTTCTGGCTTGTAGAGTTTCTGCTGAGAGATCTGCTGTAAGTCTGATAGGCTTGCCTTTGTGGGTAACCTGACCTTTCTCTCTGGCTGCCCTTAGTATTTTCTCCTTCATTTCAACCCTGGTGAATCTAATGATTATGTGCCTTGGAGTTGCTCTTCTTGAGGAATATCTTTGTGGTGTTCTCTGTATTACCTGGGGTTGAATATTGACCTGCTTTTCTAGTTTAGGAAAATTTTCCTGAATAATATCCTGAAGGGTATTTTCCAGCTTGGATTCATTCTCTCCATCGCATTCAGGTACACCTAGCAAACGTAAATTTGGTCTTTTCACATAGTCCCACATTTCTTGGAGATTTTGCTCATTCCTTTTTATCCTTTTTTCTCTAATCTTGTCTTCTTGTTTTATTTCATTAAGTTGGACTTTGACCTCTGATATCCTTTCTTCTGCTTGAACAATTCAAGTGTTTAAACCTGTGCATACTTCTCGGAGTTCCTGTATTGTATTCTTCAGTTCCATTAATTCACTTATATTCCTCTCTAAGTTGTCTATTCTCAATAGGATTTCATCAAACCTTTTTTCAAAGTTCTTAGTTTCTTTACGTTGGGCTACAACATGTTCTTTTAACTCACAGAAGTTTCTTATTATCCATTCCCTGAAGAGTGATTCTGTTATTGGGATGCGTTCGTTCTCCATCAAGCCTTGTTTCATTGTTGATGTGGAACTGTGATCATCTTTAGAGGGAGAGGCGTTCTGATTTTGAGTATTCTCAGCCTTTTTACGCTGGTTTCTTCCCATCATTGTAAATTTATTCTCCTGTCATCTTTGAAATTACCAACTTTCAGATTAGGTCTCTTGAGTGGACGTCCAAGTTGTTAGTTCCCAGGGCCAGAACAGCAGCGTTAAGACTGATGGTGCTTTTCTGCCCAGGATTCTCCTGTCTGGCTTCCTTCTTGTGTCTGTAATAGGCAACTCTGCCTTCCCAGGGCTCCAAACCTCGGTCAGAAGGGGAGCCAGCCCTGTTTATTCTGCTACGAGAGCTGCCGCGCCGAGGTGCCGGCGAAACTGCTGCGCCGGCCACAAGAGTCGCACTGGCGCCCCGTGTGATTCCTCCACTGGGGATCTTCTGCTCCGTGTGCAACCAGAATTTGTCTGAAAGTGTGGTGTCCTCTAGTTTTCTGCGCTTTCCCTGAGAGCTGCAATCCCGAAATATTAGCGATCAGCCATCTTGGATCGTTGCCTTTCCAGCTAATTTTTAAAATATTTTTCTTGAGATGGGGCCTCACTATGTTGTCCAGTCTAGTCTCAAACTTCAAACCTCAAGCAGTCCTCTTGGCTTGGCCTCCTAAAGCACTGGGATTACAGGCATGAACTACTGTGACCAGACCAGTAATTGTATTTTGAAGAGCTACTATCCTCAGCAGTAATTCTTCACCTATATTGTCATCGTGAGAATGACAAACCCCAGTGGGTTATACACACTTCTTGTACATTACTTCTTTTCACTGAGTATGGGGATGCAAGTTGGCAATAGTAAAATTTTGAGCTAACACTTTAGTGTGGTGTATATTTTAAAAATAAATCTTTTTTGCAAACTTTGGACCTATTATTAGTAGCTAAATATTATAACATACTTCACATCTGACCAGGACACTATTGAAACATCATTATTGATAACCTTCTACTAATCTACTTATAATAACTAATATTTATTGAGGGCTTTTTACTATGTGCCAGGCACCACTTTAAGACGCTCTTTTCTCATTGACTCTTCACAACTTAATTTTATTTTCCCTGTTTACAGATAAGGAAATTTAGGCCTACTCGGGTAGGAAGCAGTAAAGCCAGGATTCAAACTCAGCCATTCTGGTTCCAGAGCCTCAGCTCTTAACTGCTGCCATGTAATGTATAGAATATCCTAAGTTTTCGCTAGGTGCAGTATCTCACATCTGTACTCCTATCACTTTGGGAGGCAAAGGAGGGCAGATCATCTGAGGTAAGGAGTTTGAGACCATCCTGGCCAATATGGTAAAACCCCGTCTCTATTAAAAATACAAAAATTAGCTGGTCATGGTGGCTCACACTTGTAATCCCAGCTACTCAAGACTCTGAGGCAGGAGAATTACTTGAACCCAGGAGGTGGAGGTTCAAGATCATACCACTGCACTCCAGCCTGGATGATAGAATGAGACTCCGTCTCAAAGAAAAAAAAAAACAAAACAGAATATTGTAAATTTTGTTTTAGAAAACTTGTCGAGAGGCCAGGCACGGTGGCTCGTGCCTATAATCCCAACTCTTTGGGAGGCCAAGGCAGGTGGATCATTTGAGGTCAGGAGTTCGAGACCAGCTTGACAAACATGGTGAAACCCCATCTCTACTAAACTACAAAAACTAGCTGGGTGTGGTGGCAGGGCTTGTAATCCCAGCTACTGGGGAGGCTGAGGCAAGAGAATCCCTTGAACCCAGGAGGCGGAGGTTGCAGTAAACCAAGATCACTCCACTGCACTCTAGCCTGGCGACAGAGCAAGACTCCCTCTCAAAAAAAGAAAAGAAAACTTCTCTAGAGTAGACAGGAGCGTATGAGTTGTGAGTAACCACAGCCTTTCTTGATTATGTTTTTACTTCGTTCTGTGAAGTTGGGACTTCGGAATAGGGAAGAGAGAATCCTAAAGTGGTTCTTCATCCTACTCTTTGATTTCCTTTCATCCTACTGTTTGATTTCCTTTCCTAAGTAATTTTTTTTTTTTTTTTGACGTTTTCCTTGTAGCATCAGCGAGAGCTTTCTAACTGTCAAAGGTGCTGCCCTTTTTCTACCACGGGGAAATGGCTCATCCACACCAAGAATCAGCCACAGACGGAACAAGCATGCAGGTAATGCTTGAATATACACTATTTCTTTCTTGGTAACCATATCTTACGTTATATTTTAAAAAGCTGACTGCCTCATCCACATCTCTTCAGAAGTTCTTTAATGGTGAAAGAAAGCATTGTACTGTTTTGTAATCACTTTTCGTTTATACTCTGAGACCATTTTTCTAGCACTTAGCAAAAAGCCTTATACACACAGTAGATGCTTAATAAGTTTTTGTTCAAATAATAATAAGGTACAAAATACTCTAATGAACTTATATGAAACTTCTCATCTCAGTTAATGTTGTTTGTTTGTTTGCTTGTTTGTTTTGAGACAGAGTCTCACTCTGTCGCCAAGGCTGGAGTGCAGTGGCCTGATCCTGGCTCACTGCAACCTCTGCCTCCCAGGTTCAAGCAATTCTCCTGCCTCAGCCTCCTGAATAGCTGGGACTACAGGTGTCCGCCACCACTACCAGCTCATTTTTGTATTTTTAGTAGAGACAGGGTTTCACCATGTTGGCCAGGCTGGCCTCGAACTCCTGACCTCAGGTGATCTCCCCACTTTGGTCTCCCAAAGTGCTGGGATTACAGACGTGAGCCACCATGCCGGGCTAAGTTTTTTTTTTTTTTTGAGATGGAGCCTCACTCTGTCGCCTAGGCTGGAGTGCAGTGGCATAATCTCAGCTCACTGCAACCTCCGCCTCCTGCATTCAAGCAGTTCTCCTGCCTCAGCCTCCCAAGTAGCTGGGACTCTAGGCATGTACCACTATGCCTAGCTAATTTTTGTATTTTTAGTAGAGATGGGGTTTTACTGTGTTGGCCAGCTGTTCTCAAACTCCTGGTGTGAAGTGATCCGCCCACTTCAGCTATCCAAAGTGCTGGGATTATAGGCATGAGCCCCTGCATTCAGCCCTCAGTTAAGGTTTTGAGTGCTCAGGTTAAAAATGTTCAGGTGGGCCGGGCACAGTGGCTCACAGTTATAATCCCAGCACTTAGGGAGGCTGGGGCAAGAGAATTGCCTGAGTCCAGAATTTTGAGGGCCTGGGCAAGATGGTTAAATCCCATCTCTACAAGAAAATAAAAATAAAAAATTAGCCAAGTGTGGCCTGGAGTGGTAGCTCACGCCTGTAATCCCAGCATTTTGGGAGGCCAAGGCAGGCCAATCACCTGAGGTCAGAAGTTTGAAACCAGCCTGGCCAGAATGATGAAACTCCATCTCTACTAAAAATACAAAAATTAGCTAGCTGTGGTGGCACACGCCTGTAATCCCAGCTGCTCAGGAAGCTGAGGCAGGAGAATCACTTGAACCTGGAAGGCAGAGGTTACAGTAAGCCAAGATCGCACCACTGCACTGCAACCTGGGCAACAGAACGAGACTCTGCTTCCAAAAGAAAAAAATTAGCCAAGTGTGGTGATGTACATCTGTGGTCCCAGCTACCTGGGAGGCTGAGGTGGGAGAATCTCTTGAGCCCAGAAGGTTGAGGCTACAGTGAGCCATCTGCCATTTCACACCACTGCACTCCAGCCTAGGTAACAGAGTGAGATCCTGTCTCAAAAAGAAAAAAGAGCCAGGCATGGTAGCTCATGCCTGTAATTTCAGCACCTTGGGAGGCCAAGGTGGGTGGATCACTTAAGGTCAGGAATTCAAGATCAGCCTGGCTAACATGGCAAAATCTCTTCTCTACTAAAAATACAAAAGTGAGCCAACCATGGTGGTGCGTGCCTATAGCCCCAGCTACTCAGGAGGCTGAAGCAGAAGAATCGCTTGAACCTGAGAGACAGAGGTTGCAGTGAGCTGAGATCACGCCACCGCACTCCAGCCTGGGCAACAGAACAAAACTTCATCTCAAAAAACAAAAAAGTTTAGGTGTTCTCTTGAATCCTATTCAAAGCTACTTCAACTAGCCAAAAACTAAATTTCTGATTTATTTCTGCTCTCTCATGATAATATAAGGAGGAGAATGATAGATAAACTCATTGTCATTGCTGTAATAATGAGTCATTATGTCACGTAGTAACATGCCAGTGTTTTGCTCCTTGAATATATACACTAAAAGACTGAAAATTTAACCCAGAAGACTTCTAGAAACAAAGAATCATCAAATATTCACCTATGAGTGAGTATAAGACTATGAATGAGTATAAGACTCTGGTTTTGAAATATCAACTAACAGTAGTATAAGCATTGTGTTCTTTTATATTGGATTCTCTAAATCAGGAACACCTGTGGTGATGAGGTTTGAAAAGAATTATAGAAAATGTGTCCTAGGGAGAGAGATCTCAGGTATAGGATATCCAGAGTTCAAGAAGATAACCTGATGTTTCTCTTCTACCAGCAGACCTTATTTGTCATTTTGGGGGGAAAATTAAAAGTCAGCCTGAGGACGCTAATCCTGATCAATGGTATACAAAAAGGTGATTGCTTGTTGTCATAAATGTGCCACATTGACAACTTGTGACCTCCAGGAGTGAAAGAAATTGCAATTACTACAAAAGGAACAAAGTGTTTAAGTGTTTTGGTAAGAGGTGAAAGCCAGAAATACTGGATCCTATTGAGCTAGTAGTTGAGTTTAGCTTTAGTCAATATAATCTTGGCTATTTTAGTGGCTGCCCTACTACTTGTTTGGGCCTTCATCTAGTTGCATGTGTGGCAGCTCGGAATTGTAATCCATTTTGTTTGGGCAATAGTGTCCTCCTACCAGAACTCTTCAGCCATGGAAAGTTTTTTAGAGTAAGGGGGGAAATAACCTCTTTTGGAAATTAGCTTGGATTACACTTTCTAAAACCTTCCTTCTCAGTGCCTAGTACCGGAGGTCAGGTCAGGGAGGACACTTCTCCAAACAACTTGTATGTGTGGAAGAAGTATACCCGCTAAGCTTTGTATTTCTGTTCTGTGTGGATATTTAGCCCTTACAGTAAAAAGAAGATAAATTATTGGATTAAATCCAACTTGTCTGATTAGGATGTTGGGCAAATTGCTGTATGGCCTGTAATAGTTAATGGGGTCAGTGGCTTTTAAAGTTTCTGGCACTGGTTGGCATTTTTTTTGTTCAAACTTCTACACTCAACTGCCACCCAGGCTTCTACTTAACATTGTTCATTTAGCTTTCCTCATACTAAAAAGAAAAGCAGATTTAACACAAGCTGAATAGACTTGATTTGTGATCCAGACCAGAACAGATGAGGCAGTGCAAATATAAACTCAGCTTACAAAAGCCAGACTGTCACATAAACTGAACTGCCTTGGCTAATCCGACAGTAACTGAAAGTTGATGGCAGAATTGAGAGCAGATCAAGGGCTTACCATGTCTAATTGTACTTCCTTATGCATGTTTCTTGAACTGGTTAGAATTTTTTAAACTGGGCTGCATATAAAGTATCCAAGCACTATTTCGCAATCAAAGAAGGGTGTTATGAGTGAATGTCTACCAGCATTTGAAATGGAAATAATTAAAAGTCTATAAAACCAAATAGAAATCTGAAATTTAGCTCCTAGCAGTGAAGTATATGGTGGGAAAATGCAGGAAAGGGATCTTAATGGTATATCGTATATCGGTATTTTGTCTTCTCTTAGACTCTGAAAAACAGTTTCTCAGTAGGAAATGGTATGCAGTTTGCTCAGAGCAGTACTTTTCGCAGCTAACAAACCTGAGCTTCCAACTCACACAAGAAGCCTTACTTGAGCAGGACTTCTGACTTTTTTGTCTGAGCTTCAAATAAGCCAGCTGAATCTTTGGGCCAGTAGTGTTTGGAGTGGGGACTTTGGGCTACTATTTAGGGTTCTCCTCTAGAAGTTCTCCATCTTAAAAATCCTTTCCTGTGGTTAGTTCTACTGGTAGGACAGAAGGAAACTTAGTTTTAAAGAAGCTCAGGCCTGGCATAGTGGTTCGCGCCTGTAATCTCAGCACTTTGGGAGGCCAAGGTGGGCAGATTGCTTGAGCTCAGGAGTTCGGGACCAGCATGGGCAACATGGTGAAACCCCATCTCTACAAAAAATACAAAAAATTAGCCAGGCATTGTGGCGCACACCTGTAGTTCCAGCAACCCTGGAGGCTGAGGTGGTGGGAGGATTGCTTGAGCCCAGGAGGTCCCAGCTGTAGTGAGCTGTGGTAGTGCCACTGTACTCCAGTCTGGATGGGAGACCCTATCTCAGGAGAAAAAAAACACAAAAAGTAGCCTCAGCTGCTTAACTCAGTTGCAACTTGTAACTCTGGTAGCTTTTCATTGTTTATACCCAACACTTTGTCTCCTCATACTTGTTCTTTTTTTTTTTGGAGACAGAGTTTCACTCTTGTTACCCAGGCTGGAGTGCTGGAGTGCAATGTCACAATCTCGGCTCACCACAACCTCCGCCTCCTGGGTTCAGGCAATTCTCCTGCCTCAGCCTCCTGAGTAGCTTGGATTACAGGCACGCACCACCATGCCCAGCTAATTTTTTGTATTTTTAGTAGAGAAGGGGTTTCACCATGTTGACCAGGATGGTCTCGATTTCTTGACCTCATGATCCACCCACCTCGGCCTCCCAAAGTGCTGGGATTACAGGCTTGAGCCACCGCACCCGGCCCATACTTGTTCTTTTATTTTTTGTTTAACAGCTTTATTGAGATATAATCCACATACCATATAATTCACCCAGTTTACTCATTTAAAGTGTACATTCATTGGTTTTTAGAATAGTCACAGAGTTGAACAATCATCTCCACAAACTAATTTTAGAATGTTCTCATCCCCCTAAAAATAAACCCGATATCCATTAGCAGGCACTCCCTATTTCCCTCACCCTCTCTCCCAGCCCTAAGCAACTACTAATCTACTTTCTGTCTCTATAGATTTGCCTATTCTTGATGTTCTGTAAATGGATTTTTGAGACAGGCTCCTTTTACTTAGCATGTTTTCACAGGTCATTCATGGTATAGTATGTATCAGTATATCATTCCTTTTCTTTTTTTTTGAGACGGAGTCTCACTCTGTCACCCAGGCTGAAGGGCAGTGGCATAATCTTGGCTCACTGAAACCTCCATCTCCTGGGTTCAAGTGATTCTTTTGCCTCAGCCTCTCAAGTAGCTGGAACTGCAGGTGTGTGCTAACATGCCTAGCTAATTTTTTGTATTTTTAGTAGAGATAGGGTTTCACCGTGTTAGCCAGGGTGGTCTTGATCTCCTGACCTTGTGATCCACCCGCCTTGGCCTCCCAAAGCATTGGGATTACAGGCTGAGCCACTGCGTCTGGCCCATCATTCCTTTTTATGACCAAATAATATTATATTTTGTGGATAATAGCACATTTTATTTATCCATTTATCAATTGATAGACATTTGCATTGTTTCCACTTTTTTGGCTATAATGAATAGTGCTGTATATACATGTGTGTACAACTTTTTTGGGTAGACATATGTTTTCATTTCTCTTGGGTTTATGCATCTGAGACAGATTGTGTCCCTGGGCTTGAAATGTCATAGAATGGATCTGGCCAAACATAATGACTTTCCATTTTAATTTTGAAAATTGAAAAAATAAAAAAAAATAAAAAGAATTAAAAAAAGGAAAGAAAATTGAAAGATTCTGCAATAATAAAATTAATTGGTCAGAAACCAGCAGTGAAAACCATCCTTTTTAGTTTGGGGTCGGGGGTTGTTTGGCTTATGTTTGTTTATTTATTTTTAAATATAAGGATTCGCTCTGTCACCAGGCTGGAGTGCAGTGGCATGATCATATATCCCTTATGTAGCATGTTTAATATATACTCTCGTAATATCAGGCACTAATGTGAAAATCATTTTAAACTGTTGACTTTATTCTAGGGAGAATCCAAAAGTCTTCTTAGGTCAAATGCAACCAAAGAATATAATTATAGGAATAGGAATGACAAAATGGTTAGCTTTTTAAAAGTTATGGATGATTTCTCTAATACTACGCTACTACACCCATTTTCAAAGTGCCCTCATTGCTACCTTCAGTGGGCCTGAAAACACAGCCAGTGAGTGCTGCCTCTGCCTAACAGATCTCGCCAACAGGTCTCTCATTAACATCCACGATAATACAAAACTGAGACTGGTCTCAAGTGTACCTTTCACAGGACGGACATAAATTTTAATGTAGTATAGACTAAAAGCAAATGTATTAAGATGCAGTCTAGCAGTCTCTCTTTCCTTTTTAAGTCAATAATGTAATTTCTGTGTCAAATAAGAGTCATTTAATGAATCAGAACTTTCTTTTACAAAAGTCACTACGGTAGAAGGAATCCTCTCTGTCAACATTAGAATGGAGAATAATTATTCTTTGGTTTGTAAATTTCACCAGGCGATCTCCAACAGCATCTCCAAGCGATGTTCATACTACTCCGCCCAGAAGACAACATCAGGCTGGTAAGTTAGTGGTGTCATTATAATTTTCTTCCTCAAAAGACTGCCTAAGATAGCCAACATTAAACAGTCATTTTTAGGCCGGGCGCGGTGGCTCAAGCTTGTAATCCCAGCACTTTGGGAGGCTGAGGCGGGTGGATCACGAGGTCAAGACATCGAGACCATCCTGGTCAACATGGTGAAACCCTGTCTCTACTAAAAATACAAAAAATTAGCTGGGCATGGTGGCACGTGCCTGTAGTCCCAGGTACCCAGGAGGCTGAGGCAGGAGAATTGCCTGAACCCAGGAGGAAGAGGTTGCGGTGAGCCGAGATCGCACCATTGCACTCCAGCCTGGGTAACAAGAGCGAAACTCCGTCTCAAAAAATAAATAAATAAATAAATAAAAACAGTCATTTTTACATCCCAATACAGTGCTGGGAACTATGTGAAGAAAGAATAATGGCATGTCCCCATAATCAAGGTGCAATTGGGGTTATAATCTAATGTGGAGTATTGTGAAATAATTTAATGGTTTAAGACTGTTGGTAAGCACCAGTTTGTAAATTATTAACTCTAATAACAGTTGAAGTTCAGAAAATGGAGAAAGAACCTGGGATTTGACCTAGATGAGGAAGGTTTATGTAGTCAGTGGAGCCTGAGCTGACTCTTGAAAGATGATGAGATTTGGATTGGTAGAAAGAAATTATTCTAGATAAGGACTTAACAAGCAAAAACACACATAGGGAAGGATAAGGAAGGAGTGAAATGGCCAAGGACTGATGCTGGCTTCAGACTTGGGAGACATGGACTTAGGTACTTACTAATCATATGATACTGGACAAGTTACTTTACCCTGTCTGTGCCCATTTCCTCATCTCCTGACTACCTCTCACATTGAGAGGGTCAACTGGACATGAAAACATAGTAAATAGTGCAAAATGCTGTCTAAGTATGGGAATTATTATTGGGAAGATAGAGACCGGAAAACAAGACAGGCAAATATGGATTTAGTGCTGTAAACTAGAGGTCTCAAACTGGCAGTGTATAGGCCAGACATTTTGTTTGGATCACAGTGTTTTTTTAAAACAAAATGTAAGCCAGAATTTTAAAGTTAGGTGAATGTCTGGCGTGGGTTCTTAATTTACCATAATCTTCACATTTCCTATTGCTTTCTTAAGTCAGTGTCACCATTTGTCATCATTCCTGCACTGTTGTAGTAGTATTTCCAATAAAACTAGGAAAACAAAACTGAGATGAGCATGTTTCTTTGTGGAAATTGGAAAGTATTTCTACCTATGTAATATTCACGTGGCTTACTTCCCTTATTTATATTTCCCATCTGACCCTCTCAGTGGTGTCCAATTATCTGGCTTCCCTGGACCATATTGGAAGAAGAATTGTCTTGGGCCACACATAAAATACACTAACACTAACAATAGTTGATTGGCTTAAAGAAAAAAAAAATCACAATATCTTACAATGTTTTCAAAAGTTTATGAATTTGAGTTGGGCCACATTGAAAGCCATCCTGGGCTCCATGTGACCCATGGGCCATGGGTTGGACAAGCTTGCTGCTTGCTCTCTTACTAACTAGAGATAGTATCTCCCCCTTTTCAATAAGCAGTTGTGAAACATTATGGGTTTTTGAGCCAAGGAAAGCCATGGGACAACTATAGTAGTTAGGGATGATTCCTCAGAAGCTAATACAGATTAGAGATGAAGAAAAGGTCATTTTAAATCAGGGAAACCTGCTGGGTAGTTATTGTAGTAATCCAGGTATGTGGTGATGAGCCCTTTGGTTAGAATATATAAAAAATGTAAGGAATCCTTTCATAGTTATTTTATTCTTAATTTTAATTTTTTAAATGTTTTATATCCTAACCAAAAGTAACATTATGCATTTATATAAATCTTATCTGTGTTTCTTTATATATTTCTTTCTTAAATAATGATTTAAGGCTGGGCGAGGTGGCTCACCCTTGTAATCCCAACACTTTAGGAGGCTGAGAGATAGCCCATATTGCACATATTATAATAGTATTAAATAGTAGTCTTGGGCCAGGTGCAGTGGCTCATGCCTGTAATCCCAGCACTTTGGGAGGCTGAGGCAGGCAGATCATCTAAGGTCAGGAGTTTGAGACCAGCCTGGCCAACATGGTGAAACTACCGCTCTACTAAAAATACAAAAATGAGCTGGGTATGGTGGCATGTGCCTATAATCCCAGCTACTCAGGAGAATGAGGCAGGAGAATCACTTGAACCCAGGAGGTGGAGGTTGCGTGAGCCAAGATCACACCATTGCACTACAGCCTGGGTGACAGGGCAAGACTCTGCCTCAAAACAAAACAAAAATTAGCCAGCATGTTGGCACACATCCTGTAGTCCCAGCTACTTGTGAGGCTGAGGCAGCAGAATTCCTTAAACCTGAGAGGCAAAGGTTGCAGTGAGCTGAGATCACACCATTACACTCCAACCTGGGTGACAGAGCGAGACTATGTCTCAAAAAATAATAATAATAACATTGTTATTTAAAAAGGAATAAAGTGATACAATTCTTACACTATTAATAATCTGGAGTGGCTGGGGTGTGGTGGCTCATGCTCGTAATCCCAGCACTTTGGGAGGCCAAGGCAGGAGGATCATTTGAGCCCAGGAGTTCAAGACCAGCCTGGGCAACATGGCAAAACCCTGTCTCTACAAAAAGTAAAAAATTAGCTGGGCGTAGTTGCATGCCCCAATAGTTCCAGCTACTTGGGGGGCTGAGGTGGGAGTATGGCCTGAGCCTGCTAGGTTAAGGCTGTAGTGAGCTATGATCACGCCACTGCACTCAGTCTGGGCAACAGTATCCCTGTCTACCATCATCATCATCATCGTCATCTAAAGCAATGATTCCCAAACTCTAAAGTATATCAAAATCACCTGGAGAGCTTTGTTAAATCACCGATTACTAGACTTCACACACACAGATTGGTTAGTAAAGGGGAAGCAGAGATAATTTAGGGTTTTTTGTTTTTGTTTTTGTTTTGTTTTTTGAGACTGTCTCACTTTGTCACCAGGCTGGAGTGCAGTGGCAAGATCTCACCTCTCTGCAACCTCTGCCTCCCAGGTTCAAGTAGTTCTCCTGCCTTAGCCTCCCGAGTAGCTGGGATTACAGACATGCACCACCATGCCCAGCTAATTTTTTGTGTGTATTTTTAGTAGAGACGGGGTTTCACCATGCTGGCAGGATAGTCTCGATCTCCTGACCTTGTGATCTGCTCGCCTTGGCCTCCCAAAGTGCTGGGATTACAGGCATGTGCCACCATGCCTGGATGATAGTTTGTACTTTTAAGCCAGTTTTTAAACACACTGATGCTGCTGATCCAGGAATCGCACTTGAAGTACATCTCTTTTAAAACCCGTAACAACAGTCAGTTGCACATACTGGATGCCCAGTAAATATTTGCTGATAACTTTCAACATTTGTTTGCTAAACCTAAAGCCTTCAAGAGATCTAGTATCACTTTATCGTTTTCTCATTGATAACCTTCTAGAGTTTGGTTTGAACCTCTAAATAGTAAAATAATTTTAACTACATGGAGACTTGGAATAACATCAAGGAAGCAGTTACAAAGGCAGAGCTGGCAATTAAATATTTTCTTACTAAAATATACATCTTCAGCTGCTTTACATTTATAAAATATAAATTCAGAGAATATAACAGATGCCTCTGAATTCAAAGTTCAAATGGCAAGCCATTTTACAGTTGTTTTGAATTGTTACAAACAGTCATTATGTTTCAGATTATTGAGTGAGTCATCTTCAAGAAAATGAGTCAATGCATTGTATGACTTTGGACAAATTAGCACTTTTCTAACTGAAAGGAGCATTTGTAGACTCAAAGCAAAGGCTTTTGTTTTGAGTTAAATTTGGAATGCTAAAACTCTTAAGATTTATGCATAAGCTTAAAAGAAAAGTTTGATAGTCAACTGAAAGTCTTGCTTTTTTTTTTTTTTTTTTTTTTTTTTTTTTTTTGACAGAGTCTTGTTCTGTCACCCAAGCTGGAGTTCAGTGGCGTGACCTTGGCTCCCTGCAACCTCCACCTCCTGGGTTCAAGTGCTTCTCCTGTCTTAGCCTCTTGAGTAGCTGGAATTACAGGCATGTGGCACCATGCCCAGTTAATTTTTTGTATTTTTAGTAGAGACAGTTTCACCATGTTGGCCAGGAGGGTCTTGAACTCCTTACCTCAGGTGGTCTGCCCACCTTGGCCTCCCAAAGTGCTGGGATTACAGGAATGAGCCACTGTGCCTAAAGTCTTGCCTTTATTATTATTATTATTATTATTTGAGACGGAGTCTCACTCTGTTGCCAGGCTGGAGTGCAGTGGCACGATCTCAGCTCACTGCAACCTCCGTGTCCCAGGTTCAAGCGATTCTCCTGCCTCAGCCTCCCAAGTAGCTGGGATTACAGATGCGTGCCACCATGCCCAGCTAATTTTTGTATTTTTTTAGTAGAGACCGTGTTTCACTTATGTTGGCCAGGTTGGTCTCGATCTCTTGACCCTGTGATCCACCCACCTCAGCTTCCCAAAGTGCTGGAATTACAGGGGTGAGCCACTGTGCCTAGCTGCCTTTGTTTTTTAAATAACCCAACAAAACCACACATTTTACTTTAGCATTGAAAATAGGACGAAGGCAATCTTTTCCTCCAGGGAAGCTCTGTGTTCCAAATACAGACATCAAGCATTAACTTTAGTACATAGTAAAAGGAAGTGGTTTTATAGTACTCTTGCACATTACCAAAGATCAACCATTTAATTAAAATAATAAACTGGGAAATTAAGAATTTTCAGGACATTTGAAGTAACTTCTGTTGATATTCTTAACTGAAGCTGAAGTGCTGATAAGGTCTTTTTTGAGGACTTTGCAGGAGAATTTAAGAAAATGAGGAGTTTTATGATTTTGGTTTTCATCATATGTTGCTTTCTAAAGTGGAAATTGGTTTATTTTTTCTAACTATCAATATATTATGTGGGGTTTTTTTCCCCCAAACAATGCAAAAAGGTATAAATAAAAAAGTAAAAATCACTCTGCATTCTACACTCTGAGAAAATTATTCTTAGCAATTCGGATAAGAATCCTTCCACTTTAAAAAAAAAAATGTATATATAAGAAAGGGGTGTGTGTGTGTGTATAAAGAGTAAGAGGAAGAGAATTGTTTCATTTTACAAAAATGTGATAAAAAATAGAAATACCTTTTTGTAACCTGCTTTCTTCATAGTTTATCATGGATATCTTTCCATTTCAATAAGTAAAGCATGGTTTTTAATGGCTACACAGAATATAATTCATATTTTTTTAGTAGAGACAGACCAATTAAAAAAAAAAATCAGACTTCCTCAAGCTCTAATCTTTTTCTTTTGAAGACAGTGTTCTTTAGTTTATTAGTGTCACAAGTGAAGCCCATTTTAATTTTGGCTATTGATTTTCTTTCATTCTTTTGACTAGAATTTAATACTTACATACTTTTGGAACCTTTCTCCCTGATGGATTGGGTGAACTGCCTGTCTTAGACATTGGGTTTTTATAATGTAGTTTACTGGGGGTAATTAATTTCTTTTCACCAGGAGTCGTACATCAAGCACACAGGAGCATGATGTAAGACTCTTGGTGAAAAGAAATTAAAGGTAAAGGTACAGTGTAAGCTTAAAGAGGAGTATTTCCTGATGTTAGATGATGCTGAAGAGAGAAGCTTTTTTTTGAGACAGAGTCTCGCTCTGTTGCCAGATTGGAGTGCAGTGGTGCAATCTCGGCTCACTGCAACCTCTGCCTGTGGGTTCAAGCACTTCTCCTGCCTCAGCCTCCCAAAGAGCTGGGACTACAGGCGTCTACCAACACACCTGGCTAATTTTTGTATTTTTTAGTAGAGACGGGGTTTCACCATGTTGGCCAGGATGGTCTCAATCTCTTGACCTCATGATCCCCCCCCTCCCCCACCACCTTGGCCTCCCAAAGTGCTGGGACAGGTGTGAGCCACCGCGCCCGGCCTGCTTTTTTTGAGATGGAGTCTCGCATTGTCACCCAGGCTGGAGTGCAGTGGCACAATCTCAGCTCACTGCAGCCTCTACCTTCCAGGTTCAACCCATGCTCGTGACTCAGCCTGCTGAGTAGCTGGGATTACAGGCACACGCCACCATGCCCAGCTAATTTTTGTATTTTTAGTACAGACTGGGTTTCACCATGTTGGCCAGGCTGGTCTCAAACCCCTGACCTCAAGTGATTCACCCACCTCAGCCTTCCAAAGTTCTGGGATTATAGGCATGAGCCACCAAGCTGGGACAAGAGAAGCTCTTTTATCAGGTGGTATTTGTAAACTGCTTGTAATCAGTTTAAGCATTTAAATTAGATGGTGAGAGAATAGCATTATTCTTTAATAGATGAGCTTTGAAAACAGGTTGAGTTCTTCAGGAATGAAGCAGAGGCAGGGCTACTTCAGTCCTAAGATTGCTGGATCCAATTCACCTGAAACTTGTAATAGGATTCAACATTTAAGCAGTAAATGTAGTTTCTTGGAAATATAAACTGAGTTACTATTGCTGCCAAGTTTTAAAATCCAGAATATTGTTTTGTTTAGACAATTGAAATGGACTTCAGTAATGTCCTTTTCAAGGAGAACTTTACTTGATTAATCAAATGCATCTCAATTATTGTCTTATTCCAGTCATTGATTTCAGTCTAAGTTCTGGAGACTGAAGAAACATTGGAAATGGCATCATTTTCAAAATTAGGGTATTATGTACAAACCTTCCATTTTAAATTATATTTATTTGATTATGTTAAGAAATTAGATTATTAGATTTTGCTTACTCTTACCTCCAGCAGAGGAATATGAAATAAACCTCAAACCAGGATGGGTGTTAGACTTCCCTTATGCCTGTGACACATAGATTTTTAATTCCTTAACCTAGGATCTTGAAGTGTAAATGGAATTTTTTTTTTAAGAGTCTCATTCACTCACTGTGCCACCCAGGCTGGAGTGCAGTGGTGAGATCTCAGCCTACTGCAACCTCCTTCTCCTCGATTCCAGTGATTCTCCTGCTTCACAATCCTAAGTAGCTAGGATTATAGACGTGTGCCACCATGCCCAGCTTTGTTTTTTTGTATTTTTAGTAGAGAGATGATTTCACTATGTTGGCCAGGCTGGTCTGGAACTCCTGATCACAAGTGATCTGCCCATCTTAGCCTCCCAAAGTTCTGGGATTACAGGCCTGAGCCTCCGTGCCCAGCCTAAAAGGAACTTTAAAGTCTTGGGTTTATCCCCTCACATTGCAGAATTTTTTCTTTAAAGATTTTAGCTCCTCCTTCTAATTAGGATATAGGTGTTGAATTAATGCTGTAGGTACCATCTAGAGGTCTGTGATCAAATCCCAGGAATTCTTAAGTGCTATTATTCCATCTAAGAAGCTTAAAATTGACCAGCCTGGACAACATGGTGAAACCCTATCTCTACCAAAAATAAAAAAAATTAGCCAGGCATAGTGGCGGGCACTTGTGGTCCGAGCTCTTTGGAAGGCTGAGGTGGGAGGATTGCTTGACCCCAGGAGGCAAAGGTTGCAGATCACCCCACTGCATCCAGTCTAGGTGACAGAATAAGACACAGAAACAAAAAAGAAGCTTAAAATTGAATGGATCTGAGATATGCATGTTATTCAAGCTTAAGTCAATGTGAAATGGCTGGGGCCCTTCTCATTATGTTTGGGATCTTCTGTTACAGTTTGAGTAAGCAAGGGAGAGCCAAACATTTGAAATGCTTTTGATATGGTAAAATAAACTTCTTAAAAAGAGACAACTCGCTGGGCACAGTGGCTCACACCTGTAATCCCAGCATTTCGCGAGGCCAAGGCTGGTGGACCACGAGGTCAGGAGTTCTAGACCAGCATGGCCAAGATGGTGAAACCTCATCTGTACTAAAAATACAAAAATTAGTCAGGTGCAGTGGCAGCTACTTGTAATCCCAGCTACTTGGGAGGCTGAGGCAGAATCGCTTAAACCCAGGGTCCAGAGGTTCGCTGAGATCACACCACTGCACTCCAGCCTGGGCAACAGAGTGAGACTGTCTAAAAAAAAAAAAAAAAAAGAGAGAGAGAGAGACAACTAATGTTTGCAATGAATATCACTTACAAAGAAACTCTTGCAGCTCACTTCTAACTTGGTCTGATAGCTTGCATTATAGGTAATATTTATGAAAGTTTTATTTTTCTTTTTATCAGCTTTGACTTCGCTAATTGGTTGCCACTGGTTAGTGTAGGAGCTGTAGATAAATTGTCAGAAACACAGTTCAGTTGTTCTCAGGCCATTTGTATTTGAGCCTTGCCAGAAATTCTTGGAGCCTTGACAGAGAATAAAAGATCCTCTAACACATTCAGGAAACTTGGGCCAAGGGAGGCCCAAGTACAAATATGTAATAATATGTGAGATCTTGTTTATAAGAAATTCTAGCTTACCTGCACCAGGTTTTCTGGTTAATTAACATGTTGTATAGCGTTTCTGTAAGCAGACAAGGAGTCACTGCCTCCCAGTCCCCCACATGTACATTTACTATTTATCCATTGTTCTATGTGTATAATGTCCCACCCTTGATCACAGCCTTCTAGACCTTAGTTCATTTAAATGTTAGTTTGTCTTACTTTTCTCATAAGTGAATTTGGTTTTAAATGCTCAGTTACTTCATGGAACATGAAGTCAGAAGTACAGCTCTCTGTCCTATGCATTTGGCATCAGAATGGTAAACATTACATTCTTGTTATATCCATTCCTTTTTTTTTTTTTTTTTTTTTTTGCATTTTAGGTTTTGGGGTACATGTGCAGAACATGCAAGATAGTTACATAGGTACACACGTGGCAGTGTGCTTTGCTGCCTTCCTCCCCTTCACCCACATCTGGCATTTCTCCCCATGCTATGCCTCCCCAGCTCCCCACCCCCGTCCCTCCCCTATTCCCCCCAATAGACCCCAGTGTGTAATGCTCCCTTCCCTGTGTCCATGTGTTCTCATTGTTCATCACCCGCCTTATATCCATTCCTATTAGAAACAAGATTTAATGTAACCACTTCTGCTGTTTGTGCTTCTCTACCTTTTCCTAGGAGTATCAGAGTAGAAACAAAAATATAGCCACCTCTGCCTTGCTAAATGGGTCATTTGAGCTGTGAAACTTCTCTTTTTCTCTTGGCCTGGTCATTTTGGAATAGTTACAGAGTTAAGGGGAAGAAGACTCTAAGAACAGCAGCACTGAAAAAAAAAAATACCAAATAGAAATTTCTGACAAATATGAGCCAGTTAATGGATTAGAATTCTGTTTTTCTAAGGAATAGGGGTTATTTTATACAGAAGAATTTGCCTCTAGATCACATTTTCCAGGTTTCAAAGAGCTGTCATTTTTCTGGGTGCAGTGACTTACACCTGTAGTCTCAGCACTGGTAGGCTGAGGTGGGCAGATAACCTGAGGTCAGGAGTTCAAAACCAGCCTGGTTGCCTGGCCAACATGGTGAAATCGCATCCCTACTAAAAATACAAAAATTAGCCAGACATGTACCCGTAATGCCAGTTACTCAGGAGGCTGAGGCAGGAGAATCACCTGAACCCAGGAAAAGGAGGTTGCAGTGAGCCGAGGTCACACTATTTCACTCCAGCCTAGGTGACAGAGTGAGACCCTGTCTCAAAAAAAAAAAATATCAGGCACCATGGCTCACGCCCGTAATCCTAGCATCTTGGGAGGCTGAGGCAGGTGGGTTGCCTGAGCTGAGGAGTTTGAGACCAGCCTGGGCAACACTATGAAACCGTGTCTTTACTACAATACAAAAAAAAATTAGCCAGATGTGGCAGCATGCACCTGTAGTCCCAGCTATTTGGGAGGCTAAGGCAGGAAAATTGCTTGAACCCAGGAGGCAGAGGTTGCACGACAGAGCAAGACTCCATCTCTTAAAAAAAAAAAAAATCTGTCATTTAAAAGCTATTATTATTAACAAATGAGCCGGGCGCGGTGGCTCACGCCTATAATCCCAGCACTTTGGGAGGCTGAGGCGGGTGGATCACAAGGTCAAGAGATCGAGACCATCCTGGTCAACAAGGTGAAACCCCGTCTCTACTAAAAATACAAAAATTAGCTGGGCATGGTGGCGCATGCCTGTAGTCCCGGCTACTCGGGAGGCTGCGGTAAGCCAAGATCACGCCATTGCACTCCAGCCTGGGTAACGAGCGAAACTCCATCTCAAAAAAAAAAACAAATGAAAGAAGAGTAGACTAGACTGTATACTCAAGGATGTTATAAATCATGTCTGTCTTCCACCACTGAATCCTCAGCACTTAGCATTGTTATTATATATATAATATATGTGTAGTAAATATTTGAATGTATCGCCTGAAGTTGTTTTATTTTTAAGGCTTATAAGGTATCTTTTTGAACTTATTAAGGAAATTTCCAAACATATCAAAGTAGAAAATACATCCTCATAAACTCATTACTTAGCTTTCTTTTTTTTTTGAGCCGGCGTTTCGCTCTGTCATCCAGGCTGAAGTGCAGTGGCACAATGTCAGCTCACTGTAACCTCTGCCTCCTGGGTTCTAGTGATTGTCCTGCCTCAGCTTCCTGAGTAGCTGGGATTACAGGTGTGTGCCACCACGCCCAGCTAAATTTTTTGGTATTTTTAGTAGAGACAGTGTTTTACCATGTTGACCAGTCTGGTCTCAAACTCCTGACCTCAGGTGATCCGCCTACCTTAGCCTCCCAAAGTGCTGGGATTACAGGCATGAGCCACTGCGCCTGGCCATTATTCAGCTTTAATAACCATCAACCTTTTGCCTGACTTCTTTAATCTATCCCCTCTCCTTTTTAAATGCTTTTGTTGGAACATTTTAAAGTAAAACTCAGAAACCATGTTATTTCACTCCAGGTACTTTAGAAAAAGGCACAGTAACCACAATGTCATTATTACACTAACAGTAAATCCTTAATTTTATCTAAGATCCTGTCCATATTCAAATTTTCTGAGTGTTCTTTTAAAGTTTAATTAACCAATAAATTAAAACTTTTGACAAAAAAATGAGAAGTTTCTGAAAATGAAACCTCCTTCAATTATTGAAACAAAAAATCTTGTGGTATATTAACATGCAGGAATTCAGTATAGCAAAGTCAATACTCACCTTAGATGATGCCAATAGTTTATTTCATATTATAATTGCTTGTGGGAATTGCATCTTTGAGACCAATACTCACATTCATATACCTCACGCTTCCCTCTTCAGTCTTTAGTACACACTGTGGTGATTATTATAAATTACGCTAATAGCAAACATCTTATTCAACATTTACTGTGTGCCATGCACTGTGCTTTACATGTATTATTTTATAAGATTCTTAAAACAACCTGACAGATAGGTATTAATATACCTACCTCCAATTAATTTAGTAACTTAGTAAAGGTTTTATAGCTAGTGTACAAGCTGAGATTTAAATTTATGTCTCCTAACCTCTGGCTCTGCTGCCTTCCTGAGTATGCTTTAAGACGCTGATGGGCCGGGCGCGGTAGCTCAAGCCTGTAATCCCAGCACTTTGGGAGGCCGAGGTGGGTGGATCACGAGGTTAAGAGATCGAGACCATCCTGCTCAACATGGTGAAACCCCCGTCTCTACTAAAAATACAAAAAATTAGCTGGGCATGGTGGCGCGTGCCTGTAATCCCAGCCACTCAGGAGGCTGAGGCAGGAGAATTGCCTGAACCCAGGAGGCGGAGGTTGCAGTGAGCCGAGATCGCACCATTGCACTCCAGCCTGGGTAACAAGAGCGAAACTCCGTCTCAAAAAAAAAAAAAAAGACACTGATGAAAAAAAGAGTTGAAATGATCTGAAATTAATGTTCTAAATTTCATAATTTTTCTGTTGTCTGCTAACTTCCAGGCTGTAAGACTGGAAAGTACTTACCAGAATCGAACACGCTATATGGTAGTGGTTTCAACTAATGGTAGACAAGACACTGAAGAAAGCATCGTCCTAGGAATGGATTTCTCCTCTAATGACAGGTATGGTGGTACCATTTCAAAATGTGAAAACTGCTTTTTAAATAACATGTTCCAGTTGCCTTTTTTTCTTTTTCTTTTTCTTTTTTTTTGAGATGGAGTGTAATTCTGTTGCACAGGCTGGAGTGCAGTGGCACAATCTCGGCTCATTGCAACCTCCACCTCCCGGGTTCAAGTGACTTTCCTGCCTCAGCCTCTGGAGTAGCTGGGATTACAGGTGTGCACCATTATGCCTGGGTAATTTTTGTATTTTTAGTAGAGATGGGGTTTTGCCATGTTGACCAGTTTCAAACTCTTTACCTCAAGTGATCTGCCCGCCTCAGCCTCCCAAAGTCCTGGGATTACAGGTGTGAGCCACCATGCCCGGCCCCAGTTGCCTTTTATCACAAAAATGTCTTGTGCAGTTCTGCTGTTAAAGTTCAAGACATAAAACTAGAGAACATAAGTATCTTAGCCACAGTCTTGAGAGACAAGAATGTTTAGTGGATGTCTTTGGTTGTGCGTTTACCATTATTCCATACCTTCGTCTCATCTTTAGATAGTCATGATATAAAGCAAGTGGTTTCAAAGTTACATTTCCAGGGGGAAAAAGCTGCTTTTTCTTGGCAGTCTGTTCTATGTTTGTTTTCTTTTTTTATTTATTTATTTATATATTTTTTGAGACAAGGTCTCACTCTATTGCCCAGGCTGAAGTGCAGTGATACAGTCACAGCTCACTACAGCCTCAAATTCCTCCTGGGTTCTAGGGATCCTTCCACCTCAGCCTCCTAACCTAAGTAGCTAGAAGTACAGGCGTGCACCACCATGCCCAGTTGTCTGGTCTCCTTTTGTTTTTCTCCTAATTTTTCTAGAGATGAGATTTCCTTATGTCCTGCTTTGGCTTTCCAAAGTGTTGATATTACAGGCATGAGCCTTGCACCTGGCCTACTCTGTTATAATCAGTAATGATTCACTTTGGTGATTCTAGGGCACCAGTGGTTCCAGATTTAAAGAGATCCCACTTAAACCACAATCTGTTTTATTTTTCCATGTCCTTAAACCTTACTTTTAACAAATGTTATGCCTCCTTTTTCCTTCTATTGAGTTAAAAAGGATGGTGGGGGAAGGGGAGGCGGGGCAGTACAGGATGGCTCCTTAAACTCAAAGCAGAACTTTTTGTTATTATGTACCTTTGACTTTAGTTGTACTTTACATTCTATAATTGAAGATAATACACAACACCTGGCTTTTTAGGTGTCTCCTTAAGGTTTGTTGCTTTCCTTTTACATTTTCCCCATTTTTTCTGGAGAAACGTTTGGAAGACTGTGGAATGTGGCTGCTAAGCAGATCTTTACACTCTGGATAATAAGCCTCAGGAAATCCTGCCAGATGTCTCAAAGCATTGACTTCCTGGTTCAGGACAAGAATGGAACTATGGAGTAGCTAGGGGTGTGACCCAGGCCTAGGGGAATTTAGTCACAAAGAGAGGAGAGGACCCTGGGAATGATTGTAATTGTCCTGATGTTGAGGGATAAAAATCACGTTGTCACTAGAAAGTTTCCCGAACCAGTGTTTACCTTATTCCTATATAGAAGTCAACCTGAAAATGACTTGGGGGTTCACAGGGATCACAAATCCAAAGTTATTAGCTTGTATACCACTTACAGCATTTAATTGTAGGCTCTGAATTTACACAGTCTTATCAACCACATTTAGGAAGCTTTCTCCTGCATAGTTTTAACTTCTGATGTTACCTAAGCATCAGACCTTTCAGTATGTATTTTCCTATAACAGCACCTACCTTGTTTATATTCATTAGGATTTTAGGACCTTTAATTTAGGTTTTTAGTCTCTCTAGATCTGTATTGTCCAGTATAGTAGCCACTAATCATATGTGCCCCTTCCTTCCTTCCTTCGTTCCTTCCTTCCTTCCTTCCTCTTCTCTTCTCTTATTTTTTTTTTTTTTTTCCTTTTTGTGGAGAACAGGGTCTCTCTGTGTTGCCCAGGCTGATCTCAAATCCTAGGCTCCTGCCTCTGCCTTCCTGAGTGCTGGGATTATAGGCATGAACCACCGCACACAGCATGCATCTTTTTGAATAGATTAAAATTAAATGAAATTTCAATTCCTCAATTCTGACTAGTCACATTTCAAGTATTCAGTAACCTTATGTGCTAGTGGCTATCGTATTAGACGGTACATGTATAGAACATTTTCCGTTCTTGCCGAAAGTTCAGTTGGACAGCACTGTCTAGCTCCTATTTCCTTTGTTCAGTTCTCCCTGACCCCCTCCCTTGAAAACCTATAGAACAGGAACAGGAACCTCATGAAACTTCAGTTGAGTCCTCCCCTAAAGACCGAAGACAATAACTGCAGATTCTCCTGACCCAGAATATGAGCAAGCACATGTCTTATCTCTTTCACTTTGTCCTGAACTTTACCAGAAAGAATCCATATTAATATAGGTACCCAGTAGTTTATACTCAGTAAACTACATCTGTCTTTTGCAGTGGTTTTGTCTGAATCATATCTGACTAGTGTCACTAGCCAAAGGAAATTTTAGTTTATAGAAGACAAAATAAGGCATGGAAAGCTGGAAACTAGTTTTCATTCTGTATGGTAAACTTGCTATTATGAAATTCCCATATGTCCTCTACTTTAATGAGTTCCTTGGACAGTTAGAAGTCTCAGGTACTCAGGTAATCTAAAATCATTTCTGTCTCAGTTGTCAATGAAGGAATTTGAATTTGTATCATTTCATATCTGAGACTGTAAAATATTAATGCTTGAATGGTATTAAGCCAAAGTGGAACCCAGATTATGACAAGTACAAATAGTTCTTAATAATGCATTGCAGCCAATTTATTTAGCCCATTTGCAAGTTTTTTGAGTATTATAAGTAATAAAAAATTTTTTAAATGCAACAAAGTCTTGGTTTCTAAAATGTAGCATATATTTTAAGTTATAATAGAGCTTCATGGTTTTGTTTGGTTTTTTAATTTCTTTTTGTACCCCCAACACCTTGAAATGTCTGGTACATAGTAGGCACTAAATAAATTTTTGTTGAATGAGTTGAATATTTACTGAAATAAGTAGTTATACTTTAATGGAGAAAAATCTTGAGAGACTCAGGTAGCCTAGATAAAAATACAAAGTGTGCCTTAGTCAGGCCTTTCCTTCCTGTTGTGTGAAAAAGCTACTTCTTAATGTGAAAAAGCATTCTGACCTGTATACCAAAAATGTAATGTTAGTTCCTATATATCGATGTCACTTGTCCAAAAGTTAACCAAAATCTGGTCACAAGCTTATAGATCATACTCTTTTGAAGCTTTCTTTTTATATAGTTAATTTCTAGATTTGTCACTGGACTACCAACCCATCATATTTATACTCTAAATTATACTTGTTGCTAAGAACCTGTCTAAGCACTCACTAAATACAAAACAAAAAGCTACTGTAAAACTATCCCCACTTCATCTTCAAACGAATTTTTTGTGTGCCCATCTCATCTACGCAACAAAACTTGTGGTTGAGCTGTCTTACTTGCTTCTGGACTCTGGCATGGTAGCTGTGCTTCTGCTGTTCAGGTCCAGGTTCCAATGTGGATAAGCTGTTTCAGTCTTGATTTGAATCTCCTGAGCTCTGGAATCACTAGTAAGGTGTTAAGTAGCACAGGCCAGCAAGTGTAGTGGAAAGCCCAACTAAGGGCTGGCCTCCTTTAGCCCTGCAGTGACTCTTAACAGTTAAAAGTTTGGTATTCCTCATGCTGTTTTTAAAACATTTAAATAATGCTTTAAAAACAATCACTTTCAGAGGTATTTGGAACACCCACTACAGATTCATATTCATGTTTATGTTATGTCTTTACACGTATACCTATGAGAATAGGTTTTGTTATTCACAGTTTAAGATGAAGAAATTAAGGCTGAGAGAGGTTAAATAATTTTTTAAAAAAAGCTGTAATACTGAAGGAAATCAATCCCAGATCTTTTGTTCAATGACTATTACATTTTAGTCGCTTAGGCAGTATTATACACTTTTTAAAAATTTAATCTTCAAACAGTGCAATGAAGAAGATATTTTTATCCTGGTTTTACAAATGAGGAAATTAAGGCATAAAACAATTGAGTAGTTCACCTAAGATTATACAATTAGTGCCAGAAACAGAGCCCATCCTCTATACCATACTGTGCTTTTCCACCTCCCGTGTGCTAGATTCTTTCTACTACACCATGCTGCCTCTCTAGATAGACTGGCTTGGAGTATCATAGAAGCCTTTCAGAGACTAGCCAGAGGGGAAAAGCAAGTTACAGCAGCCTTAAGTAGAGACAGTGGCAGTGACTATCTGGAGTAGGTTACTGTTTCCCTGCGAAGAGGTGTGATAGAGCATGCAATCAGGGGTCCATGCTTTCTGTACCAACCTCTTCCATTAGCTTAAAGTCCTTCCTGGGCTATTGTGTGATTGAAATAGCATTTTAGGTCTGGTGCAGTGGCTCACGCCTGTAATCTAAGCATTTTGGAAAGCTGAGATGGGTGGATCATTTTGAGGCCAGGAGTTCGAGACCAGCCTGGTCAACATGACAAAACCTCATCTCCACTAAAAATACAAAAATTAGCCAGGCCTATAATCCCAGCAGGAGGCTGAGGCAGGAGAATCACTTGAATCCAGGAGGCAGAGGTTGCAGTGAGCTGACTGCCCTCCAGCCTGGGTGACAGAGGGAGACTCTGTCTCAAAAAAAAGAAAGAAAGAAATAGTATTTTTAAATACCATACTAGGTCTACCCTTTTGGTGGTTGTTGACGTTTCTGTTAACTCTGTGTTTCAGCAGTGCTAGCTCAGTACACAGTCACAAAGCAGTGTTTCATTGATTTGATTTCAGTTGTGTTATGTCTGTTTTGTCTATCTTGATCACAAGCTATTAACAATTACTGCTTTATATTTTTAATTCCCTTTCCCTTTTAATCTATTGAATGTGTTCTGGTGTTCATTAAACCTGAGAATTAGAGGCAAATCACACAACCCAAGGTCTCCAGCAACCAGCAATAGTTATTGGCATTAAAAATAATCCTTGGGACTGGACATCTGGCTTATGCCCGTAATCCCAACACTTTAGGAAGCTGAGGTGGGTGGATGACTTGAGATAAGGAGTTCAAGACTAGCCTGGCCAACATATGAAACCCCATCTCTACTAAAAGTACAAAAAGTTAGCAGGGCATGGTGGTGCACACCTGTAATCCCAGCTACTGGGGAGACTGAGGCAGGGGAATTTCTCGAACCTGGGAGGTAGAGATTTCAGTGAGCCAAGAGTGTGTCACTACACTCCAGCCTGGGCAACAGAGTGAGACTCTATCTCAAAAAAAAAAAAAAAAAAATCCTTCAAGTTAAGTTGGGCTCTGTACCCAGTGCTAAGATCTGCCAAATGCAAGACAATAGCAATCATCTGCATTTTTTAGATAGTGGCCATCTGCAAGATGACAATGTAGGAAGCTGAGTCAGTAAGTTTTCTTTATTAAATATTTAAGGAACTGACTCACTATCTCTTAAAAAAAAAAAAGCTCCTGAGTCTCCTATTAATCTTCTACATAAGATTAGTAGTAATATGATAGAAATTTATTTACTATAACACATATGCCAGAATTTGGAATTTAAGAGTTTATCCTTCATGTTGAAAGAGTTAGTAAACAAAAGACTGCTTCCCAGAGTAACAGGAGTAACTTGTGGACTATTTCTTCTCTTGCAGTAGCACTTGTACCATGGGCTTAGTTTTGCCTCTCTGGAGCGACACACTAATTCATTTGGATGGTGATGGGTAAGAGATTTCCTTTTTCATTCTGTTACAGAAAGCCAAGGGGTGGGGTTCCATCTTAGTGCCCATTCATTCAGCTAAAAGGTAGGTCCAGTGTGCCAACTGAACTTTCATGTCAGCAACTCAATGAGTCCTTTTAAACTCCTGTTTTGTAAAATGGAGTAAAAATACAACTTGCCAGGGTCTCTCACTTCTGTTCTTCTAGGCCAACTGTGGTAGGAATCAAGACAAAGAAGAACTAGTTTGTTGGCTCTTTAATCTGAGCATGTGGGACTGTTGCAATGCTCTCCCAAAGGATGATATGTTCTGTTTCAAATAACCTCTTGCTGCTTCTGCCAGCTGTCAGCCTACAGTATAACCCTTTTCCTGTGCCAGTTCCTTCCAGTGACCCCACCCCCACCTACCTCCTAATGTTTTTAGAATGTGTCCCCAAGAGACAAAGATGTTTGCTCCAGTTTATAAAACCAGGGTCAGGTTTGCTAAGAATCCACAAGACTTCTAAACAGAAATATACAGAACAGTTTGTCCACAGCTACAGCTGGGAAACTGCATTTAGTTTCCTAACTCCAATATGGGAATCCATTCATTTTGCCTGGTAGATGAAATCAGACAATTTGTTGAACCTTTTCGGTCAAGTCTTATGCTCTAGTTAAAAATTCTACATGAAATGCCTGATAATTCCTTCTACTGAGCCAGTTGTAAGCCTGGGAAACATCCTTGAAAACTTACAACTGAAATAACCTACCCTAATTTGTGGATTTTTGTCTTGTTCTCATTTGTCCTTAGTGGGTTCAGCGTATCGACTGATAACAGAGTTCACATCTTCAAACCTGTATCTGTGCAGGCAATGTGGTAAGATGACTTTACTATCTCTATGAAAGTGTTTTAATGTTATTGGAGCAATACGTTGTGAGAAATGGTACCGTTTGCTATGAAAATGCTGAATGATCTGTTCGTGTAACCACCATAGTTAAAGATGACCTAGAAATGCAACATTCAAATTGTTGCAATTAGAAGTGTTGGTGAACAAGTGAAATTCAGAGGTGGTATTCTAGGCTCTGGCAGAGACTTAATGGTTCAGATAAGCCAGTTGAAACTGAGTTTTATTACGGACACATTGACTAAGTTAGTTACTTAGTGGACTAAGAGCCAAGTCTAGAACATCACACTGCTGTGTACCAGCTATTTCTTTTCTTTTTTATTTTTGGAGACCGAGTCTCATAGGCTGGAGTGCAGTGGTGCGATCTCAGCTCACTGCAACCTCCACCTCCTGGATTTAGGCGATTCTCCTGCCTCAGCCTCCCAAGTAGCTGAACTACAGGCACGCCACCACGCCTGGCTAATTTTTCGTATTTTTTAGTAGAGATGGGGTTTTACCATATTGGCCATGCTGGTCTGGAACGCCTAACCTCGTGATCCACCTGCCTCAGCCTCCCAAATGCTGGGATTACAGGCGTGACCCACCTCACCTGGCCTGCATTAGCTATTTCTTAAGGTAACCAGGGATAACATTCACAGAGTTACTTTACAGATAGATAAATTTCCATTTAAACTGCTGGTGGCTATTTTCATAATGCAAATAAAGCCTAGAGAAAACGTTATACTTGCTAATAACCATCAGCTGTCATGTGGACATTTTGGGGTTATTTACATGGATTATATTTAATCATTATACCAAGCCCCCAAAATAATATTAGCCCCTTATTATGAATGAGAAAACAGGTTTTGGAGGGGTTACATAACTGGCCTGAGAGTATGTCTCTCTTTTCTTTTATTTATTTGTTTTTGTCATAATCAAGTCTCAGCAGAGTATTTCTTACATTACACTTAGATAGGATAGATGTCTTTCTCTCTCTCATCTCTATCTCCATCTCTCTCTCTCTTTTATAGAGACAGGGTCTCCCTCTGTTGCCCAGGCTGGAATGCAGTGGTGCAATCATAGCTCATGGCAGCCTCCAACTCCTGGGCTCAAGTGTTCTTTCTACCTCAGCCGCCTAAGCAGCCATGACTATAGGCATGTGTCACTACACCTGGCTAATTTATTTTATTTTATTTTTTTAGAGACTGGGGTCTCTTTGTGTTGCCCAGGCTGGTCTTGAACTCCTGGCCTCAGGCAGTCCTCCTGCCTCGGCCTCCCAAAGTGCTGGTATTGCAGATGTGAGCCACTGCACCTGGCCTTTATTCTCTTATTCTAGATTATCTAGAAAATTATATAACTAGAGAATGATATGACTAAGATTCAGTATCCATCCCCCAGTCAGGGATTTGAATTTAATTTTCTTATTCAGCTGCCTGTGTAGTAGAAGTCCCTGTGAGGAGTGGAATGGACAGAATACAAGCAAAACAAGAAATAAAAGAGCCTGAAAAAACTCCAGGGAGATAATCTACCCCTGAAAAACAGAATTGATAGGATGGAGGTGGGTGGAGTCCAAAGACTCACTGAACAATTAAGTCTTATCGTTTCCTGCAGTAATTAAGATAGGACAGAGTTTCAGGTCATGTGTTTAGACCAGATTTTTAGAGTTAGGGCATATTTTGCAGGTAAGTTTCTCATGGAAAGCTTACAAAATTTATGACCTCCTTTGACTAAGGCTCAGTTAAAGGCAATTGACCTATTCATAAGTAACAAGTAAAGCCAAACAGCAGTAACAACCACAAATGACAGTGTTTTGGGGTATATTTTGGGGAAGCGTACAGAGCAGTCTTAATTCAAGTAATGTTCTTTTTTTTTTTTTTTTTTTTTTTTTTGAGATGAAGTTTTGCTCTGTCGCCCAGGCTGGAGTATCTCGGCTCACTTCACCGTCCACCTCCTGAGTTCAAGCAATTCTCCTGCCTCAGCCTCCCAAGTAGCTAGGACTACAGAAGCATGCCACCACGCCTGGCTAATTTTTTGTATTTTTAGTAGAGATTGGATTTCACCATGTTAGCCAGGATGGTCTCAATCTCCTGACCTCGTGATCTGCCCTCCTCAGCCTCCCAAAGTGCTGGGATTACAGGCGTGAGCCAACCGCACCCAGCCAAGCTTTGATGTTCTAAAGCAAGCTTGTGCAACCCGTGGCCCATAGGCCACATACAGCCCATGACGGCTTTGCATGTGGCCCAACACAAATTCATAAAACTTTCCTAAATTCATATAAGTTTCTTAAAATTCTAATCCTAATTCATAAAACTTTCCTAAATTCATATAAGTTTCTTAAAATTCTAATCCTAATTCATAAAACTTTCCTAAAATATGAGATTTTTTTGCAATTTATTTTTAAGTCATCATCTATCATTAGTGTATTTTATGTGTAGCCCAAAACAGTTCTTCCAACGTGGCCCAGGGAAGTCAAAAAATTGGATACCCCATCCTAGCTCTGTTAGCTTATTGCAGAATAAACTTTTCTTGATGTACCTTATGGGGAGTAGTAGGTTGAAGTCACAGGAGAAAAAAAATAGATGATGTGTGGATCAAAGCAGCATTTAGACCAGGTGTTTCCTTCACAGGAAGATACTTAACTGCAGCTTTGCACTCCAATGCTGGAGCATCTGAAGTGGCTAAGCCTTGAGTGTATTTTAGAGCAGTTGCACCAGATTCTGGCATATGCTTTTAGAGCATGTGTTTCTTAGATGAAGAGACATGCATTAGGCATTCCGTAAGTTGCACTAAGCTGGCTCTTACCTTTGAATCTGTATAATGAAACTGAAATTCTCAGATTATTCTCTTGAGACTTTGGCTTACTTTAAATAATTGAAAGCATTTCTAAAAGACTCTGCAACTATGCTTTTAAGGAAAAATGTGTTTTCCTAATAAAAATAGACTGACACGTTTTTCTCTTATTAAATAGTTTTAAATTTGTTTTCTTAATGTACGTTGTATAGGGTTGATAGAGATTCAAGGAACAAACACTGTTATGTACTATTGGTGGAAGAATTAACTGGAGCAGCCTTTCTGGAGAGTGATTTGCCAGTATGCCTTACCATTTTGCATGATCTTTGACCTAGTAAACTCCACTTCTATGAGTTTACTCTAAGTTTGTAAACATGGATGTGTACAAAGATTTTAGCTATAAGAATGTTTGTCAGCAAAAAACGAAAAACAAGCCAAGCACAGTGGCTCACGCCTGTAATCCCAGCCCCTTGGGAGGTCAGGTGGGTGGATCACCTGAGGTCAGGAGTTCAAGACCACCCTGATCAAAATGGTGAAACTCCATCTCTACTAAAGATACAAAACTTAACCAGGTGTGGTGGCGGGCGCCTGTAGTTCCAGCTCCTCGGGAGGCTGAGACAAGAGAATTGCTTGAATCTGGGAGGTGGAGGTTGCAGTGAGCTGAGATCGTGCCACTGTACTCCTGGGCAACAAAGCTAGACTCCATCTCAAAAAAAAAAAAAGAAAAAAGAAAGGAAAACCATCTAAATGATTGAAAATTAGGAATTAGTGAATTACGGTGTATCTATATTATTAAATATTATGCAACCATTAAAAGTGATCCAGTTGGAGCCAGGTGCAGTGGCTCATGCCTGTAATCCCAGCACTTTGGGAAGCTGAGGCGGGTGGATCACAAGGTCAGGGGTTTGAGACCAGCCTGACCAACATGGTAAAACCCCCTTTCTACTTAAAAATACAAATATTAGCCGGGTCTGGTGGTACCCATCTGTAATACCAGCTACTTGGGAGGCTGAGGCAGGAGAATCGCTTGAACCTGGGAGGCAGAGGTTATAGCGAGCCAAGAGGGCATTATTGCACTCCAGCCTGGGTGATGGAGCGAGACTCTATCTCAAAAAAAAAAAAAAATCCAGTTGGAAAATATTTGACATGGAATGATGTTGATGATAGGCTGTAAAGCAAAAGAGCAAGTTATAAGTGGACTGGAGAATATGGTCATATTTTTGTTTATTATACATCTATGCATAGACAAAAAGACTGGAAAGATGTACACTAAAACTTTAAGAGTGATTATTTCAGGGTGGTAGGATTACAGGATATTTCTGCCTTTTCTCTGAGGTCCCTGATTTTCTAAAGCGGGCATGGATCACTTTTGTTATGGGGAAACAAAAAGACTTTTTCTTTTTTTTTGGTAGAGTCTTGCTCTGTCAGGCTGGAGTGCAATGGCATGATCTCACCTAACTGCAGTCTCTGTCTCCCAGGTTCAAGCAATTCTCTCGCTTCAGCCTCCCAAGTACCTGGGACTACAGGCGTGTGCCACCGTGCCCTGCTAATTCTTGTATTTTTAGTAGAGACAGGGTTTCACAATGTTGACCAGGCTGAACTCGATCTCCAGACCTCAAGTAATCCACTTGCCTTGGCCTCCCAAAGTGCTGATTACAGGCATGAGCCACCGTGCCTGGCCATAAATGCCTTTTTTTCTTAGACATTAGTTTATAGCTAATAAGACATTTTGCTCAACAAATACTAATTGAACTTCACCTATGAAGTAGGTATTCTTTTAGTCACTTAGGTAAACAAAATGTAGAAAGATTCTTCTCTTTTATAACTTACTTCCTAGTATTCTAGCTTAAGCTTTTCCCACATATATAACAAAAAATGTACTTTTCAGTTTGTTTACTCTTCTTGGGCTCCTGAGTTCAGACAGAGTCAGAAGGTTTAATTAGTCTCAGAATTACCAGAGCTAGGCCAGATGGGGTGGCTCATGCCTGTAATCCCAGCATTTTCAGAGGCCAAGATGGGCAGATCTCTTGAGGCTAGGAGTTCAAGACCAGCCTGACTAACATGGCAAAAACCCATCTCTACTAAAAATACAAAAATTAGCCTGGCATAGTGACATGTGCCTGTAATCTCAGCTACTACTTGGGAGGCTGAGGCATGAGAATTGCTTGAACCCAGGAGGTGGAGGTTGCAGTGAGCACAGAACATGCCACTGCACTCCAGCCTGAGCAACAGAAGGAGATACTACTGTCTCAAGAAAAAAGAATAATCAGATCTGTTCTTAGAAAATAGCTCATAGATTTAAAGAGACTAGGATACTAAGGCAGCAAGAATAATAAATATTATTAGATCAGTATTTCCTGGATATTAAAGGACATAGGACATGTCCTCAAGGCTTAGAGACATCTATCTGTGTGACCTTTGTGAAACCTCTTAAGAATTACAGAAAATGTATGTTGTAACATCCTGTGCTGAGGAAAACAAATATTTATATGGTAAATTATTTAGATCTTTAGTTTTCTAATGATACAGCAGTCACTGCATGGTTCCAACTATAGTATAGGATCAGGTGCTCCATAGGTACCTGGACCTATTTTTCACTGGTGAGTTGTCAGCTCTCCTTCCCCACCTTCTCCTTATCTTAATGATGCATCATCTCTTTCAGCAAATGTCTTGTTCATTGCTGTGGATAGATAATATGGTATAATCAGAATTGGAGAATCTTGAATTTCAGGGGGTAGATTTTCCAGAGGATAAATTCTATAGAAATTAAAAATTAGAAGAGTTTGGGGTACACAGGTTATTGGCCTTTGGTACCCCACAGTTCTATGGTGCTCATTTCCCAGCATATCTTTCAGGTCTGCACTACAGAGCTTACACAAGGCTTGTGAAGTCGCCAGAGTGCATAACTACTACCCAGGCAGCCTGTTTCTCACCTGGGTGAGTTATTATGAGAGCCATATCAACTCAGATCAATCCTCAGTCAATGAATGGAATGCTATGCAAGATGTACAGTCCCACCGGCCTGACTCTCCAACTCTCTTCACCGACATGTAAGTCAGTTTGCTAAGGATTATGGAAGTTTTCTCCATTATGTCCTGAGGAGTTACAAGAAGCATGTTCCTCCCTAGTCTTTTCTCTTGGGGAATTAATCTTACGTAGGAATATTAGTCACTGTCAATAGCATGTATCTGCCACATATAAAGAATCCCATTCTTGCCGGGCATGGTGGCTCACGCCTGTAATCCCAGCACTTTGGGAGGCCGAGGCAGGCAGATCATTTGAGGTCAGGAGTTTGAGACCAGCCCAGCCAATATGGTGAAACCCCATCTCTACTAAAAATACAAAAATTAGCCAGGCGTGGTGGCAGGTGCCTGTAATCCCAGCTACTCAGGAGGCTGAGGCAGGAGAATCACTTGAACCCGGAAGACAGAGGTTGCAGTGAGCCGAGATCACACCACCGCACTCCAGTCTGAGTGACAGAGTGAGACTCCATCCATCTCAAAAAGACAAAAAGAATCCTATGGTTGCCTGCAAAGGCCTGAGAAGCTTCACCCCAGGGTACAATAGAGTCTCCATAGTCAAGAACTGCAATACCATAAAATTTCATTATTCATATTTCACTAATTTGAAATTTGAGTTTAAAGGAATTGAGCTGAAATTTGAGTATGCATTATTTAAAAGAATCAATTTAGTAAGCATATCAATGATACAAAGAAGCTTTCAAAGTCATGTTTGTAATACTTAAGAAAACAAGGTATTTCTAGTCAAGTTAAAAGAATGCCTAAGTAGGCCGGGCACAGTGGCTCACACCTATAAATCCAACACTTTGGGAGGCCGAGGCGGGCAGATCACCTGACCTCAGGAGTTCACGACCAGCCTGACCAACATGAAGAAACCCTGTCTCTACAAAAAATCCAAAATTAGCCAGTCATGGTGGCATATGCCTGTAATCCTAGCTACTCAGGAGGCTGAGGCAAGAGAATCACTTGAAACCAGGAAGCAGAGGTTGCAGGAAGCAGAAGTTCTGGTGAGCCAAGATCACGCCATTGCACTTCAGCCTGGTGGCAGTGAAACTTGGTCTCAAAAAAAAAGAATGCCTGAGTTGTTAAGCTAATTTTTTTTTTAAGAGACGGGATCTCTGTCATTCAGGCTAGAGTACAATGGCACAGTCATAGCCACTGCAGCCTCAAACTCCTGGGCTTGAGTGATCCCCTCACTTCAGCCTGCAAAGTACCTAGGACTACAGGCATATGCCATCACAACTGGCTAATTTTTAAATTTTTACTTTTTAGACATGGGGTTTCACTGTTGCCCAGGCTGGTCTTCAGCTCCTGGCCTCAATCCTCTAGGATTACAGGTGTGAGCCACTACACCCAGCCTGCTAATTTTTAACTTTAAAAAATTATTTTAAATATTTTATTGCTCAGATGTCTTATTCTGTTCTACCTTTGCCTTGTTAAGTCCTTGTCAGTATGATTTAATTAAATCTTCCCAGTGTATTATAAGTTAGATAAAGGCCTAAGGTAACGCTGATGTTTCTTTCATTTTTAGATCTATGTGTTCAAACTTCTGTGACTGTTTTGGAAATTATTTCTTTTTTGAGATGGAACCTCACTCTGTTGCCCAGGCTGGAGTGCAATAGTGTGATGTCAGCTCACTGTAACCTCTGCCTCCCAGGTTCAAGCAGTTCTCCTGCCTCAGCCTCCCGAGTAGCTGGGATTACAAGCGTGTGCCACCACGCCCAGCTAATTTTTATATTTTTTAGTAGAGACGGGGTCTCACCATGTTGGCCTTGAACTCCTGACCTCAGGTGATCCACCCACCTCAATCTCCCAAAGTGCTGGAATTACAGGTGGGAGCCACTGCACCCAGCCGTATTTTAAAAATTTGTTTTATACTTAGTGCCTGCTTTGTAAATTCATCATGATGTTTCTTTTGCTCTAAATTGATCTTTCTGCACTTCCAAGGTATTCTATAGGAGGGAAAGAAGAGTAGCCAGTTACTGTCTGACCTTACAAACAGGATTCTCCTTCAGATTCCTAAAGTTATGCCAAAACAGTTTGTGGTTTTCTTAACAGAATATTTTAATGTGTTTTATTTTTGGAGACGAAGTCTCACTTGTCACCCAGACTGGAATGCAGTGGCATGATCTTGGCTCACTACAACCTCTGCTACCCGGGTTCAAGCAATTCTCCTGCTTCAGCCTCCCGAGTAGCTAGGACTACAGGCATGTGCCACCATGGCCAGCTAATTTTTGCATTTTTAGTAGTGATGGGGTTCACCATATTTGCCAGGCTGATCTCCACCTGCCTCAGCCTTCCAAAGTGCTGGGATTATAGGCATGAGCCACTGCTTCTGGCCTAACAAATGTTCTTTCCTGGAAAAGGTGAACTTTCCAAAAATTGTATGAAAGCAACAGTCAAAAAAGCAGTAGAGTATCTTTTTGCACAGGGTGTTATTGCTACCAGGACCTTCTTTTCAGTAGCCTTGGTCTTTTGAAGATCTCACAGTAATTGAAAAGATGAATATTCATGGGAAATGTTACTGGTGATTTCATGCTTTACAGTTGGATGATGGGTTTGAGAGGAATGGATGTCTCATCTAGCTCAAAAAAAGCACATTCTAAACCAGACTTACATGAGAGAAAGATAACTTTTCTTCCCATTTTTCCAGATTTTATTAGAGACAGCTGGGCACAGTGGCTCACCCTGTAATCTCAGCACTTTGGGAGGCCAGGGTGGGTAAATTACCGAAGGTCAGGAGTTCAAGACCAGCCTGGCCAACATGTTGAAACCACGTCTCTAATAAAAATACAAAAATTAGCTGGGCATGGTGGTATGCGCCTATAATCCCAGCTACTCAGGAGGCTGAGGCAGGAGCATCACTTGAACCCAGGAGGCAGAGGTTGCACTGACCCAAGAAGATCACACAGATTGTGCCACTGCACACCAGCTTGGGCAACAGAGCGAGAATCTGTCTCAAAAAAAAAAAAATTTATTAGAGAAGATTTTGAAACAGCACAAAAAACAAGAAGAAAAAAGAAATTGCTCTTTATATCCCTAAGCAAAAAACATAAAAGGCAGTCCCTGGCAAATATAAAGCTTATTAACTGTTAGTAGGTACAGTGTAACCCTAATTTAAGATATATTTAAAGAACATCTGTCTGTTCACAGAAAAAGAATAAGTGGAAGCTGTAGGCCAGAGTATTAATAATAATTTTCTCTGGGTAGAGGAGTTTTCAGTGGTTTTTATTTACTTTGTATTTTTATGTATTTTCCAAATTTTTATCAAATGAAATCAACAAGGAAAAAGCAGATTTGTGTGTTGTAATGCTTTTTCTATTTCCCCTCCTCCCTAAGTTGACTAGAAAAGCCTATAAAGCAATGCTGAGAATACAGGGAGAATGTGTGCCAAAATAGACTTACTCTATTGTGAATAATTTATATTTTGAAATCCAAGGAAAGGAAGAAGGGAATACACGTATAGGGGATACACATCTGGTGTTATGCTCAGCACTTCGTACATGTTACTTAATCCTCATAAGAATTATATTCTTATGAGGATTAAGTATTCTTATGAGGATTAAGTAACATGTATAAAGATATTCTACCTGTCTAACATGTAGAGACAGGTATTATTGCTCTACTCTTTTTTTTGAGACATAGTCTCGCTGTTATCAGCCCGGGATGGAGTGCGATGGCCCCATCTCAGCCCCCTGCAACCTCCACCTCCCAGGTTCCAGCAATGCTCCTGCCTCAGCCTCCCAAGTACCTGAGATTACAGGCGCCCGCCATTATGCACGGCTAGTTGTTGTATTTTTAGTAGAGACAGGGTTTCACCATGTTGGCCAGGCTGGTCTCGAACTCCTGACCTCAGGTGATTCACCTACCTTGGCCTCCCAAAGTGTTGGGATTACAGGTGTGAACCATCCTGGCCGGTCTGCTCTACTCATTTTATAGAAAAGGAAACAGAGGCCTAGGGAAGAGAAGGAACTTGTTATAAGTCACACCATCAATAGCAGGGCTGGGATTAAAACCTAGGTCTCTCTACTTCCCAACCACCCTGCCTCAAATACTTGTGAGGGATTGAGGGAAAATTTGCTTAGGAACCAGGAAATCTGACCCATGAACATAGGTACTAAAATTTGTATTTAATTTGTATTTACCTTTTTTTTTTTTTCTACCTTGAGACAGAGTCTTGCTCTGTTACCCAGGCTGGAGTGCAGTGGTACAATCAGGGCTTACTGTAGCCTCCACCTCCAGGGCTCAAGAATCCTCCCACCTCAGCCTCCCAAGTAGCTGTGGGACTACAGCCATGTGCCACTATGCCTGGCTAATTTTTAATTTTACTTTTCAGCTAATTTTTTGTTTTACTTTTTGTAGATACGGGGTTTTACCAGTAGCCCAGGCTGGTCTCGAATTCTTGTACTCACGCAATCCACCCACCTCGGCCTCCCAAAGTGCTGTGATTACATGCATTAACCACTGCTCCTGGCCCAATATTTATTTTTAATGGAAGACTGAAATTATACATTTATTTTCTATCATTAGTTATCTAGGAGAAATAAAGCACAAATAAGAATTGTAATCCTAGTTAATTAAGACAGGAATACCTTGGCTAATTGAAGAGAAACAGCTCAGGTATTGGCTGTATTCTGTAGGGTTCATGAGAAATTAAGAGCCCAGTGGTGAGAGGCCCCAAGGTTGTAGGGTTAGAGCATCCATCTTTGGAGATTACCAAAGCTATTTTTACAGCCAGTGATAAGGCTGTAGGCAGCAAGGGCAGGCAGGATGCCTGAAGGCTTAGTCCATTTTCATCTCCAAATAAGGAGGTGCAGAGCCAGATTCCTTTCTTGAGTAGGTGGTATGGGTTGGGGAGGAGATCAAACAAAGTACTCTCTGTCAGCCTCATTCAAATTTCGCATAATCCGAAATAATGCTTTAGAGGAGAAGTATCTAGTTACATTGAACCACTACCTTTCTAATAATTGGAGAGTCTGCTACCTAGTTTGATTTCATATTGAAGTTCCAAGGGTGATTTTATTTTTAAGAGAGTCAGAAGACTAAAGGAAGTGACATAATCCTTTAGGTAGAGCATTAGGCTGGGCTGAGAGTTCTAATTCTTGTGCCTCAGTGTGGTTATCAGCAGTTCACTTAGCTTTTCAGTTGTTTGTTTCCTCTACCTGTAAAACGAAGATAACTACTTCACAGAGATACTGTGAGAGTTGTCATTAAAAGGAAGGCATTCTGGATGAAAGTACTCTTTAAGTCAGCAGTCCCCAACCTTTTTGGCACGAGGGACCAGTTTCCACAGACAGGGAGCAGTGGAGTGGGGATAGATTCGTGATGAAACTGTTTCACCGCAGATCATCAGGCATTAGTTAGATTCTCATAAGGAACATGCAACCTTGATCCCTCGCATGTGCAGTTCACAACAGGGTTTGCACTCCTGTGAGAATCTAATGCTGCCGCTGATCTGACAGGAGGCTTTTAGGCAGTAATGCTTGCCCGCCCCTCACCTCCTGTTCTGCTGCCCAGCTTCTAACAGGCCACTGACCAGTACCCACTGGGGACCACTGCTCTAAGTAGTTGATCTCTGCAACCCATTTTGGGAGAGGATTTGCCTTATTGAAGAAGGCAGGATCATTCTTCTTTCTTTCCCATTTTCTAGAACCACAACAATGACTTATCAGCATAAGGTGGCATTTTAAACCACAGAAGACTTTAGTTCCATGGTAGGTCATACTACTGGTCTACCCAGCTGGGTATTCTAGCTCAGTAAGTGATACTCAGGGATACTTAAAGAGAAAAAGTATGGATATGGTGCTCCATTAAAGTATTACACTCAGTATACCCAAATTATCTTTGCTCCCTCATGATCTATATACATTAATGTATTTAAGGACTTTACACATATAAAACCTCTTCAGAGTAATAACTTCTAACATGTTTAAATCCTGTACATTCTGAAAATAAACTAATACACTTTTTAAAATAGAATTTTATTTTGCCATGCTTCTACAATATGAACTTGAGGGTAATAGAGGCAAAGTTTGCTAGATTGGAAACCTAATCAAATGGTACATTAATGAATTTAGTCAAATTTCTGCTTAAGAAAAATCATTTCTCTCTTCTCAGACCAACTGAACGTGAACGAACAGAAAGGCTAATTAAAACCAAATTAAGGGAGATCATGATGCAGAAGGATTTGGAGAATATTACATCCAAAGAGGTAAGAGACCTTGATTCCTCATTTGTTCCAAGGCTAGCAGTGGGATAACAATGGGTGTGGGGCTAGAAACAGTGCATGGTTGAAAGTACAGAGGGTCTTTAAGAGATGAGTACAATATGTCATCTTTGTTTCAGATAAGAACAGAGTTGGAAATGCAAATGGTGTGCAACTTGCGGGAATTCAAGGAATTTATAGACAATGAAATGATAGTGATCCTTGGTCAAATGGATAGCCCTACACAGATATTTGAGCATGTGTTTTTGGTAAGTTTTAAGGCCACTTTAAGTGGTGTACTGAAGCTAGCCCATATGGACTCATGGGTGGGAGCAATTGTTAAATTTTATTATACATAAATAAAACGTAACTTACATTAAAGACAAAAGTACTTAAACCCAAACCTCATCAATTATCTTATTACGTGTGTGTGTGTGTGTGTGTGTGTCTGTGTGTGTGTCTGTGTATGTGTGACGGAGTCTCACTGTCACCCAGGCTGGAGTGAGGTGGTACAATCTTGGCTCACTGCAACTACCGCTTCCTGGGTTCAAGCAGTTCTCCTGCCTCAGCCTCCAGAGTAGCTGGGACTACAGGCGACACCACCACACCTGGCTAATTTTTGTATTTTCAGTAGAGACGGGGTTTGCCATCTTGGCCACGTTGGTCTTGAACTCCTGACCTCAGGTGATCCACCTGCCTTGCCCTCCCAAAGAGCTGTGATTACAGGTGTGAGCCACCATGCCTGGCCCTCATTTTTATTTTCATTTTCTTTTTTAATTTTTGAAACAGAGTCTCTCTCTGTTGTACATGGTGTAGTATAGTGGCTCAGCTTTCTGAGTAGCTGGGACCACAAGCATGTGCCACCCCCAGCTAATTTTTGTATTTTTTGTGGAGATGGGGTTTTACCATGTTACCCAGGCTAGTCTCGAACTCCTGAGCTCAAGCAATCTGCCTACCTGGCCTTCCCAAAGTGCTAGGATTACAGGCATGAGCACCTGGCACCAAATTAGTCTTACATAGATGATCCTTAGTCTTAATAGTCTTAATTAGCCTTAATTAGCCTTGAAGGTCACTCTCAAATCTGCAAATGTGTCTAAGGTCTGATATATCTGAGTAGAGCTGGTGGGAGCTACTATAACTGAGAGACAAGAGACTACCACTTCAAACATACAAAACCTTATAGCTATACTTTGAGTCTCTACTTTTATGATTACCAAAAAAAAATTGGTGACTAAAAATTGTTCTTCATGGTTCCTGCACATTTAGTGACCTTGTAATTAGCCCAAGGAGACCTAACAGGTAGATTATGAAAGCTTCGAAAAATCCTAAGATCTATTTTTCTCTCAAATGTTAGAGTTTTAGTTCTTATCTGTACATGTAGTGGGAACAAAGTTAACAAGAATAATTAAAATCAGTGGAGAATGCCAAAACCTCATTTTGTGTCCACTTCCCGCACACTTTTACCAAAAATGCTTACAAGGAACTAAATCAGTTGGTTTGATTTTTACTTCCTTTCTCTTCTTGAGGACATTTATGAACTGTGAAATGATTAGAAACTGGGAAACCAGAAGAAAAGGGGAGTAAATGCAAGGAATTGACTCAACTGGATCCGCCTCACTCTGAATATTCGAGTTTATTTCATGAGGCACTCAGACTGTGCCTTTGAAGGCTTGTGCCCTGAAATAACTTGTTGACACCCTAGGATATGTGAGTCTAGAATAATTCGTAGTGGTATATTAGCTATGCAATTACTCATGAAAAGCTGTGAGCTGGGAGGGGAACTTCTTTTCCATTAAATAACTGACCAATATGTGTTGCCATTTCTGGTTATAGATCGTACTGCAAAACCGTCATTGGCCTTTCCATTTGAAAGGTACCTGACTTTGTTGTCTCTTATGTGTATTTCCACAAGGATTCAGATATATCCTGCTCTCATATTATTGGAAAGAATCTTTGTGTTATCTATAGAAAACTTGTGAGTCACTCATTCTATGGGGCCCTCCCAACTGTCTTACTGAGACTAGTTTTTATGAAGGGCAAATACCTGTAGCTAAAAGGAGCTCATGTGACTGAAGCTGAAAACTTGGGAGTCAAGTTTCCCATTGAGCTTGGCTTTTAACATGTAAAAAAATACAGACGTGATGAATATGAAATACAGTTTCTGACTGATCTACCTGTTTTATTTAATGTATGCTTTCCTGTGTCTCTGGTGCCACCCACTCAAGAACTACTCCTTCCTCAAGTGGTATATCTTAGGCTATGCAAGCCAATGTTAACAGTATTGTAAACAGAAAAAAAATCTAATTTTCCTAAAATTACATTTCCCTAATCAACTACAAATACATTTGAGCATTTCTGCTAGTAGAGAAATACCATGATTTCATTATTGTCAGGCATAATCTTCTGTCTTGAGTTTTTTTCTTATTAAAAAAATAATTCTGGCCAGGTATGGTTGCTCACAGCTATAAACCCAGCACTTGTGGGGTGGCCAAATTGGGAGAATCACCTGAGCCTGGGAGTTTGAGGCTTCAGTGAGCCATGATTGTGCCACTGCACTCCACCCTGAACAACGGAGTAAGACCCTGTCTCAAAATAATAATCATCATCATCATGTTCATTTAAAAAAATTTTAGAAGACAACAGATTATTATACTTCTTTAATCAAGACTGATAATCACCATCATCTTTTGTTATATAATATTTATATATAATATTGCCTTCCAATTTTTTTTTTTGAGATGGAGTCTCACTCTGTCACCTAGGCTGGAATACAGTGGCACAATCTCAGCTCACTGCAACCTTTGCCTCCTTGGTTCACACAATTCTCCTGAGTAGCTAGGATTACAGGTGCACACCACCACACCCGACTAATTTTTTTATTTTTAGTAGAGACAGGGTTTCACTATGTTGGCCAGACTGGAACTCCTGATCTGCCCGCCTTGGCCTCCCAAAGTTCTGGGATTACAGGTGTGAGCAACTGCACCCAGCCCCAATCTTATTTACTTTTATTCGTATATGTATGTATGTATGTATGTATGTATGTATGTATGTATGTATGTATATATATTTGTGTATATACAGACACAAATATATCAACTTTATTTTTTTAAAAAACAGTTTTAGGTTCACAGCAAAATTGAGTGAAGGGTATGGACATTTCCCTATATAACTTGCCCCAACACATGCATAGTCTCCCCCATGGTCAGCATCCTCCACCAGAGTGGTACATTTGTTACAGCTCGTTAGTCTATATTGACACATCATTATAAACTAAAGCCCATAGTTTACAATAGGGTTCACTCTTGGTGTTGTATATTATATGGGTTTGGACAAATTTATGACATGTATTCACTATAAGAGTATCACATAGAGTTTTTTACTTTTTAAATACACATCTATGTACTTTTTGCACATCAGCATTGTGTGTATATGTACATATTTTTGAACAAAGGAAAATCTCTTCAGCCTTAGGTATATTTCCATATTCTAGAAAATGGACATTTTCTTTCCATTGTGAATTTTTATTTGGAGGGAGAAAAAAACTTCAAAATTGAGGAATCCTGTAATTTCACTCCTATTTAACAAAAGTAAATGCATGAACAGGTTGTCTAAACATCTTATTATACTTGTTCCTTGGTGGCTTCCTCCCTTTGTTTACATTGCCATATCCTATGTCCAAATCCCTGTCTCTTCTCCATTGAGTCTATGCCCTGCTGGCTTTACCAGCAATGACATGGAAAAAGAGGCATTCTAGCTGCAAGTGGTGGTGGTAATTTTCTGCAGAGTCATCTCATCTTGTGCGTAACTGCCATGCCTGGAGCTCAACCAGATTGAGTAGAGAGGCAACAGGATTTTTCCCTCCCTTTGGAAGAACACTCAGCTCTGCAGTATACTGCACAGAGATCTGTTTATTGGGCAAAATATCCAGCTGATATGGAGAGGGAAAGTGTAGATTATAGCTTAAATAAAAGCTGCATTGAGAAGAGAGAATTGATTGGTGTGAAGCCAGGGTGTTTCTAGAAAAAGAGATTCTATACCCTTACAAGTGTATCACTTCTCTGAGCTGGAAGCCTTTGCCCAACTAAGTTTCAGTATTAGCAGCTCTTCTGGAGGCTGTTGGATTTGGCTGAGAAAAAGCTAGACGTTGACAGAGACCATTTGCAGAAAAGCAGGCAAATGAGTATGTCAGACACATCACCTGTAATTTTGCTCATGAATTTAAAAAGTAATCAAAACTTTTACTGCTGATTGTCTTTTTCGCAAAAGACAATCTTTTTGTGAATAGTGTTTCCTTTGCAGAGAAAAATTCAGCCTGGGAGAGGATCAGGAAAAAATAGCTAATGGGTAGTAGGCTTAATACCTGGGTGATGAAATGATCTGTACAACAAACCCCCATGACAGAAGTTTACCTATATAACAAACCTGCACATGTACCCCTGAAGATAAAAAAAAAACAGCCTCAAATTGGTTACCTTTACTGTAGATGCAGAGAAACAGAGGGTGTATAAACAGATGAGACTGTAATCAAAAGGATTATTTTATCATATTCATGATTTTTGTCCCTGAATTGGAGGTATGGCATAAACTTCTTTTAGAAGGAAGTTAATAAAGAGCTTATGCCAGGTTCCACAGTAATGTGACTTACAGTATTGAGGCTATAGAAGTAGTATGATAAAATATGGACAGAGATACCAGTCCTTAGATATTATGTCAAGTTATATTTATCTTAGCAGAACTCCCACAGTACAGTCCTTATTTGCTATAAATGTGCTGTCCTCTTCTACTTTACTTGGACAGTTGGACTCCAGCAAGGCTATTTCCTGAGGATAACATGAAATCAGTTACCACTGCAAGCGAACCAGAGTAAAAGACAGAAATGAACTTAACTTTAAAATGTATTATCGTCCGAAGATTTTATTTTACACTTCAGTAAAATTAGAATATGCTTTGCTTAATTACATAGAACATAATGGAAACCCCCATAGAATTATGTCACCATAAGCCTATGAAACATGAGGGAAAAAAATGAGTCTGTGAAGGGCCCCAGAAGTCTAATATACATGGTATTTGTATTGAGGACAGAAAAGTAATTAGACCAAGTGGACTCCAGGTATTTCAGATTGAACCTGAAGCAGCCCTAACTGTAGCCCAAGTCACTTTTTATGGGCTTCAGTGAGTCAGTAACCAGTGCCTTTAATTTATTTGCCTATGGAGAAGTATCACTTCACATGGTCAGGTTGAACTCTCTCTGGACAGGTAGATGAAAACCAGGGACTTTATCCATCACATCAGTGTTATTTTCATCTAACTGGACAGAGTTCCACAAGGGATTTAGATTTTTAAATTAAGAAGTGAGGTGGTCATATTTCACTGGCTCTAGTTTAACCTCTCAGCGCCTATTGTTTGGCATCTGCCTCCTTGAAGTCCTTTGTTATGGTTCTTGCCTATTTCTTTGGTGTGGGAGCTTGTTTTCTAAGGTTGAGCAGAACCTTCAGAACCTCCCATGTTTTTTAAAACAAGCCAGCAGGGCCCTTGCCTGTACATCACTTACTGACCTTTTCCTAAATGGAATTTCAACACAGTGTCCTTGAGATCTCCCAGTTCAATGGCCAGATTACAGATCACCTGTAATATGATAGTACTTATACAACACTTGACAGTTTTCATAGTGCTTCATCTAATGGTCACATTTGATCTTCCAATTAACAAACATTTGTCGATCCTCTTTATTGTGTGAGGCATGAGACTAGGTATTTGTACAGTCTGATCTAATTCTGAAAGGAAAGCATGATGAGCCATATCAGATAGATACTCAGAGAAAGCCAGTGGAATAAGAATACAGACAATTAGGAGAGGTCATTAGTAACATCAGCAATACTGATAATGGCAGAGGCCAAAGTGCTATGGATTGAGACGTGAAAAATGAGGAAATACAGAAAGTGAGTGTTTGATTTTCTTTTTTTTCTTTCTTTCTTTTTTTTTTTTTTTTTTTTTGAGACTGAGTTTCACTCTTGTTGCTCAGGCTGGAGTGCAATGGCGCAATCTTGGCTCACCTTAACCTCCGCCTCCCAGGTTCAAGCAATTCTCCTGCCTCAGCCTCCCGAGTAGCTGGGTTTACAGGCATGCACCACCACACCCAGCTAATTTTTTGTATTTTTATTAGAGACCGGGATTCTCCATGTTGGTCAGGCTAGTCTCCAATCCCCGACCTCAGGTATCTGTCTGCCTTGGCCTCCCAAATTGCTGGGATTCAGGCTTCTCACTCTTTGGCCCAGGCTGGAGTGCAGTGGTGTGATTTCAGCTCACTACAACCTCCACCTCCCAGGTTCAAGCGATTCTTCTGCCTCAGCCTCCCAAGTAGCTGGACTACAGGCGTGTGCCACCACGCCTGGCTAATTTTTGTATTTTTAGTGGAGATGGGGTTTCACCATATTGGCCAGGCTGGTTTCAAACTTGTGACCTCATGATCCACCTGCCTCAGCCTCCCAAAGTGCTGCGATTACAGTGAGCCACTGCCCCCAGCCAGAAGTGAGTATTTGACTTTATTTCTATGAAGCCATGTAGGAAAGGGAGAAAGAACAGAGTCTACAGGAGGATTTATGACAAAGAGAGGGGTTTTCCATTTTAATATGGGAAAACTTTGCATGTATAATTTGAGGGAAAGGAACCTATTAAATATATAGGACTCAGATGGGAAGGGTGTTTTCATTTTACAAATAAAGACAGAGAGGTTGGCCGGGTGCAGTGGCTCATGCCTATAATCCCAGCACTTTGGGAGGCTGAGGTAGGTGGATCGTAAGGTCAAGCAATTGAGTCCATCCTGGCCAACATGGTGAAGCCCTGTCTCTACTAAAAATACAAAAATTAACTGGGCATAGTGGCACATGCCTATAGCCCCAGCTACTTGGGAGGCTGAGGCAGGAGAATCACTTGATGAACCCAGGAGGTGGAGGTTGCAGTGAGTGGAGATCACACCACTGCACTCCAGCCTGGCAACAGAGCAAGACTCTGTCTCAAAAAATAATAATAACAAAAAGAGAGGTTAAGCAGTCTGCCCTAATGTCCCCACAGTAGGAAGGGCAGTCAGAACCCGAACCTAAGTTTTCTAATGCTGAATTCCATTTAATGCCTTTAAATCTAAAAGAGTAAACTCTTATTATAAAATGTCTGCCCTGGCCAGGCTTGGTAGCTCATGCCTGTAATCGCAGCACTTTGGGAGGCTGAGGTGGGCGGATCATGAGGTCAGGAAATTGATACCATCCTGGCCAACATGGTGAAACCCAATCTCTACTAAAAATACAAAAATTAGCCGGGCATAGTGGCACGCGCCTATAATCCCAGCTACTCGGGAGGCTGAGGCAAGAGAATAGCTTGAACCCAGAAGGCAGAGATTGCAGTGAGCTGAGATCACACCACTGCACACTAGCCTGGCAACAGAGCGAGACTCTGTCTCAAAATATATATATATTTAATAAAAATAAAATAAAATGTCTGCCTTTTTAGAAGATAAGAACGGATAGCTCAGAGACAGAAAATTGACCTTAAACAATGAAAAGTTGCTCACTTTTACTCATAAGAGAAATGCAAATTGAAACTACATTGAGACACCTATCAGATTGGAAGAAATTCAAAAACTTAACCACACATTTTATTGGAAAGGTTATGGGGAAAGTGGTGCTCTCATGCATTGCTGGTGGGAACACAGAATTGCTTCAACCTCTATGGAGGGAAATTTAACATTGTCTAACAAAACCATATTCTTTCTTTGTCCCAGCAATCCTGCTTCCACAAATATGAAATATCATTCATAGGAGACAAGTTGAATAAACTATTACATCACTATTCATGAAGTACTATGCAGATGTAGGAAAGAATAAGGAAGATTTCTATGAACTGTTATATGTATTGGTTTTGAGGATATATAAAATGAAATATATGTAAAATGAAAGCAGTGAACAAAAACAATGTGTAGCATACTACTTTTTCATAAGAATTGGTAATATGAGTAAGAAGTAGCAATAAGTATATATTGCTATATGTTTGCTTATATTTTTTCAAAATAGAATAAATCAGAAACTAATAAAAATGTTACCAATAGGAATTAAAGAGATAGGAGTGACAATGAGACTTCTACGTTTACTTTTTAATAAACTTTTGACTTTTAATCACATAAAAGTTTTGCATGCTCAAAATATTAAATGGAAAAGAATAGAAAAAGCACTCGAAAATTGAATGCAAGCCAGGTACAGTAGCATGCACTTGTAGTCCCAGGTACTCAGGAGACTGCGACAGGAAGATCACTTGAGGCCAGAAGTTAAAGGCTGTAGCACACAATGATGGCACCTGTGAACAGCCACTGAGTTCCAGCCTGGTCACCATAACAAGATCCTGCCTCCAAAAAAAAAATACAGCTGGGCATGGTGGCTCACGCCTGTAATCCCAGTACTTTGGGTGACCGAGGCAGGTGGATCACAAGGTCAGGAGTTCAAGACCAACCTGACCAACATGAAGAAACCTCATCTCTACTAAAAATACAAAATTAGCTAGGCGTGGTGGTGTGCACCTGTAATCCCATCTACTCAGGAGGCTGAGGTGGGAGACTCCCTTGAACCCGGGAGGAAGAGGTTGCAGTGCACTCCAGCCTGGGTGACAGCAAGACTCCATCTCAGAAAAAAATATATACAGGTTGTGGGGAATTCTCCAAGATAACAAATCTGGAGTCTACAAAAATGTCAATATCATGAAAGACCCTTCCACTCCCAAAGAAAGCAGAAGATGGACTATTTTAAAGCTAGCCTGGGGTGTGGTGGCTTACTCTGTAATCCCGACATTTTGGGAGGCCAACATGGGGAAGATCACTTGAGGCCAAGAGTTTGAGACCAGCCTGAGCAACATAGTGAGACCTCCATCTCTAAAAAACAAAAGTGAAAAAATTAGCCAGGCATGGTGTTGCATACCTGTAACCTCAACTACTCAGGAGGCTGAGACAGGAGGATGATTTGAGCCCAAGAGTTCAAGGCTGCAGTATGCCACTTCACTCCAGCCTAGGTAACAGAGTAAGACTCTGTCTCTAAAAAAAATAAGTAGGCTGGGCACAGTGGCTCACGTCTATAATGCCAGTACTTTGGGAAGCCAAGGCAAATGGATCACTTGAGGTCAGGAGTTCAAGACCAGCCTGGGAAACATGATGTAACCCCATCTCTACTAAAAATACAAAAATTAGCTGGGCATGGTGATGCACACCTATAATCCCAGCTACTTGGGAGGCTGAGTCAGGAGAATCGCTTGAACCCCAGAGGTGGAGGTTGCAGTGAGCCAAGATCACACCACTGCCCTCTAGCCTGGATAATGGAGCAAGACTCTGTTTCAAAAAAAAAAAAATGTAGCTAGAAGATAGAGATATGACAACTAAATGTGAAAAATGATTATTGATTGAGTGAACATATATAAAGGACATTTTGGGGACATTTGTGGAAATCAAAACGTATAATATATTAGGTTATTGTATTAATGTTACATTTCTTTGATATCATGATATAAGAAAATGTTCTTAGATCATACATGCTCAAGTATTGAAGTTAAGTGTCATGGTTCACAAATTGCTCTCAGATGGTTCAGCGGAAAAAAAGTAGGATATACTGAAAGAAAAGGGAAAGAAGAAAAGAGAGCAAATGTGGCAAAATATTAATAATTGATGTATCCTCCAGATCATCTGCAGAACCTCCTCTCCAACATTTGCCATTTATCCCTATCTTAAAGTGTTACATATCATGTTTCCCTTATCTGTTTGACAGAAGCTGCTTTTTCACTCTCTTTTCTTGCCACACACATGTTCTGTCCTTTAACTCCTCAGATCCAACTTAATGCACTAAAAAGAGTGTGAGCTTCGGAATAAGGTGTAGTTCAAAACATAATAATGCTGCTTTTGTATCTGAAAATTCAGCAAATGTTTATCAAGCACTGTGCAAGGTGCATGGGTTTCCATAGGGAACAAAAGAGCTGGTTCCTGCCCTTTAGGAGCTTATGTTAAAGGTAGTGTGAAAACAAGCACATAAATAAATATATAGCTACAAATTGTGATACATGCTGTAGAGGAAAATATCAGATTGCTATGAGCAAGAATAGCAGAAGACGTCTAATTTCAATTGGATGATGGTTAAAGACCCGTCTGCTCTATGATCATGAGCAAAAATTATTTGAATTCTGTGAGTTGGTTCTATATCTGTAAAAATGAAGATGTAAATAACATTCTTACTCTATCATTTGTGAAAACTACATATGATAACATATGAAGTTGCTGGCACTTAAAGGGCACTGGGTAGATATTATTAGTCTTCATTTTGAAAGTTCTGCTCTTTCCCTCACTCATTTTCAAGTATTGTATTTGGTTGTTTTCTAATACTCCTTAACCTTGTCTTTTTGGCTCCACAGGGCTCAGAATGGAATGCCTCCAACTTAGAGGACTTACAGAACCGAGGGTAAGCACACAAAGTATTTGCTGACATCCCTATGTGACAGAAATCCCTGTTTTATCTTTACATTTTCCCATCAAGGAGGTATCAATGGGTAACTTTAATCTTAAGAGTTGCTTCCGACTGATTCTAATCAGATGTAATCTAAGAAAAATAAGAACAGCTATTCTCCCTCTGTTTCATTCCCCACCTCCCAAGAAATATCAGCTGCTTTAATTGAAAGACTTTGAAAAACAAATATGCAAACCTTTGATGATGTTTAAAATCAAATTTTTACTTTTATGCAAGAATACATAGAATTGCATATGTTGGGCTCACAGAGCTGTTCATTCATCATTTATTGAGCATCTTCTTTGGGATAAAGTGCCAGGTGCTAGGGATCCACAGATAAATCAAGACTCAGTCCCTATCCTGTGTAGTAAACTGCTTGAAGACTCTGTAGGTTATAGATGTGAACTGGACAAGCTTATGAAACTGAAGAGGACCTACTATATTAAGAAAATTGTCCCTAAGCAGCATGGTTATTGATTGTAGCAATCAAGACTGCAGTGAACATTCAGCAAGTAAAAAAGCTACCATTCTTCCCTTATCTAATGCCTACTAAGTTTCTCGTTGAAGTTCATTCACTTTAGGAAGTCAGGTCATCCCAATAAGAAAAGAGAAACTCAGGTCTGAAATTTGCCATGCTAACTCTTCCTAGTGGAAAGAGATATGACCAGCTGGGACTCAGAGGTAGTGATGGTTGCTGGCTGCCTGTTTTCTCAGCCATAAGCCTTCTAGTTATCTTTATCATGAGTGGATAAAAGTATGCCCTACTTCTTCCCCACATGAAAGGTATTTCATAACTGGCAGAATGAACTTGGAACAGGACTTAACACAAATGATTATACAAAGAATTCCAGGGAGGGAATCTGGTTGCTTAATTTAAGATTTGAAGTTAAGGCCGGGCGCAATGGCTCACGCCTGTAATCCAAGCACTTTGGAGGCCAAGGCGGGTGGATCACCCTAAGTCAGGAGTTCAAGACCAGCCTGACCAACATGGTGAAACCCCGTCTTTAAAAAAAAAAAGGCCGGGAGCGGTGGCTCACGCCTGTAATCCCAGCACTTTGGGAGGCCGAGGCGGGTGGATCACGAGGTCAAGAGATCGAGACCATCCTGGTCAACATGGTGAAACCCCGTCTCTACTAAAAAATACAAAAAATCAGCTGGGCATCGTGGCACGTGCCTATAATCCCAGCTACTCGGGAGGCTGAGGCAGGAGAATTGTCTGAACCCAGGAGGCGGAGGTTGCGGTGAGCCGAGATCGCGCCATTGCACTCCAACCTGGGTAAGGAGAGCTAAACTCCGTCTCAAAAAAAAAAAAAAAAAAGATTTCCTTAGGAGTGGGACAATGTTTTCTTTGTGTTTTGTTTTTTTTTTTTTTTTTTTTTTTGAGACGTAGTTTCGCTCTTGTTACCCAGGCTGCAGTGCAATGGTGCAATCTCAGCTCACTGCAACCTCCGCCTCCTGGGTTCAGTCAATTCTCCTGCCTCAGCCTCCTGAGTATCTGGGATTACAGGCACGCGCCACCATGCCCAGCTAATGGGACAATGTTTTTTTTACAAACTTCCCAAGTCATCAAGCTTTAAAAATTCTGTAATTCTGGCCAGGTGTAGTGGCTCACACCTGTAATCCCAGCACTTTGGGAGGCTGAGGCAGGTGGATCACTTGAGGTCAGGAATTCAAGACCAGCCTGACCAACATGGTGAAACCTCATCTCTACTAAAAATACAAAAAATTAGCTGGGCATGATGGTGGGCACCTGTAATCCCAGCTACTTGGGAGGCTGAGGCAGGAGAATTGCTTGAATCGGGGAAGCCGAGGTTGCAGTGAGCCAAGATCATGCTACTGCACTCCAGCCTGGGCAACAGAGTGAGACTCTGGAAAAAAAAATCTGTAATTCTGGGAAACGTAGATACAGTGTTTAGTATGAAATCTGAGATTTGGTATAGTAGTGTTTGCCAAAAGCATTGGAATCATGTCATATATACATATGAATTTAGAACATAATCTCAGCTGGAGATAAGACCCATCATCTCAGTTGCTTCTTAGAAGGCTAAATTATAAAATGCAACTAAGTATATCTAGTTGTCTTTAAAAACAGTATGGTCGAATTTCCAGATAACCACTTAGATCTTGTTTCTTAAATTCAGTGATTGTTAAATTTTAATATGTGAAGAATTATAGTTCAGGGATCTGAACACAGAACCATTTGTACTACCCCATGGAGATAACTTATGCGATTTTTAAGGATAATTTTGACATTAAGGCCATTTCCATGCAATCTACTGACTTCAGAACCTAACCCAAAGTAAAATGTTACTCTGTATAGAGTCATTTGGTGCCTAGATGGCAAAAAAGTTTCAAGGAGTTTCAGTTCCAATTGCCAGTGACTGCTTACAGCTCTATAATGAAAAGGATTGGGAAGCTGTGTCCTGCCTCTAGAAAAATAGTGTCATAATTGATTACTGAGATCCGGGATTAGAGGTGGGAGAGTGTTCATTTTTATTTTAAATAAAATGAGGAGGTTGAGTGTGGTGGCTCACACCTGTAATCCCAGCATTTTGGGAGGCCAAGGCAGGCAGATCATGAGGTCAGAAGTTCGAGACCAGCCTGGCCAACATAGTGAAACCCCGTCTTTACTAAAAACACAAAAATTAGCCAGGAATGGTGGCACGTACCTGTAATCTCAGGTACTTAGGAGGTTAAAGCAGGAGAATTGCTTGAACACAGGAAGCAGAAGTTGCAATGAGCCAAGATCTTGCCATTGTACTCCAGTTCTGGGCTACAGAGCAAGACTCCATCTCGGAAAAATAAATAAACAATATAATAAAATAAGGAAAGTGTGTTGCCTGCCTTTTTTCCTTTTTTTTTTTCTCTTCCTGTCACCCAGGCTAGAGTGTTGCCTTTTTTCCTAGCAGTTTTATTCAAATATAATTTACATACCATATGATTCACCCATTTTAAATGTACAGTTTGTTGGTTTTTAGTATATTCACAAAGCTGTGCAACCCATCACCACAATCAGTTTAGAACATTTTTCAACCCAGAAAGAAAGCCTGTACCCTTCAGGAGTCACCTCCATTTTCCTTCTTACCTCTGCCTCAACAATTCCTAGAAATCACTAATGTTCATCAGCTTAACAAACTCTTTGGTTAGTTTGAATAACTAGCTAGTTTGAACTAACTAACTCTTTGGCTAGTTTGAATAATGCTGGTTGTGACCATTTGTGTACAAGTTTTTGGGTGAGCTTATGTTTTTATTTCTCTTGGATTTATTCTTTGGAAAGGAATTGCTGGGTCCTGTGGTAATTTTGTGTTTAACCTTAGGGAAACTGCTGTACTGTTTTCCATAGCAGTTACACCATTTTACATTTCTACCATCAGCTTGCTTTTTTTTTTATTTTTTTTTTATTTTTGAGACTGAGTTTTGCTCTTGTTGCCCAGACTGGAGTGCAATGGTGTGATCTTGGCTCACCACAGCCTCCACCTCCCAGGTTCAAGCGATTCTTCTGCCTCAGCCTCCCAAGTAGCTGGGATTACAGACATGTGCCACCACGCCCAGCTAATTTTGTATTTTTAGTAGGGCTGGGGTTTCGCTGTGTTGACCAGGCTGGTCTCAAACTTCTCACCTTAGATGATTCGTGCCACTCAGCATCCCAAAGTGCTGGGATTACAGGTGTGAGCCACTGCGCCCAGCTGAGCTTGCTTTCTAAATTAAAAAAAAAAAAAAAATTTTTTTTTTTTTTGTAGTAATGGGCTTTGATGCCAAGTTAAAAACAGATTCAATTCATGTCTAAGAAAATTTTTGGCCACTTGGCCTTAACCACAGATTTGGTTACCTGTGGCTGCTTTCTTTTTCTGTATTCATTTCATCAATTTCAGAGTTTGCGTTTATAGAACTTCACATTTGTTCTGAGAAGGAAGCAGCATCTCAGAGAGAAATGAGTGAGTCCATGTTGTTGGAGTAAACTTAGACATCCAGCTATGTCTAAGTCCACACAGCATTAAGAAAAGACAGCATTTGGTAAATGAAACTCAGGCATGTATTGAGATTTTATAGTGAGAGAGATAACAGAAGACTGTTTTGATAGAGAAACTCTTCTGCAAGCGTCTTAGTATGGAAAAAGCTTCAGACACATTGCTGCCATAGCAGCCAGTAATGCAGTCAGATGAGTTTAAGGGAGTTTTAAGTCCAGTTTTTCTCTGACTCTTCCAGTTCTGGCCTCATTTGCCTTTTATGTAGTTTAGCAAGAGTAATAGCACAAAACCTAACAATCTGGCATTTAGAAAAATAGGAAGAAATTGTTATTCGTTCGCTGTTTTTTTTCTTGGAGTCCATGTCAGTAGTGTGATTTTATACAGATGACTTTCAGATAATAAATTATATTGCTGATAATTTTAATAACAGAGAAAGTGTCTGATTATGGCCTCAAATTGATTCTTTGGAGTAAACTGAGAGTATATTTTTAGAAGACTATCAAAGATGAGATTGCATAACTACATAAACTGAAAACAGAATTTAGATATTGAACATAGTGGAAAACTTTTTGCTTAATAACTCACTGGTGCCCAGGTATGCCCAGGAATCCTGTTGTATAATTTCTCTAATAAATAAATATAACCTCTTAGTTTTTTAGCTTTCTTTATTATTTTTGTACTTAATTTCAGCCTATGGAGTTAACAAGTTTTAAGTAAGGAAAAACAATGCTTCGAATTGGATTTAGCTTGAGTAGTGGAGTACATATTCTCCCTTGATTTCCTTGCAGGGTACGGTATATCTTGAATGTCACTCGAGAGATAGATAACTTCTTCCCAGGAGTCTTTGAGTATCATAACATTCGGGTATATGATGAAGAGGCAACAGATCTTCTGGCTTACTGGAATGACACTTACAAATTCATCTCTAAAGCAAAGTAAGTAATAGTCCTGCACAATGTTGTGAACCCTGTTCCTCTTGCCCAGCACGTGACTGGGTCCTGAGGGCTACAGACACTTACTGATGGTACTCAGGAAAAAGAAACTAAAGAAAGGAGGAGACTGAAATCTTCTTAATCCTAGGCAAAAGACTAGTGACTCACTTTAAGTCAAGCAAGCACCTGGGAGAAAGTAACCTCATGTTGGCTATTTCCATTGAGCACAGAATTAAAGAAAATAGACTTAGACTGCAGCAAAAGATACAGAAATGAGAGAAGGAAGAAATTCTGAATGAAACTCTTAAGTTGCCAGTGGGGCGATTTAAAAGTTACATCGTAGAAATTATTCCAGATACATAGAATACTGGTCCTCCCCACTAAAGACAAGGAGACAAACTTTGGAAATCTTTTCCTCTTCTCTTTGTTTGTATGATACTCTAAATGATGAAATTTTTCTGTGGCCCTTCTGTTGAGGTCTTCCTCAAATTAGTAGGCTCTTTTAATGAAACTATTTTGTATTAACTTAGTGTTTCGTGTTAATGTCAACACTGCTTTTTTTAAAAAAAACCCTTGGGGATTTCCTTACCAATCTTATTTATTCCTTTACTAGAGGGAACCACAAATGAGTTTGTTTGCCACATCTCCCTTCAAGTAGGACTATGTTCAAACCATCCCTGGCAGATGAGAAGTGCTTTTGTATTTAAAGTTCTTCAAAAATAATTCCACACTTCTCTTAAGGACCTTCACAGTCAGGAAATTCTTCCTCTTACTTTCCCTAAATCCTCATATTCTAGCTTTGAGCCTATTCCTTTAGTCTCCAGGAAGTACCTAAAAGAGTGTTTTATATTTTTGAATTCTGTTAATTATTCCCAGTAGTAATACCATTCATGCATGCTCACTATTCTCTCACGTAGTATTTTCAAGGATCCAGAGGGGCAGATCTTGTCATCCTCCTGTACAGATGAGAACAGACTATAGAGCTGACATTCAGAGAGGTCAAAGAAGTGTTGAAGATAAAACTTGAACAAAGATCTTGCTGAGGTGGGAGGATCACTTGAGTCCGGAAGTTCAAGACCAGCCTGAGCAACATAGCAAGACTCCTATCTCTACCCCCCAAAAAAATTTTTTTTAATTAGCCAGGCAAAGTGGTGCATGTCTGTGATCCCAGCTACTTGGAAGGCTGAGGGAGGTGGGAGAATCTCTTGAGCCCATGAGATTAAGGCTGCAGTGAGCTGTGGTCAACCACCGCACTTGAGCCTGGATTTAGGAAAAAAAGAAAAAATGTCTTATTTCAGAATCTGTGGGTACTGGAATAGTCTAGGTCTATAAGGAAAAGGTACTAGAGGCTAGGCCCCAGCCCCCATGAAAAGAAAGGCTAATTTTACTTGGGATTAGGGAGAGACATATGGGGACACCCAGGGCACAATGGGGGCACTCACTCTCAGGTTTCTTCAAGCATAAGTCAGCACCTAGGAGTGAGTATCTCTTTAAATGTTCCTATGTCTTATCCTAATCAGTACCCAGTTGTTGATATTTGTTTGTTTGTTTGTTTGTTTGAGACAGAATCTGGCTCTTATCAACCAGATAAGAGTGCAATGACATGATATCGGCTTACCACAACCTCCACCTCCTGGGTTCAAGTGATTCTCCTGCCTCAGCGTCCTGAGTAGCTGGGGATTACAGGAACGGGCTATCACAACCAGCTGATTTTTGTGGATTTAGCCATGTTGGTCAGGCTGGTCTTGAACTCCTGAGCTCAAGTGATCTACCTGCCTCAGCCTCCCAACCAAACTGCTAGGATTACAGGCATGAGCCACTGTGCCCAGCCCAAGACCCTGATTTTTTTTTTTTTTTTTTTTTTTTTGAGACAGAGTCTCGCTCTGTTGCCCAGGCTGGAGTGCTGTGGCACGGTGTTGGCTCATTGCAACCTCCACCTCCTGGGTTCAAGCAATTCTCCTGCCTCAGCCTCCTGAGTACCTGGGATTATAGGAACTCGCTACCATACCAGCTGATTTATGTTGGTTTTGCCATGTTGGTCAGGCTGGTCTTGAACTCCTGAGCTCAAGTGATCTGCCTGCCTCAGCCTCCCAAACTGCTGGGATTATAGGCGTGAGCCACCCTGCCCAACCAAAGACCCTGATATATATATATATTTTTTTTTTAATTTTTTTTTTTGAGACAGTCTTGCTCTGTCGCCTAGGCTGGAGTACTGTGGCACAGTCATGGCTCAATGAAACCTCTACCTCCTGGGTTCAAGCAGTTCTCCTCCCTCAGCCTCCAAGTAGCTGGGACTAACTACAGGCACCCACTACCACGGGTGACAATTTTTGTATTTTTAGTAGAGACAGGATTTTACCATATTGGCCAGGCTGGTCTCAAACTCCTGACCTTGTAATCTGCCCGCCTTGGCCTCCCAAAGCGCTAGGATTACAGGCGTGAGCCACTGTGCCCAACCAAGACCCTGATTCTTAAAGTGACACCAGGCTTAATCTAGACAGTCCAGCATGGGTAGGGGCACTGAAAGGTGGAATTAGGTTAGGGGATAACTGACTTCAGATCCTTCATTACATGAGTTAGAAGCCATTTGCCAGTGATCCCAGCTATTTGGAAGGCTAAAGGAGGTGGGAGTATCGACCAAAAAAGCCTAGTTGAAAATATGCCAAAGAGATGTCTTCATGGAAGTGGATTTCGTAATTGAATTTTACTTGTGGTTGTCCAAGTTTGAGCACCTTGCATGCTACAGGCATAGACCTGAAACTTGATACATTAAGGTTGTCAGAGCTTGATGGGAAAATGTAGAGCACATGTCTAAACTTCCTTCTGAGAGACTGCATTAGCTTCCTAACTGTAGTCTAAATGTAAACCCTAGGGTGCCATAAGTAAACAGATATTTCCTAGTCATTTGGGCTAAACTACACAGAGAGACACCCCCCCCAATTAATGTTAGGACACCCAAATTTTGTACCTAACTCACAAGTGGGAGGTTAATATTACCTTCCCTTTGGGACTTTCCATTATTCCAGCCCATTTTCTGCATTCCTGTAGCTTACCTGGCTAACTCATTTTGGCACTTAACCACATACTTCCTTGTGTTTATACTGAAGTCTTTCATATGTCTCTTTCTCCAGAAGCAGGATTATAAGCTTCTGAAAGGAAGCTTGTCTACCATCATAATAGTGAGTGAGTGGATGAATAGATTTCCCTTGTTATGCTGACATGTACATTTTTTGGTTTATTGGAATAACCACTGGGGAAAGATTCCAGAGCCCATGTATGCTAGGATAAGGATAACAGTTCTTATTTCCAGATTTTTTAATGTTGTTCCTACTTTAAGCACCTGGTAGACCTAATCAGCAGATCCACAGGTTTATTTATACATTTAGCCAATATTTAATATTTGAAAGTTTACTATGTGCCAGACACTGTGTTGTTAGCATAATTAGCCTACTAAATAATGTTCATATTCCAGAGTAAGCTCCAGCATTTTAAGCCTCAGGGGTTTTGTTTGTTAGCATAGCTTTAGGTAGCTTTGTTTTCTCTTTCTTCCACCTAATTTAAAAAAAGAAGAAAACCCCACAGTTTTCCTTCATTCCTCCCTCATCACTGAGAAAGCCAAGTGGTACACCACATGCCCCCATTCAGCTCCTCAGTGGTAGAGCCCGTCCCTAGATCCGGGTTGCATGTCTGTGAAAAGTACTATCCAGTGCTATATCTGAGTAGAGAAGAAGGTTAGTTTCATTTGGTTTGTGCTTTTTTCCAAGGACAGAACCCTTACTGGAACTTAAGCTGGAAACATCTCATAACATTTGAATAAATTAGTTCACTCAGAGCCACACCTGTAACTCAAGAGAGTGTCAGCCATGAAACATGCCCCTGGGGCTGTGAGGGAACTGGCCTCCACCACACAAAATGGGCTCCAGTCTAAATTTAAAATGCTCCCTCTCCACCCTGTGACCAATTGTCATTGCACTTACCATATTGAACTTTTTCCTTTTCTTTTCTTTTTCTTTGAGACAGACTCTTACTCTGTTGCCCAGGCTGGAGTGTAGTGGCACAATCTCAGCTCACTGTAACCTCAGCCTCCTGGGTTCAATTAATTCTCTGTCTCAGCCTCCTGAGTAGCTGAAATTACAGGCACCTGCCACCATGCCTAGCTAATTTTTTTGTATTTTTAGTAGAGACAGGGTTTCACCATCTTGGCCAGGTTGGTCTTAAACTCCCGACTTCATGATCCACCCACCTCAACCTCCCAAAGTGCTAGGATTGCAGGTGTGAGTCATTGCACCTGGCCTGCCCAGCTAATTTTTGTATTTTTAGTAGAGATGGGGTTTCGCCATGTTGCCCAGGCTGTTCTCGAACTCCCAACCTCAAGTGATCCACCCACCTCAGCCTCCCAAAGTGCTGGGATTACAAGCATGAACCACTGTGCCTGGCCCCATATTGAATTTTAACTGTATGTTTCTCCCACTAAATCCTACCCGTTAGGATAAAAGCTATATGTTACTTTGTACCCCAGCACTTTGTTTCTTGTCTTACACGTATTATAAATACCTGGTAAATGTTTGCTGAATGGATTAAAGAAATATATTATTAACCTTGAATATTGTTTTAAAAGACACTAGAGCTGCCTCCCCTACCCTACCCACATATTTGATTATAGATGTATGGGAGTATACCAAAGTAGAGAGACTGCACAGCAAGAAAATGGAAGGACAGGACAGGATACTTGGAAAAATCTATAACCCAGCTTTTAAAATATCCCCACTGTTGTGTCTTCCTCTGTTCTTTACCTCAATCCCTCAAACAAGGAAACATGGATCTAAATGCCTTGTGCACTGCAAAATGGGGGTGAGTCGCTCAGCCTCCACGGTGATTGCCTATGCAATGAAGGAATATGGCTGGAATCTGGACCGAGCCTATGACTACGTGAAAGAAAGACGAACAGTGACCAAGCCCAACCCCAGCTTCATGAGACAACTGGAAGAGTATCAGGGAATCTTGCTGGCAAGGTGAGTCCATACGTGACTTTCTCCAATTCTCCCTCCTTTTAGGTTCTCTAAAGCAAGATGAAGTGTCCTCCTCTGCAACTAGTTCTCAGGCTGATTTGGATGACTTATTTTTTCAAAAAAGACTTATTTCTCTATCAATCAAGTTTTCAAAAAATAAGTGTAAGCATTTAAGATTTGCATGGGCTGTGTGGGCACAATGGCTCATGCCTGTAAGCCCAGCATTTTGGGAGGCCAAGGAGGGTGGATCATTTGAGGTCTAGAGTTCAAGACCAGCCTGCCAACATGGTGAAACCCCATCTCTACTTAAAATACCAAAATTAGCCAGGCATGATGGTGTGCGCCTGTAATCCCAGCTACTTGGGAGACTGAGGCAGGAGAATCGCTTGAACCCCGGAGGCAGAGGTTACAGTGAACCAAGATCGCACCACTGCACTCCAGTCTAGGTGACAAGAGTGTAACTCTGTCTCCAAAAAAAAGATTTGCATGGGCACGCTGACAGTGGGATACCCCTGTCCCACAAGGAGCAGTACCAAAAAAGTTTTTTAAAGGCAAAAAAAGGTCAGGCGTGGTGGCTTAATCCTGTAAATCCCACTCTGGGAGGCCAAGGCGGCGGATCTTGAGGTCAGGAAATTGAGACCATCCTGGCCAACATGGTGAAACCCCATTTCTACTAAAAATACAAAAATTAGCTAGACATGGTGGCATGTGCCTTTAATCCCAGCTACTCAGGAGGCTGAGGCAGGAGAATAGCTTGAACCAGGGAGTTGGAGGTTGCAGTGAGCTGAGATCATGCCACTGCACTCCAGCCTGGCAACAAAGCGAGACTCCATCTAAAAAAAAAAAGAGAGAGAGAGAGACTAGTATGGAAGATTAAGTATTTAATCTTTCAGGTTGATATAATAAAATTAAAGGATGGAAATACTAAATATTTATACCACTTTTCAACATCTTGCTAGACTAGATTCAGCTGCCATGTAAAAAAAAAAAAATTGGATACCAGTGACTCCCATGATAATGCTAGGCTTAGCTGAAATTCTTGGAAATTTTTTGGCCCATTCATTCATTCACATTTTATTTGTATTTTTGTGTTTTTTGAGACAGGATCTCTCAGCTGGTTCTCTTTCAAGCTAGTTCCCTCTCAAGCTGGAGTGCAGTGTCACAATCTCGGCTCACTGCAACCTTTGGCCCACTCTTTTAAAAAATATAAAAGTACTGTCTGCTAATTTGGGTATTTTTTTTTTCCTCAGTGCTTTGTTTTACTGAACCTTGTCTAGTAATTTTGATCATGTGACAAATCAGCAGAATAGGGATGTATATAGCCCCAGTGAGCTATGAAGGCACTTCCTAGAAACAATTCTTATTTAAAGAATCTTTTGGCCAGGCATAGTGGCTCATGCCTGTAATCCCAGCACTTTGGGATGCCAAGGTGGGTAGATCACACGGTCAGGAGTTTGAGACTAGCCTGACCAATATGGTGAGACCCCATCTCTACTAAAAATACAAAAATTAGCCAGGCGTGAGGGCGGGTGTCTATAGTCCCAGCTACTTGAGAGGCTGAGGCAGGAGAATTGCTTGAACCCGGGAGGCGGAGGTTGCAGTGAGCCAAGATCCTGCCTCAGCACTCCAGCCTGGAAGCCTGGGAGCCTGGGTGACAGAGCAAGACTCCGTGTCAAAAAATATATATATTTTAATCCAGTTATATATGCCTAGCAAAAATGCAGAAAATTGCAAAGGGAAAAAAATAGTTTATGAGCTCAGTATACACAGACAGCAGTTGACATTACCTGTTTCTCAAGGTTTTATTCTATCACATAGTTTGGTGGTTATTTTCGCCACAAAAACTTCTGTAGTCTACCTCCCCACTCAGTACTAGGTCTTGAATGTCTTCCTGAATTGGTAAAAAACAGCTGTTTTCAATAATAATTTGGCAATTGGTGATAAAATGAGTAATTAATTCACTATATTATTATCCCTTCGGTGGTTAAAGCCACCTTCACCAGCTCTTGGGAATAATCATCAGATATTAAGTGATTTATGGATCAGTTTTCTGAGAGGCCACATGCTGAGATTCAGTGGATGTCTAGATTTTGCTTTGTTTTTTTCCATATAGGTATGTTCTAAGTGGTTTTGTTAGGGTGAACGCACAGCTGTCTAGAAGCAGTTGGGCTGGTGGTACCAGTGTTTGACTCCAGTGAGTCTTATGATTTGGTCTTGACTCTTGAATCTGGACTGTATTTCCCCTGAACAAAATGTTACATAGCCTTCCAGCCTATCCAGGCAGAGGGATCACTCTCCCACCCCCAAAGTATTGTGAACATGTGGCCACAGCATAGCATTATGATTTCCACTGAAAAACCCCTCCCATTTACTCAACATTTGGCATGATTTCATCTCATTCTCTTAGGAGGTTGGGAGGATACTGAAGCATCCTATATTTAAAAGAATTTGTAGGTCTTTGAGGCCAGATTTTGATGGCATTTTTAGATTCGATCAGAAGGTAGGATGTAGCAGTTCTTTTGGGCACCAGAAAGAGGTATCTGAGCATTCAGCAAGAAATAAATATATATTCCCAGACGCACATGACAGATGTTGGGCAATGTCTTCACGTGACCCACTGAGAGGAAGGATACTATGTGTCCTGCCAATTTGAGTATTTGTTCTGGAATCCCAGGCTACTGCAAGCTGTCGGGTTGGATTTTTTTAGTGTGTGTGGTTTTCCTTAGTTGTTGAAGGAATTTCAGAAAAATCTTAGATGATAAGAAGGGCAGCGTAAACTCAAAGTCACCTTTTCTTCCTTTTCCTTTCCTTTTTTTGTTCCATCTCAGCTTCCTAGGCTTGATTCATGGAGGGAGGGACAAGCTCTGGGGAGAGAAAACCACAGAATTTGAATCAGTAGATCTGGTTTCCATCCTGGTTCACCCCCTTGCTGTACCCATGAGAAGTTACTTTACATTTCTGATCCTTAACTGACCCCATCTATAAAATGAAAATCAAGAGATCCATCTCACATTTTATGTGAATAAAAATGTATATGAATGTTCCTTATGTATTACTGAGTTATTGAGATATGATTCTCATCTTCCTCCAAGGCTACCCAGAAGACACGTATATGTGCCATTTATTTGCTCTTCCATGACATCACTTACTGCCTCCTGCCACCCACAGACATACTCCATTCAAAACTGGAATGGGGCCGGGCACAGTGGCTTATGCCTGTAATCCCAGCACTTTGGGAGGCCGAGGCGGGTGGATCACGAGATCAGGAGTTTGAGACCAGCCTGGCCAACATGGTGAAACCCCATGTCTACTAAAGATACGCAAAATTAGCTGGGCATGGTGGCACGTGCCTGTAATCCCAGCTACTCTGGAGGCTGAGGCAGGAGAATTGCTTGAACCCAGGAGGTGGAGGTTGCAGTGAGCCAAGATCACGCCATTGCACTCCAGCCTGGGCAACAGAGTAAGACTCCGTCTCAAGAAAAAAAAAAAAAATTGGAATGGAAAGTGTTCCTGAAATTTCCTGTATTATGGTGTTTTCTGGGTTTTAAGTACTGTCTAGTGCTAGGGATATCACTTAGGCTGCTTTTGGCTGCAAGTAATCAAATATCTCAGCAGTCAGGATCTCAGCAAGAAACAGCAGACTCAGATTAGGATTATTTGAGGAGGGTTTTTTTAATTTTTATTTTATTTTTATTTTTATTATTTATTTATTTATTTATTTTTGAGATAGAGTCTCACTCCTGAGTAGCTGGGATTACAGTCACGCACTGCCATGCCTGGCTAATTTTTGTATTTTTAGTAGAGACAAGGTTTCACCATGTTAGTCAGGCTGGTCTCTAACTCCTAACCTCGTGATCCACCTGCTTCAACCTCCCAAAGTGCTGAGATTACAAGCATGAGCCACCATGCCCAGCCTGTTTTATTTTTTGAGACAGTCTATCTTTATTGACAGGCTGGAGTGCGGTGGCATGATCTCAGCTCATTGCAACCTCTGTTTCCTGGGTTCAAGCGATTCTCCTGTCTCAGCCTCCCGAGTAGGTGAGACTACAGGCATGCACCACTATGCCCAGCTATTTTTTATATTTTTAGTAGAGTTGGGGGTTTCACCATGTTAGCCAGGATGGTCTCAATCTCTTGATCTTGTGATTTACGCACCTCGGCCTCCCAAAGTGCTGGGTTCCACGCGTGAGCCACCACACCCAGCCGTTGTTGAGGGTTTTATAAAGGGACTATTTACAAGTGTGGCATTGTAGTGGAATCAAGGGACTTATATCAGTAGGGCTATTTGGAAATAGCTCCTGGACCCAAAAAGAGAGGAAGCAGTTACTAAAACCTGGAAAGAAACTCTTGTTAGAGAAAGGCACTTTCAGAGACAAGCAATAACTTTCTGTCAAAGGGACACTAGCCCGAGGTGACCCTGTGGTGAGGGAGCTAGGGGAGTAAATACCTTCCCTCACTCTCTTTCCTCCAGTCTCCTTCCAGAACTCCCCATTAACCAAACCCTCTGGAAGTCAGAAAACTAAGGGGCCTGTTGTTGTGGTCTGTAGGTCAGCCTCTGCAGCAACAAACAGGGTGGAGAAGCTGAAGAATGGACCCTGCAGGGGCAAATAAAAGCTATCTGGCCCAACACCCAGCTACAGGTAGTTTAAAAAGTTGTACCAGTTATCGCCTTTAAAAAGAAACACAGAAGTAGTCTCTGTAATGGCTCAGTGGTAATGTAATCACAGACTCTGGTGTTCTTTAGCTTTCTGTTCCACCTTCCTTAGTTAATAGCTTGGTCCTTGACGTTGTCTGATGATTGCCAGATGTCTGCCGCATTGCTAGGTATCTGTAAATGTACAGCATCTGGCTGAAGAAAAGGGGAATTTAAATTGGATAGGAAGACCTTCTCCAGAAGTTCCCCATAGACTTCCTCTTGGGACCCATTGGCCAGGACTGGGTCATATGGCCAAGAAAATAGAATTTCCAGGACTGGATAAAACATATTCACAGCTGGGCACGGTGGCTCATGCCTGTAATCCCAGCACTTCGGGAGGCCAAGGCAGGTGGATCACCTGAGGTCAGGAGTTCAAGACCAGCCTGGCCAACATGGCTAAACCCCATCTCTACTAAAAATACAAAAATTAGCCAGGTGTGGTGGTGGGCACCTATAATCCCAGCTATTTGGGAGGCTGAGGCAGGAGAATTGCTTGAACCCAGGAGGTGAAGGTTGCAGTGCGCCAAGATCATGCCACTTCACTCCAGCCTGGGTGAAAGAACAAAACTCTGTCTCAAAAATATGTATATCTATATATCACATTTATCCTCTGGATCTAGGGAAGTGCCACATTTCCTGAACCCATGGGACAGTGAACACCCAAATCAAATCAGGCTTCTGACTGTAAGAAAAATGGCTCTTAGATATATAGCTGTTAGGGTCTGCAATCTATGATGTGTTATTAGGAAACCTTGGAACCTGTAGGCTAACTGCAAAGTGAATAGGCCCAGCAGACTGGCCCAGCACCCAAGTGCTGCTCCAGGATCTGCTTGCTTGGAAGAGCAAAGAAAAAAATCCCCAGACTCCTATGACTATATGAAGCTCTATCAAGCCTTACAGTTTGGGTAAGCAGGAGAGGAAAATCCTTAGAAAAATCTCATTGTTTGTAGAGAAATTCTATTTCCTGTCCAAGTGTTTGGATCTTGCATTTCATCTTATCCCAAGAGGCATGTGGTGGTTTTCTCAAAGAGGCAGAGCCCTGATCCTAGCATTCTCTAGCTCCATAGTTATCTAGGGTGGCCCTGGGTGTTTAATTTGAGGTGGCAGCTCTCTGTTTGAAGATATTTGCTTAGTGCTTTGACATTAGTAGAAGAGGAGTTTTCAAAGTGACACCAGGTTCCTGTATTGATTTATGAATTGGTTACAGTCTTAATCAGAGTATGAGGGTATGAGGCAACCCCCTCTGAAATACAAGGTACTTTTCGTACCTCTTAGTATACCATTAAGGGCCTGAAGAAGGCTGTTTAATATTTCCCTTTAGACCTAAAAAGAAGGGTATCATAAAGCTACTTTTAGTACTGATATCTGATTTTATTTTTTTCTGTTTTTATAGATGGGGGATGGTAGCAAAACAAGAAGAGAGGGTGTGGGTGTGTCTGTGTGTGTGTGCCTGTGTTTTGAAACTCCATCAAACTGCCAGCAGCCCTGTTTGTTATTCTGTACTCTGATCATGCAGGTATCTGGCAGATTTATGTTCCATTAGACAGGTTTAGATTTCAAGCAGACCATTTGCAACCTGGACCGTGTGTCTATGATATTAGGTTTCCATATATAGGGGCAAGGAAGAAAAACTGGGTGGTGACCAGGGAGAGTTTGTGCTACATTTCCTCAGAAATGTCAGTTTTGATTCTTTGAATGCTCCTGTCACAAGAGCCAGAGGAGGCAGGGTTGTCTTTTACCCTGGCTTTGCTGGTGGAGACATTGAGGTCTAGTTAGCTGGTGCACATTGGTCAGCCGGCAGCATACAACCTGAGAATTGAAGACGTGGACTCCTGGTCAGGTGACAGCCAACTGCAATTGAGATTTAAAAGGATTTTCTTACTAGCTTTCCAGTTAAATAATCTTAAATCATCTTGGACGATGCACAGCACACAAAAAATACTCAGATAATGCTTTTTCTTTTCCTTTATTTATAAAGGCTGCCTAATACCCTAAAAAGTAACTATAGACAGCCGGGTGTGGTGGCTCATGCCTGTAATCCAGCACTTTGGGAGGCTGAGGCAGGCAAATCACGAGGTCAAGAGATGGAGACCATCCTGGCCAACATGGTGAAACCCTGTCTCTAATAAAAATACAAAAACTGGCTGGGCGTGGTGGCACGGGGCTGTAGTCCCAGCTACTCGGGAGTCTGCGGCAGGAGAATTGCTTGAACCCAGGAGGCAGAGGTTGCAGTGAGCTGGGATCACACTACTGCACTCCAGCCTGGTGACAGAGCAAAACTCCGTCTTAAAAAAAAAAAAAAAGTAACTATAGACAGCATGATTTTACTGTAACTCCTGCTCCCACCATTTTTTTTTTTCCAAAGAGACAATGTCTATATTGCCCAGGCTAGTCTCACTCAACTCCTAGGCTCAAGTGATCATCATGCTGTAGCCTCCTGAGTAGCTAGATTACAGATGCAAGTACTCCATTTTTAGCAGCCGTTTCCTTTATATAACTTTCTCAGAGTTGATGTTTCACCAAACATGTAACAATATGAAAGTGGAGGCTAGATAATGGAACACCTTATACATCGTCATTTAAATTTCCTTCTTCTTGTGCTCACCTGGGCAGCACATATACTAAAATTGGAACTATACAGAGAAGATTAGCATGGCCCCTGCGCAAGGTTGACAATTTAAAAATATTTAAAAATAAAAACAGAATTTCTTCCCTGTTCATTCATTAGGTAAAAGAGCAATTCTTTCCCAGAATGACCTAATCACCTTATGTATGTCTGTGTTTTTATACGAATCCAAATTCAGGTCAGAGGCCACTCAAGGGGGAAAAGGATCTGAGACTTGGTTACATCATCCAGGATATAGAGCAACTCTGAAGTTCCTTTTCTGGCAAGCTGTTTATTTGCTGCCTGCCTGGAAGAGGGTGGGAGGTGGGGAGTCAGCTGCATTTAAAATTTAACAGTTTAAAAGAATAGATATGATCTAATGTCTTACATCTATTCCTACCAGTGATGAAGTGTTAGAATAAACTGGCTCAGGACAAAGCTTCATTGGAAAACAGTTTAGTGTAATGGACTAAAACTGATGATGAGGCCAGGCATGGGGCTCATGCCTGTAATGTCAACACTTTGGGAGGCTGAAGCGAGCAGATTGCTTGAGGTCAGGAGTTTGAGACCAGCCTTGTCCAACATGGTGATCCCCGTCTCTTCTAAAAATATAAAAATTAGCCAGGCATGGTGGTGCATACCTATAATCCCAACTACTCAGGAGGCTGAGACAGGAGAATCACTTGAACCAACAAAAGGGAAATAAATTGTGTCATACTCATTACACTCTGGTGGGTTACATTTTTATACACAGTGATGAATCTTTTTTTAAAAAAAATCCATTGAGGAAGAATACATATAGTGTGACACCATTTATATAAAATTCAAGACATGCAAAACAAAGCAGTATTTGATTAAGAACAAAACATGTTGACACTATAAAGAAAAATAAGGGAATGATAAGCATAAAATTCAGAGTGGAGGTTACCCCTTGAGTGGGGAGGAGTCGGGAGGGGACCCCTGAGCGAGAAGGGACATGTGGAGTAGCAGTGTTGGAGATGAATCAGCTGCTTGCTATTCTCCCTGCAGGTCCTATTGCAAAAATGAAAAAAAGGCAGCAGCATCAGACCTATCTTTAGATTGTTTTTTTCTCTCTCTCTTTTACAAGTGTCAGCTTAATTCCAGAGCCCCGACCCAGTATTTTCTGATTACTGTCTCCCTAAGGAAGAGAAGGAAATCCCTGCTGACTGTACAACTGTGATGTTAGATTTCCTCTGAAGCATGTAACTGTTTGTGCCTATTAGCATAACTTCAGTCTCTTATTCTCTCCTGACTGATTAGTGAATTCCAGGCAGTTTAAAAAAACATACTTTGGAGGATTCTTGGGATCATGAAACTTCTCATTTGCCTGTTCTATTATTACAGGAGTAAGAATAGCTACCCCCTGAGAGGTCTTCCCAGTCATTTGCATCCCAGGCATTGTCCTACTATGGTGGGTGAAAGAAGCTGGTGCATGTTTGAAGATCCTCATGATAGGTCATGTTTATTTCAAGAAACAAGGATGTTTGCATATAAGAGAAGACACTTTAAAAGGAAACCACTGGCCTCAGTTGGTCATAATGTACAACTTAGGACCCACCTATCCAGTCAGCTTGCCCCTCCCCACAGTCACTCACTTGTTAAGATGTGCGATATGTTGTCTCCTCCTAGGGGTGGCTGGAGTTCATGCAGCTTGGAAAGGGTGAAAACCCCATCTTACACCCAGCTGATTGATTACAGCTTGTCTTCATAAAAAGACTGACCTGCTCCTTACCAGGAAAGCACCCCTCTGCTCTCCAAGCATGAGTCAGAGAGAGCCCCACCCAAGCAGCAGACAGGCAGGAGGAGCTGAGAGCAGGTGCAGAGTTGAGAACAAACAGCGGGTCACATTAGTGCAGGCGCCTGAGCATGACTCGGCAGAGCCCAGGCGTGGCCTGGAGCCCGGGGCAAGTTGTTTGGGCTGAGTTTCCCATTCCACCCTGCGGTTTGGTAACTCCTCATCAGCTTGTAAACCATGGAGACCACACCCCCAAGCACCACACTTAGTGACCTGTTTCCTGGGCAGATGAACCTGACCAACCACAGGGCCATCTTTCTCTTTTTGGCTGGGATTTGGGGAACTGTTTAAGAGTGTGTGGTTTGAAATGAAATCTCCCTATCTCAAACCTCTTTCATAAAATAAAGCAAAGGATGCAGGGTGGTAGAGAGGGGCCTTCCTTTGGCCCACCTGCTTTTCCATGTGTCTCCTTAGCTTAATATTTTTATCCAGAGATTCTTCTGAAAGAGCCTATCCGTTATGCTCTTCCCTTCATTCTGTTACTAAGTTTTCTCTCCAGATTTACTAGCCCCTCCTTTGCTTTCTGATTCCAGAATGCTTACCATGCTCTTCACACCCTACGTCAGTCATTAAGCTACATCAGCTCTTCATCCCACTTATGAGTTCTTGGTAATAGGTTCCAACAGAGTATTCCCTTTGTGTTACTTGTATGCTTTGATTTTAGTGGGGTTTTTCTGATTATATTTGTTAAACATGCCTGTTTTTTTAATTCAAAATTATAAAAATATAAAGGCCAGGCTTGGTGGCTCACGCCAATAATCCCAGCACTTTGGGAGGCCAAAGCAGGAGGATCACTTGAACCCAGGAGTTTGAGACGAGCCTGGGCAACATAATGAGACCCCCATCTCCACAAAAAAAAAAAAAAAAAAAAGCTACTACTAGGGAGGCTGAGGCAGGAGAATCACCTCAGCCCAGGAGGTTGAGGTTGCAATGAGCTGTGATATTGTCACTGCACTCCAGCCTGGGTGGTGGCAGAGTGAGACCCTGTGTGCATGTGTGTGTACCTGTGTGTAAAATGTAGAAAGTAAAAGTCTTCCCCAGAAGTATTTCTACCTTTCTTGAAAGAATCACTATCAGTTTGGTGATGTTCCTCCAGATTTTTTCCTATATTATTCTAACATGGACACTAATTTCAAATGTGTTTGAGGTTCTTTCTTACTTAATAATATACCTCGTATATCATTCTACTAAAATACTGGACAAGTTTTTTTTTCCTTTTTGTTTTAATTTTTCTTATCACAGGAGACTTACGTAGACCTGACAGTTTTTAACAGCTTCATAGCATATAGTTGTGTGGATTATAATGTAAATAATCGTTTTTTGTTTGATGTCTCATCTTTTAGTATCACAAATAGTATCATAGTAAATATCTTTGTTTGAGACAGAGTCTTAACTCTGTCACCCAGACTGGAGTGCAGTGGTGCGATCTCAGCTCACTTCAACCCCTGCCTCCCAGGTTCAAGCAATTCTCCTGTCTCAGCTTCCTGAGTAGCTGGGATTACAGATAGCTGCCACCAAATCCAGCTAATGTTTGTATTTTTAGTAGAGACGGGTTTCACCATGTTGGTCGGGCTGGTCTTGAACTCCTGACCTCAAGTGATCCACCTGCCTCGGCCTCCCAAAGTGCTGGGATTACAGGCGTGAGCCACCACACCTGGCTGGTAAATATCTTTATATATCTTTTCTATTTTCTTATTTTTTTGAGACATGGTCTTAGTCACCCAGGCTGGTTGCAGTGGTGCAATCTCAGCTCACTGCAGCCTCATCATCATGGGCTCAAGTGATCCTCCCACTTCAGCCCCCTAAGTAGTTAAACTACAGGCATATGCCACTACACTTGAATAATTTTTTAATTTTTTATAGAGATGGGGTTTTATCATGTTGCCCAGGCTGGTCTCAAATTCCTGGGCTCAAGCAATCTGCCTGCCTTGGCCTCCCAAAAAGTGCTGGGATTTCAGGTGTGAGACACCACGCCCAGCCATATAGATATCTGTGTGCACTTGTAGTAGTATTTCTCCAAGAAAAATATATTAAGAATTTTTGGTTAAAGGGTTAAATTTAAAGAGCTATTGCCAGATTTCAGTCTTTAAAATTCTACAATTCAGGGTCGGATGCGGTGGCTCAAGCCTCTAATCCCAGCACTTTGGGAGGCCAAGGCGGGTGGATCACAAGGTCAAGAGATCAAGACCATCCTGGTCAATATGGTGAAGCCCCGTCTCTACTAAAAATACAAAAAATTAGCTGGGCACGGTGGCGCGTGCCTATAATCCCAGCTACTCAGGTGGCTGAGGCAGGAGAATTGCCTAAACCCAGGAGGTGGAGGTTGCAGTGAGCCAAGATTGCGCCATTGCACTCCAGCCTGGATAAAAAGAGCGAAATTCTGTCTCAAAAAAAAAAAATTCTACAATTCAACCAGGTGTGATGGGGGGCCGAGGTGGGCAGATCAGTTGAGGTCTGGCCAACATGGCAAAACATCGTGTGCACTAAAAAGACAAAAATTAGCCAGGTGTGGTGGCATGCTCCTGTAATCCCAGCTACTCTGGAGGCTGAGGTGGGAGAATTGCTTGAATCTGGGAAGCGTAGGTTGTAGTGAGCTGAGATTATGCCACTGCACTGCAGCCTGGGCGACAAAGCAAGACTGTCAGAAAAAAACAAAATATTCTGCAATTCACACTCCTCCTGCCAACAGTGTATGAGAGAGCTTGTTTGGCCATACCATCATCAACACTTGCTGTTACCAACCATTTTAATTCCTGTCGGTCTGATTAGGTAAAAAAATCAGATCTCACATTCATTTGTTGTTGTTTTGCTTTGTTTTTTTTTGCTACTGAGTGTCTTTTCAAACATTTATTGTGTAGTTCCATTGAGCAATAACAAAGCATTGCAAGTTAAGATTTATCTGAGAGTGTTTTTCCTGGGAGGGTGTTGATTATCTTTACAAACTAGATTATTTCCTGTGTATGTCCTCCACAGCAAACAGCGGCATAACAAACTGTGGAGATCTCATTCAGATAGTGACCTCTCAGACCACCACGAACCCATCTGCAAACCTGGGCTAGAACTCAACAAGAAGGAGATCACCACCTCAGCAGACCAGATTGCTGAGGTAAAAACCATGGACAGTCACCCATCCATACCTCCTGTCTTTGTGGAACATGTAATCCCACAAGATACAAATCAGAAAGACCTGTGTACCAAAGAAAGAATGATCTGCTTGGAGTTTACTTCTAGGGAATTTCATGCCGGACAGATTGAAGATGAATTAAACTTAAATGACATCAATGGATGCTCATCAGGGTGTTGTCTGAATGAATCAAAATTTCCTCTTGACAACTGCCATGCATCCAAAGCCTTAATTCAGCCTGGACATGTCCCAGAAATGGCCGACAAGTTTCCAGACTTAACAGTGGAAGATTTGGAGACAGATGCACTGAAAGCAGACATGAATGTCCACCTACTGCCTATGGAAGAATTGACATCTCGACTGAAAGACCTCCCTATGTCCCCTGATCCTGAGTCACCAAGCCCCCAGCCCAGTTGCCAAACTGAAATCTCAGATTTCAGTACAGATCGCATTGACTTTTTTAGTGCCCTAGAGAAGTTTGTGGAGCTCTCCCAAGAAACCCGGTCACGATCTTTTTCCCATTCAAGGATGGAGGAACTGGGAGGAGGAAGGAGTGAGAGCTGTCGGCCTTCAGTGATAGAAGTAGCCCCTTCCAAAGTGACAGCTGATGACCAGAGAAGCAGCTCTTTGAGTAATACTCCCCATGCATTAGAAGAATCTTCAATGGATGAGGAACAGTCAAAGGTAAAAACTATCTGTATAGTTTTCCACCTAATGAAGTTCTCTTCAAAGGCAAAGCATTTTGGATTCTGTTACGTTTATTTTTGATGGAGTGTCTGGCTAAGATTTTCTTTGAAAACTTAAGGTTTAAATATTTTTTAAATAATCTTCCTTTTGGGAATTTCATCTTTCTGATGTCATTGGAAGCACTTCTAAGAGGGGATGACAGAGGAAGGGGTTAGCCAAACAATTGTCGTGACTGAATGATGAGAAGTCCAAAGCAGGTAATATCAGATCTTACCAAAAAAATGCCAGGGACTCAGATACTGCATGAGTGAGAGCTGTGTTTCTGAGAAGATAGATTCGTTTGGGAAATTCTTATTGTCTCAGAAAAGTCAAAGACTAGATGTATGTGAACAGTTGTTAGAGTAGCAACTGCTTCCCGTGCTGAGTTCCTGCTGTTAATAATGTGCCTGTCTTCTTCATCTCCAATGCTGTGGTACTTAAGAATCAAGGGGAAATGAATTTGCAAGCAGACAGAATTCTAAGATTCTTCTTTGTGGCATAGAAGCTCTTACAAGCCATCTCAAACCAGGGAAAGAATCACTATATTGCATCAATTCTAAGACTCACGCTTACTCATATTTTGACATTTATGGCATTGTGATGCATCTTATAAACAGTAGTGTCTTAAATGAATACGACACAGTAGTTAGAGGAATAAACTGTGACACATTTACTCTAACATACCAAACTTCACTTAATGATTTTAGTGGAGCTAGGTAGATTCTTTTCATCTCCTGATGTCCGTCTACTTATGTATACCACTTTGTCCGTTACTGATTTGTTCTCTCTCCTTAACTCTACCCCACTGTGATTCTTGCCTCTGCTTCTGTCTTTCCACCACTCCCAAGGCTGTGCCTCTGTTTCCTTTTTACGGAGAAGGCAGAATGCTTGTGCTTTCCCTTGGGCCAGTGACTGTAGCAGCACTGACAGAAATAGCCTTTCTGCAAAGTCCCTGGTCATATGAGCACTCCCTCCATGGCCCATGCACATACTGGGCCCACTATGGCTTCTCTCCCAGTCTTGGCAAGTTTGCCTCTGCCTGATGTCATGGCACATTTCCCCCAAAGGCATTACTGACCTTGTTAGTTTGTACTAACTCTGACTCTCTTTTGAAAGAGAAAGACCAGAGCAGTTCCCAGGGAAATATACTTTGAAGGCTTATAAAAATGTTAACTAAGCTGGGCGCGGTGGCTCAAGCCTGTAATCCCAGCACTTTGGGAGGCCAAGGCGGGTGGATCATGAGGTCAAGAGATCGAGACCATCCTGGTCAACATGGTGAAACCCCGTCTCTACTAAAAATACAAAAAATTAGCTGGGCATAGTGGCGCGTGCCTGTAATCCCAGCTACTCAGGAGGCTGAGGCAGGAGAATTGCCTGAACCCAGGAGGCAGAGGTTGCGGTGAGCCGAGATTGCGCCATTGCACTCCAGTCTGGGTAAAAAGAGCGAAACTCTGTCTCAAAAAAAAAAAAAATGTTAACTAGATTGATAGCCATAATGATAACTACTTTAAGAGGTATCCAAGGATCATTCCCAGATTTTGAGTTTTTGTTTTGTTTTTTTACAGTAGGACCTGATTTTGCATTCGTCAGTATTCTCTGCCCTTGTTCTAAATCCACCTGGGAATTTGTAATTGGCAAAATAGTAAAATTAGAGAGTTATGATTTCTAAGTTTGTTAAGGAATATAGCTATGTAAGCCAAGTAAACCATTCCAAGAAGGAATCATGTAAAACTTAGAGACTGTGTAGTCAGATAGTGTATGCCCCTGCTTGTAAGTACTGGGATGCTGCTGCCAGGGGAAGCAGTGGGAGGATGTGGGTGAAAGCTAGCAAGACGAAGGAGCGAAGAGAGCAGTGAGTCTCCAAAGCAACCATCAGATGATAGCCTCGTCCATCTTGCCCTATCACTGGGACATATCTAAGTGGGCCACTTAGCCCTTGAATGGAACACTTTCCCTCAGATAGGTTAGGATCAAACTGGAAGTTGATAGGCCATAAGGGAAAGGTTTCATTTACCACAGTATGGCCTGAATTCTGGAGGCTCATAGTCTTAGGGAGACATAGATTATAGGCGCCTCCAAAGGTATTTGCTATTCATTAGATTGGAATTCTGCTTAAGTAGACAGAACAGAAAGTTTGGTAGACAGTATCACAACCTATAACAAATTTTGTTGAATTCAGTTTTTTTCTTGTAGTCTGACAAAACAGATGGGCAGAGTATGGTCCCAGGCACTCCATGATTTGTATTCTCATAGCCAGATAGGTTGTCCTGGATCAGAGGATTAATAAGCAGAAAATCCAGCATTTTCAATTAGACTATAATTCTCCATAATCATCTCACTACTTTCTTTTCTTAGGCAATCTCAGAACTCGTCAGCCCAGACATCTTCATGCAGTCTCACTTAGAAAATGCAATTTCAGTCAAAGAAATTGTCACTGAAATTGAGTCCATCAGCCAAGGAGTTGGACAGGTTCAACTGAAAGGAGACATCTTATCCAACCCATGCCATACACCAAAGAAGAACAGCATCCATGAGCTGCCCCTTGAGAGGGCCCAGACCCCAGAGAACAAACCTGGACATGTGGAGCAAGATGAGGGCTCCTGCACAGCCCAGCCTGAAGCAGCCAAAGACTCAGGGATATACAACCAAGAAGGCTGCCTAACCACACACTCATCTATAGCAGACATGGAAGAAGAGGAACCTGCTGAGGGAGAACAAGAGCTCCAGGCCTTAGGGATGCACCCAGGTGCCAAGTGGTACCCTGGGTCTGTGAGGCGAGCCACCTTGGAGTTCGAAGAGCGCTTACGGCAGGAGCAAGAGCATCACGGTGCTGCCCCGACATGTACCTCATTGTCCACTCGTAAGAATTCAAAGAATGATTCTTCTGTAGCAGACCTAGCTCCAAAAGGGAAAAGTGATGAAGCTACCCCAGAACATTCATTTGTCCCCAAGGAACCAGAGATGAGCAAAGGCAAAGGGAAATACAGTGGGTCTGAGGCTGGTTCACTGTCCCATTCTGAGCAGAATGTCACTGTTCCAGCTCCCAAGGTGCCAGAGTTTGACCACTTGCCAGTTCCTCAGGAGGGCCCAGGGTCAGATACTGGAACACAGCAGGAAGAAGTCCTGAAGGATCTAAGGACTGTGATTCCATACCAGGAGTCTGAGACACAGGCAGTCCTTCTTCCTCTTCCCAAGAGAGTAGAAATCATTGAGTATACAGTTACATCACCTGATCACACTGGGCCAGGGAGTGAAATAGCCACTAGTGAGAAGAACCGAGAGCAAGGACTGAGGAAAGTGAAAGTGGAAAAATCTGTCACTGTGCTCTGCGCACTGGATGAAAATCTAAACAGGACTCTGGACTCCAATCAGGTTTCTCTGCACCCCCAAGTGCTACCTCTGCCTCACTCTTCCTCTCCTGAGCACAGCAGGCCCACTGACCACCCAATCTCCATGCTGAGTAGCCCTGAAGACAGAGGCAACAGCCTGTCGACAGCCCCGGAGATAGCAGCACCTTTTGTCAGTCACACAAACCAGTTACTGTCTGTCACTCAGGATTACCTGCATCCCCAGACTATGGTTCACCTGGAAGGCTTCACAAAGCAGAGCAGCACCACAGATGAGCCCTCCACAGAACAGGTTAGCTGGGAAGAAAGTCAAGAGAGCCCTCTCTTCAGTGGCAATGAGGTGCCATATAAGGACTCCCGGCTAAGTAGCGAAGACCTAAGTTTAATAAGTAAACTTGGTGACAACAGTGGGGAGTTACAGGAGAAACTGGACCCATTACCTGTAGCCTGTCGACTCCCACATAGCTCTAGTAGTGAAAACATAAAAGGTCTCAGCCACAGCCCTGGTGTGGTGAAGGAGCATGCTAAAGAAATTGAGTCTCGAGCAGTTTTCCAGACAGGGCTCACCAAACCATCCCAAATGAGGCGCTCAGCTTCTCTCGCCAAATTAGGTTACTTGGACCTCTGTAAAGACTGTTTACCAGAGAGGAAGCCTGCCTCCTGTGAATTCCCTCATCTCAAACTGCTTCAGCCTTTCCTCAGAACAGACTCAGGCATGCACGCCATGGAGGACCAAGAGTCCCTAGAAAACCCAGGTGCCCCCCACAACCCAGAGCCCACCAAGTATCTTGTAGAACAGCTCACAACAACAGAGTGTGTTGTGCAGAGCAAGCCAGTGGAGAGGCCCCTTGTGCAGTATGCCAAAGAATTTGGTTCCAGTCAGCAGTGTTTGCTCCCCAGGGCAGGACCTGAATTGACTAGTTCTGAAGGAGGCCTTCCCGTGCTACAGACCCAGGGACTACAGTGTGCATGCCCAGCCCCCGGGCTAGCCGTGGCACCCCGTCAGCAACAGGGCAGAACTCACCCCCTTAGGAGACTGGAAAAGGCAAATGACAAAAAACGGACAACCAACCCCTTCTATAATACCATGTGATTCTGAGCCTACACATGTGACTTTCTAGAAGAAAAGTTTGTAAAAGGGGCAGGTGTAATATGTAAGGAACATGCACTTTATTGGTTAATTTTATAATATTTTGGTCATTTTACTGTTTCTGGCGCATGCAGGGTTTGGTTTTTCAGTGTGTATGTGTGTGTATATGTAAGGGGAAAGAGAGATAGATCTGGATGGCAAGACCATTTATCATTTTTTATTTTAAAAAAATCAAACCTCAAAAAAAAGTCATTTTCAGAGAACACCTTTATCAAAGGCAAATTGCTGTTTTTCAGTCAGCTGCCACCTGTTTCTCCTTTTGTCCTGCGAGAAAAGGCCTAGTTGCTTGATTGAGGGAAGGAAGCAGATTCAGAAGGCTGGAGATAAAGCTGGGAATTGAAAGTGTTCCCCCGCCTTTGTGATGATGGTTTGGTTTTCAGACCTGAGGCACTGAAGGAGGCAGGTTCTACGTTGCTTTAAAAAATTGTCTTCGGTATTCAAGTTGTATCATTACAGTAAGGCATGATAATGGCTGGCTCTGCAAATTTATCTTATAGTTTTTTCCCCAAGAAAATTATTTTTGAAATGAAATTAAAAGAGGACTCCAAATGAAACCCAAGTGGTCTTCTGTAGAGGAAAGCATGATAAGAGGAGGAAGACATCAAGTTGGGGGTGGAGAGGCTGCTTCCCAGAAACTGCTAGGGCAGTGGGATCCACACAGGTGGGCCTCTTGTTTCTCCCTGCCAGAAAAACGAGCTCTGCAGTGTCCTCCCAACTAAAACCACAATAGTGACATGTTTGAAAAGCAGCAATCGAAAGTCAGTGTGTTCTTGTAAAATGAATAAGCATGTAGGGTTTTAACCCTTCCACTACTTGAATAATTCTTTGGGCCTTCTGAGTTTAATGGCCATATTTTCTTCCAGTTTATTTTCCTTCCCAGTGCTTGTTGCCCCCATGCTGCCTACTTTTTTTTAATTTCATAGATTATATTTGAATTGTTCATATGTTTAACACCATTGAATGCAACATTTTCTTTTCTGTATTATCACTGTTAACACTTGACTTTTTTTTCCTTTTCCTGGAAGGTTTGTCATTTCTCTAAAGTTTATACACAGTATTTATGTACATAATATTGTCGCTGTCACAGTGTTTTGTTGTTCATGTGGTAGGGTATTTTTTGATTTATTCTTTTTAAGAAGGAGTAGAGTTGCAACTGGAAAACACACAGACACCAGAAATAAAACTGTTGGGTGTTGATAGGAATCTATACAGTATGTTGATGGTGGTTGTAGTTGTTTAAATGGAGACTTCTAATCACCAGCTCCTGCCAAATTATGTATTAGTAACTTCTTCCTCAGAGACACCCCTAAAGGCTCCCATTAGGTCACAGTGTGACTGAAAGCTGATTTTTCTTTGAGACTGAAATCCCAGAACAGTGTTTGCCAGTATCTCAACCACAGCCAGGAATTGTATGTGAACTGCCCAGAGTGGAAGCTCCTAGTGGAGGCTGAAGGCCACAGGAGCGGTCTCAGCCAAGGGCAAGTGCCCACAGCGACTCCATTTAGGATGCTGTCGCTTTGCTACTGTCGTGGAGATTCTTAACGCAGGAGCACCTGCCATAAACAAGCCTCTTGTAGCTTCTTACAGAAAACAGATTTAGCCTGGCATGAAACACCTCTGTGGCTCATTAAAACGGAAGAGGCTTGCAGATTTGCTTTCTGTTAGCTTTTGTTGATGTCCACATTATTGAGGATTGACTGAGTACAGACTGGAGACAGGTTTTTGGCTCATTGCAGCACTGAGAGGAAAATACAAATGCATAGACTGTCAACGTGATGTCAGAGGCCAGAGTTTGATGGGGCAGATGGCAGGGCAGCATAAAAGATACAGAAAAGGTAAACTGAGGATAAAGAGGAGCTGTGAAGTTGTATGGAAGCCAAGGTTGGGTCTGACGTCACTGCCAGGAGGCAGGCTGGACAGAAACCACTTGCTAAAAGCGTCTTCATGGTGTAGTGATTATGTGTACCCTGTGCTGTTGCTCAGTAGTTTCCTTGAATGTTCAAGTATATCATCCACACAGTTTTGTGATTCCTGGATATTTGTGTGTTGTAAAGTGTTTTGTTAGGTGGTATGAACCAGTGTGAGGAGGCCTGAGACAGGGTTATGGATTTCCAAGACTCTTCCATCGAGACTGCCCTGCCTTGAAGCAGTGCCACTACCAATATGATGGGGAAGGGCAGGAAATTGTGCAGGGTGGGGAGAGGATTTGCACTGGAAGTTAAGAGTGGCATCCACTCCTGGTAACCCCTGATGATGATGACATCCCATGCATTAAGAAGTACAAGCAGGACCAAAGTTTGGACTTTTCCCTTTTCTCCCACCACTGTGTTTAATGCTCACTCACTGCATTAAATAAGAACAAGATGGGACAAAACCCATGAATGCTCTGGGGTGGGGGGACAACTTTTCTTTAAGAGCAGAGGAAATAGTGTTTCTACCTTTTTATAATTACATTTTTTAATCATTTAGTGTTTACCTGCCTAAATAAACATCTTCTGCGGAGTGTCTGTAATTCAGCCATGCCAAGGAAATTTTCCAGCCCTTTCAGACTCCCAGAATTGGGTGTTCCTGAGTTATTTACATAGCTGAGCAATGTCCAGGGGAGGTGCATAATGAGCTGTCAAGGACTTTCCAGACTTCCTTCTCTTCAGACTCTTATAATCTCCAGTGGTCTGTTTCCCTTTTTTTCTGTTCACGGAAAGCCCAGACCTGAAACAGCAGATTTGATAGACTGGCCAAGATGAACAGGAAAAACCATGACCTCTTGCCCTCTCTCTCTCTCTCCTTCTCTCCCTCTTACTGTCTCTCCCTCTTTAAACCACCATATACTCTCAGTTATTCTGGAGGAGTGTGTGTGCAAGTGTACACATATGTGTACATGCATAAAAAGAGCTGATGTTTTGGTGCATGGGGTAAAAGCCCCAGGAGTATACAGAATTTGAGCTGAACCTGGTCAGTAGAAAGGGAAACCCCAACCCTTTCTTGATTTTTGGAAACATCTAGAAGTAATGGATACTATAGTAGAGGCGTAGTACAGTAATATTCACCTCTCCACATTTCCGTTGCCTTTTAGATGCTAAATGTTTGGGATCATTCCTCCTTTCTTAGTCTCTTCAGGATCTTTTCTGGTTCTGTGTCAAATAAATCCCTACTGATAATTCCTCCTCCTCATTTTGCAAACTACCAGAGCTCCAAGGTCAGCCTGAAGATCTCAGTGCCCCAGGCTCTGAGGTCTCCTGCTCAACAGGACCCAGACAGATGCTATTGGGTAAACCCAAAGCTTCCTCTAAGAAGCTTCTGAGATGTAGTAGGTCACAGAAGTGTTCACCTGTTTCATCTGAGGATTTCAGTTGTGAATTGATCTAGGCATGTTTGGTAAAAATGTTTTTGTGAGAGTTTTTTTTTTTAAAGCATTATGCAAAAAGTCACTTTTAAGGGCATTTAAAATTTTTTAAATAAAGCCATTCTTTGGCTTTTTTGGACTATTTGTGGATACCTTGTTTACACTTTGAATATTAAAATGTTCATCATCTTGTTGGCCACTCAGTCCTGCAGGCATCTGTGCCCTGGCTGTCCTGTATCCTCTTGCAGAGCAGTGCCATAATGGTCAGCCCTTGTGAATAGGTGGGCATACCCTGAAGCTGACTTCCATCTGTGTCCTGCATTCCCAGCCAGCACTCCCTATGGAAATAGTTGTCATTTCCTCAGTGATGATATGTCTTATAGTGATGGTTGTAATGGTGAATGGCTAGTGTCATTTTGTTTAATTTTGTTTTGCTTTTTGATGGTGGATAAGATGAAATTTTAGCTGTTTCAGTACCAATCCAACTTAAAAGCATCTTGGACTTTGTTTTCCCTTCCAACCTAAAAGATCAAGGCATGTATTAGACACAAGCGTATTTGCTGCCTCCACTCCTCTGACATGCATATTAGGAAAAGGCCTGCCACCAAAGCAGGAAGCTGCACATTCCTAACCCTTCTCCCAGGGTGTGGAGTCCCTTGATGCCATGAAGAGCTATTGCAGGCTACTTCTGTACTTTTCCAGCCTGGAAATGGAGGGTGACTAGCCCTGGCTCCTGCTATGAGAAGAGAACCAGCCTCATTTTCTCAGTGCCCCAGAGATCTAGGACAGGATTTCTAAACTGGAATCATCCTTAATCAGCTTGAAGAATCCCCCAAGAGGCATTTGACGGGTACTGCCATCTGTGTCCTCAAAGCAATACTGGTGGCAGTGTCCTGTGTACACATGCAGAGCTGATACCCAAACTAAAAACTGGGTAACTGGCCCTGAAGTGCTTCCCAATCAGTAAGCCCACAGGGAAATGTTTCATTTTTATGTTTTGTGGATTTTGGTTTGCTTGGCATATCTAAAGGTGCCTTTTCTTCTTCTTTTTTCCTGCTTTGTTTTGTAGGACTTGTTCTAAACATGGAAAACAAGTCCAGAAGACTCTCCCTCTGACTGTTACCTTTGCCCCAAACCACCCCAAACTTTTATGCTCGCATTTTATTAAAGCAGGTGCTCCCTGGAATCTCTGGGACCTTTTTGAGGCATTTGAAGCAGAAAATAGAGTGGTCTCATCTCCTTCCTTAATCTTCCTGGTGGTTGAGATGTTCCACTTGTACCATAGATTTTTTTATTACTGATGTGCTCCGCTGTTTTTAAATGTGAACTTGTGTGCAAATGTGCAGATTAAATGTTCTTGTTACAGATTGAATAAATTTTTATTTTGAAGATGAAACGTGTACGTCATCAGATGCAACAAAGGAGGGAGGTGCTGGAGAAGTGTAAGGGTTAGAAGAGGGAACACAGTGAACAAGCAGTAGTTCTCAATGATTCATCCCAGTCATGTCACCCTGAAGAGAGAGCTGAGGTACCTCAAAAATAAATGAAACTTGCTACCTGTCCACAAAGTAAAAGACTAGACAGGAGATAGGATCACTAAAGATTATTTCAGGCAGTGTGGCTCCAATCAAGTGACCAAGCTGGGAATGTGCCAGGTTAAGGAGGCACTTGCCAATGCTACCACCTGAATGTTAGAAGAATGAAAAAGCAAAGGGACCAAAATTCCTCCTCCATATGTGCTGCAGAGTGACTGATCTGGGACAGCTGTGGTCACCTGCCCCAACAGACTGGATTTGTTTGGTGGGTGACCTCTCTGGACATAGTGGGCAAGAGCTAACAAGCTTTCAGCTCAAGGCATCTCAGCCCACTGAAAAATTTCTAGAAATGGGACATGAATTTCCAAAGAAATAAAATCTTATTGCCAGGTGTGGTGGCACGTATCTGTAGTCCCAGCTATTTGGGAGGCTGAGGCTGGAGGATCTCTTGAGCCCAGGAGTTCTGGGCTGTAGTGCACTATGCTGATCGGGTATCCACACTAAGTTCAGCATCAATATGATGACCTCCTGGGAGTGGGGGACCACCAGGTTGCCAAAGGAGGGGTGAACTGGCCCAGGTCGGAAACAGAGCAGGTCAAAACTCCCATGCTGATCAGTAGTGGGATCGTGCCTGTGAAGGGCCACTGCACTCCAGCCTGGGCAACATATCAAGATCCTGTCTCTTTAAATAAATAAATAAAGCTCATTATTCCCACCATTAGAAGAGAAACATTGGTGTCACTGACATAGGAGAAGGGGACAAAAGGCAGTTCTGTAAAATGGCCTAGGGGGTATCCCCACTTCTCCCACCTTTCCACACAGATTCATCGTGAGATGTTTAGTGGTGCCATTCATCACATACAAGGGAGTGCTACCATCTAGGGAGAGCTCAGTTTCCAGTTCCAATTGCTAACAAAATTTAGTGAAGTTCCCCCCAACCAAAAAAAAAAAAAACACACTGCCTTGAACTAAAGTCAGCTTGCTTCATTCTGAATCATCCATATCAAGTGGGAGGGCCACAGTGCTGGTCTTTAGCTGGAGTGCATGATGTTGAAGGTAAGGCCTTTCACAAAATTATTCTAAGAGTGCCTCGGATCCCTGACCAATCTAGATAACCTCAGTCTTGGCTTTCTAGCCAAAGCAGATGGACCAAATCATGGTTAAGTTACCAGACTACCTCATCCAGAAAATGGCTTCCTAAAAGATGAAATCCATGGCTGTCTTCTATGGATTGCAGTCCAGAGCTAACAGTTCGAAAGGGAGGCACCAAGCCCAAGTAGCTTCTTCCCCTGGTTGGTTCTTCCTGCCTTAACTCTGCCCACTCACAGCTCTGCCAGGCCTTGGCAGCTGGAAGAAGGCTAGAGGGCAGAGCTGAACTACACCAGGCCCAAGCAAATATCTGAATCCCTGTACACAGAAAGCACTGCCCTTCCTAGATGATGGAACTGAAGGGAGGATGCACTGATGGATTCTTGCTTCCTAGTCCCAAGCCCTTCCCTCTAGAAGGGAGTCTCCTGTTCTCTTTAAAGAGGAGTGTGGGGGTAGTAGGGAAGGGGTTATTTCCGAGGTGGCACCACATCAAATCCCTACTCTGCTAATGAGTGGTGCAGAGTTGGAAAGAATCTGACCCAATCCTGTTCATTTTACAGCCCAGAGAGCTGTAAAAATATGACAATTGAGCCAGGACTGGAACCAGGTTTTTAATTCATGCCAGGCATCCTTTCCTCTGTGCCACACAGCATAAACTCTCAGTAATGCTTTAGCTTAGCACATGTGAGATAAAGTGGCACTGTCCTTCAGGGAGAGGCAGAAATGAATGGTGCTGAGAAGCATGGACCAGATACCAGACCACTTGGGTAAGAATGGTAGCTACATCAACTACTAGTTGAGGTTGTGATGGGTAAGTCAGCTAACATCTGTGGCTTCATTTCCTCAACTGTTAAATAGGGATAATAACAGGGCCCACCTTAGAGGATTGTTTTTTGTTTTTGTTTTGTGGTGTTTTCTTTTTGGCTGATTTTGTTTGTTTGTTTGTTTGTTTTTGTTTTTTTTAGACAGAATCTCACTCTGTCACCCAGGCTAAAGTGTGGTGACACCATCTCAGCTCACTGCAACTTTCGCCTCCCAGGTTCAAGTGATTCTTGTGTCTCAGCCTCCTGAGTAGCTGGGATTACAGGTGTGCACTACCACACCTGGCTAATTCTTGTATTTTTAGTAGAGATGGGGTTTCACCATGTTGGCCAGGCTGGTCTTGAATTCCTGACCTCAGGTGATCCACCCACCTCAGCCTCCCAAAGTGCTGGGATTACAGTCGGCAGCCAACAGGTCTGGCCTAGAGGAGTATGAAATTGATATGTATAAAGCCCTTAGAACAGTGCCAGTGCCTAGCACATAAGCATGGGTTATTGTTATAAAGGAGCAACTGAGTAACTCAGGTATTTTCCTCCTAATAATGTGCCTGGAATCTTTAGGTAAAAGAGAGGTGACTCATGTACCCTCATACCCTGCCCCTGCACCCCTATGCCAGGAGTTATTTCTGGAGCACTCGTAACAGTTTTTGATTTTGTTCCCCACAAGCCACTGACTCGTCCACAAAAGAAACAAAGGAGCCTTGTGGGGCCCCTCATGGTTTCACCACCTTCACTCCCCTTTCTCCCCAGTGCTGGTCTCTGCCCTCCGGAAAGCTGTGTTCCATTCACTCCCAGGTATGTCCTGGAGAGTGGGAAGTAAGAACTGGCCCCATGATGCCCTTATGATCCAAGGGAAGAAATCCTGGCAACGTGCAGACACTGGGTAAAATGGAGCCACAGGACTAATGGTCTTCACTGGCTGTATTTTGATCAGATTCCCTTTAATCTCCTTGACCTCAGTCAACATTCAGTTCTGTGGGTATTGGGGGATATGGGGAAGCTTACCTGGAACACAGTCGGGCACCAATTCAAACAAGGCACAGAAGACATTAGGAGTCTGACCTCTGCGCTGGCTGCTCTGACCCCTAAAATGTGACTAGAGATCTGTGCCAGCCTCTTTCCCCTGCATCTGGGAGGGGAGGGAGTGTCAGGTGGATTCACTTTACACTTGGTCCCCTCCTTGGTCTTTCAGCTGTTTCCTGCCCTGCTCCATGGAATCCTCTCTAATGGGGGGAAATGTCTAGCACAGAGCCAGCATTTTAGGTTTCTCAAATGACCGCTTTTCCCATTCATAACAATAACTAACATTCACAGCCCTGTGTCGGGTGCCCTCGCACGTGCCCTGGATCAGTATCAGCCTGGGTCCTCATATTCTAGGGCCTGAACGTGCAGTCTCGCAGCCCGGGCCGGTCAGGACAGCTAAATTGGGAGCGCGATTGCTGCTGGAATGCGGGCGGAGGCACCTGATCTCGCACGGCTGCCCGCTCTAGGGGCGTGCGCCCCCTCACCGGCTCCCGGGCCGAGCGTCCTGCTCCGTGTCTGCGAACCCAAGCCTCCCCAGCCTACTAGAGTCACGGAGGGAGGGAAGGAGCGTGCGCACCCCGCACACAGCAGCACACTTACTTTTGAGGCTTTTCCGAGGCCTACGGAAGCTCAGAGGGGATCGGGAGCGCTCGACTTTCCCGCCTCTGGAGGGGACGGGGCAGCTTTGGCCCTGGCCCCGCCCCTACGCTAGGCCCCGCCCCCTCAGGTTGATGGCAGCGGCAGCTGGGGCTGCGGCAGCGCCGGGCCCTGGAAAGCCGCAGGCAGTGGCCGGAGCGCGGAACCGGACGCCCGGGTCTCAGACGCTGCGGACACCCAGAGAGGCGGCTCCTTCGTTCTGACGCCTTCCTCGGCCCCCAGCGCACTCGGGTCCCCTTCACAGAGGAGTCGCAGCGTGAGCACCCCGCAGCCCGCTCAGGACCAGGTACCCAGCCCCCCACACTCGGCCGCCACCACAGCTGGCGGAGCGGACGGGGTCCCTTAGGGGCAGAGGTCTGCGCCGCCAAATTCGGTTTCGGGCAGGAAGGACTTGGTGTCTATATTTGGCCGGACATCGGCCAGCGTGCCCGGAGGGCTCAGACACCTCGTCTCGAAAGAACGCAGTCCGGGGGCAGGAGGCTGGAGAAGGGTGCGGGGAGGCCGGGCCTCAAGCTTGGGGCCGCAGAACCGCCTTGAAGGGCAAACGGATGCTGGGCTGGGGTGGGGCAGGAGCCACTGGCTGGGGCTTTGAGAGTGCTCAGTGTGGCCTCTAGGGAGGCCCTAGCTGGAGAAAAGGCACCTCACCCTCCCCACCCCTGCAAATCTGGCCTGGCTGTGGTGGGGCAGGGGTGGAGGGTGGGGTTGAGGACCCCACCCCTAGAAGAGTTCACTAGTAAGAAGGCCCAGCCAGGGCAGAGGACCCAGAGGAGAAACCCGACAAACATATGGTAGGCAAAAGCCGGAAGACCAAGATCAAGGCCTCCTAGAGAAGCCTGTGTAGGGAGGAGTGGGAGATGAGAGATCCACCCCACTCTGTGCTGCCACCTGTCTCCCCAAGGCATGGGAAGAAATTGATGAAAACAGTTGCAGAAAGGACTCGGGTTGGCTGACAGGAGGAACTTTCCCCTTGACAAATTGTAGAAAAAGGCAAAACCCCATCTGCCTGAACTATGCCAGAGATGCGAGTTCGGGATCCTGTGGTGGCCGCCGTCGCCTTATATCTGGCTTTAAGCCAAGATCCAATGGTCAAGGCCTCTGCTTCTGGACAGGTGCCTCTGAGAGCTACAGCTACTTCTATGAAGAGATGCTCATCAAGGCCGGCAGTGGGGGTGCTTGAAGGCAGTGTGGCATTGAGGCTCCTCCCAAAAACATTCCAGCATCCAGGAAGTTATCAGTGCCTTAGGCTCCACAATCTCCTCAGCCTGGGTCTCTATGGAGAAGCCTGACCCCAAATCCTAGCCCCTTACATTAAACAGCATTTTATACAGCAAATTAACTTTCCCATACTTTTACCACCTTGAAGAAAGCTCCCTGCTTCTAGGACCAGATTCTATATGGATTTATAACTGAGTCCTGGCCAGATAACCCTTCTCACCGGCCACCTCTCCACTCCTCCTCCCTCCCACAGCTCACAGGACTAAGGACCAAAGGCATTTCTGGGCACTAAGATCCTACCTCTGCCCGCAGCTATGAGCAGACGTGTGGTTCGGCAAAGCAAGTTCCGCCATGTGTTTGGGCAGGCAGCAAAGGCCGACCAGGCCTATGAGGACATCCGTGTGTCCAAGGTCACATGGGACAGCTCCTTCTGTGCTGTCAATCCTAAATTCCTGGCCATTATTGTGGAGGCTGGAGGCGGGGGTGCCTTCATCGTCCTGCCTCTGGCCAAGGTGAGGGACCAGGGAAAGGAAGCAAGTGGGAGGACACTGGCTGGGGCCCCTGGGGACTCCAAGCATCCTGTGTTCTTACCTAGTTCCATTCCACAGTTAGGAGAAGCGTCTATGCGGATTGGCTCCTCCCTGTTCCTCAAGCCCTCAAGGACCAGAAGGGAGGCCACCCCATCCCACCCTAGCATCATGGTGGCCTACTCCCACCCCCTAGCCCGTCCACCTCTCCATGTACCATCCCATTCACAATAGGGACCAGGAAGGGAGCTGAGTGATAGAGATGGTTGGGACACAGCACAGCCAAGCCTGGCCAGATTCCATCTCTGCCTCTCCTCATCCCACATCCCATTATGTTTTGGGTGTGGAGATCCTCCTCCCTAGCCCAGGATGACCATTTGATTAAGTCACATCCCAAGCAGCAAATTGAGGACAGGGTCAGGCTCTATCCAAAGAGTCCCTGGTTACCTCCAAGGACTCTTGCAGTGAAGTCAAAAGAAAGGGAAGGGAAAGGAATGATGCACAAGGCCAGACCCTCCCTACCCTCAGGTTGGGGACCAGGCAGTGACTACCAGGTTAGCTTCATAACCTTAAGCCCCTTGACCATCCACATCCTCCCACCCCCAAGGTATGACCTTGACCTGGATTCTGGGCCCTACACCTTGTTAGGGGAGGCTCCACAGGTGTCAGGGTCAGGAAGAGGCCTGACAAAGCCAGTGACTCACCTCAGACAATGCAGACACCATCCAGGGACACAGGCCCCAGGGCTCAAATTTCAGCTGGAGCTGCCTCCTCCCCCAATATGTCTGCTCTTTCAGTGCCACACAGCCACCCTTTCCCCACTGCCTGGTCTGGACCAGTGCCTGTCCCTGCAGAGGTCTCAGAGCCCCCACAAGCTGCCTATGAAGACCGAAAAATAGGTGGGCCCCAGCTCCCATTTAGGGATGGTAGGCACCTGGACTGCTTGCTGCTTGGAAGAGATCTGCCAAGGGAGGCCAGGAAAGGGCTGTCCAGCACTACACTACACTCACCTAGACCTCTTCCACCAGGAGATTCCCACAGACATTTTAATAGGAGAACAGGCTCAAGAACAGCCTCCTCCAATAGATGTCTTTGGAAGAGCCCTGGGCTGGAAAGTTCAAATCTCAGCTCTACCAGTATCTTGTTATGTGTCCCTGGTGAAGTCATCTTACCTCTGTGTCAGAGTCCCTAATATTACATGATTTCAACTCTGTCTGCTTTCAGTAAAGTGCAGGAAGTGGACTGGATGGGGTTAGAAGGGTGGAGAGGGGTCTGCAAAGAGAAAATAGGTAATAGGGAATTCAGATGTAAACAGATCTGCTACCCACCCCCAAAAAAGCTCACAAGAGAGTAGTCCCACATCTTCCTCTCCAACCCCTCAGACAGGGCGAGTGGATAAGAACTTCCCACTGGTCACTGGGCACACTGCTCCTGTGCTGGATATTGACTGGTGTCCACACAATGACAACGTCATCGCCAGTGCCTCAGATGACACCACCGTCATGGTAGGAGCCAGGTGGCTACTGCTGGGCAGTTGAGCAGGGAAGGCTGCCTCACCTGTGCTGGGGAAGGTGCTAAGGATGGTAATAAGGGAGGTGCTGGATCCCAGGGCCCTGCCCTGCCCAGCTCCCAGACTATTTTTAGCTATATGCCCACCCCCTCCCAGGATGCACTGCTTAGGACTAATTATAGCCACGGCCAACTTGAAGAGTGCAGAGCCATGCTCTGAAGTCTCCCTGCTGGAGTGAATGGGAGGTCTCTGGAGAGCTGGCAGCGCCCCCTCCTGGCTCCCAGCTGCTTCTGGCCTAGGCATGCACCACCACATCTTGCCCTGTATTTGACCCTTACCACTTAAGAGAGCCAGCAGGATTAAAGGAAGGTAGAGAAGGGCTGGCTCCTCATTCCACCCACCGTATGCCTTTTCTTCCTACCCAGGTGTGGCAGATTCCAGACTATACCCCCATGCGCAACATTACGGAACCTATCATCACACTTGAGGGCCACTCCAAGCGTGTGGGCATCCTCTCCTGGCACCCTACTGCCAGGAATGTCCTGCTCAGTGCAGGTCTGGGAGCTAGGGAGGGTTCCCCCAAAGATGGGTGGGTGGTGGCAAAGGCCAGATCCAGGTGACCATGCCTGGCCACTCTGGGCAGGTGGTGACAATGTGATCATCATGTGGAATGTGGGCACTGGGGAGGTGCTGCTGAGCCTGGATGATATGCACCCAGACGTCATCCACAGTGTGTGCTGGAACAGCAACGGTAGCCTGCTAGCCACCACCTGCAAGGACAAGACCTTGCGCATCATTGACCCCCGAAAAGGCCAAGTGGTGGCGGTGAGTGCCTGGACTGGCCACTCCCCAGCACCCCTGACTAGTGGCCAGCTGTCAGCACCCTGTACCCACCATCATCAGAGCCCCTGGTCCCAGCTTTCACCTGTCACATCCCTGCTCCAGAAACTAGCCCCCTTCCCCCGTCTCTGCAACCACAGGTCTCTGCCCTAAGTAAGCCCACAGCCTGCAATTCTCTGCCCGGCTCCTGTTCCCTCCCCTCCCTTGCATCTCAGAAGCTCAGAGAAGGGTTCCTCCCTTTGGGATTGAGGAGGGGAGAAGCTGGAAACTCCATCCTCCCACCAGAACCTGCATGAAACCTGAGCTCCGGGACCCCTCTCCTGTCAGCCAGCACCCAGACGCATCTTTCGGGGTCTAGGGTCTGACACTGCCTCTAGGGCTGGCCCCTTCTCCTTGTGGACCCGCTGGGCGGGGGATGGGGGCAACCCTTGCGCGTTGCTTATTCCAGCCGGGTGCCCTGGGAGGGCGACGGCCCTGGCCTCGCCGGCCTCAATCTAATCTGGGGTGCGGGTGCGTGGGGCGCGTGCATGTCTGCGTGGAGCACGCGCGCCGAGCGCGGTCGGGGCAGGTGTGCAGCGCTCTAACCCACTAACCCCGTGAGCAGGAGCGAGCCCGGCCTCACGAGGGCGCCCGCCCGCTGCGGGCTGTCTTCACCGCAGACGGGAAGCTGCTCAGCACTGGCTTCAGCAGGATGAGTGAGCGGCAACTCGCGCTCTGGGACCCGGTAGGCCAGGCCGCGCCCGCTCGCTCCTTCGCTGGGTCCGCCGGGAGGCGCCCTCCCGGGCTGTGGCTGGCGCCCAAGAGGCACGAGCGGAGCAGGGAGCTCCCGTTCGGGAAAAGCCTCGCTGCGACTCCGACATCCCCTGCTCTAGGGATCGGCCTTTGAGCGCGCTTAAGGGTTCGGGATCTGCTGAGAGCCGCGTGCCTCCTGCTCTCTCCAGGCCCGGATGCCCTCCAGGTCAGGGGCCAGCCGTGGCCCTGCAGGAAGCTGAGAGCTTAGGCCCCTTTTGTCTCTTCCCCGCCTCCGCTCCCCCACCCCCCACACCCAAGTCAGCAAGCTGGTTGCTCATCCCTCCATGCTCCTCAGGGCAGGCAGCTGGGTGATGCCCCTCCCTGTCTCCCCCTCCCCCCAGGAGAGGTTTGCGGCCCACGAGGGGATGAGGCCCATGCGGGCCATCTTCACACGCCAGGGCCATATCTTCACCACGGGCTTCACCCGCATGAGCCAGCGAGAGCTGGGCCTGTGGGACCCGGTAATGCAGCTGGAGGGTTGGGGTGTGTGCCCCGGGGACTGGCATCACGGGAGAGGGGCCAGGAACCCCCCCGCCCACCTGCAGGGCATGCCCACCTGGACAGGACTGAAGGCTGCTGCCACCTCTGCAGCGCCTGCCATCCTCACACCCACCCCTCTGCCCAGTTTTGCTGCGTCGTGTGAAGGATCCTGCGCTGGCGCCCCCACCTGGTGATGCCGAGTCCCTGGGGGTGGTTTGCTGTGACTGCATGCGGCGCGCAGCGGGTATATGTGCAGGGGAGGAGGAGTGATTGCGCAGGGGAGGAGGAGCGATGTGCCCAGGGGAGGGGCCTGCAACTCTGGTCGCTAGAGGTTTGGGGCATATGATTTGAGTTGGGCAGGAAGCATAAAGGAGCTTCTGGGGGTCCCGAAGTAGCACGGGAGAGGGGGGCAGGGCTGGTCACGCCTCCTGTGCTCGGGCAGAACAATTTCGAGGAGCCAGTGGCACTGCAGGAGATGGACACGAGCAACGGGGTCCTACTGCCCTTTTACGATCCTGACTCCAGCATCGTCTACCTTTGTGGCAAGGTGCTCACGGCAGGGCAGGGAGGACGGGGCTGGATGGAGATGTGGAGGGCTTGGTCTGGCTCGCCTCTGAACTGACTGGTTTTGCAGGGCGACAGCAGCATTCGGTACTTTGAGATTACCGAAGAGCCGCCTTTTGTCCACTACCTGAACACGTTCAGCAGCAAAGAGCCGCAGCGGGGCATGGGTTTCATGCCCAAGAGGGGACTGGATGTCAGCAAGTGTGAGATCGCCCGGTCAGCAGCCTTGGCCCCTTCCAAGCACCTGCCTGCCTCTGTCCCCCACTCATGTCGGGTCCTAGCCATGGGGCTTCCCCAATAATGCAATGCTTTGGAAAAGGGGGGCAGAGGGATAGGACAGTTCTGTTTCAGTGCCAGACCCACCGCTCACTCGCCTGACATTCTCATCCATAAGATGATGGTGAACACACCATCAGCGGTGTTTTACGGCAGAACCAATAATGTGTGTAATGTGAAATATGCATGGTAGGCGCTCTGCAAATGTTAGCCTCGAAACCCCTTGGTCTGAGACAGGAGAAGTTAAGGACGTGGAAGTCTACAGGGGTGCTGAACCCTGCTCCCTTATAGGTTCTACAAGCTGCACGAAAGAAAGTGTGAGCCTATCATCATGACTGTGCCCCGCAAGGTGAGGGGCCAGAGAAGGGTTGGGCAGGGCTACGAGGCGGAAGGGAGCGGAGCAGGCCCCGCACCTCTTTCACGCAGGTCCGCCTGTCAACCCATCCCTGCAGTCAGACCTGTTCCAGGACGATCTGTACCCGGATACACCAGGCCCGGAGCCAGCCCTAGAAGCGGACGAATGGCTAGCCGGCCAGGACGCCGAACCTGTGCTCATTTCGCTGAGGGACGGCTACGTGCCCCCTAAGCATCGCGAGCTCCGGGTCACTAAACGCAACATCTTGGACGTGCGCCTGCCCTCCGGCCCCCGCCGCAGCCAGTCGGCTAGCGACGCCCCCTTGTCGGTAAGATCGGCCCAGCTGCATTCTGGCCCAATTTACATCTCCCCACTACCGCCCCTATCCTACACGGCCTCTCTATCCTCCGCCCCAGCAGCAGCACACCCTGGAGACGCTGCTGGAGGAGATCAAGGCCCTCCGCGAGCAAGTGCAGGCCCAGGAGCAGCGCATCACGGCTCTGGAGAACATGCTGTGCGAGCTGGTGGACGGCACTGACTAGCTCCGCGCGCGCCAGGCAGGCAGAGCAGGGCAGGGCGGGGCGCACAAGCTCGGCCCCGCCCCGGCTTGTGGTCCGGGATTCCCGACCCCACCTTTCTGGGCTGGGGCCGGGGGCGTGACTGGGAAGGAAACTCCGCCCCTCACGGGACTCTGGGAGCGTAGGGGAGACCCACCTCGTCTGGGACTCGGCTGGAGCTGGCCTAGGGAGGCCTGGGGTCACCGGGGGTTGCTCAGCAATGGTGCTGCACGACGAGGTGGTGCCACCCCCTTTGTTCTCCGCCCAGGGAAGGGACAGTGCTTAGTATTAGGGTGATGCTTGGGGATATTGGGGAACCTGAATGGGTGGCGATTCATTGGGTCCCCCAGGCTGGGGAAAATGACAGCGCGTCTCCTAATCAGCTCACTGAATTCCATCACCCTGAGCGGTAAACCAGATGGGCGTCACCCCAGTTCTGCAGACACATACACAACCCCTTTGCTGCAGAGCCGGACCCAGTGGCTACACCCACAGAGGTCTATGGTAGAGAGCTCTCTCCTTTCCACCGACAAGGGGCGAGGGCGGCTTCCTCTAGGCAGCCCCCGCGGAGAAATCTCGAGAGAACTGGCATGATGAACTAGGTTCATCTCACACACACACACTGCCCCCACCCCTCTGCCGTTGCCTTGACTCTCAGAAAAACAAGACGTACTGAATGAAACACTTTACCAAGCTTCGGTCTCTGCCTCCTGCATGAGTGGGGGTGAGGGGAATGAGGACCCCCCCAGCCTCTACAAATGCCACCCCCAGGCTCCTGGGCTCAGGAGCCACCAGGCAGCCTCTTACCCTAGAGCTCTCCCCACTCTGAGGTTCAGAAGGACCCCAACCTGCACCATAGGTGGTCCCCCAGTAAAGTCAGGTAGGAAAAGCCTCCAGTTTGAAGCCTCTTTTATTGTGCCTCAGAATCAGTCTGGTGCCCCTGGCATCAGGGAAGGGAGTGTGGGAGGAACAGTTTCTCTTTGTTCTTTTCTTCCATCCCTTTTTATGTCCCTTCTGAGCCTCACTGGCTGAGCCGGGAAGGCCAGTCCCAGACAGGCCCGGGACAAGGGTGTGCGGTGGGCCCCTGCCCCTGGCGGGGTCTGTGCTTCTCTGGGTAGGTGAGGTGGGGCAGGGGAGAGCCGGGGGTTAGCACCATTGGATGAAAGGTTTTAGAGTCATTCCCCGTGTGGGGGCAAGTGGGATGTACAACCACAGAGGCTAGCAGCAGCTGGTGGGAAGGGGTGGGGTGGCGCCAGGGCCCTGGGCGAGCCCTTTGTATCCAGTCTAGTCGGTCTAGTGCTTACCCCAGCCCAATATGCTCCCCACTCTCCGAGGCACCATGAGGGAGTCAGGGCTTGCCCAGGCCAGGGGGCTACGTTGCACACACTCCCTGATCACAAAAAAGAAAAAAAAATGTGCCTTGGGGGGATGGGACTCCAACTTCTGGCTGCCCAAGAAGAAGTTGGGACCACCCTGAGACCCAGGACAGGTGTGGGGGCTGGGGGAGCCGGGCACCCCGCTAAGTGCACTTGACGCTGAAATGCCGGGGTGGGGGAGGGGCTGGGCCCTTGACGTGCTGGTTTGTGTCTGGGACAAAGCAGCGACACAGCACGCGGGGAGCTCAGCTGCCCCCCAGGGGTGAAGAGCAGAGATGCAAAGGCTTCAGGGGCAGTGTCCTGGAGTGGGGTTAGTGAACAGAAATGCGGGCCAGCCAGAAGGAGCAAGGGATGGGGACAGCGCTCCTCTAAGGATTAATCTCCCCCTCAGGACCGCCTGGCTCCGCCCTTGTACAGATCTGAGCCTAGGGGACCGGGCTGGGGATCAGGATACAGCAAAGCAGGGGACCAGACCGTGCCAGCTGCCTCCAGGGCCCTGGCTGGAAAGGTACTCCGCTCCCATGCCGAATCCCTCTCCGAACCGTGCCTGGTGCGCTGCTGCACCCCCAAGGTGGTGGCTCCAGTCTCCAGCCGCTGCTCGGCAGGCGCGCAGGCTCTAGTCTCTGGGCGTGGCACAGGCGAGGGGCCCAGCAGGGGGCGCTACTGCTCGGTCAGTGAGAGTCTCAGGATGCGCTCCAGCTCCTCCTCCTCCTGGCGTGCGCGCCGCCGCCGCTCCTCCTGCTCCTGCGCCGACAGTTCCATAGCCAGCCGCAGCTGCTCGTCGTAGCTCCGGAACACGTGGCGGCCGGAACCCGGTCCCGGGCTGGGCCGAGGGCTGGGCACTGACGCCGGGGGAACAGGCTGGCGCTGTGGCGTGGGCGGGGCGCTCCTGGGGGCGGGGAAGGAATGTCGCGGGCTCCCGGACGCACCCACCCACCGGCCGGAGCCGGGACATGGCGTGGAGGCTCCAGGGCAGCGCAAGGCCAGCACCCTCTAGTGGAGGCGGTCAGTCCCGCGTCGCTCTGGCCCCCACCTGGTCGTAGCAGAGCCCAGCCCCTACCAAGCTCTCTCCGTCAGTGACTGGGGAAAGAGTCTGAATGCCGCGGTGAGACCTCGATCCCTACCCCCTGCTTGCCGCCTCGGAGCCAGGAAAGGGTGGTGGCGGAAACTATCCTGATACCAGGAAGGTCCCTCCCAAGGGCCTCGCGGGTTCTCCAGGCTGTGTCCTGGGTTAGGGGAGACAAGATCCTCTCCGGAGGATTCTCTCCAGCCCAGCGGGCACTGACCTGTCCTGTCGGCGACTCTCGTAGGACATGGGGTGGGTGCCTGGCTTGCTGTTGGTTAGCGCCTCCCAGATGGTGACCTGAGGGGAGGTGTGGGCGTTAGCCGGGGCGGCGCCGCAGTCCCGTGGCCCCGCGCACCCGCGGAGACGCACCTGGTCATACTCACTGCCCGCCTCAAGCAGGCTCTGCTGGATGGCAAACTGCAGCAGGTCGTCGTCATCGTCGCGGGTTGCCGCCTCCCGCTGGCCGCCCATCACGCTATAGCCACGCGGGGCCTCGAACAACGCTGGGGAGATGTCGCAGCCGCGGCAGGAGGCTGGGGGCACAGGGATAGGTCAGGCACGGCTGAGGGGGCGCCCCCTCCCGCAGCCCACAGCCTGGAGAGCCGCGGGCAGGCGTCCTCAGGGGGAGGGGGCCTCACTCGTGGAGCTGGAGCTGCTGACGCTGGAGGAGTCGCTGCCTGGGGAAGGCGTCTCGCTGCTGGGGCTGCCTCGCACCGATGGCACCGGCTCATCACAGCCATTGAGGTTCCCAAAGGTGATGCGGGCGTTAAGGATGTGGAAGATCGGGATTTCTGAGGATGAGAAAACCATCAGGCGCCACCACCCAGCCCCTCACACCTCAGCCTCAGCCCCGCCCCAACCTCATCTAAACCCCGGACGGCACACCACAGGCTCAGGGGAAATGGCCATGAGGTCTCACCAATTTTGACCGGGAAGCCAGGAGGCAGGCGCAGGGTGATGAAGTCCCGAAGCTTGGCAAAAAGCGCATTGCTGACGGCCATGAGGTCAATGATGGGGGCCACCTGCTCACACAGGGACAGGGGATGCTCCTCACACAGCCACAGCTTGGCCTTGAACCTGCCCCCACCAGATCCCAAGGGGTGAGGGACACTGCAGGAAGCCATGGCCTCCCAGCATTTGCTGGAGCCCCAGCCCCCAACCCTCCCAGCACGGTAGGGGCCTCACTTCTGTGTCTTGGTGGTCAGTTCCATGGGGCGGCCCATATCACGGTTGCCCAGCTCAAAGTTGGGGTTGAAGTATTCTTCTGCAGTGATGGCAGTGGGGTTGGCTTGGCTCAGAGTCTGAGTGATCAGGGTCTGTACCACATGGGAGGGGCCCAGGAGCTCCCCTCAGTTCCTGATGCCAGGCCAGCTCATTTGGTGCCACAGGGCCCCCAAGCTGTCCCCTCTGCCAGTGTGGCACTGACATGACCTTGGGCATTGTGGAAAGGAGGTCCACAAAGGCCATGCTAAGGACACCTCCCAAGCCTCCTCCTCAGTCACATCCACACCCCTCCACTTAGGGGTACCCCTGCACACACTCACCCCATTTTGGGGGCCCCCGTGCTGCTCAGCAATTCCCAGGAAGGACTGCAAAGGCGTCTTACAGCCTACAAGAAATGTGGCATCTCAGAGGACACTGCAGCTCCACACACACCTGGGCACCTCATCAGAGGTGACAGCATCCAAGACCTAGGGAGGAGGCCGGTTCCTGGAGTGGGGCCTGCTCACCCAACCACATACCCAGGCACCTTCACCTGAAGGAAACTGAGGGCTCCAAGGGCCAGGGGCCAGGACCTCTGTGCACACAGGTTAAACAGTAAAGTAGGCCTAGGGCTCAGGGGCAACTTTCAAAAGTGCTGCTCTCCAGCTTGGTGACCCTGGACACTACGCCCGCCCTCCGTGAGCATTTTGGGGTGTGCGCGTGCACATGTGTGTTATGTTTCAAGCACTCTCATATTCATGGCTTCATTCTGTTCCCCTGTGAGGTAGAAATTATGCCTTTCACCTCAGATATGGTAACTGGTACCCAGAGAATCAGATGTGGCATCAGTGGACATACAGAATCTGTGGCAAGGTCCCCCAACTTTCTACCTAGGATATGTGCAACTAGAACTAGAATGGCCAATAAATGGCATACGTGACATTTCTCTCCCTTCCCAAACCCAATATTGACATTAGTAATCACTTGTAGCATGCCTCTCCACTGAATCCAGATGAGTCCTTAAAATCTTCTTAGTACTCTAGGTAGCCACTACCAATCATGAGGGCTTGGCATCTGAATTGAAGTCTATTTGCCTAAATAAAGCAACTGGGCTCTTGCTAGGATGCCAGTGGGAATACTGATAGAAGGGCTGAAGTGGGAGCTGGTTCCTGCAATCCTGCAACACCTCTCCCATCCACCTCTGCCACATTACCTTTGACCTTGCCCTTGTGCTGTTCTGAAAGATGCTCTGTCCGTGTCCGGGTGATGAGCTCCACGTTGGATGCTCCATATACCTGGGGACAGATGAAGACAGGGCTTATAGGAAGTTCTAGTCCCCACTGTGTCTTACCCCCAAGGGCACTGGAAATACTTCCTGTAAGCAAAGTGTCCTGGAGAGGCTCTGCTCCAGACCTTTGGGTAAATAAGTAAACCAGGTCATTCATTCATTCACTTAGTCACTCAATAAACACTTTTTTGAAGAGCCTTTATGTGCCAGGCATTGAGGTAGGCATCAGGGATACAGTGAACAAGCCAGACATGATCCCTGCCCTCGTAAGAAGGTAAGAGGCTTAAGATCTCTATAAGGAGACACTAAAATGGAGTTATAACAGCATGGTCCATGTGTTGGTGGGCGTAGCACAGAGGCCTTCCCAGTGTACAGAAGTAGGGGAGGCTTTTAGTGGAGATGCCACACACAGAACCCAGGACATCTATCAGTTCCTGCTTTCATATGCTGGGCAACATAGGGGTCTCAGAGTGACAGGCAGTGTCTTTTTAGGGATCAAGCCTTGGCTCTAGGGTCAGGCCAGCCAGGATATGCACCCCAGCTCTGCCACTTAACTGCTGTGTGACCTTGTACAGGTCACAGAACCACTCCAAGTCTCTATTTCCTCATTATAAAATGGACTGATCATGCCTACTTCCTGGAGTTGCTGTGAAGATTAAATGGGATGCCAAGGAAAGGACTCAATAATCATGTGTAAAATGGGAATACTAATAGAACAGCATCTACAGAAAGGGTTGTTGTGAGGGTTAAATGTGTTTGCGCAACAGTGTATACATCCATATAAAATACCAGAGCAGTGCTTTAAACCCAAATATAAGTGCTCAACTATGCTGCATTGTTTCTGCACCTCCAGGGCTGGATAAGGGAGGTCAGAATCTCCTGCACAGCTTGCTGTAGGGAAGAGTGCGGCTGGGCTGGCAGCTGTGAGCTGCAGCCTCACCTTTGCTTCATACCCATTCACCATTTCCGTCTTCTCACTGCGCCAGCCCAGGATGCCAGTCTTGTTCCTGGGGAAGCAGAGTGGTTCAGGTGAGGTAGGCGTACCACCAGGCTGGCTCCAGGCTGACCAAGGCCATGCCCACCCACCTCTCAAAGGAGATATTCTTGGTGTCAAGCTGCGTGGTGACGACGGGTGCAGTGAGCCGGCTCAGCACCTGCTCCTCGGTGGGCTGGGCGGCAGCCAGCAGCAGCTCCCGGTCCTGCCCGGCCAGTGCCAGCGTCTCTGTGTACACCACCCGGCGGTCGTGGTCAATCTCCATGACCACAGCGCTTGTGTCTACCAGCCACGGAACAGCACAGGGGGATCAGGGGTGGCGTGGGGCTGTCTCCCATTGTCCTCACCCTGCCCCACCTCCTTCCTGCCTGACCTTGGCCCCTGAAGATGAAGCTGCGGTTCCCTCGCTGCCAGGTCATGTGGTCAAAGCCCAGAAGCGTAGTGTCTACCCTCAGGTTCTGTCCGCTCTTCCACACTTTGTAGGTGTCACTAGGGCAGATCTTGGACACCAGGGGTACTGGGTGGAAGTGGAGGTTGGAGGTGGCTTTGACTGGTCTGGCCCATCCAGCCTGGACCAGCTCAGGGCATGGGGTTTGGGATCCGTGTGGCCAGGAACAGGGGAGGGAACTGAAGAGAGAGCAGCCTCTCCTCCAAAACCCCCTCCCTGGCCATTGTAAACCATACTCACACAGAAGAGCAACCTGAGGTTGGGACAGGTGTGTTTCTATCACCACTAAGTCCCTAGTGTCCACTATTTGTTACTCACTCATTCATCCATTCTTTCAACAAATATTTATGAAACACCTACTGTTAGGCACTGTTCCAGCCACTGGGAATACAACAGTGAAAAAGACAGGACTACTGCCCTCTCAGTTTACCTTCTAGCCGGGAGTGGCAGGTCATGAATACAGTAAGCAAATCATGACAGGGTGAAGGGAATAACCATGGAATCAAGACCGTGTCTGGGGCAATCTGGAAAGGCCTTGCTGAGGCGGTGGCCCTGAACTGAGCTAAGGGATGGAGGGAGCCACCAGAAGAGCTATACGAACACATTCTGGGCAGGGAGCAAGTGCAGGACCCAAAGTGGGAGAAAGCCCAGAAGCACCCCGGCACAGCCTGCTTACCCCAGCTAGTGAATTCCCATTTCATCTCCACGTAGAAGTCCTGGGCCTGGAGGACAAAGGGGAGAGAGGCTAAGTCTGCGTTGGAGATGGCTTCAAGGGATCCTGCAGAGGCTGAGAGGCTGGGCCTCACCTTGCGCAGCTTCTCCAGGAGCACAGGGATGCCTGCCAGCCGCTTCACCACCCGCTGGTAGTCCCGGTACCGCAGCACTAGCTGCACCAGCTCCAGGTCCCGGGTACTCACAGCCTCCTGGAGCACTAGGAGAGGGGAGGAAAGGTCACAAGGCAGGACCTGTCAGCCAATCATAGGTTTTTGATGCTAGGGGGAGCCCTGGCTGTGGGGCCAGGATGAGCAGGGCTGCCCACCTGTCCAGCCACTGCGATTCTCTCTGCCCACGTCTGCGCCGTGAGCCAGGAGCACACGGGCACACTCAAGGTGCCCCAGCGTGGTGGCCAGGTGCAGGGGAGTCCGACCACGGGGATCCAGCTGCTCAATGTCCACCTGGAGGAAGAGGAGTGGAAGGTATAGCCCCAGTCACGTCCGAGGCGGCCCTCCCAATCCCAACAGCCCTGAGCAGGAAGCAACCTCCACCCCCTGCTGGGGCTGCTCTGCCTCACCAACCTCACAGGGCAACGGAAAGACAGACACGATGAGCTGGGGTCAGGTGGATGGAAAGTGGCTCAGAAGACAGGAGAGAAAGTAACTCTGGAAAAGGGAGGGCCTTCCTCCCATCCTGTCCACCAAGGGCCCCTGGCTGGGTCCTCTCCTCCAAGGCCCAACGGCCTGCCTGCCAAGAGTAAGCCTGGGACTGAAGGGGGGCAGCAGAGGGGCTGTTGGCCAAGGAGGTCACCTGGTACCAGAACTACCCTAGGGGTCCCAGACCACCTTCAGGAAGGGCTACCAACTTACATCACTGACATTATCACTGAGTGAGGTTTAACAAACAGTTACAACAATACACAAACAGGAATGAAAGAACGCATTCAAGGTATTAATACAATTTCACAACCATGTTCTGTGCTTGTGGGACACTATGGATTAAAATGTGTACAAATCAAATAATAAATAAATAAGTAAAATAAAATTTGTACAAATCTTATTATTTTGTGAATAGCGTGATTACATTGCATGAGATATTTATTGTGTGATAAAAGTGATAAAAGCTTTTTGTCTTGTTTTGTTTTGAGACAGATTCTCCCTGTTGGCTAGGCTGAAGTGCAATGGCGTGATCTTGGCTCACTGCAACCTCTCTGCCTCCCAGGTTCAAGCAATTGTCCTGCCTCAGCCTCCCGAGGAGCTGAAACTACAGGCACCTGCCACCCAGCTAATTTGTATTTTTAGTAGAGACAGGGTTTTACCATGTTGGCCAGGCTGTTCTCAAACTCCTGACCTCAGGTGATCCACCCAGCTCGGCCTCCCAAAGTGCTGGGTGTGTGAGCCACAGCACCTAGCCAAAAGCTTTTTTTTTTCTTGACCCTTTTCTTTTTCTTTTTTTTTTTTTGAGACAGAGTCTCACTCTGTCACCAGGTGCCAGGCTGGCATGCAGTGGCGTGATTTTGGCTCACTGCAACCTCTGCCTCCCAGGTTCAAGGATTTTCTCCTGCCTCAGCCTCCCAAATGGCTGGAACTACAGGTGTGTGCCACCACACCCAGCTAATTTTTTGTATTTTTTAGTAGAGACAGGGTTTCACCATGTTGGCCTGGATGGTCGCGATCTCTTGACCTTGGCTTCCCAAAGTGCTGGGATTACAGGCGTGAGCCACTGTGCCCGACCTTGACCCTTTTCTTTTTTCTTTTTTTTGAGACGGAGTTTCGCTGTTGTTACCCAGCCTGGAGTGCAATGGCACGATCTCGGCTCACCGCAACCTCTGCCTCCTGGGTTCAAGCAATTCTCCTGCCTCAGCCTCCTGAGTTGCTGGGATTACAGGCACGCACCACCATGCCCAGCTAATTTTTGTATTTTTAGTAGAGACGGGTTTCATCTTGTTGACCAGGATGGTCGTGATCTCTTGACCTCGTGATCTACCTGCCTCGGCCTCCCAAAGTGCTGGGATTACAGGCGTGAGCCACCGCACTCAGCCTTGACCCTTTTCTTGAGACAGGGTCTCATCATGTTGCCCAGGCTGATCTCAAACTCCTAGGCTCCAGCAATCCTCCTGTTTCATCCTCCCAAGTAGTTGGGATTACAAGCCCCTGCACCTGCCTTAGAAATCATGCTTATTAAACATAACATGCTTTGTTTGTTCGTTCGTTTTTTTGTCTTTTGAGACAGAGTCTCACTGTGTCACCCAGGCTGGAGTGCAGTGGTACAATCTCAGCTCACTGCAACTTCTGCCTCCTGGGTTCAAACAATTCTCATGCCTCAGCCTCCCAAGTAACTGGAATCACAGGTGGGTGCCACCATGCCCAGCTAAGTTTTTGTATTTTTAATAGAGATAGGGTTTTGATATGTTGTCCAGGCTAGTCTCGAACTCCTGACCTCAAGTGATCCACCTGCCTTGGCCTCCCAGAGCGTTGAGATTACAGCTGTGAGCCACCGCATCCAGCCTTAAACATAAGTATTTAAATATACTTCAGGAGTCTAGGACTTCTAGTTAAGAACAGCGAACTGACCACATGCATGTAACACCCTCCTCTCCTCCTCAAAACTTGATTAAAATGCCAGTAAAAAGGCTTCTAATGCAACCATAATAAATACTCTCCCACCATAAACAATGAGAAAATTATTGCTTCAAAATATATGAAGGCTGGACACAGTAGCTCACCCCTGTAATCCCAGCACCTTGGGAAGCAAAGATTGGTGGATTGCTTGAGCCCAGGAGTTTGAGATCAGCCTGCACAACATGGCAAAACCCCATCTCTACAAAAAATACAAAAAAATTAGCTGGGGTTACTTGGTATGTCCTCAGGAGTTTTTGGTAAGAAAGAAAATAAAAATTAAAAATAAAAAAAAAAAGAATTAGTTGGGCATGATGGCCTGTGCCTATAGTCCCAGCTACTCGGGAGGCTGAAGTGAAAGGATCGCTTAAGCCTCGGAGGTTGAGGCTGCAATGAGGTATCACACCACTGTACTCCAGGCTGGGCAACAGAGTGAGACCCTGTCTCAAATATATATATATATATTCTCTAAACAGAGAATATATGTAAAGAGAAATTACTGTTTTCAGAAGTCCAGAACTGTAATCCCTGAAGAAGGAAAATGAACAAGGCAAGCTCAGTAACATCTCTGGATTTCTGCCTGGAGGAACATTCCAAACTATAATTCAAGGAGGGGAAGCCCAAGCAGAGCATGGTGCTCTTCATGAGTTGAGAACACGGAGACAGGAGTTCAGGGAGGCCCGGGTACTAAAAGTTGCAGCAGAGCAGAGTTCTGGAAAGGAGTAAACTATGAAAAAAACTCCAGAAATCTGCATGGGGTCTCTTGAGTCTTGCTGAATACTAAACTTCACATGTGCATAGTGAAATTCAGTGAGACTACACCGAAAGGAGCAATAAAATGGTCAGTTCTCAGAGCTCAACAATGGCAGGGAGATAAGCTCCAGCCTGCTAGAGTTGAGAATCTTTTTGATCACCCAAAATATTTAATCAGACCACAGAAGGATTATGCCTTAGTAGTAGGGCTAAACTATCCCTAGAGGAAAGGCTCACCTAGACTCACCCTAACAATTAAAAATTAGCCTCAGGGCCTGGTGCAGTGGCTCATATCAGTAATCCCAGAGCTTGGGAAGCTGAGGTGGGCAGATCACGAGGTCAGGAGTTTGAGACCAGCGTGATCAGGCTGTGCGCAATAGCTCACACCTGTAATCTCAGAACTCCATTCAGAATCATGCCACTGAACTCCAACCTGGTGAAGAGCAAGACTCCATCTCAAAAAAAAAAAAAAAAGAGAGAGAGAGAGAGACCAGAGTGACCAATATGGTGAAACCCCATCTGTACTAAAAATACCAGAAAAATTGGCCGGGGGCGGTGGCTCAAGCCTGTAATCCCAGCACTTTGGGAGGCCGAGGCGGGTGGATCACGAAGTCAAGAAATCGAGACCATCTGGTCACCATGGTGAAACCCCGTCTCTACTAAAAATGCAAAAAATTAGCTGGGCATGGTGGCGCGTGCCTGTAATCCCAGCTACTCGGGAGGCTGAGGCAGGAGAATTGCCTGAACCCAGGAGGCGGAGGTTGTGGTGAGCCGAGATCGCGCCATTGCACTCCAGCCTAGGTAACAAGAGCCAAACTCCATCTCAAAAAAAAAAAGAAAAGAAATTAGCTGGACATGGTGGCATGCTCCTGTAATCCCAGCTACTTGGCAGGCTGAAGCAAAAGCATCGTTTGAACCCAGGAGACAGAGGTTACAGTGAGATTGAGCCATTGCATTACAGCTTGGGCAACTCCATTTCAAAGAAAAAAAATAGCCTCAGGCCAGGAACAGTGGCTCCTGCCTGTAATCCCAACACTTTGGGAGGCCTAAGTGGGTAGATTACCTGAGGTCAGGAGTTCAAGACCAGCCTGGCCAACATGACAAAACCCCATCTCTAGTAAAAATACAAAAAATTAGCCAAGTGTGGTGGCACAGGCTTGTAATCCCAGCTATTCAGGACACTGACGCACAAGAATCGCTTGAGACTGGGAGGTGGAGGTTGCAGTGAGCCTAGATCGCACCACTGCACTCCAGCCTGGGCGACAGAGTGAGACTCCGCTTCAAAAAAAAAAAAAGAAAGAAAGAGAAAGAAAAATTAGCCTCAAAAGACAGGCATGTTGTCTCACACCTCTAATCCTAACACTTTGGGAGGCTGAGGCAGGCAGATCACTTGAGCCTAGGAGTTCAAGATCAGCCTGGGCAACATAGTGACACCCCATCTCTATAAAAAATTAGCCAGGTATGGTAGTAGATGCCTGTAGCCTCAGCTACTCAGTAGCTAAGGCAGGAGGATCCCTTAAGCCCAGGAGATTGAGGCTGCAATGAGCTGAGATTGCACCACCGCACTCAAACCTGGGTGACAGAGCAAGACTCTGTCTCAAAAAAAAAAAAAAAAAGCCTCAAAAAGATCAAACTGATTTGCAAGTAATTTATCTAGTTCTGCCAGAACAAAGCCCAGCCCTCTTTAAAGGAAAATAACAAATCCAGAGGCTTAACAGCATATTTACAACGTCCAACATTCAGTTAAAAATTACTAGATATGCCAAGTAGGAAAACATAACCGATAATCAAGAGAAAAATAATTTCATAGAAACAAGACTCAGAAGTGATAAAGATGATAGCTCAATATACTCAAGAGTTTAAAGAAAAACATGAGAAAGATGTTCATGAGGAAAGGAATGGGAGGTATTCAAAAAGAACCCAGTGGACCATCTAAAGATAGTAAGTATAGTATCAAAATGAAAAATTCACTGAATGGGAATAACGGCAGATTAGACACTGTACAATTTCAAAATCAGTGAACTTGAAGACACAGCAATAGTACTTTCCAAACCGAAGCACAGAGTTGAAAAATAGTACTGAAAAATAAAGTTGCTTGGGCTTCAATAGTCCCAGCACCTTTGGAGGCCAAGGTGGGAGGCTGGCTTGATCTCAGGAGTTTAAGACCAGACTGGGCAACATAGTGAGATCCTGTCTCTACCAACAACAAAAAAAAACTTTTAAATTAGCTGGGCATGGAGGCAAGCAGTTGTAGTCCCAGCTACTTGGGAGGCTGAGTCAGGAAGATCCCTTTAGCCCAGGAGTTCAAGGCTGCAGTGAGCTATGATCACACCACTGCAATCCAGCCTGGGCAATAGAGCAAGACCCTGTCTCTTAAGAAAAAAAAAAAAGTTGGAGCCTCATAATCTGTAAGACACTATTGAGCATTCTAACATATATATATTGGAATCCCAAAGGATAGAATAAAGAATTAGGAGAAATAAGACAAATTTATAGAAATAATGGCCAGCCGGGTGTGGTGGCTCACACCTGTAATCCCAGCACTTTGGGAGGCTAAGGCAGGCAGATCACCTGAGGTCAGGAGTTTAGGACTAGCCTGGCCAACATGGAGCAACCCCATCTCTACTAAAAATACAAAAAATTAGCTGGGTGTGGTGGCGCATGCCTGCAATCCCAGCTACTCGGGAGGCTGAGGCAGGAGAATCGCTTGAACCCAGGAGGTGAAGGTTGTGGTGAGCAGACATCAAGCCATTACACTCTGGCCTGAGTGACAAGAGTGAAACTGCTTCTCCAAAAAAAAGAAAAAAAAACAATGGCCAAAATTTTTCCAAACTTGGTAAAAACTGCTACGATTGATTGAATAATGATGCCCCTCTTCAGACATGTCCACATCACATTCTGACTCTCAGAGCCTATTTGAAAAAAAAGGGTCTTTGCAGATATAATTAAGTTAAGGATCTCAAGATGAGATCATCCTGGATCACCCAGGGAACCCTACATCCAATGACAACTGTCTTTCTAAGACTCAGGGAGAAGAGAAGGCCATGTGGAGGTGGAGGCAGAGACTAGAGTTCTGCAGCCACAAGCCAGGAGGGGGTGGTCCAGGCACCAGAAGCTGAAAGAGACAAGGCAGGACTCTTCCCTAGAGCCTTTAGAGGGATCACCACCCTGCCAACATCTCAAATTTGTACTCACGCCTCCTGAATTGTGAGAGAATAAATTTTTGTGGTTTTAACCCACCCAGTTTGGAGTAATTTGTTGTGGAAACTAATACAAAGATAAATCCACAGAACCAAGAAACTCAATGAACCCGAAGAAAGACAAACATGAAGTAAATTACACCAAGGTCCATCATAATCAAATGCTGAAGGACATGGCCGGGTGCGTTGGCTCAAGCCTGTAATCCCAGCAATTTGGGAGGCCGAGGCGGGTGGATCACGAGGTCAAGAGATCGAGACCATCCTGGTCAATATGGTGAAACCCCCGTCTCTACTAAAAATACAAAAAATTAGCTGGGCATGGTGGTGTGTGCCTGTAATCCCAGCTACTCAGGAGGCTGAGGCAGGAGAATTGCCTGAACCCAGGAGGCGGAGGTTGCGGTGAGCCAAGATCGCGCCATTGCACTCCAGCCTGGGTAACAAGAGCGAAACTCCATCTCAAAAAAAAAAAAAAGAAAACTCTTTGGGGGGAAAATAGAAATTTATATCCTCAGGAAAATATAAAAAGGTCATTGAATTCACGAAACAAAATGGGACATCCTGGCTTTCCATGACATCTCCTGCCCGTTCTCTTGCCTTCTTCATTCTGGAAGTGACTTTCTCAATTTTTCCCGTTTTCTGCATTCCTGGACAGCTGCACTTGCCCCCATAAACAGTAAACATCACCTGAATTTACTTCATTTTCAGGTGGAAAAAAAAAACTTTGAAACTGTCTTTATCTCTTCTTCTTCCCTCACCCTCCATATCTAACGCATCAGCAAAACTTGTAGGCTCTGCCTTCAAAACAGATGTAGAAGCCTCCCAGCTGTCACCACCTTGCAGCTACCATCCTAGCTGTAACCACCCCATCTCTCACCGGCAGCCCCCCACTGCCTCTTTGCTGCTCCCCTGGCTCCCACACTCTACTGTCTACATCACCTATGGCAGCTAAAATCATCCTGTGAAATGTTACTCAGGTCCTGACACCCTTTAGTTCAAAATCTTTCAATGGCTTCTCATCGTAGTTAGCAGAGAATCCAATGGCTCCAGACTTCTCTTTGAACTCATTTGCTCCACCCCTCCTCCCCACTACCAGCCTTCCCTGGAATGTTCTCCAGGATCCTCCAGAGAGCCCCAAGCCTTTCTCCCTCCCTTCACTCAGGCTACTGCTCAAATGTCACCTCCTTAGAAAAGCCTGCCCTGACAGCCCATCTGAGGTGACAGCTGCTATGGCTCTATCCATTGCCCATCAAAGTGCCTGTTCAGTGCCTCCTGCACCTCAAACAGAAGCCCCATCAGCCAGGTCCCTGTCTGCTTTGTTCACTGCTGGTTCCCCACTCCCCCGGCAGCACCTGGCACATAAATATTTGCTAGACAAATGCACAGAGGACTAGGGTGAGGGGGCACAAGGAGGGGAAGGTAATTAACCAAGAAATCATTGCATAAGTATATTGTTTATGACATGCAAGGTGGCTCATGCCTGTGGGAGGCCAAGCACTGTGGGAGGTCAAGGCGGGTGGATCGCTTGAGCCCAGGAGTTTGAGACCAGCCTGGGCAACATGGCAAAAAATAGAAAAATTAGCCGAGCATGGTGGCACTGCCTGTAGTCCCAGCTCCTTGGGAGACTAAGGTGGGAGGATCACCTGAGCCTAGAAGGCAGAGGCTGCACTGAGCCGTGATCATGCCGCTGCACTCCAGCCTGGGTGACAGAATGAGACCCTATCTCATTAAAAAAAGAAAAGAAGGGCTGGTCATGGTGGTTCACGCCTGTAATCCCAGCACTTTGGGAGGCTGAGGCAGATGGATCATGAGGTCAAGATCAAGACCATCTGGCCAACATGGTGAAACCCCGTCTCTACGAAAAATACAAAAAAAAATTGCTGGGTGTGGTGGCGTGTGCCTGTAATCCCAGCTACTCTGGAGGCTGAGGCAGGAGAATCACTTGAACCCAGGAGGCGGAGGTTGCAGTGAGCCGAGATCGCACCATTGCACTCCGGCCTGGCAACAGAGTGAGACTCTGTCTCAAAAAAAAAAAAAGTAGAAGAAGAAGAAAGAAGAAGAGAAGTATATTGTTTATAGTTGGGGAGGTAAAATGACAGAAGGAGTCCAGAGCATTCAAAGTAGTTGCTGCTGAAGGGGAGAAAGAGGCAGAGCAAAAACACCGCTTTTCATTACACATCCTCTAGCAACAGTTAAATATTTTAAAGCATGACCATGAACTCCTTTGTCAAAAATGAAACATTTTAAATAATTTAAGATAATTTATATAATTTGTATAGCCCTGTCCTGGCATTTCTTCATTTTTCAATATAACGGGAGCCTCAAAAAAACCAGTGGGCCTGGCTGTGTTGGCCTCTGAGCTGTGCCCGCCCCCCCCTCCAGAGAAAGGGGTGCATTGTTTACTCTTGGCCTCTCCTGATTGGGCTGGACCCCAGAGCTTGAAACCTGAGTGGGGTCCTGAGCCCTGCAGTGAGCATGGGAGACAGCCACAGGGCCCAAGCTGGCTGGGGAAGTCAGGAAGCCTCCTGATGGCACTGTGCTGAGCCACCCAGGCCTCCCCAGCCCTGCTCCAGATGCTGCCGCAGCTTTGGTTAATAAGGCCCTAGGGAGCTGGCAGTGCTCCACCCGGCCTCAGGGCTCCAGATGCCGCTGCCGCCGTCCCCCTCAGGTGCCCAGCTCCAGGATCCAGAGAGAAGCTGGCACTCCCTTGCAGGCAGGGTGCCCCTTCCCATCCCCACACCTCAGGAGCGTTCCCCAGGGCTCCACTGTTTTCCGGGGCCCATGCAGAACCCCATACAATCAGCCAAGCCCCAAAGCAGCTCTCACCACAAGCCCAGAGTGACCCCTGCAGTGCCAGTGGTGCCTTGCCCTGGACGCAGGTGGGAGAATTCATTAATCTCCTCAGCAGAGGCCTCCAGCTATTTAATTGCTGGAATGAAAAGGTTTCCCATGAAACCCAACACCCAGCCCTCCCTACCAAGAGAATGGAGACTCCTCATCCCAGCAGGCCTCAGCTGGGGTCTCTGGAGCTTTGAAGCTGGGGCTCCCTGGGCAAAGAGCCTCCCTGCCTCCACTCAGGCACACACACCATACGCTAGTGCACATAGGTACCATACAGATACACACTCATACATTCATAGTACTCACATATGCCCTTAAGTGTACAAGCACACTCATGCCCAGCTGCCTTCTGGCCCTGCAGGAGTCCACTCCTGTGTAACACATGTGAGCTGCCAGCATATTTGCACAGGAACACCCCTCACACCCACGTGCACTAGCAGGGTACTTTACAAACTCCTTTAGCAAGACCAGAAGGCTTTTCTTAAGGGAAGTATTAAAAGCCTACACCCAATGTATGGTCTAAACATGGTGCTTGAGAGGAAGGTGAGGGACGCAGAGCATGCTCCAGGCCATGCCGCTCAGCCCCTTCCCCAGCCCTGGGGAGGAAGGCAGGAGTCTGGTGTGGTCGTTGCTTCTGACCTCTCCTGACCAACATGGGCACAGGAGCAGGTCTGCCTGAGCTCACTCAAGGGGAGGGAGTCAGGATGCGTCCTCAAGCTTCGTGGAGGCCATGGGATGTGGGGGCCTGGACTTCTCCCTGGACTTCACCCTGGACTTCTCCCTTCATGTCAACCCTCCCATCCTGCCCGTGCTGCCCCTCCCATCCTCATCCCAGAACTCATTGATTTTTGGTTTCTGGGGTTTGTGGCTCCCTCTCCCTAGCTTCCTAGCTTACCAGCTGTGGTGATGCCCCACATCCAGGACTGCCCACTGTAGGCAAAGGGAGGGGTCTCAGGTGCTCCCCTTACATCCTGGGCCCCACAAATCATCTCACCTGCCTCTAGGTCAGAAGGGTGAACAGGGAAAGCAGCCAGCAAGCCCATGGTGGCAACCGCCCCAGGGAGAAGGAAAATGTTTCTCTGGGACCACAGTCTGCCCACTCCAGAGTTCTGGTTGCCAGGGGCAGAATCCTGCTCCCCAAGCCCTGCCTACATATGCCCCTCCCACAGGAGCCTCACAAACTAACCCTTCCCCCTGCTCCAACCCCAGGGAACACCAGGAACTCGTGACTCCAGAACCAGGGCCGTGCCCAGCTGGCCATGCCAGGCAAGGGGGATCTGGCACATCCCCTGGCCGACAACCCTGTCTCCCCGACCTGGAAGGGAACATGCATAGTGGCAGGCAGGGCACTGCACTGGCACCACAGCATTGCTGGTGCCCCTTCCCTTCACTAGGCACCTCCTATCTGCCCACTGCTCCCTGCTTCCAGACTCCAGCAGAGCAATTAGGGGTTGAGCAAAGCCTGTTAACAGCTCTGAAGGTGGCCATGCCGGGCCCCCTCCTCAGCCAGCTGCACTGCCAAGCCTGCCCACGGAGGGCCTCAGCGGGGCTTTCTTGGAGTGAAGAAGAGGTGGTTATGCCAAGCCAAGACCAGGGAAACCTGGCTGCTGAGTGCTTGAGGAAAGCTGAGCTGTTTCCGTGGTGGCTGGTACCAGGGGGACCAGAGGCCAGGGACCCCTGGCTGGGGTGCCAGGGTTCCACAGTGCTTTTCTCATGATGTCAGGTAGTTGTCCCCAGGTCCTCCCTGCAGAAAACAGAGCCTGGTGCCCTGGGGAGTAGGCAGCATACATCTGGATACAGGCCTCACTCTGGGCCAGTCCTCGACAGGGGAGACAGCCAGGGAACTCTCCCGCCCACTCGGATTGGCATTCCCCTTTTTGGCACCCCAGAGAGAAGGAGAGGACTGGCCTGGCTCCTCTGTGGTTGAACAAGGGTTAACCTCCACCGGTGCCCTATATTCCCCCTGTCCTGGATACGGGGCAGGCAGTGTCCATTTCAAGGAGACGTTAGCTCACTGGGGCAGAGGTAGGGGTGAATCTGGGACCTTGCTTCTGAGGCAGCCAGAGGGGAGGGGGAGAGGAACACATGAGCAGCCCTCAGCATCTCTGCCTGCAGCAGCTCCAGTGCCTCCCAACCCAACCTTACCCCAGCAAGATGGCCACCAACTTCAGGACTATCAGCAGAGAGGCCTCCTGGAGAAGTCTTTTCTCCCGGGGCACTTTGCCTCTCTCCAGTCTTTGCAGTAAAAAGGACCACCCACCCTCAGGCAAGGGAGTGGGACTAAGGCATTCTGGAGATTCAGCCTTCTGCCTACTAATCCTTGGACCCCTGGGAAGTTCTTCCACATCAGACTTAAATCTCTCCTGCTGTAACCTCTGGGAGAGGCTTGTCTTCCTTTGCCTTCAGGGAAGGAAAGCAGAGAGGAGCCAGCATAGGATGGCTGCCCGTGTCTTAGCACTCTGCACATCACCCTGGAATTCCCTGTTCACACTTGCATCACCAGAACAGAGACTCCTTGAGGGCAGGGACTGGTGCCCTGTTTGTTCATCTGTTTCCCGGGGGCACTGTGACCCAGTCTCTTAACAGGCCTCTCTTGGTTGCACAGCACTGCCTTTATGATCAATAAACAGAGACAGGATCTGAGGGGAAACTTGGAGAGTGCTGGTATAAGCACAGGTAACAGGAAGTGGCCACCCAGACCCACCCAGAGGCTTGCAGGCACAGGTCTTTCCGATATTTACAAGGACTGCCATGCAGAGCTGGATGCCATGCAGGCCTGGGGGCTGGCTTTGCATGGGATTTCAGAGACATCCTGACCCCCAGCCTGCTCAGTCCGATGGCCCACTCTCCACCTCCACGATTCCCTTGGCAATTGCACAGCTCCTCAGACTGAACTTCTCGTCCGTCACTCAAGAAGTGGCCCTCAGAAGGTAAATCCCCACAGCGGCAAGGCTTGGGCTAATCCCTCCCAGCCCATGGCACTAAGGTCTCAGACCCGAGTCTGGGGTTCTCAACCTGCAGCAATCCAGGGGGTCCAGGCCCAGCTTTGGCTCCTGCTGCCCACCCTGGGGGGGAGGGGAGTCATCATCTCTGTCATGAGTGCCTACCTGTGGCCTGGATGTCAAGGGCAAAATTGGCAGAATCTGTAACCTGTGCCTGCCTTTGTCCTGAAGCGTGGCCAGAAGACACCCTCCCTTCCCGTTTTCTTGGAGATTACTGCCCAGCTCAAAGCTGGTGACCCACGTGGCCTTACTGACCAGCAGAAACCAGGGAGCCCAACCCTGTGCAGAACCTCAAGTCCTTCCAGCAGCCAGGGCCCCCCAGCTTCCTATGCGCCTAGAAGCCAGGCCCCAGCACCAGAGAGCAGGAGAGCGCTTTTCAGCACCTGGACAAGGCCCTTGGGGCCTCCCAAAAGGGTCTTTCTCCACTCCCCATTTCTGAGCTGGGGCTGGGGTCTGAGGGATCCAAGGATATGACCAGTCTGAGAGTGAAAAGAGAAAGTGCTCCCCGAAGGAGAGAGGGCGCTGGGTGGGGCTGGGGTGCCTGGGAGTGTGACACAGCCTCTTCCCAATCCCTGACCTATGGCCCCCTCCCCATGCAAGCCTTTCCCACCTCCGCACCCTCACGCGGGAGGTGTCGCCGCTCCACTGGCTGGGGCGGACTCTCCCACCACATGGAACACGGATCTAGCCCGCAGCCCCTCCCTGCAGCCCTCACTGCCCCGGCGGAAGAGGGGCACAGTGGCCTCTACCCCCATCCAGCAGGGTCCGAAACACGTGTGGCCCTACGGTCCCGGCCGGAGGGGAGCGGGCAGGGGCCGCTCCCATCACCCTTTCTCGGTCAACAAGCACAAAAGCCGCGGCCTCAAACAAAGACGCGCCGCAAACTCGCCGGGGAGGCGGGACAGCCCGCGCCGCGCCCCCTCCCCAGGCCAGACGGGCGTGCCCGGCCGTGGGGTCTCCGCGGCGCCCCGACGGCGCTCCTACCTGGCCAGCGCGGACCTCCTTCTCCAGCTCGCGGTGGCGGTTGTGCCACACGAGGTAGTGCAGGGGGTACTTGCCCTCGGGCCCCTTCCTGGCGGAGGCGTTGGCGGGGATCATCGCCCGCTCCTCATGCCGGGGCCGCGGCGCCCGGCTGGGGAGGAGGGACGGCGCCGGAGCCTGGGCCCGGGGCCGCGGGGCTGGGGGCCGGCGCTGCCTGCTCGCGGGGCTGCGGCTCGGGCATGTGCGAGCGGCGGCAGCGGCGGGCGGCGGGCGGGGGCGGCGCGCCCCGCGCGGTGCGGGCGGTGCGGGCGACGGGCGTCCTCGCGAGGCGGCGGCGGCGGGTGGCGCGGAGAGGCCCCCACCCGTCCTGGGAGGGAGCGGGCACTCGGCGGCGCGGCGCGGACTCGCGCTCGCCTCCCACACCCCCGCACACAAAGACGCCACTCAGAGGAGCGAGCAGGCGCCCGCAGCGGGCGCGGGGGCGCACGGGGCGCGGGCCCCGGGGACGCCGCCTCAGGGACGCGCGCCCGCAGCCCCTGGCTCCTCGCAGCCACATAGCCCGGCCCTCAGCCCGAGCGGCGGGCGAGGGATGCGGGGGAGAGAGGAAAAGGACCGGGCGCCCCGGGTAGAGATTGTCAGCTCGGCCCCGCGGCATCATGGGGCTTGTAGTCCGCCTCGTGGAACTGGGGGTGACAGGTGGCCGGAGAGGGTCCGCACTATTCCCGGATCCCGTAGGAGAGTGGGCAGGGAGTCAGGCCTAGCCGAGACGCGGGCGGGGCCCTGACGCCAGATGAGCTGGGGCGCACCTCCCCCGCTGGCATTTTGCCTTTTGCGGGGAAAGGGGGACACTGGCCTAGGTCAAGCGTTTGGGAGACAGGGTGGAGGTGTAGCCTTCAGAATTGAGCTTGAATCCCAGGGGCCGTGAAGAAAGATCCGGATTCCCAGAAGAGAGTGACTGATAGGGAACTCCTGAGAAAAGTGTGGGGCACCAGTACGAAGGGTCATTAGCATAGCCAGGGGTCTGGCACCTGGAACATTTGTGAGTAGTCTTCCCTGCCCTTTTAGAAAATTAAACTCCATCTTCCACACGTGCCATTGGAAACAATGTCCAGTAAAGCGGGAAAGAGGGTCCCTTCCCCCCCCCACACACACACACTGTCCCCAGCAAGAACCAGAGTGAGGTCGGATGGAGAAGGCAGCAGGTGGCGGCTCCGCTCCTCCAGCCAGCTGGTCCCCTCAAGAAGGGAAGTGACTGATTCCAGAGACCTCCTTCCGGAATGACCCCAGGGCAAAGAGGTACTTCCAGAACGGTCCCTGCAGAGTGTAAAAGTTGAATTGGCCTCTTAGGCGCCAACTGCGAGACCTGGAAGGACCAAGAGGCTTGGACCAATCCCTGGAGAGGGGACTGTGATGTCAGGGAGACCTGAGTTCGAATTTCTCCAACTGCCTGACCTTAAGCAAACTGCTAAATTTTTCCGACTTTCTCGGTCCACTCCCCTTCAAAATGAGACTCTAGATACTACCTGCTGGGGTGAGCTAAGGATAATGACTGCCCTGGAAACAGCGCCTCCCTCCCCCAGCCAGGCGGGCCGGGACTGTTGGCAGGACCAGGCACGGTGCCTTCTTGAGCCCACCTCAGAACAAGGCAGGAATAAGGGATTCCACACCGGCCCTACTTAAAACAACAAACCAAGAAGTGTTTGTGTGGGAGGTGCCAGCAAAAGCTTGCAAACTCTCGCAGGTTTTTTGTGTGGTCTTTTCTCCTCCTCCTCCACACCCTGCGGTGCCAGGCCCCGGCGGGAAGAGATGAGGGAGGAGCGGGCTGCCTCGCCCTTTCTCCCGCCTGGGAGGAGCCATCTGGCGTCTCCCGTGGCCCGGGACCAATGCCCGCCTGCACCACCAGGGGTCAGCAGAGTGTCGCGGCTGCCGCCGGCGCTGAGGAGGGGGCTGGCGTGGGGGAGGGGCATCTAGGAGAGGCCCGGGAGCATGCCTGTGCATTTCCTTATTAAATTGTTTTTCGAACTTGTGTGTGATTCCACTGTAACAGTCCTGCTTCCTGGGGTGGTGACATCTCCACGAGGGAATCCAAAACCCTTTTATCTCCAGTCCCAGACCCAGAAGTTTGGCTGTGGCGGGGCTGGAGGGTCGGAAACAAAGTTTGGACAGTGTGTCCGTATAAGGGCCACTCCCAGGTAGTCTCCGAGCCAACCTGGGGATGGGGAGTGTTGGGGGTAAGCGGAGTGAATCATCCTTCTTCCCCAGCAAAGCCCAGGAGTCCCAGGACAGCGGAAGTTCAGCCTGGATTGTGGGGAGCTGACCCCTGGGCGGCCGGGTCCTTTTTTTTTTTTTTTTTTTTTGCCAGGCGGTGGTAGACAGTGAACCCAGGTCGCCTGCGCTCGGAACCGCTCGCTCAGCTGCCACGTGCACGAGACGTGCCCACACAGCGGAGAAACAAAGACAACCAAGCGGCAGGGCTGCCAGCAGCCTCCTCGACATTTAAGAAATGAAATTCCATAGCTGGGGGTCGATCGGGGGTGAACAGCCGAGCGGCCACCGCTCGTGGACTGAGCGCCCGGCACCGGTTGCCTAGCCACTCCTCCCGTCTTCCCTTTCCCGTACCCACTTCCCGCTGGGGCCACCAAGACCATAGTCTCCTTGATGAGGGAGCAGCTCGGGGCGGCACGCGGTGCTCCCCACTACATACCCGTTAGGTATCGTTGCTTGCAAAAGCCCCACCGGCTGAGTGGCTGGCTGTTGGGGTAGGGGAGGCCTGCAAGGTTTTTTTTAAGGTGCAATTATAAATAAAGCCCATAGATCGCGATTTCAAACAAACTTGTCAATCTGGGCCGCAGCAAAAGGCGATGGAGGCAGCTTTGCATGTATTTCGGGTGGTGTGACTCATGAGCATTACTTGTCTCCCCTAGGGAAGGAGCCTGCCCACCCACAAGTCACTGCTGCTCTGGCACCGCTGGGATAAATCTACCAACTTGAGCACCCCTGCCCAAGGACTGCCCCCATCTTCTTACCGAGCAGGAGACTCTGACTTTTGGAGAACTCTTCCTCAATCGTCACCACTGATCTGGCCCCCAGGTCTGGCCCTGGGGTCCCCTGCCCTCTCCCCACAAGCAGAGGAGTGCCCCGCCTTTTGCTGCTGCAGGGATTGGGGGTTGGGTGCACGCGCGGCACACGTGTACGTGGGAGCATGCTCAGTGCGGGGGCTGCACCCACGTGCGGCCTGCACCTAGGCTCCCTGCCCCCCTGGCCACCCACGTTCCTCACCTGCCTCGCCTTTGCCTGTCTCTTCGTGTGAATCCAGAAGAAAAGCCGTCACCTGAAATGGCCCCTCTATGTTATATGAACCCTTTCTGGACACACATACCTCTGGTGGCCCAGAAACACCGTGGGTGTGTATAGGCCGGATGACAAGTGGATATGAGTGCACACAGGCACAGTGGTCACTCCTCGGGAGGTCTTTAAAACCGTCCAGATTCTCTCCTCTCTGGATGGAAGCATGCATGGAGAGATAGATGTATTTTTAGTCCGAAGACAGGAATACACTGCCTGACCTTTCCGGCACCTGGGCGTCCATATTGTGTGGGCGTTTTCAGCAAGAGTGTGACACCACACACACACCTGGACACACAGATGTGGACACTACAGGACCGGGACGCACACTTCACCCCAACCAGAGATAGACGGGTACTCAAGGCACAGCCCCTTTGACGTGGAGCGGGACTTGGGCCTCCAAGTCCTTCCTCTCTTCCCTAATCCCCGCCCTCGCTGTCCCTGGGCCCAGCGTCGCCCGGGCCACCCGACACCGAAAGTGAAGGGGAGGGGGCTGTGAGGGTGACTCACACTGCCTCCGGGCCAGGAGAGCGCTGCAGCAGAGGCCGAGGCCTCAGGCCACGCTGCCCGCCGGCACCCGGCGGCGGCCGCGGCCCCTTTAAGCGTCCCCGCCCCCCTCCCTCCCGCGCCCGGGCTTCCTTTCTCCGGGGGGCGCGGCCGGCAGCGCGCGGCGGGGCGGGGGTGCGGCCCCTCCCCCGGTGGGCAGGGCCTGCGCCGCTTCCTGCAGGAGCGGCCGGGAGCCGCGCAGGGGGCGGAGAGAGGAGCGGCAAGCGGCGGCGGGGCGGCGCGGGGCGGCGCGGGGCGGAGGACGCCCGAGGGCGAGCGGGCAGGCGGGCACGGCGGGTTCCGGGCCAGCCCCGGGGCGGACGGTTGGCCGGGCGCGCGGAGCCTCGCCGGGGCCACGCCGGAGCCGGGCCGGGCAGCAGGGACCGCCGCCGCCGCCGCCCGGGCCCGCCGCCCGCGCCCCCCACGCTGGCCCAGAGGGCTGCGGCCGCGTCGCCGCTGAGGATGTCCCGGAAGGGGCCGCGAACGGAGGTGTGTGCGGACTGCAGCGCCCCGGGTAAGCGCGGCCGGGCCGGGGGCGGGACCGCACAGCCAGGCCGCCGCCGCCGGGCGGGCGCCGGGGCCAGGCGGGAGCGCCGTGCGGGGCCCGAGGGCGGGGCCGGGCGGGGGGCCTCGGCCTCCAGGCTCGGCCCCCGCCCGGGCCACTGCGGAGCCGCGTCCTAGGCTGGAGAGCCGGCCTGGGGAGGCCCCTGCTCCCTGGCGGCCGTGGACTAGCGAGGAAGGACGTTCCCGGCGCCGCCTCCCACCCCTCGGTCTGAGGGAGGCGGGCAGCTGGCTGCTCCTCCACCTCCATCTCTATATCCAACGGAAGCGCCAGCCTGGGGTGGCAGGAGGGCCGTGGCGGAGGCCGGCAGGGTTTGGGAGGAGGGGGCGAGTGTGGTTTTGTGTCATCTCAGTGCCACCCCCGCGTCTTGCACCTGCTGCTCTCGTGGTCGGCACGCCCGCCGGGGTGGTGGAGGGCAAGGAGCAGAGGGCCGGGCATATGCGCCAGTGGAGCCTGGATACCGTCTCCTCAGGAGCAGATGAGCGGTGGCTACTCCCAGGACTCCCTGCCTCGGGTTCCTAACGCTGGGGCTCCTTGTGGGGCCTGGTGTTCAGGGCCAGTCCAGACCCGGGTGTTTTCCCTGGCGGCATCCCCAGGCCTGCTGGTGACTGGGAACAGCTCGGCTGGACCCTGCTTTTGCTGTTCCCCAGTAAGGCCTGCTTGAGAACGCGAGCTTGGCATTGAGCTATCCTGGGCTCGGCTCCTCCCTGTCCGCTAGCCCAGTCTGGCCAGAAATGGATGGGAGGCAGTGGCAAAAAAGTGCCTAGATTCCCCCATCCTGCTGGCTTCCTGGCCTGCCTCCTGGATGTATTTACATAGTGGTTCCCTTCTCTTTCGTAGCAGAGTTAGGACTGGGCTGGAGTGAAACCCCCCTGGCCTGCTGAGGAAGTTAGGAGTAATGATCCTAGAGGCTGCTCCCTTCTGATGGGGGAGGACAGCCAGTGATGGGGCTCTGCAGCTGGCCTGGGAGGGAAGCTCTAGCCCCATCCATTCTTTCTTTAGAAAAGGAGCTGTCTCCCTGGAGCAGGGAGCAGGTTCCAGAGGTCTGTGGACTCTAGGGAGAGTGGGCATGATTAAGAGTGAGAGTATGGTGTGCTGTTTTGTGGACCCATAACTTTCAGCCACCCCTTGAGCAGGCCCAGGACCCCACAGGTTGAGCCTCACAGATGCTCTGGTGGTTCTGGGGGTGCCAAGCTAGAGTATTTGGGAACTGGGAACCTGGCAGGGCTTGGGGACGAGATACTCGATGGGCATTATGACTGGAGGAGCTATCTGGGAGTGGGGGTCCATACCCCTAAGAAACTGTGACTCCCTTTCCCCAGATGCAGACAGGTCTGGGGATGGCAGGGCTGAGGACACCTTGCCTTATAAATGTCTGTCCCATTGTTCCGCACCTCCATGGTGTGGGCATGGAATGATGGGAGGAGAGGCTTAGCAGATACCCTATCAGAGGAGCCTGGGCTTTAGTGTAGTGTACCTTTGTTCCCAGCTTACTCTGTAACCCCAGCAAGACTTTCATCACTGTGGGGGCCTCAGTTTCCTCAATTCTGAGGCAAAGAAGTTGGAGTAGAAATTGTTTTTGAGGGGCTGCCATCTCTGAACCTGTGGTCTGATTCTGGGGCAGTGAGGTGTAGGGCAACACCAGCAAGGCAGTTACCCCTTTTTTTTTTCCTTTTTTTGAGACAGAGTTTCACTTTTGTTACCCAGTCTGGAGTGCAATGGCGTGATCTCTGCTCACTGCAACCTCCGCCTCCTAGGTTCAAGCGATTCTCCTGCCTCAGCCTCCTGAGTGGCTGGGATTATAGGCATGTGCCACCACGCCCAGCTAATTTTGTATTCTTAGTAGAGACAGGGTTTCTCCATGTTGGTCAGGCTGGTCTCAAACTCCCAACCTCAGGTGATCCACCTGCCTCAGCCTCCCAAAGTGCTGGGATTACAGGCCTGAGCCACCGAGCCCAGTTGGGAGTTGTCCTTGCTACATTGCGTTGAGTAGTTGGCCAAAGCCTCTGGATACCCAGTGAGCTCAGGGAGGAATGGTGAGCGTGTAGTATGTTGGATTGCCCAGCTCCTACCCCCAGGTCCTCATCCGTCAGAGGCATTTGTGCCCCAGATATCTCCTTTCCCCTGATCCCCAATAGAGGTCAGGAAGGTAGTGAGAAGGTGAGGATGGTAGTGGGGGAAGGATGTGGACAAAGTCTTACTCATTATCCCACCTCCCACCCAGCAAGGTGTCTGGCATGTGGCAGGCATTCCGAGTGTTTGGCTGCTTGTCAGGACCCTGGCTGGCTGTTTGGGACTGTCCCACACCTGGACAATTAGGATGCTGGCCCTGGTGAGCAGTGGCACATTTGGTCTGGGTCCTGTAGCATCTCAGGCAGAGAGGCATGAGGGTACCCGGTAGTCTGGAGGCCAGATCCACTGCCAGCCCCCGTGGTGTATGACTCCACCCCAGGGTCACAGGCTTCTCTTATTGCAGGAGCCCTGCAGTTCCAGCCACTTGAGTAGGCTCAGGGGCTTTTGTGCTTGGTTAATTTGGGAGGTCATGGAGGTCAGAGGTGAGATGCAGCCTGTCCCCAGAGAGCCCCTTGCTCCCTCTGCTTCCAGGCCTGGGCGCACGGGACAAGAGTGAGTGTGTTGGGAGGGAGCTGGACATGGTGTGGCTGCTCTGGCAGCTTGCGCCACCTAGTCAGGTACTGTGTGCCCTGGCTGCCTGGGGAGTCCGAGAGGAAGGGGGCGGGGAGCCCTGAAGAATGTGCATCTTCCCCTTTCCTTTGCCTTGGCCCACCTTGCCACAAGGTCTCAGTCAAGGGCCTCTCCTCACCCCTGGGCTTCTATCTCAGCCTTTCCACTTCGGCAGCCCTGGGGACTAGAGTGAAGGCCTCAAAATGCCCGTCCTATAGGCACCTCTGGTGAGCAAGGCTGGGGACATGTCACAGGACGACTTGCAGGCTGATTTGTCTCTTCATAGTGTAGATTGCAGAGTGGGACGAATGTTGGGCTCCTCCTCCTCTGTTATTTAGGTAGAACTTGTGTGTGTCAGTGCCCACACCTGAGTGTTCATCCTGATGGGCTTTTACATGTGTGTATACCTGTGTAACCACCACTCTGATCATGTTATAGAATAGGGGTATCCAATCTTCTCACTTCCCTGGGCCACACTGAAAGAATTGTCTTGAGCCACATGTAAAATACGTTAACACTAATGATAACTGAGGAGCTAAAACAAGCCAAAAAAAAATTAGAAAAAAGTCTCATAATGCTTTAAGAAAGTTTATGAATTTGTGTTGGGCCGCATTCAAAGCTGTCCTGGGCTGCCTGTGGCCTGCAGGCTGGACAAGCTTGTTATAGAACATTTCCATCACTCTAGGGGGCTTCCAAGTCCCTGCTCCCAGTCAGTGCATCCCAGAGGTAACCATCATTCTGACTACCCCAAGGACTACTCTTACCAGCCTTCATGATGTGGGCTTTTCCCTTAGTCTAGTGAAGACCTGGCCCTTAGCTCAGGGAGGGAGGCCTGAGGCTGGCCTGTATATGCAAACCTACTGGCCCTGGAGGCCACTGATGGCTTCAGGTGGTGGCAGGAATTCACTGTAGTAGAGGCCTCCGTGGGGTTGGCACTGGTTAACATGATCCCAGGGTCTCGCCAGCTACCTCTCCGAACATATAGACCCACAGCCTGACGGTGGAGCCAGAAGCCTGGGGGAGGGCTGACAAGTTCCCTTACAGTTCCTGTCCCTTCTGCCCCAGGTTTGGTCCAAGGAACCTCTTGAGTCAAGGATCCCTTCAACTTAAACTATAATCACTGTGTGACTTTCAGAAACACCTGCTGGCCCTTCTGCTTTGGAACTGGCCTGGGTGGAGCCTGGGGGCTCCTGCCTGGGTAGAACCAAGGGTACTTGCACAGAGGGAGAGGGTAGAATGGTTAGGGTGGGTCCCATCTGTGTCATCAAAAACTGAGCTGACACCAGTGTCAGCTGCCCCAACCAGGACAGTGTCCTTTGCCTACCATTCCTACGTCAGGTCTCACCTGGAAGAGAGGGAGAACCCCTCCCCAACGCTGGGGGAGAGTGCCAGGCAATCCATTGGACCACATTCCAGTCCAATATCTAGTCAGCCTTTCCAGGCCTGGCTTCTCCAGTAGGACCACAGATCTCAGGGAAGCCCATTTATGATCCTGCCCTGGGCGGCTCCCCACTTACAGGAAACCCCACCATTTCAGCAAGAGGAATTTGGGCTGCATCATTTCCGGCTTCCTGCCTGGGCTGATGGAGGAGGCTGGCGGCAGCCCCCTGACCCAGTGGTGTTTGGAGTGGGGAGAGGGAGTTCTCCATGCCTGGGGTGCTTCATTGTTTGGGTAAAGCCAGCACAGAAATGCATGTTAGGGCTCCCCCTCTTGGCGAAGAAGGCTGGTTCCTTCCTCCCGAGCTCTGTAGTGAGCCCCTGAGGAAGGTGTTGGTGGTCACCTTGGGCATCTCTCTGTTGCCCTGATTTGAAGGGGTTCCCTAAAAAAGCCTAAACCCAAAGACAAGTCTCTCTCCTTCCTGTTTTCATGCTTTAGTTGGGGGCACTTGCTGTGGGCAGAGCTCAGGTTGGGCCCCTGACTCAGAGTCTCCTCAGTTCTCCTGGGAACTTTGGTGGAAGTCCTTGGAGAGGAAGGGCCTGAGAATTGCCTTCTGGTTGGGAGAGATTCTTATCCCCCCAAACTTGTCCCTCCCCTGGCGGGTACACTTCTGAACACCCTGAGCGCTATAGGGCAAGGCAGAGAGCCTGTCCCCCACCCCCACCCCAGGACAGGGTTTCCTGAGACAGGGCGGGGGCCACTGGGCAGAGCAGAGTGTCCTGGGAGAGAGGCCCCCTGCCCCCACTCTCAGGCGGCACACAATGGCTGCTTTCTCCCCCATGACCTTTCCGCAGCCTGAGTTGTATGCAGCTGTCTCCTCCCATATCCCAAGGGTCCTAGGATGGGTGGCATCTCCTCCTCCCTTGAGAAGGACCCCAGAACTTCCACCCAGTCTTGGCTCTGCTTCTTCTTTCCAAAGTTCACTTTTCCCTAAGGAGTGGAGAACAGGCTATATGGGCAGAGGGAAAGCAGCAAGTGCGGACATGTTATGGTCTCAGGCATCAGAGTGCCACATCCTGGCAATTCCACTCATTAGCCTTGCGACCTTGAACAAGCCGTTTAACCTCTCTGAGCCTTGTTTCCTCATCGCAGAGGTAGCATGTCCTACCCCGCCTGACAGTTGTAAGCAGCATCATACATAATGCACCCAGCTAGTACCCAGTGGATGCCCAGTCAAGCCCAGCTCCTTTGCTCAGTCTGTCCTCCTTAAGAGGGTTCCAGCTTACACTCTCAGTGATGGTGGCAGGAAGCTCCAGCATGAAAGGACCTCACCTGCTGGCAGGTGGGCAGAGTCAGGACCTGTGGATGGGTGCGATCTGTCAGGCATGTTTTGACAGCATCTGGCATGCAGCAGCATCAGGGTTGTGTCCCCTTGGGGATTCCTACCTCCCTACGGGGAAGGGCTGGGGTAGACGCCTTGTTTCCTGGGAAAAGGCTGAGAGAATGGTAGCAGTGGCTGCAGGGCAGGGAGCTGTGCCTGCTGAATGGGTCCTGGGGACTGCATATCCCAGAGGGGTAAGAATGTAGGAAAGGGCATGGCTCTGTCTGCCCCTAGCTGTGAGCCCTTGGGGAGATCCTTCCCTGGTAACCTGACTGTAGTGATGGTCCCAGCTCCTAGGCTGTTGGGGACCAGCTCCTAAGTGAATGTGTGGAGAGTACTAAGCATAGCATGGGCCAGAGCGGGTGCTTAGGAGGTCTGACCCATGGTCTGGCTCCGGCTGACCCTTGCCCTCCCCCTGGCAGACCCTGGCTGGGCATCCATCAGCAGGGGTGTGCTGGTGTGTGACGAGTGCTGCAGTGTGCACCGGAGCCTGGGACGCCACATCTCCATTGTCAAGCACCTTCGCCACAGCGCCTGGCCTCCCACACTGCTGCAGGTACAGGGCTTGGCTGGGTGGTTCTTCCTTCCCACAGACAGAGTGTACTGAGCATGAGGGCGTTTTCCCCCTCACCCACATACACCCCTGTCTGGAATCTGCAGCTTCCAAGGGGCAGCACCCCTTGGGGAAGAGCCTAATCACGACCCTTTTCTCCCATCTGCTCATTTCATGCAGAAGGGCAGCGCTCACCCCTGCTCTGCCACTTACCAACATGGTCATGTAGCATTGAGCAAGTCGCATCACCTCTCTGAGCCTTGGCACACTCACCGTGCAACCTGAAGCACTACATTGGATCTGTCTTTGGGCAGCTGGACTAGAGGGAGGTGTGATGGTGCAAGCACACAGTAGGCCCCCTTGGTACTGTTTCCAGCTACGCCAGTCGCAGCAGGTGCTCAGGAGGTGTTTCCCCAGTGCCCAGCATGCAATAGGCACTCTCTCACTTGGCATCTCTTCCCCGCAGATGGTGCACACACTTGCCAGCAACGGGGCCAACTCCATCTGGGAGCACTCCCTGCTGGACCCCGCACAAGTGCAGAGCGGCCGGCGTAAAGCCAATCCCCAAGACAAAGTCCAGTGAGTGGGGCTGGAGGGGTGGTGGGCAGAGACTGTGCAGTCTGGGACAGAACCTTGAGAGGTGGCAAGGTGACCACCCTCTCCCACTGTGCTCCCCATTCCTCCTGTGTGCCCCATTGCAGCCCCATCAAGTCAGAGTTCATCAGGGCCAAGTACCAGATGCTGGCGTTTGTGCACAAGCTTCCCTGCCGGGATGATGATGGGGTCACTGCCAAAGACCTCAGCAAGGTTTGAGGGGCCCTACAACAGATGGGTGGCCTCCTCTTCTCCCCACCCACGACTCCCTGAAGGCTTCTCCTTTGTCCCCACTGAGCCCTGGGCCCCAAAGGCAGGATAACAGTAAGCAGGATGGAGAGAACAGATTGCTAGGTCAAGCCCCGTGCAGCTGAGGCTCGTCAAGCTCCCAAGTGGACACACAAGGCTAGAAGCCCACAGCTGCCACTCAGAAGCTGGGAAAACCTGGGGTAGTTGCTTAGCCTCTCACAGCCTCAGTTTTCTCATCTGTAAAATAAGAAAGAAATAACAGCATCTACTTCATAAACAGTATCTAAGCAGAGTACCCAGCACACGTAGTTGGTGACTGATGGCAGCTCTTATTAATTGGCATTAACCCCTAGTGGGAAGCCTCCGTCCTCATGACACAGCCTGGTTTGGGCAGTCCTTGGAGCTGGTAGGCGTCCAGGGCAGCCGGGGCTGGGTGCAGCTTTTGAGTGGGGAGGTGCACCTCGTGCACATGCATATTCATTGCACACTCTGCTCCTCTTAGCAACTGCACTCGAGCGTGCGGACAGGCAACCTGGAGACATGTCTGCGCCTGCTATCCCTGGGTGCCCAGGCCAACTTCTTCCACCCAGAGAAGGGCACCACACCTCTGCACGTGGCTGCCAAGGCAGGGCAGACACTGCAGGCTGAGCTGCTTGTAGTATATGGGGCTGACCCTGGCTCCCCTGACGTTAATGGCCGCACACCCATTGACTATGCCAGGTGAGGGTCGGCTAAAGGGTGCCGTGTGGGTGGGTGTGGGTGTGGGTGAGGGCTGCTGCTGCAGGACTGAGCCATACCCCCTTCCCACAGGCAGGCGGGGCACCATGAGCTGGCGGAAAGGCTGGTTGAGTGCCAGTACGAGCTCACTGACCGGTTGGCCTTCTACCTCTGTGGACGCAAGCCGGGTGAGCAGAGCTTGGGGTGGCCCTGGCTGGGCTAGGCAGGTGGGACCTGGACACACCCTGCAGCAGGTGCCATGGTGACAGAGCAGCTGGGGAGCAATGTTGCTAGGCAACTGGCTCCCGTGAAATTGCTGCAGGCTCTGGGCCGAAGCAGTGCTGGGGCTAGGGAGTGGGGGTGGGCATCCTGCATCCTCACGCCAGCTCCCAGCACTCCTGGGGATGGCCTGCCCTCCCCACTTTCTCCTGACACTTCTGGGTGCCAGCCCTGCTCATGGCAGTGAGGTGGGCTCCCAGTTGCTGAGGCCACCCAGCACTAGTGAGTGACTTGGCAATTTTATTTTTGTTCAGATCACAAGAATGGGCATTACATCATCCCACAGATGGCTGACAGGTGAGTGCCCACCTGATGCCCCTTTCCACATGGCCATGTTGGATGCCATGTGGGCACCTGACCCCCAGAGCTTCCCGCCCAGTCTTCAGGGGCCTGGGATCCTGCTCCCTCCCCACCCCCAGAGACTGGAGGCACAGCTTAGTCATCACTCCCTAATGCTGGGCCCCAAAGGAGGTAAAAAATGTCAGCTCTGTACATGGCCAGCACAGCCTGAGCCCCATGACTGTCAAGTACATGAAGGGCGTGGGTGTAAGAAGCTACCTCTGGCTGGGAGGATGGGTCACTGGGTTCTGTCCCAGTAGCACTAACTCTAGTCTTTAGACAAGCCTCTGCTCTTAAATGAAAAGATAGGGGTCTCCAGGGATGTGACTAACTTTGAAACTGCTAGCCAAGCCTCTGTAGCATGCTCAGAAATTGGGCAGGTGCCCTGGGGCTGGTCAAATGAGGTATTTCTGCCTCTGAGAGGCCCCAAGTGCCCAGGCAGTGCCCCAACCCCTGCCACTCACCTAGCACATAAGATGGATGCTAGTGCCACCTGGTGGCCACCTCTGATGGCCACAACCTCATGCCAGGCTGTGCCTGCTGGCCTGGATCTGGAGAGAGGAGGTGCTCTCTTCCCCAGAGGCCTGCATAGGCAGATGGGCATTGCCAGGCCTGGGCAACTCAGATCCTAAACCCAGACCTCCTCAAGACCCTACGGCTCCTACTTCTATGGTCTGATTCTACCTGGGCTGTGTGTGCATGAGTGCGTGTGTATGGTGAATAGACCCCAATATGGGCTCCATTCAACAGCACATTAACTGAGCACCTTCCTAGAGCCAGCTACTGCTCTTGGGACTGGGAGCACAGAGGCACCTGAGACACAATCCCTGCCCTTCAGAAGCTCACAGCCTAGCCAGGGAGGCAGCCTAGGAGGTGATTCTAATCCCCATGGGGGAGTGCAGCAAGAGAGGCAGAGGAATGGAGGGTAGAAATGCTGCATGGGAACTGAGGCAGCTCCCAGGGCTGGAGCACAGCACGGGAGGCCGGGAACCCCACAAGCAAGACTGGAATAGAGACAGGGAGAAGAATGAGCAGCTCTGAGAGCATTGCCAGGACCTGTGATCATCCCGGGTGGAGAGAGTTCCAGGTTTGGAAGCGTGAAGTAGGCCCTGCTGCTTACTGGCTGTGTGACTTGCAGGCTGCTTGCCTTCTCTGAGCCTTGGTTACCTCTTCTGGAAATGGAGATGGCAGTGTCTGTTTTTCAGGGAGAAGAGAATTAAATAACATATGCGAAATTTAGCTTTTGTTTAAGAGTTGGGGTCTCACCCTGTAGCCCAGGTTGGAGTGCAGTGGCTTGTTCATAGCCCACCGCAGCTTCAAGTGCCTCACCTCAAGCAATCCCCCTCCATAGCCTCTTGAGTAGCTGGGACTAAGGCATATGCCACTATGCTAATTTTTAAATTGCTTTTTTATCTCTGTGTTACCCAGGCTGGTCCTGGCCTCAAGCAAAACTCCCAGCTTGGCCTCCCAAAGTGCTAGGATTACAGGTGTGAGCCACTGTGCCCGGCCCGAGGGTATTCTAATGAAGTTGGTCGGGATGTGCCATATGCACCTGTTATTACTGCAGTGCTTGAAGGCAAGGGGTAGTGCAGCCAGGTGTGTCCAAAAAATCACCCTGGCTGTGGGTGCAACAGGATTGTAGAGGCAAGACTAGAAGGAGGGAGATTAAGAAACTTGCAAAGCCCAGGCAAGAAGTGCTTGTGGAACCGGGGAGTTTCACTAGGACTGTAGGGTGAGGGAGGCTTCAGGTGGCTGACACTGGTGCTGGATGAACAGGTCACTGAGAGGCAGAGCAAGACCGAGGAGGAGGGGTGGGGGACACAGTGAGACAAGCTCATCTTTGTCCCTTCTGGGCTGGGTGTGCATAGAGGTGGGTCTGGGCCTGACATGAAAAGGTATGTATGCTGCCCTGCTCCTGGGTAACTGCTGCCTCTGTCCTGTTCTTCCCTCTGCTGCCTTCCTCTGGACTTAGATCTCGACAAAAGTGCATGTCTCAGAGGTATATGGCGCCTGCCAGGGCAGCAGGCCTAGAGGTTGGGTAGGGCGGGAAGGCGTTTGGTGTGCAGCATCTGGGGTGCCGTCTCCCTGGGATCCCTGCATGTTGGGGTGGTTGCTGGCACGCGTCTGGCCACCTCTCAGGTCTCCCCCCGTCTCCCTCCGCCCGCAGCCTGGACCTATCCGAATTGGCCAAAGCTGCTAAGAAGAAGCTGCAGGCAGTAAGTCTGCTCTGGCAGTGCCCTGACACTCGGAGCTGGCCCTTCTCTAATCCCTGACCCCCTGCTCTTGCTTCCCCTTCCTCTGACTCGATGCCCTTTTCCAAGTCTTGGACTTGTCCCCTCACTGGCTTCAGCAGTCCCTTCTCCCTGACCTCCCGGTGAGTGGATGGGCTGGCCTCTTCTCTCCCACGTTGCAGCTTGGAACACGACCCCTGCCCACTTGCCAGTTCTGAGACTGTAGGGCTGGGTGGCACAGGGAAGGCCACCTCCCCCGAGGCTCACCACATCCTGGGGAGCTGGCCTTGGGGCCGATGCATCTGACAAAATCTGGGCCCTTTCTTCCTCTAGCTCAGCAACCGGCTTTTTGAGGAACTTGCCATGGACGTGTATGATGAGGTGGATCGAAGAGAAAATGATGCAGGTGAGTCGGGGAGTATCTGGTGTGGAGGACCCGAGCAGCCAGGGCATGGGTCTCTGGTCCTTTACTGGGCGAAGAAGGGGTGCCTGGGGTTGGGCTGCTCAGAGGCCTGCAGATGAGCCCCTGCTGGCTGTGAGCCTGCCTGGGCAGCTCCCAGGCTGGGTGGAGTGCTGGAGGGGAGGCGGCTAGCTTGCTCCTCCCCCAGCCTCAGACTGGGGCTCCTCTCGCTCTGGCAGCCTCCCACTTTGGCTGTCTCCCTGTGGGAGGGCTGTCTCCCTGTATTGCTCCGCCCCTCCGCATCCCTCCTTCGTGGCCACAGCCAGATTTCAGCCCAAACTCTAGGTCTGGCTGGGTGGGACCGGCCTTGTTCCGTTTGTCCGTCCCCAGCAAGCCACACCCAGGCTTGCCCTGGCTCAGCCTAGCTCTGCGTGCCTAAGACCACCCTTGCTCTGAACACCCCAGTGCTCAGTGGGCGTGGGGGCAGCTAGGCCAGGCTCAGTGCTTCCCTACCCACACCGTGGGGGCCTGGCCACCATGGCTGATCTGCTCCTTTCCCTCCCCCCTAGTGTGGCTGGCTACCCAAAACCACAGCACTCTGGTGACCGAGCGCAGTGCTGTGCCCTTCCTGCCTGTTAACCCGGAATATTCAGCCACTCGGAATCAGGTGAGGGGGCTGGGTTGGGGGCCTAGGGTGGTCTCCTTCATCCCCGTGGTCCCTCCTCATCTGGCAGTGGGCTAGGGCCTAAGCCAGCTCTCCAACATTTGCTAAGGCCTCCCTCAGGGCCCAGCTGGCACTGGGATTTGGGAAGGGGCAGGAGACTATTCTTTTGAGCACCTGGTGAGCAGCTCCAGCAGGCGTTCCGGCCTCTGCCCAGGCACCCTCCTCTGTCATACCCGGCCCCAGGTGGCCTAGGCTGTTGACTGGCCAGGTAAAGCTGGGCTGGGGTGCTTTAGCTGGGGTTAAATTAGATGGCAGGGCCATGCCTTGCTTCTTGGTCCCTACCCCCATCCATCAGTCATAAGGAGTCCCCTGAGGCCAGCCTGGCCCTTTCTGCCTTGCAGGGGCGACAGAAGCTGGCCCGCTTTAATGCCCGAGAGTTTGCCACTTTGATCATCGACATTCTCAGTGAGGCCAAGCGGAGACAGCAGGGCAAGAGCCTGAGCAGCCCCACAGGTGGGGGGGGTGTTGTGGGCAGCGGGTGGGGCTCCAGGGGCCTCTCCTGCATGGCTCTCCCTGCCGGGGGTGGCCTGAAAGACAGGTCGTGTGCTGGAGTGAGGCCTAAGTGACAGCCCTGTGTCCTCAGACAACCTTGAGCTGTCTATGCGGAGCCAGAGTGACCTCGATGACCAGCACGACTACGACAGCGTGGCCTCTGACGAGGACACAGACCAGGAGCCCCTGCGCAGCACCGGCGCCACTCGAAGCAACCGCGCCCGGGTCCGAGGGCTGCCCTCCCCAGCTCTCCTGCCCGCTCCACCAAGGCCCAGCTCTGTCCTCTTGTAGCCCAGGGGCCTGGGGGACAGGCGGGCTGCTCATAACCTTAATAACTGCCCCCTGCGGGTGTTGGCTCCCCTGCCTCCAGCTCTGATCAGCTTAGGTCTCTCTCTGCAGAGCATGGACTCCTCGGACCTGTCTGATGGGGCTGTGACACTGCAGGAGTACCTGGAGCTGAAGAAGGCCCTGGCTACCTCGGAGGCAAAGGTGCAGCAGCTCATGAAGGTCAATAGTAGCCTGAGCGATGAGCTCCGGAGGTTGCAGCGAGAGGTGAGGGTGCAGCCTCAGTGGGAGGGAGGGGGAGCCCCAGGACTCCAGGGGGTTGACAGCACTTTGCACCCACAGATCCACAAGCTGCAGGCGGAGAATCTGCAGCTCCGGCAAACTCCAGGGCCGGTGCCCACACCCCCACTCCCCAGTGAACGGGCAGAACACACACCCATGGCGCCAGGCGGGAGCTCACATCGCAGGGACCGCCAGGCCTTCTCCATGTACGAACCAGGCTCCGCCCTGAAGCCCTTCGGGGGCCCACCTGGGGACGAGCTCACTACGCGGCTGCAGCCTTTCCACAGCACCGTGAGTCACCTGTGGGTCTCACAGCGTGGGGAAATGGGTAGGGCTGCCACAGGGTCCACCGTGACTCTCACTGTGCTAACATCCCCAGGAGCTAGAGGACGACGCGATCTATTCAGTGCACGTCCCTGCTGGCCTTTACCGGGTAAGCAAGGCCTGGGGAAAGCAGGTCCATCTTAGCCAGTAGGTTCTGAGCCCCAGGGGGTGCTGGGCTCTGTGCTGAATGTGGGGCCTAAGATGATTAGACTTCCGGCAAGCGGGTGCTATGGGGCACTCTGACTCCATCCAGCATTGCCCTGGGTTTCAGATCCGGAAGGGGGTGTCTGCCTCGGCTGTGCCCTTCACTCCCTCCTCTCCACTGCTATCCTGCTCCCAGGAAGGAAGCCGCCACACGGTAACATTTCCATGCCCAGTGCTCAAAGGGTGGCTGGGGGCCATGTGGTTCCAGGAACACATGTACTCACCGCCCCTTACCTCCACCCTCCAGAGCAAGCTTTCCCGCCACGGCAGTGGAGCTGACAGTGACTATGAGAACACGCAAAGTGGGGACCCGCTGCTTGGGTGAGGCTCCTTGGGTCTCCAGCCCAACCTGCTCACATGCTGAGGCAGGGAGGTTGGGAGGGCCCCCAGCGTGTCTGTGAGGACCTAGGCAGTTGGCTCCAAGGCTGGAACATTTCTTGATCTCTCTCTCTTGTTCTGGACCTGGGCCTTAGACTGGAAGGGAAGAGGTTTCTAGAGCTGGGCAAAGAGGAAGACTTCCACCCAGAGTTGGAAAGCCTGGATGGAGACCTAGATCCTGGGCTTCCCAGCACAGAGGATGTCATCTTGAAGACTGAGCAGGTCACCAAGAACATTCAGGAACTGTTGCGGGCAGCCCAAGAGTTCAAGCATGACAGGTACAGGGTTGGGGGTGTGGTTCCTGTTGGCTTCTGGGGTGTTGTAGAGGGCACGAGGGGCCCTATGTTCTGGTGTCCCTGGGAACCTCCCTCGAGAGCCCCCTAATTTATACCCTCCCTTCTCCCCGAAGCTTTGTGCCCTGCTCAGAGAAGATCCATTTGGCTGTGACCGAGATGGCCTCCCTCTTCCCAAAGGTACAGGGGCCAAAGAAAGGACCAGGAGTGGGGAGCCTCGGGCTGGGGCAAATGTGGAGAATCCCATCTGACTGCTACCTGGGAGACTCAGACAAACTGGGCCCTGATCGCAGCTGGTGGCTTAAAGTCTAAGGTCCAGCCTCACTCCCCCACCCTCCAGAGGCCAGCCTTGGAGCCAGTGCGGAGCTCACTGCGCCTGCTCAACGCCAGCGCCTACCGGCTGCAGAGTGAATGCCGGAAGACAGTGCCCCCAGAGCCTGGCGCCCCAGTGGACTTCCAGCTGCTGACTCAGCAGGTGATACAGTGCGCCTACGACATCGCCAAGGCTGCCAAGCAGCTGGTCACCATCACCACCCGAGAGAAGAAGCAGTGACCTCTCTCCCCACACCCTCACCTGCACCCTAGGACCTCACTGGCCACAGGAGCTGGGCCACTCCAGACCTGAACCTCCACCCCAACAGAGCCACTGGCACAAGTGCCCTTAGTGCTGCCACTCTCACTGGCAGTCAGGCGCCCTGGTGCCCACCCCTGTTGAGCCCCTAAGGATGAGGAGGTGGGGTGGCAGCAGCTTCTGTCCCCCACATTCCATGCACCTCTCCCCTGTATATAGCATCTCCCACCTCCTAGTGAGCAGGGGCCTGCAAGGCATCACTCCCAGTCCCTGGCCCTCTAGGGCACCCTCAGCAAAGGGGCGGGTGGGGACACTCCAAGTGGGGCAGCTCTCCCCACACACGCCCCACCCCCATGAGCCAGTTCAGCCCTACTGGGGGCTGAGCGGGGGCATCCCCTCCTTTGTACATAGTCTCTATGGATGTCCCTGCCCTGTAGCCACCAGCCCCTTGCTGCTCTCCCTTTAATGCCAAACGGCCCCTGCCTAGGGCAAAGGCCCCAACCTGTGTGCTGGGGTTCCCAGCAGCAAACACTGGAAAGTCTTTTTTTTCCCTTTCTTCTTTCCCACCCCTTAATTTTAACTTTGTGGTAACTGAGTATCCCTGCGTGCCTGCGTGTGAGTGTGCGGGCGGCAGTGCCGTTCCGGAGGCCTGGTCCATCTGGAGTTTTGAGGGGTGATGGGACCAGAGCAGTGGGACCAGCATGGGGGTCAGCTTCTCTTCCCCACCTGGAGCCAGGGCTACCCAGGTAACCAGCTGTGGTCCTGCCCGCTGCCTCCCTGATCCCTCCCCACTGTTGCCTCTTCTCTATGAACTTAAATTGAAAACCACTTCCCTCCATCTCCTCCCACTCCTGTGTGGAGGGGGAACCTGTGCTGGCCAGGGCAGAGGACTGAGCACCTGAGCCTGGGGCTGGCTCCCCGGGGTCCCTGACTCAGCTGGTGGCTATGGAGCTGAGTCCCCTCCCTGTAACCTTTGCGAGGCCAGCACCCACCATCACTATCTGCACCTGCTGTGGTCCCACCCTCTGGAGGCCTGGGAACCTGGTCGCAGCCTGGGAAGGCTGGAGAGGCAGACGGTGGCACCCACCAGCTCCCTCCCCATCCAGCCTCTTCCCTGGGGGCCAGGCCCTACCCGTGTGGTGATGGGTGGGCTGACTGTCAAGACATGTGTCATGTACATTTGTATCAAAAATAAATTAGTGACCATGAGCTATTTCTGATGCCTAGAGAGAGAATAGGGGCTGGAGGGAGGTGGCAGACATGAAAGGAAGGGTGGCTGCAAGAGCCTAAGTCTCCCCACCCAAGGGAAGCCCCTGTGCGGGGAACGTCTGTCTAGCGTAAGAGGAGTTTGGGAATAACAAGGTTAGCATGTATGATGATAACGAGCCACCCTCTCACGAGCACACTCCTAAAGCCCCGTGTCTAGGGGCTGGTTGGCCAGTGGCGGTGGGCTGGCGGTGCCCAGTCTGACTGGTAAACCCCTGCCCTAAACACCACCTCCACTGCCTAGGACAAGGGTCCGGATGGGAGTGACTCTGTTCAGCATATGCACCAGCTAAACTCCAGACTCTACTAAAAATAATTTAATTAGAAACGGAGTTTTGGCAAGGGAGGCAGAAGTGACTCCTTTTCTCTCCGCCGCGGCTCACTGCAACCAACGCGAGAAACGCAGAGGAAAGCCTCCGCGGTGCTCGGCCGGGGCCGCACCGTCGCCACCAGGGGGCGCGCCGCGCCCGTCCACGTGGCAGAGGTCGCAGCCTGGCAGCGCGGGGAGGAGTCGCACGCTGCTACAGTGGCAGGACCCAGGCCGTCACTCCGAGCTCTCACCTTCCGGGCCGCTGTCCGGCGTGGGCGGAAGGAGGGGTCTCCGGCGGGAGCGCTTGACCCGTCGCGAGGGCAGCAGCAGCCTCCGCTTCAGCACAGCTGTGGGCCGGGCGCTGAGCAGTCAAGGGCGGAAGGGCAGAGAAGCCATGGGGGGCGACGCAAGATGGGGCGGGGGCCTCGGGTGGGGAGGGAACTCCTCACCAGCCACTGTGTCCTGGCTGTCCGCTGTGGGCCCCCAGTAGATGCTCTCCCCGCGTCGGAAGTTTCGGTGCAGCCGTGTGCAGAGCGTGGCCAGGGTGAGCAGCACCAGCAGGAAGGTCAGGGCCATGGCGGCCCAGGCGGCCTCCTCCGTGCGTGGGGTGGGGCCCCGAGCTGCCCGTGGAGGCACTGCCGCGTGGGGGGCCGGGAAAGCCTGACTTGAACAGACACAGCCCCCTGGGCTGCCTTGCCCGCTGGGCACCTGAACTTCTGTCCTGGAGCTGGCATTGCCTCCAGGTGCCTCAGGCAGCAGGGAGGCAGTGGGAGCAGATGGGGTATTACTCTCCCTACCACGGATTCCCAGCATGGGCTGCTTGGTCTTCAAGCTCCCTAGGGAAGCAGAGGGAAACCTCAGGGCTGAGCGAGTTGGCTGGGGAACAAGGGCAGCCCGAAGCCTCCGCCTCTTGGCACCACTGGGAGAGGGCTGCCTGGGCCCTTGAGATGTCACCTCTGTGCCAGGGGGCCGCCAGCTCCGCAGAGTGAAGGCCAGAGCCAGGGCCTAAGGAGAGGGGAGACAGCAATCACCCTGCTGCCCTCCTCAGAGAACCTGAGACCAACAAGCCTGCGCCCAGCACCTCTCACCTGCACACACCCTCTCCGGCACAGCCTCCCTCTACCCGGGGTTGGCATACAGGGAGGGGGCCCCAAAAGGCTGTCATGGTAGATCCATGCCGTCTTCTTCCTCTGCTTCCTCCTCCACTTCCTCATCAGCCAGTGGGTAGCCCAGGCTGGCTCTACCCAGGCCATCTCCAGTGCCAGCCCCCACGCAGTCAGCACCAGAGGCTATGAGAGGAGGTAACTGTTAAGAGCTATGAGGAAGGTGGGGACAAGCAAGAGGAGCCCCTTGAATTTTCCCTTCCCTGCACACAGGGCCATAGCCTTCTGCCAGGGACAGGCAAGCAACTTTCATCAGCCATATACCCGATCCTGCGTGAGGCTGGAATCAGGGGCGAGGGAGGGGTTCGCCATACAAGCGTAGGCCAGGAAGGCAAGCTGGAGCTTCAGCCAGGGGTGGGCACAGGGGTGGTAGAGGAAGGTGACATCCTCAGCCTGGAGGAAAAGCACAGAGACATCAAAGCAGGCCCAGGGCCCTCCCAGAGAATCTCAACTTCTCCCATCCAGGGGGACAGTTTAAAGGGACTCCCAGGATGGCCAGATGGCTCAGAAAAGGACAAAAGGCCCAGAAAAAGACAAAGGGCCCTAGGTACTGGCATGTACCCGCTCTTGCCTCTGAGTGTTCCTTTCACCCTTCCTCTCCATTAAGTGCCACCCTTCAAAGCTCACAGCATGCCTGGGTAACCCTGCCAGACTCAGACCATACTAGCCATATTTCCCCAAAGCTGTAAGAATGGCTCTACAGGTCCACAATCCAAGCCATAAGCATCCCCCAAATGAAGAACATTGAACCAATCTATACAGTCAATCTCCCAAAAGCATCCAAACACAGGGCAGACAGGCAGCAGGTACATAATCTCAGGATGGAAACACTCCATCAATCATTCATTATTCCTTTTTCTTTTTTTTGAGATAGAGTCACCAGTCTAGAGTGTAGTGGCACCATCTCAACTCACTGCAACCTCCAAACTGGGTTCAAGCAACTCTCCTGCCTCAGCCTCCCAAGTAGCTGGGACTACAGGCTCGTGCCACCACACCCAGCTAATTTTTGTATTTTTAGTAGAGACAGGGTTTCACCATGTTGGCCAGGATGGTCTCGATCTCTTGACCTCATGATCCACCCGGCCTCCCAAAGTGCTGGGATTATAGGTGTGAGCCACCACGCCTGGACTTATTATTCTCTGATTGAGTTGACTTGATGCTCAGTGCTGTGCTAGATGCTGTGGGAGATGCCAAATAATTCGTGGACTCTGCTTGCAGGGAATGTATAAGAAACTCAGGGAAGGCCAGGCGAGGTGGCTCACGCCTATAATTCCAGCACTTTGGGAGGCCGAGGCGGGTGGATCATGAGGTCAAGAGATGGAGACCAGCCTGGTCAACAAGGTGAAACCCTGTCTCTACTAAAAATACAAAAATTAACTGGGCATGGTGGTGCTCACCTGTAGTCTCAGCTACTCAGGAGGCTGAGGCAGGAGAATTGCTTGAACCCAGGAGGCGGAGGTTGCAGTGAGCCAAGATCACACCATTGCACTCCAGTCTGGGTAACAACAGTGAAATTCCGTCTCAAAAAAAAAAAAGAAACTCAGGGAAACAACTAATGCAAATGAAAGAGCAAACTAACAAACTTAGTGATTAGTTGTTAAATTATCATAGATTCAGAGGAGGGGAGGAGGGGAGGAATAAAGGCTGATGCCATCAGATAAGGTCTTGGGAGGAGCTGAGGCCTGGAAGACAGCTGGAGGCGGATGGCAGGAGGGGAGGGAGCTGTACACTTGAGTCAGGATAGCCCAGGTGTGGAGAATAAACAGGAGCAAAGGGACTGTGGTGGGGGTGAGGCTGGCACTCATTTATGTGGCAAGCAGACTGACACAACTGGAGAAGAACCAAGGATTTGGAGAGATCAGACAAAGCTTACTTAAGTAAGGCCTGAAAAGCCAGGCTGGAGAGTATGGCCACGATAAGGTGGGAAATAAGGAGCCATTGACGGTTTCTGAACAGAGGAATGACTTCATGAAAGGGCTGTTTGAGGAAAGGAATTTGGTAGGCGGTGGGAGGCAACATCTCTTGGCCTGGAGCTATTACAGAGAATTTTTTTTTTAAATTAGGTATTTCAAGCCAGGCATGGTGGTTCATGAAATCCCAGCACTTTGAGAGGCTGAAGCAGGCAGATCACCTGAGGTCAGGAGTTCGAGACCAGCCTGGACAACATGGTGAAACCCCGTCTCTACTAAAAATACAAATATTTAGCTGGGTGTGGCAGCACGAGCCTGTAGTCCCAGCTACTGGGGAGGCTGAGGCAGGAGAATTGCTTGAATCTGGAAGGCAGAGGTTGCAGTGAGGCCCACTGCACTACAGCCTGGGCAACAGAGAAGACTCCATCTCAAATACTACTACTAGTACTACTAATAAAAGGTATTTCAAAGGAAAAATCAGAAGGGCTGCGATGAAGATGGAAGACGGAAGCCGCCGTGGAAGCCGAGCCCGCAGTGTGGAGCCTGGGACCACAGGCACACTCCTTCCACACACACCCTTCCTCGCCGCTCACACGCAAGGACAGAATACCCTCTCCTACAGACAACTGGGGCCCACAAAGGAGACTTCCCGCTGTCCCCCCACGTAGCTGGAGCCTGGGCTTCTTCCAGCTACTCTCAGAGCTCCACTCACAGCCAGCTACCCAACAGCATCCTGATACAGTATTACAGGTGACAGGCCTATGGCTCACGGTCCTTGGCCATCTGTACTGGGGCTGATCTGTCCTGGGCTTGGGGTGGGGCTGAGAACTAAAACCCTTGCCTCAGCCTTCGGGAAGTGGTAAGGAATGGTAAGGAATTGGGGGCCTTCTAGGAGCTCCAGTCTCCAGGGGTGGACACCAAGGGTGGGCCCCTGCTTGTACTCACCTTCCCTGGGCTCACTCGTGTGGAGGTCACTCTTGGTGACACCTATACGTGGGGAAAGAACAGAGCTTAGGGCAGTTGGGGGACTCTGTGTGTGTGTCATGGGGAGGGGACAGCAGGCCCCAAGCGCCAGGCTGGGATGGAGAGTTGGCTACTGAGGACGGGAGGAACCGGCAGAGGTCCCCAAAGACTGACTGTGGAGGGTGCGGCGAGAACGGAGCGGGACTGGGTTAGCTTTTCACATCCCTCTCTCCCTGGGCCCTCCAGTGCTCCTACCTGCGGGGGAAGAGGCCACAGGCCCTCGGAACAATGGGCTCCCACCTCCTCCGCCGGTCTGGCCACCACCTGTGGGTCCAAAGCGCAGAGCTGGGGCGCTGGACTCGGCGAGGCCCTGCCCTCTCCTTCCAGGCACAGCCCGCCAGCGGAAGAACTCCGCGTCCCCCTCGGCGCGCCACTCCTTCCAGGACGAACTTTCGGCAAAGCGCTTTGAGCTCCCGGGCCGAGGCCTTCTCAGGAGGAGCTGATCACCTTACCTCGCTGGGACCCAGAAGCCTCGCTAGAGCGGCCAGAAAAAGCAGCTGGGGTGAAGGCAGAGGAGGCGCCATCCCAGACGGCTCCTGGCCGGGTCGTTAGCTCAGCCAGCGAGGGAGCGCGCGCGTCCCGCCCCTCCAGCCCCAGCGCCCCGGCGCCGCCCGCGCGCCCGCCTGCCCTGAGCTCGCGCCCGCCCCTCCCCAGAAAGCGGGCCCCCGGGCTCGCCCCGCCCCTAGGCGCCCCCGCCCCGCCCCAATGCCCGCCCACAGCAGCCGAACGTGCGCGCCGGCGTCTTAAACCTGAAGCCGGAAAAGTTGCGTGAGCTAGCTGGGCTAGCGCTCCAGGCGCTGCAGGGCCGCGGGGACCTCGTCGCCTCGCCCGGGGATTCGTACCAGCGCGTCCCTGCAGCCTGCAGAGCACATCTGCAGCGCCTGGATGGAATTGTGGAGCGGGGTGTAGGGCAGGAATTGGGATCCCTGTGGACCGGGTGGCCCAAGCCCGGGAGACGGGTACGCTCGCCTGGCAAACCTGCTTCAGATTTTGTCTGTGTGACCTGCAGCGAGAAGAGGGGCTGAATCACGAAGTCAGGAGGAGCTGCTGAAGGGAGACGGTCCCACTTCTGAAGCTTTGACGTCAGCCCACCCCACTTTCGCCCTCGCAAATAGGGACCCCAGAGGAGCCTCGAGGGGTCTTCGCCCCCCAAACTCCTCAGACCCAGAAGCCCCGGGAGGTCGGAGCTGGCCGAGGGGCTGCTGTGTTCCCCACCTCCGCCGTCGCCCAGCGGTGGCCGGCGCGCGTCCAGAAAGAGATTGGTCGCCGCGAGGTGGAGAAGCCACAGGCCTCACCCCCGGGGGGGGCGCTGGTTCTGGTCCCCTCTCCAGGATTTGGGAGAAGAACATGGGTAGAGAGCGAGGGTCAAGATGGCCATGCCAAAGCTTGGAAACAGCGAGAACGTGTTATTTCCGTGGTCTCCCATGCACCCCGGCTTACAAGGGGTTTCTTGTAGGTCGGAGGGGCATCCCTGTCGCAGGACGCCTGAGTGTGCTTTTCTCCAACTGACTCTCGGAGGCGTGGGGCTGCTGCTTCTGGAGAACTACCTCCCGGGCAGCAAGGCTGAGGATTTCCTTCATGGGGAGCCCCGAGCTCGCGGGGACGGGGACGGGGACCAGGATTCCGTGGGACCCGCACTGATGCAGTCAGGGAAGTAGCAGTCTCTCGCCAGCGGCTCGAACGCCGCGCTCGCCCTCACTGGCCCAGCGCCGGACCCCGCCCGGCCTAGTAACTGCGGGGCTGCAGGGTCTGGCGGTGGAGACAAACGCCGAGGAGTCGGCGCCCGAAGCTGCGACTTATTCACCTCTCCCTTCTGCTTCACTTCATCGGTCTCTGAGGGCGGAGCGCCCAGGGTCTGTCTAAAGACCCTGATGACACCCGGGTCCCCAAGCCTCGGCCTCCAGTCTCCCCACGCCTCTGGCCAGCACCGCTCTCCCCGGCTCGTGCCCTCCCTGCTCCCTTCCGGCTGCTGGCGCGCCCTCCCTCCCTAGTGGCCCCGACTCCTCTCACCCTCGGCTCTCGCTTGTTGCAATCGCTGTACAAAGGGCCGAGGGCGGAGGTGGGGGGCGGGCGAGGGGAGTCGGGACCGAACTGGCTGCCTCTGCGTAGCCGCGGCCAATCCAGAGCGCGCCCGCGCGGGAGGGTCCCGGGCAGCCGCCGCCGGCAGGCGGAGCCGCAGGCAGAGCGCGGGGCTCTCCAAGTAGACTGCTGGGCCGCCCGCCGCCCGCCGCCCGCCGCCCGCCGGGGCTCTCTGGCCTCGCCATGCTGCCGTGGAGCGCCGCCCTCGCGCTCATCTTGGCGATGCTCGCCCTGCTTTGCCTGCTCCGCCCGCGGCTCCGGAGTCCCTGGGAGCGCACCGTCGGAAAGAGAACCCTGCCGGGGGCCCAAAACCGAGATGACAAGGAGGAGGCAGAAGGCGGAGGCCCCGCGGATCAGTTCAGCGACGGGCGCGAGCCACTGCCGGGTGGGTGTAGTCTTGTCTGCAAGCCGTCGGCTTTAGCCCAGTGCCTGCTGCGCACCCTGCGGCGCTCGGCGGCACTGGAGCCCGGCCCGCGCTCCTGGCTCTCAGGGCCCCACCTGCAGACGGTCTGCCACTTCGTCCTGCCCGTGGCGCCCGGGCCTGAGCTCTCCCGGGAGTACCTGCAGTTGGCGGACGATGGGCTGGTGGCCCTGGACTGGGTGGTGGGACCTTGTGTTCGGGGCCGCCGGATCACCAGCGCCGGGGGCCTTCCCGCGGTGCTTCTGGTGATTCCCAATGCCTGGGGTCGCCTCACCCGCAACGTGCTCGGCCTCTGCTTGCTCGCCCTGGAGCGCGGCTACTACCCGGTTATCTTCCATCGCCGCGGCCACCACGGCTGCCCGCTGGTCAGCCCCCGGCTGCAGCCTTTCGGGGACCCGTCCGACCTCAAGGAGGCGGTCACTTACATCCGCTTCCGACACCCGGCGGCGCCGCTGTTCTTGGTGAGCGAGGGCTCGGGCTCGGCGCTGCTACTGTCCTACCTGGGCGAGTGCGGCTCCTCCAGCTACGTGACAGGCGCCGCCTGCATCTCGCCCGTGCTGCGCTGCCGCGAGTGGTTCGAGGCCGGCCTGCCCTGGCCCTACGAGCGGGGCTTTCTGCTCCACCAGAAGATCGCCCTCAGCAGGTGGGTAACGGAGGCCGCAGACCGGCATGGAAGGAATAGAGGGCCTGAGCTGGCTGAGAAACATAAACGGCTCTGCATAGCATTAGAACAAACATGCGTGGGCCAGTTTGGGCAAAGTTCTCTGAACACATCTTCCAAAGCCGTCCAAACCCTGTAGTCTAGACAACACAGGGGAAGCAGGTTTAAAGTTCGTCGATGGACTCAGCTAATATCACTGTGCTAGAGCAGGGACTCCTGCCCCGGCCCCTTGTCTCATCTCAGCCTCGGTATCTTAGCAACTTAAGTAGGTACTTGGCCCACGACAGCAGAGATACCTGACATTTACCGCTGAGACCACAGCTTGACAACTCAGCAAAGACCACCCTGGAAGCAATTGCAAATGATTATCTGCCCAGAATGTTTACTCACAGTCTGTGAGCCTGGAAGTGACAGAAATCAGAAATATGGTGGCATTTGAAGCCAGGTGCAAGTGCTCCCACCTGTAATCCCAGCACTTTGGGAGGCCAAAGTAGGAGGATCGCTTGAACCCAAGAGTTTGAGACCAGCTTGGGCAACATATGGAGACCCGTCTCTACAAAAATTTATGTTTTTAAATAGCCAGGTGTGATGGCATGCACCTCTGGTCCCAGCTACTCAGGAGATTGAAGTGGGAGGATCACCCAACCCCAGAAGTTTGAGGCTGCAGAGAGCCTTGGTCAGGCCACTGTACTCCAGCCTGGGTGACAGAGCAAGACCCTGTCTCAAAGTGTGTGTGTGTGTGTGTGTGTGTGCGCGCGCGCGCGTGCGTGGGCATATTGGCATTTAATTTATTTAAAAAATTTTTTTTAGTAGAGATGGGGTTTCCTGATGTTGGCCAGGCTGTTCTTGAACACCTAACCTCAAGTGATTCCACCCGCCCAGCTTCCCAAAGTGCTAGCTAGGGCTATAGGCATGAGCTACTATGCCCAGCTAATTTATTAAAATTGTTTAGAACTGTCAACTGTTTTACACATTTCTACATATGTGCTCAATATTTAATACAAAAAATTAATAATATTTAAACAGAATTTTTAAAAAATCTCCAAAAGAAGAACAGTTTACCACCAGGGTGACAGGTGAGACTTTTCCTCTGAGAAGGCCTATTTGACATCGCCAGCCTATACTCTGGCTTTCTTAGGAAATAGTAGAATGAGGTCGACAACATTATGGCAACAGGGTGGTGTAGTAGAAAGCCCTGGGTTATGGAGTCAGACTCACTTAGGTTCAAATCCAGAATTGCCAGCAAGTTAGCCAATCCGCTTAGAGCTTCACTTCCGTCTTCAAATACATTTGTTAATAATAACCATCTCCCAAGATGGTTAGAAAACAAAAGTAGGGGCCGGGCACGGTGGCTCACACCTGTAATTTCAACATTTTGGGAGGCTGAGGCAGGTGGATCACTTGAGATCAGGAGTTCAAGACCAGCCTGGCCAACATGGTGAAACCCCGTCTCTACTAAAAATACAAAAAGATTAGCCGGGCGTGGTGGTGGGCGCCTATAATCCAAGCTACTGGGGAGGCTGAGGCAGGAGAATCACTTAAACCCAGGAGGCAGAAATTTCAGTGAGCCGAGATCATGCCACTGCACTCCAGCCTGGGCAACAGAGCAAGACTCTGTCTCAAAAAAAAAAAAAAGAGAGAACAAAAGTAGGTGCCTGCCACTGAGTAGGTGCTCAGTAAACGGTGGCAATTGTGTTCTCTCTCTTTCCTTTCATTTTGCCTCCTGTTCTGAGAATGTCAAACGCTGAGCTCAACAACAGCTTGAAGCACTGCCATGGCAACCCAGAGGTGCTGGCGCCATTCAGGGGCAAGGTGCCCTCACTGGCTTAATTGCCATAGTTTCCATGCCAAATGATCTCCACCAGCACTGACCTGGGCACTAGCCAGGGGCAGAGTGAAGGAAATGAAGAGAAATGCTGCATGCTTAGGAGCTGTCCTCATGAAAGTTCGGCTATGAAAACTCAGGGCAAGTGGATTTTTGTTGTTGTTGTGTTTGTGTGTGTGTTTTTTTGTTTTTTGTTTTTTTTTCCTGAGACAGAGTCTTGCTCTGTCTCCCAGGTGGATTGCAGTGTCGTGATCTCAGCTCACTGCAACCTCCACCTCCCAGGTTGAAGCAATTCTCCTGCCTCGACCTCCTGAGTAGCTGGAATTACAGGCACACATCTCCACGCCTGGCTAATTTTTGTATTTTTTAAGTAGAGATGGGGTTTCCCCATGTTGCCAGGCTGGTCTTGAACTCCTGACCTCATGATCCTCCTGCCTTGGCCTCCCAAAGTGCTGGGATTACAGGCATGAGCCACCATGCCTGTTTGTGTGTTTTTTGAGAGGGAGCCTTGCTCTGTCACCCACGCTGGAGGCACAATCTCAGCTCACTGCAACCTCCACCTTCCAGGTTCCAGCAATTCTCCTGCCTCAGTCTCCCAAGTAGCTGGGACAACAGACATGCACCACCATTCCCAACTAATTTTTGTATTTTTCATAGAAACAGGATTTCACCATGTTGGCCAGGCTGGTCTCAAACTCCTGACTTCAAGTGATTGGCCTGCCTCTGACTCCCAACGTGCTAGGATTACAGGTGTGAGCAATCATGCCCAGCCGCTTGTTTGTTTTTTTGAGGCAGGATCTGACTCTGTTGTCCAGGCTAGAGTGCAGTGGTTGGATCACCACTAATAACAGCCTAGAGTTTCCAGGCTTAGGTGATATTCCCAGCCTGCACTCTGGCTTTCTTAGGAGATGGCAGAATGAGGTCAAAGACATATGGCAACAGTGTGGTGTAGCAGATAGACCTGGAATGTGGGGGTCAGACCCCCACCTCAGCCTCCCGAGTAGCTGAGATTATAGGCACATGCCACCATGCCTGGCTAACTTGTATTTTTTGTAAAGATGGAATTGTGCCATGTTGTCCAGGCTCATCTTGAACTCCTGAAATCAGGGGATCCACCCACCTTGGCTTCCCAAAGTGCTAGGTTTATAGATGTGAGCCACTGTCCTTGGTCAGAGACGAACATCTATTTTCAACTCTCTGAGGCTGGATTGAGCTACTCAAAAGATGGAGCCTCCCATCCTGGCCTCCTTGTCAGGATGCCAAGCCCTCTCCAGGGGGCTGGAAACAGCAAAGATGTTCCCTGTTAACCCAAAGCAATTGCTCTCAGGCCCCCATTTGGGAACCCAGTAAATTAATTACAGCCCCAGTTGCTTCCTCTGCCAGGCAGCACACTCTCTAGGAATATCTGCCCCAGGTATACCTGATCAACAGCACACTCGTTTGATTACTAGGACAGGATGTTAGTTTAAAAAACAAAAATAAGGGCCGAGCCCGGTGGCTTGCACCTATAATCTCAGCACTTTGGGAGGCCAAGGCAAGCGGATCACCTGAGGTCAGGAGTTTGAGACCAGCCTGGCCAACATGGTGAAACCCCATCTCTACTAAAAACACAAAAATCAGCCGGGCATGGCAGTGCATGCCTGTAATCCCAGCTACTTGGGAGGCTGAGGCAGGAAAATCACTTGAACCCAGGAGGCAGAGGTTGCAGTGAGCCAAGATCGTGTCACTGCACTCTAGCCTGGCAACAGAGCAAAACTCCATCTCAAAAAAATAAATAAACAAAAATAAAAACAATGGATGCAACCTAAAGTAAAATGTGAGTGATTAGCAGAGGTGTCACCTGCTGGTTGGATAGTCTAAGCCAGCAAGTTCTAGGAGCACTTCAGGAGGTTACAGTTCAGCAAGTTCTCCACAGAGGGCCAGAAGTTGAGGTTAGGAGGAGAACTGTCAGCAGCTGTGAAGTCAAGTGCTGCCCCTAGGGCACGTAGGCAGGTTCAGTGATGCTATGAATGACAGGCCTGGTGGGCACTGTCTCACAAGGAGGGAGGAGCCTACATGGCCGGATCTTCCCACTTCCCTAGAGAAGCCAGATACCTGCATTTCATGTGAAATCCTCTAATTTTATTATTTTATATTACTTTATTTATTTTTTGAAACAGGGTCTCTGTCACCCAGGCTGAAGTGCAATGGTGCAATCCCAGGCTCAAGCAATCCTCCCACCTCAGCCTCCTGAGTAGCTAGGGCCACAGGCTTGAGCCACCATGCCAGGCTAATTTTTTTTTTTTTTTTAAGAAATGGGGTTTCACCACGTTGCCCAGGGTGGTCTCGAACTCCTGGACTCAAGTGATCCACCTATCTCAGCCTTCCAAAGTGCTGGGATTACAGGCATGGGCCACCACAGCCAGCCTGACCAGTTAAAAAAATTTTTTTGTAGAGATCGGGTCTCCCTACATTTCCCAGGCTGGTCTCAAACTCCTGGGCTCAAGCGATCCTCCCACTTTGGCCTTCCAAAGTGTTGGGATTACAAGTGAGAGCCACCGCACCCAGCCTTATCTCCTGGTTTTAAATCATGGCCATGAAATAAAATTTTTTCAAAGCCCTAAATGGCCAAAGAAAACCTCTGTGGTTAGGGTCTGGCCTGCCAGCTGTCTCTGCCTCGTCTGCTGTCACCTAATGCTCTCATTCTTCCCTCTCTTTCCCACCTTCCCCACTCAACATCTCGATGTCAGGTATGCCACAGCCCTGGAGGACACCGTGGACACTAGCAGACTGTTCAGGAGCCGTTCCCTTCGAGAGTTTGAGGAAGCTCTCTTCTGCCACACCAAAAGCTTCCCCATCAGCTGGGATACCTACTGGGACCGCAACGACCCCCTCCGGGATGTGGATGAGGCGGCCGTGCCTGTGCTGTGTATCTGCAGTGCTGACGACCCTGTGTGTGGCCCCCCAGACCACAGTCTGACAACTGAACTCTTTCACAGCAACCCCTACTTCTTCCTCCTGCTCAGTCGCCACGGAGGCCACTGTGGCTTCCTGCGTCAGGAGCCCTTGCCAGCCTGGAGCCACGAGGTCATCTTGGAGTCCTTTCGGGCCTTGACTGAGTTCTTCCGAACAGAGGAGAGGATGAAAGGGCTGAGCAGGCGCAGAGCTTCCTTCCTTGGGGGCCGCCGTCGCGGAGGAGCCTTGCAGAGGCGGGAGGCCTCTTCCTCCTCCAACCTGGAGGAGATCTTTAGCTGGAAGCGATCATACACAAGGTGAGAGACCTGGCCCGACAACCCATAAGTCCTGCAAAGAAAAACAGAGCTGGGCAAGCGGGGAGTCCTGGAAAGATGATGTGGACTGAACGGAGGGAGCGCCAGCTCTGTGCTTCTCATTCAGTCCTTCGCTCTTAAACTGGTGCCTGGAAAGAGATGGGACATCCAGCGAGCCTGCGCTCACTTCACCCTCAGTAGAAGAACTCCCGTCTGGGCTTGCTCGACACATCCCTACTCATCTGGTCATCAGTGGGGTGTTCCCATACTGTCTCCTGTCACTGACATCACAAGCCAAAGGACAGCACTGTTTCAGGCCATGGACTCAGGAGAAAATGTCCTCTTACCGGCAGTGGCTAGAGGGATGGGGCATTTATGTTGTCATCAGGCAGTGACCCCGATTCTCAAGCTGGAGCCACTCGATGTCATTAGGACGGGATGTTTGTGTATCAGCCCCACTTCCCTCATTTGCTGTGTGGTTGTGGTGCTCTGCTCTGACCGAATGTTCGGCAGCTACAGAGGCAGGCTTGCGTGTGTGAGAAGGCGGCAGACAGTGGGGCTGGCTCAGTGAGGGCCGAGCAGGGAGAGAATGTGAATGCCCATCACAAGGAATGCGAAGGTCCAATCTCTCAGAAGAGTTCTGCAAGTCTCAGCTGGGAATGGGGCTCCACTCTACAAGTCTCAGCTGATTTGGGCCCTCCAGCCTCACTGGAGAGGTCTCAAGGGTATTTTAGAACTAGGAAGTGCTTCCACGCAGGGTCGGAAGGCTTTACTAGACCACAGTTCAAGGAGTCAGAATCTTGGCCACCCTACATGCTCCCTCTGGCACCATTTCAGGGCATGACTCCAGAGAGCTGCAGCCAGAGCTGTTCATCTCCTGAGATGTGGACTTTCTCCAAGTAAGTGAAAAGTACAAACTCGTAACTTTGGTGTTTTCTGCTTAGTTGCTCCCTTTTCTGAAGCTACTACTGGCCTCTCCCTCTGCAGAGCCAGGAGACACATTGGGACCAGAGGAAAGAAAACACCAAGAGGCTGACTAGAGCTGACCAGTGATTTACGAGTATTTCACATTACCATGCCTTGTCTGTTCAATTATTCATAAAGCCATCTCTGTAAAGGCAGAAAAGCTTCCTCTTAGATCTGGCCACTCAGCAACTAAGTGGGTATTTGGTTTTATGAGGAATAATGCCGAAAACTAGAGATATCGTGTATCGGAGATAAGACATAGTATACAGGTTGATCTAAATGTTCCTGGTTTGGATTAGGCCATTAAAATTTTTTTGGCAATAGGACGTGTTTCCATGTGTTACTATGTGTTACTGAGGTTCAAAAACCTTGCCCAAAGTTTGAATTGTCATTGAGAATGAGGGCTTCTGTTCTGACCTCACAACAGCAATGCAGTTGTAAAGAAGAGAGCTGTTTATACCAAAGACTTTCACATCCCAAGACTTGGTATAAGGTATTCCTGAGGCCATGATTTCAGATTTGGATAATCTTGCCCCAGCCTTGTTCTTCTAGATAAAATCAGAAGAAACTCTGAAATAACTCCAAGAATCTGCACTGAAATGTAGACAGCACTTGATTGTCTAAGGCACATTAACTTGTGAAAAATTCTCTCTCTCCTCCCCACTTCTTGTTTATCTTCCTCCACGTTCCTCATCTGATGTTCTTTTGCCATTTCTAAGCAAGGGAAATAAAAAGGAACTGAAATTGAAGAAGCTGTTCTACTGCCGGTGAACAACAGCCTTGGTGAAAGGCTTGGGGAGGGAGAATTACTGCCGTCTGGCCATCCCCTGGAACCAGCTGCCCCCACATTTGGTACAGGGGGGATTTCAGTTATTAGGGTGCTGCAGTCCAGTTGCACAGTGGGAAGCAGCCTACTGGTTTTTAAACTCTAAGGCTGAAAGCATCCCTAAGGTGAAAATCTACAGTTTTTCTAGAACTATCCAGTTACCACAGGACTCTGATTCTTCAAGATAATAGCTTTTGGAGAAATAGTGGTTCATTTTCCTTTCCCTTTTGATAGGAAAAGAAGTTTTCCAGGGAGGGAAATGTATAAACTTTGTTACAGTCAGAAGAATGGCAGAACAGCCCCAGTTCAGATTCCATTAATTCCTTTGAACCCTGAAGTATTTCTCTTCCATGGCCCTTGTGCCAGATGCACCCACTGTATATCCCAAAAACCTCTCATCTTCCCATTACTACTTGAAGACTAGGGCTGAAATGCCCATTTTTTGCTAAGAAACTGTAGTTTCAGTTCAAGCAGTAAAGGTTTGGATGACCCTGCCCTTTAGCCTAATGATTCAAGAATCACACAGATGAATTCCTGCTTTGGTAAATAGCAGGAAGCTATTTACTGTGTGAAGCCAGCTAGAGGAGCCCCAGCCACACTGTTCTGAGAATGGGTATCTACTGAGTACCACCTTGGCCACAGACACCCCCACCCAGGCAGCGCTGAAGGCATTAAGAAGCAAATAGCCAGATAGAACAGCAAAGTGGGACTATCTGGGGCCAAAAGCCTTCCAATCTGAGAGCCTCAGGCTGACAGCAGCCCGGGCTGAGGGCCTCGAGCAGAATCTGACCCATGTAGTTATTCTCGCTGAACAGGTGATTCTTATTAACAAACAGGTGTTCTGTGTTTTCTCATAGAACCAAGATAAACTAAGTAGGCTGCTGGTGCCTGCTTACCCCTAATCAAGGACAAACTAGAAAGTATTCTCCACGAGGGAGCCACAGGGGCAGGTTCACATATCCTGGGCTTAAAGAATTGTTTTAACCGGTGTATAATATACATATACTGTCTTGCTACTTTAGAATGCCCTAAGTAGTTTTCCACTGGGATGAGGGGAGGGCTAGGTTTTCCTTGCCATCGTTCTTCTTAGCAAACAATATATTCTATCATATACTCCGCATTTCTCAATAGGTGTCCCTTGAACAAAATGGCAAGTTATGAGTTTGAGGAAGCAAGAAACAACAAAATCAACCAATAGGCCGGGCATGGTGGCTCACGCCTGCAATCCCAGCCCTTTGAGAGACTGAGGTGGGAGGGTCAGTTGAAGCCGGAAGAGCGAGACAAGTCTGGCCAACATAGCAAGACCCCATCGATAGAAAAAATTAAATTATCTAGGCATGGTGGTACATCCAGTAGTCCCAGCCACTTGGGAGACTGAGGCAGTAGCATCACTTCAGCCCTAGAGGTCAAGACTTCAGTGAGCCCCTCCCAAACACCTAAGAAGTGCCACTGAGTTGGAGTTTCCAGGTGGTGGGTCTTCAGCGATCTTCAGGCCTCATTACTTGCTTGCCTCCTTTTTGGTGTCCATTATTTACCAACACTTTCAAATGGTAAGATAAAAAAAAGAAATACAAATAAGTAATCCCAGCAGGCCAAGGCAGGCATATCACTTGTGTCCAGTTCAGGACCAGCCCAGGCAACATGGTGAAACCCTCTCTCTACAAAAAATACAAAGATTAGCTGGGTGTGGGGGCACATGCTTGTAGTCCCAGCTATTTGGGAGGCTGTGAGAGAATCACTTGAGCCCAGGACATAGAAGCTGCAGTGAACCAAGACTGCACCACTGCACTCCATCCTAGGCAACAGAGCGAGACCCTGTCTCAAAATAATGTAATAATAAAACAAAAACAAAAAGCCAATGACTTAAGGGAGGTGTTAATTCAGAAGTGACAACTGAGTCCTCTGTCTCTAGCCACAGATCAGAAGGCAGGAAGCAGACAACTGCCTCTAAAAGTTTCTTTGAGTTCTAAGTTCTGATCTCTGATACCAAGATTGTGCTGAGCTATAACTTAATTCTCATAATTTAGGATTTTTTTTTTTTTTGAGACGGAGTTTCGCTCGTTATCCAGGCTGGAGTTCAATGGCGCGATCTCGGCTCACTGCAACCTCCGCCTCCTGGGTTCAGGCAATTCTCTTGCCTCAGCTTCCTGAGTAGCTGGGATTACAGGCACGCGCCACCATGCCCAGCTAATTTTTTGTTTCTTTAGTAGAGACGGGGTTTCACCATGTTGACTTGGATGGTCTCGATCTCTTGACCTCGTGACTCACCCGCCTCGGCCTCCCAAAGTGCTGGGATTACAGGCTTGAGCCACCGCGCCCGGCGGTAATTTAGGATTTTATGTATTTATACATAGATGTCCAGGGTGGCTTGGCTGGAGATGACAGTATGAAAAACACAGCATCAAATTCTGCGACGACACCATCTCTGTTCTGAGTGGCACTAGCCTAAGACTTGGATACTGTTAGAAGAGAGGCCTTTGCCACGCACTGGGGTCCCATGCCTGTAATCCCAGCACTTTAGAGACTGAGGAGAGTGGATTGCTTGAGTTCAGGAGTTTGAGACCAGCCTGGGCAACACGGTGAAAACCTGTTTCTACAAAAATTAGCCAGGTATGGTGGCACATGCCTGTAGGTCCAGCTACTAGAAAGGCTGAAGTGGGATAATTGAGCTCAGGAAGTCAAGGCTGCAGCGAGCTGTAATCACGCCACTGCACTTCAGCCTGGGTGACAGAGCAAGACCGTGTCTCCAAAAAAGAAAAGAGAAAAGGTCTCAAAACAAGGAAGAGTCATCTTGGCTTCATACATAACCTCAGAAACTCCTCTGTACTCATATTCCACCCAAACATCAAGGTCCTTTCTCAGTCGGTCACTCTAAGTAATGAATGCCAAGGCATTTTCCTTTTTAAATTAAATTTATTTATTTTGAGATGGAGTCTCACTCTGTTACCAGGTTGGAGTGCGATGATGTGATATCAGCTCCCTGCAACCTCTACCTCCCAGGTTCAAGCGATTCTCCTGCCTCAGCCTCTATAGGCATGCTGGGACTATAGGCATGCACGCCACAATGCCCAGCTAATTTTTGTATTTTTAGTAGAGACGGGATTTCACCGTGTTGGCCAGGCTGGTCTTGATCACCTTGACCTTGTGATCTGCCTGCCTCAGCCTCCCAAAATGCTGGGATTACAGGCGTGAGCCACTGCACCTGGCTGGTATGGTATCTTCCTTTAGAGATTAACTTTAGCATGAATTCCTCTCCCCGCTTAAACAAGCAGATACATTTGGCCGCTCTAGTAGAATTTGGTAACAATGCCAATAGAAGGAGTATTTGATATTCTTCAGTCAGGCCACAAAGGATGACACCAGAAATTGCTTTGAGTGGTTATCACAATTTGCAGAGTTAAGATTGCATTCAGGAAGGCTTGGGAAGTTATACATAGGGAGTGTCCAAGTACCCAGAGATGAAATGAGTGTCTCGAGAAGCAGTAAGTCCCACATCATCAGTGGGATATTCAAGCTAGACAGCCCTTTGGCACATTTCATGGAAAGAACATGTGCCAAGAAATGAGGATGAACTAGATCAGATATCCTGTTTCTTCTCATCTAAGTTCTCTGAATTAAATAATGCTAAGGATCTTACTGTTTGTAACAGCTTATGCTGGGTTTCTGGGCTCAAGGATCAGAAAACCACAGACCTGACCAGGATCCAGGGAGTTGAGAGATAACATAAATTTTAATGAAAATAGCCCTGGCAGAGTGACCAGAGTGAGTGTGTGTGTGTCTGTGATTTTTGTTTGAGAGAAGGTCTTGCTCTGTCACCTTGGCTAGAGTGCGGTGGTGCAGTCTGGGCTCACTGCATCCTCGACCTCCTGAGTTCAACTGATCCTACCGCCTCAGCCTCATAAAGCGCTGGTACTATAGGCACGAGCCACCATTCCCCGCCCAGAGTGTTTTGTTTAGAGAAAGGGTCTTGCTCTGTCACCCAGGCTGGAGTGTAGTGGTGTGATCATGGCTCACTGCAGCCTCGACCTCCTGAACTCATGTGATCTCCTAAGTAGCTGGGACTACAGGTGCACACCACCATGCCTGGCTAATTTTTGTATTTTTTGTAGAGATAGGGTTTGTTATATGTTACTTAGGCTGATCTCGAACTCCTGGTTTCAAGAGATCTGCTCACCTCGACCTCCCCAAAGCCTGGGATTATAGATGTGAATATACACCTGACCTCAGAGTGTATTTTTATACTCTAATAATTATGCTTTAGTTGCATTTGCCCAGAGGAGCTAACATTTTGAAGGTAAAGTGATATTTCATTGAAACAATAAGACATGCATCAAAAGTAAATCTCTAGTGCCTCTAACCTTTCCTGTAATAACGCAATACCTTGCCTTAGTATCCAGCATTGTTGAACAAAAAATTTCTTTCTAACTTATTTGCCTCTGAATAGTAAACAAATCAGTCTCCTGGTAACACTGGAATGTTATTATTTTTTAAATCTCCAAAAACAAATATGTGCTGTTTGTCTTCTGAAGTCCTCTGTGTACTAAGCCATGCCTGCCTGCTGTGCCTTTAGCAGAGCCTCCCTGCACGTTCTATCCACTGTTCGTTGCTTCACTTTTGTAGATCTAGCCTCCTGTGGCCTTACACTAACCAGTGGCAGCTCTGTTTAATCAACAACCAGGCCTCCTGTTCTGGGCTAATAATTTCCCAGCAGGCTCACAATTCCCTGATCGTTGATGGTACCTACAACAGAGATGTTGTTCAGTGGGCAATTAGTGTCTGTGTATTGATAGGATACTGAAGTAATAGTTTGGAGATGTGAGTTCCAGTTCTACTTTATGACTTAAATTATTTTATGAGTTGTTCCATATAAAGACTGGGAATGCGTATAGGTCTTAATTTATAAGGTCTGTTAGGATATAATAAGATAGTTAACAGCATACAGATCCCATCCTCCAAGACTCTATTTTTCAACCAGAGCTCAAAGACCTCCATGATGAAGTGGCATCTGGTTTCAGATCACAATCTTTATTCTCTGATCAATATCTTGTAAGGCCAAGATGTGTTCCAGGTATTAATTGCACTGCAAAGTTGGGAAGGGCCTGGGAGAGCAGCACCTTTGAGCCTCACAGGTTGGGTCCGGGTTGCCCAGTTGAGGACAAACTCTCCCCATCCCCACCCCCATATATGTACACACACACTAATACCATGTCATAGCTAATTGGCTTCACATCAGTTTTGATTAAAAACCATCTGCATTTCTATTTCTTGTAGATGAAGGTCAGAGAGGATGTGACTTTTAAGATCTCACAGTTAGTAACGGGGCTAAGACCAGACCCAAATTAGTGCTCTTTATGCCATATATTATTTGCCTTTTCCTTTTCTTAATGGGATCCAGGGTAAATGATTTGCCTTTTCCTACCTAATCACTGTCTGAGATGATACTAAATACTGTCCATTTCGGACTCCAAAATGTAAAGGATTTTAACAAAAGGGTGGGGGAAGGGTGCAGGGAATCTCTTTTTGAGGTGCTGGGGTGCACAACTGCCTGTGGGGAGCCATGCACATTATCTATAAATGGCAACCTCTCAAGTTCACTGAACAGCCTGCACAAAGCTAACACCCTCAGCAGCCTTCTCTCCCTGTATCCATTAAGAACAAAGATCTGAAAATAAGGTAGCAAAATATAAAGGTGTTAGTTGCCCAGGACACATACATGAAGACCCTGATTCTGCAGCTGGCATCATGTGATGTAGATGATGGCATAGGGACTATGAAGCTAGCTGAACATCATAATTTCTTTTCTTTTTTTTTTTTTTTTGAGAGAACAAAGGAATCTCTTTGTTGCCGAGACTGAAGTGGAGTGGCATGATCTCAGCTCACTGCAACCTCTGCCTCTTGGGTTCAGTGACTTTCTTGCCTCAGCTCCCCGAGTAGCTGCTATACTATAGGCACGCACCACCACACCCAGCTAATTTGTGTATTTTCGTAGAGACAGGGAGACAGGGTTTCTTTTTTATTCTTTTGAGACGGAGTCTCAATTTGTTGCCCAGGCTTAAGTGCAGTGACACGATCTTGGCTCACTGCAACCTCTGCCTCCCAGGTTCAAGGGCCTCTCCTGCCTCAGCCTCCCGAGTTGCTGGGATTACAGGCACCCACCACCACACCCGGCTAATTTTTGTATTTTTAGTAGAGATGGGGTTTCACCATTGTTGGCCAGGCATGAACTCCTGACCTCAAGTGATTCACCCACCTTGGCCTCCCAAGGTGCTGGGATTACAGGTGTGAGCCATCTCACCCAGTGAAATCTTGTCTTTTAGTTACTTCAAATTCAGGCGGGTATATTGAAAATACTTGAGATGAGGCCTGGGATCTAATCCTGCCTCTACAAGGCAAAGCCTAGCTCTGTCACCCAGGCTGGAATGTAGTGGCATGATCACAGCTTACTGCAGCCTCAACCTTCCAGGGTCAAGCGATGCTCCCACTTCAGCCTCCCAAGTAGCTAGGAATACAGGGATGTGCCACCACGCTCAGCTAATATTTTTATTTTTTGTAGACTATGTTCCCTAGGCTGGTCTTGAACTCCTGGTCTCAAGCAATCCTTCCGTCTCAGCCTCTCAAAGTGGTAGGAAGGCAGGCATGAGCCACTGCACCTCACTGCCACACAGCTATTTGAGGCAAGCAAATCAAACACTATATAAATGCTAATTTCAAGATAATTCAATATCAACACCTAAGAGTGAAAAAACGGCAACTTTTCTAAGTATTTTCAATATGGTAGATAATCTAAACTATATTTTAAAGATGGCACTTCAAAGAATACAAAAAAAAAAAAAAATGGCACTTAAAACTATTTTCTTGGCTGAGTGTGGTGGCTCACGCCGGTAATCCCAGCACTTTGGGAGGCCAAGGCAGGTAGATCACGAGGTCAGGAGTTTGAGACCAGCCTGGCCAACATGGTGAATCCCCCACCTCTACTAAAAATACAAAAGAAATTAGCCGGGTGCAATGGCACACACCTGTAGTCTGAGCTACTTAGGAGGCTGAGGCAGAATAGCTTGAACCCAGGAGGCAGAGGATGGAGCGAGCCAAGATCATGTCACGGCACTCCAGCCTGGGCAACAGAACAAGACTCCATCTCAAATAAATAAATAAAATAAAATTATATATATATATATATATATATATATATATATATATATATATATATATATATAAATTAGCTGGGTATGGTGGCACACACCTGTAATCCCAGCTACTTTGGAGGCTGAGGCACAGGAATTGCTTGAACCTGGGAGGTGGAGGTTGTAAGCTAAGATCACACCACTGCACTCCAGCCACCTGGGTGACAGAGACTGTCTCAAAAATACATATCTTATTTATTTTATTGAGATGAAGTCTTGCTCTGTCACCCAGGCTATAGTGGCCCAACCTTAGAACACTGCAACCTCTGCCTCCCAGGTTCAAGTGATTCTCCTGTAGCTGGGATTACAGGCAACCACCACGCTTGGCTTTTTTTTTTTGAGACGGAGTTTCTCTCTTGGTTAACCAGGCTGCAGTGAAATGGCGCAATCTCCGCTCACCACAACCTCCGCCTCCTGGGTTCAGGCAATTCTCCTGCCTCAGCCTCCTAATTTTTCTATTTTTAATAGAGATGGGGTTTCACCATGTTGGTCTGGCTGATCTCAAACTCCTGACCCCAGGTGATCTGCCTGCCTCAGCCTCCCAAAGCGTTGGGATTACAGGCTTGAGCCACCACACCTGGCCCTATTTTCTTTTTGAATTAAAAAACATAAATCCCAGCCCCTGAACATTTCCTCCTCTGAATTAGCTTCTGACCAAAAAAATACCACAGTGTTTTAAACAACAGGACTTGATTAAATGGTTTAGTGCCCCTATATAGGGCTAAAATGTGATGATTTTCAAATCTAGGAAGATAAGCCCAAATAAGACTACCTTTTAAAGCTTTGTGTAAGACTTAAGAGAACTGCTTACATTAATGACAACTCCATGTATTGAGGTTGTAGTTATGCAGACCACAAGGTAGAAATAAAACTTAAGAACTTGCATCAGGCAGTCAGAATTTAAACTAGAATAATCTCACACCCAGAACACAATAGGCTACATCACTTGGGGCAGACAGAAGGGGAGGCAATTATTAGACCAGAGGGTTTATGTCTTTTTTTTTTTCTTTTTGAGACAGAGTCTTGCTCTGTTGCCCAGACTGGAGTGCAGTGGCGTGATCTCAGCTCACTGAAACCTCTGCTCATGCAACCTCCACCTCCTGGGTTCAAGTGATTTTCCTGCCTCAGCCTTCCAAGTAGCTGGGATTTCAGGTGCCTGCCACCACACCCAGCTAATTTTTTTCAGTTTTAGTAGAGACAAGGTTTTTCCATGGTGGCCAGGCTGGTCTTGAACTCCTGGCCTCAGGTGATCCACCCACCTCAGCCTCCCAAAGTGCTGGGATTAACCTCGCCCAGCCAAAGGCTTATGTCTTTATTAGATGGACCACTCTTACCATTTGAGTGGTAATCCCATTTTTGTAACCCCAACTCCAGCACACTGCTTGAGGTTCAGTAATTATCCAATAGTCACTCAACAGAAATATGCTTTATCTTCATGCCTTAAAAAACTGGACGGACACCGTGTACTAAAATTACTTTATTACAGTTGATTTTTTTAAACATTTCCTTTGCTATGATACAAAGGATACTTACAAACAAAATATTACATATGACCTTGTTTTCGCTCTTATGTTCTGACAACTTGGTAACAGCTTTAAATGCACAATCTATACAATTAATACAGGTTATATATGAACTATAAGGTATGCTGAACCAGAAGAATACTGACAATATACTGTACAATAAGCCTTACCAGTTAGTGCTGTGGACCATTTATACCAAAAGGAAAATGCACATCTGTACAGTCACCTTTACCAGCTGGTGCTGACAGAGAGGGAGAGGCTTCTTCCCCATTGCAACCCTTGATAAGCCTCCACTGTGAGCGTCTGTTTGGTCCAAAAATCGAGAGGACAGTGTATATTTAAAATTAGTTATTGGTAAAGTGGTAGAACATCACACTTTCAACATAATCTCTCAAAAAAATATCAGTCCCAATTTTAAAAGACCACAAGTTTTTTGTCCACTATGAAAACCCTATAGGCTCAAGGGCTTTGGGAGATGAGAAGATGAAGGCTGCCAAAAAAGGAGGCAAGAAACCAAGCCAAAATCTAGGTCTTGCAAAATCATCATTTTTTCCCTTCACCAAAGGGAACTAGAAATGTACAAATTCATTGATGAACCTCAATGATAGCATATCATTAGCTGATAACCCTCATTTTGTCTGGACCCTGACTTGTGGGAATAACTGAAAAAGATTGTGGATAATAGATACCACTTTTAGAAAAGAACCTCTTGCTTAGTTAACATATTCCCCTTAGCCACCAGAGCTGGTCCTGGGCTATTACAGGTGTGCATTCATCTCTCAATGGTCTACTCAGAAATGATAAGGTTACAGCTTTTTTTCTTTTCTTTTTTTTTTTTTAAATAAAAAAAGCAATTGACTGAAGCATTTTCTTTTTTTTTAGGTAAATAGCAAAAATAAAAATAAAAACCAACCCTGGCATTTGCACATATAATGCAAATGGAGTGATATGGCCTTTCAGGAAGGGGTTAGTAGAAAGGAAGAGGGAAGTGAAGAAAATCCAGATAAAATGATGTACTAATTTCTTTCTCTTAAAAAAATTTCTACATGTGCAAAAAAAAATCATGCTGTTTGAGGAAAACAAAGGGAAATGAGTACATAAAACTAAAAACATAAATATGTTTGGGTGACTGGTAAAAGTAGAAACCAACCTGGGTTATAAAAAGGATTATACATTCAAGATGCTCTTAAACCCAGTGGGATAACTTATGTTAAAACTGTGTTAATAGTTACGTTAAAAATCTCAAGTTTGTTTTTAAATCTTCACGATACAAGCAAAGCTGTTTTAAAATATACACTATACATATTCTCATAGTCTCTTCGACCTCATTAATGCGCGTTAGGCTTTTTCATATACTAAAACAAAGGGGTTCTGAAAGCTAAATCGCTCATAGTAACCCATCCGTTATTTAAATGGTTGTCTTAAGTTTTAAGTGGGTTAAAAAACTTTAGCAGACTTACATAAATAGGATTTAGCAACACAAGTGTTAATTTAAAAAACTCTAAAGCATTTACAAATTATCAGATTGGAATAGTCTGGGAAAGTTATGTGCACTATACTTTAAAATGTTATTTACATCAGACCATTGCTTTTGTAAAAGTTTCCCTAAAAAAAAAAAAAAAAAATTTAGAGAATTAACCTGTTCTAGCAGAGAAGGATCATAAAAGGAAAGGTAAAATAAGAACAAAATTATCTTCTAATAGAAACCTCATACATCCTTCGCTTTTCTTGGATTTTACCCTATGAAGCCACCTGCAACTCCTAATAGGCTCATATATAAGGTGTCAAGATGTGATAAAATATCTTTTCAGATAAATTACTGGCCTTAAAAGGACTTTTTTCTTTCTTTTTTTTTTTTTGAAATGTTTTCCCACCCTGTGTCTCTGGCTTGGATTATTCTTGGACACATGTAATTAATTGGAGGGGCACTCCTAAGTAGGCACAATTCCCATTTAGTGTGGAATAAAAGGCATAAAATGCTGTTAGGAAGGGTGGTGGTTTTTGATATTATGAAATGCCAAGAAGGACAGTAGCACATTTGGAATGGGAACCAAAAGAGAGCTGTGTGGCAATACAGCAGGACAGCCAACATCTCGATTAAGTTATATATATACTTGTCTATGACAAAGGAAAAGGGGTTAGGAGGGTTCCAATAGCCCCTGGGTTTTCGGATACATGCCAAGTGGTCACACAGACCACCCAGAATCTGCAAATGTTGGGTGGTTACATCCTTTAAAGTCATATAATGCACTCCATGACCATGTGCAATTTATGGTAACAATGTTCATGCCCAGGCAATGTATTTGGGGCTCAGAAGAAGCAAAATGTGCCACTGAAACCTGTTCTCTAATATAACTGGTCTTCATGCTTTCAAGTGGCCCTAATATACCCTGGATATTAAGCCAAGCCATGCGAAAGCAAAGAGTACACACTTGTCATTAACACTGGTATCTCATTTCTAAACCACTGACCTCAGAGTTGCCATAGAAACATATTAACACGAGTACTGAAAGCATACAAAAGAAGGCTCATGGATTTCTAAGAAATGCATTTCCCTCATCTATGTTCACCAGCCTTTAATACTTTGGCTACAAGGCATATCAGAGAAAAGGAGGTTAAGTTGGGTAATGACAAAAGAACATATGTAACTCTGGAAATAGGAAAAATGTTCCAGAAATGGGATCAATGTGCCAGCAATAAGCATAGTTCATTTCATTTGAAAATTCACTTAAAGAGCCCAATAAACAGTTCCAAACCATAATGTTATCACCTGCATAATTTACATAAACATTAAAACACTTGCACTTTATAGACAAAACACACTTTGTAAACATGGCCACTGGGGGAGAGAGGCTCCCTACCTCATTCATGATTGAGGACATGTGATCATTTATATTAAATAGTTATTTCACTGCAAAAGATTTCAAACCTGACCAATGATTAAGCTTCATTTCCCCCTGTTTAACAACATTTAAATATTAATTCTAAAAATGTCACCTAGGATGGTTTCAGGGTTAGATGCTAGGACCACAACTGGTAATGACAGCAACTTCTCTCTAGCTGGCACAGACCTATAAACTTTAGTACAAAAACAAAAAAATACAGAAACTAGGTCAATTTGTTAGCTACATATTTACATATAATTACATGATTTTTCACTCACAACTGCTAAACACTATGAGTGAAAGAAAACTGTGCAGGTTGAATTACCCGTACTTTGGGGAAAATTCTGGGCATCAAGATACCCTTTTTCATTCATTCAGAAATCTCATCCACTTTTTCATAACAAACTACCTACAGATGTTGAGATTAGTATATCCAGTGGGCATCCTGGTGTTTCAGTGAGGATTAACCTTTTTCTCTATTTAAAGAAGAATTCCTTGTATATTTCAAAACAAAACAAAACAATCACACAGACATATATACAAAAAAAAAAAACAACTCTGAAATTTCAAAAAGTTTAGATTGCTGGGAAACAGTTAACAGTGATGGTGACATAGTAAATGGCTCCCCAGTTTTAATTCTCTGCCTTTATTTTCTTTAAAAGATATCTATCTTTGGGTGGGTAGGAAGTGCAAGTTTAAGAAACCCACAACAGGCAGATAAGGTGTATACTAATTTGTATATTTCTTATGATCTAAAGATTACCATTAAGCCAAATGGGGTCTCTTCCCTTGTATGAGTGAAATTTGGAAACCTGAATACAAACAAGGAGGAAAACATTAGTCAACACGACCTTAAAGGGGACTACCACAATTCAGCAGAAAATATAAATGCACAATAAAGAGTTCTCAGCTTCACTTTCTTTTTCTAGACTGTTTAATAAAACTTACTTCTTTACAAATTAATAGTAACTTTCAATGTAGACTTATTGTGATTTCATAAAAGTGCAGACAACATAACCAGACACAGCAAAACAGACTTCAATCAGTAGTCCTTGCATACAAGAGGCAAGTCTGCTAAGTGTACAGGCAACTCTTCATTCTTTAAGGAATATGAAGATGGGAAATTTCCAGTTCTTAAAAACTATGCGTGAGTGAATCTCTTTTAAAAGGCAATGCTACAACCTGGTTGGGGGCGTTATCATGTTAAATGGGGGAAAACAAAATAGAGAATTTCTTTTCTTCAAAATGGTCTGTATTTTGGTAAAAAGTTCAAAGATGCCAGCCCAAGTTTTGACATTGCTCCTAGAGATGGCTCTTTTCTAAGATATGAGAACCTCTTCTTCCATCCTTATAGGAAATTCAGACTTACATACCTTAAATATGTTATTTTTTGACTTGAATACACAACAAGATACTTCACATTGTGAGCACAGGACAAAATGCAGGACCATATAAATGTCCAAGGAAAGAGTTAATGTGTTGGCCAAATCTATACTTGAATAGTAGTGGCTCAGAAGTGGTGGAAGGTACACAAAGAAATTATTACCAAGCAAGAAGAGGCAGGTAAAGGGAGAAAGCCCCTCACCCAGTATCAAATCCTTCTCTCCCAGTGGCCATTTCCTGTTGATTTTACAGTTTAGGAGAATCTTAGATGCTTTAGCAGTAATTCCTTTCTTGGCTGTTTTGATCCTCAGCAAAATTGTAATTATTAGTATTAATGGGGTAAAAAGAATAAGAGGATCAATGGTATCACTACTAAGAAATACATACAGAAAGCAAATACAAATTGTGTGATTTATTTTTTTTTAAATCATCTTTGCAGAGGAATCACCACCAGTGTTCTTACTTTCCATGGTTCATTTCTCTCTGCATTACTTATCTTTTATTGGATCACAACACAAACTCATAGAAACACTAACTGGCTCCTTCCCCAGCACTATTTTACTGCATTGCAACTTATGATTCCAAATTTTACTTAACATCCTCTCCATTCACACAAGTGCTAAGAGGGCTTAAAAAGGAAAAGACTGCATCTAATGACCACCTTCTCACAAATATCAATGCAGAGTACTCATTCTTAAGAAACACATGCATTCTTGCCTTAACTGAGGACTGAAGTAACAAAACCAAACAAAAATAACAGAACTTTAAGTGCCCTGATGGAAATGTACAGTATGAGTTACATCCATCCATCTATCTATACACACATAGACACTCATATGTATATACAATATATACATACAAATGATAATAGCTATACCAAAAATGTGCATATTTAACACAGTTTTAAAAAGCCAGTAGATCATGGTATAATACAATTTATTTCCACTAGTGAATGGCACAAATGGAGAAATGCAAAGGAGGTGTTTCAAGTACAATGAAGTCATTTTTCACAGGTGAAAATAAATAGTATTATTCCAGTGTCCAACACAATGTATTCTATAAAAGTTTAAAATGCCAGACATTTAGTACTTACAGAAATAGTTACTAAAGTCTGTTTTATGGTCTGAAGAAGACACTCATAGAGTTTTCAATTTTTGAAAAGGGGGTGAGAAAAAAATTGGTGGAAGTAGGAGGGAGTGTCCAGGATAGTTTCTTGAATGTTTACCTGATGTCTAGGCAACCAAAAATCATAATGACTATGCTAAAAAGTTCCATTTACCAATAAATCCTTGACCTGGAGTACTAAGTATATTACAATAGTGTATGTGTGGCTTCAAATGCAGGATCCTTATCTCTAGGTTTTGAAATGGCTATTAAGAATTGCAGCTCTGAAGATATAAACACATTTTTCAGATAACATTATACAAATAAAAATACTTCTGGATACTAGAATTTGGGGTTAGAGCTGACTTAAATTAGGGGAGGAAAAATATGTGCAAAGGGAATGGAGCTCAATTTGGAATAATATATTTCAAAGTATGCAGCTTTGCATTTTTAAAATGCTAACCAAAAATATGGGAGATAGAGTGACCCTAAGGAACTTTTTACAGCCAGCCTCTGGATACCAGATATAGCATTTACAACTTCTGATATGCCAGACAAATTTTCTATACTTTTAATTTTCTTAAACACATATATAGTGAGTGAACACCAACACTGGGAAGGAGGTAGTGTTAATTTGATCAAATATTGATATTCGCACACTGATTCAGAAAGTGCTTGCTCTTTCTCTAGGGTATCTCAAAACCTTTCCAATTTTTCTGCTGTAAGCTTTACTCTGTGATGGTTCCTACTACGTATGAGATTCCTCAGAAGCTAGATCTCACAAACATAAACCAATTAATTTGAATCATTTTTGCAAACTATATATACTTAATAGTAAAATCCAGGTATAGTCATCACCTACATGTAAAACTGGTGGCCAATTAAGTGAGATGCAAAACCCTATTTGATAAACATTTGGAGTCAGTATTAAATCAGGCTTTTTGTAAGTACTTGTGATCTGAATGGACGCAGTAACCCAATTTGAGTTATTTAAGTCCACAACTGGACTTTAAAATGTACCCCCAGTAGCATTGTGGGTTTGAAAGAGTTTTGTATGCAAAACTAATCCATGCTTCCCTATTCCATCCAGTAGGACAGAGGAGCCAGATCTATGAATAATTTTTAAGGGTATCAAATTCCATTGTATTTTTGACATTGTACTAAATTCTAAAGCTCTCTCTTATTTTACACCAAATAGGTAGATTTCTCAATTTGTTGAAAACACTACAATACCTGAACACAAAAAAGATACTGAGACGACTAAAAGCTCCTTTCATTAATATGACAAGTACATGTCATGTTTACCTAAACACTGGCAACCTGGAGCATGGCTGAAAGGACAGCACATCAGAGTGCTTCTTCAAACACTGTCTAAAATTTTGTGTGAACTCTATGGTGATCTTGGTTTTAAAAACATTTACATCAAAACATTAATTTTCTTCCAGTTTCCCTAAAATGAATCCTCAGAAACTCCTACAGGTGAGGATTCATGGTGATTCGACTGACATACCTGGGGAAGACTTAAAATTTTGTTGAGAAAACCAGGACTTCAATAGCGATAGATTACTATTTGGTCATTAGTTTGGTCTAGGCAAACAGTGTCATTGAGAGGGACTTAGAGAGTTCTACCTTGGAGCCCCTGACTATAGGAAAAGCAGGATCCAGAGTTAGCAGCAAGGATTCTTCAAGACAACGTGGAAGGGAGCAGGACAGTAACTCATAAGAAACTCTGATTTGTCACTAAAAAGGATATTTTTCTTCAAGTCATACAGCTTCCTACCCACCTCCAACTCAATTTCTATTCAAGAAAGGGAAAACTAAGAAAACAACTGACTTTTTAGCATTGGGTTTATCCTTCATTGTACAACAAAACATAACGAAACAAAACATGTGCCCCCTGAAAAAAAGAGTTAGCTTTTGTCAAGAGATTCCCTCCCTGACCACTATAACTTACCTTTACCTTTTTTTTTTAATTGGCCAAACTTCCTAGTTCCTTTTCAGTAGTACTTTAGCACTGGGCTTGAGACTTGTTAAAGTGGTGTTTCCTATTGTGTGATGTTAACATGATGCCAAATGGTCACTAAGTCTCAATGAACTAGAAGTTTGTTAAGTACTGCAGCAACGAAAACAGCAATTAGAAACAGAGGACCTGCACATGCAGCAAAATCTACAGTGGTGATGAGATCAGTCAGCAGCTGGTAAAGTCATTGGCTCAGTGACTCTTGGTTCACTGTGGCAACTAAACATTTAAATAATTGGCTATTCTACTTGTAAACAGAAAATCCCATAAGCCAAAAGGAGATAATAATCATGTTTATGTAGTGTGATAAGAATTTCAATAGATGGCAATTTGCAAATATGGCATCATTCAAATACCGCTGGCATTTGATTTGTATTGGCTATATGTCTTTGTTTTTGTACAAACAAAGTTAAAGTACTGTTTGGGGTCTTGGGCATTATAGAGCTTAGCTAGGATGAGATGTCACAGTATAAGCAACAAAACGTCAGGACGTGTAAGCTTCATCTCCTCACTCTGCTGCGGGACATACCTACCATATGAAATTTTAGGGCCCCTTCACCCGCCTGGTCTTCCCCATTGAAGGCTCACAGGTTTGTTAATGTAATCCCCACATAACTTGTCATCTCCTTAAGTACCCCCATCTCACTGAAATACAAAGAAGGCACAACTAAATGGACAAAAATCACTCACAAGCCTATGACGCATTCAGGAAAAAAAAAAAAAAACATTTGTTTTCTACTCTGAAAAAGTCAGTGCAGTCCTTTAGTGTTTATGGATTTCTGCTTTTTTTAGTCCAAATGAGGCTGAGAAGTCAGATCAATTTAATAACAAATAAATACATTGGTGAGGGGATGCAGGTGTGTACCAGTAATAACTTATTTCAACATATGCTGCCTGCTGTGAGTGGCTCACAAGAATCTGGGATATGGAAGAAGGCTTTAGATCTTTTCAGAAACTTCTTAGGGTACAGACACCCAAAAGTGATGACTGAAGCCACTTTGTTGCGTTGTATTTTTGCAGTGTCAGAAAATATCCCCTATCTAGCCAATTCTTCTCACCACATGCATAATATATGTGTGTGTGTATATGTATATACACACACACACACACACACACACACACACACACAATTTATTTTAGTATCAATTCCACTTTTCAAAATTTCCCCAAAAGTTAAAACAAACCCGGCAGCCAAGTACTATGACATCCCAATTAGTAAACACAAAACAGAACGCTTTACAAAAATGAATAAAATATACCATATGCACTCAGCTTCCACACTGTAGTACCCAAGTGAGGAGGCTGCTGTGACGATGTCTGTAGGCAGTTTCTTTTGGCAGACAGCTCCAGCGGAATTGCCACTCTCAATTATTAAGTTATGTATAAGACATGTGTGACCCATTGGATATTTGTGAAGTGACACTCGTGCTTCTGCTCATGCCCTGCTCCGTCCGTCCCCCAGAAGCTGTCCGCCTCAGAGCCTGGGGGCTATTGCGGACTCCCATACTGCTACCTCGAGGTACCCCTTGCATTGGCCCTGAGGGGTGACCCCATGGCTGGGGTCCACCTTGCATTGGATGGCCCCAAGCTTGTGGTGGGCCACCAATGGGATGACCCCAGTGAGGTCCTGGACCCCCAGTAGGGTTATGTGACCAACCTGAAGCTCCTGGGTAGCTGTGGCTGAATGCCTCAGGGGAGAGATTAGAAAGGACCATATTACTAAAACCTAGTCTCATGCTTTCAGAGTCAAAAGCTTCAATTTCTCTGGCTTGACGTTCCAACAGGCTTCGTATTCGTTCTGTGCGCTCATTTTGCAAAGCCAACATCTCTTCTTCAATCTGTTGAAGGTTGGACAAAGGGAAAAAAAAGCCAATTTATTTTTTTAAGTCTATCAATAAAGGAATCAATTATTCAGCTTTGAAGTGGCTATTTTATGGATGTATATTTTTTTGTTTTTTTTTTTGAGACAGAGTCTCACTCTGTTGCCCTGGGTTGGAGGGCAGTGTCACTATCTCAGCTCACTCCGTGTCCCTGGTTCAAGCGATTCTCTAGCCTCAGCCTCCCAAGCAGCTAGGATTACAGGCGTGTGCCACTGCATCGGCTACTTTTTGTATTTTTAGTAAAGATGGCGTTTCATTGTTGGCCAGGCTGATCTCAAACTGCTGACCTCAGATGATCCGTCCACCTTAGCCTCCCAAAGTACTGGGATTAGGGATTTGAGATAATATGGGAAATTTAGACATGCATTTTTTTTGGAGGGGATGGAGTCTCGCTCTGTCACCCAGGCTAGAGTGCAGTGGCACGATCTCAGCTCACTGCAACCACTACCTCTCAGGTTCAAGTGATTCTTCTGCTTCAGCCTCCCAAGTAGCTGGGACTATAGGTTCGAAGTATTGTGCCCGGCTACTTTTTGTGTTTTTAGTAGAGACAGGGTTTCACCATGTTGGCCAGGCTGGCTTCTAACTCTGATCTTGTCTGCCCACCTCAGCCTTCCAAAATGCTGGATTACAGGTATGAGCCACTGTGCCCGGCCTAGACATGCATTTAAAAATTATTACTAATCTAGGCCGGGCGTGGTGGCTCACGCCTGTAATCCAAGCACTTTAGAGGCCAAGGCGGGTGGATCACCTGAGGTCGGGAGTTCAAAACCAGCCTGACCAACATGGTGAAACCCCGCAGAGGCGGGCGGATCACAAGGTCAGATTTCACCACATTGCCCAGGATGGTCTCAAACTCCTGAGCACATTCCTCTAATCAAAGTGCTGGGATTAGAGGAATCAGCTACTGCACCCACCCCTAAATGTTCTTAAAAACATGACTAACCATGATGTTGATACTAAGTGAAATCTTGAGAGAAAATTAAATGAGATGATAAAAAAAGGTCATTTATACTCTGGAAATACTACTGTGTGTGTGTGTGTGTGTGTGTGTGTATTTTACTTAGAATTTAACATTTATAATTGTTAACTAAAAATTTAATGTAAATGAAGGATGAGAAAAGTTGAAATAAGACTTCATGCACATGTGAGATTCGTCTGTCTCAACCTAAATGAACCATTTTTGGTTCACGTGCAGGCTTGCAACAATCTTCAAACAGAATGATTTTTCACCTAGAATCATCTAACATGCACTCCAGTTCCATTTCTGTTTATTTTCAGATATCTCCCTCTTATCTGTAGGTACAACCAGCAAGCATAAAGTGCAGAAATTACAGCTTTTAGGATTTTACAAAGTTTTTGTAGAGAAGGGTACATGGTCTTAGTGATTACTAATTGACCCCAGCCTGCCTTGTAGTCACATACTTCGCTTGAAAGGCAAAATATTTGCCATAAAAACCAAGTAATATCTTGAAGTACTATAGATATATCATCTTATTGTTCCTTCAAATACTAAATAATTGTATGCATTTTCTATTATGAAACAAAACCATATTTTAAAAAAGAAACAAAAAAAAATCAATCTATCACATTAACATAGCCATTACTAACATTACTTCAAGTAGGATTTGCCTTTTTAAATTTTGTTCAACACACCATAAACATTTTTCCTTATTAATACTGTTTTTGCAGACATCATTTAAATGGCTGAATAAGATTTTATTATTGGTTTGGCCATATTTACTTAATTGTATCTCTATTTTAAATAGCTTGTTTTAAACTATAATGAAGTTGTTATAATTAACATATTTGTTTTTTCTGTAATTTGGATTTCTTTTCCTTTGAATAAGTTCTCAAAGTTTTAAACAGTTAACATTTATAAGGCTAAATATACAACACTCCAGGCTGGAAACAGTGGCTCATGCCTGTAATCCCAGCACTTTGGGAGGCCGAGGTGGGCAGACTGCTTGAGCCTAGGAGTTTGAGACCAGCCTGGGCAACATAGAGAAACCCCATTTTTACCCTTGTGCCCTCCAAATAAAAAATCAATGGTCATGGTAGTGCATGCCTGTAGCTGTGAGGCTGAGGTGGGATGACTGCATGAGCCTGGGAGATGGAGAATGCAGTGAGCTGAGATTGTACCACTGTACTCCAGCCTGGGTGCAGAGTGAGACTCTGTCTCAAAAAAATAACAAGTATATATGCATATAACTCGAAATTGCTTTCCAATGTATTACCAATATATAAGTGTCACTGTACCTTCACCAATGAGTACTGATTTTAAGCCTACATTGTAATGGTTTTGTATTAACGTGCAGTTTTTGATTAGTATATTAAATAAGACTAAGATGCTGATTAGTGCTGTTAACTGTTAACCACTAGGTGGAGCTAAAATTACAACCATACTTTAATAGTGCTGATATTTCTTTCGTAACACCATTCTTCAAATACTATAGGGAGTTTTCCATTTAGTGATAATACTGAAGCCTAAGAGACATCTTTAGATTAAATTTTAAATGCGAAAGTTGGAATGAGACAGGTTTAGGAAATCTGTACATGGAACAAACTGTTTTTCAAAATTTATGTTTCTTTCTTTTTTTGTTTTTGTTTTTTTGAGACTCGGACTCTTGCTTTGTTGACCAGGCCAAAGTGCAGTAGTGCAATCTCGGCTCACTGTAACCTCTGCCTCCCAGGTTCAAGGGATTCTCTTGCCTTAGCCTCCAGAGTAGCTGGGATTATAGGTACCTGCCATCATGCCTGGCTAATTTTGTATTTTCTGTAGAGACAGGGTTTTGCTATGCTGGCCAGGCTAGTTTTTAACTCCTGACCTCAGGTGATCTGCTCCCCTTGGCCTCCCAAAGTGCTGGGATTTCAGGCGTGAGCCACTGTGCTGGCCTTATCTTTCTTACCTTGAATGAGAAATAAAATTGAGATAATATTTAGATGCAACTATCTCTCAAAGAAGCCAGTAATAAAGATACTCGTGCTAGAGAAATAGTAACATCTCGTATCTTATTTAGGTGATTTTTTTTTTTTTTTATTTTAGACAGGGTCTCACTTTGACACCTAAGCTGGAGTGCAGCAGCATGATCTCAGCTCACTGCAGTCTCAACTTCCCAGGCTCAAGCGATCCTCCCACCTAAACCTTCCTAGTAGCTGGGACTATAGGCATGTGCCACCACACTTGGCCAATTTTTAAATTTTTGTAGGGGCAGGGTTTCTCCATGTTGCCCAGGCTGGTCTCGAACTCCTGAGTGCAAGCGATCTGCTCGCCTCCACCTCCCAAGTGCTGGGATTGTAGGCATGAGCCACAACACCCAGTTTGAAAGGTATTTTTTACTTTAATAAGGCATTCTATTTTTATCACAAGAACTATAGGACATAGAGAAAAAATCTACAGGCCTATGGTCCAGAAATAATGACAACTTTAGATTAGGTAAGTATTAAATGCAATGACCAATGGACCTAAGACTACATCAGCTGTTGGGAATTTAAGACTCAAGAGTTCTGGAATGCATCTCTGAATCCCAGATACAATTGATAACTGACCACTGGTTTTATTTATTTACTTTGAGATGGTATTTTGCCTTGTTGGCCAGGCCAGAGTGCACTGGTATAGCCATGGCTTACTGCAGCCTCAACCTTCTAGGCTCAATCCATCTTCCCACCTCAGCCCCACAGGAGCAAGCTACCACACCCAGCTAATTTTTAAATTTTTTTGTAGAGATAGGGTCTCCCTATGTTGCCCCAGCTGGTCTCAAACCCCTGGGCTCAGACAATCTTCCCATCTTGGCCTCCCAAAGTGCTGGGAGGCCACTATGCCCAGCCTTACCTACCACTTCTTGCAAAAAATACCTTTCTTCTCCTTACCTCTCAAAATCTTTTGTCCATCACCCTTTCCCCAATATGCACATACCTTAGTATCCTGAAGGATGGAAATGAATTTGGGGATTCTAGTTCTATTTTCTAATGTATCTGACAAGAATAATTCAGAAAAAGTAAAGATGTGCATCTAGAAATAACATTTTTTTCAGCCTGACTTTTCACCTGTGTGGAACTGATTTTACCTCTACCAATCTGTATAGCCAAGGACATATGAGTAAAGTATATATTCCTGATCTTTTGTCCCTGCCTCTCTAAGGCAATTAATGCAGCTCTCTTTCTTCACTATTTAAGTCTTTCTCTGACCTCCTTAGGTAGAGCAAGCTAGGTACACACAAGTGAGGAGCAAGGAGCCGAAGCTGCTCCTCTCAAATTCAACTGACTGTCTTCATACACCCATATCTTTTCTCTAGCAATTACTACTTAATTATATTCCCTTGATTTTTAGAGATCATTAATGATAAAGTTCATCAGTGAATCAATAATTTTAAAGAAAAACCTGCTGTGATAACTAGAATTCAGGAAATGTGGTATTTTGAAAAAAATATAATGTGACCTTTGCCAACATGAAAATATATTGATAAAAGCAAAAAAAGAAAAAAAATCCTTAATCAACTGGGCGTGGTGACTCACGCCTGTAATCCCAGGACTTTGGAAGGCCAAGGAGGGTGGATCACCAGGTCAAGAGATCAAGACCATCCTGACCAACATGGTAAAACCCCGTCTCTACTGAAAATACAAAAACTTAGCCAGACATGGTGGCACATGCCTGTAATCCCAGCTACTTGGGAGGCTGAGACAGGAGAACCGCTTGAACCCAGGAGGCGGAGGTTGCAGTGAGCTGAGAATGCGCCATTGTACTCCAGCCTGGGCAACAAGAGCGAAACTCTGTCTCAAAAAAAAAAAAAAAAAAAAAAAAAAAGATAAAACATTTTTGACAAAAGCCAATTCAAGAACAATGATTTTTCCTTCTATTACTTATACCTTTTGTTCTAAGAGTGCCCTCCGGAGGGAGACCCTCTGTTCAAGCTCCCGAAGCTCTCGATCATGTTGTGCCTCAGCTTGCATCTTGATTTTGCTCTGATATGCATTCAACAGCTCCAGTTCCTGCTGCAGCTGCATCTTCAAAACCTGGCATTCGGCTTCCTGTGCTTCATCCAAACGCAGCTGAGAGAGAAAACAGATATAACCTACTGTTAGCTATCTATTCATGACCCATGGAAAGGAGAAGGAGTGTTAGAAGATAAGACTACTCTTTTGTAGTTTAGACTATTTTTCTCTCTTGTATCTTAGAGTAAACATCTCTGAAAAAGAAAGGCAGAATAGCCAATAATAGCATTATGAAGATAAAGGTATCACAAGCTATTTGGAGGATGCCTGAATAACCCTATTTTTCTTAAGAAACACCTAGAATCTCATTAGGTGATATAAATCTCATCTCTTCATCTCTAGTGGAAATAACTGTAAAACAAAGACTAGCAAATTACAGTCTACAAACAAAGTATGGGCAGGTGCCTGTTTTGTTGTTTTTTGCAGCCCATGAGCTAAGAATGGTGTTTTTCATTTTGAAAGGGTTATATCTTAAATGGTAATATAAGTATCCACATAATATCCTTAGTTTTGCCTCCTGCCTAAAAAGTCTTATCTGGCCATAAAAAAGATTTACCTGGTCCCCCCCACCTATTTTTTTTAGACGGAGTCTTGCTTTGTCACCTAGGCTGGAGTGCAGTGGTGCAATCTTGGCTCATTGCAACCTCCGCCTCCTGGGTTCAAGTGATTATCCGACCTCAACCTCCTGAGCACCTGGAATTAGGGTGCCCACCACAATGCCTGGCTAATTTTTGTATTTTTAGTAGAGATGGGCATTCGCCATGTTGGCCAGGCTGGTCTCAAATGCTTGACCTCAGGTGGTCCACCCACCTAGGCCTCCCAAAGTGCTGGGATTACAGGTGTGAGTCACTGCACCTGGCCTTATCTGACCCTTTAAAAAAAAGTTTATAAAGCTCTTATATAGAAAATATTTTGCGCCTATAATCCCAGCTACTTGGGAGGCCAAGGCAGGAGAATTGCTTGAGCCTAAAAGGCAGAGGTTGCAGTGACCTGAGACTGCACTACTGCAATCCAGCCAGGGGGAAAGGGCAAAACTCCATCTCAAAAAGAAAAAAAAAAAGTATTTGTACTCAAACACAACCACTTTTATTCCCATTATAATAATATCTTTTGCCCACTGCTTCCCAAAGCTGCTGTTTCAATCTTAATAAGGTGTTGGGATTTGTGCTGGCAGGGAGCCAATTTAGAACCTCATGTCTAAATTTATCAATGAGAATTCTACATGCATCATGACATTTTAAAGCAATGTTGAGAAAAGGAAGAAAATGAACCACCACCATATTTCCTGAGCTGTGGGAGAGCTATCATTTCCAACTAGTACTTTAATTGCTGTGATTGCATTCAGGTGGAAGAAAAGGGGCACTAAATCTGTTTTGCGCCCAAAAAAGCAAACTCACGGCTTGTGTGGAGAGCATTTCGTTAATGCTGTGATCATACTGCTCAGCCAAGATAGCTAATTTCCGGGTCTGCTCCTCCTTGAGCCGTTTCAGAACAGCTTTGTGCTCACTCTTTGGTGTAGTCTCCAGCAGGTGATTTCTTAATGCTTTGTACTGTCTGGTTTGGATTTTGCAGGTATCCTGAAACTGCTTTTTTATTTGGAGTTCTTTAGACTAAGAAGAAAAAAAAAAATAGGTTTATGTAAGTAGTAACATAAGGCATTTGGTATGTATTATGCTTACATACATGAAAATAAAGGATATTAGGAAAAAAGGAGAGGAAAACCAAAAAAACCAGATCATAAGATTGCAGGTACTTTTTGCACTTGGCTATTGGTCCAAACTGCTGATGTAATTTTATGCAGTTTTACAAGAAAAAAACCTCATTTAAAATATTAGGACATAAAGAACCCCATTTATCACAGGACTGCAAACAATATCTGTTGTTTCACTAATAAGATTAATGACTTGAGTAGATATTAAAATCAGCTTTGATTAGTATGCATATTCATGACAGAAAATTGTATTTCTTTTCTGAGATTGGGTCTCACTCTGTAAGCCAGGCTGAGGAAATACGAGAAGGAGATATGAGGAGGTGACAAAGATAGGAGGCTATGCTCAAGCAATCCTCCCACCTCAGCCTCCTGAGTAGCTGGGACCACATGTGTGCACCACCACGTCCAGCTAATTTTTTTTTTGAGACTGAGTCTTAGATTCTGTCTCCCAGGCCAGAGTGCAATGGCACCATCCTGGCTCACTACAACTACCACCTCCCAGGTTTGAGTGATTTTCTTCCCTCAGCCTCCTGAGTAGCTGGAATTACAGGCATCTGCCACCATGCCCGGCTAATTTTTGTATTTTTAGTAGAGATAAGGTTTCACCATTTGGCCAGGCTAGTCTTGAACTCCTGATCTCAAGTGATCTGCCTGCCTCGGCCTTCTAAGTGCTGGGATTACAGGCGAGAAACATGGCACCTGGCCAATTTTTTTTTGAGATGGAGTTTCGCTCTTGTTACCCAGGCTGGAGTGCAATGGCGCAATCTTTGCTCACTGCAACCTCCACCTCCCGGGTTCAGGCAATTCTACTGCCTCAGCCTCCTTAGTAGCTGGGATTACAGGCATGCACCACCATGCCCAGCTAATTTTCTGTATTTTTAGTAGAGACGGGGTTTCACCATGTTGACCGGGATGGTCTCAATCTCTTGACCTTGTGATCCACCCGCCTCGGCCTCCCAAAGTCCTGGGATTACAGGCTTGAGCCACTGCGCCCGGCTCAATTTTTGTATTTTTTTTTTTTAAAGACAGGGTTTCACCATGTTGCCTAGGCTGGTCTTGAACTCCTGGACTCAAGCAATCCACCTGTCTTGGCCTCCTAAAGAGCTAGGATTACCAGTGTGAGCCACCATACCCAGCTTCTGGCTAGTTTTTTTTTTTTTGGTAGAGATGGAGTTTACCTATGTTGCCCAAGCTGGTTTCAAACTTTTGGCCTCAAGTGATCCTCCCACCTCAGCCTCTGAAAGTACAGTAATTACAGGCATGAGCCACTGTGCCTGGCTTAGAAAATTAAATTTTTTCTCATGAATTAATTGTAATAGATGTATGGTGGCTCACACCTGTAATCTCACTACTTTGGGAGGCCAAGGCAGGATTGTTTGTAGGCCAGGAGTTCCAGACTAGCCTGAGCAACAAAGTGAGACCCCATTTCTACAAAGCAGTTTTTAAAATTAGCCAGGCATGGTGATGTGCACCTGTAGTCCTAGCTACTAGGGAGGCTGAGGCAGAAGGATCACTTGAGCCCAGGAGTTCTAGGCTGCAGTGAACTGCATCATTGCACTCTAGGCTGAACAACAGAGCGAGACAATGCTCTCAAAAAATATATATATATAAATGCACTTTATTGGTAAGACAATATCTTAACCCGATCTAGACACAGAAAGCACATTTATTCTGTTCTTTTTAGAACCACTCTGCTGTAATTTCTCTCTTTTTTTTTTTTTGAGATGGAGTCTCATTCTGTCTCCCAGGCTGGAGGGCAGTGGCATGATCTTGGCTAACTGCAGCCTTCATCTCCTTGGTTCAAGTGATTTGCCTGCCTCAGCCTCGCAAATAGCAGAGATTATAGGCATGCAACACCACACCTGGCCAATTTTTCTATTTTTAGTAGAGATGGGGTTTCACCATGTCGACCCAGCTCCCAATTTATTTTAATGACAGTCTCAACTCCAACTATATAGTTTATGTACCAACCATGAAGCAGAGTTAAGTCTCTATTATAAATTGATTAATACTGTTATTTCAGTGGTCTTTTCCTTAAGAGCATAAACTAGGTAGAGATATACTTAGCAATGGTTTACTCTTTAACACAAGCAAAAACTTAAGTCAGTCAAGTTAACTAATCTTGGCCAGACGTGGTGGCTCACGCCTGTAATCCCAGCACTTTGGGAGGCTGAAGTGGGCAGATCATTTGAGGCCAGGAGTTTGAGACCAGCCTGGCCAACATGGTGAAACCCTGTCTCTACTAAAAATATAAAAATTAGCCTGGCATGGTGACGCGTGCTTGTAATCCCAGCTACTCAAGAGACTGAGGCACAAGAATCTTTGGAACCCAGGAGGTGGAGGCTGCAGTGAGCTAAGACCGCACCACTGTACTCCAGCCTGGGCAACAGAGCGAGACTCTAAAACAAAACAAAAACCCACAAAAAATAAAAACAAAAAAAACTAATCTTTCAAAGGTTAAACAAAAGCTATGAGGCAAGGGAGGAGACAACCCTCTTCTTGGGGTAACAGACATGAACTACAGTATATAAACATTTCTGAGATGAAAATAATTTAAGTGGCCAGGCGCGGTGGCTCACACCTGTAATCCCAGCATTTTAGGAGGCTGAGGCAGGCAGATCACGAGGTCAGGAGTTCGAGATCAGTCTGACCAACATGGTGAAACCCCATCTCTACTAAAAATACAAAAATTAGCTGGGCATGGTGGCGCATGTCTGTAATCCCAGCTACTCAGGAGACTGAGGCAGGAGAATCATTTGAACCTGGGAGGCAGAAGGTGCAGAGAGCCGAGACTGCACCACTGCACTCCAGCCTGGGTGACAGAGTGAGACTTTGTCTCAAAAAAAAAAAAAAAAAAAAAAAAAAAATCTTTTTTTAAGTTTAGAGACAGAAGACCTGTGGCTTTAGTGTTTGGTCATCACCAGGTTTGGGTATTTCATGAACTCAGGTTTTAAAAAGTTTCAATAAGTTGAGATCTATTTCTGTAAAGTATACTAGTTTACCCTACAAGTGAGAAAACATTCATTTACTGCTCTGAGGCAGAACCTATAGTTAAATTATTTTACCTTAATATAAATACTGCCAGGTATTGATTGGTTGATTCACCATGCAATAAATGGATCTGTGACCAAATTTACACATTAAATATACCTTTCTCTATTTTTCACTATCTGAGGCACTAGATTCTAGTAATATGTCTTTATTCTGTGAGTGAGGGGGTCAAGAAATGTCTAGCTAGTAAGAGAAACTCTTAGTTTAGCTATGCTTAGTAGCACTGCTTTTGAGATGTAGTCTCACAGTGATCATGGCTCACTGCATCCCTGACCTCCCATGGTCAAGCAATCCTCCTACCTCAGCCTCCCAAGTAGCTGGAATTACAGGTATAAGGCACCACCATGTCTGGCTGACTTTTTAATTTTTCTTTTCTTTCTTTTTTTTTTTTTTTGAGACAGGGTCTCATTCTGTCACCCAGGCTGGAGTGCAGTGTCATGATCATGGCTCACCACAGCCTCAACCTCCTGGGCTAAAGTAATCCTCTGGCCTTTTAGCCACCTGAGTAGCTAGGACCACAGTCATGTCATCATGCTTAGCCTCTTTTTTTTTTTCATAAGAGAGGAAGTCTCCCTATGGTGCCCTATGGCTGGTAATTTTTTGTAGAGACAGGGTCTCACTATGTTGCTCAGCCTGAGTAGCACCATTTTAAAATATCATTCTTAGGCTGGGCGTGGTGGCTCACACCTGTAATCCTAGCAGTCTGGGAGCCTGAGGCAGATGGATCACTTGAAGTCAGGCATTCAGCCTGGCCAGTATGGTGAAATCCCATCTCTACTAAATATATAAAAATTAGCTGGGTGTGGTGGTGCATGCCTGCAATCCAGCTACTTGGGAGGCTAAGGCAGGGGAATCACATGAAGCTGGGAGGCAGAGGTTGCAGTAAGCACTCCAGCCTGGGTAACAGATTGAAAACAAACAAAAACAAAAACAAAAAATCATTCATGGTTAACAAAATTGTTCAAAGTGCTTCTAGATAGAAATGAAACAATGAAATTTTAGATAGTACCTTTCTGCCTCAGTGAAACAGCATCCTTTCTTTTAAAAGTATTTATTTATTTAATTTTGAGATGGAGTCTCACCCTGTTGCCAGGCCAGAGTGTAGTGGCGTGATCTCAGCTCACTGAAACCTCTGCCTCCTGGGTTCAAGTGATTCTCCTGCCTCAGCCTCTCAAGTAGCTGAGACTACAGGCGCGTGCCACCAAACCCAGTTAATTTTTGTATTTTTAGTAGAGACAGCGTTTCACCATATTTGCCAGGATGGTCTCGATCTCTACTCGGCCTCGCAAAGTGCTGGGATTACAGGTGTGAGCCACCACGCCTGGCCAAAAGTTCTTATTTTTTTGAGATGAAATCTTGCTCTGTTGCCCAGGCTAGAGTGCAGTGGGGTGATCTTGGCTCACTGCAACTTCCACCTCCTGGGTTCAAGCAATTCTCCTGCCTCAGCCTCTTGAGTAGCTCTGATAATAGCCTGCCACTACACCCAGCTAATTTTTGTATTTTTAGTAGAGACGGGTTTCACCATCTTGGCCAGGCTGGTCTCAAACTCCTGACCTTGTGATTCACCTGCCTTGGCCTCCCAAAGTGCTGGGATTACAGGTGTGAGCCACCACTCCTGGCCCACAAGTTTTTATTTTTAAAACATTGTGCTGGGCCAGATGCGGTGGCTCACGCCTGTAATCTTAGCACTTTGGGAGGCCAAAGCAAGTGGATCACCTGAGGTCAGGAGTTTGAGACCAGTGGGGCCAACATGGTAAAACCCAGTCTCTACTAAAAATACACAAATCAGCTGGGTATGTTTGTGGGTGTCTGTAATCCCAATTACTCTGGAGGCTGAGGCATGAGAATCACTTGAACCTGAGAGGCAGGGGTTTCAGTGAGCCAAGATCATGCCACTGCACTCCAGCCTAGGTGATAAGAGCAAAACTCCGTTTCAAAACAACACAAACAAACAAAACCAAATATTTTGCCAGGAATACTGCAATCATTCCATGTCCCTGCCTTATGAGAAAAAAGAACTCCTTAAAATTTTTTCTTTAACAAGAGTAAAATTAATGCTTATACTAAGAATAAACTATATCCCTCAATGTGTGACTCAAGTGAAAGAGATGAATGCAAATTACATTTATTTCTACTCATTTAGTGCTGACAAAGCATCTCTGGATGGCAGCTAAAGAAACTGTGGAGTAGGCGGCAGATTTTCACCCAACCCTTTCCATAGAAATAGCACCCCACCCCCACGAATCCTAATCAACATAAATAAAATGTTCAAACTGCAGTCTCCTCTCCTCCATCAAACACAGTTGGGGCTATATTGTAAATTCTGGCTCCGTTACTTAAGGAGAAAATTGGAAGAGGCAACAACTACTTAAGTAAATAGAAATGTGATAACTTGGTGTTAAAATGTTCAAGCTAAGTAAACAGATCCACATAAAATAGGAGTAAAGTGGTGATTTTTCTTTCCTAACAGAAAACTTTTAGCTCACTTGTCATCAGAAAGGCATTTTATTTAAAGTCTCACTATGATAGTGAAACTTCATTTTCTCCTCACTTTTAATGTACTGAGAGAATCAAGACTACTGTTTATAAGCTTTAAAATGGAAAAGGCTCTAATGACAGGAAACAGAAAGAAATGGTTAAATGTCAAACAACTATCTATCACCCAAGCCCCAGAGAAATGTAGTTATATCAGATTTACGGTATGACTTTCAGTTTGGTTTGTTCCTTGGTGCTACTGGCTTTAAAACCATAATTAATTTTGCTGTCACATTGTTTGTTTTAAAAATCTTTTCATGGGAGATTGTCTATTCTGCAGCTAAATGATTATATACCTCCCCACTACAAAAACAAATCTAAAAAAATCGTAATTCCAGTTTTTCTAAGCATGAACTAAGGAAGGTTATGTTAGTAGTCAATATAATTACTCTGTAAATAATTACCTATTTTGAAGACACAGCAAGGTGAAATTTTACTCACATTCACATGAGAAAAAAAGCATTTTAACATTGTTTCTGTATTTTGTTCAGGAAAGCTTGTTTGAAGTTGGGTGGGCACTGAGAATACCATTGAATGTGTTGTAGCGTCTAGATTTTGACACAGATTGCCTCTGTGAATGAATTTCACTTTACCCCAGCAGAGTTATTCAGAGTAAAACCAAGAACCGTTTTATAGTTTAAGTATCAAATAGCTTATAAAAAGCCCTATTTATAAGGGCTGGATAGGGGTACAGAGGAAACTTTAGGAAATACTGTGAAAACTGGGCCTTATTGGATATAAATAAAAGTTTTAAATATACAGATATGTACAGAACAATGAGGTGCTTATCATCGATGACAGACTATACAGTGGGTGGTTTTATATATTGATTCATGTGATTTTACTCCTTTAAATATTTATTACAAGTTATAAGATTCAAAATTTCAGAATTCTTAACTGTACTTGACTTTGACGGAGGGAGATGGACCAGGTGGCTGGAGGAACAAGCATACAGAAGAAAACTTTTCTTTCTTTCTAACTGATAGCTACATAGCTAGAAACTTTTTATTTCATAATGCACTTTAAATTTGTACAAGTCAAATTTACAGCAAATTAAGGTTCCAAAATTTTATTACTTGGAACAACAGAGAGAAGCCAAATGGTTAGCTTGTTGACATGTAGAATATAATCGTGGCTTTGGAGATGTGAATTGAAAAAAACTTTTTTTTGAGACAGGGTCTTGCTCTGTTGACCAGGCTGGAGTGTTGTGGTATGATCCTGGCTCACTGCAACCTCCACCTCTTGGGTTCAAGTGAGTCTCCTGCCTCAGCTCCCGAAGTAGCTGGGACTATAGGCATGCACTGCTGCACCAAACTAATTTTTGTATTTTTAGTAAAGACAGGGTTTCGCCATGTTGGCCAGGCTGGTCTCGAACTCCTGACCTCAGATGATTAGCTTTTGTTGGCCTCCCAAAGTGCTGAGATTACAGGTGTGAGCCACCGTGCCGTGCCGTGCCCTGCCCTTTGGTAAATTTAAAATAAGAATCTTGATTCTTATTTACTAGCATTTCCCATGGTTAAAAATTATGCCACTTTTTTGTATTCTGATGTGAAATATAGAAGCAAAAGACTGTAGCAACCAGCACTCAACATTAAAATCAAGTAAAGATGCTAAAAATTAAAAGAAGCTTACTCAATTTCTTTATGACTAGACATTTGTCTTAAGGTATCCATCTAAGCAGGAAAATTTTTATCATTCTCTTCCCTGTTGTCACAAAGCTTAAGCTAATGATACCTTCAAACTCTTAGGCTGTTGTCGAACTTCCATGACATGCTTTCGTCTTAGTTCTCGTTCTCTTCGCTTATTATATTCCAGCTGGTTAGTGAGCTCAGTTTGATGCTGCAATCTGATCAACTCACAGCGCATCTTCTGAATTGTGTTGAGGTGGCGGAACTCCAGTTCTTGCATGGATTCATGCTGTCGAAGTAGCATGGCATGCTCTAAGTCCTTCTGAGTCTGTCTTTTGTTTAACTCCTAATCCATAACACAAAAAACAAAGGTATAATTTACAGCTGTATAATGCCAGAAAAAAATCCCAAGAAACAGAATAACCAGTAAACAGATGTAATTAACCCTCTGATTCAATTATAGTTGCATAGTAAATATTAGAGTTATTTCTATAAATGGGCAATTAGTAGCACAAATTTCCTTATATTCATTTACTATTTATTCATATTATTTTACTGCCATTAGCTTAAGATATTATTAAAACTATATCAAGAGGTTTAACATTCTTTTTTGTTAATTTTTAAAAATTTTTATTTTCTTCTATAGTAAGCATTTGAACATTCTTTTGTTTACTTCCTAATTTTATATTTGAAGAGGGCTCCCAAGTTATCATTTCAATTTCTTCAGAGTATTCTATTCAATTCTTTTTTTTTTTTTGAGACAGTCTCGCTCTGTCACCAGGCACCAGGCTGGAATGCAATGGCGTGATCTTGGCTCACTGCAACCTCTGCCTCCCGGGTTCAAGCAATTCTCCTGCCTCAGCCTCCAGAGTAGCTGGGACTACAGGCATGCACCACCACACTCAGCTAATATTTTTTGTATTTTTAGTAGAGACAGGGTTTCATCATGTTGGCCAGAATGGTCTCGATCTCTTGACCTCGTGATCCGCCTACCTCGGCCTCCCCAAGTGCTGGGATTACAGGCGTGAGCCACCGAGCCCATCTATTCTATTCAATTCTTTTACATGCAGTCTACTCTGGTTAGTGCAGTGATTTAGAACATGGACATTAGAGAGTTATGCTGCCTGTTTTCTAAATTCTGGCTCTGCTACTTGTAAGCAATGAGTCTCTCAGTTAGTTAAACTAATTGTGCTTCAGTTTCATCATTTCTCAAGTGCATGTAAGATAGCTATTGTACAGATTTAATGTGAAGATGAAATGAGTCAAAAACCAGAAAGTTCTCATAATAATACATAGTACATGGTACACAATAAATGTCATTCCTTTATTTTAGACCTCACAGGGGTCTAAAAATTTTTTAAATAGATTCTTAAAAGATTTTTGTTTCATATTGGAAACAAGTAAACACTTAACATCTACAATGTAAAAATCTTGCTACTTTTGCCTTTGCCAACTCTCTCCCCAGAGGCCAACAGTTTGGTGCATATGCTTCTCAACCTTCCCCAAGTTTATTCTGATTAGTTTATTATACAAAAACATACAGTTTCCTTTTAGACGGAGTTTCGCTCTTGTTACCCAGGCTGGAGTGCAATGGCGCGATCTCGGCTCACTGCAACCTCCGCCTCCTGGGTTCAGGCAATTCTCCTGCCTCAGCCTCCTGAGTAGCTGGGATTACAGGCACGCGCTACCATGCCTGGCTAATTTTTTGTATTTTCAGTAGAGACGGAGTTTCACCATGTTGACCAGGATGGTCTCGATCTCTTGACCTTGTGATCCACCCGCCTCAGCCTCCCAAAGTGCTGGGATTACAGGCTTGAGCCACTGCACCCAGCCACAAAAACATACAGTTTTAAAAACTGAACAACAATATATGTTTTAGGCACATAACTGGCTTTATTCTAATTTAATTAATTAATTTAATAATATAACACACAAGTATCCAGAATCAAATCAGTACATAAAAGATTTTTTTTTGAGACCAAGTGTCACTCTGTTGTCCAGGCTAGAGTGCAATGGTGCCATCTTGACTCACTGCAACCTCCGCCTTCTGGGTTCAAGTGATTCTTCTGCCTCAGCCTCTGAAGTAGCTGGGATTACAGGCAAGCACGACCATGCCTGGCTAATTCTGTAGTAAAAAATTTTACTAATTTCTAGTAAAGATGAGGTTTCATCATGTTGGCCAGGCTGGTCTCAAACTCATGACAAGTGTTCCACTTGTCTCGGCCTCCTAAACTTCTGTGATTATAGGCATGAGCCACTGTACCCGACCAGGTTTTTAATTTTCATTTTTAGAGACAGGGTCTCACTCTGTCACAAAGATTGGAGTACAGTGGCACAATCATACCTCACCGTAGCCAAGAGCTCCTGGGCTCAAGCAATCCTCCTGCCTTAGCCTCCTGAATAGTAGGGACAACAGGTAAGTTTCACCATGACCAGCCAATTTTTTTTTCTTTTTTTTTATATAAAAAAAATAGAGATGGGGTCTCGCTATGGTGCCCAGGCTGGAGTGCAGTGGCTATTCATAGGAGCGATCCCACTACTGATCAGCACGAGAGTTTTGACCTGCTCCGTTTCCGACCTGGGCTGGTTCACCCCTCCTTAGGCAACCTGGTGGTCCCCCGCTCCCGGGAGGTCACCATATTGATGCCGAACTTAGTGTGGACACCTGATCAGCATAGCACACTACAGCCCAGAACTCCTGAGCTCAAGAGATCCTCCAGCCTCAGCCTCCCAAACAGCTGGGACTACAGGCACATACCACCAAGCCTGGCTCCAGCCAATTAAAAAAAAAAATTGGGGGCTAGGTGTGGTGGCTCATGCCTGTAATTCCAGCACTTTGGGAGGCTGAAGCAGGCAAATCACTTGAGGTCAGGAGTTCGAGACCAGCCTGGTCAACATGATGAAACCCTGTCTCTACTAAAAATACAAAAATTAGGCCCAGCACAGTAGATCATGCCTTTTAATCCCAGCACTTTGGGAGGCTGAGGCAGGTGGATCACCTGAGGTAGGGAGTTCGAGATCAGCTTGACCAACATGGGAGAAACCCTGTCTCTAATAAAAATACAAAATTAGCCAAGTGTGGTGGTGCCGGCCTATAATCCCCATTACTCAGGAGGCTGAGGCAGGAGAACTGCTTGAACTGAACCCGGGAGGCACAGGTTGTGGTGAGCCGAGATGACACCACTGCACTCCAGCCTGGGCAAAACTCCAACTCAAAAAGAAAAAAAAAAAATTAGCAGGGCATGGTGGCACATGTCTGTAGTCCCAGATACCTGGGAGTCTGAGGCACGAGAATAGCTTGAACCTAGAGGCAGAGGTTGCAGTGAGCCAAGATCATGCTACTGTGCTCGAGCCTGGGCAAAAGAGCAAACGCTCTCTCAAAAAAATAAAAAATAAATAAAGATTAAAAATAAAAAATAAAATCAGTATTTTTCATTTTTCAGTTGTGGATTAGTTAATACATATTTATTGAATGCCTACTATGCATCAGAAACTGGGAGACTTAAAAAAAAATGCATCAATTCTGTGATTTCATACAACTTCCATTCTAGTGAGGGAGTCAGGAACAACTTCCCTACCCTGAAGCAACACATGCTTTTGTGAACACACATGTTCATGTGAGAAAGAGACGTACAAAGAACAATATATGTATTTAGTTAGTTGTCTGTTTGAGACAGGGTCTTGCTCTGTAGCCCAGGCTGGAGTGCAGTGGCATGATCATGGCTCACTGTAGCCTCAACCTCCTGGGCTCAGGCAATATTCAGCCTCAGTCTCCCAGGTAGTTAGGACTACAGGTGCACACCACTGCACCTAGCTAATGTTTTGTACACATATATTTTTTGTAGAGATAGGGATTCGTCACGTTGCCCTGGCTGGTCTCAAGCTCCTAGGATCAAGTGATCTGCCTGTCTTGGCCTCCCAAAGTGTTGGGATTAGTTACTGGACCCAGCTGCAAAGAATAATATTTCAAGAAGGAAGAAGAATGTATTAGTTAGTTGGTTAAGGCTGGGCAAGGCAGCTCACATCTGTAATCCTAGCACTTCAGGAGGCTGAGGCGGGCAGACCACATGAGGCCAGGAGTTCAAGACCAGCCTGGCCAACATGGCGAAAGCCTATCTCTACTAAAAATACAAAAATTAGCTGAGTGTGGTGGTGCACACCTGTAATCCTAGCTACTTGGGAGGCTGAGGCACAAGAATCGCTTAAACCCAGGAGGCAGAGGTTGCAGTGAGCCAAGATGGTGCCACTGCACTCCAGCCCTGGCAACATAGCAAGACTCTGTCTCAAAAAAAAAGTTGATGGTTAAGAAAGAGATTCTGAGGAAATGACATCTGAGCAAAGGCATACAGGGAGCAAACAATCCATGTGAATATCTGGGGAAGAATGATTCAGACAGAGGCAAGTATAAGTGCAAAGTCCCTGAGACTAGAATGGGATTAGAATATTTTCAGGAAAGATTGTTTAGATAAAGGATTTAAAATTTCTCATCATTCAAACTTACCTCCCTGACAAGGTCCTGCTCTAAGTTATGACGCCCAAGCAACATTCTTCTCTTGAAGCGACGGCATTCCAGCTCTAGGTATTGTCTCTGACGTCGAAGGAGGTTAGCTTCTTCCTCTGCTTGGAAATGCTGTATATTCTCCTTCTGCTTTGAAAGCCACTCTTGTTTTTCTTTTTTGGGGGTACTCTGGTTTTCATTTAGTTCCTGGTAACATAAAAAACAACTCAGTGAAAAATACACAAAAATAGGGCTGAGCATGGTGGCTCATGCCTGTAATCCCAGCACTATGGGAGACCGAGGCAGACAGATCACCTGAGGTCAGAAGTTTGAGACCAGCCTGGCAAACATGGCAAAACCCCATCTCTACTAAAATACAAAATTAGCTGGGTGTAGTGATGTGCACCTGTAGTCCCAGCTACTCAGGAGGCTGAGGCAGGAGAATCGCTTGAGCTCAGGAGGCAGAGGTTGCAGTGAGCTGAGATCGCACTCCAGTGACACTACGTCGCAAAAAACACAGGGGCCGGGTGTGGTGGCTCATGCCCGTAATCCCAGCACTCTGACAGGCCAAGATGGGTGGATTACCTGAGGTCAGGAGTTCGAGACCAGCCTGGCCAACATAGTGAAACCCTGTCTCTGTTAAAATACAAAAAAAATTAGCTGGGCATGGTGGCAGGTGCCTGTAGTCCCAGATACTTGAGAGGTTGAGGCAGGAGAATCGCTTGAACCCAGGAGGCAAAGGTTGCAGTGAGCTGAGAGCACGCCACTGCACTCCAGCATGGGCAACATAGTGAAACTCCATCTCAAAAAAAAAAAAAAAAAGAAAGAAAGAAAGAAAAAGAAACCATAAAAATTACCTATGTGGATGTTTTCATTTTGTATTGGTAAATTTTAAATAAAAGTTCTTAAGTGTGTTTCTTCTCTAATGCTCAGGCTGGGCAATGACCTCTAGAAGGCAGGTAGTATTTACATCTTTCTTGAGTTACCCAGTAAATCGGAAAAGAAAGAGATATGTACACCAGAAAACATGTAACTTTTATCTCTGCACAGCTACATTTCTGATGGTTCCTAACTTTGACACAATGACTGGTTAATAAAGTAAAACACATCCTTCTTTAAAACCTTCCCAAAAAGAGACAGAAGATAGTGCTTTCAGGTAAAAATCATGCATGAACTAGGGCAAAAAGAAAGTTAAACATCTCACTTCTTGGTTTCTGACATCCTTGATTTTTAGTAAAATTATGGAAGAACTCAAACTGGAAATTAAATGGAAAATAAAACCATGGGAGAATAGAGACCTACTTTATGAATTGTATTTAATATTCAGAATTAATAATGACTGAACAAATCAAAACTCATGATTTTCTATATTGTTTAAATACCAACACAAACTATCTCAATAAAAATGCATTTATATTAAGCAATGTGAAAAACTAGTGATATACTCAACGAAGCAGACTCTAGAATTTTTAAGACAGAATTTTGCTCTGTGACCCAGGCTGGAATGCATTGGCATGAATTCGGCTCACTGCAGCATGGACCTCCCAGGTTTGAGTGATCTCCCCACCTCAGACTTCTAAGTAGCTCAGACCATAGGCGTGTGCCACCGTGCCTGGCTAATTTTTTGTTTTTTGTAGAGAGAGCATCTCACCATGTTGCCCATGCTGATCTTGAACTCCTAGGCTCAAGCAATCCTCCCACCTCAGCCTCCCAAAGTGCTGGGATTAAAAGCATGAGCCACCCACCAGTCTGGCCTTGATACTTTTTAGATAAAAAAATACACTAGTATTAGCATTCTATGGCCAGGTATGGTGGCTCACATCTGTCTGTAATCCTAGCACTCTGGAAGGCCGAGGCTGGAGGACTGCTTGAGCAAGTTTGAGACTAGTTTGGGGAATATGGTAATAGTGTTTCTACAAAAAAATAAATTACAAAATTAGCTGGGCATGGTGATGTGCGTCTGTGGATGTGAACTACTTGGAAGGCTGAGGTAGGACGACTGCTTCAGCCTGGGAGGTCAAGGCTGCAGTGAACAGTGTTTGTGCCACTGTACTCCAGCCTAGGTGACAGAGCAAAACCCTGTTTCAAAACAAAAACAAAAAACCATCAACATTGCTCAGAACATAAATGGTGCATCTTTCTTAGGTATAGGATCATTTTTCAGGGACTACTGGAGGACCTCATGGTCTTTCCCTTTAGTTAATAAAACATTCAAACACATACAAATAAAAAACACATAAATTAGAACTTAAGAGTTTATGTATAGGCACACTATGGAAAGAGAAAGGAATAATATGGGCACATGTGTAGAGTATTATACCAGGTTATCTTTTTCTTTTTGAGACAGAGTCTTGCTTTTAACTCAGGCTCTTGTGCAGTGGCACAATCTCAGTTCACTGCAACCTCCACCTCCCAGTTTACAGCAATTATCCTGCCTCACCCTCTGGTGTAGCTGGAATTACGGGTGTGTGCCATCATGCCCGGCCAATTTTTTTATTTTTTAGTAGAGATGGGGTTTTCACCATGTTGGGCAGGCTGCTTTTGAACTCCTGACCTCAAGTGATCCACCCTCCCTGGCTTCCCAAAGTGCTGGGGTTACAGGTGTGAGCCACTGCACCTGGCCATACCTGGGTATCTCTTTCAAAATCTTCTGTGAGGGAACTTTCCCCACCAAGACTCTGATATGTCCCTTCCTTTCTACTGAGAATCATTGTTCTAAATGAACACAAATACATATACAAATATCTAGCTTCTAAAAGAAAATGAATTTATTAGTTTGACTATATGGTATATGCCTAAAGGATTATCTAAATATGGTATATAGTATATGACTAATATGACTATATGGTATATGCCTAAAGGATTATCTAAACTAATCCATAAAGCTAAACTCTCATTTCCCTGGAAAACAGAACAACTGCATTTTATTGAAGATTTATATATAGTTGGAAACTCTATTTTACTATTGTTTCAAACTTAAACTTCCAGTATAGAGTTTGATTTTGGAATTATTATTATTATTATTTATTATTATTTTTTTTAAAGACAGGGTTTCGCCATGTTGGTCAGGCTGGTCTTGAACTCCCGACCTCAGGTGATCCGCCCACCTTGGCCTCCGAAGTGTTTGGATTACAGGCGTGAGCCACCATGCCTGGCCTTTATTTATTTATTTATTTTTAAAAATTTTTATTATTATTTTTGTCTTTGGAATTATAGTCATGGGAATATATTGCAAGTTATACCCTTTAGTGTTGGAAAAATCTTGTCCATGAAGCTCACTTAGCAGAGTGGTTTGTATAGAGCAAGTCTTCGTGCCACCAATATGTACACAAGATGTACATATCTGATTATAAGGTAAATTCCTATACATACAAAAAGCATTATTATCTAGTAGATTATACTTATTTTATCAAAATCATCGATGTATCACAGTGTGCTAATTAATTATATGAGGGGACTAAAAATTTCAATCAGCCTGTAAGACGCAGGGGTAAATTAAAAGATGTATCATTTTTTTGTCCTGATGACTATCTTGAATAATGATCCTCTTTAAGAAGCTGTTGGCTGGGCACAGTGGTTCACACCTGTAATCCCAGCACTATGGAAGGCCAAGGTGGGTAGATCATGAGGTCAATATGGGGAAACCCTACCTCTATTAAAAATACAAAAATTAGCCAGGCGCAGTGGCAAGCGCCTATAATCCCAGCTACTCAGGAGGCTGAGGCAGGAGAACTGCTTGAACCTGGGTGGCAGAGGTGGCAGTGAGCCGAGATTGTACCACTGCATCTGAGCCTGAGCGACAGAGTGAGAATCCGTCTCAAAAAAAAAAAAAAAAAAAGGTGGGGGGTAGGGCAGCACAAGAGCCAGGCGTGGTGGCTCATGCCTGTAATCCCAGCACTTTGGGAGGCTGAGGTGGGTGGATTGCCTGCAGTCAGGAGTTTGAGACCAGCCTGGCTAACATGTTGGAACTCCATCTCCACTAAAAAAAATACATAAAAATTAGCCAGGCATGGTGGCGCACACCTGTATCGATGTGGGGGATGGGTTGTAGTGAGCCAAGATTGGCCAAGATTGCGCCACCGCATTCTAGTCTGTTCGACAGAGTGAGACTCTTGTCTCTACAACAAAAAAAGGCAGCACAAGAAAGGGCCAATATGAAACCCTGTAGTCACAAAGAAAGAATCAGCATATTCTACTTTAAAAAAAACTGATAAGCAAATATCCCACTTACTCTTATTCTACATATAAACTGACATAAGAACAATTATAATCTTCTGATCCAAAAGTAAGATATTATTGTTTACTTTTAAAGTAATAAATGTGATTAGGTGCAGTGGCTTATGCCTATAATCCCAGCACTTTAGGAAGCTAAGGTGGGCACATTGCTTGAGCCAGGAGTTTGAGCCCAGCCTGGGCAACATGGTAAGACCCTGTCTCTACAAAAAATAAATTTAATAATTAGCCAGGAGTGGTGGTGTGTGCCTGTGGCCCAGCTACTTGGGAGGCTAAGGCAGGATTGCTTGAGCATGGGAGGTCCAAGCTGCAGTGAACTATGATTGTGCCACTGCAGTCCAGCCGTGGAACAGAACAAGACTGTCTCAAAAAATAAATATAAAAAATAAAAACATTAAAAAAGTATATTTGCAGGAAATGATTCATTTTAGATCTTACTCAACTAAATAACTCAGTTAAGGGTAAGATTATAATCAATGTCATCATTTAAACTAATACCCATTTAATGGCCACAAACAGCAAAAGATAATTTTATCCTAATGGTTCTATGAGTTAATCACCACTGGATATAATTAATAAGCAAATAATTTGCTTGAAAACTTTAATGACATAAGTACCTCTTTAAGCTGCTCTTTTCGAAGTTTATACTCTCTTTTCTGGGACTCTAGAAAACTATTCAGTTCTTTCTTCTGTTGGGCCTGAATATGTTGCTGAAACTTTTTCTCTTCATTGGACATCACTTTAGCCTACATGAAATTTAAAAAATGAATCAAATTAGTTAAGTAGATAGATTTAAAGCAGCAGTTTAATATACATCACTAAGAATACCTTTTTTTCCATAAGAACAAAAAAATCACTAGAAACATCAAAATAAAAGACCGAACCAAATTATAAACATGTGCTACTTGGCATCCTTATTTGAACTTCATAGAATTAGTAAGATGAAATTCATCTTTGAAATGTTGATCTCTTACAGGGTCAAAAATGTTTTCAACTTTTTATTTCATTTAACAGAAGTATACCCTCCTCCCAACCCTCAATCCCTCAATGAAACAAAACAAATGCTATATTTTATTTCTGATTCTATATGCAATACATGTTCATTGTAGTACATTTACAAAATAGAGAAAAACAAGAAAAATATTATGTAATTTTAGTATCCAGAGATAACCAGTGTAAACATTTTGGTGGTATCTTTTCTAATGTTTTCTTTTATTATTATTATTTTTGAGACAGAGTCTTGCTCTGTCACCCAGACTGTAGTGCAGTGGCGTGATCTCAGCTCACTGCAACCTCTGTCTCCCAGGTTCAAGTGATTCTCCTGCCTCAGCCTCCCAAGTAGCTGGGACTACAGGGATGTGTTACCACACCTGGCTAATTTTTTGTATTTTCAGTAGAGATGAAGTTTCACCATGTTGGCCAGGCTGGTCTCAAACTCCTGACCTTAGGTAATCCACTACACCCAGCCTCTAATTTTTTCTATAAATGTACATGTCTCAAATATATGTGTGTGTATATGTTTGTGTGTATGTATATGTATATATGCATGTATATAATTAAGTAGGCATGGTTGGCTCATGCCTGTAATCCCAACACTTCGGGAGGCTGAGGCAGGAGGATCACCTGAGCCCAGGAGTTCAAGACCAGCTGGGTAACATGGCAAGTCCCTGTCTCAAAAAATGTTACAGGGTTTCACTGTCACCCAGGCTGGAGTGCAGTGGTACAATCATGGCTCACTGCAGCTGCCTCCTGGAGTCAAGTGGTCCTCCTTCCTCAGCCTCCCGAGTAGCTGGAACTACAGGCATATGCCACTATGCTCAGCTAATTTTTTTTTTTTGTGGAAACAGAGTCTTCCTATGTTGCCCAGGCTGGTCTTGAACTCCTGGGCTCAAGTAATCTTCTCACCTTGGCCTCCTAAAGTAGTGGGATTACAGGTGTGAGCCACTGTGCCCATCTTGGTTATATACTTTTAAAACAAATTTGTAATCACATTGCACATCAGCTTCAGAAATTGTTTTCCTAAGTATGTTAGTATTGCCTCTTCCTAAGCTATTAAAAATAATATCAGCCAGGTGTGGTGGCTCATGCCTTTAATCCCAGCACTTTGGGAGGCCGAAGCAGGCGGGTCACCTGACGTCAGGGGTTTCAGACCAGCCTGATCAACATGGTAAAACCCCATCTCTACTAAAATAAAAATAATACAAAAATCAGACAGGCATGGTGGCACACACCTATAGTCCCAGCTACTCGGGAGGCTGAGGAAGGAGAATCATTTGAACTTGGAAGGCGGAGGTTACAGTGAGCCAAGATTGCACCACTGCACTTCAGCCTGGGCAACTGAGGGAGACTCCATCTCAAAAAAATCCAATGTCCAGAGGATTTTAAATATCTGTACATTGTTTTATCAAATTATTTCAAAATTAAATATTTATTTCTACCATAAATTATTTCGCCAAAGTCCCTACTACTATGAGAATGATTCCTTTTTTGTGAAAAGGGAGAACAGGGTAGCTATGATAAATAATGCCTCACTGCAGAGTACCTGGACATATTTTAATGACATGTTGTGAATTTACTGAGAAGTCTACATTTTACTTGACAAACATGGCTATCAAAAAAAGTGAAAACAATGGAACACCAAAAACATTAGAAGAAAAGTTTTCACATAACAAAAATCCTAAAAAAATAAACTTTTATCATGTGAAATAATGACAACTATTTGTCAATAATCAAATGAAACTCAATCTGAATCTTTCATAATTTATAATCTCCAACATTGTCTCTATATATTACAGTAATTTTCAATCATTCTGTTATTAAAATGCAGACAGAAATTCAAGGGTGGTTTCCAAAAAATACAAAAAAGAGAATAATGACATATTGAGACCTAAATCACCTAATGATAGATTTAGCAAACTCCTCAGATAACCAGGAAATGAAAAGCTTAAAATAACTGAGTAACTTACTGTGATACTTATAAAACTATCAGGAATCAGGAAATGATTCCATATCTTATTAGTTCCCTGACCTAGTACTTGATAGTAAAACACATCAATTTTTCATACTCAAAATTTTGTTGACTATTACAAAAACTGTAAAATGGACTACTACAATGAATAATTAGTTTTAGGACTGATTTGTTTTAAATGATGCACACACAAAATTAGTGAAAGAAAAAACAGGTGCCACCTTTTTTTGTGATATCAATTTACAGAAAGCTTTTTTTTTTTTTTTTTTTTTTACAGAAAGCTTTATATAAGTCACATAAATGCTTCTCCTTTTCCCCAGTTTGCTTGGTTCCTGGGAACAGATACTCTAACATCAAACTGCCATGTTGGTTAATTCTGAGATATTCAAAACCTAAAATAAGCAAATTAATAATACTGAATAAGCCACCTCTTTCTCCATAGCAGCTTGGTGTTTCTTGATAAGTTTCTCCATTTCTGCAGCAAAATTGTTACGCTGAGTTTCAAGATCTTTGTCTAATCTGAGGCGATGTTCATCCATCTCAGCCTTTAGCTTATTTTCCAGAGTCATTAGTTGCTTTTGATGTTGTCGCCTCATTCGCTTATAGCCAGACATTTGTTCTCTAAGCTCAGAGTCCTGCTCATGTTCTTGCATTTGCCTTGTTACCTAGACATACAAGTAATGGAAGGAAAAGATGAAAATAAAACATTCTTCTCCAAAAAACATTTTAGTCCAATCTATAGTAACTACAATAATGTAAAATATCCCAATATTAGCAGATTCCAAGGAAATTTCTAACAAGTCTTTTAAAGAAATAGACTGGTTCTAACATTTATATGAAAATATAAAAGAACCTAGAATAGTCAAAACAATCTTAAGAAAAAAAAAACAATTGAAGGACATGCACTATAGTAATCAAGACAATGTGGTACTAGCTTTAAGATAGGCTAAGTAGATCAATGACATAGAATAAAAACTAGAAACAGATCCACATATGTTCAATTGATTTTTCTACCAAGAAAGTCAAATTAGCCGGGAGCAGTGGTTCACGCATGTAATCCCAGCACTTTGGGAGGCTGAGGCGGGTGGATCATGAGGTCAACAGATCAAAACCATCCTGGTCAACATGGTGAAACCCCATCTCTATTAAAAATACAAAAAATTAGCTGGGCATGGTGGCGCGTGCCTGTAATCCCAGCTACTCAGGAGGCTGAGGCAGGAGAATTGCCTGAACCCAGGAGGTGGAGGTTGCGGTCAGCCAAGATCGTGCCATTGCACTCCAGCCTGGGTAACAAGAGCGAGACTCCATCTCAAAAAAAAAAGAAAGTCAAGTTAATTCAGAGGATAGTGTTCTTAACAAATCCTGCTGAAACAATTGGTTCGTTACATAGAAAAAACCCAAATAAACCTTGACTCCCTATATCGTTCATGTCATATACAAAAATTAATTTGAGAAGGATCATTTGACCCAAATGTAAAACCCAGAATCAGAAAGGAGAAACACAAAATAGCTTTATAATCTTAAAGTAAGCAAATACTTCTTGGGCAGGACACAAAAAACACCACAAAGAAAAAGGGGGGAAAAAAAACCCTCAATTTTAAAATCAGGATAAAATATGCATAACATAAAATTAATCACTTGAAAATGAATAATTCAGTATGTTTAGTATATTTACCATGCCATGCAACTATCAGCTTTATCTAGTTATGAAGCGTGTTTATCACCTCAGAAGAAAATCCCACACCTGTTAAGAAGTTGCCCACCCTTCATTCTCCCCTTCTGGTAACCATCAGTCTGCTTTTTGTCTCTATAGATTTATCTATTCTGCATATTTCACATAAGTAGTATCATATAATATATGAGCTTTTATGTCTGGTTCTTTCACTTAGCATATTTTTGAAGTTTATCCATGTTGTGGCATGTATCAGTATTTCGTTTGCTTTTATCGCTGAATAAAATTCCACTGTATGTATATAGTACTATTTGTTTATCCACTCATTCACCGATGGACATTTGTGTTGTTTCCATCTTTTGGCTACTGTGAAAACTGCTGCTGTGAATATGTGTGTACATGTCCTTGTCTGAGTACCTGTTTTCAAATCCTTTAAAAAATGTTATTAATATGTTTTGATTGACAGATTATAATTGTATACATTTATGGATACGTACTGATATATGTATTAAATATATTAAATCAATCTAATTAAATATCCACCACTTTCCTTCTGCATCATTTTTTATGGTGAGACATTTGAGATTTACTTTTAGTTATTTCAAAATAGTCAATATATTATTGTTGGCTAGAGTCACCTGGCTGTGCAAAGGATCTCAAAACCTATTCCTCCTATCTTTCTGAAACTTCGTACACTTTGATCAACAACTCCCCATTTCTCTCCCTCCCTAACCTCTGGTAACCATCATTCTACTCTCTACCTTTGTTCTATGAGTTCAATTTTATTTTTTAAGATTTCACATAAAATCAAGATCATGTAGTCATCTGTCTTTCTGTGCTTGCCTTATTTCACTTAGCATAATCCTCGAGATTCAACCATGTTCTTGCAAATGACAGGATTTTTCCCCATTTAAGGGCTAAATGGTATTCCACTGTGTATATATGCTACATTTTCTTTATCCATTCTTCCACTGATAGACACTTAGGTTGATTCCATGACTTAGCTATTGTGAATAATGCTGCAATGAACATGGGAGTGCAGAAATCTCCTCAACCTACTAATTTCAGTTACTTTGAACATATACCCAGAAGTGGAATTACTGGATCATATGGTAGTTCTATTTTTAGTTTAGTTTTTGTTTTTTTTGAGATGGAGTTTCACTCTTGTTACCCAGGCTGGAGTGCAATGGCACGATCTCGGCTCACTGCAACTTCAGCCTCCTGAGTTCAAGCAATTCTCCTACCTCAGCCTCCTGAGTAGCTGGGACTACAGGCACATGCCACCATGCCCAGCTAATTTTTGTATTTCTAGCAGAGACGGGGTTTCACCTTGTTGACCAGGATGGTCTTGATCTCTTGACCTCCTGATACACCCGCCTAGGCCTCCCAAAGTGCTGGGATTACAGGCGTGAGCCACCGTGCCCGGCCCAATCTATTTTTAGTTTTTTGAGGAACCTCCATACCATTTTCCCAAATGGCTATACTAATTAAGTTTATCACCAACAATGTATAACAGTTCCCCTTTTTGCCAACACTTGCTATCTTTCATTTTGTTGATAACATTTTCAATTCCTTTTCAAAGACAGGGTTGCTCTGTTGCCCATGCTGCAGTGTAGTGGCATGATCTCAGCTCACTGCAGTCTCTGCCTCCCAGGTTCAAGTGATTCTCCCACTTCAGCCTCCTGAGTAGCAGGGACTATAGGCATGCAGCACCACATCCAGCTAACTTTTTGTATTTTTAGTAGAGACAGGGTTTTACCATGTTGGCCAGGATGATCTCAAACTCCTGATTTCAAGTGATCTACCCACCTCGGCCTCCCAAAGTGCTGGGATTACAGGCGTGAGCCACTGTGCCTGGCCATATTTTCAATTTTTTTTTTGAGACAGAGTTTCACTCTTGTGGCCCAGGCTGGAGTCCAGTGGTGCAATCTTGGCTCACTGCAACCTCTGTCTTCCAGGTTCAAGCAATTCTCCTGCCTCAGCCTCCCAAGTAGCTGGGCCACCACACCTGGCTAATTTTTTGTATTTTTAGTAGAGTCGGTGTTTCACTTTGTTGGCTAGGATGATCTTGATCTCCTGACCTCGTGATCTACCTGCCTCGGCCTCCCAAAGTGCTGGGATTACAGGTGTGAGCCACCTCACCCAGCCTATTTTCAATAAATTTGGGTAATTCTATGTTTACTTTTTCAAGGAATCACTATTTTCTACAGTGGATTAACCATTTAACCTTCTTCTACCAGCCATACACAAGAGTTACAATGTCTCCACATGCTAACACCTGCTATTTTCTGCTTCTTAACACCCATCCTAGTGTTAAGTGGTGCCTCATTGTGATTTTGTTTTGCATTTCCCTAATGACTAAGGATGCTGAGCATCTTTTCATGTGCTTATTGTCCACTCATAAAACTTCTTAGGAGGCCGGGTGCAGTGGCTCATGCCCGTAATCCTGGCACTTCGGGAGGCCAAGGAGGGTGGACTGCCTGAGCTCAGGAGTTCCAGACCAGCCTGACAACATGGTGAAACCCCAACTCTACTAAAACACAAAAACTTAGCTGGATGTGGCAATGTTCACCTGTAGTCCAACAACTTGGGAGGCCGAGGCAGGAGAATCACTTGAACCTGGGAGGCCAAGGCTGTGGTGAGCCAAGATCGTACCACTGCACTCCAACCTGGGGGACAGAGCGAGACTCCATCTCAAAAAAAAAAAAAACAACTTCTTGGGAGTAATGGTTGTTCAAGTTTTTTGGCCACTTTTTAATTGGTTGTTTAAACTAGATTAATTTTTCTAAATTATTTTGTTGTGGTAAAATACACATAAAATTCACCATCTTAATCATTTTAAGTTTACAGTTGAGTAGTATTGAAGCATTCATATTGTTGCACAACCATCAATTCCAACCATCTCCAGAGTTCTTTTCTTTCTTTTTTTGTTTTTTTTTTAAACATCTTTTTCCTGAACACCTTTACTTAGGTCTAATCTCGTATTTGTACCATTTCCTCAAATTTACTTTGAAAAAAGAGCTTCACTGTGTGTTGCTGTCATACACATTCTCTTACCCAACCATGGACCTCTTTCTTCCCCTTAAGGTGCACTTCATCTAATTTTTTTAGCACTGGTCTGGCCTTTTTGGAGGAGGTGGAGTAGCTCAAAGTTCCTTTAATCTTGCAAAAGTGAAACTCAGTATTCATTAAACAATAACTCTCCATTCCCTACTCCCATGATTCCTTGGCAGTCACCATTCTACCTTCCATCTCTATAAATCTGACTTTAGCTACTGTGAATAATACTGTTTTTAACACTTGTACAAATATCTCCTAGAGAACCTGCTCTCAATTCTTTTGTGTATGTACCCAAAAGTAGAATTGCTGGATCACATGGTAACTCTATTTTCAATTTTTTGAGACCTGCCATATTCTGTCCCTAGCATCCATACCATTTCTCATTCCCACCAACAACGGAAGGGTTCTAATTTCTCCACATCCTCAACAACACCTATTTTCTGTTTTTTTGACCGTAGCCATCTTAATGGGTGTGGAGAGATATCTCATAGTTGTGAGATGCATTTCTGTAATGATCAGTGATGCTGAACATCTTTTTATGTGTTTGTTGGCCATCTGTATTTGTTCTTTGGAGAAATATCTATTTAAGTCCTTTGTCCTTTTTTTTTTTTTTTGAGATGAAGTTTCACTCTTGTTGTCCAGGATAGAGTGCAATGGCTCAATCTCAGCTCACTGCAACCTCTGCCTCCCAGGTTCAAGCGATTCTTCTGTCTCAGCCTCTGGAGTAGCTGGGATTACAGGCATGCACCACCACGCCCAGCTAATTATGTATTTTTAGTAGAGATGGGGTTTCTCCATATTGGTCAGGCTCAGGCTGGTCTAGAACTCTTGACCTCAGGCGATCCACCTGCCTTGGCCTCCCAAAGTGCTGGGATTACATGCGCGATCCACTGCACCCAGCCCCTTTGTCCATTTTTTAATTGGATTTCAAATTTGATTTTGAAATGCTTAAATTTTTAGTTTAAATTTAAAAGTTTAAAAAAATTTTTAATTTTGCAGCAAGACAATGGTAAGAGAATAGTAAAAGAAGGAATAGGCAAATTACAGATGGAGAAAAAATATTTGCAAGCTACATGAGATGCAGTATCTGATTATGTACTGTCCTGACTACATGAAAAAAAAATCCTCCAAATCAGTATTAGAAGCCAAATAAATGAACACTCAACCAAATGAAACATGGCATAAGACTTAAAGAGATGCTTGATTAAAGAAGATATGGACAGACAATAAGCATATAAAACGCTGATTATGGCAACATCTTTAGTCAAAGGGAAATGCAAAGTAAAACCACAGCAACATTCCATTTCACACCTACCAGAATGGTTAAAATAACAGACTAACAACATCTAAGGTTGGAGAGGATATGGACCAACCGAAACTCTTTACTCATTGCTAATAAGCTTATGAAATCATACAATCATTTTGGAAAACTGACAATTTCTTATAACATTAAACATACATATACTCTACAATTCAGCACTTCTACACTTAGGTAGTCCCAGAAAAGAAATTCAAACATCAGTTCACATAAATACTTAGTCACAGATGTTTATAGCAGCCTTATATGTAATAGCTCCAAATGTGAAACAAACCAAATGTTCATTAAGAGAAGATAAACAAATTGTATATTGACACAATGGAAAACTACAGCAATAAAAAAGAATGAACTTTGATCAATACAACACGGATGAATGTTGGGCCATTCATCTGGGCCTAGTGACTCATGCCTGTAATCCCAGCACTTTGGGAGGCCAAGGTGGGTGGATCGCTTGAACCCAGGGGTTAGAGATCAGCCTGGGCAACATGGTGAAACCCTGTCTCAACAAAAAATTCACCAGGCATGGTGGTGCACACCCGTTGTACCAGCTATTAGGGAGGCTGAAGTGGGAGGATCACCTGAGCAGGGGCGCTGGGGGCAGATAAGGCTGCAGAGAGCCATGATCATGCCACTGTACTCCAGTCTGGTGATGGCATGAGATACTATCTCAAAAACAAAAAACAAAACATTAACCTAAGCAAAGCCAGGTACATTCTATGTGACTTCACTCACAGGAACTCTAAGAACATTCAAACCATGGTTAAGAAACAGAGGTGATGGTAATAGGAGTGAGGAGTTTACTAAAAAGGAATGTAAAGAGAATTTTCTGGGGTGATAGCAATTTGACAGAGAGTTGGCCCTCTGTATTGTGGGTTCTGCATCTGTAGATTCAACCAAACTCAGAAAATATTAGGGAAAAAAAGAGAACTGTGTACCAAATACGTTGACTTCTTTTCCTTGATATTATTCCTTAAAAAATACGGTATAAGCCAAGCACAGTGGCTCAGGCCTATAACCCAGCACTTTGGGAGGCAGAGGCGGGTGGATCATGAGGTCAGAAAATTGAGACCAGCCAGGCTAACATGGTAAAATCCAGTCTCTACTAAAACTACAAAAAATTAGCCAGGCCTGGTGGCATGCGCCTGTAATCTCAGCTACTCAGGAAGCTGAGGTAAGAAAATTGCTTGAACCCTGGAGGTGGAGGTTGAAATTAGCTGAGATTGCACCACTGCACTCCAGCCTGGGTGACAGAGCGAGACTCTGTCTCAAAAAAAAAAAAAAGACCCAGCCAGGCGTGGTGGCTCATGCCTGTAATCCAAGCACTTTGGAGGCCAAGGCGGGCAGATCACTTGAGGTCGGGAGTTCAAGACCAGCCTGACTAACACGGTGAAACCCCATCTTTTATTTAAAACAAACAAACAAACAAAAAACCCAAAACAGTATAACAATTATTTACATAGACTATACATTGTGTAATCTAGAGAAAATTTAAACTATATGGGAGGATGGGCATAGGTTATATGCAGATACCACACCATTTTTTTTTTTTGAGATGGAGTCTCATTCTGTCGCCTAGGCTGGAGTGCAGTGGCGGGGTCTCGGCTCATTGCAATCTCTGCCTCCTGGGTTCAAGCAACTACTTGGCCTCCTGAGTAGGTGGGATTATAGGCATCCATCACCACACCTGGCTAATTTTTGTATTTTCAGTAGAGACAGGGGTTTTGCCATGTTGGCCAGGCTGGTCTTGAACTCCTGACCTCAACTGATCTACCCAACTCGACCTTTCAAAGTGCTGGGATTACAGGTGTGAGCCACTGTGCCCAGCCCACCATTTAATTTAAGGGACTTGGGTGTCTGTTAATTTGGTGATTTGTGGAGGGTCCTGAAACCAATCCCTGGCAGATAATGACAAATAACTGTACCTTGTTTCAGATGGTTAAGGCAGGTGTATAGAATTGTAAAAACTCTTCAAATTGAATATCTAAGATCTCTGTATTTTATTGTATGAAAAAAATACAAGGCAGAAGAAGGTAGACTAAGTTATGGTATATCACACTCATAAAGAATAATATAGCTACACTTATTTGTATAAAAAAAGACTTATGCTCTTATTTTTTTTTGAGACAGAATCTTGCTCTGTCACCAGGCACTCTGAGTACAGTGGCAAGATCTTGGCTCACTGCAACCTCCACCTCCCTGGTTCAAGTGATTCTCCTGCTTCAGCCTCCCAAGTAGCTGGGACTACAGGCACATGCCACCATGCCCAGCTAACTTTTTTTTGTTGTATTTTTTATTTGAGATGGGGTTTCACCATGTTGGCCAGAATGGTCTCGATCTCTTGACCTCATGATCCACCTGCCTTGGCTTCCCAAAGTGTTGGGATTATAGGCATGAGCCAACACGTCCGGCCTGCTCTGAATATTTTAAGTAAAATAAATGAAACTATTGGCTTTACAAAAATAATTTTTGTTTTTAAAAGACAGTCTTGGGCCAGGCGCGGTGGCTCAAGCCTGCAATCCCAGCACTTTGAGAGGCCGAGGCAGGTGGATCACGAGGTCAAGAGATCGAGACCATCTTGGTCAACAGGGTGAAACCCCATCTCTACTAAAAATACAAAAAATTAGCTGGGCATGGTGGCGCGTGCCAGTAATCCCAGCTACTCAGGAGGCTGAGGCAGGAGAATTGCCTGAACCCAGGAGAAGGAGGTTGCGGTGAGCCGAGATCGCGCCATTGCACTCCAGCCTGGGTAACAAGAGCGAAACTCCGTCTCAAAAAAAAAAAAAAAAGACAGTCTTACTCTGTTGCCCACGGTGGAGCGTAGTGGCACAATCTCAGCTCACTGCAACCTCAACCTCCTGGGTTCAAGCAATTCTCCTACCTCAGCCTCACAAGTAGCTGCGATTACAGGCACCCGCCACCATGCCCGGCAAATTTTTTTGTATTTTTAGTAGAGGCGGGGTTTCACCATATTGGCCAGGCTGATCTTGAACTCCTGACCTTGTGATCTGTCTGCCTCGGCCTCCCCAAAGTGACTTACCAAGAGGTTTTCCTTTGAGCTGATCCTTCTCTACATATTTATCAAAACAGTCATGCAAAAATTAAGCAATGTTTACCACTTGTTCTGTTCAAAGTGTTATTTACATGTTAGAGAAATGCTGCAGAAGAGTGGGAATAACCTGACTTACAGTAAGGTACTATGTTCCTGACCCCATATGTCATATAGATTCGTGAACTACAGTATAGGATTTATAACATCTGCTTATTACATAGTTGAGAAGTCAGATAGCTCTCCTATCTTTTTTTTCCCATTATATATATATATATATTTTTTTTTTTTTTTTTTTTGATACAGAGTCTTACTCTGTCACCTAGGCTGGAGTGCAGTGGTGCTATCTCAGTTTACTGCAACTTCTACCTCCCAGGAATTACAGGTGCCTGCCACCATGCCCAGCTAATTTTTGTATTTTTAGTCAAGATGGGGTTTCGGCCAGGCGCGGTGGCTCACGCCTGTAATCCCAGCACTTTGGGAGGCCAAGGCGGGTGGATCACGAGATCAAGAGATCGAGACCATCCTGGTCAACATGGTGAAACCCCACCTCTACTAAAAATACAAAAAATTAGCTGGGCATGGTGGCGCATGCCTGTAATCCCAGCTACTCAGGAGGCTGAGGCAGGTGAATTGCCTGAACCCAGGAGGCGGAGGTTGCGGTGAGCCGAGATCGCGCCATTGCACTCCAGCCTGGGTAACAAGAGAGAAACTCCATCTCAAAAAAAAAAAAAAAAAAACAAAGATGGAGTTTCACCATGTTGGCCAGGTTGGTCTTGAAACCTGACCTCAGGTGATCCACCCACCTGAGTCTCCCAAAGTGCTGGGATTACAGGTGTGAGCCACCATGCCTGGCCTATTTTCTTTTTTATGACGGTGTCTGGCTCTGTCACCCAGGCTGGAGCGCAGTGGCGTGATCTTGGCTCATGGCAAGCTCCATCTCTTGGGCTCAATCAATCCTGATTCAGTCTCCCAAGTATATGGTACTATAGACACATGCCACCACACCCAGCTGAATTTTTTTTTTTTTGAGATGGGGTCTTCCTCTGTCACCCAGGCTGGAGTATAGTGGCACAATCTCAGCTCCCTGCAACCTCCGCTGGGTTCAAGCAATTCTCTGTCCCGACCCGTGGGACGAGCAACGCAGACCCTAGGGAGGGAGTGGGGATTAAGAGAGAGACAGGAGACGAGAAGAATGGAGGTAAGTCAAAGATCTGATCAAGTCTCGTTTATTAGGTACAAAGCAGCTGCTTATAAGCAAGCAAAGGCAGGAAGCTCTGAGTTCTGATGTCAGAAAGTAATCATGGAGACGAGGCTGCAGGCTGGCCTCGTGACTAAAAAGAACGTGAAACTTAGATAAGGGAAGTAGAAGCTTGAGCAACAAGATCACAAGATGGCTATCATGACGCTCAAGATGGCCACTGCTCCCTACAATTCTCCAGCCTCAGCCTCCTAAATAACTGGGATTACAGGTGCACACCACCATGCCCAGCTAATTTTTCTATTTTTAGCAGAGATGGGGTTTTGTCATGTTGGTCAGGCTGGTCTTGAACTCCTGACCTCAGGTGATCCACCTACTTTTGCCTCCCAAAGTGCTGAGATTACAGAGATAAGCTACCGCACCTGGCCAGAATTTTGTATTTTTTTGTAGAGATGGGGTTTCATCATATTGCCCAGGCCTGTCTCAAACTCATGAACTCAAGTGATACGATCACACCCAGCCTTTCAATTTTGTTGTATCCTTAGTATGCTTTATCATACTTTGGTCTTACTTATCTGATTAGGATTTTAAGTACACCATTATGGCATCCTGGTAATGAACAAATAATCCGTATTTATTATTTGGAAAATCAGAATGACATTTAGAGTACACCAAATTGTATTGCTTGCCATTTCCAATATTCTCCTCTTTCTGGTTAGCCTCACACAATATATTTCCTTATTGTCCATTCTTCTTATATCGAAATACCATTTATTTCTCCTCTCCCTGTTATGCCTAAATCCTACTAATTTTAAATACTCAAACTATTAATTTCATAAATACTTCATTTATGCTCCTAATCAAAAATTATCTGAATTTGTTTAGTACTTTGTACCTTGTAATTATCTTAAGTATTTAAGATACTCTAACATACTAGTTTTTTGTACACATGTCATGAAGACATTATTAGTTTAACATTTCTCAGATTTCTTTGTATAACATCTTTCTCATAATAGGCAATTAAATATTGAATGAATATTTCACAAAATAAAACCCAAATGCAAAAAACAAGACACAGCTATACTTGAGTCTGTATTGCCAAGGTCCCACATGAAACATATATTTATCTCTAATTCGGGGAAGTACATACCAGTGATGCTGTCCGTATAGTAGCAAAGTGTTCTCGATTACGATAGTGCGATTTGTGACGAGATACTTGGGGTGGAGACTGTGGATCTAATGTTCTTGTTCTAGGATCTCCCTCTTCTCTGTAATTTTCTTCCTCCTAGGCAAAAAAGAGACAATACTATGTAAGGTGAACAGTTTGTTCCAACCTTTATGGAAATAAATATTTAAATACAACTTGATCAAGAAAATTCAAAGACATAATTTTAAAAAGCAAAAAAAAGTAGAAACGCTGATTTTCTTTTCTTTTCAGAAACAGGATCTCACTGTGTCACCCAGATTGGAGTACAGTGGCGTGACCATAGCTCACTGTAGCTTCAACCACCCAGGCTCAAACAATCTGCTCACCTCAGACTTCTGAATAGCTGGAATTATAGGCACGGGCCATCAGGCCAGGCTAATTTTATGTTTTTAGAAACACGGTCTCCCTGTGTCACCTAGGCTGGTCTAGTACTCCTAGGCTCAAGTGATCTTCCCTCCTTGGCCTTCCAAAGTGCTGGGATTACAAGTGTGAGTCAATGCACCAAGCTTTATTTTCAATACAATTAGAATTAGAAGAAATTTTTTATACAGTGTATAAAATAATATACAGACTCAACAGAAGGAAATGCACATGACTAGTCTGACTGATTAGCTCACCACAGCCTCAACTTCCTGGGCTCAAGTGGTCCTTCTGCCTCAGCCTCCCAGGTAGCTGGGACCACAGGCATGTACTACTATGCCCAGCCAACTTTTGTATTTTTTGTAGAGATGTTGTTTTGCCATGTTGTCCAGGATGGTCTTCAACTACTGGGTTCCAGCAATCTGCCTGTCTTGGCCTCCCAAAGTGTTGGGATTACTGTGTCTGGCACATGACTAGATTATATGCAAAATTGAAAAGCTTTAATATAAGTTGAAAACAAAGATGGTGAAACATGTAGCCTATATAGTCAATGTTTTAAATAGGAGTAGTAGAAAATAAATTGCTGAAAGGCTCTTTGGTTTTGGAAGCAATGGAGCTACCTTTATGATACTTTTGCCATCTGTCCAAAATAAGCAAAAACAAAAACACTTGTAAAAAACTTAAGGACTGATATCTTTCCTTGAACTCAATTTGTTAGCTGAAGAGAAAGAACATTAGTTAAGTAGCAACCAATTAATTATGGAAATAAACTTTTTTTTTTTTGAGACAGGGCCTCATTTTGTTGCCCAGACTGCAGTGCAGTGGTAGGATCAAGGCTCACCGCAGTCTTGATCTCCAGGGCTCAACTGATCCTCCACTACTCACTGGGACTCCAGTACTCAGCCTCTTCAGTAGCTGGGGCCACAGGCATATGCCAAACCTGGCTATTTTTTTTTTGAGGTGGAGTCTCGCTCTGTCACCAGGCTGAGTGTAGTGGCGGGATCTGGGCTCACTGCAACCTCTGCTTCCTGGTTCAAGTGATTCTTCTGCCTTAGCCTCCCAAGTAGCTGGGACTATAAGTGCACACCACCACGCCCAGCTAACTTTTTGTGTTTTTTAGTAGAGACGGGGTTTCACCATGTTGGTCAGGATGGTCTCGATCTCTTCACCTTGTGATCCACCCATCTTGGCCTGCCAAAGTGATGGAATTACCTACTACTTTCAGATAATAATGCAAGCAGTAAAGTGAAAAAAGGAAGCATTCCTATTTTTGTTTGTTTTCTGAGATATAGTCTGACTCTGTCACCTAGGCTGAGGTGCAGTAGTGCAATCTTGGCTCACTGCAACATCTAACTCCTGGGTTCAAGTGATCCTCCCACCTTAGCCTCCTTAGTAGCTGGGATTAGAAGCATGCCCCACCATGCTGAGCTAATTTTTAAATTTTTTGTAGAGACAGGGTTTCACCACGTTGCCCAGGCTGGCCTCCAATTCCAGCCTCAATCAATCTGCCCGCCTCAACTTCCCAAAGTGCTGGAATTACAAGGGTAGGTCTCCACTCCCAGCCTTAGCATTCCTATTAATTGTTAAAAGGAGTTACCTGACTTTCCAATATTTTTCAGAAAATTTAAAATTTTATACTCAAAAAGGTAAAGAATAATGCAGTAAATAGCCACATTCCCTAAACCCAGAACCATATTTTCTACCATTACATTCAGCTTTATTTTTAAGATATAAACATCTTGGCAAGGTGGCTCACACCTGTAATCCCAGCACTTTGGGAGGCTGAGGTGGGCAAATTACTTGAGGTCAGGAGTTCAAAACCAGCCTGGCCAACAGGGTGAAACCTCATCTCTACTAAGAATACAAAAATTAGCCAGTCAGAGTGGTACATGCCTGTAATTCCAGCTACCTGCGAGGCTGAGCCAGGAAGATCACTTGAACCTGAGAGGCGGAGGATGCAGTGAGCCAAGACCGCGGCCACTGCTCTCCAGCCTGGGTAACAGAGTGAGACTCTATCTCAAAAAAAAAAAAAAAAAATATAAACATATGGATAACATAAAAGTCACTTTTGATCATCACTCGTCCCAACCATTTCTCACTCCCTAAAGGCAACCATTATCATGAATTTCATGTGAATCCTTTCTATTTTTTAGTATTTTATTTTCCATGTAAATGACATCAAATAATATATTTGAAATTTTTATATCTTTTCTTCTAATATTTTGAAATAATTCCACATTCTTTTTTTATTCTGAAAACATTAATTTTCCAAATGGAGATAACAGGATAGGAGTTACCAAGGTTATTTCCATTAAAAAAAAAGTTCCAAACTTCTTTTTTTTTTTTGAGACAGGATCTCACTCTGTCTCCCAGGCTGGACTGCAGTGGTGAGATCTTGGCTCACTGCAACCTCCACCTCCCAGGTTAAAGTGATTCTCCCACCTCAACCTCCCAAGTGGCTGGGAGTACAGGCATGTACCATCACGCCTAGCTAATTTTTGTATTTTTAGTAGAGAAAGGTTTTCACCATGTTGGCCAGGTTGGTCTCAAACTCCTGGCCTCAACTGATCCAACCCCCTTGGCCTCCCAAAGTGCTGGGATTATAGGCATCTAGCTATGTTCCAAACTTATGGAAACTTCCTTTTCTTCCTTCTTCCTTCTCTTAAAACTAACACATGAAGAAAACAGTTTACCAACAATGAATTTTTTTCATAGAAATCCAAATACTCACAGGTTTTAAGTGGATAACAGAACTGTTAGACATCACTGTGTGGTCTCCCTCCATCATGTCTAGCTCACTCTTGTCATCTGAGACATCTGGAAGACTGTTAACACTACTGCTTTGGCTGCTGGCACTGATGGACATACTGGGAATAGACTGATTACTTCCAACACTATTCACTGTTCCTGTCCGGCCAACACCATGATCTTGTTCCTAAGAGAAAAGAAGATTCAGATTCAGTTAAAATATTTATATGTCTTCTGAATTCTTGATTATAAGCACCTAGCACACCATTTGGCACAGAGTCTCATTAGAAAGTTCGTCTATCATGAGAAATTCCTTTTATTTTCCAAGACCAGAAAGTTTATCAACTATTAGTTTATTGAAAAACAAAACTGACCAACAAGTAAATAACAAAAAACTCAACGAATTGTCTATAACAAAGTCAGCTGACCAGTTTTGGGTGATTTTCAAAGTATAGTATTTTCTCTCAATTGCTTGAATTGTTTTATAACCATTTCTACAATATATCTCATGGGGTATATATAGAGATCCTGCTCATTTCTCAATAATTTTTGGTTAATACAAATCCTCCTTTAAAAAGAAAAAGTACTGGTTATTTTGGGCATACTGCCTATGCAGCAGCCCTGCTCCATAAGGAGCATTAAAAAAAAAATACTAAAAACCCCATTGTAGTTGTTATTCTTCCTTATTAAATCGGCCTTTTACAAGTAGATTCTTCTTGATTCCTGAAAACATAGTTCTAAATTACCTTTCTTGTCTTTCATTATTTTTTCTTGCATTCCAATAGGTTTTGGGGGGACTTTAAATTATCTTTTTACCACCAAATAATTTAACATTTATTTCTACCTATTCTTCTGTAAATTAACAATTACACATTATATTATTTCAAATGACAATCATAAGAAAACAGGCAGCCTATAATATCTGGGCACCAACATTACAGTAGTCTTACCATACCAGAATTCTATAAGATATGCAGAATTTAATAAAATACAGACATATATATAAATAGGGACATTTCTTATATCCCTAGCCTAACAGAGATGTTGTTAATGATTTAACTACATAGAATTTTATTCATTTCACAACTTTATTAAAGTATTTCACATATCTGAAATAATCTAAATTTTTCTAGTGACTATCATTAAGAACTAAAAAAAATCCCCAAACCAAAAATTGTAAGTTTAGAAAGTCTTATATTTGACTATTCATTAATTATTTAGTGATATTTAAAAAAAAAGAAAGAAACTATTGTTCATGGTTTCAGAATGCAAAGTGGTCTCTCTCAATGGAAAGCAAAAGAAAAGAATAAAATTTTTGGAATTCTGACAGGGGCAAAGAAGAAACAAAATATTTAGAGAAAAAAATAGCTTTACACACAATATACTTTATATGTGTATTTCTTCACAAGGAAGTTTGTAACACTTCTTTTTTTTTTTTTAACACTTCTATAGCAAATCTGCATTTCCATTCTCCCTAAGAGGTAACACAGAAAGAACTTGGCCTTGAAAGTAAAAGAAGTATAAATTTGAACCCATGTTCCTCTATCTACAGTGAGCACCTTAATAATTCTCAGCCATGCTTTCCTCATCTGTAAAATCAGTATTTTAGAACAGTGTAGGCTGGGTACAGTGGCTCACACTTGTAATCCCAGCACTTTGGGAGGCTGAGGCAGACAGATCACTTGAGGCCAGGAGTTCAAAAACAGCCTGGCCAACATAGTGAAACCTTGTGTCTACTAAAAATAAAAAAAAATTACTTGGGTGTGGTGGCACATGCCTGTAGTCCCAGCTACTCAGGAGGCTGAAGGAAGAAAATGACTTGAACCTAGGAGGTGGAGGTTGCAGTGAGCCGAGATCGTGCCACCTCCAAACTGGGCTACAAAGCAAAACCCTATCTTAAAAAAACAAACAAACAAAACCAGTGTAGATAGAATGAAACCAAGTTTCCTTGGTGACACAGTAGAATGCCTAGTAACTTTCTCATGACTTCTGAGAGAGTACATCCAACCTTCAGTTCTGTAATTTCAAGAACTTCCAAAAGCACATCACATGGAACTGGACAATCAGTCCAAAAAGGGTTCAGGCGGGGCACAGTGGGAGGCTAAGGTGGGTGGACCACAAGAGGTCAGGAGTTCAAGACTGGCTTTGCCACGTGGTGAAACCCCATCTCTACTAAAAATACAAAAAAACCCCACAACAAAACAAAACATTAGCTAGGTATGGTGGTGTGTGCCTGTAATCCCAGCTAATCGGGAGGTTGAGGCATGAGAATTGCTTGAACCTGGGAGGCAGAGGTTGCAGTGAGCTGAGATCACGTCATTGCACTTCAGCCTGGGCTACAAGAGCAAAACTCCGTCTTGAAAAAAAAAAAAGGGGGGGGTTCAGTGGCCAAGAAATTAGAGAAGGACTAGATTAAACAAAGGTGAACAGGTTTCTTTAATAAAGAACCTTCACTATGACAATGTGTAGCATAAAGGGGTTGGATTTAAAATATGCAATCTAACATGATTAAAATGAGTTTAAACAAAATTTTTTTAAATTTTTCTTATTTCTCCAAGAAAAAAGCACCTTTCCCCCCCGCAACTGGGATTTTATAGGACCAGTGTTAAGAAAGTACAACCTGGGAACTCTTGGTATATAAGGTATATTATGGCAGGGCAAGCTGCATAAGGAAAGAAACCAATAGAGAAAACTCAACATTGGAGTCATTTTTTATCTATTACCTCTTCTTCTTCCTGTGCTTCTACTGCTGGTCCATTATGTGCCTCCTGGAAAAGCAGTTTTTTCATCTTTCGATACTGCAGATTGTCCAGCTCTCTTACTGCATCCTTTGTCCTCTGAATGAGATCTATTAACACGGTTTCAGGGCGCTCCCGAAGAACAAACATGTGCTAAATAGGGTAGAAGGTAAAAGGCTGATTTTCTTTTTTTCTTCAATTAATGCCAATGTACTCCTTCTCAGACCCTAGAGATAATACCCTATGATAGATAATGCATATAATCTATAGCTAAATAATTCTGTTAAATTTCTTCTATTTATAAAATTATAACTTACATACATGTACTCTGTGCGTAACTACTACTGTACATTTTATAAAAATGGAACATAATATTTTTTTCTTTTTTTTTTTTTTGAGACAGAGTTTCACTCTTGTTACCCAGGCTGGAGTGCAATGGCACAATCTTGGCTCACCGCAATCTCTGCCTCCTGGGTTCAGGCAATTCTCCTGCCTCAGCCTCCCAAGTAGCTGGGATTACAGGCACGTGCCACCATGCCCAGCTAACTAAAAATGCAGAGTTAAAGTAATCGAATGGTTGGCGGGGCACGGTAGCTCACGCCTGTAATCCCAGCACTTTCAGAAGCTGAGGCGGGTGGATTACGAGGTCAAGAAGAGTTCAAGACCAGCCTGACCAACATGGTGAAACCCCATTTCTACTAAAAATATAAAAATTAGCTGGGCATGGTGGTGCGTGCCAGTAATCCCAGCTACTTGGGAGGCTGAGGCAGGAGAATTACTTGAACCGGGACCTGGGAAGCAGAGGTTACAGTGAGCCGAGATCATGCCACTGCATGCACTCTAGCCTGGGCTATATCTCAAAAAAATGAATAAATAAATAAATTGAAGGGTCTAAATACTAAGAATTAAGCCCAATCAAAGCTTTTAATGATGATTTCATACAAAAAACATGTTCAGTTCTAAGTCATATTAGGTTTCAACAGTTATGTATTTGGTGATGGTGAATTATTAAAGGTGAACCTAGGTATTATAGGTTCCTTTATATGCTGCATGAACAATATTCTTCATAAAATACTAACAGGGATTAAAAGCCATTAAATTATTACTGCTGTTTATAACCTAGCATTTAATATAATTTAACCTTATCAAATACAAAAAGTAGAAAAAACAATTCCACCATTATGATGATCATTATTACACTGTAAAATTTCTCTTTTCAGAAATTTTCTATGTATAAAATTTGTTTTGTAGATACATAGTTAGCATGTATATTCCAGAAAGACATATTCTGCCATCCCTTGAGTTCCATGAGATATCTTTGAATTCTTAGACAACTTTTATCTTCTTTGTTAGCTCAAATTTATTTCTTCTTTATGCAAAGAGTTGTAACTATGAATCATAGCCCACTGTAACCTTAAACTTCTGGACTCAAGCAATCCTCCCACCTCAGCCTCTCAAGCAGCTATGAGTACAGGTATCCACCACCATTTCCAGCTAATATTTCTTCTTTTGGTGGGGGTAGTAGAGACAGGGTCTTGCTATGTTGCCCAGGCTGGTCTTAAACTCCTGGCCTCAAGTGACCCTCCCACCTTGGCCTCCCAAAGCACTGGGATTACAGGCATGAACCACTGACCCCAGCCTCTATACAATATTTTATTCCATTTTCACAGTCATAAGTATTATTATTTTAGCTGGGCGCAGTGGCTCATACCTGTAATCACAGCACCTTGGAAGGCCAAGGCAGGCAGATCACTTGAGATCAGGAGTTCAAGACCAACCTGGCCAATATAGTGAAACCCTAAAAACATAAAAAATTAGCAGGGCATGGAGGTGTGGGCCTGTTATCCTAGCTACTCAGAAGGCTGAGGCATGAGAATCACTTGAACCCAGGAGATGGAGGTTGCAGTGAGCTGAGATCATGTAACTGCACTCCAGCCTAGGTGACAGAGCAAGACTCTGTCTCCAAAACAAAAAATTAATAATTATTAAACTTATAAACATAATGCCTGTAGAATATCAAATATTTGTGACCAAATTATTTAAACATTCCTCTAATTTGGGGCAGCTATTTCCAATTTTTAATTACATGATAAATACCTTCATACATTAAAAATTTTTTATTAATTTTTTTCTTTATGATGGACTGCAACAGAAATGTAATTAGGCAAAAGGATAAGAAGCTCATTACAAATATTTCCTATCATTTCAAATAGGGCTGTGATAATACACATTAGGGGCCAGGCAAATGAATACTATTAATATATGCAGACTTAGGATCTAATCACCAAATTCTGGTGGGCTGGGTTTCTACTACGTGAGTTAGAAAGGCTTCTTTTCCTTATATTTGACAAACGTAAGAAGCCAGTTACATTCTTCATTTTTCCTTAGTTTGGTGCATACCACTATTTACAATATTATCTTCCTCTTTCTTTCCTTTTTTTTTTTTTTTTTTTTTTTTGGAGACAGAATCTCATTCTATTGCCCAGGCTGGGGTGCAGTGGCGTGATCTTGGCTCACTGCAACCTCTGCTTCCAAGGGTTCAAGCGATTTTTGTGCCTAAGCCTCCTGAGTAGTTGGGACTACAGGTGTACACCGCCACATTTTGTATACTAAAAATACAAAAATCGGCTAATTTTTCTATTTTTAGTATAGATAGGGTTTCGCCATGTTGTTCAGGCTGATCTCAAACTGCTGGCCTCCAGTGATTCGCCCATCTCAGCCTCCCAAAGAGTTGGGGTTACAGGCATGGGCCACCGTGCCTGACGTACTATTTACAATATTGTCTTATCCAAAAACATAAAATCTTATATTTCTATGTTTCACTGTTTGTTAGATTTTGCTTTTTTTTTTTTGAGACAGAGTCTTACTCTGTCGCCCAGGCTGGAGTGCAGTGGCACGATCTCAGCTCACTGCAACCTCTGCCTCCTGAGTAGTTGGTACTACAAGCACATACCACCATGCCTGGCTAATTTTTTTTTTAAGTAGAGACAGGGTTTCACCATGTTGGCCAGGCTGGTCTTGAACTCCTGACATCGTGACCCGCCCGCATCGGCCTCTCAAAGTGCTGGGATTACAGGTGTGAGGCACCGTGCCTGGCTGCTTATTTTTTTTTTAACCAACATAATTCCTAGCTGTATTAATGATTCTGCTAGCTACTATGAGTGCCTATTTATTCAGGCTTTCATTTCTGAAATGACGAGTAAGCTTACTGCCTGGGATTTCTCAACCATTACTGAAATTTTACACAGCTTTTCTATACACTGCAGGTGCAAATAATACTGCTGAATATATATGTGATCCTTTCAAATTAATTTGTGGCTTTAACTGATGTGTCAGTGAAAATAAACTGAACTTGCTTGAAATTCTAAGACATGCGTGTAAATATAGTTTACTTAATCTCTTTCTTTCTTTCTTTTCTTTTTTTTTTGAGATGGAGTCTCACTCTGTCACCCAGGCTGGAGTGCAGTGGCACGACCTTGGCTCACTGCAACCTCTGCCTCCAGTTCAAGCGATTCTTCTGCCTCAGCCTCGTGAGTAGCTGAGATTACAGGTGCATGCCACTATGCCCAACTAATTTTTTTTTTTTGAGACGGAGTTTCGCTCTTGTTACCCAGGCTGGAGTGCAATGGCGCGATCTCGGCTCACCGCAACCTCCGCCTCCTGGGTTCAGGCAATTCTCTTGCCTCAGCCTCCCGAGTAGCTGGGATTACAGGCACACACCACTGTGCCCAGCTAATTTTTTGTATTTTTAGTAGAGACGGGGTTTCACCATCTTGGCCAGGCTGTTCTCGGTCTCCAACTCCTAACCTTGTGATCAACCTGTACCTCGGCCTCCCAAAGTGCTGAGATAATGGGTGTGAGCCACCTTGCCCAGCCAGTCTACTTAAATCTTATAGTGAAAGATTAAAGAGTCCTTGGGGTCCCAAAAAGATAGAGTCAAACCCTACTTATCATTGCCTAATGTAGATATTTTAAGAACTGTAATAAAGTCAACAATATTACTGTTGCTATTAATAAGACAACCCTCAAATGAAATAATTTTTTAAGACCAGAAAGCATACACAAATCATGTATTTAAATTAGTTAACCAAGCCTGCTGAAAACTGAATAGAACTCACATATTTTTAAAATATTTCATTGCTAAGTTAGAAAAATGTATTTCCAAATAAGGAAACAGAAGTATTATTTCCAAGCTCCTCTTCTCCCACATGTAATGTAAATACATTCATGTTATATATCTTTCTTTCATATTATATTAATATTGGACAGATCAATATATTAAGTGTTGCAGATCTAAAAATTAAGCAAAAGCCTGGGCATGGTGGCTCACACCTATAATCCCAGCATTTTGGGATGCCCAAGGTGGGCAGATCACAAGGTTAGGAGTTTGAGACCAGCCTGGCCAATATGGTGAAACCCAGTCTCTACTAAAAATACAATAATTAGCTGGGCAGGGTAGCAGGCACCTGTAGTCTCAACTATTCGGGAGGCTAAGGCAGGAGAATCGCTTGAACCAGGGAATTGGAGGTTGCAGTGAGCTGAGATTGTGCCACTGCACTCCAGCCTGGGTGACAAAGCGAGACTCTGTCTCAAAAAACAAAATCAAGCAAAAAGTTAAACTATGTTTTATCAACTTTGAAATAAGACACTATTCCACATGAATTAAAATTTATAACTCATGAACATATTCTTGCACATATAAGTATTTAGCTATTTGAATACTTAGCTATATATTTAGACACGATAAAAGCAGCTTATCAGGCCAGGTGCGGTGGCTCACGCCTGTAATCCCAGCACTTTGGGAGGCCGAGGCGGGTGGATCACGAGGTCAAGAGATCGAGACCATCCTGGTCAACAAGGTAAAACCCTGTCTCTACTAAAAATACAAAAATTAGCTGGGCCTGGTGGTGTGCACCAGTAGTCTCAGCTACTTGGGAGGCTGAGGCAGGAGAATTGCTTGAACCCAGAAGACGGAGGTCACGGTGAGCCAAGATCGTGCCATTGCACTCCAGTCTGGGTAACAACCGTGAAACTCCATCTCAAAAAAAAAAAGGCAGCTAATCAATTTGAAAAAAAATTTTTTAATTTAGTATCTATAAAAAAGAAAAAAAAATTTAGTATCTAAGAAAAGTTCCCAGAAACAACAGTACAAAAAACTAGTATTTCAGTAAAAACTAGTAGAGTTACTTAATTCAGAATCATATAATAAAACACATTCTTTACAATCATTTCTTAGGGGTAAGAACAAATTTAAAGTATAATAGAACTGATGGCTCACACCTGTAATCCCAGCAAGGAGAGGCTGAGGCAGGTGGATCACGTGAGCCCAGGAGTTCGATACCAGCTTCAGCAATGTGGCAAAACCCTGTTTCTACCACAAACACAAAAATTAGCCAGGTATAGTGGTGAGTGTCTGTAGTCCCAGCTACTTGGGAGGCTGAGGTGGGAGGATAGCTTGAACCTGGTGGTCAAGGCTGCAGGAGTCGTGATTGTGCCACTGCACTCCAGCCTGGGTGACAAAGTGAGACCTTGTCTTAAAATAAACTATAATAGAACTGACCTTTAAAAGTTCCTCTGATGTAGGACGATCTTGAGGGATTTTCTGGAGGCAAGAATCTACAAAGTTTCGAAAATAATCAGACCTATTGTAAAGGAAAGTATCAAGTGAACATATTGCTATTTCCTTTAAAAATACATCCACAAATCAAGGCAAGTGCCTACTGGTGGGAGGGGAAATGGAAAGGAAATTATTAAAAAAAAAAAAAAGCAGAGACTATATAGTTTCATATAAGTCTATGAAAATCTATGGAAAGCAACCAATGAATGGTTACCATTTTCTAAAGATAAACTCACACAAATAACTTTAAAATCCTACTCCTATATATTTACATATCACAACTCATACTACATTGAGGCAAAATGAGGGAAGCCTATCTACTTTTTATTTTTGCATTCAAATCCAAGATAACATTCTTTCCATTTCCCTTTTCTTATCCTTTTTGCTAAGGCTTTCTTATAATAAGCTCTTATTATAAGACCTCTTATAATAAACTTTCTTATAAGCTGTTTATTTGCCCCTTGGATCGTCTTCTATATAGCATGCTTCAGAATATCACTCTATCTGCTCTGGAGAGAGCATTTTTATACCTAGCAAATGGATAAGGCTTCCATTAAACCTAGAAAACCAATTAAGATATTTTTAAGAGCCAGATGCACTTTGGGAGGCTGAGGCGGGTAGATTACTGGAGGTCAGGAGTTGGAGATCAGCCTGATCAACGTGGAGAAAACCCCGTCTCTACTAAAAATACAAAATTAGCCAGGTGTCATTGAGGGCTCCTGTAATCCCAGCTACTCGGGAGGCTGAGGTAGGAAAATCACTTGAACTCGGGAGGCAGAGGTTGTAGTGAGCCAAGATTGCACCACTGCACATGAGCAAAACTCAGTCTCCAAAAAAAAAAAAAGGTATTTTTAAAAACATTAGAAGTCTGTAACACATTATTATATAGTGTTATTGACAAGAGTTCAATGAGTAAGGCAGTAAATAATGACTCCGTCAATGTTTGTCTCTAATATTCAAATAAGATTTTAAGTTCCTTGTAGGCAAAAATTATTTTATCAATTCCCAAGTTTCAAACACAGTCTGTGTTCAATATATTTATTACTTGTATGTAAAAGCTATGGTTACTCCAAAACTAAAACTGAAACTTAATCTCCAATGCAACAGTGTTGGGAGGTGGGGCCTAATGGGAATTGTTCAGGTCATGAGTGGATTAATGCTGCTATAAAAAGGACTTGTGGGAGAGGGTTCTCTCTCTCCTGCTCTTTGTCATGTGAGGACACAATGCTTCTCCCCTCCAAAGGATGCAGAGTTAAAGGCACTATCTTGGAAGCAGGAGGACCAGGGCCTAATCTGCCAGTGCCATCGTCCTGGACTTCCCAGCCTCCAGAAAGTGAGAAATAAATGTCTGTTCTTTACAAATTACCTGGCCTCTGATATTCTGTTTTATAGCAGTGCAAAATGTACTAAAGCATACCATAATGCTAAACTCAGTGTCAAAAGATTCATTCTGTATAATTCTAAAAACAAAGTAGAGTTATAGAGAAAGAATATTTTGGCACAGAATGTTAGCATTATTCGTTTAATAGAGTTATATGGCATATTCTTTTTTTTTAAGACGGAGTTTTGCTTTTGTTACCCAGGCTGGAGTGCAATGGTACGATCTCAGCTCACTGCAACCTCCACCTCCTGGGTTCAAGCAATTCTCCTGCCTCAGCCTCCCAAGTAGCTAGGACTACAGGCATGCACCACCATGCCCAGCTAATTTTTGTATTTTTAATAGAGACGGGGTTTCACCATGTTGACCAGGATGGTCTCGATCTTTTGACCTTGTGATCCACCCACCTCAGCCTCCCAAAGAGCTGGGATTATAGGCATGAGCCGCTGCGCCCAGCCATATGGCACATTCTTAAGTGGCAAAGACTCATGTCAATATGTCATAATTATCTAATCTTTAAATAATTTAGTACCCCTAATTTATATATCTGTGAATTTCAAAGTATTTATTAAATATGCTAGACATTCCCCTAGAATTTATCAAATGCTAGATACACCTGAGGAATTAATTTTCTACTGTTGATAGAAATACTAGTTTTCTAAAATTGTGAATCTGTTGTCTATAAACCTCTTTACATAAATAAACTGCATTTCATCAAATCAAAAAAACCCTAGAAGGAATATCAGATAAAAATGAGTAACAAATATTATAATTAGAGTGATCCCAAAAATTTTAATTACCTGGTAATTTTGATAAAGTCAAATAATTTTACCTATATTTTTATATCATATAAATTATAAACCACCCTCCAATCAAATATCACTATAGGTTGTAATAATACATATATTTTAGTTATAAAATATTGATGCTTAAATGTATTAATTAGGATTATGTATTCCTAAATTTAAAGGAAAAGTGAAATATAAATTCTTATGAAAATGAATACTTTCTGCATTCATGTGACATCATTCATCCTTTTCTGAACTGTTACACATATGCTATGAAATGGAGACATGACAAAGGATAAATATAATATTTAAAAGGATAAAATAACCTATTTTAATATCTTATAAGGTGATACATTTTACCTAATTGAAATTAAATCATTTTAATAACAGATTATGAAAAAGCATTTTATTTATTCAACATTGAGCAATATATATCTCAACAATACTCACCATTCATTAGACTGTAGTGTAGGGGATTCATTTTGGGCTATGTGATATAAGGCACTCATTGCATTCATATTAAATAAAGGAGGCTTCCTTTCCGCTGTAAAAAAAAAGCATTCCTGTTAAAATATGTGCTAGGGGTACTCAAAAAAAGTCATGACTTTTTTTAAAAAATGATTTTATATTTTGAAACAGTCTTAAACTTACCCAAAAAACTGCAAGTAGAGTTCAAAGAGCTTTTTTCTTTTTCTTTTCTGAGACAGGGTCTTGCTCTGTCACCCAGGATGCAGTGCAGTGGCACAATCTCAGCTCACTGCAGCTTGACTTCCTATGCTCAAGCAATCCTCCCACCTAAGCCTCCCAAGTAGCGGGGCCCACTTGGGGGCACCACCGTCCACAGGTGTGCACCACCATGCCCAATTAATTTTTGTATTTTCTGTAGAAATGGGGGTTTCACCATGTTGCCCAAGATAGTCTTGAACTCTTGAGCTCAAGCAATCCTCCCAACTTGGTCTCCCAAAGTGCTGAGATTACAGGCATCAGTCACCACCCCACCCCACCTCAAAAAACTTTTTCAGGTGAATCAATTGAAAATAAATTGCTAACCTGATGCCTCACCATCCTTAATATATACGTGAATGTGTATTTCCTATAAAGAAGAACATTTTCCTAAGGAACCACAGTATATCCATTAGATCAGGCCGTTTAATAGTGGTAGATGACTATCATCTAATCCCCAAACTACGTTCAAGTTTCATTCAAGTATCCCAGTAATATCCTGAGTAGCAATAGTGAGCTTTGAGCATTGGCAGTCTTCAAGGAATGTGTTCACTGTATCCAAGTTGTCAAACTTATAGACATAAAATTGTTCATATTTCCCTATTACTCTTTTAACGTCTGTAAAATCTGTAGTGATTATCATCTCTTACTCCTGATATTGAAAATTTATGACTTCTCTCTTTTTTTGGTGATTAGTCTGGCTAGAGGTTTAACAATTTTTTTGATCTCAGATTCTTAGTTTTTGGTTTCATTGATTTTCTCCATTGTTTCTCAGTTTTCTATTCAACAGATTTCTGCTTTGATCTTTATTATCCTCTACCTTCTGCTTATTTTGTGTTGACTTTACTCTGTTTTAGTTTATATTTTATATATATATATATGTATGTATTTTATTGTACTAGATTCTGGGGTACATGTGCAGATCATGCAGGATTATTGCATAGGTACATACATGGCAATGTGGTTTGCTGCCTCCATCCCCCCGTCACCTGTATCTGGCATTTCTCCCCATGTTATCCCTCCCCAACCTTCTCACCCCCTACTGTCCCTCCCCTAATCCCCCCAACAGACCCCAGTGTGTGAAGATCCCCTCCCTGTGTCCCTGTGTCCATGTGTTCTCACTGTTCAACACTCGACTATGAGTGAGAACACGTGGTGTTTGATTTTCTGCTCTTGTGTCATTTTCCTGAAAATGATGGTTTCCAGATTCACCAATGTCCCTACAAAGGACACAAACTCATTGTTTTTTATGGCTGCATAGTATTCTATGGTGTATATGTGCCACATTTTCCTTGTCTAGTCTATCATTGATGGGCATTTGGGTTGGTTCCAAGTCTTTGCTATTGTGAACAGTGCCACAATGAACATTTGTGTGCATGTGTCTTTAAACAGAACGATTTATGATCCTTTGGATATATACCCAGTAATGGGATTGCTGGGTCAAACGGAATTTCTATTTTTAGGTCCTTGAAGAATCACCACACTATCTTCCACAATGGTTGAACTAATTTATACTCCCACCAACAGTGTAAAAATGTTCCTATTTCTTCACATCCTCTCCAGCATCTGTTGTTTCCAGATTTTTTCTTTTCCAGATTTTTTAATGATCGCCATTCTAACTGGTATGAGATGGGATCTCAATGTGGTTTTGATTTGCATCTCTCTAAGGACCAGTGATGATGAGCATTTTTTCATGTTTGTTGGCCTCATATATGTCTTCTTTTGAAAGTGTCTGTTCGGGCCGGGCGTGGTGGCTCACACCTGTAATCCCAGCACTTTGGGAGGACGAGGGGTGGATCACGAGGTCAAGAGATCGAGACCATCCTGGTCAACATGGTGAAACCCCGTCTCTACTAAAAATACAAAAAATTAGCTGGGCGTGGTGGCTCATGCCTGTAATCCCAGCTACTCAGGAGGCTGAGGCAGGAGAACTGCCTGAACCCAGGAGGCGGAGGTTGCGTTGAGCCGATAGCGCCATTGCACTCCAGCCTGGGTAACAAGAGCGAAACTCAGTCTCAAAAAAAAAAAAAAAAAAAAAAAAGAAAATGTCTGTTCATGTTCTTTGCCTACTTTTGAATGGGTTTTTTTCCTTTAAATCTGTTTTCATTCTTTGTAGATTCTGGATATTAGCCCTTTGTCAGATAGGTAAATTGCAAAATTTTTTCCCAATCTGTTGGTTGCCGGTTCACTCTAATGATTGTTTCTTTTGCTGTACAGAAGCTCTGGAGTTTAATTAGATCCCATTTGTCTATTTTGGCTTTTGTTGCCAATGCTTTTGGTGTTTTACTCATGAAGTCCTTGCCCATGCCTATGTCCTGAATGGTTTTGCCTGGGTTTTCTTTTAGAGTTTTTATGGTGTTAGGTCTTATGTTTAAGTCTTTAATCCATCCAGAGTTAATTTTAGTGTAAGGTGTCAGGAAGGGGTCCAGTTTCTGTTTTCTGCACATGGCTACTCAGTTATCCCAACACCATTTATTAAACAGGGAATCCTTTCCCCATTGCTTGTTTTTATCAGGTTTGTCAAAGATCAGATGGTTGTAGCCGGGCGTGGTGGCTCATGCCTGTAATCCTAGCACTTTGGGAGGCCAAGGTGGGTGGATCACCTGAGGTCAGGAGTTCAAGATCAGATGGTTGTAGATGCATGTCATTGCCTCTGAGGCCTCTGTTCTGTTCCAGTGGTCTATATCTCTGTTTTGGTACCAGTACCATGCTGTTTTGATTACTGTAGCCTTGTAGTACAGTTTGAAGTCAGCTTAGGATTGTTCAGCTATGTGAGCTCTCTTTTGGTTCCATATGAAGTTTAAGGTGGTTTTTTTTCCAGTTTTGTGAAGAGGGTCATAGGTAGCTTGATGGGGATAGCATTGAATCTATAAATTACTTTGGGCAGTATGGCCATTTTTAGTTTCTTAAGGTAAAAATTGAAGTCATACACACAAAAAATTGAAGTCATGACTTTGACAAATTGAAGTACAGTCACCCTTCTGAATCTGTGGGTTCTGCATCCACAGACTGAACCAACCAACTGAAATATTTCAACCACAGACAGAAAATGCTTGGGAAAAAATAATAAAAATAACAATACAACAATAAAGATACAAGTTTTTAAGACAACTACTTACATGGCATTTATATTGTATTAGGTATTATAAGTAATCCAGAGATTATTTAAAGTATTTGGGAGGATATGTACAGGTTATATGCAGCAATTACGCCATTTTATATGAGCCTTAAGTATCTGCACATTTTGTTATCTGTTGGGGTTCTGGAACTAGTTCTCTGAAGATACTGAGATATATGGGACTCTTGAATGTCCCTCAGTTTGAGTTTTTCTGACATTTCCTATTATTAGAGTTAGGCTAAACACTTTTGGCAGGAATATCACAGAGGTAATGCTATAATTTGCTTACTGTATCCTATGAGGTGTCACATGACTTTGAGAAGTTCTGTTACTGAGGGCATTCACTTTGATCACTTAAGGCCCATGTCTGCCAGTCTTCTACATGATAAAGTTTTTCTTTTCTCCTTTGTAATTATTAAGCATTTTGTAAGATGGTACTCTGACTCTACATCAATATTCTGCTTCTCATAAAACTTTCAATTTTATTCTTTTATTTATTTATTGTATAGAGTCACAGATTTTTATTTAATAAGTTATAATCTATCATTTATTTCAATGTTCAAATTGTCTCATATTTGAGCAGTAGAAACCTTTTTAAGCTGGCTTGTGTCTTTTGGACACACCCCATTATTCCTTGGTTACTTTCTTGCTTTCTGGTACACTCAGACGTCCTAGCCTCATTTTGTATTTTCCCTAGCCCAGACCCTGGATCAATCATTTCTCCAAAGGGCTGTTGTGCTAGGTGTGCTTACTGCTACTTGGGTGTCACTGCTCTCAGACATGCTCAATGAACAGAGTTGGGAATATATACAGGTATATAATTTATACACCTATGTGTACAAATACATGCTGTAAATATTTTTATTTAAAAACAATAAATCCATTACAATATCTCAAATTCGAATCCAAAACCATAGTGTTTATTCTAGCTTTCTCCTTGCATATTTGTAAAGTCCTTCTCTAACAATGAGAAACCCTGCTCTCATTATCCTTTATATATATATATATATATGTCTGTTTGTGTGTATATAATACATACATACATACATATTTATTTATTTATTTATTTAGAGACAGAGTCTCGCTCTGTTGCCCAGGCTGGAGTGCAGTGGCACAATCTCAGCTCACTGCAACCTGCACCTCCCAGGTTCAAGCAATTCTCCTCAGCCTCCTGAGCTGGGACTACAGGCATGCGCCACCATGCCTGTCCAGTTTTTTTTTTTTTAGTAGATACAGTGTTTCACCATGTTGACCAGGCTGGTGTTGAACTCCTGACCTCAGGTGATCTGCCCGTCTCAGCCTCCCAAAGTGCTGGGATTATAGCATGAGCCACCACACCTGGCTCTCAATATATTTTCCTATTTGATAAATTCCTCCTATGTAACCAACATCCTGTCTTTGTGACCATCTTCTCTCCTCTTAAGATGTCTTCCTTTCCCTGTTCAAATTCTGAATCCCCATTCCATTTCACCCTATAGTGTGAACAACCTCTTGGTCACTAAGTCTTTTAAATGGTATGCCATCAATATATCAAACCAGAACATATCTTTTTAATTTTGTCATTCACTATTAAATCTCTCAATTTTATCAAAGGACATTAAACTTAGCTAAAAATCACAGAAAAGATTCACCGAATTTACAATCTGTTATACTCTCATAAATTCAAATAACTTTTTTTTTTTCTTGAGACACAGTCTCAGTCTGTCACCCAGACCAGAATGCAGTGGTGTGATCTCAGCTCATTGCAAGCTCTAGTTCCCAGGTCCAAGAGATTCTCCTGCCTCAGCCTCCCAAGTAGCTGGGAATACAGGGATACACCACCACACCCAGCTAATTTTTGCAGTTTTAGTATAGATGAGGTTTCACCAAGTTGGCCAGGCTGGTCTAAAACTCCTGACTGCAAGTGATTCACCCGCCTTGGCCTCCCAAAGTGTTGGGATTACAGGCATGAGCCACTGCACCTGGCCAAATATTTTCTATCTCAAATTCTTATAAGCTACTACTAAACTTTTTTATTTTTTTGAGATAAGGTCTCGCCTTGTCACCCAGGCTGGAGTGCACTGGAGTGATCTTAGCTCAATGCAACCTTGACCCCTTTGGCTCAAGTGATCTTCTCACCTCAGCCCCCCAAACAGCTGGGACTACAGGCGCATGCCACCACACCCAACTAATTTTTTTTATTTTTTGTAGAGACAGGGTTTCTCCATGTTGCCCAGGCAGGTCTCCAACTCCCAGGCTCAAGTGATCTTCCCATCTTGGCCTCCTAAAGTGCTGGGATTAGATGCATAAGCCACCACCAAACTTTAAACCAAATTTATTTTAAGTTAGAGATACTGTTCCTCATTATCTTGTACACATTTCTAAAATGTCTTTACCAGTAAATTTAGATTGCTTCTGTAAAATTAATACCTCCAAAACTCAAGAGGAAATTACATGAAACTGAGATAGAAAAAATGAATGGTCTAGAAAGTAAATCTCAGAAGCAATGTCCAATGATAAAATTTCCAGAGAAAGGGTTCAAATTATATATACTTATACAGAAGAGTGATCATCAAAAGGTTAGATAAATGGGTTCAAATGTTACTATTTTCGGCCGGGTGCAGTGGCTCACACCTATAATCCCAGCACTTTGGGAGGCCGAGGCGGGTGGATCATGAGGTCAAGAGATTGAGACCATCCTGGTCAACAAGGTGAAACCCCGTCTCTACTAAAAATACAAAAACTAGCTGGGCATGCTGGTGTGCGCCTGTAGTCACAGTTAGTCAGGAGGCCGAGGCAGGAGAATCGCTTGAACCCAGGAGGCGGAGGTTGGGATGAGCCGAGATCGTGCCATTGCACTCCAGTCTGGGTAACAACAGTGAAACTCCGTCTTAAAAAAAAAGAAGTTACTATTTTCATGTATTCCTCTCAATGGGAAGAAGGACTTTGTGTCCTTTTGTTTTCCGTATTATTTTAATTTAATTAATTTGTTTGTTTAGAAAGGGTCTCACTCTGTCACCCAGGCTGAGGTATAGTTGCATAAACATAGCTCACTGCAGCCTCAAACTCCTGGGCTAAAGGGCATCCTCCCACCTCAGCCTCCCGAGTAGCTGGGACTACAGGTGTGAGGCTACCATGCCCAGCTAATTGTTCTTGGTCTTGGTAGAGATAAGGTCTTGCTGTGCTGCCCAGGATGGTCTCAAATTCCTGGCTTTAAGCAGTCCTTCTGCCTTGGCCTCCCAAAGTGCTAGGATTACAAATGTAAGCCACTGTACCCAGCTGAGAGGAGAACAATGGATAATTTATTTTCTTTCCACTCCTTTTGTATTTCTACAATTTTACATCCTAGACATTTAATTAAAAATGGTAAATTATATTTTTATAAAGATGATTATATAATCATGCAGCTTGAACAACAAAGAATCTTCATCAGATTAATTATAAAGAAACACATAAACCCACTCATAAAAATTATGTATTATAAGATTTCTTGGTATTAAGACATAACCAAGTAATTTCAACCTTTGTGACACTAAAGCATGAAAGAGTCATATCTATTCACAACTACATTTATCAAGACCAATAACAGTATAATTGATGTAAATTTTTTCTCTTACCTATACTGTAAGAACATAGTTTGCTTTAATTTGCTATCCTTAACTCTTCCAAAGTAGAAAAGCATATTATAATAAACATGTGTCCCAAGACTGAATCTAATTTGTATTGAAAATCATACCTCACATCTGTAATCCCAGCACTTTGGGAGGCTGAGGTGGGTGGATCACCAGAGGTCAGTAGTTCGAGACCAGCCTGGCCAACATAGTGAAACCCTGTCTCTACTAAAAATGCAAAAATTAACTGGGCGTGGTGGCTGGCGCCTATAGTTCCAGCTACTCGGGAGGCTGAGGCAGGAGAATAGCTTGAACCTAGGAGGTGGAAACTGCAGTGAGCCAAGATTATGCCACTGCACTCCAGCCTGGGCGACAGAGCGAGTTGTCTCAAAAAAAAAAGAAAGAAAGAAAGAAAGAAAGAAAAGAAAATCATACCTCTAGACCTGTGTTATCTAACAGGGTAGCTTACTAGCCACATGGATCTATTTAAATGCTAATGTATTTAAATGAAATCTTAGAAAATTCAGTTCCTTGGCTGAAAGTCCACAGATACAGAACAACTTCTTTCACTACAGAAAGTTTTCCTGGCCTTTGCTACTTTAGATCTTTCACCTAGAACCATAATCAGGCTTAAAATATAGTGCTACTTTAGATCCTTCCACTAGAACCATAATCAGACTTAGCACTTCAAACTATTCAAAACATTTGTAAGTAAAATGTTTACAGTATTATGAAAGATTGTAAAAGCAAAGATACCAAATAAATGCCTAAAATCCTAAAATATCTTTCAAATATGTCACCCACATAAAATTATTTAAAGGCAGTCACATCTAAAGTTGCTTTATTATAAGTATAAAAACTTCTTTTGTGAAGGAACTCTTTTATGAACTAGAATAAAAAGAAGCTAGAAATAAGAAGTCATTTCACGGAAATTAGAGTTCAGGTAGATTTTGTTCTAGGTGGAACAATGAGCCAACAAGTATCTTCTAATCAAATAAATCTTAAAACGTATCAGTGAAATCTAACAGGTCCATTAATGCAATTTCACTATCACTGAGGGGCACATATATGCACCAGGCAGCATTAAGAATGTAAAAGGACCCCTTGAGCAAGGAGTACATTAACTAGCTTCTCTACATGTACATCTAGGCTTCTTAAGAAATTAATTAGGATCGATAGGTAGGAAAAAGAATCATAGGTAAAAGAATAGAGATTAAAGTTTAAGACATTTAAAGGTACTTTCAAATGGAAGAAATAGTTTTGCAAACTTCAAATTAAGACAAAGAAATCATGAGAATGACATTATGGTAATCTCCAAATCTCTGTTTGTTGATGCTGTTAAACTACAAAACAAACAGGAGGATGTAGAGCTTGAAAGCAGTAGTTAACATAGGAATTCCAACAAAACTGAAAATACTTAAGATTACATTTTAGGAAAAAAACTGGACTGCAAGGTAGTCTGGTTATAAAAGAAATCATAATATTAATCTACTGTGTAATCATAAAGTGAGATTATACCTTTATTTTACCTATTTGTTTTGGATAACTACTGACAAACTCAGGTAGATAACGATTAATCAAAATTACCAATGGATTTTACTTTTATTTATTTATTTATTTATTTGAGACGGAGTTTCGCTCTTGTTACCCAGGCTGGAGTGCAATGGCGAGATCTCGGCTCACCGCAACCTCCGCCTCCTGGGTTTAGGCAATTCTCCTGCCTCAGCCTCCTGAGTAGCTGGGACTACAGGCACGCACCACCGTGCCCAGCTAAGTTTTTGTATTTTTAGTAGAGACGGGGTTTCACTATGTTGACCAGGATGGTCTCAATCTCTTGACCTCGTGATCCACTCGCCTCGGCCTCCCAAAGTGCTGGGATTACAGGCTTGAGCCACCGCGCCCGGCCGGATTTTACTTTTAAAGTATTATTTTCCATCCTTGGTCACTCTTTTTAGAAGGGTTTAGGCAGTGCTGTGGCTCATGCTTAAAATCCCCCCACTGTGGGAGGCCAAGGCAGGAGGATAGCTTGAGCCCAGGAGTTCGAGACCAGCCTGAGCAACATGGCAAAATCCTGTCTCTGCTAAAAATACAAAAATTAGTCTGGCATGGTGGTGTGCGCCTGTAGTCCCGGCAACGTGGGAGGCTGAGGTGGGAGGATTGCTTGATCACAGGAAGCAGAGGTTAGAGTAAGCTGAAATTGCACCACTGCACTCTAGCCTGGGCAACAGAACACAAGACCCTGCCTCAAAAGTAAATAAATAAATAAATAAATAAAGTTTAATGCAATACTTTTAAAAGAAGATAAAAAGGAAGAGACTTTTGGACTGGTAGACTTCCACTGGGAAATCCAGAGCAAGAAGATGGGCAGCATCTTCAATTACAATGAGAGTTTACTGGTTCACATAAGTTATGATGGTCCACTGTTTTTAGCATAATGAGCAACTGAACCAAATATGTGCATAAAATCAAACTGCTACAGGAAATTGAGTCCGATCTTTCACCCTCACTGCAAGACCCTGCTACAGTGATCCATACACCTAACATCATGGCCCCTGTTGAATAAAGTCAGCCTTACCATCTTAAAAAAAAAAAAAACTGTTACACAACAGCATATAGATATGCAGTCTGACATCTCATTTCATCCCTAATTCAAAGTAAAAAAAAAAAAAAGTAATAACTACTCTAGCTAGTTAGGAATGCTTTATAGAGCTTGTATAGATGGTAAATCTGATAATCACAAATATATTCTAGGTGTTTAACAAATACTCATTAACGTCAGACACAGATTCCTCAAATTAAAACCACAGTGGAAAATTATTTTAGATATAATCGAACAGAGCAAATATACCTAACAGAGCAAATATCATATACCTAACCCTAACATATATAAAAATTATCAAATAACCAAAGTGAAAACCTTAATAAATGTATTGCCCACCTTATAAAGTGACATAAAAGATAAAAATCTATAATTTTTATACATCGGTATAGAAATTGAGGTAAAACATTGATCAAAACTTAATCCATAGTAATGAAGAACAATGCTTACCTAGTTCAATACATGTTATTCCAAGAGACCACACGTCTACTTTGCCATCATATTGTCCTTCATCCATGGCTAAAATTACTTCTGGGGCCATCCTAGAACAAAATGTTCACTTAAATTAAAGTTTTTTTTTTTTTAAGTATACTATTCTTTGAGAATGTAATGGTTATTTACATGGAGATCACTGGTTTGACTTCTAGCCAATATATCTCAACATAAGAATTTTTATAATGGGAACTAAGTGTATTACAGGTTCTGAGGTAAATATTTAGCAATGCATATATAGTGTGAGATTTATTCTCACCATCTGTCATTATCATGTAACAGCCACCCCAAAAGAAGGAGGCTCCCAAGGCAGGATTATATTCTGCATCTGCTCAAGTTTGCAGATTATAATACTGATTCATATCCTTTAGGCCAGTGGTTCTCAAATATTTTGGTCTCAGGATATCATTAAAAAAGTCTAATTTTTGGCCAGGCATGGTGGCTCATGCCTGTAATCCCATCATTTTGGGAGGCTGAGGTGGGCGGATCAGAGGTCAAGAGTTTGGGACTAGCCTGACCAACATGGTGAAACCATTTTTGTATTTTTGTATTCTCTACTAACAATACAAAAAATTAGCTGTGTGTGGTGGTGTGCTCCTGTAATCCCAGCTACTCAGGAGGCTGAGGCAGGAGAATCACTTGAACCCGGGAGGCAGAGGTTGCAGTGAGCCGAGATCACACCACTGCACTCTAGCCTGGGTGATAGAGTGAGACTGTCTCAAAAAAAAAAAAAAAAAGTCTAATTTTTGCTTAACAGATTGAATTTTTACTATTGGCAAAAATATTGTCAGTTGTTTTCCTTGAAATTACAAGCTCATGTCATTTATTAAAGAAAATTACCTGCCACAATAACCAAGACTGAATAATCACAGTTTGCGTCTTTCTTTCAAATAAAAATGGTGTTCCATGATAAAAATGGCTCGGGCAGCTTACAACTCAATCACACAATTATCAATCTTATGGGTATCTTATTTGTAAATTAAGCACTAATTCATGTCTTCAACTAGCGTCCTACATTCTTTTTTAAAATTAAAAAAAATTTTTTTTGAGACAGGGTCTCACTCTGTCACCCAGGCTGGAGTATAATGGCTTGATCTCGGCTCACTGCAACCTCTGCCTCCTAGGTTCAAGTGATTCTCCCACCTCAGCCTCTCAAGTAGCTGAGACTACAGGCGTGGGCCAATACGCCTGGTTAATTTTTGTATTTTCTGATAGAGATGGGGCTTCACCATGTTGGCCAGGCTAGTCTCAAACTTCTGACCTCAAGTGATCTGTCCGCCTCAGTCCCCCAAAGTTCTGGGATTACAGGCATACACCACTGCATCTGGCCGAGTCTAACATTCTTGACGGTACTTTACCTTACACTTCATTTGTATTTCATGTTAAACATAGATAGACACTTAAAACAGTTGCTGACTGCTTTAATAAGATTATTACCAAGTACTCCCAGTTTGTATGTGTGTGCGTACGCATGTATGTGTAAGACATATATATGTATCCAGCTCTCGTGTTCTAATCATACTACTATAGAAAAATTAACAAACGTGTAAATAAATTTCTTTCTTTCTTTTTTTTTTTTTTTTTTGAGACAGAGTTTCGCTGTTGTTACCCAGGCTGGACTGCAATGGCGTGATCTTGGTTCACCGCAACCTCCGCCTCCTGGGTTCAGGCAATTCTCCTGCCTCAGCCTCCTGAGTAGCTCGGATTACAGGCACGTGCCACCGTGCCCAGCTAGTTTTTTGTATTTTTAGTAGAGACAGGGTTTCACCATGTTGACCAGGATGGTCTCAGTCTCTTGACCTCATGATCCACCCGCCTCGGCCTCCCAAAGTGCTGGGATTACAGGCATGAGCCACCGCATCTGGCCCAAAGTAAACTTTCAATAGTCAATAACTATTGGTGTTTCATAATTATTCTTTTAAGATGTTGAAGTGTGGGAAATCACTAAGCTAAGTAAAGTTAAAGAAGTGCTTTTTCTGTTTTTCTGCAACAAAACCAAAAACAGACAAATGGAACCTAACTAAGCTAAATGGCTTCTGCACAGCAAAAGAGTCTATCGACGCAGTAAACAGACAACCTACAGAATGGGACAAAGTATCTGAAAACTATGCATCTGACAAAAGACCAATAATCTGAAATCTATAAAGGAGTTAAAAAGTAGACAAAGGGCCAGGTGCAAGGGCTGACAACTGTAATCCCAGAACTCTGGAAGGCTGAGGCAGGTGGATCACAAGGTCAAGAGTTTGAGACCAGCCTGGCCAATATGGTGAAACCTCATCTCTACTAAAAATAAAAAAAATTAGCCAGGTGTGGTGGCACACACCTGTAGTCCCAGCCAGGGACTGAGGCAAAGGAACTTCTTGAACCTGGGAGGCAGAGGTTGCAGTGAGCCAAAATCGTGCCACTGCACTCTAGCCTAGGTGATAGAGTGAGACCCCGTCTCAAAAAAAAAGAAAAAGTGGACAAAGGGCATGAACAAGGTACTTCTCAAAAGAAAAAATACAAGTGGCCAACAGACATGAAAAAATGCTCAGTATCACTAATGGTCAGAGTAAGAGCAAATCAAAACCACAGAGATAGCCACTCATACACTGCTGGTGGGATTGTAAATTAGTTCTGCTCCTATGGAAAGTACTTTGGAGATTTCTCAAATAAGTAAAAATAGAATTACCATTTGACTCAGCAATCCCAATTACTAGGTACATACCCGAAGGAAAATAAATTGTTCTACTGAAAAAATACCCGTACTTATGTTTATCACAGCACTATTCACAAGAGTAAAGACACAAAATCAACCTTAGTGCCCATCAACACTGACTGGATTTAAAAAATGTGGTAAAAGGCTGGGCACCATGGCTCACACCTGTAATCCTAACACTTTGGGAGGCCAAGGCAGGTGGATTGTCTGAGCTCAGGAGTTCAAGAACAGCCTGGGAAATATGGCAAAATCCAATCGCTACAAAAAATACAAAAATTAGCCAGGGTGGTGGTGTGTGCCTGTAGTCCCAGCCACGCAGGAAGCTAAAGTGGGATGATCACTTGAATTCGGGAGGTTGAGGCTGCAGTGAGCTGAGATCGTGCCACTGCACTCCAGCCTGGGTGACAAAGTGAGAACTTTTCTCAAAAAAAGAAAAAGAAAATGTGGTACATATACATCATGGAATCCTACACAGCCATAAAAAAAAGAATGAAATCATGTCCTCTGCAGCAAGATGAATGCAGCTGGAGGCCATTATCCTAAGTGAATTAACACAGAAACAGAAAATCAAATACTGCATGTTCTTGCTTATAAATGGGAGCTAAACACTGCGTATATACATGGACATAAAGACAGGAACAACAGACATGTGGACTCCAAAAGAGAGGCAGGGAGTGGGACAAGGTATGAAGAACTTCCTAGTGGGTACTATGTTCACTATTTGAATAAAGAGTTCAATTGACACTCAAACCTCAGCATCACACAATACATTCACGTAACAAAACTGCATATGTACTGCCCAAATCTAAAATTTTAAATAAATATTTTTCTCTGGTATTTGAAAATAATATGAATGCTATGCCTACTTGTCAAGAATGTTATTCAATTGTTTATCTGATTAACTAGACAGACTTTCTAATAAAGTTACTTCACACTCTTTCAAAAAAAAGTATTTTTTGTATTTTTCACTGAAGAACTTTCCAGGGCCTTTTAATTATCTTTTCTGTGTTAATTTTCTTTTTGAGACAGGTCTCACTCTGTCGCCCAGGCTGGAGTGTAGTGGCATGATCATAGCTCACTGCAGCCACAACCTTTTGAGCTCAAGCAATCTACCTGTCTCAGCCTCCTGACTAGCTAGGACTACAGGTGTGTGCCACCATACCTGGCTAATATTTATTTATTTTTTTTCTTGTCTTTCTATGCTGACCAGGTTGGTAATGAACTCCTGGCTTCAGGGATCCTGCCTCTTTAGCCTCTCACAGTGTTGAATTATGGGTGTGAGGCACCATGCCCAGCCCAGGGTCTTTTAAAATTTTTTATATTTTTATTTTTATTTCTGGAGACACAATCTCACTCCACTGCCCAGTCTGGAGTACAGTGGCATGATCATGACTCACTGCAACCTCGACCTCCTGGGCTCAGGTGATTCTCTCACCTCAGCCTCCCAAATAGCTGGGACTACAAGTGCATGCCACCATGCCTGGCTAATTTTTTATACTTTTTGTAGAAGCAGGGTTTCACCGTGTTGCCCAGACTGATCTCAAACTCCTGAGCTCAAGCAATTCACCTGTCTCAGCCTCTCAAAGTACTGGTATTACAGGCATGAGCCATTGTGCCTGGCTGCCTTTTTAATAGCTAATATTCATCACTAATTTCTAAAAAGGGAAATCATTAAGAACTTTTATTAGCTCAGAACCTCCCCCCCCCTTTTTTTTGTAAAGGAAGAATACTCTATCCAGACTAGGAATCTACACAAGAAATTTCTGGTCATCTAGAGCAGTAGTCTTCAAATTTTTAAAATTCATTTACCTCCCAGAATTGATAAAAACTATGTATCCCTTATACATTTTGGGGTTGATATCTACATTTTATATATTTAATGGCTGCAAAAGATATAATGGATAGGATATACAAATACTGTATATTGTATATATGTTTAAAGATATTTAAAACTTGGAGATGCAGAATTAGTTCACTCAATTAATTAAAAACAATACCTATATTCACAAAGCTATTGTAACAAAAAAAAAAAAGAAAAGAAAAAACACTGCCTTATAACGTAATTAGCAGAGCCAGACTTCATGGTCGTTATCAATTAGACACATATGAATCACTTCCTGTCAGGAAAAGTCCAAGTTCAATTTTCTTGTTTCTTTTTTGAGATGGAGTCTCACTCTGCTACCCAGGCTGAAGTGCACTGGTGCCATCTCGGGTCATTGCAACCTCCGCCTCCCAGGTTCAAGCGATTCTCATACTTCAGCCTCCTGAGTAGCTGGGACTACAGGCATTTGCCATCACACCTACCTAATTTAACATCTGGCTAATTTTTGTGTTTTTAATAGAGATGGGGTTTTACCATGTTGGCCAGGCTGGTCTCAAACTCCTGACCTCAGGTGCCCACCTCAGCCTCCCAAAGTGCTGGGATTACAGGTGTGAGCCACTAAACCCGGCCTTGATTTCAATTTTCACTGCAAAGAAATATGTTAATATGTTCCATGACTACCATCTCAGTTCTATATTCTACACTAGAAAAATAAGAAAGGGGATGAGCATAATGGCTCATGCCTGTAATCCCAGCACTTTGGGAGGCCAAGATGGGCAGATCACTTGAGGTCAGGAGTTCAGGACCAGTCTGGCCAAGAGGGTGAATTCCTGTCTCCACTAAAAATACAAAAATTAGCTGGAGGCAGAGTTTGCAGTGAGCTGAGACCATGCCACTGCACTCCAGCCTGGGTGAAAGAGCAAGACTCTGTCAAAAAAAAAAGGAAGAAGAAAGAGTGGCATGAGGAGTAGTATTAGGGGAGAAAAGAGAAAGAGATAACTGATAACTAAAAGGAAGGGATGACTGGAGAGGCACACGAGTTTGTGCCCCAACCTTTCAATATTTCTCATAGATGGTATATATTCTAAAAATTTCTCTCTTCTGTGCCTCTAAGGCATATATATCTCAGAACAATGCATCACTGTAATATTCAGGATGGGTGAGAAGTCTTTCTTTTATAAAGCAAGAAAAAGGAGCAAGTGGGAAAGAAAGACCTAAGTCACCACTCTCAGCACATATAAAGAGTACATATATGGAAGTTAAAGATCTGAAAAATTATTTCCTTAAAACTTGCTGATAAATACATAATGAATTATTTATAGAAGAAATAAGATGCTGTCTGGGATTTGTTTCAAAATTCTGGGTGGCAAGGGATGAAAAGAGAACATATAGAGCAGAATTGGCTATGTGATAATGTTGCTGGTTTGGGTGACTGGTATTTAAGTATGTAATGACTGGTATCATACTTTAGTCTACTTTTATATATGTTTGACAAAATCAACTACTAGTCTGTAAGTACTCTAAAACTGAAGATCAGTGATACTTAGTAAACATAATCTAAAGAAAGCATACAAATTAGCATTTAGCATGTCTATGTCTGCCCCTACTGAATTTTATTTAATTTTTTTCATTCCCACATCCAACATATAATATAGATAGTAACAGAAAAGCAAATGTGCCCAGGACAAAATGAAAACATAGAGAGATGCGGCTAAGCACAGTGGCTCATGCCTGTAATCCCAGCACCTTAGGAGGCCAAGGCGGGCAGATCATGAGATCGAGACCATTCTGGCCAACATGGTGAAAACCCATCTCTACTGAAAACAGAAAAATCAGGTAGGTGTGGTGTCACATGCCTGTAATCCCAGCTACTCGGGAGGCTGAGGCACGAGAATCGCTTGAACCCAGGAGGTGAAGGTTGCACAGTAAGGCACTGCACTCCAGCCTGGTGACAGGGAGAGACTCAAAAAAAAAAAAAAAAAAAAAAGGAAATATAGGGGGATGCAAGGGCAGCATTCTAAATCTATATTTAAAAGTAAGTATAATGCTTAAGGTAAAATGTTAAAAATAGTATTATAGTTCCAGGAAAAGACATCTGAAAAAAGTACAACCATATATTGCTTATTTCAATTATGAGGATCATTACCAAATAGAACTATTCTTACCAATATGGTGTTCCCACAAAGGAATTGGCAGGTGATGCCATAGAAGCAGATCCAAAGTCAGCAAGTTTCACCTGGCCTGGTTCTGTCAGAAGGATATTTCCTGCTTTGATATCTCTAGGTTTAGGGAATAGAGAAAATTACTTTTCTTTCCCTCATTAGATTATGTTTAAAATGATAAAAAAAAAAAAAAATTCTTAAGACAGAGAAGGAGAAATAAAAATAATTAAATCCTGCGGTAATCTCACAATTGGGATAATGAGAATGAATATTCAAATTAGAAAACAAAAAAACTACAGAATTCAAATAAACATACACTAACAATTTTCTAAAAGAAAAATAGGGCCGGGTGCTGTGGCTCACGCCTGTAATCCCAGCACTTTGGGAGGCCGAGGCGGGTGAGTCACGAGGTCAAGAGATCGAAACCATCCTGGTCAACATGGAGAAACCACGTCTCTACTAAAAATACAAAAAATTAGCTGGGCATGGTGGTGCATGCCTGTAGTCCAGCTACTCAGGAGGCTGAGGCAGGAGAATTGCCTGAACCCAGGAGGCGGAGGTTGCGGTGAGCTGAGATCACGCCATTTCACTCCAGCCTGGGTAACGAGCGAAACTCTGTCTCAAAAAGAAAAGAAAAATAGCAGTAAAAAAAGAAAATTAGTTCATTGTAGTATATAGTTGGCATATTTTACTTTCTGTTTATTCGCAGAAACAATGGTTTTAAAAAATATATTGTAATTAGCAAGCAACCCCTTCATCATATGTAAGATTTCTGCATATCCATACTTAAAGTAAAAACAAAAAAAGAAATATAAAAGAACCTTACTCTCCAAACTTTAAAAAAAAGACTTATTCAAAATAAATAAATAAAGATGTATTCATATCATTTCCAAACTTCAGCATAGTTCTCCTAAATATAAAACAAAACTGAAATATATGGATAATGTAGTATCAATTATCCCAAATTTACTTTCAAACTTACTTTTCTGCAATAGCAAACATACTGTCCATATAAGAAAATCATAGTTATTTATATGTAAGATCGTCTAATTAGCATTATAATATATGCTTAATCTTTCAAAAATTAAAATAGAAATTAAAGTGCTGAATTTCCAAGCCCTTGTTAATTCTTACTATAGTATTTTAGAGCATAACATGAAATGAATCTATTTTTCCTCCATTTGATTTTTTTAAATGAAGAGGTATCTTACACTTGAGAAAACCTTAGGTTGAAATTCTAACTATGGCACTCACTTATTTACTAGCCTGTGGCTATCTCTCAGATCTTCTCCCCATGTAAAAAATTAATAACCCATTAACTCGCAATGACTCTGTTACATAGTTTAATATGTACTGCCTGGTTCATATATATAATCAAAAAATGCTAACTGTCTTCTATTTTTTTTTTTTTGAGACGGAGTTTCGCTCTTGTTACCCAGACTGGTGTGCAATGGCACAATCTCGGCTCACCGCAACCTCCGCCTCCTGGGTTCAAGCAATTCTCCTGCCTCAGCCTCCCGAGTAGCTGGGACTACAGGCGCATGCCACCATGCCCAGCTAATTTTTGTATTTTTAGTAGAGACGGGGTTTCACCTTGTTGACCAGGATGGTCTGGATCTCTTGACCTCGTGATCCACCTGCCTTGGCCTCCCAAAGTGCTGGGATTATAGGCGTGAGCCACCGTGCCTGGCTGCTAACTGTCTTCTAAAACAGCTAGGACCAATATCATTGCCAAAAATACATTATAAAATGTTTTAACTTCAAAGTTACTATTCATTACCAAGGATTATCAAGGATCACTGCTCAAAAGCATAAAGTGTCTTAAGCAGCTTTCATTTTTTCTTTTTCTTTTTTTTTTTTTGAGACAGAGTTTTACTCTGTTGCCCAGGCTGGGGTGCAGTGGCACCATCTTAGCTCACTGCAACCTCCGCCTCCCAGGCTCAAACAATTCTCTTCCCTCAGCTTCATAGCTGGGATCACAGGTGCCCACAACAATGCTCAGCTAATTTTTGTATTTTCAGTGGAGACGGTGTTTCACCATGTTGGCCAGGCTGATCTTGAATTCCTGACCTCAAGTGACCCCTCAAAGTGCTGGGATTACACATGTAAGCCGCCGCACCTGGCCTTAAGCAGCTTTTATTCGTCCATGTCAAGGAATCAATGGAATAAATCTGTCATTATCAGTTACCAAGAAGACAAAAGATCTAGATTTAGTTCTAGCTCTAATCTATTCAGCTTTGCAATCTTTAGGAAATTATAGTCACGAATTGAGACATCAGTGATTTTACCTGTAAAATGAGAAAGACTATATAATTCTCTAATGCCCATTCCAGTTTGCAAATTAAATAATCCTACAACTAAATTTCTACCACAAATCCAGAAAGTACACATATTTTTACAAGGTCCAGCAACACATATAGGTAAAGATAAAAATGATCCTGGCTGGGCGTGGTAGCTCACACCTGTAATCCAAGCACTTTGGAGGCCAAGGCAGGCGAATCACCTGAAGTTGGGAGTTCAAGACCAGCCTGACCAACATGGTGAAACCCCGTCTTTAAAAAAAAAAAAAATTTATTAAAAAAAAATGATCCTAAAGAGATCAAGTATACCACTATGTTCATTTTAAGACATGAACAATCTAAAAAATATGAGCTTATACTATTTTATTTGGCTATAACCAATAAAAACTTTAGGGTTAATAAATTCTAAAGTTGATAATGGCAACAACCTATTTACTTATCAAAATATGATAATTTCCAAAGCACTTACCTATGGATCATTGTATGAGAATGTAAGTAGGCTAATCCCTGGAGAGCACCATGTGTAATTGCTGCTATTTCCACTTCTTGTAATGGCTTTTTGTGAACTTAAAATTTATTTGAAAATAATTAATACACAGAACATTTTTGTTAAAAGAAATACATAACTAATACATAGGGCAATTTTTAAAAACTGATACTGAGCAAGAATAAATTCCCCAAGATGATAAAGATTGCTAAACTTTATAATTTGTATGCAGTTGTGCCAGCTGTTAAAGTACAGTTCATAGCAAATTCTTCTCTTAGCTAACAATATTAAATAATTATTTGGTGATATAAAAACAATAGTAACAGAGTTCTCCCTTTATTCTCACTTTGTTTTGAACAGGAGGCACAGAATGACAGAGAATTCAGAAAAAATACTTGTAAAGACAGAATGAGAAAAATAACTATTTTAAGCTACTATATAACATATAATATTTAATACAGACAACACATACCACATTGAGAATTTGAAAAAGACTAAGCATTCTGCTCTTTCTAAAAAGCTTAACATTATTTGGTATTAGTATCATTTAAATAATGTCTAACTAAATTATCATTTTATTCTATGAATACTTTTTTAAATAATCAAAGGAAACTTACCTTCTAGTAAATCTGAAGCAGATCCTAAACAATATTCCATTACAAGCTACATGAAAAAATTATAAAAGCATTAAAATATATTATTGTAAAGATTCTATTTAAGATAAAATAAGCTCACCCAGGAGATCAAGATAGTTTGAAGTAAAACTCTAGTCCCCATTTACTTTAGAAAATACAGTTATATATTACTCAGAATAACTTATTTTTTTAAATTCTTAATAAAAAAGTCATGTATTCAGTGATTTGTTAAATGCATATATAAAGTCAAACCAATGATACATTAATCTTTTAATAATGCCAATATATAATCACTTCTATAAGCTGTATATTTCATATATAATTGCTAATTAAAATTGTAAAGCAATACATATATTCCATTACTACTAACCTATAGTAACAACATTGCTCATTGTTAGGACACAGAAAACTGTGTTCTCTAGAATTATATGTGTAGTCATCCCTTCACATCTATGGGTTCTAGATTTGTAGATTCAACGAACTATGTGTCAAAAATAATTGAAAAAATAAAAAGTTACAATATAACAATAAAAATAATACAAAAACCAATAAAATATAACAACTATTTACATGGCATTCACATGTGGTATTAAACTAATCTACAGATGATTGAAAAAATAATAGGTGGATGTGCGCAGGTTATGTGCAGATACACTCCATTTTATATAAGCGATATGGTATCCTGGGGGTGGGTGTCCTCAAACCAAATCCCCCATAGATATGAGGAAAAACTATATAAGGCTTAGGTTACAGCTGTTTCTTTGAAAGCAAACACAAAGCACCAGGTATTTTTTTACACAAAGCACCACGTGCCAGGTATTTTTTTTACATAGTAACCAATTTAATCCTCAGAATAACCTTACAAGGTTCTATTAGTATCCTCAGGATGGAGAACCCTGAGGGGCAAAGAAGTTACCTGTCTAATGTCACTGCTTTTTTAATCATAGCCTCAGTTATATAAATCACCACTACCACCACCAAAACAAACTGGATACAAATGCACCAAACACTACAAATCTAAATCTACAGTAAGTATACTCAAATGATACTTAGTTGTGGCTTATTATTCAAAATAAGGGGCCACTCCTGGTAACAAAAGGGCAAAATTAATTTCTACTTCTTATAATAAAGTACAGAGCTGGGCGCGGTGGCTCAGGCCTGTAAACCTAGCACTTTGGGAGGCCAAGGTGGGTGGACCACCTGAGGTCAAGAGTTCAAGACCAGCCTGGCCATCATGGTGAAACCCCATATTTAAAAAAAAATAAATAAAGTGCAACAATTCTTTATCTTTAGTATTATTCAGCCAAGGAATCATAATCCATTCAAATTTCACCAGGATTCACCCAAATTTCACCAAGATCTTTCTAGTTAATTGCATTATAGTACATTTATGTAAAAAAAAAATGCTAACTTTCAACCTCAAGTAACATGATTGTTTTCACAATGTTTGAATGGTACTATTAAAACTGTCAGAGGACACTTTATCATACACACACAAGTCAACAGAATTCTAAAATATCTCTGCAGTAAGACTTGCAAAAGTTCTATTACCTCTTATTGCCTACAAGTTCTAGGAAATAATGCTCGTTTTCTTTCAGTATGAACTAACGTTTCAGGTGTTTTAGGATGCCTTTACACAACCAATCTGAATTAATTCATTATAAACCAAAATCAGCTAAAATTGCAACAAGAGGAGAGCAAATACCAACCCATGCTGTGTGTTCACGTAAATAACAGCCTTTGTATTCTATACTGTTGGGATGTTTTATCCTTTGTAGAAACTTGACTTCCTTAATAATATCCTGCCATTTCTGTGGGGAGAAAAAAGGTAAAGAATTATGAACAGGGCTTTTCCTCAGAAAGTTATGTGAGAATAAAAGTAATTACTAAATTGAGAAGAGTTAAGAAGAACACGCAACTTTTCTTGGTTTTATTTATTTACTGGCAGGGTCTCACTCTTTCACCCAGGCTGGAGTGCAGAGGCATGATCTGAGCTCACTGCAACCTCCATCTCCTGGGCTTAAGTGATCCTCCTACCTCAGTCTCCCAAGTACATGGGTCTACAATCACACACCACCAGGCTTATCTAATTCTTTTTTTTTTGTAGAGATAGGAGGATTTCATTATATAGCTCAGACTGGTCTCAAACTCCTGACCTCAAGCAATTTACCTGCGTTGGTCTCCCAAAATGGGATCTGTAATGTTTAGATAAAATGTCAAAATTTAAAAGTTTAAAAAAATTATATTTATATGGACATATCTTGATTTACGGCACTTTGCTTTGTTGTACTTCACAGATAGTAGAAGTAGTAGTATTTTTTACCAAATTGAAGATTTGCAGCAATCCTGTGTCAAAGCAAGTCTACCAGCAACATTTTCCCAATAACATGTGCTTACTGGATGTATGTGTATCACCTTTTGGTAACTCTCACAACATTTCAAACTTTTTCATCATTATTATTATACCTGTTATGGTGATTTGTGATCAGTAATCTTTGACATTACTATTGTAATTGTTTTGGGGAGCCATGAACTGTGCTCATATAAGATGGTGAATTTAATCAACAAATATGTATTTTGACAGCTCCACGAAACAGCGGTTCCCCCGTCTGTCTTCCCTTTCCTTGGGCCTCCCTAATCTCTGAGACACACTGTTGAAATTAGGCCATTAATGACCCCACAGTGACCCCTAAGTGTTCAAGTGAACAGAATACTCACACATCTATCACTTTAATTCAAAAGTTACAATTGATTAAGCTTAATGAGAAAGGTAAGTCAAAAGCTGAGACAGGTCAAAAGCTGAGATAGGCCAAAAGCTAGGCCTTTTATGCCAAACAGCCAAGCTGTAAATGCAAAGAAAAAGTTATCAAAGAAAATTTAAAGTGCTAGTCCAGTGAATATGTGAATGATAAGAAAGCAAAACAAGTTTATTGTTGATGTGAAGAAAGTTTTAGTGGCCTGGATAGAAAATCAAATCAGCTACAACATTCCTGTAAACCAAAGTGTAATCCAGAGGAAGGCCCTAACTCTCTTTAACTCTAGAAAGTCTGAGAGGGGTGAAGAAGCTGAAGAAGAAAAGCTGGAGGCTAGCAGAGGTTGCTTCGTTAGGTTTTAGGAAAGAAGCCATTTCCATAAATTAAAAGTGCAAGGTAGGCCTGGCATGGTGGCTCACACCTATAATCCCAGTACTTTGGTAGGCCAAGGAGGGCAGATCACTTGAGGTCAGGAAGTTTAAGACCAGCCTGGCCAACATGGTGAAACCCTTTCTCCACTAAGCATACAAAAATTAGCCGGATATGGTGGTGCATTCCCGTATTCCCAGCTACTAGGGAGGCAAAGGCAGGAGAATTGTCTGAACCCAGGAGGGCAGAGGTTGCAGTGAGTCAAGATCCTGCCACTGCACTCCAGGCTGGGCGACAGAAAGAGACTCTGTCAAAAAAAAAAAAAAAAAAGGAAGAAAAGGAAGGAAGGAAAGGAAGGAAGAAGGAAAGGAAAGGAAAGGAGGAAGGAAGGAAGGAAGGAAGGAAGGAAGGAAGGAAGGAAGGAAGGAAGGAAGGAAGGAAGGAAGGAAGGAAAGAGGGAAGGAAGGAAGGAAGGAGGGAAGGAGGGAAGGAGGGAAGGAGGGAGGGAGGGAGGGAGGGAGGGAAGGAGGGAGGGAGGGAGGGAGGGAGGGAAGGAAGGAAGGAAGGAAGGAAGGAAGGAAGGAAGGAAGGAAGGAAAGAAGGAGCAAGTACTGATGTAGAAGCTACATACAAGTTATCCAGGATAACTTGCCAATGCATCATTGAAGGTGGCTACATTATGCAACAGATTTTCTTTTCTTTCTTTCTTTCTTTTATTTGAGAGTCTTACTCTGTCACCCAGGCTGGAGTGTAGTGGCACAATCTCAGCTCACTGCAACTTCTGCCTTCTGGGTTCAAACGTTCCTCCTGCCTCAGCCTCCCTAGTTGCTGGGACTACAGGCATGTGCCAAGACACCTGGTTAATTTTTGTATTTTCAGTAGAGATGGGGTTTCACCATGTTGGTCAGGCTCATCTCGAACTTCTGGCCTCAAGTGATCCAACCACCTCAACCACCTCAGCCATCCAAATTGCTGGGATTACAGGTGTGAGCCACCATGCACATGGCCAACAGATCTTCAGTGTAGATGAAATAGACTTATACCGGAAGAATATACCGTCTAGGACTTCCATGGCTACGGAGCAACTATGAAATGCCTGGTTTCAAAGCTTCAAAGGATGGGCTGACTCTCTTGTTAGGGTCTAATGCAACTTGTGACTTTAAGTTGAAGTCAATGCACATTTACCATTCCAAAAGTCATACCCTACCTGTGGTTGTTCAATGTAATAACAGAGCCTGGATGACAGTACATCTGTTTACGCATGGTTTAGTGAATACTTTAAGACCACTGTTGAGACTTACTGCTCAGAAAAAGATTCCTTTCAAAATATTACTGGTCTTTGCCAGTGCACCTTGCCACCCAAGAACTCTGATAGAGATATAAAAGGAGATTTATGTTGTTTTCATTCCTGCTAACATCCATTCTGCAGCCCATGAATCGAATAATAATTTTGACTTCCAAGCCTTATTATTTAAGAAAGTCTATAGCAGCCAGGTACAGTGGCTCACACCTGTAATCCCAACACTTTGGGAGGCCAAGGCAGGTGGATCACCTGAGGTCAGGAGTTCAAGACCAGCCTGGCCAACATGGCAAAACCCCATTTCTACTAATGATGCAAAACTTAGCCAGGTATGGGGACACACGTCTATAATCCCTGCTACTCAAGAGGCTGAGGCAGGAGAATCGCTTGAACCCGGGAGGTGGAGGCTGCAGTAAGCCGAGATAGCACCATTGCAGGAAGAGCGAAACTCCTTCTTCAAAAAAAAAAAACAGAAAGAAAGAAAGGCTATAGCTGCCATAGACAGCAATTTGTCTAATGGGTATGGGCAAAGTAAATTGAGAACCTTCTGGAAATAATTCACCATTCTAGATGCCATTAAGAACATTTATGACTGATGGGAGGGCAAATCAGCAACATTAACAGGAGTTTGGAAGAAGTGGATTCCAATCCTCATGGATGACTTTGAGGAGTTCAAGATTTCAGTAGAGGAAGTAATTGCAGATGTGGTGGCAACAGCGAGAAAACTAGAATTACACAGAGCCTGAAGATGTGACTAAATTGCTGCAATTTCATGATAAAACTTGAGTGAATGAGAAACTGCTTTTAATGGATGAGCAAAGAAAGTAGTTTCTGAATATTACATCAGTGTAGCTGAGGCGGGGCACAGTGGCTCACGCCCGTAATCCCAGCACTTTGAGAGGCCAGAGCAGGCCAATCACCTGAGGTCCAGAGTTCGAGACCAATCTGACCAAAATGGAGAAACCCTGTCTCTACTAAAAATACAAAAATTGGCCAGGTGTGGTGGCGCATGCCTGTAATCCCAGCTACTCAGGAAGCTGAGGCAGGAGAATTGCTGGAACCTGGGAGGCAGAGGTTGCAGTGAGCCGAGATCGTGCCATTGCACTCCAGCCTGGGCAACAAGAGCCAGACTGTCTGAAAAAAAAAAAAAAAAATGTTAGCTGATAAAGCAGTAATAGGGTTTCAAAGGACTAACTCCAATTTTGAAAGTTTTATTGTGGGTAAAATGCTGTCAAACATCATTGCATGCTATAGAGAAATCTTTTGTGAAAGAGACAACTGATGAGGCAAAAGGGCAAACTTCACTGTTGTCTAATTTTAAGAAATTGTGACAGTCACCCTAACCTTCAGCAACCACTACCCTGATTAGTCAGAAGCCATCAACATCAAGGCCAAGATCCTTGAGCAGCAAAAATACTATGACATGCTGAAGACTCAAATGATTATTAACATTTAAAATATTTTAAAGTTAAGGTATATACATTGCCTTTTTTAGACAGTCCATTAGACACTTAATGGACTACAGTATAGATAGATATAATTTTTTTTTTTTTAAAAAGATGGAATCTCATGCTGTTGTCCAGTTGCTCGATCTTGGCTCACTGTACCTTTACCTCCTGGGTTCAAGAGATTCTCCTGCCTCTGCCTCCTGGGTTCAAGTGATTCTCCTGCCTCAGTCTCCTGAGTACCTAGAACTATAGGCACGTGCAACCACACCTGGCTAATTTTTGTATTTTTAATAGAGACAGGTGTTTCCACCATGTTGGCCAGGCTGGTCTCAAACTCCTGACCTCAGGTGATCCACCCACCTGGGCCTCCCAAAGTGCTGGGATTACAGGCATGAGCCACCATGCCAGGCCTAGACATAATTTTTATATGCACTGGGCACCAAAAAATTCATGTGATTTGCTTTATTATAATATTTGCTTTATTGTAGTGGTCGAGAACAAAACCCACAGTATCTTCAAGGCATGCCTATAGTTTATAACTTAATTATATAATTTACAAAATTATTTCACTCAAGGTAGGTAAGACAAATTTGAGTTTGATAGAATTTATCATTAATGAATCTTATTAAAATTTTACAACCATACACCAATCATGTGGATACCTATACACCATATTCAGTGATTTTTCTTCAAAAGGCTAATCTTTCATTTTTTATATACAGTTTTATTGACATATATCATAAAGTTCACCTGTTGTGCTTTTGGCTTATTTCTTTTACCAAATGTCAAGGTTTGTTTTTGTTTTTAACTCAGATGAAGTAACTCCTCTGAGATTTAAATTCCTAAATGTAGACTCTAAAATGCTAGTGAATAATTAGTTATTATATAGAAAGTTCACAGAAAAAAACCAAGCAGTGCGAAAATCTTTTCCTACGTAGTTTACTTAAGAGCCTTAGTCTCTAATACCTATCAAGAAATACACATAAACCTTTGGTCTTAAGCCACTCCATGACAACCTTAACTACTTAGGCCACATCCTAAACATAGTTACTCTTAAGAAGCAACCCCGGAACTCTAAAAATACAAATCCTTTGGTCCATACCCAGAAATTCAACAGGTTTAGCAGGTGTGAGAGGGGACTAGAAATCTGCTTTTGGTCTTGTTTTAATTTTTTTAAGCTTAATCACTGCTTTGGGTTATATTATTAATGGCAAGGAAAGTTGTATAAATAGAATAAGAGATATTGTGGTCCGGGCACAGTGGCTCACGTCTGTAATCCCAACGCTTTGGGAGGCCAAGGCAGGCAGATCACCTGAGGTCAGGAGTTCGAGACTAGCCTGACCAACATGGAGAAACCTTGTATCTACTAAAAATACAAAATTAGCCGGGCATGGTGGCACATGCCTGTTATCCAGGCTACTTGGGAGGCTGAGGCAGAAGAATTGCTTGAACTCAGGAGGCAGAGGCTGTGGTGAGCCAAAATCGTGACACTGCACTCCAGCCTGGGCAACAAGAGCCAAACTCCATCTCAAACAAACAAACAAACAAACAAACAAAAGACCATATACCTCCTATGTGATTGCACAAGGCCTTAACAGAACATAGCAAAATATATTCACAGTGTTTTGTAAAAAATGTGTAAGATACATTATAAAATGCTAATCCTCAAATCTTTTCTATGGTCTTTAAGTTTCAAATTTGAATACTCTGGAAGGTAAACTCAAAAAAATATATTACTCAACGTAATAAAATTTTCACGAAGGACACCAATATTAGACATTAAAAGATGATGTGGTAAAGGAAAATTTTTGTTCTAGGTGTGACTAATCAGACTCTCTTATAGTATACGTACAAACAGATATAGGTGGATACACACACATAAATATACATACATATACACAATGGAATACTTTTCAGACTTAAAAAGGAAGGAAATTCTGACACATACTACAACATGAATGAACTTTGGAGATACTACGTTATGTGATATAAACTAGTCATGAACAGACAAATCCCAAATGATTCCACTTACATTAAGTACCTCGTCAAATTTATGAAGACAGAAAGTAGACTGGTGGTTGCAAGAGGCTGGGAAATTATTGTTAAATGACTAGAGTTTTAGCTATGCAAGATAAAAAGAATTCTAGAGATGCATGGTGATAATGGCTGTACAACAACATGAATGTACTTAATTGTACTGAAATGTGGAATTTAAAATAGTTAAAATGGCAAATTTTACAATTTAAATTTCACCACAATGAAAAATGATTGTAAAAAATTTAAGATTAAAGAGAATTCTCGATTTTTTTCCCCTTTTTTATTTATAAATGTATTTTTTTTTAATTGAGACAGGGGTCTCACTATTTTTCCCAGGCTGGTCTCAAACTCCTAGGCTCAAATGATCCACCCAACGTGGCCTCCCACAGTGCTGGGATTACAGTGTGAGTCACGGTGCCAGCAAGAATTCTAGGTTTTAAAAAGCAGACTACATTTCATAAATAAATTTATGAAATTAGGTAAAATATAATCTGAAAAAACTAATTAGAATATTAGTGAACTAAAGTACATTCAATATAGCATTAATAATTTCATTTTTTAATTTTTCAAATTGTTATACTTTACTTGTTTCTCACACTAGATATACACTGCATGTTGATTAAAGTTTGTTTAAACAGGCATTAAACAACGTTTAAACCATTTTAAAGATCATAAGCCAAGTGCAGTGGCTCATGCCTGTAATCTCAGCACTTTGGGAGGCCACAGCAGGTGGATCACTGGAGGTCAGAAGTTCAAGATCTGTCTGGCCAACGTGGTGAAACCCCACCTCTACTAAAGATAAAAAAAAATTAGCCAGGCATGGTGGCAGGTGCCTGTTATCCCAGCTACTTGGGAGGCTGAGGCAGGAGAATCACTTGAACCTGGGAAGCAGAGGTTGCAGTGAGCCAAGATTGTGCTACTGCACTGCTGCCCAGGGGACAGAGAGACTCCATCTTAAAAAAAAAAGAAAAGAAAAGAAAAAAGATCATATCCAATATAATTTACTGTCAAGTACATCTTATTCTACTTTAATGTTTTAGAAACTGATAATCCTTCCAAGATAAACAGAGAATAATATTTAAAACCAGTTTTAAAAATTAAAAGTAGGCCGAGCACGGTGGCTCACACCTGTAATTCTAGCATTTTGGGAGGTAAAGGCAGGCAGATCACCTGGAGTCACGAGTTCAAGACCAGCCTGGCCAACATGGTGAAACCCTGTCTCTACTAAAAATACAAAAATTAAAAAAACAAAAACCAAAACTTAGCTGGGTGTGGTGGTGCACCCCTGTAATCCCAGCTACTGTGGAGGATGATGCAGGAAAACTGTTTGAACCTGAGAGGCAGTGAAGGTTGCAACAAGCCAAGATTGTGCTACTGCATTCTAGCTGAGGTGACAATGTGAGACTCTATGTCAAAAAAAAAAAAAAAAAGCAGGAGATACAATTAGGGGAGCTTTGGAGATACCAGTAATGCTCTGTTTATGGCTCTTGGTACTATTATAGTTAAATGGGTACATCAGTTTGTGAAAGAAAATTCATTCAGATATATACTTAAGATTTGTACAGTTCACCTATGTTAACACTTAAAAAATTCCCACCCTTCCTCCCCAATTAAAAATAGTATGTCTTCCTCTAATATGCCAATAAGAATGTATATATTTATTCTGAGATAAATGCAAGAAAGAAAAAGAACGTACATATTTAACCTACCTCAGTAGACTGCTTTCCACTGTAAGACATTTTCTTGATGGCCACCACTTCATTGGTACGCACATCTCGTGCCTAAAGAACAAAGAAGCACTATAAAAATTAACAGGTGAAATCTAGGCAATTATTTATTTGCAGCTATAGAAGCATTTGTAAGCTACCACGTCAAAAAGGACATCAAAACTGCTTTCAAAGAAAATTTTAAAAATAACACTAAACAGTGATACTTATAAAATTATCCTGGAGCTACTACATTAGAAAAAAAAATAAAGCAGATTTATCTTTGCATAATCTAGTTGAGAAGAAAAATACAGAAAATCTGAGTAGTACTATAAACAAAGAGACAATACAATACAAGTCTATGTTAATACAGTTTGAAATCTCAATGAAATAGACAACTTTTTAGGAAAGAATAAATTACTAAAACTGACTTACAAAAACATGAGTAAAACAATGATAAAAGATTGAAAAGAATACCAAGGAATGTCCTTTACCATAGTCTTCAGTAAAAGACAGTTTTACCACAGGAACCTTCCAGAATATGTAAGAGAAAAATAGAAAAGCTTTCCCATTAATTTTACAAAGGCAATTTTTTTTTTTTTGAGATGGAGTTTTGCTCTTCTTGCCCAGGCTGGAGTCCAATGGCATGATCTTGGCTCACCACAACCTCTGCCTCCTGGGTTCAAGTGATTATCCTGCCTCAGCCTCCCGAGTAGCTGGGATTATAGGCATGTGTCACCATACCCAGCTAATTTTGTATTTTTAGTAGAGATGGGGTTTCTCCATGTTGGTCAGGTTGGTCTCAAACTCCCAACCTCAAGTGATCCGCCTGCCTCGGCCTCCCAAAGTGCTGGGATTACAGATGTGAGCCACCCCTCCCAGCCCATTAATTTCACAAAGGTAATTTAACCCTATAAGTAAAACCTCACAAAGAGTACAAAATTGAAAGTTAAGTGTCAATTTCATTTGTAAATATAGATGGGAAAACTCTAAAATTAGCAAACCAAATTTTACAGGGCATTAAAAGATTTTTCCTTTGGATACAATATACTATTACACTCCAGGTGTGGTGGCTCTCACCTGTAATCCCAGCACTTTGGGAGGGTGAAGCAGGCAGATCACCTCAGGTCAGGAGTTCAAGATAAGCTTGGCCAACATGGTAAAACCCTATCTCTACTAAAAATATTAAAATCATCCAGGTGTGGTGGCAAATGCCTGTAATTCCAGCTACTCTGGAGGCTTGAAGCTGGGAGGTGGAGACTGCCACTGCACTCCAGCCTCAACAACAACAAACAAACAAACAAACAAAAGGCTGGGCTCCATGGCTCATGGTTGTATTGTAATTCCAGTACTTTGGGAGTCCGAGGCAGGTGGATCACAAGGTCAGGAGTTTGAGACCAGCCTGGCTGAGATACAGTGTAACCCCATCTTTACTAAAAACACAAAAACTAGCCAGGCGTGGTGGTGGTGGGTGACTGTAGTCCTAGCTACTCAGGAGGCTGAGGCAGGAGAATCGCTTGAACCCAGGAGGAGGAGGCTGCAGTGAGTAGAGATCGCACCACTACAACCCAGCCTGGGTGACTGAGGGAGACTCCATCTCAAAAATAAAATAAAATATAATAAAATTAAATTAAATTAACATAAAATAAATTACCATGACAGGAATACAAAAGATTATAAAACTAAAAAACATTTTGTTAATTCACTACATTTTTTAAAAGTCAAGGGGAAAATTTATATATAAACTCTCAATAAAAGCTGAAAATATATTCAACTGTAGAGAAGGCCAAACTCTTAGAAAAACAAAATTAGCAAGGTAATTGCTCAACATATTATATCTATTGAAAACAACTGCTAATTAATATCAAGACAAGACTCCTTAAAATGCTATCACGATGATTATTTAATACTGTTGTTGAAATTCTGGAAAAACAAAAAACAACAGAAACTTGCCAGTTAACTCTTTAGAAGAGAGCCAAACTCTCACTATATTAAGAAGGTACAAAGTAAATAGCTGTGAAATATTTAAAATGAGCTTAGTAAAAGGGTTAGAAACCATCTCAAAGCATCTGTGAAAAAACTTGTTTTCAATTCAGGCTCTAAGGAATTCCCAAAGACAAAATGTTCTAAAAGTGGATTGTAGTGATGGCTTTTTGTATCTACTAAAAATAATTGAAATGTACACTTAAAACTGGTAGACTTATGGTATATAAATTATACCTCAAAAAACTGTTTTGTTTTTTAAGGACAGCACCTAAAAATTAAACCCCAATAAAGAGTGCTTTAAAAAATTAAGTAAGGGTCAGGCACAGTGGCTCCCACCTGTAATCCCAGCTCTTTGGGATTACAGGACAAGGTGGGCAGATCACATGGTCAGGAGTTCCAGACCAGCATGACCAACATGGTGAAACTCCATCTCTACTAAAAATACAAAAATTAGCCAGCTTTGGTGGTGTGTCCCTGTAATCTCAGCTACTCGGGAGGCTGAGGCAGGAGAACTGCTTGAACCCGGGAGGCGGAAGTTGCAGTGAGCCAAGATTCTGCCATTGCATTCCAGCCTGGGTGACAGAGCGAGACTCTGTCTGAAAATAATAATAATAATTATATAAGATCAGGTACAGTGGCTTACGCCTGTAATCCAACATGGTGAAACCCCATCTCTACTAAAAATGCAAAAATTGTCAAGGCATGATGGTGCATGTCTGTTGTCCCTGCTACTCAGGAGGTTGAGGCATAAGAACTGCTTGAATCAGGAAGGTGGAGGTTGCAGTGAGCTGAGATTGTGCCACTGCACTCCAGCCTGAGTAACAGAAGGAGACTCTGTCTCAAAAAAAAGACAGAGCTTATTATCTGTGTTCTGCTACATGAATCCAGTGAAGAACTAATGACATTTTAATTTCATCTGCTGGTGTATTGGTTAATAGAAAACTGCACCACTTGCTGTAAAGGGTGAAGTAGATCTATTTACATAAGTCTTGTTAAATATGAATTTCTTTTTCCAAAATGTTCTCTACTCATCTATCTGTGAGCCCCCAATTTTGATTAATAGGATTAAAAGGCCATATAACAGCTTCATTGAGAAATAATTCATATACCATACAATTTACCCTTTTTAATGTACACAATTCAGTGGCCCTTAGTACATTCACAGATCTGTACAACCATTACAACAGTCAACTGCAGCACATTTTTTATCTCCTCACAAAGAAACCCTAAAATAGTTAAAAGTAAATTTTATATTATGTATATTTTACAACAAAAATATCTTCCTCCATTTAAAAGAAGAAAAAAAACATAAGTTATTTATTAGTATAATTAATTTTGAGATAAGGTCCTGCTCTGTCACCCAGGCTGGAGTGCAGTGGTGTGATCATAGCTCATTACAGCCTCAACCTCCTGGGCTCAAGCTATCACTCTTACCTCAGCCTCTTGAGTAGCTGGGACTACAGGTATGCGCCACTGTACCTGGCTAATTTTTATAGTTTTTGGTAGAGACAGGGTTTTGCCATGTTGCTCAGGCTGGTCTTGAACTCCTAGGCTCAAGCAATCCTCCCCTTGGCCTCCCAAAGTGGTAGGATTACAAGCGTGAACCACCATGCCCAGCCTCCATAAACTCTTTAGCTATCAGTCTCCTGTCTCATCTACCTCCCAGACCTAAGAAATATCTATTTTCTGTCCCTAGAGATTTGCTCATTCTGGAAATTTCATATAAATGTCATCACATATGTGATCTTTTGTAACTGATCTCTTTCATTTAGCATAATGTTTTAAAAATTCATGACTAATGAGGTTGAGGATCTTTTTCATGTGCTCTTGGGCATCTGTATATTTTCTCTGGAGAAATCTTGATTCAGGTCCTTTGTCTACTTTTAAAATTGGGTGTCTTTTTATTATTGAATTGTAAGAGTTCTTCACATATTCAAGACCCAAGCCCCTTGTCAGATATATCACTTGCAAATATTTTCTCCCGTTGTTTGTCTTTTCACTGTTTTGAAGCAGGAAAGTTTTTAAACTTGAAGAAGTTTAATTTATCCTGTTGTTGTTGTTCATACTTTTAGTGTCCCATTTAAGAAGGCTTTGATAAAACAAATGTTATGCAGATTTACCCCTACATTTTTTTTTTTTCTTTTTTTTTTTTTTTTGAGACGGAGTTTCGCTCTTGTTACCCAGACTGGAGTGCAATGGCGCGATCTCGGTTCACTGCAACCTCCGCCTCCTGGGTTCAAGCAATTCTCCTGCCTCAGCCTCCCGAGTAGCTGGGACTACAGGTGCGCACCACCATGCCCAGCTAGTTTTTGTATTTTTAGTAGAGACGGGGTCTCACCTGGTTGACCAGGATGGTCTCCATCTCTTGACCTCGTGATCCACCCACCTCGGCCTCCCAAAGTGCTGGGATTATAGGTATGAGCCACCGCGCCTGGCTACATTTTCTTATAAGAGTATTAGAGCTTTAACTTTTAAACTTAGGTCTCTCATCTATTTTAATTTTTTTCTTTTTTGAGACAGAGTCTTGGTCTGTCACCCAGGCTGGAGTGCGATGGCACGATCTTGGCTCACTGCAACCTCCACCTCCTGGGTTCAAGCAATTCTCTTGCCTCAGCCTCCCAAGAGCTGAGATACACATCACTACACCCAGCTAACGAGACGGGGTTTCACGATGTTGGCCAGGCTGGTCTCGAACTCCTGACCTCAAGTGATCAGTCGCCTTGGCCTCCCAAAGTGCTGGGATTACAGGCATGAGCCACTGTGCCCAGCCTGAGAGTATGAGGTATCAGTCCAATTTCATTCTTTTGCATTAAATAGCTAAATAAAAAGCAAAATTGTGTAACACAAAAATTACAACATTGTATTCTATGTTTATATGTAGCTATAATACATATGACAGGAATAGCATAAATAATATGGAAAGGGGTAAATTCTACATTTTACTAGAGATGATAGAATATTAACAAATGAACTGAAAAAAGAAAGATGGGATGTTCTTCTAGTATAGAGTAAAGCAACAGTAAGAACAGCTTGCAGAAGTGTTTGTTTACATCATAAAATACTGTATAGAACAGAACCAAATGAACTGTAAATAACTAAAGAAGAACATAATACTACACATTATCTGTTCTCACCTCCAGAGAGAAAAAGAGCAAAACAAAGTAAGTTGTAGTCCTAAAGACAAACTAGATGCTATTTGAGAGAAAGAGATGAACAGAAATAGAGAGAGTAGGAAAAAGAAAATACATACAATAAATCGTTTTGTTTCAAACTAGGAAATTGCCTGAGAAGATACATTTGGGATCTATTTTAATAAACTCATACGAATGATCTGAAATCACTATATCAATTATATTATGAGACTAATGTGAACAATACTGAACAATTAATTTACTGTAATGACTGAAAAGATAAAACTTGCAAACCTGTTAAAAGAACAAAGATGAGTAAAATCTTTTACTAGGAAACAAGAGGTAAATATTACATCCAATTTCAATAAATGAACAAAAAACCATTTTGCTACAAAGCAAATAAATGATTTCGCTGGGACCATACATGGTCTACCATATTTGTTAGCCTGCTACCTGGTTCCCAAGCCAGTGTTCTCTTTGGCTTTCATATTATATTTCTTATCGTGTCACCCATCTACTGACATCAGGTTGGTTCTATTTAAGGTACTGGAAACTAAAAGATTATCTTTATATTCCCGGTAATCTAGAGACAGTGATCCTTTTAGACATCTGACTCTCCGGTTTCGTTTCAAATACTGACTATGATACCAGCCCTTGATTAGCTTGTCTGATGAAACAGCCATGCTGGCTGACTCAATTTGAGTATTTTTTAACTTAAGGTGATCCCTCGGCTGGGCGCGGTGGCTCACGCCTGTAATCCCAGCACTTTGGGAGGCCGGGGCGGGTGGATCACGAGGTCAAGAGATCGAGACCATCCTGGTTAACATGGTGAAACCCTGTCTCTACTAAAAATACAAAAAGTTAGCTGGGCATGGTGGCACGTGCCTGTAATCCCAGCTACTTAGGAGGCTAAGGCAGGAGAATTGCCTGAACCCAGGAGGCAGAGGTTGCAGTGAGCCGAGATCGCACCATTGCACTCCAGCCTGGGTAACAAGAGCAAAACTCCGTCTCAAAAAAGAAAAAAAGGTGATCCCTAACTACCAGAGGGTCCTTCCTTTAGAGAGTCTATAAACAAACACTGCACACTGTGTGCTGTCGTGGAGTGGGGATGAGAGGAAATGTAATAGCAGAAGAGTGTGCACATGGGCTTCTCTGATACCAGAAAATATGAAGATTACCAGAAATAGAATTACAGCAAAAAGAGTCAATTCTGGACTACATTCAAACTTTCCTCATCTACACGCTCATGTTTCCCACACATCAAGAAAAATAACAGAAAACACCTGCTTTGAGCAGTTAATTAACCTTGTCTCCTCTGCTTTCATTCACTTGTTTCTGGGATTGTCCTAACCTGAAATGGAGAGTTTCCTGGTCTCCTAAATCAGCATTTAAAAAAAAAATTTCCCTCCCTACATTTCAGTACACAAATCTGTCAAACATACAATAAAGTTGGCACAGCACAGTGAACCCTTGTTATGCCTTCCTCTAGATCAGAAGTGAGCAAAGTTTTTCTCCAAAAGGCAAATAAGTAGTTCAGCTTTGTGGGCCACAAACAATCTATGTTGCATATTCTTCTTTTTTTAATGTTAAAACTGTCCTTAGTTTAGGAGCTGAGCAAAAACACATCACAGGTTGGATCTGGTATGAGGGCTGTAGTTTGTTAGCCCCATCTATAGAAAAATTCTTGGTTAACACTTTGTCACATTTCTTTTGAAATTTTCTATCTAAACGTACATATTGTTATCATTATTTTATTACTGAAGTGCCATTTGAGAGTAGATATTCTGATCCTTAGTCCTAAAACACTTCTTCATGTATCTCCTAAGAATAAGAACATTCTTGTGAATAACTACAGTACAATGATCAAATTTGGAAAATTCAGAACTGATATAATACTATTATCCAGATACATACATAGTATGCACTCAAATTTCACCAACATTTGAATAATGTTCTTTACAGGAATTTTTTTCCAATCCAGGATCACATATTATGCCTCACTTCGAGTCTCTCTTAAACAAGCTCCAGATAGCTGACTTAGAACAGTTTGTTTTTGTTGTCCTGTTAGAATCTTATTTCCCAGACTATGAGACCTTCAACTATAGCTCTCTGAAATAATCCATCTTGGGTAGACCAATCTCACCAACTATTACATAAGGAGGTACAAGCAACAGAGAATCACTTCCTCTCGTTCCCTTTAATAATTCTGCTCCAGGAGTGAGTCACTACCACATGTACCCCCTTACCTTATCAGAATATAAATGCTCTTTATTCTATTGATTTAAACTTTCACTCTAAACTGTTTACTCACTTCTCCACTCTCACTACTACTAAACTAAGTTCTCAGCATTTCTTCCCTAAATTATTACAAAAGCTTCCTAATCAGTCTCCCTGCTTTGATCTCTGACACATGCCAACGTTTCCTTTACATTAATAAAAGAGTAAACTTTATTTCACAAATGGAAATAAAACATTTCTGTTGTACTTCAGTGGTCCCCTGAAGTCTTCAGAATAAAGCCCATATTTCTTTCTTTCTTTTTATTTTTCACCCCCAACCCCCCTAAAGCCCATATTTCTTAGTGTAATGTAGCAGGTATTTATTTTATTTTATTTGGGACACAGTTTTGCTCTGCTGCCCAGGCTGGAGTGCAGTGGCACGATCTTGGCTCGCTGCAACCTCTGCCTCCCGGGTTCAGGTGATTCTCTGCCTCAGCCTCCCGAGTAGCTGGGTAGGATTACAGGCGCCCACCACCATGCCTGGCTAATTTTTGTATTTTTAGTAGAGACAAGGTTTCGGTTTCACCATCTTGGCCAGGCTGGTCTTAAACTCCTGACATTGTGATCCACCCACCTTGGGCTCTCAAAGTGTTGGGATTACAGGCATGAGCCACTGTACCCAGCCAGTAGCAGGTATTTCAAGAGCCCTTGATAATCTTTCTATCTTTCTTCCCATTGCATCTTTAATTCCCACTATTTTCTTGATCCTAGACATACCAACTTCAGTCATCCTCATCAAAAAAGACTACTGACAAAGTTCTAGAATTGGAATAATGCAATTTTATAGTTTTATTTTGAAAAAGTTAAATCCCTGATATTTTGCAAAGATGGGACTTAATTTAGTCTCTTTAATGAAAGGAAATGGACAAGAAACATTACTTTCCCCACTTTGTAGATCATACAGGCAGGTCTTAAGAGGAGAAAAACCTGCTGAAATTCAAAACTTTGCAATATAACAATGAAAGACCAACTGCTCCAAAACACTACATCTTTTTCTTTTTGAGACGGAGTCTTGGTCTGTCTCCCAGGCTGGAGTGCAGTGTCGCAATCTCAGCTCACTGCAACCTCTGCCTCTGTCTCCCTAGTAGGTGGGATTACAGGCATGCGCCACCACACCCGGCTAATTTTTGTATTTTTAGTAGAGATGGGGTTTCACCATATTGGTCAAGCTGGTCTCGAACTCCTAACCTCGTGATCCACCTACCTCGGCCTTCCAAAGTACTGGGATTACAGGCATAAGCCACCACACCTGGCCAATACCACATCTTTAGAGAAGAATATATGAAAAATCCCAGGTAAGTACAATAAATATGACTAGTAAGGATGTGGATCTAAATTACACAGCAGAGGTTACATGGAAAAAAAAAGAGGAAAGAAGATGTGGAGAAAAGGGAACCCTTGTACACCATTGGGGATGTAAATTAGCACAACCACTGTGAAGAAGAGTTTGGAGGTTCTTCAAAACACTAGACATGAAGCTGCCATATCATCTAGCAATCCAACTACTGGGTATATGCTCAACATAAAGGAAATCAGTATTATCAAAGAGATATCTGCACTCTCATGTTTACTGCAGCACTATTCACGATAGCCAAGAGTGGGAAACAACGTAAGTGTCCATCAACAGACAAATGTATAAAGAAAATGTGGTATATATATACAATGAAGTACTATTCAGCCATAAAAAAAGAATGAGGCTGGGTGAGTGGCTCACGCCTGTAATTCCAGCACTTTGGGAGGCTGAAGCGAGTGGATCACTAGAGGTCAAGACCAGCCTGGCCAACATAGTGAAATCCTGTCTCTACTAAACATTTAAACATCAGCTGGGTATGGTAGTGGGTGCCTGTAATCTCAGCTACTTGGGAGGCTGAGACAGGAGAACTGATTGAACCTGGGAGGCAGTTGTTGCATTAAGCAGACAAAGCAGGCAATATATGTAAAACAATCATATAAATCATCAGAGAGCAACAAATGCAGGCATAACTTTAGGAACAACAATCCTTGAAAAAACAACAATATGCAAAATGAACTCCAAATTTACCCCAGCTTCATCTCTGAACTTGCGGTAAAGGAAAATAAAGTCCAAGAAGAAAGCCAGGCTTAGGAGACAGAAACCAGAGTCAGAAGCTGACAAAAGCACAATCTCAGAAAAGGAAGCTGAAAAGCAGTAGCTCAAAAATCTACAAGTTATCCTTAAGTACCTGGCCAACATGGTGAAACTGGTATCTACTAAAAACATAAAAATTAGGCCGGGTACAGTGGCTCACGCCTGTAATCCCGGCACTTAGAGGCACTCAGGTGGGTGGATCACTTGAGGTCAGGAGTTCAAGACCAGCTTGGCTAACGCAGTGAAACCTTGTCTCTACTAAAAATATAAAAAAATTACCTGGGCATGGTGGCACATGCCTGTAATCCCAGCTATTTGGAAAGCTGAGGCAGGAGAATCACTTGAACCCAGAAGCTGGAGGTTGCAATGAGCCAAAATTGAGCCACTGCACTCCAGCCTGGGCAACAGAGTGAGACTCCCCTCAAAAAATAAATAAATAAATAAAAAGTTAAAAATAAATAAATGAAAAATAAAAATACAAAAAACTGCAATCCCAGCTACTGGGAAGGCTGAGACAGAAGAATCACTTGAACCCGGAGGCAGAGGTTGCAGTGTGCCAAGATCGTGCCATTGCACTTGAGCCTGGGTAAGGGAACAAGACTTCGTCTCAAAAACAAAACAAAACATATTGAAATACCACTACGCACCCACCAGAATGCAAATAAAAATTACTGTCAATACCAAATATTGGAGAGGATAAAGAGCAAACCAACTTCTCATAAACTGCTGATGGGAGTGTAAAATTTCTACCTCTTGATTAAATCATCTGGGAATTGATTATAAAACCAACATATGCCAGACGTGGTGGCACATGCCTGTAGTCCCAGCTACTTGGGAGGCTGAGGTGGGAGGATCGCTTGAGCCCAGGAGTTCTGGGCTGTAGTGTGCTATGCCAATTGGGTGTCCGCTCTAAGTCTGGCATCAATATGGTGACCTCCTGGGAGCGGGGGACCACCAGGTGGCCTAAGGAGGGGTGAACCAGCCCAGATCAGAAACGGTGCAAGTCAAAACTCCCGTGCTGATCAGTAGTGGGATCTTGCCTGTGAATAGGCACTGCACTCCAGCCTGGGAAACATAGTGAGACCCCGTCTCTAAAAACAAACAAACAAAAAACTAACATATACTTGTCCTATGACTCAACAACCCCATCCTTGATATTTACTGAAACAAAAACATCCATAAAAATAACTATACATGAATTGTTCACAGAAACTTTATTAATAAATAGTCAAAAACTGTAAACAGTAGAGCTTTCTGCCAACAGAAGAATGGAGAAACAAACGGTGGAGTAATATATAACAGTGTTATGGTTAATTTTATCTGTCAACTGGGCTAAGCCATGTATCCAGATCTTTAGTCAAATACTGTTTATATGTTTTTGTGAAGGCACTGTATGGATGACAGTTAAATCAGTAAACTCAGGCCAGGTGCCAGTGGCTCACGCCTGTAATCCCAGCACTTTCAGAGGCTGAGGCAGGTGGATTACTTGAGGTCAAGAGCTCAAGATCAGCCTGGCCAACATGGTGAAATCCTGTCTCTACTAAAAGATACAAAAATTAGCCAGGTGTGGTGGCAAGCCCCCTGTAATCCCAGCTACTTGGGAGGCTAAGGCAGGAGAACTGCTTGAACCCAGATGTGGAAGCTGTAGTGAGGTGAGATCACGCCACTGCACTCCAGCCTGGGTTACAGAGCCAGAGTCCGTCTCAAAAAAAAAAATTTAAAAATACAAAAAACTAGCTGTTCATGGGGGCACACACCTGTAATCCCATCTACTTGGGAGGCTGAGGCATGAGAATCACTTGAATCTGGGAGGCAGAGGCTGTAGTGAGCCAAGATTACACCACTGCACTCCAGCCTGGGCAACAGGGTGAGACTCTGTCTAAAAATAAATAAATAATAAATCAGTAAATTCTAAGTAAAGCAGATTGTCCTCCATAATGTGGATGGGCCTCATTCAGTCAATGAAAGCCTTAAGAAAATAGCAGACCAACAAACCTCCCCCTCTGAGGGAGAAGTAATTCTGGCAGCAGACTGTTTTTGAACTCAAACAGCAACTCCTCCCTGAGTCTCCACATTGACAGCCTACTCTCCAAACTTTGGGTTTGTCAGCCTCCACAATCAAATGAGCCAATTCCTGTAAGTAAATAAATACATTGTTCTGTGTGTGTGTGTGAGTGTGTGTGTGTATACCTGCATAAGAAACTACCAAATGGACACATATAATAAGATATTTCCCCCCCCAAAAAAAGGCTCTTTAAATTAATATATTGTACAATTACTGTTGCTGGTTTCATTCTTCTGTTTCACTCTTCTTTTTACCTACTTGGGCATTAATGCCATATGGCTTTATTACTGTGTTGTAGTTATTAATAACTGACAGTTCAAAGCTACTTTTAGTCGTCTCCTGTGTAATATCCTTTTTCATTATTTTCTAGGTTATTCACTTACTCTCCTTTTCTTTCTTTTCCCTCCAGAGTGGCAAAAATGTCCATAAGGGGGAAATATAATGGTATTTATAATGGCATTACTTTTACTAGCAAAATAAAAAGGGGGGAGGAATGACCTAAACATCTAATCATATAAAATGACAAAAAGCAAATTATGGTATCTCAAATACATATATGATTAAATAGAAAAAAAAATGAGCAATACAGCAAAATACATAACAATACTATTTGCTTCTGTTTTAAAAAGTATAGTGAATGCCAGAATACACATTAAATATTATTTACAGTTATATATAGGGTGACCAACAATCTCAGGTTGCCCTGGACTAAGGTGTTCTAGGACATAAGACTTTCACTGCTAAAACTGGGAGGGTCCTGGTCAAACAGGGATGATAGGAATTATTTACATATTATTTCAAAAGCTGAAAAGATTTAAAATGAGGCCAGACGTGGTGGCTCATGCCTATAATCCCAGCACTTTGGGAGGTGGGTGAATCACCTAAGGTCAGGAGTTCAAGACCAGACTGGCCAACATGGTGAAACCCCACCTCTACTAAAAATATAAAAATTAGCCAGGCATGGTGTGCATACCTGTAATCCCAGCTACTCATGAGGCTGAGGCATGAGAATTGCTTGAACCCAGGAGGGGGAGGTTGCAGTGAGCTGAGATCACGCTACTGCACTCTAGCCTAGACAGGAGAGCGAGACTCCGTCTCAGAAAAATAAACTAAAATAAAAACAGAAAATAAACATTTAAAATAAAACATTATCAGTGGTTATCTGGAGGGAAAATAATTACAAGTAATGGTTTCTTTCCTTTAATACTTTTGTTTTTAAAGTCAAAGGTGATATGTCTCCTTTATACAAACATGATTAAGTTTACTAAGAGTCTTTTACTGAAAATCTCAAAACATAACTAAAGAGAAGATGCTTCGAGATGAGATTTCGGTGAAAATAAAAAAAAAGAGAGAGAGAGAAGATGAAAGTAAGTAAATTAGAAAAGAATGGGGGACCAGGCACAGTGGCTCACACCTGTAATCCCAGTACTTTGGGAGGCTGAGGCTGGCAGGTCACTTGAGGTCAGGAGCTCAAGACCAGGCCAGCAAACATGGTGAAACCCCATCTCTACCAAAAAATACAAAACTTAGCCAGGTGTGGTGGCATGCACCTGTATATTCTCAGCTATTTGGGAGACTGAGATGGGAGAATTGCTTGAACCCGGGAGGCAGAGGTTGCGGTGAGCCAAGATCATGTCATTGCACTCCAGCCTGGGTGACAGAATGAGACCCTGTCTCAAAAAAAAAAGTAAAACAATGGGGGAATGTAACAGAAATAGAACTATATGACAACATTATAGGTTGAGTATATCTTATGCAAAACGCTTGGGACCACAAGTGTTTCAGATTTCAAATTTATTCACATTTTGGAATATGTGCATTATACTTACTGGCTGAGCATCCCAAGTCTGAAAATCCAAAATCTGAAATGTTCCAAAGAGCAGTTCCTTTGGGTGTAATGTCAACACTCAAAACGTTTTGGTTTCTGGAGTATTTCAGATTTTCAGATTCAAGACGCTCAATCTATAACAGACAAATTCCTAAAACTTACAAACTAAACTAACTCAAGAAAATAAAAATCTCAACAGACCTATCACAAATAAAGAGACTGAATCTGTAATCAAAAACCTCCCAAGAAAGAAAAGTTCAGAACATCCTGGTCTATCACGGTCTTAAAAAAAAAAAAAAAAAAAAGAGGCCAGGCGCGGTAGCTCAGGCCTGTAATCCCAGCACTTTGGGAGGCCGGGGCGGGTGGATCACGAGGTCAAGAGATCGAGACCATCCTGGTCAACATGGTGAAACCCCATCTCTACTAAAAATACAAAAAATTAGCTGGGCATGGTGGCGCGTGCCTGTAATCCCAGCTACTGAGGAGGCTGAGGCAGGAGAATTGCCTGATCCCAGGAGGCGGAGGTTGCGGTGATCCGAGATCACGCCATTGCACTCCAGCCTGGGTAACAAGAGCGAAACTCCGTCTCAAAAAAAAAAAAAAGAAAAGAAAAGAAATAAAAGGAAAAGTTCAGAATCAAATGGCTTCCCTAGTAAATTCTACCAAACATTTTTGTTTTGGAGACAGAGTCTTGCTCTATCCCCCAGGGTGGAGTTCAGTGGTGCGATCTTGGCTCACTGACACGTCTGCCTCCCAAGTTCAAGCGATTCTCATGCCTCAGTCTCCCAGATAGCTGGGACTACAAGCATGCACCATCACACCCAGCTAATTTTTGTATTTTTAGTAGAGATGGGGTTTCTACATGTTGGCCAGGCTGGTCTTGAACTGTTGACCTCAGATGATCCACCTGCGTTGGCCTCCCAAATACCTGTGATTACAGGCATAAGCCGCCACGCCCAGCCCTACCAAACATTTAAAGAAGAGTAATATCAATCCTTCACAAACTCTATCAAAAAATAGAAAAGAAGGGAACTTGCTAGGCGCGGTGGCTCAGGCCTGTAATCCCAGCACTTCGCGAGGCCAAGGCAGGTAGATCACGAGGTCAGGAGATTGAGAACATCCTGGCCAACATAGTGAAATCCTGTCTCTTAAAAAAAAAAAAGAAAGAAAAGAAGGGAACACTTCCTAACTCACTCTATGAAGCCAGTATTACCCTAATGCCAACACCAGATAAAGATATCACAAGAAAACTACAGACCAACATCTCTTACAAATGTGGAATGAAAATCCCCAACACCATACTATCAACAGAAACCTAGAGTATATTAAAAGAACTACAAAAAATAAAAATAAAATAAATAAATAAATAATAAAATTAAAAAAAAAAAAAAAAGAGCTAGAAACTATGATGAAGTTTGATTTATCCCAGACATGCAAGGGTGATTTAACCTAACAAAATCAATCGATTTGATATACCACATTAATAAATGAAGGAAAAGAAAAACACACGATCAAGCTTGATGCAGAAAAGGCTTTTGAATCCAATACTTCTGTGATAAAAACACTTAAAATTAGGAATAAAAGGATCTTCTTCGACATGATAAAGAGTATTTATTAAAAACCCAGTGCTAACATCACACCCAATAGTAAAAGGCTGAAAAGGCTTTCTCACTAATATCAGGAACAAGACAAGATGCTCACTTTCTCCACAGCTATTCAACACTGTACTGGAAGTTCTAGCCAAGGGTATTAAAATAGGAAAAACAAAAGGCATCCAAGTAAGAAAGAAAGAAGTAAAACCATCTCCATTTGCAAATGAAATAATCCTGTATGTAGAAATTTCAAAGGATCCAACAGAAAGATACTAGAACATACAAACCCAGCCAAGTTGTAGAATACAAGATGAAGATACAAAAACCAGTTATGTTTCGATACATTAGTAATGAACAATTTCAAACGGAATTAAGAAAGTAATTCACTTAAACACTAGCATCTGAATGAATAAAATACCTAAGAATGACCAGGTGCAGTGGCTCATACCTGTAATCCTAGCACTTTGGGATGCTGAGGCAGGTGGATCACTTGAGGTCAGGAGTTCAAGACCAGCCTGGCCAATATGGTGAAACCCTGTCTCTACTAAAAATACAAAAATTAGCTGGGTGTGATGGTGCACACCTGTTATCTCAGCTACTCAGGATGCTGAGGCAGGAAAATCATCTGGGAGACAGAGGTTGCAGTGAGCAAAGAATGTGCCACTGCACTCCAGCCTGGGTGACAAAGCAAGACTCTGGCTCAAAAAAAGAACCAAAACAAAAAGCAAAAACCTGAGAATAAGTTGAATGGAAGCAAAACATTTGCAACTAAATGCAAAATAATGGTCAAAGAAATTGAAGATATAAATAAATGTTTAGAAAGACTATGTTCATGGATTAAGACTTAATATTATTAAGATGCCTATACTACCGAAAGTGATCTATAGAGTCAACACAATCCCCATCAAAATTCGAACAGTTTTTTTTTTTACAGAAATAAAAAAGCCATGACAACTGGAAAGTGCTAATAAGGAAAAAAAAAAAGAAAAGCCAATCCCCAATTCATATGAAATTTCAAGGAACTCTGAAACAAACCTTAAAAAGAATAACAAAGTTGGAGGAATAAAAACTCTTGATCTCAAACTTACCACAAAGCTACAGTCATCAAAATGGTATGGTACTGACATAAAGATAGACACATAGATAAATGGAATAGAATTAAGAATTCAGAAATGAACCTATAAAATATGGCCAATTGATTTGACGAGGATGCCAAGACAATTCAATGGGGATAATAACAGTCTCTTTAACAGATGGTACTGGGAAAACCAGATTTACACACACAAAGGAATGAAGTTGGGGTCAGGTGTGGTGGCTCACACCTATAATCCCAGCACTTTGAGAGGCCAAGGCAAGTGGACTGCTTGAGCCCAGGAGTTCAAGACTAGTCTGGGCAACTTAGCAAAACCCCATTTCCCCCCAAAAAAAAGAAAAGAAAAAAGAAAAAAAATTAGCTGGGCCTGGTGACACACACTTGTGGTCCCAGCTATTCTGGAGGCTGAGGTGGGAAGAAAATTTGAGCCTAGGGAAATTGAGAATGTAGTAAACTGTGATGACTTCACTGCATTCCAACCTGGGCAACAGAATGAGAGAGCTTGCCTTAAAAAAAAATAAACAAGCAAACAAACAAACAAATAAATAAATAAGTGAAAGAAGCTAGACCTCTACCTCACACCATATATAAAAACTAACACAAAATAGGCCAGGTGTGGCCACTCACATCTGTAATCCCAGCACTTTGGGAGGCAGAGGCAAAAGGATCACTTGAGGTAAGGAGTTCAAGACCAGCATGGACAACATAGCAAAACCCCATTTCTACTTGCATTCCAGCCTGTGCAACAGAATGAGACTCTGCCTTAAAAAAAAAAAAAACTGGGGGGGTTGGTGCACAATGGCTGAGAGGAGGCAACACTGGAATGTAGCTCCTAGCAAATGAGACGCAGAGGGCTAGAGGACTTCACGATTTCAAGCGAGGTGCCGGGTTCATTTTGGTGGGACTGGTAGGATCTGAAAATAGCCCAGGGAAGGAGCCGAAGCAGGGTGAGAGCTGCCCAGGAAGGGTGAACCAAGACAGGGCGGGGCGTGACTCCACCTGAAACATGCAGCTGGCTCAGAGGGTCGGGGACATCACCCTCTTGGTGCTCCAATTTGGATCTTGTGCTTACCTCATCCCTCCTGCCACCCACCATCCACAAGAGCCCCGCCAGACTGAGGGGCGCTGTGGGTTGTCAAGGCAAATCTGAGCAATGGCTCCCACTTAGTGTTGCAAGCCATCTGTATAGACCTGGGCGGAAGCTTGGACCAACACCAGTGGGCCAGAACAACCCGTCCCACAGAAAGAGGAAGAGTTGAAAGCAGGAAAATATGCCATAAGGCCCAGCAGGCCCCGCCCCCAACAAAACTCAAACTGAAGCCCGCACTAGAGAGCTTGGCAGTGAATACACCAGTTTGACCCCAACCAGGAAGATAGAACTCAAGGAAGGAGAGACTCCGCTGGGCAGACAAGGCTAATCTCACCTGTAAACAAACTCCAGGGGAAGACCACCCACCCAGCAACCTGACTGAATCCGAGGTAACCAAGCAACACTTCTACAGGCCAAAAAGTTATAGCCTAATTGCAACAGAAAGGACATTGGCTCAGAGATTCCTCCCGAAATCACCAACTTCAAAGATCAAAGGGAGATAAATCCATGAAGATGGAAGAAACCATCACAAAAAGGATGAAACCATCAAAGACCAGAACACCTCTTCTCCCAGGGATCACAAATCCTCACCATCAAGGGAACAAAACGAGACAGAAAATGAGTTTGATGAAGTGACAGAAGCAGGCTTCAGAAGGTGGGTAATAACAAACTTCTCTGAGCTAAAGGAACATGTTCTAACCTAATGCAAAGAAACTAAGAACCTTGAAAAAAAGGTTAGACAAAATGCTAACTAGAACAACCACTAGAATAACCAGCTTAGAGAAGAACATAAATGACTTGATGGAGCTGAAAAACACAGCACAAGAACTTTGTGAGGCATACACAAGTTTCAACAGCTGAATCCATCAAGCAGAAGAAAGGATATCAGAGATAGAAGATCAAATCAATGAAATAAAATGAGAAGGCAAGGTTAGAGAAAAGAGTGAAAAGAAAGAACTATGGGATTATGTGAAAAGACCTAATCTACACTTGATCAGTGTACCTGAATGTGAAACGGAGAATGAATCCAAGTTGGAAAACACTCTTCAGGATATTATCCAAGAGAACTTCCCCAACCTAACAAGACAGGCCAACATTCAAATCCAGGAATTACAGAGAATACCTCAAAGATATTCCTCAAGAAGAGCAACCCCAAGGCACGTAATCGTCAGATTCACCAGGGCTGAAATGAAGGAAAAAATAATCCTAAGGACAGCCAGAGAAAAAGGTTGAGTCACCCACAAAGGAAAGACCATCAGATTCAAAGCGGATCACTTGGCAGAAACCCTACAAGCTAGAAGGGAATGAGGGCCAATATTCAACATCCTTAAAGAAAAGAACTTTCAACCCAGAATTTCATATCCAGCCAAACTAATCTTCATAAGTGAAGGAGAAATAAAATCCTTTACAGACAAGCAATTGCTGAGAGATTTCATCGCTACAAGACCTGCCTTACAAGAGCTCCTGAAGGAAGTACTAAACATGGAAAGGAACAACCAGTACAGCCACTGCAAAAATGTATCAAATGATAAAGAATAACCATGCACCGAAGAAACTTCATCAACTAACAGGCAAAACAACCATCCAGTAACAAAATGGCAGGATCAAATTCAAACACAACAATATTAACATGGCCTAAATGCCCCAATCAAAAGACACAGACTGACAAACTGGATACAAAGTCAAGACCCATCAGTGTGCTGTATTCAGGAGACCCAGCTCACACTCAAAGACTCACACAGACTCAAAATAAAGGGATGGAAGATTTACCAAGCAAATGGAGAGCAAAAAAAAAAAAAAAAAAAAAAGGCAGGGGTAGCAGCAATCCTAGTCTCTGATAAAACAGACTTTAAACCAACAAAGATTAAAAGAGACAAAGAAGGGTATTACATAATGGTAAAAGGATCAATGCAACAAGAGCTAACTATCCTAAATTTATATGCGCCCAATGCAGGAGCACCCAGATACATAAAGCAAGTTCTTAATGACCTAGAAAGAGACTTAGACTCCCACACAGTAATAGTGGGAGACTTTAACAGTCCACTGACAATACTGGACAGATCAACGAGACAGAAAGTCAATAAGGATATCCAGGACTTGAATGCAGACCTGGACCAAGTGGACCTAATAGACATTTACAGAACACTCCACCCCAAATCCACAGAATACACATTCTTCTCAGCACTACATCACACTTACTCTAAAATTGACCACATAATTGGAAGTAAATCACTCCTCAGCAAATGCAAAAGAACGGAAATTATAACAAATAGTCTCTCATACCACAGCACAATCAAATTAGAACTCAGGATTAAGAAAAGCATCAAAACTGCACAATCATATGGAAATTGAACAACTTGCTCCTGAATGACGAATAGATAAACAATGAAATGAAGGCAGAAATAAAAATGTTCTTCGAAACCAACGAGAATGATGACACAATGTACCAGAATCTATGGGACACATTTAAAGCAGTATCTAGAGGGAAATTTATAGCAATAAATGTGCACATGAGAAATAAGGAAATATCTAAAATCAATACCCTATCATCAAAATTGAAAGAGCTAGAGGAGCAAGATCAACAAAACTCAAAAGCAAGCAAAAGACAAGAAACAACTAAGATCAGAGCAGAACTGAAGGAGATAGAGACACAAAAAAACCCTTGAAAATAAATAAATAAATCCAGGAGCTGGTTTTTTGAAAAGATCAACAAAATAGACAGACCACTAGCTAGACAAACAAAAAAGAAAAGAGAGAAGAATCAAATAGATCCAATAAAAAATGATAAAGAGAAGATCACCACCAATTCCTCAAAAATAAAGGCTACCATCAGAGATCACTACAAACAGCTCTATACACATAAACCAGTAAATCTGGAAGAAATGGATAAATTCCCGGACACGTGCACTCCCGAGACTAAGCCAGGAAGAAGCTGAAACCTTGAATAGACCAATAACAAGGTCTGAAGTAGAGACAGCAATTAATAGCCTACCAACCAAAAAAAGTTCAGGTCCAGATGGATTCACAGCCGAATTCTAATAGACATACAAAGAGGAGCTGCTACCATTCCTGTTGAAACTATTCCAAACAATACAAAAAGAGGGAATCCTCCCTAACTCTATGAGACCAACATCAACCTGACACCAAAACCTGGCAGAGACACAACTGAAAAAGAAAACTACAGGCCAATATCCATGATGAATATTGATGCAAAAATCTTCAATAAAATACTGGCAAACTGAATCCAACAGCGCATCAAAAAGCTTATCCACCACAAGGAAGCAGGCTTCATCCCAGGGATGCCAGGCTGGTTCGACACACGCAAATCTATAAACATAATCCATCACAAAAACAGAACCAAAGACAAAACCCACATGATTATCTCAATAGATGCAGAGAAGGCCTTTGACAAAATTCAACAGAACTTTATGCTAAAAACTCTCAATAAACTAGGTATCGATGGAATGTATCTCAAAATAATAAAACCTATTTACGACAAACCCACAGCCAATATCATACTGAACAGGCAAAAACTAGAAGCATTCCCTTTAAGAACTGGCACTAGACAAGGATGCCCTCTTTCACCACTCCTATTCAATATAGTATTGGAAGTTCTAGCCAGAGCAATTAGGCAAGAAAAAGAAATAAAGGGCATTCAATGAGGAAAAGAAGAAGTCATATTGTCCCTATTTGCAGATGACATGATCATATATTTATTCATCTTTTTTTCTTTTATTTGTGATCATATATTTAAAAGACCCCATCATCTCAGCCCAAAACCTCCTTAAGCTGATAAACAACTGTGGCAAAGTCTCAGGATACAAAATCAATGTGCAGAAATCACCAACATTCCTATACACCAACATCAGACAAACAGCCAAATCACGAGCGAACTCCCATTTGCAATTGCTATAAAGAGAATAAAAAACCTAGGAATACAACTAACAAAGGATGTAAAAGATTGCTTCAAGGAGAACTACAAACCACTGATCAAGGAAATAAAAGAGGACACAGAGTGAAAAACATTCCACACTCATGGTTAGCAAGAATCAATATTGTGAAAATGGCCATACTGCCCAAAGTAATTTATAGATTCAATGCTATCCCCCCGCATCAAGCTCCAATGACCTCCTTCACAGAACTGGAAAAAACTACTTTAAACTTCATATGGAACCAAAAGAGAGCCTGCATAGCCAAGACAATCCTAAGCAAAAAGAAAAAAGCTGGAGGAATCACACTACCTGACTTCAAACTATACTACAAAGCTACAGTAATCAAAACAGCAGGGGACTGGTACCAAAACAGAGATATAGACCAAAGGAACAGAACAGAGGCCTTGGAAACACCACCATACATCTATAACCATCTGATCTTTGACAAACCTGACAAAAACAAGCGATGGGGAAAGGATTCCCTGTTTAATAAATGGTGTTGGGAAAACTGGCTAGCCACATGCAGGAAGCTGAAACTGGACCCCTTCCTTACACCTTACAGAAAAATTAACTCCAGATGGATTAAAGATTTAAACATAAGAACTAACACCACTGGGCCGGGCGTGGTGGCTCATGCCTATAATCCCAGCACTTTGGGAGGCTGAGACGGATGGATCACGAGATCAAGAGATCGAGACCATCCTGGTCAATATGGTGAAACCCCATCTCTACTAAAACTACAAAAATTAGCTGGGCATGGTGGCACATGCCTGTAGTCCCAGCTACTCAGGAGGCTGAGGCAGGAGAATTGCTTGAACCCAGGAGGCAGAGGTTGCGGTGAGCCAAGATAGCGCCATTGCACTCCAGCCTGGGTAACAAGAGCGAAACTCCATCTCAAAAAAAAAAAAGAACTAAGACCATAAAAACCCTAGAAGAAAACCTAGGCAACACCATTCAGGACATAGGCCTAGGCAAGGACATCATGACTAAAACACCAAAAGCAACAGCAACAAAAGCCAAAATAGATAAATGGGATCTAATTAAGCTTCAGAGCTTTTGCACAGCAAAAGAAACAATCATTAGAGTGAACCAGCGACCAACAGAATGGGAAAAAATTTTTGCAATCTACCCATTTGACAAAGGGTTAATATCCAGAATCTACAAAGAACTAAAGCAGATTTACAAGAAAAACAAACAAACCAACCCATTCAAAAGTGGGCAAAGGATATGAACAGACATTTTTCAAAAGAAGATATATATGCGGCCAACAAACATGGAAAAATGCTCATCATCACTGGTCATTAGAGAAATGCAAATCAAAACCAAATTGAGATGCCATTTCATGCTGGTTAGAATGGCGATCATTAAAGTATCTGGAGACAACAGATGTTGGAGAGGATGTGGAGAAAAAGAAACACTTTTACACTATTGGTGGGAATGTAAATTAGTTCAACCATTATGGAAGACAGTGTGGTGACTCCTCAAGGATCTAGAAACAGAAATTCCATTTGACCTAGCAATCCCATTACTGGGTACATACCCAAAGAATTATAAATCGTTCTATTATAAAGACACATGCACACGTATGTTCACTGCTGCGCTGTTTACAATAGTAAAGACCTGGAACCAACCCAAATGCCCATCATTGATAGACTGGACAAAGAAAATGTGGCACATATACACCACGGAATACTATGCAGTCATAAAAGATGATGAGTTCATGTCCTTTGTAGAGACATGGATGAATCTGGAAACCGTCATTCTCAGCAAAGCGACACAAGAAACACTGCATGTTTTTACTCATCGGTGGGTGATGAACAATGAGAACACTTGAGCATAGGGACGAGAACAACACTCACTGGGCTAGGTTGGGGGACAGAGGGTAGGGGAGGGAAGGGACATGTATCAAATAAAGATTTCATATCCTGAATATACTAAGAACCACTGGCAGGGCCCAGTGGCTCACGCCTATAATCCCAGCCCTTTGGGAGGCCGAGACAAGTGATCACCTGATCAGGTGTTTGAGACCAGCCTGGCCAATATGGTGAAACCCCGTCTCTACTAAAAATACAAAAATCAGCTGGGCATGGTGATGGGTGCCTGTAATCCCAGCTACTTTGGAAGTTAACAAAAGACGATCACTTGAAGCTGGGAGAGAGATTGCAGTGAGCCGAGATCAAGCCATTGCACTCCAGCCTGGACAAGAGTAAAACTCCATCTCAAAAAACAAAGACAGTAACAAAAAAACACTAAGAACCCCTAAAATTCAACAAGAGACAGCCCAAATATAAAAATGGGAAACGTAATATACATTTCTCCAAAGAAGATACACAAAGCACCTGAAAAGATGCTTAACATCATCAGTCATCAGGGAAATGCAAACCAAAACTGCAATATCACTTAACATCTAGTAACATCGCTATAATAAAAATAAGTGGAAAACAAAAGGCACTGTTGAGGATGTGAAGAAACTGTAACACTCATACGTTGCTGGTGGGAATGGAAATGGTGCAGCTGCTGTGGTGCAGTTTGGCACTTCCACAAACAAACACAGAATACTATAGGAACTGGCAATTCCACTCCTAGGTGCATACTCAAAACTGAAAACAGGGACTCAACCAGATACACATCAGTGTTCACGGCAGCATTGTTCACAATAGTCGAAAGTGGAAACAACCCATGTGCTCATCAACAGATGCATGAATAAACAAATTATGGTTTATACATACAACGGAATATTATTCAGCTATAAAGAAGAATAAAGCTCTCACACATACTGCAATAAGGATGAAGCTCAAAAACAATTAGTTAAATAATATAAGCTAGAAACAAAAGGACAAATATTGTTTGACTCCATTTCTATGAATATCTAGAAATATCTAAGGAAATTCATAGAGATGAAGGGAGATTACAGGTACCAGGACTGGGAGGAGGGTGAAATGGGGGTTACTGTTAATGGACACAGAGGTTCTACTTCGGGTCATGAAAATGTTGTAGAACTAGATAGTGGTAATGTGCAAATGTTAAAAATAATTAAAACAGCAAATTTGATAAATTTTTTTAGCTCCTACTCACGTGCAAACACACAAATGCATATAAAAGAACAGACTTTGGTATATCTGTCGAATAATGATCCTAGACCCCAGAAGACTAAGATTGACTCTGAATGAGACTTTACAGAAGTAGAAATCAGAGAAAGTCTGTGTTCTGCAATATTTAATTCTATAGCAATGCAAGCCATAAGACTCATAAAAACAGTATGCTAAGAATTCTAAAAAGGTAACACGTAAGTTAAAGCAAAGGAATTATTTTTTCTTTCTTTTTTTTTGAGACAGGATCTAGCTCTGTTACTCAGGCTAGAATGCAGTGGTACAATCTCGGCTCACTGCAATCTTTGCCTCCTCGGCTCAGATGATTCTCCCGCCTCAGCCTCCTGAGTAGCTAGAACTACAGGACTGCACCACCAAACCTGGCTTAAGTTTTTTATTTGTTGTAGAGACAGAGTTTCACCATGTTGCCCAGGGTGGTCTCAAACTCCTGGACTCAAGTGATCCATTCACCTTGCCTCCCAAAGGGCTAGAATTACAGGCGTAAGCCAACAAGCCTGGCTCACAAAATCATATTCTTTCTCATGTTTTCAATATTCCAAGAAGTTCAATAAATAAAACAATTTTCATATTTGAATCTTAACACACACATGCACGTGCGCGTGCACACTCTCTCTCTCCTATGCAAGTGACTATAAAATGACTGTGGCCTATATCTCTATCTTTTTTTTTTTTTTTTGAGACAGTCTCACTCTTGTCCCCCAGGCTGGAGAGTGATGGTATAATCTTGGTTCACTGCAACCTCCACCTCCCGGGTTCAAGCGATTCCCCTGCCTCTGCCTCCGGAGTAGCTGGGATTACAGGCACAAGCCACCATGCCCAGCGAATTTTTGCTATTAACTGGTTTCACCATATTGGTCAGACTGGTCTCGAACTCCTAATCTTGTGATCCACCTGCCTCAGCCTCCCAAAATGCTGGGATTACAGGCGTGGGCCACCCTGCCTGGCCCTGTATCTTTTTTTATTTACTGTATTTTGCTCTGTCAGAAGTGGACATTAAGTAAATGCTGGTCACTGACATGAAGCCATTAACACTTACAAAATACACTGCTCCAAAGCTTCCATGGCCAATTTCTCTGAGATCTGTGAAGAGCTTCTCTGGATCTTCTTTGAAGAAGAGCTCTGCAATTTCAGGGTCCTTCAGGCTGCCTGCTCTGTTAGTTGATGGCATCCTGCTGAGCAGTCAGCTGTCTGATTCTAATTTTATACTGCTATCCCAATCCTTGGTTCATCTGTATGAATGAAGCCACGCTGGCATAAACTACTGTAGAGAAATAGAAAAAAAAAGTAAGTATAAGGTCACATACTGATAGCATCTACAAATTTATCTTATGTCTACAATTTCACTGAAAAGGCAGTGTGGATACTACTGCAGTAATTCCTAAACCTGTTTCATCATCATAAACACCTGGGGTACTTAAAAAAGATCTCTACTATATAGCACTTTAAAAAATGAGATAATCTTTGTCTTGGCAGGCTTTCCAAGTCAATACTTAAAAATGTACTTCTGATGCAGTTATCTCATCAATAGAGAAGATAATATAAAAGAGATTTTCCTTTTTTTTTCTTTTGAATGTCAAGTGTATAAAAGAGATTTTTAAAATACACAATAACTCGGGCTGGGCGCAGTGGCTCACACCTGTAATCCCAGCACTTTGGGAGGCCGAGGCGGGTGGATCACGAGGTCAAGAGATCGAGACCATCCTGGTCAACATGGTGAAACCCCATCTCTACTAAAAATACAAAAAATCAGCTGGGCATGTGGCACACGCCTGTAATCCCAGCTACTCAGGAGGCTGAGGTGGGAGAATTGTCTGAACCCAGGAGGCAGAGGTTGCGGTGAGCCGAGATCGCACCATTGCACTCCAGCCTGGGTAACAAGAGCAAAACTCCGTCTCAAAAAAAATAAATAAATAAAATACACAATAACTCAAAATGTACCCACAGTATTTTCGACAACAGGAAACTTCCTTTTCTGTTCAGATACTATATGCCAGTGTATTAATCAACTCTGACATAAAAGAAAAATACAGTGAGAGAAAGTAATGAATTTCACACAGACAACTATTTCCCTATAAACTTGATTTTGACCATAGCAAAGTCACTTAACTTCTCATTCCTAAACTTAGTAGGTGGAACTAAATTCCATATAAAGTATTAATTTTCAATTAATCAATCTATAAAAAATAACAAACTTCAGTGTTATTTAAGACCATATTTAAGAATTCTGAATAAGTTTTAGTACCCTAGCAGAATTATTTTACATTAAAATTTTCTAACTGGGTCCATGATCTGCATCTTCTTTCTTATCTACCTAACAAATTCCCACTCAAAAAGTCTTTCAAGATTTAGATTAAATGCCATAAAGTTTGTAAATTTTAAGTCTATTAGGAAGAGTTGGTCACCCTCCCTTTATGCCCCCAAAGCATGCTGCAGCATATACCATATTATATTACTATTATTTAACTCTCTTTCCTAAACAAGCAGGTACAACGTGTCTCATTCATCTTTGTATCACCTCGCCAGCTCCTACCCCTTACCTTCTACAGTTAATATTATATAAAATATTGCTGAATAAAAGAATATACTTCTCTTCAATGCAGCCCCTAAAAATAATTTCACTTCCACAAATACTTACAGAACAAACAGTAATGCATAAGAGTATGATACATAAAAACATTAAAGTTGTCAAGAACAAAGAAAATGCAGGATAGCAACTTCCAGAAACTCAAAGAGACAAGAAATAATTAGGGAATTGAAACACTTGCTCAACCAAAGATCAAAATATAACACAATACCATCACCATCACAAGAGTAAAATACTAAAACAAAACAAGAAAATTAATAACTTAAAAAACCCAGAAACAAACCCATGTTTGTCTATCTTGAAATTTAACACACACAGTTAAAGGAGAAGACATAAATTGAGAAAACTTGACAATCTATTTGGAAAAAAAAAATGTATGCCTATCACTTACCTTACCATAAACATTACTGCTAAGTGGCTCAAAAAGGCATCTCAAATCAATGGGGAAAAGACTGATTTGATAAAAATGTATTGTTGGGAGAGCCTAATAGCCATATGAGAGAAAAATTATACCTTTTCCTCAAACTGAACATCAGAATTACATAGGGATCAGATACACAAATATTAAAAAATAAAATAAGTACTAGGAGGAAATATGAGTAAATTTCTTTGTAACCAGTGGGAGGAAACTTATCTATGATCTACATCCAGAGCAATAAGGAAATAGATGTATTTGACAATATAAAAAAGAAACCTTGAGAGGAAGGAACACAGTAAAAGACACCAAAAAGAATAAAAAGCAGACTGGCACAGTGGCTCACACCTATAATCCCAGCACTTTGGGAGGCCAAGGCAGGCAGATCACCTGAGGTCAGAAGTTTGAGACCAGCCTGACCAACGTGGAGAAACACCACCATCTCTACTAAAAATACAAAATTAGCCAGGCGTGGTGGCACATGCCTGCCATCCCAGCTACTAGGGAGACTGAGGCAGAAGAATTGCTTGAACCCGGGAGGTAGAGGTTGCTGTGAGCCGAGATCATGCCATTGCACTCCAGCCCGGGCAACAAGAGCAAAACTCCGTCTCAAAAAAGAAAAGAATAAAAAGCAGATAAACTTGATACAAAAGCAGGAAGTACATCTGTAAGAATTTTTTTAAAAAAAGACATGCCAGGTGAGTTGGCTAATGCCTGCAATCCCAGCACACTGGGAGGCCAAGGCAGGTGGATTACCTGAGGTCAGGAGTTCCAGACCAGCCTGGCCAACATGGTGAAACTCTGTTTCTACTAAAAATATAAAAATTAGATGGGTGTGGTAGTGCATGCCTATAGTCTCAGTTGCTCAGGAGGCTGAGGCGGGAGAATTGCTTGAATTCAGGAGGTGAAGGCCACAGTGAGCAGAAACTGTGCCACTGCACTCTAGCCTGGGCGACAGAGCAAGATTCTGTCTCAAAAAATAATAATAAAATAAACTTTTAAAAAGTCTGAAACTTAGATAAGAAAGAGTTAATATCCTTAACAATGTAGTTTTAAAAAACAGAGACGAAATGAACAACATCCTAATACCCCTAATATAGTTAATAAAAACGGGGAAACTCAGACACAGTGGTGGGTACCTGTAGTCCCAGCTACTCAGAAGGCTCAGGCTGGAGGATCACTTTGAGCCCAGGAGTGTGAGTCTGTAGTGCACTCGATCATGCCTGTGAATAGCCACTGCACTCCAGCCTGGGCAACAAGTGAAATCTCTTCTCTTGAACAAACAACAAACAAACAAAGCGGTGACTCACTCCTATAATCCCAGCACTTTGGGAGGCCAAGGCAGGCGGATCACCCATGGGCAGGAGTTCGAGACCAGCCTGGCCAATATGATAAAACTTCACCTCGACTTAAAAAACAAAAAATTAGCCAGGCATAGTGGTGCATGCCTGTAGTCCCAGCTACTCAGGAGGCTGAGGCAGGAGAATTGCTTGAAACCGGGAGGCAGAGGTTGCAGTGGGCCGAGATTGTGACATTGCATTCCAGCCTGGGCAAAAAGAGTGTATAACTCTGTCTAAAAAAAAAGAAAATGGCCAGGTGTGGTGGCTCATGCCTGTAATCCCAGCACTTTGGGAGGCTGAGCCAGGCGGATCACCAGGTCAGGAGATCAAGACCATCCTGGCAAACATGGTGAAACCCCGTCTCAAAAAAAAAAAAAAAAGAATATAGAAAGAAAAATGCAAGTTAAACCAAAACTAAACATAAGGAAGGCAATACTAAAGAACAGAATAGAAGTCAGTGAAATAGAAAACAAAAAGACAACAGAGGAAAAAAATCAATAGTCAAAAGCTGTTCTTTGAGGGAAAGCAGAGGAAGTCTTTAAGACAGAAAGGCCTCTACCTAAACTGACAAAGGGAAACAAGCAGACACAAATTACCAATAACACAAACGAAAGAGGTATCACTACAGACCCTATAGACATTAAAAAGATAAGGAAATACAATGAACAACTGTAAGCTAACAATATAGATGAAATGGACAAATTATTTTAACAGGGATAAAAACTACCAAAAACTTACTCAAGAAGAAATAACCTGATTAGTCATATGTGTATGAAAGAAAACTCCAGGCCTATACAGTTTCACTATCAAATCCATTAAATATTAAAGAAAAAAAAATATCAATTCTACATAAATTCTTCAAGCTTAGAAGAGAGAACATTTCCCAATTCATTTTATGAAGCCATCATGACATTGATATCAAAACAAACCAAAACATTAACAAAAACTGAAGATTTCTGACCAATATAAAAGCAAAAATCATCAACGTAAAAGCAAAATCATCAACAAAATTATCAGCAGATTAAATTCAGCAATATGTAAAAATGATACCACAGCACAATCAAGCAGGATTTATCAAGAAACGCAAGGCTGGTTCAACCTTAGAAAAACATTGTCATTCTCCATTCTAAACATACTAAAGAAGAAATACAAACAGAGGCAGAAAATCAAATTGACAACATCTATTCATGATAAAAACACTCAAAACTAGGAATAGAAAGGAACATCCTTAACCTATCAAAGGTATCTACAAAAAACCTGCAGCTAACATCATATGTAATGCTTGAAGACTGAAAGCTTTCCCCTAAAGATTAGAAATAACGCAAAGGGTGCTTGCTTGGGCAGCACATATGCTAAAATTAAAATAAGAAAATTAGCACGGCCCCTGCACAAGGATGACATGCAAATTTGTAAAGTGTTCCATATTTGTACATTTTTAAATAACTTAAAGAGTATAATTGGATTGTTTGCAACTCAAAGGGTAAGTGCTTGAGGGGATGAATACCCCATTCTTCCTATGTGCTCATTTCACATTGCACACCTGTTTCAAAATATCTCGTGTACCCCATAAATATATAAACCTACTATGTACCCACAAAAATTAAAAGTAAAAAAGAAAAAGAAGGCAATGATATCCATTCTAATCAGTCCTAATCAACACTGTACTAGAATTTCTAGTCAGTGTTTGCTTTGTAAAGGAAGAAAAAGAAATAAAAGGCATACATACCAGAAAGAAAGAAAACTTTCTACTTACTAACAATATTATTGTGTACAGAGAAAATCCCAAAAATGTACAAAATAGCAATGGGAAAAGACTGAGTAAACCTAAGTCTAATAACACATGGGTATAATTTGTAAAGTAAAAACAATACAAATCTGGTGAAAGAAATCAAAGTTAACCTAATTACATGGAGAGATGTACTGTTTTTATGGTGAATGACTCAATATTATTATCAGGTAATTCTCTTTAACTGATCCAAAAATTAAATGATTCGTAGATTCAACACAATCTCAGAGTACAACAGGATTTTCTGTAGATATCAACAAACTGATTCTAACATGTATATGAAAAGGCAAAAGCTCCAAATTAGCCAAAATAACTTAAAAAGAATAAGGGTAGGGCCAGACGCATTAGCTTGTGCCTGTAATCCTAGCACTTTGGGAGGCCGAGGCAGGCAGATAACAAGGTCAGGAGATTGAGACCATCCTGGCCAACATGGTGAAACCTCGTCTCTACTAAAAATACAAAAATTAGCTGGGCATGGTGGTGTGTGCCTGTCCTGTAATCCCAGCTACTCAGGAGGCTGAGGCAGGGGAATTGCTTGAACCAGGGAGTCGGAGGTTGCAGTGAGCCGAGATCACACCACTGCACTACAACCTGGTGACAGAGCAAGACTTGTCGCAAAAAAGGAAAAAATAAAATAAAATAATAAAATAAAGGTGAAGAACTCACATTACCTGATTTGAAGACATAATATAAAGCTACAAATAATCAAGACAGCGTGGTAATGAATGAAAGGACATACACAGTCTAATGAAACAAAACAGAAGTCCAGAAACGGGTCATACAAATATGATCCACTGATTTTTGTCAAAGGTGCAATAAAGAAAAGATAATCTTTTGAAAAATGGTGCCACAGCAACTGGCATCAAATTTGAATTTTTTTTTTTAAACGGAGTCTTGCTCTATCACCAGGCTGGAGTGCAGTGGCACAATCTCGGCCACTTCATCTAAAATTGAAATCTGACTTACATTTTGCACTTTACAGAAAAATGAACTCAAAATTCCATATACAAGACTATAAACATTTAGAAGAAAGGAGAAAATCATTATCTTGGATTAGACAGAGTTCTTAGGCATAATACCAAAAGCATGATCCACAAAAGGCTAATTTGAACTTTATCAAAACTAAAAACTTTTTCCCTTGCAAAGGACACTGTTAAAAGAATGAAGTCCAGCCAGAGACCAGGAGAAAATATTTTCAAATCACATATCTGAAAAAAGATTTGTATCCAGAATATCTAAAGCATTCTCAAAACTCAGTAATAGAGTTTAGTGGTACACACTTGAGTATAAAACCATAAAGAAACTCCCAGAAATGATTACTATAAATGTTAGGATGGTGGTTAATTTAGGGAAAGGGAAGGGGTTGTGACTGGGGTGAGACCGACAGAAGAGATTCTAGAGGCCGGGCACGGTGGCTCACGCCTGTAATACCAGCACTTTGGGAGACCGAGGCAGGAGGATCATGAGGTCAAGAGATGGAGACCATCCTGGCCAACATGGTGAAACCTCGTCTCTACTAAAAATGCATAAATTAGCTGGGTGTGGTGATGCATGCCTGTAGTCTCAACTACTTGGAAAGCTGAGGCAGGAGAATCACTTGTACCTGGAGGCAGAGGTTGCAGTGAGCTGAGATCGCGCCACTGCACTCCAGCCTGGCAATAGGGCAAGACTTCATCTCAAAAAAAAAAAAAAAAAAAGAGATTCTAGATTTGCTAGTCAAGTTCTATTTCTTTTTTTTTTTTTTTTTCACATGTAGAGTATTTGTTTGTAGGGAGGCCACAAGCTTCATGCAAGTTCTATTTGTTGCCTTAGGTAGTGGTTACAAGATTGTATGATTTATAATAATAATTCATTAAGCTATGTATTTATTTTTTCATTTATTTATTTATTGAGACAGAGTCTCACTCTAACACCAGGCTGGAGTGCAGTGGCGCGATCTCAGCTCACTGCAACCTCTGCCTCCAGGTACAAGTGATTCTCCTGCCTCAGCTTTCCAAGTAGTTGGGACTACAGGCATGCATCACCACACCCAGCTAATTTATATGCATTTTTGGTGGCAACAGGGTTTCACCGTGTTGGCCAGGGCAATCTCAATCTCTTGGCCTCATGATCCACCCGCCTTGGCCTCCCAAATTGCTGGGATTACAGGCATGAGCCACTGTGCCTAGCCTTTTTTTTTTTTTTTTTTTTTTTTTTTGAGATGGAGTCTCCCTCTGTTACCCAGGCTGGAGTGCAGTGGTGAAATCTCGGCTCACTGCAAGCTCCACCTCCCAGGTTGAAACAATTCTTTTGCCTCAGCCTCCCAAGTAGCTGGGATTACAGGTGCATTCCACCACATGCAGCTAATTTTTCCTATTTTTAGAAGAGACGGGGTTTCACCATGTTAGCTAGGATGGTTTTGATCTCCTGACCTTGTGATCCACCCACCTCGGCCTTCCAAATGCTTGGGATTACAGGCATGAGCCATCACACCCAGCTGCTATGTATTTTTCATATTTTCTATATCTGATTTTATAATTAAAAGGTTAAAGAAAAACAAAAATTCTATGCACAATATAGTATCATATATATAAAATAATTTGTAGAGACAAGGGGACAACATATACCAAAATGTTAAGGATTATTTTTAGGTAGTTATGGTGACCATTATGGCCAATATCACAAGTCTGCTTTCCTTATGTTCAAACTTTTAAACAATAATTATATATTCCATTTCTATAACCAGAAAAAAGATAAATAAAAAAGATCCATGAACACCTATGTATATTGTTTAGATTGTTAGAAGACAGGGAAAAGTAAAAAATATAATATATAAATATATGAGAACCTCCAAAAGACAACCTGAAATACATCATTACACTGTTAGACTAGAGTTAACAGCATCCAGTGCATAACTGCTTTTCTATACATACTAAAGTTCCCAAAATTACTTTATTATAATAATTAGCACCATCCTGGTTGCCCTGCACCTATTCAGAATGTTGCTGTAACAGAGCCATCAATGTAAACTAACAAAAAAAGTCTTGTTCACTTTTTTTTTCCTTTTCTTTCTAGGCTGTCCTCCAGATCTTGTTCACTTTTAATAGCTGTCATGAAAAAAACTACAGGAAAGAAACAGCAGCGAGGAGCTTTTGCAGCAATCCTAGACTCCATAATTCTTCCAGTCTGCTAAATAAACATACATAAATACCCAAACAAAATGTACGACTAATATAAATAGACAAACTATATACAGGTGGGTTTTGTTTTTTTTTTTTTTTGAGACAGTCTCACTCTGTCAGTCAGGCAGGAGTGCAGTGGCGCGATCTCAGCTCACTGCAACCTCTGTCCCCTGGGCTCAAGCAATTCTCCTGCCTCGGCCTCCAAAGTAGCTGGAATTACAAGTGTGTGACACCATACCTGACTACTTTTTGTATTTTTAGTAAAGATGGAATTTCACCATGTTGCCCAGGCTGGCCTCAAACACCTGACCTCAGGTAATCCACCCGCCTTGGCCTCCCAAGGTGCTGGGATTACAAGTGTGAGCCACCGTGCCTGGCCTAAATCAGGCTTTTAAAATAAAAATATTTGTAACAAGTTTTTTAAAGGTACTATGAAACAGCATATATAATTTTCTTTTTTTAAAAGTCTATTAGATTACTTTTTTTTTTTGAGACGGAGTTTTGCTGTCACCAGGCTGGAGTCTCAGCTCACTGCAACCACTGCTTCCTGGCTTCAAGTGATTCTTCCGCCTCAGCCTCCAGAGTAGCTGGGACCACAGGTATGTGCCACCACGCCCCGCTAATTTTTTTGTATTTTTAGTAGAGACAAGGTTTCACTGTGTCAGCCAGGATGGTCTTGATCTCTTGACCTTGTGATCCACCCGCCTCAGCCTCCCAAAGTGCTGGGATTATAGGCGTGAGCCACAGATTACTTTTTTTTTTAATTATCTAATCTGTTCTTAGAGGAAAATATAAAAGTAATTTACCATGTTCTTCCTAATAAAGCGAGCAATAAAAAGAAACTAACAATTACATAAATAGTCAATGAGATCTAATTTATTCCTGGTTCCACAAAAGTTGACCAGAGAAACCTACCACTTATTAGGCTGTTTACACTGGAAAATGTGAAAGGCATAATTTTTGTGGGTGGTATCACTTTGTCCAATCATAAAAGCTGATAAAAGAATAAAATCCAATATAATTTATTTTAAAATCTCAGACCAAAGTAGGATTTTCAGAATTAAGTAACTGCTCCAAATTTGCAAAATATAGTCAAATAATTGACAATAACATCATTCAAGAGCAACAAAAAGAAGATGGGAGAGGGTACTGATAATCACAGCACATTCAGTATTACTTGAGGAATGCTCCTTGAATCAACAACGATGATGTCATGGTATTCCATCTTTTAAGAACCTTCAGATTTTCACAAAAAGGACATTGTTGGTGCTAAGCAATTGATTTAATATTACAAAGCCCTTTTCCCTACATCTGTTGGTCAGAGGGTTCAGGCTTAGAAAACAGTTAACTTAGTAAAATGTGCACTCCCTTTAGTGAAAGAAAATTGCCTCTTTCCACTGAATTGGTAGAGATCATACTATCTACTATATCCTCCCTCAACAGACACACACATACACACACATATATGTAATTATACCAATAATTGAAATGATAAATACAACTGGAAAATATCAGCAAGAAATTTGACATTATAGTATGAATCAGGCTTACCTACACAGAACTAATTTGATGCTTATTGTTTGAACCTACTTATACACATTACATGTAATTACAAAAGTTTAGAATTGGAAGAAATTAGGAGATAATTTGGTCCCAAAACGTAAAGTGTCTTTTCTCAAAATCACATGAGTAATTAATGGTGAGAAATACACAGAATCAATTTCCTGAACCACTCACCTAACTTCAAACTGAAAGAAGAGCAAAGATGAAAAGCAAGGATAATGTTCAAAATCTATTTGAGTTTTGGGTAGGATGGTTGTTGGGTAGAAGGGTATACATGAGGACATTACTATAAATACTATTTAATTCATAGCATTGATATACGAAAATTTAGGTTTTTAAAAAACAAGGCGTAAACGTATAAATAATATGTACCCATTTATATAAAAAGATGTATCTTTACACACACATACACAAATGATCTATGGAAGGATATATCAGAGACTTATTTTCAGTCCATGGATCCTTTCTAACTTCCAAACTTTTATTCCCTAAATGCATGTATTACCTTTTTTCCTTTTCTTTCTTTTTTTTTGTGAGACAGTTTTGCTCTTGTTGCGCAGGCTGAGTGTAATGTTGTGATCTCAGCTCACCACAACCTCCACCTCCCGATTCAAGTGATTCTCCTGGTGGAAAGCGCCTCCAATTCCAGCTACTCAGGAGGGTGAGGCAGGAGAATCGCTTGAACCCAGGCAGCAGAGGATGCAGTGAGCTAAGATCATTCCATTTCACTCCAGCCTGGGTGACAAGAGATCAAAGTTTGAAAATAAAAGATTAATATATAAAAATTGGGTGTACTTTTTTTTTGAGACAGAGTTTCGCTCTGTTGCCCAGGATGGAGTGCAATGGCGCAATCTCAACTCACTGCAACCTCCACCTCCTGGGTTCAAGCAATTCTGCCTCAGCCTCCTGAGTAGCTGACATTATAGGTGCACACCACCACACGCAGCTAAGTTTTGTATATTTAATAGAGATGGGGTTTCACCATGTTGGTCAAGATGGTCTCGATCTCCTGACCTTGTGATCTGCCTGCCTAAGCCTACCAAAGTGCCACCGAGCCCTTGTATTTTTTTAGTAGAGAATGGTATTTAGAAACTACAATCTTTTTTTTTTCTTTTTTGAGATGGAGTCTTGTTCTGTCGCCCAGGCTGGAGTGCAGTGGTGCCATCTTGGCTCACTGCAACCTCCGTCTCCTAGGTTCAAGAGATTCTTCTGTCTCAGCTTGCCAAGTAGCCCAGATTGCAGGTGTGCGTCACAACGCCTAATATTTTGTATTTTTAGTAGAGATGAGGTTTCACCAGGTTGGCCAGGCTGGTCTCAAACTACTGACCTCAGGTGATCCACCCACCTTGGCCTCCCAAGTGCTGGGATTACAGGCATGAGCCACCTCACCTAGTGGTAAAAGCCTTTACTTTTACATACTATCAATGAACTTTCTGAAAAGGAAATTAAGAAAATTCCTCTTTTTTTTTTTTCCGAGACAGAGTTTCACTCTTGTCACCCACAATGGAGTGAAATGGAACTATCTTGGCTCACTGCAACCTTTGCTGCCTGGGTTCAAGCGATTCTCCTGCCTCACTCTCCTGAGTGGCTGGAATTAGAGGCACTTGCCACCACTCCCAGCACTTTTTTTTTTGAGACAGAGTCTCGCTCTGTCACCAGGCTGAAGTGCAGTGGCATGATCTCAGCTCACTGCAACCTCTGCCTCCCAGGTTCAAACGATTCCCCTACCTCAGTCTCCCCAGTAGCTGGGAATACAGGCACACACCTCCACACCCAGCTAATTTTTGTATTTTTGGTAGAGATGGGGTTTCACCATGCTGGCCCCAGGATGGTCTTGATCTCCTGACCTCGTGATCCACCCGCCTCGGCCTCCCAAAGTGCTGGGATTACAGACGTGAGCCACTGTGGCCAGCCTAATTTTTGTATTTTTAGTAGAGATGGGGTTTCGCCATGTTGGCCAGGCTGGTCTCAAACTCCTGACCTCAGGTGATTTATCCACCTCGGTCTCCCATAAATGTCGGGATTACAGACATGAGCCACCACACCTGGCCAAAATTTCCATTTATAATATTGAAAATAACACTACTTAGAAATGTGGGGTGTACGGGAGGTGGAGGTTGCCATGAGCAGAGATCCCACCACTGCACTCAGCCTGGCAACAGAACAAGACTCCGTCTCAAAAAAACAATCAAACAAATAAAAAAACCAGAAATGTGAGGTGAAAAATAGTTGGCAGTTCATTAAAAAGCTAAGCAGAACTACCATATGACTCCAAGATTCCACTCAGCAGTCCATCCTGCATTTCCCACGTGGGATAATGGCACCACTATTATTTGTGTCTCTGAGGCCACAAAACTAAATGTGACCTTTGATATTTTTTGTCTCTTTTTTCTCCTCTAACATCAATCTAATAAATTGGTAAATCCAAGAGACTTGCATCTCTTCCTCTATCCATTACTGGTAGCCTAGACTAATGTAATAACCTCTTGTCTGAATTCTGTTTCTAATCTCATTCTCTCCAATCCATCCTGCATATTGTTTCTCTCATTTGTTCCACTAATATTTATAAAGTGCAATTTACAGGCCAGGAAATTCTTAAGAGAAGTCACAGAATTACTACTAATCCCTTTTAAATTTTATTTTATTTTTATTTTTGAGACAGAGTCTTGCTCTGTTACTCAGGCTGGAATGCAATGGCGCAATTGCACAGATCACTACAAACTCTACCTCCTGGGTTTAAGCAATTCTCCTGCCTTAGCTTCCCAAGTAGCTGGGATCAGGTGCCTACCACCAATGTCTGGCTAATTTTTTGTATGTTTAGTAGAGAATTGCTTGCTTGAACCCAGGAGGCAGAGGTTGTGGTAAGCTGAGATTGCACCACTGCACTCCAGCCTGGGCAACAAGAGTAAAACTCTGTCTCAAAAATAGAAAAAAAAATAGGCAACATCTAGTTTTAGAAATAAAAGCAACCAAAGAATGAAAAAAACATATATATATATATATATATATATATATGCAAAATACACAAACACCCATCCACACAAATCTTAAACATGTATCAGCTACCTCCGTTCACTCCATGTGTTATTCACACTTATTCTTCACTCCTGGTGTTACAATTTTCTTTCTTTTTTTTCTTTTTTTTTTTTTTTTGAGATGGAGTCTTGCTCTGTTGCCCAGGCTGGAGTGCGGTGGCGTGATCCCAGCTCACTGCAACCTTTGCCTTGTGGGTTCAAGGGATTCTCCTGCCTCAGCCTCCTGAGTAGCTGGGATTACAGGCATGTGCCACTGCATTTTTTGTATATTTAGTAGCAATGGTGTTTTGCCACATTAGCCAGGCTGGTCTCAAACTCCTAACCTCAGTGGTGGGGCCACCTTGGCCTCCCAAACTGCTGAGATTACAGATGTGAGCCACAGCACCCAGCCTAGTGATACAATTTTCCATCTCATTTCAGGTAACCTGTCTTTCCCAACTTGGCAGTAATTCACAACTGCATCCCTTCCTGCGCTCACTTCCACAAGCAAACTCAAGGTATCAAGGTAAAGTATAATAATTATTATAGTATTTATGTATTTACTAATCATTTATCATCTAAAACCATTCTGTTTTTTTTTTAACTGTATCACTGATGAAGCATTGTGCTCCTAATTCTGTCTCTAAATAAATAAATAAATAAAAAATATCAGTCATATACTTCTCTGGTATATATTAATAGATATTACCAGGCATGGTGTCTCACACCTGTAATCCCAGCACTTTGGGAGGCCGAAGTGGGTGGATTACCTGAGGTTAGGAGTTCGAGACCAACCTGGTCAACAAAGAGGAACTCTGTCTCTATTAAAAATACAAAAATTAGGTAGGCATGGCGGTGCACGCCTGTAATCCCAGCTACTTGGGAGGCTGAGGCAGGAGAATCACTTGAACCCAAGAGGTAGAGGTTGTAGTGAGTTGAGATCACACCACTGCATCCAGCCTGGGCAATAGAACAAGACTGTGTCTCAAAAAAAAAAAGATATTAATTTGCTACTTAATGCAATAATTATTCTACATATGTTGAATTCAGCTGCATCAGGTAATTTATATTCAAAAAAATTTACCCATTTTAAGTGTAAATGTATATATGCATATACAGTATGTCTTGATACTACCACTGCAACCAAGAATATTTCTATCACTACAAAAAATTTCCATAGTCCTTTATACTATTATATATATGTAATTTTTTTTTAATGTAGTCTCACTCTGTTGCCCAGGCTGAAATGCCGTGATATGATTTTGGCTCACTGCAACCTCTGCCTCCCAGGTTCAAGTGATTCTTCTGCCTCAGCCTCCCAAGTAGCTAGGACTATAGGTGCATGCCACCATGCCTGGCTAATTTTTTTACTTTTTGTAGTGACAGGGTCTTGCTATGTTATTTCGAACTGGGTTCAAGTGATCCTCCCACCTTGGACTCCCAAAAAGTTGGAAGCATAGAAATGAGCCACCACACCCAGCCTCTTTGACCCAATTTCTGTCACTATTGTTTTGCCTTTTTAGGAACTTCATGTAAATGGATTCATTCATACACTTTGTAGTCTTTGGTGGCTGCTTTTTTCACTTAACATAATGTTTCTGAGATTCATTCATGTTGTTGCTGAATAGCATTCAATGGTATAGAAAACACAATTTTTAAAATTCATTCACCATCTGATGGTCATCTGAGTTGTTTCCAATTTTTTACTAATATGCATAAAGTTGCTATTAATATAGCTGGCCCTCCATATCCTTGGATTTCACATCCATGATTCAACCAAACTTGGATTTAAAATAGAAAACTTTTACATTTCTTTTGATGCTCACATAATTCTAATAGTAAATAGGACAAAAAAAAGAAAAAGTAATATTGGAACAATGTTTAAATTTGGGATTACACATATGAATCTTTTCTAACAGTCTTCTCAAAACATTGCTGATCCACCACACCATTTTTCCTACAGAATATAAAGGCAGTTCCATAGGCATAAGTACTTCCTCATTTTATTGGAATTGAAATAGAATGCAATACTTATTTCCAACTTCCACGTTTTCTACTTCAAAAAGCCAAGTTAGATTATTATATCTTGTACATTAAATGCCAAAATAAACCAGAGGTGGGCTAATAAGTTTAATCAAAAATAAGTTTTAATAATAGGGCAAATATACTCTATAAAACCAATTTGAAGAAATACATAGGCTGGAACAGTGGCTCATGTGTGTAATCCCAACACTTTGGGAGGCTGAGGCGGGTGGATCACTTGAGGTCAGGAGTTCAAGACCAGCCTGGCAAACATGGTGAAACCCCATCTCTACTAAAATACAAAAATTATATTGGGCACAGTGGCTCCCACTGTAATCCCAGCACTTGGGGAGGCCAAGGCTGGTGGATCACAAGGTCAGGAGTTCGAGACCAGCCTGGCCAATATGGTGAAACTCCATCTCTACTAAAAATACAAAAATTAGCTGGGCATGGTGGTGGGCGCCTGCATTCCCAGCTACTCGGGAGGCTGAGACAGGAGAATCGCTTGAACTTGGGAGACAAGGTTGCAGTGAGCCAAGATCGTACTACTGCACTCCAGTCTGGGTGACAGAGCAAGAGCCCATCTAATAAATAAATACAAAAATTTGCCAGGCATGCTGGCAGCTGCCTGTAATCCCAGCTACTCGGGAGGCTGAGGCAGGAGAATCGCTTGAGCCCAAAAAGAAAAAAGAAAGAAATAAAGAAATTTCTAACCTAATCTAGTCATTCAAGTGAATCTTCTAAGTTTCCTATAAAAGTGTGCCACACTAATGTATCCAATTTAGTAATCTGAAAATGTAAGTTTTTTTTCTTAAATTTATTTAGAGACAGAGTCTCACTCTCTTGCCCAGGTTAAAGTGCAGCAGCACGAGCATAGCTCACTGTAGCCTTCATCTCCTGGGCTCAAGTGATCCTCCTACCTTAGCCTCCCAAGCAGCTGGGACTACAGGCATACACCACAACGCCCAGCTGCTTTTTTTTTTCAGTAGAGACAAAGTCTTGCTTTGTTGCCCAGACTGGCCTGCAACTCCACAGCTCACTCACCTAAGAACGAACATGACCAGAAAGGAGGAGTTTTCTTAAACAAAATCCTGGGAGGGCATTGTTTTGGACTAAGCTCATGCACTAGGCCCCAACAAATCAAACCAAAATGGAGTCACTCATGCTAAGACTTTAAGGATAAACACACAGATTCCAGACCAGACCACATTTTGTTTTTTTTTCTCCAGCAAATCTCTATAACAAACACTCCTGACAATATAGGTATCCACTCCCAAAATCCCCTTTAAGTCTTTTACCCAAATTCATTTCCTCTCACCTAGAGATCATGAAGCTTCAGATGATCATGCAACAAAGGTTCCAGCCAGTTCCAGGTGAAGACATAACCCTGGCCATCAGAAAGCCACCCTGCCTCCACTAGACAGAACAGGGTGAGAGTTCTGTGATCTCCAACAGGTAGAGACTACACCCCAAGTCAGCATGAAGCAGTTACAGAAGAAAAACCTTTAGTCCCTCTGCCTCCCATAAAGATTTATGGGGATCACGTCTCTTGGGGGAAGATGAGGCAGCAAAATAGGTCTGGAGGCAGAGAATCTAAGGCTGTTTCATGCCAACTTCCTAGAACTAAATTGAAAGGAAAACCCTAACTTTCCTTACCTAAGTAAAAGACCAGAGGCTTCTCCCTTTGACCTTTTCTGAGCACTGCAGATGAGAAATTTGCTGGCCCCAACAAATAAGACTGATTGCTGGTGGAGTCTTCATTTGCAACTGTGTAACTTCACCCTGGCCTCTTGATTGGTAGCTTTTTGCAGACGTGAACTTACAAAGATTTTGCAACCAATCAAATGTTTGCACAGGAGTGTGACCATTTTAACTTCACATCAGCCTCTGGTTGGCTGTTTTCTGCAACCAATCAGACTGATTGCAGGCTACCACTTCAGTTACATGAGATGAGCATGAAGTGGACAATGGGAAACTTCTAGGGAATATGTGAACCCAAGAAGATTCTACATCGGGACCCCTTGAGAGGCTGCTCAGGTCCACTTCCACACTGTTGTGTGCTTTGATTTTCAATAAATCCCTGCTTTCGTTCTTTTCCTACTTCATTCTTTCTTTGCTTTGCTGGATGTCTGGTCCAATTCTTTGTTCAAAACACCATGAACCTGGACAATTTGCAGTCATGACCCTCTACCAGGGATAAAAATACAAGACTTCTTTTTTTATCTTTCTGGTTCAAATGGAAGAAAAAACTCTTTTGAGTTTTCCCAAAACTCAACACTATTATAGTTTTCCTTTAATATTAAAGTAAAATCACAAGATAAAAATTAAATTTTACTGTCAACAAGATCAGGTGTATTGATTAAATCTTATAATCTTATTTCAAAATAAAAATAGAGCACACTGTATAACAGATATTAAATAAATTCAAAACTTCAGAAATAAAAGGTATCTTGGATGGACAAGGGCCTGAAGGGTTAGGTGGCATACTTAAGATCACAGTTAATAACAGAAAGGTAACTAAAAAACCTAAATGTACTAAATACAAGAGGGTATCCTAAATTAGATCCTGAAACAGAAAAAGGATGTTAGTGGAAAATCTAGATAAAGTTGCTAGTTTAGTTAATAATACTGTAACAATGTTAACTTGTTAGCATTCACAAATGTACCATGGTTATTTAAAATGTTAACATTAGAGGCACCCCTGTAATCCCAACACTATGGGAGGCTGAGGTGGGACGGATCACTTGAGGTCAGGAGTTTGAGACCAGCCTGGCCAACATGGTGAAATCCTGTGTATACTAAAAAATACAAAAAGTAGCCAGGCGTGGTGGCATGCACCTGTAATCCTAGCTATGAGGCTGAGACACAAGAATCACCTGAACCAAGGAGCTGGAGGTTGTAGTGTCCCACAGACTGGGCCACAGAGTGAGACTCTCAAAAAAAAAAAAAAAAAAGGGGGGAAAGTACATGAAAGGTATATAAGAACTTTGTACTACCTTTGCATTTTTTCTGTACATATGAAATTATTAAGTAAAAATAAAATGCTTATTTTAAAATTCTAAATCTGAAACTGATTTCTAATTCAGAATACTTCCCATGTGTTTCCATAAGAATACCCACATAGGGCTGGGCTCAGTGGCTCATGCCTGTAATCCTAGCACTTTGGGAGGCCTAGGTGGGTGGATCACGAGGTCAGGAGATCAAGACCATCCTGGCCAACATGGTGAAACCCTGTCTCTACTAAAAAGACAAAAACATAAGCTGGGCATGGTGGCGCACACCTGTAGCAACTTCTTAGGAGGCTGAGGCAGAAGAATTTCTTGAACCCAGGAGGCAGAGACTGCAGTGAGCCGAGATCACACCACTGCACTACAGCCTGGACAACACTACGAGACTCCATCTCAAAAAAAAAAGAACCATACAGAAAGGCATTAAGTTCTAAAACCAAGTATACAAAGATAATAAACTATAGCACCTGCCTGAAGCACCCTCAAACAAACAAAAAAATCAAAAGAAATATTCCCTATTTTTCTGTTTAATAGGAAAGGAAACTAACACTCACTGACTTCTTGCTATATTCCAGGCATTTTGCTTATTTAATTCTCATAACTGGGCTGGGCAAAGTGGCTCACGCCTGTAATCCTAGAGCTCTGGGAGGCCAGGGCAGGAGGACTGCTTGAGCCCAGAAGTTTGAGACCAGCCTGGGCAACATGGTGAAACCCCCTCTCTACCAAAAAAAAAAGAAAAAATTTAGCTAGCCGTTGTAGTGCGCAACTGTACTCCCAGCTACTTGGAAGGACCCCTTAAGCCCAGGAGGCAGAGGCTGCAGTTGACCCACTACACTCCAGCCTGAGTAACAAAGCCAGATTTTGCCTCAAAAAAAAAAAAAAAAAAAAATATATATATATACACACACACATCTATGTATATGTGTGTGTAATTCTCACAACTGTTTTAAAATAATTATCACCTCAAATTATACTTGAAGCTCAAAAAAGTTAAGTAATTTGCTCACTATCATATAGTTACTAAATAACAGAGCCAGATTTCCATAATACTTCATCAACTTCCTCTAGGTTATCCATGCACTCCACAGTCATCTGTGTATTTAAAAGAAGTATTTGTTACTAAATTTTAGATTCCATGATGTTTTTCACATCAAAACCCTCACTGCCAATCCCATTGCCACTACCTTTTGTTCAAGTCTGTTACCTCTTATCTGTTCTAGAGCAAAACACCTCTCAAGCATTCCAATCTCTAGTCTTATCCCCTTTAATCCTTTCTGTATACCTGTAAAGAACAGCTTCTTGCTGGCCTCCCAGCATCTGTGAGGATGTTTTAGTAATGGTCTTAGATTTCCTTTTGAGAGACTACCTCTCTTATGCCTAGGTGTTTCCTTTTAGGAAAACATGTACTTGGATTCTGGAGATTCTGAATCTTGAGCAAATGATACAAGTCTGGAAAAAAACAGTTAGCACTTATTCATTTGGGTGGCATACTGAATTGTCGGTTCATTCCTTATATCAAGCAAGACCCCAGGAGTTATCCTAGACTGTCTCTCCAGCCTTCCTTTTCTGTCTATGAGCAACTTAATAGCCTTATAATAAAATTCTTTTTTTTTTTTTTTTTTTGAGACAGAGTATCATTCTGTGGCCCGGGCTGGAGTGCAGTGGTGTGATCTCGGCTCATGGCAACCTCTGCCTCCCCGGTTCAAGCGATTCTTCTGCCTCAACCTCCTGAGTAGCCGGGATTTCAGGCACCTGCCACCATGCCCAGATAATTCTGGTATTTTTAGTAGAGACGAGGTTTCACCATGTTGGCCAGGTTAGTCTTGAACTCCTGACCCTCAAGTGATCCGCCAGCTTCGGCCTCCCAAAGTCTTGGAATTACAGGCGTGAGCCACCACACTGGACAATAAATTTTTTTTTTTTTTTTGAGACAAAGTCTTGCACTGCTGCCCAGGCTGTAGTACAATGGCATGATCTCAGCTCACTGCAGTCTCTGCCTCCTGGGTTCAAGCAATTCTCCTGCCTCAGCCTCTCTAGTAGCTAGGACTACAGGCATGCGCCACCATGCCCAGGTAATTTGTTTTGTCTTTTTAGTAGAGATGGTGTTTCACCATGTTGGTCAAGATGGTCTCAATGTCCTGACCTCATAATCTGCCTGCCTTAGCCTCCAAAAGTGCTGGGATTACAGGCATGAGCCACCATGCCCGACCAAGAAACTTATGTGTGCTCACTACAGCAGCACATATACTGAAAACCTGGAACAATACAGAGATTAGCATGGACGCGGTGCAAGGATGACATACAAATTTGTGAAAGGCTCCATTAAAAAAAAACAGGAAACTTACGTCAGTTGTGCCAAACTTCAAACTATTTTCTAAACAGCAAAAAGAGAAACTAAAGGTCAGCAGTCAATAAAGACAACTTCCGACAAGTAATCTAACACAACACAAAAATAGGCACCTCCTACTATTGACCTCTTTTTTTCTGATAAGCACAACTTCCAAAGGAAGATATGTAGGTCACCCAACTTCTATACTTTAGCAACCAAGGAGAAGTGGATGAGTCGTCCTATTTCTCTGCCCAATATTTCTTTTCTTTCCTTAGCAAATGTTATCGTGTCTCTATTTACTTATTAACACAAAGGTGGAGGTAAAATATGTTGATTTGTAAGTTATATATTGCAGAAAATATCAGAAGACACAGAAAAGCAAAACCTAGTTTATTAACATTAACCACTGGTAAAATTTGAGAAGCATGGAATATCACAGTTACCAAGTAACAACTTACCAATGTTCAATATTGTCAATAAACTAGGTTTTGTTCCTCTGTGTCCTTTGATATTTTCTACAAAATACGTATTATATAATAAAGCAAATTAAAAAAAAGAGTTTAAGGGATTTTAAATGCCAGAAAAGAACACCAGCAAGCCATATAAACCTCCAAACTATAACTTTCTTTTTTTTTTTTTTTGAGACAGAGAGTCTCGTTCTGTTGCCCAGGCTGGAGTGTAGTCGTGCATTCTTGGCTCACTGCAACCTCTGCTCCCAGATTCAAGCAATTCTCATGCCTCAACCTCTCGAGTAGCTGGGATTACATGTGTGTGCCATGACGCCCAGCTAATTTTTAGTAGACATGGGGTTTTGCCATGTTGGCCAGGCTGGACTCGAACTCCTGACCTCAGTGATCCACCCACCTTGGTCTTCCAAAGTGCTGGGATTACAGGCGAGAACCACTGTGCCTGGCCTCCAAACTATAACTTGTATTCAATTAACCATTTATATTATAATATGATTATGCTTATAAAAACAATAGCTGAGTTTCCATGAAAAAAACAGCAGTGGCTAATAGCATGGGTGCAGTGACTCACGCTTGTAATCCCAGCACTTTGGGAGGCCGGGGTGGGGGGATCACAATGTCAAGAGATGGAGACTATCCTGACCAACATGGTGAAACCCCATCTCTACTAAAAAATATAAAAATTAAGCCAGGCGAGGTGGCTCATGCCTATAATCCCAGCACTTTGGGAGGCCAAGGTGGGCAGATCATGAGGTCAGGAGATCAAGACCATCCTGGCTAAGACAGTGAAACCGTGTCTCTACTAAAAATGCAAAAAATTAGCCAGGTGTGGTGGTGCACACCAGTAGTCCTAGCTACTCGGGAGGCTGGGCAGGAGAATCACTTGAACCTGGGAAGTGGACGTTGCAGTGAGCTGAGATCACGCCACTGCACTCCAACCTAGGTGACAGAGCTAGACTCGTCTCAAAAAAAAAAACAAAAAAATTAGCTGGGTATGGTGGCACAAGTCTATAGTCCCAGCTCCTCAGGAGGCTGAGGCAGGAGAATCGCTTGAACCTAGGAGGCAGAGGTTGCAGTGAGCTGAGATCGCACCACTGCACTCCAGCCTGGTGAGACTCTGTCTCTAAAAAATAAAAAATAATGTGCAGTTATTCTAAATGATGCTGTTTTGCTAAGGAAAAAGCAATGGCTTCTCACTATTGAAGTGCTAATTATACAAATATTTAATTTTATATAACTAGGCAATTACCAACTATCCTTATAAATCCATTTATAAGGAATCCTATATCTGGTATAAACTATTCTGCTAAATAGCCCAAACAGGCATTTCAGAAGTATGTAACTCCATTCATCCCTTGGTGCATAAAAGCACAGATTCATATTCATAATAACTGTGGTATCACTCCATGCTCTCACAATTCAACCAATAATGATGTTGCAATATTGGCCATAACATTATGATAAAATTTAAACCAATAAAATTTTTTTTTAAAACTTGGTGTATACAAACTTGGGAACAACTTCTACTTCTGAGCAATGATAAGCTAACTAGAACAAGATTTACCTTCCTGCCATAAACACCTGAAAAACTAGAAAACTACTTTTTGGACACTGAATAAGAGGCAACACAGGACTACGATCTCTCAGAGAAGCTAAACAAACAAGGTAAGTTGTATGGTTACTGGCTTTCTATCTGAAAACAAATGAATAATTACAGTTGACATTTCAACACTCCTCTCTATAACTGAGAAAACAAATAGAGAAAATCAGTCGATACACAGAAAACATAAACCACACTTAAACTAACTTGACCTAATTCACGTTATAGAACCCTATACACAACAAATGCAGAATACACATTCTTCTCAACTATGTATAGAACAACCAAAATAGACCATATATTGGGCCATGAAACAAGTTTGGTTTTTGTTTTGTTTGGTTTTCTGAGACAGTGTCTCACTCTGTCACCCAGGATGTAGTCCAGTGGTGTGATCTTGGCTCACCACAACCCCCACCTCCCAGGTTCAAGCAATTCTCCTGCATCAGCCTCCCAAGTAGCTGGGATTACCGGCATCTGCAACCATGCCCGGCTAATTTTTTGTAGTTTTAGTAGAGATGAGGTTTCACCATGTTGGCCAGGCTGGTCTTGAACTCCTGACCTCAAGTGATCCACCCACCACCACAGCCTCCCAAAGTGCTGGGATTACAGGTGTGAGCCACCATGCCCAGCCTGAAACAAATTTTGATAAATAAAGAATTAAATTCAGATAGTATGTTTTCTGACAACACAGAATTAAATCAGAAACCAAAAATCAGAAAAATAACAAGAAAATTCCTAAATATTTAGAAATTAAACACACTTCTAAATACATATGGTTGGTAAAAGAGAAATATAAAAGTGGCATTAGAAAATATTCTGAATTTAAAAAGAGACACAGGAAAATTGTATAACATAAACCCTCATACTAGAAAAGAAGAAAGATTTAATATCTAAATAGAAGCATCCAGCTTAAGAAACTTTAAAAAAAAAATAAAAGGAAGAGCAAATTAAACACAACGCAGAAAAAAGAAATAATGAGCCAATATCAAACAAGTGTAAAACAATCAATAGAGAAAAGTTAATGACATCAAAAACTAGTTTTTGTTGTTGTTTGTTTTGAGATGGAGTCTTGCTCTGTCACCCCGGCTGGAGTGCAGTGGGGCAATTCTGACTCACAGCAACCTTCACCTCCCAGATTGAAGTAATTCTCACCTCAGCCTCCTGAGTAGCTGGGGTTACAGGCACCTGCAACCACACTGGCTAATTTTTTTATATTTAGTAGAGACAAGATTTCACCATCTTGGCCAGGCCGATCTTGAACTCCTGACCCCAAGTGATCTGCCCACCTCTGTTTCCCAAAGTGTTGGGATTATAGGCATGTGCTAGCACGCCCAGCCTCAAAAGCTAGTTATTTGAAAAGTAAAATAGGTAACTCTGTGGCCAGACTAACGCCAAAAAGAAAGAAGACATAAATTAGCAGTATCAGGAATTAAAGAGGGGTATCACTACAGACCCTATCAACATTAAAAGAATAACATGGGATTATTACAAATAATTTTACCAGTTAATCTGATCAATCCCATGAAATGGAAAGTCTCTGAAAAAACATGAACTGTCAAAGTTCACTAAAAATTAAATACAGGGGCCTGGCACAATGGCTCACGCCTGTAATCCCTGCACTTTGGGAGGTTGAGGCAGGTGGGTCACCTGAGGCTGGTCAGGAGTTCGAGACCAGCCTGACCAACATTGTGAAACCCAGTCTCTATAAAAATACAAAAATTAGCTGGGTGTGGTGGTACACACCTGTAGTCCTGGCTACTTGGGAGGCTGAGGCAGGAGAAACCCCTGAAACCAGGAGGTGGGGTGGCAGCAAGCCAAGACTGCACAACTGCAATCTTTGCCTGGCCAACAGAGTGAGACTCGATCTCAAAAAAAAAAAAAAAAAAGATAGAGGACAGCATAGTAACTCTCACCTATAATCCTAGTACTGTAGGAAGCTGAGGAGGGAGGATCACTTGAGCCCAGGAGTTCGAGACCAGCCTGGGCAACATGGCAAAACTGGCAAAACCTAATCTCTACAAAAAAAAATTTTTTTAACTAGCTGGGTGTGGTGGCACATGCCTGTGGTTCCAGATACTTGGGAGGCTAATGCAGGAGGATTGCTTGAACCCAGGAGGTCAAGGCTGCTGTGAGCCATGATGGCACGGTGGCTCATGCCTGTAATCCCAGCACTTTGGGAAGCTGAGGTAGGCGGATCACAAGATTAAGAGATCAAGACCATTCGGGCCAACATGGTGAAACCCCGTCTCTACTTAAAAAAAAAAAAAAAAAAAATACAAAAATTAGCTGGGCATGGTGTCACATGTCTGTAGTCCCTGCTACTTGGGAGTCTGAGACAGGAAAATCACTTGAACCCGGGAGGCAGAGGTTGCAGTGAGCTGAGATCGTGCCACTGCACTCCAGTCTGGCGACAGAGAGAGACTCTGTCTCAAACAAAAAAAAAAAAGAAAGAAAGAATACCAGTTCTATATAAACAATTCCAGCATATAAACATTTACCAACTTACCTTGTGAGGCCAATATTACCATGACACCAAAACCAAATATGAACAAGAAAACTATAAACCAGGATCTCAAATAGATACAAATGCAAAAATCTGGAACAAAAAATTTACAAATAGATACTAGCAATTTATAAAAAGAACATATCAAGTGTGATTCCTCTCAGGAGTAAAAATCAATCCATATAATTCACTGTATCAGTCTAAAAAAGTATAACCATATGAGTTCAACAAATGTCCCCCAAAAAAGTATTTGACAAACAATTAATACATGATAAAAACTCTAAGAAAACCACAGACAGAAGGAAAGTTCCTTAAACTGATAAATCGTATCTATAAAAACCCTATAGCTGGCCAGGCACAGTGGCTCATGCCTGTAATCCAGCAATCAGGGAGGCCGAGGCAGGTAGATCATGGCCAACATGGTGAAACGCTGTCTCTACAAAAAATACAAAAATTAGCCAGGCGTGGTGGTGGGCTCCTGTAATCCCAGCTACTTGAGAGGCTGAGGCAGAAGAATCACTTCAACCTGGGAGGCACAGGTTGCAATGAGCTGAGATCGAACCACTGAACTCCAGCCCCAATAATAGAGTGAGACTCCATCTCAAAAAAAAAAAAAAAAAAAAATCCCTATAGCTAATATCCTATGCAATGATAAAAGATTAAGTATTTTCCAGCAGGGCATGGTGGCTCAGGCCCATAATCCCAGCACTGTGGAAGGCTGAGGCAGGTGGATCACCTGAGGTCAGGAGTTTGAGACCAGCCTGACCAACATGGAACAACCCTCTCTCTACTAAAAATACAAAATTAGCCAGGCATGGTGGTGCATGCCTGTAATCCCAGCTACTCAGGAGACTGAGACAGGAGAATCGCTTGAACCCAGGAGGCGGAGGTCACAGTGAGCCAAGATTGTGCCACTGCACTCCAGCTTGGGTAACAAGAGCAAGACTCCGTCTCAAAAAAAAAAAAAAAAAAAAGAAAGAAAGAAAAAGAAAATCCCAAACAGTCTAAAAAATAGCTACTAGAAATAAGTGAATTTACTAAGGTTGCAGAATACAAAGTTAATATAAAAAAATCAATTATGGTTGGCACAGTGACTCATTCTTGTAATCCCAACACTTTGGGAGGCCGAGGTGGGTGAATTGCTTGAGTTTGAGACCAGCCTGGGCAACATGGATGGAGAAACCATCCCTAAAAAATCAGCTAGGCATGGTGGCATGCACCTGTAGTCCCAACTACTTGGGAGGCTGAGGTGGGAGAACTGCTTGAGCCCAGGAGGCAGAGACTGCAGTGAGCTGAGATCATACCACTGTACGCCCAGCCTGGGTGACAGGGTGAGACCCCATCTCAAAAAAAAAAAAAAAAATTAGCTAGTTCCAGCTATTTGGGAGGCTGAGGTGGGAGGATCACTTGAACCCAGGAGGTCAAGGCTGCAATGAGCCAAGACTGTGTCACTGTACTCAAGCCTGGGCGACAGAATGAGACCCTGTCTCAAAAAACAAATAAGCTGGCAGGGCATGGTGGCTGTTGCCTGTAATCTTAACACTGTGGGAGGCCAAGGCAAGTGGATCACCTGAGGTCAAGAGTTCAAGACCAGCCTGGCCAACATGGTGAAACCCTGTCTCTACTAAAAATACAAAAATTAGCTGGGCATGGTTTTTGCTGCCTTTAATTCCAGCTACTCGGGAGGCTGAGGCAGAAGAATCACCTGGGTCTGGGAGGTGGAGGTTGCAGTGAGCAGAGATTGTGCCACTGTATTCCAGACTGGGCGACTGTACAAGACTCTGTCTCAAAAAAAAAAAAAAGCAAAACAATCAATTGTTTGTTTACATACTCATAAAGAAACTGAAATTTTTTGGGGGGAAGATAACATTTTTCAGTAAAATTAAAAATCACAGCCAGGCTCCCAGCACTTTGGGAGACTGAGGTGAAAGGATCACTTGAGCTCAGAAGTTCAAAACCATCCTGAACAACACAGCAAGACCTCATCTCTACTAAAAATCAAAACAAATTAGGCAGGGGTGGTGGTGTGTGCCTATGGTCCCAGCTACTTAGGAGGCTGAGGTAGGAGGATCACTTAAGCCTAGGAGATAAATGTGGCTGTGAGCCTTGATCACACCACTGCACTCCAGCCTAGACAACAGAGAGACTCTATGCAAAAAAGAAAAAAAAATTTACAAAATACTTGTCTCTAACAAATGTGTACATGATTTTTATGCTGAAAATTACAAAACACTGATGAGGGAAATAAAAAAAAAGACCTGAATAAATGAAGAAATTACCAAATTCATAGACTGGGAAACTCAGTATTGTCAGGATATCAATGGTCCCACTAATGATCCAAAAATTCAACAAAATTCCAAAGACCAGCAGCCTTTTTTGCAGAAATTGACAAACTGATTCTAAAACACACATTAAAAAAAAAAAAAAAAAAAAAAGCGAAGCACCCAAGATATCCTAAATAAAAGAGCCACTGCACCTGGCCAATTCCAGCACTTTGGGAAGCTGAGGCAAGCGGATCATGAGGTCAGGAGTTCGAGACCAACCTGGCCAATATGGTGAAACCCCGTCTCTACTAAAAATACAAAAATTAGCCAGATGTGGTGGCACACACCTGTAGTCCCAGCTACTTGGGAGGCTGAGGCAGAAGAATCGATTGAACCCAGGAGGTGGAGGTTGCAGTGAGCTGACATCACGCGACTGCACTCCAGCCTGATGACAGAGAGAGATTCTGTCTGAAAAATAAAATTTATTCCCTGCTGTAACATCTTTTGCCATCTACAGCTGGACTGAAGTGTTGTATTGGAACCTGTTGTACATTTAAGAATAAACTTGTGGGGAAAAAAAAAGCCATAAACTAAAGAACATACCTGTAAAACCTACGTCTAATACGGGCTTATATCCTGAATATATAAATAATTCATAACTAAACAATAAGAAAACAAATAACCCAATTTAAAAATGGAGTGGAGGGGCCAGGCACCATGGCTCATGCCTGTAATCCCAGCACTTTGAGAGATGGGTGTATCACCTGAGGTTAGGATTTCAAGACCAGCGTGGCCAACATGGCGAAACCCCTCTCCAATAAATAAAGTATAAAAATTAGCCAAGCGTGGTAGCAGACGCCTTAATCCCAGCTACTTGGGAGGCTGAGGCAGGGAGAACTGCTTGAACCTAGGAGGTAGAGGTTGCAGTGAGCCAAGAAAGGGCCACTGCACTCCAGCCTGGACAATAGAGACTCCATATCAAAAAAAAGAAAAAAAAAACCAACTGGCAAACTAAAATAAGCATAATTCATTCAGTATTTACCAGACCTTTACCATGTCCCCAGCACTGTCTTAGATGCTGGGTTCAGAAATAAATAAGAGGAAAAAATATAATAAAAACTTGATTGTAATTTCATTTAACAAATATTTTTAAATAGTAAACTAAGAGATATAAAAGATAACCCTGCCCTGAAGATAACTACCCCTTTGGAAAATTAATGAGTTCCAGCTGGGCGTAGTGGTTCTTGCCTGTAATCCCAGTACTTTGGAAGGCTGAGGTGGGCGGATCACCTCAGGTTGAAAGTTCGAGACCAACCTGACCAACATGAAGAAATCCTGTCTCTACTAAAAATACAAAAATTGGCCTGGTATGGTGGTGCATGCCTATAATCCCAGCTACTTGGGAGACTAAGGCAGGAGAATTGCTTGAACCTGAGAGGCGGAGGTTGCAATGAGCCTCGATGGCGCCATTGCACTCCAGCCTGGACAACAGCAAGACTCCATCTCAAAAATAACAAAAAAGACTACTCAGCAAAGTTTTAAAATTAAACAAGCCTAAAAGATGGCAAATACATACCTTCAGCTTGCATTAAGGAAAGAAGCCACTCAGTATGTTCTATTCAATTTTTTGTATTTATTTCCAATGTATAACTGTCTCTTTTCTGATGATCCAATTAATTTCTCTAAGACTTCTCTGTGAATAATTAGCCCTTTTTTTTCCCCCATTAAATCCAATGGGTACTGTGAATCTTCCAGGTGACTACTTCTCTCTATGCTTTGAATTGAAAAAGAATAAAAAAATTCTCAGGCCTCTAAATCTATCAAATAAAAATAAAAAATGTTGCAATAAAATCCTTGTACATCATCTTTTTTTTTCTTTCTTGAAACAGAGTCTTGCTCTTCTGTCACTCAGACTGGAGTACAGTGGTGCTATCTCAGCTTACTGCAACCTCTGCCTCGCAGGTTCAAGTGATTCTCCTGCCTCAGCCTCCCACGTAGCTGGGATTACAGGCGCACACCACCACACCTGGCTATTTTTGCATTTTTTGCATTAAAGTTTATAACTGTACATAATGTTAGAAGGGTTTTTAACTTCCTTTCCAAGTTTAAACCAGTTCACCATATTTTCTCTTTTTATTTACCACAGTATTTTTTATTTGTACCAGTTTGACAATTATATAGAAACACCAAATACTTTATATCTTCAAAGATTTTTCTTGCTAACTGAAGCAGAATTCTATATTCCATAGAAGATAAACAAATGGCCAATGAGCACATGAAAAGATGCTCAGCATCATTAGTCACCAGGGAAATGCAAATCAAAACCACAAAGAAGTACCATTTCACAATCAAAAGGATGGCTATAAAATTGTTTTTTTGGGAATTAATTGCTGGAGAGGATGTGAAGAAACTGGAACCTTCATACATTGTTGATGGTAATGTACAATGGTTCGGCCACTATGGAAAATAGGTGGCCATTCCTTAAAACGTTAAACACAGAATTATCATATGACCCAGCAATTTCACTACTAGGTATATATCGAAAAGAACTGAAAACAGTACATATTAACATACAAGTATGCTCACATTAGCACTATTTATAGTAGCCAAAAAGTATTAAACAGCTGGGCATGGTGGCTCACGCCTGTAATCCCAGCACTTTGGGAGGCCATGGTGGGTGGATCACTTAAGGTCAGGAGTTCAAGACCAGGCGGGCCAACATGGTAAAACCCCATTTCTACTAAAAATACAAAAATTAGCTGGGCATGGTGGCACGTGCCTATAATCCCAGCTACTCAGGAGGCTGAGGCAGAAGAATAGCTTGAACCCAGGAGGTGGAGGTTACAGTGAGCTGAATTCGTGCCACTGCACTCCAGCCTGGGCAACAGAGCCAGACTCCATCTCAAATAATAATAATAAAGTATTGATACATGCTCCATGTTGGATAAAGCTCCAAAACATTATGCTAAATAAAAGAAGTCAGACACAAAAGGTCAAATACTGTATGATTCCTTTTTAATGAAGTATCCAGAATAGGCAAATCCACAGACATAGAACAAAGACTGGTGATTATCAGACACAGAAGAGAGAGGAAAATAGGCAGCAACTGCTACAATAAATGGGTGCAGAGTTTGCTTGAGGATTAAGGAAAATGCTTTGGAATACACATGGGTAGGCATACAATACTATGAATGTACTAAATGCCACTGAACTGCTCACTTTAAAATGATTAAAAAAAAATTTTTTTTTTTGAGACAAGGTCTCACTCTGTCACCCAGGCTGGAGTACAGTGGCATGATCTCCTCTCACTACAACCTCCACCTCCCAGACTCAAGTGATCCTCTGGCCTCTGCTTCCCAAGCAGCTGGGACTACAGACACCTGCCACCACGCCCAGCTAATTTTTACACTTTTTATAGAGACAAGGTTTCACCATGCTGCCCAAGCTGGTCTGAACTCCTGAGCTCAAGCAATCAACCCATATTGGCCTCCCAAAGTACCGAGCTTACAGGCATGAGCCACCATACCCAGCCTAAAATGATTAATTTTATATTATGTGAATTTCACCTCAATTTTTTAAAGTTTACTTTAGCCATCTGGGATGGAAACATTTCCTAACTGTATTAGACACTTCCATAAAGTCTTATTTCCCTTTTTATAAGGCAGACCAGATTGAACCTAATTAATATTTTCCTGTTGACTCAGGATCACCATTATAAATAACAATGACTATATGAGTAAGCCATTCCTCTTGTGTCTTCTCTCTGAGTCTCAGTTGTCTAATCTGTAAAATGATATTTTTTGCTAGATCACAGGATCTTAATTTTTTGAGTCACAGATACCTTGGAAGAGCCAATTAAGGTATTAATTCCTACCCTAGAAAAATGCCTATGTGCATATTCATACCAAATTGTACACAACTTCAGGAAGTTCACAGACATACTGTAACCCACAAAAGCAATTCCCATAGGTTCAGCATTTCTGATTCGACTACAGTCTAATACAGTGGAATAGCATAAAGATTTATATCAGTTCATGAAACTATGCAGAGCTTTTTACTTTAGTTTTGTAAATAATTGCTCTAGTTCACTGCCAAATTCTCTACTATAACTGGTAGCTGCTATCCAACACTTAAAGAACTTAAACTTTTAAAATCCATTTAGAATCCATTCAACAATTAGTACCATATATCCTATGCTAGACATTAAATGGGAGGGACACAAAATAACCATAGTCCTAGTAAAAGCTAAGACAATTAAGTACTTAAAAAAAGGAAAATAACTCATTAAGTACTAAACTGGGACACTGATCAATGAGCCAAAAAGAACTTAGAGAACAAGGACAGTGTAAGCTGATGCAGTTGGGGACAACCTCATGGAAGATGACTTGAATGGACAGACGGAAAGAAGAGACGAAACCAACAGGGCACTAAAAGAGACATCATGAAGCAAAGAAGTGTGCTGCACAGTAATCAGAAATAGGCTGTATTGGCCGGGCATGGTGGCTCACACCTGTAATCCCACCACTTTGGATGGCCGAGGTGGGCAGATCACTTGAGGTCAGGAGTTCGAGACCAACCTGGTCAACATGGCGAAACCCTGTCTCTACTAAAGATACAAAAATTAGTCAGACATGGTGGCGCATTCCTGTAGTCCCAGCTAATTGGGAGGCTGAGGCAGGAGAATCGCTTGAACCTGGGAGATGGAGGTTGCAGTGAGCAGAGATCGCACCACTGCCCTCTAGCCTGGGAAACAGAGTGAGACCCCGCCTCAAAAAAAAAAAAAAAAAAAAGAGAACAAACAAGAGAGACAAAAGAAGAGACAGAGAGAAAAAGAAGGCTGTATAGATATGGAGGGGTCAGTCACAGATAATCTTAAAAACCAAACAAAACAATTATATGCAAAGATTATTTATGGTAAAGAGTCAGAACAGATACAGAGGGATGGTTATTGAGGGAGAAGGAACAAGGGGGAGCCTTCAAGAATGTTGGAAACCTATAATTTAATCTAAGTGGTAGATACATTTGTATAAAAATTTCACTTAAGGCGTTTACTGTTTGTATATCAGAGCTGAAACAAGTACACACAAATATTTGCCAGATTATGATATAGAAAGTACTTCTGTAGGCCAGGCGCAGTGGCTCACGCCTGTAATCCCAGCACTTTGGGTGGCCAAGACTTGCAAATTACTTGATGTCAGGAGTTCGAGACCAGCCTGACCAACATGGTGAAACGCGATCTCTACCAAAAATTCAAAAAAAAAAATTAGCCAGGTGTGGTGGCGTGTGCTGTAGTTCGAGCTACTTGGGAAACTGAGGCAGGAAAATCATTGAACCTGAGAGGCAGAGGTTGCCGTGAGCCGAGATCCAACCACTGCACTCCAGTCTAGACAACGGAGTGAGACTCTGTTTCAAAAAAGAAAAAAGAAAGTACTTTTTTAGGTTTGTAGAAATAAAAAATAAGATGCTACATTAAAAGCCTTATATCAATATGTAAAAGGAACTGAAATGGGAGAGGAAAAGACGGCCTTTTAAGTAACACAGAATTAAGATAATAATACTAGCTAACACTTATCTAACACAATACGCTAGGTACTATTCTAAGAGCTATACATAAATAGGCCGGGCTCGGTGGCTCATGCCTATAATCCCAGCACTGTGAGAGGTCACAGCAGGCAGATCGTCTGAGGTCAGAAGTTCAAGACCAACCTAGCTAACGTGGTGAAACCCCATTTCTATTAAAAATACGAAAAACAAGCCGGATGTGGTGGCACACACCTGCAGTCCCAGCTACTAGGGAGGCTGAGGCAGGAGAATTGCTTGAACCCGGGAGGTGGAGGCTGCAGTCAGCTGAGATCGCGCCATTGCACTCCAGCTTGGGCAGTAAGAGTGAAACTCCATCACAAACAAACCAAAAACGAAAACAAAACTAAACTAAACTAAACTAAGAGCTATACATATAACAATGCATCTAATCCCTTTTTTCTTGTTTGAGACGGAGTCTCTCTCTGTCACCCAGGCCGGAGGGCAGTGGCACAATCTTGGCTCACTGCAACCTCCGCCTCCCAGGTTCAAGCAATTCTTCTGCCTCAGTCTCCTGAGTAGCTGGGACTACAGGTGCATGCCACCACACCCGGCTAATTTTTGGTATTTTTAGTAGAGACAGGGTTTCACTATATTGGCCAGGCTGGTCTTGAACTCCTGACCTTGTGATCCACCTGTCTCGGCCTCCCAAAGTGCTGAGATTACAGGTGTGAGCCACTGCACCTGGCCTCTAATCCTTTTAACACTGTGTGGAAAGTATGATTATTCCCATTTATAGACAATGAACTGAGGGCCAGAGCTTAAGTGCTTTGCTCAAGCTCACACAGCAATGAGAACATCCATGACAATAACCTTTTTCACCAGTTTACACCACGTAAATATCCATGAATACACAAGAAAACAAAAAACAAACTAAAAATAGCAACAATAGGACCAGAACAGAAATAAGGACTAAAATGAAACTTTTAGGGACAGAGTGCTTCCAACAGCAATAGTCCTTTTCCCCATACTATAAATTCAATGTCAGCATTCCTGCCTGACTATAAACCTCACTGAGCAAATGTATCCTCTGCACAATCATCCTTACATCCCTTACTACTAAAATAAAGCTACACACACACACACACACACACACACACATACACACACACACACACCCTCTCACAAGAATGTTACAGATACTTGGAAAAGAGGACAAAGAATGAAACACATTTCAAAAGAAGAAATCCCATGACTTCATAACTATTGTGTGAATATAAGTGAGAAAAGAGATTAAATGAATCAAAAATAATCCCAAAGTTTCTAATTATAGAAGACTTAGAGTTAGCAGAAATAAAAACATATGTCCATAAAAAAGCTAATATACAAATATTGATAGCAATCTTATTCATAATAGCCAAAAACTGGAAATAATTCAAGTATCAATCAACAGGTGAACATATAAACAAACTGTGGTATACAGCCAAACATTGGACTATTACTAAGCAATAAAAAGAAATGAACTAATGAAATGTGCAACATGGATAAATATCGCAAATATTATGCCAAGAGAAAGAAGCCAAACACAAAACTGCATACTGTCTAATTCCATTTCGATGAAACTCTAAAAAAGACTAATCTCGTTCATAGTAATAGAAATCACATTGGAGGCCAGGTGTGGTAGCTCACACCTGTAATCCCAGCATCTTGGGAGGCCAAGGTGGGCAGATTGCCTGAGCTCAGGAGCTCGAGACCAGCCTGGGCAACATGGTGAAAATCCGTCTCTACTAAAATACAAAAAATTAGCCAGGCATGTTGGCATGCATCTGTAATCCCAGCTACTCAGGAGGCTGAGGCAGGAGAAGTGCTTGAACCCAGGAGGCAGAGGTTTCAATGAGCCGAGATTGTACCACTGCACTCCAGCCTGGGCAACAGAGTAAGAGTGAGACTCCATCTCCCAAAAAGAAAGAAAAGAAAACGAAAAGAAGAAATCACAGCAGTGACTGCACAGGAGTAAGACTGAAATGAGACTGCAAAGGGGCCTAGGCAATTTTGCGGGGGAAATAAAAAGTACTAAAGTAATTGTTACAGCCACTGATCTGTGCATTAAAAATATGTGAAATTGCCGGCGCGGTGGCTCAAGCCTGTAATCCCAGCACTTTGGGAGGCTGGGGCAGGTGGATCACGAGGTCAAGAGATCGAGACCATCCTGGTCCACATGGTGAAACCCCGTCTCTACTAAACATACAAAAAATTAGCTGGGCATGGTGGCACGTGCCTGTAATCCCAGCTATTCAGGAGGCTGAGGCAGGAGAATTGCCTGAACCCAGGAGGTGGAGGTTGCGGTGAGCCAAGATCATGCCATTGCACTCCAGCCTGGGTAACAAGAGCGAAACTCCGTCTCAAAAAAAAAAAAAAAGTAAAATTACTGCAAATAAATTATACCTTGGTAAAACTGATTGAAAAAAATGTGATGGGCCAGGTGCGGTGGCTCTCACCTATAATCCCAACACTTTGGGAAGCCAAAGCAGGCAGATCATTTGAGGTCAGGAGGTTGAGACCTGCCTGGGCAACATGGCGAAATCCCATCTCTACAAAAACTACAAAAATTAGCCAGGTGTGGTAGCGCATGCCTGTAGTCCCAGCTACTTGGGAGGATGAGGTGAGATGATAGCTTAAGCCCCGTAGGCAGACGCTGGAGTGAGCCAAGATTGCCACAGTGCACTCCAGGCTGGGGGACAGAGCAAGATACTGTGTCAAAAAAAAAAAAAGCCCGCACCACTGGCTCACACCTGTAATCCCAGCACTGTGGGAGGCTGAGGCAGCCGGATCACTTGATGTCAGGAGTTCGAGACCAGCCTGATCAACATGGTGAAACCCTGTCTCTACTAAAAATACAAAAATTAGCTGGGCATGGTCGCGCTCACCTGTAATTCCAGCTACTCAGGAGGCTGAGGCAGGAGAACTGATTGAACCTGGGAGGCAGAGGTTGTAGTGAGACGAGATCACGCCACTGCACTCCAGTCTGGGCAACAGAGCAAAACTCCGTCCATATCAAAAATAAATAAATACATAAATAAAACCTTATTGCCAGGTGCAGTAGCACACACCTGTAATATCACTACTTTGGGAGGCTGAGGCAGGAGTATCACTTGAGCTCAGGAGTTTGAGATCAGCCTAGGCAACATGGCAAGTCTAGGGAGGGATCAAATCGGACTCATTTCTGTATCCTGGCACAGTATCTACAAAAATATCGACAAAAAATCAAAACATGAGTCAGGGATGAATGACAGCATGCACCTGCAGTCCTAGCTATTTGGGAGGAGGCTGAAGCAGGAGGATCACTTAAACCCAAGGGTTCGAGGCTGCAGCGCATGCCACTACACTCCAGCAGCCTGGGTGAAAGAGCCAGACTCTGCCTCAAATACAAAACAAAACATGTTATTAACATTGAACTAGGTAGTTAAATAAGCAGAAACTTTTGCAAAAGATTAAGAAGATTAGCTCGATTTAGATATGTTCACCCCAATATGTCTTCAAGAAGAGTAAGATTCTCAGCTGGGCATTGTGGCTCAGGCCTGTAATCCCAGCACTGTGGGAGGCCACGGCAGGCGAACTGCTTGAGCCCAGGAGTTCGTGACCAGCCTGGGGAATACAGCGAAACCCATCTCTACAAAAAACACAAAAATCAGTCAGCTGTGGTGGTGGGCCCCTGTAGTCCCAGTTATTAGGGAGGCTAAAGTGGAAGGATCACCTGAACCTGGGGAGGTCGAGGTTGCAGTGAGCCATGACTGTGCCCCTGCACTCCAGCCTGGGCAACAGAGTAAGACTCTGTCTTAATAAATAAATAAATAAATAAAGATATCTTAGGCAATTGGGTATAAAGGATGGAGTTGGGAAGTCAGCAGGATGAGAGGGAGACAGAGAAAAGCATTGTGTTGAGAGACAGCTACTGTTAAAAGCAGTCAGAAAGAACAAGCAGTAAAATAAAAATTTTAAGAAGAAAGATAGGCATGGTATTTCATGCCTATAATCCAAGTACTTTGGGAGCACAAAGCAGGAAAATGACTTAAGGCCAGGAGTTCAAGACCATCCTGTGCAACGTAGCGAATTCCATCCCTATATATGCCTGCAGTCAGTTCTAGCATCTTAGGAGGCTGAGGTGGATCACTTGAGCCCAGGAGTTCAAGACTGAAGTGAGCTATGATAGTATTACTGCACTGTAGCCTGGTCAAAGGAGCAAGACCCTGTCTGTAAAAAAACAAAGAAAGAACTATAAGAGGTACTAGGAGTGTTCTATACCTTGTTATTTGTGGTGGTTACATGAACATATACATCTGTAAAAATTCAATAGGCTTACATTTCATATTTATGCACTTTGCTGCATTAATTATTATACCTCAATTAAACAGTTTTAAAAAAAGAAAAATGGCTAAGTACGGTGGATCACACCTATAATCCCAGCACTTTAGGAGGCTGAGGTGTGAAGATCGCTTAAGCCCACGAGTTCAAGATCAGCCTAGATAACATGGAGAAACCCTGTCTCTATAAAAATTAGCCGGCCATGGTGGTATACACCAGGAGTCCCAGCTGCTTGGTTAGAGGCGTTGTGGGGGGTGGATAGTGCACTCCTGTGGTCTCAACTACTCTGAGGTAGGAGAATTGCTTGAGCCAGGGAGGTCAAGGCTACAGTGAGCCATGATTGTGCCACTGTACTGCAGCCTGGGCAAAAGAGTGAGACCCTGTCTCAAAAAAGAAAAGCAAAAAGATAGGGCCCAAAAGTACATTTTGAGCTTCATTTTACCAAATAGCCATCCCAAATCACATAAATAACCTATAGCCACAAATGATCGGTAATCACCCTCTTCGATATTGCTCATTCATGCTCTCAGGTATATAATACTCTTTCCACTTTTATTATTTTTTCAAGACCCATATAAAATCTCACTCCCTCAGGAGTCACTACTCCTAAACACCCCTTAACTCTACCTGTATAACAGCTAAATAAGTTCTCGGTCAGTTGATTTTGCTCCCTAGGGGACATTTGGCGATATCTGAAACATTTTTTGATTGTCACAACTGTGGGTAATGCTACTGGCATCTAATGGGTAAAAGCCAGCGATGCTGCAAAATATCCTATAATGCATAGCACAAATTCCCACAACAATGAACTACCCTACCCAAAGTGGCAATACTGCCATGGTTGGGAAACCCTGCACTAAACTATTGTATGTATTTACTTGCAAGCCTGTATCCCTACTAAACTACAAAATGGGAGGGATCAAGTCTTACTCATTTCTGTATACTGGCACAGTCTCAAGAAAATAACATTAGCAAAAAAATTTATTAATAAATACAGATGTTCATTACTGAACCTATTTTAATAACCACACTGCCTAGAATGCAGCACACAAAAGATAAAAGAAATACATGCTTCATTGATGAATGTTACTTTGATATAAAAGCTACATAACTTACTCGCTAAACTGGTGGTCTTTTTTTTTTTTTTTTTTCCTTTTTAAGGTGGAGTCTCGCTCTGTCTCCCAGGCTGGAGTCCAGTGGCTTGATCTCAGCTCACTGCAACCTCTGCCTCCAGGGTTCAAGCGATTCTCCTACCTCCACCTCCCAAGTACCTGGGATTACAGGTGAGAGTCACCACACTCAGCTAATTTTTGCATTTTTAGTAGAGATAGGGTTTCACCATGTTGGCCAGGCTGGTCTCAAACTCCTGATCTCAGGTGATCTGCCTGCCTTGGCCTCCCAAAGTGCTGGGACTTCAGATGTGAGCCACCAGACCTGGCTTAAATTGGTGGTCTTCATTTTATTTTATTTTTTTGAGATGGAGTCTCACAATGTCACCCAGGCTGGAATGCAGTGGCATGATCTCAACTCACTTTAACCTCCACCTCCTGGGTTCAAGCAATTCTCCTGCCTTAGCCTCCCGAGCAGCTGGGATTATAGGCGCGCCCACCACACCTGGTGAATTTTTGAATTTTTAGTAGAGACGGTGTTTCTCCATGTTGGTCAGGCTGAGTCTCAAACTCCCAACCTCGTGATCCACCCACCTCGGCTTCCCAAAGTGCTGGGATTACAGGCATGAGCCACTGCACCCAGCCAATTGGTGGTTTTTAAAAGCAAATTCCATCAATCACTATTTTTACTTGGTGTTTTCATAGTACACAGCAACAAATTACAAATTATAACTATGTGAGTATTTCTTAAGAGTGTTAAATTAAAATTGATTTCCAAATTTACTGCATGAGTAAACCAACTGGCTTAATGACTGTGCTCCAAACGGATTTTTAAAGGGACACAGTTTCAGTTGGGCATGGTGGTGCGCACCTGTAATCCCAGCACTTTGGGAGGCCGAGGAGGGTGGATCATAAGGTCAAGAGATCAAGACCATCCTGGCCAACATGGTGAAACTCCATCTCTACTAAAAATACAAAAGTTAGCTGGGCATGGTGGTGCATGCCTACAGTCCCAGCTACTCAGGAGGCTGAGGCAGGAGAATCGCTTGAACCAGGAGGCAGAGGCTGTAGTGAGCCGAGACTGCACTACTGCACTCCAGCCTGGTAACAGAGCAAGACTCTGTCTCAAAAAAAAAAAATTCTAGGTCTAAAATGGTGCCTCACACCTGTAACACCAGTACTTTGGAAGACCAAGGCAGAGGATCACTTGAGCCCAGAAGCTGAGACCAGCCTGGGCCATGGCAAAATCCCATCTCCACATATAATACAAAAAAAAATTGGCCAAGCATTGTGATGCACACCTGTACTTAGAAGGCTGACATGGGAGGATCACTTGAGCCTGGGAGGCTGAAACTGCAGTGAGCCACAATAGCTGCCACTGCATGCCAGCCTGGATGACAGAGCAAGACCCTGTTTTAAAAAAAAAAAAAGGTCAGGCATTGTGGCTTACTTGTAATTCCAGCACTTTGAGAGGCTGAGGTGGGTGGATTACCTGAAGTCAGAAGTTCAAGACCAGCCTAGCAAATATGGTGTAATTCTATCTCTACTAAAAATACAAAAATTGGCCATGTGTGGTGGTGCACATCTGTAGTCCCAGCTACTTGAGAGCCTGAGGCAAGAGAATTGCTTGAACCCAGGAGGCAGAGGCTGCAGTGAGCCACGATCATGCCACTACACTCCAGCCTGGGTAACAGAGCAATTCCATCTAAAAAGAAAAGAAAATTAAAATTCAAGCTCCTTGATTCCTATTGAAAAGCACACAACTTACAAACTAAGTCCAACATGTTGATAAACATTTAAAAACAATTTCACAAATCACATTTGGCCCTGCTTATAGGCAGAAATCTAATCTAACCTAATTTAATTCCAATACAAAAACTACTAAATGCAAAAAACATTAAAACCATCACCTTTATTATTTCATTATTAAATTTTAAATGGCATCCATTTCATATGTATTCAACCAAAGGAAGAACAAATTCATTTGGCAATAATCCATTATTCAGGGGTTTGATATAACATCTTTCACCACAGCAATAAATTCTTGTGAAATTTATTCTTCTAACTTGTTGACTTATCCATCTAATACATATTAAATTCATAACAAAACTCATGTCAACTATAGTTCTATTTTCCTGTAAAACTATTCTATTTTTGAATGTAGTGGCTCTCTCCAACCAGTTTATTATATATATTAGTTTGTATAATCAATTCAATCAAAATATCATGCAAACAAAGAAATATCCAAATTCTATCTTTTCCATTGTTATCAATCAGATTTCTCTACTAGAAAGCATTTCTTTCATGTTTTTGTTTGTTTTTTGACACAGAGTCAAAGAAGCTGGAGTACAGTGGCCTGATTAAGGTTTGCTGCATCCTTGACCTCCTGGGCTCAAGTGATCCTCCTGTCTGAGCCTCTCAAGTAGATGAAATTACAGGTATCAACCACCAGGCCCAAGAAATTTTTTTTTTTTAACCATTATTATTATATTTTTTATAGAAACAGTGTCTCACTACGTTGCCCAGGCTGGTCTTGAACTCCTGGTCTCAAGCAAACCTTCTGCCTCAACCTTCCAAAATGCTGAGATTACAGACATAAGTCACCACAACCAGTCATTTATATATATTTTTTTTGAGACAGAGTCTTGCTCTGTTGCCCAGGTTGGAGTGCAATGGTGCAATCTCAGCTCACTGCAATCTCTGCCTCCCGGGTTCAAGCGATTTGCCTGCCTCAGCCTCCCAAGCAGCTGGGATTACAGGCATGCACCACCATGCCTGGCTAATTTTTTGTATTTTTAGTAGAGACGGGGTTTCACTGTGTTAGCCAGGATAGTCTCGAACTCCTGACCTCGTGATCCCCCACCTCAGCCTCCCAAAGTGCTAGGATTACAGGCATGAGCCATTGCACCTGGCCCATTTCTTTTTCAAATAGAAATATTTTCATGTATTTTCCTTTTTACAACCTTTTTATTATTTTTTTTTAGACAGAGTGTTGCATTGTTACCCAGGCTGGAGTGCAGTGGCACAATCTCAGCTCACTACAACCTTCGCCTCCTATGTTCAAGCTATTCTCCTGCCTCAGCCTCCCATGTAGCTGAGACTACAAGTGCCTGCCACAACATCTGGCTAATTTTTGTATTTTTAGTAGAGACAGGGTTTCATGATGTTGGCCAGACTGGTCTCAAACTCCTGACACCAAGCGATCTGCCACCTCAGCCTCCCAAAGTGCTGGGATTACAGGAGTGAGCCACCACACCTGGCCAACCTTTTTATTATTGATTAAAGATTTATGGCATTATTTTATAGAATTGGACATTCATACATAAAACACAAAAATACTTTGTCACTACCCAAACTGAAGATAAAATGATCATTTAATTATGCAATTTTCAAATTATTTGATCTTTTCTAGAGAATTAAAATATCATTACCACTAGTAACCACATGTCAAAGTAGAGAATCTAGGCCAGGCAAGGTGGCTCATGCCTATAACCCTAGCACTTCCGTAAGCTGAGGTATGAGGACTGCTTCAGTGCAGGAGGTTAGGGCCGCAGTGAGCTGTGATTGTGCCACTACACTCCAGCCTGGGTGACAGAGCAAGACCTTCTCTCAAACACAAAAACAAAAAAGAATCTGAATGTGAGCACATATATTGCCCCTTTAGGACTCAGAAATCTAATTCTAGTAAATTCCAGTAAATAAAACCAACTGTAATACCATACTCCTATCATGTAATGGCCCCTATCATCATCATCTACCATTTACACAGCAGGAGATTACTTAAATACTATATATTAAATAAAACAACATATACTATACAAAGTTTCTGTGCAACAATGAAGAGCAAAATTTCTTTACCAAGTACAATCAAGGATATGGATGCTTTTGGCAAAAAGACAAAGCTTTTCCAATTTTCAGTAACACTAAATTTCCCAAGTCTAAAAACAGAAAAACCTTGACCTTGTTTAGTAATGGTGTTCCTCAACTTTTTCTGAAATCTTTCTCAGTTTCAGTGGAAATAAATTGTAAGAAATCAATCCAAAATACAAACTACAGGCTTGTAACTACTACCATGAGTAAATTAAAAACATCAACTAAAACATAAATATTATGGTTAGATGTAACACACTGTACCACACTAATTTTTTTTTTTTTTGAGACAGAATCTCACTCTGTCACCCAGGATGGAGTGCAGTGGCATGACCTTGGCTCAATGCAACCTCTGCCTCCCGGGTTCAAGCGATTATCCTGTTCTCAGCCTCCCTAGTAGCTGGGATTACAGGCTCCTGCCACCATCAACAGCTAATTATTCTGTATTTTTAGTAGAGATGGGGTTTCAGCATGTTAGCCAGGCTGGTTTTGAATCCCTGATCTCAAGTGATCCACCCACGTCCACCTCCCAAAGTGCTAGGATTACAGGTGTGAGCTACCACGCCTGGCCTGATATTTTTTAAATATACTTAATTAGTCACAAAATAATTTTATAAACAGACATATTTCAATATGGTTAAATTAAATCTATATATGCTCCCAAATGAGAATAAAAGGTATTTTCTTAATATGCTTCAAAAAAAAAAGTTTTCAGCCAGGCAAGGTGGCTCATGCCTACAATCCCAGCACTTAGGGAGGCTGAGGCAGGCAGATCACTTGAGCCAAGTAGTTTGAGACCAGCGTGGGCAATGTGGTCTCATCTCTACAAAAAATACCAAAAAATCAGTCAAGTATGGTGGCGCATGCCTGTAGTTCCAGCTACTTGGTAGACTGAAGTGAAAAGGATCACCTGAGCCTGGGAAGTCAAGGTTCCAGTGAGCCATGATTGTGCCACTGGCCTCCAGCATAGGGAAGCGGAGTGAGACCACCTTAAAAAATAAAAATAAAAAATAAAGTCCTCTTTTTTAAAAAATTCTGCAGTTCATGAAAAACTGCACTCACACATAGCATGTGACATTAGATACCTGATAACACATACAAAAACCTCAACAGAAAAACCTCAGAAGTTACCATGATTACCCAAAACTGTTAGTACCCTGTCCAGATCTTTTAGACGAAGTCCTCACCATCTCCCAAGCTATTAGTATAGTTACCTTTCGTAGGTAAATATAACCAATACGACCACCAAACAGACTAGAGATGAATGAGTAGAGATCGAAGGAGAGTTGTTGAAAGAAAAAGGAAAAAGCAAACTAAAACAAGCATACTTCAGAGACAGCAGATTAGAAGTAAAAGGGTAAGGTAAAAAAAGAAATTTTACGCTAGGCACAGTGGTTCATGTAATTCCAGCAATTTGGGAGGCCAAGGTGAGCAGATCACTTGAGCCCAGGAGTTGAAGACCAGCCAGGGCAACAATGGCGAAACCCTGTCTAACAAAAAGGACAAAAATTAGCCAGGTGTCATGGCACAGCTACTCAGGAGGCTGAGGTGGGAGGACTGCTTGAGCCCAAGAGGCAGAAGTTTCAGTGAGCCATGATCACCCCACTGCACTCCAGCCCGGGCAACAGAGTAAAACCCTATCTCAAAAAAAAAAAAAAAAGAGAAAAGAAAAAGAAAGAAAGTAATATGGTTTGGCTCTGTGTCCCCACCCAAATCTCATGCTGAACTATAATCCCCAAAGTTGGAGGAGGGACCTGGTGGGAGGTGACTAGATAATAGGGGTAGATTTCCTTTGCTGTTCTAGTTGATAGTGAGTGAGTTCTCAGGAGACACGGTTGTTGGAAAGTTTGTAGCACTTCCCTCTTCACTCACTTGACTGTGCGTGCACACACATACACAGTCTCTCTCTCTCCTGCCAGCCATGAGAAGATATGCCTGCTTCCCCTTCTGCTATGATGGTAAGTTTTCTGAGGCCTCCCAAGATGCAGATGCCTGTATAGCTCACAGACTCATGAGCCGATTAAACCTATTTTCTTTATAAATTACCCAGTCTCAGGTATGTCTTTATAACAGTGTGAGAACAAACTAATACAGAAATTTTTTTAAAAATGTATCTGGGTACCCAGAACATATAAAAATGAGGCAAACTACAGTAGCTCAGACCTATAATACCAGCACTTTGGGAGGCCAAGGCAAGAGGATAACTTAAGCTCAAGAGTTTGAGACTATCCTGGGCAACATAGCAAAACCCTGTCTGTACAAAAAAATTTTTTCAAAAATTAGCCAGCATGGTGATGCACACCTGTAGTCCCAGTTACTCAGAAGGCTGAGATGCGAGATTCGTTTGAGCCAGGAGGTGGAGGCCACAATGAGCAACAATCACAACATTGCACTCCCGCCTGGGCAACAGAGCAAGACCCTGCATAAAAAAAAAAAAAAAGAAGCAAGTAAAAGTTTTCCATAATATTGCTTGCCCTTACTTTATGCACCACACTGACACTCCCCATTACTTTTAAAAATTATTATTGTGACTCACACTAAATTGAATTTACAAGCCACTAATGTATCACAACCTGAAGTTTGAAAGCACTGACTTGGAGGAACTAAAAACCATAGGAAAGTCCTTGTTTTCCTACGAATATCTAGCTTGAGAAAACTATTCAGAAGGTAGATTTTTCCCAGGGCTGATATACTGTCTTACTGGCACATAATATTCACTTAAAGTCTATTGAATTAATACATTTTGGAATATAAACCACTTTCAAGGTAAGGACACGCCTACAAAAGATGTCTAAATAAAAAGGTTAGAAGAACATGGGTACTCTGAATGCCTTCAAAGCCAGGGATGGTGAAAAGAGCTCCAGGAGGTAGAAGAGAGATACCAAATGTTTCTTAAATAAACAAAGGAAATACTGGAAAATAAATGTAATTGCTTTTTCTTGAAACGAAGTTTTGCTCTTGTTGCGCAGGCTGGAGTGCAATGGCCTAATTTCAGCTCACTGCAGCCTCTGCCTCCCGGGTTCAAGCAATTCTCCTGCCTCAGTCTCTCAAGTAGCTGGGATTACAGGCGTTCACCACCACGTCCAGCGAATTTTTGTATTTTTAGTAGAGACGGTGTTTTACCACATTGGCCAGGCTGGTCTCGAACTCTTGAACTCAAGTAATCTGCCCACCCCACTGGCCTCCCAAAGTGCTGCAATTACAGGCATGAGCCACCATGCCCAGCCTGAAACGTCTTCTTAAGACAGGCTTTATATCCAGCAAAGGAAAAAGAAAACCTGTGGTAGATTAAAAACTCCCATCAGAGGTGGGCACAGTGGCTCATGTCTACAATAATCTCACCACCTCAGGAGACCAAGGCAGAAAAATCACTTGAACTCAGGAGATCAAGACCAACTTGTGCAACATAGTGAGACCTTGCCTATACTAAAAATTTTTTTAATTAGCCAGGTGTGGTGGTACATGCCTGTAGTCCTAGCTGCTGAGGTGGCTGAGGCAGGAGGATCATTTGAGCCCAGGAGATTGAGGCTGCAGTAAACATTTTTTTGTTTTTTTAAGATAGCCAGGCTGGTCTTGAACTCCTGACCTCAGGTGATCCACCCACCTCGGACTCCCAAAGTGCTAGGATTACAGGCATGAGCCATCGCACCCGGCCGGCTGCACTGAACTTTAATCTCACTACTACACTCCAACCTGAGTGACAGAGCGAGACTCTATCCCAAAGGAAAAAAAAAAACTCCCATTACTATTAAGTACTACATAGTAGCCCATTATAGGTGCAAAAAGTTACTAAGCTACCTTGTTAGTCTAACCATTTCTTTCAAAAACATGTCAGACTCCAAACATATAAATCCAATAGCAAATCAAAATTATATAACGCAACTCATCCTTAAATATTAGACTGTCCCCAGCACTTTGGGAGGCCAAGGCAGGTGGAATCGCTTGAGCTCAGGAGTTTGATACTAGCCTGGGCAATATGGTAAAGCCTCATCTCTACCAAAAAAATACAAAAATTAGCCATGTGGTGTCATTTGCCTGCAGTCCTAGCTACTTGCAGGGGCAGAGGTGGGTAGATCACTTGAGCCTGGAAGGTCAAGGCTGCAGTGAGCCAAGATCGTACCACTGCACTCCAGCCTGGGTGACAGGAGTGAGACCCTGTCTCAAAAAAAAAAAAAAAAAAGACTCTTATGTACTTATAAAAATTTATATTTATTAGGCAGCTAGTATGTGATAGCCAACAATTTATTGAGTATTAGTATGTATCAGGCAGTAAGTACTTAGCAACAATTATTCTATTTAAACCCAGTATATACTATCTTCACATTAAAGGGCACGGTGGCTCACGCCTGTAATCCCAGCACTTTGGGAGGCTGAGGCGGTGGATCACCTGAGGTCAGGATTTCAAGACCAGACTTGCCATGTGGTGACACCCCATTTTTACTAATAATACAAAAAAATTAGCCAGGCGTGGTGGCACACGCCTGTAATCCCAGTTACTTGGGAGGCTGAGACAGAAGAATTGCTTGAACCCAGGAGACGGAGGTTGCAGTGAGTTGAGATCACACTCCAGCCTAGGCAACGAGCGAAAACTCTGTCTCAAAAAAAAAGAAAGAAAGAAAACAAAACAAAAAGTGAGGCATAAATAGTTAAATGAAGAAGTTACCACAGGCCTGGGACTGTGGCTCATGCTTGTAATCCTAGCTCTTGAGGAGACTGAGGAAGCAGGATTGCCTTCACCCATGAGTTTGAGATCAGGTTGGGCAACACAGAGAACCCATTTTTACAAAAAACTTAAAAATAAGCCAGGCATGGTAGCACAGGCCTATAGTCCCAGCTACTCCTGGCTCTGAGCCCAGAAGGTAGAGGTTGCTGTGAGGCATGACTGTGCCACTGTACTCCCACCTGGGTAACAGAGCAAGACTCTGCCTTAAAAAAAAAAAAAAAAAAAAACTGTAGTTATACATTTCCACTAGTAAATGGTGACATATATATACTTTTTTTTTTTTTTTTTGAGACAGAGTCTCGCTCTGTCGCCCAGGCTAGAGTGCAGCGGTGTGATCTCGGCTCACTGCAACCTCTGCCTGCAGGGTTCAAGCAATTCTCCTGCCTCAGCATCCCAAGTAGCTGGGACTAGAGGCACAAGCTACCACACCTGGCTAATTTCTTCTATTTTTAGTAGAGACAGGTTTCACTATGCTGGCCAGGTTGGTCTCAAACACCTGACCTCATGATCCACCTGCCTCAGCCTCCCAAAGTGTCGGGAGTACAGACATGAGTCACTGCACTGAGCCTTTTTTTTTTAATCCAAGTCTCACTCTGTCACCCAGGCTGGAGTGCAGTGGCAGGATCTCAGCTCACGGTAACCTCCGCCTCCCAGGTTCAAACGATTCCCCTGCCTCAGCCTTTTGAGTAGCTGGGACTACAGATGTGCGCCACCATGCCCAGCTAATTACTGTATATTTAGTAGAGACAGGATTTCGCCATTTTGGCCAGGCTGGTCTCAAACTCTTGACTTCAGCTGATCCACTCACCTTGGCCTCCCAAAGTGCTGAGATTACAGGCATTAGCCACCACACCCAGCCTTTTTTTTTTTTTGAGACAGAGTTTTGCTCTGTTGCATTGGATAGAACGCAGTGGTGCAATCTCGGCTCACTGCAACCTCCACCTCCCTGGTTCCAGCGATTCTCTTGCCTCAGCGATTCTCCTGAGTAGCTGGGATTACAGGTACACACCACTATACACAGCTAATTTTTTGTATTTTTAGTAGACAGAGTTCTGCCATGCTGGCCAGGCTGGTCTCGAACTCCTGACCTCAAGTGATCCACCTGCCTCGGTCTCCCAAAGTGCTAGGATTACAGGTGTGAGACACCACGCCTGGCCGACATTAATATATAGTAAGTGTATTGGTAGATGCAAACCACAAAGTTTTGTTCCATCCTATTATTTGATTATATTTCTCAGAAACTAAACTTTGAATATCTTTCTTTTTTTTTTTTTTAAGACGAAGTTTCACTGTTGTTACCCAGACTAGAGTGCAATGGCATGATCTCGGCTCACTGCAACCTCCGCCTCCTGGGTTCAAGCAATTCTCCTGCCTCAGCCTCCCAAGTAGCTGAGACTACAGGCACGCACCACCATGCCCAGCTAATTTTTGTATTTTTAGTAGAGACGGGTTTCACCTTGTTGACCAGGATGGTCTCGATCTCTTGACCTCGTGATCCACCCGCCTCGGCCTCCCAAAGTGCTGGGATTATAGGCATGAGCCACCGCGCCCAGCTTGAATATCTTTCTAAACATTGCAGTAATTCATCTACTTCTAAACCTGCATAAAACTATTTGATGGAATAATTTTATCAGAAGAAAAAATTAGCTCCTTCTCAGCTTTAAAGATAAGTTAGAAGGTAATTAAATGTCATTATATTTAAATAATAACCTACAGCATAACTGTCACTGGCACTTTCAGCAGGCTGTAATATATCTATTATGCAAGGTACTTAATAATTTGTACTTTTACTTACTTTATTTACATGCCAGGTACTTAACATTTTAAACACTCTTCCAACTTTTATAGGCTTCTTAATTTTGTTATCAAGAAGGTACAGCCTTAGACTGTATTTTAGAACAAAAAGTCTGCTTCTGGCACAAACAGAATAGACTGATATAGAAATAACTGTTACCAAATGATGACAGAAACATCCCAAGGGAAAATAACTGTTGCTAGTCCCTCCGCACAACTTTTTAATTCATGTAGATTTTTAGAAGGTATGAAATATCTTTAATGAAATTAAACATCAATTTGTATTATTAAAAACTAAAATACTTTAACTTGACAATGGAATATAATGGAATGAACTAATAAAGGTTGTATCCTCTCACATTTTATAATAGGAAAACCTGAAGAATAATTTTTAAAATCCAGCCATTAATAAGTATAGAAATCAGGCCAGGTGCAGTGGCTCATGTATGTAATCCCACTACTTTGGGAGGCCAAAGCAGGCAGATCGCTGGAGCTGAGGAGTCCAAGATCAGCCTGGGCAACATGACAAAACCCCAACTCTACCAAAATAAAAAAAAATTAGCCAGACATGGTGGCATGCACCTGTAGTGCCATCTTCTTGGGGAGCTGATGTGGGAGGAGCACTTGAACCCAGGAGGCTGAGCCTGCAATGAAATGTGATTGCCCTATTGCACTCCAACCTGGATAACAGAGCAAAAACTTTGTCTCAAATTGAAAAAAAAAAAAAAAAGCACACATACCTAAAGGCAGATAAGCATATGTTGACACTGTGCTTAATGAACATCTCAATCTTATGCAAAACTTTACTAGAAAAATAACACTTTTTAATTTGTTTCCTTTTGTTTTGAGATGGAATCTCGCTCTGTAGGGCAGGGGCCACTCCAGGCTATAGTAGGGCAGTCTCAAGATATAAGTTCACTGCAACCCTCATCTCCTAGGTTCAAGCGATTCTCCTGCCTCAACCTCCCCAGTAACTGGGATTTCAGGCACCCACCACCATGCCAAGGTAATTTGTTTTATTTTTGGTAGAGATGGGGTTTCACCATGTTGGCCAGGCTGGTTTCGAATTCTTGACCTCAGGTGATCCACCCACCTTGGCCTCCCAAAGTGCTGGAATTACAGGTGTGAGCCACAACACAGGCTTTTGCTTTGTTTTTAAACAGTCTCACTCTGTTGCCAGGCTAGACTGCACTGGCATGATCACAATTCACTGCAGCTTCCAACTTCTGGGCTCAAGCAATCCTCCCACCTCAGCCTCCCCGGTAGCTAGAACAAGCATGCACCATCACCCCCCACTATTATTTTCATTTTTCATGTCCCATTAATATTCTCACTATGTTGCCTAGGCTGGCCTCAAACTCCTAGGTTCAAGTGATCCCGTGCCTCAGCGCCCCAGCGTGCTGGTATAATAGACATAAACCACCACACCTAGCCCCTGCTAATTAAATAAAAATTTTTTATAGAGATAGGGTCATACTGTGCTGCCCAGGCTGCTCTTGAACTCCTGGCCTCAAGCAATCCTCCCACCTCAGCCTTCCAAAGTGCTGGGATTACAGGTGTGAGCCACTTTGCCCAGCCCAGAAATAACACTTTTTTGAAGAGATTCGTTCACACATGATCCTCATCCAAACAGCAGCCTCAACTAACATGTACCAAAAATGTTCCTAATTTCTAAAAGATCAAATTTGAATGAGTACCATTAATTGTTATAAGTAATAGAAATTACTGATAATGACAGATACAAATAAAAAATTAAGTAATTTTAATATACAAATAAGCCAAATGCAAAACACAGAATTATTTCCAGGTGAAAGACATGAAAGACAGATTAATCTCAACTCTAATTTCAATGCCAACAACTGACCCCTAGATAACTTCTGGATTTACTACATATTCATGTCTACTAAGAACCGGCAAATTCTTAATATAAACCATACTCTTATGGTTAGTTATGAACATCCAGTCTTTCTAGTATCCTGTAACTAATGAGCTGCTTTCTTATTGTTAAAATGGCATCATAACATGGTACCAAATGTCATGTATATACCTTGTTACACAGAAAGCTTATTTTACATCAACACCCATTCAATAATGTGCCATATCCACACTTTCCCCAAAATCGACATTATAAAAAATACGATAATTCTTTTCTATTCAGTGCACTCATATTTTTGATCCTGTATACTGCTGTATTTCTTTAATACCTCTCAGAGTTTAAATTCGTTTGCAATACTATCCTTTAGTTTGGAAGCAATGTTTTGTTACCATCAAAATAATCTTAAACTAAAAGCCTTTAAATCCAGCTGATTCTCATAAATTCTTCCACCTTTAAAACATGAGAATTATAACCAAATTAACAAATCAGATATCAGAATGCCAAAAATTAAGTCATTAAAAGAGAATCCAGTGAAAGAGCCAGTTGTGAAAGAACAGGAAGTGATGTACACTGCCATTTTGTAGATGAACTATTTAGAAACATAAGAAGTGCCATGCTAATCTGGAATCAACTCAGACTATTAGCTCTCAGCATTTTCTTTCTGTGGCATCAGAGGTCATCTGAAATAACCCTCAGGCAATTTTTCCTTAATACTGTATTTATCTAATTGAACATGAACATACTTTTCCACTTTTAGGCAACATTTCTACCAGCTACGAAAGAGGTTTTTTTTTTTCAATTGTCTTAAAGAGTACTCATTAGTTATAGCATGATGAAACAAAGCAAGTAAATAGTTAACCTACACCCTATGTAAATCCTTTAAGTTTTATAGCCTTTACTGATAAATCTGCTCTGCCTACAACTTACCAAGGTAAAAGCAGTCACTCTACTGAGCAGTACACTTGGATCAACACATGCTGGTATATATGAATCAATTATCAACAAGCCATAATAATGGAGAATTAGATTTCCTGGCTTAACGTGCCATAAAGGAGAAAACTCTATATATCAACAACATGCAACTTTGTCCCATGAAATAAATACTCAAATGAATAGTGTTATTTCAGTTCAATGAATTGAGATGACCATTAAAAGGGAATAAAGCAAAGAGAATTCCATCTTCTGAGACAAAAACATAATAAAATGTATTTAACATACCATGTCTCCTACATCAAAATCATGATATAAAACGACAGAAATTAAGCTAGTATCTAGTGCTGCTACTAACATCTTTATATCCCTATCTTAAAACAGGTTTCAGAATGCAACAAACACATCAAAAAAGCTCTACTGGACAACATTTAATGACAACATAAAATGTACATGGCACTTGGAGGTATTGAAAAATAAGTAACTAAGTAGAGCTTAAAACACTAAATACAGAAAAGACAACTCATTATCTGTATATATTTTAATCTTCTTCCTCACTTTGTGAAAAAATTATTTAATTCTATTAATAGTCATATGTGGAACATTTTGAAATCACGTCACCAGTATTTACTAAACACTTAAAAAGAAAAAAAAACGTATCCAGTACATGGAGACTTGAAAACTACTCTGGTCACAAAAAGCACTTGGCAGCACATTTCCAGAATGTTTAAATTTTTATTTATTTCTAGTCAACTAAGGACAAAACCAACAAGTACGGTAAACCAGGTAAGATTGTTTTCAGACAAATATGATAGAAAGCAAAAGAAGTGAAAAAATGACTGACTACAGAAAATAGATTACAGAATAATTAGGCAGATTAATAAAGCATCAGCTACAGAAAGGTTTGTAACCTAACCATTTTCAGAAAATTCCAATTTCAATATTACACAAAACAGTATTAACACTAAAAATTCACAGCTTAGGGAGAAATGTTCATCAAACAGCCTGTCTGTATGTAACAATCGTTAATAATTTTTTTTTTTTTTTTTGAGACGGAGTCTCACTCTGTCGCCCAGGCTGGAGTGCAATGGCACGATCTTGGCTCACTGCATCCTCCAACTCCTAGATTCAAGCAATTCTCCTGCCTCAGCCTCCCGAGTAGCTGGGACTACAGACGAGTGCCACCACGCCCGGCTAATTTTTTGTATTTTTAGTAGAGACGGGGTTTCACCGAGTTAGCCAGGATGGTCTCGATCTCCTGACCTCGTGATCCACCCACCTCAGCCTCCCAAAGTGCTGGGATTACAGGCGTGAGCCACTGCGCCCGGCCAGTAATTCTTGATGAACTATAAAAGTCATAGAAAAAAAGAAGGGAAATGAGGATGAGGAGGTACAAAATTATTTTTTTGAATTCTAATGAAAATCCAACCTGCTAACAAAAAATGTCAATCCAGACATCTCTCAAAAAGACATCAAAACCGTTCTAACATAAGCGGGGTCCCTCTCGAAAGGCCATGTCCCCTAACAATAACACCAGGAATAGATACAGATACATTTCCCATGGACAGATCTCAGGGAAAGAGTATTAAAACGGTACTGTCATGAATTTAAAACCAAAGGAAAAAGAGTAACCTTTTCAAGGGAAGCGCCATTACTTCCCTCTCCTGCTCCCCCTCCCTTCTGTGTATACATGGGTCTGTGTATGAAGAAACTGCCTTGGACTTCTGCAGCACTGCAGTAGACCAGAGGATGAGGAAGGGGGAAGGGTAGGGGGAGAGAAACGCTTCCATCACCCCTACAGAAGAGGGGTATAGATTTCCTGTGCTGGGGGGTGGAATCCACCCAGCAAGACACCCAGAGCAGTCTCCCTTCCCAAGAATCCATACACACTACAAAGGAGAAGAAGCGGGAGAAGCAGGACCAGAAGGGAAAGGGACCTCGTGCCTTTAAACCGGGGTGCACATCAACCCAGTCTCCCAGTGAGGGCCACACCTTCCTCGAAACATCCCCTTCCACCACCCCTTCCGGTGACCCTCAGGAAAAAGGAATGGAATTGCTCTAGCCCCTTAAAACGGGAGGGCGCCCAGCTCACCAGCCTCTTCAACCCACCCACAGAATCACAGACCCTCCCTGTCTTCCTCCCCCACCCCACCTCCACATCCCTTCTTCCACACACAGGCCTCAGTGGGCCGAATTTCCCCGCCCCCCTCCGTATCTCCCTTTCCCAAAGCAGAGGTGCCCTTACCCTTTCGCCGATAGGTCCGGGGCGGAGCAGGCAGGCGCAGCCCCCTGCAGCGCTCCGGTAGCTGCTACCCTGGAGGGCGAGGTGAGGAGGAGGGGGCCCGGCGACACAGTGCCGCCCCCCCCCCGGAGCCCCAACGAGCCGCCAAGCCCAAGATCTGCAACAAGGGGCGGGGGGGGGGGCGAGGGGACAACCGGGGTCGAGGAGGCGCCCTCAGCTCTTGGGCTCAGTTAAGATGGCGCGGGGAAGTGCCGGGAGCAGTCGCCGCCGCCGCTGCCTCGGGGGAACCGGCCGGGGCCTCGGCCGCCTCCTGTCCTCACACAGCCGAGGCCCTCTCGGTCCCCCGCCGCGGCCCCTAGGCGGGCGGGCCCACGCGCAGCCCTCCGCCACCACCACCACCCCTGGGAAGGGGGCGCTCACAAAGGGAAGAGAGGCCGCGGGCCAGCCGGCGGACGGCGGGGCGGGGTCCCCCGGGGCCGGGAGGCCTCAGATGTTCGCGAGTGCCTAGTGCTCTCGGCCCGCGAAGGGCGCAGGGCGGGCGGGACCCCTCCTCTCTCCTCAGGCAGGCGGCGGCACCGACTCACTCTCTTTGCCACCCTCCCTCTCTCTGCCCGAGCCCTGAAGCCACAGAGGCCGGCCGCTGCCCAGGTTCCCCCCCCTTCCCCGACACCACTCCCCTCCTCCCGACCGTCATCCCTCGTCTCCGATCTCGCGAGATTTCCTGCCTGACAGGCCCGACCCTGCGCGAGACACGACTACATGCGCGCGCGCCCTCACAGGAGCGCGCAACGCTTGCTACGGGCGGAGTCGTCTGGGGGACCCGGAGTCCCGGCCTCTGTCCAGCATGGCCTCACTGAGTTCGCGGAGCTTCTAATTGCCACGCGGGCGTCAGGTGCATTCATTTCACCACGGAGATCTGAAGAAGAAGAGCTTATTTGCACTCCCTTTCCTTCCCTCTTCCCACCCCCAAAGCATCCGCCCGCTGCTGGTAAGTTTGCCCTGTAGTGTGAAATATCCCATTCCTACACAGCTTGGTTCGCCACGCCCTCCCCCGTGGAATTCAGAGGTACACTGGGCAGCATAATCAATATGCAGTTGAGTTTTTGAGATTCTAATAGTTTATAGTAATTTTTGGAATGACAGTAAGACTTGGAAATACAAATCTAAGCCACTCTATATATTGGTGATGGTAGAAAAGAGATAAAACTTCTTGAAAAGTAACTGTGGTAGTTTAGCAGGTTGAGAAATGGTAAGTTTTGGAACAAGAGCAGCAAACAAACGGAAGAGTTCTATGCAGAGAAGTAAAGTTTATATTCTTTCATCTCAAAAAAAATTTTTTTTTGGGGGAACATCCCTTCAGTACTTATTCACAAACCTAAAAGTGTACCCAAAGTGCAGTTATAAAAAAAAAAAAATCGTGGTTCTGGCCGGGCACGGTGGCTCAAGCCTGTAATCCCAGCACTTTGAGAGGCTAAGGTGGCGGATCACGAGGTCAGGAGTTTGAGACCAGCCTGACCAACATGGTGAAACCCCATCTCTACTAAAAATACAAAAAAATTAGCCGGGCGTGATGGTACATGCCTGTAATCCCAGCTACTCGGGAAGCTGAGGCAGGAGAATCGCTTGAACTCGGGAGGCAGAGGTTGCTGTGAGCCAAGATCACACCATTGCACTCCAGCCTGGGCAACAGAGTGAGACTCTGTCTCAAAAAAAAAAAAAAAAAAAGGAAAAAAAGAAAGAAATAGTGGAACTGAGCTGAGGCACAGAGAATTTTAACTTGTCAAAGTTCTTTTTTTTGAGATGGAGATTTGCTCTTGTTGCCCAAGCTGGAGTGCAATGGCATGATCTTGGCTTACCACACAACCTCTGCCTCCCAGGTTCAAGCGATTCTCCTGCCTCAGCCTCCCGAGTAGCTGAGATTACAGGGATGCGCCACCACACCCAGCTAATTTTTTGCATTTTTGGTAGAGATGAGGTCATGTTGGTCAGGTTGGTCTCGAACTCCCTACCTTACCTTAGGTGATCCACCCACCTCAGCCTCCCAAAGTGCTAGGATTACAGACATGAGCCACCATCCCTGGCAAGTTGTCAAAGTTCTTATAGCCAGTTTGTGGTAAAGCCAGTTGTCAAACTCAGATTTTACCCTGAGCCACTATATTCTTGTTTTTCTTTTTGTTTTGAGATGGAGTCTCACTCTGTCACCCAGGTTGGAGTGAAGTGTCATGATCTCGGCTCATTGCAACCTCCACCTCCCAGGTTTAAGTAATTCTCAGAGCTGCTGCATTCTATTACCTTGAGAGAATATAAGGACTGAAATTGCTGTTGCCTTTTGCTTTGAAGCCCCAGAACAAAGGCAATTAGTGGAAAACACATTCTCAAGATAAAAACAGATCACTGAAGCTCTGGAACTAACTGAAGTCAATCCTAATCCTGACTTTTTAGCATGTGTGTACCAAAACATTCCTGTGTTTCTGAAGCTACATTGGGTCTGATGCTCCGTTGTTTGCAACCAAATAGTCCTCACACAGAACTGTTGTTAGCCTTTCCCACCAGGTTATGATCTCCACAAGCATATGGATGTTTGTCTTATTTATATCTATGTCCACAAACTTAGCATAATGTATCTAATGACATTCAACAAATGTTTGCTATCAGTTCAATAATTCTGCAAACATTTTCTGCTATGTGTCAGAAATTGGGTTAGGAGTGGGAAATATTGAGAAAAGTGAGTGAATGAAAGCTGTTTGCCTGGAGTATATGGAAGAACAGCTACTGCAAAGGTTAGTGTGATCAAGAACTCTAAGGAAAGATGTACACACATGCTAGAGTCCTCTGAAAGTTGCTGTCACTTTGGCCCTATGTGCCTGGCCGACGGGAATTTCTGGATTCTTACCCATGTTAGATGTTTTCAGGATTGTCTAACGTTCTCTTTTTTTTGAGACAGAGTCTCACTCTGTCGCCAGGCTGGTGTATGCTGGTGAGATCTCGGCTCACTGCAACCTCTACCTCCTGGGTTCAAGTGATTCTCCTGCCTCAGCCTCCTGAGTAGCTGGCATTACAGGCACACACCACCACGCCCAGATAATTTTTGCGTTTTTTAGTAGAGATGGGGTTTCCCCATGTTGGTCAGGATGGTCTTGATCTCTTGACCTCATGATCCGCCCACCTCCCAAAGTGCTGGGATTATAGGCATGAGCCACTGCACCCGGCCAGGATTGTCTAAGGTTCTAAGAGTTTCTGGAAGTCACCTGCTTCCCAAAGTGATGTACATACTAGAGTTATACCTGGTCCTGTCATGTAAACGATGTTTTTTATTTTTTGTTTTTTTGAGACAGAGTTTTGCTCTTGTTACCCAGGCTGGAGTGCAATGGCGCGATCTCAGCTCACCGCAACCTCCGCCTCCTGGGTTCTGGCAATTCTCCTGCCTCAGCCTCCTGAGTAGCTGGGATTACAGGCACACGCCACCATGCCCAGCTAATTTTTTTTATTTTTAATAGAGATGGGGTTTCACCATGTTGACCAGGTTGGTCTCGATCTCTTGACCTCGTGATCCACCCACCTCGGCCTCCCAAAGTGCTGGGATTACAGGCTTGAGCCACCACGCCCAGTCTACGATGTGTTTTCTGCTACGCTTCTCTGTGTCTCTTGACTTTCAAAAGTATATACTATAAAATGAATATGCTCTACCCATGTCTCAGACTTATAGTGAAGATCAAAAGTGGTGTGGATATGAAAGTTCTTTTGTATCCAGGTGATAGCTGCTTTCTTTCACCTGACCATAAGTACTAATACATTCTACTCTAGCTAGCATCCCCACGAAAACCTTATCAGGTACCCTCAGTACGGTTCTATTCCACTGGTAGTGAACATCTGTGGTTCTTGTCTGTCCAGAATTTCTCCCTCATCTGGCAAAAGTTCCCTGTGGCCAAGTGGTTCACACTTGTAATCCCAAGACTTTGGGAAGCCATGGTGGGGGGATTGCTTGAGCTCAGGAATTTGACACCAGTTTGGTCAACATGGGGAAAATCTGCTGCTACAAAAATTACAAAAATTAACAGGGTGTGCTGGTGTGCATCTATAGTCCCAGCTACTAGGAGGCTGAGATGGAAGGATCATTGAGTCTGGGAGGTGGAGGCTGCAGTGAACCCTATTTATGCCACTGCACTCAAGCCTGGTTGGCAAAGCGAGATCCTGACTTAAAACAAACAAACAAACAAAAAAAACAGTACTCTATAGTTCTTAGAGAAGTTTCCTCTCCATTGTTCTGTGAAGCTTTTGTGGGGCTGCCACTCTGGGCTTCTTGCTACAGGTGGGCACCATCACAGCATGGGCAACCAAAATATCTCACCCCTTGGTGAAGCAACTAGGGCAGGGAAGGGCACATGACACAGAGACCAAGCTGGACCACACAGAGATGTTTATTTGGATTTTATATACTGGTATGTGTGAGAGAGAAGCTTTGCTTTGCCTGTGGGGTCATAAACTGGGATGGTGTAAATCTAGACCGTCTACAGAAGTTCCTCCCACACAGACCCCATCTCCCTCATCCAGGATCCCACTGTTGCATAAAATAAACTACCAAGATCCAAGCTTTCCTCAGTATGATCTATGTGAAGCCTGCTTAAATTGCTTATAAAGCATGTCTATGGTTCATAAGCTCCTCCAAGTTCTGATCTGCTCAACCTCACAAAGTCTCAAATGCCTTCAAATTCTACATTTCAATATTCTAACATTTTTGTGGGGAGTAAATTTATAAAGAGGAGAAATAAAGGACAAGTTTCATGATAACCATTTACATAGCACCATTTGATAACCAGGCCAGACCTCTGTCCCCTCTTCAGCAGTTTCTGGGCAGTGGGTAGGAGAGAGCAGGTTATGCAGGAAAGGTCACCACAGGCAAGCTTAAGTGGTTGTCTAAAACCTGAACTTTGAGACACTCACTGTCTCTAATGAGTATAATACAACATATCAGAAAAGGAAGCATTTGAATTTTTTTTTTTTTTTGAGACAGAGTCTCACTCTATTGCCCAAACTGGAGTGCGGTGGCATGATCTTGGTTCACCACAACCTTTGCCTCCCGGGTTCAAGCAATTCTCATGCCTCAGCCTCCTGATAGTTGGGATTACAGGGATGCACCACCATGCAGAGCTAATTTTAATATTTTTAATGGAGAAGGGGTTTTGCCATGTTGGTTAGGCTTGTCTTGAACTCCTGACTTCAAATGATCTGCCCGCCTTGGCTTCCCAAAGGGTTAGGAATACAGGCATGAACCACTGTGCCTAGCCAAAGGAAGCATTTGATTAAAACATATTAGAAATTTCCCTGGTTCATTTCCTGTGTGTAGACAGTATCAATGGCAGCATTCAGTGTTGGGATGTATTAAACTAGGTGGCAGCAGCCAATACTCGAGTCCCCAGTTCACCAGCTGAACCTCCTACCCCAATATGGACGTACAACTTTATAACAAAACCTAATCCATAGAGGAAAATGCCTAGGGATTGGGAGCTGGGTGTGGTGTGTGGAGAGACAGAAAAAGGGGAGACAGAGTAAAACACTTAACAAAACTCTTTAAGCTTCTGCAGCACTGATTTTTCAGTTACAGAGCCTAATATATGTTTTTTTTTCCACCCTTAAGCTGATTTGAATTGTCACTTTCAACCACAAGACTTTCTTTTTTTTTCTTTAAGACAGGGTCTTGCTCTGTCACTCAGGCTGAAGTACAGTGTGGATCATAGCTCACTGTAGCTTTGAACTCCTAAGCGCAAGGGATTCTCCAGCTTTAGCCTCCCAAGTAGCTGGGACTTACAGTCACACACACCCATACCCAGCTAATTTTTTTTATTTTTATTTTTATTTCTTGTAGAGACAGGGTCTTGCTGTGTTGCCCAGGTGGGTCTTGAACTCTAGCTGTAAGCAATCCTCCTGCCTTGGCTTGCTAAAGTCCTGGGATTACATGCATGAGCCACTGCACCTGGCCCCAAGACTTCTTTCTAGTCAATTACTTACCTTTAGTAAAGAAAAGTCCAAAGAGGAAACCTAAAGAAAAGTCCAAGCCAATAAAATATTAACTTATTTTATGTTTTGATTGCCAGCTGTTTGTGTTTCATATGCTGTGTGGCAGAAATCTGTTAAGAATTCATGTGCATTTTTAAAAATCCTGGTAGATGTCAGCCAAAGCAAAGGGCATAACAAAATCACCAATTGGTCCTAAAGATACATTCCAAAACCTCTCAGTCCACAAACATGCTGCCCAACCCTTCCCACAGTCACAGATGTCTCAGACAATCATAATCGTGATGCACTGATCATGGGATGCCTGCCAGAGGGTAGTGTCAGAACAGTGGGATGAATATTTACCTCCTTACACATATACACTAATAGCTAACACTTTAAAACATTTTCCAGTCAGGCATGGTGGCTCACACCTGTAGTCCCAGCACTTCAGGAGGCCGAGGTGGGTAGATTACCTGAGGTTGGGAGTTCGAGACCAGCCTGGCCAACATGGAGAACCCCCTGTCTCTACTAAAAATACAAAAATTAGCTGGTCATGGTGGTGCATGCCTGTAATCCCAACTATTCGGGAGGCTGAGGCAGGAGAGTCACTTGAACCCAGGAGGTGGAGGTTGCAGTGAGCCAAGATGGAGCCACTGCACTCCGGCCTATGCAACAAAAATGAAACTCCGTCTCAAACAAACAAACAAACACATTTCCATGGACTAGACATGGTGCTAAGCACCTTACATGTTATCTAATCTTACCTACTTAATCTTCACACAACCCTCTGAAGAAGGTAATTTTAACCCCATTTTACAGATGAAGAAAGGAATCCTCAGCTTGGTTATGAGAATGACACAAAAGGTAGACAATGACATTAGTAAGTAATGGAGGTGGAACTCCAGAGTCAATGTCTTTTTTTTTTTTTTTTGAGACGGAGTCTCATCATGTTGCCTAGGCTGGAGTGAAGTGGTACAATCTCAGCTCACTGCAACTTCAGCCTACTGGGTTCAAGCAATTCTCATACCTCTGCCTCCTGAGTAGCTGAGATTTACAGGCATGCGCCACCGCACCCGGCCAAAGTCAATGTTTTTAACCACCGCTGTACTATACTGCTTTTCCATCCACTGCTTTATTTCTTCAGGGCTGGATTTCTTTTGGACTCTGAGGTGGCTGCTTTAACTTATTAATGGCTTGCTGCAGCTGCTTATCTGATAGACACTTGATACTCAAAAGGTTTTTAGGTCAGGACTTTCTCATATTGAATTGTATTCTACCAACTGTTGGGTACCTTGGCCCAATATTTATCTATTCTTATGGGTTAAAATGGAAGAATCTGCTGCCTCCATGTGCAGGCATTTTAAAAGAATTGGCATTTTTAAAAGATTTTCACAAAATGGATCCCATTATATGAGAATGTAGAGCTCAAGAAGCAACTCTGTACATGATCAGCTTTTATTTTCCAGCCTGTAAAACCACACTTCTATCAGGCATCCTTCTGTGGAAATGTTTGAGTGAGATAGGCAGCAGACCAAGACTCTGTCTCAAAAAAGAAAGGCCAGGGGCAGTGACTCACGTCTATAATCCCAGTACCTTGGGAGGCCGAGGCAGGCAGATTGCCTGAGCTCAGGAGTTCGAGACCAGCCTGGGCAACACAGTGAAACCACATCTCTACTAAAATACAAAAAAAAAAAAAAAAATTAGTGGGGTATGGCAGTGTGTGCCTGTAGTCCTAGCTACTTGGGAGGCTAGGCAGGAGAACTGCTTGAACCCAGGAGGCAGAGGTTGCAGGGAGCTGAGATCATGCCACTGCACTCCAGCCTGGGTGCAGAGTGAGACTCTGTCTCCAAAAAAAAAAATAGAGACATGATCTTGCTATATTGGCCAGATTGGTCTCCTGGCCTCAAGCAATCCTCCCACCTCAGCCTCCCAAAGTGCTAGAATTATAGGTGTGAGCCACAGCACCAAGCCTGCTTTTCTGTTTTGTTTTAAAAGCCCACAGGCAGGCACAGTGGCTCATGCCTATAATCCCAGCACTCTGGAAGGCCTTGAGCCCAGGAGTTTGTCATGGGCAACATGACAAAACCATCTCCACAAAAAATATAAGAATTAGCCAGGCGTGGTGGAGTGCACCTGTAAACTCAGCTACTAGGAAGGCTGAGGTGGGAAGATCAGTTGAGTCCAGTAGGTGAGGATGCAGTGAGCCATGATTGTGCCACTGCACTCCAGCCTGGGTGACAGAGCAAGACTGTGTCTCAAAAACAATAAAATAAAATAAAATAAAAAACTCAACCCCCAAAACTAGAAAGCAGGGACTCAACAGATATTTGTGCACCCATGTTCACAGCACCATTATTCACAATAGCCAAAAGGTGGAAGTAGCTCAAGTGTCCAACAGTAGAGGAGGGGATAAATAAAATGTGATGTATACACTGAGCTCTCAATGTTGTCTATAGTACTTCCTTGGAAACTGCAACTTTCAGCAAAATGACATACAACAGGTCCTGGAATAACATTGTTTCATTCAATGTCATTTTATTACAAGGTTTCAAAATACAAATTGGTTTCATTATGTTATTTTTTCCTGTTAAGTAAGGGTTAGGTGAATATTACTTGGCCTTTAAAAAGAAAGGGAATTCTGACACATGCTACAACCTAGATGAACTCTGAATATGTTATGCTAACTGAAGTTAGTGAGTCACAAAAGGACAAATACTGTGTGATTCTACTTATAAGAGGTACCTGAAGTGGTTGAATTCATAGACGTAGAAAGTAGAAGGCCAGGTGTGGTGGCTCACATCTGTAATCCTAGCACTTTGGGAGGCTGAGACAAGGCAGATCACTTGAGGTCAGGAGTTCAAGACCAGCCTGGCCAATATGGCAAAACTCCACCTCTACTAAAAATGTAAAAATTTGCCAGGAGTGGCTGGGCGTGGTGACTCACCCCTGTAATCCCAGCTTTTAGAGAGGCAGAGGCAGGAAGATACCTTGAGCCTAGAACTTCGAGACCTGCCTGAGCAATATAGCAAGATCCCATTCTCCACAAAAAGGAAAAAAAAAAAAATTAGCTGAGAGTTATGGCACGCTCCTGTAATCCTAGCCACTCAGGTGGCTGAGGCGGGAGGCAGGAGAATCGCTTGAACCCAGGAGGCAGAGGTTGCAGTGAGCCACCTTCACTCCAGCCTGGGCAACAAAGTGAGACCCTGTCTAAAAAAAAAAAAAGAAAGAAAGAAGAAAAGAATGGTGGTTAGATGTTTACCAGAGCTGGGGTATGAGAGAAACAGGAGTTGTTTAATGGGCTCAGAGTTTCAGTTTTGGAAGATGAAAAAAGTTCTGGAAATAGACTGTGGTGATCATTGACCAATAATGTGAATATACTTAATGCCACTGAACTATATACTTAAAAAATGGTTAAAATGGTAAAATTGTTTTGTTTTGTTTTGATTCTCAAAGGTGATAAAATGGTACATGTTATGTATATTTTACTGTAATTTTTTTGAAATAGGCTCTCACTCTGCTGACCTCCCTGGCTCAAGTGATCTTCCCACCTCTGCCTCCAAAGTAGCTGGGACCACAGGTAAACACCTGGCTACTTTTTGCCTGGCTAATTTTTATACTTTTTGTAGAGATGGGGTTTTGCCATGTTGTCCAGAGAATCTCATGCTTCAGTCTCCCAAGTAGCTGGGATTACAGTCATGTGCCACCACACCCAGCTGATTTTTGTATTTTTAGTAGAGGCAGGGTTTCACCATGTTGGCCAGGCTGGTCACCTAAACAGAAAATTTATGGACACACTGATAACATTCCAGGATACACTGAAAGGGCTTCCAGTGACATATTCATTTACTTATTTGATGATTATCTGTGCCGTGGAGTACCTCTCCTCTAGTTTCTTTTTTTTCTTTCTTTCTTTCTTTTTTTTTTTTTTTTTTTTTTTTTTGCCTGAGACAGGGACTTGCTCTGTTGCCCAGGCTAGAGTGCAGTGGTAATTAGAGGTCACTGAAGCCTTGAACTCCTGGGCTAAGCAATCCTCCTGCCTCTGCCACACAAGTAACTGGGACTACAGGTATGAGCCACTGTGCTTGGGTAATTTAATTTAATTTTTTTTGTGAGACAGGGTCTTACTCTGTCACCCGGGCTGAAGTGCAGTGGCACAATCACAGCTCACTGTAGCCTCAACTGCCCTGGTTCAAGCAATCCTCCCACCTTGGCCTCCGGAGTAGCTGCGACTATAGGCACATCCCATCATGCCTGGCTAATTTTTAATGTTTTGAAGAGACAAGGTCTCAATATGTTGCCCAGGCTGGTCTCAAACTCCCAGCTCAGGCAATCCTCCAGCCTTGGCCTCCCAAAGTGCTAGGTTTGTAGGCATGAGCCATCATGCTTGACTTTTTTTTTTTTTTTTTAAAGAGGAGTCAGGGTCTCTCTCTGTTTCTGGGGCTGGAGTACAATGACACAATCATAGTTCAATGCAGCCTCAAACTCCTGGGTTTAAGCCATCCTCCCATCTTGGCCTCCCAAATTCCTATTTTCTAAACTTGGAATTCCAGCAGGGTGTGGAGGCTCACACCTGTAATCCCAGCACTTTGAGAGGCTGAGGTGGGTGGGTCACTTGAGTCCAGCAGTTCAAGACCAGCCTGGGCAACATGGCTAAAACCCATCTCTACAAAAAATATATAAATTAGCCAGGTGTGGTAGTGTGCACCTGTAGTCCCAGCCACTTGGGAAGCTGAAGTGGGAGGATTGCTTGAGCCCGGGAGGCAGAGGTTGCGGTGAGCCAGGATTATGCCACTGCACTCTAGTCTGGGGGACAGGAGTAAAACCCTGTCTCAAAAAAAAAAAAAAAATTAAAAGTGAGCTGAGAATTCTAAGATATACCCTTCTCAACAAATACCCTCTCATATACTCAACTTTATTGGTTTTTGCCTCCTATTGTGAGGAAATATAAGTTTCTATAAGTAGTAACAATGGGATTGCTAAGTAGACATACTAGCTAATGTTGGATGAAGATATCACCATGAGCAATGAATTCTCCCCTTCAAATGTTAGCAGGAGTCTGGTAGAATACCCAAAGAAGAGTTTTCTTTTTCTGATTCTAAATATTCACACATACACATACTTCAGAATTCTGCATGTATTATTTGTGTTATCCATTGATGTGTGTATGTATGTGTGTGATGGAATTTTGCTCTTGTTGTACAGGCTGGAGTACAGTGGCACAATCTCGACTCACTGCAACCTCCACCTCCCAGGTTCAAATGATTCTCTTGCCTCAGCCTCCCATGTAGCTGGGATTACAGGTGTCCACCACTATGCCTGGATAATTTTTGTATTTTTAGTAGAGATCGAGTTTCACCATGTTAGCCAGGCTGGTCTCAAACTTCTGACCTCAAGTAGTCTACCCACCTCCACCTCCCAAAATGCTGGGATTACAGGTGTGAGCTATTGCACCTGGCCAATTATAGATTTTTGAACTAAAAAGGATACTACAGATTACTGTAGTCTATTGTAATTAGAAAACTGGGGTCTAAAAAGGTAAATGTAAGATCCAGGTCTGGACATGGTGGTTCGGGTTTATAATCCCAGCATTTTGGGAGGCTGAGGCAGGCAGATCACTTGAGGTCAGGAGTTTGAGACCAGCCTGACCAACATGGAGAAACCCTGTCTCTACTAAAAAATATAAAAATTAGGCTGGGCACGATGGATCACGCCTGTAATCCCAGCACTTTGGGAGGCCGAGGCAGGTGGATCATGAAGTCAAGAGATCGAGACCATCCTGGTTAACATGGTGAAACCCCGTCTCTATTAAAAATACAAAAAAATTAGCTGGGCATGGTGGTGCGTGCCTGTAATCCCAGCTACTCAGGAAGCTGAGGCAGGAGAATTGCCTGAACCCAGGAGGTGGAGGTTGCGGTGAGCCGAGATTGTGCCATTGCACTCCAGCCTGGGTAACAAGAGCGAAACTCCGTCTCAAAAAAAAACAAATTAGCTGGGCATCTTGGCACATGCCTGTAGTCCCAGCTACTTGGGAGGCTGAGACAGGGGAAATGCTTGAACTGGGGAGGTGGAGGTTACTATGAGCAGAGATTGTGCCACTGTACTTCAGCCTGGCAATAGAGACAGACTCAAAAAAAAAAAAGATTAAACTGGTTAGGATCAGAAAAGCAAGCTATCTGCTTCAGTGGGATATGTATATTATTTGTTCTTGATACTACCACTTGTAGTAAGGTTCCTTGCTTTTTGAGTTGGTCATTCCTCTTTTCACCTATATTGTCAACTACTGTCAAATGGCAACTCCCCCTCAGCACTAAAAACATGCCTGGGCCAGGCGCAGTGGCTCACACCTGTAATCCCAGCACTTTGGGAGGCCGAGGCGGGTGGATCACATGAGGTCGAGAGTTCCAGACCACCCTGACCAATATAGTGAAACTCTGTCTCTACTAAAAATACAAAAGTAGCCAGGTGTGATGGCACGTGCCTGTAATCCCAGCTACTGGGGAGGCTAAGCCAGGAGAATCACTTGAAACTGGGAGGCGGAAGTTGCAGTGAGCCAAGATCACACCATTGCGCTCCAGCCTGGGCAACAAGAGTGAAACTCTGTCTAAAAACAAACAAACAAACAAAAACCTAGTTTATTCCTCTTTGGGGAGAAAAGAAAAATTATCTCTCCTGTCTGCAGCCAAGCTTCTTGGAATTCCAAGTTGTCTGTCTTCCCACCTCCACTGAAATTGCTCTTGCCAAGGTCAAGACTGACTTCCTGGTTGCAATGTCCAGTGAAGTCATTTAATAATTTTCTTCCTGTCATCTGCAATATTTGACATATTGACACTCCTTCCATCTTGAAACTGTGTTTCTCCTTGGGTGTTTCAACACCACTCAAAACCAGATTTCCTTCCATCTTCCTGTCGTGGCAGGGTCCTCTTCCTTCATTTACCCCTTAAAAGATGCTCCTTCCGATCCCGATCTCTTCTCCTGAAATTGTTATAGCAAAAATGTTCTCTTCTAGTTATTTCATATATTTGGGAGTGGAAAGATATTCAGGCTTTCCCTAGTATTTTTTAAAATTATTTTATGGAAAATTCCAAACATATTCAAAAGGAGTGCAATAGATAATAAACTTCCACATGTCCATTAGCTAGCTTCACTCTGTTGCCCAGGCTGGTGTGCCAAGGCAGGCGGATCACCTGAGGTCAGGAGTTTGAGATTAGCCTGACCAACATGGAGAAACTCCATCTGTACTAAAAATACAAAAATTAGCTGGTCATGGTGGCATGATCTAGGCTCACTGCAGTCTCTGACTCCCGGGTTCAAGCAATTTTCCTGCCTCCACCTCCCAAGTAGCTGGGATTAGCCGGGCGCGGTGGCTCACGCCTATAATCCCAGCACTTTGGGAGGCCGAGGCAGGTGGATCACGAGGTCAAGAGATCAAGACCATCCTGGTCAACATGGTGAAACCCCGTCTCTACTAAAAATACAAAAATTAGCTGGGCATGGTGGTGCGTGCCTGTAGTCCCAGCTACTCGGGAGGCTGAGGCAGGAGAATTGCTTGAACCCAGAAGGCGGAGGTTGCGGTGAGCCGAGATTGTGCCATTGCACTCCAGTCTGGGTAACAACAGCGAAACTCCATCTCAAAAAAAAAAAAAAAAAACCAAGTAGCTGGGATTACAGGCATGCTAATTTTTTTTGCATTTTACATGCCAGCCAATTTTTTTGTATCTTTAGTAGAGCAGGCTCAATTAAGTTTTCTTTTCTTTTTTTAAGATAGGGTTTCACCATGTTGGTAAGGCTGGTTTTGAACTCCCGACTTCAAGTGATCTGCCCACCTTGGCCTCCAAAGTGCTTGGATTACAGGCATGAGCCACCATGCCCGGCAAGTTTTCTTTATATTTTTAGTGGAGACAGGGTTTTACCATGTTGGCTAGGCTGGTCTCGAACTCCTGAACTCAGGTGATCTCCCCACCTCAGCCTTCCAAAGTGCTGGGATTACAGGTGTGAGCCACCTCACCCAGGCCTCTGGAGGTTTTTTAAATAAACTTCTTGTAAATCATTGTAACATTTCACCTGTATATACTTCAGTATGTATCTGTAACAAAGACTGTTATTGTAACATAACCACAGTATCATTATCACACCTTTACAAAATTTTAAAAAATTCTTTCTTTTTTTCTTTTTTTGAGACAGAGTTTCACTCTTGTCACCCAGGCTGGAGTGCATGGGTGTGGCCTTGGCTCACTGGAACCTCTGCCATTCTTCTACTCAGCCTCCCTAGTAGCTGAGATTACAGGTATTCACCACTGCACAAAGCTAATTTTTGTATTTTCTAAATAGAGATGGGTTTTTGTCATGTTGGCCAGGCTAGTCTTGAACTCCTGACCTCAAGTGATCCATCTGCCTCAGCCTCCCAAAGTGCTGGGATTACAGGCGTGAGCCACTGCACCCGGCCCCCCACCTCTTTTTTTAAAAAGAAAAGAAAGAAAAACAACTCTACTAATTTTTACTATTTTTTCCTTTCCTTTTGAAAGGCTATGTTAAATTCCCATACTCCTGTGCCGCTTCTGGATTTGATGACTTTCACTCCATTATCAAACTATAGAGGCAGCCCTTTTTGCTCAGGATACACATGAATACAGAGGTTTTCCCCGTCACTGCCAAGAGACCCAACAGTCTGCTTTGGAATTAGATAATGCACTGAGAACCCTAGCATTTCTCTCAGATCAGACTCTTTGAATGATAGGAGGAATATAGGATTGAGAAACTTTCATTCCCTGGAAGGGAACATGCCAGTTGTGAAAAGCCCAAAGTTGTAAATTGTCAGATGGTGACTGCCTGGGAAACCTATCAAGATTCCTGACAGCTCAGCTGAGAACCTAATTACCAGTTACAAAGAGAGACAGGAAAAACGTGTTGTCAGAGTGAGCCGGGTCAGAGAGAATGAAGTATGATGTCCCAGCCTCATCATCAGCCTCCTTCTTGTTTCGACTAGAACAAAACACATTAGTATAATTGACATTACACATGTTTATCATCTGGAACAAAGGAACCATGTCAAACCATAACTCTGTATCAGCTGAGTCGTTGGTAATCATATAAACTGAACAATGGCATTTGACCTGATTGTACAAAAACACTTCCGGGATTCTCCATGCCAAGGATAATACCATCCTGTACTTAACTTTTCTCTTGGAATTTACACAGACTTCAACCAATTCTCCAGTCCTCCTCATTTCCTGCAGTGAAGAAGAAAAGTGATCTTTTGTTCTAGTGAAGCCCAGAAACGGGTAAGAACTTACCTAAAGCTATAATCAGCAAACAAGCATCTTATTTATTTATTTATTTTTGAGACGGAGTTTCACTGTTGTTACCCAGACTGGAGTGCAATGGCACGATCTCGGCTCACTGCAGCCTCCGCCTTCTGGGTTCAAGCAATTCTCCTGCCTCAGCCTCCCGAGTAGCTGGGACTACAGGCGCGCACCACCATGCCCAGCTAATGTTTGTATTTTTAGTAGAGACGGGGTTTCACCTTGTTGATCAGGATGGTCTCAATCTCTTGACCTCATGATCCACCCACCTCGGCCTCCCAAAGTGCTGGGATTACAGGCGTGAGCCACTGCGCCTGGCCCTTATTTTTTTATTTTTTATTTTTGAGATGGAGTCTCTCACTCTGTCGCCCAGGCTGAAGTGCAAATATCGCCATCTTGGCTCACTGCAACCTCTGCCTCCCGGGTTCAAGCAATTCTCCTGTCTTGGCCTTCCCAGTGGCTGGGATTACAAGCACCCATCACCACGCCGGCTAATATTTTTTTGTATCTTAGTAGAGACAGGGTTTCACCATGTTGCCAGGCTGGTCTCCAACTCCTGAGCTCAGGCAGTCCACCTGCCTCGGCCTCCCAAAGTGCTAGGATTACAGGCATGAGCCACTGTATGCCCAGCTCCAGCATCTTGTTTTCGGTTTTTTCATTTGTTTATTTTTCGAAATGGAGTTTTGCTTTTGTTGCCCAGGCTGGAGTTCAATGGCTCACCTCAACCTCTGCCTCCCAGGTTAAAATAATCCTCCTGCCTCAGCCTCATGAGTAGCTGGGATTACAGGTATGTGCCACCATGCTGGGCTAATTTTGTATTTTTTTTAGTAGAGATGGGGTTTCTCCATGTTGGTCAGACTGGTCTCAAACTCCTGACCTTAGATGATCTGCCCGCCTCAGCCTCCCAAAGTGCTGGGATTACAGGCATGAGCCACCGGGCCTGGCCACCATCTTGTTTTCTAAGGAAAATAAATTAGTATTAACTATGCTGCAGCAGCAGCATGAGGAAACCAGTGCTCTCCACCAAGAATCCCCAAACTGGGGAAAACCAACATTAGTGTATTCACATTCTAGTTTTTACAAAGACTTCTAGTCTTGCAAAACTCACCCACACTTCCCACTCTCTCCTCAATTGTATCAGCAGCAATTGAGCATGAATGCTAACTTTCTTAGTGGGAGATTTTTTTTCTTTCAGTTCTTGAAAACGGGGACCTGGCACTTATAGCAACAGGGGTGAAAGAGAGAGAATTAATATTTATTGGGGACCTATTATTTTCCAGAAAGTATGTTTTACTTCTGTCTAATCTGTAAGCCAAATGGCAAAGTAGATGCTAGGATGAATATCATCAGATGCCGTACCTGGAGTTGAGAGAGATTAAGTAAATTGCCCAACCTCACACATTTAGTAAATGGCGGAGTAGAATTTTTAACTTATTATTTATTCGTTTATGTATCTTTTAGCACAGAGTTCAGGTCTTGCTGTGTCACCCAGGCTGGGGAGTGGTGGCACTATCTCAGCTCACTGCAACCTCTGCCTCCTGAGCTCAAGTGATTCTCGTGCCTCAGTCTCCTGAGTAGCTGGGATTACAAGCATGTACCACCATGCCCAGTTAATTTTTTGTATTTTTAATAGAGATGGGGTTTTGCTATGTTGGCCAGGCTGGTCTCAAACTCCTGTCCTCAAGTGATCCACCTGCCTCCGCCTCCAAAAGTGCTGAGATTCCAGGTGTGAGCCTCGGCCCCGACGTAAAGTCTGTGTTCTTTATAATGCACAGTGCTACCTCAGAATAAGAGAAGGAACTATGGGGATCTCCCAAGAGATGAAGTTGATAAAATCAGCCACTCTGAACTTCCAGTACTTTTGATTTTTCTATACACATATGGATGAGAATTGTCTGGCACAAATAGAAGGCATTCGGGCAAAATACTCCATCAGATTCGAAGATGGTACAGAGAAAAGGGAATTTGTTTGGAGAATGGGAGATTGGAAGGGAAATGAAGTGGATGAAGAGAAAGAAGGATCAGGAAAGAAATATGCCTGGGAAATTTAGTGAGTAGCTTGGGGTTGTTACTAGAGACCTTCCAGCAGGACCTGCAGAACAGTGCAGAAGCTAATATTCTTTTTTTTTTTTTTTTTTTCTCTCCACTCACCATTTATTTTGTCTTCTGTAAAAGGATTAGCAGGATGGGCTCAGTAGGAAAGGAGGCCCCTGTGGGATCCTGTTACCAGCCATCTGTGTTCTGTTCTTTACTTTTGAACAAGACGGCTCCGAAACTCTGAACTGGAGAGGGAGTTGGAGCTGCATACAGATCAGCAGAGCTGTTGCTAACAGCTCTGATGCCTGCAGGATGACTCAACCCTCTGTGCCTGGCAGAGTCAGCTGTGGTCCCCTGGATCCTCCTACTCTAGGGAGAAAAATCAGAGATGTGGGGAAGTGGCTTGGGGAAAGGGAAGAAGGACCCAAGATCTTGGGCAGGAATTCAGGCTGGAAGGATAGATTGGGGCACCTTGAGTCTTCATTTAAGAGTTCCAGCTAATGATGGGGGAGGGATTAAAGATAACAGTGAGGAAAGCACAATCCTCTATACACTTTAGCTGCTCCCCCAAAAGAGTATACTGTCTGGAGGATGGCAGTCAGCAAAAGCCATATGGCTGTGTCACCAAGAATTCATCCCAAACAGAAATCTCCCTCACCTCCCTGGTGAATTTTATTCAGGTACAGGCAGCTCCTGTTGTTCCCTCACTTTCTGAGGAGCCCAAAGACTCTTCCTGTCCCTACAGGGCACCATTAATACTTAAGAACATTTTCAGTGCTGAACAGTTGCCAGCTTCAGACCTCTCCCCTGGTCATTTACTCAGATCTCTCTTAGACATAGGCAATTGGGAAGAAGAAACCATGCTAGGAAGCTCCTAGGTAGCCTTCCTGTTCTAGTCTTTGTTGCTTGTATATGAATCATGCCAAGAGGTATCTGGATTAACCCTATACCAATACTTAAACACCCAGCTCACTCTACTCCCCGAACAACTCCAGCCTTCCCTTGAAGAACTTTCCTTTTTTTTTTTTTTTTTTTTGAGATGGAGTTTCACTCTTGTTACCCAGACTGGAGTGCAATGGCGCGATCTCGGCTCACTGCAACCTCCACCTCCTGGGTTCAGGCAATTCTCCTGCCTCAGCCTCCTGAGTAGCTGGGACTACAGGCACACACCACCATGCCCAGCTAATTTTTTGTATTTTTAGTAGAGATGGGGTTTCACCATATTGACCAGGATGGTCTCAATCTCTTGACCTCGTGATCCACCCACCTCAGCCTCCCAAAGTGCTGGGATTATAGGCTTGAGCCACCGCGCCCGGCACTAAGAAGAACTTTCCTTTTTATTTGGCTCCTAATCATTCACTAATAAACAACCCCCCAACTTTGGCTTTTGGGTGCCATGGCAACTCAAAAGAAATGGTTGACACTGCCAATAAAGGCATCTGCAAGAGCTTCCTAAAGCCAGACTCCTTTCAAAACAATAATACAAAATGGAATCAGCACTATATCCACCCTCCCTACCACCCCACATATATACCCTCAAATGTTGGCTTTAGGGAGGGACTCAGTTCTTAGAATAGCTGAGAAAGTGGCTGCTTTGCCCCAGATGAAAGGTTTTCATACTCTAATACATTTATTTCTTTAGACATTTGCCTATAAATCAAACTCACCTAGCAGGTGTCCATGGAATTTACAAAATAAGAGTCCATGGATATTTTTTTTTTACAAAATAAGTCTGCATGTGCTCTTTACTTATTTTCATTTTTCTATGCCTGTATGAAGAATCTGGGTATTTGGTATTTCAGGGATAGAACTGCTGGCTAGTTTCCAACAAAGAAGGAACTCTTGATGGCCTCATATAATATGTGTGAAAGTACTTTTATAGAAGTGCTCAAATATTCATATTAACTAGTATTCCCTGTCCTCATTCCCCTTTAGTTCAGGCTGTATAGTATTTAAGCGCTGGGACTCTGGAGCCAAATTTCCTGGATTGAATCTTTGCAACTTTTCATAAACCTTTCTCTGTGCCTCACTTTCTCCATCTGTAAAATGAGGAAAATACGAGTATCTACTTCAGACGGTTTTGGGGAAGATTAAATGAAATCTATAAAGTACTTAGAACAGTAGCTGGTTTTATATGCTGAGCATCTGTTATATATCAAGTATACTGTTAGACACAGTATGCTGCTGGGAAACACAGACAAGATAACCTCAAAGAGTTCACAGTCTGATACTCTCCGGGTGGAGAGAGACAAACCAATAATGTAGCTAATGTGACAAGTACTTCTCCAAATGAAGAGAGAAAACAGAGGAGGGAGCTAGAAATTTAACCTTAAAGGATGACTGGGTTTTCCTAAAACAGAGAAATGGTATATTAGTTAGGAACTCTGGGTGGCATATAATAACTTGCTCCATTTAGTTCGACAATTTTATTTTAAAGATCTATGTCACAGAAACTCAGGAAAACTAAGAACCCAGAAGTGCAAGAGATGACATTTTTAATATTTTCACTCTGATGTTCAGTCATTAGCATGACTTAGCTATTTTCCTCCTGGCAAGGCCTCTTCAACCAGTACTGATTGACTCCTTATTTTGCCCTTCAGACGAATGTTCTCTACCTCATAGTTTCTACTTCCTTGTAGCTTTTCTTGATTCCTCAGGGCTGTGAATTTATCTTAATATTAATAGCTTTCTTTAGGTATCATTTTAGGTTTTGTTCTTCTCATTCGAAGTTGCATTCTCGGGCCGGGTTCGGTGGCTCATACCTGTAATCCCAGCACTTTGGGAGGCCGAGGTAGGTGAATCACTTGAGGTCAGGAATTAGTAGAACAGCCTGGCACACATGGTGAAACCTCATCTCTACTAAAAGTACAAAAATTAAAATTAGCCGGGTGTGGTAGCAGCTGCCTGCAATCTCAACTACTCGGGAGCCTAAGGCAGGAGAATTGCTTGAACCTGGGAGGCAGAGGGGGTTGCAGTGAACCAAAATTGTGCCATTGCACTAGAGCTTGGGTGATGGAGTGAGACCATGTCTCAAAAAAAAAAAAATGCTGTATTCTCTTCTTTTGCTAACTCAAATTTTAAAGAGTAAGAGAGGCTGGGTGCAGTGGCTCATGCCTATAATCCCAGCATTTTAGGAGGCGAGGGCAGGGGGATCACCTGAGGTCAGGAGTAGGAGACCAGCCTGGCCCACATGGTGAAACCCCATCTCTACTAAAAATACAAAAATTATTCTAGTGTGGTGGTGTGAGCCTACAATCCCAGCTACTGGAAAAGCTGAGGCAGGAGAATTGCTTGAACACAGGAAGTGAAGGTTGCAGCAAGCCAAGACTGCACCATTGCACTCCAGCCTGGGTGACAAGAGCAAAACGTCATCTCAAAATAAATAAATAAATAGACCAGACTTGGTGGCTCACACCTGTAATCCCAGCACTTTGGGAGGCTGAGGTGGGTGAATCACCAAGTCAGGAGATCGAGACCATCCTGGCTAATATGGTGAAACACCATCTCTACTAAAAATACAAAAAATTAGCCAGGCATGGTGATGGGCACCTGTAGTCCCAGCTACTCAGGAGGCTGAGGCAGGAGAATCACTTGAATCCGGGAGGCGGAGGTTGCAATGATCTGAGATTGCACCACTGCACTCCAGCTTGAATGACAGAATGAGACTCCATCTCAAAAAATAATAATAAAATAAAATAAATAAATAGGCCAAGTGCAGTAATCCCAGTACTTTGGGAAGCCGAGGTAGGCCGATCACAAAGTCAGGAGTTTTAGACCAGCCTAACCAATATAGTGAAACCCTGTCTCTACTAAAAATATGAAAATTTGCCAGGTGTGGTGGCACGTGCCTGTAATCCCAGCTACTCAGGAGGCTAAGGCAGCAGAATCACTTGAACCCAGGAGGCAGACATTGCAGTGAGCTGAGATCGTATGGCTGAACTCCAGCCTGGGCAACAGAGGAAGTCTCTGTCTCAAATAAAAATGAAAATAAATAAATAAAGCTGGGCACGGTGGCGCACGCCTGTAATCCCAGCACTTTGGGAGGCGGAAGCAGCGGATCACAAGGTCAAGAGATCAAGACCATCCTGGCCAAGGTGGTGAAACCCCATCTCTACTAAAAATACAAAATATAAGCTGGGCATGGTGGCAAGCGCCTGTAATCCCAGCTACTCGAGAGGCTGAGGCAGGAGAATTGCCTGAACCCGGGAGGTGGAGGTTACAGTGAGCCAAGATCGCATCACTGTACTCCAGAGTGAGACTCTGTCTCAAAAAAATAAATAAATAAATAAAGGTAAATAAATAAATAAAGAGAGAGAATCTGGGCCAGGTGCAGTGGCTCATTCCTGTAATCCCAACACTTTGGGAGGCCAAGGTGGGGAGGATTCCTTGAGCCCAGGGCTTTGAGACCAACCTGGGCAGTATAGTGAGACCCCCATCTCACATATATTTTAAAAATAGTAAATTTTTAAAAAGAGAGACAGCATCTAATCAACTTACTCCTTTTTAATTGCCAGATATGTTGGAAGTTGCTGACCAGATTCTGGGTTATCCACCATTGCATCAGATGCCAATTCTGGTCCAGTAAGCTAAGGCAAAAGGGACATAACTATGGCTACCTTGGGACTGTCTCTTCAACAGAGGCTGTGGGTTGGAAAGTTTTCCTTAGGAAGGAAATGTGGATGTAGCAGTCATGATGTTCTGTCTAGAACAGAAATAAGAAACCACATGTAGAAAGTGCATGGGAGAGTGTTCTGCCTGCTTCCGGACGAGCAAGAAGACTTGTGCTCCGGTTCTCGGACTTCCCCAGCAGCATGGCCCCCAAACGCCAGTCTCCTTTCCCGCCTCAAAAGAAGAAACCAAGACCACCTCCTGCTCAGGGACTGGATGAGACATCGGCCTCTGCAGGCTTGCCGAAGAAGGGAGAAAAAGAACAGCAAGAAGCAATTGAACACATTGATGAAGTACAAAATGAAATAGACAGACTTAATGAACAAGCCAGTGAGGAGATTTTGAAAGTAGAACAGAAATATAACAAACTCCGCCAACCATTTTTTCAGAAGAGGTCAGAATTGATCGCCAAAATCCCAAATTTTTGGGTAACAACATTTGTCAACCATCCACAAGTGTCTGCACTGCTTGGGGAGGAGGACGAAGAAGCACTGCATTATTTGACCAGAGTTGAAGTGACAGAATTTGAAGATATTAAATCAGGTTACAGAATAGATTTTTATTTTGATGAAAATCCTTACTTTGAAAATAAAGTTCTCTCCAAAGAATTTCATCTGAATGAGAGTGGTGATCCATCTTCAAAGTCCACTGAAATCAAATGGAAATCTGGAAAGGATTTGACGAAACGTTCAAGTCAAACGCAGAATAAAGCCAGCAGGAAGAGGCAGCATGAGGAACCAGAGAGCTTCTTTACCTGGTTTACTGACCATTCTGATGCAGGTGCTGATGAATTAGGAGAGGTCATCAAAGATGATATTTGGCCAAACCCATTACAATACTACTTGGTTCCTGATATGGATGATGAAGAAGGAGAAGGAGAAGAAGATGATGATGATGATGATGAAGAGGAAGAAGGATTAGAAGACATTGATGAAGAAGGGGATGAGGATGAAGGCAAAGAAGATGAAGATGATAATGAAGGGGAGGAAAGAGAGGAGGATGAAGGAGAAGATGACTAATAGAACACTGATGGATTCCAACCTTCCTTTTTTTAAATTTTCTCCAGTCCCTGGGAGCAAGTTGCAGTCTTTTTTTTTTTTTTTTTTCCTTCCCTCTTGTGCTCAGTCACCCTGTTTTTGAGGTCTCTTTTCTCTACACCATGGTTCTCAACTTATTTTGGGGGGAAATATCTTGAGCAGGATACAATGGGAAAAGAGTCTCTACCCCTTTCTGTTTGAAATTCATTTGTATCCCTTCCTGTCTTAACAAAAACTGTATGGAATCAATACCACCGAGCTCTGTGGGATAAAAGAAAAACCTGCTCCCTTCGCTCTGCTGGAAGCTGGAGGGTGCTAGGCCCCTGTGTAGTAGTGCATAGAATTCTAGCTTTTTTCCTCCTTTCTCTGTATATTGAGCTCAGAGAGTACACTGTGTCTCTATGTGAATATGGACAGTTAGCATTTACCAACATGTATCTGTCTACTTTCTCTTGTTTAAAAAAAAAAGAAAAAAAAAACTTAAAAAAATGGGGTTATAGAAGGTCAGCAAAGGGTGGGTTTGAGATGTTTGGGTGGGGTAAGTGGGCATTTTGACAACATGGCTTCTCCTTTGGCATGTTTAATTGTGACATTTGACAGACATCCTTGCAGTTTAAGATGACACTTTTAAAATAAATTCTCTCCTAATGATGACTTTGAGCCCTGCCACTCAATGGGAGAATCAGCAGAACCTGTAGGATCTTATTTGGAATTGACATTCTCTATTGTAATTTTGTTCCTGTTTATTTTTAAATTTTCTTTTTGTTTCACTGGAAAGGAAAGATGATGCTCAGTTTTAAAAGTTAAAAGTGTACAAGTTGCTTTGTTACAATAAAACTAAATGTGTACACACACACAAAAAAAGAAAGTGCATGGGAAAGAGAAATGCAGTGTCTAGAATTGATTCAACAGATATTTACTGAAGGATTGCTAAATGTCAATCACCATGTAAGTAATAGATAACAAATGCTTTGATAAGTGTTAGTATGCCATGAAAGCGCTACCCAAACAAGGCATGGGATGTCAAGAAAGGCTTCTTAGAGGAAGGAAACTCCACATGGGACCAGATAGAGAAGTAGGAATAAAAAAGAACATGAGTGCCAGGCATAGTGGCTCACGCCTATAATCCCAGCACTTTGGGAGGCTGAGGTGGGTGGATCACCTGAGGTTAGGAGTTTGAGACCAGCCTGGGGAAACCCCATCTCTACTAAAAACACAAAAAATTAGCCGGATGTGGTGGCACATGCCTGTAATTTCAGTTACTGGGGAGGCTGAGGCAGGAGAATCACTTGAACCTGGGAGGTGGAGGTGGCAGCAAGCTGAGATCTCGCCATTGCACTCCAGCCTGGGCAACAAGAGTAAAACTCTGTCTCAAAAAAAAAAAAAGCATGGTAGGCCAGGTGCGGTGGCTTATGCCTGTAATCCCTGCACTTTGGGAGGCCGAGGTAGGCGGATAACCTGATTATATTTTTTGTAGAGATGGGGTTTCACCATATTGCCCAGGCTGGTCTTGAACTCCTGAGTTTAGGTGATCCGCCTGCCTCAGCCTCCCAAAGTGCTAGGATTTACGGGTGTGAACCACCACACCTGGCCTCATTTGTTGTTGTTGTTGTTGTTGTTTCAGGTGTGGTCTCCCTCTGTTACCCAGAGTGGAGTGCAGTGGCACAATCTCGGCTCACTGCAACCTCCATCTCCTGCCTCAGCCTCCCTAGTAGCTGGGATTACAGGCACCTACCACCATACTCAGCTAATTTTTTGTATTTTTAGTATAAATTGGGTTTTGCCACGTTGGCCAAGCTGGTCTTGAACTCCTGACCTCAAATGATCTGCCTGCCTCAGCCTCCCAAAGTGGGATTACAGGTATCAGCCACTGTGACCGGCCTATTGTTCACTTTTTTTTTTTTTTGAGATGGAGTTTCGCTCTTGTTACCTAGGCTGGAGTGCAGTGGCACAATCTCGATCTCGGCTCACCGAAACCTCTGCCTCCTGGGTTCAAGCAATTCTCCTCCCTCAGCCTCCTGAGTAGCTGGAATTACAGGCACTCGCCACCATGCACAGCTAAATTTTTATGTTTTTAGTAGACGGGGTTTCACCATGTTGACCAGGATGGTCTCGATCTCTTGACCTCGTGATCCACCCGCCTTGGCCTCCCAAAGTGCTGGGATTACAGACGTGAGCCACCGCACCTAGCTGTCACTTATTTTTTTTAAAGAAGGGGGAGAGAAGGGGAGAGGTGCTGGCTAAAGGGCAAGCTGAGGAGATTGGAAGACAACCAAAGCCACCGCTACTGCCGCTGCCACCTCCGCTTCCCTATCTGGGCACCACACTATTGTTCACATTTTTTTTTTTTTTTGAGATGGAGTGTCGCTGTGTCCTCAGGCTGGAGTGCAGTGGCTTGATCTCGGCTCACTGTCACTGCAACCTCCACCTCCTGGGTTCAAGTGATTCTCCTGCCTCAGCCTCCTGAGTAGCTGGGACTGCAGGTGTCTGCCAACACACCCGGCTAATTTTTGTATTTTTAGTAGAGATGGGGTTTCACCATATTGGCCAGGATGGTCTCAATCTCTTGACCTTGTGATCTGCCCGCCTCGGCTCCCAAAGTGCTGGGATTCCAGGCGTAAGCCACCTTGCCTGGCTTTTTTTTTTTTTTTGAGATGAAGTTTCACTCATGTCACCCAGACTAGACTGTAGTGGCACGATCTCGGCTCACTGAACTTCTGTTTCCCAGGTTCAAGCAATTCTCCTGTCTCGGCCATGCACCTGGCCCCCCCTTTTTTTTTTTTTTTCTTGAGACCGAGTTTCACTCTTGTTGCCCAAGCTGGAGTGCAATGGCATGGTCTTGGCTCACCGTAACCTCTGCCTCCCAGGTTCAAGCAATTCTTTTGCCTCAGCATCCCGAGTAGCTGGGATTACAGGCATGTGCCACCACGTCTGCCTAATTTTGTATTCTTTGTAGAGACAGGATTTATCCATGCTGGTCAGGCTGGTCTTGACCTCCCGACCTCAGGTGATCTGCGCCTCAGCCTCCCAAAGTGCTGGGATTACAGGAGTTAGCCTCTGCTCCTGGCTTATTGTTCACCTTTTTAAGAGGAGGAAACCAAAATTCAGTGAGATTTACTAACTTTCTAATAATCAAATAACTAGCAAGTGGCTAAACTGCTAACAAATGAAATTATATTTACTTTGTGGATCATAATCAGAATATAACAGTATTTATTTTAAGAGCAATGGGAAGGCATTGAAGAGTTTTAAAGCAAAATTGCATTTTGGAAAGATCATTCTTGCTGCAGAGTATAAAATGGATTTTAAGGAGTCAAAGAGGTGTAGGGAGACCACTTGGGAGATGGTAGTAACTTGGACTAGGAGGACAATAGCGCTATGGATGTAATTATTCATGTATTATTTTAATTGATAAATATTTAATCAGCTCCTATGAAGAATGCCAGGCACTAAAGATACAAATTTGACCAAGGTAGACACGGTCACTGCCCTCAAAGAGTTTCTCAGAGATAAAAGAGACAGGAATTAGTGGTGAGTTGCATGTGGTACTGATGGAAAATAAGTGGTCTGGGATGGTTAATTGACTTCCAGTTGGCTCCAGCACCCATGCTCTTTCCACCACCCATGAATTTGTATGTTAAGTGAAAAGCAGGTGGCTAAAGGGCAGAGTTAGGGAAGACCAAGGCGAATTTGGGAAGAGCTTCTGTGTCATTCTCATCAACTCAGACTTTATTTTGGAAACTTTAGGGAGCCATTGAACATGTATAAGCAAGGAAATAGCTTGGACAGATACATGTGTTAGCAAGATTAAGATTTCATTTCTTATCCTTTAACACTCAGAATTCCTACAGGGCTAACTAGGCAAAGGATGAAAATAATCTTCTTTTCATATTCTACCCTCTAGTGGCAAGAGGAAAAACAGCAAGTCCAATACCACAGGTTTCTAAGGAGCAGCCAGCTTTGATTTGCCCTGCATGTCATAGCTCAGAAAGTTTTGCTGTTCCTACAATCCTCAGCAAAGATCATCCATTCATTCCGGAATTCCCCCAGCTCATCGACACAGCTCTGTCCCTCACTACAGACAGCCTTATTCTGGGAACTCTCACGACTCCCAACCTCCCAGTCCACCTTCACATTGTTTGCCTGTTTTCAGTGCCTTTCCTCTGCAGATCTCTCAGTACAGAGCCATAAGGAGTCAGCAAAAGCTAACAATGCTGCCCTCAGCTGGAAACCTAGTGAAGTGCCTCTTACATTTCTCCTGGAACCATTCCTCTGAGACAGTCAAGTCTTCAAACTCTTAGTGAGCATATGCTTCTTTTTCATCTGAGTTATGAAAGAATAGTGCCCCATTTGGCTCAAATCTATGCAATGTGGAGGAAGAAAAGGCAAGAGCTAATCCTTGCCATGAATTCATCATTGTTATCATCACCATTTCACCATTAGCAGCCACAGACTCTGAAAACAACTTGGTGAAGGCTTGAAAATAGAGGGTAGGGGCCAGGCGTGGTGGCTCACACCTGTAATCCAAGCACTTTGGAGGCCAAGGCAGGAGAATCACCTGAGGTCGGGAGTTCAAGACAGCCTGGCCAACATGGTGAAACCCCGTCTTTAAATTAAAAAAAAAAAAGAAAAGAAAAGAAAGGGTAGGGCAGATATAGGGCAGCTTTTTCAAGGGTATCTCCTCCTTTCTTCGAAAAGAAATGTTCTCTTTCTCTTGCATCTTTACTCTAAGTCCCTTTGCCCCAGAACCTCTGTGCTTCCAAAATGGCGCTCTGATAATGTCTCCTGTAATAAGATAATAAAAGAGTCTATTTATGTAGCTTAGAAATAAATACAGGAATTGCTTCTCAAAAATCCAAATTGATTTAAACACCCTCTGGAAATGTTCTTTTGGCATCCTTCCCAATTTCAAACAACTTGGGTCACAGTTTCCTCTACTCATTGACTCAGCACTTCAGTGGCAAAGTGACCCTCTAAATCTCACCTCAGCTAAGATAGCTCCTCCACTTCCTAGATGGGTGATATTGTGAATTAAACGCTGATGCTGTTTTTCTGATTTAGCACATGTGCACCACCCACAGATAATTTATTCTAGACTTTCTTTTAAAGCCAGGGGCTTTAAGATTACTGATGAACAGATCCCTCCCCCATCCAAGCCCTCTATTCACCCAGGAATTTGCGATGGAAATAGTACTGCTGGCCGGAGTAGAGCGGCATACCAGTGCTGCTGAGCACTGAGTGGCCGTTGCCATGGGGGCGAGAGTGTTTGTATAGAACTGCCTATACAAGCTGGCAGGATTGAGGCCTGCTTTTGATTCAGAGCTGATTAGAGAAGACCTAAGCCAATCCCCTTATTTTACAGATGAGGAAACTGAAGACCAAAGACTTAGTTAAATGACTTATTCTAGGTCCGAGGGCAAGGTATAGACAGAGATGCCTTTTGCAATGCATCACCCTTTCCAATAAAACACCCATTCTGGTCGAGTGAGTGCTCCTCCAGCCAATTCCACTAATGCCACTGTGTTACTACAGCATCATCAATCCAGGTGGAAGTGCCAGGAAACATGGTACAGGCAACAAAGGGTATGTAAATATTCTTGCATTTGCATGCATGCACATGTTTGCATGAAATTACATGTGCATACCTGAGGGTGATTGTGCTAACTCGGTATTTGTATAGTTCTCTGATTACTGAAATTCCTTAAACCACCCTTTCCTCGAGTTAAATGTGAATAAGAAATAATGCCTATCTCAAAGGATTAAATGAAATAATGAATTTAAAGTACTTATTGCAGTAGCTGGCATAATAAGTGTTTGATACTATATTGTTTCTATTATGTCTTTCTGCAATGGAATGTGTCAGCGTTTGCCTTCTAGGCACTGGGCTAAATGCTTTAATTTTTCATTTAATATTTGCAGCAACCCTTGGAGTAGGTTCTTTCATTATCTGCATAGCACTGATGAGAAAACTAGGCCTGGAAAGGTTGAATAACTTGCCTAAGGTCCCAGGGCTGGGAAGTGGCTGAGGAAGAATCAAAACCAGGTCTGTCTAATGTTAATGCCCTCAATATTTAAAAAAAAAAATTTTTTTTTTGTATTTAAAGACGGGGTTTCACCATGTTGGTCAGGCTGGTCTTGAACTCCCGACCTCAGGTGATCCTCCCGCCTTGGCCTCCAAAGTGCTTGGATTGCAGGTGTGAGCCACCATTCCCGGCCAATGCCCTCAATCTTAACAATTAAGTTGTACTGCCTCTCCTAAAGAAAAGAGGAGGGACGGCCGGGCGCGGTGGCTCATGCCTGTAATCCCAGCACTTTGGGAGGCCAAGGTGGGTGGATCACAAGGTCAAGAGATCGAGACCATGGTGAAACTCCGTCTCTACTAAAAATACAAAAAATTAGCTGGGCACGGTAGCACGTGCCTGTAATCCCAGCTACTCAGGAGGCTGAGGCAGGAGAATTGCCTGAACCCAGGAGGCGGAGGTTGTGGTGAGCCAAGATCGCGCCATTGCACTCCAGCCTGGGTAACAAGAGCGAAACTCTATCTCAAAAAAAAAAAAAAAAGACAGAAAAGAATGAATCTATTCTAGTGTTTTTGAATGTCTTTGCTAGAACTCTAAATCCAAATACATTAGATACAAATTGCATGTGGGGTGGGCTAGCTCATCCATATAAATACATTTTCATTAAACCCACTGAAACTGTAAACAAAGGGTTTGTTTTCACTCCCCTTTAATTACAGTTTTTTATAGAGACCCTACTTAGGCATTTTGTACAAAAGACAATTTCCCAGTGAATGCCATTTTATTCAATATCCTATTATTTCAAAACTCCATAGGTCTCCTCTTTTTTTTTTTTTTTTTTTGAAACAGAGTCTTGCTTTGTTTCCCCGGCTGGAGTGCAGTGACGAGATCTCAGCTCACTGCAACCTCCGCCTCCTGAGTTCGAGCAATTCTCCCTGCCTCAGCCTCCTGACTAGCTGTGATTACAGGTGCCCACCACCATGCTCAGCTAGTTTCTGTAGTTTTAGTAGAGCTAGGGTTTCTCCGTGTTGGCCAGGCTGGTCTTGAACTCCTGACATCAGGTGATACACCCATCTTGGCCTCCCAAAGTGCTCGGATTACAGGCATGAGCCACTGAGTCTGGCCCATAGGTCTCCTCTTGAGACCTATGCAAAAAATACTAATCTAGGCCAGGTGAGGTGGCTCACGCCTGTAATCCTAACACTTTGAGAAGATGAGGTGGGAGAATCACTTGAGTTGAGGAGTTGGAGACCAGCCTGGGCAACATAGTGAGACCCCACTCTCTAAAAAATATAAAAATAAATTAGCCAGGTATGGTGGCTTTCACCTGTGGTCCCAGCTAGTTGGGAGGCTGAGGCAGGAGGATCAATTGAGCCCTGGAGGTCAAGGCTGCAGTGAGCAGTGATCGTACCACTGTACTCTATCCTGAGTGACAGAGTGAGACTCTGCCCCACTGCGCCCCCCAAAAAGAATATACCTGTTTGTTTTCTGCCTCCCCTACCAGATTGTAGGCTCCATATGAGAACAAGGACCATGGCTGCTTGGTTCATCAATATATATGGTGAGCCTAGCAGAGTGCCTAGCACATAGTAAATGCTCATAAATAGTAGCTGATATCATTATTCCAAGTGAACTTCGTTTTTCATTCTGCAAAATGGCTGTTTTCAAGCTATACCACTGTCTTCAAACTTCTTCCTCTAACCTTTACCTCTTAAAAATAACATAGAAATGACTATCCTATTCTTATTTTCTTTCTTTTTTTCTTTTTTTTTCTTTCTGAGATGGAGTTTTGGTCTTGTTGCCCAGGCTGGAGTGCAATGGCACGATCTTGGTTTACTACAACCTCCTGGGTTCAAGCGATTCTCCTGCCTCAGCCTCCGGAGTAGCTGGGATTATAGATGCCCACCACACCAGGTCCAGCTAATTTTTTGTATTTTTAGTAGAGATGAGGTTTTGCTATGTTGGCCAGGCTGGTCTCAAACTCCTGGCCTCAGGTGATCTGCCTGCCTTGACCTCCCAAAGTGCTGGGATTACAAGAGTGAGCCACCACACTGGGCCCCTATCCTCATTTTCTATAATCTCCTTAAATGCCCCGAATTTGAGTTAAACTGGACCGTGTAACATTCCATTACATCTCCAACCCATTGTTCGAGCTATTCCTCTGCCAGAAATGGCCCCCCTCTACTCACTTCCCCTCCTGTATTGTCATCTTGTCCTTAAAGCTCCACTCAAAGGGCAAGCACATTCCCTTTTTAGTTTTCTCTTGTAGCCCACAATTAACTGCTCCCTTCCCAGAGCCTTTCACAATAGTTTTTTTTTCCTTCTGTCTAGAAAACGAAAGATAATCACAATATTTTTTTTAATTCTTTTTTTAATCACAATACTTTTACATTAACTTTTCACATTTTTTTTTTCTTGAGACAGAGTCTCACTCTGTCGCCAGGCTGAAGTGCAGTGGTGGGATCTTGGCTCACTACAACCTCCACCTCCCTGGTACAAGCGATTCTCCTGCCTCAGCCTCCCAAGTAGCTGGGACTACAGGCACATGCCACCATACCCAGATAATTTTTGTATTTTTAGTAGAGATAGGGTTTTATCATGATGGCCAGGATGGTCTCTATCTCTTGACGTTGGTGATCCACCCACCTCAGCCTCCCAAAGTGCTGGGATTACAGGCATGAGCCACTGCACCCAGCCAGCTTTTCACATTTTATCTGTGTTGTGTGGCTTTCTTACCCTGAAAAGTGAATTCTTTAGGGATAAGAGTTTTGTTATCTTCTTTAAATCCCCACCACTCAGCACAGCTCTTGATGCATGGTATGCAGTCAATATATAATAAGCAAATTAGCAAATCCAGGGCAGAGTATCTTTAAAAGAAAACAGAGGCTGGCCCAGAAATTAATAATAAGAAACCTAATAGGACTCCGAGAAAAGGCAATTACTGTGTTAATTATGCCTCAAAAACATCTTTTCTTTAAATACCGTAGAAATCGGCCAGGCACGGTGGCTCAAACCTGTAATCTCAGTACTTTGGGAGGTCAAGGTGGGCTAATCACTTGAGCCCAGGAGTTTAAGACCAACCTGGGCAACATGGCGAAACTCCGTCTAAAAAAAACAAACAAGAAAAAATAAAAAAAATTAGCCAGCATGGTGTTGCACACTTCTAGTCTGAGCTACTTAGGAGGCTGAGGTAGGGGGATCATCTGGGTCCAGGAGGCTGAGGCTGCAGTGAGCCCTGATCATGATACTGCACTCCAGCCTGGGTGACAAAACAAAACCTGATTTCAAAACAAAACATAGAAATCCTCAAAGAAGCTTCTCTTTAGATTTTCTTCCCACATAGGAAAACAGTATGAAGTGAAAATTGAGTGAAATCAGGGCTCCATGGGCTGATCACTAAGGCTTTAAGAAAAAAATTTGGGTGCTCCTTACTTAGGGAAAATGTGAATGTCAATTACCCTTTTCTTTTTTCTAAAAGGAAGTCTCACTCTTTTGCCCAGGCTGGAGTGCAGTGGTACGATCTCGGCTCACTGCAACCTCTGCCTCCCAGGTTCAAGTGATTCTCCTGTCTCAGCCTCCTGAGTAGCTGGGATTATAGCCATGTACCACCATTCCTGGCTAATTTTGTATTTTTAGTAGAGACCAGGTTTCACCATGTTAACCAGACTGGTCTAGAACTCCTGAGCTCTAGTGATCTGCCCATCTCTGCCTCCCAAAGCACAGAGATTAACAGGCATGCGCCACCACATCTGGCCTTAGTTGCCCGTTTCTAACTCTTGTTCAGTCTATAAATAGGAGCTAGGCTCTATTTCCAGATATTCTGAGTTAACTGGTTGAGCATATAGGCATTGGTACATTTAAAAGCCTCCCTAAATTATTAAATATGCAGCCAGGTTGGAGAAGCAGTTCCTAGAATGATATTATGGACAGAATGCACCCCTCTTAAACTTTTATGTTGAAGCCCTAACCCCCCTTTTGGGGGTGAGACCTTGGGAGGTAATTAGGTTTAAATGAGGTCTTGAGAGTAAGGCCCCCATGTTGGGATTAGTGTCCTTATAAGAGGAAGAGACCAGACCTCTCTCTCTGTGTCTCTTTCTCTCTCCATCTGAGGACACAGATGGAAGTTGGCCATCTGCAAGCCAGGAAGAAGGCTGTTACCAAGAACCTGATTGTGCTGACACTGTGATCTTGGACTTCCCAGCCTCCAGAACTTTGAGAAATCAATATCTGTTTTTTTCTTTTGTTTTGTTTTTTGAGACAGAGTCTTGCTCTGTGGCCCAGGCTGGAGTGCAATAGCATGATCTCTGCTCACTGCAACCTCGGCCTCCTGGGTTTAAGCGATTCTCCTGTCTGAGCCTCCTGAGTAGCTGAGATTACAGATGCCCACCACCACACCCAGCTAACTTTTATATTTTTAGTAGAGATGGGGTTTCACCATATTGGTCAGCCTGGTCTTGAACTCCCGACCTCAGGTGATCCGCCTGCCTTGGCCTCCAAAGTGCTTGGATTACAGGCGTGAGCCACTGTGCCTGGCTCTTTTTTTTTTTTTTTAGATGGAGTCTCGCTCTTGTCTCCCTGGCTGGAGTGCAGTGGCATGATCTCCACTCACTGCAACCTCTGCCTCCCAAGTTCAAGTGATTCTCCTGCTTCAGCCTCCTGAGTAGCTGGGATTACAGGTGTTTGCCACCACAACTGGCTAATTTTTGTATTTTTAGTAGAGACAGGGTTTCACCATGTTGGCCAGGCTGCTCTCGAACTCCTGACCTCAGGTGATCTACCTGCCTTGGCCTCCCGAAGTGCTGGGATCACAGGTGTGAGCCACTGTACCTAGCCCTTTTTTCTTTCTTTCTTTTTTTTTTTTTTTGAGACAGAGTCTCAATCTGTTGCCCAGGCTGGAGTGCAATAGTACAATCTTGGCTCACTGCAACCTCCACCTTTCAGGTTCAAGCAATTTCCAGCTAATTTTTTTTGAATTCTTAGCAGGGACGGGGTTTCACCATGTTGGCCAGGCTGGTTTCGAACTCCTGACCTCAAGTGATCTGCAATACACTGGTCTTCTGGTCTATCATAGAGGTGTAGTGGGGAGCTGACATAATATCAGAAACTGAGACTTAGAAATTCAGCAAATCATCATTATCATACAAAGCACTCTGAAACACTGCCTGGCACATAGACAATGCTCTATAAATGTAAGGGAGTAGTAGAAGTATTAGTATTATCATCACCATCATCAAACTGATAACCGGGGGTTGATTTAATAGTGTTGAGTAGTTTAAACAAGTTTCAGAGTTAGGATTTAAATTATGACTGAAATTTGAATGTCTTTCATTATACCAGGTTGATGGCAGCAGAAATAGCTTCCTGTTATTCAGAATAATGATGCCCAGGACAAATATTACTATTCCGTATGTTCCCTGTTTCCTTGACCATCATCCATTTTTGCTTTCCAGATTAAGCCCTCCAAGGGAGTTTGAAATAAAAGATCATATGGGCTAAAGCCAAACAACAACTGAACAATACCAATGGGCAGAATTTGGGGAGTCTAAAAACCTAATGGTTTTACCTGGGAACAGCTAACCCTATTTACAATACAGAGCCTCCAGCTTTTGGCTCATCTCTAGCTCTTGGGCTCTTCTCTAGGCTTGGAGAGATCAGATTGCTAAAGACAGCCTTTTTCAAGAGGCTCACTTCTTTTCTAGTCCTCAGGTCCTCATACCCTCGTTGATTTTTCTTCTTTCCTTTTATTTCCTTTTTTTTTTTTTTTTAAATTTTTTCAGATAGGATCTTGCTCTGTTGCCCAGGCTAGAGTGCAGTGGGACAATCATAGCTCATGCAGCCTCGATCACCTGGGCTCAAGTGATCCTCCCACTTCAGCCTCCTGAACAGCTGGGACTACATACATGTGCCACTATGCCCAGCTAATTCTTTTGGTTTTTAATAGAAATAAGGTCTTGCTATGTTGCCCAGGCTGGTCTCAAATTCCTGAGCTCAAGCTTTCCTCTGGTCTCAGCCTCCCAAACTGCTAGGATTACAGGCATGAGCCACCACACCCGGACTACCCTTGTTGATTTCTGAAACTATTTAAGTGTCTTAAAAACTCAAGATGATGCCTAGAAGAGTCCAGAAGAGGGGAAATGCAGGGGGAAGTGCTATTGTTGACATTATCCCAATAACCCCAGGAACCCAGATCAGTCCAGCACTTTTTTGTATGTCTTGATTATTTTACTGATACAAAATTGGATCAGGCTTTTTGACAGTTTGTGGTGAGTGAAAAACCCAGAGCTGGGCCAGAATGCCACCAGGAAGCCCTATGTTTCATTTGGCTAATGTTCTTTCTTAAAGAACCAAATCAAAGTCATCTCTTTTGTGACACCGTGTGCAGTCCTACAGGTGGAGCTACCTTTATTATATTTGTATTAGAATTATTTGATTGCCTGTCACTTCTGTACATCTTTCCATGAACAAATAGAGAGATCACATCTATTAACTCTGTTCTCCCTCTAACAATAGCAATTACATAGTGGCAAATACATTAAAGATGCTTAATAAATAATTGTTAAACAAATTAATAGATAAATGGATACTAGGCTTCTGGGTCTTATTTAGGCCTGAAGTGCTAGTACAATTGCAGAGGATATACTTTTGCATCATTTGGGCCTGTCTCAGTCTGTTTTGTATTGCTATAACAGAATACCACAGACTGAGTAATTTACAAAGAAAAGCAATTTATTTCTGGAGGCTGGGAAGGTTAAGTTCAAGGGACCCACATCTCCTGAGGGCCCTCTTGCTGTGTCATACCTTGGGAAGTGAAAAGCAAAGGGTGAGTCAGGCCATAGAACTCACAGCCTCAAGCTCTTTTTAACTGGACATTTACAGATTCATGAGGGCTCCACCCTCATGACCTGAACACCTCTCATTAGGCCCTACCTCCCGACACTGTGGCGTTGGGGATTGTTTCCAACATGTGTTCTTTGGGGGATACATTCAAACCAGAGCAGGACCCATATCTGTGCATCATATTAGATGAGTGAACTTTTTTTTTTGAAACAGAGTCTTGCTCTTGTCACCCAGGCTGGAGTGTAGTGGCATGATCTGGGCTCACTGCAACCTCCACCTTCCAGGTTTCAAGTAATTCTTCTGCCACAGCCTCCCAAGTAGGTGGGATTACAGGTACCTGCCATCGCACCCAGCTAATTTTTGTATTTTTGGTAGAGACGGGGTTTTCACCATGTTGGCCAGGCTGGTCATGAACACCTGACCTTGTAATCCACCTGCCTCAGCCTCCCAAAGTGCTGGGATTAAAGAAGTGAGCCACTGTACCCGTCGGATTAAACATTTTTATATTTTATTTTGCTTTATTCATCTCTGTATCTTCTACAGGACCCGTTTTCAAGAAATACATGTTGAGGATCTGTTCTGCTCAGAAATGGAATAGAATTTGTATGTGTTTCTTTTGTTTTGTTTTTGAGATGAAGTTTCCCTCTTGTTGCCCAGGCTAGAGTGCAATGGCACAATCCTGGCTCACTGCAACCTCTGCCTCCTGGGTTCGAACAATTCCCCTGCCTCAGTCTCTTGAGTAGCTGGGACTACAGGTGAGTGCCACCACCCCCGGCTAGTTTTTTGTTTTTTTTGTATTTTAGTAGAGATGGAGTTTCACGATGTTGGCCAGGATGGTCTCGATCTCCTGACCTCGTGATCCACCCACCTCGGCCTCCCAAAGTGCTGGGATTACAGGCATGAGCCAGCACGCCCAGCCCAAATTTGTATGTTTTAACCAGGTCAAAGTTAATTCATAAACTTAACATTTATTGTCTTATTGCTATATGCAGAATACTCTGACAGATAAGAAGTATAAAGGGTTGGATCAACATTACTCTTATAGGAGATGAGAATCTGTGGGTAAGTTGTTTTTTTTTTTTTTTTAAGATGGGGTTTCACCATGATGTCCAGGCTGGTCTTGAACTCCTGACCTCAGGTGATCCACCCACCTTGGCCTCCCAAAGTGCTAGGATTACAGGCGTGAGCCACTGCGCCCAGCCAGTTTTTTTTCTTTTTGAGATGGAGTATTGCTCTGTCGCCCAGGCTGGAGTGCAATGGTGCAATCTCAGCTCAGTGCAACCTCTGCCTCCTAAATTCAAGCAATTCTCCCACCTCAGCCTTCTGAGTAGCTGGGATTACAGGCACCTGCCATCATGCCTAGCTAATTTTTGTATTTTTGTAGAGACAGGGTTTCACCATGTTGGCCAGGTTGGTCATGAACTCCTGACCTCAGACAATTCACCTGCTTCGGCCTCCCAAAGTGCAGGGATTACAGGCATGACCCACTGTGCCAGGCCTTACTTTTTTCTTTTTCTTTCTTTTTTTTTTTTTTTTGAGACAGAGTATTGCTCTGTTGCCCAGGCTAGAGTGCAATGGCATGATCTCTGCTTACTGCAATTTCTGCCTCCCGAGTTCAAGCAATTCCCTGTCTCAGCCTCCCGAGTAGCTAGGATTAGTCATGTGCCACCATGTCCACTAACTTTTTGTATTTTTAGTAGGGATGGGGTTTTACCCTGTTCGCCAGGCTGGTCTTGAACTCCTGACCTCAGATGATCCACTCCTCAAAGCCTCCCAAAGTGCTGGGATTATAGGCATGAGCACCCAGCTGATAAATTTTTTTTTAAATGGTAAATTTAGATAACAAAATTACAGGGCATTTTAGATTAGAGGAAGAGTATACTTAAAAGCAGAGTGGCGCCGGGCGCGGTGGCTCATGCCTGTAATCCTAGCACTTTGGGAGGCTGAGGTGGGTGGATCACCTGAGGTCAGGAGTTCAAGACCAGCCTGGCCATCATGGTGAAACCTCATCTTTTTTTTTTTTTTTTGAGATGGAGTTTCGCTCTTGTTACCCAGGCTGGAGTGCAATGGCGCGATCTCGGCTCACTGCAACAACCTCCGCCTCCTGGGTTCAGGCAATTCTCCTGCCTCAGCCTCCTGAGTAGCTGGGATTACAGGCAAGCGCCACCATGCCCAGCTAATTTTTTGTATTTTTAATAGAGACGGGGTTTCACCATGTTGACCAGGATGGTCTTGATTTCTTGACCTCGTGATCCACCCACCTCGGCCTCCCAAAGTGCTGGGATTACAGGTGTGAGCTACCACCCAGCTGAAACCCCATCTTTAAAAAAAAAAAAATTTTCTTTAAAAAGGAAAAAAAAGAAGCAGAGAAGCAGCCGGGAACAGTGGCTCATGTCTGTAATCCAGTACTTTGGGAGGCTGAGGCAGGTGGCTTGCCTGAACTCAGGAGTTCCAACCAGCCTGGGCAACATGGCAAAACCCCATCCCTACAAAAAAAAAAAAAAAAAAAAAAAAAAAAAAACACAAAAATTAGACAGCTGGGATGGCGGGCACCTGTGGTCCCAGCTACTTGGGAGTCTGAGGTGAGAGGATTACTTGAGCTCAGGAGGTTGAGGCTGCAGTGAGCTGTGATGGCACCACAGCACTCCAGCCCGGGTGACACAGGGAGACTCTGTCTCAAAAATAAATAAAAAAGCAGAGAGGCAAGAATGAGTATGGCATGTTTGGGAAACATTGGTTGAGTGGCATTTACTTTGTAGTCATGAGTTCTCACCAAAGAAGATATATGGCTAACAAATGTGAGAAAAGATATTCAACAGCATTAGTCAATAGGGAAATGCCAATTGAAACCACAGAGATAACCACTTCACATTCACTAGAATGGTCATAGTTAAAAAGACTGACAATGCCAAATGTGTATGAGGATGTGGAGAAATTAGAACCTTCGTACATTGTTAGTGGGAATATAAAATGATACTGCCACTTTGGAAAATAGTTTTCGTGTTTCTTTTAAAGTTCACCATAAACTTACTCTATGACTCAGCAATTTTACTCTTAGGTACTTCCCAAGAGAAATAAAAATATATGTCCACACAGAAGTTTATATGTGAATGTTCACAACAGCATTATTCATAATAGCCAAAAAGTGGAAACAACCCAAATGGTGAATGGATAAACAAAACATGGTATGTTTGTACAACAGAATATTGTTCAGAAATAAGAAGGAGTGAAGGACTGACACACTATGCAACATGGATGAACTTCAAAAACATGCTAAATGAAAAAAGCCAGACACAAAGATTCCATTTACATGCAATATAGGATTCCATTTATATAAGTTCCACAAAAGGCAACTCTATAGAGACAGAAAGCTGATTAGTAGTTGTCTGGGGCTAGGAGTAGGAGCAGGAATTGACTGCAAATGAGCACAGGGAACTTTTTGGGGAGAGGAAAATATTCTAAAAACTGAATCATGGTGATAGTTGCACGACTCTACAAATTTACTAAACATTGAATTGCACACTTACCATAGGTAACTTTTATAATTTGTAAATTATTTCAAATTAAAGCTGTGGGAGGAAAAGACACAGGTTTAAATCAAATCCTGGCTTTACCACTATCTAGCTGTGAGATTCGGCCAAGTTATTTTAGTTCTGTTAACCTCTGTTTTCCCATTCATGTAAAATAGGGATGATAAAAATAGTACCGTAGCTACCCAATGAAGACTAAGTAAGGTCATGTAGTAAAGCATGTAGTACATTGTGATTACTCCATGAAGGTTAGTTCTTATGAGACCAATTGATAAAGATTTTGATGTTCCTATTTGTTTTCAAAAGGTGCATGCAGATTCAGAGGGAAGAGAAGATCTCAAATCCCAAGAAGGAAAGGAATTAACAGTGAGACGTTTGAAGAGATGAAACAGAGAAGAGGCAGGTGGCAGTAAAAACACAGAAGAAAACTGCAGATAGACAAATAATAAGGAAAAAGACAGGAAGTGATCATTAATTGAATGAATAGAGCTGAAATTGAGAATGCTTTTCTTTTCTAAACTGGACTTGGATTTAGATTTTAAAATTACTTAATTTTATTTACTCATATTCATTCATTCATTCAACAGAATGTACAAATCATACATGATAACAGTATCTACTACATAGAATTGTCACAAATTAAATCAATTAATTCTTGGAAAGCACAGTTTATTCATGATGCTTTGTATATCATGTTAAGGAATTGGGATTTGAACTTCTAAGAGTTGTTTAAAAGCCATTATATTAAGGCTCAGCAGTTAATTGGCATGTGAGAGCTGTTGTGCTCCAAGTTCTTATCAGAAATAGAATCTAGAACTCATTGCCATTCCATACTTTTCAAAAGCATTTAACTGAGAAAAATAACCTTCACAGAGAATACACAATCAGTTCATCCATTCCTTTTCAAAGGTCTGTGGTTCTTAACTATTTCAGACTTTAGGCCTCTTAATTTTAGTAAAACTTCTAGGCCTTGCACAGTGGCTCACATCTGTAATCCTAGCACTTTGGGAGGGTGTGGTGGAAGGATCCCTTGAGCTCAGGAGTTTGAGACCAGCCTGGGCAACACGCAAGACCTTATCTCTACTAAAAATAATAATAAAAAAATAGCCAGGTGTCATGGTGTGCACCTGTAGCCCCAGCTACTCAGGAGGCTGAGATGGGAGGATTGCCCAGGAGGTTGAGGCTATAGTCAGGAGCTATAACCATATCACTGCACTCCAGCCTGAGCAACAGAGACCCTGTCTCAAAACAAACAAACAAAAAATTTTGAGTAGTAGTTGTCAAACCAAGAAGTCTTAAACATTAACAAGCTTTCCTTTATATGGGATATGTGTATTATGAATTCCTATATTAGAATTTAAAACTAACAGCAAACTTAGTGTTATGTTAGCGTAAATAACATTTTTATGAAAAACAGCTATATTTTTCAAAACAAAGGATATAATGAGAAGAGTGTCAATGTTTTACCTTTTTACAAATTTCTTTAATGTCAGATTTAGCTAATAGATTCTCATATATGCATCTGCATTCAGTCTGTTGCAATATGTTGCTTTAGTTGAAGGATATGAAGAAAATCTGGCTTCACACAGATAAGTAGCTGGAATGAATTTTAAATTAGTTTTTCTGATCATTGTGGTTATTCTTTGATACTACATGGAAATGCAATAAGTGCTAATTGATTGATTGATTTAGTGTTTTGCTCTGTCTCAGGCTGGAGTGCAGTGGCAGGATCTCGGCTCATTGCAACCTCCGTCTCCCGGGTTCAAGGGAGGTTCTGCCTCAGCCTCCCGAGTAGCTGGGATTACAGGTGAGCCACCACGCCTGGCTAATTTTTTTGTATTTTTAGTAGAGATGGGGTTTTACCATGTTAGCCAGGCTGGTCTTGAACTCCTGACCTTGTGATTCACCCACCTCGGCCTCCCAAAGTGCTGGGATTACAGATTTGAGCCACCTCGACTGGACAAGTGGTCTTTTTTTTTTTTGCCTGGGAGGGGAGTGGAGGAGAGGGGAGAGGTGGGGAGAGGAGGGGAGGGGAAGCAGTAATTTCTTAAAAGTTGGTTGCAGCCAGGCACAGTGGTGCAAGCTTACAGTATTAGCTACTCAGGAGGCTGATGTGGCAGTATTGATTCAGCCCAGGAGTTTGAGTCCAGCTTGGGCAACATAGTGGTGAGACCTGATGTCTTTAAAGAAAAGAAAAAAAAGGTTAGTTGCAATGTTGAATCTGAAACCTTACTAAATTTGGAACTTATTGTCCTCTGTTTCATTAAAATCCACCGAGGCCAGAAAATCACTGCAACCTCCACCTTGGATGCAAGTGATTCTTCTGCCTCAGCCTCCCGAGCAGCTGGGACTACAGGTGCACTCCATCACACCCAGCTAACTTTTTGTATTTTTAGTAGAGACGGGGTTTTACCATGTTGGCCAGGATGATCTCAATCTCTTGACTTGAAGATCCACCTGCCTTGGCCTCCCAAAGTGTTGCAATTACAGGCGTAAGCCACCGCACCCAGCCTAAAGTCTTTATATTCTTTAACCTAGTAATTCTGCTTCTGAAAATGTATTCTAAAAATAATAATTTAACAGGAGAGAGAAAAAATTTATTTGTGAATATACACTATCTTTATAATAGTGAAAACAGGTTTTTAAGCAAGAGTGTTACATAGTAACAGCTATTTCTCAGATGGGTGGTGCATTTGTCTGTAATCCCAGCTACTTGGGATGCTGAGGCAGGAGAATCACTTGAACCCAGAAGGCAGAGGTTACAGTATGCCAATGTCGTGCCACTGCACTCTAGCCTGGATGACAGAGCGAGACTGTGTCTCAAAATAAATAAATAAATAGGTGGGCACAGTGACTCATGCCACCAATGGAGTGAGACATTGTCTCAAAAAACAAACCAACAGGCCAGGCATGGTGGCTCATGCCTGTAATCCCAGCACTTTGGGAGGCTGAGGTGGGTCGATCACGAGGTCAGGAGTTCGAGACCAGGATGACCAACATGGTGAAACACTGTCTCTACTAAAAATACAAAAATTAGCCTGGCATGGTGGCTCACACCTGTAATCCCACCTACTCAGGAGGCTGAGGCAGGAGAATCACTTGAACCCAGGAGGCAGAGGTTGCAGTGAGCCGAGATTATACCACTGCACTCCAGCCTGAGCAACAGAGTGAGAATCTGTCTCAACAGATTCTCAAAAACAAAAACAAAAAACCAACAAACGTAAAAAGAAGACTGGGCAAAGTGGCTCATGCCTGTAATCCCAGCACTCTGGGAGGCTGAGGAGGGTGAATTATTTGAGATCAGGAGTTTGAGATCAGCCTGGTCAACATGGTGAAACCTTGTCTCCACTAAAAATACAAAAAAAATTAGCTGGACTTGGTAGTGCACGTCTATAATCCCAGCTACTTGGGAAGCTGAGGCAGGAGAGTCATTTGAACCAGGGAGGTGGAGGTTTCAGTGAGCCGAGATTGTGCCACTGCACTCCAGCCTGGGTAAAAGAGTGAGGGTCAGTCAAAAAAAAAAAATTAATAGAGAAAAAAAGAGTGTCCAAGATTACCCTAAAGGAACAACAGTGTGCTGGATATTTGTTGTGGTTTTAAAATACGTCCACAAAATTATTTGATACTTCTCCCTTTAAGAGACTGAGTTTACCGGCCGGGCGCGGTGGCTCACGCCTGTAATCCCAGCACTTTGGGAGGCGAGGCGGGTGGATCACGAGGTCAAGAGAGCGAAACCATCCTGGTCAACATGGTGAAACCCCGTCTCTACTAAAAATAAAAAAAATTAGCTGGGCACAGTGGTACATGCCTGTAATCCCAGCTACTCAGAGGCTGAGGCAGAAGAATTGCCTGAACCCAGGAGGCGGAGGTTGCGGTGAGCCGAGATCACGCCATTGCACTCCAGCCTGGGTAACAAGAGCGAAACTCCGTCTCAAAAAAAAAAAAAAAAGAGACTGAGTTTAATCCCACTCCTCTTGAGTGTGGGCTGGGTTTAGTGACTTGCTTGTAATGCATAGAATACAGCAGAAGTGCTGGTATTTGAGCTCAGAGACTAGGTCACAAAAGGCATGGCAGCTTCCAACCCATCTTCTACATTGCCTTCATAGTCATCAATCTCAGACCCAAATAATAATAGGTAATTTTTGAGCTGTTAGTTTCTCAGGCACATAGAGAAAAGTTTAACTATGTAACAGACTTTGAAAATGCCATAACTCTTCCTCCTGTATGGTATGACTATTTTCTTCTTCTCTGCCTGGCAAATTCTTTCTCAATCTTTTAGCATAGCTCAAATGTCACTTCCTCTCTGGCTGTGCCAGCATTACTTTACCTTTCTCTGGGCTTCCAAATGCACTTTGTGTGTATACTCCTTTTATTATTATATTATACTATTCAGCTTAACAATGTTTATTTAAGACCTACCTATATTGCATTTTTAAAAACCACTTTTTACTTCTTCATTTCCAATTTTTGCATAAAAGAAGCACAGTGCTATACTAGAAAGTCAGAGATTCATTTGATATCTATCTTAGCAAATATCAGGTAGTACCACTTAATGTACCACTTAAAACATCTGTCTTTAAATTTGAATCCACGTTTGGGTGAAAGCAAAGTATAGAAAATGGAGGCCAGGTGCGGTAGCTCACACATGTAATCCCAGCACTTTGGGAGGCTGAGGTGGGCAGATCACAAGGTGAAGAGATCGAGACTATCGTGGCCAACAAGGTGAAACCCTGTCTCTACCAAAAATACAAAAATATTAGCCAGGCATGGTGGCATGTGCCTGTGGTCCCAGCTACTTGGTAGGCTAAGGAGGAAGAATCGCTTGAACCCAGGAGGCAGAGGTTGCAGTGAGCCTAGACTGCATCACTGCATTCCAGCGGGCAACAGAGCAAGACTCCGTCTCAAAAAAAAAAAAAAAAGAAAAGAAAATGGAAAGAAATCCTTTATCTGTTGCAACCATTGAATTGACTTTGGGATATAGTGATTTCCATTTTACTAAGAGGAAATTATTTTCTTTTTCTTTTTCTTTTTTTTTTTTTTTTGAGACGGAGTTTCACTCTTGTTACCCAGGCTGGAGTGCAATGGCGTGATCTCGGCTCCCCGCAACCTCCGCCTCCTGGGTTCAGGCAATTCTCCTGCCTCAGCCTCCTGAGTAGCTGGGATTACAGGCATGTGCCACCATGCCCAGCTAATTTTTTGTATTTTTAGTAGAGACAGGGTTTCACCATATTGACCAGGATGGTCTCGATCTCTTGACCTCGTGATCCACCCGCCTCGGCCTCCCAAAGTGCTGGGATTACAGGCTTGAGCCACTGGGTCCGGCCCGAGGAAATTATTTTCGAATAGATTTTTTAAATCTGCATTTAAAACATGGCTTTTTTTTTTAAATGGTTTTCCAATAACGTGTGAAGTAGAGTGACAGCATGTTAAGAGTCTCAAGCATTCTGCTTGAGGTGGCTCACACCTGTAATTCCAGCACTTTGGAAGGCTGAGGTGAGCAGATCATGAGGTCAGGAGATCGAGACTATCCCAGCTAACACGGTGAAACCCCGTCTCTACTAAAAATACAAAAAAATCAGCCGGGCTTGGTGGTGGATGCCTGTAGTCCCAACTACTCAGGAAGCTGCGGCAGGAGAATCACTTGAACCCGGGAGGCGGAGGTTGCAGTGAGCCGAGATGGCGCCACTGCACTCCAGCCTTGGCAACAGAGCGAGACTCCACCTCAAAAAAAAAAAAAAAAAAAAGTATCAAGCATTCCAAAAATCACAGTTTAAAACTGTATCTTTGTATATAGCTAGTTGCAATTCAGGCTTGTGTTAAGAAACATGATTAGGCTGGGCTTGGTGCCACGTGCCTATAATCCCAGTTACTTGGGAGGCTGAGGCAGGAGAATTGCTTGAACCAAAATGGCAAAGGTCACAGTGAGCTGAAATTGTACCACTGCACTCCAGCCTGGGTGACAGAGTGAGACTCCATCTAAAGAAAAAATTGGTTTTATACTAAAACTTATCTGTATTAGTTAGGACTGTATGTTACAAAGGGTAGAATACCCAACCAGAACTGATTTAACAGCAACAAAAACAAAAAGTTTATTATTGTTCATATGCCAGTCAAACAGTTTCTTGCTTCTTCTTGAAAGAAACTTCATGCAGGGTTCAAATGACATCTTCTTCCTTGGTGATGACTCAGTTTCCAGCCAGGCTCTTCTTTCATGGTGCCAAGCTGGCTGCTAATAGGTCCTAAAGTACACACTTCCATCCAGTAGAAAAGAGACTCAATTTCCCTGATAGCTGGAAAAAGTTCCAAAAACTTAATCTTATTAGCCTTGAATATCCTTAGATGGGTCATATGATTACATTTCGGTTCCTGAATCAATCTGGGGGTGAGAGGAGTTAAAGAAAAATGAGATATAGTGATTGCCTTAAGTTGTTGGGCAAGAGTTGCACGTGTAGAGGAGGAAAGTGAAAGAGAAACAGAGTTATATTTTGTCAGCCATTACTTTAAAACATGCTTTCTATGGGAGAAATGCCATAATCATCAACCACAATATTTATGGAGCTCCTAATTTTAGAAACAGCTTGAAGATGATTAGACTGATTTTGACTGTGTCTCTTTGCTACAAGGAAGTTTATTTATTTATTTATTTATATTTTAAGATGGGGTTTCACCATGTTGGTCAGGCTGGTCTTGAACTCCCAACCTCAGGTGATCCGCCTGCCTTGGCCTCCAAAGTGCTTGGATTATAGGCGTGAGCCACCATGCCTGGCCTTATTTAATTTTTTTAGTGATAGGGTCTCACTCTGTCACCCAGGCTGGAGTGCAGTTATGCAATCATAGCCTTAAGGGATTCTCCCACCACTCCTAATATTCTAGACTATTAGGAGTGGAGCTGGAGCTGGTCTTAAGAGCTGTGCTCTGGTTTACAAGGAGGTTTAAGAAAAAAGATTGGGAGGCCGAGGTGGGCCTCCCAAATACCTGAGGTCAGAAGTTTGAGACCAGCCTGGCCAATGTGGTGAAACCCCATCTCTACGAAAAAAATACAAAAATTGGCAGGGTACGATGGCTCATGCCTGTAATCCCAGCATTTTGGGAGGCCAAGGTGGGTGGATCATGAGGTCAAGAGATCAAGACCATCCTGGTCAACATGGTGAAACCCCGTCTCTACTAAAAATACAAAAAATTAGCTGGGCATGGTGGCGCATGCCTGTAATCCCAGCTACTCAGGAGGCTGAGGCAAGAGAATCACTGGAACACAGGAGAACGGAGGTTGCAGTGAACTGAGATTGTGTCATTGCACTCCAGCCTGGGTGACAAGAGCAAAACTCCATCTCAAAAAAAGAAAAAGTAAAAAGAAAGAGGGCCTGTGCTACATTAAAGAAAAAAAATTAAAAATAAATAAATAAATAAAAAAGAAAGAGTGCGGTAGCTCATACCTGTACCAGCACTTTGGGAGGCCAAGGCAGGAGAATCACTTGAGTCCAGGAGTTAGATTAGCCTGGGCAACACAGGGAGACCCCATCTCTACAAAATAAAAAAATGAGTGGGTATGGTGGTCTATGCCTATAGTCCCAGCTACTCGGGAGGCTGAGGATCACTTGAGCCAGGGAGGTTGAGGCTGCAATGCACTGTGATGGTGCCATCCCTCTCCAGCCCGGCGACGGAGTGACACTTTGTCTTAAAAAAAAAAACAGGGGCCAGGCACAGTGGCTCACATTTTGGGAGGCCAAGTCAAGGGAATCAACCTAGAGGTCAGGATCAGCCTGGCCAACATGGTCAAACCAGCCTGACCAGGCAAGACCAGCCTGGCCAACATGGTGAAACCCCATTTCTACTGAAAATACAAAAATTAGCCTGGCGTGGTGGGGCCTGCTCCCAGCTACTCAGGAGGCTGAGGCACAAAAATCTGGGCTTGAACCTGGGAGGTGGAGGTTGCAGTGAGCCGAGATTGCACCTCTGCATTCCAGCCTGGGCAACAGAGTGAGATTCCATCTCAAAAAAAAAAAAAAAAAATCAAATCAAACTTGAACACTTTAATAGTTTAACAGATCTGGGCCAAAAATATCATCCTCCCCATAAAATCTTTCTAAGTTCTAGGCCAAGCATAGTGGCTCATACCTGTAATCCCAGCACCTTGGTAGGCCAAGGTGGGAGAATCATGTGAGGTCAGGAGTTCAAGACCAGCTTGGCCAACATGGGGAAACCCTGTCCCTACTTAAAAAAAAAAATTCCTTCTAAAATCCAAGAAGCCTCAATTACTTGCATGATTTAAGCAAATCACTGAACCCTTTGAAACTTTCTGTAAAATAAGGATGCTTAATTACTTACTCTCTAACTTACTTCCAAGTTCAAAAATTCTATTAGCAAAATAAACATTAATTTTAAAATTTAACGTTTCTTATACCACATACACTAATTTCAGACAAAAACTGTGAAACAATAGAATGGTACTTTCTGAGTCTTATATACTTACTATAGAGATCACTGCACCTCCTAATATACGCTAGCATTAATTTTGTCCTACATAACATTAATGCTTCCCTGTGTGTTCCCTCATGTCCCCTGCATCTTGGGGATGAGAGGTTCTGCCATCATTCCTCAGATACATTTCCAAACACTACACTATCCTCCTTTGCAGTCCACACTTTCTTCATCTTACTTTTTATCTCTCCTCGTCATTGTTTTGTATTGACATGCCTCTACATTTGTCACAAACTTTGATAATCTGGCTTTTTTTCAACCCAGCATCTGTCATCTTCATTCATGTTGTGTACTTCATTCATGTGGATAAGCCACCTAAGATTCTGTTCTCAACATTTTTTGACTTATACCATCTCATTATCTTCACCCTTCTAATAATCTGAAATTCCTCATCATTCCTTCCTTCTAGCTCTTTCATTTCCCCACTCCTAATACTCCAGTTATTTAAGATTACGGAGCTATATATGTATGTATACACACACATTTTTTAAGACAGAGTCTTGCTCCATCACCCAGGCTGAAGTGCAGTGGCATGATCAGGGTTCACTACAGCCTCGATCTCCCAGGTGTAAGCGATTCTCCCACCTGCGCCTCTGGAGTAGCTAAGACTACAGGTATGCATCACCACACCTGGCCATCAGTCCCCCTCCTGCTTCTTTCCTTTTCTATGATGCAGTCCTGCATGGTCCATGAAGCTCTACTCACAATTCCTTTCTGAGAAAAGTAGGCTGGGGTGGCCATGCTGTATAATTGTTACGGAAACAGGAATATCAGAGAGCCAGGATGACGCCATTTTAAAACAACCTCCATCTTAAAACTAGCAAGGCACATTCCTCACCAGTCATGACCCATGGTCACAAGATGTTTACGGCTAAGAAAGCAGCTTAATAATGCCTGCAAGGACAAAATCCTGCAATGGCAGAATGTCCAGATGCCCCCATATCACATAACAATATATGCTTTTAAGATGATTATAGTCATGCTTTGATGTACTTACGCACTAAAATGCCAAGGATAACTTTCTTTAAATCAACAAAGTAATAACTTTGGTCATGCTGTCAGCTTACCCGCATGTAAACATAGCTTAGCTTTTACATAGATAAGGCCTCTATAAAGAAGAGTTTGAAACAAAGACAGTGCTCATTCCTCTGGTTGCTTTTTAAGGATACCTTACTCTGTAATTGAGTAGCTTTCAATAAACTATCTCTTCTCACTGGCCTCTGTGACTCACCTTGAATTCCTTTCTGCATGAGATCCAAGAACCCTGTTTTGGGATCTGGGTTGGCACATTCTTCCGGCACCATCATTGCGTTACCCTGGTTGTGGCTGATTACATCAGAAATCTATAAAATAGCATAAGATAAACATTTATAGGCTAAACATAAGGGGAGGCCAGAATTCTTTAATGTGGTTCATATTGGATGAACCTAACTGAACCAATCAAATCTTCTTTTGGGGGAATTTGGATGCAAGACACAAAAAAATTAATATGAATAGGAGAAGTAGGAAGTGTGCGAGGAGGAGAGAGAGACTAGACAGTAAGAAGCTGACCTACGAATATGGGAGAATCCCTGGAAAAAGGAGTAAATGGGCATTTACTTCTGAGAGGGTAGAAGCTAGCCAGGTGATCGAGCTGTCATGAGGGTGTTAGAACTTCGATTGCATCCTATCCTAGGCATTTTTTCCTTTCTCCCCAATGCGTGTCAGTGGAGCAAGTGTCCTGGGCCTCCTCCCTTCCACTTGAATGTCATTACCTTCTACCTCTGCCTTTGAGATAACCTGAACTAAGGCTATCTCTGCTCCTTGCCACCTGAAAAAGCCTAAGGCCCCATCCCGTAGTTTATCGGCTCAATTCTTCTCTTGCCAGCACTGTCAGCTCTCTTCCTTGTCCTTCTATTGCAACTGCCTTATAAACCTCCAATCCCGGATGAATCTGTCCCTCAATCTCCTCTGCTGCTTCATCTGAGTTACTGAACTTTAGTAGGAAAAAAATCACATAACTTTTTGGATTCATATTACCATAAACATATCTGTTCTCATCTGTATTCTCCACGGCAAGCAGCAATTCTTACATTTTCCTATTCATTTTTGGTTTTCCATTCCTGAAAAAATATTCTAAATATTCACCACTCTATACAAGTCCCCTACTCTTTCCACATACTCTTTCCAGCAAAAATTTTATCTTTTACCTCATAAAAAAAATAGAGGGCGGGGTGTGGTGGCTCATGCCTGTAGCCTCAGCAGTTTGGGAGGACACAGCAGGAAGATAGCTTGAGTCCAGCAAGATTGCTCGAGAGCAGCCTGGCCAACATAGTGAGACCCCATCTCCACAGAAAATACAAAAAATAGCTAGGTATGGTGGTGCTTATATTCCCAGCTACCCCGGAGGCCGAGGTGGGAGAATTGCTTGAGCCCCAGGTAGTCTTTTTATTTACTTTTATTTAATTTATTTATTATTATTATTTTTTAGAGACGGGGTTTCACCATGTTGGCCAGGATGGTCTCCATCTCTTGACCTCGTGATCTGCCCACCTCAACCTCCCAAAGTTCTGGGATTACGGGCGTGAGCCACCACGTCCCATCTTTCCAGGACAGCTTGTATCCTGCAACTAGAATCACTGCAGTGAGCCCAGATCAAGCCATTGCGCTTCAGCCCAGGTGACAGAGTGAGATCTTCCCCCCCACAAAAAAAGGAACACACAAAGACTCAAAACAAAGGGTTGGTGGAAGACTTATCAATCAAATGGAGAGAAAACAAAACAAACAAACAAAAATAGCAAAAGAAAAAAACAGGACTTATAACTTTCGTCTCTGACAAAATAGACTTTAATAGTAACAAAGACTAAAAGAAACAAAGAAGTACATTAAGTAATGGTAAAAGGATCAATACAACAACAGGAGTCAATGATCATAAATATATATGCACCCAATATAGGAGCACCCAGATACATAAGACAAGTTTTTAATGACTTATAAAGAGACTTGGACTCCTGCACAATAATAGCGGGAGATTTTGATACCATATCGTTAATATTCGACGGATCAATGAGATAGAAAATTAACAGGGACATCTACGATTTGAACTCAGACTTGGAACAAGTAAACTCAGTGAATATTTACAGAATTCTTCACCCCAGATCCACAGAACATACATTTTTCTCAGTATCACATTACACCTATTTTGAAAGTGACCACGTAATTGGAAGTAAATCACTCTTCAGCATTTGCATAGCATTTCACAGACTTAAATGAAATATTGGTTGGGTGTTTGTTATTTTTTTCCCTTATTCCTTCCTGTCTCACTGTTAAGCACAATTATCAGCATAAAAGAGGTTTTTAATACCTATTTTTAGACTGCATTCCAGCCTGGGCAATAGAGCAAGACTCCTGTTCTCTCTCCCCCTTTTTCTTTCTCTTTCTTTCAGAAAAAAAAAAAAAAAAGTAAAGAAAGTAGAGACCATTACACTCTAAATTTTTTTTTCAGACAGTTTTGCTCTGTTGCCCAGGCTGGAATGCAGTGGCACAATCTCAGCTCACTGCAACCTCCACCTCCTAGCTTCGAGCGATTGTCCTGCCTTAGCTCTCCCGAGTAGTTGGAATTACATAAGCACACCAACATGCCTAATTTTTTTGTATACCTTTTTTTTTTTTTTTTTTTTGTAGAGACGGGGTTTCACCATATTCGTCAGGCTGGTCTCGAACTCCTAATCTCAGGTGATCCGGCTGCCTTGGCCTCCCAAAGTGCTGGGATTATAAGCATGAGCCACCATGCCTAGCCTTTTTGTACTTTTAGTAGAGACAAGGTTTTACCATGTTGGCCAGACAGGTCTCGTACTCCTGACCTCAAGTGATCTGCCTGTCTCAGCCTCCCAAAGTGCTGGGATTATAGGCATGAGCCACTGGGCCTGGCCAGATTCTAAGTTCTGAAAGAGCAAGAGTCTTGTCTTAGTCATCTCTGAATCTCTAGCACTAGCCTTAGGGCTTGACACATAAATGTTGCCCAACAAATATTTGCTGGTTGAATAACATGTTACATCAGTCAGGGATTCCCTCAACTTCTTGTCCTGCCTCTGAACAAATATCTCTGTTTTACCAGCAGTCCCCATCTTTCTCCCCAATCTCAAAGGAACAGGCGTCCTGCCTGCTCTCCAAGCCTATCCGTAGGTGCTCTAGAACACATCCTGGTTTGTATTCCAGGCTTTTTCCCTCTATCCATTTACAGTCTTTTACCTGTCCTCCACCTCCCCTCCCCACTCTTCTCTATGCTCCAACCTCTTCCCCTCCCCATCCTATTACCCTTCCCCTCTACTTTTCTGCCAGACCTTTTTCTGGTCTCTATTCTTTTCCATTGATCTATTTGTCTACTCTCTTAGCAATATCGCACTGTCTTGATTACTGTAACTTTATAGTAAGTCTTGAAGTTAGGTAATATCAGTCCTCTGACTTTGTCAGTCTTCTAACTTTGCCTTCTCCTTCAGTATTGTGTTGGCTATAGAATTAGTTTGTTGATATCCATACAACCATTTGCCGGAATTTTGATTGAGATTGTGTTGCAATCTATAGATCAAGTTGTGAAGAATTGACGTCTTGATAATATTGAGCTTTCCTACCCATGATCATTTGATATCTCCTTATTTATTCGGTTCTTCTCTGATTTTATAAAATTAGAGTTTTTAGTTTTCCTCATAGATCTTGAACATAGTTTGTCAGATTTATATAAAAATACAGGCTGGGTGTGGTGATTCACGCCTGTAGTCCCAGCACTTTGAGAAGCCAAGGCGGGTGGACTGCTTGAGGTTAGGCATTGGAGACCAGCCTGACCAACATAGCAAAACCCTGTCTCTACTAAAAGTACAAACAAACAAACAAAATTAGCCAGGTGTGGTGGTGGGGCACCTGTAATCCCAGCTACTTGGGTAGCTGAGGCAGGAGAATCACTTGATCCCAGGAGGCAAAGATTGTAGTGAGCCAAGATCACACCACTGTACTCCAGCCTGGGCAACAAGAGCAAGACTCTGTCTCAAAAATAAAAGATGTATATCAAAATGTTTTCATTTAGGCTTTTCCTGCTATCTTGAATCCTGCTGGGAACAAGACTTCTAAAAGGAAACATGTCTGGAAGGCTGTGGTCCAAGGCCATTTTTGCTGGCTATAAGCAGGGTCTCCAGAATCAAAGAGAGCACACAGCTTTTCTTCAAATTGAAGGTGTTTATACTCAAGATGAAACAGAATTCTATTTGGGCAAGAGATGTGCTTATGTACACAAGGCAAAAAATAACATAATGATTCCGGGTGGCAAACCAAACAAAACCAGAGTAATCTGGGGAAAGGTAACTTGGGCCCACAGAAATAGTGGTGTGGTTTGTGCCAAATTCTGAAGCAATCTTCTTGCTAAGGCTATTGGTCACAGAATCGGAGTGATGCTGTACCCTCATGCTGTACTCCTCAAGGGTACTAATGAAAAGTCAATAAATAAAAGTGGATTTGTGCTCTTGTAAAAAAAATTTCAGGCTGGGCACAGTGGCTCACGCCTGTAATCCCAGCACTTTGGGAGGCCGAGGCGGGTGGATCACATGAGGTCAGCAGCTTGAGGCCAGCCTGACCAACGTGGAGAAACCCCATCTTTACTAAAAATACAAAATTAGCTGGGCGTGGTAGGTGCATGCCTGTAATCCCAGCTACTTGGGAGGCTGAGGCAGGAAAATGGCTTGAGCTTGGGAGGCGGAGGTTGCAGTGAACTGAAATCATGCCAATGTATTCTAGCCTGGGCAACAAGATTGAAATTCCGTATCAGAAAAAAAAAATCATTTTGGAAGGTGTCTAACGTAAATGAAATTGTGCTTGCTTTTAAATTCAAATTCCACGTGTTCATTGCTGATATATAGGAAAGCCATTGGCAGTTTTTCAGAGACAGTGTCACTACGTTGCCAAGGCTGGAATGCAATGGCTATTCATAGCTGTGATCATGATGCACTGTAGCCTTTTTTTTTTTTTTCTGAGATGGCATCTCACTCTGTTGCCCAGGCTGGAGTGCAGTGGTGCAATCTCAGCTCACTGCAACCCTCGCCTCCCAGGCTTAAGCAATTCTCCTGTTTCAGCCTCTCAAGAAACTGAGACCACACGCACGCCACCACATCCAGCTAATTTTTGTATATTTTGTAGAGATGGAGTTTCACCATGTTGCTCAGGTTGATCTCAAACTCCTGGACTCAAGTGATCTGTGCTGCTCAGCCTCCCAAAGTGCTGGGATTACAGAGATGAGCCACTACATGGGGCCTACTGCTGGGTCACTCTGTCACCCAGCCTTGAACCTCTGGGCTCAAATAATCCTCCTGCCTCTGCCTCCCATGTAGCTGTGACTACAGGCTGGTGCCACTGCACCTGGCTGACTTTTGTATACTAACCTTCTTGCATCCTGTGACTATAATCACTTGCTATAATTGCTTATTAGTTCCAAGTGGTTTTTTTTTTTGTCATTTATTTCCAATTTTCTACATATATCATGTCATCTGTGACAAAGATGATTTTATTTTGTCCTTCCCTTTACTATGCTTTTTTTTTTTTTTTTTTTTGAGACAGAGTCTCACTCTGTTGCCCAGGCTGGAGTGCAGTGGCATGATCTTGGCTCACTGCAACCTCCACCTCCTGGGTTCAAGCAATTCTTCTGCCTCAGCCTCCCAAGTAGCTGGGACTACAAGCATGTGTCATCATGCCCGGCCCCTTAACTTTGTTTTAATTAGGTTGTCTTTTTATTATGAGTTGTAAGATTCCTTAGCTATTATAGATATAAATCCCTTTTAAGATATATGATTTGTGGCCAGGCACGGTGGCTCATGCCTGTAATCCAAGCACTTTGGAGGCCAAAGCGGGCGGATCACCTGAGATTGGGAGTTCAAGACCAGCCTGACCAATATGGTGAAACTCTATCTTTAAAAAAAAAGATATATGATTTGCATGGCCAGGTGCAGTGGTTCATGCCTGTAATCCCAGGACTTTGGGAGCCTGAAGCAGGTGGATCAGCTGAGGCCAGGAGTTTGAGACCAGCCTGGCCAACATGAGGAAACCCCATCTCTACTAAAGATAGAAAAATTAGCTGGGTGTGGTAGTGCATGATTGTAACTCCAGCTACTTAGGAGGCTGAGGCATAATAATCACTTGAACCGGGAGGTGGAGGTTGTAGTGAGCTGAGATTGCTCCACTGCACTCCAGCCTGGGCGACAGGGTGAGACTCTGTATCAAAAAAAAAAAAAAAAAAAAAAAGATATATGACTTGAAAATATTTTCCCCTATTTTGAGAAGTGTCTACTTTCACTGAAGGACAAAAGTTTTTAATTTTGATGAAATTCACTTTATTTTATTTTGCTGTTTTGTGCTTTTAGGTTCCTATCTAAGAAGATTTTAACTAACTCAAGTTCCCAAAGACAAATTTCTATATTTTCTTCTAAGATTTTCTATTGTTTCAACTTTACAGTTAGGTCTATTGTCTATTTTGAGTTAATTTTTGTGGACAGTGCTGGGAAAAGGTCCAATTTTATTCTTTTATATATGGATATCTAGTTGTCCTAGAACCGTTTGTTGGAAAGACTTTTCTTTTCCCCATTGACTCATCTGGCTCTCTTGTTGAAAAGCAAGTGACCATAACTTTGAGAGTTCATTTCACTACTTAGAACTGATCATACTTTTTTTTTTTTTGAGACAGAGTCTCACTCTGTCACCAAGGCTGGAGTGCAGTGGTGTGATCTCCACTCACTGCAACCTCCACCTCCTGGGTTCAAGTGATTCTCCTTGCCTCAGCCTCCCAAGTAGCTGGGATTACAGGTGCCCACCTCTATACCTAACTAATTTTTGTGTTTTTAGTAGACAGGGTTTCACCTTGTTGGCTGGGCTGGTCTTGAACTCCTGACCTCAGGTGATCTGCTTGCCTCGGGCTCCCAAAGTGCTGGGATTACAGGCGTGAGCCACTGCACCTGGCCCATACTTATTTTTAAGAAGCAGCTCAGGAACCTTTCCAACTTCCCTTTCTTCCAGTTACAAACTGAGTTAGGTGCTCCTTATTTTCTGCCCCATGGCATCAGTGCTTACCTTATTACAGCACTCCATTATCATGGCTTGGTTGCTGCTTATTGTCTACTTTCCTATGAAACTGTGAATTATTTGAGGGCAGGGATTTGCCTAGTCCACCTTTGAATCCTCCCAGTCTATCACAGGTCTAGTCATTGACAAAGTTTTTTTTTTTTTTTTTTTTGAAAAAACAGTTTCACTCTGTTGCCCAGGTTGGAGTGCAGGGACAACCTTGGCTTACTGCAACCTCTGCCTCCTGGGTTCAAGTAATTCTTGTGCCTCAGTCTCCCCAGTAGCTGGGATACAGGCACACGACACACACCTGGCTAATTTTTGTATTTTTTTAGTAGAGAAGGGGTCTTACCATGTTGGCCAGGCTAGTCTTGAACTCCTGACCTCAATCGATCTGCCCACCTCTACTTCCCAAAGTGTTGGGATTATAGGTGTGAGCCACTGAGCCTGGCCCTCAGGTCTATTGAATTTAAAAATAAATTTTAGGCTGGGCTTGGTGGCTCATGCCTATAATCTCAGCACTTTGGGAGGCTGAGGTGGGCAGATGGCTTGAGTCTAGGAGTTCAAGACCAGCCTGGGCAATATGGTGAAATCCCATCTCTACCAAAAAATTAGCCAGGGTGGTGGCACATGCCTGTAGTCCCAGATACTCCCAGATAGGAAGCTAAGGTGGGAGGATTGCTTGGGCCCAGGAGGTTGAGGCTGCAGTGAACTGTGATTGTGTCACTGCACTCCAGCCTTGGGCGACACAGTAAGATCTTATCTCAAGAAAAGGAAAAAAGCCAGGCATGGTGGCTTAGCCCTTTGGGAGGCCGAGTTGGGTGGATCACCTGAGGTCAGGAGTTCAAAACCAGCCTGACCAACAAGGTGAAACCCTGTCTCTAAAAAAAAAAAAAAATTATTATAATTTTAGAAAACTTTATACAAATATTTATTTGATACCAAATATTCAAGTAAGAATGCAATCTGTTATTATTTGTATGAGACAATATAGATCACTTCATGACAATCTTATAGAATTACAGGAATCGTTAATCAATTGATGTCAATAAACAATAATTTGTTGAGGCCAGGTGTGACTGCCCTTGCCTGTAATCCCAGCACTTTGGGAGGCTGAGGCAGGCGGATCGCCAGAGGTCAGGAGTTCGAGACTAGCCTGGCCAACATAGTGAAACTCTGTTTCTCTTAAAAATACAAAAAATTAGCTGGACATGGTGACAAGTGCCCATATCCCAGCTACTCGGGAGGCTGAGACAGGAGAATCACTTGAACCTGGGAGGCAGAGGTTGCAGTGAACCGAGATCATGCCATTGCACGCCAGCCTGGGCAACAAGACTGAGACTCCACCTCAAAAAATTAATAATTATTATTATAATTTACTGAGCATTTACTATGTAAAGGTTGATGTGCGAGGTGCTGAATATACTACTGATTTTAAATTTATATAGCAGTACCTGCCATCAAGAAACTTACAAACTAAGTTAGAAAATAAGAGAATAATCCAGTGCAGCTGTGGTAAGAATAGGACAGTCTTTTATTTCCAGCCTTACCTTGACTCTCTCATTCATGGCTTTCTCTACCTTGATTATTTGATCTTTAAGGAGGAAAATAAAATATCTAGGGGGTAAATCTGAAACACAACCACCTTCTCAAGGGGGTTCTCTGGAGTGGATATGAACTGTTTTGTTTGTTTTTTGAGACAGAGTCTCTCTCTGTCTCCCAAGCTGGAGTGCAGTGGCACAATCACAGCTCACTGCAACCTCCACCTCCCAAGTTCAAGCAATTCTTATGCCACAGCCTCCATAGTAGCTGAGATTACAGGCCTGCGCCACCACTCCTGGCTAATTTATGTATTTCTTTGCTTCTTTTTGAGATGAAGTCTCACTCCGTCACCCAGGCTGGAGTGCGATAGCATGATCTGAGCTCACTGCAAACTCCGCCTTTCAGGTTCAAGTGATTCTTCTGCCTCAGTCTCCCCAAGTAGCCGGGATTACAGGCACCTGCCACCATGCCCGGCTAATTTTTTTGTATTTTTAGTAGAGACAGGGTTTCACCATGTTGGACAGTCTGGTTTTGAACTCCTGACATCAACTGATCCATACACCTTGATCTCCCAAAGTGCTAAGATTACAGGCGTGAACCATTGTGCCAGGCCTAATTTTTGTATTTTTAGTGGAGACAGGTTTTGCTGTGTTGCCCAGACTGGTCTCGAACTCCTAGACTCAAGCAATACACCTGCCTCGGCCTCCCAAAGTTCTGAGATTATAGGCCTGAGTCACTGTGCCCGGCCATGAACGTTTTAAGCCACTATTGAATGTCACCTTGACCCAGACTTCTGGAGCAAGCTGAAACAAGCCTAGAGCTTGTTTGGGTGAAGTTGTTTCACAGCATTTGCTTAAGCAGATACTAAATATTAAAATTTCCACCTTATCCACAAAATAGGATATTTGCAAATCATATATTGAATAATGAATTAATATTCTGAATATATGAAGAACTCTTCAAGTCAACCAGGTGTGGTAGCTCATGCCTGCGTTTGCAGCACCTTGGAAGGCAGAGATGGGTGGATTGCTTGAGCCCAGGAGCTGGAGACCAGCCTGGGCAACATAACGAAACCCCGTCTCTACAAAAAGTATAAAAATTAGCGGGGCATACTGTTGTACACTTGGTGCCCCAGCTACTCAGGAGGCTGAGGTGGGAGGATCTCTTGAGCTCCGGTGGTTGATTGAGGCTGCAGGGAACCTTGATCATGCCACTGCACTCTAGCCTGGGTGACAGTGAAACCCTGGCTCAAACAAAACCAAACAAAACAAACAACTATAATGAAATAACATTTCACACCCATCAGTATGGCTATTACTAAAGAACAGAAAACAAGAAATGTTGGTGAGGTTACAGAAAAATTGGAACCCTTATGCATTATGGTGGGAATGTAGAATGATATGAGACTATGGAAAATAGTATGGCAGTTCCTCAAAAACATAAACATAAAATTACCATATGGTCCAGCAATTATACTTTTAGGTCCCGAAAGAATTGAAAGCAGGGTCTTGAAGAGATATCTGTACACCCATGCTCATAGCAATATTATGCACAATAGCCAAAAGGTGGAAATGCAAATGTCTATGAATAGATACATGAATAAACAAAATATGGTGTGTGTATATATATATATATATACATATATATATGTATGCACTGAATATTATCCCACCTTTAAACATAATGAAATTCTTTTCCTTCCTCACTTCAGGCCCCCCATATGCAAATAAGGAGTGAAATTCTGATATATGTTGCAATGTGGATGAACCTTGAAGACATTGTGCTAAGTAAACTAAGCTTGTTGGCTGGGAGCAATGGCTCACACCTGTAATCCCAGCACTTTGGGAGGCTGAGGCAAACGGATCACTTGAGGCCAGGAGTTCAAGTCCAGCCTGGCCAATATGAAGAAACTCTGTCTCTACAGAAAAATCCAAAAATTAACGAGGTCTGATGGCATGCACCTGTAATCCCCAGTTACTTGGAAGGCTGAGGCAGGAGAATTGTTTGAATCCTGGAGGCAGAGGTTGCAGTGAGCTGAGATTGTGCCACTGCACTCCAGCCTGGGCTTTCTTAAAAACAAAACAATACACACACACAACTTTAATGGCCTCCATTGCTCTAAAATGAAATCTAAGCTTCCTTATATGACTCCAAGCAACTATGTGATTGTGCCCTTGCCTCTCCAATCACGTCATATATCACTCCCCTCCTCACTCATTATATTCGGCCACTATGGTTGCTTTGTTTGTGCTACTGTCCACTTTCCTGCTTGGAATACACTTCAGTAGCATTGCAGGTTTATTTTTGTATTGTCTTTTAGGTCTCAGCTCATGTCACTCACTCAAAGAGGCATCCCTGTAACATAGTAGTTCTCAGGTGGAGGCAATTTTGACCCCCAGAGATATGGCAATGTCTAGAAAGATATTTGATAGTCCCAACCATAGGGATTGTATGTTACTGGTATGTAGTGGTTAGAGGCCAGGGATGTAACTAAATATCCTGTAATAGAGGACAGCCCCTTGCAAGAAAGAATTATCCAGCCCAAAATGTCAATAGTGCAGAGGTTGGGAAAGCCTACAAATAATACTTTAAATAACACCCTACTTAAAATGACTCTATTGAATTGCCTTGTTTATTTCTTTCACAGCACTTACCACAATATGAATTTATTTATTTTTTATTTGTTATTTACTTGTTTCTAAGTTTCTTTCTTTTTTTTTTTTTTTTTAAAGATGGGGTTTCCCCATTATGACCAGACTGGTCTTGAACTCCTGACCTCAGGTGATCCACCCACCTCAGCCTTCCAAAGTGTTAGGATTACAGGTGTGAGCTACCATGCCCGGCGTTTCTTTTTCTTTTTTTTTTTGAGACGGAGTCTTGCTCTGTTGCCAGGCTGGAGTGGAATGGTGCAATCTCGGCTTACTGCAATCTACGCCTCCTGGGTTCAAGCAATTCTCCTGCCTCAGCCTCCCAAGTCGTTGGGACTACAGGCGCATGCCACCACATCCAGCTAATTTTTTGTATTTTTAGTAGAGATGGGGCTTCACCATATTGGCCAGGATGGTTTCGATCTCTTGACTTAGTGATCCACCCGCCTTGGTCTCCCAAAGTGCTGGGATTACAGGATTGAGCCACTGTGCACGGCCTAAATATAAGTTTTATAAAGTCAAGATTCTCACTTGCGGCCAGGTGTGGTGGCTCACGCCTGTAATCCCAGCACTTTGGGAAGCCAAGGTGGGCGGATCACAAGGTCAGGAGTTCGAGAACAGCTTAGCCAATATGGTGAAACCCCATCTCTACTAAAAATATGAAAAAAATTAGCTGGCTGTGGTGGCATGTAATCCCAGCCACTCAGGAGGCTGAGGCAGGAGAATCATTTGAACCCAGGATGCAGAGGTTGCAGTGACCCAAGATCATGCGACTGCACTCCAGCCTGGGCAACAAAGTGAGACTCTGTCTCAAAACAACAACAAAAAACAAAATTAGCCAGGCATGGTGGTGCATGCCTATAATCCGATCTACTTGGGATGCTGAGGCAGGAGAATCATTTGAACCCAGGAGGCGGAGGTTGTGGTGAGCTGAGATTGTGCCATTGCACTCCAGCCTGGACGACAGAGTGAGAGACTCTGTCTCAAAAAAAAAAAAAAATTGCTAGCTGGGTTCAGTGGCTCAGGCCTTTAATCCCAGCACTTTGGGAGGCTGAGGCAGGTGGATCATCAGAGGTCAGGAGTTCAAGACCATCCTGGCCAACGTGGTGAAAATTTTTGTATTTTTTTTGTACTAAAAATACAAAAATTAGCCAAGTGTGGTGGTGCGTGCCTATGATCCCAGCTACTCAGGAGGCTGAGTCAGAAGAATTGCTTGAACCCAATAGGCAGAGGTTGCAGTGAGCCCAGATTTTACTGCCGCACTCCAGCCTAGGTAACAGACCAAGATTCCACGTAAAAAAAAAAAAAAAATGCCTTGATCACTGCTGAATGAATGAATGAATGAATCCCATGAGTGAATGAATGAATCCCATACACCTGTAACTGTCAACACACTTTTCCCATTAAAGCTCTAGTTTACAAATTGATTTACTTCATTTCCCCACAAAGCATCTATTTTTATTCATTACTTCAACCAATATTTCGGGAGCACCAATTATGTGCCTAGCAATGAGCTAGGTGCTGGTTAGATAATAGGGAATAAGAAGTAGCCCTTGGTCCCAAAGAGCTTATAAGTCAGGTTAATTTGGGAGTGATACATCTAATTAAAAGTCCACGTATCATCTGGGCTGCTATGGGAGTCAAGGAGAAAACATGGTCTCCGTTCTCAAGGTGCTTATTTGTTCTGGGGGTGGCATCGAGGAATGAAAGATGCACGTAAGCAACCACAAATGCCAGAAAAGCACACAAATAAGAAAAGCAAGGTCTCTACCAGCTATGAGAATCAGAGAAGGCTTTGTGGAAGAGGTGCTGTTTGGTTTGAGACATATAGGAAGATAGATGAGAGTTTAATAAAATAGAAGGAGGAAATGGAGAGAAGGGGAGAGGACATTCCAGGCAGAAAGAATGTCAAGAGCCAAGGGACAGAAATGTGTGTGCCAGGAACAAGTAGACGTGTTTGGCTAAAGCGCAGGAGGCCAGTGAGAGCTTAGGCTAGAGAGACTGGGCCCAAACTGGGTCACTTGAATAAGAATACAAATGACCCAAATCTTGCCCATATTTTCTATAATTTAGAGCAGTATTTCCCTCATGCACACAAGGAAAGTGAGGCTTAGAGAAATTTGGTGACTCAGCTAGTCATTAGTAGACCAGTGTGTCTTTGATTGTCAGGATTTCCAAGAGGTTCCTGGCTTACCATACTTCCCAGGAGCTCAATATGACAACACCCATAAAGGGACAGAGTTCATGATATATAGTAGAGACACTTCTTGTCCCGGTGTATGAACAAACAGTATATTGCCAGATTTTATTTTTTGGGGGGGAAAAATGGCTCAGAGACAGTACTTTTCCTTTTGTCCCAAGGTATGGTAGAAATGGGTGTGAACTAATGAAGGGAGGATGAGGAAGCAGGAGGGGGACCAAAGAATGGAAAGAATAGGTCAGTTTGTTTGATAAACAAGCTATGCTGAAGTATTTATTTGCAAAATTTCAGTTGCCATAGCAATCGGATGCTGCTCTTTCCACTGTTCCTCCTTTTATCCTTTGCATGGCCTTTAAAGTCGTTTCCTAGGCAGATGTAGTTCTTGCCATTTGTCTTAAAGAAGATTTTGGAACATTTCTTTCCTTCTGCTTTTCCTTTTCTCTTTCTGACATCTGGTCCAGCCACTCATCTGAGAAGAGCTGGAGGGCACCTACCATTTCAGGAGCAGGACCTTAGGAGCAAAGGGACACTACCAAGCCTGGTGTGAGTTGAAACGCTTGGTTGCTGACTTCTAGAGCATCCCAGCATTAAATGATAAATGTAGGGATTAAGCAAGGTGTAGAATGACTTTAAAAAACCCCATGTAGGTTATAAATAGTATAGTCAAGTCCGAGTGTGGTAGCTCACGCCTGTAATCCCAGCATTTTGGGAAGCCAAGGTGGGCAGATCACCTGAGGTCAGGAGTTCGAGACCAGCCTGGCCAATATGGTGAAACCCCATCTCTACTAAAAATACAAAAAGTAGCCGGGTGTGGTGGCAGGCACCTGTACTCCCAGCTACTCAGGAGGCTGAGGCCGGAGAGTTACCTGAACTTGGGAGACAGAGGTTGCAGTGAGCCGAGATTGCATCACTGTGCTCCAAACTGGGTGACAGAGCAAGATTCCATCTCAAAAAAAAAACCCAAAAAAACTCCAAAAAACAGTATAGTCAAAAATTCTCTGAACTCCAGGGTGAGAATTTCCCCGTCAGGTGAGGACAACAATGATTATGTATCATACGTCTTATCCCACTGAATCCTCACAACAACCCTGTCTGCCTAGCAGAGCTGATATTTACTGAGCACTTAACTTTGTGCCAGACACTTTCCAGACTGTGTTTCATCTCATCGAAGTCCTCAAAAGCACTTTTGCTGTAGATTTTTATTATCCTTATTTCAAAATGGAAGAAAAGAACGTAAAGTTAATAATTACTGAACACATGATATATGCCAAGGCACTGTGCTAAGTATTTGACATGCGTTTTCCCATGAGAAACCTTTGGAAAAAAATGGTCTGCATTTTTTTTTTTTTGAGACGGAGTCTTGCTCTGTCGCCTAGGCTGGAGTGCAGAGGTGTGATCTCAGCTCACTGCAACCTCCACCTCCTGGGTTCCAGGTATTCTCCTGCCTCAGTCTCCTGCGTAACTGGGATTATAGGCATATGCCACCCCGCCCAGCTAATTTTTGTATTTTTAGTGGAAATGGGGTTTTGCCATGTTGGCCAGGCTGGTTTCGAACTCCTGATCGCAAATAATTCACCCACAGTTCCTTGGCCTCCCAAAGTGCTAGGATTACAGGTGTGGCCCACCATGCCCAGCCTGATCTGTTATTTTGTTTATTTTATTTTTTTCTTAGAGACAAGGGTCTTGCTCTGTCACCTAGGTTAGAGTGCAGTGGTGTGATCATAACTCGAAGTAGCCTCAAACCCCTGGCTCAAGCAATCCTCCTGCCTCAGCCTCGGGAGTAGCTGGGACCAGAGGCGTGTGCCGCCATGCCTGGCTAGTGTTTTAAAATTTTGTCCTAGAGACATGGTCTCACTATGTTGTGCAGGCTGGTCTCAAACTTCTGAGCTTGGACAATCCTTCTGCCTTGGCCTCCCAAAGAGCTGAGATTACAGGCGTGAACCCCTGCACCTGGCCTGGTCTGTATTTTACTGTGCCTGGCCTAGGTTTGTATTACTGAGAGCAAATAGCTTGCTCAAGTCTACATAAGTAAGAAGAAGAAGCGGATTGAAAGCTAGTCTCTCTAATTACAAAGCTCATGAGCTTAAGTACTCCAAAAATAGAAATGGAAGTTCAGAGAGTTTAAGGGCCTTGCTCAAGATCACACAGCCCACAGTTGAAGAATGATATCTGAATCCAGGTTTGTCTGATTCCAGAATTGAAATGCTAACATTTTCTAGTGTGAAAAATAATGAAAAATAATTTATCCTCTGATTTGGAGCTAATTCCAAAAGCAGAGCAATCTACTGGGCTTTATTTCACTGTACTCTTTAGATATAGCTCCCCCAAAGTTAGTCTGTAAACCACTAGCCAGACTCTTTGATATCTACCTGCTACACTGTAAACTTGCAGAACAAATGGTTCTTACTCCGAAGCTGTGTGTCACCTAGTTAGGGGAATGAAGCATTTAAAAAGGAGAGGAGGAAGGGATGAGGCAGGCAGACAGGAAGAAAAGAAGAAAGTGAGGGAATAAAACTAGTAGTACAAGGGAAGAAAGAGGACACAATATTCACTTTTTTTTTTTAGGAATCAGGGTCTTGCTCTGTTGCCAAGACTGGACTTGAACTCCTGGGCTCAAGCAATCCTCCTGCTTTGGTCTTGGGACTTGAGTTGGGACTATGGGACTATAGGTGCATGCCACTGCTGGCTGGAGTATTTACTTTTTTGAGGTGGAGTCTTACTCTGTCGCCCAGGATGGAGTGCAGTGACATGATCTCAGCTCACTTCAACCTCCACCTCCCAGGTTCAAGCAATTCTCATGCCTCAGGCCTCCTGAGTAGCTGGAACTACAGGCGTGCACCACCATGACCTGGATATGTTTTTCTTTTTAGTAGAGACAAAGTTTTACCATGTTGGCCAAGCTTGTCTTGAACCCCTCATCTCAAGTGATCCACGCACCTCAGCCTCCTAAAGTGCTGGGGATTATAGGCATGAACCACTGCACCTGACCAGGAGTATTTACTTTTCTCTTCAACTTCTAGGGCTAGAGGAGATGAACTTTTACTACCTACATTTTGTAAGTGAAACCAGAGTAGATTTTGCTACTAGCAAAATTTTGCTACTAGCTGGTGACTGTTCTAACTCAGTGTTTTTTATTTATTTTTGAAACAGGGTTTTGCTCTGTCACCCAGGCTGGAGTGCAGTGGCACAGTCATGGCTCACAGCAGGCTTGACCGCTTGGGCTCAATTAAAAAAATTTTTTTTTTTTTTTTTTGTAGAGATGAGGTCTCTCTATATTGTCTAGGCTGGTCTTGAACTCCTGGGCTCAAGTGATCTTCCCGCCTTGGCCTCTCAAAGTGCTGGCATTACACAGGTTTGAGCCACCGCTCCCAGCCTCAATCCTTTTCAAATTTTAATGTGAAGATGAATCTCCTGGGAGGATCTTGTTAAAAGCATTTTCTAATTCAGTAGGTCTAGGGTGTGGAGTGAGATTCTTTCTTTCTCTCTTTCTCTCTCCTTCCTTCCTTCCCTTCTTCCCTTCTTTTCTTTTTCTTTCCTATTCATTTCTTTCAGCAGACTCTCACTCTATAGCCCAGCTGGAGTGTAGTGGCACTACCTTGGCTCACTGCATCACTGCAACCTCTGCCTCCAGGGTTCAAGCAATTCTCCCACCTCAGCCTCCCAAGTAGCTGGGATTACGTATGTGTCACTACACCCAGCTAATTTTTGTATTTTTAGTAGAAATGAGGTTTTACCATGTTGGCTAGGCTAGTCTCCTGACCTCATGTGATCTGCCCAACTGGGTTTCCCAAAGTGCTGGGATTACAGGTGTGAGCCACCACGTCTGGCCTGAGACTCTGTATTTCCTTTTTTTTTTGAGACTGAGTCTTGCCGTGTTGCCCAGGCTGGAGTGTAGTAGCACAATCTCGGCTCACTGCAACTACTGCCTGGGTTAGAGCAATTCTCGTGCCTCAGCCTCCCAAGTATCTGGAATTACAGGCATGCGCCACCACTCCCAGATAATTTTTGTATTTTTAGGAGAGATGGAGTTTCACCATGTTGGCCAGGTGGGTCTCGATCTCCTGACCTCAGGTGATCCACCCTCATTGGCCTCCCAAAGTGCTGGGATTACAGGCGTGAACCACCGCGCCTGGCCATGTATTTTGGTCAGGATCCCAGATGATATTGATGATACTGCTCTGTGGATTAGCAAGGCTCTAGCTTAAGTGTTCTGATTTAGTTAAATTTACATGTATAATATCTTAGCTTGTTTGGGATGCCGTAGCAAAATACCTGATACTGGGTAATTTATAAAAAACAGAAATTTATTACTCACAGTTCTAGAGGCTTCCCAGCCCAAGATCAAGATGCCAGCAGATTTGACATCTGGCAAGGGCCCCTCTTCCTCAGAAACAGCACCTTGTCTATGTCCTCACATGGCACAAGGACAAAAAACTCCCTCAGACTTCTTTTATACGGGCACTAATCTCATTCTCAAGGGCTCTGCCATTTCCTTCCTCCCTCTCTCCCTCCCTTTCTTTCTCCCCGTCTTTTCCTTCCTTCCTTCCTTCCTTCCTTCCTTCCTTCCTTCCTTCCTTCCTTCCTTCCTTCCTTCCTTCCTTCCTTTCCTTCTTTCCTTCTTTCTTTCTTGACAGGGTCTCACACTATTACCCAGGCTGCAGTACAGTGGTACAATCATAGCTCATTGCAGCCTCAAACTTCTGGGCTCAGGTGATCCTCCCACCTCAGCCTCCCAAGTACCTGGGACTACAAGTGTGAGCCACCTTGCCTAGTTAATTTTTAAACATTTTTATTCATTTATTTATTCCAGACAGAGTCTTGCTTCATTTCCCAGGCCAGAGTGCAGGATCATGGCTCTCTGCAGCCTCGACCTCTTATGTTGAAGCAATCCTCCCGCTTCAGCCTTCTGAGTAGCTGAAACTACAGGTGCATGCCACCATGGCTGGCTAATTTTTGTGTTTTTTTTGTAGAGACAGGGTTTTGCCATGTTGCCCAGGCTGGGCTCGAACTCCTGGGCTCAAGCAGTTCACCTGCTTGAGCCTCCCAAAGTGCTAGGACTACAGGCATGATCCATGGTGTTGGGCCTAATTTTTTTGTTTTTTAGAGACAGGGTCTTGTTATGTTGCTCAGCTCATTTTGAACTCCTGGCCTCAAGCCATCTTCCCACCTCAGCCTCCTGAGTTGCTGGGATTACTGTCACCACACCCAGCTCCAGCTCCACCTCTTAATTCCATGATCTTAGGAGTAGCATTTCAACATAGGTTTTTTTTTTTCTTTGAAACAGTCTTGCTCTGTTGCCTAGGCTGGAGTGCAGTGGTGATCTCGGCTCACTGCAACCTCTGCCTCCTGGGTTCAAGTGATTCTCATGCTTCAGCCTCCTAAGTAGCTGGGACTACAGGTGCGCACCACCATGCCCAGCTACTTTTTGTATTTTTTTAGTAAATTTGGGGTTTCACCATGTTGGCCAGGGTGGCCTCGAACTCCTGACCTTAAGTGATCTGCCTGCCTCAGCCTCCCAAAGTGTTGGGATACAAGTGTGAGCCACTGCACCCAGCCTCAACATATGAATTTTGAGGGGATACATATATTCTGATGATAGCAGACACATATCCTTTAGCTCATATAGGGTCTGGGAACAGCAACAATCCAACAGCAATGACCACACCAGGTGCCCATATTTTGGTTTCTGGTTTTTTCACTTTTGTTTTCTAGAGATGAGGTTTCACCATGTTGCTCAGGCTGGCCTTGAACTCTGGGACTCAAGCGATTCACCCACTTCGGCCTCCCAGAGGGCTGAGATTATAGGTGTGATCCACTGTGCCCAGCCCATATCTTGGTTTCTATACAGTATTCTCTGTTAAAAGATATCAAGGATGCTGGGAAATATGGCTTATTCCAGGTCTGGGATATGAAAAGTACAAGATAAGCTTGGAATAATATAGTGTGCCAAAATAAGACAGTATTCAAAGAATAATGGGAGCATGTCAAACAACATGGAAGCTAGCTCTAAGGGATTAAATCAGGGCCAATAAGAGCATCAAAATAAACAATAGAGGCTGGGTGCGGTGGCTCACACCTATAATCCCAGCACTTTGGGAGGCCAAGGCAGGTGGATCATGAGGTCAGGAGATCGAGACCATTCTGGCCAATATAGTGAAACCCTGTTCCTACTAAAAAGTACAAAAATTAGCTAGGCGTGGTGTTGTGCGCCTGTAGTCCCAGCTACTCAGAAGGCTGATGCAGAAGGATTGCTTGAACCGGGAGGTGGAGATTGCAGTGAGCTGAGATTACGCTACTGCACTCCAGCCCAGCAACAGAGCAAGACTCCGTCTCAAAATAAACAAAGAATTATATAAACTATGAATCTGGCTGGGCATGGTGGCTCACACCTGTAATCCCAGCACTTTGGGAGGCTGAGGTGGGCAGGTCACTTGAGGTCAGGAGTTCAAGACCAACCTGGCTAATATGGTGAAACGCCATCTCTACTAAAAATACAAAAAATTAGCCTGGTGTGGTGGCATGCACCTGCAGTCCCAGTTTCTTGGGAGGCTGAGGCACAGAATCGTTTGAACCTGGGGAGCAAAGGTTGCAATGAGCTGAGATCGTGCCACTGCATTTCAGCCTGGGGGACAGTGTGAGACTCTGTCTCAAAACAAAAAATCCACAAAAAACCAGCCAGGAAATATTGTGGATACTAAAACTAGTGAGTGAAAATTTGATGGGGAACAGAATATTTGCATAGTCTCAAAATACTTCATAATTTCAAAGTGAAAAAGTAACTTTACAGTGGAGAAACCTGGCAGATACGACCTTAATCCTGTGATCAAAGTTAACACGAACACTAACAGGACAAATTAAAATTGTGCACATCTGTAAGATGTAATGAGAAAACACAGCATCATCACTCCTGTGATAATCTTGCCAAATAAACTCTTTGACTCTATTAATGAGAAATCATCAGACAAATCCAAATTGAGGAATATTCTACCAAATAATTGGCCTGTAATCTTCAAAAGCGTAAGATATTGAAAGTCAAGAAAAGATTAACTCTTGTTCCAGACAAAAGGACACAACTAAGTGCAACATATGATCTTGGGTTGAATGCTGTAGCTACAAAGGGCATTAAAGGGACGATGATGGTAGTAATGTATCTGTTAATTTCCTGATTTTGATAGTTGTACTGTGGTTATGTAGAATATTCATGTTTGTAGGAATTATACTCTGTAATTACATACTGTATTTGTGGGTAATGGGACATAATATTGTCAACTTTCATCCAACTAAATTGGAGAGAGTTATTTGTAGTATTCTTGTAAAAAAAGTAAACTTGTAATGTTGAATATATGACTCATTAAAGAGCACCATTATTCATCTTTAATGTGTATAGGATATTAGGACCCACGCAGTATATTTTCTTTCTTTTTTTTGAGATGGAGTCTCGCTGTGTCGCCCAGGCTGGAGTGCAGTGGTGTGATCTCGGCTCACCACAACCTCCGCCTCCTGGGTTCAAGAGATTCTCCTGCCTCAGCCTCCCGAGTAGCTAGAACTATAGGCATGTGCCACCATACCTTGCTAATTTTTGTATATTTAGTAGATATGGGATTTCATCATGTTGGCCAGTCTGGTTTCGAACTCCTGACCTCAAGTGATCTGCCCACCCTGGCCTCCCAAAGTGCTAGGATTACAGACACGAGCCACTGTGCTGGGCAGTATGATAAACACTTGATAGACACTTGTTGGTTGCCTACCAAACTATTATTCCCTCCTCCCCCACCTTTTTTTTTTTTTTTTTTTTTTGAGAAGGATTCTTACTGTTGCTGAGGCTGGAGTGCAGTGGCACGATCTTGGCTCACTGCAACCTCTGTCTCCTGGGTTCAAGCAATTCTCCTGCCTCAGCCTCCCGAGTAGCTGGGACTATAGGAACCTGCCACCACACCCGGCTAATTTTTTGTATTTTTAGTAGAGATGGGGTTTCATGATGTTAGCCAGGATGGTCTCAATCTCCTGACCTTGTGATCCACCCGCCTGGGCCTCCCAAAGTGCTGGGATTACACACATAAGCCGCCATTCCCGGCCCTCTCCTCCCATTTATTTCCTGCTAACAGAATCTCCGTTTTATTGAGATACAGATATCTGGGCCCTTCCTATATCGAGGAGGTGAATTTTCATTGGTCTCTGCCAGTCATGGGTTAGGCATGAGCCTGTGATGTAATTATGGCTAATGATATATAAAAACAGGTCTGCTGGGGAGAGTGAGAATGTCTTTAAGGAAATATTTTACTTTTTCTTTTCTTTTTTTTTAGACGGAGTTTCACCTTGTTGCCCAGGCTGGAGTGCAATGATGCAATCTTGGCTCACTACGACCTCTGCCTCCCAGGTTCAAGCAATTTTCCTGCCTCAGTCTCCCAAGTAGCTGGGATTACAGGCATGTGCCACCACGCTCAGCTAATTTTGTATTTTTAGTAGAGATGGGGTTTCTCCATGTTGGTCAGACTGGTGTCAAACTCCCAACCTCAGGTGATCCGCCCACCTCAGCCTCCCAAAGTGCTGGGATTACAGGCATGAGCCACCATGCCCAGTGAGGAACGATTCTTCATGCTAGTAATAAGACACCTACAGAATGAAATAGTTCTTCTTCTATTTGTTTTTTGTTTTTTTGGGGGGGGGTGGGTAGGGAGACAAAATTTCATTCTTGTTGCCCAGGCCGAAGTGCAATGTCATGATCTTGACTCACTGCAACCTCCACCTCCCGGGTTCAAGCAATTCTCCTGCCTCAGCCTCCCGAGTAGCTGCGACTACAGGTGCGTGCCACCACACCCAGATAATTTTTGTATTTTTAGTAGAAGCAGGGTTTCACCATGTTGGTCAGAATGTTCTCGATCTCTTGACCTCATTATCCACCCACCTCGGCCTCCCAAAGTGCTGGGATTACAGGTGTGTGCCACTGCGCCAGGCCGACCCTTATTCTTCCAATTGATGTGGTCATGTATACATGTGACACCTGGAATTGTGGCAGTCATCAAGAGACAAGCCTGACAAAAGCCAACACACTGAAGATGGCACAGCAGAAGAATAGGAAAAAACCTACTTTCTAGGCAAGGTACAGTGGCTCATACCTTTCATCCCAGCACTTTGGGAGGCCGAGGTGGGAGGATCATTTTTGATCCCAGGAGTTCAAGACCATTCTGGGCAATCTAGTGAGACCTTATCTCTACCAAAAATACAACAACAGCAAAAGAAGTATCTAGGCATGGTAGTGCATGCCTGTAGTCTCAGTTACTTGGGAGGCTTAGGTTGGAAGGTCACTTGAGCCTGGGAGGTTGAGGCTGCAGTGACCCATGATCACACCATTGCATTCCAGAGCCTGGGGGACAGAGCAAGATCCTATCTCAAAAAAAAAAAAGAAAGAAAAAAGAAAAAAGGCTGGATGTGGTGGTGGCTCATGCCTGTAATCCCAGAACTTTGGGTGGCTGAGGTGGGTGAATCACAAGGTCAGGAGTTTGAGACCAACCTGGCCAAGATGGTGAAACCCCATCTCTACTAAAAATACAAAAAAAAAAAAAAATTAGCTGGGCATGGTGGCAGGTGCCTGTAATCCCAGTTACTCAGGAGGCTGAGGAAGGAGAATCACTTGAACCTGAGAGGCAGAGGTTGCAGTGGGCTGAGATCTCGCCACTGCACTCTAGCCTGGGCAACCGAGCAAGACTCTGTCTCAAAAAAAAAAAAAGCGGGGGGGCTGGGTACGGTGGCTCACACCTGTAATCCCAGCACTTTGGGAGGCCAAGGCAGGCGGATCACGAGATCAGGAGATCGAAACCATCCTGGCTAACACCGTGAAACCCCGCCTCTACTAAAAATACAAAAGATTAGCCGGGTGTGGAGGCAAGGACCTGTGGTCCCAGCTACTTGGGAGGCTGAGGCAGGAGAATCGCTTGAACCCAGGAGGCAGAGGTTGCAGCCGAGATCGTGCTACTGCACTCCAGCCTGGGCGACAAAGTGAGACTTTGTCTCAAAAAAAAAAAAAAACAAAAAACCAAAGGCCTACATCCTTGATAACATTATTTGCTGCTATAGTGACGAACCCAGTAACTACCCAATCTCCTGCCCATTATGTGTGATAATACATATTCCTTATTGTTTAAACAATTTGAGCTGGAGTTTTCTATTACTTGCAACCAAAAGCAACCTAAGTGGACAAAGACAGCCAAGAGAAAATTTTGATCCCCAGATTTTTTCCGATAGATCTAAGTCCTATAAGAAAAACAGCTGTCTGGCAGGGCAAGGTGGCTCACACCTGTAATCCCAGCACTTTGGGAGGCCAAGGAGGTCAGGAGTTCAAGACCAGCCTGCCTAATATGTTGAAACCCGTCTCTACTAAAAATACAAAAATTAGCTGGGTGTGGTGGTGGTTGCTTGTAATCCCAGCTACTACTAGGGAGGTTGAGGCAGGAGAATTGCTTGAATCTGGGAGATGGAGGTTACAGTAAGCTGAGATGGCACCACTGCACTCCAGCCTAGGTTACAGAGTGAGACTTTAAAAAAAAAAAGAGAGAAACAGCTGTCTGTCTAGATAAACTAACATATCCTATTTCCATGGATTTGGATGAAGTTTGAGCTCATGGAGGAAGACAGTGAGCCGAACACTTATTTAGCTTATACATGAAGCTTGACATATGTTTCACCTAAACTGGAGTTCAATGGCACAATCTCCACTCACTGCAACCTCCACCATCTGGGCTTAAGTCATTCTCTTGCCTCAGCCTCCCAAGCAGCTGGGATTACAGGCAACTGCCACCACTCCTGGCCAATTTTTGTATTTTTTTTGAGACGGAGTTTCACTCTTGTTACCCAGGCTGGAGTGCAATGGCGCGATCTCGGCTCACCGCAACCTCCGCCTCCTGGGTTCAGGCAATTCTCCTGCCTCAGCCTTCTGAGTAGCTGGGATTACAGGCACGCACCACCATGCCCAGCTAATTTTTTGTATTTTGAGTAGAGACGGGGTTTCACCATGTTGACCAGGATGGTCTCGATCTCTTGACCTCGTGATCCACCCGCCTCGGCCTCCCAAAGTGAATTTTTGTATTTTTAGTAGAGACATGATCTCAAGTGATCCACCTGTCTCATCCTCCCAAAGTGCTGGGATTATTATAGGCATGAGCCACCATGCCTGGCACATTACAAAATTTTTCCTCAAATATTTATAAGGAGCCTTCTATCCTTTGGCATAATACCAATCATATATGTGACGATTTACTCCTTCTCATTCCTGCATCTACTGGCAAACTTTAACATAAGGGTCAGCAATACAAATTTTGTGAATGTTTCCATTAGCTGCATAAAAAATAGATTCTTGCCCAGGTGAGGTGGCTCACGCCTGTAATACCAGCACTTTGGGAAGCCAAGGCAGGCAGATCATTTTAGGTCAGGAGTTTGAGACCAGCCTGGCCAACATGGTAAAACTCCATCTCTACTAAAATTACAAAAATTAGCCGGGTATGTTGGCAGGGGCCTGTTGTCCCCGCTACTCAGGAAGCTTAGGTAGGAGAATTGCTTGAACAATTGCAACAATTGAACAATTGCTTGAACAATTGCGGAGGTTGCAGTGAGCTGAGATCTCACCATTAAACTCCAGCCTGAGTGACAGAAGGAGACTCCATCTCACAAAAAAAAAAAGATTCTTATTAAATAGGCACATCCCTACCTAATCCTTCTTCTTAGTCATGTACTAAAGGTTCTGGAAAGGCCTTAGTGTTTCTGCCTAATTTTTAATAATCTTCACTATTTAAATCAGAGTTTCTATTTTTCAGTTTCTGTCCTTTTTTGCTCTTTTCGTCACATGCTCATTCTTGGATTTAGAAAAATATGGTGGTTAAAAGCTTAAGACCAGATTCTTTTTATTTGCTGTGTAATCCTTTTTTTTTTTTTGAGACAGAGTTTCGTTCTTGTTGCCCAGGCTGGAGTGCAATGGCGGGATCTCAGCTCACCAAAATCTCCACCTCCAGAGTTCAAGCGATTCTCCTACCATGGCCTCCCAAGTAGCTGAGATTACGGGCATGCGCCACCACACCCGGCTAATTTTATAATTTTAGTAGAGATGGGGTTTCTCCATGTTGGTCAGGCTGATCTCAAACTCCTGATCTCATGATCCGCTGATCTCAAACTCCTGATTTCGTGATCCGCCCGCCTCGGCCTCCCAAAATGCTAGGATTACAGGCGTGAGCCACCGCGCCTGGCTTTTGCTGTGTAATGTTAGACAAATCACATTACTTCTCTGAGCCTCAATTTTCTTGAGATGGAGTCTTGCTCTGTGCCCAGGTTGGAGTGCAGTGGCATGATCGTGGCTCACTGCAACCTTGGCCTCCCGGGTTCAAGTGATTCTCCTGTCTCAGCATCCCCAGTAGGTGGGAGTACTGGCATGTACCACCACACCCAGCTTTTCATATTTTTAGTAGTGAAGGAGTTTCACCATGTTGGCCAGGCTGGCCTCGAACTCCTGACCTCAAGTGATTTGCTCACCATGGCTTCCCAAAGTGCAGAGATTTTGGCTTTGGTGTTGGGCAGATCTGTGTTTAAATCCCATCTCTATCATTTATTATCAGAGTAACTTTGGATAAGTGACTTTTTTTTTTTTGAGGCAGAGTCTTGCTCTGTTGCCCAGGCTGGAGTGCAGTGGCGTGATCTCGGCTCACTGCAACCTCTACCTCCTGGGTTGAGGGGATTCTCCTGCCTCAGCCCCATGAATAGCTGGGATTACAGGCGCCTGCCATCATGCCTGGCTAATTTTTTGTATCTTTAGTAGAGACAGGGTTTCACCATGTTGGCCAGGCTGGTCTCGAACTCCTGACCTTGTGATCCACCCGCCTCAACCTCCCAAAGTGCTGGAATTACAGGCATGAGCCACCATGCCTGGCCTGGGTAAGTGACTTAACCTCTCTCATCTTCAGTTTCTTCATCTGAATAATGAAAATCATCAACCTGTAATTTATTCTCATGATTTGTAGATTCTGTATTTGTGAATTTGCCTAAGTGCCAAAATTTATTTGTAACCCCAAAATCAGTACTCATGATGTTTTCACACACATTGCTGGACACTGCAGAACAGGGAAACATTTGAGCTGCCCAAAATGCATGTCCCTAGCCAAGGTGGAGCAAGGCAATGCTTTGCCTTCTTGTTTTATCTCTCATACTGTAACAAGTATCATCTTTGCGGTCTATTTAGCACCATGTGTTTTACATGTCTGTGCTTTTTTATTGGTGAGTTCACTGTTTAAAATAGCCTCCAAGTGTATTGCCGAGGTTCTGTCTACAGTTCCTAAGTGCAAGAAAACTGTGATGGTGAAAAAATGGAAAAAAAAATATGTGTTAGATAAACTTTATTCAAGTCTGAATTATAATGCTGCTGACTATGAGTTCAGTGTTTTTATTTTTAACTTTTATTTATTTTATTTTATTTGAGGCAGAGTCTTGCTCTGTCTCCAGGCTAGAGTGCTATGGTGTGATCTCGGCTCACTGCAACCTCCACCTCCTGGATTCAAGCATTTCTCCAGTCTCAGCCTCCCAAGTAGCTGGTACTACAGGTGCCTGCCGCCACATCTAGCCAATTTTTTTATATTTTCCCCACATTGGTCAGGCTGCTCTCGAACTCCTGACCTCAGGTGATCCACCCGCCTCAGCCTCCCAAAGTGCTGGGATTACAGGCGTGAACCACCATACCCAGCCATGGGTTTAATGTTAAGGAATCAACAGTATATATTAAGCATAATGTCTTTGATTGGTTGATGAAAATACTGTGATCAGAGGCTCAAAGAAACCTAACTCTGTGTATCTCCTAGGAGCAATGGCTTGCTATTCAGTAATTCATGAGTACTTTATAAAATACAACTACTAAAAATAGGCTGGGCACAGTGGGTCATACCTGTAATATCAGCACTTTGGGAGGCTGAGGTGGGTGGATCACCTGAGGTCAGGAGTTCGAGACCAGCCTGGCCAACATGGTGAAACCTGGTCTCTACTAAAAATACAAAAAATCAGCTGGGCATGGTGGCGTGCAGCTGTAATCTCAGCTACTTGTAAGACTGAGGCAGGAGAAATGCTTGAACCCAGGAGGTGGAGGTTGCAGTGAGCCGAGTGTGCACCATTGCACTCCAGGCGGAGTGAGACTCCGTCTGAAAAAAAACAACAGGCTGGGGGCAGTGGCTCACACCTGTAATCCCAGCACTTTGGGAGGCCGAGGCAGGCGGATCACAAGGTCAAGAGATCAAGACCATCCTGGCCAACATAGAGAAACCCCGTCTCTACTAAAATACAAAAATTAGCTGGGCGTGGTGGCGTGTGCCTGTAGTCTCAGCTACTTGGGAGGCTGAGGCAGGTGAATTGCTTGAACTCGGGAGGTGGAGGTTGCAGTGAGCCGGATTGTGCCACTGCACTCCAGCCTGGCGCCTGGCAAAAGAGCAAGACTCTGTCTCAAAACAACAACAACAACAACAACAACTGCTACTAGAAATAAAAATAATTCACTATCTCATATATTGTGTTGTTGTAGGGCTTAACTAAACTGTTGCATGCAAGTGCTCGGCACTGTGCCTGGCACATAGGGGTTAAGGACCAGTGCAGAATGGTGGTAGAAGTTGGGGTGAGACTCACTCTGGATATATTCTTGTCAGTTTGATTCTGACACTTATCCAGGTACCACATGGCTCAAAGCAAGAGTTTAAGTGAAAGCCATGAAGATCTAGGAACCTTACAAGAAAACTCTCAGGCTAAGCCGCTCGATTCCCCTTGAGAAAGCTTCAAATAGACCATTTGCTTGCAAATAACAGTTTACTTTCACAAAAATAGATGACCTAGCTCATGATCATAATTAGCCTCTGGAATTGAATGACAATTGCCAATAGATGAATATAATTCTCTCTTTTCACTTTCCTATACTGCTGGGGAGTTTTTCTTTTTTACTTTTTTTTTCAAACGGAGTTTTGCTCTTGTTGCCAAGTCTGGAGTGCAATGGCATGATCTTGGCTCACCACAACCTCTGCCTCCTGGGTTCAAGCGATTCTCCTACCTCAGCCTCCCAAGTAGCTGGAATTACAGGCATGTGCCACCACAACCAGCTAATTTTGTAATTTTAGTAAAAACGGAGTTTCTCCATGTTGGTCAGGTTGGTCTTCAACTCCTGACCTCAGGTGATCCACACTGGTGAGGATTTTCTCATCTTCCTCAGAGTGTACTTTTTAATAGTAAAAAGTCACATTTTGTTGATTATTACATGACATATATGCTCATGTAACATCATATAAAGGGCAAGTATTGTACAGAGGGAATAGAATGAATTTTCACAAGAGGTTCAGGAAGGAAATCCATTATTCTCATTTTGAAGATGCTGAAACAAGGTCCAGCTATAAAGTTAAACAGCTGAGTGTCAGATCTGAGAAAGGCCTGTGCTGCTGCCATCTGTGCATCGTATCATTGCATTGTGCCCTGTTCTTACTGGGATGAGGAACAGCGAAGCCTAGACATGCCTTTCCATAAGCGGTTGCCCTGGTCTTCTTTCAGTTACCCCAAGCCTTCAAGCTGTTTTTCTATCTTAATGGCATTTAAATATGCCATTTCTCTTCCTATCGTCAACCTCTATCAACCCATCATCAACTATATCTCTTTTCCTATCTCTTCTCCATCTTTCCCCTAACTCTTATCTTTTGGGAGATGTCACTTACTCAGAGAGAATGTTTGGCTATACCTCTCCTGCCTTACCTGCCTCATTCTCTTTCATGGTATTTTATACTTTCCACTAGAGTACTCATCACAATTTGCAGTTGTATGTCTATTTGTGTATGTATTTGTCTTCTCTAACAGGCTCTTAGTCCTTTGCAGGCAGGGATACCAAACTGTTTTTGTTGTTGTTTTTTGAGACAGGGTCTTGTTCTTTTACCCAAGCTGGAGTGCAGTGGCACGATCTCAGCGCAACTTCCACACCCGCATTCCACAGACTGAAGCTATCCTCCCACCTTATCTTAGCCTCCTATCTGGGACCACAGGTGTGCACCAGAACACCTGGCTATTGTTTTTTTTTTTTTTTTTTTGAGATGGAGTTTAGCTCTTGTTGCCCAGGCTGGAGTGTAGTGGCACAATCTCAGCTCACTGCAGCTTCCACCTGGTTCAAGTGATTCTCCTGCCTCAGCTTCCCAAGTAGTTGGGACTACAGGTGCCTGATACCATGTCTGGCTAATTTTTTGTAATTTTAGTAGAAACGGGGTTTCACCGTGTTGGCCAGTCTGGTCTTGAACTCATGACCTCAGGTGATCCACCCGCCTCGGCCTCCCAAAGTACTGGGATTATAGGTGTACGCTATTGCACCTGGCTTATTTTTTTGTATTTTTAGTAGGATCTCACCATGTTGCCCAGGCTGGTCTCAAACTGCTGAGCTCAAGGAATCCACCCGCCTCAGCCTCCCAAAGTGCTGGGATTATAGACATGAACTACTGAGCCCGAACCCCCGTCTGTTTTGTTTTCCATATTAACCTAGTGCCTAACATAGAGCTGCATGTATAGCAGGCTCTTAAATACATATTAATTGAGAGAATGAATGAATGAATGAATGAAATGTTGTTTATCACATGCTACTCTGGTAAATGATAGCTTGGGGTGGAAATGAATGTTGCTAACAATATTCAAATGATTGATGTTGGGTTTAAGCATCCTCTACCCTTACCCCTTCTCTACCCTCACCATTAAGTAGCATTTGTCTAACACATTTAATCTCCTAGTGCTAAACCCTCATCTCTGTAAATTTGGAGACTAGTTTTTGGAACAGATACGTGTACCAAGACTGATTCCATTTACAGCGTTTTAGGCTTACAGGTTCTTACCGAAATAAAGTTTGATTTCATATTATTCTGGATTAACTCCAGGCATTCACCATTCAATGTCAATAATTCAGTGTTATTCCGGAGTAACTCCAAGGCATTCACCATGCAAAGGAAAAGACATTTGTTTTGTTTTGATAAAACTGAACTCAAACTATCTGAAAGACATGCCTGCATTTATAGATAATTTTGTGCATTTTAGGTATCCAAGAGTGAGTATTGTTTTTGGATGGCTATATTATTTCTATTTGTACTGATATCCTACAAACTTTGTATTATATAGTTTAATAATTTATTTTTTCTAATAGTAAAAACAATTATGTCTTATAGAAATTTTAGAAAATGCAAAAAAGCATGAAGGAGAAGGAAAAAGTAGAAAGACACAAAAAATATCACTCAGAATCTCATCATTAGAGATAATCCTTGCTAACATTTTGGTATAGTTTCTCTCTTTTCTCTCTCTCTTCTTTTGAGACAGGGTCTTGCTCTGTCACCCAGGCTGGAGTGCAGTGGTGCAACATGGCTCACTGCAGCCTCAACCTCCTAGGCACAAGAAATCCTCCCCACTCAGCATCCTGAGTAGCTGGGAATACAGGCACATGCCACCACACCTGGCTAATATTTATTTATTTATCTATTTTGAGATAAAGAGTCTCACTCTGTCACCCAGGCTGGAGTGTAGTGGCACCATCTAAGCTCACCGCAACCTCTGTTTTCAGGGTTCACGTGATTCTCGTGCCTCAGCCACTTGAGTAGCTGGGATTACAGGTGCATGCCACCATGCCTGGCTAATTTTTGTATTTTTAGTAGAGATGGGGTTTTGCCATGATGGCCAGGCTGGTCTCCAACTCCTGACCTCAAGTGATCTGCCTACCTTGGCTTCCCAAAATGCCGGGATTACAGACATGAACCACCGCTGCCTGGGTCTTTTTTTACATTGTTTGTAGAGACACAGTTTCACCATGTTGCCCAGACTGGTCTCAAACTCCTGTGCTCAAGCAATCTGCCTGCATCAGCCTCTTAAAGTGCTGGGGTTACAGGTGTGAGCTGCCGTGCCTGGCCAGTTGAGCCTTATTTCTATGTGTATGTTTGGGTAGGTTCACACATATATTTATAATAGTTATCACCTGTAATCCCAGCACTTTGGGAGGCCAAGGCAGGCAGGTTGTTTGATGCCAGGAGTTCAAGACCAGCCTGGCCAAAATGGTGAAACCCCATCTCTCCTAAAAATACAAAAAATTAGCCAGGCATAGTGGCACATGCCGTAATTCTAGCTACTCAGGAGGCTGAGGCACGAGAATCTCTTGAACCAGGCAGCAGGAGGCAGAGGTTGCACTGAGCTGAGATCATGCCATTGCACTCCCAGCCTGGGTTACAGAGCAAGGCTCTGCCTCAAAAAAAAAAAGAAGTTATTACATATGTATGTATATACTAGTTATCATTTACTGAATATGCCAGGAATATGCCTTTTTTAAACATATTGCCTCTTGTAATCCTCTCAATAGTTTTATGAGAAAATATTTTTATTCTTACTTTACAAATGAGTAAACAGAGTCTGAGAGTATTAATTTATTTGCTTAAGGTCTTATCATTAGTAAACAGTAGATCTGAGACGCAAATCTAGATCTAAAATTCTATAATCTGAATCATTATGCTATATAGCTGTGTGTACATTTCTATGTTTTAAATCAAACTTTTGTTTTGTTTTGTTTGAGATAGGGTTCTCACTCTGTTGCCTAGGCTAGAGTACAGTGGTGCAATCACAGCTCACTGCAGCCTCAACCTCCTGGGCTCAAGCAATCCTCCCACCTCAATCTCCTGAGTAGCTAGAACTATAGGCACGCACCACCATGCCTGGCTAATTTTTTGTATTTTTTTTTCTAGAGATAGAGTTTTTTTTTTTTTTTTTTTTGAAACGGAGTTCCGCTCTTGTTACCTAGGCCGCTCTTGTTATCCAGGCTGTAGTGCAAATGGCGCGATCTCGGCTCACCGCAACCTCCGTCTCCTGGGTTCAGGCAATTCTCCTGCCTCAGCCTCCTGAGTAGCTGGGATTACAGGCACGCACCATAATGCCCAGCTAATTTGTATTTTTAGTAGAGACGGGGTTTCACCATGTTGATCAGGATGGTCTCGATCTCTTGACCTCGTGATCCACCCGCCTCGGCCTCCCAAAGTGCTGGGATTACAGGTGCGAGCCACCACGCTGGCCAAGATAGAGTTTTATCATGTTGCCCAGGCTGGTCTGGAACTTTGGGCTCAAGCAATCCACTTGCCTCAACCTCCTAAAGTGCTGGAATTACAGGTGTGAGCCACCGCATCTGGCTCTTACAGTATTTCATATCTTTTACTAACCCTAATTTTCATGACTTTATGATCTGTAAGATTAAGGAAATAGTAAATGAATGAATAAGATGTTGTTTATCACATACACACTGGTAAAGCTCAGATTGAATAGATGGTCTGATGTTTCAGACTATTTTCATCATCTTAATGTTTTTTCGTATTCTGTGTGATTTTCTCTTTTTCTTTTCTCTTTCTATACAAAAATTTTACTTTTAAAATGCCGTTTAATGCTTTGAAATGTAATCCTCTTGGTTTTTTTCTAAAAGTGCTTACCTTTAAATTAAAAAAAAAAAAAACAATCTATTTTCAGTATTACAATGAAATAGCAGCTCTTGATTTCTCCTGTGTACGATTGGGATATTTAGCATACTTTTATTTTCCCTCATTCTTTTTTTTGTTTTGTTTTGTTTTTGAGACGGAATTTCGCTCTTGTTACCCAGGCTGGAGTGCAATGGCGCGATCTCGGCCCACCGCAACCTCCGCCTCCTGGGTTCAGGCAATTCTCCTGCCTCAGCTTCCTGAGTAGCTGGGATTACAGGCATGCGCCACCATGCCCAGCTAATTTTTTGTATTTTTAGTAGAGACAGGGTTTCACCATGTTAACCAGGTGGTCTCAATTCCTTGACCTCGTGATCCACCCGCCTCGGCCTCCCAAAGTGCTGGGATTACAGGCGTGAGCCACCGCTCACGGCCTTTCCCTCATTCTTTACCTCCCACTCCCAACCCTCCCGGCTTGGTTTTATTCATGTTATTTGTCCTTTTAGACCTTTATTGCCCCTCTTGAAAAAAGACATTTCTTTTTTTTAATTACAATTTTTTTCTTACAAAAGTTATTTTAGACATTTAAATAAAGTTCCATTATGTATAAGTCCTTTTAGTGTTCTTTTTTATCCTTACGTTCTCACTCAGCAGAAGTATACCTTTGAGCAGTTTTCTTTCAGAACAGATAACCTGGGTAGTATCATTTTTGAGTCTTTTATGTCTGAGTACTTATTTCTGAGGTCTTCACAATTGCATGACAACTTGGCTGAATGTAGAATTCTTTTTTTTTTTAATTGCATTTTAGGTTTTGGGGTACATGTGCAGAACATGCAAGATAGTTGCATATGTACACACGTGGCAGTGTGATTTGCTGCCTTCCTCCCCTTCACCCGCATCTGGCATTTCTCCCCATGCTATCCCTCCCAGAATTCTTAAATTATAAATGTTTACCCTCGGAATTCTGTAGGATATGCTTTATTGACATGTGTCTTACAGAGTTGCAGAATTCTGCCAGGAGTGGTGGCTCACACCTATAATCCCAGCACTTTGGGATACTGAGGCAGGCAGATAATCTGATGTCAGGAGTTCAAGACCAGCCTGGTCAACATGGTGAAACCCTGTCTCTCCTAAAAGTACAAAAATTAGCTGGGCACGATGATGGGCACCTGTAATCCCAGCTACTCAGGAGGCTGAGACAGGAGAATCACTTGAACCTGGGAGGCTGAGGTTGCAATGAGCTGAGATCATGCCACTGCACTCTAGCCTGGGTGACAGAGCGAGACTCTGTCTCAAAAAAATAAATAAATAAAATAAAATAACAGAGTTGCAGAATTCTGAGGCCAGCTTGACTTTTGTTCCTTAGAGATAATTTTTTTTTTTTTTGCCTGTATTCTCTTTTTTTAGGCAGTCTTGCTCTATCGCCCAGGCTGTAGTGGGATGATCTTGGCTTACTGCAGCCTCTGCCTTCTGGGTTCAAGCGATTCTCATTCCTCAGCCTCCGGAGTAGCTGAGACTACAGGTTTGTGCCACCACATCCAGCTAATTTTTGTATTTTCAGTAGAGATGGGTTTTACCATGTTGGCCAGGCTGGTCTCAAACTCCTGGCTGCAAGTGATCTGCCCACCTTGGCCTCCCAAAGTGCTGGGATTACAGGTGTGAGCGACTGTGTCTGGCCTATAACATCTTTTCATAGTCCTATGATTTTTCTCCATTTGCTCATCTTTTTTTTTGAGAAGTTCTCACTGGGTCACCCAGGCTATAGTGCAGTGACACAATCACGGTTCATTGTGGCCCCTACCTTCTTGGCTCAAGTGATCCTCCCACCTCAGCCTGCCTTCTGAGTAGCTGGGGCCACAAGCGCTTATGCACTTACCACCACATCTGGCTAATTAAAGAGTTTTTTTTAGAGACAGAGTCTTGTTATCTTGCCCAGGCTGGTCCTGAATTCCTAGCCTCAAGCGATCCTCCTGCCTCAGCCTCCCAAAATGCTGGGATTACAGGCATAAGCCACTGAGCCTGAGCACCACTTGCTCATCTTAATATAGAGAGGTCTATGCTTGTCCAGCTTTTGATAATACTGAAGTGAGGATTGCAGTGGGTTCTATTAGAAACTGCAATGTGGCTTGGCGTCGTGGTGCATGCCTATAATCCCAACACCTTGGGAGGCCAATCACTTGAGGTCAGGAGGTCGAGACTAGCCTGGCCAATATGGTGAAACCCTGTCTCTACTAAAAATACAAAAACAAAACTAGCTGGTCATGTCGACACATGCCTGTAATCCCAGCAACTCAGGAGGCTGAAGCAGGAGAATCACTTGAACCTCCTTGGGAAGTTGCAGTGAGCTGTGATTGTCCCAGTACACTCCAGCCTGGGTGACAGAGCAAGACTCTGTCTCAAAAACAAAACAATACAAAAAATGAACTGTAATGGGTCTGAGTGTATCCCCTATCTTTCCTTTCCACCTCTCTTCACCTAGTCTTCAACCCTGAATAATGGGATGTTGGTAGAATTCTAACCGGTTGATAAGATATTTTATGGAAATGGAATCTTGATCTGACCTCTCCATCTAATTGGGACCTTCTACATTCTAACTAGCCGAAATTCCTCAAAGTTTCTGGCATATGGAAGATTTTCCTCTATTTTTATTCCTTTGATCATTTCAATGTGAATTTAGAATAAGCCAATTTAGAAGCCTGTCCTCACAAAGCCATTTTATTTAAAAACCATGAAATAACATTTTTTCTCTGTGTTAAGAAGGTTAGAAAAAAATGCTCAAGACTCATAATCATATGTACTTTTAACATTTTTTCATAAAAGGTCTCAAATCCCTTGGGAAGCTACATGGTCTAGTGGGAATTGGGAGAATGGATTCTGATTGCAATATGTAATTTCATTGCAGCTTTCAACAAACTATTTGAACTTCAGATTCTATAATCTTAGATTTTCTTATGTCATAGTGTGGCAGAGAAAGCACTATGGAAAAAAATAAATGTGGAAGCTCTTTGAACTGTTCAAAGATAGATATTAAGGAAATCTGAGGGCTTTTTGTTATTGTTTGAATGCTATTATGGCTTTGAGCACTTTCAGGCTAGCCCAAAGAGTGTGTGCTTAAGGGATAGCAAATGAGGCCAGGTTTCTGGGAAGCCCTGTTATGCAACACAGTTCTGAAGTATAGTTGGGGGAGAGACACTGCTTTGGACACTGTCATCTTGTGGAAGATTCAAGAGAGTAGTAAATGTAGTCTCACTTTTCTGTTAGGTCAAATTACTATGCCAGATTTATCTGAAATTAGTTTGCCTCCCCTCTTTACGGAAATGAAGGCCCCTCAGTGGGTTAATTATGCCTTTGTAAACAACTTTTATACTTCTGGCCAGCATAGACCACAGATGTAGTCTATTTCTGTGAGATGATTTGAAAATGTGCAAAAAGAAACATCTGTATGGTTATCTCAGAAGTTTAAAGAAAATATCTTATTATGCCAGGTAAAACTTTTCAGTTCTATCCCCCTTATGCTATTAACTCTTTCTGTATTTTATTATTCAATTGTTAAATGATATTTCTATATGATTAAGTATGGAATTTTCCTAATCATGGGAAAAGATATTATCTTCACTAAGATCCATGACACTGCAGCTATTTCTGCACTATGGAGCTAAGTGGCTCTCTCTGTCATTAGTCTTAGATGTGTGACTTTTTCGAAGAGATGGACATGAAATGAAGGAATAAGAATTTCTTCCTTAGGCTGGGTGCAGTGGCTCACGCCTGTAATCCCAGCACTTTGGGAGGGCAAGGTGGGTAGATCACTTGAGCCCAGGAGTTTGCAACAAGCCTGGGCAACATAGACAGATCTCATTTCTACAAAACTAGAAAAAATTAGCCAGGCATGGTGCCATGTGCCTGTAGTCCCAGCTACTCAGGGGGCTGAGGTGGGAGGATCACCTGAGCCTGGGGAGGTGGTGGTTGCAGTAAGCTGTGACTGCCCCACTGCACTCCAGCCTGGGCAACAGAGTGAGACCCTGTCTAAAAAAATTTTTTTTCTTCTTTCTGTGCAACATTGTGCAAATACATTACACTTGTAACCTATAGGTCAAAACAGAATAGGGCACCTTAATTGTTCAACAACTGATTAAATACCTGCTGTATGCCAGACACTGCACTAGGAGCTAGATATACATAAGCAGACAGCACATAGTTCCCAGGGGGGGAAGATTAATCAAATACATTAATTACATAATGTGTTATGAAGAAAATATATAGGATACAATAAATGCAAATAAGAGTAGGAGAGGCAAAAAATATTTCTACAGGGCAGGAAGGAAAAGATTATTTGAAGTGACATTTAAATCAAGCCTTAAGATGAGCAGGAATCTACTATGGGAAGAGCAGAATAAACAGAATGTGCTAAGGCTCTGACTTGTGCAAAGACCTAAAAGTCATTTTGAATGGTGGTGATGCAGTGGTTGAGGAGAGAGTGAGATAAAATGAGTTTAGAGTGGAATGGAGTGATTTGATTTATGTTTTAAAATTATTCCCCTATTTTTAGGGGGAATGGGTAGGAGTTTGAGAATGAAAGTAGATAGGATGACAGCAAGACTGAGACAGGGGAGAAAAGAATGAAAGTAGAGAGACCTGTTAGGAGACTATTGTAGTAGCTTGGATTAGGAGGTAGAGGAGATAGAAAGAAGGAAATCCAATTAGCATATATTTGTAAGTAGAGTAGGTAGATCTTATCAATGAACTAGTTAGGGGGGCAGTGAGAGAAAAAGAAAAATCAAGTATGACTCCGAAGTTTCTGGAGCCACTGGGGAATGGTGGTATCATTACAGATGGTGAAGATCAGAGAGAAAGGGATTTGGAGAAGAAAACCTAAGAATTTTTTTTTTTGAGACAGAGTTTTGCTCTTGTCACCTAGGCTACGGTATAGCATGATCTCAGCTCACTGAAACCTCTGCCTCCCAGGTTAAGTGATTTTCCTGCCCCAGCCTCCTGAGTAGCTGGGATTACCGATGCGTACCACCTTGAGTTAATAAACTCAAGGCTTCATATTTACATATTCACTTCATAGTTACTTTTATCACATACAATGTGATTTTTTTTTTTTGAGATGAAATCTCTGTTGCCCAGGCTGGAGTGCAGTGGCATGATCTCAGCTCACTACAACCTCTGCCTCCTGGGTTCAAGGAATTCTCTTGTCTCAGCTTCCCCAGTAGCTGGGGTGCCACTGTGCCTGGCTAATTTTTGTATTTTTAGTAGAGAGAGGGTTTCACCATGTTGGCCAGGTTGGTCTCAAACTCCTGACCTCAAGTGATCCACCTGCCTCAGCCTCTCAAAGTGCTGGGATTATAGACATGAGCCACAGTGGCTGGCCAGAGTTTGGTTTTAGACATGATAAATTCGAAATGCCTGTGATGTATGTAACAATATATCACAACTGGATAGTTGCATGTCTGGAGCTCAGAGGAGAGGACTGAAGACATATTCGGAGTGAACACAACTTTGCACAGTGGCAGTATCATAGCCAATGAGGTTTATCCGAGGCGCGATTATTGCGAATTGAAAACTTTTCCCAATACCCTGCCTTGACGACTTGCAATACAGTCAGCACTGGCAATTTTTGACAGTCTCTACGCAGACTGATAATAAAAAAAATAAAAAATAAAGGAGTGAACACTACCGGGATAATATTTTAGCCCTGGAAATTGGTAAGATCTAAGAAGACAATGTAGAGAGTAGAAACGAGAGCCCATACCAGCACCAATGAGAGGGTAAGGAAAGAAAGAAAAGAAATCCCAGAATTGAACCTGGAGAATTACCCAAACAGTTGTGTTACCAAAAAGAAATGCTGACGCTAGGCGCAGTGGCTCACACCTGTAATCCCAGCACTTTGGGAGGCCGAGGTGGGCTGATCACCTGAGGTCAGGAGTTTGAGACCAGCCTGACAAACATGGAGAAACCCCATCTCTACTAAAAATACAAAACTTAGCTGGGTATGGTGGCACACGCCTGTAATCCCAGCTACTAGGGAGGCTGAGGCAGAATTGCTTGAACTTAGGAGGTGGAGGTTGTGGTGAGCCTAAATTGTGCCATTGCACTCCAGCCTGGGCAACAAGAGCAAAACTCCTTCTCAAAAAGAAAAGAAAAGCTGAAAGTAATTAAAAGAAGCATGTGGTTTAGAGAGGAAACTGACGACTTATGTTTGGAACTTGACAAGTTTGGGGTCCTGACTGGGTTCCTGTTATTCCTAGTGTGGTGCCTGAGCAAAATATATAGGTCCCTTTTCAAATCTTAATGCTATATTTATAGTTTATTTTATAATTCAATCTTATGGTATCTCCATGAATTTTCAGAATAAAACATCCCTAATCATTCCTGAGTTGGAGTTTGGAATGAGAGAAAACAACTTTGCTAAGATCCATGATGCTGCAGCTGTTTCTGAATTATGCTTCGAAATGGCTATTTCACCAATCTCAGACAACAAGCAGCTATTTTATTTTAGTAATGGACATGAGATGAAGAAAGAAGGATTTGTCCAGTGTTGAGCAAATGCACTTTGCTGGCAGCACAGAAACTGAGGAGAACACAATGTAACAGACATATATAGAGCATCTACCATGTGCCAGGCACTGTGCTAGGCTCTGGGAATAACTCAGAACATGACAGACAAGTATGTGAGTGTACAGACTTTTAAGGGAGATGGAAAAAAGTTAACTTACAAATAAAATAACTACAAATTTTGGTGAGCGCTGTGAAAGAAACAAATACAGGAAATAAGCAGGGGATGGTACTTAGGGTCTGGATAGGATATTTAGGGCAACGTTCCTTGAGGAAGTGACATTTACTGATTCCCAAAGGATGGAGAGTCAATTATACCAAGATTAGGGAGTGATGAGCAACCAAATTGTCTTTTGCAGTATTTGGCCCTGAAAAGCTAAGGCAGGCCAAATAGCTCGTATCGGAATATTCATTAGTGGTGCACCAAGAAGCGAGTTGGTTGGGAGTGGTCTGCTCTCATGGGGAGTATTTCATCACTGACAATTAAAATTAACAAGCACAGGTGGCTCAGGCCTGTAATCCCAGCACTTTGGGAGGCCAAGGCCAGCAGATCACTTGAGGTCAGGAGTTTGAGACCAGCCTGGCCAACATGGCAAAACCCCGTCTCAACTAAAAATACAAAAATTAGCCGGGCATCGAGGAGCATGCTGTAATCCCAGCTACTTGGGGGGCTAAGGTGGGAGTATCACCTGAACCTGGGAGGCAGAGGTTGTTGTGAGCAGAGATTGAGATCTCACCACTGCACTCCAGTCTAGGTGACAGAGAAAGACTCCATCTCGCTGACTCTGTTTCAAATAATAATAATAATAAAATAAATAAATAAATTGCCAGCTGAGCAGGTGGCTCACACCTGTAATCCCAGCACTTTGGGAGGCTGAGGCAGGAAGATTGCTTGAGCTCAGGAGTTTAAGACAAGCCAGGGCAACACAGTGAGACCTCATCTCTCCAAAAAAATAAAATTAGCCAGGCATGGTGCCCCATGCCTGTAGTCCCAGTATTTGGGAGGCTGAGGTGGGAAGATCACTTGAGTCTGCAAGGTTGAAGCTGCAGTGAGCCAAGATCGCATCACTACAATTCAGCCTGGGTAATAGAGCAAGATCCTATCTCCAAATAAATGAATAAAAATAAATAAAATTGCGTCCGCTTCGGCAGCACATATACTAAAATTGGAATGATACAGAGAAGATTAGCATGGCCCCTGTGCAAGGATGACACGCAAATTCGTGAAGTGTTCCATATTTTTTTAAGTTAAAACTTAAAATTATTATTTTAAAAAAATAATAATAAAGAAAAAAGAAATAAATAAAATTGCCTGCACATGGTGTTAATAAAGAGTAGATGAACTTTTGGTCAGTTTTACTATTACTGTAAAATTATCTATGGATCATGCCCCTGTAGCGGGCTGAATGTTGGTCCCCAGAAAGATATTTGCATGTCCAAATCCCCCAAACCTATGGATATCACCTCATATGGCAAAAGAGTTAATATCACTTTATGTGGAAAAACGTGATAAAGAATTTTGAGAATAGGAGCCTGTCCTGGATTATCTGGGTGGTCCTTAAATCCAATGGCAAGTGTCTATAAGAGTGAGACAGAGGGAGATTTGATGGACAGACGAGAAAGTGACAATGGTGTGCAAATTCAAGATAGAAGACATGCTTGGATGAATGGATGGATATAAGGATACATGGATATATAGATGGAGGAACATTTACTAAATAACTGACAAATGATAAATCTGCCATCTTACCAAATGGCTGTAGAAATTTCCATGCTGTACTGCTAAGTTACCCATGATTTTCCTTTTGATGCATAACAGTGACTTTGATCTAAACAGTTTCATTTTTCCTTATGTAAGTATGTAGACATAACTTTCATGCTTGACAAAATGCTCCATAAGTGTTCATATCTCTTTACTTTGTCTTAAAAGAAACTTTTTAAGGAGAGGGATCTTTTCTTTTTAAACATTAATTAATTAATTTTTGAGACAGGGTCTTGCTCTGTTGCCCAGGCTGGAGTGCAGTGATGTGATCATAGCTCACTGCAGCCTTGATCTCCCAGGCGCAAGTGATCCCCGGACTCAAGCAATCCTCCCACCTCACCCTCCTGAGTAGTTGGGACCACAATCATGCAACACCATGCTTGGCTAATTTAATAAAAAATTTCTTTTTTAGAGACAGGATCTCACTATGTTACTCAGGCTGGGTCTTGAACACCTGAGATCAAGTGATCCTCTTGCCTCAGCCTCTCAAAGTGTTGAGATTGTAGCAAGAGCCACCGTGTCTGGCCTCTTATTTATTTATTTATTTATTTGAGACAGAGTCTTGCTCTGTTGCCAGACTGGAGTGCAGTGGCTCGATCTTGGCTCACTGTAACCTCTGCCTCCTGGGTTCAAGTGGTTCTCCTGCCTCAGCCTCCTGAGTAGCTGGGACTACAGGCACCCACCACTATGCCTAGCTAATTTTTCTATTTTTAATAGAGATGGGGTTTCACCACGTTGGCCAGGATGGTTTCAATCTCTTGAACTTGGGATCAGCCTCCTGAGTAGCTGGGATTACAGGCCCGCCACCATGCCCAGCTAATTTTTGTATTTTTAGTAGAGATGGGGTTTCTCCATGTTGGTCAGGCTGGTCTTGAACTCTCGACCTCGTGTATATAGCTTGGACTGAATAACTCACTTTTTTTTTTTTTGAGGAGTCTCACTCTGTTAACCATGCTAGAGTGCAGTGACGAGATCTCAGCTCACTGCAAGCTCCGCCTCCCAGGTTCCAGTGATTCCCCTGCCTCAGCCTCCCCAGTAGCAAGATTACAGATGTGCCACCACGCCTGGCTAATTTTTGCATTTTAGTAGAGACATGGTTTCACCATGTTGGCCAGGCTGGTCTTGAACTCCTGACCTCAGGCAATCTGTCCACCTCAGCCTCCCAAAGTACTGGGATTATGGGCATGAGCCACCATGCCCAGCCTGAATAACTCACTTCTAACATATGGATATAGAAATATTAATAACAAGATGTCACTTCAGAGATTAGATTACAAAAAGACCGTAGCTTCTTGAAAACTCTCTCTTGTTCTTTGCTCTGAGGAAGACAATTAGTATGTTATGAGCTGCTCTATGGAGAAACCTCCAGTGAAAAGCTGTGAGGAACTGAGGTCTTCATTCCAACACCTCATGGGTTTAAAACTAAGTTCTTCCAATAACCATGGGTGAGCTTGGAAATAGATTTTCCCACCAATTTCATGAGTGACCTTGCTAGAGGCACCCAGCTAATCAGCACCCAGATTCCTGACTTAAAGAAACTGTGAGACAATCAATGTTTGTTGTTTTAAGGCACTAAGTTTTGGGGTAAGTTGTTAGTAGCAATAACTAAGTAACAATACCAATAATATAAATTGAAGCACTAAAATAGAATAGAGGAAGGAAATAAAATCAATAGGTTGTATTTTTTTTTTTTTTTTTTGAGACAGGGTCTCATTCTGTCACCTAGGCTGGAGTACAGTGGCATGATAATGGTTCACTGCAGCCTCCACCTCCTGGGCTCAAGCGATCCTACCTCAACCTCCTAAGCTGCTGGGACTATGAGCACACACCATTATGCCCAGCTAACTTTTTTTTTTTTTTTTTAAGAGATGGGTTTCAACAGATTTTCACTATGTTGCCCATGCCAGTCTCCAACTCCTAGGCTCAAGCAATCCACCCGCCTCCACCTCCCAAAGTGTGGGATTACAGGCATGAGCTGCCATGCCTGGCCAATAGGTTGTAGTTTTTGATTGTTTACTGCTTTTGAAACAGAGTCTTGCTCTGTCACCCAGGCTGGAGTGCAGTGGCGGGATCTTGGCTCACTGCAACCTCTGCCTCCAGGTTCAAGCAATTTTCCTGCCTCAGCCTCCCAAGTAGTTGGGATTACAGGCGCATGGCACCACCCCCAGCAAATTTTTTTGTATTTTTTGTAGAAACGGGGTTTCAACATGCTGGCCAGGCTGGTCTCAAACACCTGACCTTATGATCCACCTGCCTCAGCCTCCCAAATTGCTGGGATTATAGGCGTGAGCCACCACCAAAAGTCATGCCTTGTAGTTTTTTTTATAGCTTCTTAGACATCAAATCATACTCACTAGATTCCTTATTAGTGGCTAATTTAATCCAGTTTATGTTGACTCTTAATAGTTTTACTTTCAGGGGCCACCTATAGACCAACTTCTGGATGAATCTAACTATTGACTCCAACATTCTGTGTATATATATACTGACAACTAAATATTTATTGATTGATTCATACATAAATTCATCATGTCTACTGGAGACTCAAAAATGGCACCCAAAATGGCATACTAATTCCCTTGGTCTTTATTTTGTTTGCTTGTTTGTTTTTTGAGATGAAGTCTTGCTCTGTCGCCCAGGCTGGAGGGCAATGGCGCAATCTCGGCTCACTGAAACTTCCGCCTCCCAGGTTGCCGGGTTCTCAAAAATACAAACAAAATAAAACTGCTTTTTTCTTCTTACAGAAAAGAAATATATGTTTAATGTAGACATTTAGAGAAATAAACAAAAAAAGGAAAGTGAAAGTCACTTTATTTTTTTTTTTGAGACAGAGTTTGCTTTTGTTTCCCAGGCTGGAGTGCAATGGTGCCATCTCAGCTCACTGCAACCTCTGCCTCCTGGGTTCAAGCGATTCTCCTGCCTCAGCCTCCCGAGTAGCTGGGATTACAGCACACGCCACCATGTCTGGCTAATTTTTTATTTTTAGTAGAGACAGGTTTCACCATGTTGGCCAGGCTGGTCTCGAACTCCTGACCTCAGGTGATTGATCCACCACCTCGGCCGCCCAAAGTGCTGGGATTATATGTGTGAGCCACTGCCCCTGGCCAAAAGTCACTTTTGAATCCACCACTTAGAGAGGACTGCTATTGAGGTTGAATGTACTTTCTTTTTTTGAGATGGAGTCCCACTCTGTCACTCAGGCTGGAGTGCAGTGGTGCCATCTTAGCTCACTGCAGCCTCTGCCTCTCAGGCTCAAGTGATTACTCCTGCCTCAGCCTCCAGAGTAGGTAGAATTACAGGCACCCGCCACCATGCCCAGCTAATTTTTTATATGGGATTTCACAATGTTGGCCAGGCTGATCTCAAACTCTGGACCTCAGGTGATCTGCCTGCCTTGGCCTCCCAAAGTGCTGGGAATACAGGCGTGAGCCACAGTGCTGCAACTGAATGTGCTCTTGAATTTCAGTTGACAGCATTTGCCTGTCTTTCAAAACTTGGGAAAACACTCTATACTTGGTTAACCAGATAGTTGATTTCTTTAAAACTCAGTTTCCATGGGGGCCACGGTGGCTCCAGCCAGTTGTCCTGGTGCTTGAGGAGTCGAGGCCATGAGTTCAAGGCCAACCTGAGCAACGTTACATGCTCTCATTGATTGACAAAAATGAAAAAAAAACAAAAAACAAAAAAAACCCTCAGTTTCCTTAATGAAATATCTGAAAGTTTTGCTTTATATATCTAAAATTTAATGACTCAGTATCACAAACATTTACGATTTAGTACTAGCCTTGGCAACATGGCAAAACCCTAGCTCTTAAAAAAAAAAATACAAAAATTAGGCTGGACACTGTGGCTCACACCTGTAATCCCAGCACTTTAGTAGGTGGAGGCAAGTGGATTATCTCAGGGCAGGAGTTCGAGACCAGCCTGGCCAAGATAGTAAAACCTGTCTCTACTAAAAAATACAAAAATTAGCCAGGCACAGTGGCTCATGCCTATAATCCCAGTACTTTTCAAGGTCAAAGTGGGCAGATCACAAGGTCAGGAGTTTGAGACCAGCCTGGCCAACATGGTGAAACCCTGTCTCTAGTAAAAATACAAAAATTAGCAGGGCATGGTGGCGAGCGCCTGTAATCCCAGCTACTCCAAGGCAGGAGAATCGCATGAACCTGGGAGGTGCAGGTTACAGTTCTGTAACCTGGTCAACAGAACAAGGCTCCTGTCAAAAAAAAAAAGTAATTAATTAATTAAAATTAAAAATACAAGAATTAGTCAGGCATGGTGGCTTGTGCTTGTAGTTCCAGCTACTTCGGAGGCTGAGGTCAAAGGATTGATTGAGCCTGGGAGGTGGATGCTGCAGTGAGCCCAGATCGCACGATTGCACTCAAACCTGGGCAATAGAGTGAGACTCTATCTCAAAAAAAAAAAAAAAATTTAGTACCACTTACTGATGTTATAAGCAGTATACTAGACAATTTTATTTCCATTATTTTATTTAAACCTTGCTAAACCTTGTGTGTTGGGTACTAATATTAACCTCAGTTTTCAAATGAGTAAACTAAGGTTTAGAGAGGTTAAGTAATCTGCCCAAACAAGATCATAAAAGATAAGGAGTTTCATTAAAGGGATTCCATCCCAGTTCTGTTTGGCTATAAAATTTATGCTCACACCACTCTGCTAGTTTCTCCCTCAAACTTTTTCCGATTATACTTTTTCATAAAAGCAAAACATCATTTAAAAAAAACTTTCATAGTCAGAAAAGTCGTCACATTCCAGTTATTAAAAGACGAACCCAATTTATCCATACCTCTGTATCATTCCTTTGAAAGTTTTTGAAGTTAGTGCCTTCAGGCAAAAAATTTAAGATCTAAAAGAAATATACATTAATAAAATTCTTTTCCTGCTAAAATAAAACAGTGAATGTTACCAGTGATTTGCCCCATTTTGAAACTGGAACTATCATCAGAGAGCCAATTTCCATTTATATAAAACTACATAATACTGTTTCTGATTATAATTTCTGTAAAGTTATAGTTAACTGTTACAGTTGAAAACTAGATTTTTTTCAGCAAAATTTCCTGTGGTTGTATGGTTTTATTATAATGAAATAAATGAGTGGTTTGGGAAGAAAGAGTAGAGAATATGATCTTGGAATGCCAGAATAGAAACAAATTTAGAGACTACCTACCTCATCCTCTATATTTTATAGATGAGAAAACTGAAGCCCACAGAGTTAAATATTTCTGTCTCTTTTAGGTTGTCATAGTACACAAAGTATAAAATTAATGGCCTGTGAAAGTTTTCATTTGATAATTGAGACTGTCTTGCAAATATACTTAACCAATTTCCAAAGCTGTGTAAGTAAGATAAATGAAAAAAAAATTTAAATATAATACCTGGTACATAAAAGTTGCATATATATATTTGTGAGTGAACAAATGAATAAAACAACTTATTGCAACCAGGCAGTGGCTCATGCCTGTAATTCCAGCACTTTGAGAGGCTAAGGCAGGCAGATCACCTGAGGTCAGGAGTTGGAGATCAGCCTGGCCAACATGGTGAAACCCTGGACTTTACTAAAAAATACAAAGAAATTAGCCGGGCGTGGTGGCACACACCTGTAGCCTCTTCCCAGCTACTGGAAAGGTTGAGGCAAGAGAACTGCTTGAACCTAGGAGGTGGAGGTTGCAGTGAGCCAAGATTGAGCCACTTCACTCCAGACTGGGCAAAAGAGCAAGACTTCCTCCCACAAAAATTGCTTTCAGTTTTCAAATTCTTTCATGGTCCTTCAGCCAATGCACCAGGCCTGAATTTATATTTCATATGCAGTCATACTATATGTGTGTGTGTATATATGTGTGTGTGTATATATGTGTGTATGTGTGTGTATCTGTGTGTATGTATATATGTGTGTGTGTATATGTGTGTACATGTCTGTGCATGTGTATGTGTATATGTATGTGTGTATATGTGTGTGTATATACGTGTATATATGTGTGTATACATGTGTGTAGGTGTGTGTATATGTGTATGTATATATGTTTGTGTATATATGTGTATGTGTGTATATATACGTGTGTATATGTGTATATGTGTGTATGTGTATATATGTGTGTGTGTGTCCATATATATATATTTGTTTGCTTTTCGTACTTGAGTTATTGGAGTCCACATTTTTCCACATTGTTATAAAATATAATCCTTTAAAGTGCTTACTGCAGTTACAGTACTTCTAAGTCAAATTCCAAGATGACAGTAAGTAGAGGTGAGTCCGGGTTTTGGGGAACCCTCAATAAGACAAAAAAAATGCATTGAAAAATAAATAAATAAATAAATAAAAAAGGCTGGGCGTGGTGGTTCAAGCCTGTAATCTCAGCATTTTGGGAGGCTGAGGCGGGTGGATCACCTGAGGTCAGGAGTTTAAGACCAGCCTGGCCAACATGGTGACACCCTGTCTTTTTAATAAATAAATAAATAAATTTAATTTAATTTAAAAATGCAGCCAGGTGCAGTGGCTCATGCCTATAATCCCAGAACTTTGGGAGGCTGAGGTGGGCAGATCCTGAGGTCAAGAGATTGAGACCATCCTGGCCAACATGGTAAAATCCCGTTTCTACTAAAAATACAAAAATTAGCTGGGCATGGTGGCACATGCCTGTAATCCCAGCTTCTCAGGAGTCTGAGGCAGGAGAATTGCTTGAACATGGGACGCAGAGGTTGCAGTGAGCAGAGATTGGGCCACTCTACTCCGCCTGGCAACAAAGCGAGACTCCATCTCAAAAAAAAAAAAAGCAAAAATTTCTAATGACTTCTGGATTCTAGTCAACAAAAATTAAGGAAAAAAATTGGCTTGTGATATCTTTGGGGAAAAATTTTAAAAATACAAAAATAGATTACTTTTAAATTTTTTACAAGGCCAGGTATGGTGGCTTACACTTATAATCTCAGCACTTTGGGAGGCTGAGGCAGTTGGATTACTTGAGGTCAGCAGTTTGAGACCAGCCTGACCAACATGGTGGAATCCCATCTCTACTAAAAATACAAAATTAGCTGGGTGTGGTGGCACATGCCTGTAAACCCAACTACTTGTGAGGCTGAGGCAGGAGAATTGCTTGAACTGGGGAAGTGGAGGATGCAGTGAGCCAAGATTGCGCCATTGCACTCCAGTCTGGGCAACAAGAGTGAAACTTCATTTAAAAAAATTTTTTTTCTACAAAATAATAAAAAAAAATCTAGCTTTCGAAACACTATTTCTAGAGCCTCTTCGGGGCTTTGAAGGGGCCTGTGCAATGAGAGGCCCTGAATCTTCATTGGTTTCACAGTATAGCTGCCTCTGTTAATAACCAGACATCATCTTCATGCTTGTTATGAATATCTTGGATATTTACTATATATAACATATGAATATTAGAATACATATTACTATATATAATGTCTAATAAAGGTTTACTAAAATTTTGGAAGTGTACATTACCCTTTGATAGTGTTAGAAATTTTATACAGCTGGACCTGGATTCTCTTTCAGGCTCCACTATAAATGTGGTGGCTTTTAAATCATGAGCAAGTCAGAGAGAGATCCAAGATGGCTGATCACTAACAGCTCGGGATTGTAGCTCCCAGTGAAAGCACAGAGAACGAGAGGATGCCACACTTTCAGACGAATTTTTGTTGCTTATGGACCAGGAGATTCCCAGCGGAGGAGCCCCATGGCTTGCCAGCACGACTCTTGTGGCCGGAGCAACAGTTTTGCCAACACCTCGGTGCAGTGGTTCTTAGTGCAGAGTAAATGGGACTGGCTCCCCTTTGTCGACATTTGGAGCTCCGGGAAGGCAGAGTTGCCTATTCAGCTGATTGAAGGAAGGACTCAAGAAGGAAGCCAGACCAGAGATTCCTGGGCAGAAAAGCACCATCAATCTTAACGCCTGCTGTTTTAGCCGGCACAGTGGGTTGCTCAGATTCCGGCGCTGGGAATCAACAAGTTGGACATCCACTCAGAGACCTAATTAGAAAGTTGGTAATTACAAAGATGACAGATGGATAAATTTATAATGATGGAAAGAAACCAGCCTAAAAAGGCTGAGAATACCCAAAATCAGAATGCCTCTCCCTCTGCAGGGGATCACAGTTCCTCATCAGCAACGGAACAAGGCCTGATGGAGAATGAGTGCATTCCATTAACAGAAGTAGGCTTCAGAGGTGGATGATAAGAAAATTCTGTGAGTTAAAAGAACATGTGCTAACCCAATGCAAAGAAACTAAGAACTTTGAAAAAAGGTTTGACGAAATCCTAACGAGAATAGACAATTTAGAGAGGAATATAAGTGAATTAATAGAACTGAAGAATACAATGTGAGAACTCCACAAAGTATGCACAGGTTTTAACAGTCGAATTGATCAAGCAGAAGAAAGGATATCAGAGGTTGAAGACCAACTTAATGAAATGAAATGAGAAGACAAGATTAGAGAAGAAAGAGTAAAAAGGAATCAGCTAAGTCTCCAAGAAATATGGGACTATGTGAAAAGACCTAATTTACGTTTGATAGGTGTACCTGAATATTATGAAGAGGATGAATCCAAGCTGGAAAATATTCTTCAGGATATTATTCAGGAAAACTTTCCTAACCTACTAAGGCAGGACAATATTTAACTCCAGGTAATACAGAGAACACCACAAAGATACTCCTCAAGTAGAGCAACTCCAAGACACATACTCGTTAGATTCACCAGGGTTGAAATAAAGGAGAAAATTCTAAGGGCAGCTAGAGAGAAGGGTCAGGTTACCCATAAAGGGAAGCCTATCAGACTCACAGCAGATCTCTCAGCAGAAACCCTACAAACTAGAAGAGAACGGGGTCAATACTCAATATCCTCAAAGAAAAGAATTTTCAATCCAGAATCTCATATCCAGCCAAACTGAGTTTTATAAATGAAGAAAAAATAAAATTTTTCACGAACAAGCAAGCACTCAGAGATTTCATCACCACCAGGCCTGCTTTACAAGAGCTTCTGAAAGAAGCACTATACACAGAAAGGAACAACTAGTATCAGTCATTCCAAAAACTTACCGAAAGGTAAAGAGTATCTCCATAATGAAGAATCTATATCAACTAATGGGCAAAATAGCCAGCGAGCATTAAACGACAATATTAAACTCACAAATATCAATATTAATCCTGAATTTAAATGGATTAAATGCTCCAATCAAAGACACAGAAAGGAAAATTGAATAAAAAGTCAAAAGCCATCGGTACGCTGTATCCAGATCCATCTCATAAGCAAGGACACACAAAGACTCAAAACAAAACTTTGGTAGAAGACTTACCAATCAAATGGAGAGAAAAAACAAAAACAAAAACAGGAGTGTTAATTTTCGTCTCTGACAAAATATATTTTAATAGTAACAAAGACTAAAAGAAACAAAGAAGGACACTATATATATAATGGTAAAAGGATCAATACAACAATAGGAGTCAATGATCATAAATACATATGCACCCAATATAGGAACACCCAGATACATAAGACAAGCTCTCAGTGATTTATAAAGAGACTTGGACTCCCACACAATAACAGCGGGAGACTTTGACACCACATTGTTAATATTTGACGGATCAACGAGATAGAAGATTAACAAGGACATTTATGATTTGATTTCAGACCTGCAACAAGTAAATTCAGTGAATATCTATAGAATTCTTCACCCAGGTCCACAGAACATACATTTTTCTCATTATCACATGACACCTATTTTGAAAGTGACCACATAATTGGAAGTAAATCATTCTTCAGTATTTGCATAGTATTTCATAGACTTAAATGAAATATTGGTTGGCTGTTTGTTATAAAAATAAATAAATAAATAAATAAATAATGAGCGAGTCTCTTCTTCAGGCCTCAAATTCTTCATCTGTGTAATGGGCTTAATATCAATCTCAAAGAATTACAAAGACAGATGAAGATAAAATACTTGGAATAGTTCTTGACATATAGTAAGCTCCCAATAAATATTAGCTATTATATAGATAGTCAAAACATGCTACCAAGTGTTGGAACCTCTGTCTCTCCATTGAAACTTCCCATGTTGACTGTAGGTAGGTAAAATGCTGCGGGAAATGAATTTCAAAGAATTGTACCGATTATATTTTTAAATTAATTTCATTTCTAAACATAATGCTTTTATGGCCTGGTGCAGTGGCTCACACCTGTAATCCCAGCACTTTGGGAGGCCAAGATGGGCAGATCACTTGAGGCCAGGAGTTGGAGACCAGCCTGGCCAACATGGTGAAACCCCATCTCTACTAACAATATAAAAAATTAGCTGGACATGGTGGCACGTGCCTGTAATCCCAGCTACTCAGGAGGCTGAGGCAGTAAAATCACTGGAACCTCAGAGGCAGAGGTGGAGTGAGCCGAGATTGTGCCACTGCACTCCAGCCTGGGCAACAGAATGCAACAATGTCTCAGAAAAACAAAACAAAACAAAAAACCAAAATCATCCAGGCCTAGTGGCATGTGCCTGTAGTCCCAGCTTGGGAGGCTAAGATGAGAGGATCACCTGAGCCAGGAAGGGCAAGGCTGCAGTGAGCCATGATGGCATCACTGCACTCCACCTTGGGCGTCACAGTGAGACCCATCTCAAAAAAGAAAAAAAAATGTATATGAAAAGTAACAACGACTACAGAACATCTGGAAAATAGAGAAAAGAAAAAAAGAACATCTATAATTTCATCAGACTTATGCTATATTTTCTTCTTGTGTTTTGTTCGTTAATGCAGATTCCATTTTATAAAAACTGCTTGAAGTAAGTAGACCCAGTTATTTTCTTTTCACAGAAGTTTAGTATTAGGGCATTATTATAACAGAATATTTCATATGCATGGCAAATCTCAAATATATTTTATATAAAACATCTTCAGAAAAGTCAATAAAAAGGTCTATGTTTTACTGTTGTATTTCCATTCTTATTTTTAAAATTCATGTTCTTCAAGATTATGAGTCTAGTGCATATGAGAATGTAATATTCTGCATTTTTTCTTACATTGTATCGTAAGCCTTTCTCCATACTACTGCATACTACTAAGGCAACGTTCATAGTAACTAGAGCATATGAGAATAAAATTTAGTTTCTTTTCTTTTCTTTTTTTTTTTGAGACGGAGTTTCGGTCTTGTTACCCAGGCTGGAGTGCAATGGCGCGATCGCGGCTCACTGCAACCTCCGCCTCCTGGGTTCAGGCAATTCTCCTGCCTCAGCCTCCTGAGTAGCTGGGATTACAGGCACGCGCCACCATGCCCAGCTAATTTTTTTGTATTTTTAGTAGAGACGGGGTTTCACCATGTTGACCAGGATGGTCTCCATCTGTTGACCTCATGATCCACCCGCCTTGGCATCCCAAAGTGCTGGGATTACAGGCTTGAGCCACCGCGCCCGGCCCAAAATTTAGTTTCTTAAACTCAGTCAGTACAACCGTTAAGTGAAAAGCTAAGGCAGGCAAAAGTGTGATAAATCAGAAATACAGAATGAGTACTTTTGATTTGCCTGCAACTACAGTGTAGAAAACCTAGAAAGAGAAGTCACAACTCTGAAATTCAAGACTTCCAACTAAATGTCTAAATCAACAAAAAATATCACCATAATCCTAAATTTTATATCATTTTCTTTCTTTCTTCTTCCTTTTTCTTTTTCTTTCTTTTTTTTTTTTTTTTTGAGACAGAGTCTCACTCTGTCGCCTTGAGGGCTCAAGTGATACTCCCATCTCAGCCTCCCAACTGCAGGCACACACCACCATGCCAGGCTAATTTTTAAATTTTTTTGTAGAGAAAGAGTCTCTGTATGTTGTCCAGGTTGGTCTTGAACTTCTGGGCTCAACTGATCTGCCTCGGTCTCCCAAAGTGTTGCGATTACAGATGTGAGCCATCACACCTGACCTTTTTTTCTTTAATAATTGGGAAAGTAGTGGAATATTATTCAATGGTAAAGACTTATGTATTGTGATTTTATATTATTATTAGGGTTTTCATTCTCAAAATTTGGTAAATGTACCCCCAAAGAGGTTTTTCTTTAAAATTTAGCATGGCTGGCTGGGCTTGGTGGCTCACGCCTGTAATCCCAGCACTTTGGGAGGCCGAGGTGGGTGGATCACGAGGTCAAGAGATCGAGATCATCCTGGTCAACATGGTGAAACCCCATCTCTACTAAAAATACAAAAAATTAGCTGGGCATGGTGGAGCGTGCCTATAATCCCAGATACTCAGGAGGCTGAGGCAGGAGAATTGCCTGAACCCAGGAGGCGGAGGTTGCGGTGAGCCAAGATCGCGCCATTGCACTCCAGCCTGGTTAACAAGACCGAAACTCCGTCTCAAAAAAAAAAAAAAAATTCTAAAATGTAACATACATTGAAGAAACAGTCCATATGTCCATTACTGAGTGAATAAACAAAATGTGGTATATACATATACTAGAATATTATTCAGCCTTAAAAAAGAAGGAAATTCTGACATATGCTACTCTGAAGACATTATGCAAAAAAGCCAGTCACAAAAACACAAATATGGTACAATCCCACTTATATGAGGTATCTAGAATAGCCAAATTCGTAGACAGAAAACAGAGCAGTTGTTATCGAGGGATGGGAGGAGCAGGGAAAGGACAGTTATTTTATTGGGTACGAAGTTTCAGTTTGGAAAGATGAAAAAGTTCTGGAGATGAATGATGGTCATGGTTCCACAACAATATGAATGTACCTAATGCTCCTGAACTGTACGCTTAATTTTTTTGTTTGTTTTGAGACGAAGTTTCGCTCTTGATGCCCAGGCTGGAATGCAATGGCGCGATCTCGGCTCACCACAATCCTCGCCTCTCGGGTTGAAGCGATTCTCCTGTCTCAGCTTCCCGAGTACCTGGGATTACCAGCAGGCGCCACCACGCCCGGCTAATTTTTTATTTTTATTTTTAGTAGAGACGGGGTGTCTCCATGTTGGTCAGGCTGGTCTCAAACCCTGGACCTCAGGAGATTCGCCTGCCTTGGCCTCTCAAAGTGCTGGGATTACAGGTGTGAGCCACTATGCCCGGCCATATGTACACTTAAAATTAAGATGGTAAGTTTTATACAATGAATATTTTACAATTTAAAAAATCCCCCAATCTATAACATGTATTGAGAAATGTGCGTTTTACATGTATAATCAGTTTAATAAATAATTATCAAGCAAATATATGTATAATCACCACCTGTCCCAAAAGTTATCAGAGTAACCTGTGTCCCTCCCCATCACAACCCTCTTCCTTCCTAACCACTATCACGGCTCTAACATTTGCTTTTGAAAATCATACTGTGATGTGGTAATGCAGGATAAGTTAAATCAACACTACAAAACAGCACAGAATATTTCCTTAAATTCCAATTTTTCCAAGTGCAAAAAAAAAAAAAACCACAACAACCCACTTAACTTTTAAGTTCTCTTTCTCCCCTTCCTGTGCTCTGGAAACTTCACATTCTAAAACCTATTTTAGTTCCACAGTTGACCTCACCTGCAAAGTTTAATTAAAAAAAAAAAACAAAAAAACCTTCAGTATAGATTTTCATTCCTCCCACTCTCCCTTGCCTCCAACTACAAAGAAACAATGATTTAAACCCTTTGTGCCCTTTTAGAAAATTACACAGATACCCCATTGTGGAACCCAATAATCCCTTCGTGGAAAGGAAGAGATTAGCATATGAATACAAAGCAAAATGAATCCAGAATACAAAATGATCTACTGGATTGGGAAGCTCTTGTATTCTTAAAAATGTATTTATTTCCTCTTTTTGTATTGCCTCTTTAGTGGTCGCGGGGTTAAGGGAATTGAGCTTCCCTTTCTGGCTACCCGGAAAAGGATTTTTTAAAAAACCAAAAAAACACCAGATTCTAAGAAGTGCAAAACCAACAGATGGCTCCCAGCGCCAGTGGAATCGCCAGTGGAATCTGCTACACTAGACACGAGCTTGTTTGCCGGCGAGGAGTGTAGAAAGTGCTGTTCGCAGACTGCGTGGTGAAGGAGAGAAAGCGACAGAAGAGAGAGCCATAGTGCTGACGTTGAAGGCCCGGCCCTGTGAGGTTGCACAGGGTAAGTGGCGTTGGCCAGGCGGCAGCGGGGAAGGGGAAGGAAAGAGGATTTGAGCTGGGGGCGGGGCTTGCGGCGCAGCGTGGCTCCTGATTGCTGGAGCGCGACTGCCAATCTTGCAGAATCGCTCGGTTAACCAGTGCGCTGGCGAGACGCGCTCAGATATACTGAGTGAGCCCTGAGAAGCAGTCTCAGATCCTGACGGTGCAGCAGCCCGCAGCCTCACCCAGGGAGTCCCAGCCGCTTTCAATGGAGGAGAAGCCCGGCCAGCCACAGCCTCAGCACCATCACAGCCACCACCATCCGCACCATCACCCGCAGCAGCAGCAGCAGCAGCCGCACCACCACCACCATTATTATTTTTACAACCACAGCCACAACCACCACCACCACCATCATCACCAGCAGCCTCACCAATACCTGCAGCATGGAGCCGAGGGCAGCCCCAAGGCCCAGCCAAAGCCGCTGAAACATGAGCAGAAACACACCCTCCAGCAGCACCAGGAAACGCCGAAGAAGAAAACAGGTCTGGGAGGGAGGACGGGTGGGGGAAGGGGGTTGGGGGTGGAGGACAGGGGAGATGGGGGTGGGGCCAGATCCGAAGAGCGCGGACGGGGTGGAAGTGTGTGTGTGTACCCTCCGGCTGTGGGGATGCCCCCTTTCATTCTAGAGCTCGTGCTGGGCAATGGGGTTTGCAGCGCCCTCTCCTCCTCTCCAGCATAGGAGAGGCCCAGCTAGGCCAGCGTGACCTTCCCGGCCCCCGCCCCGGCTGAAGGGAGACCCGCTGGGTGGGCCTTGCAAGTCCAAGCTTATTATTCTTTCCCATTCACCTCCCTGCCGCCCTGGAGTTACCTCAATTTGGGGGCCCTGAGAGGGGGTGAACCTACCCCCCCCAGAAAATCCCTCGAGGTGGAACTCAGGAAGGCCTAGCGAATCCCGACTCAGGTGGTGTCGCGAGACCCTTTTGCAGCCGGCGAGGAGCGGGTAGGTGGGCTGAGTTGAAGAAGTGTCCCTCACCCGCCACCCCAAGCCCACCTGTGGCCTTGGGGCTCCCTGTCTTGCGGGGGGGGGCTGTTGGGACCCCTTGTCTCACGGGTCATTTCCACCACTAAACGCCCTTTTTGGGCGTCGGACCCTGCAGTCTTTCCCCTCGGCTCCTCCCGAGGCCGGCGCCCCGGGCTCGCTCCCCCTAGAGCCGGCGCGGCTGGAATGTTCTCTCCTCCTCGCGGGGCCGCTTCCTGTCCGCCATGTTGGAAGCCGATTCCTGTCACCGACTCTGGCCCACTGAGGAGCGGAGGGGGAAGGGTGTCGAGGTCCACAAGGCGCGGCGGAGCCGGGTGACCCGGGATCACCACCGGCCGCCGCCTCGCCCCCTGCACTGCGGGGGCACCGCCGACCCCCGCCCCGTGGCCGCCCCTCCCCCCGTCGCCGCCGGGGTTGTGTAACCCGGTGGCGGCGCGCGGCCCCGGGCGGGTCCCTGGGGTGAGGGGCGGGGGCGGTTGGGGTGGGGGAGGGAAGCAGCCACGAGGGGAGCGGCTTGCGTCGGGCCCCGCGCGCCAGCGGCCGCGTTTCCCGCTCCCGGGTGCGGCGGGAGGCGCGGGCAGTCGGGGCGGGGAGCCGGCCTCGAAGCAGAGCTGTGGGGGGGAAGGAGGCCGCGGGTTGCGGCCGCGCTGCTCCTCGGGGCAGGAGGCCTTGGAGGGGCGGCGGGGGGATTCATTTTGGGTAGAGGCGGTGCCTGAGGCCGGGTGGGGTACCCAGCGGGAACCCAGCTCCCCGGTCACGAGTTTCTCTGCCACAGGAACCTCATCTCCTGCCAGGTTCGCTCACGACTCCGCCTCTGAGGCTTTCACTTGGGCCCTTTCCTTCTAACAGCTCATTTTCTATTTAAAAAAAAAACAAAAAACAAAAAACCTTGCTCCATTCCCCTCCCCACCCAGCCCTTACCTTCTGAGCTTGGGCAGTGTCTTTGAGGTGAGGAATTTTAAAAAGTGTTAGGATGGGGAAGAGGGCGAGCTTTTTGACTCCTCTTTCTTGTCCTTATGGGTGAACCCGAGTGGCTCATCCATGAGGTTAGATTACTACCATCTTGCCTGGGATGAGGTTTCTCTCCATGTTAAAAAGAAAGGTTTTTCATATTTTAAAACCGATATTGATCCCCAAACTAATCTTAAACGAGAAATTGAGGTAAAAGTCATAAAGTGTTTCACGAGGAGTTTAAAAGTTTAATACCATGCAGATTTTTAAAAATAAGGGCTCTTTATAAATCCAAAGAGAAGAAGCATCAGCATATGTTAAACTCAGCGTATTAAATTTGAGAGAAGGAATTATTGAGAGCTGGGGGAAAACTTTTATTGCAGATCGTAACTTGAAGATTGAAATTACAATGTCAGATTTTCCATTTTGGGAGTTGTTAGGGACCGATGGCATGCAGTAGAAGTGAACACATGTGAGTTAGGTGTTTAATGCTAAAGATCTGGAGCAGTTTAAAAACTGTTAGGGACTATATAACTAGATCTTTTTAGCATTAGATCTTGTTCAAAAGATGAGGAAATACTACCATATTATGGCTATATAAGACAATATGACTGTTGAGATTGAAAATTGAATTTTATTGGTCAGGTTAATACACTGTTGCAGGACTTCTTTCTCTATATAAGCAGCCCCTAAACCATTCAAAGTGGTATTCCTCCAAATATGTGTTATCTTGGAAGGGGTAGTGGATAAAGAGGAAACTGAAATTAGCAGTTTTGACAAAATGTAAACAGTTTTGGGCGAGTGTATGGTTTGGTCACAGTGCTGTTGCTTTGACATGCATAATGCTAATAACTAAGAAAACATTAGAATATTTTTGAAATTTATCTGTAACATATTGAGGTAGGCTTTTGTAGCCCTTTACTCACAAATCTAAAGAGGAACAGTTTTTTATCCAGAAGAGGGCGCAAGAGAAGGCCAAATGTGTTGAGTAATTTGTAATTCAAAAGCTAGATTTATCAGGACTAGAGTTTTGCTGAGTCTATTGGAAGTAGGGTTAGTGTAGCAGCCTTAAATAATAAAAATGCTAGGAGTCCTTTAATTTCTTAAATTTATTCTATAGTGTTTACATTTTTCTAAAATATCTAAGATTTAAAAGAAAGTTTCTTTCTGGCATACTTTATACGTATCAACAAGGTTGTCATGACAAACACTTTATGTAGTTAAACGAGATTTTTTTTTTTTTCTGTTATTAAAACTTTGGGGTGGGAGCACAGTGGTTTCTAAGCCATTTTTTCATTGTTTGGTGATTTCCAATATCTGAGTTTCTACATGCTAGTAATCTTAAAGGAAGAATTATTATTGTTAGCTTTGATTCGGCTTAGTTTGGAGATTGGATTTTTTGCTATTTCAGATTGTTCAACTTTAATTGAAATCTGAAAAGTTATGACTAATAGGCCCAAGGATACAAATCTTTGTTTAACCTGTTAGCATGTTAAATGATACAGGTAGATCTTGTATTCCCTCCAGAGTTAGGTAAGGGGATAAAGATATATCTGTTAAAATTGATGAGAGCCTTTATTTAGGAACTTTCTGCTTTTCTTTTTTTCCCTCCCTCCCTCCTTCCCTCTCTCCCTCTCTCCCTCCTTCCCTTCCTCCCTCCCTCCCTTCCTCCCTTCCTTCCTTTTTGAGACAGTCTTACTCTGTGGCCCAGGCTGGAGTGCAGTGGTGTGATCTTGGATCACTGCAACCCCTGCCTCCTGGGTTCAAGCGACTCTCCTACTTCAGCCTCTTGATTACAGGTGCGCATCACCGTGCCCAGCTAATTTTTTTTTCTTTTTTTGTATTTTTAGTAGAGATGGGATTTTACAATGTTGACTAGACTGATCTTGGACTCTGACCTCAAGTGATCCACCTGCTTCAGATCCCAAAGTGCTGGGATTACACATGTAGCCACCATGCCTAGCTTTTTTCTGAGAAAAAAGCTTTTAGAAAACATCCTAACCAATTATCGCTTTCTTCCTGTTTCATAGTTAAAATTGTGCCACCAAAAATTTGATTTGATTGGCTATTATAGCTTTTCCAGCAGCCAAGAATTTTTTAATAATGTAACCCTGTGGAATCTAACTCTTATGAGAGGTCAAATGTGGTGGCTCACGCCTGTAATCCCACCACTTTGGGAGAGCAAGGTGGGCGGATCACTTGTGGTCAGAAGTTCAAAACCAGCCCGGCCAACGTGGCAAACCCCTTCTCTAGTAAAAATAGAAAAATGCTAGCTGGGCGTGGTGGCATTTGTCTGTAATCTCAGCTACTATTGGGAGGCTGAGGTAGGAGAATCCTTGAACCCTGGAGGCGGAGGTTGTGGTGAGCCGGGATCACACCATTGTATTTCAGCTTGGGCAACAGCGAGAATCTGTCTCAAAAAAAATAAAAATAAAAAGAATATAAGATATATTCTCTCATGGTACAGGTTTTATGCCTGTCTGTTTTAGGAATGATTATGCCTTGAGTATGTTTACTTGAGTTACTTTTAATTCACACAGTAGTAGAAAATGCCTTTATTTGTTCAGTTTTAGTATTTGCACCTTTTTCTCTAATGTAGAATGAATAAGTCCTGTTGTGAATCTTCTAGACTTCTACATTATTTTTTTTTGAAAACTCATTTTCTAAACATTATTTTTTTAAAAAAGCAGTATTCCTATTAGACCCCTCATTTCTGCTGGCTTCAATGTGTGTGGAGTATCCTTCTATTGTATATCTTTTTTTTTTTTTTTTTTTTTTTCCTGAAATGGAGTTTCGCTCTTGTTGCTCAGGCTGGGGTGCACGATCTCAGCTCACTGCAACCTCCACCTCCCAGATTCAAGCGATTCCCCTGCCTCGGCCTCTCAAGTAGCTGGGATTACAGGCGTGCACCACCATGCCCACTAATCCTTTATATTTTTGGTAGAGTCTGGGTTTCACCATGTTGGTCAGGCTGGTCTCAAACTCCTGATCTTAAAAATGATCTTATTTGCCTGTCTGGGCCTCCAAAAGTGCTTGGATTACAGGCATGAGCCACCCTGCCAGGCCTGTATATCTATTTTTCCCATTCTTTCCGTTTTTTTTCGTTTTGTTTTGTTTTTGAGACAAGTTTCACTCTTGTTGCCCAGGCTGGACTGCAATTGCACAATCTGGGCTCACCGCAACCTCTGCCTCCCAAATTCAAGCTATTCTCCTGCCTCAGCCTTTTGAGTAGCTGGGGTTACAGGCATGCTCTACCAGGCCCTGCTAATACTGTGTTTTTAGTAGAGACTGGGTTTCTCTCTCTCTCTCTCTCTCTCTCTCTCTCTCTCTCTCTCTTTTCCCCCCAAGAGTCTTGCTCTTTTACCAGGCTGGAGTGCGATGGGGCAATCTCGATTCACTGCAGCCTCCACCTCCCGGGTTCAAGCGATTTTGCCTCAGCCTCCCGAGTAGCTGGGATTGTAGGTGCCCCCTACTACACCAGCTTATTTTTGTATTTTTAGTAGAGACAGGGTTTCACCATGTTGGCCAGGATGTTCTTGAACTCCTGACGTCGTGATCTGCCTGCGTTGGCTTCACAAAGTGCTGGGATGACAGGCGTGAGCCATGCCCCTGGCCTCTGTATGTATATATATCTATTTCTAATGACCTCAAGATGCTTTTGTGAACATTTCATAAAAAGGTAGATAGCTGATAGCACCATTTTATAATAGTGGAAAACTATTTGAATCACTTACAGTAACAAGAGTTGACTTTTTATGGTGGTTGAAGGTTTTTAATTTTTTTTTTTTTTTTTTTTTTTGAAAGAGAGAGGATCTCACTTTGTCACCCAGGCTGAGAGGCAGTGGTGCCATCTCAGTGCATACTCATTGCAGCTTCAGCCTCCTGGTTTAAGCCATCCTCTTCCCTCAGGCCCCTTGCTCCCAAAATGGGACTATAGGCACCATGCCCAACTAGTTTTTGTATTTTTTAGTAGAGACAGGGTTTCTCCACGTTGCCCAGGCTGGTCTTGAACTCCTGAAATCAAGCAGTTTGCCTGCCTTAGAGTGCTAGGATTACAGACATGAGCCAGTGCACAGTTGAAGGTTTTTAATTAAAGCTGAATACCATAACACTAAAAAATTAGATGCTTTTATTATGATTTTGTTAGTAAAATTTTCTCATTGCATATTTTGAGTCAAGGCAGTATTGCTTAGTGGTAGGAGACCATGGATTGCAGATAGACTGGAGGTCAGATTTTCAGTTCTGCCACTTTGACTTGAGCAAGTTACTTCATCTTTCTGAAAATCTGTTTATCTAAATGTAAAATGAAGAAAATATGTTTTACGTGCCATTGCACTCCAGCCTGGGTAACAAGAGCGAAACTCCATCTCAAAAAAAAAAGAAAATACGTTTTAAAATGATTAGAAACATTGGTACATAGATCACGTATTCACAGTGTGATCTAGTATCTGGGAAATGTCAAAATGAAATTTAAGACTACTTTAGAAAAAGTTCACAAGTATTAGATGTTTGATAGATGCATTGGAAGTTGCTGATAGTGGCTACCAGCTATTTATGGTTTTGTAGAAATGAAATCTTTAATTTCCTTGTAATGATTACTGTTTCAGTAAAACTTTATTTTTGGCCAGAGGGTATCTATGCTCTGAATTGTAAAGAAAATTTTATAACACCCTTGTGAGAGTGATGGGTAGATTGATTCTGTTAGATGAGAGGTATTTGGCATACTGCTTAAGAGGTCATGTTTTCTCTGGCTTCAGACTTTGGTTTGAATCTTGGCTCAGTTCTACCTCTTGCTTTGCTTAGCAGTAGATAGTCTGTAAAATGGGGCTGGCAAGTGTCTTCTCATAGAGATGTGAAATAATAAAAAGTTACATCTCATGGCATAGTGTCTATTTAGTATACAGTAAATAAACAGTTCTTAAATGTTAGGTATTGGTGTAATTTACATGTCATGATTAAAACAAAAAACAAAACTTTTTTTTCCTTCCCTAGGCTATGGTGAACTAAACGGTAATGCTGGAGAAAGAGAAATATCTTTAAAGAACCCGAGTTCTGATGAAGCCACCAACCCTATTTCCAGGGTCTTCAATGGCAACCAGCAAGTTGTAGACACTAGCCTGAAGCAGACTGTAAAGGCTAACACCTTTGGGAAAGCAGGAATTAAAACCAAGAATTTCATTCAGAAAAGCAGTATGGACAAAAAGAATGGGAAGTCTTATGAAAATAAATCTGGAGAGAACCAATCTGTAGATAAGTCTGATACTATAGCAATTCCAAATGGTGTGGTAACAAATAATTCTGGCTACATTACTAATGGTTATATGGGTAAAGGAGCAGATAATGATGGTAGTGGATCTGAGAGCGGATATACAACTCCTAAAAAAAGGAAAGCTAGGCGCAATAGTGCCAAGGGTTGTGAAAACCTTAATATAGTGCAGGACAAAATAATGCAACAAGAGACCAGTGTCCCAACCTTAAAACAGGGACTTGAAACTTTCAAGCCTGACTATAGTGAACAAAAGGGAAATCGAGTAGATGGTTCAAAGCCCATTTGGAAGTATGAAACTGGGCCTGGAGGAACAAGTCGAGGAAAACCTGCTGTCGGTGATATGCTTCGGAAAAGCTCAGAAAGTAAGCCTGGTATGAACAGCAAAAAGTTTGATGATCGGCCCAAAGGAAAGCATGCTTCAGCTGTTGCTTCCAAAGAGGACTCATGGACCCTATTTAAACCACCCCCAGTGTTTCCAGTGGACAATAGCAGTGCTAAAATAGTTCCTAAAATAAGTTATGCAAGCAAAGTTAAGGAAAACCTCAACAAAACTATACAGATTTCTTCTGTGTCACCAACTTCATCTTCATCATCTTCGTCATCTACTGGGGAAACTCAGACCCAATCATCAAGTCGCATATCCCAGGTCCCTATGTCAGCGCTGAAATCTGTTACTTCTGCCAACTTTTCTAATGGGCCTGTTTTAGCAGGGACTGATACAAATGTTTATCCTCCAGGGGGTCAGCCACTGCTAACTACTGCTGCTAATACTCTAACACCCATCTCTTCTGGGACAGATTCAGTTCTCCAGGACATGAGTCTAACTTCAGCAGCTGTTGAACAAATTAAGACTAGCCTTTTTATCTACCCTTCAAATATGCAAACTGTGCTGTTGAGCACAGCACAAGTGGATCTGCCCTCTCAGACAGATCAGCAAAACCTGGGGGATATCTTCCAGAATCAGTGGGGTTTATCATTCATAAATGAGCCCAGTGCTGGCCCTGAGACTGTTATTGGGAAGTCATCAGAGCATAAAGTGATGGAGGTGACATTTCAAGGAGAATATCCTGCCACTTTGGTTTCACAGGGTGCTGAAATAATTCCCTCAGGAACTGAGCATCCTGTGTTTCCCAAGGCTTATGAGCTGGAGAAACGGACTAGTCCTCAAGTTCTGGGTAGCATTCTAAAATCTGGGACTACTAGTGAGAGTGGAGCCTTATCCTTGGAACCCAGTCATATAGGTGACCTGCAGAAAGCAGACACCAGTAGTCAAGGTGCTTTAGTGTTTCTCTCAAAGGACTACGAGATAGAAAATCAAAATCCTCTGGCCTCTCCTACGAACACTTTGTTAGGCTCCGCCAAAGAACAGAAATACCAGAGAGGCCTAGAAAGGAATGATAGCTGGGGTTCTTTTGACCTGAGGGCTGCTATTGTATATCACACTAAAGGTAAATCATTTGTTTCCTATACAAAGAATTTTGTTGGACAATTTAGTATATTGTTTATAAGAGTATTTTAGTAGAATTTAGTTGAGAATGACAATGTGGATAAGCAGCTAGCATCAAACTTAATTCAGGATCTTTGGAACTAGTTTGATTAAAGTTTAGAAGGAATGTTCAAAAGGATTTTTAAAAATATAAACATAATTGACCTACCTGGTTCAAAGAATAGAGGTGAGGAGTACTTGCTTAAAGGTGCCTGAAAAAAAATTTTTCTAAACATATTACCCTTCCTTTGCTTTTATTTTTTTTTTGTGTGTGTGTGTGTGTGTGTGTATTTATATATATATATATAAATACTTATATATTTTATATATATATATATAAATATTTATATATTTTTTTATATATATATATAAAAAGAGAGACTCTGTCTCTCTTGTCCAGGTTGGAGTGCAGTGGTACAATCTCGGCTAACTGCAACCTCTGCCTCTTGGGTTCAAGTAATTCTTCTGCATCAGCCTCCTCAGTAGCTTGGATTACAGGCATGCGCTACCATGCTAAGCTAATTTTTGTATTTTTAGTAGAGACGGGTTTCACCGTGTTGGCCAGGCTGGTCTTGAACTCCTGACCTCAAGTGATCCACCCCTGCCTTGGCCTCCCAGAGTGCTGGGATTATAGGCTTGAGCCATCACACCCCGCCTCTCCTTTGCTTTCTATATCATATGCTGCTTTGTTAGTGAGCTCATTTAATAATTCTAATTTGCTTAAAATGAGTAGAAGCAGTGTTTTTAAGAGGAGTCTGAAAAGTCTTAAAAGGAGTAATGGATGCCAGTTTGTAACTGGAAAATTAGACAAATTACAATGGCAAGTATGATTAGGATGGTTGAGACCAGGCTCTTGGGAGACTCCTTTTCATAGCCCCAAAGCCCTAATTTAAAGGGAAGCAGGTATTTTTCAAGTTTCATGCTAATAAGTTTTTTTTTTTTTTTTTTTTTTAAAAGATGGAGTGTCCCTCTTGTCTCCCAGGCTGGAATGCAGTGGTGTGATCTTGGCTCATTGCAGCCTCTGCCTCCCAGGTTCAAGCGATTCTCCTGCCTCAGCCTCCAGCGTAGCTGGAATTTCAGGTGCCTGCCACCATGCCTTGCTGATTTTTGTATTTTTAGTAAAGATGGGGTTTCACCATGTTGGCCAGGCTGATCTCAAACTCCTGACCTCAGGTGATCCACCCACCTCGGCCTGAATAGGGATTACAGGTGTGAATCACAGCATCTGGCCTCATGCTAATAGCTATTAGAATGTGGATTATGTCTTAAAGAAAAATCTGCTGTATGGCATAACTGTAATCTAAATCCTTAGAGCAAATAATGAAGTTTAGTGAATGATGTTTATATTCTTTTGCTTTTGAGAACAGTGGGTTTCAGTCTTCCCATTCCTTCCTACATCTTCCTCCCTTAACATAAATCTATACTCCATTCATGCATGTACACACTTAGTACATAGTGCACTTTCCCATTTTAACAGTGGCTCATTTAGTCAGTGACTTGAAACTTCAGGAAAGGGGGAACATACCAGATTGTGGGAATGAGGTTACCATATATTCCGTGGAAGAAATCATTGCCTCAGAGATTAATAACAAAGCGATTTATGTGACTTTTAAGCAAATTTCCGAGTCTGAATACCTTTCCTTCCTTATCTGCAAGTTGGAAGACATTTATTATAATAAAAAGATGTCCTTTTAATATCATTTTTCTTCCTTAAAAATGGAAGTAAGTAGTAGAATTGCTTAATGGAAGTTTAAGAACAGGAATCCTCACAAAATTTACCTGATTTCACTTGTTCTCCAGCTCTGCTCTTTGGAGGTAAATACAGGAATTGATTGTTTTTAGGAAAGTTAGGGCAAAACGAGAAATGCTTAGTTTTTTAAGACATGTATTATATATTAGTCTGTGCCAGGAGAGTTGGGTTTTTTGGTATTCTGTGCCATCTGCCCTGTGGAGACTATATGAGAAATTGTTTACCAAAGTATTGTACTGATGATCATTGTGTAAACCTGAGAGGATATCTGGTTGTGTTATGTTCTCTTACCACCTCCAAAAAAGTTGTGGCAGGCCAGATGTGGTGGCTCATGCCTGTAATCCTAACACTTTGGGAGGTGGAGGTTGAGCTCAGGAGTTGCCAGCTTGGGCAACGACATGTGGTCCCAGCTACTTGGTATGCCTTAGGAGGGAGGATCACTTGTGCCTGGGAGGCAAGTCTACAGTGAGCTATGATTGCACCACTATACTCAAGCCTGGACAACAGAGACTCTGTCTCAAAAAAAAAACAAAACGTAGGTTATATTCTATTAGGTGACATAAAACTACTAAACAGTCACCTAATGGAATATATCCCCCTTTTTTTTTTTTGAGACAGGGTCTCTGAGTAGTTTTATGTACAATTTCCATTATGTGAATTGCGGATTATTTTTAAATGGTAATGTTAACTTAGATTTACTCTGTATGTATTTTCCCTATCCATGGGCTAACTAAAGATTAAATCAGTGATATTTAGATGAGCTGAATACCCCTATATAAGTGCAGTTATATTTGGTTTTGCTGGTGTTAATGAAAAAATTTGCTTTAGGTAAAGTGCATCATCTTGAGTTTTCTATTAGGACATGACTGGAGATTAATCAGATTGGCATCAATGTTTTTCCCCCCCAAACAATAAATAATATTCAGTTCAGTTAGGTTCCAAAGTAGCAAGTTCTTTGAATTCCTGCCATATGTTGATTGGTCCATTAGTGGTCTATTGGCCCACTCATTTTTCTTTACTTGAATTAAATTTGAAGGTCTTTGTAAGTGAAGGCCTTTTTTTTTTTTTTTTTTAAGTTAAACTCTAAAAGAAGAAATAATCAGTTGGGCTTACTGGAATATCCTTTAAGAACATCTGTGTTGTTAGTGTTTTAGTGTAGTTCTTCAGATATTAGTAGTAATCTCTAAGTGAGTTGAAATTAGGCTTAAAATTGGAAGTTCTCTGCCTTTCTCCTAATTTCAAAAATAAGCCCCTCAGCAACTTAATTTGGAACTAGTGGGTAAGAGGGTGCATTATGTCACTTCTTTAGGAATGGTGCACTATGTATTTGTTTTAATTTATATAAGGTGTTTTTGTTTGTTTTTTTGAGACAGTCTCGCTCTGTCACCCAGGCTAGAATACAGTGGTGAGACCTTCACTCACTGCAACCTTCGCCTCCCAGGTTTAAGCGATTCTCCTGCCTCAGCCTCCTGAGTAGCTGGGATTACAGGTGTGCGCCACCACCCCCAGCTAATTTTTGTATTTTTAATAGAGACAGTGTTTCACCGTGTTGGCCAGGCTGGTCTTGAACTCCTGACTTTGTGATCTGCCCACCTTGGCCTGCCAAAGTGTTGGGATTACAGGCGTGAGCCACTCTGCGTGCCCGGCAAAGAAACGTGTTTGTTTGACTCAATGTTTTGGTGGCTGGGAAGTGCAAGGGCATGGTGGCAGCTTCTGTCAAGGGTTTTTTAATACAGGAACTTTTTAGATTACAGTTACTTGGAACCTTAAACATACTATGTATTTTTAAAAATTTGAGTGTTAAGTACAACTGAGGGTATGAAGTGAAGATACAAAAGAGCGTAAATGTGTGAATTCTAATTCTTGGGATTTTTCTTTTAGACTTTTTTTTTTTCTTTTTTGAGAGTTTTTTTTTTTTTTTTTTTTTTTTTTTAAGAGACAGTCTCTCACTCTGTCACCGAGGCTGGAGTACAGTGCCGCTATCATAGCTCATTGCAGCCTGGAACTGGTCTCAAGCTCTCCTCCCTCCTCAGCCTCCTGAGTAGCTAGTACTACAGGTGTGTGCCACCGTGCCTGACCTCTTTTGATATGTGTTACACGATTAAATTTTCTTCCTTTTCTTTTTTTTTTGAGACAGGGTCTTGAGGCTGGAGTGCAGTGGTGTGGTCATAGCTCACTGTAGCCTTGAACTCCAGGGCTCAAGTGATCCTCCTGCCTCAGCCTCTTGAGTAGCTGGGACCACAGGTGTGCACCGAAATGACCGGCTAATTTTTGTATTTTTTAAAAATAGTAATGGTGTCTCAGTATTTTACTTAGGCTGGTCTCGAACTCCTGGCCTCAAGGGATCCACCTGCCTCAGCCTTCCAAACTTTTCTTCCTTTCTTTCCTTCCTTCCTCCCCTTCTCTCCTTTTCCCTCCCCTCCCTTTCCCTATTCTCCCCTCCCCTTTCTCTTTTCTCTTTTCTTTTCGACGGAGTCTTGCTCTGCCACCCAGGCTAGGGTGCAGTGGTGCAATTTCGGGTCACTGTAACGTCTGCCTCCCAGGTTCAAGTGTATTTTTAGTTGAGACTGGGTTTTGCCATGTAGGCCAGGCTGGTCTTGAACGCTTGACCTCAAGTGATCCACCCATCTCTGCCTCTGAAAGTGCTGGGATTACAGTTATGAGCCACTGTGCCTGGCCTAATTTTTGTATTTTTAGTAGAGACGGGGTTTTACCATGTTGGCGACTCTTGTCACAAACTCCTGACCTGAAGTGATCTGCCCACCTCGGCCTCCCAAAGCTCTGGGATTATAGGCGTGAGGCACCACACCTGGCTGTGTTGGTTCTTTTTTTAAGAGACTATCTTACCTTGTGACTCAGGCTGGAATGCAGTAGTGCCATCCTAGCTCACTGCACCCTCGAACTCCTGGGCTTAAGGAATCCCTCCAACTCAGCCTCCTGAGTAGCTGGGACTGTAGGTATGCACCACTACCCATGTTGTCTGGGCTGGTCTGGAATTCCTGCCCTTGAGCCATCCTTCTGCCTCTGCCTCAGCCTCCTTAAGTTTTGAGATTACAGGCATGAGCCACCATGCCTGGCTAGTGACAGCTCTTGGTATACATAAGTGGAACATACAACTGTGCCTCCTTCAAAGTAGTTATCTCAGAATGCTTAGCAAGACTCTGATTCTTTGACTTGACTTCAAAAACTTTGAACACTAGGTCCTAACTTTTTGAGATAAACTTGATTTTGAAATGGTTGAAAGTCTTTTGAAGACAAGTCTTTTGAAATAATAATTGATATGAGTTGTGTGTTTAGTCAAAGTGGTAATTTAAACTGGGTTGATCTGTTTTGCGTGGCTATTATGCACTGGAGGATATGAAGCATTTGAAATGCTGACATTTTGGACTATTCATTTAAAAATAGGCTGCGGGCCAGGCATGTGGCTCACAACTGTAATCCCAGAACTTTTGGGAGGCTGAGGCGAGTGGATCACCTGAGGTCAGGAGTTTGAGACCAGCCTAGGAGACAGGGCAAGACTTCATCTTAACAAAAATAGCCGGGCGCAGTGGCTCACGCCTGTAATCTCAGCACTTTGGGAGGCCAAGGCGGGCAGATCACCTGAGGTCAGTCAGGAGTTCAAGACCAACCTGGCCAATATAGTGAAACCGTGTCTTAAAAAAAAAACAAAACAAAAATAAGAGTAGTCTGTGGCTCTCACCTGTAATCCTAGCATTTTGGAAGGCTGAGGCAGGAGGATTGCTTGAGCCCAGGAGTTTGAGATCTCTACAGTCCCAATCTCTACAAAAAAATTTTAAGCATTAGCTGGGCATTGTAGCATGTGGAGGCTGAGATGGAGAGGGTATCACCAAGCCTGAGACATCAAGGCTTTAGTGAGCCGTAATCATGCTGCTAGACTCAAGTTTGTGCAACAGAGTGAGACCCTGTCTCAAAAAAAAAAAAAACTGAGTTGGTGTTAAGCAATTTCTTACAGATGTGTGTTGAGGTAGATTAATAATGGTACCAATTTGGGTAGACTGGAAGCCATTTTTCTGGTGACTAGAGGATAGTACAGGCAGTGGTATAATAATAAAGATCTTGTGCTTTGTGTTTTCAACCATGTAAATGATCTGAATTTTAAAAAATAGTTTATTTTCTAAAAAAGTTTTTAGCTAGGGAAGGAGCATAAGGGAACAGATGAGATTACATCAACAAGATTTGGGAAATAGGATATGAAGAGACAAATTAAGATTAATCCATAAAATTGACAGGGTCTAGGTTTACAGTTTGGACATTTGTTCACAGAAGGATCTGAGTATTAAATTTCCTCTGCTAAACACAATGCTAGTAAGTATTTTCATGTTTACTGCATTTTTTGTTTTTAAAGATGGGGTTTCACCATGTTGGTCAGGCTGGTCTTGAACTCCTGACCTTAGGTGATCCACCTGCCTTGGCCTCCAAAGTGCTTGGATTACAGGCATGAGCCACCACACCCAGCCTATGTTTACTGCATTTTATTGCAGTTGCTTCATGAATGCCTGTGACATCTCAGCTGTCTGTCTAATAGTCTTATTAATGTGCGCCTGCAAATTTAACAGTTTTAAGAAACTTCGCTTTGGTTTTAGCCGTGGTTGTATTCCCTAGATTTGGAAAGGATCCCTGTTTATTGGGATATAATAATGTGCGACATATACAAATGAATATAACAATTCCTGATACGGTATAAGGTCCCCTTTCTCTCAGTGAGAGAACTCATACTGGCTGTTTGGCACCCATACTGGCTGCTCGATGTTTCATTATGTCTGCTTTATGAATACAATAATAATAAATTCACCTTGATATTGGTCTGAAAGGTCACTTGTAAGGAATTTATGGAACTTAAAATTTAACTTCCAGATTTCACTAGCTTAAGTCATAAGCGAGAGGCAAATAACCATCCATGCTGTCAGAAGAGCAGACGCTATTATTATAATGGTAGTAGCAAAAGCAGAACTTGTTTATTACTGTCATAGTAGTAGCAGTTTCATTCCAAGCAAATTGAATTTTATGTTTTACTTTTTTTTGAGACGGAGTTTCACTCTTGTTACCCAGGCTGGAGTACAATGGCTTGATCTCGGCTCACTGCAACCTCCGCCTCCTGGGTTCAGGCAATTCTCCTGCCTCAGCCTCCTAAGTAGCTGGGATTACAGGCATGTGCCACCATGCCCAGTTAATTTTTTGTATTTTTAGTAGAGACGGCTTTTCACCATGTTAACCAGGATGGCCTCGATCTCTTGACCTCGTGATCCACCCGCCTCGGCCTCCCAAAGTGCTGGGATTACAGGCGTGAGCCACCACGCCTGGCCCCATATTTTACTCTTAAAAAGTACATGGGATTAGAAGAAGTAGAGTAGTAAAAAAGAAAAATAACAAAAACAACTTAATGTCCGAGTTTCTATTTAGGGGTAGTCTGGATAATTATGCTTATCGTGGTTTGTTGTAACTTAAGAGAAGAATTCATTAAGAGCCTGCTGAAAAGGTAGTGGCTTATTTATTTATTTTTTTTCCCTCTTATCTCAAAAGGTATCAAGGTAGTGGCTTCTAAGTACCTTAATTTAGAATTTCTTAAAAACATACGATATTTCTTTTTTACTTTCTTTCTTTCTTTTTTTTTTAGGCAGAGTTTGTCTTGTTGCCCAGGCTGGAGTACAATGGCCTGATCTCAGCTCTCTGCAACCTCTGCCTCCTGGGTTCAAGTGATTCTCCTGCCTCAGCCTCCTGAGTAGCTGGGATTACAGGCATGCACTACCACACTTAATTAATTTTGTGTTTTTATTAGAGGCAGGGTTTCACCATGTTGATCAGGCTTGTCTCAAACTCCTGACCTCAGGTGATCTGTCTACCTTGGCCTCCCAAAGTGCTGAGATTATAGGCGTGACCCACTGTGCGCCTGGCCTGAAAATATGCTATATTTCTCTCTGGGTATTGTCACACTGAAAAAGTAAAAGGTGGTAGAAATTTCTGACAAGCTTCTTTGTAAAAGAATACGCAAGTATGGTAGACTGATTGAGAAAAAGGAAATCAGAATCGCAGCACAAAAAAACATGGTGTAATAGCCTGTTATCATTCAAAAGATGGGCAAATCTGAATTAGAAGAGGAAAAGCAGAATTTTGATTTACCATGTCACCACCCTTGCAAAATTTTACAGGATTTGATCTAAAATGCTTAATAAAGGATTGGAAGGCATGATTAGTGATAAATTGATTTGGGAGTTCTCAGTTGTGGGAGTCAGTTTGTTTGGCATTATATTTGATTTATTCTTTATTATCTGGGGGAACCATTTTATTTTTTAAAAGATGTTCTAGGTCCAGGCATGGTAGCTCATGCCTGTAATCCCAGCACTTTGGGAGGATCACCTGAGGTCAAGAGTTCGAGACCAGCCTGGCCAGGCGTGGTGGTGCATGCTGCCCAGCTACTCCAGAGGCTTAGGCAGGAGAATCTCTTGAACCTGGAAGGCAGAGGTTTGCAGTAAACCAAGATTGTGCTGCTGCACTCTAGGCCTGGGCATCAGAGCAAGACTCCCATCTCAAAAAAAAAAACAAACATGTTCTTTTAGCTGAGACAATAGTATCATTCAATTTTAAATGCAAAAAATAAGCTTCAAGTTGGCTTTAGCCCTATTAGCTTCAGTCTTTTTCTTTGAGGGATTTAATAATTAAATGCCGTATGTTGTTTGGTTTGACCATATAAAATTGCTGTTTTTGTAGGTCAAAAGAATTTGAGTGTGAGCAATGCCAAATGGGTCTACCTGGTACTGTTTATAGTTATATTATTACTTCCTGGATGATTTATGAATAGTATTTATTCAAAACAGTATGTACTTATTGAAGCACTGTGGGAAGCAGTAGTGTTAAATAGATGAAAGGTGAGGGTTTATGTTAATTAAGAAACTTGGTCTAATAGGGAAACATATGGAAAGAAATATACTACCATTGTTGGCTGGGCATAGTGTCTCACACCTATAATCACAGCACTTTGGGAGGCCAAGGAGGGCATATCATTTGAGATTAGGAGTTAGAGACCAGCCTGGGCAACAGGGTGAAACCCCCATCTCTCCTTAAAAAAAAAAAAAAAAAATATATATATATATATATATATATACACACACACACAAAAATTAGGCTGGGCACAGTGGCTCACGCCTATAATCCCAGCACCTTGGGAGGCTGAGGCGTACAGATCACCTGAAGTCGTTGGGAGTTTGAGACCAGCTTGACCAACATAGAGAAACCCCGTCTCTACTAAAAATACAAAATTAGACGGATGTGGTGGCACATGCCTGTAATTCCAACTACTCGGGAGGCTGAGGCAGGAGAATTGCTTGGGAGATGGAGGTTGCCATGAGCTGAGGTTGTGCCAAATGCAGTTGGAACCCCTAAGGCGGGGGCAGGGTAAAGGAAGGGTAGTCAGGATTCCAAAAAGAAGTGGACATTAGACTGTTTATTTTGCAAGGAGAGTAAGATTACCTTAGGTGGAGGAGATCAGTGTTTGCAGATTGCCAGCCATTCATTTTGTTTAAAGGAAGGTGAATGGTACAAGTTTAAAGTCCTTTAACTTAGTCATCTAATTTGTCTCTTGATGTACTAGCTACTGTGTCAAGTGCTAGGAGACACAAATTCAGTTTCACAGTGCTACTAGCTTTTTCTATAGGCAGTGAGAATCCACTGAAAAGTTTTGAGCAGTGTGGTCACTTTCAGATTCTGGTTTTTTTTTTTTTTTGAGACGGAGTTTCGCTCTTGTTACCCAGGCTGGAGTATAATGGCGCGATCTTGGCTCACCGCAACCTCCGCTTCCTGGGTTCAGGCAATTCTCCTGCCTCAGCCTCCTAAGTAGCTGGGATTACAGGCACGTGCCACCATGCCCAGCTAATTTTTTGTATTTTGAGTAGAGACGGGGTTTCACCATGTTGACCAGGATGGTCTCGATCTCTTGACCTCGTGATCCACCCGCCTCAGCCTCCCAAAGTGCTGGGATTACAGGCGTGAGCCACCGCATCCGGCTTCAGATTCTATTTTTAAAGAGAAGGAATAGTTAGCCAGGTTGTAGAAGACATAATGTGAAGCCTGAGTAATGGCAAAAGAGGTCAGTTGAAAAGCAACTGTGTAAATGTTCATAAGATAATACTACTAGAGCTAGGACGGTGACATTGGGTTAGAGAAAAAGAGATGACTTAAAAAGTTGAAAATGTCTTACCTTTGGTTAAGATTTACCAGACTTGAACACTGTTTCTGTAAATTCCTTAGTTTGAATTTCTTTGACTGTTCCCACTCTTATATCCTATACCCTCATTATAACCCTTCTGGGTCATTCTCTGTTTCTCAGATGTTGTTCCTTGAGTTCCCTTTTCATGTTATATCAGTTTCCCTGGGTAATCTTGTCCAGTTCTGTTAGCATATATATATACTAGGCTTAAGACTTCAAAGGCTGGGTGCAGTGGCTCATGCCTGTAATCCCAACACTTTGGGAGGCCGAAGTGGGTAGATCACCTGAGGTCAGGAGTTCAAGACCAGCCTGGCCAACATGATGAAACCCCATATCTACAAAAATACAAAAAACTAGCTGGATGTGATGGCACATGCCTGTAATCCCAGCTACTTGGGAGGCTGAGGCAGGAGAATTCCTTAAACCTGGGAGGTGGAGGTTGCAGTGAGCCGAGATCTCACCATTGCACTCCAGCCTGGGTGACAGCAGGACTGTCTCAAAAAAAAAAAAAAAAAAAAGTTAGCTAGGCATGGTGGCATGCACCTGTAATCCCTGCTATTTGGGAGGCTGAGGCAGGAGAATCACTTGAACCCAGGAAGCAGAGGTTGCAGTGAGCTGAGTTCGTGCCACTGCTCTCCAGCCTGGGTGACAGAGCGAGACTCCGTCCCAAAACAAAGAAAAATCAGCTACTGAGGTTGAGTATCCCAAATCTGAAAATCTAAGATCCAAAATTTTTTCAATACTGACATGTTACTCAAAAAGGAAATGTTTCTTGTCTGACAGTGTAATGGAAACATTCCAAAATCAAAAACATTTCTTGTCCCAAGCATTTCAGATAAGGGGTACTCAACTTGTATGTGTATGATGATTTTGTATAGTTGGAATTGCCTTCTTTATACTATTAACTTGTTCTGTTTCCCAGAATAGTCAAAACATTAAATTACACAAATGAACACATTTCATATTCAAGATCTGAGTTGAGACTTTCGTAATCTAAAAGAGGACAAAATGTAATGTCAGCTCTATCCATGATGTCGTTTTTTGTTAGTTTTGTTAAGGTTAATCATGCACATGCTAATTGATTCATTTTTGCTTTCTGATCCTAACCTTGTTTGAGTTTTGTGGAAACTTAATAATTTTGATCAAGGAAATGAAGTTGCTAGTAGTCAATTAATATTAAGTAACAGGAAGGGAAATTGCATTCACTTCTTAGTTCAGCATTTCGGGTATTGCTGATTTCTTTGTTTCTTTCCTTTCCTTTCCTTTCTCCTTTCTCCTTTCCTTTCCTTTCCTTTCCTTTCTTTTTTTTTGAGGTGGAATCTCACTCTGTTGCTCAGGCTGACCATTAAGGGGCCTACTGAAAAGGGTAGTGACTTCTAAGTACCTTAATTCAGAATTACTTGAAAACATGCTATTCTTCCCTCCCTCCCTCCCTCCCTCCCTCCCTCCCTCCCTCCCTCCCTTCCTTCCTGTCATGTCTGTAGTGTCTGTCTTGGCAGTTTCAGTCTTGTTGCCCAGGCTGGAGTGCAGTGGCCCCACCTCGGCTCACTGCAACCTCTGCATCCTGGGTTCAAGTGTTCTCCTGCCTCAGCCTCCCAAGTAGCTGGTGCACACCACCACACCTGGCTAATTTTTGTATTTTTAGTAGAGATGTGGTTTCACCATGTTGTCAGGCTGGTCTCAAGCTCCTGACCTTGTAATCCACCCACCTCAGCCTCCCCAAGTGCTGGGATTACAGACATGAACCACCGTGCCTGGCCTATGTTGATTTATTTCTTGGTTAGAAGCTACTTGCTTCATGGCTAGTTTTACAGCTACATCATACATCCCTATTTCTATTTCCATTTGATAATTCATTGCTCTAGAGCTCACGTTTAAGGGTAATAAAGTTTTCTTACCATAAATCATTTAAAAATGTATAATATTTGAGTAAAACCTTAAGCTGAGGTTAAGAAGTATCTTCAACTAGTTAAAGAAATTGGGTGTTTGGCCGGGTGCAGTGGCTCATGCCTGTAATCCTAGCACTTTGGGAGTCCGAGATGGGTGGATCACCTGAGGTCAGGAGACCAGCCTGGCCATCATGGTGAAACCCCATTTTTAAAATAAAAAAGAAAGAAAAATTGGATGTTTGCAGTTAATTGTTTTGTCTTCTGTATTCTAAAATGTGTATGTTTGCTTTATTTTTAAAGCAGTGTGATTGTTACTGTGACTCTGCAGTGTATTCTCCAAAAGGGGGGGAAAGTAGAGGGACAGGTTGAGTTTCCAGTGAGGAAGAAAAAAGAAAATGTTACTCATAGGCGGGCTAACATGAAAGGTTTGATTAACTTCTTTTTTTCTTTTCTTTTTAATTTATTTTCTAATAATAGAGACAAGGTCTCCCTGTGTTGCTCAGGCTGGTCCCTCAAGTGATCCTCCTGCCTTGACATCCTGAAATACTGGGATGACAGGTGTGAGCCACCACACCCTGCCAATTTTTTTTTTCAACAAACAACTAAATATAGATTTATCTTTGCAGTAGACAAAATGAGTATCAAGTAATTTGTAAGATAATAAAGACCTTTTAACTATTCCTTATTGTTTGAAACTAATGAAATAAATTATTTTGGGGTATAACTGTGATTTCTGTGACTAGAATTCCGGAGCGTCATCTTTTTTTTTCCTTCCAGATTAAATTGATTATAGTTTCTTTCCCTTCTGAAACCTCTCAGGAGAAAGGGAATTTTCCTGCCTTTCTCTGGATAGGTGTCTGCACAGAGATTTTATGGCCATACCATACAACTAAGCTTGGACAATTGGCAGTTGTTCTGTACTCCCAGATTTGGTTTAATCAGGGAATCACTATGGTATCTTGAATGGGATTTTAGCTGGATAATTACCTTGTTCATCCAGAATTAGTCATTGATCCAAATATCCAAATCTGACAAATTTTCAAAAAGCTGAGAGTACTGCAGAAAATATTTTTTAAAATTGCCAGCTTTGGTGGCTCATGCCTATAATCCCAGCACTTTGGGAGGCTGAGGTGGGAGGATTGCTTGAGCCCAAGAGTTAAAGACCAGCCTGAGCAACTTAGCAAGACCCCATCTCTACAAATGGCACAGTTTTGATTTTTGCTGAAGGAGTGGAGAGTTTGTCTGTGATTCTACCATTCCCTGTCCCTATCCATACACATACAATAAGAAAATCATAATTTTAGAACTGTATCTTATTTTAGTCCTTCAGAGGGATTATTTGTGCCTTAACTGTAACCCAAGTCCAGATGTATTCCATCTTAATGAATTTCAGTTTTATTTTTCTTTAATTATAATTGGTTGCTGTTACATTGGAATGTTGTCACACATATTAGTTAAACGGGGTAAAATGATCTTTTGTCCTTTCAAAATAATAGTTTTATTACCGCAGAAAGACTGCTTATCCTTAACGTTTGGTATAGTTCATTCCTAAGTGGTTTGTTTTAATCTCCAGGTAGAATATTTCCTTTCAAGGTCCAATTCTTTGGTTCTTTTGTAATAGTTAACTACTGTTGACTATATATAGCCCCCTGAAGCTTTCATGTATCACAGGTAGAGTTTTTAACTGCATTCTCTGTGTACGTCACTACAGTTTGGACATGTACATAGTTTTCTTATTGTAAGATGCTAAACTAAGCACATTGTAGACATTTTAAATGGCATTGGAATGAATGAGGATTGTGTGCCATTAATAATGGGTGTGGATTGGCGTTTTGTCCTTATAGGTTAAAACAAGAGGTGTGGTTTAGAGGTGAGAACCACTTGCCTGAATGATTAAACTAAGAATCAATTTTAATTAGTTAAAGTTGATGAATGCTTTGTTCAAAAAATTTGGGCACCTCATTGAGGAGTCAATGGATAAAATACGTGGTGGTTTTTTATTTGTTTTTTTGTCTTTTTTGAGTCCCAAGTAGCTGGGAATACAGGCACATGCCACCATGCCTGGCTAATTTTTTGTATTTTTAGTAGAGATGGGGTTTCACCGTGTTAGCCAGGATGGTCTTGATCTTCTGACCTCATGATCTGGCCCCCAGCCTCCCAAAGTGGTGGAATTGCAGGCACGAACCACCACGTCCAGCGGTACTTGGTGTTTTTAAATCATAATAAGCTGTTATGAGAAGTATTTTATCTGTAGCATGCTTCTTGCATATCTTTACAATTTGTAAAGACAAAATTATTCTGGCAGTTTGATTTCAGATAATAATAATTTAGATGACACTTAAGAATTATAGGAGCCAGGCTCACGCCTGTAATCCCAGCACTTGGTGAGGCTGAGGCAGGATCACTTGAGGTCAAGTGTTTAAGATACCAGCCTAGGCAACAGACCCCTGTCTCTACCCCCCAAAAAAGAAAAAAAGCTGGGTGTGGTGGCATATGGCTGTAGTCCCAGGCACTTGAGAGGCTGAGGTGGGAGGACAGCTTGAGCCAGGGAGTTTCAGGCTGCAGTTGTTTGTGCCACTTGTTCTGTCCCTTAAAAAAATAAAAATTAGAGGAAAATGCAAATGCTTTGTTTGAGCTTCATAGAATTTTGCCATTTTCAACCTTACCTCCAGCCTGGCAGCAGTCTAGGATTTTTTAGATTTAAAATGAAAAGCATAGCTTCAGACTTTGCTCACCAAAATTTAGTATGTAATTCTCTTTCTTTCTTTGCAGAAATGGAATCTATTTGGAATTTGCAGAAGCAAGGTAAGAAAGATTATATTACTTAAAATGTCACTAATTAGTCATCACTGGACATTATTTTTTGGTGGGATTAACAGATGGGTAGTAATTTACCAAATAGACTTTGTATTTTGAGTTATTTAATGACTGCAATCAAAAGGCACTAGCAGCTGGGCAGGGTGTCTCATGCCCATAATTGCAACACTTTGGGGGAGGCCAAGGCCAGAAGGATTGCTGAAGTCCAGGAGTTCAAGACCAACCTGGGCAACATAGCCAGACCCTGTCTCTATTTTTTAAATAGAAAAATAATGTGATACTATTAAGAGGTGAATATGAAAAAGAAAAAACTGCAGCAACAAAAAGACACTACCGTAACATGACTGCTGAGGATGGGGCAATACTGTAAGTGAAAAGAATAGATGAAAGTCTTCTTTACCTGCTAAAGATAAGAATCATTGTATTGTTATTTCCCCTCCTGGTTTTGAAAGTAAGACAAGCCATAAATGTTATTAATGTAGGAAACCAACATGAGTAAGTATATACACTTTTCGCTAGTCTTTCTGTGTATTTGTATGGTAAATAACAAATAGCCTAAGAACTGAAATTCATAGTTCAGAAAAATATTAGCTATTATAGGAGCCTTATCTGGGCTGGATATTCTCTGAAAAGATAGTTAGAAATTAAAATTGATTACCCTGATTATTGTGTGCCTTCTTCCTGAATATATTAAGATATGGTTATTGTGGAATACATGAAATAAAGTAAGAGTTTTATAGTAGTCACTGACAATAGATTTGGGTTTTCAGAACCATGTAACTGAGTTATATCCTACTCCTCATTTGCTTTAGTAGTTAATATAAATGAATTTCAGATGAATGTGAAATTTCTGGAATTTCAGGACCTCAAATGTGTAAGAAATTCTCTTATTTTACATATTAGGAAACTGAAGCCTAGTGAGATTCTATAAGCTAGACAGGGGCAGGACTAGGATGTAGGTTCCCCTGATTTCCCAACGTTGTTTATTCAGGAGTTGCTTTCCGTGTATCTTATTAAACAAATGAAAAAAACATAGACTAGAAAATACACCCTGCAGGCTGGGCATGGTGGCCCATGCCTGTAATCCCAGCACTTTGGGAGGCCAAGGTGGAGGATCACCTGAGGAGTTCAAGACCAGCCTGGCCAATATGGTGAAACTCCATCTACTAAAAATACAAAATTAGCCTGGCGTGATGGCACACACCTGTAATCCCAGCTACTGTGGAGGCTGAGGCGGGAGAATCACTGGAACTCAGGAGGCAGAGGTTGAGGTGAGCTGAGATTGTGCCCTTGCACTCTGGCCTGGGCAACAGGAGCAAAACTTTGTCTGGAAAAAAAAAAAAGAAAGAAAGAAAAGAAAATATACTCTGCGAAGTATACCTAACCTGTCTTTACTGTAAAATGGCCATTCACTGTTAGGAGTGAGCATGTTCTTCATGGCAGGCTGCTATCTCTGGACTATACTAGATTGATTCTTAGACTGAAGTAGACTGAGTTCTTCCAATATTATTTCCAGGCCTTTAAAATTTTCCATTAGGTGACAAGTTGTATTGATTTGCCCTACCCCCTTATTTTTAAGCATGTATACTTCAAAAAGTTCTTAGAATAGGTAGCAAAAATATATATATAATGAAGACAGGGCCCCTCGAGAAGAGGGGAGCATGCAGCTAAATAGTAAGAATTTAGAATGACCGTGGAGTCTTTGCCCACCAGACACATTCTAACAGTTTTAAGTTTTGAATCTGAAAGATTTGTTACTGCTGAGAATTAAGACATGTGTTACTGTGGGAAATTGAGTGTTAATTAGGACTGAATTGATAGTTTTGCTCTCTAATTGTCCAGTTTTTGGAGACATTTTACTTAGATAGTTCTTTGTTAGACAATCCACACTGGTTAAAATAAATTTTGACTTCATTTGCTGAAAAATGCAAAAGAAAAATCCCAAGTGTTTCTTTTACTATTGGATTATTGGTGACAAGGTTTTTTTCTGTGGTTGCTGTTTTCAAATACTACACTGCTTTTGTAATCAGTAGAAGTACATAAAACCCTTAATAAGTGGACCCAACCACCTCTGATCTTTAGGAATTGAGGCCATCACTGGCTAGAGGACCTGGTACTTGGAATTCATTGGAATTCCGAACAACTACTTTTGAATTGAGAAACTGGATCATACATGTGTTAATACAAAGAGGAAATGGGCTTGAAGTTTTGTTTTCATAAAAAAGGGGGGCAGTTTAAGTGATTGTTATTTGGGATTTGTTATTGGAACATGGGCATTTTGAGATTCTAGACCTTATTTTTATTTATTTTTTTAATCGTCTCTCTAGATCCCAAAAGGATAATCACTTACAATGAAGCCATGGATAGTCCAGATCAATGAAGGACCAGACTGCCTATTCGTAACCTTTCTGCAGCATTAGAGCCACCGTTCATGGGGGACACAAGGCTTTTATGCTCCTAGATCTTCAACGCAGCAGAGGAACCATAAGTAGAATCACAGGATAATATATACAAATATATATATATACATATATATATATATAGTTATTTAAAAAAAGGCAACTGAAAGTAATTAGACTTCTTAAGGAATCAAATTTATTTCAAGAGACTACACATGGTTATTTAATCTCCGGTACTGAATAGGTTTTTTTTTTCTTTTGTTAGTTTTTGTTTTTAAGTGTGAATGCACAGTGATTAATGAATACGGACTTAACAAGTGTGGTTCTAAAGTTCCTGCTGTCATCAACTTGGGCAACAAATGACCCACTGGAAAGGCAAATCCACTCAAAAGATCTCTATCTTGTTCTGTGACTAAAGTGATACACTAATCATGGGGAACCCAGAATGATTCAACATTTTCCCCCCAGTCCTCCCTTGATCTTTTTGGTTTTACTTTAAGCCCTGCGAGAATGCTGGATAAATGCCTTGAAGTTTGCAGGGTGTATTTTTTTTTTTAGCGAATATGATTTGCATGTCTTGTCAGGAGTTAAGCAGCCTCTGTGGGGTGTTAGGGAAATTCTTTCCTTTTTTTTTTTTTTTTTTTTTTTTTGTGGGGTGGGGATTGGGGAGGGCATTGAAGTTCTACAATTCTGGAATAGTTGATGGTACATAGTTAACATGGCTTTGGTTACATATTGGACTTTAACAACTGAAGAATCCATGCGTGTCATTTAAAGAAAAGTTGCAGAACAAGCAATTGGCTTAGATATACTATCTGGAAAAATATTCCTGTGCCCATATTTTAATGTAATTGTATGACTGGGAGCAAAAATATATTCTGCTTTTCAACTGTAGGTGCTCCAGACTTGCTCTCTGTCACTAACACTAAATGTGCTGTTTTCCTTGTTTTTCATCAAACATCTAAGACAAACTTACACCTTTCTGTAAATTCTCTTTTAATTTCTCAGCAAAATCTAAAGGGGAAGAAATGAAAACTTTAAAACTTTTCGTGTTTTTAGCCAGTGAGAAGGTATTAAACCCTGACTATAGAAGGTGTGTTTTCATGCAAGCTATACTTCTGAGCTTATTAGCTTCTAATTATATCTTAATAAATATATTTTATTACTAGAGCAAAATGGGTTTTTAAGAAAAATAATGTGAAATTCTGGAAATTTTCTTCAGGGCAGAGAAGAGCAGTAGCCCTGTCTTATTACATTGCCATCCTGTTGCACTGCAGCTTGTGTATAGCATGCTAAAATAAATTTGTGTGTGTGTGTGTGCAGAAATTAAGGGTCCAATTGAGATTGGGTGATGTTAGTAGCATAATAAACAAGTTGTCTGGCCTAACACAGCATCACATCACACACACAGAAATTAGTATATCCATGTTTGTCAAATACAGGTTAAAATAGCAGGGCATTTATATAAAGAATTGCAGTCTTCTGATAAAAGTAGACTGGATCCCCTGGGGTATTTGGGGAGAAAGTAACTACTTTTGCTCTACCCCTTTGCTTAAGAAATGTCCAGTTTTGAGTGACTGTAATATGGATGGGTTTTCTTGTTTTGTTGATTATTTGAGGCTTTTAACAAGTAGTTCATGAAAGAAGCTGTTGGACTCACATAGAGTAAATACCTTTTTAGTCTGGATTTCTGCCCTGCTTAGATTTTAAAAGTATGAGCATGGATTGCCAATTCCACTTGATGTAAACAAAACTTTTTTTTATACATAATATATATATATATATATATATAATAACTTATTGTATCAGTCCAGGTTCAGAAACTTGTGGTAGGCCAGTTCCAGATAGTTTCATTTCACCTGTAAACTGTATCACTTTTACTGATATTGTAATTTTCAAATGTATAATATGTTTACAGATGTGCCCTGCATTTAGTCTGCCTTGTTCCTATTTTGATTTTTGTTGAGTCTCCTGCCTGCTTGCCAAAAGCTAGGATGCTTCAGGCCCATGTACAATTGAAAGCAGAGGCATCCTTGAGCTTTAAAGCATTGAACAAACTGGAAAATGCAACATACCACATAACTGAAGTGAAAAGTCTGTGTTTTTGTGTTTTTTTTTTTTTTTTTAAATAAAAATTTTCAAAAAGTTTAAAAAAAAAGACATAGAAGGTTGATTAAAGGGAAAAAAGGCTCCAGTTTGTTTTACAGGTTTTAAAGTTCTGCTGTGTGTTCAATTGCCTTGTGTAACCACTTGTCGCCTTAGGGCCAGATTCCCCTCTCCACTCCCCCCTTTTTAAATGTCCATTTTGCTTGCCTGCAGTTTTAAAGTTCTGTCTCACAACTCACAAGAAACTTTCTGGGTTTGTGACATACAGAGGTTGAATGAATATATTTGAAAAGGAAAAACAAAAACCAAACCCAGCCTCCACCCGAATTGGGCTTTTTAACTTAGAAGCAACACTTGATTAAACATGTTTAGTAGAAAGCTATTGCTTTCCTAATTTCCTCCCATATCCCTCAGGCCTCAGTGTTCAGAGAAGCCAAAAAGAGAATGTATCCCTTCTCTGTCTGTCCAAAGGTTTTTGAGAGTCTTACTTCTAAATAAAACAATGCAACATTTCACTTTGATTTCTCCACAGGAATTTCCTTGACTATATGGTTAGAGGTATATAGTTAGGAATGTCTGTTAACTTTCTGAGAACCCTGGTGCCCCATCATATTAACTGTCAGTATTTTGGGGGCACTAGGTTAATAGACTTAATTGCCTAGGTACAAGCAGGACTTTGGGACAAATCTCTTTGTGCTGTTTGGTAACACTTAACTCTATTTGTTGCAATCTTTCTCCTTAGGTCCTCACACAATTCCTTACAGAGCACTTATTAAAAAAAATCTTAAGTCGATCCGTTTTCTGATTATTTTGTGTAAGCTTCTAAACAAACTTCAGCTGTGATTAATTTAGCACATTTAAATAACGTGTGTTATTGTTTGGTCTAAAGAGTTTTCCTTCAACTCAGAGTATTAGTACTGTAGCATAAACCAAATACAGTCTAGAGGGAATTTTTAACATCCCTCCATTATAAAGACTGAAAAAGGGGTGTGTGTGTGTTTGTGTGTGTGCATGTGTGTATGTGTGTGTTGAGTGTGTGAGGGAAAGATGGAGATATTAAAAATTAGTAAATGAATGTGTATAAGACATTAGTATTCAGAGAATGAACTTGTATTTATTTTGTGCCATTTGTTTTCATTACACAGAAAAAAGTCAGGTGGTTTAAATCCTTAAAAGGGTAGTATTGAAAAATGGCACTAAGAATGAAATTATGACCTATTTTTTTAATAGCTATGAAGATACTAATTATGGGTAAAGATTTCTTTTTAAATCTGTTTTGATTATTGTAGGCTTCTGTGTCACATACCACTCTTGTAGGTGTCTTAAATCCCCTTTTCCTGCAAAATACACAGGGTGTATTTATCTTTCTCTTTATTCACCCCCACTTTGCTGAACTGAAGTTAGTTACATAGCCTTTGCTCTAACCTCCTTAGTAATGAACCTTCACATAAAGTGTATTTACAGCATCTATAGTAGCCAGCCCTTCCTCCTACTTTCTAGGAGGGGATAGCCAATAACTAGGAATTTAGTGACAGGTTTTTTTTTCCTTGAAATAAATGGCCAGAGAGTTTCTACATTTTAGAATTTTGCTGTCTCCTTATTCATCTGCTTACCTAGTCATTACTCAATCTACAGAAACTTCATAAAGGAAAAGTGCTGCATTGTTTTTACACATAACAGTTTTTAGGGAAAATATGACAAACCTCAGCCTTGGGAGTTGTCCACAATACAACATTTTCAAAAAACATAACATAGCAGCATTAGTTTCATTCATGGTGGTTAGGATTGTTGCTTCCCCACATCAGAAGCATCTGTTTTATTTTTTTGTAATTGCTGTAAACTTTTTTAAAGAAAAAAGCCATTTAGTGTGAAGTTGTCATATATCAAATGGCTAATTCCACTGTAAATAAGAAGGGAGTCATTCCTGCTAGGCTCTCTAGAGAAATAGGTTGAAAGTCAAATTTCCAGGGATTATGAGTATAGTTATGCCACTGGGCTACATTCTCAAATAACAGCTGATCCCTCTTGTATAAATATGTTAATTGTGCAGAACAGTTATGCTATAGGACACATGGTCTTTAGGGTCAGATCGGTTGATGGCCATACCAGTCAAGGTAGAGTATCATAGGGTAGTATCTTAATAACCCTATCCATGATTTAATTGTTGGAGTTGAAAGAAAAAAGTAGGATTTGCTCTTCTCCCCTTACCCCCAACAAAATTTTGCTTAAAAGGGAAAGGCAGAGGAAAAAAGACTAGAAGCATAAATAGCTCCTCTAAGCTTGCCAGAGGCGACACATAGCTTAACATTACTTCTTAATATCGATGTTATTTTTATTAATGTAATTAACAGAGCACCAGGATTCTTTCATGGTGAAAAAGATGGTCTGTTTTGGTATCATAAATGTTTCTTTTAAAATATACATTACCTGTGTGAGAACCAGGACCACCTGGGAGAGTGATGAGTCATTAGCTCCACTCAAAAGCATTGCTTTACTGAGTTTTAAATTAAATTTCACATCATTTTGCTGCTCAAGAAAGATCTTAGAGTAGTTAAAAGGATGCCAACAATAGTGCAAATAGAATTTTCGGTTGTCTGCATAGTAAGAACACCCAGTGCAGCATGATTGGTATATTGCTTTTGCATTACTGGGAATGGTAAATCAGTTATGGGCTAGAAACTAAGGAACAGCTATATTCATTTTATAATAATGCAGTATCCCTTTTCTTTCTTTCTTTTTTTTTTTTTTTGAAATGGAGTCTTGCTCTGTCACCCAGGCTGGAGTGCAGTGGTGCCATCTTGGCTCACTGCAACCTCCACCTCCCTGGTTCAAGCAGTTCTTCCTGCCTCAGCCTCCCGAGTAGCTGGGATTACAGGTGCACACCCAGATAATTTTTTGTATTTTTAGTAGAGAATGAGGTTTTACCATGTTGGCCAGACTGGTCTCAACTCATGACCTCAGGCAATCTGCCCACCTCGGCCTCCCAAAGTGCTGGCATTACAGGTGTGAGCCACCACGCCTGGCCAGTATCCCTTTTCTACAGCCTTATTAAAACAGCTACAAACATTTATTTTCCAATTTAGTTTTACTTTCAGTGCATATCAAAGTTGTACTCTTACGACCAACAAGCTAACTTGAGACAAATTATATAGCTTTCCATAAACCCTTTTTTCCTCAGGTGCTAATCAAAGGCTCTGAAAATGGATACTGCTTTAGTAATGTCTGTTTTATTCTTAAAATGCTTATTTCTTTTGTTAGATGTAAAGATTTGGTGTTAACAAAAGTGGTTTTAATATGTAAATATGAATGAATGGCTTTAGTTTACCCGTTTGTCTATTATTAGTCTGTGTTCATTTATCCTTCATAGAGGAGGATCCTTTCATGATCTTGAATACATTTCATTAGATATTGTTGCATTTTAAGAATGAAAATACAACTGTTTTCTGTCTTAGATTAATCTTGCTGCTGCTATGAGAAACTGAAAATCAAGAATGTGATGCACTTTTTACATTACTATATATCATACATATACCATAGGTTGCTTTGATACCTTTCCTGTAGCACAGCCACTAACAAGAGTGAGTTGATTATAAAATTCTCTTTGGGAGGGAGTCAGTACAAGTAACTAATTCTTAGCTGGTATTGGCCTATGAAGGACAATAACTTAGGAACATAAGAATTCTGTTAATAGTACACATTTTGGCCTTAAATGTCTTCTACTACTGAAAATAGTTTAAATCTTAGCTTTGTTTCTATTACTCCCTCTCTCTGCCTCAGAAAGAGGAATTGAGAAGAATGGCTTAAAGGACTTAGTGTCATTGATTTATTGCTGATCTTTTAGAAAACATTTGTCTATGTAAGCTGGGGACTTATTTTTGTTTGTATATAGAGGAGAAATAATGCTGCCCTGAACCAATCAGATTTAGTTTAAATCAAATCAATCAAAACTCCAACTATTCTGTTTCTCTTCTATATTTTTACTTAGCAAAGGAAAACTTTAGTAAGAATGCTACTTGACAAAAAGTCATTTCTCAAGCACATACCCAAACTTGAAGGTGATTGAGCTCAAAATAATGGGTGGGAAACACCAAATGAGGTGGAGGAATAAGAAGGATGTGTGGGCCAAAGCTATCTGGTTATATTTTGATGTTGCCAATATTATTGCAAAGCCAAAATTTTAATTTGCTTATTTAATATATTTGTTGGCCAGAGGTCTATTTTTATATCAATGTGCCTTGCATGGATATTAAAAAAAAAAAAAAATTGGGAAGGCCATGTAGTAATGCCTGAGATAGTTGATGGTTCTTACCACCTCACTAATTTTTATGCATTATGAAATGCTCATTCTGTTGCCCAACTGGTGCTCTGTTTAAGGTTATAGATCTTGTCAAACTGGAACTATTTTATAATCTGGGGAAGTGATTTACTTTTTTTGTTGTATCTTTTTTGTTCTTAGTCTGTTAGTGGCTGTTCTGTAGTGGGAAATAGTAAAAGGATTCTTCACTCCCTTCTCCCCTCAGCACCTTCTTCAAGTAATGTGATGACACCATTTTTTGTGTGCTTTGAAAAAAGTTTCAGCTTGCTGTCTCCTTTAGTGTTTTAAAGAAGTGTTATACAAAGCATTGTTTGCAAAATGTAGGGAGATAATGAAGTCCACTTTAATTTGGAATTCTGTGTGAGCTATGATCCAAGTTATCAGCTCTTTCCAACTTAAAAAATTTTGTTGTTAACAGCACCTTGCTTAGAAAATTTTAAATATTTATGTCTGCAACAATTGTCTCAAAATAATAAACTGTGCAATTCTTGTCATTTAAAAAAAAAAACCTGAATTCTCCCTGATGTGACTTGTTAGTTTCTCTCTGTATTTCCTGCCAGTGTAAATGTGAAAGCTTTGCTTGCATTACGTTTTAGAAATGCATTTTGCACACTCGAATTTTGCTGAAGCTCCATGAAAAGGTTAGATCTAAGTAGATGAATAAAGCTATGCACATGTTTTGAAAGTTTAATTTGTGTGTCATTACCAAAAGTGACCTATTTGTCCTTATTACTTTGCTGTTCTTAGCTTTACCATCATTGGAAACTTGGCTTAAAGTTATATCATTCTGGGCTAGCTCATCAGTGGAACTAGGAGAGAGGAAAACTGGCACCTATTTTAATAAAGTTCAGTTTAAATGAGAGCTTGACTTGTATCTATTAAAGGGCTTTTCTTGAAACAGGGCAGTTTTATCAGCTTTACAAATCATTGGATGCTCTTCCTTAGTAATATTTTGGTTTATTTGATCAAATAGAAATGGAAAGTAATTCAAACTGAAATGAAAGACCTTTGTCACATGGAATTTGGTGACAGTTTTATGTCTTAAAGCTGGTTTAAAGGTAGGATAGTCTTTTTTACCTTTATTGCTTTAGCATAAATTAGTTTACTGAATGACTAATTTGAGATTAAAATTATTCTGTTGTTTGTAAGATCAAAGCACAGGTTGTTTTAAAGATAATGTGTATCTTTTCAAAAATGTGTATCTGATTAGAACAAGTTTAGAAATTGGTTCAAGTGCTGCAGTCTGCATGTACTAAATAGCTTTACTTTGTGTGTGTGTGTGTGTGTATTTATAAAGTCTTTTTTTTTTTCTTGTCATTGCTTCAGGACCTTTGTAGGAGAGGCTAATATGTTTAAGTAGAAGATATTACTGATGGCATTTCCCCCATGCTCCTACATATAAAATAAATATTTCCATTTTATAGCTTTTTCAATATATAGAAGAGCGTTACTTCTTCAAGTATGTTGTTGACTTTGGGGACACAGCAAAACCCTTCTATATGTATCTTCATTGATAGTGGAAGTTAAAAACTAAGTCGTTCAGTTAAGACTCAAAAGGTGACCCATAATTGCATGGCCTTAAAAGGCAGAAATGCAAGCATGTAGCAAGCATCATCTTGGATGGCTATGGTTCCTCTTTGCATCTGTCAGTACACTTGTGTTCAGCCTTAGAATATATTGGAAGAGCAAAGTAATTTCTCTGTCTTGTGCAGAGGCACTTAGGAGCTGAGTTACCTCTTAATCTAGGGGAATGGATAGTAAGTGGAGTACAGGTATGTTAAAGGATGTTTTCCCTTCCCCCTCTCAAAAAAAAGTTTCAATGTTTGCTTTGCCCAGTCAAAAAGATAGATACAAGAACAGTGACCAGAAATTTGCCCTTTTGCTAAATGCTTAGATATTTGCTATAGCTGTTTCTGATGTCATGGATTCTGAGGAAGTGTCAGTTACATGATTATCTTCCTTTATTGATGTCTTACTTCATGTTCAGTGTTTTAAAAATATAAATTACACTCTACAACCATACCCAGATTTACTTATTTTATCAGAAAAAAAACTTGAGAAATTTGTAGATCAAATTGAGAGACAATAAGTGTACATTGTTGAATAAAAAATTTTAAAGTTTCTGAGGTGTTTGTTATCTTTTGTGTGCTTTAATTTTTTTAAAAAGTCCTTAGTGATGAATCTTAAATGCAGCTGATAAAACGTTAAAAAAAAAAATACTGAAACCTAAGTTTGTGGCATTGATAATGATTTTTTTTCCCCAAAGTGTCAGATGTATGAAGAATTTAAGTCTCAAGTGTACTGTGGTTCTATGATTAGAAAAACATATTTTTTTAATCATTCAGGTTTTTACAGTGCTTAGAATTGGCATGCTTATTGAAAAATCCAAAGCTATCCTACATTTTTGTAGGACATTGAGCCTTATGCTCTTCCAAATGAAATAAATCAAAATTGAGCTAAGCAGTTAAGCAACTAGAATGTTAAGCTGCCAAGATTGTGGATTTGAATTTATTCATAACTTAATGTTGAAATATGTGGCAGTACACACTGGAGAAACTTCTGTTTCTTTAGTACTGATTTGTCACAAGATGAAAGGAAAATCAGTGCCAACTTCAACATAAGAAAGAGCAGGAGATGGGAGGACAAAGGACATAAAAATATTTACTGAAAGTGTGTCAGTCACTATAGAGATTGATAACATTTAGGTCATGTGGTTTATTCTTGGAGATAAGGAATAATTGTCCTTGGCCTGGTAAGTGGCTTGCAAGGACACAAAAGAGAATGTGGAGTTTTATGGAAGCTTGACTTTAAAAATTCTCATCCAGGCGGGCACAGTGGCTCAACACCTGTATTTCCAGCACTTTGGGAAGCTGCAATGGGTGGATCACTTGAGACTGAGTTTGAGACCAGCCTGGGCAACACAGATACCCCCTCTATCTCTACAAAAAATACAATAGTTATCCCGGCATGGTGGCAGGTGTCTGTAGTCCCAACTACTCAGGAGGCTGAGGCAGGAGGATCACGAACCTGGGAGATCAATGCTGCAGTAAGCCAGATCACACCACAGCACTCCAGCCTGGGTGACAGAGAGACCCTGTCTCAACAACAACAAAAATTCTCATCCACATAGGTGTGATTTATGTGAAGCCTGGTAGTTAAATTCAGTCTACAAAGTTTTTTTTTTTTTTTAATGACATTTATTGTGGGTTTCAGCAGCTAACATTTGAAAGCAATGTGAGCAGAACATAAAACTCATTCTAGAGTGCTTAGCAAGGCTTCGTGCCTTAAGGAATTCTCGTACTTGGAGGTTTTAATCCACTACTGTTGGATTCGGCGAATCGATTGGATCTGGGAAGTCTGGGCATGAGAGCCCCACTCTTTCCAGTGTTTATAGTCTCCTCCATGATGGTCACATTCCAAGATATACTGATACCCACGATATCCAGGGTATTGGTAGCAAACCCAGCTAGGAAATTAAAAGTACATTGCATTATTAAAACTAGGAATCTGGTTAACACCCCAAAACCTGAGCCTCTTCTCAACACAATGATAACGGATGCTTTTAGGCTTAGAAAAAGCCATCCTAAATGTGTCAGGCACTATTTGTAAGCCTAATATGGCTACAGCTAGTTAATTAGCCTTAATCTTGAAAAGAGGTGTAAGTAGTAAACAAATTCTTCCTTAGAGGCATGTCTGGGGAAAAAAATCTGCAACTTTCAGGGGTAGTTGGTGTAAAGAACTTGAGATTTAAAATTCTGTATAACTAGAAAGTGACATACTGATACATAGGAAATCTGATAAAAACGACCATTGATGCAACCCCAGGGAATTACTTTGAAATCTGTTCCAACCCTGTTTTTGTACTTACGCCCCACTTTGTATCTTCATGGAGCCAACTTGATTGTTGAACCAGCCCATGGCTTGCAAGGAGGGGTAGTCGTCGGAGATCTCCCACTGGCGTCCAATAAAGTTTTCCTTCTCAAAGATGGTCATCTTAGACTCTTTATGATTCTGTAATTCAGAAATTGTTTTAAAATGTTTAATACTAGTGCTATGGCTGTCATTCTTTTATGTTTTTTTTAAAATTGGAACACTATTTTTTGGGTTACACAAGGATGCACATGATCATTGATTTTAAAAAGATTAAGGCAACAGATTTATAAGAAAAAAAGTTACCA